>NC_064618.1:370577792-373125292 GCF_023898315.1 Schistocerca nitens
TTTTTGCTCATACAATATCTGTAATGGACTTCAGTTTTGCTGTACACCAATTCATTTGGCTCTATCCACTAATGTCCATCTTTCTGATATGTCTTATTTATGCATGTTATAGCTGTTCTTCTTTGTACGTTTAGGAGTTTGTTGATTCTGTTTTCCTGAGTGGCTTTGAAAAGAGATGCACTTCCATACATCACCTCTGGTTGAACCACCGTCTTATGTTTGTTTGGTGTTGATTGATAGACATTTTTATTGTATGCAGACCACACTGAAGTTTGAGATTCTATCATTTTATTAGTTCTCTCTTACCTTAAAAGTTTCTCATCTGAGTTGTATCTTGTAGGTATGTAAATTGTTCACTGTTTTTACTTTCCTGTTATGTACCGTTATGTGGTTGATTACTAGTGGCCCTGCTATCATTATCTCAGTCTTTTTGAATGACATCTGGAATCCTGTTTTTTGTGCTATATTTCGTAGGATTGTTATTTGATTTCTGCCTTTGTGGATGTTAATAGCTAGTAATGCTAAGTCATCTACGAATCCCAAGCAATTTAAGTTCATTTGATCTTCCTTGGTTCCAACTGATATGTTTTTAGCATTTTGCTTGTACCATTCCCTCATTCCAGAGCACAGTTGAAGAGTAATGGTGATAAACTGTTTTCCTGTTTTAATCCTGTCTGGATTGTAAATGGCTCAGGTATATCTCCTCTGAGCTTTCCTTTAGATTTGATGATTGTTGGAGGTAATTTTATCATTTTTATTAATTTGGGATTGAGATCGAAATTCCGTAATATCCTCATCATTGAAGATCTGTGCAAACAATTGTAAGCTTTTTTGAAGTCTACAAAGCTTATGACTTGTGCTGTTTGTTTTGGATTGCTAATCCATTATCAATTTCAAAGAAGTTATCTGCTCTGGGCAGCTTCTCCAGGATGTAAATCCTCCTCTGTATTCTCCAAGTTTCAGTTCAAGCTGATCTTTATTGTATAGAATTCTTGACATAATTTTATATGTGATATCCAAACAGGAAATTTCTCTGTAGTGTCTGGATTTGGTTTGTCTCCTGTTTTATGTAATGGATGGATTATAACTGTAATCCAATGTTTTGGTAGTTCTTCTTTGTTCCAAATTTTCATTGTCCATTGGTGTAATGATATTTTCACTGGTTCTGCTGCATATTTTCAAAGTACTGCATATGTTTGATCTTCTTTACTTGCTTTGTAATTTTTGATCTCGTTCAAAGCTTTGCAAACATCATGGCCCACAGGTGGATTCATATTTCCTGCTGGTGTTTTAAAGGGGTGTCAGTGTTTATGTGAAGTAGTTCTGGAGGATCTTCGCAATTTAGTAATTTGTTAAATGTTTCTGGCAAAATATCCGTATTTTTCTTGTTATTTTTCTTATTACTTCTATCCTTTAATGTTGTGCTGGAGGGTTATTATATCTTTGTAGTTGTGAGCTAAAAATCTTTTTTGTAGTCCCCAAGTTTGTTTCCTTGCTATTTGTCTCTATCATGAGAAGTATATCTTTTCGGTATTTGCATTTAATCCTCCCTGTTGTCAGGCTATCTTTCTTTGTTCTGTGAGTTCCAATCTCATTCATAATTAGACTCCTGAATTTTTCTTTTTTTATTTTGTGTTGGTAACCATGTACTCACCTGATAAGAAATCCTGTTCTTCCCACTGCACTTTACTAATTGTTGCTATACCTAACCTCAGTCTGTCACTTTCTTGTTTGAAATTCTCATGCTTAAATACACAACTACAGGATCTATGTGATGTGCCCCAACTCATAAAACACTAAAATTTGTTTTTCCTATTGACAACATCTTCCGAAGTAGTTCACCACCACCTGAAGATCCGAATGGGGGCTATTTTACCATTGGAATATTTTACCAGGAGAATGCTGCCATCACTAAAGAAGAACTACAACCCCCCCCCCCCCTCCCCAGATGGCGCTGCCGTAGGTCAAATGGATATCAACTGCATTTTTTAAAATAGGAACCCCCATTTTTTATTACATATTCATGTAGTACATAAAGGAATATGAATGTTTTAGTTGGACCACTTTTTTCGCCTTGTGATAGATGGCGCTGTAATAGTCACAAACGTATAAGTACGTGGTATCACGCAACATTCTGCCAGTGCGGACGGTATTTGCTTCGTGATACATTACCCGTGTTAAAATGGACCATTTACCAACTGCGGAAAAGGTCGATATCGTGTTGATGTATTGCTATTGTGATCAAAATGCCCAACGGGCGTGTGCTATGTATGCTGCTCGGCATCCTGGACGACATCATCCAAGTGTCCGGACCGTTCACCGAATAGTTACGTTATTTAAGGAAACAGGAAGTGTTCAGTCACATGTGAAACGTCAACCATGACTTGCAACAAATGATGATGCGCAAGTAGGTGTTTTAGCTGCTGTCATAGCTAATCTGCACGTCAGTAGCAGACAAATTGCGTGAGAATCAGGAATCTCAAAAACGTTGGTGTTGAGAATGCTGCATCGACATTGATTGCACCCGTACCAATTTCTATGCACCAGGAATTGCATGACGACGACTTTGAATGTCGTGTACAGTTATGCCACTGGGCACAAGAGAAATTACGGGATGATGACAGATTTTTTGCACATGTTCTATTTAGCGACAAAGCGCCATTCACCAACAGCAGTAACGTAAACCGACATAATATGCACTATTGGGCAATGGAAAATCCACAATGGCTACGACAGTTGGAACATCAGCGACCTTGGCGGGTTAATGTATGGTGCGGCCTTATGGGAGGAAGGATAATTGGCCCCCATTTTATCAATGGCAATCGAAATGGTGCAATGTGTGCTGATTTCCTACGTAATGTTCTACCGATGTTACTACAAGATGTTTCACTGCATGACAGAATGGCAATGTACTTCCAACATGATGGATGTCCGGCACATAGCTCGCGTGCGGTTGAAGCGGTATTGAATAGCATATTTCATGACAGGTGGATTGGTCGTCGAAGCACCATACTATGGCCCACGCATTCACTGGATCTGATGTCCACGGATTTCTTTCTGTGGGGAAAGTTGAAGGATATTTGCTATCGTGATCCACCGACAACGCCTGACAACATGCGTCAGCGCATTCTCAATGCATGTGCGAACATTACGGAAGGCGAACTACTCGCTGTTGAGAAGAATGTTTTTACACGTATTGCCAAATGCATTGAGGTTGACAGACATCATTTTGAGCATTTAATCCATTAATGTGGTATTTACAGGTAATCACACTGTAACAGCATGCGTTCTCAGAAATGATAAGTTCTTAAAGGTACATGTATCACCTTGGAACAACCGAAATAAAATGTTCAAATGTACCTATGTTCTGTATTTTAATTTAAAACACCTACCTGTTACCAACTGTTCGTCTAAAATTGTGAGCCATATGTTTGTGACTATTACAACGCCATCTATCACAAAGCGAAAAAAATGGTCCATCGAAAACATTCATATTTCTTTACGTACTACACCAATATGTAATAAAAAATGGGAGTCCCTATTTTTAAAAAATGCAGTTGATATCCAGCGCTATCTAGTGGACCAACCATAGCACCATCTGGTTTCCCCCTTCAAGCCAGACAAGTTTCGTTCTTTGTAGTTTTTTCGTTTGATGCTTATTTCGTGAGATATTTGGCCCAGTCACGATCAATGGATCGCCCTGTATAACAGCTGTATTTTCCTCTTGCTTTCAGCTATCCACTGTACCAACATTACGATGGCATTGGCAGTAAAAGTTACATAATGAACTTCCCTTGAATTTTTCTTAGTTTATGTACGATATAAAATGTGTGGGAAAAGTAATGAGACAGACAACCCTATGAGTGATCTGGCAGTGCTGTGTTGTTTTGCTTTTGTAGACTGGTGTGTTCATCCCTTCCAGATGCTCATTCCAAGTTTCAGATCCGTGCAGCCATCATGTGATTTTTGAGAGTGCCTTCAGTGAACATGTGTTTTTGTTGTGTGTTAAGAAAATTAAACAGCGAAGTGTAGAGCAACGTTTTGCAATCAAGTTTTGTGCTAAACTTGACGAATCCACGAGTTTGACATTTGGAAAGCTTAAATAGGCCTACGGGGAAAATTCTTTACCAAGAGTACAAATTTTTCACTGGCGCAGATTATTTTTGAAAGGCCAAGAACATGTTGAAGATGAACCTCACTCTGGGAGACCTTCAACTCCAAAAACTAACGAAAACGTTGAACGTGTGCATGCTCTTAGGAGATTAGACCGATGTTTAACAATAAGAGTGATGCGTGACCTGTTAAACACTCACCGTACATCAAATTTTGACTGAAGATTTGCACATGCGAAAGGTTTGTGCCAAAATGGTGCCAAAAAGCATCACAGCTGAGTGGAAGGACAATCAAAAATATGAATGTGTTGATCATCTAGAGAGGATTGCCAATGTCTATGAATGGTTGAGTCATTTGATCATAGATGCTGAACATGTGTTTTCACATTTGATCGAGAGACAAAGTGGCAAAGTGAGGAGTGGCTCACTGAGACATCTCAACCGAAAAAAACTTGAATGAGCAAATCAAAGATTGAAACAAAGCTAACTTCCCTTTCTGACAGTAGGGATACTGTGCACAAAGAATTTGTTTTTCCAGGAAAAACTGTCAGTAAAATGTTTTACAAAGATGTCCTTGAATGGCTCAGGAAAAGGGTGAATTGAATGAGACTGCACATAGCAGAGAAGTGGATGCTGCAGCACAATAATGCCCCATGTCACACAGCCACTTCCCTCACAGAATTTTTGAGCTCAAAAGGCACTCCTTTTATTCCACAGCCCTCCCCACCCCCTATTCACCTGGACTGATTCCTTGTGGCCTTTTTCTTTCCCTGAAATTTGAAAAATGCCATAAAAGGATGTCATTTTGGGACTCTGGAGAACTTTCAGGAGAGTTTGACTGACATTTTAAAGGCTCTACCGGTTGAAGCCTTTCAGTGCTGCTATGGAGATTGGGAACAATGACTCAGCTGGTGTGTAGCTGCCAAAGGGAACTACCCTGAAGGGGGCAGTATTTTTGTTTGAAAAAAATTAAAAAAAACTTTGGTAGATAAAGAATCAACCTCATTACTTTTCTCACACACCTCATATGTACACATTATGCATCAGAATACTCAGTGGAAACTCGTGTATTATCTAATGTACGTCTACGGAATTTGTCTTTCAGTTCTAGTTTTTATCATGAAAAGTGTGTTAAATGTTGCAGAGGTGGTTAAATATTGTACTAACATAAACATTAGGCTATGCTACAGGTCAGTCTGTTACCACAACCATCATTTGGCTTTCACATTAGGTGGTCTCACCAACTCACAACCAGATTATCACCTTTCAATCTAACGTAGACCTTGGCCTACATTACAGATTAGTCTGCCACCACAGCTAATATCAGTATCACAGTTTAGTCCACATTACTTCAGACAGTTCCTTAATTCTTGCAATTAAACTGACATTGATATAATTTTCACATAAGAAGACCACATGCTATGCCTATACTTTAGTTTTCACATTACATACTAAATTCTGCATTTTGTGATGACTAGATTTTTATTAACTGATTGTCAGAAGGAAGCAAATGCTGTAGATGATGGAGCACAAGATTTCCTGTCTTGAAGTAGCAATTATTTAGAAGAAGCGGTTATTGAAGGCTTATTGTAATAGTAAATGCCCAAGAGGAAACTACTGAAATTGATAATGAAATGTGTACATTATTTTTATGATCTACAAGGCGCACAACGAATTTAATTGTATATGGTTAAATGATTAGAAAGAGACTGCCTTTGTCATAAGAACATAATGTTGCCATACTCTTCTTAAAATAATAATTAGAAACACCCTTGCCTTTAGTGGCTGTTTCCCTCTTGCTGAAAGTAATAAATTTTCAGTTGCTCCACAATTGTTTCCAGCTAGTTGTTCCTGCGTTAATAGCATGCCATTTGTTGAAACTGAAAAAATGCTGAGGTATGACAGAAAATAAAGATGTGTGATGGACGCTATTATGGATACATTTAATCACTTCCAGCTCTGTTGCTAGCTATTGTGCCACAATACAGGAAGCACCTTAAATGTATGGAGGGTGGAGTATTAAAGAAGAAACATAATAAATAAAATATACCGTTTATATAAGTTAATCATGTGAAATGAATTAAGGACACTGAAAGCTGCATACACAGATTTCCAAGTTTTGAGACAACGAACACAAGAGTGTGAACTATGTTACAGTGAAGGAATTCAAGAGCCAGAAATTTCAAAATGGAATGCAACTTCAGAAAATTAAAAAAATACAACAGAGAAACTATATGATTGTGAAACTATTGCATTCATTTGTTGCAGCTTAAGTGACAAACTATTATGTTTTCATCATTTCCTTGGGAGTGATCACATTCACATTCATCTGAACACCTTGATCGGGAAAGGAGGCATATCACACTCACTCACCAGTCATACAAATTAGCTGCAACAATAAGATATTCCTATCATATGAGACACATGCTGTCACTAATGCCTTGTATGACACAAGACGTCTTTTCCACAGGAGCATTCAGTTGACTTGTTGCCTCGTAATCAAACATTTACGTTTCCCATGCAAAAGCCACTTCCTTTTGGCTGCTAACAGAGTAGATGTGCAGAATCAACTGCCATTGACAGTCAGTGCTCTTGACCACTTCACTTGGCCAAGGTGCCATTATGTCAACTGCTCCTCAGAAATCCCTCATAATCTATGCTTTCACAAGAAAAATGCTGGTATGGTGCTGTGAGCAATGTAGCACTCATGGTGCCGAAGAGATCACATCACATCAGAGCATGCTCAGTTAATCACAGGCAGTCTTGTCCCTTCTCCGAGCTTATCATAACGTGGCTGACGATCATTTCAGCACCTCACTGTTGCAAATACGCCATGACACACACTCAGATTTGAATAAAGGATTGGAGGTTTGAGTGGTGCTCACCCACTTGGCAGTTCAACACTGTAGCCACTTAACCACAACGCCATTGCTCTTTCGGTTGCTCTATATTGCACTTCTTGTTCTTGGACCATTCACTGTTTCTAGTTTGCTTTTTTTCACAGTTCAGTATTCCTTCTTCCTATTTGCATGCTTGATCTGTGTTCAGTTTCTGATTGGCTACACACTGTGGCCTCTTATCACTAAATCTGAGAGGAGGTGTTATGGGGAATGTCCCTTGTTAGAAGAAATGTTATAGTTATTTTTGTTTGAAACTGTCTAAACATATCAGTGAAATGGGAGTTATAATTAAGGCTTCAAGCAAAATATGAAAACTTATGTATGCAGTCTAGTATAATTTTACCAGTGTGCTACAATGTGGTGGCCTAGCCTTATCACTTACATTAGTAACTGTAACTAAATTGAATATATTATATTTACGTGTATAAACTGAACTGTTTAAATGTATTTAAATTTTTAATTAATTATTTAACATTGTGAGGAATAAAATAAAATGAAAAAGAAGGAAAATGATGATAACTGCAGGAATTAAACCCAAATCTATGAATTACCCATCAGTGGGCCTTGATTACTGGGCTACCCTACTGATACATGAATTCTACTAAAAAATCCTGCATACTCTGCGTGTTTATCTTCAGACAGCATTTTATCTTTTCCTACAGCCCTCTCACACAAATTATTCAAGGAACTTGAAAGGGCATCTACCTGCTACTGCTTGCACAGTTTGAGCCATATTGGTGAGGCTCGTCCCATGCCCTTCTGTTGTTAGATTTACATATGAAATAAATTTACCTAAAACTTTAACTCTCACTTTCTCCTTCAAACATCTACAGGAAAAGGGCCTCTTTAGCAGATCAAGAACATTTCATCAACAGAAAACACTTTCATAGTAAATTTCCTCATATACTCGCTTTTTTTGCCATCATCTGTAGCCTTTCAACGTACAAAGGTAGTAGTTGTAACTAAATTGAATATATCAATTTTGCATTTATAAGTTGAATTATCAATATATTTAGTAGTTTAACATTGTAAGGAATAAAACAAAACAAACTGAGCCAACAAATTGACAATCAGTGCTCTTGACCACTTGGCCGAGGTGCCATTATGTCAACTGCTCCTCAGAAATCCTTCATACTCTATGCTTTCACAAGAAAAATGCTGGCCTCGTGCTGTGAGCAATGTATCACCCGCAGTGCCGGAAGGGATCGCAAAACATCAGAGCATGCACAGTTAACCACAGGCAGTCTCGTCCCTTCTCTGAGTTGATCATAACGTGGCTGACCATCATTTCAGCCCTTGACACTGTTTCGTAGTTATTGTGATAGAGCACTACAAAACGTGTTTTCACCCATGTATGTGCATACCAGCACACATTCCAAGAGAAATGGAATGATTTGTGACTCGCATTCAAAGAGAAATGGTGTAATTTTAGTTTGATATTTACCGTGTGCTGTAGCACATTACCACATGATAACTGTTCTCCACTCTATGGAGTAATATATCAAGTGGAGCTTCAGCAGCTCTTGTTGGATGGTTTCCTTCCTTTTGTTACTCTTAATACCCTCTTATGCTTTCAGAGTGTCAGATTATACTTTGTCTTCTCTTTTGCTAATTTGTTCTAGGATTATTGCCTTGGCACAGAAAATACCAAAGGGCATTTCTGACAAAGATATACAAAATGAAATGCCGGATTTGCAGCCGCAACAGAGAGCCACTGTAATAAACAAGTTACTTGCACAGGTTAGTTGTTTGTAATCTTTTGCTAGGTTTCTACAAAAGCTGTATCTAGAATAATATCAGATGGGTAGTAATAAATGTTGATAGACTTTTGCATTCATAGATAAGGATGAAACACCTGTATTTAGAGAGTGCTAATTAAATGTGGAGGTCATTAAATGTATTGAAATTTATCATTATTTAGTAGCAATAATTTTTAATCTTTGGTATAGCACTTACAAGTAGTCAAAACATACAGAAATTCATTGTTGCTGAGGGAGGCACAGTTATGACTGGGCATGCACGTGACATCATATGCAACACAAACTGGTATTCTTTAAACTCTCTAATACTGTAAACAATTTAATATTTTCCATACTCTTCATAATGTTTGGTAAGAACTGCACTAGGATCCAGGAGAAGAGTGGTTCTAATACCCATTTGCCCTCCAGATTTGAGGTTTCTATGGTTGCTACCTTCTACTTGTGATAATTCTGTTATAAAGTAGATGTCCAGTTTCCTTCCCAATCCTAGTTTGTGCTCAGTCGCTAATAATCTCATCATCAACAGGATGTTAAACTATACCTCTCCTTCCCTTCCCCTTTTTTTGTCTTGATCACAAGGGTAGTACAAAGTATAAGGAAAAAAAATCCATCTCAAAGTGAGTGACACACCTTACTTGTGAATGGATGCATGCAAGTCTTATTAAGCTCGTGTTTCGGTTGATATAGCTGTTCATGCAAGTTATTATTGTTATTATTATTAATCTTCAACAGTATTATTAGAGTCTAGATATTATGTAATTACGTATTCTGTTCCTTTGTTTGTATAATTTTTTAAAAAAGAGAAAAATCTAAAATGTCAACAAATTACACTGAAAGAACCCTTACTTCAAAGTTTTAAATTACATAATTTTATAGATTGTAATATTACTGTGGAATTATTATACATTTTCGTCAGTCTCATACATTTCCGTTGCATAGCGAGAAAGGAAAAGAAAGTTAAGTTTATTATTGTGTTTCTCATACTGTCATCAATCACGTTACACTCCAAACTAAATTGCACAAGTTCTGAACATGCTGTCCTTTCTTGTTCTCAAACGCTACACAATGTGTAGCAATCAGTTGCATTTAAGTTAGCTATGGCACCAGTTGTGTCTTCATTGTCATCAAAGCTGATAACATGAATGTCTATTGAAAGTACTTTAACAACCAATGGTAAAATAGTCTTCAACCAGACTTGTGATAAACTTATAGGATGTATGGTGAAATCTCAAACCGAACGTCATTTACAAAGCAGCCTACGTGATAGGAATTACAAATAGATTTCTTCAAAGAAACGGATTCTAATTACACAGTTTCAGGAAAAGTAATAAATACTAATAGTAAATTTTACAAACAACTGTGTTTTGTGTTGGTTGCTGTGACACATACCCTGGAACAAACTTCAGGTACCTAAATTTAAACATTTCTTACAGAAATACCACACCTGCGCATTCCCAATGAGTCCACTCTCAGGAACAGTTACCTAAATTCTTACTATGTTGATATATTAGAAAAAAATCAGTGCTGACATTGACAAATCACCCATATGGATTTCTGCTAATGAGACAACAGATGCTATAGGCTGTTTCATTTGCTAATCTAATTGTGGGCAAGCTGGACTCTGAGGCTGCATCCAAGCCCTACTTAATTTATTGTAAATCAAGCAATTCAGCAGTTGCCAGATTCATTTTTATTATGTACCTAGGTACCAGGTCAGATGGCATAAAAGGAGAGGGTTCTACTGATGTACACAGGTGCAGCTCCATAAACGTTGAAAGCAGAGAAATTACTTGATGTATTTTATCCTAAGTTAGTGCATGCTACATGTACAGTTTGTCCGTTGCAATGAGTGGCAGAAAATCCCCAGAAGTAAATACACTGATATCAGCAAGGAAGAAGATTTTCTTGAAATGTTCTTATTGTTTACAATGCTACAAGCAGCAGCTGTCTGATGTACTTCTGCCTCTCTCTCTTTGAAGCTGTGAAGTCAGTTATGGAGAACTTTTCTTATGATCTTGTAATGTCTGTGAGTGTATCCTAGTCAGCATTAAACAGTTTAGTGCTCAGTTCAGTTTCACACATAGCAAGTCAGTTCAGTTGGTTTCCCGATAGTATCAGGAAACTGAAGACTTCAAGTATGCCTCTCTGAGAGGCTATGGAGATAATGGAAGATGCAGTTCGGAAGGTCAGTGTTGTACCAGGTGAAGTGGGTATGTAGTTTCCAGCAAACTGCAATCCATGCAGAATAAGATTACAAGATACTCAAATCTGATTATTTTGTCTTGCTTATTGAATGGGGAAATTGTAGATCCCCATGAGAATATTATTCTTAGCGCATAAATATTACTGGCATATAAGTATGCACCATTGACTTCTTGTGAAGGTTAGTCAGACAGGAGACTGCATGCCAACAGAATGTTTGGAACAATGTAATGTAATTAATTGTGCATCCCATTCCATTGTGACTTAAATGCCTCAATAGAAGACACTTGTACTTCAGTACTTTGTAGCAGAAGTGAACTGATTAAGAATTAATGTTTGATTAGCCCACCTGTAAACTTACATTATCTAGCAAAAAAAATCAAATTTTGGATTTTACAAATAACTGCTTCATTACATATTTATTTACATATTTCACCAATTTTTGTTACATCTTTTTATATGCTTAGTTCTTAATTTGATTTAATAATAATAATAATAATAATAATAATAATTACCAAAAAGCTTTTGATAGTGTACCCCACTCATGGTTACTACAGATATTGGAAATATACAAAGTAGATCCTAAATTGATGCAGTTCCTAAACATAGTTATGAAAAACTGGAAAACCACACTTAATATCCAAACAAACTCTAATAATATCACATCACAGCCAATACAGATTAAGCGTGGAATATACCAAGGAGACTCATTAAGTCCTTTCTGGTTCTGCCTTGCTCTGAACCCACTATCCAACATGCTAAACAATACAAATTATGGATACAATATTACTGGAACATACCCACACAAAATCACACATTTGCTATACATGGATGATCTAAAACTACTGGCAGCAACCAATCAACAACTCAACCAATTACTAAAGATAACAGAAGGATTCAGCAATGATATAAGTATGGCTTTTGGAACAGACAAATGTAAGAAAAATAGCATAGTCAAGGGAAAACACACTAAACAAGAAGATTACATATTGGATAACCACAGCGACTGCATAGAAGCGATGGAAGAAACGGATGCCTATAAATATCTAGGATACAGGCAAAAAATAGGAATAGATAATACAAATATTAAAGAAGAACTAAAAGAAAAATATAGACAAAGACTAACAAAAATACTGAAAACAGAACTGACAGCAAGAAACAAGACAAAAGCTATAAATACTTATGCCATACCAATATTGACCTACTCATTTGGAGTAGTGAAATGGAGTAACACAGACCTAGAAGCACTCAATACACTTACACGATCACAATGCCACAAATATAGAATACATCACATACATTCAGCAACAGAAAGATTCACATTAAGCAGAAAGGAAGGAGGAAGGGGATTTATCGACATAAAAAACCTACATTATGGACAGGTAGACAATTTAAGAAAATTCTTTCTAGAACGAGCAGAAACTAGCAAAATACACAAGGCAATCACTCATATAAATACATCGGCTACACCACTGCAATTTCATAACCACTTCTACAACCCTTTAGACCACATAACATCAACAGATACGAAGAAAGCAAATTGGAAAAAGAAAACACTTCATGGCAAGCACCCGTATCATCTAACACAGCCACACATCGATCAAGACGCATCCAACACATGGCTAAGAAAAGGCAATATATACAGTGAGACAGAAGGATTCATGATTGCAATACAGGATCAAACAATAAACACCAGGTATTTCAGCAAGCATATTATTAAAGATCCCAATACCACAACAGATAAATGCAGACTTTGTAAACAACAAATAGAAACAGTAGATCACATCACAAGCGGATGTACAATACTAGCAAATACAGAATACCCCAGAAGACATGACAATGTCGCAAAAATAATACATCAACAGCTTGCCTTACAACATAAACTTATAAAACAACACGTTCCTACATACAAGTATGCACCACAAAATGTACTGGAGAATGATGAATACAAATTATACTGGAACAGAACCATTATAACAGATAAAACAACGCCACATAACAAACCTGACATCATACTCACCAATAAAAAGAAGAAATTAACACAACTAATCGAAATATCCATACCCAATACAACAAATATACAAAAGAAAACAGGAGAAAAAATTGAAAAATACATCCAACTGGCTGAGGAAGTCAAAGACATGTGGCATCAGGATAAAGTTGACATCATACCAATTATACTATCAACTACAGGAGTCATACCACACAATATCCACCAATACATCAATGCAATACAGCTACATCCAAACATATATATACAATTACAGAAATCCGTAATTATTGATACATGTTCAATTACCCGAAAGTTCCTAAATGCAATATAACATGTACCGTACAGCAAAAAGGAAGTGACGCTTGATAAAGGTCCGCGTCACTCTATTCTTAACCAGACTTAAAAAAAAGTCTGAGAAAGTAAAGAAATAATAATAATAAGAGCCTGGATGTTATGTAATAAGTCACTGTTACTACCTGTTTGGAATGGAGTGCCACTACATTGGCTTTAGTGTACAGTCTTCTAGAAAGGGAAAACATTTTCTTGACATCTGCAAGGAATAAATGTGACGAGATGCCAATCTTCCTGGTTTTGTGTACATTTGTGTGTGCATCCTGCTTCTGTTGTGTGAGCAGTTGGCCTGTGTCTGAGTAAGTTCTGTTGTATTTACAGAAACAGGAAACAGAGCTTGCTTGTGCAATTGCTGAAAGCTATTACAAAGCAACGTTAAGGTGCCTCTCTTATACCACACCCATAGGACACCTCCCCCCTCCCCCATACCACACCCATAGTCCCCCCCCCCTCGAGGGTGGGGGGGGGGGCTCGCCACACCTCTTTGTGGGGGGGTTTGTCCTAGGCAACCACAGGGCCCCAAGCCTTTGTAGTATCTTTTCCCTTTCATGCTGCCTGTCTAGCCGCTTGCTATGATTTTCCCCTCCATTGGGGAACAAGTCTGGGGTGTTAATGGGAATGTTCCGCATTGTCTGTTGCTAACATAAGAACAGTCTCACCACTGTCTTTCATTCCCTTTTCCTTTCTTTGTTTCCTTCTCCTCTCGTTCCTCTGCTTCGGTGTTTGAGGTTCCTCTTTTTCTTCTTCCTCCCTGTGCACTCCTGATGGCTGGCCCAAGCATCTGACGCATAACAGGTAACTGGGCAACACATAATTCCCAGCCCCAAGTTGACAAGTAGGGTTCGCATGTACCTCCTGGTACAGGCCAGGCCCAGGGAGGGGTGATTGTCTGAGATGCTATCTTCCCAAACTACTGATTGGTCCCTCTGTCAGGTGTTCGGGAGCTGTGACCTGAGGTGTCAGTTATCAACTAAGGTGAGTGCGTTCCCTTGTGAAACGAGCCCCCAGTTGGAAGGAGCACGCCATCGGAGACGCTGGCAATCAGGGAATTTTCTCACAATGAGACAATCATCTTCACAATCAACATCTACAGAACTTAAACAGAATGAGGCTAATGATTCAAAGACCCTTCCAGCTGCACCACAGTTTCTCATGGTTTCACGTACTGAAGACGGTCAGTCCTTCGCAATGGTGAATCTGTTCATTATTCAGAAAGGTGTCGATGCCATTGCTGGCCCTGTGAAATCCTGCTCTCATTTACGGAATGGCACTTTGCTTTTGGAGACTGCTTCTGATTCTCAAGTTCAACAACTGCTTGCCGCCTCGCTTCTCCATGCTTATCCTGTTCATGTTGAGGCCCATAGAACTCTGAATCCTTCCCATGGTGTTAATTACACTAGGTTGCTAGACGGTCTGATGGAGGCTGAAATCCAGTCATACATATCTGATCAGGGTGTCATTGTCTTCCTTCTGGCGATGAAAAAGATAGATTTCTCCTTAGTGGCCACCTGCAATCTTTTTCCCATCTTTGATAGAGTGGTGATTCCGTCCGAGATCAAAGCAGGCTAAGAAATTATCACAGTCTGACTGTACATCCTGAAACCAATGCGCTACTACCAGAGTAATCGTTTCAACCGCACTAGAACGTTGTGTCGACACCCAACCAAATGTGTAACCTGTGGTAGGGATGCACATGAGGGCGATTATCCGCATCCCTCTCCCCACTGTATCAACTGCAATGGCAGCCATGCCACCTCCTCTCGGGATTGTCCCGTGTATCTTGATGAGCGTGCTGTCCAGGAGATCTGGGTAAAGGGAAAAGTGCCTTACCCAGTTGCTCGCAAGTTATTGGCTAGTCGCAAACCCTGTGTTCTCCCGTCTGCCGCTTATAGTTCTGTTCTTGTTACCTCTCGCTCCATAAAGGACATGGCCATGCAGATGTGGGACCTCAAATTCAACTCTGAGGTTGTGAAATCACCCGGTGTCAAGGTAGTATTGCCGTATCCCGTCCAGCTGTGCACCAAGCCATCAAACAGTACACAACCAGTAGGCCAGGAAGGACAAGAGGAGCACTCCTGTGAAAGACTTCCTACATCCCTCCAGCCAAACAACACCTGAGCCTTCCTCTGCTAACTGGAAAGATCCTCTTCAATGGTGTTGCTACGTGATACCTTAGCCCGGCCGACCTCCCTGTAGCCGGTGTACACCACTAATCATTTTTCTGCGTTGGACTCTACATACCAACAGCACAAGCAAGCCAATGCTCCTGTGGATCTCATGGAGCAGGATCCTGCTGTTTCTGTGCCCCGTAGCAGTAAGTCTTTGCAGACTGTCACTCGGCAGCTGCCGAGGTGACATCCCTTCATTTCTTCATCATCATGACTCTCCTTCAATGGAATGTTTGTGGCTTTTGGTTGCACAAAGAGGATTTACAGCTGCTTTTAGTATCACAGTGTCCCCTTGTACTCTGCTTTCAGGAAACAAAATTGCATCCTCACGACTGCTGTGAGCTTCCACATTTCTTCCCAGTTCGTTTTTATCTTCCCCCTGAGGTCGGCATTCCATCTCATGGGGGCATCATGCTGCTCATACAGGATGATGATCAGTAGTCAACCCATCTCCCTGACTACCCATCTTCAAGCTGTTGCAGTTCACCTTTTCCTTCCTCACTTGCCTTTCTCCCTTTGTACCATTTATATCCTTCCGTCGTTCAGTGTCACTAGGGCTGATTTCCTTCAGCTTATTGGGCAGCTACCTCCCCCATTTGTGCTGCTCGGCAACTGGAATGCTCATCATCCCCTTTGGGGTTTTCCCAGAACCTGTCAGAGAGGTGCCCTCTTGGCTGATCTTCATAATCAACTCAACCTCTTCTGCCTTAACACTGGAGCACGCACATTCCTTTCCGACTCCTCGCACACCTATTCCCATTTGGACCTATCCTTCTCCATTGCCCAGCTTGCCCTTCGTCTTGAGTGGTCCACTCTTTCTGGAACCAACTCGAGCAGCCATTTCCCATGTGCTATTCGTTTACTGACTCCTACCCCACCTGTGTGTACACCCAAATGGCAGCTTACCAAGGCTGACTGGTGGCTTTACTCCTCCATAGCGACCTTTGATGAACAAGATTTCCCCAGTTGTGATGACCAGGTGGAATACCTTACAAACGTTATCCTGACTGCTGCAGAACGTTCCATTCATTTCACTTCGTCCTTACCACACAGTGTCCCAGTCCCTTGGTGGACTGAGGCATGTCTCAAAGCAATTTGTGCACTGAGATGTACTCTCTGCATTTTTAACCATCATCCTATGATGGCAAACTGCATTCATTATAAACAGATGCGTACAAAATGTTGTCGCGTTCTTCAGGGTAGTAAAAAAAGCTTGCTGGATGTCATTCACTAGTTCTTTTAACAGTTCCACCCCTTCCTCTGTCCTGTGGCACTCCCCCACCACTTTGTACACATTTCCCCAGAGTTTCAATTGTCTGCCACTTCCTGATGGACTGCCTGTTTTTTAAATGTTTACATTCCTGTTTGGGTTCACCGTCTGAATTATCAGCCATTTTAGCAAATGATGCGCGAGCTGTCGACCGCAATGTACTTTTTATCCATCAAAGCAATATGGTGAAGGCCATTTAATTTTTAGTTTTGGACCTCTGTTTCCGTATGGTATCTTTTGTAGCCCTTTCTCCACATCCCTGTTTTTAGCTGTCTTCTCTTATGTCGATTGGGATTGATGTATAGTCATTTTATAACTCCTCTCTGTCTTCGTGTTCTGTAGTTTTGACATGGGTGCGTAATGTGCCAGTTGTTTTTGCACCCTAAAGCAAATCAAAACAAACAGCCATTGGGCTCTTCACTTCATTTGTTGACTCCTGTTTGTGATATGACACACAATACAAATAGTTTTAGTTATAAAAAATCAGTGCACCTATCAACATAAGTCTTAAATATATTTAAAAGTACTCGGTGCAGCACTATTACACTGAGAAGCATAGCAGATTAAAAGGACTGTGATGAGTTAACATAACTTGCTAAGTAAACATTATGGCTAACTTTAAACCTGTGCAATATGTGATGACAGCTTGTAACATGACTTCATTTGACCTTGATATTCTTTGTGAACAGAATGTCTATAATGAGATCAGATTTCAGCAGACAAAAATGTTGGACTTGGACAATCATACCATTAGAGCTCAAGTATACTGGACAAGTTAAAGTGGTTTACAAAATTTTAATGCTCCAGATGCAGATAAGACCCTTGTATGCAGATCTCATTTCTTTTGCCCACACAGGTGTTTAGCTATTGTCTACTGGCTAGACACTATCAGTCAATATTTGATCCCTTATCCTTCGACAGCTGATCTTATGTGGAAATTGCTGACCTTCCAGGAAAATTTGAATGACACCCAAAATTTTGTCCATTCTACCAAGCAACAAGAGTCTTAATTATCACACAAATATACTTTAATCAATATTTTAGCAATTTGATATAGTCTTAGGCATTTTTATGTGGAGGTAGCTATCACACAAATTTTTGTCCGCAAACAGTAGTGAGTAAATCTTCATATTATCTACTTCTGGTGCTTATGTTTGTTTTAACAGTTATGGAAAGGATAGATTGCTACTCACTGTAAATATGACATGTTGAATTGCCAGGGTTGCCACAGGTTCTGGAAATCAGGGAATGTAAGGGGATTTCACACACATAAGAGAAATTTGAAAAAAAAAAAAAAAAAAAAAAACATTGGAAAAATCTCATTTTTGTCTCAGTGCCTATCTAAACCCATTTGGTTTCCACTAATGTGCAGGCCCTGCGTGTTGGATATAGTCTCTCCGATCTGCCTGCAGACCGGGTCAGTTTGTCTGTGGCGTAATGGAGCGGATTTTCATGGTTTATTTACGGACCCAGGACTGCGGTGCTCCTCAGCATGCCAAAGGCCATGGGCAATGGATTTCAGGAATTGCAACTGTCTCATCACAAGTACATTGTACAGTGTGGCGTTTTAACAACATTTTATTTGTTCTAGTATATATTGGCACTCAAAAAGTAGTTTATGTGTCAGAAATTATGAACGGTAAGAAGAAGAAAACTGTGTCAGTCGCTGACAGTTCGTATCCTCTATACTTACATATTTCTCAAAAGAAAAATCACGAAATACCTGTAAGATAATAGATATAACACAGTGGGTAATAACCGACAATAATGAATATAGTAGAACCAGATTTTATTGGTGGTCACCT
Source organism: Schistocerca nitens (assembly GCF_023898315.1). Classification (NCBI taxonomy): domain Eukaryota; kingdom Metazoa; phylum Arthropoda; class Insecta; order Orthoptera; family Acrididae; genus Schistocerca; species Schistocerca nitens. The sequence goes on from NC_064618.1 coordinate 370,596,354, forward strand.
ACAGTGTTGGTTTACTCAATTCTTCCCACCTTATTGTTATTCTTCTTCCTCTTTTACACACTTCTTTCAAGAGGCCTACTTTTTTCTGAGGTTATTTCTGAAATTAGTGAAGGTATTTTACATCTGTCTTGTGACTCCAAGGAAATGCACATTTTTGTCACCAAATGTGCTATGTTTTGTAGTAATTAAATAACATCAGTGGTTTTAATGAAAAACACATACCATTTGGCTTGCTTTCTTCATTCAAAAACAGCTCATTACAAAAGATGTTGATGTTAGTACTTAAGATGTTTGCTCACATCAAGAAACGCCATCTACTTGCAAGTTTGTTTTTAGGTATTTCCTCATTTGCAATATTGTTTCTTGTACCATAGCTGCAAAGATAGTTTTCTTACATCTAACCCTCAAAATTTGACAGGGAAAAATGCTAAGACTTGTCTGGAAATCAGTTAACTATCAGGAAATTTCACTTGGGGAAACATGTGGCAACCCTGGTTGCATACAGGCACAACGAAAAGACTTATACATTAAGGTTTCGTCCAAAGCCTTCATCAGAAAAGAAAAACACAATTGCAGGTATAATAGTATATGGACAATCATACCATTAGAGCTCGAGTATATGGGACAAGTTAAAGTTTACAAAATTTTAATACTCCAGATGCAAATAAGACTTGTGGATGCACTCTTGTCCACACAGATGTTTGGCTATTGTCTTGTGGCTAGACACTGTCAGCCAATATTTGAACTCTGATGCTCCATCCATAGCTGATCTTACATTGAAATTGCTGATCTTCCAGTAAAAATCACAAACAAAATTTTGTCCATTACACCAAACAACAGGAGTCTCAATTATCGTGCAAATACACTTTAATCAACATTTTAGTAATCTGATACAGTCTTAGACATTTTTATGTGGAAGTAACTACTGCACAAATTTATGTCCACAAACAATATTGAGTAAGTCTTCATATTATCTACTTATGGTGCTTATGTTTGTTTTAACAGTTATGGAAAGGATAGATCGCTTCTCACTGTAAATATGACACATTGAGTTGCATACAGGCATAACGAAAAAGACTTACACATTAAGCTTTCGGCCAAAGCCCTCATCAGAAAAGAAAAACACAGGCAGGTATAGTAGTGTATGGGAAGTTCTGGTTGAGAATAACGAATTATTTGGGAATAAAGAGAACTACTCATGAAAGGCAGAAGCACTGCGTTGTTGATAGGTACACAAACAAAAGGGACAGAGCTCAGCTAGCTTTCGGAATGCACTTTCTTACACACACACACACACACACACACACACACACACACACACACACACACTCATGCTCACTATTGTGTTGGGGATGGGTTAGGGCAGTGAGCTACCTTCAGTTTAGGCTAGGAAGATTACGAGAGCAAAGGATGTGCTGTAAAGATAGCTCACATCTGCACAGCTCAGAAAAGCTGGTGGTGCTGGGGAGAATCCAGGTGGCACTGGTAAAGCAGCCATTGAAATCTTGCATGTTGTCCTCTGCTTCATGTTGTGCCACTGTGTGGTTTGCCGTGTTTTTGGCAACAGTTTGGCAGTGGCCATTTATTCTAGTTGGCAGCTGATTGGTTGTCATACCAATGTAAAACACTGTGCAGTGGTTGCAACAGAGCTGGTATATAACAGCTGCCTGACCTCTGATGGAGTAGGATAAATCTGTGACGGAACTGGAGAAGGTGGTGCTGGGTGGGTGGATTGGGCTCTTCTGAAACCAGTGCACAGTGTTTTTCATTGGTATGACAACCAAACAGCTGTCAAGTAGAATGAATGACTACTGCCAAACCCTTGACAAAAACAAGGTCAACCACCCAGTGCCACAACATACAGCAGGGCACAACATGCGAGATTTCAATGGCTGCCTCACAATATGTACCATCTGGATCCTCCACACCACCACCAGCTTCTCTGAGCTGCACAGATGGGAGCTCTCCTTACAGTGCATCCTCTGCCCCCTAACCTTCCTGGCCTAAATCTAACTCGTTGCCCCCCCCCCCCCCCCCCCCGCTCCCAAAATCTGTGTCCCCACATCAGCTAGTTGCATGCTATTATCTCAAGCCCTAGTCTATGAAATCACGTGCCCAGCCGTCTGCCATCTGCCCCCTGTACCTGCACCTCTAGTTAGCCTCCAGATGGTGCCCCACTTTTCTGCAAGCCGCTAGACGCTAACCTCCAACCCTCTCCCTGCCTCCCCCCTCTCTACATCCCTCACCCTACCTCACCCCAGTTCACTTAGTGTGGGGTGGGAAAGAGGTGGCTGTCGACAGAGCACAATGTATGGAGACAGACGTGTGTGTGTGTGTGTGTGTGTGTGTGTGTGTGTGTGTGTGTGCGTGCGTGCGTGTGCATGCTTTTCCTACAAGCTTGAAAAAGGAAGTGCATTCTGAAAGCTAACCAAACTTTGTACCTTTTATTTGGGTACCTATAGATGATGCAGCACTTCTGCCTTTCAGTGAGTCATCTACTTTAAACACACACATTCAGAAGCGCAAGCACACCTTACACACACACACACACACACACACACACACACACACACACACACACGACAGCGTGTGTTTTTCTTTTCTGATGAAGGCATTGGCCGAAAGCTTCATATGTAACACTCTTTTCATTGTGCTTGCCAGCAACTCGGAATGTGTCATCTTTACAGTGAGTAGCAATCTACTCTTTCCATAATTGATATTTTGCTATTGTAGGCAATTAACTATTTTTTACTGAAAGCCGATGTCGTTGGTGAGCTTTCTTGGCAGCACATTCTTGTTCTCTTTTCAAACAGTGCAAATTGCTATATTTTAACTTGTTTTACTTTAATTATTTATCTTCAGAAAGTGTTCAGTTGTTAAAATAAAATGTCGGACGCTAATTTAAGAAATTTGTAGGATTGACAAATTCTCTTCTTACCTTATATCCCTAGAACTATATTAACATTTTTGGTATGGCTTCCATTTTTTTCTAGGGATTTTTTGATCTCTTCAATCAAAAAGGAACACTACTGTACAAATTCAAAGACCCGTCAAAAAATCAGAATGTTAAAGGTGCTGACAATGAAGAAAAAGTGGTTTACAGAATCATTGAAGAGGCTGGAAACAAAGGAATCTGGATCAGAGATATAAGACATAAATCCAATTTGATACTCACACAGCTTAATAAGATATTGAAAAACCTGGAAAATAAGAAACTAATCAAAGCTGTGAAATCGGTATCTGTAAGTAAAATACTTGTTTCTCACATAATAAAAGTGCTATTTTGCTAAATCAAATCATGTATCTGGTACCCATTTTTATCTTTACGGAGACTTGGTTTCAAACTTGTGACTTCTCTCTAGATTAGGAATGGTCCATCTTTGTTGACACATGGGTCTGATTCACATTTTTACTTATGGTCGTGGGCCGTCTCATCATGACATAACAGAAATACTACTAGCACATAAAGTCAAAAGTACAGAGTCCATGATGTTAATGTTGATGGAGTAATGCAACTGTTATGAATGAATCCCTTTCTTGACATGTCATGTCAACAAACTATGCAACAAAACATGTGTTTTTGAGAGTACTCATTTTATTTTTACCCAGAATTTCTTCCATTGGCTGGTTTGAAGCCAGTTGTGTGCCAGATGTAATCCATGGGCTGCCAGTTGCCCACCTGTGCTATAGATCATAAGCATGTATGTTTCTGCCAACTTACTTTTGCTGTCTGTTAAACTTTACCAATCTGAACACAAGTTTTGTTTATGCATCTCTATGGATTTTAAGTGTTTATTTAGAGAAATATTACATTGTCATAATTGCATCATAAAGTTCATCCATGATTTTATTGCCCCTCTTGATTGTAAAACTTCTTTCTTCCCATTTAGTATATATAGATTTCTCTTTGCTGTGTGTAAGAATGAAACTAGGCCCTGCACACTACCTGTTCTTTGGTGGCTTTATTACTCACTAAAGGATTTGAAAGAATGACAACAAAGTTTAATTTTCATTACTTCATTAAGCTGATGCAGCAGCATTATTTTGATGACTTGTCATTTGTGGGGAAAACTTTTTTAAAATTCTTGATGAGTAGAATGAAAAAAGTTACATATACATTGTGGTGGAACATCTGGAACTGCTTGGATATTATTTATCTTGTTGAAGTTAATGTGTATCTTCATGTCTCTTTCAATTTCTGCTATTCATTGTAATGAGTATCGGAAATTAATTTTTTCAGGCAAGCAAGAAAAAAGTTTATATGCTTTATAATCTGGAGCCAGATCGTTCAGTCACAGGTGGAGCCTGGTATTGTGATCAGGATTTTGAAGCAGAGTTCGTTGATGTGCTAAATCAGCAGTGCTATAGGTTTTTGTTAACCAAGACTGAAGCTGCAAAGGAATGCAAAGGAGGGCCAATAGCAGCAAGAAATATTTCGTATGCTTCATCAAAGGATGTATGGAAATATATAAATGACCTGGGCATCAGCAAAGTAAGTTCATCATGCTTTCTCAGCAGAGATTTTTATTAGTTGATAGGTGTAATGGGGGTCAACTATTTCCAGGAGTCATATACATGGTAATGTAGCATTGTTTTTGCAGAAACTATTCACATGTATGAAATTTTCTCAGAGAAGATTCATCCAGGCCTTTAGTGAATCTTGAAATGTTCATTCACTTTCCATATTTGAAGGTGAAGTCCACCAGTAAACAACATGGTCTTTTCTAAGGCCATTGTAAATGTAATTGTTTAGGTGATGGTAATCATTATAGAGAACTCTTCAAAAATTTTCACTTTATCACTTATTTAGTTCTGGCTATCCAGTTAGTGAAAAGGGTAACCATTTATGCAGAAAGGGGTTGTCACAAATAAGTCTTTTAAAAATATGAAGTTATATAATAGTTTAAAGTTGTTTTGGACATAAGGGTAAGCAGTCCATTGTTCATATCTACAGCTATGGATTCAAGAAGCACATAGAGTAGCTGACCAGGACCATTTCAGAGCTTCAGTTATTTTTATCAGAAATTTTGAGATGGAAATTTTGTTTTTGTTTACTACGACATACACACAGAGACCACAGTAATCAACAGAAAGTACAAAATTTGGAACAGGATGTGTAGGTTTATTTAATATTATGGAGGAGGGTGGATGAAAATTGAAAAAGTTGTTGTTTAGAGTGTTGAATAAAATAATTTATGTATGAAATGTCATCACCACTGACTTATGGCAAAGATAAAGAAAATCAAATCAAATGGAGGAACTAAAAAGCTCTACTACAGTTCCTTCTGTCATCTGCTTTTCATCACCCTGGCAGGAGACAGGAAAAAGAAAATACTCACTGATCAATAATTCCAAAATGCAAACAAACTTCTCTTTCTCCATAACAATACAAGGCCTCACACAAGTTTGCACACCAGTCCGCATGCCTGAGAGGCACTCAGGAAACTTAATTGGACTGTTCTCCCTCATCTCCCCCTACAGCCTGGATCTTGCACCTTCAGACTACCATCTGTGTGACTCAATGAGAGAAGCACTGCAATTGATGATGCAAAGGTTATTGATACAGCAAGATGATGGCTCTGACATAGACTAGTAAGGTGGTACCATGCTGGCGACAGTCCCTTGCAATAAGGTGGCATAAGGTCATTGCATTGAACAGAGATTATGTTGAAAAATAGGGTTTGTAGCCAAAAGAATGGAGAATAATATGATGTATTGGAATCCTGAACAAAACCATCTTGCATTCAGAAAAACAATGTGTTGTATTATTTATTGAACACCTCTCATAAGCAACCACTCACATTACTTGATCCTCTTTTCTTATCAGATGTAACCTAGCAGGTCTTTTTAGGTTAGCTGTAATTTTCTACAAAATTTTTGCACCTACTTACATAGTATCTCAAGGTGATGGAATGGATTACATTTGGCTGAATTATTACTCCTCGGTTATGTCTGCAAGGAGTATAGGCATTTTTGTTATTCATTAGTTACTGCACGAAACATGACCAAAAATACACAACAAAACTGCATCTTTCTTTCAGAAGTCTGACAGATTATTATTTTGTCTAATTTCAAAAAACCTCTGCTATTCCTCTGTGCACAATATCATATAAATTAAGAAAATTGTTTATTGAATTTAGATAAAATTTGCAGACTGCAGGACTTCTGTCATGGACACAACTCATTTTGGACAGCGCAACTTTTAACTTCTCAGGTGTGGGCCTTAATGATGACTGAATTTGTTAAAAAAAACTCAGAAAATGTTGTCCAAGAATGAATAAATGATGCATAAATGTATGTTTTTTTGCTTTATTAGATCAAATGAAATTGTAAAAGTCACTTATTTTATATGCTGACTAGAAGAATGGGCCTTTCTATGAACCAAACAGTCAGGTTCATGAGTTTCGTTTTTGATCAAAAACTAAAGTGGTGACTGCACTTGAGAAACATTAAAGTAAGGTGACTTAAAGTGTCAGACATTTCAAAGTGTCTTTGCAGAAATGTCTGTGGCACAAACAGATCCTGTCTACAACAGTTCTGTAAAGCATTCATTGGTTCTTTCTAGGGTATGGGTGTACCATGTACATCTCAGCGTGACAGAAAAAGTTCTACTCTAGCATTTGCAGTGAAGCTAGTAAGCCACCACTTATTATGTGACTGCAACTCCTGACCGTGCACCATATTTTAAAACCAAGCGGACCAAAATGTCTCCAGCATCCATAACATTGCTCAGCTACGAACAGACAGACAGTACCACAAATTTGCAGCAAGCAGGCGCTTTGATAGATACTGTAAGTTCCTCAGTTATTTGAAAGATTTTTATGAACTGTTCATTTGCTTCACCTTTGATTTGGCATCAGACTGTTTGGAACCACATATCACTATAATAACTTTCAGAAATGTGTACCTGTGTGACACTTTGTGTCTGAATCTGCTACTACCTATCTTCGATATTACTGAACCACTGAACATATTACCAGGGCCGGATCTAGGAGTTCTACGAAGGGGGCAAGCTTAAATTTTCCACACCTTCTTTCGCCCCTACTCATAAAAATCAAAAATGTTTTAGAGTAATTTGGGTAATATATTTCAAAATAAATGTCAGTATCTGACAACATTAACTTATTTTATTAAATAAATTAAGGTCAAAGAAAACAAACAGAAACAATTTTAAAATATACAAGAATATACCATAATAATCAGTCTGCAATAATCAATCTAAAACTTTGCTTTCCGAGCTTTTTTGGCTACAAAAACATTTGATATCATCATAGTTTATGGAAATAGCTTGTTTGTGCTCTATGGAGATTATACTGAGATTTGTTAATCTTTGTTGAGCAGTCATGCTCCTCAAATGATCTTTAATGAGTTTCAGCTTGCTGGAACTTCTTTCTCCAGAGGAAACAGGAACTGGTATGGTAAGGAATATTCTTAATGTTGGGATAGCCCTCTACCAATTTATTTTCATAAATCAAATGTAATGTGGATGATGCAGTGGCATTTTGAAGTGTCTCTATATTACTAGGGCATGGTGTTTGAAATTTTCAATTTAAAAAATAAATTCTTTCTTGTTTAGATCTTCTGCGTGGATATCAGACAGTTCTGCTACTGTGGTTTTTAAGTCCTCCACTTCCATTTCTTGAATTTGGACTCCACACAGAAAACTAAATTTTGCACTAATGTCCTCCAGTGCAGTAAACCGGGTACTCAGCTCCATTATTACTCTGTCAAATCTTCCTGTGAATGTTTGGATACTTCATCCTCACAAAGCTCATTGGTCATTTTTTTCTTTCTTCTGAACCTTTTTTCTGGGAATACCATTGATACCTCATTATCTTCAAGCACTTTGGCCTCAGAAATATCTTCAGAGTTACAAGAGTCTCTGGAAGTTTTCAGAAAGTTCAAAAGGACTTGAATGTTTCAAACAGCTTTATCAATTGTAAGGTATTCTCTTTGCAGAAACTGATTAACATGATCTTTTTTCTTTCTTTCTTTCTTTCTTTTCTTCTTCTTCTTCTTCTTCTTCTTCCAGTATTGCATACCAGAAACAAGTTACGGCAATAAATTTGAGTTTTCTCATTTTTTTTTTAAAAAAAACTAGACCTTACCTCTGTTTTTGTTTATGGTGTTAAGAATTTATAAGTGTTGTGATCCCGGTGCGTATTTCACCACACATGCCATCTGCATTGTTCCCCCAGTTACCAGTTTTTCAGAACTCCACAGGTGAAAATTAGCTCTACAATGTGGCCATAGTTCTTGCCCCCGCTTGGCCCCAATTTATGTTAATTTTTCCCATCTCGGCATTTCTTCACAGGAACTGCTCCTTTCTTCACTCCATTTTAATTTTTTTGTATCATTCATTTTCTGACCTGTCAATTTTTCGCCATCCCCCTGCCACCTTTGTTACACACAGTGAACTTAGCTTCCAACTCTTATTAACTTGTGCATAATGTTTTAGCAGTAATCTCTGTCTTGCGTATTACCCTGTCTTCCACCATTAAGCTCTCAGATTTTCAAATCTCATGTGGTGCAGTCCCCAACAACCAGTGTTTCCTTCTCATCTCGTCTGGTACATCTTCCCTGACGAGGGTTCTGGGTGACTTACCCAAACTCTAACCCCTTCCATAACCTCTCTGGTTCTTTTTCTTTACCCCTCTTCCTTCCCCTTCGACCCTTCTGCTGAAAGGAGGAGCCACTTGCATACGTAAAACCTTTTTTATGTGTGTGTTCTCCTGCTGCTATTTGGTGAGTAGATTCTTTTATCTATCCAATTACATTATATTGCCAAATACTGATTATTTCTGTTGTTACAGTTTGTATTGTATTTCATATTCTTATGTTGAAATGAATAGAAACTAACATATATTCACTGTCAATGAAATTGTTCTTAAGTTGCAGATAGGATTAAAGTTAGCCGGCATTCTGCCATTTGTGAACTACGTTAATAGTAACCAGAACTTCTAAGAACTGTTCTCCATGACACATTGTGTTGTTAGAAAAACTGTGCACCCATTGCATGTCATCAGTTATGACTATAAAGGAAATTGGCTAGCTGCAGTAAATACAGTTTTTGTGTGTTTTGAATAGGGAGCTGGAATTCTAGCATCTGTTTTTGGCAAAATTCACATCTACTAGGTGTATCCAGAAATTAATATTTCTAGTGTTGTTTCCTTTAAAGTAGATGTATTTAGCAGGGAAAATTGCACATGCACAACAGATCTGCCTGGTGGCAATACTGTGGCATCTGTGCCCTGAAGTGGCATCTCTTATTCGTTCTGCCACCGGCTACTGGGTTTGATCTGTGATAAGGTTTCTTAATGCACAAAACATAATACCCATCGAATTTCATTGTCAGATCTATGGGCCAATATCATGAGCAAATAGATGGTGCATTGCCGGTGTAGGCTTTTTTCAGAAGGTTGTCGTAGTGTCCATGATGAAGAGCCCATTGGGCAACCATCCCTCATCAATGATCACCTGATAGAGCTGTTGTGGCAGAACTGTTGGAGAACTGTTGCTTCATGATTATGGAGCTCAGCAGCCATTTTCTGCAGAAGTCGTGATCCTTGTTGTTTGAAATTGTCACTAAGCACCTGCTGTTCAAGAAATTGTGTGCCAGGTGGATGCAAAAGATCTGACACTCGAGCATGAAATGAAACTTTTTGGAGCAGCACTGACATTTCTGCAGTGGTATCATGATGATGGCGATGAGTTTCTCGAGGATCATCACAGGCGATGAGACATGGATTTCTCACTTGCCCCTAAAAAACAAGCAGCAGTCAATGCAGTGGCGTCACAGTGGATCTGTGGTCAAGACGAAATTCAAACAGACTGTGTCAGTACAGAAAGTGATGTGCACAGTGTTCTGGAACAGGAAGGGCATTCTGATCATTGACTTTCTACCCATAGGTGAAACAGTGAACACTGACTGTTATTGTGAAACGATGCAGAAACTCTGATATGCCACTCAGAAAAAGAAGTGTGGAATTCTTACTGCAGGTGGTGTGCTGCTGTATGTCAGTGCTCATTCCCATACAGCTTGGTGCTCAGCAACTGTTTTGCAGAAGTTCAGTTGGGAGCTGTTTGACAATCCAGCATACAGTCCCGATCTTGCTCCCAGTGGTTTCCATCTTTTCTTGCACCTCAAGAAATTCCTGTCCTCCGACCAGTATTTTGACAGTGACAAAGAGCTGAAGACGAATGTCACACTGGTTCCATTCTCAGGGGACAGACATTTATGAACAGGAATAAAAAAGTTGATCCCATAATATGATAAGTGTCTCAATTCTTCTGGTGACTATGTCAAGAAATAGCTCAAACATTGCTGTACCTGTCGCCAATACAATTTTCCACGTAAATATGTTGTTTTCGTTTTAGAAAAATAGGGAAACTTACTTTCTGGATGTGATTTATATTTCGGGCAGATTTCATTTTTATATTTGGCAAAATGATTAGACACACAGATTTAAAAGGTTATCATGTAACACGCCTGAAGATGAAGCATTAGATTGACTGTTAAAAAAAAGTGCTGATTGTGGACGTTTTTGTCTGGAGTGTTTATTTTTGGAAAAACTTCCACAGTTTCTTCCAAAATGGTCTTTACTTGTTTTCTTCTTTTGGCTCTATTTAAGCTTTCAACAAATGATTGTTTATGTCTGAGAAGCTGTGGCATTTTCCCACTGGCTAACAGAATGCTTCTCTGATTTAAGGTGTTTCTTGACTCTTTTTTTTTTTCTTTCCCCACACAATTCTATGATTAAAAAGTCTGCAGAATATAGAGTTCAACCTTTCATGTGCACTCACAGCCATGCAGCCCATATGTGAGAATGCTACAGATAGAACCAACAAGGTACTTAGTATAGAATTAGAATGGAAAATAACTCTATTCGCATGTTAAGGGAAGACTTTCAGTGTGGTCAAAATACTTTGACTGGTTTTGTTTCCAGTTTGTATAGTGCAGAGTGCAGATACTATAAACTGGCAGTCGGCTGTGAGCATAAACAAACTAGAATTACAACTGCCAGAGGGGTGAGGTGTAGTGCGGGAGAACAAGCCTCGCCGCCCATTTCAGGGCAGTCAGTCTATACCCATGTTATGTGTTCTGCAAAAGCAGAAATTACTTTTGTTGATAGCTATCATCTATCCCATTTGCTGTTGTGAGGGTGGTAATTGATCTCCCTGATGGACCAAAATTAGTCTCTGCACTCATTTCAGAATGAGAAAGAAAACAACAATCAGTGCACAACACAAAGCATTTGTTAACAGCTACTGTGTAACTGCTTGCTGAAGTTGTCAGTGTCATAAATGATGTAGTTCAGGCCTGATCTCTACCATTATTTTGTCGCAGCTGCATTAAAAAACACCCACCCACCCACCCGCCCACCCACCCACCTAAACAGCCACGTTAAAGTGTCACATTATACCAACTTTTGAATTATAGCTTGCAAACAACAAATGTATGTGTCATTCCCCCCCCCCCCCCCCCCCCCACTCTTCCGCGTTAGTGCGCGCGCACGCACGCGCGCACGCGCGCACACACACACACACACACACACACACACACACACACACACACACACACACACACACACACAAAAGGTGCTGGGTTCCATGGTTGTATTATGCAGTGTGTATCTTATACAGATCATTCAACCGCACAGTTGGCGTGGCACTAGTGTATTAAGCACAATAATAAGCCATGTTTTACGCATGTATTATTTTGCAGAAACAATCTTACATACATTATCTTTCAAAATTGAGCTTTGCCATATTATGTGCAATGCCAGTAACTAAAAATGTATACATTTTTTATATTTGTATGCAAAAGAAAGTGGTATTGGGTAGGAATTTCTTCACAATCCCAGTGAAGGACAGTCCTATTTCAAGGGTTTAGTGACCCTGCCTACTTGAGCTCGTAGTTTGTTCTATTGTCTGATCAGGGATGGACCGTGACCTTACCACAGATACTAACCATTTCTACGTAGTACTTTGTTTTTCTTTGTATTTCCAAGTGACAGGGTGTGATGAAGCAAGCTGGGATATTTTTAATTTCCCTGTTTTGCCATCTGCCTCCTTAAAATTCGTTATTTTAGTTTTAACTAATTACCATTAATATATGTAAATATAATATGCATTTTCATAAAAGAGAAAGATTGGCCCTCAGTTTTAAAGAATTTAATACCAGATCTAATTTTGTGCTTAGTTTCAGGTATGTAATCGATTTTCTAATTTATTTTGACTATTCCTAGCTAGTATCGTTCATTATAGGGTGAAATCAGTAATTGTTTTGTAACTTAAATTATATTGTTGACATATAAACAAATATGAATTCTGTAATAATTGTAAACATTTGTAACACGAAATGCTAGTAATCTTAAAGTATTTATATGGCTCTATTCGAAAACATGTTAGCAAAGGCAGCCCTTAATTAATTCCAATGTAATTAACAGTTTTGTCCAAAGTATTGTTTGCATACTTATATTTGTTAATTTCATGATTTAAACAAATAATTCGACCTAACTCTTGCAGTAGAAGAAACTATTAAAAAGAACCAATTTTTCGATGTATTCAGTTAATTTAGTGAGTTAAGTTTTAATTGTAATTTCTGTAAATTTAACTTTAAACAATGTATAGATTCAATACCTATTATTGTGATGATATATAAGGGCCTGAGTTTTGGTCCTGAGACAGTCAGTCCACGGCCGAGTTTCAGACGAGGAACCTATGTTGTTTAGAACGACGACAATGCTTCAAATTAAGTGTGAAATAAGTGTTGTAATACCAATGACAGTGACATTGTCTGTTTCCATTCGTACCTGTGTATTCTTCAAGAACTGTGAACTGTAAACTGTGTGGTTAGGTTTTACTGCTCATAGATGTTCAACAGGAAACTATTGTAGCCGTATGTGGATGTTTGCCTGCAAACTATTAATGAAGCTTATGACAATTTTAAACAGTAGCGCACTGGCCATACATGTATAACTGTATTATTTGGGGATTGTGCAAAGTGAAAGTAAAAGTCAATGAACCGTAACTGTGCATCTGTTGCTACATTATTTACCATAGTCAGCGTCCAAATTACAAACCTCATTTTTCAACCAGTGTAGCAACGCAGTACGTCGACACCAAGAGCAACAAACGAAGAAATATAGCAGGCGGAACCGCTACAAGGGGAAGGCAAAAAGCAGCCACCCTACTGATTTGTTCTCGAGAAAACCCATCATTGATTTACCTGCCTTTAAACAGCCCAGAAATATAAACAATCCCCCAGTCAGTTCTTGCGGTGGGGTGGGGGACACAGCTGCAAAACCATGAATATTCAAAAGAATATACACAATATTGTGACGTGGAATGTACAAGGATTATGCCAAACTGAAAGATTACAGATTGTGGAAAGGGAATACCAGCGAACTGAAATCAGATGGGGTGTATTTTTCCCTCCTTTCCTGCTGTTGTTTATTTTGTAAGATTTGTGGTGGGTCTTATACCAGCACTAGCTGGAAGTTGTGTTCCTGGCTGATATAAAAGGGCAATATTTAGCCTACACCAATACACCATCAGATGAAAGTAGTATTACCTTTATCCTCTTGGTGGTCTGGATCCTTCCATGCCACCTCCCTGTCGATTCAATTGCAGTGAAGATCCCTGGAATGCTTTGTCAAGTTTTCTCTATTGTGCTACTAAATAAATACCACACTTCTCACAAACAGAGGTATATTTTACACAACATTTTCATTATTACTTTTCACAACACAACTAACAATTGCTATTATAATACTGCTCCCTTGAGTACATTCAAACGTCTGTACATGCATACTGTAGGACCCGAGAGAAAAAACCAGAAAAACGACTACCACTCTCCAATTGTTCATTATGCCCTTGTTGGTGTGTCATTTAATCCATGGCTTTTGGATTCAGGCACTTGCTGCACCATGGCACAAATGACTGCCGCATAACTAGTGGTTGTAATACTATTTTTACTGGCCCCCATCTTGCCAGCTCCACCACAGCTCTACATTCACTGCATACAAGAAAGGAAAAATACAGTTTCCTTTTCCCACTACATTTATACTTATTCAATTTACTCACGAGCATCTCTTGTCGACAGCTTTCCAATGGTGTGTTGGGATGTTTACAAGTACCCCGAAACATTACACAGAGTATTAGGATTAGCAGAGACACAATGAAAAGGCAAAGGCACTTTGAAAGAACTAATAGCGGGACAGTATATGCTTGTGGTAGATCAGATAACTCCACCAGTGGTGTTATCTTGTTAGTAGACAAGTGATTGAATACAAACCTGTCAGTGAGCAAATAATACTAGTGAAATTCAACACTAGATCTTGCAAGCTAAATGTGATACAGGCATGTGCACCTACTTAAACAGCTGATGATGGAGAGTTAAAAGAATTTTATGAGTCTTTCTAACTGCCTTGACTCAATATCCACAAAGGAGGTTACCATAGTGGAAGGAGATTTTAATGCTTAAGCAGAGAAGAGGAACTCATCAAACGAAGTACTTGGCTGTCATGGCTTAAGCAATAGAAATAATCATGAAAATCAACTTACTCAGTTCTGTGAGGTAAATAAGTTTCTTATAACCAACACCATCCACAAAGACTTTACACCTAGACCTCACCAGGTGGAACATGTCTTTTCAGGTTCACTGTTCCTTGATTGGCTTAGGATGGAATTGTCAATTAAAAACATTAATACTGCTCCTGCTGCCAACTGTATTTCTGACCATCAGCTTCTATATCTTACACCGAGAATAGTTGTTGTTGTTGTTGTTGTTGTTGTTGTTGTTGTGGTCTTCAGTCCTAAGACTGGTTTGATGCAGCTCTCCATGCTACTCTATCCTGTGCAAGCTTCTTCATCTCCCAGTAACTACTGCAACCTACATCCTTCTGAATCTGCCTAGTGTATTCATCTCTTGGTCTCCCTCTACGATTTTTACCTTCCACGCTGCCCTCCAATACTAAATTGGTGATCCCTTGATGCCTCAGAACATGTCCTAACAACCGATCCCTTCTTCTAGTCAAGTTGTGCAACAAATTTCTCTTCTCTCCAATTCTATTCAATACCTCCTCATTAGTTACGTGATCTACCGATCTAATCTTCAGCATTCTTCTGTAGCACCACATTTCAAAAGTTTCTATTCTCTTCTTGTTCAAACTATTTATCGTCCATGTTTCACTTCCATACATGGCTACACTCAATACAAATACTTTCAGCAACGACTTCCTGACACTTAAATCTATACTCGACGCTAACAAATTTCTCTTCTTCAGAAACGCTTTCCTTGCCATTGCCAGTCTACATTTTATATCCTCTCTACTTCGACCATCATCAGTTATTTTGCTCCCCAAATAGCAAAACTTCTTTACTATTTTAAGTGTCCCATTTCCTAATCTAATTCCCTCAGCATCACCCAATTTAATTCGACTACATTCCATTATCCTCGTTTTGCTTTTGTTGTTCATCTTATATCCTCCTTTCAAGACACTGTCCATTCTGTTCAACTGCTCTTCCAAGTCCTTTGCTGTTTCTGACAGAATTACAATGTCATCGGCTAACCTCAAAGTTTTTATTTCTTCTCCATAGGTTTTAATACCTACTCCAAATTTTTCTTTTGTTTCCTTCGCTGCTTGCTCAATATACAGATTGAATAACATCGGGGAGAGGCTACAACCCTGTCTCACTCTCTTCCTAACCACTGCTTCCCTTTCGTGTCCCTTGACTCTTATAACTGCCGTCTGGTTTCTGTACAAATTGTAAATAGCCTTTCTCTCCCTGTATATTACACCTGCCACCTTCAGAATTTGAAAGAGTGTATGCCTGTCAATGTTGTCAAAAGCTTTCTCTAAGTCTACAAATGCTAGAAACGTAGGTTTGCCTTTCCTTAATCTAGCTTCTATGATAAGTCGTAGGGTCGGTATTGCCTCACATGTACCAATATTTCTACGGAATCCAAACTGATCTTCCCCGAGGTCAGCTTCTACCAGTTTTTCCATTCGTCTGTAAAGAGTTCGCGTTAGTATTTGGCAGCTGTGACTTATTAAACCGATAGTTCGGTAATTTTCACATCTGTCAACACCTGCTTTCTTTGGGGTTGTAATTATTATATTCTTCTTGAAGTCTGAGGGAATTTCGCCTGTCTCATACATTTTGCTCACCAGATGGTAGAGTTTTGTCAGGACTGGCTCTCCCAAGGCTGGCTGTTTTTCTAATGTAATGTTGTCTTCTCCTGGTGCCTTGTTTCGACTCAAGTCTTTCAGTGCCCTGTCAAACTCTTCACGCATTATCGTATCTCCCATTTCATCTTCATCTACATCCTCTTCCATTTCCATAATATTGTCCTCAAGTACATCGCCCTTGTATAGACCCTCTATATACTCCTTCCACCTTTCTGCCTTCCCTTCTTTGCTTATAACTGGGTTTCCGTCTGAGCTCTTTATATTCATACAAGTGGTTCTCTTTTCTCCAAAGGTCTCTTTAATTTTCCTGTAGGCAGTATCTATCTTACCCCTGGTGAGATATGTCTCTACATCCTTACATTTGTCCTCTATCCATCCCTGCTTAGCCATTTTGCACCTCCTGTCGATCTCATTTTTGAGACGTCTGTATTCCTTTTTGCCTGCTTCATTTACTGCATTTTTATATTTTCTCCTTTCATCAATTAAGTTCAATATTTCTTCTGTTACCCAAGGATTTCTAGTAGCCCTCGTCTTTTTACCTGCTACATCCTCTGCTGCCTTCACTACTTCATCCCTCAAAGCTATCCATTCTTCTTCTATTGTATTTCTTTCCCCCATTCCTGTCAATTGTTCCCTTATGCTCTCCCTGAAACTCTGTACAACCTCTGGTTTAGTCAGTTTATCCAGGTCCCATCTCCTTAAATTGCCACCTTTTTGCAGTTTCTTCAGTTTTAATCTACAGTTCATAACCAATATATTGTGGTCATAGTCCACATCTGCTGCTGGAAATGTCTTAGAATTTAAAACCTGGTTCCTAAATCTCTATCTTACCATTATATAATCTATCTGAAACCTGTCAGTATCTCCAGGCTTCTTCCATGTATACAACCTTCTTTTATGATTCTTGAACCAAGTGTTAGCTATGATTAAGTTGTGCTCTGCGCAAAATTCTACCAGGCAGCTTCCTCTTTCATTTCTTCCCCCCAATCCATATTCACCTACTACGTTTCCTTCTCTCCCTTTTCCTACTACCGAATTCCAGTCACCCATGACTATCAAATTTTTGTCTCCCTTCACTATCTGAATAATTTATTTTATTTCATCATACATTTCTTCAATTTCTTCGTCATCTGCAGAGCTAGTTGACATATAAACTTGTACTGCTGTAGTAGGCGTGGGCTACGTGTCTATCTTGGCCACAATAATGCGTTCACTATGCTGTTTGTAGTAGCTTACCCGTACTCCTACTTTTTATTCATTATTAAACCTACTCCTGCATTACCCCTATTTGATTGTGTATTTATAACCCTGTATTGGCCTGACCAAAAGTCTTGTTCCTCCTGCCACCGAACTTCACTAATTCCCACTATATCTAATTTTAACCTATCCATTTCCCTTTTTAAATTTTCTAACCTACCTGCCCGATTAAGGGATCTGACATTCCATGCTCCAATCCGTAGAACACCAGTTTTCTTTCTCCTGATAACGATGTCCTCTTGTGTAGTCCCCGCCCGTAGATCCGAATGGGGGACTATTTTACCTCCGGAATATTTTACCCAAGAGGACGCCATCATCATTTAACCATACAGTAAAGCTGCATGCCCTCGGGAAAAATTACAGCCATAGTTTCCCCTTGCTTTCAGCCGTTCACAGTACCAGCACAGCAAGGCCGTTTTGGTTAGTGTTACAATGCCAAATCAGTCAATCATCCGGACTGTTGCCCCTGCAACTACTGAAAAGGCTGCTTCCCCTCTTCAGGAACCACACGTTTGTCTGGCCTCGCAACAGATACCCCTCCATTGTGGTTGCACCTACGGTTCGGCTATCGGAATCGCTGAGGCACGCAAGCCTCCCCACCAAAGGCAAGGTCCATGGTTCATGGGGGGGCACCAAGAATAAAACTTTCAAAATAAAGGAAGACCTCCAATTGCAAAAAGATTAAAGCAGAAGGCAGGAAATGAAATTTTTAGGCATCAAGTCTAAGAACACTTTAGACTGATCAGTCAGATAATATAACATCTGCAGAGAAATGGAATTTGCTGAAAGAGACATTAGTTGAAACAGTTGAAGAAATAGTCAAGGATTGCAAAAAAGTGAAGAATAAAAGGAACTGCCTTGCTAAAGAAACTACACTCCTGGAAATGGAAAAAAGAACACATTGACACCGGTGTGTCAGACCCACCATACTTGCTCCGGACACTGCGAGAGGGCTGTACAAGCAATGATCACACGCACGGCACAGCGGACACACCAGGAACCGCGGTGTTGGCCGTCGAATGGCGCTAGCTGCGCAGCATTTGTGCACCGCCGCCGTCAGTGTCAGCCAGTTTGCCGTGGCATACGGAGCTCCATCGCAGTCTTTAACACTGGTAGCATGCCGCGACAACGTGGACGTGATCCGTATGTGCAGTTGACGGACTTTGAGCAAGGGCGTATAGTGGGCATGCGGGAGGCCGGGTGGACGTACCGCCGAATTGCTCAACACGTGGGGCGTGAGGTCTCCACAGTACATCGATGTTGTCGCCAGTGGTCGGCGGAAGGTGCACGTGCCCATCGACCTGGGACCGGACCGCAGCGACGCACGGATGCACGCCAAGACCGTAGGATCCTACGCAGTGCCGTAGGGGACCGCACCGCCACTTCCCAGCAAATTAGGGACACTGTTGCTCCTGGGGTATCGGCGAGGACCATTCGCAACCGTCTCCATGAAGCTGGGCTACGGTCCTGCACACCGTTAGGCCGTCTTCCGCTCACGCCCCAACATCGTGCAGCCCGCCTCCAGTGGTGTCGCGACAGGCGTGAATGGAGGGACGAATGGAGACGTGTCGTCTTCAGCGATGAGAGTCGCTTCTGCCTTGGTGCCAATGATGGTCGTATGCGTGTTTGGCGCCGTGCAGGTGAGCGCCACAATCAGGACTGCATACGACCAAGGCACACAGGGCCAACACCCGGCATCATGGTGTGGGGAGCGATCTCCTACACTGGCCGTACACCACTGGTGATCGTCGAGGGGACACTGAATAGTGCACGGTACATCCAAACCGTCATCGAACCCATCGTTCTACCATTCCTAGACCGGCAAGGGAACTTGCTGTTCCAACAGGACAATGCACGTCCGCATGTATCCCGTGCCACCCAACGTGCTCTAGAAGGTGTAAGTCAACTACCCTGGCCAGCAAGATCTCCGGATCTGTCCCCCATTGAGCATGTTTGGGACTGGATGAAGCGTCGTCTCACGCGGTCTGCACGTCCAGCACGAACGCTGGTCCAACTGAGGCGCCAGGTGGAAATGGCATGGCAAGCCGTTCCACAGGACTACATCCAGCATCTCTACGATCGTCTCCATGGGAGAATAGCAGCCTGCATTGCTGCGAAAGGTGGATATACACTGTATTAGTGCCGACATTGTGCATGCTCTGTTGCCTGTGTCTATGTGCCTGTGGTTCTGTCAGTGTGATAATGTGATGTATCTGACCCCAGGAATGTGTCAATAAAGTTTCCCCTTCCCGGGACAATGAATTCACGGTGTTCTTATTTCAATTTCCAGGAGTGTATACTAATTATTGAGGACAGAAAAGCACTGAAGATGGGGATTACAAGGAACTCGCAGTACCACAAGTTAATACAGAGAAACTGCTGAAGAGACAAAAGTAATTGCATCAGGAAACATTGGAGAGAATTCAGCAATTCTGGGATTGAAATGAGACCAGGTGCGTGTTCAGTGAAGTAAAGTAACAAGATTGATCAAACCAAGAACATGGGTGGCAGAAGATGAAGGTGGCTCACCTCTAACCAACATAGAACTAGCTCTTGATTGATGAAGAATATACTACAACAGGTTGTAATAAATGAAAATGAAAAATTTGATAGTGCGAACATTTCACTAGAGAAGGAATCTAATGTCTTAAAACAAGAAGTCTGAAAAGCTATAGCTAAATTGAAAAGTAGCATAGCACCTAGACTTTACCTTATTGCTGCTGAAATTATCAAAGCATTTGGATATTTTGGTTTGGAAATCATGCACGAAATAGGTAACAAAATATGAAATAATGGGATGTGGATAGAGGACTGGACCATGAGAAAGGACACACACAGCATTGTGAGAACTATAGAACCATTTCATTAATTTCACATGCCAGCAAGATTCTTTATCCATGAATGCCTGAGAACCTACTTGGATAAAGAAATACCACCAGAGAAAGCTTGGTTCCTGCATAATAAAGAAACATGAGAGCAGATTCTCAATGTCAGACAGTTAATTGAAAAATGTATGGAATTAAATACCCCATTAGTTCTTTGTTTCTTGGACTATGGATAGGCTTTCGACTGTGTTCAGTGGAAAGAACTGTGGAGTGTACTAGCAGATATGGGCATTCCTGATGATTGTATTACCCTGGTCAGAGTTCTCTACATTGATAGTAAGGCAATAATCAGACTAGATAAAACTATTTCAGGTCTTTTTGAACTATGTAAAGGAGTTAGACAGCAGTGCATTCTGTCACCAGTTCTATTCAATGTCTATGGAGAGTATGTGTTGAGAAAAAGTCTTCATGGCTGGACTGGTGGGATCCGAATTGGAGGACGGAGAATCAGTTATTTATGAGTTGCTGATGACACCCCACTGTGCATAGAATCACATGTGGAAACGAAGGAACTACTGGTTAGAGTTAAGAGAGAAAGTGAGACACATGGATTGTCAATTAATAAGAAAAAATATCAAGACCAAGATCAAGATTGTGATAATTGACGGAGGTGAGTCACTACCAGCTACTGATGTACTATCAGTATGTAGAGAAGTTGATCACATTGTTTACCTGGGTTCAGTGGTTCAGAAATAGGGTAGGTCTTCAAAGGAAATATGATGTAGAATTGTTTAGTTATTGATTTATTTATTTATTTACACGTCTAGTTCCATAGGACCAAATTGATGAGCAAATTTCCAAGGTCATGGAACATGTCTGTACATGAAATTATAACATAAAAGTAATAACAGATAAAAACAAAATGTTTATGAACCCGAAAAAAGTCAGCCCATAAGTTTAAGTAAATGCAGTCAACAAAACAACAAGAATCAGCATAATTTTTAAAGGAACTCCTCGACAGAACAGAAGAAGTGACCCATGAGGAAACTCTTCAGTTTCGATTTGAAAGCACGTGGATTATTGCTAATATTGTTGAATTCGAGCTCAGCGTATTGAAAATGGATGCAGCAGTATACTGCACATCTTCCTGCACAAGAGTTAAGGAAGTCCGATCCAAATGCAGGTTTGATTTCTGCCAAGTATTAACTGAGTGAAAGCTGCTTATTCTTGGGAATAAGCTAATATTGTTAACAAGAAATGACCATAAGGAATATATATATTGATAGGCCACTGTCAAAATACCCAGACACGTGAACAGGGGTCGACAAGAGGTTTGTGAACTTACACCACTTATTGCCCAAACTGCCTGTTTCCGAGCCAAAAATATCATTTTAGAATGGGAAGAGTTACCCCAAAATATAATACCGTGCAACATAAGTGAATAAAAATAAGCAAAGTAGACTAATTTTCGTGTCGAACGATCACTTACTTCAGATACCGCTCAAATAGTAAAAATGGCAGCATTAAGTCTTTGAACAAGATCCTGAATGTGGGCTTTCCACGACAGTTTTCTGTCTGTCTGAACACCTGGAAATTTGAACTGTTGAGTTTCACTAATCATATGCCCATTCTGTGAAATTAAAACATCAGGTTTTGCTGAATTGTGTGTTAGATACTGTAAAAACTGAGTCTTTCTATGATTTTGCGTTAGTTTACTTTCTATAAGCCATGAACTTGGGTCGTGAACTGCACTATTTGAAACTGGGCCAGGGTTGCACACATCACCTTTTAGTACCAAGCTAGTGTCATCAGCAAACAGAAATATTTTAGAGCTATCCTTAATACTAGAGAGCACATCATTTACATAAATAAGGAACAGGAGTGGTCCCAACACTGGTTCCTGAGGCACCCCCCACTTGACTGCACCCCACTCAGACCCCACATCACAGCCATCTCAACATCGTGAATAATGACCTTTTGCTGCCTGTTGGTAAAGTAAGAGGTAAACCATTTGTGAGCTACTCCCCGTATTCCATAATGGTCCAACTCCTGTAGCAATATTTTTTGGTCAACACAATGAAACCCCTTATTTAAATCAAAAAATATACCTAGCATTCAAAACCTTTTGTTCAACCCATACATTCACAGAGAAAAGAGAATATAGCACTTTCAGTTGTTAAACGACTTCTAAAGCTGAACTGTACATTTGATAGAATAGAAATAAGTCTAAAATTGTCTATATTATCCTTTTCTCCCTTTTTATAAAGCTTCTTTACTACTGAGTACTTTAATCGTTCAGGAAACTGGCCATTCCTAAAGGAAAAATTACAAATATGGCTAAATACAGGGCTAACATGTGGAACACAGTACTTTAATATTCTGTTAGGCATTCCATCATATCCATGAGAGTCCTTAGTCGTCAGTGATTTAGTTATTGACTCAATCTCCCACTTGTCTGTATCACAGAGGAGTATGTCAGACATCAGTCTCAGAAAGGATTTTGCCAAGAAAGTTATAGGATTCCCTGTAGAAATTAAATTTTTATTTAATTCACCAGTGATGCTCAGGAAATGATTGCTAAATACTGTACATCTATCTGATTTATCAGTAACAGAAATATTTTTACTATGAACTGACTTTATATCATTGACCTTGTGCTGCCGACTAGACACTTCCTTCACAATTGACCATATGGTTTAAATTTCATCCTGTGAATTAGCTATTCTATTTGCATACCACATACTCTTTGCCTTCCTAATAACATTTTTAAGCACCTTACAATACTGTTTGTAATGGGCTACTGTAGCTTGATTGTGACTACTTCTAACATTTTGATATAATTCCCTCTTTGTTCTACATGATATCCTTATCCCGCTAGTCAGCCATCCAGGCTGCCTATTAGCCACCCAGGCTGCCTATTACTGTTTAGAACGTTCTAATGGAAAGCAACTCTCAAAGAGCATGACAAGTGTGTTAAGGAAAGCATTATATTTATCATCTGTGTTATCCGCTCTACAAACATCCTGCTGCTCTTGTTCCTTGACAAGGTTTAAAAAACTCTCCATTGCTGTTGGATTAACTTTCCTGCATAGTTTGTAATTATATGTGACATTTGTTTGACTACAAAAGCCTTTTAGTATTAAAATTTGTGCATCATGGTCTGAAAGGCCATTCACCCTTTTACTAACAGAATACCCATCTAGTAATGAAGAATGAATAAAAATATTATCTATGGCTGTGCTACTGTTCTCCTGCACCCTATTTGGAAAAAAACACAGTCTGCATCAGATCATATGAATTTAGGAGATCTACCAATATCCTTTTTCTTGCACCATCATATACAAAATTTATATTGAAGTCACCACATATAACTAGTTTTTGGTACTTCCTACAAAGTGAATCAAGAACCCTCTCTAGCTTGAGCAGAGACCCATAAACAACAACAATTAGAAGTTTAGTTTCACTAAATTCAACTGCCCCTGCACAACATTCAAATATCTTTTCAGTGCAGCTCCGTGATACGTCTATGGACTCAAACGGAATACTGTCTTTTACGTACATAGCCACCCCCACCCCAATCCCGCAAGCCACCCCACCCCCACCCCAATCCCGCAAGGGATTTACTGATCCAGGTGGTGAAGCAATGAAATGGCAGTGGGCAGAATATGTCATGAGATCAGATGACAAAGCCGGCCGCTGTGGCCGAGCGGTTCTAGGCGCTTCAGTCTGGAACCGTGCGACTGCTACGGCCACAGGTTCAAATCGTGCCTCAAGCATGGATGTGTGTGATGTCCATAGGTTAGTTACGTTTAAGTAGTTCTAAGTTCTGGAGGGCTGATGACCTCAGATGTTAAGTCCCATAGTGCTCAGAGCGATTTGAACCATTAGATGACAAATGGAGTAAACCTACTACAGAAGTAGTGCTTCTAGATGATAAAAGAAAGACAGTAAAAGAAAGAAGATGGTGAAATGAATTGGGAATGACTAGTTGTGGTTGGAGACTGATTTGTAGCATAGTCCAAGAAATTCTTTAGGTTGGGACCCAACAACTTATTTTCACTCAAAAAAATTACCTGTATTGATTTATGTTGTAAGCTTATGTCTTCTCTTAGAATTGAAGCACATCATGTTATTGAGAGGTCATTGCTTATGGAGAATCAGCTGCTGCTCTGCCGTCTTAATCACCCATCGCTGTGCACGGCATTTTTAAGCAGTGAATTCATTTTAACATGCACAGTAAAAAGGTTACTCACTTATTGTTTTATTTCTGCATTAAGACATTACAGAAACTGTAACACTGTTATAAAAAGAAATAGATAGGAATTTGTCTATGTGAATTTGTGTACTGCATGACCATGCGCAGTTGCACTCTGTGAGTTACATAAAACTGCTGTTCATGGATCTTGCTTGAGAAGTTTTAGTATCTTGCTTCAAGCAGCTTTTAATTGCCTTTAAATTTGAAGGATAAAGTGGAAGGCTATGGCAAACAATAGGTGGGGATTCAAGTGGCCGGGAGTGAGTAGACCACTTTTATTATGTTAAATTATATTTAAAAACACCTGTACTATACTTTGAAAAAATGTGAGCATGTGTTTTCATTATGTGGAAAACCAGCTAAGAGTATGATCCAAAGACATATTAATAAGGAAATGGAGCTTCAGAAATATTTCTGGATTGCTATCCTGATTCATTGCCGATGATTATTAATAGAACTGATTGTAATATTTGTTCAGAAATGACTGGTCTCTCATACCTTTTTACAAAATACGTGAAATAATAATAATAATAATAATATTAATAATAATAATTTACTGGGTTCTGCATGAATCATCAGCCAACGCAGCTGACAGTTCGACTAGTGATGAAATATGAAATCCAACATAGTGATCTCATTTGCTGGGTTTACTGTTCTATTATCATCACCACCACCACCATGTATTTTCTAAAAATACAACCCATGAGTGTGATGACTGTACATGTATTGATTTACACATTATGTTGTTGCCCCCTTGGTAAACAAATATGGATAGTGCATGTGGTGTTTAGTTGTAGCATCTCAAGTTTTCAAAACTTCCTTCTGCTGAATGAATATTAGGTTTGGGAATATTTTGTCCAAATTTTAAGGTATTTAGTTTTTACAGTTTAAAAAATTTGTGCATCATGGTTGTTAAATTTATCTCGTAAAGTAAAGTGACCAGCTGCAGGCCAAAGCATTTCTTACTGCTTAGGTAATACATAGCTTGTTAAATAAATGGCAGTATGAGAAGAGAGAAGTGTGCAATACAACAACATTGAAAATTTGTTTTCTTAGGTCCAATTATCAGTGGAAGATATGGAAACGATTTTGGATACTCTGTTATATGATGGAAAAGTTGAACGTTCGCTATCTGCTGAGGGAAATTTTCTATACAGAGCCATTAAAAGTTTGCTACCTCCACCAGGAACTGTGACTATGCCATGTGGAGTGTGCCCTGTAAGTACAAACTGCCAGTTTGTGAACAGAATGTTGTTGAACTGTCTTAATGTCATTAAGTGTGTATTAATGCTCCGTATAATGTGAATTAATGTATTTAAGCAATTGCAATTTTACTGTTAAACAGAAAAAGTAGGATGAGGATTCTGTTCTTAACTTCAGGAGTTTTTATTGCAGTTAAATATAACAAACAATATTAGGAAAAATATATCTAAAAACAAAGATGATGTGACTTACCAAATGAAAGCACTGGCATGTCGATAGACACATAAACAAACACAAACACACACACAAAATTCAAGCTTTCGCAACCAATGGTTGCTTCGTCAGGAAAGAGGTTGAATCTAGGAGTAGGGCTGAAGGTGAGGCCTTTGGATAGGACAGAGGTTTCGGATTGGGAGAGAGGTTTGGAGGAAAGGTTAACTACTGAATTAGGGTGTTGTGGTTCCAGATTGTATTGATTAGAATTTTGAGGTTTTGGGGGAATGGAGCTGGAAGTGGGAGATTGAGTACCCCCGGAAACCGTCCTTGTAACCATTGATGCCACTTCCTTATACACAAATATTCCGCACGTCCAGGGCCTCGCTGCGATGGAGCACTTCCTTTCACACCGATCACCTGCCACCCTACCTAAAACCTCTTTCCTCATTACCTTAGCCAGCTTCATCCTGACTCACAACTTCTTCACTTTCGAAGGCCAGACATACCAACAATTAAAGGGAACAGCCATGGGTACCAGGATGGCCCCCTCGTATGCCAGCCTATTTATGGGTCGCTTAGAGGAAGCCTTCTTGGTTACCCAGGCCTGCCAACCCGAAGTTTGGTACAGATTTATTGATGACATCTTCATGATCTGGACTCACAGTGAAGAACAACTCCAGAATTTCCTCTCCAACCTCAACTCCTTTGGTTCCATCAGATTCACCTGGTCTTACTCCAAATCCCAT
This sequence comes from Schistocerca nitens, assembly GCF_023898315.1. NCBI lineage: Eukaryota > Metazoa > Arthropoda > Insecta > Orthoptera > Acrididae > Schistocerca > Schistocerca nitens. The sequence goes on from NC_064618.1 coordinate 370,623,052, forward strand.
GCAACTTTCCTTGACTTTGACCTCCATCTGTCCAGTGGCCAGCTTCACACGTCCGTCCACATCAAACCCACCAACAAGCAACAGTACCTCCATTATGACAGCTGCCACCCATTCCACATCAAACGGTCCCTTCCCTACAGCCTAGGTCTTCATGGCAAACGAATCTGCTCCAGTCCGGAATCCCTGAACCATTACACCAACAACCTGAAAACAGCTTTCGCATCCCGCAACCACCCTCCTGACCTGGTACAGAAGCAAAGTACCAGAGCCACTTCCTCATCCCCTCAAACCCAGAACCTCCCACAGAAGAACCCCAAAAGTGCCCCACTTGTGACAGGATACTTTCCGGGACTGGATCAGACTCTGAATGTGGCTCTCCAGCAGGGATACGACTTCCTCACATCCTGCCCTGAAATGAGATCCATCCTTCATGAAATCCTCCCCACTCCACCAAGAGTGTTTTTCTGCCATCCACCTAACCTTCGTAACCTCTTGGTTCATCCCTATGAAATCCCCAAACCACCTTCCCTACCCTCTGGCTCCTACCCTTGTAAATGCCCCCGGTGTAAAACCTGTCCCATTCACCCTCCCACCACCACCACCTACTCCAGTCCTGTAACACGATCAAAGGCAGAGCCACGTTTGAAAGCACCCACGTGATTTACCAACTGACGTGCCTACACTGTGAATCTTTCTATGTGGGAATGACCAGCAACAAACTGTCCATTCGCATGAATGGATGCAGGCAGACAGTGTTTGTTGGTAATGAGGATCACCCTGTGGCTAAACATGCCTTGGTGCATGGCCAGCACATCTTGGCACAGTGTTACACCGTCCGGGTTATCTGGATACTTCCCACTAACACCAACCTGTCAGAACTCCGGAGACGGGAACTTGCCCTTCAATATAACCTCTCTTCCCGTTACCCACCTGGCCTCAACCTCCACTAATTTCAAGTTGCCGCCGCTCATACCTCACCTGTCTTTCATTAACATATTTGCCTCTGTACTTCCGCCTCAACTGACATCTCTGCCCAAACTCTTTGTCTTTACATATGTCTGCTTGTCTCTGTATATGTGTGTGTGTGTGTGTGTGTGTGTGTGTGTGTGTGTGTGTGTGTGCGCGAGTGTATACCTGTCCCTTTTTCCCCCTAAGGTAAGTCTTTCCGCTCCTGGGATTGGAATGACTCCTTACCCTATCCCTTAAAACCCACATCCTTTCGTCTTTCCCTCTCCTTCCCTCTTTCCTGACGAAGCAACCGTTGGTTGCCAAAGCTTGAATTTTGTGTGTATGTTTGTGTTTGTTTATGTGTCTATCGACATGCCAGCGCTTTCGTTTGGTAAGTCACATCATCTTTTGTTTTGAGATATATTTTTCCCACGTGGAATGTTTCCCTCTGTTATATTCAAACAATATTAGGAAAATGGTAAGTTACTATTCACTGTAAAGATGACCCGTTGAGTTGCAGACAGTAACAATGAAAAGACTGTTACACATTACAGCTTTTGGCCAAGCCTTCTTCAGCAAATAACAAAAACACACACACACACACACACACACACACACACACACACAGTGCTCTGGTCGGAGCTGCCAGTGGTGGTGGTCGTGTGTGTGAGGAGTGTTTGGTTTTGTGTGTGTGTGTGTGTGTGTGTGTGTGTGTGTGTGTGTGTGTGTGTTCTTTGCTGATGAAGGCTTTGGCCGAAAGCTATAATGTGTAATGGTCTTTTTGCTGTGTTGATATTTCAACCTGAAGTTTCCATTGTTTTGTTAAATATGACTGTTATTTAGCTACGCACAACCGTAGATTAACAGTTAAAACACTTTGTGGGCAGATGAAAAGCTCTCAGTATACCAGCTATGTGGTAAGAATGAAATTTGATGATATTTTTGTGCGAGTCATACTACTTGAGTGTTATCAAACAGTGGCAAATCCAGCATGGAAAACATTCGTCACTGGTTCCCAGCTGATAACATGCATTAAGCTTTATTTAGGCACACAGTATTGGCTGGGTATATGCGTGACAGACAATAAATACTTTAAACTGTGTAAGTGTGTTCTGTGATAGTCAGTGCATATAACTGAGAAACACAGTGTGTATCAGGAAACAAGAATGTAAGCCAAGGAATGTACAAACCTGTATAAAAATTCTCAAAGTGTCAAAACGAAAAACACACTGGAATGGAACTGAGGAGGAGACACTTATTAGCTAGTGGTATCTATCAAAGTTTAGTAGTAGTAACAAAAATACATCGATTGCTACTCACCACAGAGAGGAGGTGTTGAGTAACAGACAGGTGCATTTAAAAGTAGAATAAACTACCAGGCAAAGTCTTTTCTTCAGCTTTGTATAAAAAACACACAACACACACTGCACACTAAGACATTCATGTCCGAGTGCCTAGAGATGGATGTGGCCATGTGTGTGCAGAGAGCGACACTGTGAAACATTCAAGCCTGAGGACGAACTTTGATGTGCCTGTTTGCCGCACAGTGCCTTGCCTATGTGTTGAATAGCAATCTATCCTACGTCTCATTATTCTTTCACCTTGTATTTTCCATTGGCTCTACTTGTATGGAGCTGAATTTCTCTAATTTACTTAGGGAAGAAATAAACTTAATGTTGAGTCAAATAAATATATCTGTGAGATGTGTAATATTAACAAGTCAAACAATATGTGACAGCAATTTTTTTTTATTTTTGTTTAATTGTTTTGTTACAAAGCGTGAAGAAAGTACCTTATAAGAAACCTTTCACTGGCTTTCATTCATAAAGACATGGTTGAAATTCCTGATGTATTGAGATTTGGAAAGAGGCTATGAAAGGCATTCCTGCTGATAGAAAACATTGCATGTCGCTAGGCAATAAACTTTCCAAAAACCAAAGTTTATAAAATATACCAGTTGCACAACATTATGGACACTAAAGAATTGGAGGAGAAGTGGGAAAAATGATCAAGCTGAATTACTTTTCTCAGATTGTCGTCAGTGCATAAGACATTCTCTTGGGACTATTGGCATCATGTTAGCACAGTCCTGGGAGAATGCTATCTGGCCATAGGTGCTTAGTTTATGCAGTGGATTTCAGATGGTTCTTGCTGAAGTAGATAGCTCTGACAGCATTTGCTCTGTTGATTATCATGATTTCAGTACTTTCAGTGTGCTGCGTCAACAACATAGAAGCTTAGTTTACTATACTGAAAACAGTGTCTGTCTTGAATATATTGGCTTCATCTCATCATGGTCTACCCTCTTCAGACATTGGAGATGTCTCCATTTGTTCATACCCTTTTTCCTGTCCCATTGCAAGGATGTACAAGGTCTGTTCAAAAAAATTCTGGAACATTCGTAGTTTCACACCAATGGTGTGTTAGAATGAAACGCAGTTGGCATCCCTGCACATGCCTGTGTTTAATGTGTAACTGCTGGGAGTTTTCTTGTTTTATGTCTGATAGTTATTATACAGAGCTGTATTGAGTAGAATGTTGTGTTGCAGAGTTTACAAATTTTGAGATGGCTGAGTTAGAGTAGCAATGCGCATGCACTAAATTTTGCATGAAACTCGAGAAAACTTTTGCAGAGACACATCAAATGATGCAGGAAGCCTACGTTGAGGAGTGCTTAGGCCGTATTTGGTGTTACGAATGGTTCAAATGACTTAAAAATGGCTGGATGGAATTTCAAGATGACCCTCAATTAGGATGTCCTTCGACATCTAACAACAATGTCAATGAAATTGTGTGTGTCAGTCTAAGACTGACTGTCTGAGAGATTGCAGAAGAATATAACATTTCAGTTGGGTCATGTCATGAAATACTGACACAGCATCTTGGAATGCATTGTGTTGCCACCAAGTTCGTCCCACTGCTCATGAGTCAAGACCAGAAAGACCTTAGCCTTGCAATGTGTGAAGAGCTTTTGGATTGCACAAATGACAACAAGATGTTTAAGAGAATCATAACTGGTGAAGACACAGGGTCTATCGCTATGACGTTGAGACCAAGGTTCAATATTCTCAATGGGTCGGAAAAGATTCTCCTGTACCAAAAAATGCTTACAGGTCAGGTTAAATGTCAAATCCATGCTGATAGTTTTCTGTGACCTTGAAGGATCATGAATTCGTGCCACAGGGACAAACTGTTAATTGATGGTACTATCGACATGTTGCAATGCCTGCGAGAAGGAAATGGCCTGAAATGTGGCAAGACAATTCATGGCTCTTGCATTACGATAACACACTTGCACATTCATCCCTGTTGGTATGTGACTATTGCACAAAAAATGAAATCACTGTCCTGCCTTATTCTCCATACTCTCCACACCTGGCCCTAGCAGATTTCTTTTATTTTCAAATTTGAAAACCCCATTGAAAGGACGGAGATTTGCAACAAGAGATTAGATAAAAGAAATTCACAGACAGCACTTCACAGTCCAGCAAGAGGCATACCAAAACTGCTTCTGAAAGTGGAAATGGTGTTGGGAGTGGTGTATAAATTGTGGAGGAGAGAGTTTTGATGGAGACCATGTACAATAAGTAAAAGACAGCCATAGAAAAATTTGTGGACAGAGTTCCAGAATTTTTTGAGTAGACCTTGTATTCATAATACTGTATGTAGTGTAGGCAGGCACCTCCTTCACTGCAATTAGAAACTAATCGCTGTACATGTGTAATCCAGTGCAATTTCTGACAGAGAAATTTCAATTTCGAAACATTGGTTCTTCCAGTGATTTGATAAACCTTCAATATCATGCATGTGGGTAAACATGCTGAAGATAACGTGGCATTGATAACAGTTTTACACACTTCAAATGTGAAACATGCCCTAGCAAATGTTCTGTGGGTGAATAATTTATAACAAAATTGCTGACTTCTCCTTTTTGAAAGTTACTCCAAAACTTTTGAGACCGCCATAAAATTTGTACTGTTTCATTCCTAATGTTTTGCAATGCATTCTGTCATATGCACTTTAGACCATGCATCCCTAGGAAGAAATTTGATGTAGACTTAATCACTATTGGTGGCTTAAAATTATGCCAACAGATGGTTGATTTCAATTTTGAGAAGAAGTAAAGCACACAAGGCCATACATGGGCGATAAGATAAATATGGAAGCGTTTAGATTCAGAACTCTTCTATAGTGGCTTTTGGTGTAGTTGATAAAGAATGGTTAGGATTCGGGCCCAACTTCAGCTACTTCTCATGAAGCTTAATGCTTATCAGTATAGCAGTTTATGGTTCCTGCCTGCATTCTTAAAGTGTGCAGCATAAAAAATACATTAAATTCTTGTTGGACAAGCGTAATTGGGAAAAATCCTGACTTATGACTCCTTCCATACTTATGGGTCAAATACCAACTTCAAGAAAATTTCTTTTATCAACCAAGGACAGTGATTGTCCAAGATAATATGTGGAGTCTCACCACATTTGAAATTCAGCTAGATGGCAGATAGCACTTGAATAATGTATAGAGCATTACAGTGGAGGTACTTTTGGGTTTAATAACCTCATACTATTGAAATGTACAATAATAAAATAGATGGGTATGGGCACTGCATATCTTTCATGGGAAAGTGACAAAGAACAAGCACAGTCATTGAGGAATATAATTTTAAGGTTCCTCTGCCAGCAGTCGGCATCTTTGTCTGAAGATGATTAGTAGGTGCTCTATCAGAATATGTCAAGTTAAGGAAGAACCATCTACTGCTGATTTTCTTAAATTCAGTTTTTGAATTAGCATTGCTACTAGTACAGTGACATTTTATATGTTGTCATATATTACAAGTTCCGTAAATGTTCTCAGTAACTGCACATACTAAGAAATCAGCAGTGGCCCTTGATCCCAATATAAATCTTTGAACATGTTTGAATACACCTCTTAGGTGACAAAATTGTAGTCTGGTTCTCAGAAAGCTGGTTGTCTTGAGAAACATTGGTTTTGTAAGTTTTTGTATATTGCCAGACAATGAAAATGAAATACTTGCAACATACAAAATTGTGGATGATTGCTGGTTGCTTGTCAGTGGATTAAACACCACAAACTTAACTTCCATGTGACCACCTCCTGTATATAAACCGGACAGAACATTGAGTACACTCCATGGTTACATCATTTGGCATTGGTAGTCTTAATGCAGAGTGATTCATCTGAAAAACGTGCTAAAATGATAAAGTATGTAAGAAATAATGTAAAAGAAGCCAGTGCTTATCTTTCAGATTTGAGAACTAAAAGTTCTTATTTGTTTCAGGTATCACATTTTTGTAACGAAATTGGATCCGTTAATCCAAGAAAGTGTGTTTATATGAAAGAATGGCTGGAGTAATGAATTCCCTTTGCTGTGCTGTAGATTGAAACAGAAAATCCTTTTGAGTGGAAGGAACCAATCATCCTTCTTTGTAAACATTATTGTCTTGTTAATAAAAAATTTCATGAGCTCTAGTACATAGCTTTTTATTAAACCTTCTGCTCTCAATTAACAACTCCAGAAGGGGAAAAATGATCCATTTTATTTCTTTTATCGATATCCTTTTGCAGGAATACCATAAAGAAAGCTGTTGTGATTAAAGGTTAATTAAAAAAAATTGTCTGCCACATGGTATAAAGTTGTAATGAGCAGTCTCTTATATTACTTGTTATTGGAGCTGTAATTTTACTGATACATTGCTTATTGCATAGCAGAATACAAGGCGTAAATGATATCTGGCGATTGTGTGTGTCACTGTTTAGGGAAATGTTACATTTTCATTCCAGAGAAAACTCTTGTTAATCACTTTTAACACTTGTCTCAAACCCCTGAATCCACATTAGTTCGCCAAGAAAACAACATGCTAAGTGTTGCACTCTTCCACTTTGCCATTGGTGAGCTACTGACCTGCTTTGGACCAGTGATCACTGCGATCCTACATTTTGATGACTTGTGCATTTGGTAAGTTCCCAATCTGTAACCTTGGTGAACAGCAGCTCCGAGGTGCCATCCAAAAGGCCTGCATTGGATTGTTCCCCATGGCTTCCAGCTCTTTCCCACAAAAAATGCAAGTTGTGCATTTATGTTGTCGTATGCCAGTCCATATTGACCCAGCACTCTACTTGGGTATCCAGCGCTAGGACATTGTTTCTATTTTTGAGATAGCTCCGTGATAAAAAGCTGACATGGCTGACCTGTACTCACGAGCGAAAGCCTAGCTATGTGTAAAAGCTTATACTCTCTGCTTCCTTGCCCATACTTCGAGTTTGGATCATGCTGCTCTATTCCACATTTACCAGGCCCTTGTCATGTCCCTAAGAGGCTATGCTTGACAGGTTTATGGCTCTACAGCATCTTTGGCTCCATCATTGTGGAGTCAGACTGGCCACTGGTACCTTCCAGACTAGTCCAATAGAAAGCCTTTTTGTCAAAGTGGGTACCTCTCTTCTTCAGTAATGACAGCAGCAACTCTTTCTCCCTTATGCAATCACAATCCAATACAGTCATCCAACCTATCAACTCCTTTTTCCACATGAAAGACATTGACGCCAGCCCTCTTGTGGGATTACAATTGCAATGCTCCTTGAGGCCCTCTGCCAGGACTTATGCCCGAACCCCTTAGAATGCCTTCAGTGACCTTTTTATGTGTTCCTTTGGGATCTTCAGGAGCACCAGGGTGCTACTGTCATTTACACTGACAGCTCTAACACCATGGGTAGGACAGGATATGCTTTTACATCTCCCTCCAGGTACATGTAATGTTAATTTTAATTTTAATAATCAACAGCCTCAGTTGCACCATTTACCTAGAATTAACCTAAGTTTCAGTCATGATAACCCAACCTTCTTCAGAACAACAGTAACTACAGTTTGTCCATAGTGGACATCATCAAGCTAAAACTACAAATCCATAAATTATCGTCAGACTTCAAGACTTACCTGAAACTGCCTCAGCCCCACTTCACGACCGCGATGTGGCAGCCACGAGTGCTGTACTGTGTTCCAGCTGCTGCATCGCGGTCGTGATAGTTTACGGATGTCACCGCTTCCAAAGACTGGGCACTTATTTTGTACTTGTACATTAATGGGGCATTTTCACCTGGTTATATGCAGTAGGTTACACTTACTGATATTGAGAGATAACTGCCAGTCATTACACCCCGCATTTATTTTCTTCAAATCCTCCCCTCATTGATTTGTTCACAACTTTCGTGTGATACTACTTTCCTGTAGACTACAGCATCATTGGCAAACAATGTAATGCCGCTCTCAATACCATCAACCAGATCATTTATGTAAATCGTAAAAAGCAGCAGACCTATTACACTGCCCTTGGGCGCACCTGAAGTTACACTTGTTTCTGTTGAAGTCACCCCATTCAGGACGACATACTGCTCTCTGTCTGTTAGAAAACTTTCTATCCAACCGCATATGTCATTGGATAGACCGTAAGCAAGCGCTTTTTGGGGCAAGCGACAGTGCGGAACTGAGTCGAACGCCTTTTGAAAGTCTAGAAATATGGCATCAACGTGGGACCCAGTATCTAAAGCCTGTTGTATATCATGCACAAAGAGGGCCAGCTGTGTCTCGCATGACCGCTGTTTCCTAAAACCGTGCTGGTTTCTGCAGATAAGCTTCTCAGAGTCTAGAAAGGTCATTACGTCTGAACACAAAATATGTTCCATGATTCTACAACAAATCGATGTCAGTGAAATTGGTCGGTAATTATGTGCATCCGATTTTCTCTCCTTTTTATAGATTGCTATGACCTGGGCCTTGTTCCAGTTTCACGGAACTTTCTGCTGTTCCAATGATCTCTGATAGATGATGGATAAGAATGGTGCTATATTTGTAGCATAGTCAACATATAATCTTACGGGGATACCGCCTGTGCCAGATGCCTTCCTGGCGTCTAAGGATCGTTACTGTTTTACAATCCCAGCCTGTAGATTAACTAGGCAAAATAGAATTAAGAAGGTTGATAAGTAACCAAGTAGTTGTCTGCATGTTACAGGTTTGCACAACAAATAATACAGGTTTCGTAAATGGATAACTGTAAACCTCACAAGCAGATGTCACTTTATGTTTTTTCATAAGTTACTGCTCAAGACTCGACACAGTATTGTCCAGTTACAAAGTGAGGATCTGGTATGACTTTAAATAGTTGTAGAGTGAATGCAATTAGTGTAAGAACTTCCCACACATCATACAGTTTCAACTTAAACTACTCATTAACTATAGAGGACACACACTCCTTTGAATGTGTATTGATATCCCACAATCACAAAGTAAAATCACCAACATGTGTCACCTCATTACATCACAGTTATAATAAGAAAATGATGCAACAGTACTTGAGGGAACAGATCTTCGGCAATTCAGTTTGGAAGGTAGGAGACGAGATACTGGCAGAAGTAAAGCTGTGAGTACTGGGCGTGAGTTGTGCTTCGGTAGCTCAGTTGGTAGAGCACTTGCCCGCGAAAGGCAAAGGTCCCGAGTTCGAGTCTCAGTCGGGCACACAGTTTTAATCTGCCAGGAAGTTTCATATCAGCCCACACTCCGCTGCAGAGTGAAAATCTCATTCTGGAATTCAGTACTGTCTGTGAGATGAAAAACTAATACTCATCTCATGTCAGTTATATTAGGGAAGAACACTGCTCACTACCTCATCAGTCAACATTACAGAAAACCATGGCCCACTAATTCAATACCACTCAAGTCCCTTTGACAGGAAACAAAAATTACTAATTCCGACCAATCTGAGGAGGTAAAATGTGAAAATATGCCAGAAAAGTAGAAGATATGAAGTTATTGGCATAGAGGAACAAGACAAAACACTAGAAAAGGCAAATAAAATATAAATGTATTCATAAAACTTCACAAAAAGGAAAGGAAAATATGCAATGAGTAATTAATGAATTCACGAAGTACAAAAATGGGGTGGCTAGAATGCATTTTGTGGAACAGGGGCACAATTTGTAAACAAACTTCTAACTGGCATTGAACAGTCCACGGAGGTACTGCTGGTCCATAGCGTTAAACGGGCACAGTAATTCGGTGATCAGACAAATTGCCATTGTCAGGTGCGTTAACGATCTCGGCTACTGAGGGCCTGTGGCCGACTTATATCCACTCCCACCACAAGCTATATCCTCTGCAGTCCACGCCCGATGGTGTGTATCACTATAGTTCAATTCTTTTATCTTGGCGGCCCGCGCATGCCCGCCTAGACGCGGGAGATTGCTGCGTTGCCAGTTGCACACGACGCACGCGCCAAGAGAAGCAGCGCCATAGTATAGCATAGTTCGCAAGCTTACGTTTAGGGGGGAGCGCGCAGTTCATGAAGTAAAGCCACCACGGCCGCATTAACCCTTTCGCTGCTACAAAGACGTGCTCCCTGCATTCCGCGCTGTGGGCGATTTTGTCACTGCACTGCTCGCCTGTGCAGACACATTGTGTTCCGACTGCTTTGACACTCTTTATCATTCGATTCCACAAAAACTATTTGGCTCAAAAATTAGATTTTTACCTATCTTCTTGACTGATACCTTCCCCCCATGCCCGCATCTCGTGGTCGTGCGGTAGCGTTCTCGCTTCCCACACCCGGGTCCCCGGGTTCGATTCCCGGCGGGGTCAGGGATTTTCTCTGCCTCGTGATGGCTGGGTGTTGTGTGCTGTCCTTAGGTTAGTTAGGTTTAAGTAGTTCTAAGTTCTAGGGGACTGATGACCATAGATGTTAAGTCCCATAGTGCTCAGAGCCATTTGAACCTTCCCCCCATAAATGACTTAATTTTGTTTCGATGTTCAACGCAGTTATTATGCAGCATTAAATATAGTAAACCATTGCACGAAATTTTGAAGAGTTTGCAGAGGTAAAGTCCATAGATTATACATTCCGGATGGTCGATTTTAGTTGCCACAGTGTTGAGAATGAAATGTGGACAAGATACCTATATATTTCATTTAATTTAAGTACCACATAAGTGTCGTATGTAATATTCAGAAATATTCCACCTTTCGCGACTGTAACAAAAGTTTTACTTACACTGGGCACGTTTGGCTTTACTTTAAAGCACTTCAATCAATCAAAAGGAAGTAGACAAAATACATTAAACAAAACTGTGGACTTACAAAAACATTAGGACTTGAATATACCGTCTGTCAGTGAAGTGCTCAGAGCTATGTCAAATATAATTTTGTGTGTGGCACACACAAACAGCATTTATTTGCTAAAACACTGATGAGCCAATACAAACGTTGAATATTGTGCTACCGCAGCACAAAACTATGAAAGGTGACTTGGCAATGGAGGACACAAAATACAGTCCTCTTATGATGCTTCAAAAGAGAGAAACGCATCTGGTCTAAATAATTCGCTTATTACAGTTGCAGAAGAGGGATATATTTCAATACCATTGGTAAAACTGCGACTGTGGAACAAAAACAAGAAATAGAACATGAATACCATTGTGTATGTGCCATACCTTTTCACCTTTCACTTTAAAATAAAGCCAAACGCGCCCTGTGTAAATACAACTTTTATTACAGTCGCGAAGGACGGAATATTCCTCAATATTACATACGACACCTATGTGGTACTTAAATTAAATGATATTGTTATACAGTAAATATTATATGAAATTTAGGTATCTTGTCCACATTTCATTCTCAACATTGTGGCAACTAAAATCGACCATACGGAAAGTATACGCTATGGACTTTTACCTCTGCAAACTCTTCAAAATTTCGTGCAATGGTTTACTACATTTAATGCTACACATCAAAACAAAATTAAGTCATTTATGGGGGGAAGGTATCAGTCAAGAAGACGTGTAAAAATCAAATTTTTTGGCCAAATAGTTTTTGTGAAATCGAATGATAAGTGTGTCAAAGCAGTGGGAACACCATGTGTCTGCACAGGCGAGAAGTGCAGTGATGACAAAATCGCGCACAGCGCGGAATGCGGGGAGCACGTGTCTGCAGCAGCGAAAAAGTTAATGAAGAGGCAAAGCACTAGAAATTTCATTCAAACGAATAAAAATCGTGAAGTGAGGCACTCCATTATTGCTTTTAAATAAAGAAAATATTAAGCACCGCACAAGGTTTGAATTCGTAACCTTCTACTTGGCATCCCAACACCTTAACCGTTCCGCTATATCGGCTCATCCAACAGAGTAATTCCATAAGGAGTCTAACACGTCACGCAACTACTTATAAACATTGTTGGTATGACTATGAATTACTCACGCTTCGTCGAAGTACAATAGGAAATAAACAATTACCGCTGTTCTTTATTGCGAAAAAGCAGTTCGTGAGATTCAAACAAACACCTTTCCTTGCTATCGCCTGAATTAGGAGTCTTATTGCTTGTTTGGTTTAATTAATTAATAGAATAAGAAGCAACTGGTATAAAGAATGCTTTTTCCAAACTTTCTATAAAAGAAAGTCTGCTATCAAGACATTGCTTTTGTTCTATTACTGTATTTATGACTGAACGTTTCTAAAACTGAAGAGACTCGTCCGTGCTCTGCACTGCAGTCGAGATCTGGCAACGTCGTTCTCTGTTCATTGGCTGACTGTGTTTTCTGACGTCAGATGCGCAGAACGAACCTAAACTCGGCCGCCAAGATATATGACGCGCACTTTAGTCACGGAAATGCTTGTGTCGGCATCTGTGGTGGTGTTGATGTAGTTGCCCTGTCTACCCTGGTCACCAGAGCATTGTGTTTGCTGAGTGTCTTTTTAATTAGACCTCGTGCTGGTTCCCAAGCCTTGCTAACTTTATAGCCGCAGTCCTGATTGACAGGATTATCCCTGGCGCGAATTTCAATGGCTTCTCTAATGACACTGTTTCAGTATGTGCTAAAATTCTGGTACATTCATATTCCATCATGAGTGTCTGACAAACAGTGCCTTGTGACTGCTGACTTGGTGGGATATGTAAGTGTGCTGCTGGTGTTCTTGGCATCGATCTTTGATGGTGCACACTGTTTGTTCAATATATGTCTGGCCACGTTGGCATGGAACCTGATAGACTTTGGCCTTCTGCAGATCAAGGTCATCTGCGACACTCCCCAGTAATGCCCATTTTTGTTTGGGTGGGCAAAAGACAGTTCATACATATACATTTTCAGTATAAACCAGACTTCTCCCAATAGTGCAACAGTGTACACTATAAAGGCTGTGGCTACATCTTCCTTCATAATTTTTTTCCATCTCCACAGTTCTGTAGTGGTGGAGTGAAGAGTGCAGTTAACTTGCCATTCTGAGCATCAGTTTTCCCGGCAAACAGTTATAGGGTGTTCCTATTCTTGAGACAAACTCTCTGCATCTGATGTGGTGTGTACCCAGTGTACTAGTGCTTTTAGTACCCCATTCCTCTGCGCAGGGTGTTTTCTTCCGATACGCATCATGGTCCAGGGTGCCATCAGGTCTTCTCTGAACCCATGACATCAAGGAAAATCCCAGGAGATAAACTGAATACTCTCAAATCTTATTATCATCGCTTACATCTAACTATTAAGAGGAACAGTACCAACAACAGCAGAAATGGTTCATAAAAACACAATCTAGTATAGTAACACATATTAAAACACTATTCTGAATTGAAGTTATAGGTAAAAAAGAGATTAGTCTGGGCTCTCAAATAGGAAAACATCCACAAGGAGAAATCTGCTCTGATGGCAGCACTTCCTGCTAATATGTCGGTACAGTAGCTGCGGCACATAGATGAGGACTGACAGCAGTGGTGTAATATGTGAGGGTGGTGTTAGGTGCAGGGTATGGGGGCAATGGTAGGTGAGGCATGAGCGGTCGGTGGTAGGTGTGGTAGCCAGGCCATAAGCATGCGATGCCCACATGGCTGCGGCTTGGGCTCTGGGTGGTGTGATCGGTGGGCAACACAGCTGGATGGTGGCAACAGCATGGTCCTCAATGTGGACATCTCTGCTGGAAAGCAGTGTGACAGCACAGCCAGTCACACTGCACTCAGCAGTTGGGTGGCACCTGTGGGCGACATGCTGCCGGTGACAGGTGGCGCACCAAGCTTAGGTAAGATGCCTGCATGCTAGGCAAGACGGTGTGAATGGCAACGGCACATGGCGCATTCTCTCCCTTGCCCTCTTCACATCCCAGCTCAGGGTTAGCGCACAGGGACTGAGAAGTTGTGCCTGCTGTGAATGTCAAATGGGGGCCGGCATGCATGCAGTTGCAGTGCATTCCGTGAGGTTCGCCCCCACTGCGGTAGCCTATTCACTAGACTTTGGCGCTGGCCCTGATATGACAGGATCTGGCTGGAAGCATAGCTGGCGCACTGCAGCACTCAGGCTTGGCTCACAACAAAATAACAGTGGCAGATGCTGACCAACCACACAACATCAAATATGAACTGAAGGTGGCCAGCTGCCCTATGACCGAAAGGTGGTAGTGGATTGTGATGCTGACACCAAAGTGCAGATGGTTGAGTGGTGAGGACTTGGAAGTGGATGTCCAGGGCTGATATTAAATGGGAACAGGAAATTGGACAAATTCAGAGAATATGTTTCAGTATACAAGATACATGTTCCGCAATCCATCATATGGTGCGTGGCGGAGGGTACCTCGTACCACAACTAGCATCTTCTCTCCCTGTTCCACTCCCAAACAGAATGAGGGAAAAATGACTGCGTATGTGCCTCTGTACGAGCCCTAATCTCTCTTATCTTATTTTTGTGGTCTTTCCACGAAATGTAAGTTGGCGGCAGTAAAATTGTACTGCAGTCAGCCTCAAATGCTGGTTCTCTAAATTTCCTCAGTAGCGATTCATGAAAAGAATGCCTCCTTTCCTCTAAAGACTCCCACCCGAGTTCCTGAAGCATTTCTGTAACACTCGCGTGATGATCAAACCTACCACTAACAAATCTAGCAGCCTGCCTCTGAATTGCTTCTATGTCCTCCCTCAATCCGACATGATAGGGATCCCAAACACTAGAGCAGTACTCAAGAATAGGTCGTATTAGTGTTTAATAAGTGGTCTCCTTTACAGATGAACCACATCTTCCTAAAATTCTACCAATGAACCGAAGACAACTATCCACCTTCCCCACAACTGCCATTACATGCTTGTCCCACTTTATATAGCTCTGCAATGTTACGCCCCAATATTTAATCGACGTGGCTGTGACAAGCGCTACACTACTAATGGAGTATTCAAACATTACGGGATTCTTTTTCCTATTCATCTGCATTAATTTACATTTATCTATATTTAGAGTTAGCTGCCATTCTTTACACCAATCACAAATAATGTCCAAGTCATCTTGTATCCTCCTACAGTCACTCAACGACGACACCTTCCCGTACACCACAGCATCATCAGCAAACAGTCGCACATTGCTATCCACCCTATCCGAAAGATCATTTATGCAGACAGAAAACAACAGCGGACGTACCACACTTCCCTGGGGCACTCCAGATGATACCCTCACCTCCGATGAACACTCACCATCGAGGACAACGTACTGGGTTCTATTACTTAAGAAGTCTTTGAGCCACTCACATATTTGGGAACCAATCCCATATACTCATACCTTAGTTAGGAGTCTGCAGTGGGGCACCGAGTCAAATGCTTTCCGTAAGTCAAGGCATATGGCATCCATCTGGTAGCCTTCATCCATGGTTCACAAGATATCATGTGAGAAAAGGGCGAGTTGCGTTTCACAGGAGCGATGCTTTCTAAAGCCGTGCTGATGCATGGACAGCAACTTCTCTGTCTCAAGGAAATTCATTATATTCGAACTGAGAATATGTTCGAGAATCCTGCAACAAACCGATGTTAAGGATATTGGTCTGTAATTTTGAGGATCCGTCCTTCTACCCTTCTTATATACAGGCGTCACCACCGCTTTTTTCCAGTCACTCGGGACTTTACGTTGGGCAAGAGATTCGCGATAAATGGAAGCTAAGTAAGGAGCCAGTGCAGTAGAGTACTCTCTGTAAAACTGAATTGGAATCCCATCAGGACCTGGCGATTTATTTATTTTCAACCCATTCAGCTGCTTCACAACCCCGGGGATGTCTATCACTATGTCCTCCATACGGGAATCTGTACGAGACTCAAACGGTGGTATGTTTGTACAATCCTCCTGTGTGAAAGATTTCTCAAATGCTAAATGTAAAATTTCAGCTTTCGTTTTGCTGTCTTCCGTTGCTAGGCCAGACTGATCAGTGAGTGACTGGATGGAAGCCTTCGACCCACTTACCGATTTTACATAAGACCAGAATTTCCATGGGTTTTCAGATCTTTTGCTAAGGTATGACGGTGGTAGTGGTTGAATGCTTCGCGCATTGCTCTTTTTACAGCAGCACGAATCTCTACTAATTTTTGCCTATCCTCATTCTCCCGATCTTTTTTGTACCACGAGTGGTACCTGCTTCCTGAGCATTCTCCGAATTGCGCTGTTAAACCACGGTGGGTCTTTGCTGTCCGTAACCCACTTTTTCGGCATATACTTGTCCAAGGCGTGATTTACAATGTGTTTAAAATTTGCCCATAATTCTTCCACATCCATCGTACCGGAAGTAAATGAAGTCGATTCATTTACTAAGTGGGATGCTGACAACTGCTTATCTGCTCTTTCTAGTAAGAATACTCTCCTAGCCTTCTTGACCGACTTTTTAACTTTCGTAACCATAGTCTTAATGACAACATCATGATCACTAATCCCTGTCTCTACACTGACATCGTTGATGAGGTCTGGTCTATTCGTGGCTACCACATCTAAAATATTTCCATTACGCGTTGGCTATCGATTTAGCTGCCCAAGACAGTTTTCGGATAATGTGTTCAAAAGTAATTCACACAACGGATTGTCTGTACCACCTGTAATGAATCCATAGACATCCCAGTTTATACTAGGTAGGTTGAAGTCGCCTCCGACTAATATAGCGTGATCCGGGTACTTCTGCGATGCAGAATGTAGACTCCCTACTGTAGGATAGTCTAGGTGATCAAACAAGTGGGCGACAAAAGAGGTGGTGGTTTATGTTAAGGACGGCCCTCAAGGTCTAGATCAGAGGCGAGGGAAGTGACTGAGTTCCGCTTTCCAGATTTCACCAGCATCCACATGACCTGCCTCCCACGCATGCTATTGGCTAATCTGGTGGTGTGAATTTTCCAGCAAACTTCAGCAGCGAGCTGAAGGCATCTCTTGTCAGCAGCTTTAACCATATAGAACTGCCTTGGTTCTGAAAGGTAGGTAGAGTTGAAGTTACTCTGCAAGAAAACGTGTAAAGACTTGACTGGAGCCTTTGAAACAGAATTTTTAAACTAATTGCCTAAAGTAGTCCTTGACTGGCTGCCATCGTGTGTGTAAAATATCCAACTCAAAATCACTATATACAAGTTTCTACGAAGAACAAAAATTTAGAATGACCAGTCAAGAAAAAGTTCATTTTTTATTACACCCATTGTCATTGTTTCTTGCATATACTTTGGGTACGTCATGCTTCTCCAGTACAGGCTGGTAAACAGAGTGCTCCTATATCATGCCTGCAAAGGTACTGCGATCGCTGTCCCCTCTTGAAGACACGCATCACGCTTTGGTATGCTTCTCCACGTGCGAATAACACAATAAATCTGCACAATAGTTATTCTCTCCTGTACTGTAACTCATTTTATAGTCTTTCATTCTCGAGTATTATTTATCATTAAGAACATGTAGGGGTACGTATGACTCTTCCAGAGTGGTATGTAACACCACGTGGTACGTAATGTCAATGTAAACAGGACAAGAAATGCAGCAGATTTTCAGAAGGACTTGCAATCGTAGGCAAACAACATGTGTCCTATAATACTGTGCAGTTTGAATCACTTGAGAATGCCAGAAGACAGTTTTTATTAGATGTTTTGTTTATACTCTTTGATGGATACCATGAGGTGTAAATAATGAGGTAAGTTGTAATGAAGGCTAAAAGTATTATTGGCATAAAAGTAAATGTTGAGACTTGTTCTGGGTCCACACACATGTTGTAAGCAACTGTTTTTATATACAGGCCCAGTCAATAAATATGCGGAAAAGTTGCAAAGTTTGTGCTGCTTTGTTATTTTTTGCTGGTGTCCTAGAGCTATTATCAGATGGGCTTGGTGCACTTGCCTTGCAAACACACTGTTGGGATTCAGTAAAATAAGATGGCAGTAGTTTTGCAGGTTTGCATCAATGTGGAGCAGCTGAATGTCATTGGATTTCTGGCAGCTGAAGGGTTGAAACCAACTTAACTGAAATTCTCCTTTGCTTAGCAATGCAATATGGTGAAAGCTGTTTGAGTCAAACTTGAGTGTACTAGTGGGAATTGTTAGTTCAAATGGGATTTAACAAGTGTTGAAGATCAACCATACCCAGGGCACACTCTCTGTGCAACGTTGGGAGAGTTGATGAATTGATACAAGAAAACAAGTGTATTATGGTGACTTATATTCCAGGAACGATGAACATGTCTGATGAGCCTACCATATTGTACATGACATGCAGGTAGTACAAGGCTGAAGGGGACGCAGTTCTTCACCATATTGTAATTGGAGATGAAAGTTGGTTGCATTTTTAATCCAATGGAAGAAGCTCTTAGTGGCTCGAGGTTTGCTGATGAGGAAATCAAGTAGCAGTGCATAGCTGGTTACACACATGCCCCCAAGGATTCTTTGCATATGGAACTGAGAAGCTTGACCAGTGTTGACATAAATGCATAGAACTTGAGGGGAATCATGGTGAAAAATAAATGTTTTATTCTGTTCTATAGGTTATTTAAAAAAATTATGGTCTTTTATTGAAGGACTCTTATCAATACTGGTGGAAAATGTTACCAATTTCTTTGCATTGTCAGCAAGTGGGATACTTCACATCATGTGTTTTTGATTTACTGCCACTGGTAGGCAGGTTGGTTGGCTCAGCCTTGCTCTTTCAAAGGAACCATCCCAATATCTGATTGAAGCGATTCAGGAAAATCATGGAAAACCTAAATCAGGATGGCCAGACATGGGTTTTAACCATCATTCTCCTGAATGCAAGTCCAGTGTGCTAACAATGCATAACTCAAGTGATCTTCTGTGCTTTGAAGAGCCCATGGATAACGTTCTTGTTTCCTTGCCAGCCCGTGTGCCCTGTGATGTGTGATGTGTGGCGAGCAGCAGTACACATGTGGGTCTGTAGATTCTGTACTCCATAACACGATTGTGGTTTTAGAGTATATTTTTGCTCAGTTTGTTGTTGTCTTATCTTGAATTAATAACTATTGTGCTGCACTATGCCCCATCTATCGACTGTTAGCATGCTACAGTTAGTAGTGACCTCTTTCAGCATGTGCCTGCACGACCTTTGTCATGCAACATTCATTGGACATTTATGATCTACCCACAATCTAATGCACTAATATTGTCAATCTTCCCCATCCTCAACTAGGCTTATCATGATGCAAATTTCTCTCTTCCTGAATAATGATTACCTGTTAAATAAATGTTATTCAGAATGATTGTCAGAGTGACATCCTATTTTGTTCTGATTGTAAACTGGCCACCGAGAGACAATTGACCTTGTGTAGTGATGCATAAAAATAAGAATGGCTAGTCTGCAGAAGGCACATTCTCTCCCTGCACATGCAGCAAAGCTGGGATTGTGTGTAGTGTAAGTTACAGAAGCAGCAAATGAAAATGTTCGGCACTTACCTGTGGCACAATAATTACTCACAGCAGAAAAACCCTCAGCTACTCACTGTATGACTAGAAGCAATCGCATTCTCAAATTTCCATTAAAGTTGTTTTGGCATAACTGTGCCTTTCATACAGTACAATGATTCAGCTGAATGTATACTAGACAATCATCCTTCCAGTAAGAAGCAGAGAGGCATCTCTTAAATTATAGTCAGCATGAAATTCCATTAAAGGAACAAGTCACGCTAACACCAAAAACATACAAAAAAGTTATTAGAACTTCACATTCATTCATGATAACACCTCTAATAAAAGATATCATTTTTGAAAGAGAATTTATGTGAAGAACACACATCACTGTATGAATCTGTTTGTCAATGTAGAGGAGGACACACAGCTCATGTAATGTTAAAAAAACCTGTCACACTTGTCCATACCATTCACCATTTGTGATACGTCATACAAATGAAATAAGTCATTGTATAGCATGTAATCACTGGGGCACGTGGCCAAAAAATGAAAACAAGTTGTGGACTTCCAGGTCTACTGTCAACAGACAATCTGAAACTGCTGTTTATCTGATCTCAAGGTCTGAGGAACTAATGAAAAAATTGATTAATTTCTCAAGATTGGGGTTCAGTCACATAAAACTTTTTAAATGTCATCATAGACTAATGCTGAAAATAAATAATTTCTACAGTCAGTGGTGGTCTTTTTTTTCCCTCCTCTCTTTAATCATGCCAAAGACAAAATTGTTGGGAGATCTCATTTTCCTGTTGGATGAAGATTCACAACATTTTCAAGTAGCTAGCACAACTTTTGGACTATAAAAATATAACTACATCCCCTTTTGGATAGCCAGTCTTTGAAATATATTGAAAACAACTTATACAAAGAATCTTATATGATAAATTATAAAGCTTATATTCTTTGACTGGGGCTTTGTGAGAACAGCATTTTATAAACATAAAAACCATTAGTTACCATATGTCAATAGACTAGGTTCATACAAAAATAACTTTTTTCACACTATCTGAGTGTTTAGGACACACACTTAGCAGCACATTGAAGCTCTAATCAAATCTCAACTAATAAATCCTGAAGCATTTTGGTATTTACTAGGGAAAGTCAACCATTATGGAAAACTCATTATGAGTGCAATTCAAATTTCATACTCCTTAAATAATTTATGGGAAGTTGACGCTATGTATTAATGGATAAAATCATACACACATCGAAAAAAGTTTTGCAGCACCTCGGTTCCGGAACCTGTACAGAAATTTGAATAGAGACCAACATAAGCATCCTTTCTGCCTGTTTATTGCTCATGAAAACCACACATTGCATGTTGTACCAAGATACAGTAGGACCTTCAGAGGTGGTGGTCCAGATTGCTGTACACAACGGCACCTCTAATACCCAGTAGCACCTCCTCTTGCATTGATGCATGCCTGTATTTGTCATGGCATACTATCCACAAGTTCATCAAGGCACTGTTGGTCCAGATTGCCCCACGCCTCAACAGTGATTCACATCCCTCAGAACAGTAGGTGGGCCACGTCATCCACAAACAGCCCTTTTCAATCTTTCCCAGGCATGTTCGAAAGGGTTCATGTCTGGGAAACATGCTGGCCACTCTAGTCAAGCAACGTTCTTATCCTGAAAGAAGTCATTCACAAGATGTGCGCGATGCAAGCGCGAACTGTCGTCCATGAACACGTATGCCTCGCCAATATGCTGCCAACATAGTTGCACTATTAGTCAGAGGATGGCATTCGCGTATCGTACAGCCTGTTACGGCACGTTCCATGACCACCAGCAGCATATGTTGGCGCCATGTAATGCCAGCCCAAACCAGCAGGGAACCTCCACCTTGCTGCACTCGTCGGACAGTGTGTTTAAGGCATTCAGCCTGACCGGGTTACCTCCAAACACGTTTCCGACAATTGTCTGGTTGAAGGCATATGCGACACTCTTTGGTGAAGAGGATGTGATGCCAGCACTGAGCGGTCCATTGGGCATGTTGTTGGACCCATCTGTATCGCACTGCATGGTGTCGTGGTTGCAAAGATGGACCTCGCCATGGATGTCGGGAGTGAAGTTGCGCATCATGCAGCCTATTGCACACAGTTTGAGTCGTAACATGATGTCCTGTGGCTGCACGAAAAGTATTATTAAACATGGTGGCGTTGCTGCCAGGGTTCCTCCGAACCATAATCTGTAGGTAGCAGTACATCCACTGCAGTAGTAGCCCTTGGGTAGCCTTAGCGAGGCATGTCATCGACAGTTCCTGTCTCTCTCTCTAGCTCCTCCATGTCCGAACAACATCACTTTGGTTCACTCTGAGATGTCTGGACACTTCCCTTGTTGAGAGCCCTTCCTGGCACAAAGTAACAATGTGGACATGTTCGAACTGCAGTATTGACTGTCTAGGCATGGTTGAACTACAGACAACACAAGCCGTGTAGCTTCTTCCTGGTGGAATGACTGGAACTGATAGACACTCGGACCCCCTCCGTCCAATAGGTGCTGCTCATGCTTGGTTGTTTACATCTTTGGGTGCGTTTAGTGACATCTCTGAACAGTCAAAGTGACTGCGTCTGTGATACAATATCCACAGTCAACACCTATCTTCAGGAGTTCTGGGAACCGGGGTGATGCAAAACTTTTTTTGATGTGGCTATCTTCTCACCACAGGAATGCTTTGTCGTGGCCAAGGGTGTATCACTGAATGGTATAGGTAACAAGTTGTAACAGTTACACTGTTTAGCCAGAACATTATAACCATTGAAATGTTATTGATGTAACCCTGTGCAGGTGATAGCAGTGTCACCTGCCGGGAATGACTGCTAGTCAGACACACCAACTGCGCATGTAGTAACAATGAGCGTGCTGTCTGTGTGTGGGATAGGGCAAGCACATGATCTACCTGAATTTGAATGAGGACAGATTATGATGGCCCAGAGGCTTGACATGAGCATTTTGGAAACTGCATGACTTGTTGGGTGTTCAAGGAGTACTGTGATGAATGTCTTCAACACGAGGCGAAACCAAAGTGAAACCACGTCTAGACATTGTGGGATTGGGCAGCCACACCCCTTTACAAATATCAGATGTTGCAGACTGGTAAAACAGGACAGGCAGTGAACTGTGGTGGAATTAACATCAGACTTTAATGCTGGGCTGAATACAAGTGTGCCTGAACACGCAGTGCATTCAACTTCCTAATGATGGGCCAGCTGACGACCAATGCACGTGCCAATGTTAACACCAAGACATCGGCAACTATGACTGAAATGGGCACATGACCATCAGCACTGGACGTTGGTGCAGTGGCAGGGCAATGCATTGTCTGATGAGACCTGATACCTTCCTCATCATGCCGATAGGAGGGTGCAAATCCGTCGTCATCCAGGGAACAGCTCCTTTACACCTGTTCTGTCAGATGGAGACAAGCTGGTGGTGGCTGCATTATACTCTGGAGAACAGTCATGCGAGTACCCGTGGGTCCAGTGGAGCTCGTGCAAGGTATCTTGAGAGCCATGAAATATCATATGCTGGTTGCGACCACATACACTCCTTCATGATGGTCATGTTTCCCGATGGCAATGGCGTTTTTCAGCAAGATAATGCGCCATGTTACAATATCAGGAGTGGTTCAAGGAACACAGGTGTGAGTTCCAGTTGTTGTGCTGGCCCCCCAACTTGCCAGATCTAAACTCGGTCGAACACATGTGGGATGTGATTGAAGATGGGGTCAGCTTATCGCTTCCATCTGGGAATTTATGGGGATTAGGTGACGTGTGTGCAGACTCCCTCCAGCAGACCTACCAAGGCCTCATTGCTTCCATGCCATGACATGTCGCTGCTGTTATCCATGCCAAAAGTGGACATACGCGTATTAGGTAGGTGGTCATAATATTATGAGTGATCAGTGTATGTCAATGGCACTGAACAACCTATTGAATGTTTCACAAAAAGTCTACATTGACACAAACAAGCAACTTGTCAATAGATAAAGTGATCTTCGTAATCATCTATATAATATGAAAATTTCGTTTACATCTTTGCCAAAAAAATTTCATCCGACAGTTGTTTCAGTCCTGTCTAAAGTCCATCACCTTCAACCCCATACTCAATTTCTAATATGCTCGACTCCCAGTCCCTACAGTAGAAACACTTTTTTGATACCAGTCCCTCCAGCCAAATCCAACAATGAATTGTGCCTGTCCCTGTTCACACTTCTGTCCAGCTAATCAAACCCTGGGAACCTTCCACAAATTCCTTACCTCCAACTTGGCTCACCATCCTTCCCAGGAACATAAACCCCCGAGCAGAGGAAAGAACAGCCATTTACAACCTTAGGACAGGTGCCATTGTAATCATCTTCTCTGCAGACAAAGGCTTTATGTCACTTTAGTGATAAACCGCTGACAGAAGGCAACAGCCTATTGTATGATTCATCCACTTACAAGCCTTGCTATTGTAATCCATTCCCAGAAGTCTAGCATAAATTCCAACACCTACTCCAATCCTTAGGCCCACCCCAGAATCTCTTCCATGAATCCATCTCCCTTCTTACCCCAACTACTTTCTGCATACCCACCTTCTACATGCTTCCCAAAATAATAAAGCAAGTAATCTTTGACATCTCACTGTATCTGGATAGCGTGGCCTTGCTGAAGAACTTCAGCTTGTTGAACAATACGTCCAATAATTGCCCACAGTCTAACTTCCAATACCAAAGAGGCAAACCACTTCCTTCACCAACGCAACCTCTCCTCCCCGTTACCACTTCAATCCCTATTTGTCAAATATGGTGGGAAGGAGTTCTACTCTGTAATTTTTTTTTCTTTTTACCAGTATACACACAATTGCATATCTCATAATTATGTTAAATGATTAAATTCTGATCTGACTTATTTCATAAATTTATTATTCGCAGAGCAATTTTCTGGTGACAATAATACAGGTTGTATATAAAGTCCAGGAACACTTTCAGTTATTTATTGCACAAGAACCAAACATTGTACAGATGTATACTGCCACAGCGTAGTTTGGTAATTCGCAGATAGTCAGCGTATGTTGAAGAAAGCTGGGATATTTTTACTTCCCCTCATTTGGCTGTCTGCCTCATTAAAATTCACTTTTTCCAGTCTCAGAAACTGACATATGGCTTGGATAGCGGTGTGCTGACCACATGCCTCTCCATATCCGCATCCAATGACGCCTATGGTCTGAGGATGACACGGTGGCTGGTTGGTACCATTGGGCCTTCATGGCCTGTTCAGTAGTAGATTTTTTAAAGTTTTTTTTCCTAATTACTATTAACAAACGTGAGTATAATCTGCATTTTCATAAAAATGAAAGGTTGCCCCTCAGTTTTAAAGAATATAACACTGGATCTAATTTTGTGCTTAGTTTTAAGTATGTAATTGATTTTCAAATCAATTTGGACTGTTCCTAGTTAGCATCTCTCATTGTAGGGTGAAATCAGTAATTGTTTCGCAACTTAAATTCTATTGTTGACTTATAAACAAATATAAATTCTGTACTAATTATAAACAACTAATAGTATCCTTAAAGGATCTATTTGGATCTATTCAAAAATGTTAGCAAAGCCAGCCCTTAATTAATTCCAAAGTAATTAACAGTTTTGTAAAAAGTATTGTTTGTGTAACAATATTTATTAATTTCATGATTTAAACAAATAATTCGGCTTAACCCTAGTAGTGCAAGAAACTGTTAAAAAGAACCAATTTTTTGATGTATTCAGTTAATTTAACGAGTTAAGTTTTAATTGTAATTTCTGTAAATTTAACTTTGAACAATGTGTAGTTTCAGTACCTATTATTGCGAGGATATATAAGGGCCCGATTTTTGGTCCTTGGACAGTCAGTCCATGGCCGAGTTTCAGATGAGGTTAGAACAACAACAATGCATCCGTGAAATAAGTGTAACTCAATGAGGCCATGTATTAAAACAATGACAATGTCTGTTTCATATGTACCTTGTTATTCTTCAAGAATAGGTTTTTATTGCTCGTAGATGTTCAACAGGAAACTATTGTAGCAGTATGTGGATATTCGCCTGCAACTTATTAACGAGGCTTATCGAAGGTTAAACAATAGTGGCCTGCCCATATAACTGTGTATTATTGGGGGTGTACCAACACAGTAAGTCGACACTGAGGACAAATAAATGAAGAGAACGAATAAAGAAGGCAAACCGTCACAAGCGCTAGTCACAAACATGGCGAGTTCAGGTGTGGAGCAAGCTTTCTGTGTGTTGGAGTTCAACAAAAACAAGTTTGCAACAGCTGTTTGGAACCAAGTACAGAAAGAATCCACCAACAAGGAAGGCCATTTACCACAACAAATTCGTTACGATAGGTTGGTTGTGCCCGGTAAAGAGAAGCGGACGTTCCAGTGTGTGTGTGAAGTGAATGTGGAGCACGTATGATAGACATTCATAAGGAGTCAAAAGAAATTGGTGCATCCTGTGAACTCAAAATGTTTGTAAAAAAAAAAAAAAAAAAAAACCACACTTTCAGAGTTTTTCTTCAAAATGCAATATTTATGACATCTGTACAATGTTTAGTTCTTGTGCAATAAATAATTGAAAGTGTTCCTGGACTTTACGTACACCCTGTATAGTTAGTTCACTAGTAAATGCATAACGACATATTCAGCATTTACAATACACATAGAGACTATGCTTGTCAAAATTTAAGGATGTGAAAATAATATATTTGAATGTTGACTTACTTCATTTAAAAGCCCCCATGTTCCACTTTTCAGCAAACATTTTTCCCCGTAAATTGTTAATTTTAAAAGTTATTTGTATTCATTATTTTTCAGGTTCTAGACTGCTCTAATCTTAAAATATAATTATTTCCAAAATTCACTAATGCAGTTTTGTAACCCTGAATTTTTTTGTCCCCGAAACTGTATAATTTTACTAATACAACTTGTTAGTTTGTTAATTAGTCCAGTTAGAAAATTAACGTGAATTGGAGAGGACCTCCATGGGGAATGCTGAACAAAACACTAGATTAAGAGAGTCTTTGTGAATGACCTGCATAAGCAAAATCACTTAGAAGGAGGAGGGGAAAAAGAAATTACTTTCTCAAAACTTTTTGGGGTTCTCATGCACATTAAATCATTCCCTCAAAAAATAGTACACTCATGCTCATAAATTAAGGATAATGCTGATACATGGTGAAACAACGGTCTGGTGGGCGATTTGCGGGTTTAAACCACCATGGGGTATGACCATGCAGTGCATTTGACCTGCGGTTGTCGCATTGTGGTGTTGACCATGCAGTGCATTTGACCTGCGGTTGTCGCATTGTGGTGTTGGCAGCAGTCCACATATGCAGAGGTGTGTTGGTGCATGTCAGAGTACGGTGCAGCGAGTAAGTGTGCAGACATTTTAAGATGTGCTAATGGTGACTGTGTGTTGAAAATGGCTCAAAGAACACATATTAATGATATACTAGGGCGACTGGAGGCTGGTCAAACACAGCAGGTCATAGCACAGGTCCCTCTGTGTGGCACAAAGTTTGATCTCAAGATTATGACAACAAATCCAGCAGACAGGAAACGTGTCCAGTACGGGACGTCTACAGTGTACAACGCCACAAGAAGACCATTATCTCACCATCAGTGCCCGCAGACAGCCACGAAGTACTGCAGGTAGCCTTGCTTGGGACCTTACCACAGTCAATGGAACAGTTGTCTCCAGACACACCGTCTACAGACGATGGAACAGACATGGTTTATTCACCCGGAGACCTGCAAGGTGCATTCCACTGACCCCTGGTCACAGGAGAGCCCGTAAAGCCTGGTGTCAAGAACACAGTACATGGTCATTGGAACAGCGGTCTCAGGTTATGTTCACGGACAAGTCCAGGTATAGTCTGAACAGTGATTCTCACCAGGTTTTCATTTGGCATGAACCAGGAACCAGATACCAACCCCCTAATGTCCTTGAAAGGGACCTGTGTGGAGGTCGTGATTTGATGGTGTGGGGTGGGATTATGATTGGTCCACGTACACCCCTGCGTGTCTTGACATAGAAACTGTAACAGGTCGTCATTTTGCATCAGTATGTCTGCCTTTTCAGGGGTGCAGTGGGTCCCACCTTCCTCCTGATGGATGATAATGCACGGCCCCACCGAGCTGCTATCGCGGAGGAGTGCCTTGAAACAGAAGATATCAGGTGAATGGAGTGATCTGCCTGTTCTCCAGGCCTAAACCCCATCAAGCATGTCTGAGATGCTCTTGGTCGACATATTGCTGCATGTCTTCAACCTCTAGGACACTTCAGGAGCTCTGACAGGCACTGGTGCAAGAATGGGAGGCTATACCCCAGCAGCTGCTCGACCACATGATCCAGAGTATGCCAACCCGTTATGCGGCCTGTGTATGTGTGCAATGTGATCATATCCCATATAGATGTCAGAGTACATGTGCAGGAAACAGAGGCGTTTTGTAGCACATGTATTTCGGGACGGTTTTCTCAACTTATCACCAATACCGTGGACTTACATATCTGTGCGTGTGTGTTCCCTATGTGCCTATGCTGTTAGCACCAGTTTTGTCTAGTGCCACGTTTTGTGGCACCACATTCTGCAATTATCCTTAATTTATGAGCATGAGTGTACATTACAATCAGCTAGTTATACTTCTCCTAGTTCAAAAGCTTACTTGTTTGCTTACTGTACTTTTGTTTTCTCGAATTTTGCTGTATTTTATGTAATATGCACATCTATAAACAGCCAGTGTGTACAAAGCCACAGGCTGTCGGAAGCTAGCATCAAACATCTAGGTTTCATTATGCGACTTGCAGTCAGTAAGTAATCAGCTATTATAATGTTAAGTTACTAAGCAATTAATCAATTAATTCAGACCTTGTGTTATGGGTTTACATCCACTAAACAAACAGTACAGTCACTATGTTATTTATCAGTCAATGCCTGGCCATTAAAGTGAAAAATTAATATGTTGCCACTTTAAAAATTCTGGTAAGTCACTCTTAGATTATGTGATAAATTAACTGCAAAAAATCCTGGATAAAAACTAATCATAGAATGTTACTAAGTAACAATACATATGAGCAGATAAAAAATTAATTTCTACAGTGTTGCTTGTGTCATTTAACAACTGTTCACCAAATCCAATAATTACACGAGGATGATCAAAGAAGAAAGGCCAAGAGACTTAATCAGGTCAGTAATGCTTCAGTCACTGCCACACCCCTAAACACTAGCATCCCCTCTGCAAATGGCCTTGTCACTATCGAACAGTATATCTCATTGTCGTTTAGATCCCAAACCTACTATTTTATTCCTTACGTATCTATTTAATGTCATCCTCATGCACACCTACTTCTCCTTTAGGCATAGATGTACGAACAAATCCATGGCATGAGGGCACCCTCCTGTTTATATGCCAGCTAGAGGAAACCTTTCTAGCCACTCAAAGGCACTTGTCTTGGTTCAAGTTCACTGGTGATACATTCATGATCTGGACCCTGGGTCAAGAGGGCCTATCATCATTCCCCCACAGCTCAACCTCAGGACTTTCTCTCCCATCCACATCATATGGTCCTCCTCAGGCCAACATGCCACCTCCCTGGACCTTCTGATGGCTTTATCTAAACCTCTGTCCATATCAGCCACACTAACCATCAACAGTACCTGCATTTTTGATAGCTGATGACCCACGCTAAAGAATAACTTAGATATAATCTAGACTCCCATGGACAATGCACCTGCACTGATGAGCTATCTCTTACACAACATGCTGAAGGCCTTCACAGACAGACATTACCTCTCAATCCTAGTCTGCAGACAGATTTCTCATGCCATGTCCACACACGTCCCCAGTCCTCAGACCACACAAGAAATCAGTTGCAAAGGATTACCCCCAATCGCCTAATATCATCCCAGGCAGGAGAAAGACCGGTCCATTCTAACCATCCAACAAAACTATTCCAGTCCTGTCCACTCCATTCTACTCTGCACTGGTAGAGCTCAGTTTATGATTAGTCATATTGGCAGGGGTGAAACATGAAGGTGGTTCCTGAGGTTGATGTTGGTAATGTTCATGTAGCTACCCAAAAGCAAAGTCCAGAGCTGTACACGAGCAGTCCAGGGAGCAATCTGAATCATAAACAAAATACAGGCAAGATCAAACACTACTAATCAAGGGGAGTAGGAGCCAGCCATGACAGAGATGGGGTTAATTGTTCAACCTTCATGGGAACCCTAGTCAAAAAACTTCTGTCGATTATGCGGTAAGGGGGTTACTGTTGTTGGTGCGAATTACAAGTGGGTTAGGGGGTGGAAGTGGTTCCATCTACATCGGCTACCACTGCTGGTCACTGTCGACTCCCTGTCAATGCCGAACTCGTGGGCAGAGGTGATGTGATGGCAGGCAGACTGTTGGACAGGTTTGTCCCAGAAGTGGTTGCATAGACCTTGGCTAATCAGTAGCAGAGGGGGGGGGGGGGGCAGAATCTCTCACTGCGGCTGAAGCCAGTTGTGATTGTGATGCTTAACCAAACACACCTGGCCAGCTGCAACCTCAAATGCTTCCTGCCCCCTATTACCAGTAACAATGAATTGGCTCAACCTGACTGAAAGCACGAGTTGCGTGCGTTGGTGGTGGGCCCACTGAGTCATGTGCAGCAGCCTGAAGAGGGTGCAGAGCCTGTGCCCATGTAAACTTTTGGCCAGGGTATGTAAATTTACGGGTTTGGACCAGTAGGTGGAGAGGAATCTGGTGAGTCTCCCCAACGCAGCTGTTGTCATTATCTTGCACATCTGCATTTTGAAGGTCCTGACCATCCTCTACATATATACTCTATAAGATATCGAAGTCTCTGAACTGTTTCGATGTCTTCCTTTAATCTAACCTGGTAGAGATCCCAGACATTCAAAGAGTACTCAAGAAGGCCACACTGGAGTCCTATACACGGCCTCCTTTATAGATGAATCACACTTTCCCTAAATTCTCCCAACAAACCAAAGTCAACCATTTGCCTCCCCTGCCACATTCTGCTCAGCTTCTGAATTGGATACAAAATGTAAAGTGGTGATGGTCATATGCTCAATGCCATTGCATTCACAAAGTTCTCAGAAATGCAGACGCTGTGAATTGCAGGCCATTCTCAGAAACCAGTGGGGTAGGTGCTCCCTCTATTGCAAATATAACACTGTGGTTGTGGCAGCCATTCATGCCACATGCACAAGTTAGAGACGACATCATCAACTAGCAGTCACATTGCTCCCCAGAATGGTCTTGCGAAATCAACATGTACTTTTTGCCAGGGGTTGAAACACTGTGCCAAGACTGATTGATCGTAGATGCAGACCTGGCAGTTCTAGCCAGTGTGTTTTGTGGTGGAATCAGCATCAGGCCAAACTGATGCCATGCTGTTGCCTTCATTGTGACATACCTCAGCGTTCTGTTTGGAGGATCTTCAGTATGTGAGGGCTGAGCATGGGAGGAACCACTGCCTGGCATTCAGAATCCTATGCAGCACAACATGACACAATCAGTGACATTAAGCATGTGCCATAGTGAAAAATAGGTACGCCATTCCAGGTTGGTGCCCTTAGGCAGGTGCTCTGGCCAAACATGCTGTACAACTGGCACCCTGCAAAGTAGCCGGTCAACGCCTGTTTCTGCAGCAACTTTGCATGCCTTAGTCAGGAATTTATTGTGGGTGTGTCACTGATTTGCATCAGAGGCAAAACACAGCTCCTTGTACCTGTCAAACTGAGCATCTCAGTTGCATGCATAATGAAAAAGTATGTCTGCATTTGAGTGCTGTGTGGTGGTCTGTTAATGGATCTTGTAAATATAGTTACTCAGAAACAATGTCCAACATTGCAGCCACCATGCCATCTTATTGAGAAGTTTCAAATGGGGACCGAATAGTGAAATGAGGTCTTTTGATCGGTGAAACGTAGTACAGAGAGATATAAGTGAAACTGTCTGATGGACTGTATGGTAGTCAATGCCTCTTTATCAATTTGTGAATAATTTCTGTGTGCCACATTTAATGGTTTAGATGCAAAAACAATGGGCTGGTCCATACCATCAGCATATGTTGTGGGACAGCATGGCACCAATGCCACTATTCCAGAATGGAACACTGGTAAGTTTGGAGCCGCCCTAAGGCACTTTTTTTAATTTCCAAGAAAGCTTTCTTGCATACATCTGTCTACACAAATACACCTTTTTTTATGCAACTGATTAAGTAGATGAGAAATCTGGTCTGAATGGGAATAAATTTTGTGTAACAATTTATTTTTCCCAGAAACAAAAAACTTAGTTCTTTGGAGCTGGTAAGTTAGTGATTGTGTCCACACGATCCTTTGTGGGTGTGTTACTTTACACTTGTCTCAAAGAAACTACATTTATCAAGGTGACAATTTAGCCTCTCAAACAACATCTGTAGACTGTGCAGATGCTGCTCCCATGTGGCCCGATAATCACAAATCATCTAAATAATTATTACAGTCTGGGATACCTTGGATTAGTTGCTTAAGATGCCTCTGAAATATCGCAGGAGTGCTTGCAACACCAAATGGCACTCTGTTACAACAATACATGTCAAATGGCATATTAATCACTAAAAACTGTGTTGTCTGAAGATCCATAGGCAATTGAAAGTAGGCATTAGTGAGATCTACCTTTGCCAACAGTTCCTGTGGCCTAGAAATTAGATACATATCAACATTTGCTTGAGCATTAAAGGTAGACTTAAAATCGTGACGAATCCTAAGTGATCAATTTGGCTTCTTAGCTATGACCGTGAACATTTCCCTCTGGCTGGATGATACTGAGGTATTACTCCCATACTTTGCAATGTAGTTCTGCTTTATCTAGATTGTGCATGGTGAAAGCACTAGACATGTTTTACAAGAGTTAGGCCTGCTGATTGTTTTAAGAATATGTGTGCCTTTGAAACCTGTTGCACAACCTAACAGGTTCAAACAGTTGCTTATATTGCACACAGAAGGTGTCAAATTCTGTGAATGGTATCACAGTTGAAACTAGATTCACTTGGTCTCAAATTTGGAAACCAAAAAGCATCTAAGCCAAAAACATTAGTTGAAAGTGGGCGTAGTTTTTACACCACTTCAGACAGTAAGAGCCCACTCTGGCCTTCTGGCTCAGTTATTTGACTTGCCTTGCAATGAAGAACAAAACTACGTAAATAGACCTCCCAACCCTCATTTGCCTCTTTGAGGCAAGTGAATGGCGAAGGTGAGACAATGAAGCTGCAGCTGTAGACTATTGTTGGTTTACCGCTAGTTGAAACAACAATTTCTGTTGTTGCTATTGGGATTTCCACTGTTGCTGGAATTCCCAGTGATTTTGTTACTCTTGCTGCAATTGCTGCTGCCACAACTTTAGAAATTCAGGATCCATGCTTCACAGGAATAGTTGCATGATGAGAAAATCCTCCTCACCACTATTCTATCCTAGTCTGCATAGGTAGAAAACAGTTCTTGATCACTCACTCTGGCTGTAATTAAGAGGCTGGCAGAACAAACAGGCAGTTCCTGAGTGCAGAGTGTAGCAAAGTCATCTTCAGTGTACACAAACATTCCAGAGTCCAATTTGAATCAAAAACGTAATACAAGTAAGGTCAAAATACTTCACTAATCAATGGCACATCTCTAAGGCTTCAATGAACTAGTGAGACAGACTGACTGACAAGTGTGTGGCAACTGTATTTACAGGCACCTCGTGCAAATAAGTGGCACCATACAACACGCTTGTAGATGTGGCAGCACCTCACGTAGGGACAGGCTGTAGTCAGAGTACCTCTGACCTGTTCTCCATATTGATGCTCAGGAAAACCAGGGAAACTGAATAATTGTCAAATACACAGGCTTATGCTGTCCTATCAAATTGCTGAGCCAAAATTTTCAATTTCAAAGGCTGCTTTACAACCCTCGCTATCTGGATCCTTCCACCCAAACACCAGCTTCTCTGACTTACATATATGCAGTTGTTCTTGCAACACATACTTCAATCTCTTAAATCATTCTGGCCTCAGTTTCCACAGGGCCTTGCCTCTTACCCACTTCTTTTGCTACCCAATGACCCTGACTTTGCTCATCCTGCACCCACGCCCTCTTTTTCACAGTCTCCCTCTTTCTTTGATCTATCTTCTCTGTGTCATCAGGTACTGCCCACTATTCCTACTGCAGCCCAACTGATCTCACTAGTGACACATTCTTTAGCAGGTGTGTGTGTATTTGTGTGTGTGTGTGTGTGTGTGTGTGTGTGTGTGTGTGTGTGTGTGTGAGAGAGAGAGAGAGAGAGAGAGAGACATGCACAAGCATAATTCTATAGTTTTAAAGAAGGATTTGTCGTATTTATACTCCTAGTGATGACCGAGCGCTTCTACTATTTGGTGAGGCATTACTTTTACTCCTCAAATTATTTCCAGAACTAAATTCCATATTAGATGGCTTTTTGCTGATAATACATCATGTTGACAATGAAAACTGTTCAGCTAACTCTTGTTTTTAAGTTGTACAATTTTCTTTCCCATGGAGTGGCTGGAATGTCTTTTCTGGGCATCATTTCTCTAACACTAGAATCCTTTTCTGCTCCACTACAAACTGAATATGATCCACAGAGTCTGCTCGTGACAGAAAATAATACAGTAATCTCGCTCCAGTGATTCAGAGAAGATGATAGAGTTGATAAATTCTGAATTTGGAAGTTTTCTTTGGTTTGACAGTCTTTCAAGAAACTTCAATTCCAGCCTTATTCATCACAATAGAAATTGTACAGATATCCCATTTCAGTCAAGCTGGCTGTGGCAAAAAGTTTCCCTTTATATCTACAAATTTTAAAAAAGTACTTGCAGTTGAGTCTTTTGTCTGTGCAATGTTTCCTTCCAGCACAATGTCTTACTATGAATGTGTGTAATTATGGAAATGGGATCTCATCATTAGAAACAAGTGCAAGATCTTCTACAAAACAACTGAAAAGAAGCCTGAAATTGGGTACTTTTATGACCATCCAATTAGAATATGGCTTTGCATGTTGTTGGTTATGAACACTTGCTACATCACTGATCTTGTCTCCTTATGATAAGAACTTCACTGCAAACTGTAGTACTTTTCACTATATGGTTTCCATATTAATTTGTCAAATGATACTTTAAATATTGAAAAAAATCATCTTTATCAGGCAGTAAATGCACTTTCTGGAGGAAAAATAACCGGACCCAAAGAGGTTAATGTTAAAATGTGGTAGCAAAGCATAGTTTTAATAAACCAGTTCGGATTTTTACACAGGCAAATATCAATTCGGTACCTGATTTCATCCACATTTACTCTGTAATTTACACATTTTTTGCAGTGATGTTTTTGTAAGTATAATTTGGTCTTCCTCACACCTTCAGGAACAATGTAAATTATTGTAAATACAAATATCACTTAAATCTTTCATTCTGGTTTGATACTGCACACACTATGCAAATATTCATACATTTGAGGAAAAGGAAGGAACTGAGGAGACTGTCACAGCTGTAATAATAATTTCCAGTTGATACCATGTTTGTGACATTTCATTTAAAAATAGGAAGAGTTCTCAGTGTGTGTCTTTTCTGTACAAGATTAATAAAGTCAAGTATATTTAGTTATAAAATAAAATAAGCGTATCACTTATGACACTGATATGTTTCAGTTGCAAAGAGCATTCACAGAATATCACAGCATCCATTCATTACAGGCACTTTAAAAGTAGTAGGAATACTTTAAGTACACATTTTTCTGAGGACATTAAAATAGCTCTCTCTCAAAAATGTTTACATATAAATACTGCATTTTTTGTACAATTCATTAAAACGTCTCATGTGATCAGGTAGGTAAACCTTCTCTTTCAAGGTTAGCGGCTTCTGATGTCCCATCAGACTCAATGGCTGATGTCACAGGACTGTCTGAGGACACTTCCCCATGCTCACTTATTGGTTCCAAGTTGTGATAATCATGATGAGTTCTCCTTTGCATAGGCATTAATGCAGCTTCTATAAGCTCAAAATCACTCTCCAACATATCTGTTGCACTTGCTGCTCGGGCAGGTGACACTGACGGTACTGGTATGGCCGCACTTGGAATGTACTGTGGAGGTGGAGGACTCTCCTCTGGCATTGTGGTTTCTTGACTTGGTACTTCTTCTGAAGCAGATGTTTGGAAAGGTAACTGCTGCGAAGCAAGGATGTTACTTATCTTCTCTTCAAACTCGCTGATAGTGTCTGTTTCAGAACGTGGCTGTATGTTGATAATTGTAGCATCCCGCTGTGCGGAAGCTATTGGAGAAGAAACAAATGTAGTAACTGGCTGGGTAGATCCTGCAGATGTTGTAATGGTGCTAGTTGTTGTTACAGTAGCAGATGGAAGGGAGACAGAAGTAGTTAACACCATATCACTGGGTACTACTGTTGCGGTAGCAGTGGTTGATGTAAAATGCGATACTGGAGGCAAGATTGTAACCACAGGTTCATGTTCAGGTTTTATGTTTGGTTCATATACATTCAGCTCTGTACATGGTGGTTCACTAATTGAAATATGGGTTTCAGCAAGCTGATCAGGCTCTGGCTTTGGATGAGGGACAGTCCTTGGGGATCCCTCAAATAATTGTTGTTGTAAGCTACGAGTTAAACTACTAGCCAGTTGCTGCCGAGGAATGTCACTCTTCGGATCAGAAATTTTTCTTTTTATATCTTTGACAGCCGATGAATAGGTAGAAATGGGTAAGAAGGTTTGTCGTTTAGGGGGACTATTTGGAATTATAACTCTTGTAGTCATACTCTGCTGCTCTCCTGCAGCAGCTGGTTCAGTTATAGTCACAGAAGGCGATGACGTTACACTGTCTCTCCTGTAAATGAATAAATAAAACGAAATATGTTAGCATGTCAAAATAAATCAACATTATATATTTAAACAGGTGTGTTGTGCTGTTATTCTGCTTACCAGTCTTCTTTCACTGATCTCAACCCTCTTTTGAATATTTCTGTAACTTTTGATGATGATGGTGATGGATATGTATCTGAGACAGCTACTGAAAAAGGTAAACACATATGTATAATACAGTCCCCATAGAACTTAAAATATTACTATTTCTACTCTGATTTGTAACATCAGAACTATTGCTTACAATGGGCATTACTGTTGCAGTCTGGATAGAAGGTTATCTTGCCAGAGCTACAGCTGGCATCACTCCCATCATCTGCTACAGATAAATCAACAGCCTTAATTTCAGCAGACAGATTCTGAAAAGAGAATATGACTTGAGCATGGTTCATCTGTGAAATACTTAAAAATTAGTAATAACAAAAATTAGCCTGTAAAATAGAATATTTCTGCACTTTTTTTAATTAAGCTACTAATGGCAGCAGTATGAAATAGACATTTTTCAGATTACTATGACATGTTGCTGATGTTCAGCATAACCACTATTTACAGCACACAAAGAAGCTGAAGAGTTACAGAATGCTGTAAGCTGCAGGAAGAGCTGGTTTGAGAACATTTCACCAAACAAGTGACTTATCCTTTGGTACCCCCTCCTTCCCCCTTTTCCCTTAAACTTTCATCCACATGAATTTTCACTTCTAACTGTGATACACACTGTACACATATCTTGCACCTAGACACCCCTGATGCTCACCCGCTTGTGCCTTAAACTGGCCATGGACGCAGGTGGAGGAGCACTTTGGGGACCGCATTCTGGCTCTGGGGTACCCAGAGGCCACTGGCGTGGGCTTCAATTGGCTGTCACATTCTCCGGATCTGAACACATGTGATCTCTTTTTTTTTTTCGGGGCTATATTAAAGATAAGGTGTACAGCAATAACCCCATTGCTGAGCTGAAAACAGCCATTCAGGAGGTCATTGACAGCATTGCTGTTCCAACAGTTCAGTGAGTCACGCAGAACTTTACTATTAGTTTGCGCCACATCGTTGCCAATGATGGCAGGCAAATCGAACGTGTCATAACCTAAATCTGAATATCTGTAGTGATGTTTACATGTTGAATAAAGTGTGTGCATGCCATAGACTGTAACTAATTTACGTTTTGTTTCATATAGTTCAGTAATTGTCATTCTGTATATAAGATAAAGCATTAGTAGGATGATGATGTAGGATGTGGCGGGAGTCTGTGTTCCCCATGTATAAAAAAAACTGTGTTGGTGTGCTCATTGCATGGCATACTCTACTTCTGGAAATCACAACAAGTATCAAATCTCACTGCTACAGTTTATAGCTATTTTATTCCAGTTTCAATTATACTTTACTGCACGGGATGTTTTGAAAATTATGTCTCAATCGCCATGCTGCTGTTTCCCAACATTTTGAGGCTCTTCTCTATATATAACATAATGTTAATCTATACATTTGATCCATTCTGATGTTGTTGGATATGAATTGAGGTGACAAAAATCATGGAATAGCAATATGCACATATACAGATGGTAGTGGTGTTGCATACACAAAGTATAAAAGGGCAGTGCATTGGTGGATCTGTCATTTGTACTAAAGTGATTCAAGTGGAAATGTATCCTATGTGATTATGGCTGCACAACAGGGATTAACAAACTTTGAACACAACATGGTAGTTGGAAATGGGACATTCCATTTTGGAAATCATTAGGGAATTCAATATTCTGAGACCCATAGTGTCAAGAGTGTGCCGAGAATACCACATTTCAGGCACTACCTCTCACCATGGACAACTCAATGGCCAACAGTCTTCACTTAATGATCACAAGCAGCAGCATTTGCATTGCATGAACTAACTGCAGGAATCAATGTGGGGTGTATTGTGAACATATATGTTAGGACGGTGCAGAGAAACTTGGCATTTGTGGACTATAGCAGCAGACGATCAACAGAAGTGTATTTGATAACAGCACATCAACTGCAACACCTCTCCTGGAGTCATGATATCAGCTGGACCCTAGATGACTGGAAAACCGTGACCTGATTAGATGAGGCACAATTTCAGTTGGTAAAAGCTAATGATAGGTTTGAATGTGATGCAGACCCTCTGAAGCCATGGACCCCCGTTGTCAATATGGCACTAGGCAAGCTGGTTGCAACTCCATAATGGTATGGGCTGTGTTTACATAGTACAGACTGGGTCCTCTGGTCCAGCTGAATCAATCATTGACTGCAAATGGTTATGTTCAGCCATTCATTCATAGATTTCATGTATCCAAACGTCACAAGATCACAATTGTTTGCAATTGGTTTGGGAAACATTCTGGACAATCTGAGCAAATGATTTGCCCACCCATGTCGCCCAATATGAATCCCACTGAACATTTATGGGACATAATTCAAAGGTCAATCTGTACAAAATCCTGCACTGGCAACACTTCTGTGATTATGGATGGCTATAGAGGCAGCATGGCTCGATATTTTTGCAAGGGACTTCCAACAACTTGTAGAGCCCATGCCACATCGAGCTGCTGCAGTATGATGGGGAAAAGGAGGTCCATTATATTAGGTGGTATCTCTCAACTTTTTTCACCTCAGTGTATTAGTTTATTGAGATACATGAACAACTTGGAGATTGTTTTTAAGAGACAGTTTCTTCACAAAGTGTACTGCTCTGGATTTATATCATTTCCTTGTAGTTTTATATACAATTGAATAACAGCTTGATGGTATTCTGTGGTGTTCTATCATAGGTTAAAGCATATGACTATCTTGTTGGTTGTCTCACCTATATAGTTAGATAACAATGAAAACCGTCAAATGTAGTTGGGCAGACAAAATATCTACTCACCGAGCAGCAGCAGAACACACGCATAAAAGAAGATTGCAATTAGGCATGCTTTCAGAGCCAGAGACTCCTTCTTCAGGCAGAAGGGTTGAAAGGGAAGGAAGAGGGTACAAGAAAAGGACTGAAGAGGTCTAGGAAAAGGGGTAGATTTCAGAAAAGTCACCCAGAACCGGAGGTCAAGGGAGATTTATCGGATGGGATGAGAACTGACTGTTGAGGACTGCACCAGACGAGATGTGAAAACCTGAGAACTTAAAGGTGGAAGACAGGGTAATACGCAAGACAGAGATTACTGCCAAAACATTGTGTACGAGTTAATAAGAGTGAAAAGTTAAGTGCACTGTATGTAACAGAGGTGGGAGGGGATTGCAAAAAATAGTCGGGTAAGAAAATGAAAAACAAAGAAAACTGAAATGGAGTGAAGAAAGGACTAGTTACTGTGAAGAAATGCTGAGACAAAAGAAATTAACATAAATTAAGGCCAGGTGGATGCCAAGAACCAAGGAGTTGTTGTAGAACTAGTTCCCACGTGCGGAGTTCTGAGAAACTGGTATCTGGAGGAAGAAACCAGATGGCACCTGTCACATTGTATAGCATACTCTGCAACAGGATACTGAGTGTTGCCAGTATACACCCTCTGCCAAAGCCCATTTGTCCTAACTGATAATTTGGTGGTAGTTATGCCAATGTAAAATGCCTAACAGTGTTTGCATAACAGCTGGTATATGATGTGTCATTTCACAGGTGGCTCTCCCTTTGACAGTGTATGTTTTGCCAGTTACAGGGCTGGTATAGGTGGTGGTAGGAGGAGGATGATGATGCACAGGGCAAGTCTTGCAGAAGGGATGGTCACAGAGGTAGGAGGCATAGGATAGGGAGATGGGTGCAGAGGGAGCATACAGTCTGACAAGAATATTGCGGAAATTGAGAGGTTGACTAAAAGCAATTCTAGGTGTAGTGGGCAAAATCTCAGACAGAGTGGATCTCATTTCAGGGCATGATTTTAGGAAGTCATGGTCTTGTCAAAGTAGCTGATTAAGACATTCCAGACTGGGATAATACTGAATGACCAGTGCTCTGTGAATGATCAGTGGTGTGTTCCGAAGTCATTTTTTGGAGGGATCAGGTGTACCGAGATTGAATGTGATGTCCAGTGAAATCTGCTTTCGAACTAGGCTGGTGGGGTAATTACATCAAGTGAAAGCCGAATTGAGAATGGTGGCCTACTGCTGTAAAGAGTCTGCATACGAACAAATATGTTTGCCTCGAATTCCAAGGCTGTATGGGAGGGAACATTTGACATGGAAAGAATGGCAACTGTAAAAATGTAAGTAGGTTTAATGTGGAAAGAAGTATGGAGCTAGGATGAGATCAATATCAAGGAAAGTGGCACGGACCATGTGAAATTTAACTGGGAGATAATATTCAGAGATTCCAGTAATTTTTACAAGTCAGCCTCACCATGAGTCCACATGGTAAAGATGTCATCAATGTATCTGAACCAAACCACGGGCTGAAGACTTATGGATCCCAACAAAGCACCCTCCAAGTGACCCACAAAAAGGTTGGCATAGGAAGGAGCCATCCTGGTTCCCACGGACATAACCCTAATCTGTTTGTATGTCTGCCTCTCAAAAGTGAAGCAGTTGTTGGTAGGTATAAAATTGATTAAGGTGAGCAGGAAGGATGTTATAGGTTTGGAATCAGGTGAGTGATGACTGAGGAAATGTTCAGCAGCAGACAGACCATGTATATGGGGGATGATGGTATAGAGGCTGGTGGCAACAATGGTAATGAGCAAGGTTGTGTTGGGAGTGGGATGGCACGGATTTGAGACAATCCAGCAAATGGTTTGTAACTCTGATAAAGGAGGGAAGTCTTTGTAATATGGTTTGCAGATGCTGATCAACTAAGGCAGATATACGTTCAGTGGGTGCTTTGAAGCCAGCAACTATAGGACAGCCAGGATGATTGATCTTAGGAAGAAAGTAAGAGGTGGGGTGTGTGGTTTGGTTGGGGTGAGAAGTTCTATGGATTGAGGTGTTAGTCCTTGTGAGGGGCCTGAGGTTTTAAGGAGGGACTGCAGGTCAGTTTGAATCACAGGGATGGAATTTTTATGGCAGACGCTGCATGTAGAGGTGTCAAGACAGATGGCGTAGACCTTCACTAACATACCCCTTTCGATCAAGTACCACAGTGGTAGATCCTTTGTCTGCTGGGAGGATAATGATGGAGTCATCAGCTGTTAGGGAACGTAGAGCCTGGAGTTCTGCGGAGGACAGGTTGGGATCATGTTGTAGGGATCTGGGGAAGGATTATGAAGCAATGCTGGATGTGAGAAATTCTTGAAAGGCTTGTAAGGGATGATTTTGAGGTAGCTGTGGTGGATCAAGTTGGGATAATGGTCAAAACTGTTCAATGCAGGGTTCTATGTCAGGTTCACTGTTGGAAAGGTTTTGGGATTGGGTTGCAAAGTGATATTTCCAGTCGACATTTCATGTAAAGGAAAGTAGATCATTCACCAAAGCAGCATGATTAAATGCAGGATTAGGACTGAAAGTGAGACCCTTCAATAATACAGATAATTCAGGATGGGAGAGTGCTTTAGATGAGAGGTTGAGGACACTGTACTGTTGTGACTGGTTCTTGTAATTACAGGTTATTCTTGGTCTGGGTGGCACTCGTGAAGGCTGTTGGATGTTAAGGAGGTTGACCAAGCTTGGTCTGTAGGAGAGCACTGGTGGTTGGTGGTGTGGCTGTGTAGGGAGCTGCAAAGGGCCATGAAGGGAAATACCACTGATCAGATAGTTTAGGAGAAGGTGGGATAGCTTTTTGAGGTGAAGTCTGGCATTGTTGCAGTCTGAAGTTGGCTTGGTGGATGATACCATCCAAGGACACATGAGGGGAAGATAACTGCAGGATTTTATAAAATAAAATAAATAAAGAAAAGAAAAGTCTAGTGAAGTGGAAATTGGCTGATGAGGCATATAGGACAGATTAGCTTGGTAAGAGCAAGGGATTAGAGTATTTGAAACTGTAAAAGAGCCTATTGTAGAGTAGGATTACATTCAGAAACAGGGACTTTCAATGTTAGGCCTTCTGGAGTAACTCCTTGGGATAAGCAAGCTTCAAGAAAGAAAATGTGGGACCTTAGTTCTGATAGTGTAAAATCTGTTTTTGAAAAGAACATATGTAATATGTGATATGATTCATCATGGCAAAAGAGGACGATTTGGAGTGTTATAAATTGTGAGAGTGGCAAAAAAGATAAGCAGAGGGCAGATAAAAGATAGAAAAATGGAAGGAAAGCAAGGAAAAAAATTTGGGAAAAAATCAGAAAAATTTTTACAAAAATTGCGAGAACAGACACTGCTTAACAAGAGGTAATGACTGGATAAAAATTTCTCACCCGAAAAGTGGTCTATATGATACGAAAAATATGATAGGAAAAGAAAAAAAATCTGTTGGGAAAGTTGTGAAAATAGACAAATTTTAAAAACTGGATAAACAGAAAGTCATAGGAGAAAATGTAAACTACTTGGCTTGGAAAGTAAAGTAACATAGGAGATGAGAGTAAAAGTCGATCAGAGCAGTTTGGTGGGGGGTGGGGTGGGGGGTGAGGGGGGTAATTTGCACAAAAACGTAAAAGAATTATGTATAAACAAGAGAAGTGGAAGGTGGGAAAGAAACTAGCTGTCAAATAGGTGAATAAATTTGCAAAAGATGATCGGGAGGAGGCCCTGCAGTGCAGTGGCCTGTAAATAGTTATAGGCAAATTCGTAAATAACAATGGAATTGTTATACACAAATAGAAATGGGCCCGTCTTTGTGTACAGAATTCGGTACCCTAAAAGATGTAGGGGCAATGTGTTGATTAACCTTGTTGATACAGGTAAATAAGCATGGTGATTAGCACGTAAGTTAGAAAACAGACAACCGTTCGAACAAGACAGTTGACAACAAAGATTGACAAGAGGGTTACATAAGAAGGAATAATGGCCACATGGGCTAATATAACAAGGAAAAGAATGAATGTTTATAATATAATGTAATTGGATAGATAAAAAAATCTACTCACCAAGCTGTGGCAGAACACACACTGATTTTAGCAGTAATCTCTCTCTTGCATATTACCCTGTCTTCCTCCTTTAAACTCTCAGGTTTACATATCTCATCTGGTGCAGTCACCAACAATCAGTCTTTCCTTCTCATCCTGTCTGGCAGGTCTCCCCGACCTGCGGTTCTGGGTGACTTTTCCGCAATCTACACCTTTTCCTAGACCTCTCCATTCCTTTTCCTTCACCCCTCTTCCTTCTCCTGCCTGGAGAAGGAGACCCTAGCTCAGAAGTGTGCCTAATTATAACTGTCTGTCATATGGTATGCATCAGAATTTTGTGTAAACCATATTGCTATAAGGTTTGGAACAACCTGCATTCTGCAATGATCTTTATGGTCTGTATATATATGAGCTGTATACAGGAACTTTTATTTTTGCCTTATGCATTCTTCTAACATGTCTATTTCATCCTTTTTGTAATGGTTTTAGTCCCACAGAGAATGAGATGGTTGTCTGTGAGGGCAAAAACAAATAATCAGTACCCTTGTATTATCAGGATGTACTTCTACCTTGTACTAAATTCTTAAATCTTTTATCATTGTCAGCTATTGAGAAAGAAGATGGCTTGGCATACTTTGTTCTTCCACTGTGATATCTGATAACTTGAACTGATCAACAACAATGGCAAAGCTTCTGGCTAATGTACTTGTTTGGACAGATCAGAAGATGTATGGAAACAATTTGTGAATTTCAAATCTTGAAGAAACTATGTACTCGAAAACACACCACATAGGAATTATCTTAATGAGATTGAAAATGGTGGATGTGATATATATGTACAGACCATTAACTGATTACAATTTCAGAAAAAAATTGGATGACTTATTCATGAAGAAGAGCTTCACAAATTGAGCAAGTGAGTAATGCGTTGGTCCACCTGTGGC
This sequence comes from Schistocerca nitens, assembly GCF_023898315.1. Lineage (NCBI taxonomy): Eukaryota > Metazoa > Arthropoda > Insecta > Orthoptera > Acrididae > Schistocerca > Schistocerca nitens. The sequence goes on from NC_064618.1 coordinate 370,667,528, forward strand.
CCTTGGCCCTTATGCACACAGTTATTTGGCTTAGCACTGATTGACAGAGTTGTTGGGTGTCCTTCTGAGGGATATTGTGCCAAATTCCATACAACTGGTGCAATAGACCATGGAAGGCCCAACCCATAATGCTCCAAACAGTCTCAGTTGGGGAGAGATCTGGCCACCTTGCTGGCCCAAGGTAGGGTTTGGCAAACACAAAGACAAGAAGTAAAGACGCTTGCATCTGTGGGCAGCATTGTCTTGCATAAATGTAAGCCCTGGATGGCCTGCCATGAAGGGCAACAAAACGGGGTGTAGAGTATCGTCAACGTACAACTACACTGTAAAAGTTGTGCAGCTGAGAACCAAAGGGATGCTGCTGTGAACAGAAATGGCATCCCATACCATTACCCCCGGTAATCAGGTTGTACAGAGAGTGGCAGTCAGGTTGGTATCCTGCTGTGAACAGAAATGGCATCCCATACCATTACCCCCGGTAATCAGGTTGTACAGAGAGTGGCAGTCAGGTTGGTATCCTGTCGCTGTCCAGGGCATCTCTAGACACATCTTCGGCCTGGAATCTCATTGACTGGAGTAGAATTGTCTTCAGTGATGAGCCCTGATTCGATTTAAGCCCAAATGACCAGCAAAGACGTGTCTGGAGATGCCTTTGACTGCAGTAAGAGACCAACCTATCGACAGTCATAAGGCCCGAAAAACCAGGAGTGACAGTCTGGGGTACCATTTAATTTCACAGCAAGACCCCTTTAGTTGTCATCTGTGTCACCCTTACAGCACAGCATTATATCAGTGATATTCTATGCTCCATTTTGTTGCCCCTTCATGGCAACCCATCCTTGGCTCACATTTCAGCAAGATAATGCCCACCCACACATGGCGACAATTTCTACGCTTGTCTTCGTGCTTGCCAAACCCTACCTTGGCCAGCAAAGTCATTGGATCTCTCCCCACTTCAGAACTTTTGGAGGATAATGGGCAGAGCCCTCCTACCACCTTGGGATTTTGATGATTAATGCACCAATTGGACAGAATTTGGCAAGTTACCCTAAGGAGGACTTCCACCAATTATATCAATCGATGCCAAGCTGAACAACTGCTTGTATAAGTGCCAAAGGTGGACCGACACTTATTGACTTGCTCAATTTGTGAAGCTCTTTCTCTTGAACAAATTACCCATTTTTTCTGAAACCATAATCATTTGTTTGTCTTTATATATACATCACATCTACTGATTTTTGTCTCATTTGGATAATTCTTTTATTGTTGGCTTTTTTTCCTCCTTAGAGTGTATTTTATCTATGCACTGGACCACAGGTTTGTGTTTATGGGTGTCTGTGTGTGAATGTGTGTACCTCTACCAGGGAAAGAGCAAGAGCTCAGAAGCTTGTATAAACAGTTTCCTCTGTGTCACACAACAGTCAGCTATAGGTGAGTGATTGCATTTCCATTAAATTAACAATCATCCATACCCTTGATATTTTCCTCTGACCAAGATTGTTTTTACGAGGTGGAATCAGCTGTGAGGCTTCTGTTGATTCATGATCTTCTTCAACCCCTTCACCAGCTCCCTGGTGTGATTTTGGAGCATGTTCTTTAGGTGCCACCATCTGAATTGCTGAGCCAATGGTGTTAGTTGATCCAGCCAGAGATATATCAGACATTCGGAACATTTCGTCCTATGGACAGACAACAGATGTGTTTATTAAACCAATTAAATTAAAAAGCAAATGAGAAACAATAATATCTGGTTCAGTTTCACATGTTCTAAGGTTAATGTCTTTCTTTAACAGAGCAATTAAGAGTAATGAGGCTTGCTTAAGGAAAAGTTTAGACAAAGAAACCATTAATGGGGCAATCTTGGCACTTATTTGAAGGCTTATAATGTATCAGTGAATTTTATCATTGCTCTGAGGAAGCCTTGATTACACTGTGAATGAGATCAAGAACAGAGAGATGAGGAAACAGTGAAGCATTTTTTGGCTGTAAATATTTCACTTTTGTATTACACACACACACACACACACACACACAAGCATTGCTGTACAGGACGGATGAGGTTAACACTAAATTTAATACAGTCATAACTGAATCCTCATCCCTCTTTGAATAAGTTTTTCAAAATATGATTGTTAGAAACAATACTTCTGCATCCCTGAAAAAACCATAGATCACACAGGGAGTCAAGCAGTCGTGTAAAACAAAGACAGACCTTTACACTGTGGTTAGAATATCTAAGGACACAATAAAACTCGTCATTATAAAATGTACTGTAAGATCCTAAAGAAATTGATACCATAGTCAAAAGCATTCTATTACAAACAAGAAACTGATACCTCTAACCACAAGATGAAAACCATTAGGCATTTTGTTAGATAGGGGGAGGGAGGGGGGGAGGAGAATAATATAACTTTAGAAGACTTCAAAAAAAACAAACATGAATGAAATCTGGACACATAATCAATATTTTCAACGAACACTTCTTATCAGCATCAGCATAGACAAGCTACAAGGGCTCTGTTAATGAAACATTGAATCTTATGCAAAATACTATTCCCAGAAATATTGGTATAATTCATATTTGCTTCATCTGAAATTTGAAAAAGAATCAACTCTCTGAAGAATAAAAATTCCACTGGAGTAGATAATATCTCAAACAATATGTTGAATAAAAGATTTTGGTTTTATTAGTGATGTACTTAGCCAGATTCTCAATGCATCAACAACGAACTGTGCCTGAAGGCTCAAATATGCTGTTGTGAAACCTCTCTTCAAGAAAGGTGAAAAAATAGAAGTTACAAATTTCTCTATTGACTGCTTTTTCGAGGATTCTAGAAAAGCTCATATGTACAAGAATTTTGGAACATCTAACAGATTTGATATTCTCAGAAAAAGACAGTTTGGTTTCCGAAGCATCTGGCAACCAAACAAGCAATCTTTGCTTTTATAAATAAAGTTCTAGAATCTCTAAAGGACAAAATGTTGCCAGCAGAATTGTTTTGTGATTTATCAAAAGCCTTTGGCACTGTAAACCATCAAACATTATTACAGAAATATGTGGTGTATCAGGTGGTTACAGTCACATCTCAATGATAGGAAGCAGAAAGTGTTATTGGACAGTTGAGACAATTTTTGTGGTGGTCTGTCTTGATCAGAGTGGAAGATCATTAAAAGTGGAGTGCCACAAGGTTCTATTCTTGGTCCTCTACTGTTCCTGATATTTACAAATGACCTACCACAATGTATAAAGCTGCAATGCAATTTTATCACATTATGATTTATCAATTTTATCACATTATGATTGGTGCCCACAAAAATCCTCAGGGAACTATTAACAATACCCTTACTGATTTAGTAAAATGATTTGGTGTCGATAGAGCCTTATTATACTTTAATGAAACTAACCACACTCAGTTTACAGCAACTGCCAAAACTCAGGAAGAACTAACTGATGTGTGCCACATAGACAATAGAAGGAGTTGAACAACAAATTTCCTCGGTGTAAACTGATCATCATATAATAAATCTTCACAAGAAGCTCAGCTCACTAATTTTTGCCATACATATTACTTCTGAGAGTGGGAACTTAAACACTATGGAAGCAGCATACTGTGGATACGTCTCTAATGACATATGGAATTAAACTTTGTGGAAACCAGTCACCGCCAAAGGTTATATTCTTGGCCCAAAAACCTGTTGTAAGAATAATGAGTGGTGTAGACTGTAAATCTAGTTGTACAAACCTTTTCCGGAAACTAAAAATTCTTACTACTACTTCTCAATACATATATTATCACTTACATGTTTCAGCAGTAAAAATACTGAGTCATATAAAAGAAACAGTGAATATAATGAATACAGTAAAAGAAGGAAGCATGATTTCCACAAAGATTGGAAGTCCACTTTCAGGGAGCCTCTGAGGCAATTTATTCTGGAAAGGTAATTTTACGGTTTGGATGAGTTTCTTACTCACAATGAAAACAATATATATATATATATATATATATATATATATATATATATATATATATATATATATATATATATATATATAGACACACACACTCCTGGAAATTGAAATAAGAACACCGTGAATTCATTGTCCCAGGAAGGGGAAACTTTATTGACACATTCCTGGGGTCAGATACATCACATGATCACACTGACAGAACCACAGGCACATAGACACAGGCAACAGAGCATGCACAATGTCGGCACTAGTACAGTGTATATCCACCTTTCGCAGCAATGCAGGCTGCTATTCTCCCATGGAGACGATCGTAGAGATGCTGGATGTAGTCCTGTGGAACAGCTTGCCATGCCATTTCCACCTGGCGCCTCAGTTGGACCAGCGTTCGTGCTGGACGTGCAGACCGCGTGAGACGACGCTTCATCCAGTCCCAAACATGCTCAATGGGGGACAGATCTGGAGATCTTGCTGGCCAGGGTAGTTGACTTACACCTTCTAGAGCACGTTGGGTGGCACGGGATACATGCGGACGTGCATTGTCCTGTTGGAACAGCAAGTTCCCTTGCCGGTCTAGGAATGGTAGAACGATGGGTTCGATGACGGTTTGGATGTACCGTGCACTATTCATTGTCCCCTCGACGATCACCAGTGGTGTACGGCCAGTGTAGGAGATCGCTCCCCACACCATGATGCCGGGTGTTGGCCCTGTGTGCCTCGGTCGTAAGCAGTCCTGATTGTGGCGCTCACCTGCACGGTGCCAAACATGCATACGACCATCATTGGCACCAAGGCAGAAGCGACTCTCATCGCTGAAGATGACACGTCTCCATTCGTCCCTCCATTCACGCCTGTCGCGACACCACTGGAGGCGGGCTGCACGATGTTGGGGCGTGAGCGGAAGACGGCCTAACGGTGTGCGGGACCGTAGCCCAGCTTCATGGAGACGGTTGCGAATGGTCCTCGCCGATACCCCAGGAGCAACAGTGTCCCTAATTTGCTGGGAAGTGGCGGTGCGGTCCCCTACGGCACTGCGTAGGATCCTACGGTCTTGGCGTGCATCCGTGCGTCGCTGTGGTCCGGTCCCAGGTCGACGGGCACGTGCACCTTCCGCCGACCACTGGCGACAACATCGATGTACTGTGGAGACCTCACGCCCCACGTGTTGAGCAATTCGGCGGTACGTCCACCCGGCCTCCCGCATGCCCACTATACGCCCTCGCTCAAAGTCCGTCAACTGCACATACGGTTCATGTCCACGCTGTCGCGGCATGCTACCAGTGTTAAAGACTGCGATGGAGCTCCGTATGCCACAGCAAACTGGCTGACACTGACGGCGGCGGCGCACAAATGCTGCGCAGCTAGCGCCATTCGACGGCCAACACCGCGGTTCCTGGTGTGTCCGCTGTGCCGTGCGTGTGATCATTGCTTGTACAGCCCTCTCGCAGTGTCCGGAGCAAGTATGGTGGGTCTGACACACCGGTGTCAATGTGTTCTTTTTTCCATTTCCAGGAGTGTGTGCATAGTAGATGGTGCGTCACATGGTATGGTGCTCCTTGCACTGTATATCGCAACATTACCTCCGTCTTATGTGTACAATGTTATAATTACCCACAAAAATTGGAATAATACTTCAGATATTCCACCGAACTCTGTGACGAAGTTCATAACACCACCAATATCCGCAACACAATTAGTTTATTTCTTTAAAGCTTTCTAACCATCAATATTTCTCTTTCCACTTCATTTAATTAACAACTGCTTAACTGATATGAGCCATTACTTCATCATCATCTTCAGAGGTTTCAGTTTTCTCAAAAAAATCAAACTTATACTATGCACCAGTATGAAGAACATATTTATTCATCTTTATTATTTCTGACCTTAAAAAACTACAAAGGAGTATCTGTCCATGAATCCCAAGTGGCCAAGTTATTTGCCTCAGCAGCATTTCTTTCTTCTTCTTTTTCCATACATAACTTATTATCAGGACATTATGAAAGATTTTGTTTCCAGGGGATATATTACATTCCTGCTGTCTTCTGTGTTTCCGAACAGTGAAGCTTTCATGTACACACACAGTTTCCAACTCAGGACCAATAATTTAATATTCAAGCACTCGTCTGCCTTCTTATAAGGGAGCTGCCAGTAGAGTAAGAGAACTTCTTATTCTTCAATGCCAGAGTAAGAGTCTATCTTAAAAATCTTAACACTGGCAGGAGATAACCTGGCATCTATTGATTAGAAAATAATAATCTTAAAGATTGACATAAGAGAAATAATCATCATAATAATCAACTAAAAAATTTTCATTCAGTACCGGGAATGTATTTTCTCTGAAGATTGAAGTTCGACTTTGCCCCTGAGACTGGGACAAGTAGCTCATCCTGGAATTACTTCTTGGGCCACGACGACTCTGAATAGATGCACTGCTTCCCATGTTACTTCCTGAAATAAAGAGAAAATTAGCAAATGATATTTTACATACTACATTAACATGAGTAGCATGAAATTTCTTGTGTATGTGTGTAAAAATTATTTTTAACATAGAGTAGCTTCTATGAAAATTGTTATCAGTTATACTTTACTTTGATCCTTGTGACTTCTCACCAATTTTAGCGACTTTTTGTGTTTCGCTATCGTCGACTCCCTCAGATTTCATCTAGTTTGCCCCTTTTGCATCCATTCTATCCTTTTCATATATTTTTACACGTATTTGGGTATATTTTTGCGAATTTTTTCGGATGTTTTTCTACATTATTTATGTAATTTTTCACATATTTCCGCCACCAAGGATCCTTGCTCCTACCACCTGCATCAATACAGAAAAGTCTCCTTATTCCTAGCCAGATCCCAGTCCCACATACTGTTCCTGCATTGTTGCTTGGTTCATGGAATCCCCCCTAATGGCCTTACATTCAAATTACCCAACTCCTGGCTGCCACCCCTCCTTCCACAATGACCTCCTGCTGTTTAAATTCCACCAATCCTTATCCCTCACTAACATAGTCCTGCAAAACCTTATCAACCAAGCCCAAACCTCCTTGCCTTACCTTCTCTCCATCCACAAGATTCTCCTGCTATGCAATCCCAAATTCCTGGAATGCATAACACACATTGAAACTTCTGCCCTGCAGGAACTTGAGCAACGAGTATGACGCCACCTCAAAAGCTCTCCATCCTGCTCACTTCCTACTCCCGCCTTGGAGTACCACTGTCCACCACCTCTACAACAACCTCCAAAACCTCCCCCATGCCCCCTCATAGCTGACAAACCCTGTCTCACAGACCTAGTACACTTACCTCACCTCCAAAACTCCTTCCCACCAGCAAACAGAATCCAGAACTTAAACATATGTGCAAGACAGTCATGAACCTTTCTTCCAGAAGCCTTAGCCCCACAGAAATATCAGTCCTTTCCAAAGACCTCACCTTTTGCCCCACTCCAAAATTGAATTATGCAGAACTTATTAAAGATCTTCTCTCCTTCTCCTGGTCCCTACAGTGGAAACACTTTTTCGCCATCAACCCTACCGATCAGACTCAACCAAAGACCAATGTTGAACCTTGCTTAACTCAGTTCATTCCTCTATCCAACCGTGATCCACCCCCACTCCCCCAAACCACCCCCTGTTAACTTTCCTGAGTTTATTAACCTCAAACCTTGACTCACTATCATTCCCCAAATCCCTCAACATGCAGACTAACCTTACTTCCACAGAAAGAACCACAGTCCCATCATCTAAAAACTGATCCCGACATTATAATCCTACCTGTGGACAAAGGCTCCACCACTGTTGTTGTGAATTGCAAGGATTACCTGGCGGAAGGACTCCACCAACTGTCAGATACTTCCACCTACAAACCTTGCCCCAGTGACCCTATTCTAGTAATCCAGCAGGCTCTCCAGTCACTAGTCAAATACTTAGGCCCATCCCAGAACCTCTCCCCGGAGTCCATCTCTCTACTCACCCCTACCACTCCCCACGCTCCTACCTTCTACATGTTTCCTAAAATCCATAAACATAACCACCCAGGATGCCCCATTGTGGCTGGTTACTGTGCCCCCACTCAGAGAATCTCTGCTCTCATAGACCAACACCTTCAACCTATTAGCCGGAACCTACCCACATATATAAAAGATACCAATCATTTCCTCCACCAACTCTCCACAGTTCCTGCCCCTTCACCACATGGTGCCCTGCTCGTCAATAATGATGCCACCTCCCTGTACACTAACGTTCCTAACGCACATGGCCTTACTGCTATTGAACACTACCTTTCCCAACGCCCGACGAATTCCAAACCAGCAACCTCCTTCCCAGTCACCATGACCAACTATATCCTCACTCACAATTACTTCTTCTTTGAAGACATTACCCACAAACAAATCTGGGGTACAGCTGTGGGGACCTGCATGGCACCATCCTATGCCAACCTATTCATCGTCCATCTAGAGGAATCCTTACGTAACACCCAGAATCCTAAACCACTCACCTGGTTCACTTTCACTGAGGACGTCTTTGTTATCTGGATCAAAGGTGAGGTCACCCTATCCACATTCCTCCAGAACCTCAACAACTTCTCCCTTGCTTCACCTGGTCCTACTCAACCCAACAAGCCACCTTCCTAGTTGTTGACCTCCACCTCAAAGATGGCTACATCAGTACGTCCATCCGTATCAAACCTACTAACCACCAGCAATACCTCCACTTTGACAGCTGCCACCCTGAAGTCCCTTCTGTACAGCCTAGAGACCCATGGTCGTTGCATCTGCAGTGACGAGCAGTCCCTCTCGAAATATACCGAGGGTCTCTCTGAAGCCTTCACTGACCATAATTATCCTCCCATCCTTGTACAAAAACAAATCTCCTGTGCCTTATCTTTCCAGTCTCCCACCACCTCCCAAAGCCCCACCATCTGGTCACAGAAGAGCATTCCCCTCCTAACTCAGTAACATCTAGGACTGAAGCAACTGAATTACATTCTCGGCCAGGGTTTTGATTACCTCTCGTCGTGACCTGAAATGAGAAATGTCCTGCCCACTATCCTTCGCATCCCTCCCACAGTGGTATTCTGCCGTCCACCGAACCTACACAATACACTCTTCCATCATTACACAACTCCTCCTCCCAATCCCTTACCTCATGGCTCATACCCCTGTAACAGACCTAGATGCAAGACCTGTCCCATACATCCTCCCACCACCACCTACACCAGTCCGGTCACTAACATCACCTATCCCATCTAAGGCAGGGCTATTTGTGAAACCAATCATGTGGTCTACAAGCTAAGCTGCAACCACTGTGCTGCAGTCTATGTACACATGACAACCAACAAGCTGGCTGTCTGCATGAACGGCCACCGACAAACTATGGCCAATAAACAAGTGGACCACCCTGTTGCTGAACATGCTGCCAAACATGATATCCTTCATTTCAAAGATTGCTTCACAGCCTGTGCCATATAGATCCTTCCCACCAACACCAGCTTTTATGAATTGCACACGTGGGAACTTTCCCTGCAATACATCCTACATTCCCATAACCCTCCTGGTCTCAACCTTCGTCAGTCACTGTCCTCACCCATCCAGCCCCTTCCCTGCTCCCATTCCGGCACTACACAACCTTCATTCCACCAGCACACCCAGTATTTTTTTATTTATTTTATTTTATTTATTTCTCTCCTTTTCCGCTACTCTCCCCCCCCCCCCACCCCCTCCCCTTTTCCCCACCTCTCCCCTGGCCGCCGTGCAACCTGCAGCACTTTACTGTCCGCCAACCCCACCACACTACCCCTCCCCCTCCCCACCCCAGCCTCCTCCTTTCCCCCACCCAGTCGCCACTCCCACCATCACACACTGGTGCTGCTGCTCGCAGTGTGGTTTTAGTTGCCTGAGACTAAAGTCGTGTGTGAGAGTTGTATTTGGCGTGTGTGTGTGTGTGTGTGTGTGTGTGTGTGTGTGTGTGTGTGTGTGTGTGGGCGCGTGCGCATGCACCCACGCACGTGTGCGCTTGTGTGTCTATTGTTGACAAAGGCTATTGGACGAAAGCTTTAAGTGTGAAAATTTTTTTGTTGTGCCTATCCGAGACTCTGCATCTCCACTATATGGTGAGTAACAACTTTCCTTCTCACAATATCTCCAAGATATTTCATTGGCAATAAATGAAGACTGTAGTAAATTTAACATCCCTAGTTTACAACTAAATATGAATAAAAGCAATATGAGCATATTAAAGATTGATTTACACCATCAAGTATTGATAAGATTTTATTCTGGTACGCTACCATCAAAATTCCATAGAGCTACATCATACTACATACAACTGAATAAAATACTGAATAAATGAAAAGACCTGGTAGAATGCAAATAATTAAGAGTAAAGGCAACAACTGGCCCAACAGTAGAGTCATTGAAAATACATTAAAGAAAGGCTAGCTTTTAGATTAATCTAACACACACACAATCACACAAACACCCATACATACCCCCCTGCGGCTGCAGCAAGACTGACTAATGATTATCAATAGCAACTGCCTTGCAAAATGGAAGAGGGGATGAGGTAGGGATGGATGCACAAAACCATGAGGGGGAGATGGGATAGTGAGAGACATTTTTTTCAACAGATGACTTGGCAGTTACACAACAAGAAAGGTCAGAGGGTACAGCATATAAGAGGTACCTTCCTCCCTTATTCTCCCCTCACTTCCCCTCCTCCCTCTCTCTCTAACTATTATGTGCTCCCTCCTCTGTACTCCTTTGATCTTTTTGTGCAGCCGCTGAGTCATCCGTCAAGAAACCTGCCTCTCACTATCCTGCAGCACCTCCTCACCTCATGCATCTTTCCCTACCCCCTTCCCACTTCCATCTGCCCAGGCAACTGCTATCGATAATCAACAGTCAGTTTCACCATTGTCACGGGTGTGTGCTTTTGGGTGTCTGTGTGTGTGAATGTATGTACTTCTACTAGAGAAAGAGCAAGAGCTTGAAAGCTATTGTAAATGCTGTTTCCTGTTGCATGTTTCTACATGCAACACATTAGTCACCTATAGGAGAGGATTTAATTAGATTTATTACAAATTTAATAACTTGAAGGCATCTCCCACAGTTAAAAATTATAACGGGTAACTACCAGGTGTACCGGTACGAAATGAGTGTTAAGATACAAACGTGTTGATAGGGAACATTTGTCGTAAACGAGCTTTAATTTCGTTTTGTTTGGTTGGTATGACATCTGTCAAAGATATTTAGTATACATCAAGTCATGGAACAAACAACATCATATGTTTTCATCATGTTAACAAGTCGAATTTTGTACCAGAAAGTGATGATTTGTGGAAAGCATTAAATTTTTTGTTTTCATTTGAAAAAAACTGCTGCAGAGTCGCATTGAATGCTTGTCAAGGCATATGGTGACCATGCTCTATCAGAAGCAACATGCTAAAGATGGTTTCAACGGTTCAGAAATAATGATTTTGATCTAAAAAATGAGTGAAGTGGAAGACCACCAAAAAAGTTCAAAGATGCTGAATTGCAAGCAATATTGGACGAAGATGATACTTTGAGTCAGAAGCAAATGGCAGCAATGCTAAATGTTGCACAACAAACAATTTCTGACCGTTCGAAAGCTACGGGAAAGATCCAAAAGTGTGGAAAATGGGTGCCACATGAATTGAATGAAAGACAGATGGAAAACCAAAAAACCATTTGTCAAATTTTGCTTCAAAGACATGAAAGAAAATCAATTTTGCATCGAATTGTTACTGGTGATGAAAAATGGATTTATTTTAAGAATCCTAAATGGGAAAAATCATGGGTTAATCCGGGACAACCATCAACATCGACTGCAAAACCAGATAGATTCGGCAAGAAGACAATGGTCTGCGTTTGGTGGGATCAGAAAGGTGTGGTGTATCGTGAGCTTCTAAAACCCGATGAAACTGTGAATACTAATCGCTACAGACAACAAATGATCAATTTGAACTATGCATTGATCAAAAAAAGACCAGAATGGGCCAGAAGACATGGCAAAGTAATTTTTTTACACAACAATGCACCTGCACACAAAGCAAAACTGGTTCAGGATACAATCAAAATACTTGGCTGGGAGCTGCTAGCCCACCCGCTGTATTCACCAGACTTGGCCCCTTCCGACTACCATTTGTTTTCATCAATGGGACACGAATTGGCTGAGGAACACTTCGATTCCTACGAAGAAGTCGAAAATTGGGTGTATGATTGGTTTGCTTCAAAAAGATGAACATTTCTATTAGCGTGGTGTCCACAAATTGCCAGAAGGGTGGTCAAAATGTATAGAAAGCAATGGTCAGTACTTTGAATAAAATGTTTTTACTTTTCAATTCAAAATTAGTGTTTCATTTTCACAAAAAAAGAAACCTCATTTCATACCGGTACACCTGGTATGTACAGCACTAGCCTCTATCAGTAAGAAGCACATACAGTTCTGTATAGTAAAAATTAATACTATATCTATGAAAATAGTCAATGAACAAGTAGTATTTATAATACATATGGAGAAAATTAACTTGTTGGATAGCATCAGCAGATGGGTACCTCTTGAATGGTGTAAAATGCCAGGAATCAGTAGGTTCCTTCTTCTGGCAAAAATATGGAATGGATATAAGGAAAACAGACTAATACAGCTTAAAATATAGGAAAGTCAATAAACTCTTCTGAGTTTGCTAGCTGCATCATTTTGAATAAAACACTCAAGCTTTGATGACTGTTTCCACCATAGTCACCAGAAGTAAAAACCACTGACTGCTGAGGCTGGCATGGTGTTCTGCTTATATGTACAAGATTACAATATTTGGAAATAATCAAAGAGGGCTGATGTGACACATGCATGGAAGGCAAGTTGCATAGCTCACAGCAGCTTCAGTTCACTGCAAGACCAACGACATCATGTGGCACAAGGAGCCAGTTCCATGTTTAAAACAGCCACTCATGCCATACTAAGTGTCTCTGCTAAAACTGTTGCCGTTTATTCTATTTTACTCATATTACAGAAACCCAGCACAACAACGGAAGAGTCAAGACCTTTTCTTTTCAAATTGTATTTTATTTTGGTTTTCCGGTCAATATGGCCAACTTCTCAAGTTTCCTTTGTTTAATATGTTGCTTGTGGTTTGTAAAATGCTCTACAACATTGCAAATTGTTTGACCTATACAGATACTGCTACATTCACAGGGGACACTGCACACACCGACCATGCTAAGTCCCATGTCATCTTTAACAGGGCCTAACATATACCTTGTATCTTGGGAGCGGACCAAAACACTGGTCTCAGCCCATGTCTCTACAGCACACATCCTAACTTGCTACTCGTTGCCCCACAGTATGGCAGGAATGCAGCCAGTTGGCCTCTTCTGGCACCTACTGTTGGAGACACCAGAAAGCAATTGTAATATCTCCCATGCTGTAAAGGTTATCTCTGAATATGTGTTTCAAGTGCTGCAATTTGGACTGTTAGGTGGTCATCATTAGGAATAATTTTTGGTCCGTGTACTAACATGTTCCGGGCTGTTTCCTTGTGTACATGGTGAAAAATCCTGGCGTTTTTAAGAACCAATTGGCGTGTATTGGTTTCCTGTACATTGAATGACCAAGCTGATCTGCTGCCTTCCACTTGACTCAAACATCTAACAACAGTAGCTTGCTATCCTTCTCCATCTCGACGGTAAATTCAATGTTGAGATGGACACTGTTGATGTGATCAATGAACTGCTGCAGTGCCTTTTTTCTGATGATTAATACCTACAGTCTGAACTGCAGCACTTGAGACACGTGTTCAGAGAGAATGGGTACAGAAAGGGAGTCATTGCAGATGCCTGCAGGTGCTATTGATGAAGGGCGACTTCTGAATTGGCAGAAGAGGCCAGGCCAGCTGCATTCTTGCCACACTGTGGAGCAACAAGCAGCATGTTAGAACATATGCCACAGAGATATGTACCAAGAACAGTATTCTGGTCCACCCTCAAGATACAAGATATGTTACGCTCTTTTAAGATAACATAGATCTTTGAGTGCCTGGTGTTTATGGTGCCTCTTACAAATGTGACATCTTTACAGGTCACCCAGTGATACTGTTGTGGAGTATTGTATGGAGCACAAGTGACATTTTAAACAAAGGGAGCTTGAGAGGTAAGCCATAGCTGAGATTAGGATTCTTTCATTAGGGAGGTAGCTGAGATTAAACAGCAACAATTTACCAGAGACCATCTGTACACACAGGGCATGGGAGGTGGGCTTCACATATCTAGAGAAATAAAAAATGGATGCTTGATGCTGGTAGTGGGGATGTGAGCACTCAGTTTCAAATATACAATGGCCCCTCACGTCTCCTGATGCGATTGGCCTTGTGGCGGACCAGAGGGCTTGTGAGCTGTGCAACTTATCTTTAATGTATCACTTTGTTCCTATCTGATTGGTCCCAAACTCTGCAATTGTGATCATATAAGCAGAATAGTGTGTCATACCCAGCAAACAGTGGTTTATTACTTCTGATGAGACTGGAAGAAATAGCCGTTGAAACTCAATTGTTTTATGCAAAATGATGCAGCCTGTAAACCGGAAAAAGAGTATTCAGGCATGCCACAGCAAAAGACTCTGAGGACACATATTGTTTTATGCAAAATGATGCAGCCTGTAAACCGGAAAAAGAGTATTCAGGCATGCCACAGCAAAAGACTCCGAGGACACATATTGTAAAGTGACCCACGTCCCTTGGTCCAGGAAGACTAACCAGACACGATGAGAGTGAAAAATGGATTGTTGGCACTAGAAAAATTTTGAAGACATGGTTGAGAGATGAGTGAGAAAGTCAAAGATGAGTGGATGTATGTCATAAACAAGCCAAAATGGGGGAAAAACTAAATGCATATAAAATAGTTAAGTAGGAAAAAACAAATGAAAATTAAGGACTAGGAAAATAAATAACATGGGAAGAAAAAAGAACAAGACCTGTAAATTACTGTAAATTGATTGCAGGTGGATGGTGACAATTGTAGAGCAAGTTACCGTACTGTTAAGTTTTGAAAGGATCCAGATGAGACATAAGGCAAAACAGGCTGCAAGATAGTAACTAGTATGTCCTTTCATTTTTATCAACAACATGGAGTTTTCAAAACAGCATAAAAAGCTGGACAGTGATTGAATAAAAGTTGATGTGTGATACAAGTTGTTTCCATTTGATACGAGAGCTCTAGCCAGTAGTTGGAGATAGTATGGTTATTATAAGGAGCATCTTACAAAAGGAGTGGTCACAGAGATCAGTATTAATCTTCTTCCAAATTTCTTTATTGCTTACCCTCCCTCACTTGATTTTTCTATTCTACATCAACATCTACATATATACTCTGCAAGCATTGTATAGTGTGTGGCAGATGGTACCCTGTACCACTATACTACCTTCCCTGCTCTGCTCACAGATAGAGCGAGGGAAAAATGTGACGCCATATCGGCTATAATTTCTCATATCTTATCTTCATGGGCCTTACACAAAATATATGTTGGCAGAAGAGGGTTTGTTCTGCAGTCAGCTTCAAATGCTGGTTCTCTAAATTTTTTCAAGTGTTCCTCGAAAAGAATATTGCCTTTGCTCCAGGGATTCCCATTTGAGTTCTCAGAGCATTTCTGTAACACCTGAGTGTTGTTTGAACCTAAAGGCAACAAATTTAGCAGCCTGCCTTTGAATTGCTTCAGTATCTTCCTTTAATCTGATCTGAAGCAGGTCCCAAATACTTGAGCAGTACTCAAGAATAGATCGCACTAGCATCCTATACGCGATCTCCTTTACAGATGAACCACACTTTCCTAAAATACTCTCAAGACACCAAAGTCAACCATTCACTTCCCCTACCACAATCCTCTCATGCTTCTTCCATTTCATATCACATTGCAACATTACATCCTGCTACTTAAATGACATTTCAAGCAGGACACATCTAGTTCTGTATCCGAACATTAACACATTAACTTATGTTTTTCTACATTTAGAGACAGCTGCCATTCATAACACGATCTAGGAATTTTGTCTAAGTTATCTTTTATCATCCTACAGACACCTTCCGATACACCACAGTATCTTCAGTAAACAACTGTAGTTTGCTGCCCACCCTATCCGCCAGATCATTTATGTATATAAAAAAACAACAATGGTCCTATCACACTTCCCTGATGTTCTCCTGGCAATACCCATGTCTCTGATGAACATTCACCACCGAGGACGACTACTGTTTTCTCTTACTTATGAGATCCTCAAACCACTCACATATCAGGGAACCTATTCCGTTTAGTTGTACCTTTGTTGACAATTTCCAGTGCAGTAGCATGTCAAGAGTTTTTTGGAAATCTATAAAGATGGAATTAGCCTGTTGCCCTTCATTCATAGTTTGCAGTAGGTCACATGAGGAAGGAGCAAGCTGGGTTTCACATGAGCCGTGCTTTCTAAAACCACGCTGATTCA
This sequence comes from Schistocerca nitens, assembly GCF_023898315.1. NCBI lineage: Eukaryota > Metazoa > Arthropoda > Insecta > Orthoptera > Acrididae > Schistocerca > Schistocerca nitens. Next base: position 370,683,984 of record NC_064618.1, read on the forward strand.
TGGACATAAGCTTTTTGATCTTCGTACATCCATATTTAAATTGGATGATGGTGGGACATCAGCTGGTATAATTTTTATTAAAACTGAAACTCCTCCAGCTGTATTTAAGATTTCATATTTATTTGGCTACTAGTTTCGACGCTGCGTCAACGCCGTATTCGGGCGCATTCACTTTGATGATATCAATTGTGTGTGGCTGAGTACTAGAAGTCCGCGGTGAGACCAATACGTAACTTTGAGTTACTGCCCGCCATCCATGTGGTCTCACCGCGGACTTCTAGTACTCAGCCACACACAATTGATATCATCAAAGTGTACGGGCCTGAAGATGGCATTGACATAATGTTGAAATTAGTAGCTAAATAAATAAGAAATCTTAAGTACAGCTGGAGGAGTTTAATTTTTAATAAAAGCTTTTTGGTCTCTAGGTAATTTGTTATATTCAAAATATGTTAAGGATATTGGTCTATCTTTCTTATATACAGAAGTCACCTGTACTTTTTTTCAGTTGCTTGGGACTTTGCACTAACTAAAGGGCCAACGCCATAACATACTCTTTGTAAAACTGAATTTGGGTTCCATTCAGACCTGGCAACTTATCTGTTTTCAACCTTTTCAGTTGTTTCTCTATGCCAGGGATGTTTATTGCTATGTAGCCCTTCCAGGACTTTGTGCAATAGTTAAACAATGGTATGTTTGTCCAATTCTCATGCATAAATGATTTCTTAAATGCAGAATTTAAAACTGCGGCTTCCATTTTGCTGTCTTCAACTGCAGCACCAGACCAGTCAATGAGTGACTGGATGGAAGCCTTAGACCCGCTTAACGATTTTACATAGGACCACTTTTCTCGGGTTCTCAGTCAAATCTTTTGACAATGTATAACACTGCTAGATGGTGAATGCTTCACACATAGACCTTTTCATAGGTACACGAATTTGTTGTCATCTGCACATTCTCCTCTGAACTGGGAATGCAACAGCTTTTCCTTCTTCTGCATTTCACGAATTTCGTTGCTAAACTACAGTAGGTCTTTTCTATCCTTAATCCACTTACTAGACGCATACTTGTCCAGAGCACGATTTACAATCTATTTAAACTTTGCCCGTATTCCTCTGCGGCCATCATAATGGAACTAAATTACTGCAATTCATTGTCTACACAAGATGCTAACAACTGCTCGTCTAGGCTTTGTAGCAGAAACAGTCACTTAGTCTTTTTGACTGATTTATTAACTCTCGTAATCATAGTCTCTATGGTGAAAGCATGATCACTAACCCCCATCTCTATACAGACACTACAATAAGGTCTGACCTATGTGTAGCCAAAGGTCTAAGATATTTCCATTGTGTGTAAGCTGCCAAACTAGCTCCTCAAGATAGTTTCCAGAAAATGTGTTCATAAGGACTTCACATGACTGACTGACTGTCTGTCTGTCTGCGCCCCCCCCCCCCCCCTCCCGTACTGAATCCACAGACATCCCAATCTATACTCGGTAGATCAAAATCAGCTCCAACTTGTATTGCATGGTCTGTGTCTTTATATGCTGCTGAGCATGAACTTTTTTCAAATGACCTAGAACTTTCACTGCACAATCAGGTAGCCAGTAAAAACATCCATTAATTAACTTGGTTTCATACAGACCTCTTATACATGACTATGTATCTTCACTGTCACACTCAATCTCAATCTCAACCTCAACAGAGACAATGGTTTTGTTAATTGCGATGAACATGCACCCTAAGATATCTAATCTGCCCTGATACACATTCAATGAGTCACCAAATATCCAGAGCTCTCTACCTCAGGTTTTAGCCAGCTCTCAGTCCCAATAATAATTTGAGCATAAGAACTTACCTGGAGAGCAGTAAATTCGGGAACTTTGTTACAGATACTTCGAAAATTGACTGATAAAATTTTGACAGTCAAAATATCTTTACTTTGAATGCTGTCTAGTGTCCCTACCTGCGTATCACATGGTTAGAGTTCATCAGAGTACCTCTACTGCCTAGACTAAAAACCCCCATGTGCACACCACAAACATACTCTGCTGCCTGAGTAGCTGCTTCCTTTGTGCAGTGCACCTCTTACCTATCAAGGTGCGTCCTACAATTTCCCACCCAATAACACAGGTCTATAAACCTACAGGCAAGACCATCACAGTGTCGACGAATCCTTTGGTTGAGACCCTCCACTTGGCCCCAAACTAAAGGACCCTGATCGACTCTGGGAATAATGCTGCAGATTGCAAGCTCATCTTGCACCCTGCACATAAGGCCAGTAGCCTTCACCACCTCTGCCAGCAGCAGAGCCCATGGGCTAAAGAAGTGACACCTGAGTCGCTCTATGTGACACACCACATTCTCCACCACCATTATACCCTGAGGCAGCAGCCTGAAGGCTGCTGACCACAGCCAAAACCACATTCAACTGCTCGCAAACTGTGGCCAGCTCCTCTTGAGTCTGCACACAATACACACACATCCTACCCATTCCAGTAAGACTAAGTGAAAAAGTAAATTATAAAACCTGAGAGATACCTAGATATGCAACTTGTAACCTTCTTGATATGTCACCAATGGACACTGATATCTTAATTAACTGTGTAGCTGGCAGTTCAGTAGAAATGACAACTGAGCTACAGACTGTCTGAATTTACACTTGCAAAATCCGAGACTAAAACTCTTCAATACAAAAACACGCACGAAATTTAAGCACTATGTACTACTAATAAAACTTGGAAAAAGCTAAACACATAACCTGCTGCCCTGGAGATGTGTCACAGGTGACAGATGGGGCACAGTGTCTTTCTGTTTTTCTCTTGTATGGAGGTTGCCAACATAAGACTTGTTTGGCAATCTCATCACAAACCCCTACCATTTTAAAATTTCAGTCACACACCACAGTTAAATTTTCATTTTCTTTAGTAAACTAAATAATTTCTTTTGTCTCATTGCACATTTCTTCTATTTCTTCATCATATATGTAGCTACTAGGCATAGTAAGTACCTGTATTCTTATTTCTCATTCATTACTGCACTGTTCCCGAGTTACCCCTCTCTAATTTTGTGTTGTTAACCCTGAGTATCTGTGAGAAAGCCAGTCAAAATCTGTAGTTCCTGAAGAGGGGCAGCAGCTTTTCCAGCAGGAGCAACAATTGAGATGATTGACTGATCTGGTCTTAAAAACATGTAGCCAACATGACTGCTGTATTAGTACCGCAAATGACTGAAAACAAGAGAAAACTACAGCCACTGTTCTTCTTGAGGCCAAGTACCTCTATTATGTGTTTAATGATGATGACATCACCTTAGATAAAACATTCTGAAGGTAAAGTAGTGCCCCATTTAGACTTAGAGACACGAAAAAGTAAGCAGGATGTTGTAGTCACAAAAAAGAAAACTGACAATCTAGGGATAGTGAAATATTGGATCCATTAGTTGGGTAGGCAAGTTAGGAAATTTAAAAAGAGAGACGGGTAAGGTGAAGTTAGGAACAGTAGAAATTAGTGAAGAGTGATGACAGGAAGGTAATACACCCGGACAGGTGAGTTCAGGGTAATAAATACAAAATGAAATAAGGGTAATACAAGAGTAGGTATGGCAATGAATAAGAAACTGAGTATGTGGTATGTGATTACACATGTCATACACACATGAAGCCAATATCCACTACAATATTACATGTTTACATGTCTACTTGCTCCGCAAATGATGAAGTGATTAAAACACTATATTATGGGATAAAGGAAGTTATTTGGATAATCGAGGGAAATTAAAATTTAATTGTGATAGGAGCATAGAATTAAACAGTAGGAAAATGAACAGAAAAAAAAAAAATAGCAGGAGAACACGGAGTGGATGAAAGAAATGGAAGAGGGAGCCTCGTGGCAGAGTTTTATACAAGGCGTAGATTAATCATCAATAATACTTGGTTCACGAATCATAAAGAAGCATGTACATGTGGAACAGAATTGGATACACCACAAAATTTCAGACAGAGAATTAACCAGTTTTAAACAGCCAAAGTATTTCTGAGGGCAAGCTAAGGATATGAAAGGGCAGATGAAAGAATGGATAGTTCTTGAAAAGAGATAAGACAAATGCCAACAAAAATAAAAACAAAGTTAATGGAATTTAGGTGAATTACATCACATGACGCTGTGAGAATTAGATTACGAAATCAGGTAGATGGGTTTTGATATTTGGGTAGCAAAATAATTAGAATGGTTGAAGCAGAAAGGATATAAAATGCAGACAGGAAACAGCAATAAAAGTGTTTGTGAGAAAGATAAATTTGTTAATGCGTACTAACACACTAATATTACAAATGCAAAAGTAACTCTGTTATGCTTGCACAGTTAGCCTGCTGAACTGATTTTGATAAAATATGGTATGGAGATGGCTTCAACACTAAGAAAGAACATAGGCTACTTTAGAAAGTGTGTAGTACAACATATTCACTGATCTGAAGAATATTAACATGAAATACAGAACAATAATTACTCTTTGACTGTTTAATATTATCATATTTGTGAAAATGCATTTACTGTTTGATATGTTCTACATGGTATGGTTCAACATAATGAATAAAATGTTTATACAATCCTCTACATGTTTAATCCATGCTTTCATTCTAATATCAGTCACAAACCCATCACATTTTAGTCACTGAGCATCAAGCGTCTCTTATAACTACTTTGTTGTGCTTACATTTGCATGAACAGCTCTTTACCATGTGGTTAGTGTCATTGTATCACAAGCATAGGTTCCTCGGTTCAATTACCACATGGTTTTTTTCTACTCACATCTAGATGTGTATGATATGTTTATCATCATTGACATGCAAGTCAACAAAGTGACATCAAATAATAAGACTAGCTCCAAGCTCCCGAATTCCCAACCGGGATCTCCTGGCCGATAAAACTGTATGCACATTTCATTTGATTTTACTGATATGTGAGTGCAGCCATGGGTAACATAGAATACAATGCTTATACAATCCTCAATGTGTATTCTATGTCAATTCAAACTTCCCTACTAATATTATAAATGCGAAAATAAAACCGATACCCATGATATATGGTGTGAGATAACTAGAACCCCGATGCGAAAGATAGGCCATTTTGTGGAAGAGGCCTGGAGACAATGGAAGGTGTCAGATAGAGTATATAATAGTAAGACAGAGATTTAGGAACCAGGTTTTCAATTGTAAGACATTTCCAGGGGCATATGTAGACTCTTATAGCAATTTATTGGTTATGAACTGTAGATTACAACTGAAGAAACTGCAAGAAGGTGGGAATTTGAGGAGATGGGACGTGGATAAACTTAAAGAACCAGAGGCTGTAGGGAGTTTCAGAGAGAGAATTAGGGAACAACTGACAAGAACAGGAGAAAGAGATACAGTAGAAGAAGAATGGGTAGCTTTGAGGGACAAAATAGTGAAGGCAGCAGAGGATCAAGAAAATATAAAAAAGCAGTAAATGAAGCAGGCAAAAATGAATACAAACATCTCAAAAATGAGATCGACAGGAAGTGCAAATTGGCTAAGCAGGGATGGCTACAAGACAAATGTAAGGATGTAGAGGCGGTAAGATAGTTACCACCTAAAGGAAAATTAAAGAGACCTTAGGAGAAAAGAGAACTACTTGCATGAATATTAAGAGCTCAGGTGGAAAACCTGTTCTATGCAAAGAAGGAAAAGTAGTAGAAAGGTGGAAGGAGTATATAGAGGGTCTATACAAGGGTGATGTACTTGAGGGCAATATAATGGAAATGGAAGAGGATGAAGATGAAATGAGAGATGTGATACTGTGTGAAGAATTTGACAGAGAATTGAAAGACCTATGTCATATCTGTATATTGAGCAAGTAGTAAAGGAAACAAAAGAAAAATTTTGAGTACAAATTAAAATAAATGGAGAAGAAATAAAAACTTTGAGGTTCACTGATGACATTGTAATTCTGTCAGAGACAGCAAAGGACCTGGAAGAGCAGTTGAACGGAATTAAATCAGGTGATGCTGAAGGTATTACACTAGGAAATAAGACACCTTAAGAAGTAGATGAGTTTTGCTGTTTGGGAAGCAAAATAACTGATGATGGTCAAAGTAGAGAGGATGTAAAATGTAGACTGGCAATGGCAAGGAAAGCGTTTCTGAAAAAGAGAAATTTGTTAACATCAAGTGTAGATTTAAGTGTCAGGAAATCTTTTCTGAAAGTATTTGTACGGAATGTAGCCATATATGTTATTGAAACATGGATGATAAATAGTTTAGACAAGAAGAGAAAAGAAGCTTTCAAAATGTGCTGCTACAGAAGAATGCTGAAGATTAGATGGGTAGATCATATAACTAATGAGGAGGTATTGAATAGGATTGGGGAGAAGTTTGTAGCAAAACTTGACTAGAAGGGATCGGTTGGTACGACATGTTCTGAGGCATCAAGGGATCACCAATTTAGTACTGGAGGGCAGCATTGGAGGGTAAAAATCGTAGAGGGAGACCAAGAGATGAATACACTAAGCAGATTCAGAAGGATTTAGGTTGCAGTAGGTACTGGGAGATGAAGAAGCTTGCACAGGACAGAGTGGCAAGGAGAGCTGCATCAAACCAGGTTCTGGATGGAAGACCACAACGACACCACCACCACCATCACCACCAACAACAACAACATGTTCTACACTATATGATTCAAAGTAATCAATACAATGCTTATTCAATTCTCAACGAATTTAATCCATACTTCCATACTACTGTGATTATTGATTACAAAGAAATTCAATCTGTTACATTTTCACATCTCTACTGGTGAAACGATTCCGATGGTATTTGGTATAGAGACAGCATGAGCCCCAAGGAAGACAATAGGCTACTTCAGAAAGTTGTATCTTTCTGAGTATCATTAACATTTTTAAATCTGGCACATGTGAGTGGCATACAGATGATGCTGCTGCCATGTTTTGTGACCCTTAGTGTCTGTAGATTATACCATGACAGTGCAAATCCAATGTTACTGTGCAAGTGGTTTATGCCATTGAGCTACCACACCACCAGGCATTGCTGATGAATTTTGTTGGGAATACAATAATAAAATTGTCCATTAAGCCTGAGAACCATATTTAAAACTCTTACTATTAGGCCTACAAATGTGTAATTCCAAGACAGTTCAAGTTGCGAAAGTTCCTCAAATACAGCAAACTTCAGGGCAATCTCATGTCTGCCGGAACTTGGATGTAGGACAACAGGCAGCCTTAACAGCTACAGAGATATTAGCACAGTCACAAGCCCATTGCATTTTATATGTTGAGTATCATGCACCTCTTACAGCTTCCAAGATGCTTGAAGACTCAGGAACAATGGCATCATTTAAAGACTGTATGGCAAACAGACAGTCATACCTTTACTTGTGGAAGGTGAGAAGCATTAGTTGAAGCTGCATTTGGCTATGATCTATTAACTTACTACGTTGATCATAAATTAGTCATCATACAGGAATGGATCAAAAATGTAGGCACCATAATGCATGGAAATGGAAGGGAGAAACAGATAGTATTTATTGCTCTGGTGGCAAGATTCCACATCCAGTACTAAGTAACCCACAGGAACCCCTAAAAACTAGACTTCTGCGTGACTAATGAACTGAGGCATTTTTAAAATATAATTATAAAATATAATGCATGCATTCAGATGCAGCATACAACAAAGTAACAGAAACACATTCATTAGTACCTATGTAACGGTACTGCACACATTTTTTTTTTTTTTTTTTTTATACTTACGTCTCTATACCACTATATACACACAGACATCATTAGCTTGCTTACTCATCGTCGCTCATTGTAACAAAACTACTAATATGCTAGCAAAGCAGTGGGTAACAGCATGTATCTAGTATAAATTTAAATGTTAGAAAGTCCTTTCTTAAGATATTTGTCTAAATTGTAGCTTTGTACAGAAGTGAAATGCGAACAATAAATGGTTCAGACAAGCAAAGAGAAAAAGTTTTTGAAATACAGTGCTACAGAAGAATGAAGATCAGATTGGTAGATCAAGTAACTAATGAGGTGGTTCAGAGCTGAATAAGGGAAGGAAGAAATTTATGGTGCATCTTCACTAAAAGGATACACCCTGAGGCATCAAGGAAAAGTCAACTTAGTAATCCAGGGAAGTATGTGGGGATAAAAATTGTAGAGGGATACCAAGGACTAAGGAGGTTCAAGTGGATCTAGGCTCCAATAATTATACAGAAATGATGATGCTTCCAAGTGATACATTAGTGGGCACAATTGCCTCAGACCCACTTTCTGACTGAAGATCACAACAAAAACATATTTTTCTCAATGAATTTTCTTATTCAAGAAATATATCAATCCAAAACAAATCATTACAAAGTAAGATGGTAAAAACTTTAAGTGTATAAGAAAGTAAATAAGTAAGAGAGAAGGAAAATCCACAAAATCACATTCGCAAGAATAATTTGCCACGTTCCTCAATCCAAATGACAACAACTGATTGGACAAGTAATCATCACAGACTGGATGGCTGATGGTAAATGAAAGTTGTGTGCAATGCAGAGAGGAAGTAACGGGAGAATTAGAACAGACTGTTTGCAGGAAGGAACAGAGAGAGGAAAGAAGAAAGGGTAGGAGTTGTGGAAGGCAAATAGGGTAAAAAGAATAGTATAAATTGAGATTAGCCCTGGTATTGGAATGAACGATATGTTACAGATAGTGTTTCCACATATGCAGTTCGGTCTCTGGTCACAGTATGGTATTTCTCACTGATGAAAAAGTACAGCTCATTTGTGGTCAAGGGAGTCTAAATTTTGGTGGAGTTTATATGTAGTCTTGATGTTTGCATACATGGGTCTGCCTTTGATAGACTGTTGAACATGAGGTGATGAGCTTTTTTCGGTTAAAAACAGAATAGCAGCAGTATAAATCAACCAATCTTTTTATTCACCCATTAACAATATATGTTGTATGGATGTATCCAAAGCTAGTTAAATAAAACTTCTTACATTTAAATTACAATCTTAGTTCATTATATGTAAATAATTTTACTTTTCAGATACAGATATTCTTCAATGTTATAAAAGCTGCATGTTATTAAAAATTGTTTTAGTTGTATTTGAATTTATGTAATTCTTTAATTTTCTGTATCCTAGCGGGCAATGCACTAAAAAGTATTTTGACAGTATTATAAAAGGAAAGATTGCAACTCACCATATGGAGGAGGTACTGAGTCAGAAAAAAGTACAATGATAAGACTTCTGAATGTTTAAGCTTTCAGCCAAAACACACACACACACACACACACACACACACACACACACACACCTGTCTCCAGTCACTGTAGCTGGAGACGGTGTCGTGTGTGTGCGAGTTGTGCTTATGTGTTCCCTGTTTCCGAAGAACACCTTTTGATTGAAAGCTTAATCGTTTAGCAGTCTTTTCCTTGTGTTCTGTCTGTGACTCAGTGGCTCCTCTATATGCTGAATAGCAATCTATCTTTTCCATGATATTGTTGTTATTCCATCCTGGACTTTCCATTGTTTAAAAAGTTTTTCAGGTAATAATGAACTCTTTTTTTGGTAAAGGGCTTTTTTTGTGTGTTGCTCTGTCAAAATAATCTCTCTTTCTTGTTTCCTGTTATGAACCCGGTTGTTTAAGTTGATATTTCCTGCCAGGTTTCCAGAAAGCACACACATTCATAAGTGCATAAGCTAGGAAATGTTGTTATTTTAAATTCTTTACATATTACCCTGCACGGCTCTCTAGCTGGTCATATAAGCATAATAGGCATACAACAATGATTCAGTGCTGCAACACTCATGAAGTATACTTAGCATATAACATCATTTACTTAGTTTTGTATTTAAAACTCTAGATGCTTTTCCCATCTCAAATGCACATCATCCATACACTCCGAAATTTTGTGTATGGAGCGTGTACAATAGCTCAGTTCCCCGACTCAGCTCTTATGCTGCTGCTAACTTTACAACTGATGTTACTGAAATTCATTCATGCCATTTTTTCCTTATCTATGACCAAAGTGTTGCCCATAAAACATTTTCCTGACTATTTTATCATCTTAGAAACTTTCTGCTGCAGACCATTCTCAGTGCATCCAATTATAAAAACGTTCATCTCATCGGAAAAATCACTGTATCTGCTGCCATCAAATGGTTTGGCAAATCATTAATGTAGGATGTTTGTTTTAACTTGAGACAACTAAATATCTCTAAAATGAGGCATCATACCACAAAGCTGTTCTAGGTGAAAAGTTAATATTAATAAAGGAAACATCTGCCTGTGCTACAAATGGCCATCTTCCATCCAGCCCTCTTGCATGGAAGGGGTCAACTTCACAATTTTAAATGGGAACCCACCTCTCTCCCCATTTTTACTGTGTATTCGGATTCTACGCCAAAAAATACATTTTTTACTCAAATTATTATTTCCCAATTGTGTCAAATGACACTGTAATTGACAAATAACAGGTGCATCTGTTTTTGCAATTAAGAACTGACGCATGAGGTTCTACATTTCATTTAAACCTAAATGTAAATCTTTGTGTTCCAATCATTGATATTTCTATTTGAAATTTGCTTTAGCACTGCTAATTTGATTTTATAGTACAATATGATTAGCTGTTTCAATGTATGGTTAGAAACTCATGTTTAGCACGATCCAGGATCAACGATGTGGATGTAATAGTTTTCTGGTCCCATTGGGATGACTGATATTAGTGAGTCTCCTTGCCTGTCACCATTGAAGTGCTTGATTTCCGTGAGTCCCTTCGTCTTCCCCCATTGAGGTGCTGGCTTCTCATGAGTATCCATGGCAGGTGCTCCTGTCACTATCACTTCATGGACTTTTATCTCATTTCAACGGATGTGGTAAGTCTTCCACTAGTACCCATGTAGTGGCCAGTGCAAGAGTTACAGCTGATGGATGGAAACACTTGTTGAAATCAATTACCCTGATGACAGCCAGTGAAATTAAGCGTTCTGGTGGTTTGGGGACTCGACACAATCAACCTCGTAGGGAACAGAAAACTATGTTACCAAGCAAGCAGCTTATTTGATAGAAGTGTCAATGTCTAGCCATATTATTTGTATCGTATAATCACATTTGCAACACTGAAGTAATTTCTGAAGATCAATATCAACCATAAGAACACAAAAGTCTACATTTACATCACAAATGAAATGTAAAATGAAATTTATTGGTTCTTAATTACAGAAACAGGCACACTTGATATTTGCCGACTGTAGCACCATCTACCATGGTCTGAGTAAGCCAGATATAATTTTTGGTGTAGAATCCAAATAAGCAATAAAAAGGGGGTTCCCATTTGAAAATACAAAGATGACCCCACCCACACAGGAGGGGTGGTTACAAGGTGACCAGATGTCCCCTTTACTAATATTAACTTTCCACCTGGAACATAGTTTTCATACAGTCTGTCATTTTCAAGATATTTAGTTGTCTCGTGTCAAAACAAATACACTGTATATGTCAGAAACTAATGTGGGGCCCTTGTGCACTCCATAGCAAACACAATCAACAACGAAACAGCCAGCCTGATGATAATCGTCAGCAGAAGTAACAGCAAATAGCATATGAGAGAAGAGCAATACTATTGTCATATCTGGAGAAGGATGTAGCGTAAGATAGTATCAAAGAAACCACTAAGGTAAACAGTAACAAAAAGATAGACTGCTTAGATTCTCTAACATTGCTGTACCAAAATGTTGAAGGTTTGAATAGCAAAAAAGGTGAATTAGAAGTGCTCCTAAAGGATCATCTCAAAGAAGTGTGAATGTTTTGCATCAGTGAGCACTGACTGAGGAAAACAAAAATATACAGCACTGCTGTGACAGATTTTTGAAACAAGCTGCTTCTATAAGCAAGCCTGTAGGTGTATATATGCAGAACAGTAACAAGTACTTTTTCTTTGTATTAAATGAACTTTAAATTCAATCAAATGTACAACTGTGCTGTGTGACTTCAATGCAACTTAATAAGTGTGTGCTAAAAGGATTCAATTGTGAACTTATTAAGTACAACCAACCTCCCAGTAACAGTATAAGAAACCACAATAAATGGTGAGGCCAGTGGGACAAAACTGACAAAATATTTAATGACAAATAGATATACAAACACGACAATCAGATGACAGATGCTTGGTTTTCAGCTTGCAAGACAGTTCAATTTGTGTTTCACAGTGTGATTAGTAATAACTAGAAATTAAACAACAACTGCATTGCAGGAACAGAAATTAATGAAAACAACAACAGGCTTTTCAGTTGCATGTTACAGAAAATAACTTGGGAAAAGGTATCCCAAGGTAGCATCAACAAAGTGTTTGACTCATTTTCAGCAATCAGAAGCATTGTTTGGGTTGCATTGCCATGACAGCAAATAAGAGTAACGGTAAAGTCAACAATAAAACAGCGCACAAGAAAATCATCAGAAACTCTTACAAAACTTGATACTGCATCAGACAAAAACAACTTTGAAGCATGTGTAAAAAGGTACAAGAAGGTACACAGGAAAGTTACAGTAACAGCAAAAAAGTTAGCAAATGACTCAACTGTCAAAACTCAAAAAGAAACCAATCTGGAGTACAAATAATAATGCAGATTGACATGGGTTCTTGTGTTTGGAAAGTAAATGGTGCTCTTTACTATTTTGGCACCCCTGAACATGAAAATCATATTCGTTTTTTTCCACCACTAGTTTTCTATGCACAGGTACCCCTCCTCACAACCTCCTGCAGAATATTGACTATTACCACTGGCTGCAAAACCCATGTTATGTTGTGTAATTTATCTAAATATGGCAATAGGATGGTGAAGTAGAGGGGGAGAATAAACCCAAAGATGATGTCTGTTATTACCACAGAAATCAACAGTTGATTGAGTGCAAGATCTAGAAGAAGGTGCTGATGTGAACTGTTTCCTAGTTGTGTTATTTCACTGAAGCTGTGTACAAGGTGTCAGGGAGGCAATGTGTGAATACACTAGTTACATTTTGTTACGCATGTGGAACTTGTGTGATAAGTATAAAAAGTCTTTAAATAACATATGCAGAAATATGTCTGCTTGTGTCTGTATATGTGTGGATGGATAGGTGTGTGTGCGCGAGTGTATACCTGTCCTTTTTTCCCCCTAAGGTAAGTCTTTCCGCTCCCGGGATTGGAATGACTCCTTACCTTCTCCCTTAAAACCCACATCCTTTCATCTTTCCCTCTTTCCTGACGAAGCAACCGGGGGTTGCGAAAGATCGAAATTTTTTGTGTGTGTGTGTGTTTTTTATTGTGCCTATCTACCAGCACTTTCCCGTTTGGTAAGTCATGGAATCTCTGTTTTTAATATATTTTTCCCATGTGGAATGTTTCTTTATATAAATATATATAGTTATGATAGAGGGAAACATTCCACGTAGGAAAAATATATCTAAAAACAAAGATGATGTGACTTACCAAATGAAAGTGCTGGCAGGTCGACAGACACACAAACAAACACAAACATACACACAAAATTCAAGCTTTCGTAACAAACTGTTGCCTCATCAGGAAAGAGGGAACGACAGGGAAAGACGAAAGGATGTGGGTTTTAAGGGAGAAGGTAAGGAGTCATTCCAATCCCGGGAGCGGAAAGACTTACCTTAGGGGGAAAAAAGGACGGGTATACTCTCGCACACACTCACATATCCATCCACACATATACAGACACAAGCAGACATATTTAAAGACAAAGAGTTTGGGCAGAGATGTCAGTCGAGGCAGAAGTGCAGAGGCAAAGATGTTGTTGAATGACAGGTGAGGTGTGAGTGGCGGCAACTTGAAATTAGCGGAGATTGAGGCCTGGTGGATAACAGGAAGAGAGGATATATTGAAGAGCAAGTTCCCATCTCCGGAGTTCGGATAGGTTGGTGTTAGTGGGAAGTATCCAGATAACCCGGACGGTGTAACACTGTGCCAAGATGTGCTGGCCGTGCACCAAGGCATGTTTAGCCACAGGGTGATCCTCATTACCAACAAACACTGTCTGCCTGTGTCCATTCATGCGAATGGACAGTTTGTTGCTGGTCATTCCCACATAGAATGCGTCACAGTGTAGGCAGGTCAGTTGGTAGATCACGTGGGTGCTTTCACACGTGGCTCTGCCTTTGATCGTGTACACCTTCCGGGTTACAGGACTGTAGTAGGTGGTGGTGGGAGGGTGCATGGGACAGGTTTTACACCGGGGGCGGTTACAAGGGTAGGAGCCAGAGGGTAGGGAAGGTGGTTTGGGGATTTCATAGGGATGAACTAACAGGTTACGAAGGTTAGGTGGACGGCGGAAAGACACTCTTGGTGGAGTGGGGAGGATTTCATGAAGGATGGATCTCATTTCAGGGCAGGATTTGAGGAAGTCGTATCCCTGCTGGAGAGCCACATTCAGAATCTGATCCAGTCCCGGAAAGTATCCTGTCACAAGTGGGGCACTTTTGTGGTTCTTCTGTGGGAGGTTCTGGGTTTGAGAGGATGAGGAAGTGGCTCTGGTTATTTGTTTCTCTACCAGGTCGGGAGGGTAGTTGCGGGATGCGAAAGCTGTTGTCAGGTTGTTGGTGTATATATATGTATATATATATATATATATATGTAAAAAGATGTTACTTACCGAACGAAAGCGCTGGCAGGTCATCTTTATATATATATATATATATATATATATATATATATATATATATATATATATATATATATATATACTTTAAATATGTCTGCTTGTGTCTGTATATGTGTGGATGGATATGTGTGTGTGTGCGAGTGTATACCTGTCCTTTTTTCCCCCTAAGGCAAGTCTTTCCGCTCCCAGGATTGGAATGACTCCTTACCCTCTCCCTTAAAACCCACATCCTTTCGTCTTTCCCTCTCCTTCCCTCTTTCCTGATGAGGCAACAGTTTGTTGCGAAAGCTTGAATTTTGTGTGTATGTTTGTGTTCGTTTGTGTGTCTGTCGACCTGCCAGCACTTTCATTTGGTAAGTCACATCATCTTTGTTTTTTATATATAACTAAGATGATGTGTCTTACCAAATGAAAGTGCTGGCAGGTCGACAGACACACAAACAAACACAAACATACACACAAAATTCAAGCTTACGCAACAAACTGTTGCCTCATCAGGAAAGAGGGAAGGAGAGGGAAAGACGAAAGTATGTGGGTTTTAAGGGAGAGGGTAAGGAGTCATTCCAATCCCGGGAGCGGAAAGACTTACCTTAGGGGGAAAAAAGGACGGGTATATACTCGCACACACACACACACACATATCCATCCACACATATACAGACACAAGCAGACATATTTAAAGACAAAGAGTTTGGGCAGAGATGTCAGTCGAGGTAGAAGTGCAGAGGCAAAGATATATATATAAAAACAAAGATGATGTGACTTACCGAACGAAAGCGCTGGCAGGTCGATACACACACAAACAAACACAAACACACACACAAAATTCAAGCTTTTGCAACAAACTGTTGCCTCATCAGGAAAGAGGGGAAGGAGAGGGAAAGACGAAAGGATGTGGGTTTTAAGGGAGAGGGTAAGGAGTCATTCCAATCCCGGGAGCGGAAAGACTTACCTTAGGGGGAAAAAAGGACGGGTATACACACGCGCGCGCGCACACACACACACACACACACACACACACACACACACACACACACACACATCCATCCACACATATACCCTAATTATTCCCTATGTATTGCTCACATAGAGATCGAGAGAATAAAATTAGAATAATTACTGCACACACACACGCACACACACACACACACACACACACACACACACACACACACAGAGAGAGAGGCATTCAAACAGTCATTCTTCCCACATTCCACACATGAATGGAACAGGCAGAAACCTTAATAACTAGTACAATGGGATGTACCCTCTGCCATGCACACCACAGTGGTTTGTGGAGTATTGATATAGATGTAGAAATAGAACAGCAAGCTTAGAGAAGTTTAAAAATTGTTGTGCATCATTTTCTTGGCTAGAATAAGCAGCCTGATTACAAGGAAATAATGTAAGATATGCTACAGTCATTGAAACAATTAGGATGAAGGTTCCCTAAAACTACATTTTCTAATGTCACACCTAAACAATTTCCAGGACAACTTGGCTGACACATCATAGGTATTTGCTTCTTCTAATTCACATGTCTCCCACATTACTTTTTTTGCCATTTTATTGTTCCATTTCACCTCCACCTTCCTGGAACTGCTTAATTTCACTACATAGAGATTTCAGTTATGATGATGGTAGTGGTGGTGCAAAACCAAGAAGTGCTGTATAAAAACAAGCTTCATAGTCATAAGTGCAATCAATTTAGTCATAAATTCATATTTTCATGGAAATCCCAGAAAAAAGTCAGACTATGTTAACCTGTTTAATGGACACAATGATTTTATCATAAAAAAGAAGAACTGTTGAAAGTCCCATACAAATTGCTAATTTATTTAATGAATAACATACTATTAGTGCATAAAACTTAATTTAAAACCAACATAATACAGGGTGTAACAATATCATGAAAAGGAAAGTTGCTACTCACGGTGTAGTGGAGATGCCGAGTCACAGATCGGCACAACAAAAAGACTGTCACAAATAGGCTTTCAGCCAGGCCTTTGTTGAAAAACACACACACACACACACACACACACACACACACACACACACACACACACACACACATTATTGAAGAAAGTTTTATCGTGAATTTTTATTCCATTTGTTGTGTGTTGTCATCGCTAATGGTGGCAGTAAGTGACAAATTCCACATAAACTCCTTAAGTGGATCACCTTTTTGACCTTTGATTACAATTTGGAAGTTGTCATTTTTCCAAGTGGGTAGTTAGTTTGTGGTCAAACACATGTACATTCCTGAGCAGTAGTTGCAGTAAAGTTGATACAAGATGTGGCTGCTTATACATGCGAGTCTGCCTGTGATGGGGTATGAAACAGAAGGTGGCACACAAGTTTGTAGAACAGACAGTGTCAGCTGCTGTGTAAGAGCACAAGAGCATGTGAACAACCTAACTTTTGACACTTAGCAGAGGTTTTGGGTATTTTTCTTTGAATGCTGTTAAATGTAACATAGATGCTGTAATCAGAAATACATGGCACTAAATCTACCGTGCTATGCTGCTTTGATACTCCTCAAGACTACATGAAACTTGGCATCAGGGTCTTGAGCACACCTTCAGTTGTGCACATTTTAAGCACCTTTTGAGCATATGCAACTGATGTGACATAATTGCCTTACAGGCTACATGCATAGAGATTTAATAAACAACGTGCACGGTTCACAGTAGGCACAGCTAGCCCTCACCACTCAACTAGAAGTTTACATCAATGCCACCAGGTGGAGACTCCTCAGTTCACTCTCTATGTAGTAAAATTAGATCAAATGTCTGTATATGTTATAGTTACACTGACAGAAAAACCAATTTTGTGGATTTATGAATGAGTTATAATATATTAAGTTTTGACTTTTATCACATAGTAATCCATTTGAGGCACTGAGAACGATAAAGCACAATGTCATCAATTCTGAGATTTTAGCATTTATTCATGCCTCTGAAATCTGTCGATCTTACAGTGAGTCAGGTTTATCTGTGATGTAGGCCCACACTGTATATATAAACAATCACAAAAAGCTGTTTCTCTGGTTTGTCTGATATTCACTTAAATGTGGGATCGATAGCAGTGTGCTTTTGATCCTTATGATTTTCAGCGCCTCATTTGTATTCTAATCAAGTGACCATACTGGTAGACATTACTACCTGAATTTAATCACTTCAACAAATGGCAGTTTGAGTTGGTTCTTTACTGTGCTGGAACCGGCTTTCATGTGCAGTGTCAACGTGAACTCTGTTGAATCTGTTTATGCTAACAGAAAAGAAAATTACCAGGATAACTTAATTGCAAAGGAACTAAGGTCTCTCTGACCGGTCCGTTGACTCAGAAAGTGACGATATCTGAAATTGTGCCTACAAATGAACATTTAATGAAGAAGTTTATAATAAGCGTAAGTAGTTGTGTAGGTGCAACATAAGATTGTCCTGGAAGTTAATTTGTGGACTAATACATATGTTAAGGATCTTACACATTTGTTAAAAAAAAAAACACGAAACCTGCCATTACACAAAAATGCAAAATGGGGAGTAGCGAAAGCTTAAACATTATTTCGTTATTGCCCTAAACTGTTCTTACTTACATACAAAACAACAAAATTCCACATAAGAATTCTTTCTTTTCAAACAAGTTATGCATATTGTTGTTATTATTATTATTGTTATTATTATTATTATTATTATTATTGGCAGCGGCTGTAGGTTTATCACCTTGTTAATAAGCAAACTGCTATACAGAAGATGCTAGTAACTCCACACTCTCAAATTTATGTGGATCTAAAAATTTGTGAACACCCAGGATGTATAATCATGGGCAGCCACTGGGAACAGGTCTTGCACCGAGTGCAGCACTGCAGTGGTTAGCACACTGGACTTGCATTTGGGAGGACAATGGTTCAAACCTGCGTCTGGCCATCCAGATTTATGTTTTCCATGATTTCCCCAAATCACTTCAGGCAAATGGCGGGATGGTTCCTTTGAAAGGGCACAGACGAATTCCTTCCCCCTCCTTCCCTGATCTGATCGGAGCAAAGACCTCACTGTTTGGTCCCCTCCACCAAATCAACCAACCAACCAACCAACTAACCAACCAAACAACCAACAGGTCTTGCACCTGGTTCTTCCACGGGAACATTATACATGGAACAGGGGGTTAGAAGTGGGAGAGTACAATAAGAGATATTCAAAGCCCTGGGGTAGGATATGATTTAGTTGTTCTAGTCCTGGGACTAGTGATTGACAAACAGGTTGCTCCTCTGTGACTGATCAACATGATGCATTATTAGATGTGTTCAGAGACATGTCGTGGAAGGGTTGTTTTGGCCGGTATTAAGAGGTTACGTCCAGTCTGTTATGGCCTTGACAAGACCTCTCAAGCATGCTCACCATGCATAAATCAAATATGTCTTCAATGAACATGAACCAAATGACGCATCTATGGTTTTTTGTGGCTAAAAAAGATTTCCCAAGATGGTCTATCAACAAGTTGTCATCGCATAGATCCATTCAAGTGTTCCCTGATTACAATCTGAGGAATTTGTTGATAGGTGGTGACGTTTGGACTCAGCTTGGGACTGGGAGAAGCCATTTTCAACAGTAGTGGGACCACATGTATTGGAGAGTTTCATTTGGAGAGAAGGGGCACCCGCAGTTAGTGTCTTCGATGAAGGAGGATAGGCTACAGGCAATAGGTTGAAGGCTTTAACTACATGAGAGTAGAATCTTTCAGTGAGAGTGCAGTAACCAGTCGTAATAGGATATCATGGGTGGTTCAGCTTATGGCTCTTGGGAAGCATGGAAAAAATGGTTGCCTAGGGTGGTTGGAGAGGGATAGATTCTCTTGACTTTAATCAGTTGATATTCCACATTTCACAATTCAAGTATGAAAAATGTTGATTGTTCAGACAGCCTGCAATCTGTTTCTGGCGACATTTTCTAAACAGAAACATTGTTATGTGAAACATGGACCCAAAATACCATTTCTGATAGCAGGGTTATGAGCAAGAACATTTCAAATGAAAGCATATTTCTTAAGCACACACAAAAGTACAGATAGACCTCCCCAAACAGCTGTGCATGCTGAAGCACTGCTTCTGGGACAAGGAGGTGTGCTGGTGCCAGATTGAATGTGTCCACTGGATTAACAACTAGGGTCGATGGCCGGCCAGCTTGGGTGCGGTTTCTAGGTGGTTTCCCACATCCCACTAGGTGAATATCAGGCTGATACTGATACCCACCTCAGTTACATGATTTGCAAACATTTTGCTCACTTTCACATAAATGACACCATATGCAGACAATCTGGGTTCACATTCTCTGGCCTGGGGAGTAATGGAGTGGCGACAGAAGGGTACCTGCCCACCCTTTAAATTAACCATGACAAATCTGTTAATAAATGTGCTGGCCCTATGCCAATGCAGGACAAAGGCACAAGAAAAAGATGATTTCCCAAGATGGTCTATCAACAATCTCATGAAAGTAGAGATGAAACTGAAATGCCTGCCTCAGGATGACACATTGTCAATTTAAGGTGTTGAATCAGGTGGTCTATCACACTCTGCATAGACTAAATGGCATAACTCTGAACTCAGAGAGGCTGTCAAGTGTTATGAAACCTCATCAGCTTGCATCTGTCAGTAGCCAGACTGTATAACCATATTACAGAAATACTTCACTCCCATCAGGCAGCCTGATGCGCCATTAAATTGTGAAAATGGGTCTACAGCCTTTTTGGTGATTTTATTAGGTCAATGATAATTGATACAGAAGAGCCATGTGCCATATTTCTTCTTCACAAGGATCACAAGGGAGGATCAACGTCTAACAGAAAGTTCCATCGGAGGATAACACTAAGGCCAAATTCTGGTAAAATGACAAATTCGAAGGGCTGTGTTCTATACTTTATAGTTGCTCTAAAACCACGGGTTCCCATTGGTTGGATGAATTTTCCATTTACAATCATCAGTACAATGGTATTCAAATCTCAGAACACTGTCTTTTTCACCTGGCATCAATAAACATCCATTACCACAGAAAATGATTCCCTACCATCCACTAGTGCCTAAATAGATTGGTTCTTGATGAGAAATGTGATTTCCTGTCATCTTGACAACTGTTATCCAAGGAGGATTTTCATCTGTAGCTACCTCACCCTCATAAGATAGTAAAAAACGTTTTCTGACAGATCAGTGTTATTTATTAATAAAACTGTTGCATTCTTGAGCCCAGTGGTTCTTAGTATACAGTCAGGGGACTCGGCTGACACCAGCATTCTATATACTATTATACACAGTACCATCACCAATAAATATCAGTTTCATTGCAATACCCAGACCATGTATAAATACTGATGAAGAGTCATCTTTTGACATTTTACACATGCGTCTAGTATGAACACACACATGTTTATCAATAAAGAAATCGGTGGATTGGTCGGTCCTTGTGGGAGCCCATGAAAGTGGTTTTCCTGATTTTGGCAAGTAGATCAGTGGGTGGAATCTCTGTATGGTGGTGGTGGTGGTGGTGGTGGTGAACAATGGCATGATGTTGGAGAGTAATCTCTACCAGGGGGTATGGCAATGGGCTTCACCTCGCAGGCTGGCTGTAGTTATCAGCAGTTGACTCATGTGTGGAATTACTCTGTTGTTTGATGTTGTGCAGTGTATTAGTCATCAAACACCTTTCTTCTTTCTTTACAGAAGCATATGACATGAACTTTGTGTCCCAATGGAAACTTACTGGTATGTTGTCCTCTTTCCTGAAAACGTCCTTTTTTCTACGTAGTGATCAAATTGATGGGGAATCAGTTTTATCTGCATCATCGAGAACTTTGGATGTTTCCTGACAGTTGCAGCACATGTTCAGGGTCTCCATTTCCATTGTTCAGTGTTGGCTTACCTTGTAGAAATCAGTGGCACATAATGCTGATCATCATCTTGTTGTGGCTGGGTTCAACAGTCAACACTAATCTAGCCATCTGGGTTGGATATTAAAAGATGTCATAAATACTTGTAACTCTTCTCTTACTATTTTTCATGTAGTTTAGTATGATTTTTTGCCTGTTCTATGGATTGTGTTCATGACAACTCACAATGATTTGGAATGTGACAGTAAGTTTACAAATAAAATGTTTTCTCTTTGAAATTATTCCTTATTTCTAGCCCATTACATGAATGGATTTTGTAATCTAAAACAAAATTTGATAAATGTGACACATCCACAAAATAACTATCTATTTAGGCAGTGAAGTGACGTCCTGATGGTCTTCTATGACTGCCTTGGGTATAAGATTCAGAAGTCTGTTTATCATCGTTTGGCATACTCTTGTGGTGCATTACCTTGATGTGATTGAACCACTTGATGAAGTCCTCTGTTGTAGTGACACCTTTCAAAAAATGCACTTGATAAATGGCCTCTGTCACACACTTCAATTCAGTAGGTGTGATAGTTTGTTGGCTTCTGTAATACTGGAGTTCATAATGCGGCAGAGTGCCAAAACACTCTGCATATATAATTGTACTGTTTCCCCCTGGCATAGGGTTCTGTTCTTCAGTTATTCAGCTAAGCAAACCTGTACTGGTTGTCGTCACGTTTTCTTAATTCCTGCCTGAAAGTTGTCCCAGCTCTTCTGCATTTCCTCACTGTTTTTGAACCAATGCACAACTGTGCCATCCAAGTAGAAGTAGACATTGGTTAGGAACACTGTGTCATCTCAGCTGTCATATTTAGAGACACGGTTGATTCCCTTTAGACCTTTCATCAAACCCTGACTTACTGCTTTTGAAAACACTTCTAGGTGCCTTATGTGCATCTGACTCACTGACACTTTTGTATTAATTGATACCTTTATGGTTTGGTGCATAGGAAGACTGTACTACTTGTGCTCTGGTAGGTGCCTGTGAAGCACATGTCTTTTGCACAGCCTTATTAACGCCATGGTAATGTCAATATCCAAGTTCCCTGACACTTTCACCACACTATGTCATGTACAATCTGGAATCAAATACCAATCATGTGTATACACCTACTTATACGTACATACAATGTTCTAGTTGCACATAGGACAATTGGCTCTTTCTGTCAGAGACAGCCATCTTAGTGAAGTCATGGAAGAATCTGATATCAGTGGCAAGACAGACAGATTTAATATCTGCTTCTGGAAACTCAAGTAAATGTATGTAATGATAACATCACAATCTTTAAAATGCCAATGCTTTTTGCTTTATATCCAACAAAAAGGACAGCTTTCCTCAATGATGCAAACAGAAAGGAAAACTTATTTCCGAACATATAGTAAAGTTGCATGTTACCTGAACTAAATAGCATCTAAATTAAATATGTCCTAGAACTTGATGGAGAACCCCAATTTTAACACAATTACTGAGGTTCTCTAAGTCATGTCACTCTTTAGCATTGTGTCAAACCTGCTATAGGTCACCCAGTTGCTAGTTCTCATACAAAACAATTTCTTTCTCTGAGGACTTTTCAAAGACTGTTTTACTACCATTTAACAACTTTTTCACAGGTGTTGCTGATAATATGTTACAATCAAACTTTAAGAGCACCCAGGCAAATGAGTATAAAATAAGTGCATGTAGAGGATCAATGTACACCAGTTCTGTTTCACAAGATGAAGTAGCTAAAGCAATAAAACGACTAAAAAATTCCAAATCGGCAGGTATTGATGGTATAACTGCAACAATGTTAAAGAAGAGTGCATCAAACCTAATTGAAGTACTCACACACTTATGCGACTGCTCACTTCAGGCAGGCACTTTCCCCGATGTGTTGAAAACATCAAAAGTTATTCCTGCATATAAAAAAGGGGATAAAGACAATGTAAATAACTACAGACCCATCACAATTTCCTCCTGCATCTCTAAAGTACTGGAAAAAGTTATGTATGAGAAACTTACGAAATTTATAAATAAAAACAGCATCCTATGTAATGAACAACATGGATTCAGAAACAAGAGGTCAACGACAACTGCTGTCTATGAGTGCATCAGTTCCATCCTAAACCTGATGGACAAAAAACAGGAAACAATAGGAGTCTTTATTGACTTGTCAAAAGCTTTTGACATGGTGGACCATAAAATTCTGCTATCAAAGCTAGAAAGATATGGTATTCGAGGTCTGTCCAACAAGTGGATCAGTTCCTTCCTGACTAATCGTATGCAGGCAATGTGTATCAAGCACACAAATATTGAACTAAAAACTGTATCTAATCACTTATCTGACTATAAACAAATTAAATGTGGTGTACCCCAAGGATCAGTATTGGGACCCCATCTGTTTCTTCTGTACATAAATGATCTAAGCTTAAATCTTGATGCACACAAAACAATCATATTTGCAGATGACACCACGATTCTACTAAAAGGAGACGACAATGAACAGTTACAGCAGACAGTAAACACGGTCACGAAACAACTTAGCAGCTGGGCACAGAGTAATCAGCTTGTAATAAACAGTAAGAAAACCATTGCTCTAAAATTCCACAATGTTCCTAACAAGGACATGTTTATCCCATCAGTCTCCATCAATGACGAACCAGTTGGTAACAATACTGAAACCAAATTTTTAGGACTTTGGCTGCAGAGTAACATCAGATGGAATAAGCGTATTGAATATCTCAATGCAGAACTGAGCAAAACATGTTACCTTCTTTGTTCATTAAAATCATGCTGTAGTGAGAAAACATTATTTAATGCATATCATGCGTACTTTTCATTCTCGTCTTAGATATGGGGTCACCTTCTGGGGAAACTCTAAAAACAGCTAATAGCACTTTTAAACTACAAAAAATGGCCATTAGAATCTTGTTTGGGTGCAAGCCTAGAGACTCTTTTAAACCCCTGTTTAAGAAATCTGGTATTCCTCCATTACCATGTGTATACATTATGGAAACCCTTTTGTTCTTTAAATTAAATGTAATAGGCAAGGACCAGAGACTGCAAAAAAACTGTGATATACATGAACACTTTACCAGACAAAACAGAAACTTACACATGACTCAAATCAGCACAGCACTGTGCCAAAAAGGTACTTTTCACATGGGAGTTAAGCTTTATAACAAACTTCCTGAAAACATAAAAGCTATCACTGAGGTCAATACATTTGGAAAATCTCTTAAGTCATATTTACAGCAGCACTGCTTTTACTCCATTGAACAATATTTAAATTTATGAAATGTGTTATGTAAATACTTACCTATAAAGTGTATTATTGTAACCTTAAATGTGTATGCCTTGTAATGACTTTCAGCCTGTATATTTATAACTTGACTTGTCCAATGTCTTATGCATAAGCTGCTATGTAGACAACAGGACCAATAAAAAATACAATACAATACAATACAATTTGTGACAATGGGACAGCAACTTTATGATCAGATACTACATGCTGTACATGCTATTAGTGTGGACTTGTTACACAGTGTCAGAGATTAATTTGTTATGAGAATATTTTCTGCGTGACTCATGGAGCACACAAAAAATTCAACTCACATGCCAAAACTTTAGTAGTAACCACCGCTGACAGTGTACAATATAATCACAATATATGGGTAACCATGTCATTTTTGGGTATATATGAGGTGACAATTCTGAGAAACAATGGCCATCTCAGATTTCTACAGTGACTATGATTTTCATAATGCAGTTGCAGTCAGCAAAACAGAACTGCAAACTGTAAGTGAAGATAAGGATTTGCAAGAAGATGAAGCCTATAAGAAATATGTAGCATAATCGTTACTATGCACAAATCAGAAACAATGTAGCACATCTCTAAATTACATTAATTATATTAGAAAAAAGTGTAGGTGACCATGAATTCTACAGAGGATACCTTAAGAAAGCCATGATGTGCTTAGGAAAATATGTTTCAGTTACCTCACAGATTTACAAGTCTGTCCCATTATATCTTGTAGCTTATAAAAAATATTGCAAATTGACTAGATATCTAATTTTATGCAGAAACTAGATTATGATATTTCAATGTAGCAAAATCTGTTTATATTAACTAGGCCACAATTTATATTGTTTATGAAAAATGCACCACAACAAAGATATATTACATGAGGCATGCAATTACCTATATCTCTGCTGCTTTCATTTCTACGAAACAGCTTTGTAAGCATGTTGAGCACAGAATTTTTTCGGCTTGTTCGAGGCCCAGAGAAACTGCTGGATATAGAACCTGCAGACCCACTCTTCAGACGAATCATTCTTGTCATTTTCACTGGCTGGGTCTCTGTTCTTGATCCAGAATCTCCTTGTATGTCACCATCAAGCTAAAATGAAAATTGAGACCAAATACTTAATCAATGTATTGTAAAGTCATCTATTTACGCTATCCAAACAATATGGAAGTATTGAACGAAATAAATAGTTAAATTTCATGGTAATGCATACTGCTTTCTTTTTTTAAGTTTTCATAAGTTAGCAGTCTTTTTGGCACAGATTACAGCACAAACACAAGAGCAAATTCTCTCTAACTTCTCCACTAATCAAACATTGTAACCTTATGCTATTTGGATTTTTCATATTTATAGTTTTAGTTAAAACACAAAGAACATATTTTAAATGGTGCACTTTTTTTTAGGTATAACCTCAATGCAATAATATATATATATATATATATATATATATATATATATATATATATTGCTTGTGTCTGTATGTGTGGATGGATATGCGTGTGTGTGCGAGTGTATACCTGTCCTTTTTTCCCCCTAAGGTAAGTCTTTCCGCTCCCGGGATTGGAATGACTCCTTACCCTCTCCCTTAAAACCCACATCCTTTCGTCTTTCCCTCTCCTTCCCTCTTTCCTGATGAGGCAACAGTTTGTTGCGAAAGCTTGAATTTTGTGTGTATATTTGTGTTTGTTTGTGTGTCTATCGACCTGCCAGCGCTTTTGTTTGGTAAGTCTCATCATCTTTCTTTTTAGATATATTTTTTCCACGTGGAATGTTTCCCTCTGTTATATATATATATATATATATATATATATATATATATATATATATATATATATATATATATATATAAACATTCCACGTGGAATGTGGAAAAAATATATATCTAAAAAGAAAGATGATGAGACTTACCAAACAAAAGCGCTGGCAGGTCGATAGACACACAAACAAACACAAATATACACACAAAATTCAAGCTTTCGCAACAAACTGTTGTCTCATCAGGAAAGAGGGAAGGAGAGGGAAAGACGAAAGGATGTGGGTTTTAAGGGAGAGGGTAAGGAGTCATTCCAATCCCGGGAGCGGAAAGACTTACCTTAGGGGGAAATATGTCTGCTTGTGTCTGTATGTGTGGATGGATATGTGTGTGTGTGCGCGAGTGATACCTGTCCTTTTTTCCCCCTAAGGTAAGTCTTTCCGCTCCCGGGATTGGAATGACTCCTTACCCTCTCCCTTAAAACCCACATCCTTTCGTCTTTCCCTCTCCTTCCCTCTTTCCTGATGAGGCAACAGTTTGTTGCGAAAGCTTGAATTTTGTGTGTATATTTGTGTTTGTTTGTGTGTCTATCGACCTGCCAGCGCTTTTGTTTGGTAAGTCTCATCATCTTTCTTTATATATATATATATATATATATATATATATATATATATATATATATATATATATATATATATATATATATATATATATATTGAACTTGACTCACTCCACATCCATGAAAGCTTTTCTTCATGATGTGATCTACCGAACATAAGTGAGAATGAAACAATGAATTAACTAGTTTGAATGAACAAGTTTCACTGGTCATAAATATGGAAATGTGGCATTCATGACTCACTATATGCCACATAAGAAATTCACTGTGATAAACAGGCTAAAAACTTCCTTCTGTAGCTAACACTGGTAACACATTCTAGCATCATGGTACCTGATCCAGAGGTCAGTGCGAGCATAGAAGAAATTTTCATCATCAGAACCTGGCTGACATGGTTTGCATTTTCCAAAACAACAAGATACATGCCAATTTCCTGAATAAAATGCTGAACTCTCCACAATTATTCATCATGTGAAGAAATGGGCTACTCTAGTGATTCATTTGTAAAGTAATGATACTGAGTTTGGTGGCACCCTAGATGCTATTTGAGAGGAGCAGGTTATACAGTAGTACTTGGTTCGAGTGTCTCCTTTCTCTCACACGTGATGCAACCAAGATAGTATTTTGTCCATCTTCAGCACCTATAGTCATATACAGGGTGAGTCACCTAACATTACCGCTGGATATATTTCGTAAACCACATCAAATACTGACGAATCGATTCCACAGACCGAACGTAAGGAGAGGGGCTAGTGTAATTGGTTAATACAAATCATAAAAAAATGCACGGAAGTATGTTTTTTAACACAAACCTACGTTTTTTTTTTTTTTAATGGAACCCCGTTAGTTTTGTTAGCACATCTGAACATATAAACAAATACGTAATCAGTGGCGTTTGTTGCATTGTAAAATGTCAGTTACATCCGGAGATATTGTAACCTAAAGTTGACACTTGAGTACCACCCCTCCGCTGTTCGATCGTGTGTATCTGAGAGCACCGAATTACATAGGGATCCAAAGGGAACGGTGATGGACCTTAGGTACAGAAGAGACTGGAACAGCACATTACATCCACATGCTAACACCTTTTTATTGGTCTTTTTCACTGATGCACATGTACATTACCATGAGGGATGAGGTACACACACACACGTGGTTTCCGTTTTCAATTACAGAGTGGAATAGAGTGTGTCCTGACATGTCAGGCCAACAGATGTTCAATGTGGTGTCCATCATTTGCTGCACACAGTTGCAATCTCTAGCGTAATGAATGTCG
This sequence comes from Schistocerca nitens, assembly GCF_023898315.1. Taxonomy (NCBI): domain Eukaryota; kingdom Metazoa; phylum Arthropoda; class Insecta; order Orthoptera; family Acrididae; genus Schistocerca; species Schistocerca nitens. Next base: position 370,712,532 of record NC_064618.1, read on the forward strand.
TACACGCCGCAGTACATCTGGTGTAATGTCGCCGCAGGCTGCCACAATACGTTGTTTCATATCCTCTGGGGTTGTAGGCACATCACGGTACATATTCTCCTTTAACGTGCCCCACAGAAAGAAGTCCAGAGGTGTAAGATCAGGAGAACGGACTGGCCAATTTATGCGTCCTCCATGTCCTATGAAACGCCCGTCAAACATCCTGTCAAGGGTCAGCCTAGTGTTAATTGCAGAATGTGCAGGTGCACCATCATGCTGATACCACATACGTCAACGCGTTTCCAGTGGGACATTTTCGATCAACGTTGGCAGATCATTCTGTAGAAACGCAATGTATGTTGCAGCTGTTTGGGCCCCTGCAATGAAGTGAGGACCAATGAGGTGGTCGCCAATGATTCCGCACCATACATTTACAGTCCACAGTCGCTGTCGCTCTACCTGTCTGAGCCAGCGAGGATTGTCCATGGACCAGTAATGCATGTTCCGTAGATTCACTGCCCCGTAGTTTGTGAAACCCGCTTCATCAGTAAACAGGTAGAACTGCAACGCATTCTCTGTTAATGCCCATTGACAGAATTGCACTCGATGATTAAAGTCATCACCATGTAATTGCTGATGTAGCGACACATGAAACGGGTGAAAGCGGTGACGATGCAGTATGTGCACGACACTACTTTGACTCAGTCCACCGGCTCTCGCAATGTCCCGTGAACTCATGTGGGTTCATGGCAACAGCAGCTAACACACCAACTGCACCCGCTTCTCCTGTGACGGGCCTGTTACGGACCCGTTTGCATGCTACAACCATACCTGTTGCATACAGTTGGCGGTAGATGTTTTGCAATGTGCGGCACGTTGGATGCTCTCTGTCCGGGTACCGTTCTGCATACACCCTGCAGGTTTCAGCTGCATTTCGTCGACACCTGCCATAGATGAGTATCATCTCTGCCTTCTCAGAGTTCGAATACACCATGGTCACAGTTCCTACAACACTACACTATCACAGACGTTTGGTAACACAGTGTACTACAGTTGGTCTGCGTGCGGAGACGAATGCAGAATAACAATAGCAGCAAGTGCTACATGCTAGACCAAACCACAACAGTGCATTACAGCCACACTCGTAAACACGGTCGTCATCGTAAACCTGTCCCTGCAGATGCTGCTCGCCGACCGTGACCCGTGTTTGTTACAACACGCAACTGAACGTCGGAGGTTTCAAGCGTCAACTTTAGGTTACAACATCTCCAGATGTAATTAACATTTTACAATGCAACAAATGGCACTGATTACGTATTTGTTTATATGTTCAGATGTGCTAACAAAACTAACGTGGTTCCATTTTAAAAAACATAGGTTTGTGATTAAAAACATACTTCCGTGCACTTTTGTATGGTTTGTGTTAAACAATTACACTAGCCCCTCTCCTCACGTTCGGTCTGTGGAATCGGTCCGTCAGTATTTGATGTGGTTTACGAAATATATCCAGCGGTAATGTTAGGTGACTCACCCTGTATAATGAAATAATAAGCAACCAGTTGCATAAAAGAAATTCAATTTATTTATTGGTTTCGATCACTCAGTGCCCTTCTTTAGATCGATATGCCTATCACATTATTTATGAGTGTCATTGCCATGGTCATGCAGATCACAGTGTCTGCACTTCTTTGTATTGGTTTTATGCAGACACTATGAACTACATGAGCATGGCATTTTGCTATATGCACTTTATTATTAACACTTACAAATAAGAGGGGCACTAAAGGCCTGAAACTGGTGAAGAAATTAAATTTCTTTTATGCAACTGGTTGCTTATTATTTCATTATGTACAACCAAGCTAGCATATACTACTTGCACTAATAACTTTTTCCCTGTCTTATTCGACAGAATAACAGCTTGAAAAATATATGAAAACAAGAGATCAATTTCTGCTTCTTCATTTGCTGACCTTTTACATATCACTAATTCATAAGTAGGCACTCTGAATCTGTGCCACATAACAGTAAGTCTTATTTATGAGTCCCACATTTACACACGTTGGATTTATTGAGACAAACTACAGAAAAGTGTGTATTTCTTCTCAAATTTTCTTTGATCCATTTCTATAAATGACTAGGATGTGACTCCATATTCTAACATTTTCCCCCTTCCAGATTTGGTCAAACTATGGACTGCATTGAACTTAAGGCTTCCTAGCCTTTCTTTTCCTTCTCCCAAGCACCTCTTCATTCTTTCACTTCTTTTCTTTCTCTCCAACACTGAAATGTAATGTATAGACTTCCCAATTAGTGGTTTCTCATGGAATGATTTTATGCTGTTTAAGTCAACGGTTACTGAATTATTCTGTGTTCTGGATATTTCTAGAATAATATCAATTTCTTGTACATCTCTTTTGACCTCTTTTATTCACTTACAAGTAGACTTCAATGACGAGCTTTACATTTCCTTAACTGGAACTTCATAGTTCAATTATATTATTAACAGTAATATGCCTCTTTTTGGCTTCACTTAATAAGAATAAGGGTATTTTATTTACCAATCTACCAGGTCAAAACTGACTGTAATATTTCACTTCTTATTCTATTTAAGGTTGATTGATTATATCAATACTTTTTGAATGCAACCCAAATGTTATAGTTAACTACATCTAATTTAAGATCTTTTTTTCATGTCAGTTTTTGTCCATTCTTACTTTGTGTCCCTAAAATTTCAACCATTGTTATCACATTGTGTCTGATTTTTTTGGTGTATTTGTAGAGCTCCTCATTTTTCCTATTCTTCCAAGTTTCATCAGTAGACTTCTGTGGTCCCTAAAGAGAACCTCATTTCCTTCTTTTCAAGTTCCTCCAACTGTCCCTTTTTATTTAAAACAAGACAGTCCAAAGCATAGAGTTCTTCTGGTTTCGTAACCGAACTGTAGCACCTCATTTTGGCCATGCAGGATATCACTCTTTTGTTTTACTTGTTCTGTCTGTCTGTAAGCAAAGTCTAATTTTCTGGCTCTTCTCCGACTGCCTCTTTACTCTGCCCCTTGTGTTGGATCTACACTCCCAAGTATTTTAATTTATCTGTCCTTTAATCTTCCCATATTTTACCTCCAAGTATTTTGCACCTTGGCTTCTGTGTTTCATATATTTTATCTTTTCATATAAGACTGAGATTTCAAACAAGATCTCCAGCATTCTTCGTGCACCCTTCTACTTTTTGGATAAAAGGGCAAGGTCATTGGCAAAAGCTAAACACCTGATTTCCAGCTTATTTCCTTTCTCCCCAAGGTGTATTTTGATTATTTCTTCCAACTTCAGAGTTTCTTCCCACAATTTCATTATTTTCTCCAAGGTGATACAGAAAATAAATGGAGATGGCCCGTCTCCTTGACTGACTCTCATCTTTGTTTCAAAGGGCTCTGTGATTTCTCTAAAAATCTTAACTTACATGATAGTGTCAACCATAGCTTGCTTTGCAATTTTCCCTTGCTTTTCTATCAATTCAGAATTCCTCTGAAACTCTAAATAAACCATGTTTTTAATTTGAGTTGCACACTTTTTTGTAGTTGACAAAAATTACTATTATGTTGTGGCTTCTTATTGATAACAAAGTTGAATATCTATACCATGCATGACCAGTCGTTTCAGGAAGCAGCTTTACATTCTCCGATGAGGTGATAGTGTTCAGATATTCTCATCAGGACTTTGGAGGGTATCTTATAAACAACTGAGATCAAGGAGATTCCTCTGCAGTCATTTGTATCAATTTGGTTACCTTTCTTATGGAGTGGATGTGTAAGTGCACATTTCCAGCCTTTGGTATCTTTCTAGTTTTCAGGTAAAGCATTCCATCTGCAGTGACGCCCTCCAGTCTTCAACATCTGCTGCAACACCATCTTCACTTGATTTTTATTATCCTCAAGCTCCTTGATTACCTGTCTGATTTCACCTAGGTTTCGTGGCATGGAACCGAAATTATTGTGGATTTGTTTCTAGTTATCTAGGCTTTCACAAGACTCTTCACAATTTAGCTGCACTTTAAGTAGTTTGCCAAGAGCTGATTGCGTTCTTTGTCATTATTATCTATGCTTCCATCTGTTCACCTTTAGCACAGGCTTTGTCATTGATACCCTTGTAGTAGTTCTTCGATGGTTCTGTAAAATTCCATGATGTTCTTTTTGAACTCTCCTTCCACCTTTTCCACTCCCGTTGTTTCTTTCCTTCCATTCTTGAAGTCTTCCCATTTTTCCTCTGTCTTGTCAGAGTCCCACCTCTTCCAGGATTTTAATCTTCTTTCAAGTGTTTCATCATAACTTTTATTCCACCACCTGGGTTTTTGGATGCCTTAGCTGATTATTCTTTGATTTCTTCACAGCTGTACATCTCTGTATTAGACACATTATTGAGGTACTTATCTTTGTTTTGTTCAGTGACCCTGTGTTGATTCTAGGTTTCTTGTTATCTTCAGCTTTGGTCTGTTTGGATGAAAAATTTAATATGAATAACATCAATGGAACACTGTGTTCTGTAAATCCCATCTTGATGTAAGCCTAAAAGGATGTGGAATGAGTTAAGTAAAATATTATAAAGGAAGGCACACAACAGTAAAGGGAGACAGCTGCTGAAACTTTTTTCTTAATATTAGAACAACAAATGGAAGTAGATAATATTAATCCACAAGTAAGTGACTTGCGAATAAATAAAACATTCTGACAGTAGAATGCTTGACAGCGACATCTGTCTGTGTGTCTTATTTAAACTATCAGCTAGAATAGGGAGGGAAAGCCCTTGTTCCCTTGTACTTTCTACCACAGTTGTTTGCCTATTTGATGATTAAATGTAAAAAAAAAAAAAAAAAAAAAAAAAAAATCGAAGTAACACTGCCTTTCTATGAAATTTGAAATTCACAAAACTTTTATTGTAGAAAACACACTGGAAAAATGAAGTTATTGCCATAAAATGTCACTGCCTGTACAACTATGTTATTGTAGTAATGAAAAATGGAATTAGATCTCTGATTTTCACAACTTACTTCAGCTTTACTCCAAGTATCACAGTAATATAACATGATCCAAATCATGTTTCCCTAGTCATGTGCAATATGTGATTATAATTATGTAAGGCTACAAAAGATCAGTTACTATTCAATAATTTCCAAATGTGTTTTTAATGGCTACTGCAGATATTCACCTCCATATCTCCCATTTCATCCCTTTCGTCTTGGGGCTCTTCTACAACAGTCTCCAGAGGCATGAATTCTGCCTGATCAAGAGAAACCTCAACATTTTCAGCAGAATGAGGTGGTGGCCCAGTCTGGTACTGCTTTGCAGCTGCAGTGTAAGGCAGTTCTGCTGGGAACACTTCATCCCAGTACTGATCTTTCACCATTTCTGGATGCTCTTGGTGCATCTCATCAACAATAACATATGAAACCTGTTTGAGAAAAAGCACATCTCAGCAATTTACAAACTATCATTTTGTAAATGTTTCATTTATTTCAAGCAGGCATACCTGTAAGTTTCTGTCAACCAACCAGTTCAATTCAAAATCATCATCATCTTCACCAAAAGGATTAACAAGTGATTCTGCCACTTTCAGCCATCCCATGTAAAATGAGAACTGTGAACAGAAGATGATCACTAGAACCGCTTGGTACTATCGATAACTGTGTGAGTACACGATTTTTACTCATCTCTCTACAATGATTTTTTCAAGTTTAGGGTTAATTTCATTGTAAATATATTTATGCAAAAAACTTACCTGCAGAAATGTGAATGTAGGAAACACTAAATCAATCTCATGCTTGGGATACTTCATTGAAGGATCCAGGAACTGGTTGGACATCAAAGTAGCTATGAAGTACGCATACACTGCCAGAGTGACAACCTGGAAGCACAGCGAGGAACCTGTCAACAGATGGTCTCATGAGAGTAGCATACGAAGTAAAATTTCATTTTGTCACACAGCACTGCTCAGGCTTACCATTCATTTAGCTCTCTATAATAATGTCCGGCACAACAAAAGGCAGGAAAAAAGAGAATGAAAACTTGGAGACTGTAGTGTGGTTCTTAATAAACTGTCATTTCCACTACAGTATTTTTTATGTCTCCTATGAATGAAGGTATTTATCACTCAAACTGTTCACACTCTTATAAAGCACTGCATCCACTGCTATTACATTCCATGGAATGCATATCCATAAGGCACATCACAGAAGCATGGACCAACTGGCTGGATAATATGACTTACAGCAGTGATCAGCCGGCACTTATACAGTAACTCACAGAACAGAGCCTAAGTAGCCAATGGTCGCCATACATGGTGTGAGAGCACAAGATTTTCCAGATATTTTGTAGCCAAAGTTCGGAATTAAATAATTTTGTAGTATGGAAGTGAAACCTCATACTAATTCTGAATATAAATGAAAAAGCTTTATAATTATGTGCATTTTTGCTGTCCAGAGTAATTGTTCAGAATATACAGTTTTCGTTATTATATAAGAAGATTTATTACGGGACAGGTCCTGTTTTGTGTACTTTATTATTTGCATGAGGTATTCTGCTTGGTCTCTGTGCCATTCCAAGAGAGATGAAAATGTACTTGGAGTCTCAATGGGCAAAGTAGTCAAGGCAACAAAAAGTCTTCTATTCCAGCCATGTTGTCAATGAACACCAATCATCAGTTGTTTGTATCAATAATGTATATATGTATGTATTGAAAAAAAAAAAGCTTGTTATTCATTACCCAGATGGTGGCCTGTAACAAGATACTTGTCATCTAATAAGTGTTGTATTTAAAGGCACAATAAAAGCCTTAAAAGATCAGAGTTGCCAAGTCCCAGTTTTTTTGTAAAAAATTAAGTTATTCTACAGATAGGAAGAATATTTAACAAGTCGGGGGTTCTCAGACTACTCCGAGCTGAAGATCACAATTAGATAACTTAAAATATAAATGAACCCTCAAAATGCTGTATGAAAATACAACTGAAAGACGAAACAACCCTATTATGTGTGACTTGCTCATACCTAAGGGTGAAGCAGGACTTTTGCCCCTTCCTTAATCTGCACAGCACTTCATAAAGAAACATATTTAGGGGCTAATAAGATGTGCTATTGGCAGCTTTCATGCAGTCTTAACACTAATAGTAGATAACGTAGCCAGTCAAATACACTCCTGGAAATGGAAAAAAGAACACATTGACACCAGTGTGTCAGACCCACCATACTTGCTCCGGACACTGCGAGAGGACTGTACAAGCAATGATCACACGCACGGCACAGCGGACACACCAGGAACCGCGGTGTTGGCCGTCGAATGGCGCTAGCTGCGCAGCATTTGTGCACCGCCGCCGTCAGTGTCAGCCAGTTTGCCATGGTATACGGAGCTCCATCGCAGTCTTTAACACTGGTAGCATGCCGCGACAGTGTGGACGTGAACCGTATGTGCAGTTGACGGACTTTGAGCGAGGGCGTATAGTGGGCATGCGGGAGGCCGGGTGGACGTACCGCCGAATTGCTCAACACGTGGGGCGTGAGGTCTCCACAGTACATCGATGTTGTCGCCAGTGGTCGGCGGAAGGTGCACGTGCCCGTCGACCTGGGACCGGACCGCAGCGACGCACGGATGCACGCCAAGACCGTAGGATCCTACGCAGTGCCGTAGGGGACCGCACCGCCACTTCCCAGCAAATTAGGGACACTGTTGCTCCTGGGGTATCGGCGAGGACCATTCGCAACCGTCTCCATGAAGCTGGGCTATGGTCCCGCACACCGTTAGGCCGTCTTCCGCTCACGCCCCAACATCGTGCAGCCCGCCTCCAGTGGTGTTGCGACAGGCGTGAATGGAGGGACGAATGGAGACGTGTCGTCTTCAGCGATGAGAGTCGCTTCTGCCTTGGTGCCAATGATGGTCGTATGCGTGTTTGGCGCCGTGCAGGTGAGCGCCACAATCAGGACTGCATACGACCGAGGCACACAGGGCCAACACCCGGCATCATGGTGTGGGGAGCGATCTCCTACACTGGCCATACACCACTGGTGATCGTCGAGGGGACACTGAATAGTGCACGGTACATCCAAACCGTCATCGAACCCATCGTTCTACCATTCCTAGACCGGCAAGGGAACTTGCTGTTCCAACAGGACAATGCACGTCTGCATGTATCCCGTGCCACCCAACGTGCTCTAGAAGGTGTAAGTCAACTACCCTGGCCAGCAATATCTCCAGATCTGTCCCCCATTGAGCATGTTTGGGACTGGATGAAGCGTCGTCTCACGCGGTCTGCACGTCCAGCACGAACGCTGGTCCAACTGAGGCGCCAGGTGGAAATGGCATGGCAAGCCGTTCCACAGGACTACATCCAGCATCTCTACGATCGTCTCCATGGGAGAATAGCAGCCTGTATTGCTACGAAAGGTGGATATACACTGTACTAGTGCCGACATTGTGCATGCTCTGTTGCCTGTGTCTATGTGCCTGTGGTTCTGTCAGTGTGATCATGTGATGTATCTGACCCCAGGAATGTGTCAATAAAGTTTCCCCTTCCTGGGACAATGAATTCACGGTGTTCTTATTTCAATTTCCAGGAGTGTATTTTCAAAAATGAGATGTAGTCATTTGAAGGAATGAATAAAAGAGGCTAAAAGCTTGAGTTATTTACAATCATTACAATACATTTTCACACATCAATGCCCACAGAGTTTACATGATTTGGAGCTTTGGGTGGGAACTTTCAAAAACACTCGCCCTGATATCGCCTCCTTTATCTACCACTTCCTGCATCTCAAGAAATGGCTTGTTTTCAAGTGTTTTAAAATAGTGAAATGTTGAAAACTTAAATTATGGAGTGACTGAAATCCAAGGTGGTGGAATTGTATGCACAGTTTTTTTAAGCTTGTTACCAAAAGTGATTGGAGAATAATAATCACTCCACGGAATTAGGGGCAGAAATTTTATTTGTTTGGATCTTACAATAAATTTACGATCTGCATCTTTTCTAGGCAAATGACCCTTACTTCTGAGGCAAGTCTCACACAAACAACACCTTTGAGTGCACACAAAACTATAGAAATTTATTTTACACTTTCAAGTTAGACATACCACACCTTTTTCTTAATGGAAAGAGTGTGACAGAACATAAAATGAAAAAAATTTTTACCTGGGTGTAAACAAGAGGTATGCTGATCCAGTCATAATTTAACATTCCTCCACAACCACCTCTGAAAGTATTTAGTTCATCAATGAGGGTCTTCATTGAAAAATCATCCTTTATTCTGCCTTCTTTTCTTGCTCTTGTAATTATACTTCCTGCCCATACTAGTGGCATCCAGTACTTCGGGTGACTTGTCTTTTGGTCCAGGGCATCAAAGACCTTCTTTTCATTGGGCTGCATAAAACCAGCTTCCACTAAGTGATCCATAGTAGGAAATCTCTTCTTTACACGAGGGCTCATCATGCGGAGAGTGATAACTAAACTTAGGTTAACATATCTTATGACTGTTCTGCGCATTAGACGTCCTCTGTCATCCTAAAATCAAAAATTTTCCAAAGCAAAAATTACATCAACCACTGATGTAATAGTTTTGTCAATCTAAGTAACATGTAAAGAGCTGTGCCAAGCCGACAGAAAATTTCAAATTTTAATATGGTGCAAGTGCTATTGTTTACTGTTGCAGTCAGAGAAACAACAGGAGAGAAAATACCAGTTCTGATTCCAGACTCGGCTGTAATGGAGTTGGTGCCAGTTCATAGTTATTATGAGATAAAGAATGTGACACCAAAACTGTAACAATGTTTCTTTAGACATCAGTTCAATGTTGGTACAACAAAATAGCAGTCCAAAGTTGCAAATTTTACTTTTTTATTCACTCAATGACTAGTTTCAGGCTGAGACCCATTTTTAAAACATTGTAACATAGTCAAAAATGGTATTTCCAAAGATGTGAAAACCATATAAAAAATGTGCAATGAACTGTTAAATGCACATTTTTGATATGGTTTTCACATCTTCGGAAATACCATTTTTGACTATGTTATGAGGATTTGAAAATGGGTCTTGACCCAAAACTAGTCACCAAGTGAATAAAAAAGTAATATTTGCAATTTTGAACTGGTTTTTTGCTGTACTGATTTACAGAAGTTGTTGGCCCACAGCTATTTCAGTTTGCTGGAAGTTCATAAAGTTCAATGTTGATTAATATGATCAGTACTGTCTCAGAATACCATATTGGTTTGAGTGGAGAAACCTGGAGTGAGTGACAGTGTGAAGTTCTTCAAAATATCTACAAGACAGAGATCTCTTATAGCGTAAGAGAAGCTTTCATATACTGCTGTCAATGCCTAACGAACCAGTAGTTTTGCATTTTATGTCTCTACCACAAACTTTTGTGAGTTTCAAGATTGTACCAATAAGACTAGCAGGTGTAAACTGTTCCAATAAAAGTGACAATAGTGAAATACAAACTGGTAATTGTAAGTTGTGTAACAAAAAAAATCTTGAAATGTATCCAGTACAAATGCTGTAAATGGAGGCTTCACAAAAACTGTTGCAAAATAAACAGAAGGTTGGTAATTGTTAACTACTTGTGGTTGTGTGATGCTTGTGTTACAGAAATGTGTGAAAAAAATACTGAAACATTATCAGAGACAAGAATTCAATAAGTCATGTGTTGCAAAGTGATACTGAAGAGTTCAAGTGAAAGTTAGTTACATGTTCCACGGATCATTTTGCACGATAGATCGTAAAGATGTGGAATGAGTCCTTGTACATTCACATCACAAATTAATGTGTACATACAATTTCATTCTGAATGTTTCTAAGGGTTCCACCCCCCACCCCCCATGCCACTGTAGAACACAGATGCAATAGTCTGGGGAAGAGCAACCCTTTAAAAGTGGACAAAAGTAAGTCTTTTGAATCATTTAGCTCACATGTAACCAAGAAAGGGATCCTATCTGAAAAAATAGAAAAGGACAATAAAGAAAAATGTGTAACAATAGTAGATGACGAAAAACACTCTACACATATCAAAAATGTGACCAGTAAAATATTTGTGTCTGTACAGGACGACGTTAGCACTGCTGTGTCTAACATCACATGTAAAGGTGGCCTCTCAAAAATAAACATGAAATCTGCAAAGAACAGCTACACACCCCCATCCAAAAACAAATACATCATGGAATCAAGGTCAAAAGATTTGAAGACAACCATGCATTCGGTGTTTCAAACTTTCTATCAAACTATGCTTAAGAGATTGTGATTGTGTCGGCATTGTTAAGCCTAGGGTGAAGTTCACAAATAAGACCAGCAAGATAGGAAAAGATGTGCCAATTCTACTAAAAAGTGTTAAGTGATTCTTCCATCACTTCTTGATTGAACAACATGATGATAAATGAAAAGCACTATAATGCAAAAGTGACTGTCTTGTTCTTATATCTGGATCAAACAATGTTTAACTGCAATGAGGCCAGTGCATTTAAAAAGGCTGTTTGGTACCTTGCAATTACTGTTAACTCCAGACATGGTATTGATAAATCTATCTACGAGATATGATCTGGTGAACTGGTCTTGTGTGAACAGTGCAATTCGATGAATGGACCAAAAATTAAAACACTTCTGTTTGAAGTGTTATGACTTCTTGACATGAACAGTAATGAAAAATATAGTTTCACAATGCTTGGACAACACCTAAATCGATCTGGTAAGAAGAGACTCACCAGATATAAACAAAGCTCTTGATGACATAAAGCACTAAAGCACTGAAAATGCTAACAAGCTAGTGCCTAAACGCTCACGTGCATGGAAACTACTGAAAGGGGCCATTTCCAGCCAGATTTCACCCAACATTAAAAATCCAGAATATGTATTAAATACATAGGTGTAAGTTCACTTACCTTGTAATGAAACTAATTTCAAAGATTCTTTGCCTGATAATGTATGCCGTAGTAATTTCATTGCACATTTGAATACTGGAGGTCTGTCATAATAACTGATCAGCAAGCTTGTACGATATGTAAATTCTGTTAGAAAGTATGGAATAGACAGTAGAAGTAATTTGTCTAAATGAACAGTGGTTTAAAGCTGAATACATCCATCTCCTCAATGACTTGCAGGCAACAAATTGGCTACCAACTTTTGTAAAACTAATGGATATGGAAGTTCTTAGACACTAGTTCATTCCTCAGTAGACCGTGAAATTAGACAGAATTTCAGCCATCTAAATGAAGAACTTACTTTTCAAAGATTTTGTATAGAACTTAAAAGAGTACAATATCAGCATATATCACATGCGTGGGTACAATATAAGCTCTGTATTCACAGATAAATTTGAAAAATTATTACATAAATTAAACAATGAAAAACTGTTTAAGAAACTGGTTATGCGAGCTGATTTCTACACAAATGCAAGAACTGATGACAAATTTGCTTTACATTTAAAGAACCCAATAGCCGCAAATGGGTTAAATCTAAATTTTGAGCAATGTCAAAGGGTTAGAGCAAATGTTCCAACATGTATCAATAATATTGTAAGTTACTGCATAGCTCTAGTTTAAAAGAAAGATTTATTTTACAGTTATTAGTATCAAATCACAAAGCTCTATTTGTATCATTATCAGAGTTAAATTCAGTCTGCACAACAAAATGACGTAGGAACTTCAGTCACGAAATGGCGGAGGTATTTATTATAAAACTAAACTTCACCACGTGGGCAGTCAGAAAACGTGCTCCAACAAATGACAACTACAAAAACTTTTCAACTGAATGCATGAATACCTTTAATGAATGCTTCCCTTTTGTAACAGTGCAGACTGTCTCTCATAAAAGTAGAAACAAAAGGAAATAACAGTGTCTAGCATATGGGGGTGAAAGTTAATAGAAGACCCAAATTTCTTGACAGGTAAGCACATCCAAAAAGTATAGAAAAAGAAAAAAATTGATAAAGTAGTTAAACTAGCAAAACGCACTGCAAACAATAGGTTCATTTCAAATGCAACAAAAGATGTTTGGTCTTTTATAATAAGTGAAGTCGACAATGAGAAGGAGAGAAAATGCCTCTCTAAATTAATGACAAATGCTAGAACTGTTATAGATCCAGTTCCATAAGTGAATCCTTCAATGACTTCTTCATAAATTGTAATTAAATAAGTAACTGCTCACCAGCAAGTACAGGTCCTAGTATGACAGATAGAATAGCTCAGGTTTTAAGTTTTCTCATGTTTCCAACTATGATATTATGAAAATAACAACATCCATATGTAATTTAAACTCACTGGATTGGGATCAGGTTCCTGCTATAATATTACAAGTAATCTGTCACAGTATTGCACATCCACTCTCTCTCTCGCAGACACTCTTTAGATTAGAGTTTTTTTCTGTATGAATTAAAATATGCCGAAGCTTGGCCCATTCATAAAAAGGGCAAACAAGATGAAATGGAAAATTGGAGAACTATCTTACTGTAATTAATTTTCTCAAAAATATCTGAAAGAGCTGCATGTGATCAGATAGAAAATTATAATTCATCCTGCAGCACTATTTTACACAATCTGTATGGTTAAAGGCTGTAGCACAACCCACAAAATAAATGAATTAGACACAAAAGTTACCAGATGTCTCAGTAACAGAATGTTAGTATCTGGATCTTTTGTGACACTGCCAAGGCTTTCGATACTGTGGATCATGACTGGCTTCTCCAAAAACTGACAAGCTATGGTTTTCAAGGAAAATTTGTTAGTTGGATGTCATCACACTTAGCAAACAGAAAATAAAGAGATCTTGTTAATAACAGTGGCTAGAAACACATACAATTAGTCATTCCACATTGTTCAGTGATATGACATGTCAGGTTCAGCCCGATATCATCCTTTATGCAGATAACTCAACAGAAATATCTGCTGTAAAACCAATGAAGACTTAGTCTACTGTACTGAGAACAGACTTGGAAAAGTAGTCATGGGTCAAAAATAATAATTTGTAATTAAATTTTATGAAAACAGCATGAAACAATATGTGTAATGTATAACTGAAATACACTACATGGACAAAAAAAACTGGACATCACGAACTGTGTCAAGTTCCTCAGTGACTAGAAAACAAAACTAGGTCATGGTTTTATCATATCGACAGAATTCTGTGTTGCCTGAACAGCTTGTTTATGTCATGAACATCCTATATAACATCACTGATTTAGTTGTAAAAAAAACTGTCATTGTGCATATTTTGTTTCAGTCATTAGACATAGCATAATTTTCTGAGGAGCTGAGAAAACTAATCTTCCAGAGCTTGTAGACCACAAAAAAATCATCTGAGCCATGGTGGGAACTAACAAGAAATAACACTGCAAACTTTTATCTGTTTCAAGCATGTACATATATGAGTCTCATTTTCACAAAAGGTAACACACAACTTTTTGACAGCAACTATTCCTTGCACAGGTATGAGACTAGATATAGAGAAAGTCACATAGTACCCAACCACAGATTAAAACTATGTGAAAAAAAAAACCCTCCACATTATGTGGACATGAATTTTATACATAAAATCTAGAAGGGTATGTTTGACCTAAATCAAAAAGAAAATTAGTAGTGAAGGAGACCTGGTATAATATCTCAAAAGCAAATGTTACTTTAGTGTAGAAGTTTTCTTGAATGATGACCAGGCAAAATAACATCTCTCTAAAGTAACACCATATTTATTATAAGCAAAGATCTTTTTAATGACAACCATGTAAAATTTCTGTTTGAAGAAGAAACAACATATGAACTATAACCTTAGATTATGTTCATTAGCCTGTATATTGTTTTAGGGTTGATAAGACATCTATGTCACATTCTTTGACTGTAAAAGGCATGTCATGTGATGACAAAACTTTGATTTGATTTGATCCGATTTAAGCAATAGGAACAAGATAGCAAGAGCTACTTTCTTTACTCTCATGTTGCATTTATTACAGGGAAATCCCATAAATGTTTATTAATTGGTTTCTATCAGGATGGCCCAATTTTACTTGTCTGGCCACGTTGACAAATGCAAATATTATACTGATGATCAGAAAACTGATGGGAACTCCATTCAGAATGTTATATGGCCATGTAACAACATACTCTTAGCTGTTCACTTATGGCAGACAGTCTCCTATTTTAGTGTTACCAGGTCATTACTGTTTATAATATATATTAAAAATAAAAAATAAATGATCTAGTGTTGGAAGCTCTATGAAGCTTTTTGCATATGGTGCTGTTGTCTATAACAAGGTTGCAGTGTCACAAGCTGCAACAAAAATCAGAAAGACCTACAGAGGATCTATTATTGTTGCAAGGACAGAGAGTTTACCCATAACAAATAAATGTAATACATCATGCGTAAATAGGTGGCAAGATACATTACTGTTCAATTAAGCTATTTATGAAAAATTACCAGTAACAGTAACAACTTTAAGACACATAGGAGCAACTGTCCACAGCAACCTAAAGTGGAAGACAGATTAACAGGCAGCTGAAGATAGAATAAAGAGTGAAATCATTTAGTGAGAGTGACAGTATTACAGAGGTGCCCAACAAATTTCAGTGGCAGACACTACAAGAGAAGACAGCAAGTGGCAAGAGCAGCACATTTTGTTCTTGGCCTATCCAGGCCCAGATATTTACCATTTGCTGCAACAAATCCACCCTGAAGTGGAGTTGCATGCCCTCCCATATGAATGCTTAAATACTTGTTTGCTAGATTATTTCGACTCCCAAGTGCATGTTGCTGCTGCCTGTCGTAAGTTTTTTAACTGCTTAACCTTAGTGAACAATTTTACAGAGGCTTCATAGCCAAACTGCAACATTCATCCTGTGACTGTCTATTCCTGTGAGCAAACCCTCAATATAATCAGTCATACACAACTTAATTTCCTGAGTGACTTGAATCTCATACATTCACCAGATGATACATTCCATAACGACGTCCTCAAACTCAAGGATTCCACATTAGAGATTTGTCTCACCATTATTATGGCATTTGAACAGTCTTTAGTGGCAGACTCACCAGCCATAGCCCCAACCACATGCTCCGATTCACCTGCAGCTGGCAAAACCGCAAACAATGGGTGGTGCTCATAACAGCTAACCTTATGCAGCAACTATTTTATTGCTCACACACAGTAACAGTGTTGTTATCGTTGGGCTAAATGTTCTTCCTGTGGCAAGGCAGGACACAAGTCGGAAGTTTGCCAATTGTCCCTTGATATGAATTTATTTGGCTGGTGGATAAGTTCATAGTGTTTTTCCGTATGTATAATAAACACAACACATACACTGAACAGAGACTTCAGTCATCAACAATGTATTCTCCTTCACCATTTAATACAGTCTGCCAATGCTGGGGTAACTTTTCAGTTCTGCTTCTGTGAAATCACAGTTTTGAGGTGACACACACATTGAACCATATTCAGAGCAGAGTACATTTTCATCCGGAAAGGAAGTTAGTTGGTTGTTTGAAAGAGAGCACAAGATCAGATGAATAAGGTGGGTGTGGAATGACTTTGAAACCCAACTCCTGTATAGTGTTTTTGTCAGTCTAATGGAATGCAAGTGGACATTATCACCGAGTAGCATCATTTCAAGCATTCTTGCTGGTTGTTATTGTTGGATTGCTTCTGCGAGGTGTCTCGGTTCTTGACAGTAAATGTCAGCAGTGATGATTACGCCTCAGTTAAGCAATTCGTAATACACCACACCAGTGCTGTTCCACCTGGTGCTTCACATTACCTTTAATGGATGCAAGCAGGACTTTGTACAGGGAGTTGCTGCTTTGTTTGGGCTCAACCATTACTTCCCTTTCCCAATGTTAGCATAAATACACCATTTCTCATCACCAGTAACGCTACTGGATAGGAATTGTTGGTGTTGTCCATGAACCAGTTGATAATGACCAAGTACAGATGCAAGCATAGCCATCTGCTGATTTTTGTGATTTTGGCTTAGAGCATGTGGTAACCATACACCCTATTTTCGAACCTTCCCCAGTGCATGCAAATGTCGCACAATTGTGGAATGATCACAATTCATAATATTTGCCAATTCTTGAGTACACTGACATGGATCTTTATCAAACTCCAATGGTCGTCCTGTATTTGGAGAGTCACTAATATCAAAACAATTCGCTAGAAATGTTCTGATTTTTTCACTTGGCACTCCATTTTCTAGCGTCCTCTGCTCCACTCACAATCTCCAAATGATAAATGAAAAGCTGTAAACTCAAACAACAACAGTGAACTAAAAAAAGAATTACAGTTGATAAATAAACCCACAGTAGCTGGAATACCAACAACAAAAATGCTATGACCTTATGCACCAACCTAATAGATTACACCTACATGTAATGCTGCATACAGACTCAGTCAGATCACCCCTCCAACCACTATATACTGGTCCTTTCCCTGTTTTGCACAAAAGAGACCACACAGTAGATATTCTATAAAATGGCAAACCCCTGAAAGTCTCCACTGAATGAGTCACACACTCACACCTCATAGCACAGCCCATCGAGAGTCACTGAATCACACTACTGCCATCTTGCTGCCTGTGGATGTGCCTGCACTAATGGCCAGAAGCTTCATACCATCACAGCAATTGGGCCAAACAAGAGCTGGTTGTCAATTCAAATTAAAATATGACATCTCAGGTGCTGCGCACTACAGAGGGGGTGCTGTGTGGCAGTGATGGTATTTTGTATCTGTATATTGTGATATTGACATGTACACATGGCCTCTCTGGTACATATTTTTATATTTAGTGTAACCTTGTAAGTTCAGTTCTTCATCAACTTTTGTACCAAATAGTGTTCTATATATTCATGTAAAAATAAAATTTATTTCTGTACTTTTGAAGGCTATGTATCATTATTTATGTGGCTTACCTATATAAACCACAACATATTTACTAATTATTAATATAAGAAGAACAAGAAGAAGGTCGACTAACAAACCAAGAAGAAGGAAAAACCAAATCTTGAAAATAACAAATTTCTTTGTAGATATAATAATGAAATGTGTGCAATGCTACATGGAAGATCAAAAGTTATACAGAATAGACAAAAATGAAACACTAAAAACAGTAGGTAGAATGTGAAGGGAGAGAGAGACAAGTAGTTACAACATTGAAAGTGTTATTTCTTTCAAAGCATTTCCTTTTTGCATTTTTGTACTTGTCTCAACATTTGGAAAGTTCTACAAAACACAGCTGGAACACTCTATTAGGAAGTGTCTTCAACTGCTGTATTTGATTCTCCATCTCCTCAAAGTTTGCATAAACTGTCTTTTAAACCTCATTTTTAGCAAAAAACTGACAGAAATCAGAATATACAGTTCTGGATGGATTTTCCAGTGTACAATCATCATTGCTGATGAGGTTTTAAGCAGTAATGACCAATGTCTGAGAGTGCTGCCATAAAGCAATTTATGGTTGTTTACTATACATTTTCTGAATGGTTATGTTTGAAAGCATCTTGAAGGCAATACAATATTTTCTTTGTCAGAAATTAGGCTTCTAGGATCAAATGCAAATGATGTTAGTAATGGAAGTACACAGGGTACAGCACTGGTTTACCATCCTTGAACCTTGGATTACATCCAGCAAATTGGTTATTCTTCTGATGAATTTAGAATTTTTTCAATGCCTCACATACACAGACTTCTGTCAAAATTTGCAGTGTTTCATGTGGTGCTCACATATCATCACGAAAAACTGAATTGCCACATATTATCTGGTAGAATATATTTTGAACTTCAATAATATGCCATTACTATTTAATTTTCATTCATTTGTTAATTCACTTATGTTCATTAGATTGCATCAAGAAGGAAAACCTTCAGGATTGTGGAATGAGACAAAGTATGCATTAATGAAAAACAGGCAAACTATTCAAAGTCCATATGTACACTGTATTGGTAATAAACTATTGTTACATTGCTTCGTATATTTTATATTGACGCCAAATTAATTTTAACCATGTAAATTAGAAAGAAACGTGCTAGTTTGAAAGAAGCTGCTGCCTCTTTAGTTATATTGAATAGCTGCTCTATTTATAGCTTAAAAAATAGTTGCTTACATCAAAGAATACAAGTCCTGTTAGCATTACATCACTTCCTGTCATTCAGGAGAGAGAGAGAGAGAGAGAGAGAGAGAGAGAGAGAGAGAGAGAGAGAGAGAGAGAATACTTCCTCTGTATCTAACACAAGTTTTCAACCCTTTAATCTACATCATATTCAAATAATTTGTAGGAAGACTGATTAATGAGGCATAATAAAATTTCTTTTGGATTTGTAAGGATTCCCAATTTATTGCTTTACATCAGATGGGACTTCATTGAATATTTTGCAGTATAATACATAACTTCACTCTGAACCCTATACAAAGAAGCCAGTCTAAATAAAAATTATTTGTGTGTTTTGTATTGTGATAATGTACACCTACACACATGTTTATAATCTCTAAGCTACATTTAGAAAAGCAGATGGAGAACTCAGAAAAATGGGCTACCCCAAGGCAGCGTGCTTGCACCACTACTACTCAACATCTATACCAACAATCAACCTATACCTGAAGGAACTCAAAGCTTTATTTATGCTGATGACTGTGCTATCACTACTCAGGCTGACTGTTTTGAGACTGTAGAAGATACGCTATCAAAATCTTTGGAAGAATTCACTGTTTACTACTATGGGAATTACATGAAACCTAATGCTGCCAAGATTCAGACCTGCACTTTCCACCTGAAGAATAAACAGGCAAATAGATCCTTAAATATACCCTGGGGAGGCATCATACTCGAACATAATCCTACTCCCAAATTTCTTGGAGTAGCTCTGGATCATGTGCTAACATATAAAAAGCATTACCTAAACACCAAACAGAAAGTGGCAGCCAGAAATAACATAGTGTGAAAATTGACAGGTACATAATGGGGTGCCAATCCATGCATTCTTTGCACTCAAGCGCACTTGCTTTAGGCTATTCCACTGCTGAATATGCATGTTCAATATGGTACAAGTCCAGTCGTGCCAGGAACGTAGATTTGGCTCTAAATGAGCCTTGCTGGATTATCACGGGTTGCTTAAGAGCTACTCCTGAGGACAAATTCCATTGCCTCACTGGCTTAGCTCCTCCTGAAATCAGACATGAGGTAGCTGCGAGATATGAGAAAAGTAAGGCCACAACAAAGGAAGCCCATCCACTATATGGTCGTCAGCCTGCACATCCTAGGCTGAAATCAAGAAAGAGTTTCTTGACAACTACTGAGGATCTCATCAAGAATCCACATGCGGCAAGGATCTCGCAATGACGGGAGAAATGTCGGTATTTGGGAGAATGGATGGCTGTAAACGAAGAACTTCCCCCTGGACATTTGGAGAAGTGGTCAATATGGAGGTCTCTCATTAGACTACAATCAAACACAACAAGATACAAGACCAATCTGTGGACTTGGGGATTCTCTGTGGACTCAGTTCTTTGCCATTTCCTTCAGTGTTCCCCATCACCAACCACCTGCACCAGCACCATGCAAGACCTTATGAGAGCTACACCAAATGCACTTGAAGTGTCTAATTTTTGGTCTTCTTTTGTTTAAAATTATGTCAACACTTTATAATTGACATTTCTGTACTTTTGACACCATAAATAAACAAATAAATAAATAATGGCATAAGCAGACGGTTTGTCATGCACAGTTGTCACTTAGCACTTTCCTGTTCCAGGCATGAATGGTGTGCTGAAGTATCTGATAAGTTTCCATGTGAACTTGAATCTCTCTAATTTTACCTTCATTATCTTTTCACAAAATACATGGAGGAGGAAGCAATATATTAAATGACTCTTTCAGGAATGCATGCTCTCAGAATTTTGGCCGTAAACTTCTTTGTGATGAAACACTATCTTGAAGTATCTTCAGCTGATGTTGGATTGGTATATCCATGATACTTTTGTACTTTCTGAACATACACATGATGAAGTGCACTTGCCTTCTTTGTATCTTCTTTATTTCCTCTGTGAATCCTATCAGATAAGGTTCCAAGGTTAAACAGCAACACTCAAGTATTGGTTGAATGAGAATTTGTACACTGCTTACTTTGTGCATGAACAACACTTCCTGAAGATACTTCCAATGAATCTCAGTCTACCATCTCCTTTTCCTATGATTAGTTTCCCGTGGCTGTTGCACTTTAAATTACTTCATGTGCATATTCCTAGGTATTTAATGAAAGTGATTGTTTCCAGTGCTTTTTTGGCAATCATGTAATCAAACAATTATTGGTGTACCCACCTATTTATCTGGAATATGTTACATTTGTTTATGCTGAGAGTCAACAGCCAACCTTGCACCAAGCATTCATCCTCTGCAGGCCTTCCAGCACCTCACTAGAGTTTTATAGTGTTGCAACTTCTCTACAACAGTATCACAGTTCAGTTGAAACCTATCATTGTCAGCTACAAAAACCAATGAGAAGTAAATTCACTGGGAAATGTGTGTAAAAATTCCAATAGTCATCAAAAGGCTTCTGCAACAAGCGCAGTTATTTACCTTAGACAATATTCTTACTTCTCACCTCTGCTGAATGAACATTTTATTTATTTTAGGTGTACTGCTCCAGAAGAAAATTCCAGAAGACATCAAAGAGAAAAAATATGCAAAAGCCAACATTTTTGTTTTTACATCAACAGAATGAGAGAGATTTCTAATGGCAAAACAGCAAAACACAGTGAACCGATCATACAATGCCAGCTTTCACACTCAGCATTTGCTATATTACTGACATTTGATTTTCGAGCATAAGGCTGTGGTACATGACAAAATGCTCTGTCTAATGTTTAGTTGCAGATAGGCACAACAAAAAGACTCTCATAATTAAAGATTTCGGCCATTGGCCTTCATCAACAATACACACACATACGCGTGTGCGTGCGTGTGCGCCCACACACACAAAACACACACACACACACACACACACACACACACACCACCACCACCAGTGCATGACGGGAGTGGCGACCGGGATGGGATAAAGAGGAGGCTGGGGCATGGAGTGGGAAGAATAGTATGGGGGTGCCAGACAGTGAAGTACTGCGGGTTAAACGGAGGGCAGAGGAGAGAAGAGGCGGGGGGGGGGGGGGGGAGGTAGCGGAAAAGGAGAGAAATAAAAAGACTGGTTGTGATGGTGGAATTACGGCTGTGTAGTGCTGGAATGCGAAGAGGGAAGGGGTTGGATGGGTGAGGACAAACAAAGGTTGAGGCCAGGAGGGTTTCGGGATCGTAGGATGTATTGCAGTGAAAGTTCCCACCCGTGCAGTTCAGAAAAGCTGGTGCTCATGGGAAGGATCCATATGATGGCACAGGCTGTGAAGCAGTCATTAAAATGAAGTATGTCATGTTTAGCAGCGTGTTCAGCAACAGGGTGGTCCACTTGTTTCTCGGCCACAGTTTTTTGGTGACCATTCACGTGGACAGACAGCTTAATGGTTGTCATGCCTACATGGAATGCAGCACAGTGGTAGCAGCTTAGATTGTAAATCACATGACTGGTATCACAGGTAGCCCTGCCTTTGATGGGATAGGTGATGTTAGTGAATGGACTGGAGGGGCTGGTGGTGGGAGGATGTATTGGACAGGTCTTGCATCTAGGTCTATTACAGGGATATTAGCCATGAGCTAAGAGATTGGGAGCAGGGACTGTGTAAGGATGGACGGGTATACTGTGCAAGTTTGGTGGATGGCAGAATACCACTGTGTGAGGGGTGGGAAGGATAGTGGAGGAGACATTTCTCATTTCAGGGCACGACGAGAGGTAATTGAAACCCTGGCAGAGAATGGAATTCAATTGCTCCAGTCCTGGGTGATACTGAATTATGAGGATAATGCTCCTCTGTGGCTGGACAGTGGGACTTTGGGAGGTAGTGGGAGACTGGAAAGATAAGGCACGGGAGATTTGTTTTAGTACAAGGTTGGGAGGATAATTACGGTCAGTGAAGGCATTCTATGTAGGCATGACAACCAACAAGCTGCCTGTAAACATGAATGGCCACTGATAAACTGTGGCCAAGAAACAAGTGGCCCACCCTATTGCTTAACATGCTGCTAAACATGACATCCTTCATTTCAATGACTGCTTCACAGCCTGTGTCATATGGAATTGTACAGGTGGGAACTTCCCCTGGAATACATCCTATGTTCCCATAACCCTCCTGACCTCAACCTTCGTTAGTCACTGTCCTCATCCATCCAGCCCCTTCCCTGTTCGTATTCCAGCACTACATAGCCGTCATTTCACCATCACACCCAATCTCTTTATTTCTCTCCTTTTCCACTACTCCCCCCCTGCCCTCCATCTAATCTGCAGCACTTCACTGTCCAGCACCCCCACCATACTATCCCTCCCTCTCCCCATCCCAGCGTCCTCCTTACCCCATCCAGTCACCATTCCCACCATGCACTAGTGCTGTCGCTGCTCGCAGTGTGATTTCAGTTCCCTGAGACTGCAGTTGTGTGTGAGAGTTGCATTTGCAAATGCGTGTGTGTGTGGGGAGGGGGGGAGGGGGAGGGGGGGGAACACGTGTGTCTGTGTCTGTTGTTGATGAAGGCCAGTGGCCAAAAGCTTTAATTATCAGAGTATTTCTGTTGTGCCTATCTGCAACTCAGCACCTCCACTGTATGGTGAGTAGCAACTTTCCTGCTCACAATATTGTTACATTCCATCCTGGATTTTCCATTGTTTGATTTCTGTCTAATGTTTTCATCTTTCATTGCTGGTGATGTCATCAGAGGAATTATGACTCGGAAAGCTATGACATACTACAACAAGCTTAGCAAGTCGAACTGTTTTTACGTATCCAAACTGTTGGTTCATGACGTCATCAGATCACTGCGTAAGATCACAGAATCGCATCAACATATGATATGGATCTTGTAGTGGGGAAGAGTTGGTGCCCTTTATTGGGGAGAGGAGAGAAGCAATGGAAAGGAAACGTCTAGGCAGGTAGAAGGCAGGGTGAGGCTGAAGTGGGAAGAGGGTAGAGGCAGGTGGAGGACAGGGACTAGCAAAGGCCAGTGGGATTATGGGAACAAATGATATGCTGCAGGAAGTGTTCCAACTTGCACAGTTCAGGAAAGCTAATGTTGTGGGAAGGGTCAAACACACCATCTTATGTGGTACACTCACAAGGGAAATTTCTCATCGCATTCCTCTCAGATTTTGTGGTAAGATGGCCCAGTCGACAGCCCATCAAAAACTGACCACAGATCAAGCATGAAAACAAAAATGGTCTCCTGAACTGTGGGGAAAAAAGCAGAATAGAAACAGTGAACAGTCCAAGCACAAAAAGTGCAACACCGAGTGCTGTGGGATCATCACAGCATCGTGGTGAAGTGGTGATGGTGTTGGACTAAAAAGTGGATGAGCCAGGTTCAATACTCTCTCATGTCATTCACTTTTTTTTATTACTTTTTTTCTTCTCAACATCATGAACTGTCTGTCCAGTCTTGGTAATTGTCATACTATACATTAGTTATATAATATGATTCATGTTTTAAGAAAATATTACCTTTGCAAGTAAATGTGATGAATAGTGGGAGCAAGCAAGATATCACATAGACATCTCACGTAAATGAAAACAACAAATAAACAGTTGTGAACTATGTTACAAAGAAGGAACTCAAGAGTCAAAACTTCAAAAACAGAATGCGACTTCAAAAATGTTAAAAACTCATGTTTTGACACACCACAGATAAACTGTGAGATTATGAAACTGCTGTGTTCATCTGTTGCAGCTTATGTGACGAACTATTATGATTTCATCATTTTGTTGGGAATGATCATATTGACATTCACATTCACATTCGTACAAACACCTGAATCAGGTAAGGAGGCATATCTCACCTACTCATCAGCCATGTGAGTTGGGTGCATTGATAAGATTTTCCTATCATATGACACACACGTTGTCACGCTAGATGTGTTTTCAGGTGGAGGATTCAGTTGACTTTTCGCCTTGTCATTAAACATTTGCAGTCCCCATTTGAAACCCATTTCCTTTCGGCTGCTAATAGAGTACTGTATTTACTCGAATCTAAGCCGCACTCGAATCTAAGCCGCACCTGAAAAATGAGACTCGAAATAAAGGAAAAAAAAAAATTCCCGAATCTATGCCGCACCTGAAATTTGAGACTCGAAATTCAAGGGGAGAAAAAAGTTTTAGGCCGCACCTCCAAATCGAAACAAAGTTGGTCCATTGTAATATGAGACACAATTTAGGTTGAATGAAAGACGATACAGCTACAGTAGTTTGGTTCGAGTCGTAAGCTTAGCAGTTAAGCTTTACCAGGTAGCCATTGCTATGCGTCAGGCGCTCCGTCCGTATTTATACGGGTACCCTTCCTTTTTCACGTGCTTCGTCTGGTTTGAATCGATTGCTTATTTTGCTTTGATCTGATAAGTGCCGATTTCTTTGTTATAGGTGTTTACGTCACTCTAAACTGAAAATGCATTACTGTACTGTGTAATGCATTGTTTGTCGCATTTTGATAGTGCGTGTTTACGGCCTGTCGCAGCTCGCGGCATGACTTGCTTTTGTGGGCGCTACCGCCGCTTTTTTAAAAAAAAAAAAAAAAAAAAAAAAAAAAAAAAAAAAAAAAAAAAAAAAAAAAAAAGAGGAATCGTCTCATTAGCGAAACAATGGCAAGAGACTGCTATTTGTTGTTACTTACACTGCTGCTTTCTTTGATAATGATCAACAAGAACCAAATGCGTATGATAGAACATGCGTATGGTAGAACATGTTCTGAACGGGAGTTTTGCGAAAATTTTCCTCCGTTTGAAAATCTTTGCGGCCGCTTCTTTAGTACATCAAATTCTGCACAGAAATTAGTCATCTTACATTTAAAATCTAGTCAGTTGCCGTGCTTCATTTCTGACTGTATCACTATTAGGCATAAGAATAATACGAATATAAACATGACACGATACGTATATTCTTCCGCGTTTGCTCTTGTCTTACTCTAGTTTCGTAGTTTATTACGCAGACATGATTTAAATGAGATAGTAACAAACACGAAAGAATACATGGCAAAATGTTTATATTCGTATTATTCTTATGGTGAAGAGAATACTGCATGTGATTCACATTTCATCAGGTTCCTATTAGCAACCAACTGTTCTCACAGGTAGGATAAAACTCGGAACGTAGAGTTGGCCATATTGACAAACATCCCTAACAGTCTTGCCAGTCGGATTTTCGTAGTACATTGAAATTCTGCTACATTCGAAGATGAACAATACGGAATTTGTATTTACTTCGTTGGATAATGTATGAAAATGCAGTGGTCGAAACTCGGGGCGGAGAAAAAAAAACTTGTCTTCTACCTTTTTTTTTTTTAATTTATTTACTGATGCAGAGGTTTTGGCGCCAGTATTTATCTTTGTGCCCACAAAGCATGCTTGTGTAGCGCTACATATATTCGACGGCAGAAGTTAGTTGTGGCGGCACCTATCAACATTTTTCATAACTTCCGCTTGCTTTGCACTCGATTCTAAGCCGCAGGCGGTTTTTTGGATTACAAAAACCGGAAAAAAAGTGCGGCTTAGATTCGAGTAAATACGGTAGTTGTGCAGAATCATTCATTATAGGTCCCTTCTTTACACCTCACTGTTGCAGACATTACACCATGACACAGACACAAATTATAACACAGCAAACAATGAAAAATTTAAATAAATAAATAAAATAGCTAGCATAAGGGAGCTTTGAAAAGGCCTCATCCGCTTTGCAGTCTGACACCATGACCATTTAACCACGACACCGTGACTGTTCCACATTGCTCTATGTTACACTTCTTGCACTTGGACCATTCACTGCTTCTCTTTTTTTTTCCACAGTTCAGTATACCTTCTTCCTGTTTTCAAGCTTTATCTGTGTTCAGTTTTTGATGGGCTATCCACTGGGCCCTCTTACCACTAAATCTAAGGGGGGTGTTATGGAGAGATTTTCTGATCAGCAACTGCTGTCTCCTGGCAGCAGTTTAGCAGTGGCAATTCATGCAGCCAGTCAGTGTCCATGCCCACACAGAATGCTGTACAGTGCTTGCAGCTCAATTGGTAGACTACATGGCTATTTTCATAGGGGACCTTGTTTCTGATAAGGTAGAAAATATCTGTCACACACATACTTTCTGGGAGTTCAGTTTAATTTGGATTGTTGTTTTGCTATTTTTGTTTGCTTATTTGATTATATTCCAAATTCTTGGCTGTATTTTTGAAATGTTTTATTTCTGTAATGTAGTGCATGTTTTCTACCATTGACTACAGGGCTATAACTAAATCACTACAGGTTGTTGACTCTAAAAACAAACAGTCTGGCTGTTGCATTATGTCCTTCAATTGTTGTAGGGAATTTTAGTGTGGCAAATAATCCAGAGCTGCATGTAACAGCTCCAGGTCTCCTCAATCAGTGCTGCCTGATGGAAAACCAATGTAGTGTATGAGTAACGGCAGCAACACTAATGAACCTGCCCTGCTGAATACACCGGTTCTCATCAGACAACTGTGTTTGAGCAATACACCACTTGCTGTTGGTAGCTTTCCCTTTACCTTTACACCAAAGAGGAGGAGGGAGGATGGTGTAAAGTTTCACATCACCAGATGTTGTGGTAAAGTCCTGGATTAAATTCCAAACCTCTCCACAGTGACTCAAGAAGTGAGAGCAAGTGATACTGTTGATGGTGATCCACCCATCAGATGGGTACATTAAGCTCAGCAGCCCCCATGCTGCTATTTGAGAGGAGTAGACTATGTGCCTTCATCTCTAATCATCCAACACAAATACAACACCACACAACACAAACATATTACAGTTACATACACTTAGACACACAACTCTCACACTCTGTGAAAGGAAAGTACCATTGTATGTGGAGGACATAAAAACCTTTCCAACTAGGCTGCTGAACCTGCCCTTTAGGATCTACTACCCCGTTGTGCCATACAACTTTACTTTTAATGGTGACAACACAGCATTCCTCATCATCACAAGTACACCTTTCCTGTTGGTAGTGCTTTTACAGATAACCTGCCAAATAACACAATGGAAATGGCCCTTTTATCACATATGAATTTTTTGCCAACGACCTGGCTTGAACAGGATGTACCTGGAGAACTGAGAAAAGCTTGTGATGGCTGGAAAAGTATCATCAAAATTTCGTTACCCACATGCATGACAGTTCTCTTTCAAGTGCAATGACAAATAACTTACTTTACAAAGATTCATATAAATTTCTGCAGAAAAGTGCTAGTATTTACAAAGATAATTCCAAAAGTAAGGCCTCCTATTTTTTTATTAAGTACAGAACTCTGTTTGTGTGGCAGTTGGTCACACTGTTATGAAGAGTGCTTCACGCGCTGTGTGTAAACATGCACACGCCGCGTTGAGTCGCTCAATCTTGGCTTGGCAGCCATTGAGAATGGAGCTCCTGTTGGTTGTTACCACCAAGTGCGAACTGCGCGCAGTTATTCAGTTTTTTAACATCAAGGGCACTGCGCCTATTGAAATCCATCACCAATTGAAGGAAGTGTATGGCGAGTCATGCATGGATATCAAAAATGTTTGTAAGTGGTGTAGATAGTTTGCAGCTGGTAGGACCAAAATTCATGACGAACAAAGGAGCAGGAGACTATCAGTTTCTGAGCAGACAGTGTTGAAGGTTGAGCAAAGCATTTGTGAAGATCGGTGGATCACCCTGAATGATCTCTGTACATTGGTTAATGAGGTTTCCCAAAGCACCGCTCACAGAATTTTAACAGAAACATTGAACTATCGGAATGTGTGCGCAAGATGGGTGCCACGCATGCTGACTGAGGACCAAATGCGGCAACGAGTTGATGCTTCCCGCGCATTTCTTCACCACCTTGCAGCCGAACAGGACAACTTTCTAGACTCAATTGTCACGGGTGACGAAACCTGAGCATACCACTTTACACCTGAGACCAAGCAACAATCACACCAGTAGCGGCATCCTTCTTTGCCAAAGCCGTGGAAATTAAACAAACACAGTCTGCCGGTAAAGTCATGACAACCGTTTTCTGGGATCGGAAAGGGGTATTGTTGGTCGACTTTATGTCCAGTGGGACCACAATTAATGCTGACAGGTACTGTGAGACTCTGAAAAAATTCAAACGAGCAATTCAGAACTGTAGAAGAGGAATGTTGAGCAAGGGTGTACACATTCTCCATGACAACGCTCACCCACACGTCGCTCAGCAAACCGTTGCTCTCCTGCAACAGTTTCAGTGGAACATAATCACCCACCCACCCCATAGTCCTGACTTGGTGCTCAGTGGCTATCACCTGTTCCCTAGGTTAAAAGAACATTTGGCAGGAAAGTGATTCAGCTCCAACGACAAGGTGAAAGAAGAGATTCATAATTTTCTGAACAGCATGGCGGCAAGCTGGTATGACGTGGGCATACAAAAACTGTCACAGCGTCTACAAAAATGCATCATCAGAAATGGTGATTATGTCAAAAAATAGCTAAATGTTCAAGCTGTAAACTGATGTAAACCATTGTAGAAATAAACAGGTCTATGTACTTATAAAAAAATGATTAAACAGATTTAATTAAAAGATTTGTTCTTCAGGTGAATGAAAGAAGAAAATAGAAATTCGTTTAAAGACATCATATACTCACTCACTCTTGCTACACTGACACTCAGAGCAGAAAAAAATCCGGGTTCCATATAGACTTAATTTTACAGGGTGAAGCGAAATTTGCGCACTCGGGCTGCTCAGTGCGACTCCTCACATGCCAGTGATTAAAAAAAATGTGTCCCAAAATTTTGTCTGGCGAGTATATCTGGCAGAAAAAGGACATTAAAGAGTGGCAATCTGGCAACACTGTAACCACATGTATAGTAACTAGCTCTGTCAACACATTATAGTTGTGCTGTACAGTTGGTGCTGAGGATAGAGTTTTGGGTTACCATGCAGGAGGTCGAGGGTTCAATCCTGGGTTCAAGCATATGTTTTTTATTTGGTAAATATAGTCCAAGTGGTACAGTATCTGGCATCTTAATCATCAACAACGATTGCAGCGGGTCCTCTGGAAAACATTTGCACTTACATACGACAATCGTAGAAATGGAACATTGGTCAGGTTTGAAAGATGTCCTTTCGACGTTGTGGGCTCGAATTTATTCGCACCACTTCATCTACTAGAAGCAAAACCTGTTTTCTTTGTACCCTCCTCTAATGGTCACATAGATTAGTACCAACTGTTATTCTTGCCTCGTTCAGGTCCATTACATTTCGTTAGGACCTTATGTTACCAGTAGGACTAGCGAAGTGTTTTACGAATAATGTCCAAACTCGGTTAGTATTTGTATGTGTTATCACCATGGTCCCATTAATTGTTTCAACTGTATATTTCTTATTTGTCTAATAATGTATTTGTTGTGTTAAGCATTAAAAATGTTGTAAATTTAGAGTACATGTGACATAAGAAACAGTGTATATTACAGTATGAAATTAGCAAATTGAAAAAATGCACCCCAACCAAGGATGGAACCCTCGACCTCCTGCATGGTAACCCAAAACTATATCCAATGCGCCAACTGTGCAGCATGATTAAAATGTCCTGTCAGAGGTACTTACCATACGTGTTGTTACAGTGTTGCCAGACTGCCACTCTTTAATGTCCTAGATCTGCCGGATATACTCACCAGACGAAATTTTGGAAAGACATTTTTTTCTCGCTGGCATGTGAGGAGTCGCACTGCAAAGCCCGAGTGCACAAATTTCGCTTCATCCTGTATATATATTTTCATGAGTGAGTTTGCAAGTATCAAAATAAATGGATGTATCTTTTGACTGCATTGACTTAGACTTAGAAGCTTAAATTTTTTACACCACCATGGAACTGAAGACCTTAGAAATCAACATAAATTTCAATTTGATACTTCTATTTGTTCCTGGGAAAAAAAAAGTCTTTACAGAAAGACAACAAAGTGATCCTTTAAGAGTTCTGTTTTTACTGACTGGGGTATGGAATCCTACAAACGAGCAGTAAGAAATGAATTCTCCAGTTTCAATATTTAATCTGAAATAAAACCAGGCATACAAAATAATTACCTTGAAAAGTGATCCAGTAAACTGATATGACAGAAAAGCTTTTGCAAGATGTTTTGCCAGTTTGTTACCTGGTGACGTGCAATGAAAAACTGAGGTAAATGCCAGTCTGTAAGGCCAAATCTGAGTCTCCTACGATCAGTATGCCACAACACTACAAAGGAACATTTAATCAAACATACATTATTTTCTGCGCATACAAGCATAAAGCCCTTTAAGAACTTGGGTTAAGTCAACATCTACATCTGTACTCTGCTAACCACTGTGAAATACATAGCAGCTAGTACTTCCTTACATACCAGTTATTACATATTATTCCCATTCTATTCCCATATGGAGCATGGGAAGAATATTTTCTGGAAATTGTCTTAAACAATTACTTATGTCATTTTATGTTCCTAACACGCTTTTTTCCCCTCTTAAATTTTAGTATTCTTATATAAAAACAGAAACAAAATTCAAATAATTTGAAAGTCCGCTAAAACGCTCCATTTGAGTTATGTGATGCCCGAGACGTCACTGGCTAGCTCGCTGCTCCTACTGGCATAATGCTAATTCACAGTGACGTCTTGTTTTGGAACTTATGTTTCAGAAAATGGGTACAAATGGTGTGTGGTGCTACATTGCACAGATACTCTATAAACTCCCGAAAAGTTGTTTTTGAGTGTTCCAGAGAACGAGAAGATGCATAAAATGTGGTTTCATTGTTCCAGAAAATTGCCACGACATTGACACTCGAGTTCACTAACTTAATTAAAAATGTGTTGCACTGTGAAGTTAACATTAACTTACCTCTGATATATGCTCTTCCACTGTCACAAAGAAAAATAACATCATTCGAAATTAAACTCCTAGTGCAAATTATCGTTTTACCCAGCTACACGTCAGCTGTTCAGTAGCTTTGCTGTTAGAGCAGTAGACCATCGAATTTTACAAATTGATGTCCGCAGATCACTGGTTCAAATCAAACCCGAAAGAAGATTTTAACTTATTCATAAAATACCCAACAGTCCTCTTATATAATAACCAAATCACAATCACAAAACTTCAGCACACCAATCAGGAAAGATTATTATTGTGTTTTCCTTGCTGTTTACATGTGCTTATATTCGCAATCACTGTTCGCACACTTCATGTTCAAAAAGATATTTTCTAGTTAATATCACCACACACTTTTTACTTTATGAGAAAAACTGTTTTTATCTTAGTAACATCCAGCTAGGATCCTTATTGTATATACTTTTGCAGTTTCATCATCTTACATGAAGATGAAGTGAGTCTGCTTCACATGCCAATGTTAGTTTACACTCACAAACATCACAGCACTTAGGTACAACATGCAGGTGACATGAACATATTTTACATCTCTCCATATAACCTTATCGTTCTATACCTCATTGTACTGTGGGTGTACGGATATCTTCACTACTAGTAATGCTTTCCAAAAAAGTGAATTGTTTGTTCACAAAGTAAATGTATGTCCATTTCTCAGACTAAGACTAATGTGAAGCTGTATATAACAAATCCCGGAATTGAAACAACTGCTACAATCAATTCTTGCTAATGCTATTTTCGTATTTTGTGTAAAATCTTTAAAAATATGTGACCCTCCTGGGATTCGAACATGTGATCTCTTTCACTGCAGTCAGATGCGTTACCCATTGCACCACCAAATGCCTGCTGGAAATAGATTTTCTGCTGAGTGTCTTCTAAAAAGGAAATCAGCACTAAGTTTTGCCAAAAAAATTTTATTGTGCTTTGGGTCATAGCACATGACTGATAGTCAACAATCTGGTTATAATATACAGACCCATTTGCAAAAGTTCTACAATTCCTTGGCTCTGAGCAAGTTTAATGATGTAGCAGAATGTCTGTTACTGTACATATCGCTGCTTCAATGGCATCAATTCTGGCAAGGCTTCCGCTATCAGTTTTCATAAATTTCCTTTCTATTGTTACTTAGAAGTTGTAATTGCATTTTCCATCACTAAATAGCTACTCTGTTTGCTGAAAAAGTACATAAAAACCTTGTAACTTTGGCTAATGCTCCTGTAACACACATATTGCTTATTCTCACTCCTAGCCTCTGACATCACCAGAGCATCAGCCAATAATAAAGAATCTTCGATTATCTGACCAGATCATGATTTCTAAGCTTTAATTACATAAAAATAACAGATATTTTGTGATAACATTGACCATAAATGCAATTTAAATGTTACAGCCAGTAAGAATAACAACCATCCAAACCACATTTCTAACATAGGAAAATAGACTATTAGTCTAATTTTGCTTTTGTGATCCCTATGGGAGTGATACATAGGCGGTTGTAGGATACTCATAGATTCATCACATAAAGCTGTTTCTTGAATCTCTGTAAATAAGCTTTCATGGAATAGTTTGTGTTTATCTTCAAGTGTCTGCCAATTCATTTTTTTCTGCATGTCTGTGATGCTCTCACACTGGTCAAACAAACTTGCGACCATTCATGCTCCTCTTCTTTGTATATGTTCAACATCCTCTGTTAGTGCTACCTGATATGGGTCTCTCACAATTGAGCGATATTCTAAGATGGGTTGCATAAGTTTCTCGTAAGCAGTCTCCTTCGTGGATGCAGTGTATTTCCTAATATCCTATCAATGAACCAAGGTCTAGGAAAAAACAGGATGAGAAGCAATATTTATAAATTACTTCAGTTTTCTACATTAGTTCAGTTAGTCTGCTCATGAGGAATCGCAGAAAGAATTCTTTTTTCTATTTGTACCTCAAATAACTGCGAATAAAAATCACTTTTAATACAAAGAAAAATAATACTTCACAATTAACTATTCAGACACAGTTTCTATACCAATGCACACTTCACCTACTGTTGGTAGTCTTGCAACTTATTTTAGTATGGAGATGACTTGCTTTATGAGGAGATGATTCGCTTGATAAACAAATGTCCCAGAATTCAGGTAAGTTAGCTAAGTTAGGCCTGCAATTTAGTTTTTTATTACAAGGACTATAAAAATTTTATATGTGGGGGTAACTTATTAAATCTTCCACATCAGAATACAGAAAGTCAGTCTCAATCATGGACAGGATAAAAATTATTTTTGTATATTGTGTTATGATTTTGTACAATGTGGTTAATCAGAAATCCACATTATTATTAATTGAAAATGCTGTGAAAGAGAAAATTTACTGTCATGTGAGAGTAAAACCACTGAAATTCTTGACAGCCTGTGTGATGTCTAGTTACTGGTCCAATGTCCTTTAGATCAATTTGTATTTGATTTACTGTATTTGTACGCTCTGTCATTTACCATCAAAATGGGACTGGGCTAAGAATATGGCTTTCGGGTATATTATTTGTCCTAGACTTTTTATCACAATTGCAACCAGATGGAGATTGTTTTCTCGCCTGACTGTTGCTTCACACTCAGAGAAGAGGATGATAAGTTTTAGCAATGTAGCTAACAATGCCACAAACCAACATCAGTTCATGGCTGACACAAATTCCATACACTACATGCTGTTTAACCTAAAAACACTCATCATCGACAGCAAGGTGTTGTATCTACAGTAACTGGAGTCAGACATGACCAGAAGACACTGGCTGGCTGGCCGGCCAAGTGTGTCAACGGTGCACCGTCAAAAACCAAGTGCAGACAACAACAGTGATGGATGAACAACAAAGACAACACAACAGAATGACAAGTCCAGAGAGTGAACCGAATTGAGGGCCTAGACACAGCAATATCAAGAATCAAGCAACACCGAGTACAATGAACATTACGATAGCACAGCTGGAACACGACTGAGGTCTGGACCCCTGCACTATTCGTTTTACAGGGCTGCAGCGAGTGCTGACAGGCTGGCACACGAAGCAAGGCACATGCCTAGTACTGAGATGGTGATGGCAGTGCTCACAAATGTTAGGAGCACTGCCTAGTGGCTGCCGTCTGGGTCCGTGCGTTCTGGAGAGCTTTTGAACTATTGGGCAGGAGTACCAAATACCTCCTACCTGAAATGGACAGATGCACTCTGGACAATGTTTTCAAAGATGAATTGGAGGCACAGACTGTGTCCCGGCAGAGGAGCTTGCCATCTGGGAGAAGGAACACGGGATGTAAGGCAATGTGCTGGGAAAAGGTGATGTGAGAGGTCATTGTTGAGAGAATGGATGCACCCTAAATAGTAAAGAGGATGCACACGTTGCGCTGGTCCTGGCGCATAGCACACATAGCCATTATATCATCTAAGTAATTGGTACAATTGGGAATGGATGTGGTTAACTGTTCTAGGTATCTCTGGAAGATTGCTGGAGCAGAAAAGATGCCAAAGAGCAAAAACTTGTATTTACACAAGCCAAAGGGTATATTGATAACCATATGTGTTGTGATTCATCATCCAGTGTTACCTGTAAATATGCATTGGCAAGGTTTATCATAGCAGGAGGTGATCTGGATGGCATGGGGGAGGTTTCCGTATGTGTCTGGGCATTCATTGCTGATCCAAAATTTTCACAGTGTGATCTGGTCAGTCTGTACAGTGGCGCATTGTGAAGCAGTCAGGACAAGATGGGAGACCCCACTGCTTACTCAGTGTGACTGGCTGCTCAGAAGCCACTGGCATATCTGAAAGTGATGAATTATTATACCAAAAGATAAAGATTTATGAGAATTTTGACCCTCTGGTGGTGGTTGAACCGCTGCCACCTGCATTTGTTGCCTGTGAAATGTCGACAGAGCGTGCGATTTTCAAAATATCGTCCAAGGAAGGATTGTCCAGCTCAAGGGCTGCAGTGCATACTTCCATACTGGGGGTCAATTGGACTACATTTCAAATCAAGGACTCTGAATATGAGGTTTTTCAAGACAGGTTTGTGCAAGCGAAATCACAATGCCGACTTAGTCCCTGCAAATCCGTCACCCATGAGCTGTATGACTGATCCGGTTGCTTGTGGTATTGATGGATCTTGAGGCATGACACAACCACATGGAAGTGTTGCGAATAATAGTTCAACATCAATGAACACATTTTCTTGAATGTGAGTGCAACTCGATTTGAGAGGGGAGCCAGCTTCTTTAGCAAGAAAAATGTCTCCAGGGAAGCCCAGAAAAGGAAGAGCAACTGTCTTAAGAGCATCATCAGAAACACAAAACGTGGCAAAATGCTGTTCCAGCAGCTGCTGCTGCTGCGGTTCCACAAGTTGCACGAGTTTCACATCCACAAGACACTGTAACCTTTTTCCTTGTCACCATTTATATCTACCAGAAATGGACACGACAAGAAGACATTGGCCAACAGGCCAAGGGCACCAATGGTGAGTGTCCAAAAACCACAGACAGACAACAGTGATGGTGTTAAATTTAAGAACGAGTTTCCTTTTCACAAAACTATGTCACCTGAAACAATTTTGGTCATGGCTAGATAATCTTTTCAAAACAATATGAAATCAAGCAAATAAATGTGCCAGTTTAATTGTTTATAATATTATGAAAAGCGTAGATTTCTACTCACCTATACTGGAGATGTTGATTCATAGACAGGCACAACAAAAAGAATGCTAAACAAGTAAGCTTTTGGCCAAAAGGCCTTCTTCTGAATTAGAAAACATGCATACGCATATTCACATAAATGAAAGTGTTTGTGTCAACATACGTGTGTGTGTGTGTGTGTGTGTGTGTGTGTGTGTGTGTGTGTGTGTGTGTATTTTTGTCTTATCCAGAAGGCGGCTTTCTAGCTGAAAGCTTACTTATGTAGCAGTCTTTCTGTTTTGCCTGTCTTCAACTCAGAATATCCGCTGTATACTGAGTAGCAATCTATCCTTTTCATAATATTGTCATCATTTATCCTGGATTTCCACCGTTTGATTCAGTTTATTTGTTATCGCACTCCACCTTAGATAGATTTCATTCACTTCTGAAACTTAATTTTCTTATGAAAATGCTTAATATTTCACAATATTCCAAGAATTATTACACACTGAGCTTTATAACCGTATGAATTATATGCTTACTAGCTGCTACCCATTGCTTTGCTCACATATGAGTAGTTTTGTTATGATGAGTGATGAGTAAGCTAGTAATTT
Organism: Schistocerca nitens; assembly: GCF_023898315.1. Classification (NCBI taxonomy): domain Eukaryota; kingdom Metazoa; phylum Arthropoda; class Insecta; order Orthoptera; family Acrididae; genus Schistocerca; species Schistocerca nitens. Next base: position 370,749,742 of record NC_064618.1, read on the forward strand.
TATGAGGTGTCTGTGTGTACAGTGCTGTAAGGACATATTTATAAGCTGTATGCAGGTACATAATGAATGCGTTTCTATTATTTTGATGAATGTAAAATCTTAAATCATGCATTCCATTTTTTAATTATATTTAAAAAATGCCTCGATTCATCACATTCATGTATAAGTAGAGTTTTTAGGGTTTTTTTCTGGCTCGCCTAGTTCTTTATGTGAGATTTTGCCACCAGAGCTTCCGTTGTAATGCACTATGGTGCCTACATTTTTGATCCACCCCCAACAATGACTAACTTATGATTAACACAGTCAGATAATAGATCATATTCAAATGCAGCCTCATCAGCAGCCTGCCACATTGCACATGAAAGGGTATGACTCTCCATTTGTTGTACAGCCTCAAAAAAAAAAAACTTCAAGTGTTTTGAAACCTGTAAGGGATACATGATTCTCAACATTTAAAATGCAACTGGCTCATGACTGCTCTTATGTCTCTATAGCTCTTAAGGCCACCTGACTTTCTGCATCCAAGTTCTGGCAGACATGAGATTGCTCTGACATTTGCTGGATTTGAGTAACTTTAGCAGCTTGAGCTCTTTTGGAACTGTGTGCTAAATCAGACTTATATTTGCGAGCCTGAGGGCAACAGTTGTAAATAAGGTCCTCTGGCTTACTGGCTGATTTTATTGTTGTATTTCCACCAAAACTCTCCAGCAATCCTGGATGGTGTAGCAACTCAATGTCATAAACCACGCACACAATGACTTCAGATTTGCACTATCACGAAATAACCTATAGACACTAAGAGTCACCAACCATCACACCAGCATTGTCTGATTGCCACTAGTGTATACCATATTCAAAAATATTAATAATACTGAAAAATATACATCTCTCTACAGTATCCTGTGTTCTTCCTCAGGGTTCAAGCTATCTCCCAACCAAATAACATTGGAATTGGTTTAGCAGTAGAGTCATGAAAACAGAAAGTATGGATTGGCATGGACTGAACACATTGGGGATTGTATAAGCACTGTATTCTAGCAGTTAGCCATGGCTGCACTCGCATATCAGCAAAATGAAATGAAATGAAATGCGCATACGGTTTTATTGGCCAGGAGACCCCAACTGGGATGTTCAGCAGTTTGGTGCAAGTTTTTTTATTTGATGCCACTTCAGTGGTGATGATAATACGATAAGAGCAAACACACATCCAGACTTGACCGGGAACCCACTATTGTGAAAAAGCAACACTAACAATATGACCAAGACCAATTCATGAAAATTTCAATGCACCAAACAAGTTATAAGGGACATATGACACTCAGCAGCAAAAATGCGATGAGTTTGTGACTGATATTAGTATGGAAGTATTGATTAAATGTGTAGATGACTGCTCCATAAGCATTGTATTCATTATATTGAACTGTGTTATGTAGAACATATCAAACAATAAAAGCACTATCCATTATTACAAATATGATAAAGCTCAAAAGTCAAAGACCAAATAGCTTTTTCAAAAGTAATTATTGTTCCCTATTTCACGTTATATTTTTCAAATCAATATGTATTCTGTACTATACACTTTCTTAAGTATCCTATGTTCTTCCCAAACATTCCAGCTATCTCCATACCAAATTTTATGAAAATCAGTTCAGTGGTTTAGTCATAAAAACTAAACACACAAAGTTACTTTTGCATTTGTAATATTAATGTGAGTTACATTAAGAGCTTTCACATATTTCATCTTATTTTTCTTCGTATCATCTGGTCAAAAAGAAACAGGAAGAAAGGAAACTAAAATTAAAACACTAAAATTTATTACAGTTAAAGCAAAGAGTTATACTTTGAGAAACAATATGAAGACACAGCAAGCAGAAACACAGTTCAAAGATTCTGAAGATTTCATAATCACATTGTTTTCACACACACTTTCCTTTTTAAGTCAACTGCTTCAAAAACTTCCCTCCCAGGAAACAAGTAGCTGCTTGAATATGAAATGGTTGCCTAGATTGGCAATATAATTCGCGAGAAAGAAAGATCCTTGAAAATATTTCATTTACACAACCTAGGCATCCCTTGGCTATTTATTCACAATTTGAAATAGAAAAGGCATGTGAATAAACAAAGACACTTATAAGTTTTCTAATTCAATTTGTATTTCATAATACTTAAAAGAAATTAAAGTGTTAATGTTTTCTTGAACATGAAAATAAAATATTTAATAGGACACATTATGAGGACTGCACACTTCAAAACCTAAGGACACCATTCAGAAAACAAGATTTAATATGCTGGGGACAGTAAAGCTATTCTGAGCTTTTACACCTACTCGTTTTTTCCTAGGGCGTCAGTCACAAGAATCAGAAAGTAGAGATGGCAGTTATCATTGAAGTAATCTGTATCTGGTTACATAATTTTTTGTCAATACCAGCTTAACCTGAGAGTTAAGACTGCTTAGAGTAACCAGTTTCTGAAATAACCAATTTTTGGTTTTTATCCCTACCATTTCCTGTAATAAATGTAGAGATTGATAAATATAAAAGAATTTTGACTCCCTCAGTTTGAAGACTCACAGAATGAAAATATTAAATTAAATAGGCAAATTAAAGAAAACTTAGTCCATCAACCATTCGCTGCTTGCCCCGGAAAGTGATAAATGGTTGAATACTACAAAAAATCACCTTTATTCTCCTACTGATTCTAATTTTTTGAAATGCTGCTAAAAATCATGTTGTAATCAAGGATTATTTGGGTATTATGAATAGTCAGTGCTAGAGTGTGAAAACTGAGGTTGAAGAACTCTATTTTTCATGCCAGTCTGCCCATTTTCAAAAGCTATACAAAAATAAAGGCATATTATGAAGACATGAGCTATTTTCTATTTATTGTTAACTATGAATGAATTGCTAAGTTTTAAACTTTCTCCTTACATTAAAAACCAAACATTTTAGCATTTCTGCTATGACTAGTTGGTATTTCAGTTTTTTCCATTACTGGTAAAAAATAGAAAACACCTGTTGTAACCAAGACAAAAAAAAATACCAAAATATACTGGTTATCCAGAACTAAAGTGCTCGTTTCAATTTTAACCAGTCCGTTTTTCTCATGCTTATCAGAAATAATGGTAGATTTTACTGTCATTAAATGGTTGCGAGATATTTGGCACGCATTTTACTGTACACACATGTACATAACTAACAAGAACTTCTGACACAAGACACATAGTTGCAAAAATTCAAGCCAACCTTAGCCAGTTGTTCTCTTCAGTCCTTCCCACTGAATTAAAAATAAATACTATTAGTGGCATTAATAACCATACCTGTCCAGGTATAAGTGTGCTAACAAACATGGCCAAGTTATCAGGCCATGGCATGCACATATACTGGTCCCACCATCGTTTGATGACTATTGAAACATAGAAACCAAGTATAAAAGCAATTGGTATCAAGTCTGCGTATGTCTGACAGTGAAGACAAATTTTTTCAAACAACCTGAAAATAAACAAAAGTCAGCACATTAATTGACTGTGAAAGGAAGTGTAGTTGCCATTAGTCTAATAATCATATCAATAATTTTGTTTCTTTAGACACATTAATCCTTCAAAGGGCAGTATAATATGAAAAACTATAGTGTCATATGTAACTATACTACCAATAATTAAGTGAGTAACAATAACACTCTGGACAACATCATTATCATTACATGTTTGCTGATATGCTGTCCAAGTAAGGAGACAACAGACATTGGTTGGTGCATATGTTCATAGTGTTTTTCCATAATTTTAATAGCCACAACAGATACACATAGCAGAGACTTTTGACATCAATAATATATTCTCTTTCACTATTCACAACAGTCTGCCAATGCTGTGGTAACTTCCTGATTCCACAACTGTAAAAATCACATGGTTTTGAGGCAAAGAACTCATTGAGCCATGTTTGGAGAGCATTTCCATTCAGGAAGGAAGTTCCTTGAAGTTGTTCAACAGAGAGCTGGAAAGCTGAAAATCTGAGGGTGCAAGATCAAGTGAATAAGGTGAGTGTGGAATGACTTTGAAACCAAACTCTTGTATAGTGTTTTTTGTCAGTCTAAAATAATGCAGGCAGGCATTATCATGCAGCAGCATCACTTTAAGTAGTCTTCCTGGACATTGTTCTTGGACTGCATCTGCAAGATGTCTCAGTTGTTGACAATAAATGTCAGCAGTGACGGTTACACCGCAGGGAAGTAATTCGTAGAAAACCACGCTATCATTACTGCACCAGATGCTTCACATTATTTTTTGTGGATGCGCTCGGGTCTTGTGATTTTGGCCTACAAGGGAATGGTCCAATAAGACATGTTGAAACCTACCCTCAAATTTTTTACTTAGGAAGAAGACAACAAAAGAAATGCACTGTCAAAATTTTAGCTGCTAAGAAGCACTGCATGTATAAGATGAAAATTGCCAAATTCGTAGTGTGCCAGGCGGCGGTAGAAATGTACACCGCTAGTGGCGCTGTACCAATTGTGCAGCACAACTAGGCACACACACACAGCCGAGGTCAGTGATACATTTGTAAACAGGAATCATGACAACCTGTTTGTAATTTGTAAAGGATGTTTCAAGTTACTGTTCACTGATAGTTTCTGTGACACTACAGCACACAGTTACTATTCTCTCGAATTAGTGATTCAAATAACATTACAAATTATCAGCTGCTTTTTACAGTATTGGTAAGTACTGACAATACAGATATAGCCGAATTAATATTTATTTTGTTTTCGTAAGGGATGCCTGCTGATAGTACCTTTTTCTTTCTTCCAGTTTCACAGTAATGTGGAATCCAATTAACATTCTCAATTTAGCATTGATGAAGTATGAAGAATTTGGTTTCCAGCTGAAATCACTTACTTCTCCTGAAGATGTACATGTGTCATTTGTTAGTTGATTTCCATTACATTCATTTGAATGATATCGGCATTTCATTTGAAATTGTGGATACTTGAGAAGGAATAGCAAATGACTCCATGAATCATGGTTCAGATGACATCACTTATGCCAGTAATAGTTCTGATGAAGAATACCTTCCAAGCCTAAAAAAAAAAAACACGTACTGCAACAGCTTTCAGTGACAAAGAAGAGGCAGTAAAATATTGGTTAAATAAAGGAGGGGGGAAAAAACGCTTCAAGTTATGCAGTATGTAAAAGCATTTTTGTTTCATAAAATCGGAACGTGAACTGTACGAAAGGTATAGAATGAATTACAGAAGTAGGAAATATGCGCCAAACGAAACATGGAACCATCTAAATGAAAAACTGTTTGAAAGATTTAGAACTGCTCGTGAGAGGCTATGCACTGCTACTAATGGAGATCTATGAGATTGTGCCCTCCGAATTGCATCTGACATGAAATTGTTAATTTCCAGGCTTCAGCAACCTGGCTATGCAGGTTCAAGAAATCATACAGCATAGAAAGTCACAAAATTACAAAGTTTATGTCGCATAAACGTGTAGAGCACTTGCCAGCGAAGACAATGCTGTAGAGAAATTCATAGCTGACATAAATATGAAACTTGCTGTTATCCCTGAGACTGCTGTTTATAATGCTGATCAGTCAGGTTCCATAAAATAACTGCATGCACACTGCACTTTATCATTTCGGTGTGAAAAAAAGATGGAGTCGGTTGCCCAATCAATGAATGCAATGACACATTCATTTACAATAATGCCAATGATAAGTATGAGTGGTTTACTGTTTCTGCAGCTGTATATCTGTCTTCAAGAACTGTAAGGCAAATTAGGACCAAAAATAAGAAATGGACTGTTTAGTTGCAAAAATCTTACAATCGATGTTTCAAAATCTGGAAAAATGGGAACAAATAATTTTCAACATTTCATTTGAAACATATTCCTACCAGCTCCAGAAACTAATTCATTGCTATTGTTGGACTCATGGTCTGGACATAATGATACCTCTGTTTTTCTTGAGGATAATGAAAAATCTGTAGATGTAATGTGGATTCCGCCTGGAACTACTGAAGCGATTCAACCTCTCAATAAAGAATTTTTTTGACAGTGGACAAGATTTTTCAGGAAAGTATCAGACACATAATTTCTGATACCTTCTCTCATTTCAGGTTTATCAGCAGAACAGTATTCTCAAGCTGTAGTCATTTGTACATTACCAGTTTTCTTCGTCACGCTTTACGAATTTGATCAAGTATGCCTTTAATGCAGTACAATGTGCAGAAAAATGGCTGGGACCATTTCTGACTCCATCCCAGTTCTGTCTAAGTAAAACTAGTGCTCACCATGAAATACCTGACTGAATCAATTTTTCCTTTGTCCGGTGTACCTGGCACATGAAAAATGTTTGTTTTTGTCACTCAATAGACACTTCGCATTTTTGTGACGACTACAGGGAATAAACAAAGAACTGTTTCACTGATAGTCAAATATACAACATTCAAACATTATTATAAGGAAAGGCCTACAGGAATTGTTATAAAATGTGGCACTGCCGGACACATTTCATTTCAAGAAATTACAAGTCCTCATTGCTGGAAGTCATCTGTGACATCAAACACTGTAATGAGTTTATTTTCTCTGCAAGCCACTTTATCAGAATTACATGTCCAAGAACTGAACTGTTGATATGAAGTTATTCAAAAAAATGTTTGTATAGTTTAAGCCAGGTTTTCACCAGAGCAAACAAGCTAACAAGCACGAGCAAAAGAGAATTCTGTCTGGTGTTCCCAGTACGCCTCTTGCAGGTCTTCCAACTGGATGCCACTGCAGCTAATTATGTGTCCCTAACCCACCCCAGTTACCTAATCAGAAAACTGAGACCTGCAGTTTAACGTGGAATGCGAACCACATGTCTTTTGTGGCCAGTCCAACATCTGTGAGAAGTGAACGCTCGATTAAAAATCATAGTGATAAAGTTGTGGTCTGAACAGGTTTTGATCCCATGCTCTCTGGAGCGCAGAAGCACGTGCTTTGCCACTAGACCACTTGTTTTTTTGGGGAAAGAAAAAAGAATATGACCATTAGACCTTACACAAGTAGTGGAATCACTAGCCGTGTCACCTCAAGATGATGCTCGAAGTCAGTAATTAGTGTTCTGGTTATAAATTCCCCCTCAATGGTAATGAGAAGCCAGGGAAAAATGGCAGCCAACATACAAGGAAAATTTTAGACCAATGCTAAGGAGAGATGGAGATGCAATTCCGTGTAAAGAGCATGATCTCCAAGCATGCCACGCTTTCATACAAATTGAGACACTTAAATTCTTCCTTCCCTGTGCCATTTTGCAAACTCCGTCAAGAACAGTGCGCTTGCCACACATAATAATCCTCATTGAATATCAAAGTTTCGCATTGCGGCTCTAACAAGATAGAGTTGTATCCTGTATGCCAAATATTAGCTCCAAAAACTGAAGACTAATAACACAGCTTTCACAGGCAATGTTCAATACCTCATGTTCTCTTCCGTTCCCTCTAGTATAAACAATTCTACCCATATACAAGTGAATTTTCTACAAATGCTCATTCGCATATGCTTGCTTCCATTCGCTCCAATGTAAAACAGGCTTTAGGTGCTTAAAATTTGTGTCTGTGAACTCCAGATAATTCCACTATGCAGCACTGCGTGAGTGATTCGCCAAGTTGCACACTAGGCAGGCAGAGCTGTACAAACTGCTGTTATAAGCTGTTCTTCACGTGGCAAAAAATGTGTAACTTCAACATCTTTTACAAAATCCTTAGCAGATAAAATTTTGGCAGTGCATTTCTTTCGTTGTCTTCTTCCAGTGTAAAAAATTTCAGGCTAGGTTTTGGCATGTCTTACTGGCCCATTCCCTTGTTAGAGCAGACAGTACCCACACACCTGATTTCTCAACCTTCCCCATTGCATGCAAATTTCGCATGATGGTGGAATGATCACATCACAGTTCATCACATTTGCCAGTTCTAGAGTACACTGAAGTGGATCATTGTGAATTAATGCATTTAAATGATGTCCACCCAACCTGGAAGGTTTTTCTGAATGCGGGGAGTCACTAACGTCAAAATGATTCTCCTTAAAATGGAAAAACCATTTTCTTGCTACACACTATCCAATGGCATTATCCCCATAATATACGGTGCAGATGTTTCTGGACTGCCTGTGCTACTGTCGCCCCACTTGAACTCAAACAGAAGAATATGTCAGAAAAGTTCCAATTTCTCCACTAGGCAGTACATTTTCTGGTGTACACGGCTCCACTCTTCATCTCTAAATGACAAAATGACAATATGTAAACTCAAATAGCAACAGTAAACTACAAATAACAGAATGACAATCAATAAATAAATCTGTAGCAACCAGAATACCAAATTGCAAAACAAAACAAAAATGCTACGAACTTATGCACCAACCTAACATATATGAGGAGTTGTTTTTTCCGTGGTACAGGAGAGGGGTGGGGTGGGGGGGATGGAGGGTTGAGTAGTGAGCTATTCAGGTCAGAATGAATTAACATAAAAGATTCTAATTATCATGAGATACAAGGAAGCAACATAATAGACTGACAGTCATGATGTAGAGGCTTCCAAAGCAAAACTTAACATATGCACATAGTTTCAGCAGAAAACCTAATGTTAATTAACAAGTTTCAGAAACTATCAACATTTAATGTATCACTTTTTCGTACCAATAGGTAAACAAAATTGTTAGAAGTGTCTGTAATGTATACAGAGCAATGTTTAGAGAAAATTCAAAATGAAGAGGTTTCTGGCATACTGGAAACATTTCTGTAACAAGTGGTGTACAATGAAGAAACTACACAATTAAAGATTTTTTAATTCTTTCATGGGACTTAATTTACAGATGACAGTAAAGTTTTTGGAGATAAAATGATTTAATACACCAGATTGCTGTATGTGCACTGATAGCAAGGCACCGTATATAACAACACAATGCTTAACATTTTTGGAATGGATGCATTTGAAGCTTTTGGATTTTTTTTTTCGTTCCATACAACAAGTTGAACTACTGCAAAAACACTTCTTCACTTTGCTGCTACATAAAATGGTGCAAGTCACCAAATATTTAGTCAAAACAACAGTTCAAAACCTCCATGAAGTTGCTATTGCTATGTTTACTATTGCAAGAAGTGATCGGTTATACTCATGTGTTAGCGGCATCAGAATTTCTCAAAGCCAGGAGCACAAATTACACACACAGAGGCACTCACAGTTAGATGAAAGTAGCGATCTTAGTGCCACTGCTGGGAGACAGAGAGAGGCATTCTGCATGTGCACAGTGGGAAATGACTGCTGCCAGATGCTGCTGTAGTTGAAAGCTGAATTAACTCTCTGCAGTTCACTGTGTCAGGTCAGAAATCTGAGGTGGTTGTTCATCACATATTAATTTAATGGCAGCCAGTGCTACATTCCAGACAGTACTTATTTGGAATCCTACATCCCTGCTGTGCAGACATGTATGACTTCCTTATAAATGCAATCCCAGAGTGATGATACAAAGAAAAAATCTTCAATGTTTCTTTAGAACATGTAAGGCTCCACAATCAGGCAGTACTCTACCTCAGCTGATTTACCAGGCTGGTCCTGACATATTTGTCTATGGTATTCGGCACAACATTCTTGCACAATGCAACGTCTCTGCCCAATATAAGACTGTCATGGGATCCTGTGTACACCATGCTTTCTAGTGCCAAGACTGTTTCTCAATTTTGCAGATGAACATAAAAGTGCAATTAATGTCATATTAAGAGTCTTTTTGATTCTTGAATGCACGCTGCCAAAATAAGGCAGGAAGGCCATTGCAGTGGTTGTTTCTGCATCTTTATTTACATTCCTACACTTAAGTCACTTTGACCAGAAAGCATTATTATGTATCTGTTTATCTGACTAATCATTCTGTTGGAATACAGTTTTTAACTGTTGCAGCTCACCTAGCTGGTTGTCAGGTCCTGGGATTACATGTGCTTTACGTACCTGGCAGTGTAAGACCCCACCACTTTGCATAGGTGATGACAGCTTTTGCACTCGTATTAAAACTCTGCGAGTTGGTTTGCAGTAGGCACAATGGCTCAACATTATGTCATCATTTCCTTTAATCATAACATTTTGAAATAACAAGCTGCCATTGTTTTCTAGTTCCATGGTGAACTGAATCTTCAAGTGGATACAAATTTAATCTTTCTCCAGTTTAACTTACAGCTACTAAATAGTCTAATATCTATGTGTCCTGGAGCAAAGGGCTATTTTTGAGGGCTGGGCACCTAGTATGACCAGCCATATTGAATTCTTAAGTTTTATGCAAAGTGGTGGGGTCTTACACTGCCAGGTACGTAAAGCACATGTAATCCCAGGACCTGACAACCAGCTAGGTGAGCTGCAACAGTTAAAAACTGTATTCCAACAGAATGATTAGTACCAGCTTTCCTATCCATTGTGGAGTCACATGGTGTTGACATGCCTCAGCCACTTTGTACTGAAACACTCCATCAGCACAACTTTTCTGTTGACTTTGATTGATACATTCTCAACAGTTTCTCATGGTAGACAGTCCCAGTTTTACTCATTGTCTAGGCCAGCTTATACCACACACTTGCTTCATGAGCCAATTACTTTACAGATAAGTGAATTTTCGGAGCTGCACTGTTCTCGGGTGTTCTAGTATCACAGTGCCATCACTTACAGATGATCTACTGTATGATCCAAGACAATGTCATCATTTTCTACATGGACAATGTAACCAACAGAATTTGCATTCTCACTACTGCTGTTCCTTTCCTGGTACAAAACGTAACAACACATACTCCTATTCCACAGCCTATGAACTCACAATTCCCTTGAGGGAGTTAAACTGTTTACTTGTGTTTCAGATAGTTACACGGAGACCAGAGAAGTGTTTTGTTTCTTTTGTAGTTTTAACTGTTTGGACAGTGTTAATTAACTTATGATGGAACAAAGACTTGCGAACACCATCACAACAGTTAATCTGCATGAGGGGCAATGGTTTCTGTACCAAATAGTGAAGTGATGGTTCTGATTGGCAAGGCTGTTCACTGTTTGCTATTGTTTAGCACTGGATTGGTGATTGATTTTCTGCAATGTGGATGGCATTGCACAGTTAAACTACGTGACTGTCAACAGTTGGTCCCTTTCATCAGCACAGTTGTCCATGACAGACGACACTGGCAAAGAATTATCTGAAACTGAGTTACTCACAGTACTCTCAATATAGAGGAGCCTGAAAAGCTCAATGGCAGCACTACTATGCAGTAACGTCTTCTAAACATCAGCACCCACAAAATGACTGTCATCAAATACACTCATATCATGTGTGTTGCACATCTTGTACTAGACTGTCAGACCAACTGCCAGCAATAGGTCAAACAATGCCACGGTCAAGTTACATGCCAAATGACAAAAAGAGTGCTCTCTCCTCAACAAAGTATACATCTTTAGTACAATTTCTCATGAGTGCACTCACATTTCAAAAAATTGTAAGGCAAGAAGTGTCTGGAGAAAAGAATGGAGTCACAAAAAAATATACTGTAAGGGGATCTGAACTGGATGTGAAATGGCAGGGAAATTACGAGATTGGAATGAGGAGAATTTCAGCTGAGCATTTCTATTGCATAATTTACTGCCAGACACCTATTGGAAATTGAAAGCTTGTGGACAAAACGTTGCCTTCAAAATTACTGGCCTTCACTAACAACCCCGGTGAAATTACCAGCTAACATTTCACTGTGATGTAATTCCATATTGCCCAAAGTTTCTGGACACCCATTACTCATTGTTCCAAAGATGCCAGACACACAACTAATAGCAGGTAGGACCACCTTTTGCAATTGTTATAAAATTTAATCTTCAAGAAAGGCAGTTGGTGTTTTTGAGCAACTGATCGGGTACATGCACAACACTTTAGTTTATCCCAAATTTGTCCAACTAGGTTCAGCTTGGGTTTTTAAGCAGTCCAGTCCAACTAACATAGGCTATTTTCTTCAAGTCACAATGTGACAGTTTGAGCTTTGTGGACAAGAGCATTGTCACTCACCTACAGAACAGGTCTGGCTCCAAACAACTGTGTCAGTGTGGGAAGCATACTATTGCTGAAAAAGTTTTCATAAACATTCACATTCATTTTGCTACTGAGCAAAAATAAGTCAGATCCAAATCCAGGAAAAGTAACTCTGGATCATCACATTAAATGCACTATATTTCACATTCCGAAAAATCGAATAAAACTGTCCACTGACCAATGATAGCGTTGTTTCCACTACTCAGCAACGTCACGCATCGTTCATGTAAGAATCAGTGACTGGGCAGCATCACACCCATACTAACTGTATGTTATCACCCCTCAATGTCCTACTTTGTCACTGATTTACATACTTTAACTATATCTGAGGAACTCTGTAGTATTGAGAAGAATATCCAACAGACTGCTCAATATAATGGGCTCTCACAATCACACTCCATTTAAACTCATTCTTTTCCGTTCATGAGTGATTCTAGAATTAAAAATGTTTGTGATGTTTCAGCATTGTGGCTGCATATATACACCATCTACATGTTCAGTGGGATAGTGATTATAAAATTAAACATGTCTATGATGTTCCTGTGTTGTGACTGCACATATATGAGGTGCGACAATAAAGTGATGAGACTTATTTTCCTTGCAAGATGTGGCAACTCTGCAGGCTTGCATAGGCACAATATCTTTGATCTTGGTCTATAGGCTGCTTCTAGTCCAAGCGACACATCGATGAAGCTGCTCAGTCATGAGTTGTGCTGTAATAAGTTAACACGTGTTTGTGTCTCTTGTCACAGAAATGGAACCACATAATATTGTGCAATGGTATGCCATTTCTTTTTGTGTTAAATTGGGTGAAAATGTGACGACAACTTACGGTAAGCTTCAGAAGGGTTTTGGAGAGGAGGTTATGTCAAGAGCTCAAGTTTTTTGTTGGCATAAAGTGTTTAGTGAAGGCAGAACGAATGTTGTAGATGAAGACCGCAGTGGACGACCATCAACCTCACGGACAGATGTCAACTTGGCCAGGGTGTGTGAACTCGTACAATCTGATCGAAGATTATCCGTGGAAATGATTGCAGAAGAACTGAACGTCAATCGAGAAATGGTTCGTCTAGTAATAATTGAAGATCTGCATCATCATAATGCGCCATCCCATACTGCTCTGTCAGTACAGCAATTTTTAACCTAAAAACAAATTTCAGTACTACCACAGCCACCCTATTCACCGGCTATCACTCCATGTGACTTTTTTCTATTTACAAGAGTCAAAACGGCGGTCAAACAACATAAACAACACAAGATGTCCAAAAATCTGTGACGAGGGACTTTGAGGATATTACAGAAGATGAGTTCCAGAAATGTTACCATCAGTGGCAGAAGCGCTGGAAAAATTGTGTGCAATCAGAAGGGAACTACTTTGAAGGAGACAACACTAAACTTGACTAAAATGGTAAGCAACATTTTTTTCTTTCACATCAGTCTCATTACTTTATTGTCGCACCTCGTACACCACCAGATACATTATCTGTTCAGTGGAATACAGTATCTCAAAAGTCTAGCCACCAACGGTACGTTCAACCTAGATTTCTTTAAATTTTACTTAGTACAGTTCTAGGATAGATGTGAACCTACACTCTGAAAGTAAAATCTGTATTTATAACACAGTATGACCAGGAACATTCACTCATGTCCAAATTTTAAGCAGTTTTGCCTGTAAATCACTAAATTTCATAAAAAGAGTCTTAAAAGGAAGCCAAACTAAGAAAGTGTTGTCCACAGTGCTAGAGTACACCCAAGACAGGTCGGAAAACAATGAAAACAAATCTGAAGCTCAAATAAATATGCACTTTTAATATCAGTATAATCAGTGAATATTTGACCACTTACCGCCTATTTTCTTCACTCAGTACAAACCTATACACACAACTGAGTGCGAAATAAACAGCACCATAAAGAAAAAAATTTGGCCAAAGGAGCTTGTAGATACTTCCTTTCCATCTGAAATGTGAGTAAACACACAAAATGTTAGACAATTAATATATAACTAAGACATATACAATATAGCAGAGATGTTGAGTCGCAGACAGGCAGAACAAAAAGACTACTAAAGCACACCCAAAAAACCACTGTCTCTGGCTGCCACGGCCTGACCCAGAGACAATTCTCACGTGTGTGTGTGTGTGTGTGTGTGTGTGTGTGTGTGTGTGTGTGTGTGTGTGTGTGTGTGTGTGTGTGTTGAAGAAAGTCATGAATGAGATGTTCTTGTGCATTTATGTACATTTCAGGCAGCATGCAAGTGTCTCACTTGAAAATAATTAGTACTTTTTTTCCATATTACTTGCTCTCATTTTTTGATAGTGAAACTACAGCACTCTTCTTAAGGTAAAAAATGTAGTGAGTCTCATCAGTCTTCATGATCAGTACAACTGTTTTACGTTTGATTGAGCTACATCTGCATCTACATACACACAGATACTCCACAAGCCACCATAAGATGTGTGACAGCGGGTACCTTGGACCACTGCTTGTAATTTGCCCTCCTGTTCCATTCGCAAATAGATCGAGGGAAAAATGACGGTGGCAGCAGAACTGTTCAGCAGTCAGCTTCAAATGCCAGTTCTCTAAACGTTCTCAATATTTTTTCACAAGAAGAATGCCACCTTCCTTCCAGCGATTCCCATCTCTATAACACTTATGTTTTGTTCGAAGCTACCGGTATCAAATCTGGCAGCCCTCCTCTGAATTGCTTTAACGTCTTCCTTCAATCTACCCTGGTACAGATCCCAAACACTTGAGAAGTGCTCAAGAATAGATCGCCCAAGTGCCCTACATGTGGTCTCTTTTACAGGTGGACAACTCTTTCCTAAAATTTTCCCAATACACCGAAGTCTACCATTTTCCATCCCCACCACAGTTGTCACATTCTCATTCCACCACATATCGCTTTGCAACTTTACACCCAGATATTTAAATGACTTGACTGTGTCAAGCTGGACACTAGTAATACTGTATCCAAACATTAAAGGTTTGTTCTTCCTACTCATCCACATTATCTAACATTTTTCCACATTTGGGGCTAGCTGCCATTCATCACACCAACTGTAAATTTTGTGTAAGTCGTCTTGTTTCTTACTATAGTCACTCAACTTTGACACCTTACTGTACATCACGGCATCATCAGCAAACAACTGCAGACTGCCGCCCACCCTGTCCACCAAACCATTTATGTATGTAGAGAACAACAGCGGTCCTATCACACCTCTCAGGGGACTCCTGATGATAGCCTTGTCTCATCAACACTCGCCTTCGAGGACAACACACTAGGTCCTATTACTTAAGACGTCTTCGAGCCATTCACATATCTGTACATTGTGGTTTTAGTGTTCGCTGACGATGCCAAGGCAATAGAGCAACAAATAATCTATATTCAGAAACAATATGTGGTCAATGACAAGGAATCATTCACTTGTACATGAAATGGCCAACAATGTCAGTAAAATACATTAAAAATTGTTGTTTGCGAATGATATGAAACACTGATTTTTTATGATTCAATATGGTCCAATAACATTTAATGCAGCTGTGTATCCATATCATTATATAGAATAAGATCATCATATTATAGCACTTTAGCTGCTGGAGACGTTCTTGCTATATGCTGGGCTGACTGCTGAGTCATTATCACCTACTGCATTGCAACAAACCAATGAAATAATGAAAACCAGCTTTTCTGTGTTATTTTCTGGAAACTGCAATATTCAATTCATGGTCATTTCCCATATCTTTTCAATCATTTTGGCTCTTAAATTTTTCTATTTACAAAAACACACAATTTCATCTAAATTTTCTCTGTCAAGAAAACTGGATTTTAATACAATAATTAGTCTGACAATGGAGGTTTCAGAATATTCTGGTGCAAACATGTAGATTATGAACAATAGTAAAAAATGTGCCAAGATTTAGTTAGTAATTTGCAGCCCACAGATACACATCATAATTTGCATGTCTTTACAAGCAGTTTGTGGTTCTCTTGTTCTCTGAAAAATGTGTGTAATTGCACTTACTTGTACAAGGGCTCTCATTTTGTATCAAGCATATCATGGTGTGATTATTTTATATGGTTTGGTGAAAAATGTGAAGTCTTTTTCATTACGACTTTCTATTGTGACATATCATTTTTAAAGCAAAAGTTAAAATATGCTTCTGCCCACTAACAAAACAGAAGGCAAATCAACAAGTGGTGTCCTTTCTGCAAAAAAAGACTCACCATACTACCTAAAAAAAAAACAGCAACATTTCAATGAAGATATGTATAAAGAGGAGTACATTATTTGCTTAAATAATAGGTTATTTGATCCACTTTTTACCCATAAAAGTAGCATGCACACAGTCAGAAGAATGCATTGATAATCTAAGACATTTTAGTAACTGACCATTATTATGTTTAAAGAAAATTTATATATATTTTTAAGTAACCATGTCATCATAATGTCTAACAAGCATTTAGCACTGCAAACAATTGGATCAATGAGCAACTAGGCAAACTCACTGCTCCTCTATCAATGAAAATGTTATTGTGGAGCTCAAACAAAATGTGAATGTAAATTTAACAAATTTGTACTGATCAGTACTCTCTGATAGGAAATCAATGCTCAATGTAGAATGCAACATCGTACTGTGTGTGGATTCCACACATGATGCAACACTGTAGTAATTAATAGTGTCATTCTGATTTTTATAACAATTAGACTGTCATTAACTGAAGATGGACAAAGTTCAATATGAATGGAACTGAATGTAATTTTTAACAAAATGATCTCATATATTATCAGATCAACAATAATAGCATACTGAGCAGGGTGACACAATAATTATGAGGCACAACTCAATTTCAATAAGATCCTGTAATGTCTTTAGAGGTACAGTCACAATTTATGAGTTGATTTCAGCACTGTTTGCTGCAGGCTTTCAAATGTATTTACTGTGAATACGGTGATGACACAAGTTAGCACGATATAGCATAGTTGTCACAACTTATGGACTGACTCTCGTATATTCCTAGCGTCAACATTTAAAGCCGGTTCACAGAGCTTTGTTAGTTGACTTTGTCAGGATAGTTTCCATTTAGTCAAGAGTCTGCCAGTTGAGCTCTTTCAACATCTCTGTGACACTCTCCTGTGGGTCAAACAAACCTGTGATCATTCATGCTCCCCTGCACTGTATACATTCTATATCCCCTGCTAGTTGTATTTGGTACGCTCCCACACACTTGAGCAATATTCTATGGTGGGTCACACAAGTGATTTATAAGCAATATCCTTTGTTGACTGATTGCATTTTCCTAGGATTCTACCAATAAACTGCAGTCTCCTACTTGCTTTACCAATGACTGAGCCTATGTGATCATTCCATTTCATGTCCCTACTAAGTGTTATGCCTCAGGTATTTGTATGAACTTACAGATCCCAACTGTGACTCAGTGATATTACATTTAGAGGATACTACATGTTTTCATTTCGTGAAGTGCACAGTTTTACATTTTGGAACACTTAAAACATTGTCAATCATTCCATCACTTTGAAATCTTATCAAGGTCTGAATGAATATTTGTACAGCTTTATTCAGACTGTACTTCACTGAAGGTAATTGCATCATCAGTGAAAAGATTGGTGTTGCTATTAATATTGTCTGAAAGATGATTAACATACAATATGAAGAGCAAGGGACCTATCACATTTCACTGGGGTACATCCCAAGTTACTTCTACATCTGTCGATGACTCTCCATTGAAGATAACAGGCCGCATGCTCCCTACAAAGAAATCCTCAGTCCAGTCACATATTTCACCTTATACCCAATATGATTGTACTTTTATAATAAGTGTAGGTGTGGTATTGGAGTCAAATGCTTTTCATAAATTGAGAAATACTGCATCTACGTGACTACCACAGCTTTCAAGATGTCATGTGAGAAAAGTGTGAACTGTGTTTCACATAGTCCATATTTAAAAATCCATGCTGGTTGGTATGGAGGAGGTCGCTCTGTTCTAGATTCTTCATTATATTTGACGTCAAAATATATACAAAAATTCTACAATAAAGAGATGGCAAGCATGTACTATGATAGACTGCAGTCCACAGGGTGGCTAACTCAGCTGCAAATTGGGTATAGAATCTGACAGGGAATCCATCAGGCCCCGGGTCTTTGCTCAATTTTCACAATTTTAACTGCTTCTCAATGTCACCTGCACAAGTATCTATTTCACTAATCTTCTCAGTGGTATGAGAATTAAATTGGGGCAATACTGCTGGGTCAGTAAATGAACATTTCAAAACAGTATTAAGCATTTCTGCTTTTGCTTTGGTACTATGAACTTCAATTCCTGTCCCATCCATGAATGACTGGACATTAACTTTGGTGCCACTAACAGCCTTTACGTATGACAAGAATTTCTTTGGGTTTTATGAAAGATCATTTGACAATATTCTGCTGCAGTTGTCATTGAAGGCTTCACACATTGCTCTCTTGACTGTCAAATGCATTTCTTCAGCAGCTCTGTATCTATAGCCCAATGCTCTGTTTTATACCTATTATTCAGTAGCATGCATTTCTTTAGAAGTTTTGTTTCAGTGACTGTGTACCATGGAAGATCTCTCCAGTATGAACTGTCCTACTGGGTACATATCCATCCAGTGCATGGACAACTATTCTTTTAAACTTGAGTCGTAGTTCCTCTAGATGCTCCTGTCCAGAGCTAAAAGTTTCAAGTTCCTCATTGAGATATGACATAAATCTTTCTGCTTCTTTTAGTTGCGCTGTGTGTTTTAGTATTCATTGTCACTGTAACTGCCTCATGGTCACTGATAGCAGTTTAAATCTGGACTTCCTCAAAGAGGTGAGGTCTGTTTGACATCACTAGATCTAATACATTGGGCTGGTGCATAAGTTCATAGCATTTGGCAGAAGTTTAATAAACTCAACAGATACCCCACAACAGAGACTTTAGTCATCAGTAATATATTGTCCTTCACTATTGACAACAGTCAGCCAATGCTGGGTTAACTTTTCAATTCTGCAACAGTAGAAATCATGTGATTCTGAGGTGAAAAGCTCATCAAGCCATGTTCCGAGTGCATTTTTATCCAGAAAGCTAGTTACTTGAAGGTTGTTTGATAGAGCGCAGAAAAGGTGAAAATCTAAGATCAAGTGAATAAGGTGGGTGTGTAATGACTTTGAAATCAAACTCCCGTATAGTGTCATTTGTCAATCTAGCAGAATGCAAGCGGGTGTTATTGTGAAGCAGCATCTCTTTACACAGTCTTCTTGGTTGTTGTTCTTGGACTGAGTCTGCGAGGCATCTCAGTTGCTGAGAATAAATGTCCCTCGCGGAAGCAATTCATGGTACACCACACTAGCACTGTTCCACCAGATGCATAACATTATCTTTCATTGATGTGTGCAGGTCTTTGTGTGGGGAGCTGCTACTTTGTTTGGGCTCAACCTTCCCTTTCTTTTCTTTATGTTAGCATAAGGACATCATTTCTTGTTATCAGTAATGATACAGGATAGGAATGGACGTGTTGTTCTCAAGCCAATTGATAATAACCAAGCGGAGATGTGCATAAGCCCACTCACTGATTTTTGTGATTTTGGCTTAGAGCATGTGGTACCCATAAACTCAATTTTCGAATTTTCCCCACTGCATGCAAATGTTGCATGAAGGCGAAATGATTACAGTTCATCAGCTCTGCTAATTCTCGAGTACAGTGTTGTGGATCATAGGGGATTAATACATTTAAACTATCTTCATCAAACCCTGAATGTCTTCCTGAATGTGGAGAGTCAATGTCATAATGATCCTCCTTAAAATGGGGAAACCATTTTATTACCCTGCTCTATCCAACAGCATTATTCCCATACATAGCACAAATGTTTCTGGCAGTCAAAGCTGCTGCCACCCCTCTACTGAACTAAACAGATGAATACATCAGAAATGTTTCGATTTCTCCATTTGGTACTCCATTTTCTAGCGCCCACAGCTCCACTCACTGTCTCCAAATGACAATATGTAAATTCAGATAGCGTCAGTGAACTACAAATAAAAAATTACAATGGATAAATAAACCCACAGCAACCAGGATACCAACATGTGAAACAGAAATGCTAGGAACTTGTTCACCAACATAATATTTCCACCATGAGTGGGGTTCCAAACTGTGTGTTCCAGGTAGTTTTTACAGAAAGGTGTGCACTACACATCAGAGGCTGCTACTCAGGTAACTGACTGTGTGTGGGGTGCAAACAAGAGTTTTTTAGATTAGGCAACTCTCCATCCAATCCAGATAACAATACTTGTACGAATCCGAGAAGCATCAGTGTTAGATCGAAAGGAATGCCTCTCAAAGGTGAGAGTACTGAAATCCTAATGGTAAACTGCTGCAGCATTTGCAGCGAAATGGTAGTTTGAAGCACTTATGAAAAGCAGTGAAGCTCACATAATACCAGGCACAGAAAGCTGGTGGAAACTTGAAATTGACAGCAGTGAGATTTCTAGAGACAATTTAAGTGTATATTGAAAGGATAGGAAAATGGCAAATGGAGGTGGTGTATTTGTCTCAATAGACAAGAAACTCGAATCCACTGAGACAGAAATTGAAGCTATATGTGAGGTGGTTTGGGCAAGACTCGGTATCAGTTTAGAGAAAACCTCAGTTCACTTGTAAATAAGTTCCCCAATCATACTGTAATCATTGGTGGAGACTCTAATCATCCAACAATCAATTAGGAAAATTAGAGTTTTGTCAGTGATGGGCATGATAAGACATACTTTACAACCATACTAAACGGCTTCTCTGAAAACTACCTGGAGCAGATGGTTAGGAACCCTCTCATGATCAAAACATATTGAATCTAATGACAACAAACAGACCTGACCTCTTTGAGGACATCCACACTGAAACTGGTATCAGTGACCATGATGCAGTTGTGGCAGCAATGATTACCAAAGTACAAAGGACAACTAAACCAGGCAGCAAGATATATCTGTGCAGTAAAATACATAAAAAATTAGTAGCATCATATCCCAAATAGGAACTTGAAACTTTCAGCACAGGGCAGGAGAACGTAGAGGAGCTCCGGCTCAAGTTTAAAAGAATAGTTGACCACACACTGGATAGATACATACCCAGTAGAACAGTCCATTATGGGTGGGAACCTCCATGGTATACAGTCATTGTAAAGATACTTCTAAAGAAACAGAGGCTACTCCATAATATGTGTAAAACAAAATGTAGGGCTATAGAATGAGAGATGCTGACTGCCTGATGCCTTCAATAACAACTGTAACTGAAAATTGTCAAATGATCTTTTACAGAACCCAAAGAAATTCTGGTCGTATGTAAAGGCTGTTAGAGGTGCCAAAGTTAATGTCCAGTCCCTAGCAAATGAGACGGGAACTGAAATTGAGGGTAGCAAAGCGAAAGCTGAAATATTTAACTATGTTTTAAACTATCCTTTACAAAGGAAAACCCAGGATAATTGTCCTGATTTAATTCTCAAACCACTGAAACGATGAATGAAATAAGTATCAGTGGTAGTGGTGTTGAGAAACAGCTGAAATTGTTAAAACTGAGCAAAACTCGCAGGCCCAGTGGAATCAGTGTCAGATTTTATATTGCATTTGCAGCCGAGTTAGCCCCTCTTCGAAATATAATATAATGTAGATCTCTTGAACAAAATACTGTGCCCAGTTCTTGGAAAAAAGCTCAGTCACACCTATCTACAAGAAGGGTAGTAGAAGTTATCCACACAACTACCATCCAATATTTAACAGAATGATCTTCTCAATGCAAACCAGCACGGATTTCAAAAACATCAATCATGTGAAACTCAGCTCTCACTTTTCTCACATGACATACTGAAAGCTTTGGATCAAGGCAATCAGGTAGATGCAGTTCTTCTTGATTTCTGAAAAGCATTTGAGTCAGTACCACATCTTTGCTTATTGTCAAAAGCTCGATCATATGGGGGTATCATGTGAAATTTGTGACTGGACTTTTTGCTAGTGTGGTGTCACAAGGCTTAGGCCTGTCCCACCCCTCATTAAATAGACCAAAACTTATACGAATAATTGTAAGAACAGTTATTATTATTATGTTCCTTAAGTTTGTTTTTGGGTTTTCAGAAATACTGTGGGAAGAAAGTTTATTTATGTTGCAGATAACGTGGAAGACGTTGCCCAACGATCACCACGAAAGTTCGACGTAGCGGCAAGTGGGCAAGGAATAAAACAAATGCTGCAAACTACCGCGAGCCGTGGAAGAGCCTGGGCCGCGAGGGCGTCAAGCTTCCTAGATCGTTGTTGGACAACGTCAAAGGAAGAGATATTCTGCTTTCTCTTTGTAAAAAGATCGATCGAGTCTTGAAAGGTTCTTGTAAAACGTATAGGCGGGCGACACATTAGGTGGGACCTGATGCCTGTTGTACTTCCACAATCATTAACAAGTTGTTAAATGTCAAAACCAATAGTTCATCATTTATATAGATAAAAAGTAGTAAAGATATAGGAAAGGAAGAGTTGCGGCGTTAGAACGAAAAGTGATACATCGCTCAGCAATGAAGAAGGGCGT
Organism: Schistocerca nitens; assembly: GCF_023898315.1. NCBI lineage: Eukaryota > Metazoa > Arthropoda > Insecta > Orthoptera > Acrididae > Schistocerca > Schistocerca nitens. The sequence continues at coordinate 370,772,404 of NC_064618.1, forward strand.
AAACAGTGGGTGTTACGTGGTGAAAACAAATCAACTGATAAAATAGTAAGTCTGTAATTAAGCATAAGGCAACGTAACACTGCACTAGGGAGGACACAGTATGTTATCCTGGACAGAGAGTCATCGTCAGATGTAGAAGTAGTGTTGGGTATACCCCAGTCACGTGTGTTGAGACCCTTGCTGTTCATATTGTACATTAATAACTTTCAAGACATGTCTGCTTGTGTCTGTGTATATGCGGATGGATATGTGTGTGTGTGCGAGTGTAACCCGTCCTTTTTTCCCCCTAAGGTAAGTCTTTCCGCTCCCGGGATTGGAATGACTCCTTACCCTCTCCCTTAAAACCCACTTCCTTTCATCTTTCCCTCTCCTTCCCTCTTTCCTGACGAAGCAACCGTTTGTTGCGAAAGCTAGAATTTTGTGTGTATGTTTGTGTTTGTTTGTGTGTCTATCGACCTGCCAGCGCTTTTGTTTGGTAAGTCTCATCACTTTCTTTCTTTTTAGATATATTTTTTCCACGTGGAATGTTTCCCTCTGTTATATTCATATCATAATAAATTGTTAATGTATACTGAGTACACTAGTGATCATATTTTGCTTCCATGGAGAGCACCTAATGTTAATTTTATATCTAATGAACATTCGCTGGCCAGTTCTATTTGTCAAAAATCCCTCTAGCCAATAACAATTTGTTAAATGGCTCCACAATCATATCTAGGTGGTGAGTCAATGGTGTTGAAAGTATTTTAAAAATCCATGAAGATGGAATTGAATAAAACTGTTCACCTACACTTATCATATGTGAGAAAAGCAAGCTGTGTTTCAAGTAACTAATTCTTAATAAACCAATTATGATTATTTTAGAAATGCTTATTTTATTTCAGGATAGGGGGGAGAAGAGAACAGTGTCATAATCTACACACACACACACACACACACACACACACACACACACACACACACCTGGCTAACTGGCCTTCATTTGACACACACACACACACACACACACACACACACACACACACCTGGCTAACTGGCCTTCATTTGAGACAGAGAAAACACATAAGATATTAATATTCAAGACATCATTCTGTGTAGTTTTTGCAGTTGGGTGGTTTATTAAAATGTTTCACTAGTAGGTATATTACTCAGTGGTCCTTGCACCTTAATGAAATAGTAATAAATTCAGTACAATAGTCACTCATCAAATTTAGATACACTAGTTCCACGAAGAAAATGTTCAGCACCCTAGCAATGTCAAAGAGGAGAGATACCAGAGATTATATGCTATCATCATAATTGCAGTAAAAAAATATGGCATTTTGCTGGTCCACACAGGGTTATGGGAACTCTAACAAATCTACTTACATTTACTAGAATTTTATATCTTTTCAACAATGTGACCATTGGAGAAAGAGCACTACCTCATTGTGAGAAGCAAATGGGGAGGAATTACCTACGGCCTTTTAAATAAATCAGCATGCATTTAACTGAAATGGTGAATCTAATAACAGCAAACCTAAATCAGAATGACCAGATATGGCAGATGGTATAAATATTACAAGTGAGGCACTTTTCTAATACATCACATTCCTACATTCTCATACCAATATATGCACCATAAACACTAATGGTTATTGCAGTTTTACTATCTAGCTCTTCATTGCAAATAATGAGATAAATGTTAGGCTGCTTATTTTGATACAGCCAAGGCCAATAACTTATCTCCCACCTGACTGACTAATTTATCTTCAAGTATCAAAAAGATATAGGGCCTGATTTAACCCAACTTCATGTCAGATACCAAGTTTGTTTTATTTCCAGATGATACAAACACTGCAACAAATACCAAATAAAGTATAGCCTTAGAAAGATCAGTTAATGAAATTTCTCATGGATACTAATAAAGAAGCAGCTGACTGTGTTAAAGCACTTAAACAAATCTCTATTTGCAATACAAATACTGTCAGACATACGTGGTATTAAAATAGAAAAGCTAGGTTACTACACTTAGGCTACTTTCATTCCAAAAAGTCATATGGGGTTAGCTTGGCTTGGAGAGTTACTCCAAAAACTAAAGTTTTCAGAGGCCAAAAATGTGCAAAAACAATGATATGTGGTGCAAACTCAAGAACGTCTCACAGAGGACTGTGTAGAAAACTATGACTATTAACTACGGTTTCTCAAACTATTCATTCATTGATGAAATTCATTATTAAAATATATCTCTTTTTCAAACCAACTGTTCAGTTCATGACATCAGTACTAGAAACAACAACAGTTTTAAATCTTTGTGGAAGTCACTTACTTTAGTCCAGAAACTTGTCCATTATTCAAGAGCTCACATTCTCAATAACCTGCCAGCGTCCATAAAAGGTTAACTACATACTAATTACGTTCAGTTTAAGAGGAGCCTACAGGATTTACTGATGGCCGATTCCTCCTACTCTGCAGATTAATTTCTTAGTAGAACCAATGGATGTGTGCATATTACTAATAATATCAAATAATGGAAGTATTATGTACAATCCAACTTCTGTATAAATTCAGGACAATAATGCTATCAGTGTAAGTAAGAGCTGTAAAATAATTTCTCTACTTGATGATGGATCACTACAGTAGCCCAAGATTTGTCGTACACACCTTAGTGCATTGAACATTTATATATTTTGTGACAAGTTTGTCATCTTATAAATGAAAATATTTTAAAGGATTTTTTACTTATTCCATATCCATGAGGACCACTTCACTTGGGGTCTGTGGAAGGTACATTAGTGGTATTTTTTTTCTCTCTCTTTGTAAATATTTAATGTTTACTTATGTTCTGACATGTTCTACTGCTGGAGGATATCCTCACTTTGGATCTAGTGGAACATTACATCTGTGAAGGGCATTCTTAATGTTTAGTCATCATTCTAGCTGCTTGAAATCATCTCAAGCTAAAAGCAATTCATATATAGAATAGGACAGTTTAGTGTTTGGAAATGAGTGCAATTTGTCTCTCACAAATAACTATCTCTGTGCAAATGTCTAAGACTATGAAGTATCCAAGACTTTTGTACAGGCTCTTAGTAGAAAAATCAACTAGCACGGTAAATATTTTTCGGTAACATGAAAATAACACTATGTGATCAAGTGCTTCTTTCAAGTCCAATATGCTAAACAACATTCTCCAGCATTTATATTCAGTCTAGCAGCATATAAAGCTTTTTTTCATGAATGCAATTTAGCTGACAAATGACAAACCTGAAGAGTAACCGCCAGAAACAACCAAGTCCAGTGCACGTGGCAACTTCTCCAGTATAAGTGATAGTCATATTTAGTTTTCAATCCTTCTGCGTATGTGAACCTGCAAAACACAATTATGGCCAATTATTGGATCATCCTCCAAAATAATGTACAAAAGTAATCTCATATGACAATAAAACCACGTCATTACAAGCTTCAATAATGTTTAAGCTTCAAAGTAAAATACACGTCCAGAAATTTACTAATCAAACAGCTATACAATGTTTAGGATGGGCAAGATTGTTATACAGATTTCTTAAAATAAATTACTATTTATTATTTATTTTGATTAAGAGATAAGTTACCTCATCATGGAATTAATTAATTTTGAATTATATAGGGTCCAACGGAATCAAAAAGAAATTCAGTAATGTGGAACTACATAGGGTTCAGTGGAATTGTGCTCTCTGAACTTTGGCATAAGTGCACACGATAGTGTATGAAATATAAAAGTTAGATGCAACAATAAAATCTTAGGGCTAGTGCATATTCGCGGGTAGTGCACTAAATGTGAAGTAGATGGAGTTGTTTTGAGTGGAAATTGAGGAAATTATTGAAAATGGGAATTTTATTCAAAAGGGGACTGTTTCTTTGTGGATTTAGCATATCATAGTGTTTCTCTATGAGACAGGATCCAAGGACATTTAATAACATTATCACTGCCTTTCTGGACTGAAACAGAGAATAAATAGACTGATACAGAAATATCAGTATCTCTAGAATTAAATTATTATTTAGAGTGTGTATTACTGATGAAGTCATTTATAAATGTGCTTGCATATGTAAATGGAGTTCTTTCTTTAATTATATGTTACTATTAGTATTTACATTTTACTTATGGACGTATTACATTTCTTGATCTACTAACATGTTTACAATGTCTAGCTTGCTTCCCAGAATGTTGTCATGGCCTTTCGATTATACCTCACAGACACTGTTATTTTACAATGATACAGCACACTGATAAATATCTATCACTCACTCCCTTTCAGAATCCATAACTTAATCAACTGATGATCGTAGTCTGTCACACTGTTTTATAACAGCAAACAATAATACATACAGTTCACCATTTCCCTGAATCTTTCTACACAGTGTTTCCAAATTCTCAACATACACATTTGAGCTCATAGCAGGAAGTAAGGAGTTACCATTTTGCAAAATAACTTTTGTCCAGAAGCGAACCACATACTGTACGTAATAGAGGAGCAATCATGTAAAACAATGTTCTTCTCAGACTTTCATTTGTTGGCCGAATGAGCAACAGAAATTCAATGTAGCTTTACAATTATTATAACTGTAGACCACTTAATGCTAAAGGAAAAAAACTTACAGCATTTGTGTGTTACATTGTTTGCTTCGTATCCGGGGCCAGTTTAAGGCCCAAGCGACACAAGCTGCCACTTGGGACACCAAGCTATGATGGGCACCAAAGGTGCCACAATTGTGAAATTTCTATACAAGATGTATCACAATCAGTAGTGGCCAATTTGGGCAGCAGACAGAGTGTGTTCTAGTGCAACATTTGAGTACAGTGCATATCACAATTAGTGGTGAAAACTGACATGATGAAACTGTACGAGGAAAAAAAATCGCTTGGTGGGAAAATTTTTCTGTAACCTGTCCTTTCTGTATTACTTCCTACATGGAGTGTACTTAAAACTTTTACGCTAATGGAATAGTGATTATCAATGGGCATTGGAAGAATTATTAAGTCATTTAAATGATCTCTGCAAAACGAGCAGTCATCTATTTCACACAATATTCTTATTGCTCATTTTTGCTGAATAAATACTTTATTTAAGTGCTCCACACCAGAAGACAATTTCATAAGATAACAGCAAGTGAAAATATGCAATCACAGTTATCTTTGGGCAACGCAATGAGAGATACTTCTAAGAGCAAAACATGCTTATATGAACTGCTTCATTTGTTTATCTATGTATTTGCAGCATTTTAATTTATCCCATTGGACCCCAAAGACATTTACACTCAAGAGTTTCACATAATGTACGACCACTAACCTCTGTCTCTATTATACACAGTACCTTGCAAATAAATTAAATAGCCCACAATTTGCAATGAGGATGTTGTACAATGATGCTACCAGTATGACACGAGGATACTGTACAATGCTACCAGTGAAGACATAAGAAAAGCAGTATATCATGGCTTCTTTGAATCAGTAATAAGGTATCGAATTGTGTTTTGGGGTAACTCCTTGTCAAACATTAAAACTTCAGAAAAGCTTCGTTAGAAATATGCACAATGTAGGGTGAAGAAAATCATGTTGCCCTCTTCTAAAAAATATAAATATTTGTCTCAATGTTATTTAAAACTGAGGACAGGCCTGCTAATAAATTTCTTTTAATTATGTAAAACATACACTATTAAAATATGTCAAATTGTAATCAGTACACAACAAGTATCAGAAACTGATGGATCTACACTTCATTATGTTCAAATGGCAGAAAGGAGGTGCACATGGTCTTACCACCCCTTTTATTTATCCCCAATGAAAAGATAATTATTGAGCATATAGGTCTTGTTACCCTCAAATGTAAAAGTCACTTGACTGAAGAGACTGTGTTGCTTTTTGTTAATGGAAAAAGTAACCACTGTTTAGAGCACACACTGATGAAGATTCAGTCAGCGATATCAGACCTGCCACACAGACAAAGAGACTTGTCATCTCAGCAAATGGAATAACTCATTGTAGCTCACAGTTAAATGTTATCAGCCAGAGAATGCATGGGGCATCCTAACTCTGAAATTGAGTTGGTCTTCCACATGTCATCATGTCATAGGTCTACCAGAGGGCCAACAACAGCTGCCAGCCGGAGTGGCCGAGCAGTTCTAGGCGCTACAGTCTGGAGCTGCGCGACCGCTACGGTCACAGGTTTAAATCCTGCCTCAGGCATGGATGTGTGTGATGTCCTTAGGTTGGTTAGGTTTAAGTAGTTCTAAGTTCTAGGGGACTGATGACCTCAGAAGTTAAGTCCCATTGTGCTCAGAGCCATTTGAGCCAACAACAGCTTAGAGAATTGCAACAGCAGATAACTTTTCCACACTACAGAGGATCACATGCTAATTCATTGTTGGCAACAAAATCTGATAAGCAGCTATAATTTCCAGAATGATCTATCTATGAAGTTCAGATATAAGCTTTCCACTCGATGCTAATCACAAATTACAGCACAAAGGGGACATTATGGATATAATGCTACCAACATTGGAAATGTTAGGCATAAGAAAATATGATCTGGACTAATGACGCAGTACATACTGACACCTACTGCTTTCGTGATATGAATTTGTCAATACATATTTGAACCTTTTTTGCCAACACAGTACAGTTTAAAACAGTTGTGACACGCCATCTAGTGGATAACAAAGAGTGAAATCCAAGCCATTGATGGGTGTGCAATGTTCGTTCCATACATTTTGTCAGTGGTCATTAAACTGCGGCCACAGGCTACATGTGGTTGGAATCAAGGATTCATGTGACCCGAGGTTCTCAGCAGTACTTTGTAATAATGAGAATCTAGCAACCAACAGGTGAATCCAAGAACTTCTTTATAGTGTAGTTTTCCTACACAGTAACAAACAAAAATTAGGCAATTACAGTGTGACAGCTCTGGAATTGCTCAGGATGGCTGCAGTCTGAAACAGGACAATCAACACAAAGTGTTCCAAATGGTGTTGGCTTATCGGTCAGCAGGGGAAGGTGAGGAGCTGTGTAAAATGGAGCACAGTGTAACATTTGGATTTGTGTATCATGTTGCTAGCTTTGTGTTTAACATATTTCCAGTTGTCTTTGTTATCACTTTTGGCCAGTGAACTTTGGAAGTGTTTATATGAGGGCCATATTGAAAGCTGTGAGCAACCCACCATTAAAATTCCAATTCCAACAAAGTAACAAAAACAACTGCAAGACAGTAATACAGACTTAACACCATATGTTGCCATATTGTGATGTCATTAGCATCTATCATGTGACCACATGCAGTACTTCCAAAATGGCTGACATCAATGTTTTGTTTCATTGAATTCTTTGTCAAAGGGGGGAAAATGTGCTACTGAAATTCACCTCCGACTTCATCCTACCTATGGAGAAGTTAGCATCGGCACTAGCAGTGTTACGAGATGGGTGAAATATTTCAAAGGTGCAGATACGAGTATCCAGGAAAAGACTGGTGATGGTGGCCCTCGCACTACTTCCACACAGAACACTACAAGGAAATGATTCTGGTCAACTTTGTCGAATCTGGACAAACCATAAAATGCTGTCCGCTATATCCTGATACTTTTGAAGCTCCATCGCGCATTTTGCCATAAATGGCCTGGGAAGGTCATCTTGTGACAGAATAACCCATGTCCTCCCACTGCTCATATTAGGATATTTTGGTGGGAAACTCTTCCATGTCCTCCCTACTTTTCTGACTTGGCACCCTCCAACTAACATCTTCTCGGTTCTCTTACGGAACAGGTGCGAGGACAATGCTACGAGACAATGGAGGGTGGTTGACAAACAGTTAATCTGTGTCTTCTGGAGGTTGGAAAGAAGTTCTGTCATAAGAGTATTTTCAAACTTGCAGAGTGATAGCAAAAATGTGTGCAAAGAACTGAAAACTATGTCAAAAAGTGTCAGAAAGTTTATAGAATAAGATGATGTACTTGGTTTGTCTAAATAATAAGGATTAAAAGTTATTAAAAAAATTTCTGATTATTTTCAGTGAGACTCTCGTATTTCATCTTTGGTGTGTAATTAAAAAAAATTTTTTTTTTTGGATTATGTAAAGTAAAATTTTATTACATGATATTCTCTCTATTTTTTATAATCACAAACAATAGGTGTTATTCTGAGTCTTATGGCCACAGTCATATACTAGTTTAACATATGAAGTTGCAAAAATTCATAATTTTTGCAAAGAAAGTTTGTGTTATAGTAATGTGAACTGTGCAACCCCTGTTGTAGACACCACAGACAATGATGAAGATCAAAGTGTGTCACAGGTAGGCCCATCTAATACACCAACTGAAGAATATAGACCATGCAAGAATTTAACTGGCCTGATATTTTTAGAGGTTTCCCTAAAGCTGACGGAATAATAAGTAGCCGAAAAAAATAGAAAAACGGAAATGAATATCACTGTACAGGTAACCTAGTTAAAAAGTGTTTGAAGATCATTCAAGACAGTGAAAAAACTAAAAGCAACAAGAGAAATCGTTTTCCAAAGATTCTAACTTGGGTGGAACTGTGGGAAATAAAATGTGTGAATCTTTAGATTATTCAGACAATAAAGATATTAAAGGTCTAAACGGGGGCAGGGAAACATTAGGCCACCTGTTCAAGTTGGTTAGGTTTTAGTAAAATTTCCTGATAAGAACCTACTTCGCAATATATTGGTTAAGAGATGAGAAAGGAGGAGGATGGAGGTGACCATGAAGTGACATTTCTGCAGAGAGATGGCAAAAATCAAAATGCATTTGTACATCTGTATGAAGCTGATATAACAAAAAGTCAGAAAAAGGTGTACTCATGGTTTTACCGAAAACAAAAGGTCAGCATGGACGCATTAACTCTGGCCCCTATCTAAAAGGTTTTACTGCCGAATGAATACTGTGAAAAGATAATTAAATTATTTTCAAAGACTCTAGATATTAATTTTGTCTAGCACCGGTATTTCACTGTAGCTCAATTTATCGCGCCCTTACTATAGGTAGCCTATCGGGGGATCATAAAACACTAATATTCACGTAAGTTACCAATTAATAATACAATCTGTACATACGTGGGCTGGGATGCCGTCCCATAGTGTCAGTACTGTTCTTGGGCAAAAACATTTGAGGACCAATGCATTAGATACAAAACCTAAAGCATCTCAATGCAAACGTATATGTTCGTAAAGACAATATGTCACGCTAGCTTTCCAAACCGTGCCAGAAGTATTTTGTTCAACCACATGACCGTTCTTGCAGAGGAAAATTACGCTGGCTCAACTCAGTGGAAGGTACAGCACTTGCTACACCGTGGAAAAAGGATCCGCGAGTGCGCGTCTTGGGTTTCATTGTGACAAATTTCCGCAAGTTACAGGCTGCAGTTGAATATTCATGAATGAACAAAACTCCCAATACCTGTAGCAACTTGTGGGGGAGCTAGCTACACTTTCAGGAAAACGAGTTGATACCAACCGCTCAATGGTCTGTTTATCTTGCCCTGAGTACCAGCGTTGTTCATAAACGTAAGAGAAGGTACTTCGCTCTCTGTCACTATTCTACTGCTTCACCCAGTATCGGCACGTCTTTCCGCATCTTCATTTGCTTCTCACTCAGTTTAACTAGTACACTAAACGACATACCAGCGAATGATACATCGAATAATTACAACTACAGTGTAGCACTTGCCAAAGTACTAAGAAAATGACGTTGCCGACGTATTTTCTACTATTCGGCCATAACACGAGGATTCTAAGTCCCAGCTGTCTTGCAAATGCTTTACTTTCGTTACTGTGTCGATATGTGACAAGTTCCCCACGGCAGTGGCGCGACGCCTGTCCTATTCTCGCAACTCCTATTTTTGCGCTTTCAGACTGTATTTCAACTTCAACCAACACTGTCACAAGGGCTGCAGCAGTTCAGACGGGAAGAGGTACACTAAACTACGTCCATGAGGTTCTGCCAAGGAGAGAACTGGACTCTCCCCCCCCCCCCCCCCTTGTACTTTTCTGCATGCGTAACTTGTACGCAGATATTTATTTCATATAGTAAAAGCTTCATTTAGCCCAAACTTTAGTGTCTGTATGTGAAAGAATATACAGCCAAAACTTAAAACGGTTTTTCAACAACGACGATGTGGCCCTTCAACCTTGAAATTTTATCAGATCACAACGGTTGGCAGTCCCTGACCCAGCTACTCGCAATTCGCCGATTGATTTCCGATTCATGCGTGACTTCAGAAGCGAAGAAAATATGTTGGAAATAACGTTTATTTTTTCCAACATTCGTCCTAATAGCATTGTGATTATACTTTTGTCGGCAATTTACGCAGTGCACCGTAGATTTTCTTGTTGTAATAACAAGTTTGCCAATAAAAATAAAACCTTTAAAAATGCGAAAATTTCACACCTGCTTGTAGAAAATTAACAGCAAGGAAAAGCAGAAACTGTGGAAATGTTGAAAACTTAGCATTCCCACAAAGATTTGCAAAATCGCTTTCTTCACATTTCATTTTTTAAGCGTCTAGTTGCAGTTTTACACATCGTGCAAACGCGTTACTCGAACCACTCCAACGTTCACAACAATAGTGAAAATAATATTTTCGTTAACTCTTGAGAATCAATAAACTTTATAAATTCATTAACAAAATTTTTATAAATCAAAACATGTTATACCTTCAACAGCAATCAATTCCACGAACGAGCGCCGAGTACTAATTATTGAAACAATGTTTACACTCAGTTACATATGTGAAACATCTGTGGAGTTATACACAGAGAAGCGAAGGGTGGCGACAGTAGTCTCAGAAGTCACTAGTACACGAGAAGACTAAGTTAAGTTTCTTTTTAAGCTTGCAGACTGTGTAATAAATAAGGAATCAATCACATAAAGCAATCAAAACCTCGTGCAAGTGAGAGCAAAAACCATAATCTCCAGAGATTCAGGTTTAGTAGCTCCCATCTCTCAAGTCACGTATCGTTGGATTACCCATTTCCTGCAAAGATCTCCAAGCTTGTTACTCGGTTGATTTGAAATATATATATATATATATATATATATATATATATATATATATATATATATATATATGTGTGTGTGTGTGTGTGTGTGTGTGTGTGTGTGCTATACAACGTGACACACACATTGTAAAAACCTAATCCTTTGTTAAACTATTCCTGTTTCGAAAGTAAAGCGACAATGAGCTACGTCTGCAGCGATAGCAGATCCTATAGGCCTGTTAGCCTGTACAGATCGAAGTACTTATCGGTGCAGTGGTATGTTGGTAAGATTCATTTGCAAAAAGTTGTGTATTATTCCACACTTTTGCAAACAGGAAATAGGTGAGACGACGAACGAGCTGCTTGCAAACAACGCTATGTAAAACACAATTAGGAGAATAAGAATGTGCGAGCTATTTTTTCGAACGCTGAATACGGTATCCAAAATATGGACACGAATTTCATCAAAAATTGTTGCTCAACTTGCTGCTAGACGTGCATTACATATAAAAGTATCAGCAGCTTTTAAAGGGAAAATAATCCAGTAGAAATCTGCCTGAAAGGTCGAGAAGTCTTTCAATTTCGAAAAGAGAAGTCTGAATGACCTAGCAGCCTTCCATATAGTGACACCATTGTTCAATGATATGAAATTCTGTGAAACCTGATCGTCGGGCTCCATTTCGAAAGCTAAGTCACTTCTACATAAGCATGTTCTTTAGAATTTACCACGAGACAGCAGAAATCCTGGAGAAAATGGAGAGAACTATTTGAAGCAATAACCCTAGCCTTAATTCCATGAAGATATCATCAGGTCAAGGAGTCCTGTTGTGTACAGCAGTTCATGAAATCGGCATTGACACATTTTTCAGTTTGACATGCAGAATTTATTATGAACGATGGCTTCGCGATTTTACTTCTAAAAGCGTCATGCATTTCCTTTTGCTGCCCATCAATATTTCAAAGTAAGTTTACTTCAACATTCCATACACTATTAATAAATATTATTCTTACATAGCTGGAAACTGACCTCCCTGTCAAGTACGAAAAAAAAAAAAAAATCACAATGGTTAACATACTGTCACGTAAGCGAAGAAAAATGCAAAGAAATGCGACTTACCAACCCTACTTACAATGCTGAAGTAAGAGCAATATTCAACAAATCAGCTAGTAAAACTATCTTCTTGCGGAACGGTAGTAAGCAGGGAAATCTGTTGGAACAAATGTACCACTCGAGGTTTCTGACGCGCGCGAAACAGCGGCCCCATAATTATGTTCCTTCCTCGCAACAGTAAAACCGTTGCGAATCGTGGCCAGGAACCGAGAACAGCCGAAGCGGTAGCTGAACGTCATCACGTGTGGTTTAGGGAAGGGGAGAGGGGACGCTTGGAGGGAGTCCCCATTGTGCAACTACCCTCTTTCTTCCAGTGCTGTGTTTACAACGTACCAGGAGTGCACTAAAGAAACAGTGACGACGGAGAGCTAATGGTTTTGGTGATAATTAAAAAATTAATCGCTGCATTTTGATATTTCTGCACATTTACTGTTTCTGCTACGTTCCTATTTGACAATAATTGCTTCAAAAAGTGGCACGAGCCCTGAATCTGGCAAGTTATCTGTTGTAGCACTAAGTCGTGCTTTATGTTCTTGAAACTTCTTATTAGGCAGAAAATGGAAACTAAAAAAATCGTGTCAATATTTGTCGAATGAATTATTGAAGGCAGAACAACCAGGATGTACCATAGGCGAAAGAGTCTCTTGGTTAAAAGCAGTTAAGCGAGTTTAGCGCGCTGTTTTTCCGTCATTCTAGTCACTTCCTTGCTCGATACTGACCATTTTTTCTATTGTTACTTTTAAAATTGAGCCTGCTATAGTTGTGGTGGCATATTTTATACGTTAAATAAGGTAGGTACTTCATTCCATATGGGTTTGCTACGTTCCACATTCACTGATTTGTCTAGAAGTGTGGTGGACAAAATTTCACATTGTTGAGTAGATGTACGAAGTCTTTCTGCATGTGGTCACGTCTTCTGCTGTTTACTAGCTCTCTTTGTTCTTAAAAGAAAACGACATTCTTCAATAAAAGTATCTGTATGTTACAAGATAATAATAAATAAACTGTCCTGTAATGTACCGTTTCGTACATCCCGGCGTCTTTAGGAAACCAAAGACAGACAAATGAGCTGTCATTTTTAACACTTACTGTCGATTTTTATGGCACGACATACGCTCCCCACTGTAAAAACTAAGTTACAAACCAATACAAATGATACCATTCGCACTCATCCACTATTGAATTTCGACGCGCAAGTCGCCGAAGTGGCGTCAAGTCGAAATACTTGCACCCGGCGAACGGTCTACCCGACGGGAGGCCCTAGTCACATGGCATTTACAGAATTTGCATTGTTTCCCAGTTCATTGTTTTATATTTACCAACACAAGAAAGTACAAAAGCTCTCTCTGTCCTAGACCAAAGCGGTAAGGTTTACACAAAAAAAAAGATGGTTCAAATGGCTCTGAGCACTATGGGACTTAACTTCTAAGGTCATCAGTCCCCTAGAACTTAGAACTACTTAAACCTAACTAACCTAAGGACATCACACACATCCATGCCCGAGGCAGGATTCGAACCTGCGACCGTAGCGGCCGCGCGGTTCCAGACTGTAGCGCCTTTAACCGCTTGGCCACCACGGCCGGCCGGTAAGGTTTACACGGAAATTATTTTCGTGCCTTGTACGTACCTATTACAACCTACACTGAAACGCCAAAGAAACTGGTACAGGCATGAGTATTCAAATACAGATATATGTAAACGCAGAATACGGCTCTGCGATCGGCAACTCCTACATAAGACCAGCGCCTGGTGCAGTTGTTAGATCGGTTACTGCTGCTACAGTGGCAGTTTATCAAGATTTAAGTGAGTTTGAACGTGGCTATACAGTCGGAGCACGAACGATGGGACACACCATCTCCGAGGTATCGATGAAGTGCGGATTTTCCCGTACGACCTTTTCACGAGTATACCGTGAATATCGGGAATCCGGTAAAACATCAAATCTTCGACATCGCTGCGGCCGGGAAAAGATGCTGCAAGAACGAGACCAACGACGACTGAAGAGAATCGTTCAACGTGACGGAAGTGCAACCCTTCCGCAAATTGCTGCAGATTTCACTGCTGGGCCATAAAGAAGTGTCAGCGTGCGAACCATTCTACGAAACATCATCGATGTGGGCTTTCGGAACCGAAGGCCCACTCATGTACCCTTGACGACTGCACGACACAAAGCGTTACGTTTCGCCTAGGCCCGTCAACACCGACATTGGTCTGTTGACGACTGGAAACGTGTTGCCTGGTCGGACGAGTTTCGTTACAAACTGTATCAAGCGGATGGACGTGTCCGTACACGGGTATGAAAACAACCTCATGAATCCACGGACTATGCGTGTCAGCAGGGGACTGTTTAAGCTGGTGGAGGCTCTGTAATGATGTGGGGCGTGTGCAGTTGGAGTGATATGGGACCCCTGATACGTCTACATACGACTCTGACAGATGACACGTACGTTTGCATCCTGTCTGATCACCTGTACCCATTCATGTCTATTTTGCATTCCGACGGACTTGGGCAGTTCCAGCAGGACAATGCGACACCCCACACGACCAGAAAGGCTACTACAGAGTGGCTCCAGGAACGCTCTTCTGAGTTTAAACATTTCCGCTGGCCACCAAACTCCCCAGACAGGAAAATTATTCAACATATCTTGGATGCTTTGCAACGTGCTGTTCAGAAGAGATCCTCACCGCCTCGTATTCTTACGCGCTTATCGACAACCCTACAGGATTCATGGTGACAGGTCCCTACAGCACTACTTCAGACATTAGTTGAGTCCATGCCAAGTCGTGCTGCAGCACTTCTGCGTGTTCGCTGCAGCCCTACACGATTTTAGGCATCTGTACCAGCTTCTTTGGCTCTTCGATGTATAAATACATTAAAGGGCAAATGAACTGGTATATGAGTATGTGATGTCTCAAGAGGCATCTATAAGACATGCAGTAATGTACTTAAGACAATTTTCTTGTTGCCCGCGTTTGGTAAATAAATAATCTGTTTCATTAGGTACAATATCCCTTAACATACGAGTTATTACACAGGGAAATAGGGAATAGAAATTTGCAAAACAAGATAGCTTTCGGGTCATTCAGTAAGAGAGACTTCAGCCGGCCGCGGTGGTCTCGCGGTTCTAGGCGCGCAGTCCGGAACCGTGCGACTGCTACGGTCGCAGGTTCGAATCCTGCCTCGGGCATGGATGTGTGTAATGTCCTTAGGTTAGTTAGGTTTAAGTAGTTCTAAGTTCTAGGGGACTAATGACCACAGCAGTTGAGTCCCATAGTGCTCAGAGCCATTTTTGAGACTTCTGAATGCAAAATATATCGAAACAAGCTTCTTACATTCAATGTAAGGCCATTAATATCGTTTCTGGCACCAGCAGCTCATTTCTGTTTGTCTAAATCTGGATAATAGGAATCTGCACGAGATTAACATATCAGTTGCAGTTCTGTTTGGTTATCACTTGAGCTGTAGGTTGCTATTGTTGAGACTGGGTCTTTTGTTGGTATCTTGTGTCATCAGCTAACAAAATAGTTTCTGAACAGTTGTTTAAAGTATTTGGATGTTAATGTACAAACGTACATTAATCCTTGTTCCATAGATCATCAATACGACATTTTGTAATGATGTGGAACTATCACTTTAACATAAGTTTTCTTTATACAAATTAATTAATTTTTTATTATTACTTTTTATTTTTTTTACAGTTACCGCTTCATATCTAAGAATTCATCTTTTAATTTGCTTTTAAATGTTGGTTGGATATCTGTCAACCTTTTAATACTATTTGGCAAATGACCAAGGATTTTTGTGGCAGCATAATTCTTCAGAATCTCGTGAAACCTAATCCGTTTTCAGTTTAACATTTTCCTATGGTACAATTTGTCAAGTAAGACATTCTGCTTTCCGATACTAACATGGCTCGATTCACGTAAGAGGGAAATCATCAATGTACACGCAAGATACAGAATATTCTAAGAACAAAATTTTGTGTCCTAGTTCCGATAAGGAAACATTACCAATTTGACCTCATATTTTAAGGGGAAAAAAGCACACTTGCAAAACATCAGCCTCCAGCAAACGATCCTACGTGAAAATTTGGATCATATAAGCGACAGGACGCAGTTATGACCTTCCGAATGCACATCTTTTAAACATTCGCGCGACCGGTTGCTTGTCAATCGCTCCTCTCCACTGAAGCCGCCCAACTCGTGAGCTCGAAACACTGTACAGGGGATTTTGTAAGAGGTTTCTCTTCAGAACTTCGGTGAACCAACTAGCGACAGTGCGGCGCTCCAGAAGCGGTACGGAGTGCCGGTAAAATTGTTTAAACGTCAAAGAACAAAACCTGATAGTCGTGACTCGTAAGCGTCATTATATGCGGCTTGTCGACTAACTCTCATACAAGGCAAACGAAAGCGTATAGGCCTTTCTTGATACTATTATTAGGTTGCTGCATATGTTCGTAGCGTTTTTGTTCTGCATGTCGGTATTCAGGTCACTATGGATTTGTTTATAAATTGTCATTTTTTATTTGTAGTTCACTGCACTGCTGCAAAATTACAAGGTTTCCAACTAGATATAGCTTTTTTGGAAGGGCACCTGCCTCGTGATGACTGGGTGTTGTGTGATGTCCTTAGGTTAGTTAGGTTTAAGTAGTTCTAAGTTCTAGAGGACTGATGACCATAGATGTTAAGTCCAATAGTGCTCAGAGCCACTTGAACCATTTGAAGGCCACCTGGCTGGAAAAAGTAAGATCTGGATCCTAGTGGGGAATTTAGCCTTTTTAAAATATTATCTGGTTGAATTCTAGCTTTTTTAAATATTCTTCGAAAAATTTTGTTCATTTCTGAAGTTGTGTGTTGTATGTCACTATCTACAACTTGTACTTAAAGGTTATAGAAAAAATACTTTCCTGCAACTGGTTATAATCTAAAAACTGGTAAGAAACACAAGCATAATTGCTACTGTACTCGATGGGGTAAATAACGAGTGCAAGTAGAACCTAAGTACAGAACTATTATTCCTTATTTTGCATTATTTAAAGGTATAAAAGTAATATTCAAATTCCTGAACAAAATGTTAAAGTATTTCAATAGTTTTAAACAATGACATGGTGATTTAACTAACTTCAATAATGTATGATATAATATTTCCAGTTAATAATTGTACTTCCATTGTCGAGGACCGAGCAGTTGAACCAAACGCAAATTCAGGAATGCTGCTTGTTATTATTGATATCAGTCACTATTAAATTCGTGTTAGTAGTAGCCGTGCCTGTACTTCTAGTCATAATGATTAATTACACTTCCGTTGAAATATACTACTGGCCATTAAAATTGCTACACCAAGAAGAAATGTAGATGATAAACGGGTATTCATTGGACAAATACACTCCTGGAAATGGAAAAAAGAACACATTGACACCGGTGTGTCAGACCCACCATACTTGCTCCGGACACTGCGAGAGGGCTGTACAAGCAATGATCACACGCACGGCACAGCGGACACACCAGGAACCGCGGTGTTGGCCGTCGAATGGCGCTAGCTGCGCAGCATTTGTGCACCGCCGCCGTCAGTGTCAGCCAGTTTGCCGTGGCATACGGAGCTCCATCGCAGTCTTTAACACTGGTAGCATGCCGCGACAGCGTGGACGTGAACCGTATGTGCAGTTGACGGACTTTGAGCGAGGGCGTATAGTGGGCATGCGGGAGGCCGGGTGGACGTACCGCCGAATTGCTCAACACGTGGGGCGTGAGGTCTCCACAGTACATCGATGTTGTCGCCAGTGGTCGGCGGAAGGTGCACGTGCCCGTCGACCTGGGACCGGACCGCAGCGACGCACGGATGCACGCCAAGACCGTAGGATCCTGCGCAGTGCCGTAGGGGACCGCACCGCCACTTCCCAGCAAATTAGGGACACTGTTGCTCCTGGGGTATCGGCGAGGACCATTCGCAACCGTCTCCATGAAGCTGGGCTACGGTCCCGCACACCGTTAGGCCGTCTTCCGCTCACGCCCCAACATCGTGCAGCCCGCCTCCAGTGGTGTCGCGACAGGCGTGAATGGAGGGACGAATGGAGACGTGTCGTCTTCAGCGATGAGAGTCGCTTCTGCCTTGGTGCCAATGATGGTCGTATGCGTGTTTGGCGCCGTGCAGGTGAGCGCCACAATCAGGACTGCATACGACCGAGGCACACAGGGCCAACACCCGGCATCATGGTGTGGGGAGCGATCTCCTACACTGGCCGTACACCACTGGTGATCGTCGAGGGGACACTGAATAGTGCACGGTACATCCAAACCGTCATCGAACCCATCGTTCTACCATTCCTAGACCGGCAAGGGAACTTGCTGTTCCAACAGGACAATGCACGTCCGCATGTATCCCGTGCCACCCAACGTGCTCTAGAAGGTGTAAGTCAACTACCCTGGCCAGCAAGATCTCCGGATCTGTCCCCCATTGAGCATGTTTGGGACTGGATGAAGCGTCGTCTCACGCGGTCTGCACGTCCAGCACGAACGCTGGTCCAACTGAAGCGCCAGGTGGAAATGGCATGGCAAGCCGTTCCACAGGACTACATCCAGCATCTCTACGATCGTCTCCATGGGAGAATAGCAGCCTGCATTGCTGCGAAAGGTGGATATACACTGTACTAGTGCCGACATTGTGCATGCTCTGTTGCCTGTGTCTATGTGCCTGTGGTTCTGTCAGTGTGATCATGTGATGTATCTGACCCCAGGAATGTGTCAATAAAGTTTCCCCTTCCTGGGACAATGAATTCACGGTGTTCTTATTTCAATTTCCAGGAGTGTATATTATACTAGAACTGACATGTGATTACATTTGCACGCAATTTGGGTGCATAGATCCTGAGAAATCAATACCCAGAACAACCACCTCTAGCCGTAATAACGGCCTTGATACGCCTGGGCATTGAGTCAAACAAAACTTGGATGGTGTGTACAGGTACAGCTGCCCATGCAGCTTCAACACGATACCACAGTTCATTAAAGAGTTGTGACTGGCGTATTCTGACGAGCCAGTTGCCCGGCCACCACTGACCAGACGTTTTCAATTGGTGAGAGATCTGGAGAATGTACTGGCCAGGGCAGCAGTCGAACATTTTCTGCATCCAGAAAGGCCCGTACAGGACCTGCAACATGCGGTCGAGCATTATCCTGCTGAAATGCAGGGTTTCGCAGATATCGAATGAAGGGTAGAGCCACGGGTCGTAACACATCTGAAATGTAACGTCCACTGTTCAAAGTGCCCTAAATACGAACAAGAGGTGACCGAGACGTGTAACCAATGGCACCCCATACAATCACGCCGGGTGATACGCCAGTATGGCGATGACGAATACACGCTTCCAATGCGCGTTCACCGCGATGTCGCCAAACACGGATGCGACCATGATGATGCTGTAAACAGAACCTGGATTCATCCGAAAAAATGACATTTTGCCATCCGTGCACCCAGGTTCGTCGTTGAGTACACCATCGCAGGCGCTCCTGTCTGTGATGCAGCGTCAAGGGTAACCGCAGCCTTGGTCTGCTGCTGTAAACGTAGTCTTGCAAAGGTCCCTCTCTCTTGACTCAGGGATCGAGACGTGGCTGCACGACCCGTTACAGCCAAGCGGATAAGATGCCTGTCATCTCGACTGTTAGTGATACGAGGTCGTTGGGATCCAGCACGGCGTTCCGTATTACCCTCTTGGACCCACCGATTCCATATTCTGCTAACAGCCATTAGATCTCGACCAACGCGAGCAGCAATGTCACGATACGATAAACCGCAATCGCGATAGGCTACAATCCGACCTTTATCAAATACGGAAACGTGATGGTACGCATTTCTCCTCCTTACACGAGGCATCACAACAACGTTTCACCAGGCAACGCCGGTCAACTGCTGTTTGTGTATGAGAAATGGGTTGGAAACTTTCCTCATGTCAGCACGTTTTAGGTGTCGCCACCGGCGCCAACCTTGTGTGAATGCTCTGAAAAATTAATCATTTGCATATCGCAGCATCATCTTCCTGTCGGTTAAATTTCGCGTCTGTAGCACGTCATCTTCATGGTGTAGCAATTTTAATGGTCAGTAGTGTAGATACAGTCAAACCCCAATGCACAGAACAGTACAGGGAAGAGTGGTTAAAAAAAATCCGAAATTTTTGCAGTGTTTACCACAAGCTGTAGGGGATAACAAAGGCATTCTCTCAAGAGTGCGACTTTACTGTAACAGCTCATTTATCGGACATAGAAAATCACAGAGAAACAAAAACAACACAAATCTGCTGTTTCTTCCTTTTCCTCACAGGGACAGGCAAAAATTATTTTAAAACCAGTGGAGGATTCCATGGAACTTAACGAGTCTTAAGGGTCACTTGCCCGTTTTGTGTCCGCGCATTGTGTTATAATGTCGTGTGATCACGTAGGAGATATGTGTAAAAACAGGTTCAAAGATAGTGTTACTGCAAGCCAAAATAGGTTACGTCGTACAAAGCGTAGTACTGTTACTGAGAATGTTCTTGGGCCCTAGGTCCGAGAGCTTACGTTGACGATGCTATGTGCAGCATTTTAACTGACGAATCAACTGATATTAGTGTCCCTAAACTTCTAGCGGTAGTTATAATTTATCGTAGTAAAACATCACACAGTATTGTATCGACACTTGTTACACTAGTAAAACTTGAAAAACTTGGTGCTGGGTATGTCGTGCCAGCTATGAAAGATTCGTTGAAATTAGTTAATTTACATTTAACGAAATTGCAGGGAATAGGAGGAGATAATGCTAGTGTGGTGGTTGGTATTAATAGTGGAGCGTATGAAATACTTAAAAGTGAGATTCCGCGTCTGATGCTTATAAGGTGTGTCTGCCATTCCATTCTGTTTGCAACCTCTGCAGCAGCTGCAGAATGACTTCCAAGGAATTCTGGCTTTTTGATTAGGAAATTTACAACTGGTTTTCTCGATCTTCTTCACGACAGCTCTTTTAGTGCCAGATTTTCTTAATCCTAAAAGACTGGCTTGCTCGTCATCAACTGTCTTGTGAGCAACACCGACCATTCCTATCCTGTATCGTTACTGCTGCCGAGAAATGACGCGTTTATGTTAGCGTAAGGAAAAGAAAGGAATGATTGAGCCCAAACAAAGTAGCAAATCCCCGTACAAAGGTCTACACGCATTCACAAAAAGTAATGTTAGACTATGCAGCTGGGGGAACATCGGCGGTGTGGTGTACTACGAATTGCTTCGCCGAAATGTAACCATCACTGCGGCTGACGTTCATTGCAACAACTGAGACGTCTTGCAGACGGAATCTAAGAGCAACGACGAGGAAGACTGCGTGAAGTGATGCTACTCCACGATAATGGCCGCCCGCATTCTGCTAGACTGACAAAAAACACTATAAAAGAGTTGGGTTGGGACATCATTCCGCACCCACCTTATTCACATGATTTTGCGCCCTCAAATTTTCACTTTTCCACTCTCTGTCGAACAACTTTCAAGGAACTTCCTTTCCGAATGAAAATGCGCTCAGAACATAGGTCGGCGAGTTCTTCGCCTCAGAACCATGTGATTTCTACAGTCGCGGAATCAAAAAGTTATCCCAGCGTTGGCAGACTGTTGTAAATAGTGAAGCAGAATATATTATT
The DNA here is from genome assembly GCF_023898315.1 of Schistocerca nitens. Lineage (NCBI taxonomy): Eukaryota > Metazoa > Arthropoda > Insecta > Orthoptera > Acrididae > Schistocerca > Schistocerca nitens. The sequence continues at coordinate 370,794,174 of NC_064618.1, forward strand.
GATGACTGAAGTCTCTGTTATTGTGTTGTCACCAGTGCTTTTTTTCTAAAAAAAAGTTTGAGGGTACATTGGATATAATCCAGCAAAAATCACTTATAACTGAATCATGGGATACCACCCGTCTACTTTTAGCCATGACGTAATCAACATGTCGAACTAAAAAAAAGTGGTATCGGACTGTTCAGTTGACTTTGCAGCTCAAATGAAGCAGGCGATACCGAGAAACACCCAAACATACAAGAGAATGTGGTATCGAGCACTTCAGTTTACATCACCTCAGATGAAGCATGCGATTCCCATCAACCCCTGAACAATGAAAGAAAATGGCATCATACACTTCAATTGACCTATAATACAACTCAAATGAAACAGCAAACGGAACGGCAAACGCAAACGAATAAAGAACAACAAAACAAAGATGGCAATGAATCGCGAAGCATCATGGTAGCGGGGCCGTAGAGACATCTATCGGTAGCTCGGCTTTGAGCGTACGCATATCCGTTTAGCACAACCATCGCCCACTATTAGCGGGCGAGGGCACTACATGCTTGTTCACCTGAGAACGGTTGCAGCAGCTTCGAAATGCTGGACACAGTCAATGACATCGATTTTCCCACCAAAAACTGCACTGATATCGTTCGTATTGCAATTACCAACACGAAAAAATGAAATAAAAAATTTACGTCCGTGAAATAAATTTGTTACTCTTCCAAGTTCTCAACATCGTAAAAAAATTACTTTCTCGACGAAAAAGTTTAGGGGTACGCATCCCCCAGAAAAACAGCACTGGTTGTCACAAGAAGGCACGCAGCCGCCACCCGTTAAAACCCGCGCCATTGCGAGGCATACGTGGTTGAGCAGCTCGGTGGCGGCGCTGCGCCGGGTGCATCGCGACACAGGCGCCATCGAGCGAACCTTCGCAGTAGAACTAGCAGTACGAGGTGTCTGGTTTTGGACGGCGTGCGACTATCTACCAGGGCCAGAGATCAGTAGTGGAAGCACCCGTTGGATTTAACTGCACGCCGTGGCTGTTGCGGTGGACGGCAAGAGGGTTTTGGCCGGAAACTTGCAATACGGCGAGACTGGGCGCAGTTTGCTTCAGGGCTACCTGGCTGGCCGTTACCGAAGCAGAACCTGGAGATAGCGGAATTGCCTGTATGGGTTACTATATAGGGCTGTTCTCTTGTGTAGGACGTCTGCAGTAAGTGGTGCGCGCTGCTGTGTCCGAGTGAATTCACCCAGATAAGCACATATTACAAAACCAGTACTTGCTTTCTAACAGATTCCGTAAGTATTTCAGATGCGTATTCTTTTAGTCATTGTGTTTGAGGTCACCTGACTTTTCGTTGTATTCTATGCAATCAACTGACTCCTTGTTTAACTGTCACGTTGCAGCTGATGCTTATTTGGGCTGTATCTTTACTATAAAACTTCTCTTATACATTTAAAGTAGAATTCGCTCTTTGCGTAATGGTTTTGTGTGTACCATTTGAGGCGTGGCGGGTTGCTGGCGTCGCATTTCGAATAGCTGGCGCCACTAGCTCGATCTGTCGTGTTGATGTCTCTCTGGCCTGAGGCCCCTGAGATCTTTGCTCGAGGTTGTTGATGGGGACGGGTCGTGTTGTGGCGTGGCAAGCTGGGGAGTGGTAACGGAGCGAGGACGGTGTGGGAGGTCCGTCCGCCCGGCGAGTAAAACCTAGTTTACACGACACTAGGTTGCAGGTAACTGCGCTACCGGCCACTGCGCATGCGCGCCGCGCGCTTGAGCAACTTAAGCACTTTCGGCGTGTTCCAACTAGTTGCACGAGTTTTGAGGTTGTGTGTGTTCGTAGAGTGTAGACAAACTGAAATATGAAGTGGGGAACTGAGAATGTTAGCTTTTTGGATATCTATGCTTTGATAGGTCCGCAGCTCGTGGTCTCAAGGTATTTCGCTACACGAGCACGAGGTCCCGGGTTCGATTCCCGGCGGGGTCAGGGATTTTTCCTGCCTCGAGATGACTGGGTGTTGTTGTGTCGTCTTCATCATCATTCATCTCCATTACAGTCGGAGGAAGGCAATGGCAAACCACCTCCACTAGGACCTTGCCTAGTACAGCGGTGCGGGTCTCCCGCATTGTCCCCTACGCTCCTCTGAGTATGGGACCTCATCATCATCATCACATCATGCTTTGATAGGTGTTTGTGGGATTTCAGTGATGCTGATTACCAAAATAAGCAACGTACTGCTGCCGCTGACACCGTCATGTGCGATCATAACATAGATGGTTTGACAATATCTTTGCTGCAGGGCAAAATTTTTTGAGTTAGGAGCACATATACAACTGAATTAAGAAAAATACAAGCAAGTGTAATTCTAGCTGTGGCAATGCCCTCGTCTTCGTCATCGTTTGAGTTGGCCAGCTCTTTAAGGAATATTGTTGACAGGAGGGAACGCTATACAAATTAAAGAAGCTGCATTCTTTATTCAATATTCATCTATTTAAAACGTCGCTGCAGTGCTCTCCATTCACACGTTAGAATTTTGAGATATTGCCGCTATACAAATCTACCATAATGTGGCCTGCTTCGAAAAATTGTTGCTAATGTTGATAATTATTACTCTTAATGTTAATAATTATTGGTGTTAATGAAATAGCGTCATCACCAACTAAAACCGTATCTTATAGCATGCCGAGTGTTCTCGATTGTAATAGACGCAATATGATTTGTAATTTCAGTTCTGGCGACAGTACTTCATGCATTACAGCACCTTTATTCCTTATTGCATAATTAACTCTATTTAGAACAAACGTGGACAGTTCTGGTGACATTCTAAGATCATTAAAAAACTTTTTGGATCTTCCGTTATAAATTATTTCAGCAGTGATGATGAGCAACCGAGCTGACGTCTTTTCTTCATCCAGTCACGAATCGAAACAAGTTTATTTTTTTTGTTAAGCAATGATTCCACGCAACAAGCTTTAACTCCACAACTCGTGCGATGTGCAACTGCCAAACCTTTCATTTCACACACGACTCAGGGACCGACAAAACGACGAAACTGAAGTGCGTACTGGTGTTGCCATATCTACAGTCATATATGGAACCACTAGCGTGCAACTCATTCCATGCAACGAGTGACGCAACCCAATGTCGTCGTGTAAACTAGGCTTTTGGTGAGCACTTGTGCAAGTGTCTTGGGCACGGAGTCCGGCGACCGCTCACTGGGCATATTTGAACCTGTGGCTGACTTAGTGCCGAGCCAGCTCCGGGACGTCACACACGGATGACTGAGTTGAAATCAGTTTCGCTGGGCTGAATTCTGGCTCCTTTGGAACCGGCAAGCTTCAGCTTGTATTCGCGAACTCCAGTTAAATTTTTGATTTTGAGGTCTTAGTAGTTATTACTGAAGGCCTGCCAGTTTTCTATTTAGTATCTTAAGCTGTTATTACCGAAGGCCAGTCTGTTCTCTTTTAATTAAGAGCTATTTCATAATTGGGTTAGCTGAAAATCTTATTAATCACGGCCTTCCTGCTTTTATTGCCCTGTTATTGAGATCTGCTATTTTACTCAATCTGTGTTGTAATTGTTTGCCACAGACCTACCTGTTTCAGAGGTATTTGTCAATAAGGTAGTAACAGGAAATGACACATGATGGTACATGGACACTAATATCTTTCGCCTTAAACCCCTTTATCCATAGTTGTAGGTTTCAACATTTAATATGTATTTCAAATCAGTTTTTATTACGAAGCAGCACTGATACTTCGTTCTTTCATTGTAGTGGAATTTTATACTGTTATGTGAGCATTTTGGTGCTGAGGAAATCATTCTTGTTGAGTAGCTACAAAGCTGATTTGTTTGCTCATACTGTAACAGTTTTGGTCTGGAAAAATTCTTTTAAATATCTTTTTTTAACGAGAAAATAAATATTCAGAACTTGTTTAAATAAAATAAAATTTTTAGCAAGGAACAAGAACGATCCACAGTTCAACCTAGTCCTACCACTCTCTCTAGCGGCATAGTGATGTGTATCTTTTGTGTTTATTAAACTTACAGAATCATGCTACGAAGTTATGCACCAACCAAATATTTATGCCTTTCAATTTCATTCCTTAAATAATAGATACTACATGTGCTACATGTGTAAGATGGCAAGAACTATGCCCCTTACATGAAGTCATTAAAGATCACCGAACTCACGTTGAGTGAACAGTAGGGCTGAACAAAAATGACTGACAAGGCACAATGCTTCTTGTAGAGGGTATAGTGTGGACGTATTGGAATAACTAATGTCGGGTGATGGTTTTAAAGTAATTCACACGACATGAAAACTTTGTGGAAACGCATCGATTTACTGGAGGCTAGTTTATCCCAGGGAAGTGTTCAAGAGTTGACCAAGGCCGGCGGGGAGCGGCAAAGGGAAGCGACAATAGGCAGCTTAGGGCGGCTCAAGCTCTGAGAAAGCGGTAACGGGGCACGGCCTCCAACTGGCTTAAGATGAGTGACAGTGAGGGGGGTGGTTGACCCCATGCTGGTGTACCGGGAAGCAGACAGAGAACTTGTACGCCAGTTGATAAATGTATGTCATCCCGTTTTCAGTGAAACATGCGAGAAAGCCGCGCAAAGCTACGGTGGAGTGGTCAACAGAGGCCAAAATATACATGTTCATGACTATAGCAATTTTACGCTGAATTCACGGTCCGCAGAGTCTGAAGTAAATCAGGTGAAGAGCGACAGAATGAAATGCGCCGGCCTCCGATGGGAACGTAGGACCAAGGAATTTGAAGTACTCTCCTGGGAGTCAGAATTCCAGAAAAATTGGTGTTTTGTGCAGACTCTAACCTTGATAGGTGGCCTGGGAGGAGCTAAATGGCAGAAGCTGAGAGGAAGGGAAATTTTGTGGGAATTTGTTCACTTCCCAGAGCAGGCATTGGTCATCGCTGGGAAGCGACGCATAATTAGCGCGACTTGCGCTGCAATTGGCGTAAGTGATTTTGCTGGAGGGGAAACCAAGGCGAAAAGGAGACTGGCAGAAGTCTTGATAGAAGTCTTCCATTCCCAGCTTGCCAGAGTGCGGATGTGGCGTTCTTTACTCAGCTTGCCTGAGAGAGAGTGAGCATCTCCGCAGTTTAGGACTTAGCAAATGGAACAATTGAGTTTGGAGATAGAAAGTTTTCGTTCAGCTATGTACTGAGCAAGATAGCTAAGAGTGAATAGACGAGCGCAGCCTTGCAGCACCACGAGGTCGGCTGACGTTCGCACAACGATGCCGCCCTGCCACGCTGAATTCGGTGATATTGCGCCTGCTCCGGCTTGAGTTAGGCCACTGATGAATTTGTTGGATCACGTCGGCAAAGTCTCCACGAGGGTTTCATGGGCTGTGTATTGTAGAAATCTTCTCGCACTTCGCATTACGCCTGGGTCAGTCGATAGGAATTACTTTCGATTTATCGCGCTTTACTCCATGCAAACGCAATTTATTACCACTGCCTGTTAGGAGAGTCATGTAATGTGATGTGATGATTGAAGGTCGTGAGTTAAAATAAATTTGTGCTAATCGACTGCATCTGTTTTCAATCAAGTAGTGGAAATCCCAAGTCACTTCCTTAATTTTATGTTCAGCATTTGCATCTGGTGTTCAATAAGTGAATATAACATCAATGTACACCCTTTTTTTAATTAAAAGGGATCAATTCTGAATCAATTAATGTCAACACTGCCACCACAGTTCAATCAGGAGTCACAGGGCCTTATTACTTTCTTTGCGTTATCCGACACTGCGGTAGTTTTGCACTCTCTGTTGATCTGTTAGTCAATTACCTGGTTCAAATGGCTCTGAGCACTATGGGACTCAACATCTTAGGTCAGAAGTCCCCTAGAACTTAGAACGACTTAAACCTAACTAACCTAAGGACATCACACACACCCATGCCCGAGGCAGGATTCGAACCTGCGACCGTAGCAGCCCCGCGGTTCCGGACTGCAGCGCCAGAACCGCACGGCCACCGCGGCCGGCTCAATTACCTGGGGTGGACACACGACAAACCAGGTAAGTGATGGGTGGAGTGTTACAGACGTACAGAGGATGTAGTATGCTTTTAGGGAAGGAAAAAGTTCGTATAAACATTGGTCTAAAACCTCCTATCGTCCTAGTTATGGCCTATTTTCAACTTCGGATGTGGCGAGTCATTCAGAAGTGTAGGATTGCTCATGGAGGACCAATATCTTGCTTGCCCTTTCTCATGACCTGGATCCTGTGGATTTTTGGCTTTGGCGACGTGTAAAGACCGTGATGTATGCAGTCGACATAAATGATGTGGATACGCTAGTTTACTACTATTTCAATTATTATCTATTTATACAATCTCGAAACTTTTTGCACTCACGTGTTAGCATCCTCAACAGAATCGACGTTGAACGTTGGATACACTAGCTGCAACTCAATCCAGCAGCTACCAGGGGTGTTCCAACGACCTTCGGGTTGGGGCCGCAATACCTTTTTACCTTTGTCCAGTCATTTTTAGGGTTCCGTGCCTCAATCGGTAAATATGGAACCCTTGTAGGATCACTTTCTTGTCCGTCTGTTAAAAATCCTTTTTAATCACGAACAGATGGAAGTATCAAGCTGAAATTCATGTTACATATAAAGTCTGCGGTTCTTCGGCGGTGTAAAACTCTTAAGCTTCTAAGTCAATACAATAGCGGATTTCCCGTTGACCTAGATTCATGAAATTTGGCAAGAAGCAAAGTTTCACAGTACAAGTAAGAGGAAAATACGAAAATTGATAATTTGCAATTATCACACGAAAAATAATTTTTGTCGTTTATGATCGAACTCCAAACTTAAAATTAAACACTCTCGAAAGTATGGGAATTTCAGGCCCGATACCTTCCCAGATCGATGTCGATAACAGACAAAAATCGTAGACATTCTCGATTTGCGGGATAGATGAGCTCGGTGTACATAATTTTGTACGGAACTCAGAGTTCGAGCCTCACTCGCATCTGGCTTTTCTTTTTTGTAGAGAACGCGTTTGAGTAATAATTCTCAAAACTGAAGAAACACATTCAACGTCGATGCTGTTGAGGATGCTACCACGTGAATGCAAAGAGTTTCGAGATTGAATAAACAGAGAATAATTGAGATGGTAGTAAAATGAAACACCTGGAGCCGTCTTTTTGATATTTTATTTTACTGCAATCAGTTTCGGTGACTCGGTCCACCATCTTCAGGCTTTAGAGGATGAACTCTGATCTTATACACGATCCCATCAGCGGCCTTCGGTAGAATACTGCAACAGCGGCGTTGTGCCTGCAACCATCAGCATCGCCTTTACAGTATTCTACGGGAGCCAGTTCATAAATGGCCAATGATGGAATCTTGTACAAGATATGAATTCACTCCCTCGGCGTCAGTTAAGTCACAAACAGGTTTCAGTGTAATAAAATCAAGACGACAGATGGTGTTTCATTTTATTGGATAAGTGAACGGCCGAAGTCCACGGGCCATCGATCACAAGGACGGACAGACAAAATAGATGGTTTTAATGCAACACGTGTCCCACCTAGTCTGCCCCCACTTCGGTACAACGCGCAGAACGTTCATACAACCATGCGAAACAGTCAGAAAATCGATCTTTAGGATGTCGTTTAGCTCATGTCAAATGCTCCTTTGGGATTTGAGAGACAACATTGACACGCTATGGCAGCACGTCCATTACATAACGCTAGTTGCTCACAACTGACTGGCAGAGAGCACATCTGTTGTTTGCAATTGCTTGTTCAAGCAGCCACCTCAGTTAATGCGCTAACTTCGCCTATACGCCAGAAATAAGACCAATCTTGGAACTTTTCGGACGGACGGTGTATTACGGTATGGATTGTCGCTGAAGAGACCGCACACGAACAACAGGAATGGAGAGCTACGCCAACCAAACTTGGGACTGATAGCCGAAATAACAAAGCATTTTTTTATTACTTTTGCTGATGTTATATATGTAGTCTCTAAGATAATTGGCCTACTAGGTAAAAAACTCACTTCCCATAGCTAATTAACTATTTCTCGTATTAGTGTGCAAGTTTTTCGGCCGCCGCCTTTTGAGTCGATCAACGCACACCCGTGACGTGAAAGGGCAGAGAGCGGTCTGTTCTCCTTTCTGAAAAATTAAAAACATTCTTGTTATAATTTGTATGTATTCACACACACACACACACACACACACACACACCATGGGACGGAGCCGCTGCCAACGGCAGTGCTGCCGTCAGCCTTGCGTGCTCGTCGGATTTCTGGAGAGTGATACTGTCGCCGTGAACGTACCACGAATTCATTCATTCACAGCCGTGCAACTCGCGAAGTGTTGGCCCTTCATTTTTATTGTGTGTTTCTTGTTTAATGTGTTATCAGAATGTCGAATGTCAAAATGCAAGTCACGCCTGTAACGGCAGTATCAGTTCTGCTTGCCGCTGATTCTAGCGATGGTTGCGTTACCCTTCCCTCTTAACGAAAACAAAAGTAAAATAGGCTTGTCACTTTGTCAGTTTCAATGTATAAACGGCCCAAAGTAGATAGTGGTACACTAATTTTATTCAAATTTTATGATAGGAAGAATTATTATTCGTAAACAGTGTTTTTTTTTTTTTTGCTATGTGAATACAGTTAAGAGTGCAATATGGCTACAGGTTTTAGTGTCTCAAGAAATGTTGATTTTTAAAACATTATCTGAGCCAAATCATCAAGTAGAGCCTGCTGCGAGCTAGTGAAATAGTTTGCTGAACGGTGGTTCTTTCACGTATCATATGAAATTAAAATAACGTTTACAGAATGAATACGTATTATTGGATAGTACTAAGTCGTGTGCTACCTTAAACCTCAAATGACTTAGTATGCACTAATGAACATGTAATCAACGTCATCTACCAGCAAAAAATACTGAATGGATAACTACAAATTCTTTGAGTTATAGTAAGTTTTATTGGCACCTATAAAATTTAATTCTAGTTGTGCGACACGTATCCAAACGCACCGACTCAATAACAAATTATAATTTCAGAATATTTGTTTGTGGACGCTCACTGCTACAGTGGGGTTTTAACTATGGATTACAATTTATTCACTAAATTAGGCCTCTTCTTGGTTGAAGTTACTTCAATGACAGCTGTTATTTGTGCCTTGTTCCCACTTGCGTTCATCTTAGAACTCGGTCGAATAGTCTGCCACTAAATGTGCGTCAGGCTCCTGTTCTACGACCAGCCAAATTTTGTCGACATAAATTCGTTTCGTTAACAGGTTTCGAACGGTCTATTTTCGGGTGGGGCTTCATCGTTACCAAGTGAGAGTTTTCCTTTCGAAGAAAGAATACACCCGAGATATCACTGATTTTTGTTAATCTTCCTTGCGACTAGTACATAATTCTATGCACTACTCTAGTACGGTGCGCTTCTGAAACAGTTTCCAGAAATCGAAGTTCAAAGTCTTAGGAACCTGTTGAATACCATACGGCAGGGCCGGTCGGTGAAGCGACGTTGCGCAACCAAGTAAGGCACCAGATTGGAAATCTCTCCCTACTGCATTCAAATCTCTTCATATTTATTTCTTATTAACTAATTTTTCTCGGAACACTTGTAGCTTTACAGCAAGTCTAGTTTCCTTCGCAACGAACGATCATAGTGGTACATTCGAGGTAACGTGTAATCTAGGTACAATACGGGATCGTTAAGGAATGAACATCTGTCTATCGCAAATGTCTTGTGGTTTCCATTTTTCGCAGCAGTTGTGTGCAAGTTGCAGTAGTTTACTAGAAGAACGCCATTTGCATACTGCAAATTTTATTTATGCACACAGACGTTTCGCCTAAGCGCGTAAATAAAATAATTTGCAGCATGTAAATGGCGATTTTCTAATAAACTACCGCAATTTATTTGTAGATACATTCATACACGAAACACGTCATACCAGATTATACTACTTCGACTTTCGTGCACTGCATTTTTATTGCATTTGGAGCATAAATAGAAAGCAACTGTGTACCACAATAATAGAACGGGTCGGGGTCGCCTGCTTTCCTACATGATGCGTTGCCGACCCCTTCAGAGTTGTTAGTGAACCGTTCATATATTTGTGAGAAGCTTGTTCGTTACTGTTCACTACAAAGGTAAGTTTACCGTGTTTTTCGAATTGCGCCTTTACCAGTACATTCAACGGCGAATGGTTAATCATCATACGAGTGTTCGATGGAAGATCAGCGGAAAAAGTGACGGGTGTCAAACGCAGTAAGGGCAGTCTTCTAAAGCGCCAGCACTGTGGGTGGCGCTCTCGTGTGGTATTCCTGTAGTCTCGTACTAGAGAATGATTCATTACTTCTAAGTACGTACTACAATCGCGCAAAATCATTGACACTTTAGCAGTATTCTTTCTTTGTAAGTTAAGCACCAAAACCACAGGCCGAAGTAACGTTGCTCAACTCACAAAGCACGTTTATTTAACGTATACTTCTGCTCAGACTTACTTGACAGTTTAAGCGGTCAAAGGCACGTAGCAGTCGAGCTTGTCGTCCAACTAAACATATAACTGTGGCGCGATCTCAGATGCCTGGCTGCTACTGACTGCCCTGAACTGTCCCCCGAGAACCTGCCCCTGTGTGGAAAATGCCATTGCGCACCTCGGCCGCATCCCGTTCTCCCTCCCTCGCGACACAGGAAACCCAGGGCTGCCGCCGTGGAGTCGCCATTGGTTGCGTAGTCGTCCAGTGCGGTGTCTTATTCATTATTTCCAATCGATTTAATGAACTGGAATCAGATTCACCGAAGCTACCAGTTTCAAGAAGCTATTTCTAGCAGAACGTCCTCCCATGCAGACTGGCATGGATTCCAAAACAACGGCCAAACGAAACAACTCTCATTTTTCTACTCTGTCAGGAAAGTTCCAGGACAATTTAAAAAAATATATAAAACTGCAATTACCAAGTAATAATCCTAGCTCCTGTCGAAAGAGTCCTCTTGGCTATCTATACACAGTTGCTGGCTCAAGTAGCGAAATTTTCAACTGCTATGCTTTTAAACCAATTTTTCCCAGCCCATTGCATGTCTGCTATATGTTGAAGCTCTCCTGGCAGTCACATTTTCACTTGCGGAAACAAGAAAAAATCACAGGGCGAGAGGTCGGGCGAATATTGCGGATATGGGATGGCAATAACAGAATGTCTGGCCTGATCCTCGGTAACAGATAAAGCAGTAAGAATCAGTCCTCAGAATGCCACAAATCAGACCGGCGACTTCGACTTGCTTGTCGCAAACGTTTAGACATCGATGTAACTCGTTTGGTTCACTCTTTGACCTGGAGAAATATACTCATGGTGAGTTAATCCTTAACAATCAAAGAATTCGATCAACATTGTTCTCTAAGGTTATCGTTTGACTTTTTCGAAGATAGTGATCCATGACTCCACCATTCACCCTTTGACGCTCAAACTGGCACCACCAACTTTCATCCACAGCAATAATCTTTGACAGAGATGTGGGATCATGTCTGGCTCTATCCAGTAATTCAGCAAAATTCATTTTTCCTCTTTCTGTTCGTCTGTTGGTGTGTGAGGGACGAATTTTGCATCAAGTTTCCGTTTATCAAAATCTTTGCTTAAAATGTATGACAAACATCATGATTCAAATTAAGTTCTGAAATCGCACGCACAGTTATGACGGCCATCGTGCAATAACTGCCTTACATGCTCCACGCTGGCATCGGTATGTGCTGTAGACCGTCGACCAACTCTGGGATCTTCTTGCACTGAATCTCTGCATTCATGAAACCTTTTGTGCCCCTTATACCGACCCCAGTGAAATACTAAGAAAAGACTTAAAAACAGTATTTACAAAGAAGAGACATTTAAAAATTGTAATAATTTCTCTAAGTTTCGAGGGCAAAGATGAACTCGAAACAAAATGATCTAAAGAAACAAGATGCGCTCTTTTGTTAATTTTTTAGTCGTCCTCACTTTTACTACTTCTCTTGTCTTGGTTGTGTGTAGGACTTCTTGCGAGTGCTGGCAAATGTAAACATATTTGTACTAATTAAGCAGATACTATATTGATTTAATATTATTGTTCACTTTTAATTTGTAAGAGGTGATCCTGATTTCATGTCCGCCTTCCTTTAATTAACCTGCATTCGAGTAATTTACAGTGCAACAATCGCAACGGCCGATGCAGCCAACGACGCCATTACGTGGCGATATTAACTTACAAAAGTAGCGGAAGCGAAAAACTCGCCCACTATTAACGTAATATACATTTTTCTCCACAGCCGCCCGAAGTTGCAGAAAATACGTAGTTTTAAGATTCTTATTTTCAGTACTACAGCCGAGAGCCAGGACTCCGACTACAATGCAATGGTTAACGGAGGTAAGAAAAAATACTTTCGTGCGTGTGTGTGGGCCGCAATTGTCATTAATAACTGAAGATTTCTTACTTTAAAGTGAATTGACTAGCCGAGGAAATTAATATGAAAGGTTTATTCCATTGTTCAACTTATATGCTCATGTTTTAAGATTCAGCGAGTGTACAAATAAAAAAAATTTCGAATAAACGCACTTGAAAATGTGTTTGTGATTTCCGAGATACCATGGCGCTCCAGGGGGCTTTATTTTAGCGCTGTTCTTTTTTGGTATGTGTTAATGATTTCCAAGCCCGAATGTCTGCAGTGTATAGTGAATACAGTAAGTCACTTTCGCGTTTGTTTGCATGCAGTAAACGCTTTAGAGCAGGTGGGGTGTCACTGAAAGACAGCAGTCGGCCAGGACAGGCTCATCGTGTCATTGCTGCCGTCAGGAATGACGGACGGCTCTTGTAACGCTCACGCCACGATCACATCCTGAACACCTGTGCGCAGTGGGTTCCCCACAGCCTAACGGAGGCACAGAAGTTGAACAGAACGCCGACATCACTGCAGCACCTGGTACTGTGTTACGATGAAGAACGTTGTTTCCTGACCCGCAATGTCCTGGAGGTGAAACGTGGTGTTTGCTCTCTGGCTCAAAAAGATAACGTCAGAGCCAACAATGGAAGCACGTGGTCTCACCCCCACTGGAAAGTCTTGACATGTTGCTTTGACTAGCACAGCTTGCTGCTCATTGACTTTCTGGTTCATGGCGCCACAAGTAAGGGCCGGCGGTAAGAGACAAACTGTGAAAAGTGAAGCGCGCCATCCGTTCTGTTGCCGGATAATGCCCGCCATTTGTTGCCAAGGTTGTTTAGACTATGCTGCAGCAGTTTGGCTGTGAAGCCGTTATGCATTCTCCGGACGAAGAGGTGCACGCCTGGATACGAGAACAATCATCGTTCCGTAGGCAAGCCAAACATTTTTCCTTGAAGGCATTGCCCGTTTTGTCTCACAGCGGGATAAGTGATTAACACTTATGGCGATTACTTTCGAAACAATAAACAGTTTAATTTTTCTAGAATTCTGCCAACAACCGAAGTCGATCTTTCGCCTCTCCTACAACCGACCTGATGTGCTCATTCCATTTCATGACGCTCTGCAGCGTTACGCATAGATTTTTAATCGACGTGACTATCAACCAGCGCATCAATATTACGGTATTCGAACATCACAGGTGTTTTTTTCTTTTCTTTATCATCCGCATTACCTACATTTTCCTACATTCAGATCAAGCTTCCATTCACAACACAAATGTCCGCAGCTCGTGGTCGTGAGGTAGCGTTCTCGCTTCCCACGTCCGGGTTCCCGGGTTCGATTCCCGGCGGGGTCAGGGATTTTCTCTGCCTCGTGATGACTGGGTGTTGTGTGATGTCCTTAGGTTAATTAGGTTTAAGTAGTTCTAAGTTCTAGGGGGCTGATGACCATAGCTGTTAAGTCCCATAGTGCTCAGAGCCATTTGAACCATTTTTTGAACCACAACACAAAAATTCGAAGTCACCCTGTATCCTCCTACAGTCATTCAACAGCGATACTTTGCCGTATACTACAGCGTCATCAGCAAACAGCTGCGCACCCAACCTTCAGATCATTTACGTACAAGTATATGGCGAACAAGAGCGGTCCTATCACATTTCCCTGGGGCACTCCTGACGGAAACTATACTGTGTTGCAGCACTTCAAGTCTTCGAGCCACTCATGCCTCTGGGAACCTATTCCGTATGCTCGTATCTTTAACAGTCTGCAGTATGCCGCTGTGATAAGCGCTTCTCGGAAATCTGTGAGTATAAACTGTGCCTCTTGTCCTTCATACATGGTCCGCAGGATATCGTGCGAGGAAAGGGCAAGCTGAGTTTCGCTCAACGAAAGCTTGCCAAATCCGTGTTGATTCTCTCTCTCAAGTAATTTTTTTATGTTCGAACGTTCAAGAATTCTGCAGCAAACCAACGTTAACGATACTGGCCTGTAATTTTGCGAGTCCGTTCTTTTAGCATTCTACTATGCAGAAATCATCTGCGATTTTTTTTTTCAGTCGCTTGAGACTTTCAGCTGGGCGAGAAATTCGCGAACAGTTTTGTGTATTGCATCATACAGTAGAAATCGTAACAGCCGTATGTGAGCAGATACAGCGCTGATTAGTTCCGTGAGGTTTTGAGGAGACAGCCACAGCCAGCTGCGGTGTAGGCAGACAAGCTGCCGCCTCCAAGTTACGCAACACGTGGCAGCTGCTGCTCGGGGCTGACCGAGCGCACCACGGTTTCGCTAGAGCGTCCGTGTTTCCACACGCGACAGGCTCAGAATGAGGAGGGTCAGCTGACGAGCGCCAGGTGACGCGTCTCCTGGAGTCCTGCCAGTTGTGGGCGCAAGCAGTGTCCAAACACTGGGAATCTTGACCGGGAGAACCAAAATAAGCGCCTGGGAACCAAAGCGCCTGTCTTCGGGCAACCTCGAGTCAGCAAGGCACCGAAAATTCGCGGACGCGTTTGAACGGACTGGAGTACTAGGCACTGTTCGGTTGGAGGGTTTATGCCTGTGCCTTCCTTGTTATGGTCTTCAGTCCGAAGGCTGATTTGATGCAGCTCTCCACGTTAGTCTGTCCTCAGCAAACCTCTTCGTTTCAGCGTAAGTACTAAAGTTTACGTCCATTTGAACCTGCTTACTGTGTTAGTCTTGGCCTCCCTCTACAATTCAAAAAATGGCTCTGAGCACTATGGGACTCAACTGCTATGGTCATTAGTCCCCTAGAACTTAAACCTAACTAACCTAAGGACATCACACACATCCATGCCCGAGGCAGGATTCGAACCTGCGACCGTAGCAGTCGCACGGTTCCGGACTGCGCGCCTAGAACCGCGAGACCACCGCGGCCGGCCCCTCTACAATTGTGGATCCGTCAACAAAGTCGAACATTCTACAGTGACTGTATCGAGAAACCGATCTCTCATTGGGAGAAATCGTTCGCCGCCAGGCTGACTATGTGAGAAATAAATATGTGGACACGAAGAATAAAGACGTAGAACCTTAATAACGTTAGTTTCATTAAAAAATCCTTAAGAGTTTTCACACAAAAAATTCGGAACATTACTTTTCGAGGTGTGTCGATGTATCGAACTTGCTAGACCGGGGTCGAGCCATAGTTTTTTCAGAGCCACAAGCTAGGCAGCTGGCCTATGTAACTGATATCTGAGTATCGTAGAGGGTGAGAAGAGGGAGCTGAGTTGCAGAGCCGAGTTGCGGACAGAGTGAGCACGAGAATGACGTGGCTGTCTGCAGGTAACTGTGATCACCAATGGAGGGGGCACCGAGCCGACAGTACGCTGCCGCTGGGCACCGACGCACGCAGTAAGAGTGGGCACGGCAGCTTATGGACAGCGCGGGGACATAAGCTGTATCCGTTGGTAGAGGTTCAAAATACAGCTTCAGTTGTAAGGTTCTTTTTTTTAGAACACGGCCAGTTTCGAGCTCTTATGCGCCCAACATCAGGTGTTTTAACTTGGTGCTGTGACCGCGAGAGCAGCGGGGACGAGTACAGGGCGCGTTGTACTACCAACGAGCGCAGACCACGGAGACGAGAGTGGTGTTCCAGCAACGCAATAAGGTAAATTAAGAATACGACGAGAACGATTAAAATGCGCGCGCGCGCGCCACACTCTTCTCTTAACAAAATTTGGAACCAGTCTTTGCAGCCCACTCCTCAAGCCTCTTTGCTGTAAGTTGCAACTGACAAGTTGCTGTTGCAATGCTGGAGGAAGAACAGAAAATCTCAAAATTGTTCATAGATTAGAAGCATTGTCAGGGATCCCTTAACACAGACATGATGTTTATGGCTATGGCGGAGAGGGAAACATCTGAAACACTGCCCGAGGAGCACCGTTCTCCTGCTCGAAACTATTCGACAACATGTCACCAACTTGGTACCGAAAAAAGCAGCTTGATAAGAAAGAGCGAATAATGATGGTGAGATGGCCACGGAAACCCAATTGGTGGAGCTGCCTTACAATCTGGTGTCTCCAAGTAGTGTCATATGATTTACTGATATACCTATACAATGCTGGTTACATAGAAAAGCTTGGTGAATAGTCGGCCATAGCAACGTTGTCGACGGTGGATCCAAATCTCTACAGTCCAGAATGAAAGCAACTTAGAAGCTGGCTGGCCGTGTGACAAGCAGACCAGGCTACGGTTAACCATTCGCTCCAAGATATTTCCTACACAGCTCGTTAAGGCGTTTCTCCGGTAACCTTGGGACACGTGCGCTTCTTTTCTGGTTTGAGGAGAGGTACTAAAATTTTCTTCCTTCGCGAATGGAAAAGTTGCCTGTTTGCCATATCGAATTAAAATATTGTAAGAGGAGTTCCTTTGATGGTGGTTTCAAGTTCCGCAGCATGTTGTATCGGATTTAGTCGTGACCAAGAACAGTATAACGAGCCACAGACAACACTGAATCCAGCTCCCACATGGAGAATGGGCAGTTATGGAACTCCGTATTGTTAAAGCTGAAGCGCAATTTACCCCATTCCTTAGCGGCACGGTAACGACAGATCCTAGATGGCAATGGCAGTAGTCAGTGCAAAATACTCTGCCACAGTCTATGCAATGTCTCCAGGTGGTGTTTGGAGACGCCCGTAATTCAACGACGACGCTGCTTTAGGTAACCGATTACCTTCACCAGAAATTCGCTGATAGCTTCCCATAATGTGGTAGAGCAAATGGGACGGTTGATAGTCCAGGAACACTCACCATGACCTTTCCTTGCTCTCCTTAATGATGCGTCGAGCCTTTGGCCTCTCTAACCGAAAGGTTGCGAGGTTTTCCGCTGTTGGGTGGTTCTTAAACCGTCACAGAGCTGCACGCCTGACCCGAATGACTGAACGGCACTCATCAGTCCACAAAGGGACAGGTGGTCTCCTAGGATGATAAGATGACTTCGGTATGGAGAAGTCAGTGGCGTGACGGATTACTCGTGTGATGTGGTTCACCCACTCCTGGATGCTGTCGCAGCATTCAAAATAACCAGCTGGGTGGAAAGCGTCTAGTTGGCCGTGATATTCATCCAGTGAGAACTCCAATCAGTAGGCGAATGCGGAGTGGGAAGTGGTCATTCGTATCAAGGCCGCCAGTGACTTTCCACTACATCTACATGATTACTCTGCAATTCACATTTAAGTGCTTGGCAGAAGGTTCATCGAACCACAATCATACTATCTCCCTACCATTCCACTCCCGAACAGCGCGCGGGAAAAACGAACACCTAAACCTTTCTGTTTGAGCTCTGATTTCTCTTATTTTATTTTGATGATCATTCCTACCTATGTAGGTTGGGCTCAACAAAATATTTTCGCATTCGGAAGAGAAAGTTGGTGACTGAAATTTCGTAAATAGATCTCGCCGCGACGAAAAACGTCTTTGCTTTAATGGCTTCCACCCCAACTCGCATATCGGATCTGCCACACTCTCTCCCCTATTACGTGATAATACAAAACGAGCTACCCTTTTTTGCAACCTTTCGATGTCCTCCGTCAATCCCACCTGGTAAGGATCCCACACCGCGCAGCAATATTCTAACAGAGGACGAACAAGTTTAGTGTAAGCTGTCTCTTTAGTGGACTTGTTGCATCTTCTAAGTGTCCTGCCAATGAAACGCAACCTTTGGCTCGCCTTCCCCACAATATTATCTATGTGGTCTTTCCAACTGAAGTTGTTCGTAATTTTAACACCCAGGTACTTAGTTGAATTGACAGCCTTGAGAATTGTACTATTTATCGAGTAATCTAATTCCAACGGATTTCTTTTGGAACTCATGTGGATCACCTCACACTTTTCGTTATTTAGCGTCAACTTCCACCTGCCACACCATACAGCAATCTTTTCTAAATCGCTTTGCAACTGATACTGGTCTTCGGGAGACCTTACTAGAAAAGATTCCGCAAGGGCTGGAGAGCACAAAGAGATAGATTGTTGAGAATGACCCAGTAGCAGCACAGAAATGAGTGGAAGTGCCTGTGTTGCTGATGCACAGCTCATAAGACTTTATGAAGCTCTCCAAAACCACACATTAGACAATGGATCCACACTAACTGTTGTTGGATCCATTGCCTAATGTGTGAATGTTTAAAAAAAGTTTTAAGAGAAAGCCCTACGGTGGAGAGCTACAACTTTTAATCATGTTTTTAAGTGGTGATTAAGTGAATAAAACGAGCATATACCGGGGAGAGTCAACGACTCTCATATCAGATACAGATAATATGTGATTCTACGTACAATACATTTTTAAAAATGTCGAAACCATGGTCAAAGTTCAATAAACCTGTATTTTGCTACTGACTGGCTGGCTGTTATTTCCAGTCCATTGAAACAATTACTGAATTTCCGTCACTACGTTGTTAATGATAAAACAATATGTGCAACTTATTAGTGAGCCTCAGGGTCAAAGTTTTTAGGTACTGTTCCTCAGAGACGAACTGTGTTACTGGGGAAGCGTCGCAACATTTTCGTTTGGCAGAACAGATATCGTTTAAATAATGTCTCCGTGTCGCCATACCACCACCATAAATTAAAATCATCCTCATCAGAAACGATCAGAACACTTACTGGTGAACTATGAGTTCAGTGCGTGTCATCTACCAGGTGATGATGGTCCGTCTGCAACACTGGAGCTCATAGGTATCATGCTGGATGGTCTGTGCGCAGACCGCGACTGTGATCCAGGGAGGTGCAGACCTCGAGCGTTGTTAGCAGGGCCTCCCACTGACTGTGACTGGACTCTGAGGCAAATTCTTGCGCGATCTCCGAAAATGGCTCTGAGCACTATGGGACTTAACTTCTGAAGTCATCAGTCCCCTAGAACTTAGAACTACTTAAACCTAACTAACCTAAGGACATCACACACATCCATGCCCGAGGCAGGATTCGAATCTGCGACCGCAGCGGTCGCGCGGTTCCAGACTGTAGCGCCTAGAGCCGCTTCGCCACCCCGAGCGATCTCCGAGCTGCAGCGAAGTGTCTCTCTTTAGGGCTAGCATTATAGTCACTGCCTTGAAATCTAACGCCACGCTAGGACGACCTCTCCACTAGCTTTCTTCCAAGATTTCTATGGGCGTGTCCGTACATCTGATAGGCATGCTCATGTTGTCGTTCGCACCAATCGAATCATTTAAAAACTTTCGTAACAGACTTTTCTCATACTAAGAAGACTACACACCTTTTCGCCAAGGTAGTTTTATCCCCAGAAGGCATTGCTTCGTTACAGAAGGCATTGCTTCGTTACAGAAAATTACGTTTCCTCCGGAACCCGTAAATTATGTGCGTTTCTATAGCCGACAAACACACGCACCGGGGGCGTCTCCGTCCTATACAGCTCGACAATGACAGTTGCAGATCCGTCGGTGGCAGCTTTCACGGGCTGTAAACTGCGAGCCGCCACGGCGCCTTGTGTACTGGGTGGGCTGTCGAACAGGGATTTGTCATCATCGTTCCTTCCGGTGTGATCACACTCTGGGCTAGCTCACTGGATTTCGGGCCAGCGGCGGCAGTGTCGTACCACTGTGAGATTCCTCTGTGCCTCGCTGATACAGCGGGCTGTAGGACGACAGCTGTATTATTGCTAAGCACTTGCCTTGCCCCTGAATTCTCCAGTTATATGATTACTTTTCGAACATCGTGGACAGCGAGTTCACTAGATCCGTCCAGATAGTCGTTAGTGTTCAGGCACAGCTTCCGGTACAGGGAAGTGTACCATCCTCGGATCGAATCGGATCGGTGTGGTCGTCCAGTCTATAAGTGGTTTTCAGACGGTTTCCCACAGCTAAATGTGCAAATGTGTGTGAAATCTTATGGACTTAACAGCTAAGGTCGTCAGTCCCTAAGCTTACACACTACGTAACCTAAAGTATCCTAAGGACAAACACACACACACACCCATGCCCGAGGGAGGACTCGAACCTCTGCCGGGACCAGCCGCACAGCCCCTGACTGCAGCGCGTCAGACCGCTCGGCTAATCCCGCGCGGCTTCCCACAGCTCTCTAGGTGAATACCGGGTTGATACCCAAGACCCTCCTCAGTTATACGATTCGCAAACACTTAAAAGAAAGAGAAAAAAATTCGTCCTCTTTGACATGAGTAACACTGCAGCAGACAGCTGGGGGACACATGTTCCGTCACGGGGATTAACGGAGTGTGGCGGCATGGAGGACACCTGGCCACTCCTTAAATAAATCACGCTACATTATTTCATAACCACGTCAACCCTGCGCCGATGCGGGACAGAGACACAAGAAAAACAGCGATCGAAAGCCAGTTCACAGCTCGGAAAATCAACCTCCATGTAATCTACAGAAATTGCATGACAGGCGTTTGGATGCGTGCCTAGTGAAGCACGCCAGACAAGAAAACCGTCGCCCCAGAATACGGACAGGAAAAACAGACCAATTAAAACCGGTTAGTTCTGAATCACCTATATTTTCGGTATTTTTTATTTTGTACCAATAACCGAATAAAAAACCGAAATACATATTACCCGTAGAAACAATGCGAAAATTTTTGGTTTTTAAATAAACCTTTCTTAAAAAGAGGAACTTTTATTTCTAAAATTTGTGTTGATTTGAAATATTGCCAGAAACGAGTAATTAGAACATGGCATAAGAAATGGTACGGCATTGCTGAGACAACTATGTCCCTGTTGCCTTAAGTATGCATGAACGTGCAGTGTGCAGGACTTGCCCCCACCTGGCCTACACGGCAGTTTCTCGCTGTCGTCGCCGGGTATCATGTGTGCTGCAGAATGCCACCAACCCTAGTCTGGAAATATTTTTACGAAGTGTCTTAGCAATGAAGTACAATGCTTCATTTGCTTTAAAAGATTAGATTTGTCTGCCATTTCTATGAAATAATAAAAGAGGAAGGAAATTATAATAAATTAAGAACTTTACAGCAATTCATTCGTAGTACACAATGAAAACAGAAATAGCTGTTCTGCTGCCACTGTGTACATAGTTTATCTGCTTGTAGTCCGTGAAAACGGACAAATTAACACGTAAAATAACATTCTTCCACCTCAGTTTTCACCCTTTAGCACTGGCTATTCGTAATGCCCAAATTGTGGTATGATCCCCGATTAAAGCGTGATTTTTGAGCGGAATTTCTAAAAATTAGAATGAATGCGAGAATGCTACTGATTTTTTTGTAGCATTCAACCACTTATCACTTTTCGAGAATAGCAACAAACAGTGGAAAAACTAAGTTTTCTTATGTTTGCCAATGTAATTTAATATTTTGTTTCTACGTATTTTGAAACTTAGAGAGTAAAATTTTTTCAATCTTTGTTCGATTTCTAATTTTATTGCAGGAAATAACAGCTACGAATCATCATTCCGGAAACTGTTTATTTTTAGCGACTTTAACAGTCACGTTAAACTAGCGTGGGAAAATACCGATATAAGAAAACCAGCAGTTTCAGCGATAGCCGCCATCCTTGCCCATGGGTACAATAGGCTGAAACGGTACAACCTTGATATTGGTCTCTATTCGGCGACGAAGAGGTCTACAAATTCTTTCAGGTTTACCATATGCGGCTGAAGTCACTCATCGGTGATCAGATCCGACAGAGCTAGCAAATGTCGACTGCTACGCGGCCGATGTTCCACGTAGACGCAAATATATTCTATGGGATCAAGAAAGGGTGATTTTTCGGACCATCTGAGGTATGGTACAGTGGCTGAGTGTTCGTCAAGCCTGAAACATATCCGCACGGCCCTGTGAAGACGGCTGTCGTTATCTTGGTAGACGGGTCACAACCAAACACGACAGCTCCCTGTGCCAGTGTGTCACGTCTCCGCGTCGAGCCGTGTTAGTGTGCTGGTTCCGCAATAACTGCAATGTCAGCGTCGGAGGGTCACGTGTCCATCTAGTAGGCCTCCACAGCGATCAGAGTGCATTTTTAAGGGGGAG
This sequence comes from Schistocerca nitens, assembly GCF_023898315.1. Classification (NCBI taxonomy): domain Eukaryota; kingdom Metazoa; phylum Arthropoda; class Insecta; order Orthoptera; family Acrididae; genus Schistocerca; species Schistocerca nitens. The sequence continues at coordinate 370,816,537 of NC_064618.1, forward strand.
GGGAGGAATAGTAGTTATTTATTTAGCTACGAATCATCATATTAATGCTTGAAGGAAGGAAAAGAAGTTTAGAGTGTGTCATTCGGTGGTTACAACGTTATTAGTTACAGAGCACAAGCTCGAGTAGAACACGGTTGTGAAGAGAAACCGGCTGTTTACTTTTTAGAGGTACCAACCGGGTATTAATACTCGAATGAAGGTAAAATATCTACAGCTACATCTACATGATTACTCTGCCATTCACACTTGAGTGCTTGGCAGAAAGTTCATCGAACCACCCACTGAACGCTTAAATCTTTCTGTGCGGGCTCTGATTTCTTTCATTTTATTGCGATAATCGTTCCTGGGAACGTAGATAGACGTTAACGAAATATTTTCGCATCTAGAAGAAAAAGTTGGTGATTGAAATTTCCTGAAAAGATATCGCCACAACGGAAAGCGTTTTTGTTTTAATGATTCACATTGCAACTCGCGTATCGGATTCGTGACTCTCTCTCCCCTGTTTCGCGACAATACAAAAAGAGCTACTCTTTTTTTTTATTTCCTCCGGCAGTTCTAGCGGGTAAGGATCCCATGTCGCTCAGCAATACTCAGAAGAGCATGAACAAGTGTAGTGTAGGCAGCCTCCTGAGCAGATCTGTAGCAGCTTCTAAGTGTTTTAATAAAACGTAGTCTTTATTTCAAATTCTGGGTCATTTACTTCGTGTTGCCTGGTGAAAGAATTTTGGAAAACCTTGTTCAGTATGTGTGCATTAATGAGACTGCCAGCGCTGACATTAACATTGCTATTTTGCAGTAAATGTATTGATTGTGTCGTGTCGCTGGAGTACTCTACAAACGACCAGAATCCCTCTGGATTTTTTGTCATATTCGCTGTGGAAACGATTAAAAGTAACTCGCACTGATGTCTTCCCTAAATTTCAAGCTTCTGTGTAACATAGTCAGTTGTGGAGATCTTACATTCTTTTAAATTTAGCATGCTTTTTTTCGTTGTTTCTGCAACAGTGTTCTCATCTGTTTTGTGTGCCAAGGCGAATCAGCTCAGTCAATAATCAATTTATTTGGTATAAATCCCTTAATTTCAGTCGAAACAAGTTCTCTGAATTTAAACCACGTCTGGTCTACGCTTACATAGTTAGTTTCGAAGGAATTACATTGTCTCTTAGGAAGGTGTCAAGCGAAATTTTGTCTGCTTTCTGAAGTAGATATACCGTAACGGAAAAAAGGTCACAACACCGAGAAATAGTTGTGCGACACAAACGAAAGTTGGCAGGCGTATTTCTACATCTGAAAGATGATGTCTCTTCAACTTTCACACGTGTTCCAGAAAAGTGGCGTTAGTAGCGGGATGCAAATCTGGTTTGCTTTAAATACACGCTGAAACGATCATGAACGTTACTTGTCTTTGAGATTGGACGTGGTAAACTAATGTTAGCCAAGCATGCCTTTAAGGCGACAAAAAAGCTGCTATCAACAAGTCACTGAATTTCAACGAGATCATGTAACAGGGCTACGAGAAGCTGGATGTTCCTTCTGCGATATCGCAGAAACACTTGGCAGGAATGTCGCCACCGGACATGACTGCGGGCAGTGGTGGTCAAGAGAATTTGTGGTGAAACGTCCCCTTAGAAAAATTTATAAATGACTGTGCTTAAACTGACACACAATATTTAGGCGCAACGCAATCTGACTTTCAAAAATCCCTACAAAAGAATGGCCCTGACTAACAATAACCTATACCTTTCATGAATCACTTACCTCACAAAAATCTCCGTTACTCGAACTACTGCAATACAGCGAGCGCCAATACTGCCAGCTAAATAAGAGATTCTAAGCACTGAAGTCACTAACAACTGATAGGCATACTTAGCAAATGAAAGATTTTGATAGAGAACAAACAATGTATTTACCTTAATAGTGTTCAAAAGTTATATATATATATATATATATATATATATATATATATATATATATATATATATATATCTCACTTGATGACATCCAGTCTTACAAATTTACTCTCTCTGATGGACACACGTCAAGATCATCCGATCGTCAACTCTCAAAACTCCGCCATCTCTCTACCCACATCCACCACTGCTGGCAGCTCACCTCCAACTGCGCAACGCTAGGCGCTGTTAAGAGCCAACTGCCCAACACTACAATAGCAAATTCCAGCAATGCAAACCAGCCACAGACTGCACACAGCACGGTCAGTGATTTTCATATAGAGCGCTACATGGCGTTACCAACATAAAAACCTAAACAGCCTACTTACAGTGGCACCAGGAAGATCGGGTTCCGGACAGCCACACGGCGCTAACGAGAGGGAGGACCATCGTCTTCGGCGTAGGACTGGCGCATCGTACCGGATTTGTAGCAGCAATATAAGCAGCAGTTGGCGCCACAGTGACACAACGGAGTGTTACAAATTGATTACTTCAAGGACAGCTCCGAGCCAGACGCCCTGTAGCGTACATTCCACTGACCGCAATCACCGCCATTTGCGATGTCAGTGGTATCAAGCGAGAGCTCACTGGACGGCTGGGTGGATATCTTTTTTTGATTTCTGATGAAAGCTAGTTCTGCCTCTGTGGCAGTGAAGGTCGTGAGTTGTTTAGGAGGAGGCCATTTGACGGCCTGCAACCAACCTGTGTGCGTGCTAGACACGCTGGAGTTATGGTCTGGGATACGATTTCGTATGACAGCAGGAGTACTCTCTTGGTTATCCCACGCACCCTGAGTGCAAATTTGTACGTCAGCCTGGTGATTCGACCTGTTGTGCTGCCATTCATTAACGATATTCCAGGGGGTGTTCTCCAGAAATATAACGCTAGCCCACACAGCGCTGTTGGAACCCAACATGCTCCAGAGAGCGGACATGTTGCCTTGGCCAGGTCGCTCACTAGATCTGCCTCCCATCGAACACATGACACATCATCGGACAACTCCAGCGTCATCCACAAACAGAATTAACCGTTCCTTTATTAGACGACCAAATGCTACAGGCGTGTTAACTACACCCCACAAGCTGACATCCAGCATTTCACATTTGCAACGTTTTATCTCGCGCTAATATGAACTTGTGATTCGTCCACGATACTCAGAGGGCCATAGACACGGGTTCCCAGGTAGATTCCGTGTTTCTTGACTTCCGCAAGCCGTTCGATACAGTTCCCCACAGTCGTTTAATGAACACAGTAAGAGCATATGGACTATCAGACCAATTGTGTGATTGGATTGAAGAGTTCCTAGATAACAGTACGCAGTATATCATTCTCAATGGAGAGAAGTCTTACGAAGTAAGAGTGATTTCAGGTGTGCCGCAGGGGAGTGCCGTAGGACCGTTGCTATTCACAATATACATAAATGACCTCGTGGATGACATCGGAAGTTCACTGAGGCTTTTCGCAGATGATGCTGTGGTGTATCGAGAGGTTGTAACAATGGAAAATTGTACTGAAATACAGGAGGATCTGCAACGAATTCACGCATGGCGCAGGGAATGGCAATTGAATCTCAATGTAGACAAGTGTAATGTGCTGCGAATACATAGAAAGAAAGATCCTTTATCATTTAACTACAATATAGCAGGTCAGCAACTGGAAGCAGTTAGTTCCATAAATTACCTGGGAGTACGCATTAGGAGTGATTTAAAATGGAATGATCATATAAAGTTGATCGTCGGTAAAGCAGATGCCAGACTGAGATTCATTGGAAGAATCCTAAGGAAATACAATCCGAAAACAAAGGAAGTAGGTTACAGTACGCTTGTTCGCGCACTGCTTGAATACTGCTCAGCAGTGTGGGATCCGTACCAGATAGGGTTGATAGAAGAGATAGAGAAGATCCAACGGAGAGCAGCGCGCTTCGTTACAGGATCATTTAGTAATCGCGAAAGCGTTACGGAGATGATAAACTCCAGTGGAAGACTCTGCAGGAGAGACGCTCGGTACGGGCTTTTGTTGAAGTTTCGAGGACATACCTTCACCGAAGAGTCAAGCAGTATATTGCTTCCTCCTACGTATATCTCGCGAAGAGACCATGAGAATAAAATCAGAGAGATTAGAGCCCACACAGAAGCATACCGACAATCCTTTCCACGAACAACACGAGACTGGAATAGAAGGGAGAACCGATAAAGGTACTCAAGGTACCCTCCACCACACACCGTCAGGTGGCTTGCGGAGTATGGAGGTAGATGTAGATCTTCAATGTTAATCAATAAAATATGTTACCTACACAAATATATTCACGAAATTTCATTACTCTACATTAATTATGTTGTACTGTTGCGACTTTTTCCGATAGAATATTTTGTGCTTATTTTTTATGGATTTCGATGTCTCGCTACAATGACCTTGTGGTCACTAATCCCTGTATTCGTCATGCTCCCTGTTGGCTCAGAGCTATTTTTTGCTAAGAGTTCTAGTATGTTATTGCAAACATTTACACCGTGTGCATTACGAAATGTTTCAAATTGCGTTACCTGTATCAAACGTGGAAACTGGACCATAGGAAAATCCTTGCTGTAGACATCTGAGTGATTTTCGTAAGAGTTGTACTAGTGTCTGTAATACCTCAGTTATCAAATCAGTCGACTGCAGAGCAGTTGACACGGCTAACAGCACAAGACGTTTGCCAGGTGTCTACAGTCGCCGGGTTCTTACTGTCTGCATAACTAAAAATAAATTCCCTCGTAACTCTTCGTAGGAGGCGGGTGTTGCGTACGGAGTGAAGCTATTTCTCACAAAGAGGATGAGAAGGGCTAAGCAGCCAAAAGCAACCTCTCGTGCAGAGGCAGCACTGCTACGTTCGATAATGAACTCCCCGCTGGCTGTTCGCCAACGTCTTCCGCTAATGTTCTTCGTATAGGAGTGGAAAAAGAGAAGGGTAGGGTTGGTGATCTCCTCTCACTTCCAGAAAACTTACTGGGTGCGGTGGGTGCCCTTTAATCTAAAATTTTTTGGAACATTGTTCCTGGAGAAACAGCAAGCTCTATAATATTATTATTTATTTCGATGCGCACAGTTGTAATAGCATTTAAGTTGTTTATTTTTAAATGACCGATTTATATCTTCTGACGGCTCATTTTCAGATCTTACATTGTGTGAAGAGTTACGATCGCAATGAACACTAAAATAAAATAATAAAGTAAAAAAGCGCAGCTGATATACTCCTGATGACCGTAGGATCCGTTGGCGTGAAGCATGTCCATTGTGGATGCGCAGAGAATACGAATACGGCTCGACTGCGTTAGTTAAATGGCGGAAGCTCCGATCGTTGTCTCACTGGTAGCCAACGGCCGTGAGACTTGATTGCATTGTGGGAAGAACATGTATTAGCTGTATAGTTATTAGGAGTTTGGTCCTTGAGAAAACAACGAAGAATATTTTGATGTTATAAAGAAGAACATATGTTATAAAAAGCGTCGAAATAGAGAAACAGTCACTACCCAATGAGAGGTCTCATTTAAACATGCACTGCCCTCTGCAGGGCCTTCTGGTAAACGTAAACGTAGTAAAGACGGACGGTAAGACGCCATCGTGGTACCCGGTAGACGATATACGTTCCAGTTAGTCAAAGATGTTGTGAATTCCCATTTGCCAGAAGGGTCGCAGTAGTAACTATGGAAACGACGCGGAATCGGTAAGTACCGTTATCTGCCAACAGATCTACGTAACGACGTAGAGCTAGTATAAAAAATGTACGTCATGCGTCTTTTACATGAATTAGCTGCTTGATATGTCGTTCCGTTTGCCCAGATATAATTGTTCTTTGTTTAAAAGGCCGAGTCATTTCTTCAAGGAAAATACAGACCTAAAGTATGGCTCACAAGACATATAACCACTTTTTACTAATGTACGATACATGCATATATCAAGAATGCACTTAATTCCAGAGCGAATTAAGTTATAGTCGCAAAGAGCGATAAAATTAATAATAGTGGTGCAGTAAGAGCTACCCTGTATGGCTATTTGGTGTAAATATTTACATGTGTACGTATAATTTGCAGTTTGTTATAGTGTTGTGTTTACCAGACATAATAATATTTTATCACTTAAAAACGCCAACGGTTCCTACGGTCATCAAGGGTATATCAGCTACGCTTTTTTTCCTACATTATTTTATTTTAGTGTCTGTCTGGATTGTAAATGAATCATTACATTTTATTCTTCACAGAATGTAATATCTGAAGATGATCTCTTAGAAGATTGAAACAGGTCACCTAAAAACAATAAAAAAATTAAATAAAAAATTAAATAAAAATACAAAACTTAAACGCGGTGAAGACTGGCTGTTTAATATGTTCACAGAAGCACATTCCGAATGTATCTGATATTCATAAACGATGCAATATGACTAAGGATTCGAATACTACCACTAGCCCTTCTGTCTTTTCTACACTTATTAGACGTTGCTGAGGCAGAGAGCTAGAGGGGGATTTCAGTGGCGCAATCGTGTGTTAAGTTGCAGGTGGTTTCAGTACTAGTAATGAAGACGATGTTACTTCTTGTGCGTTCGGCCTCTGTCCATTTCTAATTCAACAGTATCAGCGGGATTTCTAAATCCAAGGTCCATTAAAAATGAACGAGCTGGAGGCTATAAAATGAAAACCGTTGAAAGCATCGTAATGCCGTTGCCTACGGAAGAGGATGTGTTCTCTATAAGAGCACTGATGTCCCACACTCGCCGCTAGAGGACCATCGCCGCACACCCATGTTACGATAGAGCGAGCAAACACACACTTCGACGTTCTCTGCCCTCAGTTGTACTGAAAACAGCGAAATGGAGGCTTCAAAAGAAGAGCTCTGGGGTGTATTGAATTTCCTGACAACGAAAGGAGTGCGGGGAGCGGAAATTCATCAGATAATGACAAGTATACCAAGAACATGCTCGTTGCAAGAGTCAAGACGTGGGACAAGCGATTCCGGGAAGGAGGGATGTCGTTGGCCTATGACGCATGATCTGGATAGCTACATCGGACTGCCGATACCACTGCCTAGCAGGAGATACCCTCATTATTGAAGACTAGCTTTACCCAGCCACGCTTTGCTGTAGCTCAGTCTGCTTAAATGTAAAAGAAGAAAGAGAAAGCAAACGTTTCTTATATGTATGGGAAGTGAATATACGTCCTAATCTCTCTCTCTCTCTCTCTCTCTCTCTCTCTCTCTCTCTCTCTCTCTCTCTCTGTCCATCTCCTCCGTCTATTACAGTAACATGTATAAATTTGGAGTAAATGGGGAAGATACATTTTGAGATTTTTTTGGTAACAATGTTCTCTCGTTATATATGAAATATATATTACATTACTAAAATATACTTATATTAAAGAAATAGGTACCTAAAACAGTGCCCGTATTAGAATTGAACTTTGTATCAAAATTTCAAAGCAACTGGTCAAAAACTTTCGGAGATTAAAGATTTTGAGCAAACCAACATTTACGTTTTTATAACGTTTTCCCTTTATCTACATATATACCAGATGTTCTTCCAGTAGTTATATAAAACACGTTAGTATTCGAATGCAATGTTGTGCCAAAACTTCAAAGCAATCTGTGAAGAACTTTCTGAGACTTGGACTCTTTAAGAAACGAACATATGCGTTTGTACTCATATTTAAACTGTAAATGTTCCTAATCGCAAATCTCCAAAAATTTCTGACCGAATGCTTTGAAATTTTGAAGCAACATTGCACTGGAATGCGTGTGTTTTTGTATACCAATTTCTATTAATATATAGTGCAATATATAATTTTTTACAGATTTAGTAATAACGAAAGTTATATATAAAGAAATAGGTACCTACAAACACACCTATATTAAAATGTAACATTGTGTAAAAATTTCAAAGCATTTGGTCAAAAACCTTCAGAGATACACGATTTTGAACATTTACATTTTTATTTATATAGATGTGCTGATCACGGATCACATATGATGAGTGGAGATGTCGTGTGTCCATGATGTCATCTAATTAAAAGTGGAGCGCAGAATATTTATGGAGGTGAGAGAAATGGCAGTTCCTTCATAATTAGGCACAAACAGAAGAGAAAACTGACGACCGAATTCGTGAAAACTGGTTTTATCCAATATCTCAACTGTCTAAGCTCTTTACTGACAAGGGAATGGTCCAATCCGACATGTCTAAACCTACCCTGAAATTATCCACGCAGGAGACTACACCATGTAAGATACCTCTTATTAGCAGATAAGAGCATTTTACTTTATTTCCAGTTTTGCTATTTCACATATGTGAAGTGATTGTATCAGCGCTGCAGTGCGTACGGAGTAAGGAGCGAGCGGTAGGTTCCCACACTGGCTAGCACAGGCGGTTGGGCACCTGGCACTTTCAGATCCAGTGAGTTGAGGTGCCGACGCAGAAATCGCGCTTGACTTCAGTAAAAAAATACGTAGGGAAAATACATTTATTCTGGCGCGAATCAAGTAACTGTTATTAATAGATATTTGCTAACAAAAGTTACCTTTTGTCACTCAGACACAGGAGGAGTCTGTTGGTCATAAATACCACCTTTCAGTGATTTTACAATGCCAGGAAACGTTGATATTAATAAACAAATTAATAATTTTGGTATAACCGAAGTGTACTATCTTATACGAACTGTAACGAGTGTGCGCTAAAGTGTCAGACTATGTTCCATAGTCGGCAGTCGTCAATAGGATGGCTTTTGATCTGGTCATGCGGAAGACCACGCTCTCGTGTCGTTAACAGTCAGCTTATAATCAGTGTGACCAAGTTCATTTTACGGTGTTTCTTAAATAAACGCACGCACTACAATGGCATCCCATGTAAATATTATTTGCACAAAAAAATTCTTCCCGCTTCATCACGTAAAATATAGACTGTAACATTCAACTTTCAGGATCAGACGGCTCTGCAACGGGACATACAGCTACGAGAGCATCTCCACATATCAGGTAGGAGGAATTCCTAAGCGGCGGCTCACTAAGTCAGTTCAAGAACGGACTGGCCTCATTATCGCAAAACTCGGATGGGAAAGCGTGGCCAGTTACACTGTGCGCCCCTTACACCACCATCTACGGACTCGGCGGCTAAATTGAGACATTTGTGGTCGTTTAGTAGGAGTGGGAGGGGGGGGGGTTATTGCACTATCGAAATTTCAGCTGCTAAGGCGCACTGCAAGAACTTTTTTAAAAAATGTTATAGTTACGCATGTCTTCGTCACAGAGAATCGTTTAAAACGGCGCGCTCTACAGCCATTCTTGCCAGGCGCGCGAGTCGGCGAATAAGCAGACGCAGCCTAGACAAGAGGACGCAGCGCCGCGTAGCGAGAAATCCAAAGTGCAAATACGTGGATCGTAGGCACGGCAAGAACAGGTTATTCTATTAGCATTTGCCACATCACGAACGGTGCCTATATTGAACACCTATAAGTTGAGTTAAAAACTTAGACTTATGCTCTGTCCCCTGACTGATGTGTGTATTTTTTTTATGTCTGGAAGTTTTCGTACAGTCATCTACTGAAACCCGAATGGTACATAAAAATAACTCTGTACAACTGAGGTTGTCACCTACAATTAAAATTAACTTTGTGAAATAATCGAGTGACGCATTCCATTTGGCCATGGCAGGATATTAATTTCGCAAGCAAGAATGTATGCCCACACGAACTGTAATGAAGAATAGGCTGCCAAGACTGTATCAAAACCCAGTTCCAAACAGAAAGAGAGCAGTATCATTCAATCCCTACTGATGTTTGTTGTCGGGTTGCTGAGAAAGGATCCGTGGCAGCAACCAGCAATGGAATGAGGTAGGTAAGATTCGCTCTTGTACCTGTCCACAAAGAAAGCACTCATTAGGTTGACGAAGACGATGCAGGTGTCAGAATACGGCAAAATGCTGCAACGTAGTCTCACTGGCAACCCAACGTATCCACGTTAACTTCGGCGCGCTGAAGTCTCTCTCTCTCAGCTGCAGATCAACGACCACAGGACTTTCACCGCTGGTTTGTTGTACCAACCAACAAGCCGCTGTTTGTACAGTCATAATGTGCGGGGTTTCATGAATAGTTTCGCCAAGAAAACACCAGTCGACTCTCTCAGGAAACTGATCATACGAATATTTGAGCAAGTAGGAATCATTTTCAACACGCTAGAAATTTTCGAGAAGCTGTGCCTATAATTTCTTCGGCGGTGTCACCTTTGAAATTTAGTATTTTCTCCAATAAATGTAACCTGAGAAGCCAAGAGTGTTTTTAAAATTAATTTAGTTTTTCTTTTTCAAATACTAAACTACTACTTAGAATAAAAACCCAATTTCCTTATCCATAAATTATCAAAAATTAAAACAAGCCACCACTAAATTTCATTTAAAACATCGTGTATTACTGAGCCACACTGTAGTGACTATTCTGTAGAACAGCATATTACCGTAGAAAATGACTCTTTGTGGTAGTTATTTAACAGACAAGCTTTACCCAGTAAACGTAACGGACAAAATCACATCGAATGTAAACAGCACTGAATGTTTACACTAGCTGTGCTGCCCGGCTCAAGTAATCAACTTAATCTAATTGAGTCAGTATCTGTGCTCTAAAGCATATCTGGTACTATTTCGGTCAAGTTAGGATAAAAGCATAAACTTCCACGTGCGCGTCCGTCGCTTATTGTATGCTGTTTTATTGCTGCAGTTCCACAAAGACGCGATTTGGACCACTGGGTCTTTGAGAGATTTTCATGGATGTAGTGTCCTCTGTCATACTCAATTTCTCATTTTCTTTTGTACACCCTATATGTTAAACGTTCTGTTTTGCCGATTTTATTCCTGAACATTGCAATATATTGTGATGGAGAGCGAGAATAGGGATGTTGGAAGGAAATAATAAATAAGAGGTGGATGAACAGAGAATATGGCAGAAAAAGAGGGAATATGAATACCGTGCTTGTCTGAGTTGAGAGTGGCGAAGAAATTAGTAGTATTATCTCTGCGCCAAGGTCTGCACATCGCCTCGCGAGCTGCTCGATCACACTAGGGCGATTGCGTCTGACTTATGTCCCATGTAGATCTCCAGAGAACACACACAGCCTGGGAGCGACGGTAATTACGCTAAATGGTTATCGGGGGGGGGGGGGGGGGGGGGGGGAGGAAGAGAGAGAGAGAGAGAGAGAGAGAGAGAGAGAGAGAGAGAGAGAGAGAGAGAGAGAGATAGAGAGAGGGGGGGGGGGGAACACACTGGTCATTTCGGACGGACGCTCGGTAATACTTCTTTCCAGAAGGCAATAAATAACCCTATTGCGCAATTTCGCCACGAATGTGTGAAGTATGGTTGTTGAGCCTTTGACATTTGGTGTCTACCACGAAAACTGAGGAGTCGGTAACAAATGTATTCAGTTTCTGTTTTAAGTAATGGTTTTCATACAAATATTTGATTTCTTGTATCAAACATGTTTAAAAACATCCCCTGACACGATATATGAGCCTAGATCGCCTAATCCGTTCCTTTGCAGAGGATCTATTCTAGGGTGTCCATTCGTCCCGTATTTCCCGGGACAGTCCCGTTTTTTATCAGAATGTCCCGCTGTCCCGAAAGTTTTTTGGGGGACGCTCAAAGATTCTTCTCTTCTAAATCGATCCACTGAATCTGTCCTTTCGGTCCAGAGATACTCTACACCACTGACACTTGCTCTCTGGCTTTCGCCACCACACTGTTAATGTTTTGCACTGTGCAATCACTGTTTCATTATGCCAAAACGAAAGTGTAATTTTAACAGCAATATAAAAAGCGAGTTTCCTTTTATCACTGGTAGTGGAGAAACTGTAGAATGTACGTTGTGCAGATCAAAATTTGCTATTGGTCATGGTGGAAGGTCTGACATTGTGAATCACATGAAGACAAAGAAACATCGCATGAGTGATCAAACAAAAGAGCAAATAAATGCGTGAGTGACTACTATGTAAACTTAAAATCAGTAACAAAAATGGATAGGCAGTTGGCAGCACAAGAAGCTACGTTTGCATACCACAGTGCAATGCATAACCATAGCTTTAAGTCAATGGACTGTACTACAGCAATTATTAAAAAAGTTTTCAATCCTAAATTCACATGCGGACACACAAAATGTAGTGCAATCATTTCAAATGTTATTGCACCGTATGCAGCTCAGCAGGTTTTAAATGAACTGAAAAGTGCTCGATTCATTTCTGTAATGATTGATACATCGAATCATCTGGATTTGAAGTTGGTTTCTCTCCTTATCAGGTATTTTCACCCTGAAAATGGCATCACGGTGAAAGTGCCGAATTGGTTTAGCTGGAGAAACTTCAGATTTACTTCAGAATTACGTGCTGGAGGTTTTAAAGACATATGATCTTGAGGGAAAGGTGATTGCAGTTTCTGCAGACAACACTAACACCAATTTTGGTGGTAAACAGAGGAAAGGAAAAAACAATTTGTTCTATAAACTGCAACGGAACACAGTGAATAAAATAGTAGGTGTTGGCTGTCCAGCACATGTCTTGCACAATTCCTTACAAACTGGCTCAGATTGCCTACCCATGGACTGCCAATTAATTGTAAACAAAATCTACCAGCATTTCCACATATATACAGTAAGGGTTGAATGTCTGAAGTCATTCTGTAAGTTTACTGAAAATGAATACAAAACTGTACTTGGGCACAGCAAGACAAAGAGGCTATCTCTGCTACCAGCATTGGAAAGAATTGTAGAGATATTTCCTGCTTCTAAATCATATTTCATTTCCCTTGATAAGTGTCCTGTTATCCTTAAACAATTTTTTGATAACCCTGTGTCTATTGTTCTTCTACATTTTCTTGTTAGCCGGCTAAAACCTTTCTCCACAACAATTAAATGTATTGAGAAACAAGAAACCACAATAGTGGAAGTTTACCAAGAAATAAACAAATTATTGGGCAAATTACAATGTAGAAAATCTAAAAGATTTCTCACATCCTTTGTACATGAGACTCTAAGAAAGCTGGAAGAAGAGGGTGAAATTACTGTAGAACAATTTCATATTTATGCTGACATCTTCTACGACTCTTGCATTGAGTGTATTAAAGAATGGTGTTTACAATTTCTCACACCTTTTAAAGCATTTGACTGGGTTAATACTGAAAAGGAGCATCTACAGTGGAAGGATATTCCGGCCTGTTGTGTTTTTGTTAAAAGTATTGTACCAAATTTTCCTGTTGATGAAGACGAACTGTTCGATGAATTTTCATGTGCACAGAACTTCATAAAAAGTGAAGGAGACTAAGAAAGTGTTAGTGCAACGTGGTGTAAAATACTTGCTTATTTCAAAAGCAAAAACATTAACATGAAAAACAGGATTCATTTGGTGGAGTTTTGTCTGGAAATTCCTGGGTCAAATACTGCTGTGGAACGTGTGTTTTCGTTAGTGAACTCTTTGTGGTCAGATGAAAAAAACAGAATGAAAGTTGAAACAGTAAAGGCCTTGCTCATTGTCAAAACACACTTTAATGGTGTATCGTGTACTGCCTTTTATGGTACAATTTCAAACGAAAATGCACTTCTTGATAAAGTACATAAAAGTGAAAAGTACGATGATCGTGTGGCAGAACAATTGTAAAAAGTGATTTGGGATTATCTGAGTGCACGTTCTAAAGGTAAACTTGTATGTGTATTAAATTTAGTCAATACAATATTTATGTCCCGTTTTTTTCTTCATTGTCCCAGGTTTTTCTCTAATTTATTTTAAATGTCCCCTTTTTCAATGAAAATTGAATGGACACCCTAATCTATTCGCACGGCGAGGACGACGATGGTTCAAATCCGCGTCCGGCCATCCTGATTTAGGTTTTCCGTGATTTCCCTAAATCGCTTCAGGCAAATGACGGGATGGTTCCTTTGAAAGTGCACGGCCGATTTCCTTCCCCATGCTGTCCTAATTCGATGGGACCGATGACCGCGCTGCCTGGTCCCCCCACCTCTAAATCAGCCAATCGAAGATGGGAGAACTTTTATGTTGAGGTATGAAAGGAAACCCCCAGGTTTTGGGTCGGGACAGAAGTGTGCTTGGGTAGGTCACAGTTAGGCACACAGGTAATCACGATTCGAGTCCTGGACTGGCAAAAAAAAATTCCATAGCCACTTTTGATTCGTATAAACGTGATCACTGGCACAAGTGATAGCTCTCAGGCAGATGTTAGATTTCGTGCTTCGTGTGTGTGTGTGTGTGTGTGTGTGTGTGTGTGTGTGTTTTCAGAATTCCTCAAAGAGAGATCCAGAAGCCAACGCAAGGCATTACAAAGACGAAGAAAATAGAGACGCGCCATCAGGTAAATACTGTCGCTTCGAACTGTGGCTTGGGTTTACAGTGTTTTTGTAATATGGTGGCAATAGCCGTAATTTTTCGTGGTCACAAAACCATGAGATTGTACGTGACTGTACTTCAAAAGAAGTTCAAAAATGATTCAAATGTTTATATATTTCGATGGCTTCTCTATAAAGCCGTGGATAATAGTTCATCATAGTACATGAAACTTCAGTTTCCGAAAATTTCAGTAAGTGATTACCCGACTGTAGAGCATGTTCCGCCACAGCTGACTTGGCTGTTTTCCCTAGACGGCAAAGACATTTATATTACTTCAACCGTGTATTCACACTTCTCTTTGTAGTTCCAATTTAGACCCTACCACATGTATACGGAATCTTGTATACACCACTTGCAGACAGAGGGGGACGTTTGTCCTTAACGGAACGAAGCGCTTGGCCTATTTTCTTAGTTGGTCTTAAAATCGGTCGAACGTTGTTTCCTTAAAATCTTGCCGATTTGATCCGTTACGTTTTTGATGAAGGGTAGAGAAACTGTGTTCTTCCAGCGCTGTGTCCTATCGTTGTCCTTAGGCCTCCTGTTATTCTGTCGCAAAACTATGTGTTAAAAGTCTGGTGGACAGAGCTAAAAGGATTTGTACGCCGGAACACCTGGAAGCCGAGTTAAAACATCTAAAGCAGGCTTTTGAGAAGAATGGATACTCTAGTAAGGAAATAAATATAATTCATGATAATATGACAAAATTCTCGTAGCATTTACCATTTGTCACCCAGTGTGTGAAAAGGCAAGTTTATCAGTTGCTGCATATTTAGCATGAGCTTCAGGATGTGTCAACAGCGCTTGTTTACCACTTCCTGCTGGTATCTGTATCGCGTGTAGCGGATGCGAATGATACAGCGAGTCTATTCACGGTTATGTGTAGCGTAGCTTTAAATGAGATTGTATATGCGAGCGTTATTACTCGTAGTTGTGTGTACCAGATATAGTGTATATATTGCGGTACAGACACGGAACAAGGCGAGATATGCTGCTTGAAAGATTTTTATCTGTGGAAACATGTCAGTCTCTAATGCAAAGGATCTATTAATATCTGTACCACACCACGGACTGCGTAATATACAAGACGACTCTTATTGACCTTTAAAAACTTCCGAAGCAACGAAGACGACGTTAATACGAATGTGTGGTGTCTGTTCTTTCGGACATGTCGCAAGAACAGACACCACGCAGAAACAATATATGTACATATAAGGGGATCACTGCTGTCAGCTGCTTGGTGTCTGTCCTTTCGGACATGTCTGAAAGAACAGACACCACGCATTCATATCGTTGATACGTCTAACAGCAGTGAAGAAGGTCGATCCATTGCCCAAATGGATAGACCTCCTTCAGTGCTGCTGCGCAAATACGTCCCATCTCCCGTGGGAATCTCAGAGTAGCGGACAGGAGTCAATGGACAGGGACTGTGGATAGGTGGCATTGTGGCCGAGCGGTTCTAAGCGCTACGGTCTGGAACCGCGCGACCGTTACGGTAGCAGGTTCGAATCCTGCCTCGGGCGTGGATGTGTGTGATGACCTTAGGTTAGTTAGGTTTAAGTAGTTCTAAGTCCTAGGGGACTGATAACCTCAGAAGTTCAGTCCCATAGTGCTCAGAGCCATTTGAACCATTTTTTTGATAGGTGGCATTCAATGCGAATGTGGATAGGCCGTGAGGTGTGTCGAGACAGTCAGCGGAGTTCCGATAACGCTGTGTTCCGGTTGGCTTAGTGGTTACCGCACCTGCCTAATAAGCAGGAGATTCCGGATTCGAATCCTGGTCCAGTATACGAGTTCACTCGTCACCGCTATTCCGCGTAATGTCCCGCTGCAGCTGACAGCAGTGATCCCCTTCAATTTATGCAGATGACGATGAGACAAGAAATTTAAAATAAGACATGTGGTCGTAACTGTCCGGAACTACCTCAAAAATGGACGACAAATGTTGAACAAGTGACGTTACCAGATGATGTACCTCTCCACACGTGCTGCGGCTGAGCCTATCGATCTGATCATTACAATGACGTATTGACGTCGGTGTGACTCTGGGCCCACGCGCGCGACTTCAGAGTGCGGAGTTGACGGCTCGAGTCTTGCGTCTGGCAGGCAGCATTTTTCATTGTGGTAGACAGTTGTGTGTTTACATTGAGGTAAGGTTTGCTATTTTATTTAGCCGTCTCGTTGTCTCTGCTGGTTACTTGCAAAGTACAGTAGGCCTACAGCAAAAACCTACCGTATTGCGTCACAAGTAAACGAGTATAAGCTTCCGAATTCCGTCGTTACCAGTAAATAACACACGTTTTCTTTAGTAAATATATCTGTAAACCAACAAAAAGAAGGGCAAGAGGAAAGAAACACTAAAAATAGCTTTTACTTGATTACAGCAATGACAATAATTTTGTAACTTCTACATTTACAACAGATCACATTTAAAAAAGGTGTTCTACTGTATCACTCAGTCATCCATTTTCACCCAAGTCCATCCGCTATGTGTGGCGAGGTAGCCTACTTCCTCTGGCGACGTCACAGCGCTCATCCATTTTGCGGGTATTTCCAGACATTTGCGACCCCATGTGCCTTGTATGAGATTAAATTACTTGTCTCGGCGTCGTCTATGTCCTGAAGAGGTTTTTAAGCGTTAATATGAATCACCGTGTACAGGTAAGAGACTTTAACTGTAACTTTCATAGCCGGCCGAAGTGGCCGTGCGGTTAAAGGCGCTGCAGTCTGGAACCGCAAGACCGCTACGGTCGCAGGTTCGAATCCTGCCTCGGGCATGGATGTTTGTGATGTCCATAGGTTAGTTAGGTTTAACTAGTTCTAAGTTCTAGGGGACTAATGACCTCAGAAGTTGAGTCCCATAGTGCTCAGAGCCATTTGAACCATTTGTAACTTTCATTAAACAGTTTAATGATACTGGTTTTGCAACCGAAGAAAGCAATGCAGTTGGCAAATTCACCTCGTAAAAGAAATGAAAATTAGACAAATTGAATTGAGTACTACAAACAGAACAAAGATTAGAGTCGACATTGAGGTATGATGAAGTAACATGATGGTTGGTAACTTCGTATGGGACCAAGCTGCTGAGGTCTTCGGTCCCTATGAAGTAACATGTAATGTCCATATCAAAGGAAACTGCCCGTATTCACTTTAACAGAATTAGGGGAAGCACGGAAGCCTCAAATATGGAGATCCGTAAGGGTATTTGAACTTAACTCCTCACTAATGCCACAGTGCCCGTACTTGCATATCAGTTAGTCACGGAACAGCTTAACCTACCAAGTTCGCATTAAAATTAGAAACTAGTGGCGATTTTCCGAACACACTGGGTAGGGACTGCTGCTTCGTATTCAACTGTTTAAAAATGGACAAATGAGTTTAAATTTGGTGGGGACAGCTTAGTTGATGAACCGCTTAGTGGTCGGTGATCATGTGCCACTACCCCAGAAAGTACTGCGAAAATGGATAAAACGATCATGGAGGTTCGCCGACCGAAAGTACGAAAAACTGCTGAAGCTGCAGCGATGTCATCTGAACGGGTATATCACATTTAAATAGTGGAATTGCGTATGAAAAAAGTTATGTCGTAGATGGGTGCCGTCATTCTTAAAGTAGGATCTGAAACGCATCAGAATTGAAACGTCCGAACAAAGTTTCACTCGTTTTCGCAGCAACCACCAAAATCTCTCTGCTGTAATTTCTGACCACAGATGCAACTTGCGTAAACTACAATACCCCAGAGACAAAACGACAATCAAAGCAGTGGAAAACACGTTGATTCACCACCACCAAAGAAACCGAAGACAATACGGTCGCTCGGAAAGTTCACGATGTCAGTTTTCTGAGATGCGAAAGGGATTCTGTTGACAGATTATTTTCCCACTGGTCAAACAACTACGAAACAATATGTCGCTAACTTCCTGCACTAAGTACAGCAAAAGATAATTTAAAAAAAGGCCAGGTTTAGAAGGAAGAAAATCATCCTTCATCACGACATTGCGCCCACACATACGAGTCGTTGCACGGCAAAAATGCTTGAATTAAGATACAAATTGTTCCTACACCAAATTTATGCGCCTAACTTGGCTCTATCAGAGTTCCAGATCTTCCCAAAGCTCAAAAATTTCCTCGGTTAGCGAATATTCTCTTCAAACGAAGAAATGGCAGCGAGAGGGGATTTTCCAGGCGTGGAGGAATACAATATTCGAGATGGCATCAAGGCACTGGAACGTGGCGGGACCAACTGCATTAGTGTATAGGGAGACTTCAGTGACGTGACAAAAGTCATTGGATAGCGATTTGCACATCTGCAGATGGCGGTAGTAAAGCGTACACAAGGTACAAAAGGGCAGTGTATTGGCGAGGCCGTCATTTTTTGTACTCCAGCGATTGATGTAAAAAGGTTTCCGATGTGGCTATGGTCGTACGACGGGAACTAAAAGACACTGAATGCGGAATGGTAGTTGGAGCTTCAAGCCTGGGACATTTCATTTCGGAAATCGTTAGAGGGTTCAAATATTCTGAGAGCCACAGTGTCAGGAGTGTGCCGACAATACTACATTTCAGGCATTACCTATATTACCTCTCACAACGGAGAACGCAGTGGGCGACGACCTCCACTTAACGACCGAGGGCAGCGACGTTTGCATAGAGTTTCCAGTGCTACCAGACAAGGAACACTGCAGAAAATAACCGCAGAAATCAATGTGGGACTTACGACAGACGTATCCATTAGAACAGAGCGGTGACATTTGGCCTTAATGGGCTATGGCAGCAGACGCGAGTACCTTCGCTAACAGCACGACGTTGCTTCTGGGCTCGTGTGTGCCGATCGCAGTAGAGCTGATGGTACGATTCGAGTCTGGCGCTGTCCCCACGAAGCCATGGACGCAAATTTTCAACAAAATACTATGCAAGCTGATGGTGGCTCCATAATGGCGTGGGCTGTGTTTATATGGAGTGGATTCGGTTTTCTGGTCAAAATGAACCGATCATTTACTGGAAATGGTTATGTTCGGCTACCTGGAGACTATTTGCGGCCAATAACGATGGAATTTTTGTAGTTGACAATGCCCCATGTCGCTGGGCCATAATTGTACGCGACTGGTTTCGAGAAAATTCTGGACAATTCGAGCGAATGATTTGGCCATCCAGAACAACCGATATGAATCCCATTGTACATTTACGGAACATAATCGAGAGGTCAGTTCGTGCACAAAATCTTGCACCGGAAACATTGTCGCGATTATCTACGGCTATAGGGCCAGCTATAGAGCTCAATATTTATGCAGCGGACTTCGAACGACTTGTTGATTCCGTGTCACATCAGGTTGCTGCACTATGCAGAGCAACAGGTGGTGCTGCAGTTGTTTCACGAACATGATAGTTAACTAATGTTTATGTCTTGGCCACCAAATTCTCTAGATCTGAACTGAAGGTAATCGAAAATTTCTGGGATGTTATCGCGTGCAGCCTCTGCGCCCACAACCTACCGCCCCATAACTTACAGGAATTGCATGACCTGTGCCTAAACGTCTGGCGCCGCATACCTCCGGAAATCCACAAAGAATCACTGCTGTATTATGCTCCAAAGGCCGTCAAATACGGTATTAAACAGATGGTCATAATATTTGACTCACCAGTGTATGTGCCCTGTGACACACGCCGTAGTACGGTCTGTAACAGACAGATGTACAAGATGTAGTACGACACTCACTTTAACATTAGAATACAACGTCAACTGTGGGTTAAGCTTTATCAGAGGAAAAACAGAGCAGAATCCTTTGGTTGAATGAAAATTTTCTTTTATCTTGATCTGCTTGAGATGAAAGGAAACCAGCTTTCCAAACTGTTGTGCCGCATGTGGACACGTGCAAAAATTTCTTAAAGTTTTCCCCAACAAGCGCTGAGCCAGGTCACACCAGACCAGCATGTCGTGTAGCAAATAAGGAAGACAAACAAGCAGACATGATTTTCTGACAGCACAGCACGATACTGCTAGGACGAGTCGATTCTCTACAAGAACACCTACCAGATTGCTGACATGGCGAAAAAGCACCAAGCTAAAGCACTGAAAGCCTCTGTTGTGACATCGAAGTGTGGCAAAGAACGCTGATGAGACCAGAAAACGCGGATAAGTGTGCTCATACTCAGCAAGACATAACGCCATTGCTTCAGGCAGACAGCAATTAATATTGAAGCTTCCAAACCCTTAATCTTTTCAGTTACAGTGATCCAGCTACGATGGAAGAACCAAATGTGCTGCCTCCCATTCGTCAGATGACTTCTGCCTTCGAGATTGCTGCCTGCCTGGTCTGCTGAACCTGTATGCTGTGAACTGCCAACGTCTCACCCACTGATGCAGAGTCTTCGGGACTTCTACCTACGGCTCTCTGAGAGGCTAACTGATGGTGCTTGGCGCTCCGTCAACCTGTCGCTTTATCTGGGAGGCATGTTTAAGGACTGCTGCCGCCGATATGGATTTGGGAACAGACACCGACGCCGGCCTACCTCTGGCGGAGGGGCATGCTACAACTCTGCACTACCATCTGCATCCTATGCAAACATGCTGGAGTTTACTTGGGCACATACCTTCGATGTCAGAGAGCGTGACCTTGTAACAAGCAGTCAAAGATCTAGAGATCGATGACACTGTACAAGCTACGCCTGCTGCCCACTACCACCCTTACCACCCCCGCGACCCCCTCCACGGCACTAAGGTGTCAACGTGAGTGGAGAATCCGCTGAGGGGGACGACTAAGCGTGTACTAAGTGCATTCTACATCCACTGCCCTCTCCATGACTGCGGGGAAGATGATTCAATTGTAACACTTACATCGAACAAATGTATCGAGGTGACAAACGCCAGTGGATACCACCTAATGTCAAGTCGGACCTCCTTTTTTATTGCAGCAGCTCAACGTGGTATGGACTCGACAAGCCTTTGGAAGTTCCCAGCAGAAATATTGAGCCGTGCTACCTCTATAGTCGGACATAATTGCGAAGTGTTGCTGGCGCAGGATTATGTCACATAAACGTTCGATGGGATTCATGCCGGGCGATATGGGTAACCAGGTCATTCGCTCTAATTGCCCAGCATGTTCTTCAAATCAGTTGAGAACAATTCTTGCCCATTGACATGGTGCACAGTCATCCATAAAAATCCACCTTTGTTTGAGAATATGGAGTCCATGAATTTCTACAAATGGTCTCAAAGTAGCTGAACATAACCGTTTTCAGTCAATGATCGGTTCAGTTGGAGAACAGAACCCAGTCCTAGCCCATATAAACACAGTCTACACCAGTATGGAACCACCACCAGCTTGCACAGTGCCTCGTTGATAACTTAGGTCCATGGCTTCGTGCGGTCTGCATCACACTCGAATCCCAACATCAGCTCTTACCAAATGAAATCGGTACATATCTGACCAGGTCACTGTTTTCCGATCGTCTAGGGTCCAGCCGACAGGGACAGCAGTGTTGCTTGTCCGTTAGCACTGACAGCTCTGCGTAAACGCCACTGATCTCGGTCGTTAAGTGAAGGCCGTCGGCCGCTGCATTGTCTGGGGATGTGTGAAATGTGGTATTCTCGGCACACTCTTGACACTGTGCATTTCGAATTATTTAATTCCCAAGCGATTTCCGAAATGGAATGTCCTCTGTGTCTAGCTCCAACTACCATTTAGCGTTCAATATTTGTTAATTCGCGTCGTGCGCCCATAACAACGTCAGACACCTTTTCACATGAATCACGTGAGTGCAAACGACAGCTCCACCAGTGCACTGCCCCTTTATACCCTGCGTACGCGGCACTACTGTCTGTCATCTATACATGTGCAATCGCTATTCCACGTCCTTCGTCACCTCAGTGTATATGTCTTGCTAACGCTATTTCATTAGTGCAGAGGGTGCCAACTAGCCTTTACCACCTCACTGTACGAGTCGCTATCCTGCAACCATAAGGGTCGCACTGTACGAGTCGCTAACCTGCAACCATAAGGGTATCAGCCGAGGCCCTTACAATATGTTTCTCATCAAAATTTTTCAGTTTATGGGAGAAACTTTATTTAAGTTTAGCTGTTCTGCAAGATTTTCTTTATCTTTTCTGAATTCTTCGCGCATTAATATACAGCATCTATCTTCCTGACTTTCTGCTGCTCTGTCAGTAAAAAGACTCCTCATGAATGCTATATTATGATACACTGATAAAGACGAAGGGATGGAAGAAAGACCTTATGATACATCACGAAACTGGATGCTCTTAGAAACTTCCGATCGTTCATATGGCGCTCAGATTGACAAAGGAGGCTTTCTAGCCTTGCTCTGTACTAGAGTTCGATCCTTCTCGTGCGTATCAGAAGATAATTACATACAACGAAAGGCGATCTAGTTTTTTGGCGAAGTGGAAAAAAACACGCGAGTTTCTAGAAATATGAAACAGCCCTTTTAAAAGTATTGTGCGGAGCTAGTAGTGCCTTAAATGGTACAGTACCTGTATTTCCTCTTGCCGTCAAACACAGAAACATCAAATAAAAACGAAAAAAAAAAAAATTCACCTCGTGCGATCTTAAAATCTGTGACAACGACAATCACAATGGAATGCATTACAGCTGTCTATCAGCCAGAGTATGCTCAAACACTGTTCCATCACGTCACAGTTTGCAACACAGCGACATATCTGAAAGTATTGTACAGAAACAAAAAGAGAAAGAGAAAGAAAAATAGGTGTTAACTGCGGTACTCACCTATAGTGAGTCTATCCGAAGTTGTTCTTGAGCACTGACTAAGAGATAACACACCAACTACAAGTGATTCCAGTCAGCGAAGTCCAGCACTGCTCTGGAGGATCCAAGAAATATATTCAAGGTGGTGTGGCGTCCCAAAATAAATATCCTGGAACAGAGAAAACAAAATCAATGCATAATTAAACACAAACAGCCTCTTTAGTACAGTTATACTCTCACTACTGGTACGTTGGATAACTAAGCAAACACAAAACTTTGAATCGCCCATATATATATATATATATATATATATATATATATATATAAACTAGTTGCTCCAATGATTTTATACATTTATGAGCAGGATAAATTACGTTTTGTTTAAGTATCTGTTCTTGGGTCTATAAGAAGGATACAGCGTCAAACAGTAGCAGATTATCTCCAGAATGAATTTTCACTCAGCAGAGGATTGCGCATTGAGTTTAGAATTGTGTCATCGACAGGGTTCTCGATCCTAGACCCTTTGCCTTTTGCGGTAAAATGCGCTACCAACGGAGCTATTCATGCACGACTCACCCGCGAAAGGCGAAAGTTCCAAATTCGCGCCCCCGATCTGGCACACAGTTTTAATCTAATAGGAAATTTCAGCATACAGTTAGCCAGTCGTTTTAATGTACACCAGTTAAAATCGACTAATGGTCCTAATTGTACGGTTTTACTGTATGACAATATAGACAGTTGTACACAGTCTGCATGTCGGCTTTTGACACCGAATGGGATCAGAGGAAGATCTTGATATGCGAGGTACTTCAAGAAGTTAAGTTACACATTATTATGGCAAGCTAAGTAACCCTTTTCGAATGCTGCACTACATTTCGAAGTGACATAGATACATGACACACTTTTTCTACATAGTCACCATGTCTCTGTAAACAATGGTCGGAAGACACTATAATTCGTCCAGTTCCTCGAAGATTGACATCTGCTCCCGTGAACATAGATCTATCCGAGAACCGCTGTGTGAACATCCAAATCGTTCGGAAATCGTGTCGTGTCGTCGTGTCGTCGGCAGGACGGAATTTCGAAAGTGGCGCCGGCCTCTCGAGCCTGCTAACAGGCTGCGACGCGGGTGTAGCCGAGCGGTCTTGGACGCCTTATAGCGGTCCGCGCGGCTGCCCCGTGGAGGTTCGAATCCACGCTCGGGCGTGGGTGTCTCTCTTGCTTAGCTTAAATTAGTTTAAGTTAGTGTGTAAGCTTAGGGACCGATGATCTCAGCAGTTTGGTCCCATAAGACCTTACCACTTTTTTTTAACAGGCTGCTGAACTCACTTTCCTGCGTTCTGACATTAAGAAGTTTTACCTCACGAGCACGATGGCGGTAGTAGCTGATGGCACCTCCGCAATTTTACCTCTATTCACGGAGATGGAAAACCGAAAACATCTTCCACGCATATAATATATATTTTCTAAGTCTGCTGGAGAGGACCTTTGTATCAGGATGTATCCTACGGGCATTTAATTAGGGTAGAAGTTTTACACGCATTAAAATTAATGAGAAACACCACAGTAGAGTGGATGCATTTTTCGTATCATTCAAATGAGCGTGGGAATCTGCCAACATTTGACGGTGAAGACGCTGCCGGATTATATCTCTTTCGAATGTTCCCTTTGTCGGCATTTGTTGATAATTTGGGTTTCCCTAGGCTGGGCCTAGATAGCTTCAGGCAGATTCTCAACTGTCTGAGGGTGTTCTTGCAAGGGTTACTGACGTAGCGAACGGGTCTGAGGTTTTCGCACTGAAATCAATATTTTTTTCTTTGTCAAGAACATGGTAGCTGAAGTCTTTGTCAGTCTTTAACATCTACATCTACATGATTACTCTGCAATTGACATTTAAGTGCTTGGCAGAGGGTTCATCGAACCACAATCATACTATCTATCTACCACTCCACTCCCGAACAGCGCGCGGGAAAAACGAACACCTAAACCTTTTTGTTCGTAATTTTAACACCCAGGTACTTAGTTGAATTGACAGCCTTGAGAATTGTACTATTTATCGAGTAATCGAATTCCAACGGATTTCTTTTGGAACTCATGTGGATCACCTCACACTTTTCGTTATTTAGCGTCAACTGCTACCTGCCACACCATACAGGAATCTTTTCTAAATCGCTTTGCAACTGATACTGGTCTTCGGATGACCTTACTAGACGGTAAATTACAGCATCATCTGCGGACAACCTAAGAGAACTGCTCAGATTGTCACACAGGTCATTTATATAGATCAGGAACAGCAGAGGTTCCAGGACGCTTCCCTGGGGAACACCTGATATCACTTCAGTTGTCCGCAGCTCGTGGTCGTGCGGTAGCGTTCTCGCTTCCCGCGCCCGGGTTCCCGGTTCGATTCCCGGCGGGATCAGGGATTTTCTCTGCCTCGTGATGACTGGGTGTTGTGTGATGTCCTTAGGTTAGTTAGGTTTAAGTAGTTCTAAGTTCTAGGGGACTGATGACCGTAGATGTTAAGTCTCATAGTGCTCAGAGCCATTTGAACCAAGTCATCACTTCAGTTCTACTCGATGATTTGCCGTCTATTACTACGAACTGCGACCTTCCTGACAGGAAATCACGAATCCAGTCGCACAACTGAGACGATACCCGATAGGCCCGCAGCTTGATTAGAAGTGGCTTGTGAGAAACTGTGTCAAAAGCTGTCCGGAAATCTAGACATACGGAATGAACTTAAGATCCACTGTCGATAGCGGCCATTACTTCGTGCGCATAAAAAGCTACGTCCACCTTGGGTTAATATTTGTTAGGTGAAAAGAAGGGAAGATTCTAATGTCTGTTTCATCTTGAGAACGTTAGAAATGGATATTGGGGTCCATTGGACGTGAATAGAATTACGAAATCGGTCTTTGCTTCATTGAAGGAACCGACTCAGCATTCGCCTTTAGTAATTTGGAAAACATCAAAAAACCTTAATTACATTGGCAGGACAAGATTTCGACTCCACCGTCCCAATGAGTTTGTGGCAGTTGTGCTGAGTGACACGTGTGCAGAGATTGAATGAGATGGCATTCCTGTAGAGCTCAACACACATCAGATACTTTCTTGCTTTCTCATATGTTGATTTTACTAACTCAAAACCAAACTGTCACATTCCAATCTAGCCTAGACCTCGCTTAAAGATTGGAAGACCAGCCTAAAATTAGTAAAGGAGAAATAAATTATCATAAAAAGTGACTTCACAATTTATTGAACCTTCCAACGTAACGGTAAAACTAATTTCTAGTAAAACGTGCCGTCCACTACAGCGCGCTGTGCTACACTGCTAGACAGGAAATAAAATCTTTAGTGTGCTTCCGAGTCACATGCGAAAAGCAGATTTGAACAGGAGCGCCAGGCTCCGCAGACACGTCTCTCCGTACAGGTGTTCCGTCTCCGCTCTGTGTTAGGAGACCAGATTTTAACTATGGGTCACCTCGCTTCGTCTTACAAAGACAGGCTTATAAGTTACTACAGTCACTGGAGAGTGATCCTTGAAAATACTGATAAGCCACTTGAAAAAAAGTGACAGGCCGGCCACAGGCGGATGGAAAAATATGCGCCCTACATTCCCAGAAACTACAAAAATGTTTGGAATTGAAGCAACGACTTTACAGAGTAATTTGAGAATAATGAATTTTACATTATACAGCTTCTCTTCTGCCAGACACAAAGCGAAGATGAAAATCAATCTTAGTTCTCCAGCCTTCTTACGCTTTGCATGACGCGCGGGAACTAATTGAGTGAAAAAAAAACTGCCTCTAATGCCCTAGCCATCGATGGAACGCTACATCCTAATCTCCCTTTCTTTATTCAAAAGAACGAACAGATCGTTATGGAATGGCGACTGGACACGCTTACGTTTACTTCTGATACGATCGCGTAATCCGTAAACAGAGCCAAATCCGTTTCAGATGAACACTGGATGAATGCCAATAATGATAACCAGAGAGTAAACGTCGACAGGTAGGTCACTATCCAAACATCAGCTAGGCGAGATTTTTTAACAACTCCAGCTGCATCCTGTCACATTAATGTGATCTCATATCAAAAGCCCCCTTAACTAACTTTTTGCGGTCTACGGCGCTGCAGTCATGGATTGTGCGGCTGGTCCCGGCGGAGGTACGAATCCTCCCTCGGGCATGGGTGTGTGTGTTTGTCCTTAGGATAATTTAGGTTAAGTAGTGTGTAAGCTTAGGGACTGATGACCTTAGCAGTTTGCTAGATGTGCAGGAAGGACGTAGGACGTCAGTGAGGTTCTGAAAGGATCCGACAGGGATTTGGAGCCACGCCGACTCCAGTGCCACGGCCAACTGTACAAGGTTTTTTGGATTTGGATCCATATCACGAACTGCCCGATCGATACAATAAGTATGAAAAAATTAAAAAATCCGATCGCCGAGTGGTGCACTTGTAAGCAAGGCCTGGGACACCCTCAACCCCATTTCCCTATTTTCCATTTGCTTAAAGAAAACTTTACGTTACGACACACAATCCATATCCAAATTGCAAAGGTCTAACAATTACACTGAATTAGGAAAGTAATAGGATAGCGATATGCACATATACGGATAGCGTTAATATCGCGTACACAAGGTGTGTAAGCGAAGAACAATGGCGGAGCTGGAATGAACTGGGTTCCCTGGTCCAACTAAACCTATGATTGACTGGAAATGATTATGTGCGACTACTTGGAGACCAATAAAAATATGGCATCAGTCTTTGATCGCTATTTTTTTATTTTCAATGGTCGGTTTCAGGCTAGCTGCCCATCTTCAGATCATATATTGCAGTTACAGAGCAACTTGTCAGTGCAGAACTTTAATTCGTTACGAAAAGTACATTAATTTGTTTTTTTACTAGTGTCTGCTATGATGGAGAGTGAGAAAACATACTAAATTTACCAGTGCTGTGAATTTTCTCCAACTTAACTAAAACGTATAATAGAACATATCAACACAGGTAAAGTAAATATATTATTCGAGGTAAATCGTTTCATCACTGTTAAATGCGGCACAAATAGGTGTTCCGGATTACCTTTGAAAAAATTCTGGCCAGAGCTACAAAAATCTCGATTTGCAGAAAAAAGAAGAAGAAAAGAGGGATGCTCGCATTAGCAACATCTCTCTCTGTTCCTGTCTGTAAAAGCTTCCCTCTGACTCTCAGCTTAGTTTCTTGCTTATCTCACCGAAAGCGCTGCAGTCACGTATCTAAGAGAAAACAATGTCGTTTCGATGTTGTTCGAAAGTTTGGGCATACATGTAGCCACATTTTTTGTTACCTCTTTTTAATTTTGAGTTTGTTGTTTACAGCAATGGTGAAGTAGACAAATTGGAGAATTATGAATTTCATACATACGATGTATCTATTACCTGAGCTATGGGACGCCGAAAGTAATGTATACTAAAACTGAAATCTGAAAAAGGACAATTCGCAAGCTGTTTCCGGTTAGATCGGAATCACGATTTTTTTTTTTTTTTAGTTATATCACGTGTGTTTCCCTGTGCTGGTGAACAAGAAGAAAATTTAAATACAAATTGTTTTCTTATTTCAGACTTACGTTAATGAAAACCTTCTGTCATTCTCCCAAAGCATTGCTTACTTCTGCTACCAAGAGGCTTAATGATAAGTAGTGCCAATCACGAGTTGCTAAGGTTGTAACTGGTATACAGTCTCTCGTCTTTGTATCGGATTTAGTGATTCTCAGACCAACTGCTTGTGCAAGATACTGGAAATAGTGTTTTGGCATACTGGTAAAATTCTGAAAAAGGCATGTATCCACTATCAGTTCACGAGTCAAATTTTCTTAAGCATTTCCACTTACTTAAAGAAGAACGCATCGCCGATTTCTCTTGTTCTCCCTAACGATATTCCCTGTATCATGTATAAGCAGTTGAACGGTACTCACTTCCACTACCACGACTTCGTCCATTTTGTTGCAATAGTGAGGCTCCTCGTAAATACTTCTGCCCTGGAAAAGTATTGCCGCAAACATTGCCGGGCGATGGCCGCCGGTAACGTTGTATTATATGTGGCTGTAATTCGTATGGTCGCATTGATGTCGGACAACATTGCAGGGATACAGTGTCAGCAATATGCAATGTTTATGGGAAGTAAAGGTTTCAAAGTATTGAAAAATAACGTTATTCCACGAGGCTGTGTTTTAAATTATTTGGACGAACTACCTTCAGATACTGCCCATTTTTAAGTGTGGCCAAGGAACATACTACAAACTTGAAATCTGCAGTCTTTTACTGTAAGCGTCGTTTAAAGTGACTTTTCGGTATTCCACCCCAAGGAGGTGAAATACGGGATGAAATGCTTTGTGAAAAAGTGACGCTATTAAGGCAATTTTGAAGCTACAACTACGCAAATGGGTATTTTGATTTGTCAGTCAGAAATAAAAAAAATTGTGTTTCAGCATTCTTAGAAATTCAACACTAAGGGGGTAAAATAATGGGTGAAAGCTTTTTTGAAAATAAATCATTATTAAAGAACTAAAGCCTTTTACAGCTGCCTCTATGGAAATTGATATTCGACTTCTTGGTTAGAAATAACAACGCTTAAGTCGCTTTTTGGTCAGAAGTACATTCGGAAAAGACCATGCTTCTATGGTCTTATTAGCGTGAAAAGTATAGAAAGTGTTGCAACTTGTGAACAACATAAAAATTCGATTCAAGGAAGAAAGAACAAAAAATCTATGTAGACCATACAGTCTATGCGAGCGAAGCAGCGGGCGCTAAGCTAGTAGTTACCTACAGTAATAGATGAGGACACATCGTTGTCAGTTCGTTAATAAATCGCGTGCCATGAATATTTCTGCGCAGCACACTCGTCATAGATCATCATCTAAAATATACACTATGTGATCAAAAGTATCCGGACACCTGGCCGAAAATGACTTACAATTTCGTTCCGCCCTCCATCGGTAATGCTGGAATTCGGTATGGTGTTGGCCCGCCCTGAGGCTTGATGACAGCTTCCACTCTCGTAGACCTACGTTCAGTTAGGTGCTGGAAGGATTCTTGGGGAATGGCAGTCAATTCTTCACGGAGTGCTGCACTGAGAAGAGGTGTCGATGTCGGTCGGTGAGGTCTGGCACACGAAGTCGGCGTTCCAAAATGTCCCAAAGGCATTCTATGGGATTCAGGTCAGGACTCTGTGCAGGCCAGTCCATTAGAGATTTTATTGTCGTGTAACCACTCCGCCACAGACCGTGCGTTATGAACAAGTGCTCGATCGTGTTGAAAGATGCAGTCGCCATCCACGAATTGTTTTTCAACAGCCGGCCGCGGTGGTCTAGCGGTTCTAGGCGCTCAGTCCGGAGCCGCGCGACTGCTACCGTCGCAGGTTCGAATCCTGCCTCGGGCATGGCTGTGTGTGATGTCCTTAGGTTAGTTAGGTTTAAGTATTTCTAAGTTCTAGGGGACTGATGACCATAGATGTTAAGTCCCATAGTGCTCAGAGCCATTTGAACCATTTTTTTTTTTCAACAGTGGGAGGCAAGGTGCTTAAAACATCAATGAAGGCCTGTGCTCTGATAATGCCACGCAAAACAACGGGTTCAAGCTCCTCCATGAAAAACACGAGCACACCTAACACCACCGCCTCCGAAATTACTGTTGACACTACACACGCTGGCAGATGACGTTCACCGGGCTTTCGCAATACCCACACCCTGATATCGGATCACCACATTGTGTACCGTGATTCGTCACTCCACACAACGTTTTTCCACTGTTCAATCGTCCAATGTTGATGCTCCTTACACCAAGAGAGGCGTCGTTTGGCATTTACCGGCGTGATGTGTGGCTTATGAGCAGCCGCTCGACCATGAAATCCAAGTTTACTCACCTCACGCCTAACTGTCATAGTATTTCCAGTGGATCCTGATGCAGTCTCTAATTCCTGTGTGATGGTCTGGATAGATGTCTGCTTATTACATATTACGACCCTCTTCAACTGTCGGCGGTCTCTGTCAGTCAACAGACGAGGTCGGCCTGTACGATTTTGTGCCGTATGTGTCCCTTCACATTTCCACTTCACTGTCACACGCGAAACAGTGGACCTAGGTATGTTTAGGAGTGTGGAAATCTGGCATACAGACGCATGACACAAGTGACACCCAATCACATGACCACGTGCGAAGTCCGTGAGACCCGCGGAGCGCCCCATTCTTCTCTCTCACGATGTCTAATGACTACTGAGGTTGCTGATATGGAGTACCTGGCAGTAGGTGGCAGCACAATGCACCTAATATGAAAAAGTATGTCTTTGGGGGTGTCCGGATACTTTTGATCAGACAGGGTAAGGTGCACGACATGCAAAGAGCTTTCGAGAATGGTAACATTACTGCCTTATTAAAATGTCACATCTAGCCAGAAGCACCAGGCAAAGGAACCGCTTAATGTTTACTACGAATCACGCTATATGCAGCTGTTCAAATGACTGTCAGATGTGCATTAATATGTGGGAAAATTTCAACTGTGAGTCAGAGAATACGGCGTGATGTACGTTTTTTAGATGCACTTGAAAATGGACAGCGTTGAAACTAGTAGTGCAAATAGAGAATTTAAAAAAATTGTATGGTGGAATCATGTCACGTTTCAAAATTTCTTGAGGCTGCGGGGCCCACTACGAAGAAATCAGTGTTGAAAAGTACTTTAATAGGTGTTTAACGTTTGCAAGCTTTGAACGGACGCTCTGGCGACTGGCGGGCGCGGAACTGATGAGAGGCGGTGGTACACGCGGGTATCTCGCCAGCCGACTGGCGCCAGCGGCGAGTGGTGTCGCGTCCCGGCCCTGCGTGTCCCGCCGTGACCCGCCGCTGAGCGATCGATGCGTCGGCGGCTCCGGCGCCAGGTGAGCGTCCGGATATTGCGCGCGCGCACCGCCAATTGCTCGTTTCCTACGGCGGCGCTGCAGGCGCCGGCCACCTCACTAACTACTAACTGCCAACTGCCAGGGGACATCCCAACTGCCACTGCCACAGTACGAAGAGAGGAAGGCTTGGCCAAGCGAATTGTGAGCCTGGCGGTGGGTGTAGCTCTGCCTATCTACTCGCCCGCTATGCACATTCACGCTCAACCACTCTACTGCTGGACCGTAAGCTCATCACTACGCTAAAATACGAGGTAATCTATAGGTACCAGTTAACCAGCTACCCGAAAGTACCTAAAAACCTGAAAACTTCACTGACGGAAAAAAAAAATCGCAACACCGAGAAGTAGCTGTGCGACATAAATCAAAGTTGTAGTCGTGTTTCTACATCTGAAAGTTGATGTCTCTTCAAGTTTCGCGTCAGTCGCATAAAAGTTGCGGTAGTAGTGTCACTAGAAGGATGAAAATCAGGTATGCTTTAAAGACACGCTGTAGCGGCCGTGAGCGTTAGTTATCATTGAGATCGGACATGGTGAGTTGGTGTTAATCAAAATGCCTTTTAATGCGACAAAGACGCCATTATCAATATCTCGCTCAGTTTGGACGAGGTCGTGTAATAGGACTGAAAATCTGGATGTTCCTACTGCGATATTGCAAAAACACTTAGCAGAAATGTAGTCGCCGTACACGATTGCTGGCAGCGGTGGTCACGAGAATGTATGGTAGCAAGAAAACTGGGCTCTGGATGGTCACATGGCACTACCGAGAGCAAAGACCACAGCGACAAGCCAGACACCCTGAAGCAGTGCATTGTACTGACCCCAAACCAATACCGTTCGTGACTTCAGTGGTGTCGAGCGAAAGCTCATTGGAGGGCAGGGTAGAGAGCTGATGTGTTTTCGATGAAAGCTGGTTCCGCCTAGGTGTCAGAGTTGGCTGTGTGTTGGTTAGGAGGAGGTCAGTTGAAGTCCTGCAACCAACCTGTCTGCGTGCTGGTCTGACACCTGGAGTCATGGCCCTGGGTGTGATTTTGTAAGACAGTAGGAGCACCCTGCAGTTATCTCACGCACCCTGACTGCAAATCTGAACGTCAGTATGGTGATTCGATCTGTTGTGTTGCCATTCGGGAACAGCATTCCAGGGGGTGTTTTCCAACAGGATAACGCTCGTCCACATACCGTTGCTGTAAGCGAAAATGCTCTACAGAGTGCCGACATGTTGCCTTGGCCAGCTCGATTCCCAGATCTGTCTCCAGTCGAGCACATATGGGGCATCCTCGGACGACAACTCCAGCGTCGTCCACTAAGAGCGTTAACCTTCCTTGTTTTGACCGACCAAGCACGACAGGCATGGAACTCCATCCCACAAACAGACATCTGGCATCTGTACAATACTGTCTGGAGCAAGTCTTTGAATTGGACGCTGCCTCGGTGACTTGCGTGTCCTGTTGGGGAAAGGGGACCTAAAGTTTAACGTGGAATCCGAAGCACCTGTCGTTCCTGGCGAATCATCTAATCATTGAGAGGTGAAGGCTCGATTAGATGCAAAATGAAAAATTTCGTGTTCCGATTGGAATTAGCTCACGCGAGCTTTCGGTTATCAGGAACAAACTATACGCAACACCACTAAGCCCGAGCAAATAACAGTGAATTGCGCCCCAGTAGTCCCCCATCAAACCAAAATGAAAGTAGACGCAAAGGAATTGAAGACATTAACTGCCAGTGGGAATTTATTTATATCAATTACGCAAGTCGAAATTTGTGCCGAACTGGAATTCGAACCTATGTTTTCTGCTTACTGACTACTAAGCCATCTGGACACAATGGTCATCTCAAACGCACGGACTACCCTAGGAAGCTTCCAGTCAGTCCCAAACTCTCAACCTATACCACACACTACTGATGTAGTGCCGTTCCTCATTAGCGTCATTTCCCGCGGCATCTCGTCAGTTCCCATAAGAGTTTGAACTAGGTGTGCACGTGCACTGAATGGATCATTGGCCCAAATTTTATACGTGGTTTCTGTTCTTTCGGACGTCTGAAAGAACAGACATCACATATATAATTCGGGCGATGATTTCCAGCGATCCATTGAGTGCGGATGCACACCAAGCTCGAACTTTTACAGGAATCGGCGAGATGCAACGAGTAATGGGGCTAGTAAGCGGATGCACTACATCGGTAGTATGTGATATAAGCTTGGATGCAGGATAAAAATGAATATACGCATATATACAAAAAATGAAAGTGTCGTTGTTAAAGTGTAGACTTTCGTGTGCAGCACTGTGTCAGAGTGTGACATCTTAGGAATATGTTGGACGGCACTTTCAGTTTTCACGATATATTTGATCTTGCAGGGAAAGGGGTGCAGAATGGTGTTAGTGTAAGTCGGAAATAATTCAGGGTGGAACTTGCACAGGATATTCTGGAGAGCGCAAACAGTGGTAATAACTTTCTTAACACCACGAACACTGATGATGAGTACCAGGTGTATGGGTTGAGTGCAGATCCACTGTTACACGAAAGTGGTGGTGATCATTTGCTTTAACTCTCGTACAATGAGGTCACACTGAACATCCACATCATTATAAACGAATTTTGTGGAGAGTCCTTTCATGATGGTGTGCGGCGTTAATAATCCAAAATATGGGGAACAAACATTTAAAACCCATCCTAGCAACGAAAATATGTATCCTTTGAATCCGATTTAGATTTACAGAGATTGTACGAAACAAAATGAACACCCTCGTAAGACCATCTCGTTCCCGCAGCATTTTTCCTGACATACTGGCAATCTCTTATGTTTCTCTTATTCTATAATATCATCATAGTCTATTTAGGTGCTAGTTTGTTTATAATCGTGCTAATCTGCCGCCATGTCAGGCACTACAATTTTGTACAAGAAAAAATGTTTGCGCCTGCTTAGTAATGCGCCCATAATCATAATGAGTATGTGGAGTTACCCTCCCTAGAGCTATCGAACGAGGAGTGTAAGACACATACGAAACATATGAACCAGTTTGTGTGTGTGTGTGTGTGTGTGTGTGTGTGTGTGTGTGTGTGTGTGTGTGTGTGTGTGTGTGTGTCCATCTCTTCCTGAAGCACTGAATCAATTTCAATCAAATTTGGTATACATACTACTTACTGTCGGGAAGCTGGTAACCTCGCCATTGAGTGGTCATAAATTCCTCTTTCAAATATCTGAAGAGGAGTACTATGAGGATAAATACCATCTAGCTCCCATAGGGGTGGGGTGGTGAAAAAGTGACGGCAACACTGACATCAAGGCTGCCCTGCAGAACTGGCATGTTGTATAGGTAGTATGAGAATGCATTCCAGGGGGTATACATAAAGATGTGCATAGGTGAGCAGAGAGATGGGGGAAGGAGATGAACAGAGAAAGGGGAATGAGGAGACGGACATCTGGAAATTTGTGGTAAGGTCTTATGGGACCAAACTACTTAGGTCATCGGTCCCTAAGTCTACACACTACTTAATCTAACTTAAACTAACTTACACTATGGACAACACACACACACACACACACACACACACACACACACACACACACGGAGGACTCTAACCTCCAATGGAGGACTCTAACCTCCAATGGGGGAAGCCAAAAGAGGAGATGGAAGAGGGGAGGAGGAGATGGACAGAGAGGTTGGGAGAGGAGGAGATGTACAGACAGATTGGGAGAGGAGGAGATGGACAGACAGATAAGGGAGAGGAATGGAAGAGAGGTATATGAGGAGATATGTAAAGAGGGGGGATAGAGAGAGGGGAGGAAGGGGTTGTAGAAAGCAAGTGGAAGATGGAGAGGGGTAATGGGCAGATAGGAAAGAAAGAAGACAGAGGAGCAGATGGACACAAAGAGGTGGGAGGAGGAGGAGGAGATGAACAGAGAGGGGGGAAGATGAGACAGACACGAAGGGGGGGGGAGGTAGAGGGGGAAAAAGGAACAGATGGACAGGGAGAGAGTGTGGAGGATGAGGCATACAGAGAGAGGAGACAGAGAGAGGGGATGAGGAAGAGACAGAGAGAGGGGATGAGGAAGAGACAGAGAGAGGGGATGAGGAAGAGACAGAGAGAGGGGATGAGGAAGAGACAGAGAGAGGGGATGAGGAAGAGACAGAGAGAGGGGATGAGGAAGAGACAGAGAGAGAGTGGATGAGGAAGAGACAGAGAGAGAGTGGATGAGGAAGAGACAGAGAGAGAGGGGATGAGGAAGAGACAGAGAGAGGGGATGAGGAAGAGACAGAGAGAGGGGATGAGGGGGGGAGAGAGAGAGAGAGAGAGAGAGAAGGGGGGGTGAGGAGAAGACGGAGAGACAGAGAGTGGGGTGAGGGGGAGGTGGACATATAGTAATGGAAGTAGTAGATGGATGGACAGAGGGGAAGAGGGTGCGAAGGAAGAGGAGGGATGAATAGAGAGAGTAATAGAAGACTCGGCTAATACAACAAAATAAGAAACATGGGCCAAGAGCATATTTCTAAATGCACTGCTGACCTTCCATGCACAAACAGAACACTTTGTCGTTCTACACTGTATCAAATATATTACAGCAGAGAGCTTAGTTTATAATTAAGAGGTCTGACTATATAATACTCTCGAACCTAACCTTGTTCTTAGTGCACACACACC
Organism: Schistocerca nitens; assembly: GCF_023898315.1. Taxonomy (NCBI): domain Eukaryota; kingdom Metazoa; phylum Arthropoda; class Insecta; order Orthoptera; family Acrididae; genus Schistocerca; species Schistocerca nitens. The sequence goes on from NC_064618.1 coordinate 370,853,162, forward strand.
GAGGATACACAACATTATGTCCACTTGCGCAAGAGTGTACTGTACCACTTATAAACGATACAAAATAGCGTTTCTGCTTGACATGGATTCCACAAATGTTTTGTAGGTTTTCGGAGATATTTTTCATCACGTGTCTACGCACAGTTCACGCAGTCCCGTAAATTACGGACAGATGGCTTTTGGACGCGGAGGTGGCGCCCCGTAGTGTCCCTGTAACGTTCCGTCGGGTTCACATCAGGTGAATTTAATGATTAAGACACGAACGTGCGTTCACTATCAAGCTGTTCAAACAATTTCAGTACGATTGTGGCTTATCTACACAGCATATTTCCTGCTGGAAAATGCCATAGCTGTTGTGGAAGTCATCAAGATTGAAGGGATGTAAGTGGTACGCAATAGTCTCCACTTAATCCTGGCTATCACTGTGGCTTAGATTACTACCACAGATCCCATGGAAGCCCATCTGAATGTCTTCCATAACATAATATTGCCCTACCAGCCTGCGTCTGTGGGGCGCTGCGTGTTTCTAGCAGCCGTTCGCTTAGATAACGGCATTTCCGGACACTGCCATCGACCTGGTGCAAAGAGAAACCGACCACGCTTTAGGTTTCCATTGATCTACGGTCCACTCTAGATGATCCCTTCTCAACGATGCTGTAGGGTCAACAAGATAGCATGTAGGGACAGTCTGCTGCCGTTAAATAATATGCGCTGATGTGTACCAGAATAGCTTTGCCTGCACCAACATTGTACTCCGTCGTTAGATCTGCCACATATCAGCTCTTATTCTACTGCACAAAGCGGACAAGCCTCCGATCTCGAAGTTCTGTAACGTAAATGTCGTGTGACTAGGGCCTCCCGTCGGGTAGACCGTTCGCCGGGTGCAAGTCTTTCGATTTGACGCCACTTCGGCGACTTGCGCATCGATGGGGATGAAATGATGATTAGGACAACACAACACCCAGTCCCTGTGTGGAGAAAATCTCCAGCCGGGAATCGAACCCGGGCCCTTAGGATTGACACGATGTCGCGCTTACCACTCATCTACCGAGGGCGGACAGTTCTGTAATGAAACGTCGAAGTCCAACACATAGTCATCTACTCGTCGTTTCACCGTCCCTCAACCACCTTCCAAAGATACTCGCGACAACAGCATGCGAAAAGCTAGCCAGCTTTGCCGTTTCTGAGATGCCCGTTCCCAGCACACCCGGCCATAGCAAGCTGTCCTTTGTCAAAATCGCTTATGTACGTGCATTCCCATTCGTTTCTATCTGCTTGTACACTTTCTGTGAGCCGTCACGTGGCAGCAACGCCACGGCGAGGCCTTTACTCTCACAGTAGGCAGTGTATGTTTTGACTCATGAGTGTATTACTGCGACATGTCATTCATACCCACACAAGAACATTAGGCACCAGTGACAGCTATACACAATGTCCGTAATTTGGCCAGATGGTAAAAGCGTTGGTGACGAAGTAAGCTGTTTACGTAATGATCGTTCTTCGCGAGGAGTGAGTATTCTTGAGCACAGCTTGCACTATTGTTCAGGCGGCTGAAATCCGGCCAAGAGTGTCTTCAGATCGGACAGCTGCAAGCAGTGTGGGTGGACTTGTTGGCGGAAGGTCAGCTGGCTTCCACGCGAGACCAGGTGGGACCCGGGAGATTAGAGCGTGTGACTGACCGAGTCTGACGGATGTCTCGCTGGCTCGCGACCAGAACACAAGCTCAGCCGGTGAGTAATTGTCAGACAGCGTACGTAGACACAGTGTATTGTTTCTCTAAAAGACTCGCTACATATTAAGATCGATTAAAATTATGTGGCAAACTGAACTCAATGTTGTCTTGCTTCGTCTAATTATGGGCGAAAACTCCAATCCAACTTTTGATTCCAACAGTATAGAGTATGTCGATGACTTTGAAAGCAATTTTTTTTGTCAACTGATCCCCGTAAAAACCCTAATAGGTTTTGGTCTTACGTAAAACTCAGTAAGCGGTTCGAAGTCATACATTCATTCACCCAGGGACCACAATGGCACCGAAGCGGAAGATACGAGAGAAAAGGCCGAAAAACTGTGTTCGGTCTCCCGAAAACCGTTACATTGCGGAAAATAGTAACGCAGTCCCTCCTTTCAGTAACCGTAAGAAATATCGAGACGTCGAAACAACAGACACTAATATAAGCGATCGCGGAATAGAAAAGCAACTACAATTGCTTAATAGTGGAAAGACATCAGGACCAGATGAGATACCTATAAGGTTGTACAAAGATTATGCAAAAGAACTTGTTCCCCTTTTAGCTCTAGTTTAGCGTAGATCGCTGGAGCAACGAAAGGTACCTAGCGATAGTAAAAAAGCGTACGTCATCCCTGTTTTCAAGAAAGAGGCTGCAGGACAGATGCACTCAATATCGTTGACGTCAATCTGTTGTAGAATTATGCTTAAGAATTATGACATTTTTGGAGAACGAAAGTCTTCTCTGCAAAAATCAACACGGATTCCGCGAACAGAGCTCTTGGGATACTCAGCTTGCTCAGTTCCTCTATGAGATCCATAGCTGTAGACAACAGCGATCAGCTTGATGCCGTGCTTCTTAACCTGGGAAGGCATTTGACACTGTCCTGCACTGCTGTTTAGTGAAAACAATACGAGATCGTCGAGTATCGGACAGGATTTGCCCTGGATTCAAGACTTTCTTGCAGATAGAACTCAATTCTTACTGGAACAAAATCGACAGACGTGAAGATAATTTCCGTAGAACAGCAAGGAAGTGTGAAAGGACCGTAAGTGTTTACACTATACACACGGTGTTTCAAAAAGGACTTTACAACTTTGAAAATTCATATAAATCGATTCATAATACCTACAGAGGTGATTGTAGTGTCAATTTGTAGGGAAATACAAGTTTTGCCTCGCGTAGTTCGCACAGTAAGGAGCGCTAGCGGCAGTTGCGTTAAAGATGGCTGCCTTCACTGGACCCGAGCGTGTTAGCTGTGTGTTTTTGTTTGGAGAATCGAAGTCGGCGACAACAGTTCAGCGTAATTTCCGTACAAAATACGCTAAAGATCCTCTTAGTAGGTTTACAATTTATGAGTGGCACAAATGTTTTGTAGAAACATGGTGCTCGGTAAGACGGAAATCATCAGGCCGTCCAAGCACATTTGACGACATCGTTGAGCGAGTGAGACAAGTTTTGTCAACAGCCTTACGAAATCGACCCGGCGTGCATGTCGCGAACTGTGAATCCAACGTACGACTGTTTGGCGTGTGTTGAGAAACCGTTCGCGTTTGAAACCGTACCGACTGACGATCGTGCCAATAAAAGACACTGATAAAATTCCGTGAGAGAACCATCAACAATTTTTGATACCACAAATCAATGAGGATGACCAAGAATGAAATGTTTACTTCATGCAAGATGGTGCACCACGCCACTACCTGGCTGACGTCCGGGATTTTCTCAGTGACTGCTTTCCAGGTCAATGGATTGGCCGTGATGTGACAATTGCACGGCCCCCACGTTCCCCAGACCTGACCCCACTCATTTTTATTTTATTTTTTTTTTAATTGGGGCTTCATCAAGGATATAGTGTTTGTACCTCCTGCGCCGGCTTTCCTACCTGAATTTCCAGCAAGAATCTACGCCGCCACTGAGCAAGTTACACTTCCAATGCTACAGCGAGTTTGGGAAGAAACTGACTTCCGATGGGATGTGTGCAGGATAACTAACGGAAGCCACATACATCTTTAGTTTAAGATAAAAAAAAATGATGCGTTTCCCTACAAAGTAACACTAAACCCAGCTCTATCTCCTTTCAATAAATGTATATGAATTTTAAAGTTGTAAAGTCCTTTTTTAAAACACCTTGTATAAATGAACTCGAAGGAAGAGTCTGCAGCTCTTTAAGGCTATTAGCGGGTGGATGCGGTCGTCTATAAGAAAGTAACGTCAGAAGAATGTATCGATTTTCAGAAGGACCCACAGAGGATTGATGAATGGTGCATGTATAAATGTTATATACTGCACATACGCAGAGAAAGAAATCCATTACTGTACAATGACACTATTGATGACAAACTGCTGGAAACAGTATCTAACGTAAAATGTCTAGGAATAACTATCCAGAGCGACCGTAAGTGGAATGACGACAAAAATAAATAGTAGGAAAACATATGCCAGACGGAGATTCTTCCTATAAAGAATCTTAAGGAAATGTAACTCGTCTACGATGGAAGTGAATTGTAAGGCTCTTGTTCACGCTTACCAGGTACGACTGATAGAAGAGAGAGAGAAGATCCAAAGAAGAGAAGCGCATTTCTTCACGGGATCGTCTGCGCGAGAGCGTTACCGAGATGATGAACAAACTACACTGGCAAACTTTACAAGAGAGGCGTTGTGAATGTCGGAGAGGTTTACTATTGAAATTTCGAGAGAGTACTTTCTATGTAAAGTCGGGCAACATATTACTTCCTCCCGCATAGATCTCACGTAGTGACAGCGATGACAGATTTCGAGACATTAAGAGCCAATACAGAGCCTTACCGACAGTCATTCTTCCCAAGCACCATTCGCGAGTGGAACGAGATAGGGGAGGATCAGTTAGTGGAACCAAAAGTGCCCTCCGCTTGTGGAGTATGATCTACAGTGAGTCCAAAAAGTATTCGTCTAGTTGTATTCTTTTTAACTAAGTGTATGTCACGTGAAAGGAAGGGAACATAAAATGTGAACATCCAGTCATATGCAACGAACTTGGTAAGTCATCTTTATTGATGGACAAGGAAAGAAATACATCCATAACGATAACAAATTTGACAAAATGAAGAATTTACTCAAAGGCTACTTCAAAAAGTATTCGTCCACTCATTTTTTTAACTTACAATCTGAAAATATGATTTCAATTACAAAAATTAATATTTAGTGGGGTTTCTCTTTACAGCTATTATTGCTTTTAATCGTCTGCGCATCGACTTGACCAAGTTTGCCTTCAGAGAGGCTGGGATTTTGTCCCATTCGTCTTGAAATGCCATTTCTAGGTCTCTCTTGTTAGAAATGTGTCTTCTCCTGATGCTATCCTCCAGTACTTTCCAAAGGTTTTTGTACTTTCAACATTGCAGCAACATGCTGTTTAGGTTGGAAAAGGGGGGGGGGGGGGGGAGAGGTGCAGGGATTTGGGAAGTGCCATACACTTGTACATTTATTTGTCTTTTACATTTCGAGGAAATTATGTCAGTATTATTATCTGTAGTTGTCGACCATTCGTAGTTTCTTAAATGTTCGTATAGTGGTTTGTTTGTCTCACCAGGTTCCCTAATTCCATTGTAAACTTCACAGTTACACAAGATCTCGTCGGGTGCTCCCCCCAAGAACAAAATGGCATATCACTGTCGTTACTGTTGAATTTGTACAGATAGAGTGGATAATGGGCGCGTCTCGCTGAGTGATGCACAATGTCCAGGCTGGAGTTCACATGGGCAAGGACTATGCGTCTGCGAATATTAGGGAACAGTTGGCAAAAGCGTATTATTAGTTTTTACTTCCTGGAATCTCTTCCACACCCGTGAAATGACGTTACTGGGTTTGTTCTGTCAATGGTCAGCCCGCACGTAATATCATCTAAATTTGTTCGCCATGCCATCGCTTTTTCCAACAACTGAATATTGTGTGACGAACACATACGAAACACACATTCAGAAGCACTGTATCCAGTACCTAAGCTGATGTCATACTGCGCAATCTCTCGACAGCCTGTCATGTACGCCACATATTCCCATGTTGCGACCCTACAGTTTAAGTGTCCGTTGTGTCACTATCGGGAAACTGGGAAGTGCAACTATCGTGTAAATGAAACAATACGCATGCAGACCTCTTTAAAGCCCTGCATGGCTTCTGTCAGTTTCGAAACCAGGTATAACACTGAGGCGGTACCTAGTCGATCGTTCACTCCGTTTGCCGTGTAACACGATATTAACGGCCCCATCCAACAGAAGTGTGATCGATAACCGTGTTACGCCGTCGCTGTATGCTGCATTACGATGGAGTCTGAAATTTAATCCACCACTGTAGCACTCATCCTGCTGAGAAATTGTAGATAGCCACCAGCCCTCCCACTAGCAGTCACTTTCTCGATGTAAGACATTATATAGTCATCAGGAGCTGTTTCTCTTCCGTCAGAATGATCTGCGATTTGCGCTACGGAGATGCGTTCATTAGATGTAAGACAACCAAAACTCTCTTTATAAAGCTCAATGTATAAAAAGTTAGTCATCCCTTGAAAAATTACAAGCATCATTTAATACCGCGCAATTTCGCCCCTGGACGTAATAACCGCCTGGATTCGGTTAGGCTGTCAAGTACGTTCGCTGAGGATTTTCTCGCGCAATTCCACCGCTGTTTCAATGTGTTCCACAGATTTTCGATGGCGTTCAAGGCAGGGGATTTTGCAGGCCAATCGAGATGTAATATGGTGAGGGAGTGTTCAGAAAACCAGTCACACATTCTTCCAGCTCGATGAGCATTCTTGTTGTCGTCTGTAACCGACTGAGCAATGGCCCTTGCGAAATTGCAGACTTCAAATGTTCACTGCATGCAGTTTCCGTCGCTGTGTTCGCTCGCTAACCGGTTGGGATGGACCTTCATTCACTGCCTGCAGAAGTTCCTGTCGCATTTTCGGCCACAATTCTGACAATGTGTTTAGTGATCATCTATGTTATACATCTTGTAGAAACGTCAAGAAATCCAGCAACTTCACATATCATATGATCACAGGCACGGCCAAATACGAGTGCCCCTTTTTGCACTCTTTCACGTCCTTACGTTTACCCATGTTTACGTACAATGCCCGCTTGAGACATAAATGTGTCACTCACGTAGAGGCAATGCCCACGCGGTTGAGCACGTGACTGGATCGCTGAGCCACGTGTAAAGGTTTAACGATTCATTTGTGCGTCCGCAGTGGCGTGAAAATTTTTTTGCCCGGTGAGGATCAATCAGTTGGCGAATATCAAAGACAAATTTTACGTTCAATGGAAGCGTGTGACCTCTAACGCTCAGAGCCGCACGAAAACGTGCCTAGAACATAAATCGCCCATCCCGATTCTGCCTAAAGAAACGTACATTAAGAGATTGGTAATATTTTGTTGTCTTCCGTGTGTTTTTGGTCCTATTTATCGACATTTTTCTATGCGTTAGCGAAGTTCCTCTGTTAGACTTTCGATAACCACTATAGAAAAAGATATGAATGTCATAAAAACCAGTAAAGACAGGCACCTTCCAAATACACACAAAAAAACAGTTACTCAATGTCTGATAAATACTGGAAATCCAACACTATAAAATAACTGAAAAAAGCACATAGGAAAGAAATTCTCTCTCTCTCTCTCTCTCTCTCTCTCTCTCTCTCTCTCTCTCTCTCTCTGTGTGTGTGTGTGTGTGTGTGTGTGTGTGTGTGTGTGTGTGTGTGTGTGTGTGTGTGTGTGTTTTCCCCACCCTCACCCCACCTACTGTCAATAAGATTTTCAGTCCTATCATTGCCCCTTCATTTCTCTTACACATTAAATATATATACAGTAACATAACTCAATGGAGTAACAAACAAATGGCAAACTGCACGGAAAAAAATTACATAAAAGAAAACTAATTCCAAAGTTGGCAACATTGTACAAAATCACGATTCATCTTTAGCGAGAAGGGTAAAAAGAAACAGTGATAGAATTACACTGTGTTACGTTTAACGTAAAAAATACATAGTTTTGCAAAGCAGTGTGGGATTAGGCCAGAATCAGCATTACCAAACGAAGAAATAATCCATAAACGTACAAGCAGACGGGGTTCCCTGAACTGAGTGAAAAACCAGCCATGAAATACCGTAAGTAAACTAACTGCTTCTTCGACCTACAAAGTAAGTCATATTGTAAATATTATTCATTACAGACGACTGATGATATAAACGATATGCTTTTGCTGACAAAAGAGGCATTTTTTTGTAGTTGTGAAGACGGAATTAAAATACACTCAAAAATAATTTGAATCAGTGTTACTCGTAGCAAGACGTGAAGCTTTGTATGCGAATGGCTCATAACACGATTAACATTGTAAGTACATTTTGGTCCGATTCTGAGCGTTCGAGGTCACGCACTTTCCTTGTTTGCACCGACGTAATGTTATTCTTACGGTAACGTGCAACAAATAAAAATACTTACGGTAGTACCAGAAGCATAAGCTGAAATTTTTGAACACTTGTTCCAATATAGTTGTAAGTGCAATTTGCAGTCTAATTTCAGGTCATTAAAGATGTTTATACTAGGCTGTTAAAAAAAGCTTTGTGCCATATTCGTGGCTTGCATATAGCGTGCGTGTTGTTCTTTTAACTCTGAAGCTTACTCTCTTCTTCTTTTTCCTCTTCCTGGCCTTAAACCAAGTCATCACGGGGTCGGCATGTTAATCTAGGTTTGGCAGTGTTAATGGCAGAGGGTGGCCGGATCCCTTCGTGTCATCGCCCCCTGCGTCTAGTGTCATTCCGTGTGAAAGTGCAAATAAGTTTTCGAAATGTTTGCGAAAAGTGTATCTGAGGTCGTATGTGAGTACCATAGCAGTATTCACCTAGTCTGTTGTGGGAAACCGCGTCAAAACCACATCCAGGCTGGCCGTCATACCAACTCTCGTAGTTAGCCGACGGGCGGATTCGATCCAGGGCCGGCGCGACATGCCCCTGGTACCGTCACATAACGCGAGCGGCCATCCGGGCTGTTTTCCGCATTACTCTTCCGACCACAGTTAATCGCTACCTGTTTAACGCAGGTAAAAATAAACCGCACTCTCATGCAGGTCAGCAGAGCGCGCTGTGTCACCAACTGTGAAGCGCCAGTGTGGTTTGTGCAACCTGTCCGTCGGCATGCCTCGATGGGCCACTGCGAGGCAAAGCGTGCGAGCGTTGTCGCATTTCGGCGAGACGGACTGCCGGCTCGAGGAACTGCCCGCCGAATAGACGCGCACCTCAGTAACGTCACTGAAACATTCAGCCGCTATCGTGAGACAGAAAACATTTGAAGATATGCCAGTAGCTGTCGCCCGCGCAAACGCCACCAGCTGAGCACCACAACCTAAAACTTGTGGCTCGGTAGTACTCCCCAAGCAGAGTGCAAGAGAACTTCGTACTGCCTTTTTGGAGGCAACTGGAAGGACTACGTCGACCTGGACAATATACATTGATGAGCCAAAGCTTTATACCCACCTGATTAATAGCTCGTTTGTCCGTCTTTGGAACGAAATACATCACTGATTCTGCGTATCAGGGATCCGACAGTTTTTGGTAGGTTTGTGGAGGTATGTGGTATTAGACGTCTACACACAGGTCATGTAATTCGCGAAAATAACGGGCCGCTGATTTACGTACGCAGATGGGTCCCATAGGATTTATATCAGTCGAATTTGGTCATCATAATTCTCCTCAAACCATTGTAGCACGGTTCTGGCTACGAGACACGTCCAATTGTACTGCCGTCGGGGAAGACATCAATCATGAAGGGATGCAGATGGTTCGCAGCTGTCAGCGTCTCTTCTGTTACTACCATAGATCCCATACAACCGCAAGAGAATGTCTCCCATAGCACAATACTGGTCCCACCAGCCTGCGTCCATGGCGCCCTGCTCGTTTCGAGCCGCCGTTCACCTCGATGACGGCGTTTGCGGAGACGACCGTTGCCCACTGCAGTTTTAATCGACGATGTCGTTGGGCCAATATGTGAACACGCAGAGCTGATCTGCTCCAGAGCTCCATGTTCAACAATGCACGATGAACGGTGTGCTCCGAAACACTTGTGCGTGTACCAGTACTGTGCTCTTTCGGCAGAGATGCCACAGATCACCATCTATTCTACTTTACAGAGCAGGGAAGCCTTCGAACCACATGTTCTGTGAACAGTCGTGGACGTCCAACCATTTAGCACTTAGCGATATTTCACTGTCGTTCTACCTCTTTCCGTAGATGCTCACGACAGCACCACGTGAACATTTGACCAAATGTCTGTGAAATCTTATGGGACTTAAGTGCTAAGGTCATCAGTCCCTAAGCTTCCACACTACTTAACCTAAATTATCCTAAGGACAAACGCCGGCCGCGGTAGCCGAGCGGTTCTAGGCGCTTCAGTCCGGAGCCGCGCGACTGCTACGGTCGCAGGTTCGAATCCAGCCTCGGGCTTGAATGTGTGTGATGTCCTTAGGTTAGTTAGGTTTAAATAGTTCTAAGTTCTAGGAGACTGATGACCACAGATGTTAAGTCCCATAGTGCTCAGAGCCATTTGAACCATTTTTTGATGGATGCAATATCACGTCCTAGGTATTTAAAGGTATTTTTGATCTTAAATGATGTTCCCATGGAATGCCAGTATTTCAGTTTTTTCTTTAGATATTAACATATCATTTGCTACCCTGTATCGGGACAAAATTTCTCTCTGTAACTTATCTTCCTAATCTGCTAAGATTATTTGGTCACATGCGAACAGGATTGTATTTATAACTTTATTATGAAGCTTACAATAATGCGCTACTATATTCTGTCATATATTTGCAACGTCATCTATGTGGGTGATAACGGACATCCTAGTATCACTCCTTGGGAGATGGTTCTCGCAAATGGATTTCCTTTTTGTACTTTGTATTACAATTACACCACATCCGTTACAAGCTGAGGAACATCATACTTTTCTAAAATTTGCCGTAATTTAACTCCCCTAACTTTATCAAAAGCTTTTTCACAGTCTAAAAAAGCTATGTATGTGGGATAACTGTATTCTCTGTGTTTCAGTAATTTGGGACGTTGAAGGAGAAAAAAAAAGAAAAAAAAACGCTGCCTAAACAAGAACTTCCCACCCGAAACTCATTCCGTTGCTCTGTAAGATGCGTTTCTGAAAGTGTTTTCAGTATAATTGTTATTAATTTCACATAATTCTGAAGCCAAAGTTCAAAAAATTAATACCTATATTACTACCAAATATCCTGTGTGTCCCATTTAAAAATAAGAAAAAAAATCGGATGACAACTGCAGCTGGCCAATCTCCTGATACGGTACTGTATTTCAAACATGTATTTACAAAATTTAATGGCTTTGAGAGTAACTGTTCCGTCTCCACATGATTAAATCGGCCTCTACAGACCTGTTATCAACAACGGTAGAAACTCCCAGCAACGTGGAGCACGAAGGTGGTGTCCAAGGGACTACGTAAAAAGGAAGTTGGATAAATGGCGTCGGGTTCTCTACACCGATGAGTGCAGGATTTAGTTGGTGCCTGGTGATCGTGTGGAGATGGGTTGATGTCAGTGCTCATCTAAAGTGTGTGGTCCCATGGTTCAGCAGCGAGGCAGACATGTTTAGGGCATAATGTACATATGCATGCTGTCACTTACCGCTATCAAGGGTAATTTGAGGGTTGATTAGGGTATAATGTACATATGCATGCTGTCACTTACCGCTATCAAGGGTAATTTGAGGGTTGAGTGGCACCAAGTCAGGATCCGCCAACCTACTGCTCAATCCCGTAAACAACGTATTTGCTAAGGGTTCATCTTCAAACGCGATATTACATCTGCGGTCACCACAGCGACTTGCTGATTAGCAGTAATAAACTTTTTGAAAAAGTGCATCTTTAATTTAATTGAAGCACTTCAAACGGTTAACACTGTGATCAGTTTCATAACAAAATGACCACGACATCTGCTCTGCGGCCGTGTGCGTAATCTGCAAAATCGTCATTCAGCACACAGTCCGTATCATTATTTCGAGGCAGTTGATCTCTGACGCAACGGTCTCGGGGGAGGTACAGATGTCTGCAGCGTTTGTGGTCTCATGCAACAGACAGTGACGCCGGGCGCTCTGCGGTTACCAATATCCGCCCACACTAATTGATGTGCCGTCATCCGTTTACGCAAGACACGCTTACGTAAGCCACCGTTTCGCTATGGCCATTATTTCAAGCGGCAGAAAGTCCAGGGAGACAGTGCCACATCTTACCAATAATTAGTGGCCGAAATGGACGCATACGATGTTGAATCGTAAAGCATAAACCTCACTACAGATATACCCCCTCCCCCCCTCCCCCCCTCCCCCCCCTCTCTCTCTCTCTCTCTCTCTCTGATTTACCTGATTAGAATCAAAGAGATTGTTCGTAGTCTCCAAAGGAATTCATAAAAATACCAGGGTAACCTGTATATCCGATTCCGTGTCGGTGGAAGATGGCTTTGGATAGGAAGTGTAATTCATTCACGAAGAGAATCGCTCATAAAGCTATCGTCTGATTCTTGGATATGTTTCTTGTTTAACTTATCTGCATTTTGACAATAGTTCTGTTCTACACATTTGTCGGCATGATAGATCTGATTGAAGTAGTGTATACGCTATAATCGTCAACTAACAATCGAAACAGTCCGTCGATAAAAAGTCAACTGTATGAGCTAAGAAGCCTCTTTCCGCTCTGTGCTGGGCTGTCAAAAGAAGTGGAAAGAGATTAACTCGACCTTTCGTTTAGACATATGTGTTATATCTGGAAAAGAACAACAACAACGCATTTCTTGGAAATCGGGATTACGAAGGTGAATATCGATTTCTGGTTAGGAAGTACAGAATTCTATAAGTAACAGAGCGTAAGTTGGGTACTTCAGAAGTATAAGCTCAAGGATGCTGTTGCAATGTGGCTATCGTAAGCGATATAATTTAGTACGTAGTTCTTAATGGGGAGACGAATTCACAAACGTAAATAACTATGGGACGAACGTTACTTTTCACAGTACATATATGAAGTCTACTTCTACTGTTCTTTGATGCCATTCGCAGAAAGAAGGAGATTAAAACTGATCTTCTGTCCAATGAAGCCTCTGCCAGGCATTTCATTGTGAATTACAGAACAATGATGTAGATGGATACATAGGTGTAGGTCCTTAGAGACGGAGCACATACTCTGATTGGGGAAGGAAATTGGCCGTGTCCTTTTCAAAGGAACCATTCTGGCAATTGATTTAGGAAACTACGGAAAATGTAAGCTGAATAACAGGACGGGGACTTGAGTCGGTGTCATCTCCAATGCAAGTCCATCGTTTTACGGTTGCATCACCTCGCTCTATGAGACTGATCGTAGATAACCCAGTTGTATACAAATAGTCACGTTGCCAGAGAATTCCTCTCAATGTATAAAGACGAGTACCTTCCCTATACAGCAGCCATGGGCCGAGCATCAAATAAGCATCTGACTTTTACGTCAGAGTAAATCTACTGTTACTGATCATTCCATGGAGCACGAAAGATCTGTAAGTGTACAGTACAAAGGAAAATAGGTGGTGACTGAGTATAACATCAAAGGAGGTCATACACTGGGGTGACAAAAATAATGGGAGATCGATAGGCACACGTACAGATGGCGGTAGTATCACGTACACAAGGTATAAAATGGGAGTGCGTTGGCGGAACTGTCATTCGTAATCAGGTGATTCATGCGAAAAGGTGTCCGATGTGATTATGACCGCACGACGGGAATTAACAGACTTTGAACATGGAATGGTAGCTGGAGCTAGACGCATGGGACATTCCATTTCGGAAGTCGTTCGGGAATTCGATATTCCGAGAGCCACACTGTCAAGAGTGTGCCGAGAATATCCCGTTTCAGGCATTCCCCCTCGCCATGGACAGCCTCCACTTAACGACCGAGAGCAGCGGCGTTTACATAGAGTTGTCAGTGCTAACTGACAGGCAACACTGCGTGAAATAACTATGGAAATCAGTGTAGGACAACCGACGAACGTATCTGTTCGGACAATGCGGCGAAATTTGGCGTTAATGGACTATGGCAGCAGACGACCGACAAGAGTGCTTTTGCTAAGAGCACTACATCGCCTCAAGCGCCTGACCTGGGCTCGTGACCATATGGTTGGACCCTAGACGACTGAAAAACCGTGGCCAGGTCAAACGAGTACCGATTTCAGTTGGTAAGAGCTGATGGTAGGGTTCGAGTGAGGCGCAGACTGCACGACGCCATGAACACAATATGTCAACAAGCCACTTTGCAAGCTGGTGATGTCTCCGTAACCGTGTGGGCTATGTTTACATGGAATCGACTACATACTATAGTCCAAATGACCCGATCATTGACTGGAAATAGTTATGTTCGAGTGCTTGCAGACCTTTGCAGCCATTCGTGGAGTAAATTTTCTCAAACAACGATGGGATGTTTGTGGATGACAATGCACCACGTCGCCGGGCCACAATTGTTCGCGGCTGGTTTGAAGAACATTCTGAACAATTCGAGCGAATTATTTGGTCATCCAGATCGCCTGACATGAATTCCATCGAACATTTATGGGGCATAATAGAGGGGCTAGTCGGTCCACCGGTAACACTATCGCAATTACGGACGACTGTGGAGGCAGCATGGCTCAGTATTTCTGTAGGGGAGTGCCAACGACTTGTTGAGTCCACGCCACGTCGAGCTGCTGCATTACGATGGGCAAATGGAGGTCCGACTCCTTATTAAGAGATATTCTATGACTTTTGTCACCTCCGTGTATATTAAATGAAGATGTCCGAAAGATCAGATGCCATCTTCATTATGGCTAACCGGCCATTGACCTCCTCCTGTGCTGGATGCACACGCATTGCCCCAACTCTTACGGGACTCTGTAAGATTGTCTGCCGCGAGTAATGAGTGTAATGGGTGGGGGCACTACGAATGTAGTGTGTGGACATTAAGTTGAGAATGTGGGTCTTACAGGGACCGTGCAAGGGATAAATCCCTGCAGTCGCACTATCTTCTGTGCCCTCGGTGGCTCAGATGGATAGAGCGTCTGCCATGTAAGCAGGAGATCCCGGGTTCGAGTCCCGGTCGGGGCACACATTTTCAACTGTCCCCGTTGATATATATCAACGCTTGTCAACAGCTTAGGGTCTTGATTTAATCATCATTTCATTCTGTGTGTATTCGCCCTTGAAGACACGAAGACGCTGTGTCCCACCTGAGGGTTCTGGGACTCTGTCATCAGGCAAGCAATAGCATTAATACTTGAAACCTAGAAATCCGGGAAAGCGTCATCTAGCTCAATCCCGCCTGGAGTGAGAAAGGTGTTTGATAAAATCGTCAGGAACCCTTGCAACGGAGAGGGCCAACTAACCGCCATGGGCCTCAAATCGCCACCGCTCACAATCAGTTATCCCCCCCCCCTCCTTCCCTCCCCCCTCCCCCATTTTCGAATGCGGGCGATTGTTCCACCTCGCAAAGTTATCGCTGAAGGACCGAAACGGTAACTCCGTCGTTTTCGTCTAGGTTAAATGATGAACGGAATGCGTAAGTCAGCTGTTTCCTAGGTGACGGCTGCGGTCTATAGTTTTGACATCCTACTATGATACGAGTGCAGTTTTCGTGCTGCAAGTGAACCTAGATTACATCTAATGCATCTGATTAATCTGGATCTTCGATCACATATAGTGACCTGGTGGACGAGTACCTGCGGTATGAGGACATCAGCCTGGATGAACCAGTTCGCGTACATCCGAATGAACGTAAATGGGATGAAGGATTGCAATCCTAACACACTGCAGTTCTAACACTGGCATTGCGTACCATTGCTCATCTGAAAGGAGTTCGCGAAGTAAGCACATCCCATATTGACGTTCTGCGTACCTTGTTTCTGTACTACTTGGTTATGTGGCATAATATTTTCAGGGCACTTTTTGGCGAGTACATATTAACGCTGTACCTCACGTTGTTTCGTGGATGTTAAAGATACCGTAACTCAGACAGAAGCGCGTAGTATATCTAATGCATACACCATTTTGATCAAGGCGTGGCGGCTGTCTTAACAGGGTACTCGTTTATTAATGCATCTGAACTTTTAATATCTATGGCGCAACCAGTTTTTCTGCGAAATATTGTGATATATGTAAGAAGGTCCCGTACGACTGAAGACCACAAAAGGTGGATTCTAGACTTCATTTCATTTTGGGCCACGACCTGCTTCACACGAAAGTTCATTTTCCAATGGCAGACATGTGGGATCGTTTGTACATCAACTGTGGACATTCATAATTCTTCATGTCAGACGTAGAGATTTTTCTCCGATTCGAAGAACTCTTCAAGAAACACAAAATTTTCTTAAAGGCTATGGCAAAAAACCACGATGGCGCGGGTGAAAACTAGCGGCAAATCTTTTGTTACATCGCAATTAATACACTTACTGTCGTGCGCTTCGTAATAAACTGTTGTTCTTCCTTTAATAAACAGCGTATTGTGTAACGCATTCGAGCTATTCCTATAGCGTAACACACGGCTCTATAGCGTACGCGTACAAGACACGAAGGTGCACCAGACCCGGGTCCAGTCCGCGCGGCGGATTGCTGACCGTTGTCTAGTACACTAGCCAGTCCCAGTGCGGATATTGGGCGGTTTCGCATACTCGTTTACGCAAATGCTGGGCTGGTCCCCAAATTTGGGCTCAGAGGATATGATACGCAAACAGTTAAAACAAGCTAACACACACAAAGATTCGCAGACAGGGGACGCACACGACTCCCCTCCGTTAGTTTATCTTGACGACTGTGGCGTCCACAAAGTTAAACAATAAAGTAAAATTTCCCAAATCCTGAGAAAAAAATAGCACACTAGAGGATAAACGCTATGGGAAAAAGAAGAAGAAAGATTGTGTAATCCCGTATGAGATATATGCTGGGCACCTGCCACATCACGAGAATGGATAACTGATTGTTGACCAAGAATTTGTGGTGTGCAACATGATTTATGGGGAGCAATTGGATGAAATAAGGAAGAGTATTGGAATAACTGAAATAAACCCTCGTACGGAAGGTCACAGATGAACTGGCAACTGTATCAGAGAAGCAGAAGGAACAAGGAGGAGCGAGAGAAGGAAGAAGAATCGGGAAGCAAGAAGACGTGCTAAACAATTCAGCTGCGATCCTGAAGTGTCGACTCGGAATCTTATAAGCATAGACAATTGTTTTGCACAATACTACTATTATTAATGCAACAACTTAAGTTGCCAGTAACAGAAAATTTTTGCAAACGTTTAGTGTAGTTCTTTCTACTGTGCCATTCAACTGTTTCTTTCCGTATACATTTCTTTATTTAGGACAATTTGACGTTCTTGTCTATACTATGAAAAATATCTAAATCATTTTTCACAAAAACAACGAAGAACACCCGAATTTTATTGTATCTTTAGATTTTGTATGCCTTGCAGTTTTATATTTTTCTAGTTCGTTGCTTTTGTGTTTTTTACGTAACTGAAGTTGTTCTTCACTGAAAAAATGGTTCAAATGGCTCTGAGCACTATGGGACTCAACTGCTGAGGTCATAAGTCCCCTAGAACTTAGAACTACTTAAACCTAACTAACCTAAGGACAGCACACAACACCCAGCCATCACGAGGCAGAGAAAATCCCTGACCCCGCCGGGAATCGAACCCGGGAACCCGGGCGTGGGAAGCGAGAACGCTACCGGACGACCACGAGATGCGGGCCTGTTCTTCACTGAATATAATTACGAATAAATTATCTATAGTTTCTCAAAAATGTGATAAATGGCTTTGAATAAAACAGTTTGGATGTTAATGGCATTGGTCACCCATTTCGTGATACAAATTATGATCATGTATTTTACGTAAAAGAGACAAGTCACACCAAACCGATTTGTACAAAGAATTTAAAATCTTTATACAGCACGGGGTACTGTTAACCAGTGTGTATAAACGTTTTCTGATAGACAGCGACAAAACTTCACCACATAACCTATTCGCTGAATAAAAACACTGCGCAGCAAAGAAGTGTGTCATGTATAGAATAATGCGTCAATGTAATGTGAATAACTGAAAAGTTATTTCACTGGAAGAGTTTCCGTGTTTGTTAATTTCATAAGGCTACTGCTATTCTCAGTTCTATAGTAGTATTGATAAATGTAAAATAATAAACCTATCGATACCACCCATCCACTTGGGCTCAAAAAGTAGCTTACTGAAATCTAATATGCGTAAAATACGCGCAATACTAAATATTTTAGTCGTTTCTTTGACATAGCATTTGGACTGCACTGCCCCACCCGCCGGAGGTTCGAGACCTCCCTCGGCTGTGTGTGTGTGTGTGTGTTCTTAGCATACGTGAACTTAAGTAGTGTATAAGTCTAGGGACCGATGACGTCAGCAGTTTTGTCCCTTAGGAATTCACACACATTTGAACATTTACTGGCTTCACCAGCTCACAATCAAACTGTCATCTTACAACCTAACCTAGACCCGGTCTACGCTTCTGATCACTCATCACAATCTACATTTCAAAAGACAGTATACGAGTAGATGCAAATAAATGTCAGAACAGTTGTACCTCTGTTTGCGCACA
The DNA here is from genome assembly GCF_023898315.1 of Schistocerca nitens. Lineage (NCBI taxonomy): Eukaryota > Metazoa > Arthropoda > Insecta > Orthoptera > Acrididae > Schistocerca > Schistocerca nitens. The sequence goes on from NC_064618.1 coordinate 370,871,537, forward strand.
TATGACGTCATACGCAAAGTCATTACGTCAAAGGTAACAGCTGGCGCCTTGCATCGTAGTTTCAACTGATCTCTTAATGAAATTTATACCTGATTCTATGATACTGAATTACTGACATTCAGGACTATTTAAAAGGAAATTAGGGTGTAATTTTCCGTCAACGGCGGACTCATTTAGCGACAGACCACATACTCGGATACGAGAAGGAAATTAGCAGTTTTCTTTTAAGGAAATGCAAATTAATCAATTTAAAGAAACGGTGGAAAACTTAAATCTCTATGACCAAATGGTAAACTAAACTTTATTCATTAAAAATACAAGACCAATGTCTTTTCTATGGCACCTATTTGCCGTGTGGCTCCAGTCATAGTTTATAGCAAAAAAGACATAACTTTGTGTGCTTTGAGCTAACAGTTGTAAGAAACACTAGTCAGTGGTGTGACCAACAGGAGATTACTATACGCTCTTATAATCACCTAGCCTTCCTCTTGAAGACCCATCCTGTAGGATAAATGCTGCTGGCTAGCATGAGACCAATTCGAAAAAGATGCATTAATGAAATTTTGAGTATGTTGTTCATTAATGAACTGGTACCCATTTCAAACCAAGGAACGTTTGTAGATACATGGTATCCGTAGCGTAATTAAATAGTTCTCAACTTTTCTGTAGTTCTCGCTAACACTGGTTTACTGAAACTATCTGCACGTAAAATGGAGGGAAGTCGCGCTTGGTTAGCGAGGTCGTCCCAGCGTGTTAACTTCATTCTCGGCAGCGGAACTGTTACATCATTGTGTAGAGCTACATTTAGGTGCCGACTGACTTCATGGCGATAGTAATACAGCTGCGTTCTCAAGCGCAAAACTAAACGCGAAATGCACTGAACTGAACAGAACATGAGAAATGGAAACGTATGCTGTCCATTGCAATTATAATACCCAATGGAGTTACGAGAGTCGACGGAGTTGTAAGCGAAGCTGTAATTGAGAAGGAAATAAAATAGGGCTGTAGACTATCCCCGATGCTGTTGAATCTGCATACTGGACAAGCAATGACGAAAAACCAAGGAGAAGTGTGGAAATCTAATTATGTCTCAAAAAAATCAAACTGAAGAGTTCCAAGTTTACAGATGACACTATGATACTGCGAGAGACGGAAAAGGGAATATCGATTGAATGAGATGGACAGTCTCTTGAAAAGAAGTTACAAAATGATCGTCAACAAAAGTAAAACAAGGAAAATAAAATGTAGTCGAATTAGGTAATACTGGGGGAATTAGATTAGGAAATGAGACTGTAAAAGCAGAAGAGTTTCGCTATTTGGGAAACAAAATAACTGACGATACCAACGCAGAGATTACATAAAATACAGACTTCGAACGCCAAGAGAAGCGTTTCTAAGAAAGATAAATTTCTGAACTTTCTTGTTGTGGTCTTCTGTCCGAAGACTGGTTTGATGCAATTCTCCACTCTAGTATATCCTGTGCGGGCCTGTTCGTCTCCGCACAGCTACTGTAATTTGTAACCTACGTACACCCGATTCTGTTTACTGTATTCAAGCCTTGTTCTCGCTCCGCAATCTTTACCTCCGCACTTTCTACCATTACCAAACCGGTGATTTCTCGATGCCTCCTATCAACCGATCTCTTACATCAGTCTAATTATACCATAAAATTCTTTTTTTCCGATTCCAAGTAGCACCTCATTAGTTATTCGGTTACCCAACTAGTCTTCGGCATTCTAGTGTACCAACACATTTCGAAACCTTCTGTTCTCTCCTTATGTGAAGTAGTTATCGTCCACAATTCACTTCCATGCAAAGATACTCTCCTTGCAAATACCTTCAGAAAATTTTTATTCGATGTTACAAAATCTCTCTCTTTCTGAAATGCTTTTCTTGCTATCACCAGTGTGCATTCCATTTAATCTCTACTTCAGACATCATGGTTATTTAGCTGCGCAAATAGCAAAACTCATCTACTACTTTTATTGTCTCATTTCCTATTCTAATTCCCTTCATTCCTTTACGCTCGTTTTACTTTTGTTGATATTCGTATTTTTAACTCTTTTGAAGATACAATCTAGTCGATTAAAGTGCTCTTTCCGCATCCTTTGTCGTTTCTGGCTGAATTACGATGTCATTAGCAACCTAAAAGTTTGTATTTTATCTCGCTGAACTTTGGTTCACTTTCCAAATTTCTCCTTGGTTTTGTTTACTGCTCGTCCAATTTACAGATTGAACAACATCGGGGATAGGCTATAACACTGTCTTACTTCCTTCTCAACCACTGTCTCTCTTTCGTGCCCTTGGAGTTTTTTCACTGGTGTGTGCTTCTGCAGAAGCTGTAAATAACCGTTTGCTCCCTTTATTTTATCCCTGTTACGATCAGAATTTCGAAGAATGTAGCCTGATCAAATTTGTCAAAAAGCTTTCTCTAAATTAACAAATACTATAAAATTTGGTTTGCCTTTGTTGAATGTATTTTACACGTTAAGTCGTGTATATTGCCTCGCGTGTTACCACATTTCTCCGAAAACTGTGTCTATTGAAATTTGTGCCCATACAAATGTTAAAGTGTGTGTGAATTTCTAAGGGACCAGACTACTGAGGTCATCGGTCCCTAGGCTTAAACACTACTTAAACTAACTGATGCTAAGAACAACACGCACACACACACACACACACACACACACACACACACACACACACACACACACACAAGCGCGAGCGCCGAGGGAGAACTCGAACCTCCGGCGGGATGGGCCACGCAGTCAGTCTAAACGCGCGGCCACTCCGTGGAATTTGCACCCTGTATTTATTGAAATTACGTGCTCACTAACTCATAGTGTAGCTGCACCACTGTAGTCGTCGTCCAGCGGAGAGACTCTGTTTACCCACATTAGGTGACGTGACGTACCGCCCTGTCCGAGCCGCGTGTAAGCCGCCATGCAAATGACCAGCAACGTAGACGTTCTACGGAAGAAGCGCTCAACCAATGGTGGACACAGCGTTCTTCGATATGCCCGCTTACACATAATATTATACTGGTTACACTGTTTTGTTATTTAAATCCTGCTTTTCATTCTTTTATGAAGCGTATTTTGTCCTAATACGAAAAATCATATTGTGCGCTGTCATCTTAAGACATACTTTTGGTTGTTATTATTTAAGTTATTTTATGATGCATACTATGTCACGTATGAAAGATGATACTTTATAATTTTTTATTATACGCACAGATCTTCCACTTGGTAATGATGATTATGATATGCAGAATTGTAACTATGAAGGAAACTGTTTTCATGTTTTGAAGTCACATACAGAGGACGTGTGCATTTAAAACTGTAAGTGAAAGGAGGAACTATATATGGTTTATGTCACCCACACATGTTAATCTGACAATATCTCTTCTGTACATTACACGCACCATATTCTGATCCACGAGTATGAACCAGATTTGATTTCACGGTTATGTTTCAGTAGGCTTTGTCGTATAGATGATATACGACTTTTAAATTCCGCCTTCGTAATTTAGCTTCTATCTTTTCCATATTCCATTCTGAAGCTCAGATCATAAGTAAAAATTTTATGATTACGTCCGACAGCAAATAAAATTATGATCAATTCCAATGATAAAAATTTCGGTATTCAGTTCTTATTGGAGCACCTCCAGTACTCTTCCTCATTACATCACGTAAGAGCCCTCGGATCTTGTACCTGGTGAGTGTAACCTACGGAGTTCGGTCAGAGGGATTGATGGGCGTTCTCGCGACAATTTCTGGGCGCGAATTCACTTGGGACAGTTCGCAGAACACCACTGATCTTCCCAGAGGACCGCTTCTATCTGCTCTTCCATCTATATAAGTGATTCGTGTCAGTATTTACAGGTATGCCTTGCCAAACTGATAGTTGGTAATATTCACACTTCTTTGGAATTGGAATTATTACAATTCTCTCTTATTATTTTGTCCCCCATCAGCTGTGTGAATTACTTGTTTTTTGTCCATTTTAGATCGGCTTCGGAAGTGCAAGGCTTCATCTTCAGGCACTCTATCCTGGTAATCGATACCGTCTACCTCCTCAAGTGCATCGGGTTATCGTATTCCAGTAGTTGCTACTCGTTTCATCGCGTATTAACGACACCAGAGGATGCCGGATTACGAGAATCCGATACACGATAGACAGTATCAATTACCAAGCTACAGTATTTGAAGATGAAGCCTTACATCTTCGAAATCGATCTCAAATAGACTAAAATAAACAAATAACGGTTAATGGGAGACATGATAAGAGAATAACTAGTTATTCTTATAAAAATATTTAGCTGCCGTCATCTTCAATTCTTCAAGAGCTGTAGAGGGAACAGGAGCACTATGCGGTACTGTGGTTGTATTCAGTCGAGTGACTCTTACACATGAATCAAACGCCACGGCACTGATCCTCCTCCGAATAAGGGCGCAAGATGATGTGAAATATCATCATCATAAAAAGGATCTCGCAACGAAGTCTCGTTCAGCTCTTAAATTTCTTCTGTGCCACTCGTAAATTGGGACCTAAGTTCCAGTCATCCAAGAGGTTTCAAGACCTTGGCAGTCACTCGATTCTTTCGTGTGGTGATCTATTATTAATCACTCTTTGACGCATGTGTGGGCTATCACAAGACTGACATAGTTAATTATTCGAGTACAATCAACTTCACCATCAGGTATTAGTTTCGAAGACGATTCCACGGAATTTGCTTTGTTATAACCGGATTTTGGCTGGAAATGAGAGGAAAGGAAGCGAAGTAAAGTTTCAGTATATGGGACGTAGCCTGTTCTGAGTTAACATATAAATGTCCCTGAAATGTCTCGTGGAATGGAAGCATGTGACAATGTGTTGCGCCCTCCGTATGGGGCGTTACGTTCGGCGACAGTCTTGTTATTTGAGAGTAGTAAACTGCATGCTGGAATCAGGTTGCAGGGTTTCCCATATTCTTAGTTGACATTCGGTCAGCAAGGGCAATTAAAGAGGAGATCTATCACACAATCAGCTTAAATGCTTAAGAACCCAAATTTCTGACCAGAATTGTATCCAGAAGAATAGAAAAAAGTTGTAATTCACAATGTAAGCAAGACTTACAAATATCAGGACACAGCCATAAAATTTGATCTAGAAGAATCGTACGATTATATGGAAGCGGTAAGGTTCTTGTACAGAAGTTTCGAAATGGTTCGAAAGCTGCTAATAGGTGGCCCTGTACACTAAGCAGCTCGCACAGTATCAGCGGGCATAATTGACCTCGTCTTCTGCAAGCAGTCTTTGAAATCCTCTCACAATCTTTTCGAAATGTGCCCACCACTCGCAGTACGGAACCGTGAAATTTTCCATTACATCCTGTAGTGTCTCTGAGGAAATGGATTCAGATGCCACAAAGATTACCAATTCAAGCTCGTCCAGCGTGGTGGGACGGTTCCGGCAGAGTGTCTTTCAATGCACAAGGAGTCAAATCGGGCGAATGTGGCGCCCACTCCATCCCTGAAATATGCAATAATCCAACGCAATGACTCTATTATATTACCGAAGTATTTGCCAAGTAAGCGAAACACCTTTTCGGAGCGATGTGGTATGTCCCCGTCTTGAACGAACCACTCTGAGCCCGATTAGTCCTCCAATGCTGGCTATGTGGCGACAAATTGTTCCAAAGTTATAATGTAACGTTCACTGGCGATAGCTTTCCCGCGTGAAAAGATGAGCCATTAATGCCTCTGCTGCATACCGCAGCCCAAACAGTAACTTTGGAACAATCCAGTGGTTTCGCTTCGAACAAATGGAAATTTTCGGAACCCCAGAATCACCAGTTTTGTTTATTCACGACTCTATCGAAGTGGCAGTGTGCTTCTTTTGTGAACCATATGTAGCCAAGACGTTCATTATTAATCAGTGTGAGAATCTGGTTCGCAAAGTCAGCCCCCTGTCGCACAGCTCGTACAGATGCGGTCTTATGGCTTCGGATTTGGAATGGAAACATGTGTAGGCTCTGTGACAGTATTTTTCTGCGTGCTGGAACGCCTCAAACGAAATCCTGCTGCAATCCTTCGGGCGGATTCCCTTGGATTTTGCTAAGCAATTCCAGAAAACGTAGCTAAATCTTCAGGAGTAACTGCAGTTTGCCTGGAGCCAACATTCACCGCTAGATCATAAGCCACGCTGTCTGTCCCTTGGAATTTGGCGAAGAGCTTGCCAATGGTTTGTTCAATTTCAACCTCTTCCTGCGGTACACGAACCACCTTCTCGTTTAATGTGTGGAAGTAATAGCTCTTAAGGTCCGGTGCGCTATTTATAAGCACTACAAGCCCTACGTTCTCCGGTTACTGCGCCTTCTGTTTAGCAGTTTTTCGAACTATATCAAAAACTGCGTAAAATTCTTACAGCTTTCACAATAAACATACCATTTATTGCACTCGTCTATCTATATTAATTTTCGAGATATTTAATTCTGAAATCAGGGACTCCATCGCTGGGCACCCTGAGAATCGTAGTGTATCGCATCAGGTGAAGTGCAGCTTTCACAATAAACATACCATTTATTGCACTCGTCTATCTATATTAATTTTCGAGATATTTAATTCTGAAATCAGGGACTCCATCGCTGGGCACCCTGAGAATCGTAGTGTATCGCATCAGGTGAAGTGCAGCTTTCACAATAAACATACCATTTATTGCACTCGCCTATCTACATTAATTTTCGAGATATTTAATTCTGAAATCAGGGACTCCATCGCTGGGCACCCTGAGAATCGTACTGTATCGCATCAGGTGAAGTGGTCTTTCCTCTGTTGAGCGATTTCGGTTGATACGACCACAAATGCTTCGTTTGTGCATGATTTTGTGTGAGGCCCTGTACTAACGCCGCATCGTTTGGTCGGCCACCTCTGAAGCAAGCACAGCCGCAGCCGGCGCCACGTGCAGTAGCAGTGCGAGCTCGCTGACACGGCGCGTTACTTAACTGCGGATCAACAGCAATTGACCCCCGCCATAGAATGAGACATCTCTCTTCCGACGTTGCAGGGCTCTCTTTCCTACTACAATCTCCCACACAAATCCCCTAGTTCATTTCTTCCACGAAGAGAATGCTTGAATGGAAACAGAGCGAGGTGGTGCAGTGATTATGACACTGGACTCGCATTCGGGAGGACGACGGTTCAAAACCGCGTCCAGCCATCCTGATATAGATTTTCCTAAATCGCTTCAGGCAAATGCCGGGATGGTTCCTATGAATGTGCACGGCCGACGTCCTTCCCTATCCTTCCCTAATCCGATGGAATTGATGATCTCGCTGTTTCGACCCCTCCCCTAAATCAACCGACCAACCTTGAATGGAATACAAATAGATTAGAATTAGACCGAGCATAGTTGAATCAACTGCGGCATTGCAGCAGCACATAATTCACCTGTGCCTTAATTCTCGGTAAACCACTTATAAATAAAATAAAAAAAGAACACTCACAGTTCATTCAATTCTGTAATACATCGAGATACGTCATAATGAATTACAATACAGCACAGGGGAAGGTAAATGTATAACACTACTAAAAATTTCTCGGTGTGCACAATGATCGGAACTTAACATCAGCAACATTTATTTCCTCTACGTGTAACTAAGGTCTTGGTCATGAAAGAATTACAATATTAGCTTACTTGCAATCCTTTTATGGGGAAATTCCATAAACAGACACAAATATATATTTTAATTTAATCCATATTTTGCAGCTTCAAACGTGACTGTACTCAATACACTGGAGGTATGAATTAAAAAACGCCTTCACTCACAACTTTTCGTTTTTTATTCATTACACGATGCATTTCCGACCCTGTGTGTCAATCTTCAGGTGTAATTCGTCTTAATACATGCTTTATTTTTTCTCTTGAATGAGATGAAATGCATATTCCAAATAATGCAAGAAAAGCATTTTTAACGCTTTAGCAACAGCATACTTTTTTCTCTCCATCGTTTCCATACACATCACTTCATTCAAGAGGCACATTCGCAAACACTTGTTTGTAAACCCATACTCATTCTGCATAAACGGGTTGCAAGGATAATATCGGATGGCTATCCTCGATATCATGCAAGCAACTAAAAAATTTAGAATACTAATAACAGCTACACAATATATACTGGATAAACAGAACTATGGGAACACCGTGAGAAAGACACGCTCGAGCCGGTCCATGTGACCGAGCTTTTCGAGGCGCTACAGTCTGGAACCACTCGACCGCTACGTCGCAGGTTCGAATCCTGCCTTGGGTATGGATGTGTGTGATGTCCTTAGGATAGTTAGGTTTAAGTAGTTCTACGTTCTAGAGGACTGATGACCTCAGATGTTGAGTCCCATAGTGCTCAGAGCCATTTGAACCATTTTTTGGTATAAGATTCCCTTGGAAACGATATTTAACCACTCTGAGACGAATGGAAGCTGTTTAGGACGCCAACGCTTTTCCTACACCATACTTGATGTCGTAATGTGTTGTATATGTGTTGTGTTTTTGGTGTTCCCATATTTCTGTCCACCTCCTGTATTTACCCTCTTAGGAAGTTTCTTGTGAAGAATCGAGCACAATTTTAAATAACAGCTTTAGCAATTATGACTCTGGCAACAAAAACAGCCTACACCATCCACTCATTAACATTACTCGTGCACACAGAGGAGCAAACTAAGTAGCATAAAAATATGACCTCTTTCCTCGTGAAATAAAGATACTGTAGGTAATGAAAGTTTAAAAGTTAATTGAAATCATTCCTGACTAGCATCTACTTTTATTTCACAGATTAATTTCTGCTAGGATATTATTTACAGGGTGACTATTATTGAATTATATGAAATAAAATCGTCATAACTTCTGAACGGTTTGCGTTAGAAAGTCGCGGGGAATGATGGGAATTAGTATGCGCTGTAGGTTTGGCTTAGCAACGAAGACCACTTTATTTGAATGAGTTTGTCAATAAGCAAAATTGGCGCATTTTGGGGACTGAGAATCCGCATTTCGCGATCGAGAAATCTCTTCACCCTCAACGGGTGACATTGTGGCGTGCAATGTCGAGTTACGGAATAATCTGTGCGATATTCCTTGGTGGTACGGTGACTATCGATTGGTACGTGATGGTTTTGGAAGGTGATTTCATTCCCATTATCCAAAGTGACCCTGATTTCGACAAGATGTGGTTCATGCAAGACGGAGTTCGACCCCATCGAATTAGGTGAGCGTTTGATGCTCTGGAGGAGCAATTTGAGGACTGCATTCTGGGGTATCCAGAGGCCCCTGGCATGGGCCTCGATTGGCCGCCATATTCTCCGGATCTGAACACATGCGACTCCTTTTTGTGGGGCTACCATATATCAAAGATAAGGTGTACAGCTATAACCCCAAAACCATTGCTGAGCTGAAAACAGCTGTTTAGGAGGTCATCGACAGCATCGGTGTTCCGACACTTCAGCGGGTCATGCGGAATTTCGCTATTCGTCTGCGACACTTTATCACCAATGATGGCAGGCGTATCGAACATGTTATAACATAAATCCGAATATCTGTAGTGACGTTTACATGTTAAATAATGCGTGTGCACGCTGTAGTTTTTTTCATATATTTCAATAATTGTCACCCTATATGTAATTAGGTTACCTTTACTAAATTTTGTTATTAAATGATATTTTTTAAAAAAATACATTTACGTAAATGGCCAGCATGTAGGCATGTTTTCGCAGAGAAAACCTGTCTTCTTTGAACCTACTGACACTTTCCACATCGTGGAGAGTTGTCGCTAATATGGTCCGCGGAAAACGTGAAAGGCTGAAATAATTAGTATCCTGCCGTCGACGACGATGTCATTAAAGAAAGTGCGCGCGCTTGTATTAGGAACGGAAATCGGCCGTGTTTTCTTTGAAGAGACCATCCCGGCATCGCCGTTAAGCGATTTAGGGAAATCTTGGAAAACGTGAATCTGGGTGACCGGAAAAGATATTGAAACTGGTCCTCCCGAATACGAGGCTAGTGTGTTACCAATGCGACTCTTCGCTTGGTAGCAGTTTCCTGGGTGCACTAGTGTCTTTGCGTCAGATGGAGTCATATGATTTCTGTAGCCCTGTTGATTGGCTGGACACAGTTGCAACGTTTCCGCTGCTGCCGAAAACAAAGTACCGCACGAAACTCCATTTCATCAAAAGGCTACACCATTTTGTTTTATATCCTCTACCGACGTGCTAAGGTATTGTGGCGTGGGAATTTCAATGTGTACAGGTAGATACGTGGTCTAGGGGTAGCGTTCTCGATTCCGGATTCGAACGCCGCCACAGCTTACATTTTGAATAAAATCATCAGCGGTGGCGGTCAAAGACTCCCGGTATAAGAAGTCACACTCATTCAGCCAATGGCCTTGTCAAGAAGGGCAGAGGAGCGGACAGTGGTTCAGAGCACTCTCTTCTGGGAAACTTTGTTCTGGGAAACTGCTGTAAAAAGTGGAAGAATCAGGAATGGTCAACGGCACGAGGATGCAGAAAGCAATGGAAACCACTGCATTACAGACACAAGACAGTATCCACACGACTTATGGCCTGTAACTGAAAAAGTGTCATGATCTCTTCATTGGCAAAAGATTCTGGACTAAGTAACCATGAAAGAAAGACTGAATAACCAAATAAAGGATAATTTTCTGCGAGTCAGGCCTTGGAATGTCAGAAGTTTGAACGTGGGAAGAAAGCTAGAAAATCTGAAAAGGGTAGTGCTAAGGCTCAGTCTCGACGTACTTGGGGCCAGTGGAGTGAAATGGAAAGAAGACAAGGAATTCTGGTCAGATGAGTCTCAACGACAGCAGAGAATGCTTTAACGGGAGTAAGACTCGGTATGGATATGAAGGTAGGGGAGAGTGTGCGGTACTTCGAACAATTCAGTAATAAGCTTGTGCTCATAAGGATCGATAGCAAAGCAACCGCAACAACGATAGCTAAGGTATACGTGCCGATATAGCAAGCCGAAGGTGAAGAGATAGAGAAAGTATATGAGGATACTGGAGGGTAATTCGGTATGTAAAGGGAGATGAAAATCTAATAGTCATGGGGGATTGGAATACGGTTGTCTGGAAAGGGGTAGAAGAAAGAGTTGTATGAGAATATGGGCTTGGTAGTAGCAGTGAGAGAGGGGAAAGACTAATTGAGTTCTGCTACAAATTTCAGTTATTAATAACTAATACTCTGTTCAAGAATCATAAGAGGAGGAGATATACCTGGAAAAGGCAGAAAAATACAGAAATATTTGGTCAGGAAGAGATTCCGAAATCAGATTCTGGATTGTAAGGAATACCCAGGAGCAGATATAGACCAAGAGCACAATTTTGTAGTGATAAAGAGCGGGCTGAAGTTTAAGAGACTAGTCAGAAAGAGTCAGTGTGCAAAGAAGTGGAATACGGAAGTACTAAGGAGTGAAGAGAGACGCTTGAAGTTCTCTAAGGCTAGATACTGCGATAATGAACAGCTCAGTAGGCAGTTCAGTTGAAGAGACTGGTGATATATCATCAAATTTTCACACAATTCCGAAGATTGCAAGAGCCGACAATTGCGAGAAGTATCGCAAAATCAGCTTAACAGCTCATGCATCGACGTTGCTGATGAGAATAATATACAGAAGAATGGTAAAGAAAATGCAGGATCTGTTAGATGATTATCAGTTTGGATGCAGGAAAGGTAAACAAACTAGAGAGACAGTTCTGATGTTATGGTTGAAAGCTGAAGCAAGAACTGAAGAAAAATCGACACATTCATAGGATTTGCCGACTTGGCAAAGACGTTCGATATTGTCGAATGGTGCAAGATGTTCGAAATTCTGAGAAAAATATAGGTTAGCTATAGGGAAAGAGGGTAATGTACAACATGTACAAGAGCCAAGAGGGATCAATAAGACTTGAAGACCAAGAACGAAGCGCTCGGATTACGAAGGGCATAAGATAGGGATGTAGTCTGTCGCCCCTACTGTTCAATCTATATATCGAAGAAGCACTGACGGAAATAAAATAAAGGTTCAAGAGTGGGATTAAAATGCATGGTGAAAGAACACTGCGACGGTCGGCGGAATGCAATCTGGCTGCAAATGCTTCCGCTCGCTGGTTCTCGTCATCTAACTCGGGGATTATCTCCTCGCCATCGGAGCTGATGGACATTGATGTCGACCGGGGGCAATATTCTCGCCCCAGGAATAAATTTCCGGCCAGTACGGGCTCTCCTCCAAAGCACAGAGGCAGGGTGAAAGTTCAGCCACCCTGATCACTGGCTCCCATATTACAGTGGAACCTGAATGGGTTCAGGACGCATGTGGCCGAATTACAACTCCTTGTACGAGAGCGCCCCTTGTGCTTATGTCTCCAAGAGACACATTTTCAGGCCACTGATGCTCCTTCTTTACGGGGCTATACCGTGTATCGAAAAGGTGATCTGAAGGGGGAAAGGGCAAAGGGTGGTGTTGCGGTTTTTGTCCGTGACATGCACCACTCATCTGAGCTCCCTCTCGTTACGGACTTGCAAGCAGTTGCAGTTGACCTTCTTGTGGGGCGGAGGCTCACAATCGGTTCCGTTTACTTACCGCCTCAGGATGCAATAGACTCTGAGGCTCTCACAGACCTTATTAGCCAACTCCTCCGCCCATTTCTCCTTCTGGTGGACTTCAATGCTCATGTCTTATGGGGCGATACGACTACTTGCCCCAGGGGTCGCGTTCTGGAAAGCCTCATGATGTCTGAAGAACTGTGCATCCTCAACTCTGGTGCTCCCACTCATTTCTGTACTGCTTCTGGGTCGTCATCAGCTATTGACCTTTCCTTTTGCTCTCCAGCACTCGCGGATTCTGCTCTGTGGGAGGTTGCTGCTGACCTCCATTCTAGTGACCACTTCCCCCTTTGGATTCGCCTGCTGGATGAAGCTGTGGCATTACCAGTGCCGCCCAGGTGGCACCTCTGCAGAGCTGACTGGACACTTTTCAGCCATCTGGCTGTTTTGGAACACCGTGCCAGCGTCCACGAATGGGTCGACCATGTTACAGCCGTGATCTCCCATGCTGCTGAATTATCGATCCCACGGTCCTCAGGTCATCCCAAGAGGCGTCCTGTCCTTTGGTGGACCACTGAATGCCGCTCAGCCATCCGAGCCCGCCGTGCAGCTCTGCGCCGCTTCAAGTGCCGTCCCTCAGCTGACAATCTTGCGGCTTTTCGGGTGGCAAGGGCCAAGGCGCGGCGAGTGATTAAAGAGAGCAAACGACGGTCATGGCAATCGTTCTAGAACTCCATCTCCCGCTCCACTAGTTCTACGAAAGTATGGGAAGCCATCAGGAGGATTTCCGGGAAACGCAGCCACGGCATTGTTGCATCAGGGATGTCTCCTCACGGCGCCGAGAGACATTGCCCAGACACTGGCCATGCATTTTGCGGAATCTACTGTCACTATTAAGTGTAATCCAGATTTCTGCTGCTACCGCACTGCCATCGAGAGGGTTCACTTGGACTTCCGGTCTCCGAATTCTGAAACCTACAACTGCCCCTTCACAATGTGGGAACTAGATTCGGCGCTGTCTGTGGCTCATGATACTGCGCCCGGTCATGATCAAATCCTGTACAGCATGCTGCAGCACTTGTTGCTGCCATCCAAGGAAGTTCTCCTGAATTGTTTTAATATGATATGGTCATCCGGCACGTTCCCTGACTCGTGGAGGGAGGCGATTTTGATTCCCCTCCTCAAACCTGGGAAGGACCGAATGCATCCCAGTAGTTATCGGAGTATTGCTTTGACGAGCTGTGTCGGGAAGACATTGGAACGCATGGTCAACCGTCGCCAGGTTTGGCTGCTCGAGACCAGGCAGCTCCTTAGCCACTCTCAGTGTGGCTTTCGGAGATGTCGTTGAACTATAGACAACTTGACCCTGCTTGAGGCGGCCATCCAGCAGGCCTTCTTACGTAAACAGCATTGTCTAGGCGTATTCTTTGGCATTAATGAGGCGTATGACACTACTTGGCGCCGCCTTATCCTCAATCAACTCCATCAGTTCGTGGCCATCTCCCCATCTTCATTCGGTCCTTTCTTTCCCGCCGCCTCTTTCGATACCGGGTTGGTAATGTGCTATCTGATTTGTACGTGCAGGAGAATGGTGTTCCTCAGGGAAGCGTTTTAGTGTCACCCTCTTTGCCGTCGCCATTAACAGTATCACTTCCACTATCAAGAGTCCTGCCCAGTGCTCCTTGTTTGTGGACGATTTTGCTGTTTTCTGTTCTTCCTCCGGTCTTGTCACTGCTAGTCGGCAGCTGCAGCTTACGATAACGCGATTAGAGGCATGGACTGCGGAGACGGGTTTTACCTTTTCTGCAGACAAATGTGTGTGTGTTCATTTTAATCGTTCTCGACGTCCTTTTACCTCCCCTGAATTGCGTCTGAGGGACACCATTCTTCCTTTTAGAGACACTGTGAGGTTCCTGGGCCTCACTTTTGAATCCAAGTTGTTGTGGTTGCCGCACCTTAAAGACCTCAAGGTGCGGGCCCTGAAGGCACTGAATATTTTGAAGTGTCTGAGCCATCGGTCCTGGAGAGCAGATCGGGCGCGTCTGCTGCAGTTTTATAGGGCTTTCGTCCGGTCGCGTCTTCACTATGGATGCACCGTGTATGGGTCAGCGAGGCCTTCGTATCTGAAGATTCTTGATGCAGTACACCATGAGGGTATCAGGCTGGCCACTGGTGCATTCCGGACCAGTCCCATCCCCAACCTGTGTGCTGAGGCAGGGGAACCGCCGCTCGCCATCCAGCGGAAACTCCTCATGGTGCGACCGACGGGTGTGTCAATTTCTTGCCTGTCCTACCTCCCCTGCCTACCCTACCGTTGCCCGACCGCCAATGGAACGTCTCTTTTCCAGTCGTCCCAGGGTAACGAGACCATTTGGGATACGTGCCAAGCATTTGCTAGAGTCCCTTGGTGTGGAGCATGTGGCACCCCAACTCCAGGGTTTTACCCGCCTGCCTCCCTGGTTGCTCCAGAGGCCCAGCGTCCTTTTAGACTTGTCAGAGTTCCAGAGGAGCTGCACTCCTGCGTTTGTTTTTACCTCCTTATTTTACGATATTTTAAACCAGCATCCCGACCGTGTACCAGTATTTACGGATGGCTCTAAACGGGAGGACTCTGTTGGTTGTGCTGTTGTTTTCCCTGATCGAGTCGTCAAGTTACGGCTTCCTGCGGCGTTTACCATCTTTGATGCCGAATTGTTTGCGATCTTGCGGGCATTGGAGCAGATGAGATGTGTTCCCAGTCTTAAGTTTCTCATCTGTTCTGACTCCCTGAGTGCCCTTCAGACCATGCAACACTTGTACCCAGTGGATACGGTCGTCCAGAACATCCATGATGCCCTACTCCACCTACAACGGCAGGGGAAGGAGGTTTCTTTCTGCTGGGTGCCGGGGCACGTAGGTATTAGGGGAAACGAACTGGCGGATGTGGCTGCCAAAGATGCATGTTCCCTCCCTCACGTTGTTGAATGTGCCGTTCCCCTCCATGCTGTTACCTCCCTTTTGCGTTTTCGTGTTATGCGTCAATGGGAAGAGGAGTGGTTGGCAGTCGGTGAAAATAAGCTGCGTCTGGTCAAGGCCACCACGCGGCCATGGCGTACGTTCTACCAGTCATGCAGGCGGAATGAGGTTCTCCTCACTCGCCTCCGCATCGGGAACAGTCCCTTAACGCATGGTTTCTTACTCCGGCGGGAGGACCACCCAATCTGCAGTGCTTGTGGCGTCCAGATTACTGTCCGCCACATTTTACTTGACTGTCTATTCTCTGACCAGAGGGCGGTGGTTTCCTTGCCACCGGATTTGCCCTCTATTTTGCAAGAGGACACAACGACTGTGGTTAAGGTCTTACGGTTTTGTGTCCTGTCCAATCTGTTGCCTCGGATTTTCGGGAGAGCATTTTAATGTGCTGCTGGGTGACTGGCTCACCCAGGTTTTAGGTAAGAGGTCCGCCAGTCACGATTACCTACTTGTTTCACTTCGATTTCTGTTCTCTTTTCCTTGTGTTTCCTTGCCTTTTTTAGTGCGTTTCTTCTCCTCTTGTTTTGCCTCTGTACGTGAGGATTTGGAACTGCGTCAGGTCTGTGTCTTTTAGCCGTTCTCCTTGTTCGCTGTCCGTCTTCGTCCCTTCGCCGCATGTGTTCCTGTTTCTATGCGTTTGGGCGCTGATGACCACGCTGTTTAGCGCCCGAAAACCTCACACACACACACACACACACACACACACACACACACACACACACACACACACACACCTACCCTTTCTACCGCCAGACACGTGCGCTTAACATCTGTTGAAGTGCATAAGCCGGCCGCGGTGGCCGTGCGGTTCTGGCGCTGCAGTCCGGAACCGCGCGACTGCTACGGTCGCAGGTTCGAATCCTACCTCGGGCATGAGTGTGTGTGATGTCCTTAGGTTAGTTAGGTGTAAGTAGTTCTAAGTTCTAGGGGACTTATGACCTAAGATGTTGAGTCCCATAGTGCTCAGAGCCATTTGAACCATTTTTGAAGTGCATAAATAAAATATAATCGATGCTGCTGACCGACAGGTACAAATGTTAAACAGGGTACAGTCTAGGAGGCTGAAGTCAAATGATGAATCGAATGCATGTGTTAGGTTCCTTAAAATTCAAAAGTTTTAAATACAGTTCATTGGTGGCATTTTCCAAACAGCTACGTGCCGTTTCACTTATTGCTCGAGCCACCAATAGTCAATTATAATAAAAGTTGCTGAATGCTGAAGAACATCGATCGATATTTAGCAAATCGATCAGTTCGCTAAAACACGGCCTAATCCCTGTGATTTAAAATTCACTCGACACTAGCGCGAGTTCCTAAGTGTCGGATGCCACAAAAATTCGAAGTCCTGACTTGTTTAAACACAGTTAAAGTCCAGTGGCACTGTTTCAAAATCAATCACCTAATCGTGGTGAAAATAATTAGAGTCCAACCTGACCATATCAGAAACTAAGTCTCGATGGTGCCCCAAAACACAGTTCGGAATGCTCAAAAATAAACTGAGTCCCAAAGTGTCGCTGCAACGGTTAAGTGTGGCGGCACTCTAATGGAAACAGAATCCCACAGCTACGATTTTGCAGCAAAGTGCCGTTTGCTCTAAAAAACAAAAGGCATAACGCCTAAAAAACGCAAGTCCCTACTGCGTTTCACATCGAAAATGTCCTCTAAGTCCGGATACGTCGTGAAAATGCTATCTTCCGTTTGCGCGCACACGCTGAATTAGGCTAACGTAAGTTCAGTACTTCTGGAAACGTAACAACCATCACCAAAGTGTCCATAGGTCCCTAGACTTAAATGCTACTTAAACTAACTTACGCTAAGGACAGCGCGCGCGCGCGCGCACACACACACACACACACACACACACACACACACGTGGACGTGCGGTTCGTGACATGGCGCCTCTAACTGCGTGTCGCAGAACTCTGTCCTGGAGCTGACGATGAGATGACGGGCCTTAGCCTTGACCCAAGTCATAGGAGTTTAAGCTATTGGAAGCTGTTCCTCCTCTATTCCTGAATGGTCGAATTATTGTACCTCTGGGTTCTGTCAAAAAATGTTCAAATGTGTGTGAAATCTTATGGGACGTAACTGCTAAGGTCATCAGTCCCTAAGCTTACACGCTACTTAACCTAAATTATCCTAAGGACAAACACACACACCCATGCCCGAGGGAGGACTCGAACCTCCGCCGGGACCAGACGCGCAGTCCATGACTGGGTTCTGTCCTGGAGCTTTGTGTCAACTCCGCTTAAGTATCCTCGATCCAACATTCCCCAAGCTACGTCACGTAACTGCTTTCAATTGATCAACACTTCTTAACATAATTTTTTACATATAAGAGCAACCTTAATTCTGTTTGCACCATTATATGATGCGCTCTCAAATTCTCCTAAAAAAACTATACGCAAATTTGTAACTGCAGTTGTTTGCCCAGAATTAATGTTTCAATGTTCTGCAGTTCTCTCTGCAGAGTGCAAAAATATTTTTTGTCCATTTGTGCCACTAAATAACATTACAGTTCTTTATGGGCCAGCACTTTCCATACGGACTTGAAGCACTCTTTCTGATGCGGTGATCAGAAGTTACATATATACAAAGGTTAAGCAAATATGGGCAAAACTATGCAAAAATTATTAGTAAACAAAGACGGCAATCATAATAATTACAAATATCACTAACTATCATGTTGAAATGTGTGTAGCGACACCTGTGGTCTTACACTGCCTCGCTGTTCGTATATCTGTCTTGTATTATTCGTTTCGATTACTCATTATCAACAAAGTAATAGAATTGGTGTTTCTCCAATGAACATTAATGCCCGAAATTATACAAATATGTCAGTCGTGGCGTTTCGATGAGACCTTTAAATAGAGCATTCATTCTACTCTGTGCCTGCATTAGTTCAAAAATTATGAGTAATGTAGTAAATAGCACATGTTACAGATTTGTTTATCTAATATCTTTTGATACAAAAATCGTATAAATTATATCAGCGTCTCGGCTGAATCGTCTTAAACTCCTCTTTCATTTGCCATATTGTACTTTGTCGTACTAATTTGCATTTGCGTGTAATCAACGCAAACTTGTGTATAACATTGTCTTAAAGCCGTGCGCTGGAACGGGATACATCCGCATGACGTCACCTGTCAGCCGTTTGAAACTGAAGGTCCACGTGGTGTGAGCTGCCGCTGACCACTCGCTCGCCGGCGCCTTCTATTCCGCTATGAGCCGGCTAGACCAGTCGCTGTGCGCGAGCCCTTTAAGCGTGGTCCGCGACCAAACTTCTCTCTCCAGATCACAGCAAATGATTGTTGTGTCACAACATCAATGATAAGATCCGCTGATGACATTTCTATCCTCAGTGAAAGTGAAGAAGAATTACAGGATCTGTTGGCTGGAATGATCAGTCTGATGAGTACAGAATACAGATTGAGAGTAAATCGAAGAATGACTAAAGTAATGGGAAGGAGCAGAAATGAGAACTGCGACAAACTTATCAAAACTGAAAATTTTAAACATGGCTGCGAAACAGCAACTGTGTAAATCAGAAGAGGTTGAAAAATCAGCCAACAAGTTGCAAATGAAGGTTTATTAGCCCATGACACAGATTTCTATTTTTGTAAAAGTGTCTTCTTCAGAAGTAGTGGGCCTTGCTACATCACATGATGGTACATTAGATTAGATGAACCATCATGTGATGTAACAAGGCACACTACTTCTGAAGAAGATATTTTTACAAATGTCGAAGCCTAGGTCAAGGGCTAGTAAGCCTTTATTTGCAACTAGTTGGATGATTTTTTCAAACTCTTCATTGTACAGTAATGAAACATGGACTATGCGAACACCGGAACTGAAGAGAATCGATAAAAAAAATCTGGACTCCAGAAGTGTAGCTGAAAACAAACAAAAATTAATCAGATTGAAAATTGCTCCTATTGCAGAACAAAAAAGGTGAGTATGTCCTGGGTAGAGTTAGGGATTTTAAAGAAGGGAACTAGCTTTTTGACTTGTCTGGCATCTTGATATATTCTCAATTTTTTACTGGTTAGTATTAGTACCTATGTCATGTAATATAATGCATCGCGTCAAGTAAAGTAACATGACACGTCATCCTGCATGATATTTGTCATATCGTGCAGTTTGACATAATGTGTCATTAACTTTAATGATGTATGCAGCCCCACTCTAGGAGACAACCCATTACAGATACATTCTCACTCTCGGATACTTCCTATTGTAGAAGCATCCCACTCTCCAGAAGAACATAAATTTGTCCCTGTTTTGCCTTACCCGTCTCACCACACATGTAAGACGGGGTGGTCTAAGAGAGCTCACTGGGCTGGGGTGTAGGGTTAGCTCGTAAGAAAAAGCGCAGTTGTACAGGACATGCTGGATAACGGCGCAGTTTCACTGTCACAGTGTAAATTTATATCTATTGTGTAAGCGTGTGAAGTGATATACCAACTAGCCATCAAAATGGAAGCAGACAGACAGTAACAGAAAAAAGCCGCCCCTATTGTCGCAAGCCAGCACCCGCAATATGCTAGAAATAATGGTGTAACTTCCAGAAACCATCTGAATATGAACCTGAAAAGGTTCGAAAATCGGTTCGTGGAATAATAAGTAATTATTCGAAAAAGTGACTGGTTGCATTTTATGTATTTACGTTATTAAGATTGTTTCCCTCCATGAGTTGGGTAAGGTATCCAATGTGACCACGTGACAAAGCCCGAATAAGCACCTTTTGCAGCGTGGAGCGCTACGAGACATGCCAGAGGAGAGGCAATGGGGTTCTGGAAGGTACCGAGAGGGATGCAGAGCCTTGCTGATCCCAGTTCTGTGGACAGGATCCATGGCGCGAACAGCCTGATCGACGAGGTCCCACAGATTCTCGATTGGGTTTAAATCCAGGATGTTCGGTGGCCAGGGGAGTAGGGTAAATTCAGGCTAGTGCTTTTCGAACCATGCATACACACTGCGAGCTGTGCGACACCTTACACTGATCCGTTGGTAGATATCATAGTGCTAATGAAAAAAAAAGTGCATTTAGGATGGATATGGTCCCTAAGGGTAGAGGGACACTTGTGTTGATTCTTTGTGACTTCCAGAATGACGCGATTACCCAGAGAATGCCACAAAAGCGCTGACAATTGTTGGAGAATGTTTTCTTTCAGACATTTCACGCTGTACATGCCAACAGCCGTCTGTGCGATGAAGGATAAAACGTGATTCATTTTAAAAGGCCGTCTGTGGATGTCCAAATTTTGGCCTTCATCGCCGATGAACAGCAGTCGTCATGGGTGGATGAACCAAGCGCCTGCTGCGGAGGTCTATATGCAGCAACGTTCTCTCAATGGTCACTGAGGGTACACTTTTGGTAACCCCTTGGTTCATCTGGGCAGTCAGTTGGTCAACAGTTGCATGTCTGTTCGCCCGTGCACATCTCTGAGGGCGTCGTTCACCCTGTCATCTGGGGCCCCTGGTGCACCACAATTGCTGCTGTGCCGCGAAAAGTTTATAACATTAGCTGTTTAGGAAATGTTGGCAATCTTGGCCTGAAAACCAACTATCCTGCTGCTTTGGATGTAGGACAAATAGCTCGCTTTCCTCATTCCAACAACGACTGCACTGTTTTCCGCATCCCCAGACACTGCTAGTGTTGCTACCTGCCGTCTGGGAGTGATAATTAGTCGTTGATGTCTAACATAGGTGGTGGTCACATTTATGTGACTTGGCTGTGTAAGTCCGAATTATGTTGAAAGCAGCGATCAGGGTTTCTTTTGACAACAAATTGAGATGTTGTCGCATGCTATACTGAATCTTATCTGCCCCGGTGAAGGTAATGTGTGCCACAGGAGAGCTCAATCCAGTTGCTCCATTGTGAATGAACGGCTGCACTCCTCTGTTGTTCGTCATAACATCTGCCTGTATTCCTCTGCAGTGTCAAGGCACAGACAGAATGTAGGACTTTGACAGGCTGAGATGGTGATTTGAAAGAAGTGTTTCACCACAGTCTGGAGAGGAAATTGAAATATTATTCGGTACAGCAGTGATTAGAAATATTCATCCTCTCCCAGAAATCATTAATAATGATTGATACACTTCTGTTGAGGAATTGGAGTGGTTATGCGGCACCGGAATTCATGCAATGACATCTTAAAACACGCTTTGCTAACTTCCTGGCTTTAGTTCTAGTTATCCGATATGCTTCAACGTTTCTGTTTCTGAATACTCGTAGCGGCGCCTTTCTGATCCTCAATGCACATTAGTAGCCGCTGTTCTACCACGGAACAGGTCGCATCCTAAAATGAGAAGTTTCGGAATGGGTACTTCATCGGCCTTGTGGATGCCATCTGCCACACAGTACACTAACTCTTGTACACTGTCACAGTGTTCTACCACATCCAGTTGTCTATGCAGCGTACAGTTATTGTTACTGCAGCCATTTTTGAGGACGTCTCTGTTATGTATACTGAGAGACTGTCGGGGTTCCTTTGGAATGTAGTCATTCCCATAAAGCAGCATCTACAAGTATACGTAAACGTAATTTGAGAGCTTTGACGCTGAATGAGGTCGATACACTGCAGAAATGTCATTTTACAGTTATTTAAAAGACATTGACATCTAGAAGGAGAAATGCAAGGTGCGAGTATTCTTGAATGAAGTTTATAAGGATTTGACTGACGTGTTCATAGTCAAACTGTGCTGATACCATCACTGGTTTGAACAGCACGGTGCTTTGCTAAGCATTGCCTTCCTCTGACCTTTGAACTGCTTTATCAAGCAAGTGACAGAGGGACCTCTAGTTTGAAGTGATCTCCGAAGCACGGTGCAGCTTGTGATTTATAACATTAACAAATCATTACCAGAGATGAAAGAAGCGATAAGTGTCTGAAAAAATCTTAGAATTGACTGAGGTTTCTCACGCGGGTCTTTCGATTTCTAGTCTGCACGTTCTTCGCGACCAAGCCACACATACATCATGTAATCTAACGCTAGGACTGCTCAATAGGGATCTCTTCTTTTCACCACTGAGGTAGCTCTTTCTATAAAGATTGTACCCTCTTATCACAGAGGAATCAGAGGTGCTGTCAAACAGGTTTCTACTTTCCCTTCCCCCTAAAATCTGCAAGAATCAGAAAAACTTCATGATTATTTACGGATTTGATCGATGTTTTCTCCTACGTGAAAATTGAAAAATGTTTTGCAAATGTCACGTGTTATTCTGTGAAGCAGTTGCCATGTCGTATATAAAAGCGAGATACCACGGATTTGAAAATACTAGCACGCTAACGAGTATGAAGCCTTAATTAAACGTTGTCCGAATTTGTGGGTGACTTGACTGTAGTATGCCGTAAAACACCATGCTTATTGTGTTGAAATCACTTAGGCACTTAATTGACGCTGCGTTTACATAGTATATGTCAGAACCAACCAAGAGTATATGGGTAAAACTAAACTACTGATACTGCGTAACACATGGTCAAAGTACAGTGTGTTTTGAAATTTCTGCGCAACAGAACGTATGTATTGATTTTATTTATTCCATCTTGATTGTTGCCTTGTTGTTGTTGTGGTCTCCAGTCCTGAGACTGGTTTGATGCAGCTCCCCATGCTACTCTATCCTGTGCAAGCTGCTTCATCTCCCAGTACCTACTGCAACCTACATCCTTCTGAATCTGCTTAGTGTATTCATCTCTTGGTCTCCCCCTACGATTTTTACCCTCCACGCTGCCCGCCAATACTAAATTGGTGATCCCTTGATGCCTCAGAACATGTCCTACCAACCTATCCCTTCTTCTGGTCAAGTTGTGCCACAAACTCCTCTTCCCCCCAATCCTATTCAGTACCTACTCATTAGTTATGTGATCTACCCATCTAATCTTCAGCATTCTTCTGTAGCACCACATTTCGAAAGCTTCTATTCTCTTCTTGTCCAAACTATTTACCGTCCATGTTTCACTTCCATACATGGCTGCACTCCATACAAATACTTTCAGAAATGACTTCCTGACACTTAAATCTATATTCGATGTTAACAAATTTCTCTTCTTCGGAAACGCTTCCCTTGCCATTGCCAGTCTACACTTTATATCCTCTCTACTTCTACCATCATCAGTTATTTTGCTCCCCAAATAGCAAAACTCCTTTACTACTTTAAGTGTCTCATTTCCTAATCTAATACCCTCAACATCACCCGACTTAATTCGACTACATTCCATTATCCTCGTTTTGCTTTTGTTGATGTTCATCTTATATCCTCCCTTTAAGACACCATCCATTCCGTTCAACTGCTCTTCCAAGTCCTTTGCTGTCTCTGACAGAATTACAATGTCATCGGCGAACCTCAAGGTTTTTATTTCTTCTCCCTGGATTTTAATACCTATTCCGAATTTTTCTTTTGTTTCCTTTTCTGCTTGCTCAATATACAGATTGAATAACATCGGGGAGAGGCTACAACCCTGTCTTACTCCCTTCCCAACCACTGCTTCCCTTTCATGACCCTCGACTCTTATAACTGCCATCTGATTTCTGTACAAATTGTAAATAGCCTTTCGCTCCCTGTATTTTACCCCTGCCATCTTTAGAATTTGAAAGAGAGTATTCCAGTCAACATTGTCAAAAGCTTTCTCTAAATCTACAAATGCTAGAAACGTAGGTTTGCCTTTCCTTAATCTTTCTTATGCCAGCGTTTTTTTCTGAACTCTTTACTTATCAGTAGTTTTATTACTGGTTTGAAGAAAGGAACAATACAGAGGCTGTTTTAGCAATGGAACTGATATTTATAGTCGCCTTAATGAGGTAAAAACTTAGGGCTTCGAACATCGCTGGCGAGCAAAGACTTGAAACAACAAGTTTTGAATATATATTTCAGTGCTAAAGGACAGCTCTGGAATCTTTTCAGTAACAACTTTGCCGTTCCACTAAAAAAAAATACAAAAAAAATGGTTCAAATGGCTCTGAGCACTATGGGACTCAACTGCTGTGGTCATAAGTCCCCTAGAACTTAGAACTACTTAAACCTAACTAACCTAAGGACATCACACACATCCATGCCCGAGGCAGGATTCGAACCTGCGACCGTAGCAGTCGCACGGTTCCGGACTGCGCGCCTAGAACCGCGAGACCACCGCGGCCGGCAAAAAAAATGTGTATGGGTGAGCTCCGAGTGTTTGCGCAGTGATAACGAAAGGATAACAACAATAACACCGCAACAGAAACGAGAGGGGGCATAAGAAACCCACTACCACCTTAGAAGAGCCTACATTTACAGCAGCTGTAGCTTTACAGAGATATTTTGTAGCACTGGCTGGACTACATTCTTTGAAATATTGAATGTAGCAGGTATAAAATACAGGGACCTTGAACAGACAGCAGACAGCAGTTATAAGAGTCCAAGGACATGACAGTGAAGCAATAGTTGAGAAGGGAATTAGATAGGGTTGTAGCTTATCCCCGAAGTTATTCAATCTGAACAGTGAACAAGCAGTAAAGGAAACAAAGAAGAAATTTGCAGAGGGAATTAAGGTTCAGGGAGAAGAAATAAAAAAATTGCGGTTTGTCGATAACATTGTTTGAAAGAAACAGACATGGAATACAAAGATGAAAAAGATATGTAAAGACAGAGAGAAACTAGAAAATGAAGGAAAATGTGAAATGATGTATAGCTTAAAGAGATCTAAGATATAAGCAAGGACGCCATTGGTCGTAAATTTTTGATCTGTTTATTACAAAGCGATTTCAGCTACAGTGTAGCTATCTTCAGTGCATCAAAAACCAAATGATACTGAATTACGAGACGAGAGTTATAGAAGTGGGCTAAGGATCTTGCATCTTGGAAGGGGAAGTAGAAACTGCTTTAAGAGTGATGAACTATAAAGGAACTGGAAACGATAGATTACCAGCAGATTTGTTTAAGAGCTAGGGAGTAGTGGTATGAAAGAGTTAACTGATCTAAGTAATAAAACATGTGAAAAAGTTGAATGGCTGGATGATTTTCTCTTGGAAGTAATGGTGCTGACTGGGAAGAAAAGCAATGCCAAGAGATGTGAGGATTTTAGAACCATAAGGTTGATTTCTCATGCTGAAAAATTTCTGCTAACTGTGATAAACAGAAGACTACACAGAAGATCGGAAAAAGAGTATTGCAGAGGAACAGTACGGATTTAGAATAGGGAAAGATACAAGAGATCAGTTGGACCATTGAGAATTATAAGTGGGGGATACACTGAAAGAGGCAGTAAAGTGTATACTGTTTACATTGAACTGAAGAATGCCTTTGACAGATTACAATGGTCCAAATGGCTCTGAGCACTATGGGACTTAACATCTGTGGTCATCAGTCCCCTAGAACTTAGAACTACTTAAACCTAACTAACCTAAGGACATCACACACATCCACGCCCGAGGCAGGATTCGAACCTGCGACAGTAGCAGTCGCGCGGTTCCGGACTGAAGCGCCTAGAACCGCTTGGCCACCGCGGCCGGCAGATTACAATGGAATAAATTAATGGACATCCTAAAGACGAATGGAGTCGACTGAAAGGACAGAAGATCGATTACGAATCTGTAACTACAACAGAAAATAAGAGTACAGATTGGCAATGAGACAACAGAGGAGAGCACAATTGGGAGCGAAGTGAAGCAAGGCTGCCGTCTCTCCCTAACATCGTTTAACACATATTTAGAGCATATTATTCCATAATGTTTGAAACGAAAAAGGAGTGCTGGTGGGTGGTAGGAGGATAGTATGTATTTGATTTACGGATGATATGGCGTTATTGGCAGAGAGTGAAAAAACTATGATTGGAATGTTATAAGAATTAAAGAAGTCCTGCGAGGAATTTGAATGAGAATTAATAAGGAAAAGACAATGTGTGTGTGTGGTGATAAATGCAAGAAAGTAAAAACAACCACAAAGTTAGGACAGGAAGACATAGAACAAGTTAGTGCTTTCAAGTATCGGGAAAGCAGAACTACGGAAGACCTGAGATGCAATAAGAAAGTGAAAACACGTACAACAATTGGGAAGGAGGCATTTAATAAGAAAAGGAGGCTTCTATGTGGGTACATGGACAGGGTCCTGAGGTAAGACTGGCGAAATGCCTTATATGAAGCGTGGCATTATAAAGAGCTGAGGCATAGCCGCCAAGGGAAGAGGAAGGAAGAAGAACAGAAGCATTTGAGATGTGGATTTTCAGGAGGGTGGAAGAGATAAAATGGGCAGACAAAGCAAGAAATGAGGTGGTGCTGAGAAGAATGGGGGGAAGATAGAGAAATTTTAAAGATAATATGGAATAGGAAACACAATTGGCTTGGACATCGGATGAGAAGGGATTGTTTACTGATGGATGTAATGAAAGGAATGGTGAATGGGAAAAGGAGGAGGAGGAGGAGGAGGAGGAGGAGGAGGAGGAGAAGAAGAAGAAGAAGATACCGGATGGTGGACAGTATAAGGACAGAAAGCAAGAGACGGTAAAGGACTTCCAAGAACAGTTGAAACGAATGACTGTCTTGAAAAGAGGTTATAAGATGAACGCCGACAAAAGTAAAACAAGGATAGTGGAATGTAGAAGCATTAGATCACGCGGTGCTGAGACTATTTAATTAAGAAATGAAACGCTAAAAGTAGTAGGTAAGTTTTGATATTTGCTCAGCAAAACAGCTGATGATGGCATTAGTAGGAGGAGATAACTACAGACTAGTAATAGCAAGAAAGGCGTTTCTGGAACTAAGAAGTTTTTAGCATAGAATATAAATTTAAGAGTTAGTCTTTTCTGTCTGTATTTGTCTCAAGTATAGCCTTGTAAAGGTATGAAAAGTGGACGATAAACAGTTTAGACAAGAAGTGAATAGCTTTCGAAATGCGGTGCTGCAGAAGTATGCCAAAGATTAAATGGATTGACCGAATAACTAAACAGGAACTAGTGAATCTAATCACGGAAAAAATAAATTTATGGCATAACATGGCTAAAAGAAGGGATCAGTTGATAGAATAAATCCTGTGGCATCAAAGAATCATTAATCTGATAATGGAGGAAAGTGTGTGCGTGTATTAGGAGGCGACTAAAAATTGTAGGGGGAGACCAAAGCTTGAATACAATACACACGTTTAAATTTGTGTAAGTTTCCATTCGTTACGCGGCGACGAATTCGCTTGAACAGAAAAGATTAGCGTGGAGATCTGCATCAAACCAATCTTCGGACTGGAGACCACAACGGCGGCGACGGCGGCGGCGGCGGCGGCGGCGGCAACAGCAGCAGCAGCAGCAGCAGCAGCAGCAGCAGCAAGTTCCCATTGACGCAGAATTGTTTGTTTACCTAGTTAGTAGTTGGTAACGAACCATACTGCATGCCCACTAAAAACTGAATAAGAGATTCAGCATTGCTGCTGGTGTAAAAAGGAAAGTTTGGGTGTAAATTCCTGTAGACGACGAAGTTACTATAAATGGAACACAAGCAACATCTGCACTCCTTAAGCTGTGTACAGTGTCGTGTAGGGTACAACGTGTGCAAAAATCGTTTCCTTCGCCGCAAAATGTAACGTCCGAAGCTATAAAAAGTTATATCTCTTCTGTTACTGCTGTGCGAATCCGAAAGCTGGACCGACGCCTGACTAAATATTACAAATTGTATCGTTTGAAATGTTTCACCGCTATGTTCCGGGATACAAACTCCTACGCCATAAGAATAATATTGTCATCGAAAGGAATTAAATGTAAAGTCAGTTACGGATGCTATAAAAAAATACAGAATGATGTGGAGATATGATTAACACTGAATGGAAGACAGGTTGATCACTACAGCTGCTTTGCAATACCAGAAGTATTGCCCACCCTTTAATAACATGGCGTCTACAGCTCTGATGTGGAACAGGTCAGTAGATCTAATCTCTGATGTCTGTGATTTTATTGTTGATGACGTCGAAAATGTTGATATGGTTGTTCTTGTTGTCGTCGTCGTCGTCGTCGTCGTTGTTGTTGACAAAGAAAATACATTGGAACAATAAAGAGAAGTCTGTAATTTATGCTTTCAGAAAACGACTGACCTTTTCAATAAAACGCAGTTTTGTCGAGAGAAAAAAATTCGCGGGCTTTATTCAAACGGCTGTATTTCCAAAACTTTCTACAGTAGACTCGTTTATAGAAACAACTTTACTCCTCAATAACTGTACCATTACTTAACTGACCTTCCTGTATAAATCCACGTGCATTTAGTGCCACTGACTGCGTTACCAGAAGTATCCAGACAAAAAAAAAAAAAAAAAAAAAAAAAAAAAAACAAGAGGGCTCTAGGCATAATGGCGTCATCTGCCAGTTGAAACACACGGCGATCGCAGTTACCATGAGACTTGCAGATACGACAGCACGTCACCTTTTGTGGACATCCGCCGCGTTAAGTCGATTGGATGCTGACTGCACAACAAGGAGTAGCGAGAAGACTCAATCGTCCTGAATGTACGAGGGACAACTGCTTCTGATTTTGTGATGATGTGGTAACTGTCTGCAATATGTAAACGTGTCGTTTGTTTTTTAACCTCCTGAGATCGCCGGAGCAGTCGTTCTCATAAATCGACTAAGAACTCAGCCACGTATCAGTATCTACTTTCGACACTATGACTGTTATCCGATTGGGAACTGGAGAAAGCAATTCAGGATTTCGGGGAAATGAAAGCTTTGGGCTTTGACGGAATACCATGTGAGGCACTGAAAGTCTTAGGTCCAAAAAAAATAGCCAGAGTAACTAAGGTCGTAAACATAAACTATGACATAAGATTTTGGCCTCAAGATCTGCTTAAGACCATTGTAGTATCCTTACACGAAAACGGAATGCAAAGATTATAGAGCAATTAGTTGTATTCGCCATGTTACAAAAGCAGCAACAAGTCACACTAAGGAGAATTAAAATGATAACTGAAGAAAATACCCGGAAAGACCAGTTGGGTTCAGAAAGAGTAAACAAAAAAATGGATGGTACAGGTTGTCTGATGATGACTGGAGAAAGTATGACAGAAATAAGTAAGGAGGTGTGTGGGAGAAGGCACTCGATATGGTCCACTAGAATATACTGCAGAGCGTAGTGACAGAGGGTTAATACAGGGAATGCGTGTGCAGCGCAAGGAGTGGCAGGGTGGGAATGAGGAGACAGAGCACATAAGCAATGATATGGATGTAGGGCGTACTATCGGTAGTAGCCTTCCCTCTATTAAGCCTTTCACGTTGTGACTTAGCAGCGAGTGCTACAGCGTTCCACTAGAGTGCGCTACTTATCCCCTCTGCCTGATTTAAGAACGCTCCGTGCACATTTTCCCTCACAGGGTGCTTTCTTCGTTTAATCGGTTTCAGTCTTGGTGATGCCGATGGCCAGTGGATAAAGCTGCAGGCAGAGGCGCTGCGCTGTCCCACGCTGTTCGTGCTATCCCGTTCGAGACCTCGACCTATGCTTGCTGTAGTCTGAGGGATCGGGCTAGTGACAGACCGAAGCCAACTGCGCCTAAGGAATTGTTGTGTTCGTTCATTGCATCGCCAGCGGAGCACCGAAGACCATACGGTGAGGAGCCTTCCAGAACACGCGCTTTCAGATAAACTGTGTTCCACAGTGCAGTGACCGAAGTATATGCATAAGACTAACTTGCCTAACTTGCCAATGATCTTCAGTGTACTGGCAGAGCGGTTTCTCTCTAGCTAAAAATTTGTAAATCACTGCCATCGGGTTTTACGGAGTATTAGGGACATATATCTACACATACCAGGTTGTGTTAGTGTTATTAGGAGGGGCGTTCAATAAGGAATGCAACTTTTTTTCTGAAAGCAGGTGGGTTTTATTCGGGATTCCATTGCACCATACTATTCCCCACTTTTTCGGCTGCAAAGCCCTATTTTTCAACATAACCTGCGCTCAATGCGACGCCCTTACCCTACCTTACTGAGAGGGCCTGTATGCACGCATGGTACCACTCTACTGGGTCGACGTCGGAGCCAACCCGTTGCTGCATCAATGACCTTCCCTCATCAGCGTACTGTTTCCCGCGGTGTGCATCCCTCTTTGGGCCGAAGAGATTGAAGTCGGAAAGTGCGATACTCAGGCTGTACGGTGGACGAGGAAGAACAGTCCAATGAAATTACATTGAAATGAATACCCCTAGCTGCATACGGGCGTCGATATAAGCCAACTGGGACAGTTGAAAATGTGTGCCCCGGCCGGGACTCGAACCTGGGATCTCCTGCTTACGTGGCAGAGGCCCTATCCATCTGAGCCACCGAAGACACAGAGGACAGTGCGACTGCAGGGACTTATCTCTGGCACCCGCAGTCCCAACTTATTGTCCAGCACTATATTCAAAATGCCCCTGCCAATTATACTCATTACTCGCGGCTTTTTGCCGATTCCCGTAAGTGTTCGGGCACTGTTTGTGCATCCGCACAGAAGATGGTCAAATGACCGGTGAGCCATACACACAGTCCAATTAAGTTCTGTGAGCTGCTCTCGGGTGCGCGGAGTTGTGTGACGCCTTGCGTTGTCAAGAAGTAGTTCGTGTGAATTTTTGTGGCGACGAACACGCTGAAGTCGTTTCTTCAGTTTCCTGCAATACACTTCGGAGTTGTTTATGTATCACGTGGAAGGACATCAGACTGAGTAACCCAGAGTCCCAGAAGACCGTCGCCATAACTTTACTGGCGGAGAGTGCGGCTTTGAACTTTTTCTTCAGAGGAGAGGTGGTGTGGCGCCACTTCATGGATTGCCGTTCTCTTTCCGGTTCGAATCGATGAACCCATGTTTTATGGATTGTGACGATGTTTGACATAAACTTGTCACCATCAGCCTCGCAACGAGCAAGCATTTCCGTACAGATGGTTGCTCAAGGTCTTCTGTTAGCCAGATAACCCAGCGGGCACATTCGTTTGAGTTCCCCAGCTGGTGGACGAGTGTGTCAGCACCACTAGTACAGACGCTCAGTTGAGCAGCGAGTTGTCCGATTGTGATCCGTTGATTATCTCGAATGAGAGTGTCCGCACGTTCCAACACCGCAGAGTCAAAGCTGTGTGCGGACGGCCGTCAGGCGGGAGACCGGACAGGTTTGCGCGAACTTGCCATGATGACAGACCCCTCGCCCAACGACTCAATGCGCTTTTGTTACTACCAAGTCTACGTAGACATTCTGCAGGCGCCTATGAATATCCGCGATGCTTTGCTTTTCCGCCAAAAGAAACTCAGTGACAGCTCTCTGCTTGAAACGCACCTCCATTTCAGACGCCATTTCGAAAGCTACGTAAAGTGTCGTCACCTATCGGAAATTCATGAAACCACAGGAGCTGAAGAGGAATACACAATGATGTCCGACAGCAAATTTCTCACTTAAAAACCGAGAAAGAACATGTGTTGCATTACTTATTGAACGCCCCTAGTATGTTTTGGTATTGGCATTGATTACTGCCTGTCCTTTGGTTTTTTAATTATGCACGTCCAGTCTAGACAACAGCATTAGCTCATGTTGTTATAAATTTCTTAAGTGCCAATGTAGCACTAATAAATTGCTTGTATTTGTTGCTAAGTCTCACGGCAACAAACCGGTGTTTCTGTTTCCAGCAATGGCTTAAAAAATTGTTTTGGGCTAAATAGGTTTTGGTCTATCCTTTCAGGTCCAGCTCCCGGCGCTCTACCTTCTCATCGCCGGAACTGTTCGTCGTATATGAAGAACTGATAGGTAAGGCCATGAAGAACGCAAGAGGCATTTTACATAACTGAAGGAGAAAGTCTAGAGACTATAAAATACGTAAACGATCATACAGTATCCGCAGAATCGGAAGAGGGGAGCTACAGTAGGTGCTGAAGAGTACTGCAGGAAAAGGTCAGTTTTGCGGAACGAACATAAATAAAGACAAAAGTGATGAGCTTAAACGAGAAGGAAGCCAGTTAACATTTATTGACAAAAAATATAGAACAAATGAAATCCTTTATGTACCTGGAACGGAAGATGTACAGAATAAATAAGGAGGGGGGATATCTGTGGAAAAGAGCATTTGAAAACGTGAAACAGTTATCTTTTAGGATTCGAATGAAGCTGAGCAATAGATTTGCTATGTGTTGCGTCTACAGTGTAGTATTGTACATCAGTGAATCACGTACAGTTACAAAACGAAAATATTTAGATAATTTTGAAACGTGGCTATGGAGAAGAATGCTTAAGGTGAACTGGACTGACAGACTAAAGAACCGAGAAGTTATGGAAAACAGGGAAAGAAAGATGATGACTGGATGAGATCAGGAAGAGGAAAAAAATCTTGGCTGTGACTTTTAGTGCTTAGGAATTGTCTGCAATGAAGAATTATAGAGAGAAAAGTGGAAGGCATGATAGGAAGAGATTTGGAATGATGGACGACATTAGGACGAACATACAAAAAGATAAAGATGCTCACAGCAGAAAACGATGGAGAGCCTCTAGTTAAAACCCGTCATAAGACAGATACATTAAACAAAAATAATTTACTCATTACAGGAATACAATCACCAACATTGTACGTATCACTAGAAGAAGAATATAATTGTCTACAAGTAGGTCGATCCTTTATGGTACCCGTAGGAGGTATTCGATTATAACATAAAAAAAGTACGCAATAGTTCTCACTACACTTGCGTTCAATAGGAGCGGTTTTCAAATCCCATCCAGCCTCAATGATTTAGTTTTTTCTGAACCATTTTGAGACAAATGCTGCTTAGTTTGCTTCTAAAAGGTAATTGTACATTCATTCCTCTTTGCGTTTCAACTAACATCTAATGACTATGTTGTTTATGAGAGGTCACGCTCTAACGCTCCATCTTTTCTGTACTCTTTTTTCATTTATACATTCTCTGTCCACATCCATTTCAGTATACAAGGTGAGAAAAAATTCCTTTAACAAATTTCTTGCACAGTGCCGAGAGTAGATACTGATGTAAATGAAATTGGAAATTTATGGTAAGTTCCTATGGGACCAAACTGCTGAGGTCATAGGTCCCTAGGGTTACACACAAATTAATCTAACGTAAACTAACTTACGCTAAGAACACACACACACACACACACACACACACACACACACACACACACTGCCCTTGTGATGCAGAATAAGGAGCTACTTGACTGAGAAGTAGCAGCTCCGGTCTCGTAAACTGACCTATGGCCGGGAGAGCAGTGTGCTGAGCACATGCCCCTCCATATCTGCATCCAGTGACGCCTGTGGGCTGAGGATGACACGGCGGCCGGTCGGTACCGTTGGGCCGTCCAATGCCTGTTTGGACGGAGTTTAGTCTACTTTAGTTCTATTGTTTACAATTATTTGTCACCAACAATGGATTTCTTCGCCTGTTTGTGGCAATTTGTTACGTTTATTTAGTTCAGGGCCAGTCCCTACAAAGCGCCAGCGACGGTCCCTACATCACGTGGCCCTCTTCATCCTTGTCCTGTTCGCGTCTGTGCTTAGTCTTTCAGGACCTCGATGATGACGACGACGACGACGACGACGACGACGACGACGACATGTTAAACTGCATGTTGGTCTCGATTGCGAAGCAACTGCCCTCGTCCACGTATCATACTGAAAAATGCTACAATACAATTAAACTATTATACCGGTCGACGTCACCAGATCATAATTGTGGCAGTTGTTACGCGTATTGACGAATTGCACGTTCTGTACGGTGTTCCAGAGAAGGTGTACGGGTTTTGAGAACGCATGAAGCACGGCATTTACTAGTGTCTCGTTTCTCCACTAGGCAGTGCCACAAGTTCCCCCAAAAATCGTAACACAACACACACACAAAAGTAATACTTACCAATGTAAATCCACCCCATGATGGAGGTTTAAACCTTCGAAACGCGTCGTGGAAATAAATAAAACGGTGACTGGTAACAGTGAACTTGTTGTTCCATTTAATAACTTTTTGTATCTAACAGAGAAATGAAATAGTATTCATAGATTTGGCTTCAAAACTTTTTTAATAAGACGAAATATGTTCACAAAATTTTTCATCCCCTTTTTTAATATGACGAAACATTTTCTTAAAATTTTTCATCCCCTATTTCACCGCCTTGGAGGTTGCAGTTCCAAAAGGAGTGAAACACGATTTTTTAAAATTTCTAACCGAAAAGCCAAAATACCAATTTTCAAAGATTTAACTTCAAAAATACTCTCACAATGTAACATTTTCATAAAACATTTCACCCCCTTACGGGTTACATTTCGAAAAGCACTCTAACACGTGATTTTTATTACCAACTGAGAAGTCATATACCAATTTTCACTGTTGTGACTTTAAAAATACTTTAATAGTTCTTTAATAATGAACTATTTTCAAAAATTCTATCACCCACTATTTCACCTCCATAGAGGTCAAATTTCCAAAAATGTTGAAACATCTATTTTTTTATATCTGATCGAAAAACAAAATACCAATTTTCGTATATCTAGCTTCAAAATTGTCTTAATAGCGACATATTTTCAAAAAACCTTTCTTCCACTATTTCACCTCCTAAGGGCTGGATTTTCAAAAAAATCCCTTCTTAACAGACGCCTACAGTACAAGATCACCACCACCTGGAAATCTGAAGTTTCCATCCATACTCCAAATTTCTATCCTCAGTGGTTTGGGCTGCGCCACGAGGAGTCAGTGAGCGAGTGAATGAGTCAGTCAGGGCATTACCTTTTGTATATAAAGACAAACATTTTATTTCGTTATCAGAAATTAGCTAATTTCGCCCGCTTCGTCATTATCAAGCTACATCACACCAAAAATAGTTAAGTCGCAGCAGGTTAACAATGTAACAACAAATGGGGAAAAAGCCTCAATGTGACAAGAGTTTCGCACAGTCGAAGTTGACACGGGCATGAATATCGCAGATGTAATGTCCATACGAAAAATAATGCAACCAGTATGCTAAGATAATGAATTAAGGGACAGTCAAATGAAAATGAGACAGACGGAAAAAAGTTTCAAATGTAATCTCCATGATTGTTAATACACTTATCGCACTTTGAGACATGACTGTCAATACCTTCCTGGAAATATGTGTGCAGTTGCCTGCAGAACCGTGGTTACACCAAGCGTGAGCTGGCGCACATGTTGCCAAGGATGTTTCGACTACGCTGCCAAAGCTTCTCTGTAAATCTCTTCTATATCCTTCATACAGTGGCGATCTCTCCTCAACTATTTCCAAATTTTTGGAGCTCTGAAGAAAAGACATTAGTGGTCCCGATCTCTACCCAAGCAGTTTCCAAATTTTTGGAGGCCTGGAGAAAGACATTCGTGGTCATCTATTTGCTTGGGACGAAAAGGTGCACTCCTGGATACAATCATTTTTCCGGGAAGGCATTGACCTTGTCACACAGTAGGGTAAATGTATTAAGAGTTATGGAGATTACATCTGAAATAATAAACAGTTTACTTACTTTTCTTACATATGTCTCGTTTTAATTTGACTGACCCTTATCCGCTGTTCTCCTGAAACTCTTTCGTGACTCCGGTCCTCCCATGATAATCCACTTGCCATTGTAGGGACTCGTTGTAGCATTGTTTCTTCGTGAAAACGAAATAAGGTATGACAGTGTAATAGTTTACTGGGCCTTTGATCCGCGAACAGTCTTACATGTATGATATGCTCACTGTATGAAGAGTTATTTCGGAATGAGCTTTCACTAGTGACTAAGAGGTTCCTTTGGTTATATGATTGCCTTTGTTCCTCCATCATCATTGATAGCCGCACGCCCTACTCCTTAGATGACGAATGAATTATGGTACACCCAACTTTCCCTGAACGGACCACCACCTTAATTGGCCATCAACCTCTCCAAGTCCTAATCCATTTGTTTTTGTACCATTAATTGGGCAGAGTAGTGCTTAAGACTAGAAATGATCTTTCACAATGTGGACATTGCTTCGATCGTAAAAGACCTTTAAGACAGTTACAAAATAACCAAATTTAATATTGTGAAGATATTTTCAAAAAAAATTAAAATAAGCATTTGCAAATTATTATTTACCTGACGACTCAATGAGAATGTCAGGATCTAATTTCTGTTTTCTAGAATATTTTTACAATTTATTGTTTTATTCGAACTTGTTCGTACTACACGGTTGCTGCGAACGGCGCTGTGTAAAGTTACAAGATACCTAATTTTGAGAATGATTTTCAAAGTGCCTGTACCTACCACTCGGAAGTTTTGTTTTGTTACAACACATGTCAGACTGTGTCGCACTTCATACGTCGTCGTTAAACGCGCAAAGTTATTTACAGTACAGTGCCTAGTGTCAGACCTCGTCTCATTTAAGACGTTTTAGAAACGAGATTAAAATTTAATTCTGATGTAAAAGCGTAACCCGAGTGTCAGTTCTAGTTCCGCTTCGTATAACAGCAAGAAAAATAAAATGGGCAGTATATGGATTACTTCCTGGCTACTGCATAGAGTCTGAAATTACTGCGGGCACTCCTTTATTAACGATACCGGATCCCTGCCGCTCCAGTTACAGTGTCAATTACTGACGTATTCATAATTACCATTGTCTCACTTCGTGGCTCAGAAATTACTTTCAGATGGAAAGAAAAACGTTTCCATACCCTTCAGTGACACTGTGGATCTTCCAGACATCAAAGCTTTTCAGCTAAGGATTGAGTGGATATTACAAAACGGGACTTTTCACTGTTTACCTATTTTAGGAAATTTAGATAATAACATATCCTCCAAAGTAGAGTGAAAGTTACATTTTGGAAACAAAACATTTTGTGCTGCTACGCTAGGTTTTGCGAATGCTTTACCTGGTATAGCAGGTATGTAAGTCCAGCAAACGTGTATGACGGAGCATATGTGAGTTTGAGCATTGGGGGCTAGGTACCAACAAACTAAAACTTTGAGTCGTATAGGGAGTTGTTCTCGAAGAGGTCGCACTATAAGAGCGCTAATCTTTGGCCCGCGGAGCTTTTTCATATCAAAGAAAAACTTCACGTAAAACCACCAAAAGAGCATCCCATTAAGCGTTTTTCGTATAATATCCAATTCCAATAGGAATGTCCCAGTTCACTGATTAAACTATCGTCAGATTTCTGTACGAAAAAAAAATCACATTATCGGATTTATTTTGAAAAGCCCACAAGCCATTTTGAAAAAAAAAAAAAAAAAAGAAAAATGTAGTTCGCCTCGGCGATATGCAACCAGGAATCAACAGCAGTATGGATTGCGCAACCAGATACGTTTGTTGCGTTGCGCGAGAGAGACGAGTGCCAGACATAGCCAATACATTCCGTATTAAATATCGGCCGTGAAGTTAGGGCCTTTCACGTGTATACGTGGTGCACCACCGATCGCGATAGACCTATCATCAATTCAGCTAAGTAAAGCCAGCTTTTATCTTTTTACAATTAATCTGTGATGCTTATCTTTAATTTTAGTTAGCTTGCATTTATTTTATGCAATCAATTATGGTGAGTAGGTACACCAATCGACATTAACAATGGTTTCTGCCTTACTACCTTCTCTTAATTTTAGTAATACAAAATAAATAAAGACTTAATTGTAATGATTTCTTTTACTGATGACGTTTAAGGATTCTGCAATACAAAGGTGGAAAAGAGACCCTCTTAGAGCAGCTTCATCCACCTACCTTTCTTTCTTTTTTACAACAACTAACAATGTTATCGACTTGAAATGTAGAATAGTTTTAAGAAATAATCATAATAAAAGAAGTTGAAATGGGGCTCGAAATTTTAAAGTAAGGCTGCTAGATTAAGTGAAGCTTATGTATTTTTTGTGATATATGACGTTCAGAACTACAATATTAATTCCCTAAAGCAACTGAATACTACTCTCAAAAATTCTCGAGAGAAGAGACTACGAAGTTTCCCAAGTGTGAATAATATTCAAATGAAGCTGTTTGGTACGATGGTAACCTTACATATGAAGGGCCAGTGTTCCATTCCCAGGCGGGTTGTATTTTTAAACATAGGCGTATAGTTGATATATATTATTTAACATAGTCGCATATTCTACAAGCATTTCCTTGAAGCGTGAAATACATAAAGATTTTTAAAAAAGCCAGTGATCGAGACTGGTAATTGCTGGAGTGGTGGTTCGAGTCTAGTTTCGATCACTACTTTTTTCGTTTTTTTCCGTTCAGTTCCAATATTTACGTCATATAAAATATGCTAATTAACACATATTTGTCAGTTGACGAAAAATGCACGTCTTCTTATTTCTAATTACATATCATACACAAAAATCCAATTTTAATTTCAGATATCACCGATCCTTTATATGTGAGGTTATTTAAAAAAGAAAAACATATAAAATTAATTTTTTTTCGTCTTCATGTACACTACGCTTCACGGAAATGCCCGTGTAACATGAAGCTTTGTTTAAAAATTTACTAAAGCTGGAAATCGAAGACCACCCATAAGGCAGTTGCACATCCTACCACAGATCCACACAGCCCATCAAAACAGTCAACTTGCTTTACGGTGTTAAACAACTTCGAGGAACTTTAATGTAGATTTTGTAGGGAATTTTTGAGAGTTGCATCGAACTACTTTAGATAACCGATATTTGATTCTGAACTTCACGTACCATATATACAAAAAACTGCAAAACTCCGATCATCGTGTTGTCTCTCAGTTTCCCACCTAGAGTTAAAAAAGTCCCTTTCAGTTCAAGACGTAACTTGGTATGGCGTCAATTGGTAAACAAATAGGATCTAAGACGACGAAAGTTACAGTGGAGTTGAAAACCTTTCAAAATAAGTGGACTTTAAACTACTTTTTGTAGAATATAAAACAAAACTCATATATATGTGATACGCAATGAATCTCTCTCGGTTCCAAAAGAATATAAGGTCAAACGGCCTTTCGAGACTAAACATGGGGTTATGTATGATAAGCACAAGGGACAATTCGACAATATCAGGTAGACGACTTAAAAAGGAAACTTTCTGCTCAACGTGAGATATTTACAAGGGCGAATCCTGAGTCAATATGCCACGTGAAAGCGAGTTACGCAGTATCTCTGATAATGGCAAAAAAATCAAAGCCATATTCAGATGGTGAAATGGATTAAAGGATACTTAGAGACCATCATTGAAATTGTGTGCCCAGAAAAGAAAAAAAGGTTTCTCAAAAATAAGCGAGTCTCGTCAAACTATTAATAGACGTGTGGATGACGTGGGAAGACAAATGGAAGATAATCTAGCTTTGGATTAATGCACAGGTATGATGCATACCGGCCAAGTGGCCATGTATGTCAGAAGTGTTGATGACCATTTTAATAAAACAGAAAAAGTAGTGGCGTCGTATCCACTTAAGGATACCACGAAGTCACGAGATTTGGTGGAAGCAGATATATCGATATTGAGTCGGTTTTAGTTCAGACTTAATCTGCAGGGGCTAACAACAAATGGTGCTCCAGCAATGGCTGGGAAACACCAAGGTTTAGTTCAGTTGGTTGAAAAAAGAGGCCCGCAAAGTTGGCAATACGTCGATGCTAAACTTTCATTGCATTATCTACCACGAGAATTCATATGCCAAGTCCCTCAATTTGGACTATATCACGAAGGTAGTTGTCAAAACAGTGCACTTTATTAAAGTCGAAAGAATTGAATCACGGTCAGTCCAAGAATTACTGAAGTCTCTGGATTCAGAGCATGATAACATTTTGTATTATACAGAAGTAAGATGGCTTACCCTTGTGAAAATGTTGAAAGGAGAATTTGATTTGAAGGAAGAAGTACAATCGCTCTTAGAAAGCAAGTCAAAGAGACTCCAGAAGTTGGAAGATAAAGAATGGCTTTCCGACTTTGCGTTCTAGGTCGATATAACTAGCCAAGTAAATGATGTTAATACTCGACTTGAAGGATATGTACAGCTGATTAATGTCAAGCATGATCTTATTTCCGCATTCCAAATGAAACTTGGGCTTTGGGAATAACTGCTACGAACAATAAACTGTACACATTTTCCTACACAGTCAAAGCAGTCGGACATCACAGAGGCAGCAGCGATCACATACTGACTTTAAATACACTTTCGAAAACCGATTTCAAAAAACATCGTCTGCTTTTTTCTGTATTTGCTGCGCCATTCTCCGTAGACGTGAGTTCACTATCGTAACATTTACAAACAGAATGCTGCGAAATGCAATGTTGTGCACAGGTAAAAGAGAAATTTGATCAGGTTGGCTTGGAAGAGTCCTACAGAACATATTTGGAAAAGAAGAAATACCAATGATTTCATTATTTAGAAACACGTGAGTGAACAGCTTTTTAGTCGAGTGAATTACATCAAATCACAAATGAGAATACGAATTACAGATATTCATCTGGAAAACTCTTTGCGTGTAGCAACAACTTTAGTTGGCATCAACATTGACTCACTTGATTCAGAGAAAGAAAGCCAGACATCCCTCTAACGTAGTATTCCATTAAATTGTATAATAAATGTTCTTTCCTCAGAGTTGTTTCATTTTCTTTAAAGAATAAATTAATATTTCTTGCTTGTTTTGGTTTACAAAACAAAAATTGGTAATGCGGCCCGTGGGGGAAAGCCTCTGTCAAAAATTTGGTCCGCCTGCCGAAAAGGTTGGCCAGCCCTGTATTATAGCGTACACTCCGCAGCAGTATGATTCTTGGAAACTGCAGATTATAATCATGTAAAAAAAAGTCATCTTTTAAGCACTCCGAAGGCCAAATCCATTGGCCATTAAATCATCATCTCTTCTAAAATACCTCGTGTTAGTGAGTAGGCTTATGAAGACTTGTAACTTCTACGATAATCAGTAGAAAAGACGATCTACCGTTTTTAGGAATGAGTGAGAAGAAAGTCATACAGATGTTGCACTTTAACGAGCTACTGATGCACAACAATCCAGACAGGCATATAGCAATAAAAGTATTAAAACTCCACTCGCTAACATCACAATAACCCGCACTCGACCGATAGATTTAACACAACACTCAAACTTACGCGAAGAAAAGGTTCCACTAGCCAGACGAATGAAAACCTTTTCAATTAAGCGGCTGAACCCAGCCCGCGGAAACACGCATTTCCCATTATTTTCACAACTACCACATATAACTGATGATAATTGAGAGTATTCACACTAATAGTTTCTACACTATCCTATAGATTGTCACCTTATGAAAGCCGCCTTATAAACAAGTTACATAGCAGTGTGACTTCATAACAAAGTATTATTTTGTATTATTCTTAACTTTTCTCCACCAATAATCAGAAAGAACTGTATTGTTACCTCCTCGAATATACGTTATGATCTGTTATCAGATGATAATGCTCTGCATGTCTTGTTGTTGTTGTTGTTGTGGTCTTCAGTCCTGAGACTGGTTTGATGCAGCTCTCCATGCTACTCTATCCTGTGCTAGCTTCTTCATCTCCCAGTACCTACCGCAATCTACATCCTTCTGAATATGCTTAGTGTATTCATCTCTTGGTCTCCCTCTACGATTTTTACCCTCCACGCTGCCATCCAATGCTAAATTTGTGATCCCTGATGCCTCAGAACATGTCCTACCAACCGGTCCCTTCTTCTAGTCAAATTGTGCCACAAATTTCTCTTCTCCCCAATCCTATTCAATACTTCCTCATTAGTTATGTGATCTACCCATCTAATCTTCAGCATTATTCTGTAGCACCACATTTCGAAAGCTTCTATTCTCTTGTCCAAACTATTTATCGTCCATGTTTCACTTCCATACATGGCTACAGACCATACAAATACTTTCAGAAACGACTTCCTGACACTTAAACCTACACTCGATGTTAACAAATTTCTTTTCTTCAGAAAGGCTTTCCTTGCCATTGCCAGTCTACATTTTATATCCTCTCTACTTCGGCCATCATCAGTTATTTTGCTCCCCAAATAGCAAAACTTTACTTCTTTAAGTGTCTCATTTCCTAATCTAATTCCCTCAGCACCACCCGTCTTAATTCGACTACATTCCATTATCCTCATTTTGTTTTTGTTGATGTTCATCTTATACCCTCCTTTCAAGACACTGTCCATTCCGTTCAACTGCTCTTCCAAGTCCTTTGCTGTCTCTGACAGAATTACCATGTCATCGGCGAACCTGAAAGTTTTTATTTCTTCTCCATAGATTTTAATACCTACTCCGAATTTTTCTTTTGTTTCCTTTACTGCTTGTTCAATATACAGATTGAATAACATCGGGGAGAGGCTACAACCGTGTCTCACTCCCTTCCCAACCACTGCTTCCCTTTCATACCTCTCGACTCTTACAACTGCCATCTGCTTTCTATACAAATTGTAAATAGCCTTTCGCTCCCTGTATCTTACCCCTGCCACCTTCAGAATTTGACAGAGAATATTCCAGTCAACATTGTCAAAAGCTTTCTCTAAGTCTACAAATGCTAGAAATGTAGGTTTGCCTTTCCTTAATCTTTCTTCTAAGATAAGTCGTAAGGTCAGTATTGCCTCACGTGTTCCAACATTTCTACGGAATCCAAACTGATCTTCCCCGAGGTCAGCTTCTACTAGTTTTTCCATTGCAGCTGTGGCTTATTAAACTGATTGTTCGGTAATTTTCACATCTGTCAACACCTGCTTTCTTTGGGATTGGAATTATTATATTCTTCTTGAAGTCTGAGGGTATTTCGCCTGTCTCATACATCTCGCTCACCAGTTGGTAGAGTTTTGTCAGGACTAGCTCTCCCAAGGCCGTCAGTAGTTCTAATGGAATGTTGTCTACTCCCGGGGCCTTGTTTCGACTCAGATCTTTCAGTGCTCTGTCAAACTCTTCGCGCAGTATCGCATCTCCCATTTCATCTTCATCTACATCCTCTTCCATTTCCATAATATTGTCCTCAAGTACATCGCCATTGTATAGACCCTCTATATACTCCTTCCCATTTTCTGCTTTCCCTTCTTTGCTTAGAACTGGGTTTCCGTCTGAGCTCTTGATATTCATACAAGTGGCTCTCTTTTATTCAAAGGTTGCTTTAATTTTCCTGTAGGCAGTATCTATCTTGCCCCTAGTGAGATAAGCCTCTACATCCTTACATCTGTCCGCTAGCCATCCCTACTTAGCCATCTTGCACTTCCTGTCGATCTCATTTTTGAGACGTTTGTATTCCTTTTTGCCTGCTTCTTTTACTGCATTTTTATATTTTCTCCTTTCATCAATTAAATTCAATATTTCTTCTGTTACCCAAGGATTTCTACCAGCCCTAGTCTTTTTACCTACTTGATTCACTGCTGCCTCCACTACTTCATCCCTCAGAGCTACACATTCTCCTTCTGCTGTATTTCTTTCCCCCCATGCCTGTCAGTCGTTCCCTTATGCTCTCCCTGAAACACTGTACAACCTCTGGTTTAGTCAGTTTATCCTGGTCCCATCTCCCAAAATTCCCACCTTTTTGCAGTTTCTTCAGTTTTAACCTACAGTTCATAACCAATAGATTGTGGTCATAGTCCACATCTGCCCCTGGAAATGTCTTACAATTTAAAACCTGATTCCTAAATCTCTGTCTTATCATTATATAATCTATCTGATATTTTCTAGTATCTCTAGGATTCTTCCGTGTGTACAATCTTCTATCATGGTTCTTGA
The DNA here is from genome assembly GCF_023898315.1 of Schistocerca nitens. Lineage (NCBI taxonomy): Eukaryota > Metazoa > Arthropoda > Insecta > Orthoptera > Acrididae > Schistocerca > Schistocerca nitens. The sequence goes on from NC_064618.1 coordinate 370,915,717, forward strand.
ACCATGTGTTAGCTATGATTAAGTTATGCTCTGTGCAAAATTCTACCAGACGGCTTCCTCTTTCATTTCTTTCTCCGAATCCATATTCACCTACTATGTTTCCTTCTCTCCCTTTTCCTACTCTCGAATTCCAGTCACCCATCACTATTAAATTTTCATCTCCCTTCACTACCTGAATAATTTCTTTTATCTCATCATACATTTCATCAATTTCTTCATCATCTGCAGAGCTAGTTGGCATATAAACTTGTACTACTGTAGTAGGCATGGGCTCCGTGTCTATCTTGGCCACAATAATGCGTTCACTATGTTGTTTGTAGTAGCTAACCCGCACTCCTATTTTTTTTTATTCATTATTAAACCTACTCCTGCAATACCCCTATTTGATTTTGTATTTATAACCCTGTATTCGCCTAACCAAAAGTCTTGTTCCTCCTGCCACCGAACTTCACTAATTCCCACTATATCTAACTTTAACCTATCCATTTCCCTTTTTAAATTTTCTAACCTACCTGCCCGATTAAGGGATCTGATATTCCACGCTCCGATCCGTAGAACGCCAGTTTTCTTTCTCCTGATAACGACGCCCTCTTGAGTAGTCCCCGCCCGGAGATCCGAATGGGGGACTATTTTACCTCCGGAATATTTTACCCAAGAGGACGCCATCATCATTTAACCATACAGTAAAGCTGCATGCCCTCGGGAAAAATGACGGCTGTAGTTTCCCCTTGCTTTCAGCCGTTCGCAGTACCAGCACAGCAAGGCCGTTTTGGTTAATGTTACAAGGCCAGATCAGTCAATCACCCTGACTGTTGCCCCTGCAACTACTGAAAAGGCTGCTGCCCCTCTTCAGGAACCACATGTTTGTCTGGCCTCTCAACAGATACCCCTCCGTTGTGGTTGCACCTACGGTACGGCCATCTGTATCGCTGAGGCACGCAAGCCTCCCCACCAACGGCAAGGTCCATGGTTTATGGGGGGCTGCATGTCTTACAGTTTTTTAATCATAATATGTACCACCTATGTAATAAATTGCTGGCTGTAGGTACGTACACCAAATAACAGTAAAAATAGCTACATTATCGAGATTTATCAGCCGAGAATTTCATATGGCTTGAAGTTTTAACTGCGAAGATCTTCTACAAAGGACATTCGTCCGTTCTTCAGTACAGTGAATGCTGTAATTACGGAGAAAAGTACTGCAACGACGAACAGCAGGCGTCTACGAACCCAGAACAGCTGGTTCCATTAATCCCCCTACAGCGGACAGACTATCAGACAAGATCGACCCCGAAGCGTGCTCCCCGCTAATCGATATTTTAGCACGCTCCGCTATAAAGGGCAACTTTGCTCAAGTCGTCTATGATGCGCCTACTGTGAAGGAAAATGTACACGCGATCGATAAACACTATCCACTGCACGCTAACTGCGACACTTGTTGCATTCAGCACATAGAAATTCGTGACGCCTCGCGGTGAAACGAGCAGCAACCACGTCAAACACGAAGGCTGCGCTATCAGTTCCACCGGCACGCCACACTGGCTCCACGAGTGTCTGTATTTTTACCTAGTCACGTTCCCGGCACCTGCTTTTTGCCCATACGCCAACATACTGAGCAAATAATTACTTAAGAGTAATCGCCCATTTTATCACTTTAACGCTGCTCCCACGTACTTGCAGTGAAATTTAAACACACTTCTAATTGATCATCAGCAGTGTGTTAAGGTTATTCGGTCCTACCTGTCAGAAATGAATCTTTAAAATGCTGCTCTCGTTCGGCGCTGAACACTGGCATCAAAAACTTTAAATTGGGCGCGGCGGTTTCTTGGGAGAAACGGAGAGCAGACGGGCAGTGACTGCAGCCTATCCTGCAAAAGGTCAGAGATTCCAAGTTTTTTGCCTGCTCAGGCAGGCCAAAAGGTGTTATTTATTCACATAACCTTTGTTTCCTTTATACTTGACGTCATGTCTACCGTTTCAAAAGAAACGTTTTATTTCACTCGCTTCGTCAGTTTCTATAGCACGAGCATTTTTATATGCGCATGTACGTATGCGTTAACAGATGGTACACGATGTAATGATTAAGAACGAAACATGAGAGAATACTAGGAGAATTTTGTTGTTGATCTGAACGTAACTGTACGAATCGTCATGGTGTGTTTTGTGTATTTTACGGGCTTTCGATGTCCCTGGAGCATTTTCTGAAATTTCATTTCTTGTTATTGCAACATGTTACGGCTTTAGGTATGATCTTCTGGATATGTTCAACGAAAAATACTGGACCCATCGAAATCGACCAATCGTGGGAAAAAAAGACTGCTCCATATAAATCGGAAAAGTATTTTGTTTTAATCATATTATTTTGTGACCTGGGGTTCCTCTTCTCGGGATCGGCAGGATAAGCATACGTGAGTCTGAATTTTGCCAAACTTTAAGTCAGGCAGCAGTAGCCGACCGCGACAGACGCAGGAACAGATAAAGCAAAACGCTTTTATGATATTTACGAGGTCCTAACCAGGAGCGAATTTTATTATATCTGTGTGCTTCAATAGTTTAGTTTCTTGAGTTTCTGCGTGTAAATTTAAAAACTAATAGCCACAGTTCTCGCGTTTTCGTTTGCGTAAGAAAGTAAACCGATTTTGTGACATATTAAAAGTTCCTTATCAGGGGCAAATTATTTAGTTTCACCTGAGTGCTTCGGTAGTTAGGTTTTTGAATATCTGCGTATTACTAGACACAGTTCGTTCGTTTTCGTCAGGTTCTACGGTAGATTTCCGTAGCGCGACTCGATAGTCCGTTTATCTGCATAGTTTAGTTTTTCACGGCCTTTAGTATGGACAGGGACTGCGATTGTTGTGTACGGATGCGAGCCGAGTTGGTGACACTTCGCTCTCAGCTTCAGGCTGTGATGGCTTCGGCTACACAGCTTAAGGCTGCAGTGGATGGGCACCACTGTTGTGGGCCGGCCGTCGGGATCCAACGGGCGTCCAGCGCGTCAGAGTCCTCCGATCGGTCCTCACCGGTGGCTAACCCAGTTACTGCTGGCACTGAGGCTGACCCCTCACCTGAGGTCGAGTGGGAGGTCGCCCCGGGGCGAAGCATGCGGCGAAAGACTTCCCAGGCGGCCGCACGTAAGGCCTCCCCTGTTTGTCTGACAAACAGGTTCCAGGTGCTGTCTGTGGCTGACACTGTCGCTGAGCCAGATGCTGTCGCCTGTTCTGTTTCAGAGGAAACCACTCAGCCTGCAAGATCCGGGCAATCGCAGAGGGAGGGAGCTCCAACGTTAGGCGCGTTATGGGGCCCCTTAGGGACTTGGCCGACAAGGAGGGTAAGAAATCCAATGTGCAGTCCATGTGCATACCGGGTGGAGTCATTCCAGATGTGGAAAGGGTCCTCCCGGATGCCATGAAGAGCACAGGGTGCAGCCTACTGCAGGTGGTGGCTCACGTCAGTACCAATGATATGTGTCACTTTGGATCAGAAGAGATTCTCTCTGGTTTCGAGCGGCTAACAGAAGTGGTAAAGGCTGCCAGTCTTGCTTGCAAGATGAAAGCAGAGCTGACCATTTGCAGCATAGTCGACAGGACCGATTGCGGACCTCTGGTACAGAGCCGAGTGGGTCTGAATCAGAGGCTCAGACGGTTCTGCGACCGTGTAGGCTGCAGATTCCTCGACTTGCGCCAGAAGGTGGTTGGGTTTCGGGTTCCGCTGAATAGGTCAGGTGTCAACTATACGCAGGAGTCGGCTACACGGGTAGCAGGGGCTGTGTGGCGTGAACTGGGCGGTTTTTTAGGTTAGTGGGTCTCGGGAAAACACAAGAAGGGCTTCAGTCACAAAGGAAGCAGGCTGAACACAGAAAGAACGTAGATAAAGGAACCATTGGTATAACAGTTGTAAATTGTCGTCGCTGTGTTGGGAAAGTACCAGAGCTCCAAGCGCTAATAGAAAGCACTGATGCTCAAATCGTTATAGGCACTGAAAGCTGGCTAAAGCCGGACATAAGCTCAACCGAAATTTTTGCGAAGAACCTAACGGTGTTCCGAAAGGATAGGCTAAACACGGTTGGCGGTGGCGTGTTTGTTGGTGTCAGAAGTAGTTTAACTTGTCGCGAAATTGAAGTAGATACTTCCTGTGAGTTAGTATGGGCAGAAGTCATTGGTGGCAACCGGAATAAAATAATAATTGGATCCTTACCGACCTCCAAATGCAGATGATACATTTGCTGAAAGGTTCAAAGACAACTTCAGTTTGATTTCAAACACGTACCCGACTCGTACGATAATAGTTGGCGGTGACTTTAATTTACCCTCGATATGTTGGCGGAAATACATGTTTAATTCCGGAGGTACGCATAAAATATCATCCGAAATTGTGCTAAGCGCATTCTCTGAAAATTATTTCGAGCAGTTAGTTCATGGGCCCACGCGAATAGTAAACGGTTGTGAAAACACACTTGACCTCTTAGTAATAAATAATCCTGAGTTAATAACGAGCATCAAAACCGATTCAGGGATTAGTGAACACAGGGTTGTCGTAGCGAGATTGATTATTGTCATCCCCAAATCCCGAAAAATAAGCAAAAAATATACCTATTCAAAAAAGCAGATAAAAATCATTTGACGCCTTCCTGAGAGAGAATCTCCACTCATTCCAAATTAATATTATAAGTGTAGACCAGATGTGGCTTAAATTCAAAGAAATAGAATCGGAAGTAATTGAAAGATTTATACAAAATAAATTAACAAACAACGGAGTTGATACTCCTTGGTACACAAAACGGGTTAGAACACTGTTGTAGAAGCAACGAAATAAACATGCCAAATTTAAACAGACGCAAAATCCTCAAGATTGGCGATCTTTTACGGAAGCTCGAAATTTAGCGCGGACTTCAATGCGAGATGCCTGTAACAGTTTCCACAATGAAACGTTGTCTCGAAACCCGGCAGAAAATCCAAAGAGATTCTGGTCGTATGTGAAGTATGTTAGCGGCAAGAAACAGTCAATGCCTTCTCAGCGAGATAGCAATGGAGATACTATCGAAGACAGTGCTGCCAAAGTGTTACTGAACACAGTCTTCCGAAATCCCTTCACAAAAGAAGACGAAGTAAATATTCCAGAATTAGAATCAAGAACAGCTGACAACAAGAGTAACGTAGAAGTAAATATCCTCGGATTAGTGAAGCAACTTAAATCACTTAATAAAAGCAAGTCTTCTGGTCCACACTGTATACCAATTAGGTTCCTTTCGGAGTATACTGATGCATTAGCTCCATACTTCACAATCATGCACAACCGTTCGCTCGACGAAAGATCCGCCCCCAATGACTGGAAAGTTGCACAGGTCACACCAATATTCAAGAAAGGTAGTATGAGTAATCCACTAAATTACAGGCCAATATCGTTAACGTCGATATGTAGCAGGATTTTGGAACATATTGTGTTCGAACATTATGAATTACGTCGAAGAAAACTGTATATTGACGCACAGTCAACATGGGTTTAGAAAACATTGTTCCTGTGAAACACAACTAGCTCTTTATTCACATGTAGTGAGTGCTATTGACAAGGGATTTCAGATCGATTCCGTTTTTCTGGATTTCCGAAAGGCTTTTGACACTGTACCACACAAGCGGCTCGTAGTGAAATTGCGTGCTTATGGAATATCGTCTCAGTTATGTGACTGGATTTGTGATTTCCTGTCAGAGAGGTCACAGTTCATAGTAATTGACGGAGAGTCATCGAGTACAACAGAAGTGATTTCTGGCGTTTCCCAAGGTAGTGTTACAGGCCCTTTGCTGTTCCTTATCTATATAAACGATTTTGAAGACAATCTGGGCAGCCGTCTTCAGTTGTTTGCAGATGACGCTGTCGTTTATCATCTAATAAAGTCATCAGAAGATAAAAAAAACTGCAAAACGATTTAGAAAAAATATCTGAATGGTGCGTAAAGTGGCAGTTGACCCTGAATAACTAAAAGTGTGAGGTCAGCCACATGAGTGCGAAAAGGAACTCATTAAACTTCGGTTACACGATAAATCATAAATCAGTCTAATCTAAAAGCCGTAAATTCAACTAAATATCTAGGTATTACAATTACGAACAACTTAAATAGGAAGGAACACACAGAAAATGTTGTGGGGAAGGCTAACCAAAGACTGCGTTTTATTGGCAGTACACTTAGAAAATGTAACAGACCTACTAAGGAGACTGCCTACACTACGCTTGTCCGTCCTCTTTTTGAATACTGCTGCGCGGTGGTGGATATCCCCACCAGATAGGACTGACGGAGTATATCGAAAAAAGTTCAAAGAAAGGCAGCACGTTTTCTATTATCGCGGAATATGGCAGACAGTGTCACAGAAAGTAGGTTACAGTACACTTGTTCGCCCACTGCTTGAATATTGCTCACCAGTGTGGGATCCGTACCAGATAGGGTTGATGGAAGAGAGAGAGAAGATCCAACGGAGAGCAGGGCGTTTCGTTACAGGATCATTTAGTAATCGCGAAAGCGTTACGGAGATGACAGATAAACTCCAGTGGAAGACTCTGCAAGAGAGACGCTCAGTAGCTCGGTACGAGCTTGTGTTGAAGTTTCGAGAACATACCTTCACCGAAGAGTCAAGCAGTATATTGCTCCCTCCTACGTATATCTCGCGAAGAGACCATGAGGATAAAATCAGAGAGATTAGAGCCCACGCAGAGGCATATCGACAATCTTTCTTTCCACGAACAATACGAGACTGTAATAGAAGGGAGAACCGATAGAGGTACTCAAAGTACCCTCCGCCACACACCGTCAGGTGGCTTGCGGAGTATGGAAGTAGATGCACATGTAGAAATGATACAGGATTTGGGCTGGAAATCGTCAAAAGAAAGGCGTTTTTCGTTGCATCGGAATCTTCTCAAGAAATTCCAATCACCAACTTTCTCCTCCGAATGCGAAAATATTTTGTTCACACCGACCTACATAGGGAGGAACGATCACCACGATTCAACAAGGGAAATAAGAGCTCGAACGGAAAGATATGGGCGTCCATTATTTCCGCGCGCTATACGAGATTGGAAGAATAGAGAATTGTGAAGGTGGTTCGATGAACCTTCTGCCAGGCACTTAAATGTGATTTGCAGAGTATCCATGTAGATGTAAATGGAGAAAAAAGTAACGCAGCGGTAGCAGTTTTAGTACTGTTAAAACTGAATGTCGTCGTTTCAGAACGTCGTATTATGACTATTAGAGGGATATCGTTTCAGTTTATACGAGGAATTTAAGAGTTCGACGTCTCTGCGAGGCAGTTTTACTCTAAAGGGGCTAAAACCACCACGAGATAGTACGCTACCCGATGTCTGCGATTCTTTGGTCCATATTTCAGTAGCGCCAAATTATAAAATGAAAATTTGCGATGTCGTAGAAATATATGTAAAAGAGTCTTTTGAAGGTGGTTATTATTATTATTATTATTATTATTATTGTATCTGCGAATCTTCTTGATTCGTTATTCTGATATTCAGCCAAGTTTGTTACTACTCTGTTCCCGGTCCACCTTGAATGGTTAGGAAAGAACTTCGGCAAAAATAGGCTCTATACATAGAAATGAAAACGAAACGTTTCATGAGAAGTGTGGACACAATCTGAGAAAGCACAGGATGGAAACCTACATAGGAAATTGATCAGAAGAGGACGAAAGGCCGGACCTGATTGAATGTTCGCTTATTCACTCTCGTTCAGACACTGATGCGACACGTATACCGGTATTCGACATTGGTGTCGACAGGCTGTTGAAAGTAATGACATTCCATTAACAATAATACTCGCAATTATAGCCTAGAGAATCAGTCGTCTGCATAATTGTTCCATCATTACGCCACTAGGTCTTGTAAATGAGGTAACAACAGAATGATATATTGCTTGATTATTTGTTGCAGCAATACAGTTTAAACCACATTAAAGGACAGCTTGAAGTCTGATGAAGTTATCACCATCAAAATGATAGTGCAAATTGCCGTGCGCTAACGTAGGACGAAACATATTTTTCCGAGTTTAATTTGAATCAACTGCACTTGGTGATAATGTTCTTGCTGATGAAATCTGTGGCTACCAGTCAACAGATTAGGAGCGAGACTCGTGGCTGATTGCTTTTTGATAGTGCCTGGTATTACACTATCAGCAGGCAGATTAGTCTCGTACAACAATAGCGAGATAGATTACTTCGTTAACTGTTACATATTGCGACGATTTCAGATTGTGTTATTATCGTCCACATTAATGAGACGGTAAATAAGAGCTATTTTCTGAATTATTTTTCTATGATCTATATATCGCATTGATAAAAAAAATACTGAGTCACTCTTTTCCTGTCGTTACTCATCTTTCTTTAATTCATAATGCTGCTTCGCAAGTGCTTACCTCATTAAACTGACACTAAAAAATGGGCTTTAAATTTGCACTATTCGTTCTCTCGTTCGCTGCAATATAAAATTCCCTGTAAGATAATAGTTTCATTAACAGGCGAGAATGAAAAATTTGGCTAAATCATGATTTGGTCGTAATACTGCAGTTTCCTGTAGTTCTATCATTTTCAGATGACTCTTTCATCCTGCAGCAAATTGTGTGTTGTTATGAAACATCCTAAGATGTGTCAAAGCCATATCTCTGTAATTCTGCTCAATGCGAAGGTTATAGTCCAGTAACAGACACAGGAGAAAATAAGAGGGTGACACTGTGAGATGAAAGCTGTCAATACAGGTAAGGAGGCAAGGTTTCTGGTTAGAGTCCCTATCTAGTATACAATTTTGAACCTGTTAGGCATTGTTGTTGTTGTTGTTGTTGGTGGTGGTGGTGGTGGTGGTCGTCTTCAGTCAGAAGACTGTTTTGATGCACATCTCATTCAAAAAGTAGATTATGACGGTGGTCCCTAACCAAGAGTAAATCATCAGTTGTTTTGCTACCCAAACAGCAAAACATATCTACCCTTTTTAGTGTCTCATTTCCCAGTCTAATTCCCTAATTCGATTACATTCCCTTACCCTTGTTTTACTTTTGTTGAAATTTATCTTGTAACCTCTGGAGACACTATCAGTTCCATTCAACTGCTTTTTCAATTCTTTCACTGTCTCTGACAATTATAACGCCATCGGAAAATATTAACATTCTTTTTTCTTCTCCCTGAACGTTAACTCCTTCAAATTTTTTTTACTTACCTTTACTGCTTGCTCAGCGTACAGATAGTATAACGTCGGGAATAGGCTTCAACACTGTCTTGCTCCGTTCTCAGTTACTGCTTTTGTTTCACATCCATCAACTCTTACAACTGCAGTATGATTCCTGTACAAGTTGTACATAACCTTTCGCTTCCTGTAGTTAATACCGCTACCTTCGAAATTTAGAAGAGTTTAGACTAGTTAACATTGTTAGATGTTTTCTACAAATGCTATAAACGTAGAGTTGCTTTTCTTCAAACTACCATGGAAGATAGATCGTAGTGTCAGTATTGCCCTGCGTGTTCCTACATTTCGCCAGAACCCAAACTGGTCTTCACCGACGTCGGCTTCTATCAGTTTTTCCATTTTTCTGTGAATAATTAATGTCAACATTTTGCAGCTATGTCTTATTAAACTAATGGTTCGGTTGCATTCCCACCTGCCAGCACTTGTCTTTTTTGGAACTGGGATTATTACATTCTTTCTGGAATCAGGATATTTCGCCTGTCTCGTATCTTGTACACCGGGTGGAATAGTTTTATCACGGTTGGCACTTCAAAGGATCTCAACTATCCTGCTTACATCCCACCGGAAGTCAGTTTCTTCCCAAACTAGCTGTAGCATTGTAGTTGTAACTTGCTCAGTGGTGGCGTAAATTCTTGCTCTATGTTCAGGTAGAGAAGCTGCCACAGGAGGTACAAACACGATATCCTTGATGAATCCCCATAAAAAAATTATGTGGATGAAATTGGTGCATCACGGCCAATCCATTGACCTGGAAAGTGGTCACTGAGAAAATCCCGAATGTCAGCCAGGTAGTGGTGTGGTGCACCATCTTGCATGAAGTCAACATTTCGTCCTTGGTCATCATCATAGATCTGTGGTATCAAAAGTAATTGTAACGTTGTCTCACTCGCTCAATGACGTCGTCAGATGAGCTTAGACGACCTGACGATTTCCCAAGTCTTACCGAGCACTCCATTTCTACAAAACATTTATGCCACTCATAAATTGTAGGCCTACTAGGAGGATCTTTAGCATACTTGGTACGGAAGTTACACCGGTCTGTTGTCCCCAACTTCGATTCTTCAAACTAAAACACACAGCTAGCACGCTCGGGTCCGGCGAAGGCAGCCATCTTTAACGCAACTGCCGCTAGCGCTCCTTATGGTGCGATTCGGCACTAGCGAACTGCGCGAGACAAAACTTGTATTTCCCTACAAATTGACATTACAGTCACCTTTGTAGGTACTATGAATTAATTTACATGTATTTTCAAAATTGTAAAGTCCTTTTTGAAACACACTGCATTTGGCTTCTGGCCACCACTGCTTTGTCATTGTGCACTTTCCGCGAATCTCAAGCTTTAGGCGTCTGTATTTCCTTTAGCCTGCTTCGTTTGCTGCATGTTTTTATTTTCTGCTTTCGTCAGTTAAATTCAATCACTATTGTGTTATACATGGATTTCTACTAGGCCTTGTCTTTTTACCTGTGTTATCCTCTGCGGTCTTACCTATTTCAGAGCTACCATTCGTCTTTTATTACATTTATTTCATCCATTTCAGTACAAAGTTGTCTAATGCTTCGTCTGAAATTCTGGTACTTTCAGTTTATTCAAGTTCCTTCTCCTTAATTTTTGATACTACTACTACTACTACTACTACTACTACTACAACAACAACAACAACAACAACTACTACTACTACTACTGTTATTACTATTACTGTTAAAAATAATGCTTCCATTGTGAGTTACTAGGTCAATATAGAAAGATAAGCGAAATATAAAAAGCTACGAGGGTTTGATTGTAAATTTAGTTTTATTTTCAGCCTCAATCGGTTTGTATCTGCGTTCATTATGAAGTAGCAGGCACCTACTCATGTTAGTACTAGTACGTACAGATAACTCGAGATTACATTCTAAAGTGAAGTGAAAAACGAAACGTAAAACCTGAATCTTCGTACAACAAGAGCCAATTAAACGAAACAACAAATACATATTCAGAAATCGGTCATTCATTAACCGCAAAGAAACAACTCCTTAAGTATGTATGTGGTATCTATCTGTTCTTTGGGACAGAGTTAACGAGCAGGGGCACTAATTCAGTAGTGTGTGGTATAAGTTGAAAATCTGGGTCTGATAGGAGTCGTGCTATAGTTTGTGTCGTAGCGGTGAACACTGTGTCCAGATGATGTAGTGGCCAGTTTCTTTTGCAATCAAAATTTAGGCCTCGTTTCAACCTTTCTCAACATTTAATGAAGTGAAACTCAATTGTTCTGATTTCGTTCCGCTCATCACTGTATGGCCCAAAAAAAAAAAAAAAAAAAAAAAAAAAAAAAAAAAAAAAAAAAAAGGCTCTGAGCACTATGGGACTTAACATCTATGGTCATCAGTCCCCTAGAACTTAGAACTACTTAAACCTAACTAACCTAAGGACAGCACACAACACCCAGCCATCACGAGGCAGAGAAAATCCCTGACCCCGCCGGGAATCGAACCCGGGAACCCGGGCGTGGGAAGCGAGAACGCTACCGCACGACCACGAGATGCACTGTATGGCCCATCTCAAGTAGAAGTTGCGGGGGGCAGGGGTTTCTGCTATTGGTGCTGAAGGGGCTCTGAAGTTAAGGAGGGGTGACATGGTGTGAGGGGGCTGAGGGTGGTTGATCAGCAGAAGCACTTCTGTAGGACCGGACAGCAGAAGAATATGAGTTATGGAACAGGGAGATTTTTGTGTTCTGCATATTAACCACAACATGGTTGAAAAGAGTAGCTGCTAGGATTTGGATGTCTGGTTTTTGTGTGGATGGAGGGAGGAGCAGGGAGGGGAGAGGTAAGGTGCAGTGTACTGATGATAACCAACTAATCAGACCTATTGAATGTCGATTGATATTTCGCTACGGTGTCTCGTAAGATGGCAGTTATCCTGGAGACAGTACAGCTCTCTTATTCACTCTTCGGCACACAAACTGTCCTGCTAAAACAAGAAAGAGGAACGGGCTGTAAGAAGAAATATGAGCGCTTAAACGACAGTGTGATGAGTAAACAAGGCTAGCTGAGTTGCATATGGCCACAGCGTTTTGAGTCAGCGTTTGCCCTTGGCTATACATTAGCTTTCCTCGTGCATCGTCCGGCAACAACTGATGTTTTGTTGACCTAAATGGACAAAAGCCAACAATGAGAACCTCTTTTCCTCCGGAACTCTGAAGGTGATATTCCACAATGGAGTATAGTAAGTAAGGTCTACGAGGCTAATTACAATCCGTCGCGCTAAGGACTCATGGACCTTCAAATTTTTATGTGTATTTTTAAAGGTGGAGCGATGGCCTTTTAAGTTAAAACAATTAAAGAATATTTTAAAATGTACTAATAACAACCCTAGGAATTTCATATGTTGATCCTTAACTTTATTTGCTAATTGAATGGTTGTAGATAAGTTTTCCAGCAAAGAAAACACGAAAAATGCTCCTGAGATTTTGTTACGCCTTTTGCTCCTTTTTTCAACCTCAGTACATTTTTTCAGAGTCATTGTTTGTACTTTTTCTCAGCGTCTGATCCTTTTGGAGCTTTTTGTTACTTTTCATAGCTTCAACTCTTTCGTGACAAATTCAGTTTAACCTGTGAGACCTAATGACACATGTTTCAGTTTTGGCCTGAAAGAGATTCCCATCTAAGACGTGTATCCAAAAGTTGGCACTTCATTTTGATTTTTGGAAAATAGTAAAAATACACAACTGTTTCCCATTAGACATCAAATGAACAGTTATGCGGTTAAGTTATTCTGAATATTTACGTTATGTGACAGAAAAAAAAGTTTTTAGTCATCGCTAATTAACTCTAAATATCAGCGATATTTCACTGACAGACTTTCACGTTTCGTTTACATCTTTTTTTATAGAAAGTTGTGAAGTGCCCACAAACCTTCCGAGTTGTTTGCCGGTTGAGTGATTCTCCTCTTGCTTATATCCTCAAAGTAAGCGGCTTCATGGTTCAAGGCACTTTGAACTACTGCTCATCCCTTTGAGGTTAGGCCTGCATTTCAGCTGCTTTGTCTGAAATGCTCACGCACGCCTACCGGGGATTGTCACCCTCATGGATGCCCTGTATGGCACCTGTAAGCCTAAAAGCTACTCTTCTAATTTATGTTTATTCCTATAAAGTGAGGATAGATATTCAGAAATATCCCTAATTCCCCAGTGATTCTTTTCCATTGGAAAACATAAAAGTTACAAATCCACTATTGGTCCAACAGAAGTAGAAAAGGTAGCCTACTCTAATACTTTCAGCAGAAATGTTTTGGCACTTCACGTACAGCAAATGAACAAACGTAATTTTGTAACGCAAGACATTAGAGTCACATTATCATGAATAACACACCAAAATAATAAATAAAACGAAATATGTGACGCTAGAGAAATTGTGGAAAGTCTAATAAAAATTGAGCAAAACAGTCACAAAAAAGATCAAATGAAACCACAAAGGATGTCTCTCTCTATTGTTTACGTGAACGGTTCTCATTAAATACGAAAATTCCTGGTAAGGCAGACTTATGCAGTGTATCACACCTAGCACTGGTCAGCGCATTGGTTGCGGCTGTCATGGGCGACTGGTCCATAAGCAGAAGCAATCTGGAGTTCACAGGGCCGAGTGTCGCATGTCTGACTTGGTATGCTTTTTTGTTTAATTTTTATTTTCTGTCTACGTGAAAAATGCCGAAATCCAAAATGAGCGTTGGAATAATGTGTGACTTTGTTAAACAGTTTATAATAGGTGACAGACATTCTGAGATCTAGCATTTGTGACATCTCCGCTGCAAACGATGGGAAGTACCAACGAAATCGTTTTCTGCACCACGAGTAAACTAGAGCGCGCCAAGAATAAGTAACGACAGCGTGAAAACAGTAGAGTGACACAGCAGTTTGTTAGTGGGGCAATGAGACCTTCAAGTTCAAAAAGAAGAAATGAATTTTTGTGACACAGCGGTGGCATTTCTAGCATCTGGCATTCCCTTTCGAAATTTAACAATGCCATCGTGAAAGCATATCTGAAGAAGTGGACTGGAACGTCTGTTCCAGATGAGAGACCATTAAGAAAGTTATAACTTCAGCCTCTGCATGAAGGAAAAGTGTCACTAACCTGATTAGTAGTAGCTCGTAGTAGTAGTAGTAGTAGTAGCGTTATTCATTTGTAGATCTCTTTTTACAAGGATATAGGACATGTCAAAGTATTTACAAGTTTAGACCAATTTAAAATAAGCTAATTCATATACACGTATATTTACAGACTTCTAGTTAGACATAATCATTAGATTTACTCCTGGTATACAAATAACTTATTAAATAATGTAATGCCACACCGTTCACTCATATCTCACTATCAGTCAATGCACACACTATACACACATTGTTTCATAACACTACACTACACACACACACACACACACACACACACACACACACACACACACACACACTGGTGATCTCTCTGCCATTTTCTGTACCGCGACTTCCCATTTGCTATCCTGAAAAACTGAGTCAGCGTCCCTCCATATTGAGTGAGATGTTGAGCTCAGAAAGAGGAAGAGGTGTTAGTACAGTGCCATGCATAGCTTGGAGGTACGTATTTCTAGAAAGGGGAAAAAAGAAAAAAAGAAAACAAAGTGAAGGTGTGATGTTGGATGTTTTATAATAATAATTATTATCAATTATTTGTACAACGTTTTTTAATCAAACCCCTACTCTGTTTTATCTAAGTAATCCTTCAATGTATAAAATGTATTGCGTAACAGGTACTTTTTAGCTGCATTTTTGCAATTTCTTTAATCTCGTTTGGTAATTTATTGTACAGTTTTATTCCTTGGTAGAAAATGCTGTTTTGAGTTTTATGTTTATTTTTTCTTGGTAAATGTAAGCTGAGTATCTCTTGTTGCATGGTCATGGACAGAGCTGTTTGTGCAGTAATTACTTATGTTATTTTTTATGTGTACATCTGACTGGTAAATGTATTCACATGGAGCACTTAAAATCCCCAGTGTTTTGAACAGGTCTTTTCCATGAGCTCGACTAGTATTTTTGGATATTATTCTTATGGATCTTTTCTGGAGTTTGAAAATTGTGTTCATATTTTGTTCGTTTGTTCCCCAAAAAGAATGCCGTAGCTAAGAATCGGGTGTACATATGAATAATATCTAACTAAAAGATACTGCATGTTACACACTGACGATAGGATGCTAAGGGCATAACTTGCTGATGACGTCCTGTTTGCAAGTACCTATGTATTTTATTCTAGATGGAAACACTGACAAACAGAACAGATATAGCCTAGATTGAATATTTTTATGGACGCCTGAGTGGAGACCAACTCATGTTGTTGTTAACTTGCTTTCTTAAGAAAACAGAGTCAATGCGATGTAAATTTTTAACAATGCATGCATCAGATGGAGTAAGATATGATCAAGGTTTTTACTGTTACTACCGTTTTCTAATCTCATGTCTTTTTTCCGTAATTTAAAACAAGTGATCTGCATAGTGCACGTTATTCATCGAGTTTGCGAGGGATTGAAAGAAGAATACTCATAAATGATCCAATTATTTTCCAACATTAAGAAAATCTAGAAAAAAGCTTTTAACTTCAAGAAGTATCCGCTAAATACGAACTGCAAGATGTACCTTATGTCCTACACACCCCTTGACCACAGGAATGAGAAAACTGGAGAACCAGAGTTTTGAGAAAAAAGCACAGTGCACTGTTTACAGAGACGTGAGTGATGCGCTTGATGGTATTGGAAAACGAAAGCTTGAGAAAAGCCTAGCTAAAAATCCTGATCTGGAGGACATTTAAATTCAAAATACGCCTCTGTTGTTTCTGCTGATTTAGAATATTCCTTTTCTATTCACAAATATTTTGCGGCGTATTCGCACATGCAAACTAAAAAAACTGCGAAATTATTTTTTCATCAGTTTTCTGAATGAGTGAGTAAAGTATGCCAGCGTGTTCAGTAATGCGTTTCACTGCATATTTCAGTGTTTGAGCAAATAGGTACTTTTGGAAGGTTTCAGATTTAATGACATATTATTCAAAGATAATAGTTACACTGAGGTATTGATGATGGTCCCCTGGGCAAAGGCGGTACACGTTTCTTAATAGGGTGTGTGAGCACTAAGGATGGCAACGCAAGCTTTGCAACGTGCTCCAATGCTAGGCACATGATTGTTAAGGAACTTTTCTGGTTGGGCACCTCTTTTCACAATCTCCAGGGGACTATCATAAATTACGGTGAGTTCTGTGTAATTATTGCCTTTGCCTTTGAAAAAAGCGTCATTTCGGTTTGGCTTATTGCGTATTTCTTTCACCTTCTGCGTTGTACTACAGCAGTTTCTTCTGTGTATGGGCCAAGTCTCATCACGCCATTGGCAATGACACATCCTGCGAAAGTAACTTTCGTCCTTAAGTTTTGTACATCAGTGCATGTATATTCCATAATAAATTTTCGTGTTTGGCATTAGCACCTTTTCAACACAATTTTCACCTAAAACTTCACGCTTACTGTGCACTTTCCGACGTATTTTCCATCTAAAATTCCCTTGAAAATATTTTCTACATTTACGGAATCTGGAACTTCTAATGTATGTTGATGCTGTATAACATAGTGTACATGTCAAAATAAACTTGCAGACTAAATTATTTGTATTTAAATATATTTTTTCCTTGCGTAAATACGCGTTTTTGTGTATGCCCACACAAATAAATTTACAGCATCATTCTAACATCAGCTGTACAGCATAACCACTAAAAAAAAACAATGAGAGAGCGTGGGTTCCCTTTGTACGCATTAACGTACTAAATTGACTGCCAAATTAATACACAGAAAATGTAAAGATTTGTCAGATACGGGATTTGACATGCTATAATTAACACTAATTAGTAATTAATACGGCATACAAAAGCACTTTGTGATAAAAGGTCCTCGAGCAACTAATGAAAGCGATCTGAATTATCAGAGGGAACTGGATCAGCTCGAATGAGGCCTGATAGTAGCATTTCAGTTATTCCGTCAGAGAGTTAATTTCCTCTCATCAACAACCGGTGACATTGCGATTTGAAAACATCAAGAAAGCACTAAAGGAAAACATGATCCAAAAATACGTACAGCTTTAACTGATACTGACCACAGGACGCTAAAGAGCACTATACAAAGCAGCCGTTACAAGCCCTCGTCATTAATTGCATAGGGCTTCCGTCATAGCTGAGGACTCTCGACGTAGCTCGAGTAAGAGGGTCACTGACAGAATGATCCGCCACTCTGTCATGGCCGTGCTGCGACTTGCAGGTCATCTTCTGTAACAACTTATTCGCAATGTAAGGTAAGGGGACTCTGTCCTCTGGTTGATCTATGCCAAAAATCGTTAAGACTTAAACGCATTTTCAAATAACAAACACCAGTATGTAAGATGTACTCTTTATTTACTATAGTACTATGTAAGGCAAGCTCGTACAATACGTTACTTTACAAACACCTAACTACACTTCCAAAGAAGTCAGGTGCTGACGAGTGTGAATATCACCGAACCATCAGTTTACGAAGTCATGGTTGCCTAATATTGACACGAATTATTTACGTAATGATGGAAGAACTGGTAGAAGACGACCTTGTGGAAATATCGACGTAATTTTGACACAATGGATTACCTTAGGGTATAGTTTGAAGAAGGGCAAGACTAATTTTATAGCATTTGTAAGTTTACAGAAATGCTTTTGACAATGTTGGCTGGACTAAATTCTTCAAAATTTAGTAAATAGCAGGGATACAATACAGGGAACGAAACGTTATGTACAACTTGTACAGAAACAAGAGTGCAGCTATAACAGTTGAACATAAAAGGGAAACAGTAGTTGACAACTTACTGAGACGGAGTTGTAGTCCCAGAGGTTATTCAATCAGTACATTGAGCAAGCAGTAAAGGAAATCAATCAGAAGTTTGGAAAAGGAACTAAAGTTCAGGAAGAAGAAATCAGAAATTTTGAGGTTTGCTGATGACGTTGTAATTCCTTCAAATGGCAAAGGACCTGCAAGATCAGTTGAACAAAAGGAATTGTAAAGCGAATACCAGCAAAACTAAAACAAGGAAAATGGAATGTAGTGTAAGCAAAATAACTGGCGATGGCCGAAGCACAGATTGTGTAAAACGCAGAGTGGCAGTAGCAAGGAAGGTTCCTCTGAAAGAGAAATTTGTTGAAGTCTAATATAAATTTAAGTCATTCCTGAAGGTTTAAGTCTGGAGTTTAGCCTTGTGCGGAAGTGAAACGTGGACGATAAACAGTTCAAAGAAGAGAATAGAAGCTTTTGAAATGTTGTGTTACGAAAGAATGCTGAAGAGTACATGGTTAGATCGGGTTAGCAATGAAGTAACGAATCGAATTGGAGAAAAAAGAAATTTTAACACATTTTAGCTAAAAACTGGATTCAGTTGATCCTGAGGCACAAAAGAAGCGTAAATTTAGTATTGGAGGGAAGTGTTTGGGGTAACATTCTAGAAAGAGATCTACGCATGATGTAGGTTACAATAGCTACGCAAAGATGACAGTTCTATCGAATTAGTCGTCGTACTCAGGATCATAACAACAACAACAAAAGGGTTTATTTACACATACACAATTAAAAGGCTATATATGTTCAGTTCAACAATAATTGTGTACCTACCTTTGAAACCGAGATCGCTGAAGTTCGCCACAGCGGTGACGCTCTGTCCTAACATAACCAGTTAGAATCGTATTGGTGGAAAAAATTTCGTCACTACTATTTGGGAGGCAGAGAGAGGAAAGAAGGTGGAATACGTGTCAATCACTACACTTCAAGACAATGTCCTGGATTAGGTTACTAACCTCTCCGCAGTGAGGAAATGTAACATTACACAAACAAATCTGTGCAATTAGGGGCCAGAAGCTATCCATCGATGTGTCCTAGTCAACCACGGCATATGAACAGCTTGCCATTTTCTCAAATGATATCATACAAGCCATGAACGGAGGGCAACACGCAGATTTCATATTCCTAGATTACATGAAAGCATTTGTCCTGTAGATTGTTGACGAAGGCCCGAGCATACGGATTAGATTCCCAAAAATACAAGTGGGCAAAGACTTTTTAGGTAGCGGAACCCAGTGTTGTCTTCGACTACGAGTGTTCTTGAAAGACAAGGGTAACGTCAGAACTGCTTCAGGTAAGCTTCATGGGACCGGTCTTACGCTGTATGTATTATACGTAAATGGTCTAGCGGTCAGGGTGAGCAGCAGTTTATGGCTGTTCGCTGATGGCGCTGTAGTGGACGGGAAGGTGGTATCGTTGAGTGACAATAGGAGGGGACGAGATGACTGGTTGGTGTGATGAATAGCTGCTAGCTCTTAATGGAGAAAAATATAAGTTAATCCGGATGAGTAAGAAAACCAATCCTGTAAAATTCGAATGCATTAGTACTGTGTCGCGCTTGACACAGTCACGTCAATTAAATATTTAGGCCTATCGTTGCAAAGCTATATAAAATGGTATGAAAACGTCAGGATGGTTGTAGGGAAGCCTAATGCTCGACTACATTTTATTGGGAGAATTTTGGTAAAGTGTAGCTCGTCTATAGAGTAGACGTCGTGTAGAACACTATTGCGACCCATTCTTGAATACTGCTCCACTTTTTGGGATCCCCACCAGATCGGATTAAAGGAAGACATCGAAGCAATTCAGATGCGTGCTGCTAGATCTGTTGGTAAGTTCTGTCAGCAGCAGGTGTTATAGAGATGTTTCGTGACTCAAATGGGAATTCCTGGAGGGAAGACGACGCCCCTTTCGAGAGGCACTATTGCGGAAATTTGGAGAGCAGGCATTTGAGGCCGACTGCAGTACATTTCTGCTGCCGCCAGATGAGAAGATGAAATAAGAGAAGTTAGAGCTCGTACGCAGGCTTATAAACAGTCGTTTCTCCCTCACTATTTGCGAATGGAACTGGAAAGGAAGTGAACTGTAGTGTTACGTGGCACCCTCCGCCACGCACCGTATGGTGGCTTGTGGGGTGTGTATTTACACGGAGAAGACTGTTTCATTTTCACTGATAACTAGTACAAACTGTTTGTTTCTATGGAGATATATAAGTATATATAGTAAGTGGGAAGTATTTTCTATCTAGAGTACACCTTAACATAGTTCATAAGGCACAGTACGCAGAAAGAAAACAAACATAACTATTACTGTGTTATGTTTATGAAGAACATTCATATTTTTATTTATTTCAAATCAGTGCTATCTGAACAGTCTGATAAAGTGTAATGTTTAGAGAAACGAGCTTACTTCATTGAATGAAGTAGATATTATGAGCAGTCTATGCATTAAATTCATGTTTGAGTCAACTCTTGATATTTTTCATGCAAAAAAACTCTAGATAATTTCGGTACATTTGTAACTTACTTCCCCCACTTTCTTTGAAAACTGCCCTATTGGAAAATACAACTGGCGAATAACGCTGCAGGAAAACGTAAAGGTGTATGATATCAATCTCACGAATAATGTGTGCACTCAGGAAAACTGTGTGGAACCACTGCTCATCAGGTTTTTCGGTTTCACTTTTCGAGTCTCAGCAACGCGCGATGACAGCGAAGCTACTTGTCAGTGTTCGAAGCGAAACTTACTGTGACTTCAGGAAGTGTGACGTAGATCCCATACACATAAAAAAAGGGATGTGTAGGTGACTATTTACTACCTAATCCAACTCCCATACTATTAAGCAGACACTGAATGTCTTTAACAATTAAACACGTCGTTAAAACGTGAGGCCAACTGTAAACTTTAATTGACATGGAACGACCTTTGAGCGTACAATGAAGATTGTGAATACCGGTATTGTTTGGGTGCTTTCGTCATCAAATATGCTAATGAGGTCCGACTGAAGTAGGAGCCAATATGACGCTTCGAAAGTGACTTTTTCGGCAACGAAGTGATACAAGCTGGTGAGAAATACACTGCGTAGTTTTTGTGCTCGTACATACTCTGGGAGTAAGAGGAATCCAAGTACGCACAAATAGTGTCACTTATACAGAATGTCCCAGGAAGAACGGTCAATATTCACGGGCTTGACAGGAATGATCATTCGAAGCAGAAAAGTCTAATAATCATGGACTCTAAAATGCATACATTAAGAGCTATGAGCACTACATCATCTTCGACACTGTGAAACAAATCTCTTCTACTGTTAACTCTTTGCTTCCCATGTTTTGGGAAGAGATAGTATGGATCAAAACAAGAAAAAATTGTGTAGCAAACATGGGATCTAAAATGTATCCTGAGGATTTGTTCAGCAGAAGAGATGTGTTTAACAGCACTGAAGATGAACAAGTGCTCATAGCTTTTAAGGTATGCATTTTGGAGGCCATGTTTAGTGGCCTTTTTTGCTTCAATTGGTCGTTCCTGTTATATCCCTGAATATTGACTATTCCTCCTCAGACGTCCTGTATATTTATATTGCTGTATGAGCGTCTCGATAAACAAAGTACTACTCGGGCTGTAAAAGAAGAGTAACACAAGACGTAGGGACAGTCAAGCTCCACAAAGATTTTTCATGTAACTTTATTCTTAAACATAATTTGTCATAGATCCATTGAGCATAGAGTTTAGCAAAAAGTATAAATCACACCTGTCAACAAAAAGAGGCAGATGGAGTGCTCTACTAGGTTATGTCACTGGCCTCAACAAATAGCAGAATTCGAGAACGCTGCAGAATTCAGACTTAATGGGCCTATCTGACACAAATTACCTCATCTTTTACGGAAACAAACATGGATTCTGAAAATACTGAATGCATCATACGTGATTGCATATGCTAAAGATTGGGAATAAATAACTGGCAAGAGGCAGCACAAGACAAGAGCTTCGAGTCCCTTAGAAGCCTACTACTACTACTACTACTACTACTACTACTACTGCAACTCATACCCGAAGAGAGTACGTCGAATTAAATATATTTGGTATTTTCGGAATCTGTGTCTGTTTCCACTGTAGTCGAGGTATGCATTTGTGATCTGGCAGCAATCAACCAAGGACATTGTGAATAGTTCATGCTAGGTTGTTGCACCTGTGAGGAGCATGCTGTTCATTAAATTTCCATTATCTGTTAGGCATTTATGTTTTGCATAGCGTCGCTGCAGTAAGAGTTCTTTCTAAAAAATACATAATGTAATGCGCTGTAACAAATGAGAACTTGCGAAAACGGTTTAATAAGGAACCTCGCAGGAGAAAAACTTGCAATCTGACTCTTAAATCGACCTTAAATAAACACTGAGTCCTCCAGGTTACCTTTGTCCATGCCTGTTAAGGGTGTCACTATTTTGAAGATGTCTGTGGTACCTTATGTTTAAGAGTGGAGCTGATTCGCTTCTAAAATCCGTATAGAACATGGGAGTGCTTGCGTCGATCAGCCCCATAGAAGGCGTGAAGACAAAATTAATGTAATAAGAGCAAATAGAGGGGCCCTGAGTAAGTCGAAAATGGGTAGGGTAAGAAATGAAACAATGCGAAACAGCCTGCAGATCAAGCCACAAAAAGAAACTATGGAGAGTAATAGGCTTAACTGGTTTGGCCACATTATAAGAATGGGACCAGAAATACTTCCGAGAAGAGCCCTAGAATAGACAGAATTTGGACCAAGACCAATGGAGACCACGAACAAGGTGAAGTGACCACGATGATGTGAACGGACGGGGAGTGCAAAGGGGGGGGGGGGGGGGAATGCTAAACGATAGTGAGAGGAAAGAGGAGCGTGGAAGAGGCTCCGTGGACGATCTTCATAAACGTTTCCGGAAGGAAGGGGGGGAGGAGGAGGAGGAGGAGGAGTGCATACAGGAAATCATTATGCCTATCCGGCTTCTATGTATGGATCAAGGAGCAAACAACTATATGTTGTATGACAAAATATACTGCTGGTCACTGAAACCACTGCAAATAAAGAAATTTTACTTATTGTGTGTATACAGTACAGTAGGAAGGAATCCATTAAATCTATAGGTGATTCAGGGGTATAGATGATGAGAAATTTAGTACATAGAGGTGCTACCTATGGCAGCAACAATATCTAACCCAGTTGGACAAAGTCGAACTGAGCATGGATGATATGTAATTCCATTCTGCTTCAACTCTGTTGTAGTGTTCATCACTTGCAGTGGCTGCTGAGTGGTGAATTGCTGGGCTCTCTGTAATCCATGACCAGATGTTTTCAAGGGGGGGGTGAGAGATCTGTAGGACGTGCTTGCCAGGGCAACAGTCGAACACACACACTGTCGAGAGGTAGGTCAGGACAGCACGGAATGCGTGCGGTCTTGTTGAAAAATACGACGAGATCTCAACCTCGAGAACAGGGCACATCATTCGGTCTTAACACGACAGAAAAGTTACACCTACCGTCCAAATTACCAACTAAGCATATTGAAGGTGATCGTGTTGTACATTCCATACCATCATGCCAGGTTCTGGATCTGTATGACGATGATAGTTTTCTTCGGATCCTGCAAATATGGATGTATCGACCGTGATGCTCGTCTGAAGGGATAACAAGGTGATAATCCTGTACCTAACGTGGCGCGCTTGTGTTTGTTGCCGCGTCAAGGGAAGCTGTAACAACGCTCGCTGTGCTGATATTGCACACGTTGTCACACTGTCTGTGTAGGTCCTTCCTGACTCACTGTGACATGTGGCGAACAGTATGTCATCTCAGCCACTAGTCGTGCAAGGCAGCAGAGACCCTGCATGGCGCTGAATATCGCCCTCTTGACACTCTTGGTATCCCGACCAATGGGAACAGCAGTATCGCTAAATGATAAACTGGGGTCTTCACAGGACATTACCACGGTGTTGCCGAAATCCAGCACCTGCTGGTAGACGTTTCCCCTCCTCACACGAGGCATCTCATAAATAACCAACATTCATACACAATTTCTGAATGAAAAACCTACTGTTTACATTTTCCTACATACCTCGTGCGGATGCACTAAAATATTGATCAATTGCATATTCAGTGATGTATTATATTTCACGCCAGTTTGACATTTGTTGCTTGCCACATCAATGGCGTTGCGATTTTAACGGCCAACAATGTGTACCGTCACCCACCCGTGTTGTAGACACGCTTAAAGTACAGACGTGGATGAACATCTGATTCTGTCAGAGGTCGTCTTAAGTAGTAACACCTACATTTACATCTACGTACACACTCTGAAAGCCACCGTAAGGTGCGTGGCGGAGGGTACGCCGTACTATTAGCAGTCGTTTCCTTTCCTGTTCCATTCGCACATAGAGCGAAAAAAAAATTATTGTCTATATGCCTTGATATGAGCCCTAATTTCCCGTATCTTATCTTCGTGGCCCTAAGGAGAAATTCACGTTGGCTAGGGATTCCCATTTGAGTTCCCGTAGCATCTCCCTAACACTTGCGTGTTGTTCGAACACACCAGTGACAAATCTAGCAGGCCGCATCTGAATTGCTTCGCTCTCTTCCTTTTCCGACCTGGAGCTGATCCCAAACAGTTGAAAAGTACTCAGGAATAGATGGCACTAGCGAGCTATACTTGGTCTCCTTTATAGATTAAGCACACTTCCCTAAAATTCTCCCAATGAACAGAAGGCGACTATCCGCCTTCGCTACCACAATTCTCAAATGCTCGTCCTATTTAATATCTCTTTGCAACGTTACGCCCAGATATTTAAACGACGTGACTGTGTCAATCACCAAGCGGTTCTAGGCGCTTCAGTCTGGAACCGCGCGACCGCTACGGTCGCAGGTTCGAATCCTGCCTCGGGCATGGATGTGTGTGATGTCCTTAGGTTAGTTAGGTTTAAGTAGTTCTTAGTTCTAGGGGACTGATGACCTCAGATGTTAAGTCCCATAGTGCTCAGAGCCATTTGAACCACTTTTGTGTCAAGCAGGACACTACTATTGCTGTATCCGAACATTACGGGTTTGTTTTTCATACACATCAGTATTAACTTGTTCCTACTTTTACAGCCAGGTACCCTTCACCACACGAACTAGAAATTTTATCTAAGTCATCCTCTAAGATCCTACAGTCAGTCGTCTTCGACATCTTCCCGTACATCACAGCATAATCAGCAAGCAACCGCAGATTGCTGCTCATTCTGTCCGCCAGCTCATTTAGGTATAAATAACATAACAACAGTCCTATCAAACTTTTCCGGGGCACTCCTGACGATACCCTTGTCTCTGATGAACACTCAAAAATGGTTCAAATGGCTCTGAGCACTATGGGACTCAACTTCTTTGGTCATCAGTCCCCTAGAACTTAGAACTACTTAAACCTAACTAACCTAAGGACATCACACACATCCATGCCCGAGGCAGGATTCGAACCTGCGACCGTAGCGGTCGCGCGGCTCCAGACTGTAGCGCCTAGAACCGCTCGGCCACACCGGCCGGCTCTGATGAACACTCATCGTCGAGGATAACATTCCGGGTTCTACTAGTTAAAAAGTACTCCAGCTAGTCATGTATCTGGGAATATTCTGTATGACTGTACCTTCGTTAACAGTCTCCAGTAGGGTTGCGTGTCAAATGCTTTTCAGAAATCTAGGAATATGGAATCCACCTGTTCCCCTTCATCCGTACATCCGTAGTCCGCAGTATATAATGCGAGGAAAGGGCAAATTGAGTTTCACACGATTCATGTTTTCTAAAACCATGTTGGTTCATGGACATAAGCTTCTAGGTCTCTTGAAGATTTATTATATTCGAACTCAGAATATGTTCTAAAATTCTGAAGCAAATGAATGTTAAGGTTATCGTAATTTTGCGATGCCCTTCTTTTAACCATCTCATATACAGGAGTCACCTGTGCTTTTTTCTAGTCGCTTGGGAGTTTGCGCTGGGCGAGAAATTCGCGATAAACGCAAGCTAGATAAGGAGCCAGTGCCATAGAGTACTCTTTGTAAAACCGAAATGGGATTCCATCCCGACCTTGTGACTTACATGTGTTGAACTCTCAGATGTTTCAATACGCCACAGGTACTAAACATACGGGAGTCTGCGCAATGGCCACTACCCAAGTACAGCGGTATCTCGGGTTTTCTCGGCGTGACTGGTTAGTCGCGTGTTTTCGGGTGTTCATCAGAGTCGTTTATTCAGTTTTACTCACAATATTTCGACGACCGGCGTAGTCATTTTCTTAGGTGCTGCACGTTGTGCTGTTATGAATGCTGGTTGGAGTCCAGCAACGAGCACGTAAAACAACAAATTCGCAGAACTTTAAGAAGACGATTTGGTCAATCGTCGAAATATTTTGTATTAACTGAAATAAATAACTCGGCTAAGACCCGAAAGCAAACAGTTTACCCGAGTGACGTAGAATGATGTCTTGGCGCCTTGCGAATTGACTATACACTTACTGAATTCCGGTCTGTTGGTGGTCAGTAGTCGGCAAACTTGGTGCACTGTGCTGCCGCAACTCCGGGTTAACGACTGGGTGGGCGTTCGCGATAGCGGTGGCGGTCTCCCCTCCCCCCCCCCCCCCTCCCAACCCCCACCCACGCCATTGTGTCACGGGCACTCTGCCTTGTAACGCGACTCACGTCTACAGGCGCTGTTGAACCCCCACACAGCTACGCGACCTTTGTGTAGCGGTCGTTTCCGCCAACACCTTGCCCATTGCTGCACAGCTTACGACATCGCCGCTGAAAATGTACGACGTTAATCCGACCAGGTGCCATTCGGACATTTTTCTGTTGGATTACACAGGCTCCAAAAGTCTTGCAATTGATAAAACCATTTCATCTACTACCTACGCTTCTTTATTCGTAAGTCAGTCAATTATTTCGTCAGGACTAGCTGGTTTCGGACTTGTTGCCATTTTCAATTTCAGACAATTCCATTACACAAACGAATGGAATCTGTATAGTGAACTCGTCCGTGAATTCCGATTTCATGTTTGGAAGTATGCAGATAAGAACGGTTTGTTCCGCTGCATAAAATTTCGCCAGCAAGTGACACATGCAACATTTAAGAAGTGGACAAAAGGCCAAAATTAGCTTGTCGTAATGAGTATTAAAAAAACTAACTAAAGACTAAAGCGGCCTTGGTGGAAGGTTTTATCTGTCGACGAACGGTTTTTCTTTCTCCTACATTTTCGTTTCATTCATTTCGGAAAATTAGCAAAGGAAGAGAGATTTGATCTCACAAAATGATATTAAAAATTAAACCGACTGATTATAAATGAGTAGGCTGACCGCAGAATCGGCGAGGAAGGGAATTTGTCGAAAACGCTAGCTAGAAGAGGAGGCGGGATGTTACAACATCAAGGAACAACAATCGTGGTACTAGAACGAACGGTAGAGAGGAAAAATTGTAGGGGAAGACAGATAATAAAGGATATTAGATGTAAGTACCAGTCTGAGATAGAGAGATCGGCATAGAGCAAGAACTCCTCGGGGGCCATATCAAACCAGTGAGAAGACTATCCACAAGTCTTCAACAAACGGATGTCATATACTCGCTATCTGAAACCGATTATGGTATTTGAAAGACACGAAAGAAAAAAAAAAAGATTTGTTGGCCGATGATTTATTACACGTTTGCTATCGTTGCAACTGTATTGTCACATGTTATTTTTTTATACGAAAATACACCAAGAGCAAAAGTCATCCCTTCGAGAATCAGAATTTTGACGGTTTTTAGGAAGAATTATAGGAAAGTATGCTTCATCTGTGAAGGAGACAGCATATAGGACGCTAGTGCAACCTATTCTTGAGTGTTTGGGACCACTAACAGGTCCATTGAAGTAAGGCATCGAAGCCATTCCAATAATTCCAATGCGGGCTGCTATATTTGTTTCTGGTAGATTCAAATAACACGAAGGTCTTTACGGAGATGCTTCGGGAACTCAAATGGGAATCCCTGGAGGAAAGGCGACGTTCTCTTCGAGGAACACAATTGAGAAAATTTAGAGAACCGGCATCTGTAGCTGACTGCCGAAAGATTCTGTTGCCTCCAACATACATTGCGCGTAGGAACACGAAGATACGAGAAATTAAGGCTCATAAGGAAGCATATAGACGGTCGGTTTCCTCTCTTTCTATTTGTGGATGGAACAGGAAAGGAAATGACTAATGAGTAGTAGAGGTACAGGATCCCTCCGCCAAGCGCCGTAAGGTAGATTGCGAAGTATCGATGTAGATGTGGAGATGTTTGGTAACAACGTATCTCTTATATAGCGCCTATGTTCACCCAAATGTTCATTAGATGCGAGGTAAATGGGCCAAGAAGTTTTAGAAGTTTTTGATAACCTTTCCCCTCTATATATTACATATATATCTGTTTTAACTCCGATTACGAAATATTATGTAGACAGTGATCTTCCTTTTGTCTTGAAGGTGAAGTGAGCGAAACTTCATCAAGATCAAAATAAAACTATAGATCTGTATGAATTATAACGAAAAGGACACACTTACATATAACTCACGAGCCTTGTCTTACGTTTTCCACTTACATTTAAAAAATGTTGTGAGCCTTCAGTAGACCTACGACTTTGAAAATTAGAGTGTGGTACTCACAGTCAAGTCAGAGTTTATTATTGCACCTGCGCTAATGATCGCGTAACTACTAGTTGTGTCTAGAGCTGCCATATCTTATGCCATCCTAGTACAGTACATGGAGCTCAAAGGTAAATTCCATCATCTGAACAACAGCGACAGAAAAATTAAACGTACTGGCTTTTTAGATAAGTATAAGCTCCAGCAAACGTAAGGAAACCATGAAATCTAGAGCTTACTGCGCGTCCAGCAGAGTTAACAATGGCAGTACGACGAAAACTGCATAAACAATCGAACACGGTGGTGTCCATATTGATAAGTCTTTTATGAAACAGATGAACACAAAACGATGATTTGGTGGTTATAAAAACCACAAAACCTGGTCTCTCAATCATTACAAACATGTAATGTCATCCAACCTATTTTGACAGTTTTCCGTATTGTACGAAGTGTTTATGTATAGGAAATGCAAGGGGAAGCTTGTTGCAACGTTTTGGGCTGTCGTATTGATTCCAGTGGCTCTGAAGGTCACATTGACTATTATTTTCATTGTTAAGGTTTACGAAACCATTTTAGAGGACCAGTTCAATCAACAGTGCAGTCAGTGCTTCCTGCGGGTAATTACTTGTTTCAAGATGGTAAAGCGCCCTCTCAAATAACAGAAAATGTCCACAACTGGTTAATATTAATAAGATGATGAAATGACTCTAGATATAAATATTATCGAGACTTTTTGTATATTATATTAGAAAAACAAAGAGCAGTATCATCTACTACAAAAAAATGGTTCAAATGGCTCTGAGCACTATGGGACTCAACTGCTGTGGTCATCAGTCCCCTAGAACTTAGAACTACTTAAACCTAACTAACCTAAGGACATCACACACATCCATGCCCGAGGCAGGATTCGAACCTGCGACCGTAGCAGTCGCACGGTTCCGGACTGCGCGCCTAGAACCGCGAGACCACCGCGGCCGGCATCATCTACTACATCTTTCAAGAGATTACAACGACTTTGCGGGAAATGGTACAGAGTAAGACTGACACAGTAAGAGGTAGAGCGAGATGGGGTGCAGGAATCGTCTTTTAAAAGGTTGTGGTTTAAATACGCGCTTGCCAAAGGAAATTAGATTTCCTGAGGATCCGATGCGATGAAGGTGAATTTCTGAATGCTTCCAGTGAGAAACACACTTTTCTTCCTCCATCATTGTTATTCAATTGTGTACTCCACCTCTAACCGCAGAGACGTGACATTAAAATTCTATTCGCTCTTCCTTCTCACAAGTTTTGAATACAAAGAGAATCGTCGAATCCAACCTAAGCCGTTGCATTTCTAAATGATGTTCCATATTTAAGTACCACAAGAGTATACAGTGCGAACTCTAATTCCGTTAATAAAATTTCGGAACTTGTTCTGAGATCTTTTCTGTGAAATTTGTTATATGAGACCCGCGTCCGTAGGTGGTTCGTTACATAACAATTGTATTTCATTTTCTATCTTCACTTGCTCCGCTTTCTATTTACTTTTGTATTTTTTTTGCACCGAAAATAACTGTGAGACAGTTCAACTGTCGACAGTGTGCACTGTGTCGCTTGCTTGAATACAAACTTGCTCAAGTCACTCGCTTTACTAGTTGTCGACAACTATAACGACCATTTTGTTCTTCGCCATCTAGTTAGCTTTCTGCAGATCTCAGTTCTGCCTTGGATTTGTTTGCCCAGCGGAATTACTTACTCGTTAAAGTGACACACAGTCATTATGACAAAATAATTTAATTGGACAGATAAAAAAAATCTACTCGCCAAGCGGCGGCAGAACATATACACAAAAGAGGGTCGTAATTAAGCAAGCTTTCGGAGCCTGTGGCTCCTCCTCCTGACAGAAGGGTTGAAGGGGAAGGAAGAGCGGTGAAGGAAAAGGACAGGAGAGGTCTAGGAAAAGGGGTAGATTTCGAGAAAGTCACCCAAAACAGCGGGTCAGGGGAGATTTACCGCACGGGATGATTAGGAAAGACTGACTTGGGGACTGCATCGGACGAGATTTGAAAAACCTGAGAGCCCATCGGACGAGATTTGAAAACCTGAGAGCTTAATGGTGGATGACGGGTAAGATGCAAGACAGAGACTACTGTTTAAACATCATGCAATAGTTAATAAGAGTGAAAAGCTAAGTGCATTGTACGTAACAGAGGTGGCAGGGGTACCGGTGAAAAAAAAGACGGGCGAGACAATGAAAGATGTAGTAAACTAACGAGTAGCAACTGTGAAGAAATGCTGAGACGGAAGAAATCAACGTAAATTAAGGACAGGAGGGTGGCGAGAACCAAGGACATCTTGTAGCGCTAGTTCCCACCTGGGGGAAGAATCTACATGGTGCGTGGGGTGAAGCAGGCACCGAGGTCACGATTGTCACATTATAGAGCACGCTCTGCAACAGGATATTGCGTGTTGACAGTGTACACCCTCTGCCTACGCCCATTCATCCTAAATATAATTTGGTAGTAGTCATGCCGATGTAAAAGGTTTTAGTACGGATAGTCTTACCGTTGTACATGCAAAGATGCTGTGGTGGTGTTGCCGTCGGTGCTGAAACAGGTCAGCGTAGTTTCGTTGTCTCACTCATCCCATATCATGTTCATCATTAAATCTAAACATACTGCTGTGTCACTGGTTCTCCCAGCAGGCGTGTTCTCGACATTTTTTGATATCACAGAAAATCTCTTTTCTGCTTACGGAAGAAAATGTACTTAGAACGTTTTTCACTGGAAGTGAGCTCACTTCTCAGCCCTGCCCCCACCCCCAACCGCCTACACACATACTGTCGTGAAGCTAGTAGTAGAATGACCTGGCCGCTGCTGGGAGTAGCACGAGAATCCTGACAAGGTCGCCAATCTGCAGCGTGGGCACCGCAGCCGGGCCGATGCAGCAGTGTGAACGCTGCACGGTGGGACGCCTGCCTTTACGACTTCCGTCTATTGTTCCGGCACGCTATGGCAAAAATACACCTGGCGTCGTCGCGCAGCTGGCCGCAGACTCCATTCCGAGGGAACTTCCAGTTTACCAAATATATTACTTTATGACCGTCGAAATGATACTTGGAGATTCGAGATATTTTTTTGATATTGTGATTGTAGCATTTCTCTAAGACTGTAAAGGACGTCATTTACGCTAAGAATAAACTGAATAAAGTCGAAAGTGAAGAAGAATAGTATGACATCAACGTGTGACTTAATATCAGGACTGAGGAAAATGCCGTGGGGAAAAAGTTATAGCCAAAGACTGGACAATAATTCTGAATCGAGGAAGATATTAGAGGTAGACTAGCACGACACTACTTAAAATTAATTTAGAGTTGGGACAGAAGTGTCTCAAATTGTGCGGTTGTAGCACTTTATCGAAATAAAACGCAGTTAGTTGGGAAACTGGAGAAGAAGAAGAAAATGAAGATTGTCGTATCTGCGGTTTGGTCAGTAAAAAGGGGCAGTCAAAATTATCACCTCGGAAAAATAAGGTGACGTCTGTGATGGCTACAGATATGGTAAAAATTGAATCCGCACACCACAATCCCGTAGTACCTGCTAGAGGAACCAAAACACGAAGGAGCAGCTCACTGATAAAGTGTGTGGTAATTCATCTTCTGCATATGAAGGGGAAGGGCGCCGCAACAATCAATGCTGAGTTGGATGATGACAGTTGATCAAGCTTCAGTATCAGTTACGTATACTATAAAACTAATGTTTAAAGTCATATCTTTCACGCTGGAAAACTATTTCCCTAATTCTACAATCACTATCGCCGATAATAATTTATTTGTTCTTGCGCATTATTTAGCCCTTTTCCGATTTTCTTTCAGTAATAACCATCCACACGAACACTCAGCGATACGGCCAACGTTCGTCTGACTCTAGCGACTGGTGTCATAACGTACTATCCTCTGTGTGACGCACGAGTGGATACCGCATATAAACAAATCTGACAACTAATGAATAAAAAAATTTTAAAAAGGTCACTCATTTTGTGAAATGAATTGTCAAAGCAAGAAATATAGCAAATTAGAAAATATTTCACACGCCAAGGAGTGATGTTCGAAATAATGTACAGCAAATGAGACTGCACGGACTACATAATACAGCACACAAATATCCTCTAGCATTCTTTTAAGTTCTAAGATTGTAACTTAAACATTGAACTTTAAATTATCTAGTGACACATTTGCTGTACATGGTTTCGAACATCACTCAATTGTGCGTCATGTGTTTCTTTAATGTATTATACACTCCTGGAAATTGAAATAAGAACACCGTGAATTCATTGTCCCAGGAAGGGGAAACTTTATTGACACATTCCTGGGGTCAGATACATCACATGATGACACTGACAGAACCACAGGCACATAGACACAGGCAACAGAGCATGCACAATGTCGGCACTAGTACAGTGTATATCCACCTTTCGCAGCAATGCAGGCTGCTATTCTCCCATGGAGACGATCGTAGAGATGCTGGATGTAGTCCTGTGGAACGGCTTGCCATGCCATTTCCACCTGGCGCCTCAGTTGGGCCAGCGTTCGTGCTGGACGTGCAGACCGCGTGAGACGACGCTTCATCCAGTCCCAAACATGCTCAATGGGGGACAGATCCGGAGATCTTGCTGGCCAGGGTAGTTGACTTACACCTTCTAGAGCACGTTGGGTGGCACGGGATACATGCGGACGTGCATTGTCCTGTTGGAACAGCAAGTTCCCTTGCCGGTCTAGGAATGGTAGAACGATGGGTTCGATGACGGTTTGGATGTACCGTGCACTATTCAGTGTCCCCTCGACGATCACCAGTGGTGTACGGCCAGTGTAGGAGATCGCTCCCCACACCATGATGCCGGGTGTTGGCCCTGTGTGCCTCGGTCGTATGCAGTCCTGATTGTGGCGCTCACCTGCACGGCGCCAAACACGCATACGACCATCATTGGCACCAAGGCAGAAGCGACTCTCATCGCTGAAGACGACACGTCTCCATTCGTCCCTCCATTCACGCCTGTCGCGACACCACTGGAGGCGGGCTGCACGATGTTGGGGCGTGAGCGGAAGACGGCCTAACGGTGTGCGGGACCGTAGCCCAGCTTCATGGAGACGGTTGCGAATGGTCCTCGCCGATACCCCAGGAGCAACAGTGTCCCTAATTTGCTGGGAAGTGGCGGTGCGGTCCCCTACGGCACTGCGTAGGATCCTACGGTCTTGGCGTGCATCCGTGCGTCGCTGCGGTCCGGTCCCAGGTCGACGGGCACGTGCACCTTCCGCCGACCACTGGCGACAACATCCATGTACTGTGGAGACCTCACGCCCCACGTGTTGAGCAATTCGGCGGTACGTCCACCCGGCCTCCCGCATGCCCACTATACGCCCTCGCTCAAAGTCCGTCAACTGCACATACGGTTCACGTCCACGCTGTCGCGGCATGCTACCAGTGTTAAAGACTGCGATGGAGCTCCGTATGCCACGGCAAACTGGCTGACACTGACGGCGGCGGTGCACAAATGCTGCGCAGCTAGCGCCATTCGACGGCCAACACCGCGGGTCCTGGTGTCTCCGCTGTGCCGTGCGTGTGATCATTGCTTGTACAGCCCTCTCGCAGTGTCGGGAGCAAGTATGGTGGGTCTGACACACCGGTGTCAATGTGTTCTTTTTTCCATTTCCAGGAGTGTATTATTTTTTGTCCTTTGCACGGAATGGGATTTTCGGTCGCAATAGGTCCACTACTGTTTGTGTGTGACGTGGCTGGATCATCACAGTAATGGCCGGTTGCGTTTCCTGTTGCAATGATATTCATCTTTAGTTGTACGGATTGTGTGAACCGCAGATGGGGCAAAATCAATTATTCCTGTATCTTCTATGGTCTTTATTGTCATTATTTTAACCTCAGATAGTTTCCGATTTACAGCAACAATTTTTTTGTGTGGTTGTTGGAAACCACTGATCTGAGAGAGGATCGGAAGTTGTAACGCCCTAACTGAACCAACGTCCATTCAGAAACAAGCACTTTTGATACAGTATGTAGGGTACATGTCGCAGTTACACTGCGCAGCAGCTGAAGGTCGACAACAATGCAGATTTAAGATACATAAATCTATCTTTCGTAGCGTTTATCCTCTTGTATGTGGTCCACTGTTTTCGCTGTTTGAGAAATTTATGTTGTCTTTGTAGCTGGATTAGTTTCCTTTCACCAAGGGGAAATCTACGGGAAGGAAGTCGTGTGCGCCAGATGCCTGTGGTTCGTGTAAACTTTACTGCGTGTTACCGCCTTTCAGCTGTTTGTGTATCGTATTTTCTGACCAACACAGCGTTTGCCTAGACGAGCGTGGAAAACAGCCTAAAATACTTTCCGACTGGTCGGTGTACCAGATCAACGATCGTTATCCTGCCACGCGGATTCGGTATGGGTCTGGATCAAACTAGCGCGCTGCACGCTAAGCTAATTAAGAGATTTGCAAATGTGCGAACAACATGGGACCCTAGGTCATCCAGATAATCGCAAACCAGTTAATCCGAAAATTGAGAAAAAATAGAATGAAACGCGTTAAATGTTACAAACACACATGGTACACTTATTTTCACATAAAGACGCAAGTTCTACATTATTTTCAAATAAATGTTGGCCAGATATTGGAAAAGCGTATTAAGTTTTATACACTGAAATAATCACCATGTTTCTTTTGAGCCAGTTTTGTATACCAGTTACACGCAGGTCTGTCACCAGCATTAATTCGGCCGAAGTTATTTCCGCCCAGCGTTCCAAATCAACCATTATTTTGTGTAGCAGCGTGGTTACTTCGGTACATGTTTTAATATCTCCAGATTGACCGCCAATTACAACAGCTAATCCATCATCATCAGGTAAGCGTCGTCATTTCGCAGCCGACCTTTTTGCGCCATTTACGCCACGTCTGAGCGTGCTGGAACCTTTGGCAAATTTCCAACATCAAATTGAGCATCAAAGTTTTTCAACAATTTTCCTTTATCCACATCGTGCATTACATCTATTCTTTTGCCTGTGGACATTATCACCTTCTTGCTCTTTGAAGTCATTTTACACTCGCCTGTTACGGGGGCAGTACAGTAATGTACAGCTCAGTGTGTACTTGTTACCTGACGCCATGATCTGTGTTCGGCGGTTGGCTGAATTTAAATTTAATTCTCGTCGTAGAATGCTGTTATTACAAATTATGCATTTCTGGAGTAGGAAATATTGCGGAAAAACCTCCCTGGATGAACCAGATATTCGGATTAATAACAGCCGTATAAACGAGGTACCACTGTATTTCTCAAATATCAAATTAAGGAACAAAGAACAAACATCAGAACGACGTTGACGGTCTTACATGTTCTCGTAAACGGTTAAGATCTGCGGCAAAGCTGCGGACAGCATTTCCTACTCCTGCATTCACAGGCAGCAGGTTTGGGCAAGTCCACTTGCAGCGTTCTTTCTAAGCATGGCGAAGGCATAAAAAACACTAACAAAGACTTCCTCGAACATGATGTGACAACTTATTATAATACCGATTTACTACGTTCACATATCTCAGTAGTCAGGTGTCGCAATTACCTGTCACTGCCAGGGTGACTTGGGAACATGTTCTGAAGTAAGAAGCTGGGGAGAGAGTGCGGTACAGGATGCGCGACACTAATAGTCCACCCAGCGAATTCAAGGTATGAAGGAGTGTGGGGGTTGGAGAGAGGACGGGAGAGGAGGAAAGAGAAGTGTCGATGGGGAAGTCAGTGAAGGGTAGGAAGGATATTAGAAGTCCTGTGTGGACTATGCTGTTCGCCGTGTGGAAGAAATAGGTAAGTGCATATCTTTGAATGAATTTAGCAGACGAAGTTCGAAATATGAGAGTCTGTCCACTATGTAGGACACTGGATTTAGATTGTTCATAAGGTATGACATCTTTATGTTATAACTCTCTCAGTGTGTTAATAAAAGCAGTAACTGACGTCATTTGTTGGATGTTATAAGCATCTAAACAATTTAATTTTCTAAGTTACAGAGCATCTGTTTGAAGTGCCCTTTTTTATTATTATTTCTCGATTTTAAGACTCAGATTGCACACCTTTCTCATGTTAAGCGCCTCCCATATAATAATCATATCTCATAACGAACAGGTTATGTCATCATCAGACACTAAAGGTAACGCCATGCTGATATAGCTATCCTTCCCTGTCCCTCGTCAACTGAACTCCTCGCTTATAGTTTCTGCAGTTTATTTCACTGATAACACTTTTAATATAGATGTTCTCAACCTGCCTCTTTATTTCTCCCAGGATTTTGCCGTTTTTTATGAAACTTATGTCGAATTAAGTGCCCTAATTAATTTAGTTTTTCTTCTCTGTATCATTTTAATCAATGTAATTTTCTCCTTAATTTCTTTTAGTTTCATTCATTGGATTTTTTCTAGTACAAGATGATTACACGACTCTTCTTTACATATCGGTCAAAATCTATTTCTCTCAACCTCGTTCTTTTATTAGACCCATTATTTCTCGAGTCATCCGTAGTTTCCTTGATTTCAATTCCTTTTTCTCTAGTACATTTTGTGCTCCTTAATATACATCATCTTGTTTCCTCTCAGTTTGCAGTTTCCTGATAGATCTTGTCTGTCTCCACTTAGTTTCTCAGATCTCTTCATTCTTTAGTGTTTCTATACAACACTTAATCTCAGTTGTATTTTATTGCTTTTTGTATGTAGTATTACACTAGACTGTAACTATTACGTGATCACTGTCATTGTCAAAACGAGGGTATGAAAGACTAGATTTTATCTGACTCCTGTACGTAATAGTGCTTTCCATGTATGCCTCCTTCTGTTAGGAAGTTTGAACTGTGTTCGTTACGACCACTAAGTATTTACAGAATTCTAATAGCCATTCACCTCTAACATTCATGTTTTATGATCCACATTTGCCAGTCATTTTTGAATATTGTAGTATCTGCCCACACAGGTATCAGAGCCTTCCATTATTACAAATTGTTGTTTTCCGGGATTTAAATCACGAATGACACAGTTGGAGGCTTTGCAACAACATCGTTTATGATGAATGAAGTTAATTGTCGGTTACCTTTGTTATTCCTAGCAGCTCTTATTTTTTATTATTTTCGCTGTTTGTTGTTGGGGAGCAAAATTTTCTTATGGATACATCTGCCGGGGAAACCCTCAGTTTTAGCATTGTTAGTCGATCGTTAACATGATACATATTAAGCACACTGTTCTTTTAGTTTTTCCCTTAGAACCTCAATGTTGCGTAGAGGAGTAAATAAAGTGATGTATGCTAACTTGATAACGTATCTCCCTTTGACTACGGTAAGAAACGCAATGATCCAAACCGATAAATTATGATGACACATCGGCTTTCCTCTTTTGCAACCTGGACCTGTTGTATAGTCCTGTCCTAACTTTTTGCTAGTGTGAGTGGCCGCCCGTGTTAGCTATCGCCTGCTATCGGCGCTGGAGGCTAAAAGCCCTTTGTCAACGATAACTACTCGCTGTAACGAAATGTCACGGCAGGATCCAATCGATGCATGCGTAACAACACTGCACGTCAATATCTTCTGTAAAGAAATGGCAGTCAACGAAATACTCAGACATTTAATAGAACAGGTGTACGAAGGCTTATTTGTAAAACACTGACCAAGTGTCACCAAAATTCTTTAAAAACTTTTGTGGTTTTGAGGACAGAATATACTATTATAGTGGGGGACAACGTTATACTTAAAATAATACTTCTTCATTCTTTTAATCGTACGTTGTATTGAAACTCCTGTCCAATCGATTTTTCAATCTTACAGGCATCTATAATCTTCCCTTCTCTTATCATTCTATGCATCTTTGTTCAAAAAACGATGAAGACAGGTTGTCACGACGTTCACAGTAGCAGAGATCTTCCTTCGTTAAGCTATTTTGTTGAGGGTGAAAGGAAATATAAAAAGTATTGGGGAGCGAAGACAAAGCCAGCTTTTTAGCTAATAGTCGATGCTATTTTTATTGGCTGCATTTGAAATTGGACGTTGCTGGTTGTCTCAGTCTATTTACTGCGCTGCAGGATTTCTTCTCGATACTAACCACGAATAT
Organism: Schistocerca nitens; assembly: GCF_023898315.1. Taxonomy (NCBI): domain Eukaryota; kingdom Metazoa; phylum Arthropoda; class Insecta; order Orthoptera; family Acrididae; genus Schistocerca; species Schistocerca nitens. Next base: position 370,954,598 of record NC_064618.1, read on the forward strand.
TAGGAGCGAGAGTGGATATTTCATTAGATGTGATGGTTAATGTAGCAGTTTTGTATTAAATCTAGTGGAGATGCTACACCAGACTGACTTCTTCTAGTAAAATATCGAAAAATTTGCGCTGTTTTTAATAAATTTAAATGTGGTGGTTGACTTCTTCCAATTTTTAAATTAATAAATTTGTTTTGTTGTTTTGTAACGTACTTACTAAAAAATTATTTTCCCTTTGTACTGTTTAGATGTTTATGAGGAATTGTTTCTAATCTTGTGATCTAATTTCATTGAAACATCAGTTTCATAGAACTCATTGTATTCTGTTGCATTTTTATCGTCAAATCACCGGCGAAAAACTGAATTTAACTAGTATTAATTATTTTATTACTAACATAATGATTTTTATATTTGTTGAGTATTTCAGTCATATTCATAATTGAAATCATAAATATTTAAAGCTCAAATTGTTAACATAATTATTAATTACGAAGGATAAATTAAGAGATGTATGTCTTTCTGCATGAAATACTATCGAAATATACTCTTTGGTTATATTGTTTCTATAGACTGTACACGCATACCTTTGTACTAAAATTGTTATAGCTCTGTTCTTGTTAACAATCAGAGTGTGTGTGTGTGTGTGTGTGTGTGTGTGTGTGTGTGTGTGTAAGGGGTTGGCGCGAGTCAGTTGTAGCGGAGTTGTAGTCTTGCGCTGTATGACATTAGTTGTACTATCGAGTTGGAAGGACTCTTGTGTTGAAAGTATATTATAGCAACATACAATCCTATACGACTTATTAAATGTGTATGGAACTAAAAAACCTACAGACCTCTTTTGTAGCCAATGCGGAAAGGAATCATCCGCTAAGACTACTGTGCCACAGACAAGAATTATAGCCGAGAAACACTCAAAGTTGACAACATTTTTTGCTAAAATTACTGGAGGTAATTAACTGTCGGTAATTAACTGCCCTGCCCACTCTCAGGTTCATGCTGAATATTTTCTGATTCTAACAAAAACGCAGTCAGTGAGTAATTTTTGGATAATGGCCACCAATAATAAATTTCGAATATTATTTTTAATAGTTAAATGAGGGTGAGGGGTCAGAAGATAATCGGCGCTGCGGCTGGTGGAAGTAGTAGAATCGACAAGTCACTAGACAGCATTCTACTTTGGACTGAACTTACTTGTTTCGGTTTGTTTGCTTGCATGCAATGCAGCGTACACTGTCACTGTTGCTGCCTGGGTTTTGTTTCGTGTCCCATCAGTTTCGCTCGTCTCGTCTGCCTTCGTATACAGACGTATCAGACGAAACGCTAAACCGAGTGCTGTCTACCAACGAAGTCAGGCTAGGCTGTCACCAAGGGAAAGCTGCCAGTGCCGGTCGAGTATCTTCGATGTCTTTTGTTTCAACCACGCACCGGGTATCCTCAAGAAGTGAGCGAATAGCAGGTGATACTGTTGGCGGCAAGTTTAATGCGAATCATTGGGAAGCCACATAGCACGTCCTCGTAAACAAGCGATGCGCAGAATATGCGCAGCGCGCGTGGTTCCGATAACACCAGACGCCGGTGGCATTGTGTTGACAAGTGCCTATACCCGCGCGCACGTGTGCGTGAGTACGTAAATACTGCCCCGAAGTATTGACGGAACCCTTAGAAGCAGTCGGCCACACGAGACGCAGAATGGGATTGGGGGGCGCTCCCAGCGTGGCCAGAGCAGAATGACGCCGGTCCTGCTCTGTCAGCACTCTCCCAGCCGACGCAGCGGAACTTGATACAGCGTCCACTGCCGGCGGCCACGCTCCACTCGGCACTTACGACTCCTGAAACTTCCGGTAGACTACCGCAGCACTTAGGGAACCTTTGTAGGAATGTTCTCACAGTGCTATCCAGTTAGGTGCGTAAGCAAACTCCTCACAGCGTCTACAGTACTCGTAGTTTAGCCAGTGTGCAAATACAGACTTACCAGTAAGAGAAGAACAGCGCAGAAGCCGGAACCTACGGCCTAACACATCTTTAGATTACAGTAATACTAGGAGTAGAAGAAGAAGATATATTTACCTGTGAATCGCTTTTACGATGGTATAAAACGTGACACGCTATTACTATTTAACGAAAAAAAATTATTCATATACAGAATGCTTTTAAAAAGTTTCATATTCCACAGGAAGTAGTATTGGTTAAAAAAAAGGAAAAAATCCAGTAATGATAATTCAGGAACTAATACCGTCTCTCATCCGCCTATTACGTAAATGTTGACATTATAGGCAGTGCTGCACGTGGTTACCACGCATCTTAACACACCATTCACTTCTTCGCAGTGAAGCACGTGCTCTTTCAACACACATGATTTGGTCAGACGCTCCTACAACGTCTGCATATTTTCGATGTGTGCCTTTCAGTGCCCCATAACCAGAAAACCAACGGACTCAGGTCCAGTCAGTTGTGAGACCACGCTGCCAATCATCCTCGACCAATACATCGCAAACGAAACGATGTGGTAAAGTACTGTCTCACGAGCTGTAGAAATGGGAGTGCTGCCGCCCCCTCCATCCCCCCCCCCCCAATTGTAAATGACCCACAGTCTTTGTCTTTCCGTAAGGATAACGTTCTTCTTCAACAAAGCTGGTAATTTATCGCGCAGAAATCGATGACACACAGCAGCTGTTAATCTGTGTGACTATGGGCCACTCACCGATAATTCCTCTCCATACATTGATAATGTAGGTATCCTGATGCCTCACCTCCATGATTGCTAGAGGACCTGCATCTTTTCGTACGTGCGTTCTCTGATAATTTTCCATGCCATCTATTGCTAGTCCTCCCTCCACCACTGAGTGCTGTGCATTACTGTAATAAGCCGACTGACCCACATCTCAACTTGCTTTGAAATTACAATGAAATGAATACTCCTAGCTGCAAACAGGCGTTATATAAGTCAACGGGGACTGTTGAAAATGTGTGCCCCGACGGGGATTCGAACCCGGGATCTCCTGCTTACATGGCGAGACGCTCTACCCATCTGAGCCACCGACGACACAGAGGTTAGTGCGACTGCACTCTCGCACGCCTCCCGTTAAACCCACATTCTCAACTTATTGTCCCGCACTACATTCACAGTGCCCCTGCCCATTATACTCATTACTCGCGGCGTTTTGCCGATACCCGTAAGAGTTCGGGCATTGTTTGTGCATCCGCACAGAAGAAGAATGGCCGGTGAGCCATATATATGTTGTTGTTGGTTGACGTTGTACATCGAGAAAGTTCAAAGACTGGCAGCACGTATCCTATTATCGAGAAATAGGGGAGAGCCTGTCACGGACATGACACAGGATTCGGAGTGTTTATCATTAAAACAAAATCGTTTTTCGTTGCGGCGGATCTTGTCACGAAATTTCAATCGTCATCTTTCCCCCCTGAATGCGAAAATATTTTGTTGACGCCGGCTTACATAAGGAGAAATGATCATCATAATGTTGTTGTTGTGATCTTCAGTCCAGAGACTGGTTTGATGCAGCTCTCCACGCTACTCTATCCTGTGTAAGCTGCTTCATCTCGCAGTACATACTGCAACCCACATCCTTCTGAATCTGCTTAGTGTATTCATCTCTTGGTCTCCCTCTACGACTTCTACCCTCCACGCTGCCCTCCAATACTAAATTGGTGATCTCTTGATGCCTCAGAACATGTCCTACCAATCGATCCCTTCTTCTAGTCAAGTTGTGCCACAAACTTCTCTTCTCCCCAATCCTATCCAATACCTCCTCATTAGTTATGTGATCTACCCATCTAATCTTCAGCATTCTTCTGTAGAACCACATTTCGAAAGCTTCTATTCTCTTCCTGTCTAAACTATTTATCGTCCACGTTTCACTTCCATACATGGCTACACTCCATACAAATACTTTCAGAAACGACTTCCTGACATTTATACTCAATGTTAACAAATTTTTCTTTTTCAGAAATGCTTTCCTTGCCATTGCCAGTCTACATTTTATATCCTCTCTACTACGACCATCATCAGTTATTTTCCTCCCCAAATAGCAAAGCTCCTTTACTACTTTAAGTGTCTTATTTCCTAATCTAACTCCCTCAGCATCACCCGAGTTAATCTGACTACATTACATTATCCTCGTTTTGCTTTTGTTGATATTCATATAGAACATGGATGGTATCTGTTCTTTCATATAATTATAGCAACTTTTATGCCGTATTTGACCAATACTACCCCGTCTAGGAATATGTAACACTTGTATTTAAAAGTCTGGTCTGCATGTATTTACGTGCTTCATCTGACGAGAATGGGACGGGTAGTCTGTCGTGGTCTTATAGTAGGAAACATCCCGGCGTTTCTCTGAAGTAATTTAAGGAAGAACCTAACGTTTTAACACGATGGTTAGATGGAGATTCGAGATTCCATCCTTCTGAATGCAAGGCACAACCTCGTTCTATTGAACCCCAATGTACAATACTGTTTTGATAAGAAGTCATTAAACTTGGAACTTAATCATTTGCCTTTGTTTAACATCTTCTGTATTTGTTTGGGTTATATTCTAACAGCTTTATCACTATCACTAATGAAAACTGGACATCTGTTACAGGGAATGTTTTATTTGAATTGGTCGGTACTACCACCACCTAAAATACTTGGTGCTACTCCTGGAATACCTTCGTAATTATGATACACATTCCTGTAGGGGAGACTAAGTGGGTATCAATTTGAAAGTGAAAGCCTGTCAGTACAGAGGGTGGACAAACATATGGGAACGCCAAGAACACAACACATTACCATTCCTAATACGATGTAGGGAACACGTTGGTATTGAAGACAGCTTCCAGTCGCCTCGGAATGGATAAATGCAGGTCCTGTATGCTTTTGAAGCGAGTTTTATACCATTCTTCCTCCAAAACAGTGGCAAGTCCAGGTAACGATGATGGAGATGGGTAACGATCACGCACCCTTCTCTCCAAAGTAGACCGCACAATTTCTATAATGTTGAGATTTAGTGACTTTGGTAGTCAGGGAAGGAGCGACAATACATCCTCCTGCTCACAAAGCAATTCCTGGACGATGTGAGCTGTGTGAACAGGGGCCCTGTGGTCCCGGAACACAGCGTCACCTTTGGGGAACAAGTACTGTAACATGGGATACACTAGATCAGCCAAATTGGTCACGCAATCCTTGGCGGCAATGCGACCTTGCAGAGTACCCATGGGGCCAATGGAATATCACGATACGACTGCCCAAAATCATCACCAAACCCCAGCCATGTTTCAGTATTGGGACGTTAATTCGGCAAGAAGTTGGAAACAAAACTAATCCGAACAAGTGACTTTCATTCATAGGTCCACATTCCAGGTTTTATGGCTTCGCCACCACCTTTTTCCTGTTACGGGCATTTGCATCCTTGGTGCGTAGTTTTGGAATTCTAGCTCGTCCTGCAGTTCCTTGCTTATAAACCTCTCTTCGAGCTGTTTTGATGCTGACCGCTATCGCGAGTGAGACATTCAGTTCTGCAGTGACTTTTGCCCTGACATCCCTTTATTTTTCATCACTGTCCTTTTCAATGACACAGTACAAAATCACTCCGCTATCTTCACTTACTGTTTTTGTATTTTGCCTATATAGAGCATTTTATGCGGAGATGTTTCCACACCACCTTGTGTTATGGCTTTATATGTATCAGTGATTGTGTGTGTTCTGTTGTAGAGAATACATCCACCGTTGGTGGGACACAGGGCGATGGCTGCAACTGCTTTCACACTATACGCTTCCGTTGTTATGGCGATCTGCTGCAGATGCTGTACTGAAGCTGAAAGTGTTAATCAAAGTTGCGGAGAAATAGTCGTCGGGGCTCTGTTGCACAGCAATTAGATTTGCCTTCAGTTCTTAGAAACTTAGGTGAAAAAAAAAAGATCCTTGAAATCACTTATTTTCCGAAGAAAGCATCAAATTATTTAATTAGAACAGAACGCTCCCGTCGGAATTGTTCGCGAGCTGGTATGAATAGATCACACTTGAGTATATATCGCTTGTGGAAATAACACGTACCCTTTTGAAATGAACGAAGTTTTATTGACCTAAGTGTCAATGAAATTCTTCTCGCACGTGAATAAGCGATTCTCTGACATATATAAAGATGTATATACAAATTACCTTCAGTCTCGCAATGGCGTCGATTTGTACTACACAATAAAGTACAGACTCCTCTCATGAAATTAAATCTTATCAAGAACAAAAGCTTACTATCTAAGAATAATTATTTAAACTCACCACGCCACAGAGTAATAATGAATATCTCTCTCTCTCTCTCTCTCTCTCTCTCTCTCTCTCTCTCTCTCTCTCTCCTACGGAATGTGGACATGCGAAAGAGTATCCAAGCCAATTTGGTGTTGAATGTTACCCAGCAGCAAAGTTTGATTTTACAGAAGCGCAGGTGTGTACTTTCGAACAGACTGCCTTTATTTTGGTTCTTGTTTTGTTTTTATTTCACAGTAAAGTTACTTTTTAGTTTCATAAGACTTATTCCCTGCCCCGCCTGAGCACGTTCGAAAATACGAAGGCTATGCAAAGCTTGTTTTTGCAGTTTATTTTAAATACAGCAAAAGACTGTATCTATATTAGTAGTAGTAACAGCATTTGTAAGTCCAACGCATACAAAAGCTATACACTGTGTTTAAAGACTGATAATATCTAATAATGTCAAACAATACCTGCGTTAGTCTCGAGATAGAATTTTACAAGGGAAATCAAGGAATTGGATAAAAACATCTACAACCATTTAGGTCACTGTAATTGCATAGGTTCTAATTCTTCCGTTACAGAGCGAAAGATAAGTTAACTGTGAATAGAACAGTTTTTTTTCACTTTTGCGTTCTCTCTCTTTTTCCCTGCTATGCTGGCACTGTTTTTACGCTTTCGATGTATTGCATGTTTCCCTGCTTCTCTTTTAGTTTAACACACAAGCTCATATGAGCAGACGTTGGACTAGAATTTAATCTGTATTATATGCTATTGTGTTTCTTACGTATGGCAGGTCAGCTAAATGCATGAGATTCGGAGTACAAAAATCAAAAACAATAAATGTTAAAAATCGTCCTGACTGGTGGTTTTCAGGCGTCTTGGAATTCTGTCTGTCATCTCAGTACATTAACTCACTCGCTCATAAAATGAGAGGTTAATAATGTGGACTCATTTCAAACGCTCTATACCACGCACCCAAATGGTTCAAATGGCTCTAAGCACTATGGGACTTAACATCTGAGGTCATCAGTCCCCTAGAACTTAGAACTACTTAAACCTAACTAACCTAAGGACATCACACACATCCATTCACGAGGCAGGATTCGAACCTGCGACCGTAGCAGTCGCGCGGTTCCGGACTGAAGCGCCTAGAACCGCTCTGACACCGCGGCCGCCTATAGCACGCACCCCGGATAACTAATTCTTCGATGTTGTACAGCAAAGTGTTCGTTACATCTTGAATACGGAAAATAATATTAAAAATATTTGGGGTACTGTCAAATGGGAGACAGGATAGCCAGTCGGTGTACAAGACACCATGATAATTAAACTAAATGGCACTGTTGTGACTGATAATTCACAAGACTTGAGTACTTTTAACAATTACTTTTTAAATTTAGCAGGAAAATAGGATTAAATGGTTCACTTGAAGCAAGAGAATATATTAAAAACGTCATTTCACGGAACTTTAAGCAACTAGTATAGCCTTCGCTGAAAAAATGGCTCTGAGCACTATGCGACTTAACTTCTGAGGACATCAGTCGCATAGAACTTAGAACTAATTAAACCTAACTACCCTAAGGACATCGCACACATCCATGCCCGAGGCAGGATTCGAACCTGCGACCGTAGCGGTCACTCGGTTCCAGACTGTAGCGCCTAGAACCGCACGACCACTACGGCCGGCCGTCGCTGAAATTAATAGAATTATAAAAATTCTAAAGAAGAAAATCTCATCTGGTGTTGATGGAATTCCAGACATAATTCTGAAAAGTTGTTCCGATTTAATAATTCATGCCTTTAGTGATATATATAATGCATCACTGGCATGGGGGATTTTCCAGACATGTTAAATATGCAACTGTTAAATCTTGTCATAAAAGAGGGCTTAAATAATTATCGTCAAATATGCTTAATGACATATTTTTTTAAATATTCGAGAAAGTAATGTACTCAAGAGCAGTCTCAGACTTAAGTAGAAACAATTCACTCAGCATATCACAGTTTCGATTGTTGACGGTGCCTCGACTGAGAATGCCATTTATACATTCACTCATCAAATGACACAAGTCTTAAATGATAAAATATGACCAGTTGGTATTTTTGTGTCTTTCGTGGGTTTTGATTATGTGGATCATGTGATTCTCTTAGAAAAATTCAAGTTTTATGGAGCTGATGGCTTTTCACACAGCTGATCTGAAGTATACTAACAAAACGCAAAAGCTGTGATACATAATTCAGACAATGTTTGGAAGGGTACAAATTTTAGTGACTGGGGGAAAAATCACAAAGGGAGTGAATATTGTGGGAAAGGCTAACCAAAGACTGCGTTTTATTGGGAGGACGCTTAGAAAATGTAACAGATCTACTAAAGAGACTGCCTACACTACGATTGTCCGTCCTCTTTTGAGCACTGATGCGCGCTGTGGGATCCTTACCAGACAGGACTGACGGAGTACATCGAAAAAGTTCAAAGAAGAGCAGCAATTTTTGTGTTATCGCGAAGTATGAGAGAGATTGCCACTGAAATGATACAGGATTTGGGCGGGACATCATTAAAAGAAAGGCGTTTTACGTTGCACGGAATCTTCTGGCGAAATTACAATCACCAACTTTCTCCTCCGAATGCGAAAATATTTTATTGACACCGACCTACATAGGAAGAAAGGTTCATCACGATAAAATAAGGGAAATCAGAGCTCGTTCTTTCCGCGCGCTATACGAGATTGCAATAATAGAGAATTGTGAAGGTGGTTCGATGAACCCTCTGCCAGGCACTTAAATGTGATTTGCAGAGTATCCACGTAGATGTAGATGAAGATGAGTCCAACAGGGTTCAATTTTTGGTCCACTCCTATTCCTTATATATGTGAACGACCTTCCGCTTAACATTTAACAAGCAAAATTGGTACGTTTTGCAGACGATACTAGGGTTATTATAAACCCCATTAGATTGAAAGCAACAGAAGAGATTGTTAATGATGTGCTCCAAAGAATTATTAAGTGGTTCTCAGAAAACGGATTCTCCCTAAAGTTTGAAAACACACACTATGTTCAGTTCTGCGTAACAAAGAGTCATACCAACAACTGATGTAGCACATGAGTAGGAGTCAGTAAATAGAATAGAATGCTCCAAATTTTGGGTCTACATACTGATGAAAATTTGAACTGGAAGAACTATATTATTGAGACTCTCAAACAATTACGTTCAACTACTTTTTCCTCTTCGTGTGACTGCTAACCTTGGAAACAAGCGAATAAACCTCCTGACTTATTTGGCATGTTTCCATTCAATAATGTCTTATGGAATTATTTTCTGGGATAACTCACCACTTAGAAAGAAAGTATTTATTTCACAAAATCGAGCAGTAAGCATCATATAGGTACGTCTTCAAGGAGCTAGGTGTTTTATCTGCGCTGTCACGATTTGCTAATGAAATTCGTTACAAATAACCTATCAGAATTTGAAAAGAGCAGTAAGCTCCATACTTACAACACTAGAGGGAAGATTGACCTTTGTTGCCGTTTATTAAAGCTACCTACGGCTCAGAAAGGAGATCAATATGCAACAACAAAAATCTTTGATCGTTTGTCCAATTATGCGAATAAAATGTCTGACAGGTAGCAACACACGTTTTAAATCTAATCTAAAATTATTAATCATGGGCAACTTCTTCTATTCCATGGACGAATTTGTATTTCTGACAGCCTGTAAAGAAAGACGTTTTTAAATGTACTTGCGTGAGCAAGACTAAAAAGTAATGTGTTCATTTATTTTACTACCAGTCTCATATACGAGTATATATCCTGCGAACTGACTCGTCCCACACAGTTTCGATAAAAGAATCGTTCAAATGATCTATGAAACATGTATCTGACTGCATTAGCCTATGTTATTAGTAGACTTCCTACACAAATGCAAACTGTGAAGAAGTAGTCTCAGAATATTCAATTCTATGGTGAGGGACTTACTTAGCCGTAAGTGCTCCGGCCATTGCTCGCCAGAGGTTTTCGCTGTTATATCACTAGTATGTTTATGTACACCAGCGTGTAAGCTCTGAATTTCTTATGCAGGCTAACACTGCTAACTCCTTCTATTGCTTGAATATGTAATGTATTGGAATAGCAAAATTTTATTTTTACGAAATAAGGGGCAAAAAAATCGTAACACAGAAATGAAAGTTATTGAATAGTAATTCTTACGCCTTATTTATAGAGAGATTCATATTGGAATGAGGTTCTTTCTTTACGCAACTGCTCTACGCCTTCATTGAAACTCATGGAAAATACTACACGATGATAAATGGCCATTAGCAATAGGCCCTAATGTTAAGGATAATAAAAAAAACTTATTTCTTTGTTTGACCTAGTTTCTACTATGAAGTAATGCTCACCACAATATAATTGATTTATTGCCTCCGTACACAAAACGGCGACTTAACCGCGAATAATAAATATTAGCATCTCGTCAATGTTATGGTTCGAAAGACAATGAAGCTAAAAAGCTTCACACACTAGCGACGGATTGCAGCGATCCGCCGGCGGGAGTGGCCGAGCGGTTCTAGGCGCTACAGTCTGGAACCGCGCGACCGCTATGGCCGCAGGTTCCAATCCTGCTTCGGGCATGGATGTGTGTGCTGTCCTTAGGTTAGTTAGGTTTAAGTAGTTCTAAGATCTATGGGACTGATGACCTCAGAAGTTAAGTCCCATAGTGCTCAGAGCCATTTGAACCATTTTTTGCAGCGATCCGTCGCATGGGCGACCTATCGCTTCGTAGATCGCATGTGTGTGGGTAAATTCTGCGATCGGTCGCTAATCGCTGGTGCGTTGAAATCACAGGCAGTCTAATGGATCGCATGTAGGCGGCCGCTGTGGCCGAGCGGTTCTAGGCGCTTCAGTCCGGAACCGCGCTGCTGTTAAGGTCGCAGGTTCGAATTCTGCCTCGGGCATGGCTATGTGTAATGTCCTTAGGTTAGTTAGGTTTAAGTAATTCTAAGTCTAGGGGACTGATGACCTCAGATTTCAAGTCCCGTGGTGCTTAGAGCCATTTGAACCATTTTGATCGCATGCAATTCGTGCACGCAATATGGCTCCCTGGCTGGTTATCAGAGGCGTGTGGCAATTTGGCGGCGATTCGTTTCCCTACTTGTTAAGCACGATTTTTCAGTTTTGTCTCGTTTCGCTTTGCCCGCACTGAGCAAGAAATTTACGTTAGAATTTGAAGTTATCCAGGAAACACGGTCTACTATGAGAATTTAAGTGAAAGCCAGTTTCCATTTACATTCAAAAGTAACACAAAATACACACTCCCATTTTGCAATGATTAGAATTTTGAAGCTTGTGCCTTAGAAGCAGAATTGATGGGAAGTTCATTTATGAAATAGTTATATGCATTATTAAAGTTTTAGCTTTTAAGCAGAGTGACATACGTACCTACTGTAATGTTAAGAGGGCATTTTAATTTAACTGCTCACGGCAAATGTATTACAAAGTTGCATCCAAATCCCTTGTCATCGCATACAAACTAACACTCTTCCATACAATCTATAACAAGAATTACGGTAGTCAGTAGTGCTGCTTTTGACATCATCTTTAAAGACACAGCGAATAAATTGAGTAAATACTTGCAGTTAAACTGTAAGAGTAACTAATAAAAAGGAATCGGCGCATCAAAATAAATTATAATTCTCATTTATTTTAAATTTATGTTACGCAAGTAATTCATGGAATACGGAGATCAACTGAACTGCCGTTAAACATAGCAGTTCATTTTCCATCGCATAACTTCTCGATACAATGACGTTCATAATACTGCTTGAAATTGATTGGCAAATCGCTCGTGTGTGGGGTGTAGCGAGCGACCGATGACAGGCGATATTGCGTTCGACGGATTGCTGCGATCCATCGCTCGTGTTTGTGTGATCCTTGAAAAGTCTTCCTCTGCGAGATCGAAGTCAGCGAGAAAAAGTATATCCGATTCAAATTACCCACACTGCGTCTGTGGTGTATCCATAGACCATATATAACAGACTACGCATGTCCCCGTCTCTGCCGTCTTAACGCCTGAAACTAACACCTAAGTCACGTGACTCGGGGCAGAAGGCCGAGTGTCTGTCATTACATCCTGTGTGAAGTGGAGCTGACAGTTACAGTTTCTCCCATTCGTAGCTGAAATCAAGCATTGATTTTGACAGTTCGAAGAAGTGTAGTACTACTATTATACATGTAGTAGTGCAGTTAGCATAGTTTCTCCGAAATTCCTGATAATGCAGTGCTTATCTTTTCTACATGTGATCAGGTTGTATTGATAATTCTTTTAACAAGCGACAGAATTTAGTGAATTCTTATTTCTTTTCTTTTCTTTCACTGTGAATTCTTGCAGTTCACCGCTTCCACAGGACTGGAAGAGAAAAAATAACAATTTCGAACGCAGCATTAGTTTTGTAAAGATTCCACAAGAATGTGTGTGAAATGCTGTAGTAGTATTTTGTAAGAAAGGAAATTCGGTTTGTGTATAATATGAGGTATTTACGTAAAATAAGCACATACGTTTTCTGACTTTTACTTAATCCAGTACAGATACCGAAATCATAACAAGATAGGAAGCGTAATATACTACAAAACATTGATTATGCTGGCGTAGTAAACTAGATATTAACGATATGTCGCCTCAAAATCTTAGTCATTCAACAAGTTTTACATCCAACGACCAACATCCATCCTAACTTTCAACTTATGGAAATACCTCTGCAAGTAGTTTTACATCCAACGACCAACATCCATTCTAACTTTCAACTTATGGAAATACCTCTGCAAGTATTTTGAAGTAATTCGCTTACACAACTGATATATTTGTCACTTTACCTAATCTGTAGGACATAAAACAAGACTTATCTAAGCATACGTGAAGGTCTTTACTTCTGCATCTAGTAAAACGCACAACATTTTATTTGTAACAAAAATGTCATAAATTGCGCACTATAAATGCGCAATAAAATACTCGGCTTCTTGTCCCGAGTCACGTGACTTAGCTGTTGTTTCAGTAAAATGACCTGATGCCCAGTCTATGTTATCTATAGTCCAAGGTGTAGCACATAGCAAACATACACTGCGAGACCAGAGGCGTAATTTACGATCTCTTGAAGTATCATATTTGACGTATTGTTTGATTGAAACGCTACAACTTTATCTCAGAATACTCAATGGGCAAAATGCTTGGCTGTTTCTTCTGTTTCGCATAAGAACAGGTCACGTTACTGCACACTGTATGAGCAGAAAGGTTATGCTATGTTCAGAAAATTTCCAGTGAACTGACAGGCTATTGTAGTGTAACCAAGTTGTGACAAAAGCTTTGACAGTGCAAGACAATGACTTTCGAGAACATAGTGTCAGAAAGTGAGCGACAGGTGTGTGTGTGTGTGTGTGTGTGTGTGTGTGTGGGCGCGCGCGCGTCCGCAACCGTTTTCCGAGGACGTGCGTTAACTAAAGTCGGTCAAGGATCGCTGAAGGAAGCGGAAGTGACCTCGCGTAGTAATCAAGCTGGCGTTTTGAAAACTGCTTCCATATTCTCTTGTTTGTGCAGCAGAGGAATATCTTGTCCATGCCCCCGCATCCAGCTTCGCCTCTGAAGTGATCGGCCAACATTTTACGTGCAAACTACAATTCCTCCTGTACATTTTTGAGTCGACGATGGAGTCACGTGTAACCAAAAGTAGCTACATAAGTTGTTATCCTTCAAAAGCTTCAGTAATAATAACAATTTCGTGCTGCTCAATGTCATGGTGCAAGCCCCTTCGGTGACTTGCGTGTACCTAACCTTCCCTAGTTATCCAACTGCGAAAACGGGACCTATAGTTCAACGTGGAATCCGAACCACGCGTCGTTTCTGGTGACTCCTCACATCATCATAGGGAGATGAGGGCAAAGTTAAAATGCAGACTGAAAATTCCGCGGTCCGACTGCGATTCGCCCCGTGACCTCTCAGTATCCACGCACGCGCCTGACAAAAGCTTTAATTAAAATTAAAATATTATTGTCTAAGTATTTTTGGTTGTTATTGAGCAGGAGAATTACTCTTAAGATGCTCTTAACGTTACTTGACGTTTCAGAATTCGGCATATTATTACGAAATACTACGGAACGCACGAGTATTTGATGCATGTCGCGGACCGCAGCTTGACAATCACTGGTGTAACCTCTGTTGGTGCAGTGGGCCATCAAAACAGGAACGACCTCAATATACACTGCATGCTAGTTGCAAAACTAATTCGTATAAATTTACATAACAGGTAACGAGTAATTATCGTGCCTCCCATTTAAATAATTAACGAGACGAACGCTCTACTGACGGATCCAAAGACAAAATACTGTTATTTAAACACTATAGTGCTACACAAAAATCCAAGGAAAAGAGAAACAGCCGGCCGGTGTGGCCGTGCGGTTCTAGGCGCGTCAGTGCGGAACCGCGTGACCGCTACGGTCGCAGGTTCGAATCCTGCCTCGGGCATGGATGTGTGTGATGTCCTTAGGTTAGTTAGGTTTAAGTAGTTCTAAGTTCTAGGGGACTGATGACCACAGAAGTTAAGTCCCATAGTGCTCAGAGCCATTTGAACGATTTGAAAATAGAAACAAAAGATCGGAGACTAATTGTAACAAGGCATATGATTGCTCTGAATAGTGCCACATTCTGAATGAAACAGAGTACTACATAATAAGCGCATGGATTGGGTGGGCTGGTATCTGTTATCACTAATCAGCGTGCATACCATTTGTCGCAGTAACAACTTGCTACAATACATATTGAGTGAGAGTGCTTATTTTTGTACACGCGCTGGTGACACACATTCATTTTTGAGCACTTGTTAATCAATTTCGCTTGGGCATATCTAGTAGTGTGAACAAACCTAGACGATATTCAATTTCCTTTCTTCATTTGCTTTATCATTTCGAGCGTGACGAGAATAACACTTCACTGTCGTTTGGCGTGAATGATGTAACTTACAGACTATCATAAAACAAGTATATTTATTTATTTAGCGAATGGTACATATAGTATTACAACACATTTAATGAAGAAAACACGCAAAACGTACCAGAACGAATTTTCACTCTGCAGCCGAGTGTAAGCTAATTTGGAACTTCATAGAAGGACTCGAAACTAGAAGCGCAGTCCGGCACACAGTTTTAATCTTCCACAATGTTTCAGTGTGGGGCAGATCTGAGATATAAAGAACGAATAAAATGGAAGCCAGAACAGACCCGTGCTGTAGTCCATTGTCTCTGTTTACTTGCAGTGTTGCGTTGTACAATGCGAAAGAATTTGTCTGACAGCGTGCTGCTGATTAACCTCAGTATTGTGCAACTGCCTTTTCAGATTGTGTAGAAGGCCCTCTTTCCAAAGTGTGTCATAACTAGCACAAATGACAAGCGAAGGTCAGTAGAGATTTGTGGGTCTGTGAAAAGATCTATGCGCGAAGCATACAGAAACTACCAACGTCACACCTTAGCAAAAGATGGGGCAGAGAACCCGAGAAAATTCTGGTCGTATGTAAAAATTGCTAAGCGGGTCTAAGGCTTCCATTCAATCCCTTGTTGACCAGTCTGGTGTGGCAGTTAAAGATAGCAAAACGAAAGACGAAGTTTTACATTTCACGCTCAAGAAATCGTTCACGCAGGAGAACCATACAAACATACCGTCATTTGACTGACAGACTCCCGCACGGACGACATAGAAATAAGCATACCTGGTGTAGAGAAGCAACTTAATGATTTGAAAACAAGCAAATCACCAGGTCCGGATGGAATACCAGTCCGATTTTACAAAGAGTACTCTACGGTATTGGTCACCTTACCTAACTTGCATTTATCGCGAATCTCTCGCTCAGTATAAAGACCCAAGCGACTGGAAAAAGGTGCAGGTGACTCCAGTACATAAGAAAGGTAAAAGAACGGACCCGCGAAATCATAGAACAATATCCCTAACTTCTGTTTGCTGCAGAATCCTTGAACACATTCTCAGTTCGAATATAATCAACTTTCTTGAGGTTAAGAAGCATGTCCACGAATCACCAGGGTTTTAGAAAGCATCGATCGTGCGAAATTCAGCTTTCCCGTTTCTCAATGGTGTATTAAGAACTATGGATGAAGGGTGACAGGCAGATTCTATATTTCTGGAAAGCATTTAACACGGGGCTCCATTGCAGGCTGTTAACGAAGGTACGAGCATACGGAATAACTTCACTGATATGTGAGTGGCTCTAAGTATGTTGTCCTCGGCGCCGAGTGTTCATCAGAGACAAGGATTTTATCAAATCTGCACTTATTTGTCGGTGATGCCGTGGTGTACGGCAAGGCGTCGAAGATGAGTGACTATAGGAAGATACGACTTAGACAAAATTTTCAGTTGGTGTGATGAATGGCACCTAGCCCTAAATGTCGGAAAATGTAAATTAATGCGGATGAGTAGGAAGAACAAACCTGTAATGTTCGGGTACAGTGTTAGCAGTATTCTGCTCGACACAGTCAAGTCGTTTAAATACCTGGGAGTAAAGTTGGAAAGCGATATGAGGTGGAACAAGTATTTGAAAACTGTGATATGGGAGGCAAATGATCGACTTCTGTTTACTGGGAGAATTTTAGGAATGAGTGGTTCACCTGTAAAGGAGACCGCACATAGGACGCTGGTGCGAACCTATTCTTGAGTATTGTTCGAGTGTTTGGGATCCTTTCCAGGTCGGATTGAAGGAAGACATCGAAGCAATTCAGAGGCGGCCTGCGGGATTTGTTACCGGTAGGTTCGAACAAAATTTAATTTGTAAGGAGATGCTTCGAGAACTCAAATAGGGATCGCTGGAGAGAAGGCGGTGTACTTTTCGGGAAAATTGAGAAAATTTAGAGAACCAGAATTTGAAGCTGACTGTCGAATGATTCTGCTGCCGCCAACATACGTCGCGCGCAAGGACCACGAATGTAAGAAACGATAAATTAGGGCTCGTAGAGAGGAGTACAGACAGTCGTTTTTCCGTCGCTCTGTTTGCTAGTGGAACAAGTACCCTCCGCCACGCACCTTGCGGTAGCTTGTGGATTAGCGATGTAGATGTAAATCTACACAAACTACTTAAGTTTTTTTCTTGTTTTTGGAATCCTGCCTCTACATGTGTGATAAGAATCAACACTTGGCCTGTGTAGCTTCTATTTGCCCTAAAGCTAGCATACTCTGGAGAAATGATGTTTCAGATTTCTGGATTAGTACTACTGAGCAGCGGTCTTTGCAGCAGTTTGCAGCATCAGCTTAACAGAATTATGCAGAATCCTCAACGCAGACCAAGGTTCAGTAGTACGAAATCTGGACTTCGAAATGTCCACACACTGTGACATCGCCTATTCATCCACAGATGTGAAGTTTTTTTTCATACTTCCCAGTCGGAAACGGTGATTTGTCATTCTGCCGGGAAATGAGTATGCGGTATACTGCCCGGGTCTGTAAGAATGGACGTAAATATACGCAGCTAACTCTCATGGCAGTTTCTTCTACGAGGAGAACTGAATTCTACAGTGAGAGTGTAACTTGCCTCCAAGTTAGTACTTTTGGTCAATAGCAGAAAAACATTCATCCAACATTTATATCGGGCTGTGGATACCTTCAGAAGAAAAACTGTCTCATCTGTGGAAATCTTGCTTCTTAACAGCGTCCATCTTCCACGACGGTAAGACACTGTGAGTTTATGACGTGTATGATTTGTTTAAAAGAATGATAGCATTTTCTTCTGTTTAATGTCGTGGTTAGTCGATTTCAGAATTCCAAATTTCAAATTATAGTGGGTGATATTTCATTGTTTATGCAATGCGTCACTTTTGGATATGGTTCAAATGGCTCTGAGCACTATGGGACTCAACTTCTGAGGTCATTAGTCCCCTAGAACTTAGAACTAGTTAAACCTAACTAACCTAAGGACATCACAAACATCCATGCCCGAGGCAGGATTCGAACCTGCGACCGTAGCGGTCTTGCGGTTCCAGACTGCAGCGCCTTTAACCGCACGGCCACTTCGGCCGGCTTTTGGATATGATCGAGACTTTCTTAATTGATGCCTGATAGACTATAGTGGACGCAATAGTTCTCCTTAAACTTAGAAAACCATTGATTTACCTCTTCGTGTTTTGTCGCTGCTCTGTAGTAAGTTTAATAAAACATACATGTTTAACTGCAACAAAAGAATTAAATCTGGAAAAATATTAAATACGACAAGATTTGTTTTAGAGTTAAGGCTACCCAACTCTGAGACACGAAACCGGTCTGTGTAATTATTGGTGCAAGTACGAATTTCCAAATGCTCACTGGTGACGCAAAACAAAAATTTCTGTCAATCAACAAAAAGTTATAACTTTTTAGAAACGGTCTATTTGAAAACGAATTTGCCATTTCGCTGGTGTTCGTCTAAGGGGTACGTGGTATCAGATCAGCCATTCTCCCGTCCGGCAATTTGTTCACGCTTTCTACGAATATATAGGTAGACGCTTTATAATTCTCCTTCTTTGGATATTTTTTCCGTGACCGACTAGACACTGACTTTTCTCGATGGGCATTATCGTATTGGGAAATTATTTTCCCTCTCCTTCACATAGTTATCAAAGATGGCATCATCGTTCGTCTGAGTAGTCACAATTTCGTGCGCAAAAGTAAAGCTCCCTAAACAAACGCGACTGTGTTTCTAGATCGATGTCTAGAAATGATTTACTTTTGAATACATTATGGGCACAGCAGTGATCAATGTCTTATAAATAATTACTATTAAAAACAGTCTTGATCACGATTTATTTAACAAGGTGACCGGTTTCAACCACTACTGTGGTTATCTTCAGACCATTGAGTAGGAACCTCTTACTGTTGAAGAATCACTACTAGTGTGGTTGAAACCGGTCACCTTGTTAAATAAATCGTGATCAAGACTGTTTTTAATAGTAATTATCTAGAAATGATGTAGGTTTTATGGTGGGGTGTCGCTTTCTCTCTTCAGATCAGCGACTGTGCGGAGACATTGTCTAGAGAAAACTGGTCTGTGACACATATTTTACGTCATTGCTCATGGTACAGGCTCATTTTTTTTTATCAGCCTCGGTAGATGCGCGATCAGCGTGGTGGATTGACAAGCGAAATGGGCCCGGGTTCGCTTGCCGGCCGTGTCGGATACTTTTTCCGCTCAGGAACTGGGTTTAGTGTCGCCCTTATGTTCGTAAAATCATAAAATGACGTTTCACTCTTGACATGGTGAATGGACATGTCCTGAAATCCAATTTTAAAAAACAGAATCTTGTGTTTTCCAGCCATTGTAAAGGTGCATGAAGGATACACCACAGTTCTCTTTGCGCAAAAGCCTTCCACATGTCGTGCTCTTGGACACAGTCACCCAATGGGAATATAAACTTCTTCATATTGCTCTTTTGCTTCTTAGAGCATGCACGTGAAAATATCCGCTAAAGTAGGCAACGTTAAACGTGATCGGCCTGCACTACAAATCTAGACTTAAATGGAAATTCTTGGAAGCACCATGCGATTCAATACTTTTGTCTTATGGACTGTGAGCGGTGTCACATTAATTATTTCACCTGTATATGACGCAAGGATCTCGATAATAAATTCAGAGAATCTGGCCCATGTACGTGCGAGTAGAGGGAATCCTTTTTACGTGCACAATCCGGCAATGAAGCAGGATGGGTATAAACGAAAGAGACAGCAGGTTCTCTTCTCATATCTCGACAGCTAGCGAACGATAGTTAACGTTGATAGACAACGTTGGCTAAGGCACGTCGGTAATGTCTCGAGGGAAGGTAGTGAGCGTCGTCTTGATGTTAATACGATCCTCGTAGCACGACGTCACGAGATTCAACGTCTGCGGCTTAAAGGACACACTTCTGCTACGTCTTCGCATTACATATAAACCATCGACAACGACAATGCCAATGCCAATGCCGATCAGGTTACATAGTTTTTTTCATCAAACTTATTTTTTAAAATTCGCTGTACCAGATACATGTTATTTTCGGAATATTCTGTTGATTAAAATTGGGATTAAGAGCTTTAAAATTACCACAAAAAGCAAATTAATCGTCCTCTGCGTGAAAGAGTGGATACGTGGATCCCTTGCGTTGACTTGTATACTGACTACGCAAGTGTTTATACGAAGCGACGGGTTTCAGAAGAATGTTCTTCCACTCATTACTCGCGGAAGACATTCTTACCAAGTCCCATAAGAGTTCGGGGAATATGTGTGCATCCGCACAGTTGGGGTGGGACACTACGAATGTAGTGTGTCGACATACAAGGTGAGAATGTGGGTCTCGCGGGAGGCGTGCGCGAGATAGTCCCTGCAGTCGCACTATCCTCTGTGCCCTCGGTGGCTAAGCTGGATAGAGCGTCTGCCATGTAAGCAGGAGATCCCGGTTTCGAGTCTTGGTCGGGGCACACATTTTCACCTCGCCCCGTTGATGTATTTCAATGCCCGTCAGCAGCTGAAGATGTTAATATAACTCTAATTTCGTTCCAGACAGCAGCAGGTCATCAATGGTGTCTGTTCTTTTGGACATGTCCGAAAGAACAGACACTATATCCATATAAGTATATAGTTAATAACGTCGTTGTGCAGCAGAAACTTGAGATATATACACTGATAAGCCAAAAGATTATGAACACTGCCCACCGCGATCTTGGATGCCGCCTGGTGGTGTTGGCACGTGAAGCGCTAACATTTTTTTTTGGTTTTAGGGCGCAAAACTGCTATGGTCATTAGCGCCCAGCCCGTGACTTAGGAAACAGTAAAAAAACCTAAATTGAAAACCAGCAGCAATGGGAACAAAGTCATAAAATTGGAGAAACCTAAAGCAGAAGGAAGGGCTAAAAATCCACTACAGAAAGGGGTTGGTTGTCCCCAAAAAAAGCTTCAAATGACTGACGTCATTTCACTAGCACTAATAAACTGGAGAACGCGGTCGGCTGAGCGCGTGTCATCTGCTAAAATCGACGATAGATCAGGCGATAGCTGTAGACGGGCGCGTAACGGATTAAAATAGGGGCATTCAATTAAAAGGTGTCTTACCGTCCACAGCTGAGAGCAGTGGGGACAGAGTGGGGGAGGATCGCCGCTTAAAAGATGTCGATGGCTAAAAAGACAGTGCCCTATCCGGAGTCTAGTTAAAATTACCTCCTCCCGACGACGCGTTCGGGAGGAAGAAGTCCAAGCGCAAGGAACAGCTTTCACTTCCCGCAATTTATTATTGGGAAGTGTTGACCAATGCGCGTGCCATAAATGAACAACACGACGACATAAAACGCTCCGTAGATCGCAGAAAGGAATCGATGGAATAGCTGGCCGAGGAAGAGAGACTGCAGCCTTGGCTGCAATATCGGCCGCCTCATTTCCATAGATACCAACGTGTCCCGGGAGCCAGAGGAACGCCACTGAGACGCCCCCCAGGTGGAGCAAGCGCAGACAGTCCTGAATCCGGTGCACCAGAGGGTGCACAGTATAAAGAGCTTGGAGACTGAGGAGAGAGCTGAGAGAATCTGAGCAGATAACGTACTGTATCCGCCGATGGCGGCGGATGTAGTGGACAGCCTGGAGAACAGCGTAAAGCTCCGCAGTATACACCGAACACTGGTCGGGAAGCCGAAATTGATTTGGGGTGTCGCCAACAATATAGGCACTCCCTACACCTAACGATGTTTTCGAGCCGTCGGTGTAAATAAATGTGGCGTCCGTCATTTGTGCACATAGAGCAGCAAATACCCGACGATAAACAAGTGTAGGGGTACCATCCTTGGGAAATCGACAAAGGTCACGGAGCAGGCAGATCCGGGGACGGAGCCATGGCGGTGCTGTACCCCAAGTTGTCAAGAAGGTTTTAGGAAAGCGGAAGGAAAGAGAATGGAGCAGTTGACGGAAGCGGACTCCCGGGGGTAGTAGGGAGGAGGAGCGGCCTGCATACCCTACATCAAAGGAGGCGTCGAAAAAAAGGTCATGGGCTGGATTAGCAGGCATGGAAGACAGATGGCTAGCATATCGACTCAGAAGGACTGCTCGCCGATTGGACAGCGGAGGTTCAGCAGTCTCAGCATAAAGGCTTTCCACAGGGCTAGTGTAAAAAGCTCCAGACACTAAACGTAATCCACGGTGGTGGAGAGAGTCGAGACGCCGAAGAATAGACGGCCGAGCAGAGGAGTAGACTATGCTTCCATAATCCAATTTCGAGCGCACTAAGGCGCGATAGAGGCGGAGAAGGACCACTCGGTCCGCTCCCCAGGAGGTACCATTCAGGACACGGAGGGTGTTAAGCGATCGCAGACAGCGAGCCGAAAGATAGGAAACGTGGGAGGACCAGCACAGTTTCCTGTCAAACGTAAGACCCAAGAATTTAGCGACGTCTGAAAACGGAAGGTTGACAGGACCTACATGTAAGGAGGGCGGAAGAAACTCCTTACGTCGCCAAAAATTAGCACAAACGGTCTTACTGGGAGAGAAACGGAAGCCGGTTTCGATGCTCCAAGAGTGGAGGCGATCGAGACATCCTTGAAGACGTCGTTCAAGAAGGCTGGTCCGTTGAGAGCTGTAGTAGATCGCAAAATTGTCCACAAAGAGGGAGCCCGAGACATCAGGAAGGAGACAATCCATAATTGGATTTATAGCGATGGCAAACAGTACAACACTCAGCACGGAGCCCTGGGGTACCCCGTTTTCTTGGGAGAAAGTGCGGGAGAGAGTAGTGTTCATCCGCACCCTAAATGTGCGCTCTGCCATAAATTCGCGAAGAAAAAGGGGCAGCCGGCCTCGAAAGCCCCATCTTGAACAGTGTGCGGAGGATGCCTGTCCTCCAACAGGTATCGTATGCTCTCTCCAGATCAAAAAATATTGCTACCGTTTGGCGTTTCCGGAGAAAATTGTTCATGATATAAGTGGAGAGAGCAACAAGATGGTCAACTGCAGAACGATGCTTTCGGAATCCGCATTGGGCAGGTGTTAAAAGACTGCGGGATTCCAGCCACCACGCTAAACGGTAATTCACCATACGCTCCAAAACCTTACAGACACTACTCGTGAGAGAAATGGGGCGATAGCTAGAGGGGAGATGTTTGTCCTTTCCAGGTTTCGAAACAGGAACGACGATAGCTTCCCGCCATCGTCTGGGAAAAGTACTGTCGGTCCAAATTCGATTATAAAGGCGAAGGAGGTAACGCAGACTATGGGTTGATAATTGCAGCAACATTTGGACGTGGATACCATCCGGTCCTGGGGCGGAGGAGCGAGAAGAAGAGAGTGCATGTTGGAGTTCCCGCATGGAGAAAACAGTATTGTAGCTTTCGCGATTTTGAGAGGAGAAAGCAAGAGGTCGCACTTCCGCTGCACGTTTCTTCGGGAGAAACGCTGGCGGGTAATTTGAAGAGCTCGAAATCTCAGCAAAGTGCTGACCCAACGAGTTAGAAATTGCGACGGGGTCCACTAATGTGTCATGCGCGACAGTGAGCCCAGAGACCGGGGAGAAACTAGGCGCGCCTGAGAACCGTCGAAGCCGACTCCAAACTTCCGAGGAGGGAGTGAAGGTGTTAAATGAGCTAATAAAGAATTTCCAGCTTGCCTTCTTGCTATCACGGATGACACGACGGCATCGCGCTCGGAGCTGCTTATAGCGGATACAGTTGGCCAAAGTAGGATGGTGGCGGAAAACGCGGAGAGCACGTCGCCGCTCACGTAGTGCATCACGGCATGCCTCGTTCCACCAAGGAACTGGGGGGCTCCGGGGCAATTCGGAGGTGCGTGGTATTGAATGTTCCGCAGCTGTAAGAATAACGTCGGTAATATGTGTGACCTCATCGTCGACGCTGGGAAAGTGACGGTCATCGAATGTCGCTAGAGACGAAAAAAGTGTCCAATCGGCTTGGGCAAACTTCCAGCGTCGCGGGCGCATATATGGCTGTTGAGGCTGCAGTCTAAGGACACATGGAAAGTGGTCACTCGAGTGTGTATCATCAAGGGCGAACCATTCGAAGCGCCGAGCTAGCGGAACAGTACCGACCGCAAGGTCCAAATGAGATAAATTTCTCGTGGAGGCAGACAAAAATGTAGGGACCCCAGTGTTGAGGCAAACTAGATCTGCTTGGTGGAAGACGTCTAGCAATAGTGAGCCACGTGGACAAGGATGTGGAGATCCCCAAAGCGGGTGGTGGGCATTGAAGTCCCCAACCAGCAAATAGGGGGGTGGAAGCAGACCAAGAAGATGAAGGAGATCAGCTCGTGCTATTGGTGTGGACGATGGAATGTATACAGTACAAAGAGAGAACGTGTATCCGGAAAGGGAAAGACGGACGGCGACAGCTTGGAAGAAGTGTTTAAATGGATTGGGTGATAATGGAGAGTTTCATGGAGAAGAATCATGAGTCCTCCATGTGCTGGAGTGCCTTCAACAGAGGGGAGATCATATCGGACAGACTGAAAATGAGGAAGAACAAAGCGGTCATGGGGACACAGCTTTGTTTCCTGAAGACAGAAGATGACCGGCGAGTAGGATTGTAAGAGGATCGACAATTCATCCCGATTGGCTCGAATACCGCGGATATTCCAGTGGATAATGGACATAGGGTGAACAGAAAATGGAGGAATGTGACCAAGGTCGCTGTCAACTCAACGACTGCTCTGAGCTTGCGACCGACAGCATGGAATGGCATTCAGCCGAAGGCAGAAGATCCTGATCCATAGGTTGGTCAGGAGCAGCTCCTGCCACCAGCGACCGGCCGGTTGATCGGCCGCCAGCAGTGCGCCTCGGCGACACAGAAGACGGCCGAGGGCGATTTCCGCCAGGTGGTGCTGTAGATGGGACACGCCTTGGCGGAGAAGGAGAGGAACTGGGTTTCTTTGTAGCCTTCTTGGAAGTATGATGTTTAGAGGAAGGAGGAACCGATGGTTGGGAAGTTGCCGTACGTAAAAACTCTTCACGAGTATGCTCTTTTTTCGAAGTCTTGGTGTCCGACTTTTGGGCTCGAGATTTAGCAGAACTCGACGAAGGGTGAGCCAGAGAGTGGGCAGGCGAAAGTGGTGAGGTTGAACGGGCGATCTTTGCGCTGGCCGATCTGACGACCATGGCACTAAAGGTGAGGTCGCAAGTCTGCGTGGCCGCCTCCTTTGTTGGCCGAGGAGAAGCAAGGACAGTGCTGTATTTTCCTTTCTGAGGCACGGTGGGCTGTCGACTGGCGAATAATTTTCGAGCAGCAAAGGTCGACACCTTTTCCTTCACCCTAATTTCCTGGATGAGATTTTCGTCCTTAAAAACGGGACAATCTCGAGAGGAAGCGGCGTGGTCACCCATACAGTTGATGCAGCGAGGGGATGGAGGTGGACAAGCACCCTCATGGGCATCCCTGCCACATGTAACACATTTGGCCGGATTGGAACAGGACTGGCTGGTGTGATTGAACCGCTGGCACCGATAGCAACGCGTAGGGTTTGGGACGTAAGGGCGAACGGAAATTATCTCATAGCCTGCTTTGATTGTCGATGGGAGTTGAACTTTGTCAAATGTCAAGAAGACAGTGCGGGTTGGAATGATGTTCGTGTCAACCCTTTTCATAACCCTATGAACAACCGTTACACCCTGGTCAGACAGGTAGTGCTGAATTTCTTCGTCAGACAGTCCATCGAGGGAGCGAGTATAAACGACTCCACGCGAGGAATTTAAGGTACGGTGCGGTTCCACCCGGACAGGGAAAGTGTGTAGTAGTGAGGTACGCAGCAATTTTTGTGCCTGGAGGGCACTGACTGTTTCTAACAACAGGGTGCCATTCCGTAATCTGGAACAAGACTTTACAGGACCTGCAATTGCGTCGACACCTTTCTGAATAATGAAAGGGTTGACCGTGGAGAAGTCGTGACCTTCGTCAGACCGAGAAACAACAAGGAACTGTAGCAACGATGGAAGAACTGACTGTGGTTGAGACTCAGTGAACTTAACGTTTGTGAGCAGACATAGTGTAAGGTGAGGAAACCATTGCGGAAGAATCCCCCATGATTACCGGCGTCTCCGATGGCGCGCTCCTCCCTTGTGGGGGCCCTCTCTGAGGGCACTCCCACCTTAGGTGATTGTTCACACCTCAGGTCACACCTCCCGACAAACGGACGGAGGGACCAATCGGACCTTTCGGAAGGTATCAGCTCGGGTAATCACCCCTCCCTGAGCCTGGCCGTTACCAGGGGGTACGTACGTGTCCTACCTGTCTACCCGGGGCGGGGAATAATGCGTTACCCCGTCACCGGCTACGCATGGAAGTGCGTGGGTCGGCCTTCAGACACGCACAGGGAGGAAGAAAGAGAAAGGGAAAGGAAAGAAGAGGTCTCAAACGCCGCAGCGGAGAAAAGGGTAGAGAGAAGAGGAAAGGAAAAGAGAAGGACAAAGGAAGGATGAAGACTTACAAGCAAGGAAGGCGAAGAATGTGGTACATTTACAAGCGTCCGTCTCCGGACGTAGGCACAAATCAGACCCCCAGAGGGAGAGAAAGGAAAGGAAAGGAAAGAGCCAGAGGTGAGGGGGGGGGGGAGGCGAAGAGGGGGGATGGGGAATGATGCGGAAAGGGAAGGTATGCAGCCCGGAAAGGAAGGAAGGCCACATCAGCTCGGGGTCCCGTGCTCGCTACGCACGTATCCACAAAAGAGTTGTGGATCCCCTGGGGGGGAAGCGCTAACTAAAATATATTAGCGGAGCAGACACGGACGAGGGATCATCCGAGTCAAGATATGGGCTGCAAATGAAATCCATTTCCATTGAGTCAAGCGAGTTTGACAAAGGGCAGATCATCATTACGGAGTGTCTATGAACGAGTATCTCGGAAACGGCACAGCTGGTCGAATGTTCACGTGACACTGCAGTGAGCATCTACGAAAGAGGTACAAGGACAGTGAAGCTACCACTAGGCGCTAAATGGTTGGACGTCCACGTCCCTTGACAGAACCTGGGGTCCGGAGGCTTGTCTGCTCTGTAAAGTAGGGCAGTGGTGATCTGTGGCATCTCTGACGTAAGAGCACAATGCTGGTGCACGCACAAGTCTTTCGGTGTACACCGTTCATCGCACATTGTTGAACATGAAGCTACGCAGCAGACCACCCCCGCGTGTTTACATGTTGACCCAACGACATCGTCAATTACGATTGCAGTGGGTACGGGGCCATTCGGCCATCGATCAACGGAAACGTGTCGGCTCTTCGGGTGTATCACATTTTTGCTACGTTAGGTCCATAGTCGTCTCCACGTCATCGAGGTGAAAGGTGGCTCGAAATGTGCAGCGCGACATGTACTCAGGCTGGTGGGAGAAGTATTATGCTCCTGCGCTTACATGGGACCTGTTGTAATGGAAGACACGCTGACAGCTGCTAGCCAACCATTACACCCCTTTCCTCAGTGACAGCGATGTCATCTCTCCGTATCTCGGAGCCAGAAACGTGGTACATTGGTTTGAGGAGCTTTGAAGTGAACACAGGTTGGTGTCTTGGCAACCAAATCCGCCTGATGGAAATCCTACGGAACCCATCTGGGTCGCTATCGGGCGCCATCACAGCGTAGGTAAATCAGAGGCCCGTTATTTACGCAAATTACATGACCTGTGCGTAGACATCTAATGCCACATACTTTCACAAACCTACCAACAAACTGTCGGATCCCTGATAAACGGAATCAGTGATGTATTTCGAACAAACAACTTATTAGGCAGGTGGTCATAATGTTTCGGCTCATCAGTGTATACTAGGACATTTACGGACTTAATGCACGTTGCGGGCACGTCAGTAAGATTTTTTTGGAATCAGTTACATTACGTTCCATGTCTTTCACAATAACACTACAAAGAGAAACATGTCTGAGGCATGTTCAGTAGCAGGTCACTGATTATACGAAAAGCAACGATACCAGAACAGAACCCTGCGACAAGCCCTACATTCCATGACCCCCTTCTAAAGCAATAATAAGACAGTATATTAATAACAGTTGGAAAATAATGCGCTAGTTGCTGCAGCTACTTTGTACAGAAGATTTCCCTGTCGCAGATTTTTCTCTAGACCATAACAATATAAACATAAGTGTATTTAAACAAAGACAGTTACGATAAATTTTTACGTAATGATGAAAAAAACAGGCGTTCACTTACGTGCTACTTGTGTGCTGGTCCCAAGAACTGACACCTGTGAAGAAAAGAGAAGTCTGACATTATTATCTATGAAAATAACATGTTTTGTTTCTGTTTGAAAACTAGCTCACTTTGCATATAAGTTGAGTTCACGTATAACAGAATTCTAGGAGAAATCTAAAATAAAACACACACACACACACACACAAATAGATACGTGCAGCAGTTCCGTTAACTGAATACATTGCCAGCAGCCTTGCAAAGTCAGTATTCGAAAATACAACACTAGCGATAAAAGTATTTTCCAGTTAACACAGGTGTTTCTGGGTATGGAACCCTTCCATACTGCAACCAACTTCCGGATGAAAGCAATATTTCAGTTACGATTACAGTGCCCTTCTTCTGGGTCTACTGGTGCAATTTTGTTGTCCAAGATCCTTTTATTTTGACATAACTGCTTTAATGAGCATGGTATTACATTACCATTTAAAAAACGACGCGATTATTGGTTTCTTGTGCCGGGTGGAGTGGGAAACCTTATTGTAATTGGTTTCCTGTGGGAATCTGCGGTTGTCTATTACACCTTGCGGTGTGTGCCATGACTGGTAGTCATCGACGAATGGGTTATGGACTCTTGTTTTCGTCATGCTGAACATAGGTCGTCGTCGGGTGGCAGTTACTCGCCTGTAACGCTGCATCTCGCGTTGTTTGTGCGGCCTTTTGAGCTGTTATGGCTGGCAGCCAGGATGGTGCAAACCTGAGGCTACCCTATCGTTGTTGTTAAGACGTTTTAATATTTCAGTGGCAGCCCGGTAGCAACGCGCAAACGGAAGAGCGAGCGCTATTATCGACTTGAGCAGAACAACAGATCTGCTGTCGCCGAACATCGTGAAGATTGCGGCAAAGAAATAAAATTCAACGAAACGTATATGCTTGCAATTCAGCCAGGGATGATCGAACGCAGTATCAGAGAGGAAATTGTGCTTTTAAAACATGATAACAACATGAACAGACAGGATGGTAGGTTTGCACCATCCTGCCTGCCAGCCATAAGAGCCCCAAGAGGTCTCTCAAATATATCGAGACGCGCACGTTACCGGCCAGTACCTGCCTCCCCGCGATCTGTGCCCAACATGGAGAAATCAAGAACCCACTCTCCACACGCCAATGACTACCGATCACGGTACACACTTCAAGGTGTAACCGACAACAGCAGGTCATCACTCCCCGCACTGCCGCGCGGGATTAGCCGAGCGGTCTCAGGCGCTGCAGTCATGGACTGTGCCGCTGGTCCCGGCGGAGGTTCGAGTCCTCCCTCGGGCGTGTGTGTGTGTGTGTGTGTGTGTGTGTGTGTGTGTGTGTGTGTGTGTGTGTGTGTGTGTGTGTGTGTTTGTCCTTAGGATAATTTAGGTTAAGTAGTGTGTAAGCTTAGGGACTGATGACCTTAGCAGTTAAGTCCCATAAGATTTCACAGAGATTTGAACATTACTCCCTCCACTACAGAAAAACCTATTTCATTAAAGTTTCTCAGTCCTTCGTGAACGAAAAAACAATATCAACCTTTTTAAATTAACAGTCATGCTCAGGAGAGCAGTCATGACAAAATATAAAGACCCTGGGTAACAAAATTAGACTAGCAGTCCCAGGAGGCGGCCATTGTAGCCGCGAACGAAACACGGGTTTCATCAGTGATAGTTATTTACAATACCACGCGGTACCATACCTGCAAAATTTTCATGTTAACTGATTCTGACCGCGGAAGCCTACGCAGTTATATATGCAATACAAAAATCTTCCACTTCCTGCGATTTGAAACCATTGTGGAGCAAAAAAGAACCTACGATATCCTAAAATATTAAAGCACATCCCCGAAAAATTAAGATGGTGCTGAAAATATAAATCATATCAAAGGAAACTGGGAAGAATTTTACATTCGTCATGGAATGCGGGTTTGCACTCTCATCTCTTACTTTAACACTTTTTTTACATATGATCGTCTAGTTGAGTTTTATTAATCTTGCTCAGGAAAAACAGGTAAGAACAATCGTTTGAAAATGAGAAATACTGCTCGACATAGAAGAGAAATAGTGGTAATTCTAATTACTTGGCAGTGCGTTATTCAGTACGGCCATGGCCTTCATTAACTAAAGCTGAGCTTCCTGTGTATTGTATATTCCCTGTAGTATAATTTTGTTTAGCTCTCTATTTTTATTTACTCTAAATCTAATGGCGTAAATTCATTCTCTGCCTTAAAGAAGTATTACTATTATTGCTTTTATTCTTTAGAATTTGCAGAATCGTCGAGGGGAAGCGTTATTTTGTAGATAAATCTTTGTTGTTATTTTGGCTACCCAGGCGATTGATTTAAAATTAAAGCCACTGTCACTGACGTTTTTGTGTAAACTGATATTTTATATAGTCGTTAAATAACACGTTGAAGGCATACATTCACTCACAGCTCAGATCAGCCATACCACTGCCCCTACACAAGCACACCTTGCTTATAAGAAGGTTACACGAGCACTTACAGACAATTACACCAATATGTGTATCTACAGTCGCTTGTATACATTATCAAGTGACAGTATGTCTGCTATAATTAACGCCCTTGAAGGAATAATACACTAACATTTTTGTACATCTTTCTCGGTCACAAACTAGCTCGCTTTCTTTACGTACAGCAAGTGAACTTGTAAACTGTAGATACAGATGAAACTTCCTGGCAGATTAAAACAGTGTGCCCGACCGAGACTCGAACTCGGGACCTTTGCATTTCGCGGGCAAGTGCTCTACCATCTGAGCTACCGAAGCACGACTCACACCCAGTCCTCACAGCCTTACTTCTGCCAGTATCTCGTCTCCTACCTTCCAAACTTTGGTAGAGCACTTGCCCGCGAAAGGCAAAGGTCCCGAGTTCAAGTCTCGGTCGGGCACACAGTTTTAATCTGCCAGGAAGTTTCATATCAGTGCACACTCCGCTGCAGAGTGAAAATCTCATTCTGTAGATACAGATGTTTATTCTTAAATGCTGCAATGCAGTATTGCATTATCGATTAACAGCAACTTTCTGAAAGTCAGTTATCTAAATGAAATCTTGACAGATACGCATAAATACTCTATCCGGGAGCCAAATACTATGATAAAATGGCGGGTGGCTTCAGAAAAAAAAAACAACAACCGTGATAGTCACTGAGTGGAATCATACAGTCCTGATATGTTGGAGCACATAAAACGTTACGAACTCCATCCACAACGTTGGATTTTGAACACCAGGCTTTTTAGCTGGTAGCTACAACTTACGCCTTTCGTACTTGTGAGCCGTATTCGTTAGCCAGGTAGAGAGGAGAGAGAAACAGAGAGAGAGAGAGAGCTACGTTTCATCGTGGAATACAAACGACGAATCACTTTGACATTTGCCACATACCCAAGGTATTGGCAAAGCTAGAACTTACGAAAAAAAAGAGTACTTACGAAAAAAAGAGCATTTACGAAAAAAAAGAGCATTTACGAAAAAAAAGAGCACTTACGAAAAAAAAGAGCACTTACGAAAAAAAAGAGCACTTACGAAAAAAAAGAGCACTTACGAAAAAAAAGAGCACTTACGAAAAAAAAGAGCACTTACGAAAAAAAAGAGCACTTACGAAAAAAAAGAGCACTTACGAAAAAAAAGAGCACTTACGAAAAAAAAGAGCACTTACGAAAAAAAAGAGCACTTACGAAAAAAAAGAGCACTTACGAAAAAAAAGAGCACTTACGAAAAAAAAGAGCACTTACGAAAAAAAGAGCACTTACGAAAAATAGAGCACTTACGAAAAATAGAGCACTTACGAAAAATAGAGCACTTACGAAAAAAAGAGCACTTACAAAAAAAGAGCACTTACGAAAAAAACAGCACTTACGAAAAAAAAAACAGCACTTACGAAAAAAAGAGCACTTACGAAAAAAAAGTACTTACGAAAAAAGAATACTTACGAAAAAAAGAATACTTACGAAAAAAAGGAAAGGAATACTTACGAAAAAAAGGAATACTTACGAAAAAAGGAATACTTACGAAAAAAAGGAATACTTACGAAAAAAAGGAATACTTACTAATGACCAAAAATTTAGAATAATAATATTTATGATGTGAAAGGTATTGTGTAACGCACACGCCATTTTAGCAATAAGAAAAGGGGGTCTCTGGTTTATTGGTATAATTTTCCAAAATGTGGTACAGTTACGAAGGAAATCGAGTTAAAAAATATCTCTTGTCGTGGCTATTAACAAAAATTCTGTGGGGGAGACAGGTCTTAAATGAATTTCCGTTCACCTAGCCAAACAGAGTGCACGTGAAAGTTCCTCACAGGTTAAAACTATGTGCTGACCGAGATCCTAACCCAAAACTTCGACTTTCGCAGGAAATGTTTTTACAGACTGAGCTGACCAGGCCTAACTCACCACTCGCCTTCGAAGCTTAAAATCTGTCAGCGCCTCTACTCTCAGAACTGAAGCTTGCGGTAGCTACTAATTCAACAGCTCACGAGAGTATACTCCAAGGTGAACGAAATGCCAGACCTCTCAACGCATTGCCTTCTACCCATAGCATCAGAACGTTTATGGGTCCGCCGTGTATTCACCAAGTCCTTCACAGTGTCTTTGTGACGTGGAAACGCCCGAAGCATCCGTACATTTCCCGATTCGACCACTCTGTTGGATGCAGAGACACAGTGCGACGTGTAATGAACTCCACTTACTGGCAGCGTTGTGTAAGGTGTCTGTGAGGGATTCTCTGCGCTCCCACACCGCGTTGGCTATGCGTTTGGTGTTCTGCACTACCCCTATCAACTCTGTGAGTCCCGATAACACTATCAGCAGTGACCACATTTGTCCATCCTCCCTGTCGTTCCATGCATCAAGGGACATAGTAATACTAAGCATTTATACAGGGTGATTTTTTCCAGTGTACAAACTCTAGTGATTGGTCGATGAGAGGATATGGAGCGAAAAAGATCTAATGAACTTAAGCCCGGAAACGCATGGTCTCCTTGCTAGAGACCATTTATTCAATCATACGTCGTTGCAGAGACTGCGGTGTAATAGTGCTGTACAATGCGGACACAGTAGTGTGTTGCAAATGGTCTCCATGTGCCTCAACGCATACGTGTACGCGCCGTCGCATTTTCTGTCTCTCACGTTCACATCGGCCAGGCTACACCGAACAGTTTCAATGGCAGTATGAATACGCTGCTCCGGTGTCTCCACATCTGGAATGGACTCTACATACACGATACTTTTCAGATGGTTCCGTAACCAGAAATCGCACGGGTTGAGATCCAGTGAACGAACAGGCCATGCAACTGGACCCCCTCGTCCGATCCGTCGACCAGGGGAGACACGATGGAGAAGCGTCCGGCCGTTAACGGCGAAGTGGGCTGGAGCACTATCTCGTAGAGCCGCATAACCCTTCGAATTATCAATGGCACTTCTTCAGCAGGGGAGGCACGGTCATCCGCAAGAAAAGCCGTTAGTTCCGGCCAATTAGGTGAGGTGGAAGGAAGACTGGTCCCAAAATATGGTCGCCAATTATCCCAGCACCCACATTCCGGCTGCACCAATGCTGATGATTCGCTGTCATCATACCAAGGAGGTTCTGCAAACTATCCCACAGATGACTGTTATGAAAGCTGAAGATACCACGTCCGCAGCTCGTGGTCGTGCGGTAGCGTTCTCGCTTCCCGCGCCCGGGTTCGATTCCCGGCAGGGTCAGGGATTTTCTCTGCCTCGTGATGACTGGGTGTTGTGTGATGTCCTTAGGTCAGTTAGGTGTAAGTAATTCTAAGTTCTAGGGGACTGCTGGCCATAGATGTTAAGTCCCATAGTGCTCAGAGCCATTTGAATCATTTTGAAGATACCACCCCGCGTAAAGGTGGCTTCATTTGTGAATAGAATGGATGACCCAAATCCCGGAATCGTGGTTGCCTGGTGAAGAAGCCACTGACAAAATTGCTCCCGATGTGGAAAATCTGTCCCTAGTAAGCTCCGCACACGCTGTAAGTTATAACGGTAGTAACAAATGTCATGCAGAATGATCCACACGGTCGTCTGGCGTACTCTGTACTGGCGGGTACTGACACGGAGGTCGTCTTTCACAATATTAATCACATTTCTCTCCAAGTCTGGTGTCCGAACATTTCGGGTACGTCCTTCAGAATTTCCTGCTTCCTGAAACGACCCTCCCTCAGACAAACGGCGAAACACTGTTCCGAACATTGAATGCGTGGTGGATGTCGCCGGGGATAGCTCTCCTATACAACCTTGCTGCCCGCCGCCCGTTGCCATTTACCTTTCTGTAAGTAAACACCATGGTGGCAAACAGGTATGATTGAATAAATGGTCTCTAGCACGGGAACCATGCATTTCTGAACATTAGACCTTCTTTGTTCCGTATGCTCCCATCGATCAATCCCTAGAGTTTGTACCCGGTGGGAAAAATCACTCTGTATACCCATCAACTGTAGGAAAATACGTCAGAAATATTTCCAAAAGCTTGAATTAAAAGACCTGCCATAGCATACGAATTGCCGATAAACTTCCCTTGTCGGCAACCGAATATAATACATTATTAGGCATAGGACCTTCACTTCCAAGTCAAGTATCAGGCTTTCTAAATTAGAAACTCTTGAGACACAAAAACTCGCCATTTAAGTTCGACACATGTTGACATTAAATGTTTAGGGCAAATGTCATCTTTACTTCTCTCCCAACCATTTTTCTTCTTCTTTTACATTTAAACTTGGGTTCAATGTTCGCAGATAGCGACAGTGGTTAACGGGACTTAACTACGTATTGAACTACGAATGTATGTCTGCTCCTGGGTACGCCGTGTACTATAGTCCAATAGGCGTCTTCCATGTCTACAGGCCTTTTCCAAAGATACTATATCCTCTTGTGATACTTTGTGTGCTTGTTAATACTACATGAAATTCAATACCGTACCTAAGGAGCCTTCCCTTGTCTCGTTTCCGACGGCGCATTCACTATTCTCCCATAATTCTATTCCTTCCGCTATTACTCCGTTCCAGGCCCCCTGCTTATCACTTTTTCGTCGCCTTTTACATACTGAGCTATAGGTTTAATATCATCATATACTGAACCGTTCCTTTATTGTCTGCTTGTGTAACTGAACTCTTATTGTTGGCAACGGTTCTCAGTCGTATTGAGCACAGCTGGGGTGCTATCGATTTGTATGTATGCGCCTTGGATGATGCTCGAACCACTCGCTGAGAATTTTGGCCGGTGGTTTAGTGATGATGAATGAGAATAGCGGAAGGGGCAGTTAAATGTCACTAAGGATGTGACCTCATGAGAGTATATGCGACTAGAATGAAACGGCAGCTGAATCGTGGAGTATCCACAAACAAAATTAACATATCCTTTAACGAAACTGAATAAAAATCCCTGATGCTACAGCTCCTCAAGATCATTATTTTTTCAGTAGAGGCGACAATAGTGCCTCGAGAGAGGTTCATCAACATTTCGTATGTCTGTACTAATACAAAACTTGGAAATTTGTGGTAAGTTCCTATGGGACCAAACTGCTGAGGTCATCGACTCCTAGGCTTACACACTACTTAATCTAACATTAACTTACGCTAAGGACAACACACTTACCCATCCCCGAGGGAGGACTCGAACCTCCGAGCGCGCGCGAGCGAACCGTGGCCAGGTGCCCTAAACCACGCGGCTACCCCGCGTGGCGTACTAATACAGGTGTACGGTCAAGAGAAGAAACATCAGCAGGATCGCAGAAGGTGTATTTCTCAGTATAGGTAATCAACGAATTTTGCAGTTATGTGCTTGGTTCTTACTGCGCTAGAGCCATCACGTGCAACATTTCTTGACAGCGCTTCGTGATGTTTTTCACTTTCCGTCAGTTACATCTAAAATTCACACTCATCCACTAGCCAGGGCTAGCCGAATACTGCGAAATGTTTTGCAGCTACATGGCTCCAAAGCCTCTAGCTAACCGCGATGCGATGTCGTAACTCCGCAAGTGACGTCTTATCACGTTGAGAGAAAAAAAAGTAACTCGCGTGCTACAAGCAAATTACCTCTCGCCATTCCCAGAATCGCTTGACCTGACTGAAGGACATAGGTAATAATCTTACATACTGGCCAATGTTTCCTCAACCGATTCGCAAAGTTCTGCCTTCCTAACGTAACCGCTTTAAGCAGGAGACCAGAGAGAAACCTAGATGCACTTTTTTGGTTCAAATGGCTCTGAGCACTATGGGACTTAACTTCTGAGGTCGTCAGTCCCCTAGAACTTAGAACTACTTAAACCTAACTAACCTAAGGACATCACACACATCCATGTCCAAGGCAGGATTCGAACCTGCGACCGTAGCGGTCATGCGGTTCCAGACTATAGCGCCTAGAACCGATCGGCCACACCAGCCGGCTGCACTTCTTTAATACAGCGTGGTAGCAGAAACGCCACAGCCTCTCGCAGGGCAGTTGCCAACACGACGCAAGAAAGACAGTTTTCAAAGTTTCAATAACGCATAAACCAGACGTTTTTGAAACAATAATTATTTCTTCACTACGAAGTTCTCGGTTCATAAACAGCGACTAATTGCGAGTAAGGTGACAAGTGAAGCATTCGATGAACATTGTTTCTGTGTTTTAGTCAAGCAATCCAGACCAAGAAAGTTTGTACCCCGTAATCTGATAGGGGTCGCCTTTAAAATGTTGTACAAACCATCACCTTGATGGCGATAATGAGCTATGATGTTACTAGGGTGTAGAATAATAACCGCTACCAGTCACAATAAAAGATGTTTCTTATTTAACACACGATCGGTTTCGGGAATTTACATGTTTCCACACTCAGTTTTCGGAGTTCACTGCTTAAATAGTCGCAACTGTAATTGTCACATTATTTGCTTTTTATTTAAACAGTGAACGCTATTACTGACTGTGGAAACATGTAAATGAAAGTAAACTGCCTGAATACGGATACAAGCACGAAACCCGTCGTGTGATAAGTACAAAATTACCTTATGTTATTATTGGTAGCGGCTACAATTCTACACTCAATAAAAGAAGTCACGAAGTTCAACTCAATCCGTTATGGATAAAATTCATTTACGACATTACTGTTTTAAAACGCGTCATTATCGTTAATCAACGGCAGCTCTGAAATTGTTCACTGAATTTAACACAGTAAGCGTTTAAAGAAACAGTGTGGAAATCGTTCATTAAAATGTCCGGCTCGAGTTCTGATTCGTGAGTCTATAGCAAAGACATTCTGTACCCGGGTTAACGACTGCTTAACATACTACAGTCTTTGACTGATAAAGTGAAGATATGTCTACTAGGCAACACTTTGGAGGTGTCGCGTACGGGCCATTCAGAGCCCTGTGCAGACCGAATCGCGTTTGTGCGAGCCCCTTTCAACGGTAGACATTCTCGAACTGTGTTCTGGAGTAGTCTGCTATTTTTTGCTTCCATCTTGCTACGGACGACTGGTCTCGGAGCCTGTTTGTGGACGCTGCGTATTTGAATTGATTGCTTTCCGATGGTCATTCTCATGCAACGAGCTACAAGAATTAAGGCTAGGTTGTGGCATGCACGTGCTGCATGATGTAATATTTTACTGGCAACGTTTTCAGGTCGGCAAATATACCTTCACTCGTGTGAAAATTTAACTATTGTTATAATGGGTAGACGGTGTTCCAGGCTCGTGGTACGGTGTCGGTATTCACTGGCTCGTATTTGGGTGTAGCGTGTTGGTTTCGTCACTCTTCCACTGCTTAACACATTCTGGCGTATATAGAGATTTCTTTTGTACTGATTCTCATATGTCGTGGACTTGGCTATGCGTGGTCCGTCATGTGTCGAGTGTAAAGCCATTATTTTTTTAATGCTTTTGAATTGAGAACTTTCACATAAAGCGATTAATTTTCCTTCTCCTATCATTTATGAACTCGGTGCTATATTCGGTCTGCACACGTGCTTTCATATTAATTCTTTCTGTACCTGACTGGTGCTGGTATTTTACTGTGAAATCTTCCTTCGGAACAATTATCAGCCAAAGCAAAGGCAAACTGCTGTCAGCAAAATTATTATTGAACTCTTTGCATCCCTTCACAATTTGCAAGGTAAGTTGTGTTTGCGGGACTCCGAGAAAGCGTGTGTTTCCATATTAAGTGACATATATTTCTTGTTCTTGTGCGGACCCACGTTAGGCTATCAGTGTGATATTCACATCCTTCACTGCACGTGGTGTGACTACAAAGCAGATTATATATATCACACACACAAACGGCGCGCGCGCGTGGAAGTTTAAAAAGTTAAGGTGATCTTGAATTAATTCATATATTCATTCACGTCCCCCTTTCTTCCTGTTGCGCAGCGAAAGCATCTCCTCTTGAATATGTTTACAGAACTGTCGTCAGATAGTGTTATTTCGTGGGTCAAAATATTTTATAGAGAGGTACACTTTTTTTCAGGCCATTTTATTGAAGTCACATATTTTCATGTACTCACTTCATGCAAAGCAGAAAGGTAAGAGGCTTTCAGATGCTGCATAATTTAAAAAAATTCGTAAATGTCTTGTATCGCTTTGTTTAACTCTGGCCTTAAATCACCTTCAGGATTATGTTCTTAAATAACTAAATAGCTGCGTGCCACGTGTTTTCTAAAATGCATAGCAGCTGTCGGCGATCGCCTTCAAAAAATGTTCAATCTTCAGGAAAGACTTAACAATTTTCGTCGAGGTCACGCTTTTTTGTCAACGATGAAATTAGTGAAGGTAGAACGAAAACTGTATATCTTCCAAGAAATACCTATGTTGTGCAACATGACTGAAGAGGGTAGGCATGTGACTTGCCCGTGAAATAGGTGCATCGTTAGGCACACCGAAGTCGGCAGTACATTCCAGGTTTTATCGACATTCAGCAGCGAAAAACATTCGTTCTTCTCATACTCTGCAGAGTTTCACTGTGGCTCAAAAATTTGTTTGTGGTACCTCGTGAAAGGGAACGTTCGAAAAGTTACACGGAAGAGACAAATTCTGGATGTATTCCTACAAGTTGGAAACGAAGCAGTAGTCAGCTGTTTGATTGTTCCGAGGTGAATCCAAGGCAACAAATGTGCAATTTCACGAAAATGATCGCTTATTTCCTATACTACACTCGACCGGTCGTGGCCTGTTGTATCTCACGTCGTTACCCCTGACGTTTAGTCCACCCTTCTGACATTGCAGTGTGTCAGCGTACCTACATCGATGCGAGGCCAAGAACGGTGAGGATTTCGGCAGTTGTTCCCAGAAGCCACCAGCGGTGACAGCATTTTTTAGCCATGCCTTGCACGAACATCAATGGTGCACAACATTGACATCATCGTGTTTGCAGAGCAAACAAGCGGAGCGCCCGTTATCTCCTCCGGCATCACGGGTTCTGTATAGTAATCCATGCGGCCTTACAACACGCAACCCAGCGAGTCAGTGTCAGTTCATCCGTGGAGTATATTGGGAGTTCGGTAGGTTTCATCAAAGACAAAGCCACGGATTCAGGACTCTTCGACAGGCAGCAGATAATCATCGGCAGACAGGAGTCTGTCTTCGCCAGTTGCTGGTCAGAAGGAACGAGTTACGTGGACCGCAACTTTCATTAGCAGCAGTCGGACGAGTGCTGCCAGCGGTCTGGAATCTGTCGCCCAAAAGCAAATAGCCTTCGAGGATAGGGACCACCACAGCCGTGGCAGGGGCGTGGTAAAAGACCTTGTCTTTGGGGTGGGTGTTTACTTCTGCATGTGACTTCTCGTTTATGGGAGTTCGTTCTCAGTCTGGACAAAATTATGTGTTTAATCTGCACCGTATGTATGCATGTATGTTTGAGTTTTGCAATCAACAAATGCTCATGGATTTGGACTAATTATTTGTGCGTATTCTTTACAGCCCTGAGGAACGGTTAATGTTAAAAAATATACAACAATTTGTTGGTCACAGCTCATGCACTATCTGATCAAAAGTATCCGGATGCCATATGTAATGCAGAATTGGCCACTAAATGTCATGATAAGAGAACTATCGTATAAAAAATACCAAATATGACAGCGTTACAGTTGAGTTACAGTTAGGAATGTAAACACATAAGGGATATTACATTATATTAGGATGTGAATTTGTTAACTCTTGGCATACTTTGTGGTTAGCAGCAGGTTTACTGTATTGTGTTAAGTTTAAGAGCGGTGATGTGCTCAGTTGTAATTGGTCATTTAGAACCAGCTGTGGGTTTAGGGCTAACTGTTTGTTAATATCAAGTGGTTCTAGTAGGCTTAGTTTTCTGCCTTTGTTGGCTATATGTAGAACTTCTGTGTGTGTTAGATATTTGTGCCCTCCTTTGAGCACATGTTCAGCAATGGTGGAGTCTGATTTATTTAATCTCCAGCTGCGTTCCTGTTCAGCCAGCCTTATTGCTATGGCCCGGTCCGTTCGACCAATGTACAGTTTATTTCAGTCGGTCCAGGTTAGTTTGTAGGCCCCACTGCTGCTTAGTTTATCTGTTTTGTCCTCGCTGTTGAATAGGAGATTAGCTGTAGTGCCTCTTCCATAAAATGTTTTGCAGTTTTGGGATTTCAGTGTTTTGGCTAGTTCGTCTGATAGCTCACCTAGATATGGAATAGTACACCAATTGGTTTTTGGTGTGATAGTTATTGCAGAGGGGGCATAAATGTAGGGCAAGCTTTTCCTTCTTTGTTTCATGTGCTAGATTTTGTCAACTAATTTGGTTCGTAAGAACACAAGCTCAAAATGGCTTTGAGCACTATGGGACTTAACATCTGAGGTCATCAGTCCCCTAGACTTAGAAGTACTTAAACCTAACTAACCTAAGGACATCACATACATCCATGCCCGAAGCAGGATTCGAAACTGCGACCGTGGTAGCAGCGCGGTTCCGGACTGAAGCGCCTAGAACACAAGCTCCTTGTATACAATAGCCAGTAGTTATCTGAAGATGGCCTAATAAGCCGAAAACTAGTTCATACAAATAAAAATCAGTAGAACAAAAAAACGCTGATGTGTTATTCAACCCTCAAAGAAGAAATTATTTACGGAATGATAAAATAGTGTTACCGGCCGCAGGTCAGTATTTAGTAAAATCGACAGCCAGTGCGAAAACATTTTTCCGCGCAGCCACATCGTCACGTCCAATCGCCTGATAACCGACCAACTGTGTTAGTACTCCCAATATTTGCATGTCATGACTTTCCACGCGGTCTGTGGCCGCATCTGGTACAAACGAGAGGTTATATTACACATTCATAAGCAACTGAATTATAGATAGCTGTCGTGTGACAGAGCTCCACTCGTCACGGCGGATGCAATCGTTCAGACACGTCACGCGAGTGGGAAGTCATCGGACGTTGTACAGGCCGATGGCGTGGCAGTCCAACGCAGGTCCCGCACTGTCTGGACTTTGCAAGAGCCTAAGTGTCAACAGAGCACTGCGAGCGCCTGTACTCGGGGAATTCCCACGCCTCCACTCAACGCCCTGAGGCAAGAACGTGTTGAAGATTAAGGTCGCCGCCGACTGCAGAGAACTGCACCAACGGAGGGACGAGCGAAACTACAGCAAATCTACATATACATCGCTATTCTGCAAATCACGCTTAAGTGACCATCTTCACTCTAGTTCTCTATTACTCCACCCTCGAACAACGCGCGGAGAAAACGAACACACATATCTTTACGTGCGAGCTCAGATTTCCCTTATTATATTATGCATTTGTACATTTAGAGAAAGCTTTTGACAATGTTGATTGGAATACCCTCTTTCAAATTCTGAAGGTAGCAGGGGTAAAATACAGGGAGCAAAAGGCTATTTACAATTTGTACAGAAACCAGAAGGCATTTGTAAGAGTCGAGGGGCATGAAATGGAAGCAGTGGTTGGGAACGGAGTGAGACAGGCTTGTAGCCTACCCCTAAAGTTATTCACTCTGTATATTGAGCAAGAAGTAAAGGAAACAAAAGAAAAATTTGGGGTAGGAATTAAAATACATGGAGTAAAAACTTTGAGGTTCGCCGATGACACTGTATTTCTGTCAGAGTCAGGAAAGGACCTGGAAGAACAGTTGAATGGAATGGATAGTGTCTTGAAAGGACGATCTAGGATGAACATCAACAAAAGCAAAACGAGGACAATGGAATGCAGTCGAATTAAATCGGGTGATGCTGAGAGAATTAGATTAGGAAATGAGACGCTTAAAGCAGTAAATGAGGTTTGCTATTTGGGGAGCATAATAACTGATGTTGGCCGAAGTACAGAGGATACAAAATGTAGACTGGCAATGGCAAGGAAAGCGTTTCTGAAAAGGAGAAATTTGTTAACATCGAGTATAGATTTAAGTGTCAGGAAGTCGTTTCTGAAAGTATTTGTAAGGAGTGTAGCCATGTATGAAAGTGAAACATGGACGATAAATAGTTTAGACAAGAAGAGAATAGAAGCTTTCGAAATGTGGTGCTACAGAGGAATGCTGAAGATTAGATGGGTAGATCACGTAACTAATGAGGAGGTATTGAATAGAATTAGAGAAGAGAAATTTGTGGCACATCTTGACTAGAAGAAGGGATCGGTTGGTAGGACATGTTCTGAGGCATCAAGGGATCACCAATTTAGTATTGGAGGGCAGCGTGGAGAGTAAAAATCGTAGAGGGAGACCAAGAGATGAATACACTAAGCAGATTCAGAAGGATGTGGGTTGCAGTATGTACTGCGAGATGAAGCAGCTTACACAGGATAGAGTAGCGTGGAGAACTGCATCAAACCAGTCTCTGGACTGAAGATCACAACAACAACAACATTATGATGATCATTTCTCCTTATGTAAGCCGGCGTCAACAAAATATTTTCGCATTCAGGGGGGAAATATGACGATTGAAATTTAGTGACAAGATCCGCCGCAACGAAAAACGCCTTTGTTTTAATGATAAACACTCCGAATCCTGTGTCATGTCCGTGACATGCTCTCCCCTATTTCTCGATAATAGGATACGTGCTGCCAGTCTTTGAACTTTCTCGATGTACAACGTCAATCCTGTCTGGTAAGGACCCGCCAACGCGCAGTACTCCAGAAGAGGACGGACAAGCGTAGTGGAGGCAGCTTCTTTAGTAGATCTGTTGTATTTCCTAGGTGCTCTTCCAATAAAACACAGTCTTTGGTTCGACTTCATCACAACATTTTCTGTGTGTTCTTTCGAGTTTAAGTTATTTCGTAACTGTAATTCCTAGGTATTTAGTTGAAGTTACGGCCTTTCGATTTGACTGATTTATTGTGTAGCCGAAGTTTACCAGATTCCTTTTAGCTCCCACGGCCGCACACTTTTCATTATTTAGGGTCAATTGCCAATTTTCGCACCATACATAATCTTACCCAAATCGTTTTGCAATTGGTTTCCTTCCGATTATTTTACTAGAGGATAAACGACAGCATCATCTCCGAACAACCTAAAACAGCTCCTCAGATTGTCTCCATGACGTTGGGGAATGCCAGAAATCACTTCTTACTCGATGATTTTCCGCGAATTACTACGAACTGTGACATCTCTGATAGAAAATCACGAATCCAATTGCATTAATGAGGCGATATTCCATTCTCCAGATCAATATTGGACAACCACCGAGACCACAACAGCGCTTTCGGGTTCTGAAACCACCGCGCAACAAGAGTAACTGCGACAGCTGCACGTCACATGACAAAATATGCACGGGCGCGGTAACAACGCTACTGGAT
The DNA here is from genome assembly GCF_023898315.1 of Schistocerca nitens. Lineage (NCBI taxonomy): Eukaryota > Metazoa > Arthropoda > Insecta > Orthoptera > Acrididae > Schistocerca > Schistocerca nitens. Next base: position 370,998,767 of record NC_064618.1, read on the forward strand.
GCTGTAAGCAGGGGAAAATGCCGCCTGTACTGATCAGCCGTAGTGCACGTGGATAAACGCCAGAGGGCTGGGTAAGAGCGCATCGAAACCGTGTGAGTCAAAGCATCCTGACTGCCTACAGGCACCACCGAGGCAGGCACTGCAGGTTCTTTCGTTCAGATGAGTATTCATTTGTTTTTCTACAGCACCTCCCACGCGACCAATGCCTCCAGCGACGCGAAACTCCACCCTAAGGCAAATTAATTGTCAGAATGGCGCAATGTTCACTCGATCATCATAAGGGTTGTTATGAGGTCTCGTAGGTCATATGACCTCAGTCCTGATGAGCATACCAAGAGCGTCGCCTACCGAGCCATGCTCACCTTGGATCCAGCTTCAGACTTTCTCCAAGGAGTAATGGGAACGAATACGTGGAGGAATGGTGACGTTCCTTTCGAGAAACACCATTAAGGAAATTTAGAGAGCCGGCATCTGAAGCTGACTGCCAAACGATTCTACTGCCGCCAACATACATCATGCGTAAGAACCATGAAGATAAGTTACGAGAAATTAGGGCTCGTAGGAGGCTGACACACAATCATTTTCCCGTCGCCCTACTTGCAGGTACAACAGGAGGGGAAATGACAAGTAGTGGTAGAGGGTACTCTCCGCCACGCACCGTACGGTGGCTTGCGGAGTATCTATGTAAACGACACTGGTGTGGCTAGAGATCTGAATGGTTCCCCAAAGATTTCCGTTTCTTCTGGAGTCTATGGCATGACACATCGCAATCTTCATCAAGTCGAAAAACGCTGATACATGCTATTAAGAAGATATCTCTTGCGAAATTGCTCATGAGTGTAGATCAGAATGTCTAGTCGATCCAGTGTCTCAGGCACTGGACTTACAGATGATAGGAGAAAGAGCTTATATCGCCTTACCGTTTTGCTTCTTTTTTTGTTTTTTTTTTAGTGTCTAAAAGTCAATGAATGCCGAGGTGGTTTCCCAAAAATCTGTAGGCGACTAAACTTCATCCTCAACTGAGGTAATAATGTACCTCAAGCCGATCGGCTGTTATACTCTAATTTATTTTCTATCGTACGCGAGCGGAAGGAGGGTTTGTGTTTAATTGCCAGTCGGCGTTAATACCAGCAGAGATGTAATCACTAAATACTTTTTAAATACGAGACATTTCATTTCACCGATTTAACTTTAAGTAACTTACAGTAACCATAAGATGCAAATTGTAAATATGTCAAAAAGTGTTTTATCATTTTATTTTGTTGGCAATGGATGCATTTTAAAATGGCCGTAGTCCGAAATGAGTCCTTAATGTAATCCACGATACAATATTGTTTATCTGTACCATATTAAAAATTTCAGTCTACGGTAGACATTTAAAATGGATTTATTACGTGATGGAGAAATACATCCGTGGTACATGCTACATTTTAAAGTTGTGCCAAAATGGCTTTAACTTTCAGAAATTATGTCGACGCTGTGGACCGACACATGAAGAAAGTAATATTGAATGGTTCCTGCGCAGGGGAACTTTCCATGCTCAATATTTATTGCGCAATACTGAGCACTGCTCAGTAATTTTGACCATCTGAGATTTGTATCGACGGTTTGCGCAGTATACTGAAGAAGATTGCTCAGCCTTAAAAATATCGTTCCATATGCTGTAGCATGTAAGGGTGGTATTGTACTATACGCGTCAGTTCCTACCGAGACCGATGGAAATGGAAGTCAGTCAGAATGAATTCCTGCAAAGAACTAAAGAAGTGTATGACAGAAGATGAGTAAGTGGGCTGTAAAATGTACGAGGCTACGTCAAAAATTACCCGCAATGTTGACGTAGTTGTTCTTACCTTGTTCACACTGACCTCTGTCCTCGTTTATTTTCTAGCTACGCTGCTGTGATCCTGATGAAAAAAATGGTTCAAATGGCTCTGAGCACTATGGGACTTAACAGCTATGGTCATCAGTCCCCTAGAACTTAGAACTACTTAAACCTAACTAAACTAAGGACATCACACAACACCCAGTCATCACGAGGCAGAGAAAATCCCTGACCCCGCCGGGAATCGAACCCGGGAACCCGGGCGTGGGGATCCTGATGAAAGTTTGATCCTAATTCCTCCATTTGTCTTCCTTTTGTTGCAGATAGTCCATGCCCGCCCCATTAGAAGTTTGGACCAACAACGAGTGGTGATCTGGCTTTTTTTGGTCGGGAGCAGTATCGGGGACGGCAATCCGTCAAAGGCTTTCGGCAGAATACGAGACAGTGTCTACAAATGGATTGCAAATGGTCGCACAATTATTAGGCATGGGGAAGGAGCCGGACGACCATCCACGGCCACAAATGATGCCAGCGTTCACTTGACAGAGCTCTGGTAGACAGATGAGTGACTATTGATGAAGTGGCAGAGCGGCTGCAAATTAGTCGAGGTTCTGCCTACGAAATCATCCACAATAGCCTTGGGTTTCATGAAGTGTGTGTAAGATGGGTCCCGGAACAACTCACAGCGTTGCATAAACAAACGAACTTGGCCGTACGCCAAAAACATCTGGATCGCTATGGTAATGAAATTGACAGCTTCTTAGACAGAATCATCACTGTTGAAGGAACTTGGATCGACCATTACAAGCCGGAGAGCAAAAAGAGTATGGAATGGAACCATCCATAACTGCCTAGCAGGAAAAAGTTCAAAACCCAGCCATCCGCAGGAAAACTGATGCTTACAGGCGGGCTAAAGCTTGCAATTCGAAGTTAACGCCGAGGACTATTGTCGAAATGTGTTGCGTTGTTGCACGACAATGCCCGTCCACATACTGCTGCCCACACGCTGAAACGCTACGAAACTCAAGTTTGAAGTAATGGCTCATCCTCCGTATAGTTCTGATCTTGTCCCCTTTCTTGCTTGGCCAACTCAAAAGCCATTTAAGTGACGTGGATTCGCCTCGGACCAAGAACTGGCGGACGCGGTACACACGTGTCTCACTGCTCAGCCGAAAACCGCTTTTTCTGAGGGAATCACGAAGGTTGTGCTACGACGGACCAAGTGCGTTGAAAAGCAAGGAGACTATACTAAAAAATGTTACCATAGTGTCGTATTTACATAACAATAAAAGCTACATTGTGGATAATTTTTGATTTACCTTAGTATATGAAAGCACCATGTGGTACTTTGAAGGAATAAAGTTCTGACCGACCAGGAAACACCAAATAGTTTGTTGTTTATAGCAACAAAGGAAACCGAAGATCACAGTTTGATGATAGTAAGCAGAAATGCTTATTTTATATGAGAAAAAGTGCCACCATCGCTGCGCCTTGAAAATGACTTATCTCTCACGAATAATTTCTGCGGCACGTTACCGCCATCCTCAGGCACCACCACTCCCAAAAGCGTATTATATTTCCTTGGTGCTTTTATTGTGAGGCCCCTGTTACTAGTACACGTGGGCTAGCTTTCGTCAGAAGCCTCTACTCGACACCGTGTTGTCTCCCAACACATGAGACAATACGATGTCATGTAGAGACTTCTAACAAAAGCTAGCCCACGTGTACTAGTAACAAGGACTCCACAACAAATGCACCAAGGAAATATTATACTCTTTTCGCCGTGGTGGGGCTCGAGGATGAAAGTAAAGTGCCGACGAAACTAATCGTGTGAGAAAGTCATTCTCGAAATACAGCTGTGGTGGTACTTTTGTCATATACGAGGGTAATCCCAAAAGTAAGGTCTGCTATTTTTTTATAAGTACATAGACCTGTTTATTTCTACTATGGCTTACATCAGTTTACACCTTGAACATTTAGCTATTTTTCGACATAATCACCATTTCTGTCGATGCATTTTTGTAGACGCTGTGGCAGTTTTTGTATTCCCATGTCATACCAGCTCGCCGCCATGCTTTTCAGAAAGTTATGAACTTTCACCTCGTCGTCAGAGCTGAATCACTTTCCGGCCAAATGTTCTTTTAACCTAGGGAACAGGTGATAGTCACTGGGCGCCAAGTCAGGACTATAGGGTGGGTGGGTGATTATGTTCCAGTGAAACTGTTGCAGGAAAGCGAGCGTTGTCGTGGAGAATGTGTACGCCCTTGCTCAACATTCCTCTTCTCCGGTTCTAAATTGCCCGTTTGAGTTTTTTCAGAGTCTCACAGTACCTGTCAGCGTTAATTGTGGTCCCAGCGATTCAACTCCGACGAAGAGGTGAAAGAAGAGGTTCATAACTTTCTGAACAACATGGCGGCGAGCTGGTATGACATGGGCATACAAAAACTGCCACAGCGTCTACAAAAATGCATCGACAGAAATGGTGATTATGTCGAAAAATAGCTAAATGTTCAAGTTGTAAACTGATGTAAACCATTGTAGAAATAAAGAGGTCTATGTACTTATAAAAAATAGGAGACCTTTACTTTTGGGATTACCCTCGTATATCATCAGCTGAAGCCTCCTGTCCATGCAATAGGATGGACATGCAATAAATGTTTATTTTTCTTACAGAAATTCTCAGAATTGGTAAATAAGATCAGGTTACCTGTTGTAACGTTACCTATTAAAGGCTTTACTTTACCGAAGTATGCGATACCCTCCAAATTCAACCAGTTTATCGAGTATTTATGATTATAGACAAGTTATTGTGTATGTTACCAATGATTGCGTAACATGTCTCCATAAACAGTCAATCCATTAAATTATACTGAATAACTGACCCACACAAAAGTTAATATCACTTGATCACTGATACAGCAAATGTCATCATGTAAAAACACTAAGTTCATCTTAAATAATTAATACGAAGTACGAAAAATAGTGGCCAACTTCGGTATTATTGATCTCCTTAAATAAAAATCACCCAGTGAAACCTATTTGTTCACTAGGAGCGTTTTCACTCAGCATTCACCTAATCAATCCTATTTTAGACGAAAACCAATGTAATTCTTAATAATTCATGTTGTTTACTTATTTATGCAAATTAGAGAAGTCAGTTGACAAACTTCTAAAAAACGGCCTTTTTGTAACAAAGAATTATTCTGTCAAGTCAACAAATCTGTCTGTCATTTTAATAACATGTTAAATTATGTAACTTGCTGTAAATTAATAACTTTTCTGCACAAATTATGATAACAGATGTACATGTGACTTATAAACTATATCTCTTTTTAGTAGTTCTTTGACAAGGTTATAAATACAAGCAGCAAGAAGGGTTGAGGGCGCAGTCGGAACGTCACTTTGGTAAAATGTGTTTGTGTGTTATTGTTTGAGATGGATAAACAATGCAAAGAACATGTAAAGGAAGTACTACTTTGTGTTGTGTCATGGTCTTTGGTGGACAGTGGAATTAAGATGGCCACCAGAGTAATAAATATTTGAAGTTTACATATTTGTTGGTTTCGCTCGTTCTTTATCATCAAAAGCACATAAAAAACACGGGACCTCATGTTTTTAACCCTAGACAACCAGATTTAGAGCCAGCATCAGCATCGAGACACAGCAGCGATCCAGCAAGCAGCAGCGATTACCACAATGCATTTTAATGGTGCCAATCTAACATCAAGTGCTAACAAGCTCCGTAAATTGGAGTGAAATAGTGCGATTATAGCAGTTAGGAATATCTACGACTAGGCGACCATTACACTGTCCAGTAAGCGTAGATGTTTATTTTTCTTGCAACTTATCACAGCACATTCGTATGAGGAGGTAAGCTTTCAATCAGCACGACTGTTTTATTTAATTTGCAACAGTTATTGCAGCATAGAAATACGTAGAAAATTTACAGTTCACTTGCTTAATTTGCAGTTAGTTACTGTTGTGGTTGGCGAATCTATGCTGTGCGCAATTAAGTCATAGTTGTAAGTGACACATCCAGGGCACGAGATCTACGCAATAATGCTGTGCCGTTGTTCGTTTCGAACTTTCGCGCAGTGTATTGACATAATAGTAGTAATATTGTGTCAGTACAGAGCATATGAGAACCGCTGTTTAGGGTACCCATGTCACGAGTGATATTGTCAACTGGAAATGCCCGTATCGTGTGATTCGGGCACGCTGCCCAGGGCGTGATGTAGGCAGCGGACCTGCTACACGAGCCCACGGCAGGCCACTGTGGGAGCCGCCGCGCCTTGGCACGCGAGCCACGTGGTCCGCGCCGCCGCGCTTATCACAGGCGTATATGGGCTCCGCAGTCTGCAGCCTGCACAATACGACGCCTGTTGACAGGAAGGCGCAGCCGTCGCAGGAAGCGGCGCTTCTGCTTGAACATCCTGGTGCCTGCACTGGGAAACGAAGAAGAAATCGGCATGCACACGACTGCTTTCGTACCTAATAAGTTCCAAAGCGCCGCGCATTAAAACGATTTTCCGTACTCATACCTCAAGTGCTATCGGCAAAAGGGAGGGGGGGGGGGGGGGCAGGATCAAGGGTGTTGGATAGCCCTTGGGCTAAGGAGCATTTGTATACCCAAGGATCGTCTTAGTGTAACTATCCTACAGTACAGGGTGAAAAAAATGAATATTACACGCTTCCTCTTGCTTAGGCAAATGGAGCAAAGCGGTTGGTTCTCTTTGCGTTTTATACGGTCTGAGGTGGACTTCATGGGATTTACAGTGGCACTATTAGTTCATGAGCGGTTCCTAGGACCCCTCCAAAAAAAAGGTTTTTTTAAATATTTTTCGTCGTCACCAGCGGATCAAAACCCAGGCGAGTATTCCTAGACGGATAAGCATGGCAAATGGCTGAAATTTGTACGATATATTCTGAAGATCTCGATCTCTAACATCACTGAAATTTTCTACATATCGTAACCGTTTTCGTGATACAGACACTCAAAGTTACCCTATCTGTGTACGTAAAGTATGCACGTAAAACCAGTGTTATACAGTGACGAAGCATGGATAAATGTGTTGTAAAGTGTATCTGTTATCATCTGGGAACCCCATGTTGTTGTACTGCTGAATATGCAATTTTATTTTATTTTATTTTATTTATTTATTTATTTTTTTTTTTTTGTACGTAAAATCCGGTCTGTTGTGTAAAGTTTGTTTTGCGTTATTTCAGTTTCACATAAATAAACTATCTAAATTTTACTGACCAATACATTTCTTTTCATATGAGGCACGTGTCCTGCTGCAACAGGTAGAAGAAGGAATCCAGCGGAAGAATGCTCCTATCGGCGAACAAGAAACTGGAATATGTTCTTGTTTAATTAAAAGACTGACTGAAATGTGGGATACCAGCTGCCTCATTCTACCTTCCTCAGCACCTATAAAAATTTTTCCCAAAAACTTTAGCATGCGAACATATTCGCGGTTTTTTATGCAGTGGTAGTGGCAGTGGCAAAGAGACGGAAAAGTAATAAGTACTGGAAGATAGCAGACAGTGGTTGTGGTGCAGAAAGAGATAATGAGACAATGGCAGCGTGAGAGAAAGAGAGGGACACAGTGGCAGTGGACTACGACAGAACAGTGGTAGGAAAGGAGTGGAGGAGACAGTGACAAGTGGGGAGAAGGGGGAGGGGGATAAAGAGAAAGAGGAAATGGTAGGGGGTGACAGCTAGTGATAATGAGAGAGTGTACATGAGAATGACGAGGAAGAGAGAGACAGTGTCAATGAGAAGAGACAGCAGTAACAGGAAAACAGTAAGAGAAAGTAAAACGGAGACGGAGACAGTGACACGAGACACTAGTAGTTCGACCCTATGACTACGCTGAGCTATTGTTTTTAAACTGAGCCCAAGTACCTAACGTACGAGTGACCACAGGTAAAGACGAAACTGGTTTGCTCTTATGGGTTGCTGTTTAGAAGAGCAACTAACTACGCAGCTGAAACTGTCAGGTACAGTCGCAACTGCTACTTCGACATTATATGTTACTTGTACAGAAACTTTTAAAATTAATGTTACAGATTATTTTCTGATTAATGTTAGCAATGTGATATAACTTGGTAAAGACATTGCTCGTTGAAGATATCATAGCGCCAGAAAAATTCATTTTCGACCATGGGTTCCTCATCTCAAAATATGCAGTTTGGAATCCTTTACCATTTTGGCCCTAATGACTCGAGGCTCTCCGTATATCTCTGTACACATTCCGAAAGCTACCTTGCCTGAACTATAGACGTGATGTGTTACAGGCCCGCGGCGCTGCCACGTCGGTAGTGAAGCTGCTGGAGTCACACGTTGCAGCGCCTCAAGGACAGCATTGGGAGGGTTCTGCACAAGCCCCGCTAATAGTCTGCTAATAGGAACCGGCATCTCACCATGCCATGAACTACTCGTCAGCTATGCAGTAATGATCCGTTAAATGTCTAATCATTCAATCATTCATGCTACGTAACTTTAACAAGGAGAGAGTGCACGCACGCATTTTATGAGTTGTATCAGAGCGTTCAAATCGGCAAGAGATATTTTTACTGCACACGCAGACCGAGTACGATAAATCCCCCTATACTACAATTTGATGAACCGTCTTCGAGGAACGGGCTCACACTGAGGAACTGTGTTGCAGGAAATCGATGGGGTTCTTTTCAAAAGCACCAACCCAACATTTGTCTTAAGGGATTTAGCGGAACATAACCCTCATTGGCCGTCAGGGGATCTGAGCCGCCTTCCTGCCTAACATGAATGAGACCAGTGTCTCAATCAGTGCTGGACTTCACTCGGTACAATGGACCAATATTACGGAACATACTGATATCACATATCAACGACATATTGGACGCTCTTCTCAGTGCAGACACTCTGATAAGCTCACCTTGGCAAACAATTAGTATTTAAAATCTACAGAAATAGCTCCTACTGCACAGTAGCTATAGAAGGTAAGCTTAAAAACGTATGCAGCCAAATGTTAATTGAAGCTTGCTCGTCTACCGAAAGGGCAATTATAGAAATACCGTAAAAATGGAGTCCGTTTTGCAACCTGCACCAAGCAAGTAACGAGCAGCCCTTAGTGGCTCGCCATCACTGTTTTCTTTATCTTAAATATCCTTGTGACTAATGCCCTTCTCGCATATTTATTATTTTATAAATGGCATATAATTACGATAATTCCGTACTTATGCTCTACCATACGTTTTTAGTCATAATTCTGTGACCATGTTATAGAATATAGACCATTCTTTGATTTAAATTCTGAGGAAGACACTCCTAGGAGTGTTGAAACCCGGTTAATTCGTTTAAATATAGTGACCGAGGGCTGTTTTTCTTTCAATTGTAACCGTAAAAATGCTATCGCAGGATTTGTACTATAACCTCAACTAATTTTAGTCAGGTGTTTAAGTTGTCACTGCCACAAAAATTAGTGTCCAGAAGCCTGTGGATTACGAACCGAAACCAAAAGAGAAAAAGAAGACATTAAATATTGAATTCAGTTTTTAAATGTCTTTTTCACGAAAGAAAATCGAGTAAGAGCTAAGTTCACGGACACAGTAATCGGTCCTAGTGCTGTTGAAAAGCGGCTATCACCACGAGAACTCTACGTAGCCCCGTGGCCACTCGAGTCGCTATCAAGAATTTGCGAGTGATTTAATTTCATTCTCGACGGTAAATTATCACAAACTCTGTGTGAAGATAAATGTATGTAGTGAGGGAATGCTTTCTGAAGAAAATATGTACCTTCGTGATATCCAAACAAGCTGCAATTCTTCCGAAAATTTCTTGACAGACACGACACATCTGATACTATCCCCTAATTATTAATGTAAAACATTAAGAATCTCTCTCTCTCTCTCTCTCTCTCTCTCTCTCTCTCTCTCTCTCTCTCTCTCTCTCTGATGAAAAGTCACATGTGTACGGTAAAATAATACTTTGCGTGCTCTAGTGAAGCTTAAAACGATCATTATCGTTGTTATAACGCTTGCTCGTGTAGCGTAACACGTACAACATGAGTTCTTCAGGGACAACGAGCTGAGTCAGACCCACATCGAATCTGTTAACGAACGTCGATCTGGTACACCGTCAATCTGGAGTGTGGTTTTCAGAAAATACGATACACGAAAAGATATGATACGATAACGCACAGATGTTTACACGAGTAACAGACAGTTGGCTTCCCTGCATGGAGTCCCCGCCTTATGTTACTGGCGACTACAAGGGCATCCGGCCGCAAAGTTAAATAAAAGTAAATCAATCAAATCATGAAGACAACGAATGCCATATCGCGGGATGAACGGAGGGAGGGAGGGAGGAGGAGAGCGAGAGCGAGAGAGGGAGCTGTTAATTTTATACATTAATAATTAGTGGACAATATTATTTACTGATTAACTTCTCATGACTGGGGTTCACAATCATGCAGAACTTTTTAAAATACATATTCGTCATCGACTGTAGAAACTGTTTTCACTACTTCAATTTTGGCGTTAAGGCCGTTATCAAGTGGTGTACTGCAGACGGCTGAGCTTCAGAACATGTCAAACATTAAAATCCTCCGACAAGTACACGCACGACATAACGATGGCACGTGTACGTGTCTGAGGATTTTAATGTTTGACATGTTCTGAAGCTCAGCCGTCTGCAGTACACCACTTGATAACGGCCTTAACGCCAAAATTGAAATAGTGAAAAACAATTTCTACAGTCGATGACGAATAAAATATCTTTAAATAAAATGTTAGTTGCATTCACAGACTTTTTTCAGATGACGGTGTTAAGAATCAAGAAATGCTATTAGGTAAAAATTATATTTTTACATATGTAGTGTCTGTTCTTTCGCCCATGTCCAAAAGCAATGTCTGAAAGAACAGATACCATTTTGACCCTGCAGCCGCTATGAGTCAAGAAACAAAGCAATTAAAGACATTTGCTGCCAGTAGGCATTGATTTATATAAACGGGGTAAGTTGAAAACTTGTGCCTGACCGGGCTTCGAACTGGGTCTCCTGTTTACTAGGTAGATGCTGACGACTATGCTCTCCTAACACAATGGTCACCATAACCGCACAGACCACACTAGCATGCCTCCCGTCAGACCCAAATTCTAGCTGATACCACATATACCAATGATGCAGTGCCCCTGCTCATTAGCCTCATTAGTCGCGGCAACTCACAGATGCCCGTAAGAGTGCGAACTTGGTGTGCATCTGCACTAAATATCTCACTGAACGTCGTTTGTGTGCGTGTGCGTGTAGGCGCGGTTGTAGCTTTTGGGCGCTCAGTGGTGAGGTTATCAGCTGCTTTACACTCATTAAAACGAACGAATGTGGATAAAATCTCACGCACTCAAATTGATTACACAATCACTCTATCTCACATGCGCTAAAGCAACGGAGACAGAGTAAAAGTAGCTATATATGGGACTAAACCACAATTAAAACGACGAAGGAGCTAAAAGAAAGGCACAGGGAAATGTAACTGGCTGACAACTCAGAAAAAACATGGGTGAGCCAGTCACCCTGTTAACATATTAAAACCGTCTCCCTTAAACCTCGGAAAAATACTGGAAAATTCACAAAATGTTAAAACTCTAACTACGTTACTTGAAGGTTACTTAAAATGGAGGGCAGATCCATCGGCAAATCCGCAGCGGCCCGCCTGTCGGAAAATAAAACGCAGTCCAATAAAATATGGCGCATAGTAACTTGTACGCTGCAAGCACCACACATTGTTGGCTCCTCTCGCCGGATCCAGAAGCCATGAGTCATTGCGTCATAGGGCTGCGACCTTTGTGAATATGAGTAATGAGGACCTTGTCCCATCGACGTGGCTGGAAGGAATACGCCACGGCCACGTTGTGGGCTGTACGAGACTGAGCTTATTGTCTGTCACTTCCAGCCACTCGTAGTCCCATCACCTCAGCATCGAGGTGATAGCATGCAGAGGATGGCATACTGAACTAGCTGAGGATCGCTACACGCGTCCTCGGCTGCTATACCCGCTCTTTCGTTCCCCACAATACCCATGTACCCTAGCGCTCAGCAAAATGACACTTTCTTCCTCAGCCGTTGTACCTGGAGGAAGGCGTCCTGGATATCCGAACTACTTTATCAGCTGGAAACAAGCATTACAGAGACTGAAAGGCACTGAGGGAGTCGGAGCAGACGAGAAATTTAGCAAGCATGGCACATCTCATCTGCTCCAGCGCCGTCAAGATCGCAAATAGTTCGGCATCAAATATAGTGGACTCTGGAGGCAACCGAATCTTGACGACATCGTCTGGGAAAACACGAGAGCAACCAACAGAGTCGCTCTGTTTAGACCTGTATGTAAAGACAGCTATACAGTTGTGATACTCCTTTAAAACGCCAGAAAATATCACATTAAAAACAGAAGCAGGGGTGCAATCTCTCTTGCACTGCACTACATCTAAAATTACTCTGGGCCTCTGTAATAAAAACGGTGGCAGTCGGTTAAAACCCCGGATTGGAACCTATACATGCCCCACAACAAGAGCCCCAGCACATATTTTGCACGGATCCCAATCGGTCTCGTTACCTGTGGACGATTCGTAAAAAGGCGTTCCATAGCTGGACGAGCAATGATGTGATATGCTGCGGAAGTTAAGAGTAGCGACGAACTGCCGCTGGATGGTAGGTGGCGGTTCACCAGCCTGAGCACAAACACTGGGTCTGGGGCTGGTCCTGTAAGCGCCAGTGGGCATCCTGATGCCATCACGGTATACAGCGTCAATGATTTTCAGATACAAAGACCCCGCTGGCCTGTGCACTGTGCACCCATAGTCCAGCTGCGATCGAGCAAAAGTCCTATAAAACTGGAGCAGATGTGCCCTGCCTGCTCCTCAAGACCTATGTCTAAGACACTTCAGAATGATCAATGCCTTCTGGGCATGTGCCTTCAGGTCCTTCGGGTGTGGCAGCCACGACAGCTTGGAGTCAAAAATGAGGCCAAATTACGGCACTGAGTCTTTAAAAGGGAGAATAGTGTTCACATATACAAGTCAGATAAATTAAAAATATGAAGAGAATCAATAAAATTAACACACACACACACACACACACACACACACACACACACACACACACACACACACACACACACTTTCCTGCAAAAACCGCAAATCAGTCCTTGCACCCCACTCCTCCAGTCTCTTCCATGTAACTTGTAATTAACGAGTTGCTGTTGCAAAACAGGAGGAAGAACAGAAAACTGCAAAATCGTCCACCGATAAGGAGCACCGTACAGGACTCCTTACAGTAGATACGATAGCTACATAGATATGATAGCTATGACAAAGAGGCTAACATTTATAACACTGCCCTGAGGAACACCATTGTCCTCCAAGAAGTCATTCGGCAGCACATAACCAGCTCAGTACCGAAAAAAGCGCATTGATAAGAAGGACCGAATAAAGACGGGGAGATGGTCACAGAATCCCCATTGGTGGAGCTGCCCTAAAACAAAGTGTCTCCAAGTAGTATTGTATGCCTTTCTTATGTAAAAAAATAAACCTAACATAATACTGGTTACCTATGAAAGCCTGCTGAACAGCAGCCTCTAGCAAGGTCAGGTTGTCGACAGCGGATCGAAATTCTTGAATCCACACTGAGAGCGACTTAGGAACTGCCTGGTCTCCAACATCTAAACCAGACGACGGTGAACTATTCGCTCTAAGGTGTCTCCTATATACCTTGTTAAGGCGACACTCTGTTAACCCCTGGAACATGTGCTTCCTTTCTTGGTTTGAGGATAGGTATCAGAATTGCCTCTCTCCGCGAGTTGAGAAGTTGCCACTCAGACAAATAAGATTAAAACATATGGAGGAGGATTTCCTTTGATGTAGCTGACAAATATCGAAGCATGCTACATCGGATCTGCTCGTGACCAGGCTCAGTATCACGAGCTGCAGACAGTGCCGAATCCAGCTCCCACAAGGAGAATAGGCAATTGTACGACTGAACTGTTTGACCTAAAGTCCAATTCACCCCTATCCACAGTGGCACGGTAGCGACAGAACGCTGGATCCTGGCTCGCAGTGGTAGTAGTCAGCGCAAAATTTTCTGACATTTACTATGCAACGATGCTACAGGTAACCAACTCCCTTTACAGAAAATCCTCCTGATGTTCTACTGCAGTATGAGAAGCCAAGTGGAACGGTTGATAGAGTCCAGGAACTTTCGCCATGACCCTGTCTTGCTCTCCTTGATGTTGCGTCGAGCCTTTGCCCTCGCTAATGGAAAGGCTGAGAGATGAACTTTGGACGGCTCTTAAACCATCACAGAGTTTCACGCCTGACCCAAAGGACTGCGTGGCGTTCATCAGTGCACCGAGGCACAGGGGCCTCCTAAGACGATGAGGAGAGAGATATCAGCGGCATGGTGGATTACTTGTGTAATGTGATCAACCCACTCCTGGAGGCATTCGAACACAGCCAGCTGGCCGAAAATCGTCCAGTTTACTCTGCTGATCATCCATTGTGGCTGAGTCATTTCAGGGAGAACCCCATCCATTAGGTGAATAAGGAATGGAAAGTGGTCACTAGAAATAAGTTCGTCAGAGACTTTCCACTGAACAGAGTCCACAAGATGATCAGAAAGAGAGATCGATGGCTGAGAATAGTTCAGTAGCAGCACAGAAATGAGTTAAGAGTACTTGCATTGAGGATGCACAGCTCGTAAGACACCATGAGGCTCTCCAATACCCGACCCCGAGGGCAAGCAGAGGTCGAAGCCCACAATATACACTCCTGGAAATGGAAAAAAGAACACATTGACACCGGTGTGTCAGACCCACCATACTTGCTCCGGACACTGCGAGAGGGCTGTACAAGCAATGATCACACGCACGGCACAGCGGACACACCAGGAACCGCGGTGTTGGCCGTCGAATGGCGCTAGCTGCGCAGCATTTGTGCACCGCCGCCGTCAGTGTCAGCCAGTTTGCCGTGGCATACGGAGCTCCATCGCAGTCTTTAACACTGGTAGCATGCCGTGACAGCGTGGACGTGAACCGTATGTGCAGTTGACGGACTTTGAGCGAGGGCGTATAGTGGGCATGCGGGAGGCCGGGTGGACGTACCGCCGAATTGCTCAACACGTGGGGCGTGAGGTCTCCACAGTACATCGATGTTGTCGCCAGTGGTCGGCGGAAGGTGCACGTGCCCGTCGACCTGGGACCGGACCGCAGCAACGCACGGATGCACGCCAAGACCGCAGTGCCGTAGGGGACCGCACCGCCACTTCCCAGCAAATTAGGGACACTGTTGCTCCTGCGGTATCGGCGAGGACCATTCGCAACCGTCTCCATGAAGCTGGGCTACGGTCCCGCACACCGTTAGGCCGTCTTCCGCTCACGCCCCAACATCGTGCAGCCCGCCTCCAGTGGTGTCGCGACAGGCGTGAATGGAGGGACGAATGGAGACGTGTCGTCTTCAGCGATGAGAGTCGCTTCTGCCTTGGTGCCAATGATGGTCGTATGCGTGTTTGGCGCCGTGCAGGTGAGCGCCACAATCAGGACTGCATACGACCGAGGCACACAGGGCCAACACCCGGCATCATGGTGTGGGGAGCGATCTCCTACACTGGCCGTACACCACTGGTGATCGTCGAGGGGACACTGAATAGTGCACGGTACATCCAAACCGTCATCGAACCCATCGTTCTACCATTCCTAGACCGGCAAGGGAACTTGCTGTTCCAACAGGACAATGCACGTCCGCATGTATCCCGTGCCACCCAACGTGCTCTAGAAGGTGTAAGTCAACTACCCTGGCCAGCAAGATCTCCGGATCTGTCCCCCATTGAGCATGTTTGGGACTGGATGAAGCGTCGTCTCACGCGGTCTGCACGTCCAGCACGAACGCTGGTCCAACTGAGGCGCCAGGTGGAAATGGCATGGACTACATCCAGCATCTCTACGATCGTCTCCATGGGAGAATAGCAGCCTGCATTGCTGCGAAAGGTGGATATACACTGTACTAGTGCCGACATTGTGCATGCTCTGTTGCCTGTGTCTATGTGCCTGTGGTTCTGTCAGTGTGATCATGTGATGTATCTGACCCCAGGAATGTGTCGATAAAGTTTCCCCTTCCTGGGACAATGAATTCACGGTGTTCTTATTTCAATTTCCAGGAGTGTATAAATGGAGAAATGGTTGGGAGTTGTCCTGTAAGACCTGTTAGAACCTCAGAGTGAATCACATCATGTGGAGGGAAATATAGGTAGCAAAGTGTGATCCTCTGACAGACATGAACATCAGCTACAGCCACTTGCAGGTCAGTAGCGAGCGAGAGAGCAGAAGAGTGGTGAGTGTTATTAACAAACAGAGCGACACCTCCCTTGGCCCTTTCGCCAATCAGGTCATCCTTGCGGTAGAGTGCCTCTTGAGACAGGGGCACCAAACGCTTTAAAAATGTGTTTTCTGCAACCAAAGCCCAGGGGACGTTCCTGTGCTAGCAGTTTCAGTTCCTCCAGAAGTGTTCTGAACCCATTGATGTTCCATTGCAGTGTGGAAGCCATTTAAACGGCGATGTTTTACTCTTTCTTTCCTCTTCTTGTTCTGCTGTGGTGGTGACACAGCAATGGAGGGGGGTGTCCATTTGAGGGGCTCGCTGGTACCCTCAGACAAAAATTGACGTCCACACCAGCGATGCTACGATCTTCTCCAGATCAATTAAACAGCAACAATGTCGCATGGTCTGATGGCTTTGGAATGGACTGCTTTGGCCATTGGCCTTCGTCCCAAGCTTGGATTTTGGGACGTTGGCAATGCTGATGCAACAGAAACATTCTGCTGGACCACTTCCAATGCCTGCCATGAGGGTTTGCTGTGTACACTGATATTTTGTTCTGCAACATTCAGTGCTTCAGCAATAGGGATCAGTGGCGCAGGCTGGCAGCTGAATTTACAGTCTTGGTCTGACCTTCTGGATACCGAGACAAAAGACTTTATGAAACTTGCTGGCCGAGTGGCCGTAAATTCCTTCTTTGCATCGGAGTACGAGATACGTGGGTGACTTTAATTTCCTGAATCTTCTTTTCTTCAGCGAAGAACGCACAATCCCTGCTCCAAACCGGATGGGCCTGGTAGCAATTAAGACACTGGGTGGCGCAGTGCACTGTAAACCCTGTTTGTGTGCCACACTGCCTCATAGTTCACGTGTAGCCTGACCATTACAACCCATAGAGCTATGACCGAAGTGTTGGCACTTTAAACGCATGGATTTGTGATATATGGTTTTACCTGAAAGTGGAGAAATCCTGCTGCAATACAGTCTAGCAACTTTGGCACATTGAATGTCGGAATAAATGATGCTGACTTTCTGAGCTCAACATCAACCCTTTTTATAACGTTTTGGACTTCAGTCAACCGTGCACCTTCCCATTCCTGTTGCAGTTCTTTTGTATCCATATCCATATATGGATAAAGTTCCGGGATGATACAACAGCTCAGTGGTATGCAGCTCATTGGTGATGGGATACTCTCTAAGTAGCTTGGCATTCAGTAGCTTATGTACTTGGGGAGCCTTCAAAGTCTCCAGCAGATGAGTACCACTCTGTAGCCTCTCGGCAGATTTTCCCTAAAAGTCCTTCAGTAGCTTTAGGGATATAAACGGCGACAATTTTTCAAAAGAACCGCCCACACGTTTCATCACAACAAAGACGTTATCCACCATAGGATATGGTCTGTTACTTTGCTTACTGTCGTTGACGGTCAGAGATGACCCAGGTGGACTAGCCACACGAGGCTTCTTAGGATTTTTTGTTGTTAATACTATCCAACGTCGCACCCGAGCTGCTGGGAATAGAAAATTGTGTTTCCACAAGCATCTAGGAAAGAAAGTCCATCCAGACAGAGTCCCACTTGCCTGGGTAAGCCTCATACAACTGAGGTGCGGAAGGTTCCCCAGAGGTTGCCTGCTAACGATTGTTCCACACCAAGGGCCACGCATCTCATCGGCACACCTTGAGATTGTGGATATATATATATATATATATATATATATATATATATATATATATATATATATATAAAAATTTCCCTTGCCAGGGTAACGGTGAAGACCTCAACGGCAGTGAAGGCGGAGATGAAGATCATCGGAACGGCGGAACTGGCGGAAAAGGTGAAGATTAACCAACGGTCCAGAAGGCGGAAGAAGACACTATATGTCCCAACGGCTTTTGGAGCGGAAGAGTTATCTTCAATCAGCAGCGTCTGTACTTCAGAGAAGCGGCTGCGAAAGGCGTCTGTACTCCAGAGGAGCGGCCTGAATTAACTTCTTAGTGTAGCGAGCTAAGTCTTAGTGGAAGGAGGTGTATACCTCTGGAAACAACAGCTTTAACCAAGTATCAGAAATGGAAGGTGCAATGAGAAAGTTTCCTCCCCGTGGTGGTAATACCACCGAAGCTGGGCATTCGGATCCGGGGGCCCAGCATCATTGCGCAACAGACCAGTCGGAGGGTCCTAGGATCCCTAACGCTAAACATAGGAACAGACATCAAACGTTCATAGGAACACTGAACGTGAACTCAATGCTGAGAACAGGTAAACAAAAAGAACTGACAAAACTAATGGATGAACACAAACTAAAAGTTCTGGCTATACAAGAAACAAGATACCCAGATGAGGATACAGTACAGGCAGACCAGTACAGGATTTATAAAGGGAAACCAGCACAGATAGTAAAGAATACAAAAGGTCTTCGGGTATATGGCACAGCATTTGTGATACATAACTCATTCTCTACTAAGGTACTAGAATTTAAATCTAAATCACCAAGAATATCATTGATAACATTCAGAAATAAAAATAAAAAGTACACACTTATAAATGCCCATGCACCAATAAACAAAGACAACCAACAAAATCCAGAGAAAGTGCAGACATTTTGGGAGGAACTGGAAGAAACAATAGGGAAGATCCCTGAGCAACACACTACAATTCTGTTAGGAGACTTTAATGCACAAATTGGAAGAAACGAATTATCAAAAAGCACAGGGAGGTTTACAGCACACACTAAAACTAACATGAATGGCCAGAGATTAGTAGAGTTTTGTGAGAAATTCAAATTGAACATTATGACAACTAAATTCCAGAAGAATCCCAAAAAACAAACAACATGGAAATCACCGAACAAATTACTTGGCGAATTCCAGATTGATCACGTGACAATAAGTTATGATAATTCAAAGGACATTCAAGATGTACAGGTGGTGAAAGGGGCCAACTTTGATTCTGACCATTATCTGACCAAAATTAAGATGAAATTAACACCAGAAAGAAGTCACAAGAGTGACGAAACAAAAATAGCCAAATATAGAGTACAGGACTTAATGCTCAATCAGCAAGTCTTAGACGACTACAAGGAAAAGACAGATAAAATCAAAAGTCACAAATGGGAAGAAATTGCAACCTCAATACGAGACGTAGCAGAACAAACAATTTTACTAACCAAAAAGAAAAAGCATCCCTGGTGGAATGAGGTCTGTGAGAAAGCACTACAGAAAAGAGCCAGAAGTTGGGAGAAATACAACGCAACCAAAAGGCCAACTGACTGGGAGCAGTTCAAAACGCAAAGACGTGAAACGACGAAAATCATTAAAAGTGAACGAAGGAAATATGACACACAACAAATACAGAAAATACAAGATGAATTTTCTAAGAACAATACACGCAATTTCTTTCAAACATTCAGAACTACAATAACAAGATATAAACCACCGACACTCTGCTTCAAAGATGAAAAAGGAAATCTGATCACCAGTGTAGAACAAAATTGCCAACACCTAGCGAACTACTTTGAAACGCTGCTAAGCTGCAAAAGACCTGATGAAACCTTGACATTTGAGAAGCCTAAGAATAAGCTACCAGACTCTGAACCACCTAATAAAGAAGAAATTAAAGAGATCTTGAAAGGATTGAAAAACAATAAAGCATCTGGTAAAGATTCGTTAGTCGCGGAACTACTGAAATACGCAGGAGAAAACTTAATAAATAATTTCGAGGCGCTGTTTGAAGAAATTTGGAATACAGAGAAGATTCCGGAGGAATGGAAGACAGCATTGATTCATCCATTACATAAGAAGGGTGCCAGGACAAATGCAAATAACTACAGAGGTATCTCATTGTTATCAGTGGCCTATGAGATCCTATCCAAGGCACTACAAAACAGGATTGAAAATCAAGTAGAGAAAGAACTGGGTGAATATCAGGCTGGGTTTAGAAAAGGAAGATCATGCAGTGAACAGATATTCAGTCTACTCTCCATAATACAACTTCGCGCACGCACATCGAAAAATCTAGTAATTACATTCATAGACTTCAAAAAAGCATATGATTCTATTGATAGACCAACCTTGATTAACACATTAGAAGAATTTGGGATTGATGATAAAAGCAGAAGTCTAATCCAGGAAACCCTTACGGGAACAAAATCGCAAGTGAAGTTTTTGGGTAGATTGTCACAACCGTTTGTAATTGGAACAGGTGTTAGACAAGGGGATGGACTCTCCCCACTGTTGTTTAACATTGTCCTTGAAAAAGTGGTCAGGGAATGGAGAAAGAAGATGGCAGAAGCTGGAGTGAAAAATGGGATAACGTTAGGAAGAAATAAAACAAAAATTGAATGTCTGGCATTTGCTGATGACATGGCAATATTGGCAGATGACATCGAAACAGCAAAGATTCAGATAGAAATGCTGCATGAGATCGCTGAGAAGACAGGTCTACAAATATCGTATGAAAAGACAGAACTGATGATACAGGACAAAACAGACCCAACACAGACATTGCAAACTAAGTATGGAATAATTAAGAGAGTCCATAAATTTAAGTATCTAGGGGAATGGATTACACCGACAGGGTTACCAAATGTTTCACTACAGGAAAGAGCAATAAAGATGGAAACGGCATACCAGCTATGCCGAAATGTATACAATAAAAAGTCGATCTCCATCAATGCCAAGCTCAGGCACTACAATGCGGTAATAAAACCAGAAAGTTTGTATGCGATTGAATGCATCCCACTGAACAGAAAACGTCTGTTGGAGAAATTGGAAATAAAAGAGAGAAAAATACTGAGAAAGATCTTAGGACCTAAAAAGGATGGACAAGATTATAAATTGCGATCCAATAAAGAGTTATACGAGAAAATTGAAAAACTGACAACATCCTTTAAAAAGAGAAGACTGAGTTTCTATGGGCATGTCAAAAGAATGGCACCAGAAAGAACGGCAAAGAAAATCCTGGAATACATGGAAAGCAGAAAGACACAAATTAACTGGCTGAAAGAAGTAAAAGAAGACATTGCAGAAATGAACATTATATCAGAGACAGTTTACAACAGAATGGAATATAGGAATGCCATCAACAAAATACAGGGATTCAAAGACCGAACGCAATCAAAGAAGACGGGAACAACCTGGTCGCAAGAACGTAAAGAAGCCCACTCAGAAAAAATGAAGTACTGGGAAGAACGCAAGAAAAAGCACAAGAAATGACTGATGCTTAGCGTAGTCCAAAGTTGACTGTAACGAATAATAATAATAAAATAATATATAAATTTGTACCATCCTCGCGATCCGGGAGGTGGCGATCAAACCAAGATAGCCGTTCCCTGTGACACACAACGTTCCACCCCTACACCGTACGGTGGTCGCTGAAGCACGCCCAGAGCTCACGGTGACAGGGGGTTGGCGGCGCCTACCAGTCGCCAGCTCAGGAACCCCGGGGTCGCCAAGCCCATACCCAGCAAACGAATGCTGAGCCCCTGAGGACACTAAGCCTTAGCACCTTATTAACTCGACTGTGCATACGCAGATAAAATTCTAACTTTTAATTGCTGACTGGAAGACTTAAGATTGATCCCCTACTCATCAGCTATGTTCTCTTCCAATATTTAATCACACAATAAACGTAGTATTAGCAATTTGTGTCATTGGTTTTAAGTATCACTTACATTTTCTTGTTTATACCACACATTTAAATAACCTGTGTCCGATGGACATTGTGGTTTACGTCGCATTATTATTAAATTAGAGTGGCTTGTAATCAATTGCTTTTTATTGGAATTCAGAGACTACGTTATTGTCGCACAAATACTATGTTGTGGTTGCAGAAAATAGTTATTATAACTTTTAACTCTGCACAGCTGTCGTATAGCGTGCTCCCGTGCCGTGTAAAAGAGCGAAATATTGCAGTAGATGTTTACAAGTGTATGGAGCAGTACAGAGATATGAGAATTCGCTATAAAGCAGTGTTGTCTCTGATATTGGATACTCATCTGGAAGAAAGGTAAGGGTCATTTTAACACTAAAAAGTATCATGAACAGCAGTGCACAGAAGAAGATTTAGGCTATATCTCCACATTATTCTTTTTCATATACAATGTTGGAACCTACATCTAGAAAAAAAGGAGCAGGAAAGAAAGCAACATACGTTTTTCAAGCCCAAATTTTGAATCAATTGTTATTCAGCCGGTGGGTAGCTGAAGATGGCGATTTCCTGACAGATGTAAGTACTGCTTCGGATGAAAACCATGCAGTTGTTCCTCAGGCCGCAGCGTACAACTCTTTGGATGAAGAGCGAAGTAGTGGTGGTGGTGATGCAAGTGATAATGCCTCTAGACAAATACACAGTGACTCTGCTAGCATATATTCTCCACGTTATGGAGTAAAAACCACCCCACCCTGTACAGTGCAAGATAGAACGTCTGCACACAAATGGGTGAAATTTATACCAGGACCAACAAGGGGCATAATCGCTTAAACCCCAGAAGATGCTTGGGCTTTATTTATTCCTCTAGTCATTGTTGATTTTGCGCACGAAGAAAAATATATTGGTGTGATGTACCTAGAAAAGAAATGTTCACCTTCTGGGGAACTTTACTTCCTATTGAAGCTGGAAAGTTCCAATTAGTGAACTACTACTGCTGGAGTTGATCCATCCGTCTACGATCAGAAGAGCTTCTAATCCCCTCCTACAGAAATCTGTATTCCCGGATATGGTGAAATTCATTATTATTCTGTAAACAACAGAAATGGTTCAATGGGTTGTTAGAAGAGGTGTTCATTGTGTCCTGCTTCAAAGGACAGGAAAATCAAACAGTGTGCTGTAGGTGCACAAAAAATGTTGCTGGAACCATAGAAGTGTGATGTGCAACATTTGTTCAAAATTAATGTCCTGGTTTTTTGTTTAATGATTTTTTGTCAATACGATAATCATCAATTTGTGAACAGTTTGTGATAAAGTAAAATGGTGGCTTATGTTTTCATTATGTAATACTGTATATTCAAAGAAATTTATTCAGGATTAAAAAGTATAGTCTTTTTAACTTAATAAAACTATTAAACATGATCTCACCTGTCTTATATTGCACTGATAAATCTTAAAACAATATATTCGTTTATGATAATATCCAAAAAATTACTTGTTTTCATTTAAATTCTCGTATTACACATAACAGGTCCAATGGACCCAGGGTACTTAAAAGTGCGAACGAGTAGGTTATTCATAGTACAGTTAATTATATGTGTGGTACCACATACGCCGTCTACGGTGGATCATCAATGAATGGAACATGTCAAGCTAGTGTAAACATATATGTTATCGTACATTTTACTGCATATTGTTTTTTAAGACTTAACAATCATGTGTGAGCGCTACATATATGTACATGGCCATGTCCACAAGGTGGTTTTTAACTGTGAACGTGTTATTTCTGATAAACGTTTGCATAGTGTGGTACATTTTATTCACTAATATGACAACTTCGCATGAGGTTCCAACTCACATTGAACACGCTTTGTAACAAAAATTTTGCAATGTCTGTCGAAACCGGTTTTCGAAAATGAAGTATGTATGCTGTCTTGGCTATAGAAAGTTTTTTACCAAGTAAAACAGATCGCTACTTCTCATCTCTCAATATGAGAAGATTCAATCAGACTGACAGTGGTTGTGGACCCATAAAGATAAGAGACTATCTGGCGGGAGCCGAGTTAAAATTTTAGACATGTGATCTTGATTTTTGCCGTAGGTGCCATGAATCATGTTCTGAAAATTGGGCAGAGAACCATACAACGAAGCCGGCCGTGGTGGCCGTGCGGTTCTAGGCGCTTCAGTCCGGAACCGCGCGACTGCTACGGTCGCAGGTTCGAATCCTGCCTCGGGCATGGATGTGTGTGATGTCCTTAGGTTAGTTAGGTTTAAGTAGTTCTAAGTTCTAGGGGACTGATGAGCTCAGATGTTAAGTCTCATAGTGCTCAGAGCCACCATACAACGAAGTCGCTCTCCAAAGGTGGCATAAAACTGATCGGTCTCTGATGAAGTCATTATTAATGGGGGTCGAACCGGCAAAATTAAAAGACGTTTTACTCAGATAAAAATCTTTCAAAGAAACTTCACCTCATACAGAAACACAAAGGTGAAACCATACGAAATCGCCATAACCTTCCAGGCAGCTCACTAGTCATGGTATCTTGTAATGCCTCCACACACCTAACCTTCTGTAAGCGTCCTTTTCTGTTCCTGACGTCTTGTCACTCCTCGCGACGTTTCCCAACCCACCTTTGCACAATGGGCATTCAGTTTTATAGCTAGTTATAATCGTTTGCACGTTGCAGCTGAAAATACAAGCGCTCTCTCGTAAAAGCCGTTGACGGCGCTGGAATACAGACCTCTTCTTCGACGCGCGGCAGTTACTGAGAAGCTGTTATCAGACAAGTCAGCTGGCTTTGTAGGCGTGTCATCTAAGTCTTACGTGCACAGATTAACTTACCCTTATAATCTCGGATTTGTTCTCATTTTCTTCACATACTTCTTGCCGAAGACCTCCTTCAATTTTTTATTTCTCATAGCGGTCGTGAAATGACATTGTTGCTGTCATTGCGATGATAATAACAATAATAATAATAATTATAATTCCCTGTGGCTCAAGAGCTTTGTGAAGGTCTTCCATAGGATCCCAATTCTGTGGCCTTTGAGTCTCTTACCGACCCTATTACCATTACCAGGAAAAGGGGGCCTACAGTTTAACGTGGAATCCGACCCACGGATCATTCCTGGAGCATCATTGATAAGCGAAAGCTAGTTTAGGAGCAGACTCAAACATTCAGTTGTTGGACCAGGATTCATCCTGCAACCTTTAGGACGCTTACCACTGGATTACCAAGGCCGACGCAGTTATGAGATGATTCTTAACAAGTACGTTTAGCTGCAGGGTTCTAGTTAAAATAGCCTAAAAAAATAAGGTTGTCCGTCTTTGGAGTTTAACTGTCAAGACAATTAACCGGGTAGGCTCTCTAACAAATTGAAATCCCACGTAATGTGTGCAGACAGACATCCGAATCCTACTCATATACTAAGAGTCAAAAGTTAAGAATCATCAGTGGACTCATGATGAGATAACAGAGCAATGTAAAGTATAACACGTTGCCTGGAGGAGTCTCGAGTTCGGTGGCGACAGCTGTTTGCGTAATAATTTGTCGTAACGAGGGCAAGAGTGTGTTAGATTCTCAAAGAATTATTCTCCAGGAATGATACCAATCATTCTGGCGAAACTGTTTCAGAATGCCGGCCACTCATGCTGACGATCAAGTGACGCGGAACTCTCAGTGATTATGCGAGGTAGAAAAGCGTAATCGTGAAACATCTGGTATTCTACAGCACAAAAAATCTTAAAGTGAAGCGTTATATTAAAAAGGCAGTAACATATTCTACAACGAGGAAGACTTGGTCGTATCTAGCTGAGACACATGCATGGCAGGCGCACCCCATACACTCTGCGAGGGGTAGCCAGAGTTGTGATTGTCGCCTCCAAGAAATTATGTTACGTAATTAATTTTTTTTTCTTTTTTGTAGGTTGCGGCCGTACTGGTTGTATGGGAATGTGAACGTGGTGTGTGTGACGAAATAAAATACACTCTCATCAGCTGGCCAAAAATCAAAGTTCTAAACTATTCACAAGTTCTATATCAGCTCGGAGCTCCCATGTGCTACTGCACGAAAAGATTTACCCACACATTAAACAGCAGAAAGACTTCATTGTGCCTCCGTAAGTGTGGTTGTACTTAGAGGATTGCCTACGTTTTGTCCACGGGGCATCATCTCTCATTCGTCGCATTACACCCAATGTGCCACAAAAATATTTAATACAAATGCAGGCAGGATTTGCTACGCAAGAATCACGTATGAAATCACATATTTTTTAAGTTTCACAAATTCGAGTTTCTTTCCAATAAGAACACAGAAAAATTGAAAGTCACGGTTCACAATAAATTAATATCAGAGTCTGGCCGAGTTTCTTAAGATCTTGGAGGCCGTTGAACATACAACGATTAATTACGTGAGTTATCTGCAGAACACCGTTGAAGTTCCACAGTATATCAAACTATAAATTCCACAATGGCTACACAATAAAACCCTGTAAGGGCGGATTCTGTACCACGCAACTCGAAAAGTGACAAGTTCATCAGATCCCGAAAAATATCTACTTTCGTAAGTAGGAACTCTGAATAATTCATCCATACGAACCGCGGTGTATTTCGCCACTCATCTTATAAAACTTTCTACTAATACAGACTAACACAGCCTGCCTGCCTCCAACGGCGTCCGAACCCGAACTCCCCTCCAAATTGCCGCTGTTCACCCCGGAAACCTCGGGCAAGCACCACTGAAGTCAAACTACTGAACACGAAAACTGCTGAAATTCTTAATTTTAACCTTTTATACACACGATACATCAAATCACACGGAAAATTTTCCCGAGAAAAATTATACTGTTATCAGTTTTCTTTTATCTACCATAGTTTCTTTATAAATAATAATTTATACGGTTTTCCTGCATTTTCGTATTTATAAGTGTAAATATTAACAAACAATTTAAATTACACATTAAATAATTTCTTGCAATCTGAAGCTGACAATACTGCCGCTACGTTTAATGTTTCTCTATTTATTTAATAGAAAACTGTTTTTAACTGTGCGAAATCACTTTTCAGCCTCTCATTTAACTATGTGAATAATTTCGGTAAGTCTGCTATCACAGTCCGACATAGCATTTAACTTACAATAACTTATAAACCAAAGAAGAAATCGAAGGCGCGTCTTCACATGCGTAACCGTCCATCTTTTCCGGTTGAAAAGAGACTACTGGCTCTTCAGTCCACACATAGTCCAATATTTATTCATTTTGGGGTAATTTTTAATTTAGCACTGAATGCGAAAAGCGGCCACGAGAAACGAGTAGCCGTTGTGCTGCACAACAGAAGGGTTTTCTCGGTCGCCTTAGCGGCCGATGGAAGTCCAGAGACAAAGCCATTTCTGGAGAACAGTCTGAAACGGGCCCTCCACGTGCTCTTGTCAAGCTGATTTCAGCTGTCAAAACGCATGTGATCCGATCTTAGTCGACGCCTGTGCATCCGCGGTGGCGTCTTTGTGATTGAATAAAGTGTTAAGTGTCTCTTCCGTTCATAATAGGCCGCCGTGTTACAAAGTACATGTCTATAGTCTTAGCCCCCGCGCCACAGTACCGTAACGCGCCGCCAGAGGAGCAAAAACTAAAAGCCACAACCTATTGACAAAGTCGTGTAGTGTGTATCAATTCGTTTTCTGCATTGGAGAATGAACAACGCTGCTGCAATCCACCCCGAGTTGGGTGCAGTGTACGGCAATATTACACCATGAATGACTCAGTGGCGTGGATACTTTCAGTGTGGTTAAATATATCAGAATGACGAAGGAGCAAGTGGCAGATCGTCCGTCCGTGAAGAACAGATAATCACAAGAGACCTTCGTGCGGCGTTTCACAATCGAGGCGATAATGGAAAAAGAGAGAAATCAGTCCTCTATCATTTTTCAACATCTTGCACGGCATTTTGAACATAACTAAGGTTCCAGCCCGCTGGGTTCCGCGACTGTTCACACCCATTCACAAGGTCCGACGAACCACGGCAGCAGCGCAAATATTACTACTGTGTCACGTAATTTAGATGACAGTCAACATTTGAACGAATGTTGGGAATGCCACTATGATCTCGACAAAAAGGACCAAAGCAAGGGGTTGAAACACGCAATTCAGCATCGCCAGAAAAGATTAAACGCCTGAGCGGCCGAGATGGTGATAGGTATTTTTTGGGACAGTCACCGTATGGTGCTAACATATTATGATCGTAATAGGCATCCCGTCACTCGATCATACTATCGAAATCAGTTTCCTGACAAGGTTACGGAAGGCTGTAAAGACCAAACGTCTTGGGAAGCTGTTTAAGGGGGAGTTTTTTGCTCCACTACAGCGCTCCAGTGGATTCTGTACAGGCCGCGGCCACTCCTGCTGCTTCTTTGGGACGTCAAATTTTGCCTCCCCCGCCTCCTAACATGGAACCCAATGACTTTTTCCCCCTTCTTCAGATGAAGGAACTGTTGCATGATAGGCATTTACAGAAACATGTCGTGA
The DNA here is from genome assembly GCF_023898315.1 of Schistocerca nitens. NCBI lineage: Eukaryota > Metazoa > Arthropoda > Insecta > Orthoptera > Acrididae > Schistocerca > Schistocerca nitens. The sequence continues at coordinate 371,027,092 of NC_064618.1, forward strand.
TTTTCAAGGTGTCGTTTCCATAAACAGCTGAAATGTAGACTCCTCCAAAGATGATCTGCGCCATGTCATCGAATTTGGGATGAAAGTGTTGTACTGAAGAGTAAATATTTAGAAATGGATTAACACCATCGCCTAACCGCAAGGTCGCAACTTCACTTCTTTGATCTGGCAATTAATAATTCACGACTGCGTCTTTAAAGTGCTATAAGACTTCGCAACAGAGTCCACATTACACCACAGGTAATCATACAACTGGCTTAGGAGGAGGCAAGGCCGTTACACCTTGAATGGGAGCACGCCTGTTAAATCACTGTAATACTGAGATCAAGCTTCACGTTGTAGACATTTCTAATGTTTGCAAGAGTTCCATCGGCTGTCAGTCCCGTGCTCAGAATGAATTGAGTGTGACTCTGGCTGAACCCTCTTTGGCAGTCGAGAGGCTCCAGTTCGTCTACCCAGTGAACCTCAGACATATTCCGTGCCACTCATGTCCGCTAGCTGGACAGTCCATTCGGTAAACACCTTCCCCTGTTAGACATTCATTCGCAACAGCTGCTCGAGGCAGCTCACCGCGAGAACGAATGCATCATGGTGGCTTTGCCGCCACGTGACCCGCTAAGGGAAGTAGTAAGCGGAGCAGAGGCGAATGGGGAAACATCCTAGCCACGATACTGCCTGCAAATGGGGAAGTCCACTGACGTAAGAAATTGTTATGGTCTGTTGCCTGGGAACTAGAACCTCGAAAACGGCGAAACTGGTCGGTTTTTCGCGTGCTACTGTTGTGAGCATCAACCGAAAGTAGTTGAAGGACGGTGAAACCACGTACAGGAGACAAGGTGCTGGACGTCCAGGCCTCATTACAGGAACCGGATGGGAGTCTTGCGCGCTCTGTAAAGCAGGACAGATGAAATGCTGGTGCTGACAAAGTCTTTCCGAGCACATCTTTCAGCGCACGTTGTTGAACGCGAGACTCGACAGCAGACCACCCCTACGTAACACCATGTTGATCCAACGACACCGTCAGTTGGCACGGGGTCATCGACATTGGGCTGATTGGACTGTCCATGAATGGAAACGTGTCGCCTGGTCGGATGACTCACGTTTCTTGTAACACCATGTGTCCGGAAACGTCATCCATGCGAATGGCTCCTAGAAACACGCACTGTGCCAAGGACGAAATCTTCTCACTGGTTTCATTCGGCCCACCACGAATTCCTCTCCTGTGCCAGCCTTTTCATCTCAGAGTAACACTTGCTACCTACATTCTAAGTTATTTTCTATATGTATCCCAATCTCTGTCTTACTCTCCAGTATTCACCTCTTCAACTTCCTCTAGTACCATGGCAGTTATTCTATGATGTCTTGACACATGTCCTATCACCCTGTCCCTTTCTCTTGTCAGTGTTTTCCATGTATTCCTTTCCTCACCGATTCTGCGGAGAATCTCCTCATTCCTTACCTTAAAAAATGAGCCTACCTAATTTTCAACATTCTACTGTAGCACCCTATCTCAGATGCTTCGTTTCTCTTCTATTCTGGTTTTCTCGCAGTCTGCATTTCACTACCATACAATACTGTGCTCCAAACATACATTTTCAGAAATTTCATCATCAAATTAAGATCTATGATACTAGCAGACCTATCTTGGGCAGCAGTGCTCCTTTTTACCAGTGCTAGTCTGCTTTTTGTGTCGGCCTGGCTCCGTCCGTCATCGATTGTTTTGCTACCGACATATCAGGACTCCTTAACTTCATCTACTTCGTGGTCACCAATCCTGATGTAAAGTTTTTCGCTGTTGTCAATTCTGCTGCTTCTCATTACTTTAGTCTTTCTTCTATTTACTGACAATTCATATTGTCTACTCATTAGACTGTTAATTTCATTCAGCAAATACTGTAATTCTTCTTCACTTTCTCTGAGAATAGCAATGTTATCAGCGAACCGTATCACTGAAATCCTTTCACCTTGAATTTTAATTCCAATCTTGAACCTTTCTTTTATTTCCGTCATTGCTTCTTCGATGTATAGATTGAACAGTAACGGGGAAAGGTTACATCCCTGTCTTACACCATTTTTAATCCGAGTGCTTCGTTCTTGGTCCTCCGCTCTTATTGTTCCCTCTTGGCTCATGTACATATTGCGTATTATTCGTCTTCCCCTATAGCTTACCCACATCTTTCTCTGAATTTCGCACACCTTGTACCATTTGACACTGTCGAACGCTTTTTCCAGATCGACAAATCCTATGACAGTGTCTTGATTTTTCTTTAATCTTCCTTCCATTATGCTATGGGGAGCACATACCTGGGTTTCTGCGCGATCTATGGTAGTAATCGATGCTATCATGACAGCTGTGGACTACGTGAAAACAGTTGCGGGCCAGCTGTATCTCTCCATACGTGTTGTCTTCTGCACTGCCGATTGTCCGTGTTGCAAGTCCAGAATCGTGCTGTTGTGTTGAGGAGCATAACAGAGAACCATCGTTGATGTCTTGGCCAGCCAGCTGGAGTGGCCGTGCGGTTCTAGGCACTACAGTCTGGAGCCGAGCGACCGCTCCGGTCGCAGTTTCGAATCCTGCCTCGGGCATGGATGTGTGTGATGTCCTTAGGTTAGTTATGTTTAATTAGTTCTAAGCTCTAGGCGACTGATGACCTCAGAAGTTAAATCGCATAGTGCTCAGAGCCATTTTTTTTTGTCTTGGCAACCAAATTCGCCACGTTTGAACCCAATGGAACACTTCTAGGAGCTGTCGGGGTTCAGCACCGTTCCGTAATGCGCCATTCACACCGAAACGAACACAAACGAATGTACAACATCGAACGAGAATTCTCGCTGGTGTAAAGGTAATTGCGTGTGAGCAAACGATATTCGCTCGTATTCGATTCGCATTCGTTTCTGTTCGTTCGTTTTCCAGTGGTTGTCGGTTCTTTAACAAACCATCTAAATTATTTCGCGTCCTTTCATCTTCGGCACAAGCATTATTGAAATTTTTCGTTTGCTGTCGTGTGGTCCGAACAGAATATGTTACTGTTACCAGTATATAGATATCAAACGTGCTTCTGAGATCCAAGAGATTCACTGTACAAACCTCGAAGGAAAAGAAATATTATTAGAAAACTGCCAAAGTACTCAAAGTTTCTAATGAAGACATGAGAAAGATTATAAATTCGTTAAATACCTTGCATTAAGCGCGAACAGAGTGAATAAACACAAACTTTGTAATTCTTTTTATTAAAAAGGAAAAGCACAGTAAATTTCCTTGAACATAAAAAAGTGTGAATATGTATCTATTATGCTCATCGAAATTAAAAATATACCAAAGACCTTATTATGGTTGCTTGTGTTCACAGTAGCTGTAATTACACGGCTGATGAATCCCTGTTATATCAGATTTTTTGTGATAAAAATGGTTTACACGGGATCGCGCTATCTGCCCTCTAACAAACTGCCTAGCAGATTTTATATGGTAGGTCCTTTGTATATTTCACATTTCATTACTCATATTTTATGGATATTATCTTCCTCACACGTACTTCAGTAAAATGCTTGAAGGGCTTTGCATATGTCTCTGCAGATATAAGAAACTATCTGATATATATGGCAGCCATTGAAATGTGAAACAATCAACCAACATAAATATCTCCGGTTGCTAATAACCAGGGTCCAATTGCTAGCATTTCTCCAGGTTGTGTTAGTCGTCGATAATTAGCGTTCTGCTTTTAAATTTCCTCCTCAGTTTATAAGAAGTCAGAAAAGCGTCAACCGACAGATACCCAAAGTTTTAAACGAATGGTAGGGAATGGTGGAGCTGCAAGTAAAGTGTCAAGTGCACGTCCACGCATTTCGCCTTTACGTACAAACTACAGCTCTCTCTTTCAGTTCTTCCTTTCCTGTGCTGTTTTGTCTCTTTTGTCAAAGGCAATGCGCTCGCAAAAAAAAAAAAAAAAAAAAAAATGCACTCTGAATATGACAGTTTTGCATTGTGGCTCTAACTATATAGTGTCGTATTCGATGTCCTGATTATTAGCACCAGATAACAATAACGCAGCGCTCACAGGCTATGATCGTCATCTCCGGTTGCCTTCCACCCCTTCTAATGTAAACATTAGTTCACAGATACACTTTAATAGTAGGGAACACTAGCGAATTGTCCGCAAATGTGTATTCGGTTGTGTTCGCACACCCACTGCAGTGTAAAGGGAGCAGACATCTGGTGCCACATACTTCCGGAAACCTATCAAGGACTAATCCAGTCCATGTCACGCAGAACCGCTCAGCAGTGTGCTATTAAGAAGGTATCGTAATGTTTCGTGTCGTCAGTGTAACTACTATAGTAACGAATATAAAATGGGGATTGGCATGAATTGTGACCAGGATAATTGATGGTAGGTGAACGAAGAAAGATCTCTGCTGCGTCCCAACAGACTAGAAAAGGACGACACCACGACCAAAACGTGGACGCCCATAGCTGAAAAACGTGATTCACCGATAAGGTTGGAGGAGACCTTTGTCCAACTGTGTATGTCATGTGGTTGCCACTGCTGACATTGAGGATGATGATGATGATGTGGATCACAGATCCCATGTAACAGATGATTTGCATCAACAACGCTCCATGTACTGCATTTGAGTTGATGGTGGGGGAAGTAATGGATATTAAACCAAAGATGAAATACACGTTGCCAGCACCAAAATTCAGGCCATTGACATTTAACACAAAGATTTTGACTGTTTAAATCCGCGTCTAAGATCACAAAATTAGCTAAATTTGGAGCTCTGAGACGAATTTTCATGTTCTATCAAAACGTAGGTCCTTTTTCTCTGTAGCCCATAGGAAGCAGGAACAGCAAACCGCTGTATAAACAGTTACGGCATTAACGACAGATAAGATTAAGCTTAGCCAATCGAAGGAGATAACGTCTAGTGCTATCTTTTTGACGATAACCCACTGTTTGCTGAACCAGAAACCCAGACATTACCACTTCCGACCGGCCTTGAAATACTTCCATGATGTAACCACTGCAGTGTGAGACTTTCGTTACATTAAAGACTTCAATAGACATAAAGAGACAGTTGTGTGTGAAATTTGTGTGTTGAAGGTATACGGCAATATTAGGCCAAAACAGTTCGTCAGGTGCTTTTGCCGATTCCTTCGTGGCTCCATAACGTTCAGAAACAGTGCTCTGGTGCCGGTGGTCGCAATAGTCCTGCATTTCAGTGTTTAATATGATGGTGACATAATTTGTCAGAAACAGTAACAACTATTAAAACGAGTATTACACTCTCATTTCACTAAATAATAATAAAATCACTACTTCTCTTGCTACAATGCGGCACATTTCTGTAAGTAAGGGAGGAAATTGCAGTGTGCAGTTGAATCTTGATAAAGTTTTCGGAATGATTTGAGGGATGGGGAGATATTTATAGCCTATACAGTCACAGGAATACACTGATCAGCCAGAACATTATGATCACCAACCTATTATCGATATAAGCCCATCTGATAGCAGTGTCACCTGGAGAGGAATGACTGCTGGTCAGACACACGCACGGTGCATTAGTATCAATGAGAGTGCTGTCCGTGTGTAGGATAGGGAAGGCGCGCGAGCTATGTATGACCTAGGGCAGATTGTGATGACCCGGAGGCTCGGCACGAACATTTCGGAAACTGCACGACTAGTCGGCTGTGCGAGGAGTGCCTTTGGTAAGTGTCTTCAACACGTGGCGAAACCGCGTCCAGGCGATGTGGTTCTGGGCGGGCACCCCTCGTTACAGATGTCAGACGACGTAGGCTAGGCAGACTGGTAAAACAGGACAGGTGACGAGCTGTGGCGGAACTAATATCAGACTTTAATGCGGGACAAAGTACAAGTGTGTCCGAACATACAGTGCACCGAACACTCCTAACCATGGCCGACGACGCATGCATGTACCAATTTTAACACCACGACATCGACACCTACGACTGACACGTGACCATCGACACTCGACGCTGGCGCAGTGGCAGAGCGTTACATGGTCTGATGAATCCCGATACCTTCATCATGCCGATGGGAGGGTGCGAATCCGGCGTCTTCCAGGCGAATAGCTCCTTGACACCTGTACTGCAGGACGGAGACAAGTTGGCGGCGGCTCCTTTATGCTCTTTGGAACATTCACGTGGGCATCCATTGGTCCAGTGGAGCTCGTGCAAGTCACCATGACGGCCAAGGTGTATCGTGCACTGGTTGCAGACCACGTACATCCCTTCACGACACTCGCGTTTCCCAACGACCGTGGTATTTTTCAGCAAATAATGCGCCAGGTCGAAAGGCCAGGAGTGTGATGGAGTGCTTCGAGGAACACTGTGGCGAGTTAACAATTGATGTGCTGGCCCTCCCTCTCTCCAGACCTGAACCCGATCGAACACATCTGGGATGTGATTAAATGTGGCGTCAGAGCTCATCGGCCTCCTCCCCGGAATTGACGGGAATTAAGTGACTTGTGTGTGCAGATCTGGTGCCTACTCCCTCCACCAACCGGCCAAGGCCTCATTGTTTCCGTGCCGCTGTTATCTTAGGAAAGTGTTCATAGTGTTGTGGCCAATGAGTTTGGGAAGCGACCGGGCTGGTGTCGGTAGTTCTGATGTGAAGAGTAAACTAGAGCTCGGAGCCTAAAGTTTCTTTGTACACCAACAGCGATCTCGGAACGCGTAAGGAAAGGTACGTTCCTAACACTATGTTGTCGAAAACTGCCATTTATTTCTGCTCTTGACGATATCGAATTACCACATATTTGAGAATTTAGTGCTGTCACCGACGTTCTTCGTAAAGTTGTTCACTAATGGCGGAATTCAGAACGTATTCGTAATTTTATATACACGGGTCGTTCAATAAATAATGCCCCAAGTTCTCTTTACAGTATTAATATACGCAGGAAAACGTCGTTTTAGGTGCTGAACATTTGGGGTTTCTTCTGCACGTGTGCGAAGTTTCGAACAAGACCGACAGAGCGGTAGTGAACCATCACAATTGCATCTACACTGCTCACTTGTTACAAGCAACAAACTGTGATTTTAAGTTTTGGTTTCAGAAAAAGAAACTGTTGTGAACATTCATAAACTTTTATAGTGTATGGTGAGGCTGCAGTTGATAGGAAACTGTTGGATGGTGGCTAACGAGTTAAACCGGCAGGAAGTGCCGAAACTGAGCTCCATGCTCGATTAAGTTCGGGACGTCTTGAAAGAGTCACAGCTCCAGAAATGGTGGATCGCACTGATTCCATTATTAGTGCAAACCGACGAATCAGGACTCGACAATTGGTTCTACAGCTAACTGTGAGCGTTGGAAATGACATCAGTGACTAAGACTTATATAGTCAAAAATGTGCTCGAGATGGGTCCCACGAATGCTCACAATAGACTGCAAGATAGAAAGAAACGTCGTTTCGTTTCAACTGTTTTAGCTGTTTGAGGCCAGTGGGAGACACTAACTGTCACGAATCGTTGGAGATGACGAAACCTGAATGCATCATTTTGAGCTAGATACGAAAAAGTACTCACTGAGCGACACCACCCACAACTACCAAAAAAGAAGAAATTCAGGGCAGCTCTCTCTGCTGGCCAAGTCATGACGACAGTCTTTTGGAGTAGTCATGACGACAGTCTTTTGGAGTAGTCATGGTGTCATTCTCGTGGATGTTTTGCCGAAAGGGTCAACCATTGATTCAGAGGTATGTGTGAAGACTCAAACTTGAGAACCGTTTCCGACGTGCTCTGTCTGACATTTTGAGAGAATAAGTCACACAGTAAAAACACGTCTTCGAGCACCTGGTAAGGACCTTTACCAGCAGCGAACATATATTTCTACTCAACGTTGGCGTAAGGCCACAGAATGTGACGGAGACTATGTAGAAAAATGATAAATGCAGAAGAAATGTTTACTCTCAAGAACACATTTGTTCCGAGAAAAAAAAGGTGGGACGTTATTTATTGAAGGACCCTAATGATTTCGGTGGTTCTGTGAGTAAATGTCTCTCTACGAATCAGAAGGACTGTGGTTCGGTCCTCGGTCGGTCCTAGAATTTTTTGTCACTTACCACTTTTTTTTTTACACCTGGCAATGTTTTTTCATGTGTATAATGCCAGGTTGCAACGTCTACCGGAGTCCGCGCTAAGCTGTGGTTCCCCTATAACTGACTGCGTAATTCAGTTCAGAGGCCAGAGAAACGCAAGGCACAGCACCTCCAATAGGCCTGACCGTGCTTAGTAAACCGCTCTCGGATCAGAACTAGTCTTCACGTTCATTACAGGTTTATATAAGAAGAGTTTGGGATATATATGTTAATTCAGGGATAGACTAAAACATTCACTACTTCTCAGAAATTAAACTAGTTATAAAAGTGTTAGTGCACGCAACAGCAAAATGTGTGTCACTAATAGGGTAAATTTCTGTGTAGAAGACTTAGCAGAACTGTGCAGACTGGGAACAATGGCACCTTGAGAGTCGCAGAGAAACGTCTGTTAGCAAGCTGGAAGCCACGTCAAGAGTGACCTTAAGTGAATAGCAGTCCGCGTCATCCCGAGTCCGGCTGAGAACAGACCATCACAGCCTTAGGCTTTCCTCATACTAGGTTACTGTTTGTCATTTATTTATATAAAAATTAAAATTAAGCAGAATCTGCATGTATAGGACCGCCTGTCTAGTCACACGTTATACTCTGGGACATCAGGTGTATTAAAATTAATTAGTAAACACAACGTATTAGAAATACTGCCAACGCATTCACTCAGTCATTACGCGCCTTTGTAGTGGCGCTGAACTCGCCCTCTCTTTCTTAGGATTATTAAAGCCTTTGTGGTATTCAAATGGTTCAAATGGCTCTGAGCACTATGGGACTTAACATCTATGGTCATCAGTCCCCTAGAACTTAGAACTACTTAAACCTAACTAACCTAAGGACAGCACACAACACCCAGCCATCACGAGGCAGAGAAAATCCCTGACCCCGCCGGGAATCGAACCCGGGAACCCGGGCGTGGGAAGCGAGAACGCTACCGCACGACCACGAGATGCGGGCCTTTGTGGTATTAGTGGGCATCTTCGCCAGGCATACAATCTCACTTAACTGTCTTACTGTGATTACAGACAAACAGGTAGCTATTACTACCGTCTTTCTCTCATCACTAGTAAAGCTCTAATAAAACTGTTGCTTCCTCAAAACTTCGCAGAAATTTTTCTGTGCCGTTATGGTTGGTGGGCGGTGGATGACTGCAGACACCAGGAGGTAGAGAGACGAGGTACTGCCACCACTTAAACAACATTTCTTTTCTTCGTTGGCCGCAATCACACACAATAGCAGGAACAAAAATGATCTGCACAAGGACTTAAAAGCACTTACTTTAGTTCAAAAAGGGGTCCACTACTCAGGAACACTCATCTTCAATAATTTGCCAGCAAACATAAAAAATTTAGTTACAAATAAAGATCAGTTTAAAAGGAGCCTCCTCCTATTCCATTGGCGAATTTTTTAATAGAAACAAATGATGTATTGTATATATTCATACTATTAGTATTGTTATTTCAGCTTTAAAAAATGGACATGTTCCAATCCACGAGGATGTCCTGAGCACGGATCTATGGAACGAAAAAAGAAAAAAAACTAATAGCAAAGTGTATGGTGACAGTCGACATTAAATGAAATATTTCTAGAGAAATTAACAACACTGCGCGTGCAGAACTAGTGTATGTTGCTGATAACGTCTTCACACGAAGTCAGCGGTGCCTGGATGCGCATTGCCACCACTTCCGGGATCTCTTACAAACAGGTAACTAGATGTTTTTAACGTTACTATTATCTATTCTTTTTTCGGATAGTTCATTGTTAACAAACTGCCTATTGGCTTCTGTCTCGGGTTCTTCGGCCGACGTTCATCTAATGATTTTTCTGACGTTTCGCCAGCACGAGTGGCTGGCATTGTCAAAGCTTCACCCTCCATTGCCGGTGGTGAACTGGAGGCGAGCTCGCGGCCGCAGACTATATGTACCTGGCGCGCCAACGTCCGAGGGCTTCTCCGCGGTCATTTCCGGTGCGGTTCTCCTCTTGCTACCTGCGACGGTCGTTCGCTGCAGTACGGGAAGCCAGGATCCGTTTACCTTAAGGCTTTCCTCTTTCTTGTTGAAACTGTTCGCGTGTTTTTGGATTTCTACAGCTTCTCTGAACAAGCGCGTGTGATAGTGCTTCTCTACAGCCAGAACTTCCGTGTCGGCGAATTCTATTACGTGGTCGGTCTCATTCAGTGCGTGCTCTGCCACGGCCGATTTCTCCACCTGCCCCAACCTGCAATGTCGCTTATGCTCTTTGATCCTGGTGTTAATGGATCGTCCAGTCATTCCGACATAAACTTTTCCGCATGTGCAAGGTATACGGTATATTCCCGACATTGCAAGTGGGTCTCTTTTCTCCTTCGCCGATCTAAGACACTCTTTGATCTTCCTTGTCGGTTTGAAAATCGTCTTTACGCCGTGTTTGCGCAATATACGGCCGATTCTGTCCGTCACTCTGGGAATGTATGGCAGAAAGGCCGTACCCGACATTTCTTTTTCTGGTTCCTTACTTCGCCGAGTGTTTGGCTCTGTTACACTTCTAATGTCATTTGTGGAGTACCCGTTGCTCCTCAGAACAGTTTCCAGGTGTTGCATTTCTCGTTTGAGGTGTTGAGGCTCACATATTCGTCCTGCTCTCCTTACGAGCGTACTAATCATGCCTCTTTTCTGGCTCGGGTGGTGGTTTGACAGTTTGTGCAGGTATCGGTCCGTGTGTGTCGGTTTTCGATACACGCTGTGTCCCAGGTTTTCGCCGTCCCTTGTGACCAGCACATCTAGAAATGGCAGTTTCTTATCCTTTTCTACTTCCATGGTAAATGTTACGTTGGCATGGAGGCTGTTCAAGTGTCTCAGGAATTCACCGAGCTGTTCTTCACCATGGCTCCACACCACGAAAGTATCATCGACGTACCTGTACCACACCTTAGGTTTGCAAGTCGCCGAGTCCAGTGCCTGTGCTTCGAATTGTTCCATGAAGAAGTTGGCCACCACTGGACTGAGAGGACTACCCATGGCGACGCCTTCCAGCTGTTCGTAGAAATCGCCATTCCACGTGAAATAGCTCGTGGTGAGGCATGCATGGAAGAGCTTTTTGATGTCTTGCGGGAACATGGAACTGATGTGCTCCAGGGCGTCGCTGAGTGGCACTTTCGTAAATAACGAAACAACATCAAAACTGACCAGGATGTCGTTTGGCGCAAGTTTCAGTTTCTTCAGCTTCTCAATGAAATGTCCTGAGTCCTTAATGTATGTGTCGGTCTTTCCCACGTGTGGCTGGAGCAGAGAGGCCAAGTGTTTCGCCAGTTTATACGTTGGTGAGCCAGGAGCGCTAACGATCGGTCTCAGTGGAACGTTGTTCTTATGGATCTTGGGTAATCCATACAGCCGAGGTGGTAGGGCTTCTGTGTTGCGCAGGTTTCTCTGTATGTCCGCCGGCAGAGAGGACGCCTTGATTAATCGATTCGTGTTCCGAGTGATACGCTGCGTCGGATCTGCGCTTAGTTTTCGGTACGTCGTCGGATCTAATAGGTCTCGGATCTTTTGCTCATAATCTTCGGTCTTCATTACGACGGTCGCATTCCCCTTATCGGCAGGCAGTACCAATATACTCTTGTCGGCGTTGAGATTCTTAATGGCTTGTACCTCTTCTTTCTTCAGGTTGCAAGCTGGTGGTTTTGCTCGGCGCAGTATCCTGGCTGTTTCAGTGCGTATTTCCTCTGCCCTTTCACAAGGAAGGGTCCGAATGGCTGCTTCGGTGTTGGCAATGATGTCCTCCATAGGTATAGTTCTCGGTATGATAGCGAAATTCCCTCCTTTTTGAAGAACTGACACTTCCTCTTCGGTCAATTGTCGTTCAGTGAGGTTGACCACTGTGTGTGACATGTCGGGAATCGCCTTGTCGGTCTGCTTCCGGCATCTTTCAAACTTTTTCTTTTGCCGCTCGGTGCAGCGCTCGAGTTCGTTCTGCATGCTCCTGTGAGTGATGCTGTCGATCTTGTCCCAGTCGTCTCGATGCATTCTGCTACTTAGTTGATAGAAAATGTCCAGAAGTTCCTGATCCGTTCTTGCCAAGTCTCTCCGTGTTGTATGTATTCGCTCACGAAGAAAAGCTCGTTCCATTCTGTCGTAGATACGATGTGCTTGGGCGCTGGTGAATAGGCGCTTGCATCTCAAGAACTTCGGTGTAGCACATTCATCTCGGCACCGTGACAGAAAGGCGAGAGAGGACATCAGTCGCGCTTTCTTCTTCCGTCGTTGGTCAAGGCGTCGGTACAATCTGCAAATCTCCTCCCCGTAGAGGCGTAATACAAAATTGTTAAGGCTTTCGTGGCCACTTGTTGACAAACTGCCTATTGGCTTCTGTCTCGGGTTCTTCGGCCGACGTTCATCTAATGATTTTTCTGACGTTTCGCCAGCACGAGTGGCTGGCATTGTCAAAGCTTCACCCTCCATTGCCGGTGGTGAACTGGAGGCGAGCTCGCGGCCGCAGACTATATGTACCTGGCGCGCCAACGTCCGAGGGCTTCTCCGCGGTCATTTCCGGTGCGGTTCTCCTCTTACTACCTGCGACGGTCGTTCGCTGCAGTACGGGAAGCCAGGATCCGTTTACCTTAAGGCTTTCCTCTTTCTTGTTGAAACTGTTCGCGTGTTTTTGGATTTCTACAGCTTCTCTGAACAAGCGCGTGTGATAGTGCTTCTCTACAGCCAGAACTTCCGTGTCGGCGAATTCTATTACGTGGTCGGTCTCATTCAGTGCGTGCTCTGCCACGGCCGATTTCTCCACCTGCCCCAACCTGCAATGTCGCTTATGCTCTTTGATCCTGGTGTTAATGGATCGTCCAGTCATTCCGACATAAACTTTTCCGCATGTGCAAGGTATACGGTATATTCCCGACATTGCAAGTGGGTCTCTTTTCTCCTTCGCCGATCTAAGACACTCTTTGATCTTCCTTGTCGGTTTGAAAATCGTCTTTACGCCGTGTTTGCGCAATATACGGCCGATTCTGTCCGTCACTCTGGGAATGTATGGCAGAAAGGCCGTACCCGACATTTCTTTTTCTGGTTCCTTACTTCGCCGAGTGTTTGGCTCTGTTACACTTCTAATGTCATTTGTGGAGTACCCGTTGCTCCTCAGAACAGTTTCCAGGTGTTGCATTTCTCGTTTGAGGTGTTGAGGCTCACATATTCGTCCTGCTCTCCTTACGAGCGTACTAATCATGCCTCTTTTCTGGCTCGGGTGGTGGTTTGACAGTTTGTGCAGGTATCGGTCCGTGTGTGTCGGTTTTCGATACACGCTGTGTCCCAGGTTTTCGCCGTCCCTTGTGACCAGCACATCTAGAAATGGCAGTTTCTTATCCTTTTCTACTTCCATGGTAAATGTTACGTTGGCATGGAGGCTGTTCAAGTGTCTCAGGAATTCACCGAGCTGTTCTTCACCATGGCTCCACACCACGAAAGTATCATCGACGTACCTGTACCACACCTTAGGTTTGCAAGTCGCCGAGTCCAGTGCCTGTGCTTCGAATTGTTCCATGAAGATTACCCAAGATCCATAAGAACAACGTTCCACTGAGACCGATCGTTAGCGCTCCTGGCTCACCAACGTATAAACTGGCGAAACACTTGGCCTCTCTGCTCCAGCCACACGTGGGAAAGACCGACACATACATTAAGGACTCAGGACATTTCATTGAGAAGCTGAAGAAACTGAAACTTGCGCCAAACGACATCCTGGTCAGTTTTGATGTTGTTTCGTTATTTACGAAAGTGCCACTCAGCGACGCCCTGGAGCACATCAGTTCCATGTTCCCGCAAGACATCAAAAAGCTCTTCCATGCATGCCTCACCACGAGCTATTTCACGTGGAATGGCGATTTCTACGAACAGCTGGAAGGCGTCGCCATGGGTAGTCCTCTCAGTCCAGTGGTGGCCAACTTCTTCATGGAACAATTCGAAGCACAGGCACTGGACTCGGCGACTTGCAAACCTAAGGTGTGGTACAGGTACGTCGATGATACTTTCGTGGTGTGGAGCCATGGTGAAGAACAGCTCGGTGAATTCCTGAGACACTTGAACAGCCTCCATGCCAACGTAACATTTACCATGGAAGTAGAAAAGGATAAGAAACTGCCATTTCTAGATGTGCTGGTCACAAGGGACGGCGAAAACCTGGGACACAGCGTGTATCGAAAACCGACACACACGGACCGATACCTGCACAAACTGTCAAACCACCACCCGAGCCAGAAAAGAGGCATGATTAGTACGCTCGTAAGGAGAGCAGGACGAATATGTGAGCCTCAACACCTCAAACGAGAAATGCAACACCTGGAAACTGTTCTGAGGAGCAACGGGTACTCCACAAATGACATTAGAAGTGTAACAGAGCCAAACACTCGGCGAAGTAAGGAACCAGAAAAAGAAATGTCGGGTACGGCCTTTCTGCCATACATTCCCAGAGTGACGGACAGAATCGGCCGTATATTGCGCAAACACGGCGTAAAGACGATTTTCAAACCGACAAGGAAGATCAAAGAGTGTCTTAGATCGGCGAAGGAGAAAAGAGACCCACTTGCAATGTCGGGAATATACCGTATACCTTGCACATGCGGAAAAGTTTATGTCGGAATGACTGGACGATCCATTAACACCAGGATCAAAGAGCATAAGCGACATTGCAGGTTGGGGCAGGTGGAGAAATCGGCCGTGGCAGAGCACGCACTGAATGAGACCGACCACGTAATAGAATTCGCCGACACGGAAGTTCTGGCTGTAGAGAAGCACTATCACACGCGCTTGTTCAGAGAAGCTGTAGAAATCCAAAAACACGCGAACAGTTTCAACAAGAAAGAGGAAAGCCTTAAGGTAAACGGATCCTGGCTTCCCGTACTGCAGCGAACGACCGTCGCAGGTAGCAAGAGGAGAACCGCACCGGAAATGACCGCGGAGAAGCCCTCGGACGTTGGCGCGCCAGGTACATATAGTCTGCGGCCGCGAGCTCGCCTCCAGTTCACCACCGGCAATGGAGGGTGAAGCTTTGACAATGCCAGCCACTCGTGCTGGCGAAACGTCAGAAAAATCATTAGATGAACGTCGGCCGAAGAACCCGAGACAGAAGCCAATAGGCAGTTTGTCAACAAGTGGCCACGAAAGCCTTAACAATTTTGTAGTTCATTGTTACTTGAATCTCGGGTGTGCTGTGGCGTACCGGTTCTATGTGGGACATCCTGTATAACAACTCGTCCAAATTTTAAGAAAGTAACATATATAACAAGAACTTACGCGCTTAGCTTCGTGGAGTACCGTTACCTCAGTGGGCTACATGTGGTCTTACAAGGAGTATTCTTCTTGAAACCCAAACAATAGTAAATTCTGGTACCAATTAACTACACACACACTATCACAAGTGAAAATGACGAACACCAAAAAATATTTAGACTTTAATACAAGAGACAAACAATTTGCGCTATCTGTTTCCAATTCTGTCTCCTTTCTGCCTTCCGCGAAGCTAGGTTATATCAAACATCTCCTTTCTATACTTGGTACGTAAGTTATAATATGCAGAGGAAAATTATACATCTCTCAAGACTTAACTGGAATAGTAGACGTATACTGTTGTAATTGATATAAATTTAATAGGCATGACAGAAAGTTCGTTTAATTTCTCATTTTAAGTGTTAGTAACCTGTATCTTCTCATGTGAGAAGCAGCTCAATAAAATAATTGATGTAAAAAGTAACGGGAAATGCAGTTCACCGAACAGGACATATAAATACACCATTGCTTAATTAAAGAACATGTTTAAGGGCATTCATAGAAATCCTACGACCAAATTACATCGGAAGTGCAAGATCGAAAATCTGTTTATAGGTGTGTGCTTATCGGCTTGTCAACGATACCTCGTATATCATAAATCAATCTCTACAGATTTGATAGCATGGCATAAAGCCTTTTGCTTTAATATCTTTGAATTATGCATGGTATGACGTGTGACAAATGACAGGATACAGAAAATGTGTGTGAAAGTGTCTAACTGATCCGCCAGCACACAGTACGCTGACATTTGGTACACAGAAGCCTGAGGTATCACACTCGCTGAAGTGATTTGCTTGTCGATGAGGCGCCGCGAGATAAGGGGAAATTATGATTGATTACGAGGATCATGACTGCCCCCGCTTGGTAAACGATAGTAATTAGAATTAGCTGGTGGTGTGTGACGTAAGGCGCGCGGGGAGCAACAGTTGCTGTCTTCTGTAGCCGACGCAACTAGACCGGCCTTCGGGGAAGTCTCGTGACGCAAATGTTAAAGGCCGTCGCCATCATCTGAGCGGGTAAAGTGTCTTTCGCACAAAGGTGCACAGCACCAAGCGGAGATGAGATTTCTAGACGGGGAGTTTCCAGACTTTAACAAAGAGAGGAAATAAGACGTAAACCCACCTTGAAAACTTATCTCGTTCGCCATTAGGAAGTGGTAAAGAACGTACCAAATCGTTCGTACTATATTTAATATTCCTTAAGTATTACCTATCTATAAATTCCAGGTCTTCTATCACAAATGGATTTCTAGCGACTGTCTAAACAGCACATTTTCGCAGCATCAGTTAAATGTAAAAGGGACTTAAATATCACTGTACCTTAGCGAGCTACTTGTGGTCTTATAAGATGTACAAGGAGTAGACAAAAATATGGGAGGACCACGAGAAATGCGTGTTTGAACATTGATGCAGACGCTAGGCAAGCCTACAGGTTGCGCTGTTGTACGGTGTGTTCAAAAGTCTCTCCGTAGTACCGTATGATTGTTACCCGCGCGTGCCGTATGATGCAGTGAATATACTGAAATGAAAATCAGTGAAATACAAGTTATTAATTTATTTAATATTCATTTTTACTTACAAATTTTCACATTGAATGTTGAAAGTGACCCCCTGTTGTTGAATACACAATTCAATTCGTCTAACCATGTTTCCAAACACAAGCTGTAGTATTTCTTCTGTAACAGAAGCAGTGAAAGTGGATATTGCAGTTTTCAATTCATCGATGGATTTTGGACGGTTTTTATAGACAGTTGCTTTAGCTGCACCCCAGAAGAAAAAGTCAGGTGGTGTTACGTCAGGCGATCGTGGAGGGCCGCCCGTTGTGGCCTTGCGGTTCTAGGCGCTTCAGTCTGGAACCGCGTGACCGCTACGGTCGCAGGTTCGAATCCTGCCTCAGGCATGGATGTGTGTGATGTCCTTAGGTTAATTAGGTTTAAGTAGTTCTAGGTTCTAGGGGACTAATGACCTCAGAAGTTAAGTCCCATAGTGCGCGGAGCCATTTGAACCATTTGATCGTGGAGGATCCCTGTGAAATTATGCGATCACCAAAAACATCTGCAAGCAGTGACACTGAAACGCGAGCTGTATTCGCGGTTGCACCATCTTGTTGAAAATAACCGTTCAGTATTTCGCTTAACACAAGTTCTCCTATGAATGAGTACAGACTATCACTGCAGTATCGTTGTGCGTTTATTGTTTCGTTGAAAAATCCGACGTCTAGAAGTTGTAATCCAAACTCCTATTTTCACACAATGAAGTGGTTCCTCATGAATACACAATGGATTTGCAGTACACCACATACGAGAATTTTGCGAGTTCATGTACCCGGATAAATGAAACCACGCCATCAATGAAAAACGTTTCATTAAGAATATCCGTTCCATTTTGTTGAACGATATTTTTGAACCACTGACAATAATGCAGTCTCTTGCCATGATCAGTATTTTTCAGTTCTTGCATGACTGTCGCTTTGTATGGGAAAAGTTCCAATTTTTTCCTTAGAGCTGTGTGGGCCGTTCCGACACTAACATAGATTTCCTGGGCGAATTTTCTCACTGACTTGTTCGGACTCGAACATTTTATCGGAAATACCGAGTAGTTTATCCTCAGACAAAACTCTAGGACGACCACTGCTCGGTGCATCTGTCACTGAACCCGTACTTCGAAATTTGTTAATCAAATCTCGCACAGTATCGCGATGTGGGAGTGTTGTCTCCGGGAAAACTGAATTAAATGTTTGACGAACTGAAACTGTGTATATACTGCCAGCTTTGAACACTTGTTCGACTAAAAACACATGTTCTTCAATGGTTAGCATTTTAACGGCGACAAAAAACGAGACAGACGAACAAAGGAACTAAAACGTTCATGTCAACACGTAACGACACACACCAACGATACTACTGATGCTGGCTGAGATAAACGAAGCAGTGGAATGTTAGGAGAGTCCACCTGAAGGCAGGCAGGCGAACAATCATACGGCACTGCAGAGACTTTTTGAACACTCCGTATTAGACTGCGAAATTCACCTGTGCAGTTGTCCTCAATACGTTGCAAGTGTCAGTCGTGGTCCGAACTGTGTTCTGTGTAGTTATGAGTGCAATTCGAATTTGGACAGATTGTTGGTCAGGGTGTATACGTGAACAAGGAAAAAAAATTCCCGGATTTTTTCCGGATTTCCTGGTTAAAAATACATTTTCTCCCAGGTGAAAATACACTTTTTCCACGTTAAGTGACAGTATACTCTTCCTCGACACTAAAAAACTCATTAATCCTTTGAATGTTTATGGTTTTATATACCGATGTAGAATTTCCTGGTACTTTAGAAAACGAAACTCAGGGGGGAAAAACACGTTTTGAAAGACCTTTGATGTGCAGCAACATGTACGCTGCATATTTTCGTATTATGAAGGTATAAATTTGAATTCCACCAAACACCGCATCTCACTTTCTGAAGCATTGAAATCGAGATTGTGATGCGCTTTTGTAAGCCAGTCACAGCTCATGTCACATGATCTCGCCAGCTCATGACAACATAAGATCAGTCTTAAGTAGCGCAAACACACAAATAAGGAAAGTTAATGGTTTAAATTAATATACATAGCATTCACATATAATATTGGTCTCAAAGATTAATAAGCTGGAAGAGAAGCTAAGCTTCCACATATAATGTTGATCATTTCTGCGCATGTTACACTTTAAGATACATCACACAAATGTGCCAGTAAAATTTTTAATAATGACGTAAATGTCTGATCTTCTGAGCTCGAAATTCTTCTAAATGGTCGTCCTCAAAGAGTTGATTTTTAAATGAGAGTCAAACGCTTTGTGATTTAAGAAATTCATCGTACATTCTCGCACGTAGTTCATCTTGTGTAAAAGGAAATCTGCTTTGACTGCAACGCTTTTCAAACCGCCATTAGCAATGTTTTCCCGCGACCTGTTAGAAATAGGTTCGTTTCAGCGGTTGCAAGAGAGCACCAGATAACAAGCGTCACCGCGCTTGCGCAACTATGATGACGCAGGAAGCCCATATGTTCGCATGTGTAAAACATTAAAAGATATTACATTATGTCATAAAAGAAACAAGACAACAGAGAATACTTCAAGAGCGTCGGAATTTCGTGAACCATACTGAAATGCATAATTTGGCTTAAAATGCACATTCGTATGTAAATCTTTCTAGAGTGCCAGTAGGGTATTACCTCATGTTTGGTTCCTTATTACGGTATAATGCCATATGTGCACTTGAAATGCAGTTGAAACTAGCCAATAGCGTGAAATTAAATACTTCGTTTCAAATAAATTGAGTGCCTCAGCAGAAAAGATTAATAAAAGCCTAATCTCGTTAGCAAACCGGTAAAAATAACTTCATTGTTCTGTAAGGCGATTAATGCTTGACTGTCAGAAAGGTTGAAATAAAATCTCAAACTAATAACATATTTTAGCCTTCCGAAATTATGAGAACGTATTTTAATTAATTTCATAGCTCCCGGCCACAATAATCCGTTTTGTTATCATTTAACGTGAGAGCAATAAACGAAGAGACAACAACAAAATCACTGAACGTAAACATAGGTCACGTGGAGACGAACAACCTCCCCACCACAACTCAGTCCGCCCCCGGTAGCTGAGTGGTAGCCGGCACGGTAGCTCAGCGTGTTCGGTCAGAGGGTTTAGCTACCCACTGTAATTTAAAAAAAAAACTGAGTTAATGGATCAACGACGAACTTAAACTGATGTCTTACGACGTCCGCACCGAACAGATGCAACGAACGAAAACGAACAAAAAAACAACACCTAGTATGTTAGTGTCAAAACCAGCAGCATCCATATTGTACTAACTTCAGCCGCAAAGGATTTGATTGGCACTGAAGATGGGCACTGTGAAATAAACTAACAGTCTTCTAACTATGACTACTTGATATTTCATCTAAGATGCCACAATAAGATTGGATCGAAACAACAAAACAACTGCGATGACTCTCAGAAAACAGGTACATCATTACTAAACATTCGTAATCCTTAACGACAAGAGCAGCAGCGTCAGCAAACTGCTGGTCTGGCAATAAATCCATTGTTAACAACATTTTTGCAATGAAGGACTCAAGAGTACGTGTCGCTCATGTGGTTATATCGGCGGGAACCGCAAGGAGATTCGAAGTGCAATCGTAAATTTCAAGAGTGTTTAGTTATCTAGTATTAAGGGTAATGCTGTGTTGCTCTCTGATAAGTACATATGACTATGTTCTAAGAGCATGCCTTACTGGTGCTGATCCGAAAGCTTTTAGCAATGCTGCTGCTCCATTTTTCGCAGTTTAGATAGAGTTCCTGTTACCAGGCCTAGTCGGTCATACAGTATTAACATGATGTGTATGTCCGAAGCAAGCATGACTGAAATGATGTATTTAATGCTCTTAAAATCATTTCACCATTTAGATTTTTTACTCCATATTCATAGGAGTTTCTCAGTTGTATTATTTGTGGTTTTCTATTTGCTTTGTTGTACCAACTAGTAACAGAGGTGGGTTTCTGGGAATTGTATTCTTCTGTAACGTACGCCAGTTGTTTGGGGTGTCGTGTTGTGGAGCGTGAGACGTTTCCTAGTGGCGTTCTCGTGTTCCCACGTCTCCGTCGCCTTTCTTCTCCACTCGTTGCACAAGCCTTTCTCCCCAAGTGACACAAACAAGTCGTCTGCGGACGAGCCTCGTTAGCAGAATGGTCGGGAGGGGCTGACGTATTGTGTTTGTGCGGAACGGCCTGGAAGCTGATATTTATCACTAGTAGCTTACCAAGGCCACTGCCTCCCATTTTACCCTGTCTGACGACATCCGATTTTCACATGGAAAAAACGAGCGAGAGGCGTTTGTAGTTTATAGTTTGCATAATTCGGTTGCTAACACAGCGCGACTGATTTCAGACATCACCCATTAAGGCAAGTACGTCACCACTATTCACACCTGTTCGTAGTACATCAAAAAAACTTGACCCGTGTTATTATCAGGTTAACGACTGAATCACTATTTCTGGGAGTACACGGCGAATGTATAAGACATTTCGAACACGAAGTGCAAGAACAACTTTCGTGTTCTTATGAGATAATTGGTATTCCATAAAGATGATGTGCAGAGTGAATATATTATGATAAACACAAATTTGTGCCAAACCGGAATTCGTATCGGATTTCCGATTCTTTGTTTTATGAGCAGTAGCCTTAACTTTTAAGATATCAGAGCACATCTCCAGGGCTGACTCAATCTTTCATTGCCACTGATGTTTCCATCTGCTATTTCCGAGCTCTACTACCAGCTGTTCTTCCATGGGCTATGTGGGACCACCACCGTTAGTGGAACAGAGTCGTCGGAATATTGTTAGAAATTGTTGCCAGTCTACAATAAATCTACAGTCCGCAAATCAAGGTACGTTGACTTGCTAAAACGGAAGGTACATAGAATACCAAAATCATTCCCTCCAGCTCCAACACTCATTACTTGTCGGAAATTTCTCCCAGGAAGCAAGTTTGGCACGTACTGCTTTATTAGCTTCGTTCCGCTATGCCGATGTCCTTTCTTCCAAGTATTTGCTTGGCTTTATCAGCTAAAATTCGATCGGCAGCGTGACGTAATGCCAAACCTTTACTGGCCGGCCGAAGTGGCCGTGCGGTTAAAGGCGCTGCAGTCTGGAACCGCAAGACCGCTACGGTCGCAGGTTCGAATCCTGCCTCGGGCATGGATGTTTGTGATGTCCTTAGGTTAGTTAGGTTTAACTAGTTCTAAGTTCTAGGGGACTAATGACCTCAGCAGTTGAGTCCCATAGTGCTCAGAGCCATTTGAACCATTTTTGAACCAAACCTTTACTTCCAGCGTATTCTTTGCAGGTCTCGTCCAGCAAATTAATTCCCTTATTTCCGTGTGCTAATCATTTCTGCAGCTGCGTTCTCGCTCCGCAGTAATTATATGAGGCGATGTATGGGCCCGAATATATAATACAAGTGAAATACAAGAGCCAACTCTACTGAGCATCATGGTTCTACAATTTCATAGGTTAGCTGAACATTTGCAGATAAATGATTCCCAATACAGTGGGCTCTTACATCTCGACTGTATGGGTGGTGATGAAGTTTGTTTTGTAGGACGCCCAGTTGCGAGGTCATTAGCGCCCGTACAAAGTCCCAATTTTTTCACAGTCCAATTTTTAAACAACTCAATCTAGCCACTGTCACGAATGATGATGATTACAACACAAACACCCAGTCCCCGGGCAGAGAAAATCCCCATACCGGCCGGGAATCGAACCTGGGAGCCTGTGATGCAGAGGAAGCAACGCTAGCCACAAGACCACGAGCTGCGGACTGTATGGCTGGTGTCAACAAACTGCCCTTCCATACTACATTCACTTGATAACCTAGGACTGAAATTAGCTATGAATAAAATTTTCATTTAGCTGTTTTTGGAGGCATATAGATGTAATTCCTGCAACATTTGAGCACTGTGGAGTACTGCTGCAAAAAATATTTTTATCTTATTTTTAAGCTAGGTATCTGTTGGAAGAAGAATATTTATCTTTGCTTATACTGGAAAGTAGGCACTCGAAATTTCGAGAGTGAGGCTGTCTCTGCTGTAATGCGGCTTGCTGAAGCTTGGAGCCAACCTGCGATGAACTTCGCTGCTGTTCTTCGGACTTTATGCCCCCCTTTATTTTTGTAGCTCTTTACACATACCAAGACTGGAAAATTCACATCCTTGACGGTTCGCTTCAGCACTGTCAAGGACACAAGGTATATTTCCTGCAAAGTTAATGTTTGTCCTGAGCTAATAAGGGTGCAGAGCGAAGTCTACAACCCCTTAGGGAACGTCCGTAATCTCAGGTGGCCCCTTGAGCTTAGACTGATCGGTTACGACTTGAATGTATTGACGAGATTTCCAATGAGACTCGTGCGTGAAAGGGTTGCAATGGATCCTTGAGACAGGACAACATCGTTTTTTCAGAGGTTCGGTCGTCAATGTCTATTTACACCCCGAAGATTAAGGGAGCTTCGCAGGAGACAGGAGGTAATCCGAAGTGGCCCTAATTGGCGCCTTGTTTTCGGACGAAAGAATGGAAACGGACAATGGAAATCCTGAGCTCTGACACGGAAACTGAGTGATCGGGCGATGACCGCCTGTGAGGCTGTACACCGAGGTTGGAGAAACAGTTATCCTCTTCGAAACGGGCTGTATGTAGGCCTAGGTCCTCGTTCCAGCGCCATTGAAGTCCTCCAGTGAACTATTTCAGACCTGTCCCTCACTGACGAGGTTCGTGAGTGGCGCCAAGTGGGACAGGTATCTAGCAATGGAGTGGTACCGAAATCTTGTGGTGACTACTCTCTACTGAATACCGTGGTACAAATCCAGGGACATGTACTAATACCACAGGAGCACAGTATCCAAAATGTGGCCCGTATGCGATTGGGAAAGTATGTCCACAGAGGACAAGACAAACAGCTGGTGATGCATCAGAGTTTGTTTTCGTGATGTTTTCTATGACTGAGTCTTCCATAACTTACGGTGGAGGGCTCTCTTCGACTGCCTGAAAGAGTGCCAAGTCTCCTGTACAGCTTTGCGCCATGAGAGGATTACAGTCATAGTGTCATATGGACAGGCGTTTGAGCAGTGATTGATAGCGCTATAACAGGTCTCATTTTGCGTTAATGGGTTCTGGGACGTTTGGTGAAATGTTTTCTGGAGAAACTTCGCGGATTGCGACAACTCCTTTCGTAGTGACATTCGTCGATGTCCTCTTTTTGACGTTCGACAACTCACGTCAAGAAGTAGAGGCGAACGTTAGCTCCGTTATCGATACGCCAACCTCTGACTCAGGCGTGTAAATGTTGGCAAGCAGCAGAATGCGCGTTTACGCAGAGTAACCCTTGGTCTGATTCGATACTCGAGACTGGATGACTAAAACAGTAACAGAGACGGATTTACATTGTACGCACTAGTACGTATGTAGAAATAAAGTAACCAGATAGAAATGCTAAACGTGTTTTATAATGCCACACATTTTGACTTAGGAAATAAAGCAACAGTTAATTAAACGGGACTGGCCGGAGTGGCCGAGCAGTTCTAGGCGCTACAGTCTGGAACCGCGGTACCGCTACGGCCGTAGGTTCGAATCCTGCCTCGGGCATGGATGCGTGTAATGTCCTTAGGTTAGTTAGGTTTAAGTAGTTCTAAGTTCTAGGGGACTGATGAACTCAGATGTTAAGTCCCATAGAGCTCGGAGCCATTTGAACCACTTTTCATTAAACTGATTAGTTGTCGCAGCAACTAACTGTTACCACTGTCTACTCGCCACATCAAGAACGCTACATGCTGCTTTTTCCACTTTATCTGAACATAAGAGAAAGGGGTTTTCTGTACCGGATTATGAAGAGGAAACTTAACCGATTTCGGCCGCATTGTATACACTACTGGCCATTAAATTTGCTACACCAAGAAGAAATGCAGATGATAAACGGGTATTCATTGGACAAATGTCGCGATATGATAAACCGCAATCGCGATAGGCTACAATCCGACCTTTATCAAAGTCGGGAACGTGATGGTACGCATTTCTCCTCCTTACACGAGGCATCACAACGTTTCACCAGGCAACGCCGGTCAACTGCTGTTTGTGTATGAGAAATCGGTTGGAAACTTTCCTCGTGTCAGCACGTTGTAGGTGTCGCAACCGGCGCCAACCTTGTTTGCATGCTCTGAAAAGCTAATAATTTGCATATCACAGCATCTTCTTCCTGTCGGTTAAATTTCGCGTCTGTAGCACGTCATCTTCGTGGTGTAGCAATTTTAATGGTCAGTAGTGTATATCTGCTCCAACGACGTCACAATGCCTAGTACAGGACCTTTGAACCAATCTTCTGTTTGATGACTGCTTCACGCTACTCGAAGGTGAGGTCAGTCTGCAGAAGAGAAAAGCAGGAGCAGACATTTATGTTAAGCAAGGTCACTGACGTGCAACTTTGTTAAACACAAATTGTTTGCTTTTTTTACGTTCCATAAATGATTAAAATGAGATGCATCATCAGCAGCAGTTGCTCTTCATTTTTTTCCTTGAGCGCTTTCAATCCGTCGTGACGATAATCGCGACTGTGAACGTAGACATGAGTGTGGAGGTGGTTTCCAACGTGTTTGAGAACAATGTGAAAAATCACATGGGACGTGTTCCCAACATGATCTGCGGACGCAACGCTTTCCAGCGTCAGTGGCCAACTGCGTTTGGCGCACCGAGCATAATAATTTGGTTCCGCGAACAGGCAAGCACGAAATACGCGCTTTAACTTCATGAGCGGTTGTCGAAGAGGGACAGAGAAAATCGCGAAAGACAGTGTGGAAACCTATAGATTCAAGAGTGTTCAATATGCTGAAAAGTGTGCTATATTTTTCTTTATAATTTCATCCTTGGAACATTTGAGAGAGTTCAAATAATGTAGCCCATCGTGGATCAGAAATAGATTGCCAAACTTCAGGATCTGTATCCTATCGATCCGTTTATTCCTGTATATGGATTCAGTACTCTCAAAGTTTGTGTTTTTAACTTGTTTGCCTCTGTACATTCCAAGTTCATCTCGAAAGATTTTCACAATTACAAATTCAGTGGAGATGCATGCGATCATTGATATAGTAAAACTTGTGCAAAATTACATGCCGTCATTTTATTACAAGAAATCCTGCTAAACAGATCCGATTTTCCTATACAGTGTATTAAATTCTCTATGCCCCTTAACAGCATATTTTATAATACACTATGCCTATTACAAAATCCAGAGACTTCGGCAAGTACAGCTTACGAAAGCTTGTATCTTAAGACGACGTTTGTTAAAGTGCAGTCTGTGACAGCACGTCATCTTGTATCAAAAGGAGTCACGTCTAGCAACAAACACAGAAAATTCGACGAGCTTCATGAAGCTATCCAGAGTGAAATTCCATGTTTTGATGCTACAATACCGGTCACGCTTCTTGCTCACAGCACGCATGAGAACGGCTTTAGTCTTTCGACCTGTCTGATTCCGTTCTGCATACGATACTGTCTTGTTCAGCGCATTCTCGTCTGCTTGTTCGAACTGTTTTTCTCGTATACTGCTCCTTCTAGTTCAAAATTATATCGTAGTAGTGTTCTATTAAACTCTGTCTTCTCCTGCAAGATATTCCCACTAATTTCGTTTAGTCTATTATTTTTGTTAATGCACTTTTTAACTGTGTACCACATTTGTGCATTTACTGTCTGAACGAAGGAATGGAGTCGATTGCAAGACAAAACACATGCTACTTAAAAACCGTTCAAAATTCTTACAATAAATTTCTTTATTTCCGTCTATGATCACAAACTTGTTAGGTCCTTAGATACCATTTTCGGTCAGCAACGACCATCTTCAGGTTCGTTTTAAAAACATGTCCTGATGTAATGGAGCTATAGTGGCATCGTCAAAAGATAAACACGAAATCAGATAAGCTTAGACTCACATACTTAAAATATGGTGTATGCGACGATGCTAAGCTGGTTTTGCGTTTATCTTCTGACATTGCCACTATGGCTCCATTATATTAGGAAATGTTTCTAAAATATGTCTGAAGATGGTCATTGTTGACCGAAACCGATAGTCTAAGGACCTGACAAGTTTGTGATCACAGACAGAAGTAAACAAATTTATTCTCCACTTTCTGGTTCACTGTCCTATTCGCAACCGTGTCGCAACTTGTAAAGTTCTTACTTTCCATGAGGACGTACTATGTTTTTTATTTCTTTTTATTTACAAGTCTAATTCCATAGGGTCAAATTGAGGATCAAATCTCCAAGGTCATGGAACGTGCCAGTACATGAAATTACAACATAAAAGTAATAACAGATAAGATAAAATAAAATGTGTATGAACCCACAAAAGTCAATCCATAACTTTAGGTAAACGCAATCAACAAACATAAGAATCAACTTAATTTTTCAAGGAACAGAATATTAGGACTGACCCATAGGAAACTCTTCAGTTGCGATTTGAAAGCGCGTGGACTACTGCTAAGATTTTCGAATTCTTGTGGTAGCTTATTGAAAATGGATGTACACCTTTCCGCACAAGAGTTAAACTGCGATCCCAATGCGTATTGGATTCCTGCCGAGTATTAACCGAGTAAAAGTTGCTAATTCTTGGGAATAAGCTGATATTGTTAACAAGAAAGACGGTAAAGAGTATATATATTGACAGGCCAATGTCAAAATACCCAGACTAATGAACAGCGGTCGAAAGAAGGTCGCTAACTTACACCACTTATTGGCCGACCAGCCCGTTTCTGAGCCAGAAATATCCTTTTAGAATGGGAAGAGTTGCCCCAAAATATAATACCTTACGACATAAGCAAACGAAAGTAAGCAAAGTAGACTAACGTTCGTGTCGGATCATTTGTTTCAGATACCGTTAGAATACTAAAAATGGCAGCATTAAGTCTTTGAAAAAGATCCTGAACGTGGGCTTCCCACGACAATTTACTGTCTGGACACGTAGAAATTTGAACTGTTCAGTTTCACTAATCATATGCCCATTCTGTGAAATTAAAACTACGAGTTTTGTTGAATTGTGTGTTAGAAACTGTAAAAACTGAGTCTTACTGATGACACTAGCTTCGTAGTAAAAGGTGTTGTGTGCAACACTGGCTGTTTCAAATAGTGCAGTTCATGACATAAATTCATGGCTTGCAGGAAATAAACTAACACTAAAATGTTTTCGAGACTGTCTTCAGTTTTTTTCCAATTACTGTATATGACACTACAAAGGGAATTATTGAAAATAAATTGCGTTCTGAGACCAAACTATGATTTAGTTTTCGTAGTAAAAACCATTTTTTCGAAAAAAACGTTTGCAGATCAGAAATAGAGCGCCCAAGAATGAGACAAAACCATGGTAAATATGTGGGGGCAAAAATAAAACTGATAAATGTTTTGCAAAAGTGGACTAGCACACTATTACTTTCATATATTGCAGTATTCTGTAGCTATGTTATTAAAGGTATACAACAAAACTTTCTACTCTCACAGCTGCCATCAATTTTTTTAAAAACAACAAAACATTCCGTATGCACACGCTCTATCTCCAGGTATAGTTTCTTGTCCCAGCCTCTTGGCTCTAAGCACTATGGGACTTATCTCAGGTCATCAGTCTCCTAGACTTGGAACTATTGAAACCTAACTAACCTAAGGACATCTCACAAATCATTGCCCGAGGCAGGATTCGAACCTGTGACCGTAGCAGCAGCGCGGTTCCGGACTGAAGCACCTAGAACAGCTCGGCCCAACCTCTGCGAATATAAATAAGTTAAACGTTATATAACTACTTTGTTTTCAGTACACGCCTCGGTACGTAAAAACAAATTTTGTCAACTGTCGTAAGCCATGACTGTTAAATTAATGTATGCGAGTACGACGGCTATCTAAAGTCACAAAGATACGTTCTCATGACCACGAAGACATTCCTATCGACGCAGCCCAATCATCAGGAGCATCCAATTTTGTCACAGTACTTTTACACAAAGTGAACGCGGAACATGATTGAGGAGCTTCGCTCCATCACCGTCTTAACTCATGTATCGGTTGAAGAATTTGATTTGGAGCCGGCCGATGTGGCCGAGCGGTTCAGTCTATAACCGCGCGACCGCTACGGTCGCAGGTTCGAACCCTGCCTCGGGCATGTATGTGTGTGATGTCCTTAGGTTAGTTAGGTTTAAGTAGTTCTAAGTTCTAGGGGACTGATGACCTCAGAAGTTAAGTCCCATAGTGCTCAGAGCCATTTGAACTTGATTTGGCCTCTGACGGTAACGCGTCGTAATATCGTTAAATCACAGCAAGAGCGAAAGTGCAAGCGTGAATCACCGGCTGCATCTGACGTCAGGCACAAAGCAGAGCGCAGACCTCTGCACAACTGCGAAATCAGGAAGCGCTGTCGGCGCCCTTATCGGCGGCACGTGTCGCTGTGAATGCGTTGTGTGGCTCTCATTTCGCCGCGGCGAGAGCGAAAACGAGCGAGTTTTATTCGCCTGGGCGGTGATGGCACTGTCTAACAATAAACATGGCGCTCGCTCTTCGTTACGGGAGTTAGCGAGTTTCATCGGCCTCCGTACTTAAGTAGCGTGCTCAATAAAAGCTGGAAATGGTTGCCTCCAGAAAACACACATGTCCAGAACGAATTTCACTCTGCAGCGGAGCGGGCGCTGACTGCAGACTTCGCGGGAAAAAAAAAGAGTGGCTCTGAGCACAATGGGACTTAACATCTGTGGTCATCAGTACCTTAGAACTTAGAACTACTTAAACCTAACTAACCTAAGGACATCACACACATCCATGCCCGAGGCAGGATTCGAACCTGCGACCGTAGCGGTCACGCGGTTCCAGACTGAAGCGCCTAGAACCGCACGGCCGCGGATAATCAAAAACTGGAGATAAAAACCGTTGCAAGGGTCCCAGATCAGAGTCCCAGCTAGGCACACAGTCTTAATCCGCCAGGTAACATGAAAACGGCGCACACTCCGACACAGGGTGAAAACTCATTCCGGGAACAGTCTCTCAGAATGTGGCTAAGCCATACAAGTCTTCGCAATATCCTTTTTTCCGGGAGTGCTTGTCCTGTAAGGTATGCAATGAAGATAGGTGATGTATAGCTGCGGTAACTCAATCGCTAGAGCACTTGCCCGCGAAAGGCAGACGCCCCAGGTTCGAGTCCCGGTCCAGTACTCAGTTCTAATTTGCCCGAAGTTACACACACTAATCATTTTTCACAAACTTTTATTTGAAATGCACTGTTTACGCAAACAAATTTTCTGTGCTGCCAAACCAGACTCACGCGTTTACAATCTTACAGTATATATGTAACTGCGCCAGAAAGAATATGTCCTTCAGAAATATTAATTTCACAATGGATAAAAATGTATGACTTAATTAGGGAAGAAAGGAAGGCAAACTGTGAGAAAAATAATTGGCCAAGGAATATAACATTATTTAAATTATTAAAATGGTGTACTGAAGTAGATAACTATAAAACATGAAAATGAATGTCTGAAAAATAAACTATCGCCTAGATCAAAACACTAATAACTTTATTAACGCTGCACTACACGTGTCGTGGGTTTGTACGAAAGATAAAGAAGCAGATATCGTAAGTGATACGTAAAACCTGAACTACCTGAAAATGTGTAAATGTCAAAAGTTGTAGTAGTGTGTTAATTAAAATCATCTGTGGCTGGTTATAGGTGTTCTACATCTACATGATTACTCTGCTATTCACAATAAAGTTCCCGGCAGAGGGTTCAATGAACCACCTTCCTGCTGTCTCTTTACCGTTCCACTCTTTAACGGCACGCGAGAAAAACGAGCACTTAAATTTTTCTGTGCGAGCCCTGATTTCTCTTATTTTATCGTCATGATCATTTCCCCCTATGTAGGTGGGTGCCAACAGAATGTTTTCGCAATCGAAAGAGAAAACTGGTGATTGAAATTTCATGAGAAGATCCCGTCGCAACGAATAACGCCTTTGTTTTAATGATTACCACTCCAATTCACGTATCATGTCTGTGACACTATCTCCTCTATTTCGCGATAATACAAAACGAGCTGTCCTCCTTTGTACTTTTTCGATGTCATCCGTCAGTCCAATCTGATGCGGATCCCACACCGCACAGCAGTACTCCAGAACAGGGCAGACAAGCGTAGTGTAAGCAGTCTCTTTGGTAGACCTGTTGCACCTTCTAAGTGTTCTGCCAATGAATGTCTTTGGGTTGCTCTACCTACAATATGATCTATGTGATCGTTCCAATTTTGGTTATTTGTAACTGTAATCCCTAAGTATTTAGTTGAATTTACAGCCCTCAGATTTGTGTGACTTATCGCGTAATCGAAATTTAGCTGATTTCTTTTAGTACTCATTGGAATAACTTCGCACTTTTCTTTATTCAGGGTCAATTGCCACTTTTCGCACCATACAGATATCTTATCTAAATCATTTTGCAAGTCGTTTTGATCATCTGATGACTTTACAAGACGGCAAATGACAGTATCATCTGCAAACAATCTAAGACGGCTACTCAGATTGTCTCCTATGTCGTTAATATAGATCAGAAACAACAGAGGGCCTATAACACTTCCTTGGGGAACACCGGATATTACTTCTGTTTTACTCGATAACTTTCCGTCTATTACTATGAACTGTGACCTTTCTGACTGTAAATCACGAATCCAGTCGCACAACTGGGGCGATACTCCGTAGGCACGCAGTTTGATTAGAAGACGCTTGTGAGGAACGGTGTCGAATGCCTTCTGGAAATCTAAAAATATGGAATCAATTTGACATCCCCTGTCGATAGCACTTATTACTTCATGAGTATAAAGAGCTAGTTGTGTTTCACAAGAATGATATTTTCTGAATCCGTGCTGACTATATGTCAATAAATCGTTTTCTTCGAGGTACTTCATAATGTTCGAATACAGTATATGTTCTAAAACCCTACTGCAAATCGACGTTAGTGATATAGGCCTGTAATTCAGTGGATTACTCCTACTTCCCTTTTTGGGTATTGGTGGACCTGAGCAATTTTCCAGTCTTTAGGTACGTATCTTTCTGTGAGCGAGTGGTTGTATATAACTGCTAAATATGGAGCTATTTTATCAGCATACTCGGAGAGGAACTTGACTGGTATACAATCTGGACCGGAGGCCTTGCCTTTATTAAGTGATTTAAGCTGCTTTGTTACACCGAGGATATCTAATTCTATGTTTCTCATCTTGGCACTTGTTCTTGATTGGAATTCAGGAATTATTTCGTCTTCTTTGGTGAAGGAGTTTCGGAAAACCGTGTTTAATAACTCTGCTTTAGTGGCACTGTCATCAGTGACTTCACCGTTGTTATCGCGCAGTGAAGGTATTGTTATGTCTTGCCACTGGTGTGCTTTATGTATGACCAGAACCGCTTTGGGTTTTCTGCCAGATTTCGAGACAGAATTTTGTTGTGGAAATTATTAAAAGCATTTCGCATTGAAGTACGCGACATATTTCGAACTTCTGTAAAACTTTGCCAATCTTGGGGATTTTGCGTTCTTTTAAATTTGGCATGCTTTTTTCGTTGCTTCTGCAACAATTTGCATTCAGTAATTTCGTTCTAAGTAGTTACAGTAGGCCTAACTGTCTCATATAAATGTCTGCTTTTTAGGATTGATGTTCTACAAGCACATGAATCCTATCAGGTTGAAAAATACTTAAGAAAATGTACTGTCAGAATGTAACAGAAGAGCTACAGGAAATTGGGAAAGAATAAAAATTCAAGTGGGATCAAAACCTAGAGCAGTGGGAACATTTCGAAACTAAGCCGTATCTAAGAAGAAAATGGGTAGCAGAAGCGAGTACACAAAATAGCGAACAGACGAAAGAGCATTAGAGAACGCGCAAAGATGACTAGCTGATTAAACGCGGTGGTCTTGGCCTATAACGGAAAAGGAATGGTCTGACACCTCATACGTATGTTTCAGATTTGGGATCATGGTAATGGAAAGGATCAAGTTACATATGTAGGACAACAGAAGAAATACATTAAACAATTTCATATCGAGTTTATTTGCGTGGCCATCCTCGAAACGAGTGAGAATAAGAAGATTCGCATCATTAAACAGAGAACACAATCAAGAATTCTAAAGAGTTATTGTGTAAAGAGTAGGTCTAGTGGAAGGAACAGAAAGTGTCTTCTGGCCGCAAACCTGTACCTGTTGTTCTGCTGGACACCATAAGATGGTTCAAATGGCTCTGAGCACTATGGGACTCAACTGCTGAGGTCATCAGTCCCCTAGAACTTAGAACTACTTAAACCTAACTAACCTAAGGACATCACACACATCCATGCCCGAGGCAGGATTCGAACCTGCGACCGTAGCGGTCACGCGGTTCCAGACTGGCTGGACGCCATATTCTGAGTCTTAAGGCGAGCCCTTTACCTTAGTTTAAGCAGACGATGTTCTCAATATGAAGGAGACTGAATATCACGCACATCTTACAGGAGACTATGGGTGACGACCTGCAAGATTCTGTAGAGGCAGGTTAGTTATCTTAAAGAAAACATGAAAACTTCAAACAATACAGTAACGTTACAGTAAATAGAACTCTGGACAGACACGGAGCTAAACGATGACATACTTGCAGGATGTAGTTTATTCCGTATAAAGATAAAGCAATCAAATTATGAATGATAGATGTTATGACAATTTCTCAGAAAGGAATGCTCTGAGACTAGGTCACTGCGTGTCATTAACCCTTATGACAATCTTCGGTGAAGAGATGAAGTAGTGATGTAGTGGTCAGAAAGGTGTAGCCAAATGAAACTTCTAATCCGGTTGTGTGCAGCAGGAATATTTAATAGCCAGACGCAAATTTCGTAAACATCCGCACAGGCTGCACATCGTGGAAGCTCCCTTCTGTTCTTGTGGAGAAGGGGGCTCAAGCCACTTCTTTTCTGAGGGCTCCACTTCTCTAACACGAACTTGTGCAGTTTAGCCATCGGTTGCCAGACTGTGTGGCTGCTCCAGTAGCAAAAGATGATCAGACAAACTTTTTTTTTTAATTTTACTGTCTCTCTGTTTTACATTCATATAGCCAGCTACAATATACAAGAAATACCCTTGTTTACTCACACAGTCCAAGTATCGCTCGCGTCATTCCGTACACAAATAACCAGAACAGATCTTACAACGAGCTCTTCAAGTATAATGTCCATCCGCAAGTTTCGTGTCTTATTTTATTCCTAGCGTATAAGCGATGTCAGCGCAGCGCACTAACTACGACGGCAGCTCGAGTGAGCAGCTGTAAACAGCAGATGTACATTCGACCTGTCAGTTGTGAGCAGGCAGTGTTAAATAGTCGACGTCCGGCCGTGGTGCGTCAACGTTGTTGTGTCACATCGCAATGAGGCAACATCTCTAAACCAGGCGTCCAAGACATTCACCAGAATACTTCGAAGAAGAGGGAAGTGTATGCCAAGTCCGTCCCGCAGACCTTGACTCCCGAACAAAAACGACAACGCGTGGGCGCCTGTAGCGACTTCACTGAAATGCACAACGCGAATACTTCTCTCCTAGAAAAAAAAAATTAATCACCTACAACGAAACGACAAAATGCTAAAATTCGTATGAAGAGTCAACGCTTTGGCGACGCAACCAATATTCAAGTCAATGAGATGGGCGAGTTGAAAAACTTCCCGAAGATGGACTTTTCTGACTGACACTGATGAATGTACGAAAGTTCTGTGCGCTGTACTCATGTTGTGGGAGACTATTTAGAACACAAGAAGCACTAACACCATCATCTAAGCTTTTCTTTATTTTTATTAATCCAAACTTTTTGGATTGACCGGTGGGCATACTGTCACTACAAATCACCAATATAGCTCTAATACAATGTAGCAGATGCGTGTAAAAATGTAAAATAGTATGAATAGGAATAAGCTAGAAATATGGCGCAAACCAACAGTTATCAAATAAAACAAAATTTATTTTACACACCGCATCTAAGGATACAAGAATGCTCGCATTACTAAGGAACTATTATCTAGCAATATTAGAGCGTGACTTTATTGACCTTGAACTGTATCCTAACGTAGTTACAAAATTCATGAAATGCATCAGTAGAGTGGCAATTAACAAACAATGCACTACAGACGTACTCTTGCGAACGGACGGAAAATGTGTACTCAAGCGGAAGGAGACTGATGCTACTGATTCGAGTACTTGGCTTGTTCAGTTAATAATGGTCAACTTCGAGTTCGTATCGTGTTCATTCTTTCCACTCCTCAAACCATTTCTGCATGTTTTTTCCATGAGACAGCATAATCCGTCATGTTTTGCATTTTGGTGGAGCGCACTGTCACGACTGTAGTGAATTGCTGGTCCACCTTCCTTGAGTTGTTCTGTTTTCATAACTTGAAGAACTTTAGGGCACAGTTCAACGTCCAGTAATAGTTGTCTAGTAACGCGACACTACAGAAAGTTCCTTGGTAATACGAGTAGTCTCAGTAATTTTGTGATAAAAGAGGGCAATTAGTTTTTGTCTACTGATAGTTAAATGTGCAGAAGACCAAGACGATATCTAACACATGACGCCAAAAATATACAACTTCAGAACTGAATATAAATGATAAACCAACATATTCCGATGCATCAAAACATTATGACCACTGCGAGAATCCTCTGGTGACGTTGCGAGCAGACGACGCACTGAAGGAAGCACTTATGTAAGCAGAGCAGAGACGGATATGGAATCATTTTGAGAAGATGCTGGCCGCAAATGGGGAAATCCACTGACTTGAGCGACTTTGACAAAGGGCAGATCGTTACGGCTCGGCGCCTGGGATCGAGCGTTCCGCAGACAACGAAGCTGTTTGGGTGTTCGCGTGCTTCTGCAGTCAGCTTCTATAGAATATGTTTGGAAGACGGTGAGACAACGAGTAGGCGACAAGGTGTTGGACGCCCACATCTCGTCACAGAACGTGGTGACTAAAAGCCTGCCAGCGCTGTACCGCAGGATAAGCGGCGATCTATGGCAAATATGACGCTGGCACAGCGTTTCGGAGCAAATCGTTCATCTCACATTGTTGAACATCGGACATCAACAGCAGTTGAGTCCTACACGTTCCCATGTAGGCTCAACGACATGGTCAGTGACAACTACAGTGGCCATGGGATCATCGAGATTGTGGACTGTAGATGAATGGCAGCGTGTAGCGTGGTCGGATGAAACACGTTTCTTCTCACATCAGGTTGACTGTTCGAAACATGAACCGCGTCACCGATGGGGCCAGTACTACGCTGTGGATGACATTTACCTGGGCTTCCATTAGACCTATGGTAGTAACTGAAAGCACTGATACCATTGTGGACTACGTGATTATTATTGCGGTCCACCTGCATCCCATCATGTTTGATGCTTTTCCAGTTGGTGATGGCATATCCCAGCAAAATAACTGTGTGTGTCACTGACACAGTTGTATGAAATGCATGTAGTGAACTCACTTCGATGTCTTGAACTCAAATTTGCCGGTTATGAAGCTGATGCATCACATCTGGGACGCTATCGAGCGCCAGCTCCTTGCTCACAAACCACTGGCCGTAATTTACGGAAATTGCGTGGAAAGCTGGTTCCACAAACTGCCGGAAATCTACCAAGGACTTGTCGAATCCGTGTCAAGCAGAGCCGCTGCTGTACTAGGTTACGGAGTTGGACCGACGCTCTTAAGCAGGTGCTCGTAACGTCTTGATCCAGCGTATAGAAGGTGACTCAACAACGCTTCAAATACCACATGCAACATTTTCATATTCTCTTGCTCACTATGTGCAAACTATTACTCCTACACATAAAATGAACAGGATCTCTTCGAAGGGAATTTAATGTAGTTAAATTCTATACTGGGATACCTACTGGGACAGTTTACAAATTATTCATAGAAACGCACAAGCGTGACCTTCAAACGCGGTTTACTTGAATGACTCGAAAACCATGGCCTCCAGCGAAAACGTATTCTAGCACAAAATTTAACTACAACAAATTTCTTACAAAAAGGTGCTCTTTCGTTATTCCTGAAGGACTAACAGCTCGTGTGTTGCAAGCAGAGAATATGAAAATTTCGAGCGTGGTTTATGAAGGCGTTGCGGGTTGCATAAAACCTATTGCTACAGGCAGATGAATCACCTTGTACATACAAGTAAGAGATACGGGACAAAATGTAGACACATACGATAAAGACTGTCAGACACTAAAGTAAAAACAAGTCGATAGTAATAGAGGCGAAAAAATTTATGGGTATGATAGTCGATGCACTACGAGATACAATCAGAAAAACTTAAATTATGAGAAGAATACCAAGACAACATTCGTTTTGCAGACCAGAAACAACCGTCATGGGATAGTCACATGAGAAAGGAATACAGGCGAACGTTAAAGAATTTCGTCTCCTAAGAGTGAGTAAAAACTAGTAGAAACGCTCTGGAAAACTAGCTAGACCAATAAGTGCCCATGCATTTCACAATTTTGCACACAACGTCGATTACACCATAGAGCATATATGAGTGGGGTATACTATTTTCCCGCCAGAAAACGACAATGGAAGATGAAAGATCATCGACCTGATATAGCTAAAGCAGTGCGATGACTCGAATGACGGGCTGAAGAAGTGAAAAAATGGTTCCAATGGCTCTGAGCACTATGGGACTCAACTTCTAAGGTCATCAGTCCCCTAGAACTCAGAACTACTTAAACCTAACTAACCTAAGGACATCACACACATCCTTGCCCGAGGTAGGATTCGAACCTGCGACCGTAGCGGTCGCGCGGTTCCAGACTGTAGCGCCTTTAACCGCTTGGCCACCACGGCCGGCGAAGAAGTGAAGAATGTTGTTTCGTTACCAACAATAGTTGATAAGTTTCATATCCTTGTACACGCATACGAAGAAATCTCGGACCTCGGGTAGCTAAGTGATATGATGCTCAGGCAGTGATTCGATGAGAGTTTGGTATGTGCGAAGGACAGCGCGTGTGAGAGGAAGGGGAAGTTGGAGCGTGTTCCAAGCGCGGAGCTGATAATGGAAGGAGTTAACAACGGGCTCACGCCAGAGACTCAACCCAGGCGGTGTTACCTAAGTAATGAGACCATGTCGGGCCGTACCTAACACGGGCTGCACCGCACTCGTAGCTGAATCTGTTATACAGTCATGAACTGGGTATGCTGTGACATATTAGGCTGTGGTTAATAACAGACAAAATTCCGTCCTTTAAAAATTTGCACCGATTCCTCTTTGTTCTCTTAATGGAAGTTTAATCTGTCGCTTAGGATCCCCTCCAACCTCCAATGACGAAGATACTCCAAGCGTGTTCCCTGTGTCCTGTCACTGGGAACTGCATTCTGCTTTTCGACCGGCGAACGTCGTCTATGTTACGTCTCACGTCAGTGCACCAATAAAATTAAATACGACATGAACTGTTGACGCAAAGGCCTGCTTTTGAGATGGAGACTGGATCAAAGCTAAAATTCGTTCATGTGAATTTAGAGTACAACGTCCCATATTGATTGCGTGTTATACACATGCTTATAGAGGGTAAGTCTGTTAAACGGGGAAAAAACCCACGAAACCGTTCCTCAGAGGATGCGGAGCAGAAAAGGTCTTATGGACATATGGCCGGAAATGCTTTCCTAGGGAGGTGCTCACAGTTGAAGGTGGAGATCAAAGACCTTTGAAAATGTAGGTTTCAATGATTTAACGCACACATGAGAACACACCAGGAAATGGGAATGTTTCATCGGTACTAGTGTTTTAGCTCCACATTCAAAAGAGCAATGATCTGAAATATCATCCTGTAGTTAGCCACAGCACCCTTCGAACCACGAAAGGCACGTCTTTCAGCAGCAATTCCCCGTAGCCCTCAGGGAGGTGATGTGAAGGTTGACGATACCACCCCTCGTAAAGTGAGCCTCATCTGTGAGAGAACGAATTATAGAAATTCCAGCAACACGGTGGCCTGTGCGACGAAGGAGCGACTTAACCCTCGCTGTGGAGGCAAGTCTACACTGCACGCTTTGCGATACAGATACTGGCAGCTCACGTGAAGGATGTTCCACACGTTCGTCTTTGTACACATTTCCTGCCATATGTCCACGTTACATTTTTGCTCCTTATCATCTGAGAGATCATTTCTAACGGTTTGTCCTCATTTAGCCAAACCACCCTGTATACTTCCTGATGGATGATAGAATAGTTCTTCTTGGAGCATAATTATACTAATCGTGACATGTAAGGTGTGCTAATGCCTCAGATTTTGTACACACATTCACATGCGTAAACTACTTATAAAATTACCACAATAGTTTTCACGTTATAATCTATGGATATTCAGCAGACCTTCATATCACTGTCCTAATGTCACAGGGAGACAAAATTATGTAGACAGTGCCTTGTCCAGATGCACGTAACCAGTCATTCTTTCCATTCTTAGCCCGCGAATGGAACGTAAAGTAAACTTGAGTATCGAAAAATGGAAAATACCCTGACCTATACACTTCATAGTATTTGGAACCTGCACAACTGCATGTAGAAATGAAAACGACCCAAAGTCGGAGCCCAGCAATTTTCTTCACAACTCGTATACTTAAAATCTGCATCTACATAGAACTTAAATACAATGCTGGCCTTTAAAACTGCAACACCACGAAGGATAACGTGTGTGTCAGAAGTGATCATAGTGAAACGAAGACATGATCAAACTTGTAGGTGATTTGAGGTAATGCAGCTCTTGCACTTCAGTACACAGAGCTGTCACCTCTGGCATCAGTAATAATCAAATAAAGCTATATGATTACAGAGACATTTTCTTGTCTCAAACATCTATGATGTATATATGCAGAGTGAAGCAACTAATGAAAATTTTTACTAAGACCTGGCTCTCCTGCCCACTAGGTAGATGTAAACCTCTACACCATCCCGTCACAGTGGCTTTGCACAAGTGCAAAGACTACCCTAGCAGATCGCCAGTGTGGTGCAGTGGTTAACGCATCTGCCTAGTGAGCAGGACACCTGGATTCGAATACTGGCGTTGCTGAAAATTGTCTCTCATCGCCTCAGTCTGCGTTACTTATTGAACGCCCCCTCGTAAGTTATTCCTTGATGACTTAACACGTGCCGAATCATCCTGTCCCTCCTTCCTATCAATGTTTTCCAAAGTTTTCTATTCTGTGCAAAACCATCTTATTTCTTACTTTATTTTCTCTAATCAAATTTCAACGTCCTTTAGCACCACACCTTAAACGCTTCGATTCTCTTCATTTCAGGTTTCCCACAGTCCGCGATTCACTACCATTATCCTGTGCTCCAGATGTATATTCTCAGAAAGTTCTTCCTCAAATTAAGACCACTATTTGATACAAATAGATTTCTTTTGGCCAGGATACTTGGCTTACTGCAAACAAGCGAGTTCTGACTCAAAGAACGTGACGCGGATGTACGGTCCAACACGTCCAAAGAGAACAATGTGTGTGTTCTCCCGGGTGCTCGTCACTTGAGGCCATTGAGATCCTGCATGGCGTTGAGTATAGCCCTCATGAGCCCATTCATTCCATATTCGAATGATAGTCGTGGTATCCTGACTAACACGAGCGGCGATATCGCTGGCCGATCAACTGTAATCTAAATGAGCTACGATCCTACAGCTGTCGATTCCAGGGCATGCTGGTACATGCTTCCCCTGGTTACATGAAGCATAAAACGATGTTTTCAAGTCTCACTAAGATTTCTGAATGAGAAACCCGCCGCTCAATCTTTCGTTGTATACAGGGTGTAACTAAATTCCTTTTACAGACATTGAGGACTTGAAGTGTAGAAAAGTTTGCAAAGTTTAGCGTAGGAATTCACGCCCAGACACGTACAGTTTTCCCGCTACACGCAAAATACAGCAACACACATTCAAATCTCCCGCACTTTTGGGCGTCACTAACTAGGGTGTGTGATTTCTAACATAATCGATACACGTGAATGTTGTCAAGGCCACAGAAGTCTCCTCGTCTTCCATCCATCTCGATGAGTTACCTACGTCCCTCGGAGTCGTCGTCCACGGTTTGAGGAATTGCTTGTGTGTGTACGAAGCTCCACTAGCCGTCCGTAACGTGCAACATCTTCCCGTTATAACGATACAGTTTTCCCGAAAATTTTTATGAAAAGCATCTGGATTGTTGTCGGACAATTCAGTGCTTCTTAAGGCCTTGTATGTGTGTCTTTATATATATCATTCTGCCTATTTGATAAAATACCTTGATATTCATTGCGAAGGCGTGTGGAATGTTCTAGGGGGACGTACACTGTCATTATCAAGAGATTGTTGTCATTAACAAAATTACGTACAAATGCTGGATTGAATGTATAATAAAGAAATTGAAGGGCTAAAAATTAGGCGGAAAATATTAAAATGCTGTGGAAGTTTTGGCATAGGTGGCCGGCTCCTCTAATTACCATAATTACAATCAAGTAACGAGTTAACACAAAGAACCTCATTATCTTGAGAGACGGCTTGAAAGCTGTCAGCAATCGATGCATTTTCATTTGTTACTTATTCTTATGTCCTCTTCTGTAATTGCTATTCTTTGTAATTACATTTCTAATTAGCTCTCCAATTGTTTACATCTCACAGTTTTCCAATTGCAGTAATTGAGGCCTTATTTGTACGTTCTATGTATTTAATCGGATTAAGCACGGCTCTGTACTACCATTACATGTTAGGAACCGAATCCAAACTATAATTAATTACGTAACAAAAATAATACTAGTCATTATTGTAATTAAAGTTCAGATTGTTATTCAAACATTGTATTTTATACCTTATTCGGCCGTAACACCAGTTTCTTTACGTTTTGTAATTTTTAATTGTAACACTGAAATTATACAAAATTAATAATGGAATATTTTGTGAGCAACTGTTAAAATTCGAAATTCTATATAAGGGAAAGCAGCGAGGCTGAGAGGTAGTAGTAGTAGTAGTAGTAGTAGTAGTAGTAGTAGTAGTAGTAGTAGTTGTTGTTGTTGTTGTTGTTGTTGTTGAGTCTGCTTGAGAGTGTTTGTCAAAGAGATCAGTAATGTCTGTGAAGTGCTTTGTTTAAACGTGTCGAGAATGCAGTTCTGTTGTCAATAAATAATGAGAAGTTGCAAAATTAGGTTCTTTCATCAAAATGAACTCCAGGAAAAGGTTAAGAAACTTTATGTAACGATCAGGAAGATTGTAGCATCGTTACACCGTGCTTCTGCGACCACTCTGAAGCTCATTAATATTCGGCATTCGGTCTGCGCAGATGTCTGACTCTTCAAACTGAAACGTTGAATGATGGCGAGGAACTGTTTGTTTCTCCAGCGGCTACATCGCGAGCCACACTGATCACTTCAAACGGCACCCATTTGGTGGAAGGAAAGGAAGAAATTCACGCATTCTAGATTTTTTTAACGATCTTGCACATCTATATTTGCGCCATATAAAAATATTTAAAGCTCTTTAAAAAAAATACTTGACTTCTAAAACTGCTCTCATATCATTTGATGTCTACTGGATATGATTAATACATATTAAAGCATAGTGCAACTGCAAATGACCTCATTTCACCCTTTTCTTAGTACCGTGAGCAAGTGATCGTAGAAGCAGGTGATGTTTTGTATTTAAATCTACATCTACGTTTCATCTACAAAAATATTCCGCAAGCCACCAACCGGTGCATGGTGGAGGGTGCATTGCACCGCTGCCAGTTATTCCCTGTTCTGTTCCACTTGCAAATGAAACGAGGGAGAAACGACTGCCTATATGCTCCCATACGAGCCCTGATTTCTGTTATCTTGTCTTGGCGGTCCTAACGGAAAATGTACGTTGGCAGTAGTAGAATCTCTCTGCAGTCAGCAGCAGATGCCAATTATCTAAATTTTCTCAACTGCGTTTCGCGAAAGAATGTCGTCTACCCTCCAGGGATTCCCTTTGAGTTCACGAAACATTTCCGTAACACTCGCGTGTTGCTTGAACATATCAGTAACAAATCCAGCAGTATGCCTCTGAATTGCCTCGACGTCTTCCTTTAATCAGATCTGGTGCGGGTCCCAAA
The DNA here is from genome assembly GCF_023898315.1 of Schistocerca nitens. NCBI lineage: Eukaryota > Metazoa > Arthropoda > Insecta > Orthoptera > Acrididae > Schistocerca > Schistocerca nitens. The sequence continues at coordinate 371,070,153 of NC_064618.1, forward strand.
CACTCTAGCAGTACTTAAGATTGGATCGCGCTATCTTTCTACATGCAGTTAACTTTTACACACGGAGATACAAAAAGAAAAACAGATTTCAATTGTTTATTACATGCAAAGTATGAAAGATAGAAACGCACTGTGCATGTCACTAGATAGAAGAAGGTTCAAAGTTTTATGTCCGCACAGATCCTACACCATTGACTCAACATGACTACCACGCGTTGCTCGAGAGACATCGAAACCATTTCATTCCACACACGAAACAACAAGTGCGTGTATATTGATTCTACAGCTGTAACAATTTTATTTCTCAGTTCTCGACGGGTAGCTGCTACAGCTAGCACAACGACGTTGTCTTTTATGTATCCATATAGAAAAATCGCAAGGTGTGAGGTCTGGTGACCAAGGAGGCCAAAAGCAATGAACAAGATTTTGTTGTCCACCTCTTCCAACCCAGCGTTGTGAGATGGTGGTGTTAAGATAACGTCGCATCTCAGATTGAAAGTGAGGAGGAGCGCTGCCATGCGTGAAACTGAGGAAACAACAGAATTTTTCAGTTGTCCAGATGTGACATTCCTGTCACAAGTTCCTCCGCAAAAAGAAAGACCCATAAACTTCGTGAACAGAAACGGCACAAAACACATTCAGTTTCTGTGAGTCTCTTTCATGTTCGACGATGACGGTAGGATCTTGGAACCCCCCAATTATTATATTATGGTCGTTTACTTTACTCGATAGACAAAACGTCGATTCGTCCGAAAAGATGTGTCATTCTGAAAAAAATGCCTTCTGCCGATATTGGAGAACTGAAATGCAAAATCGTACCTTCTGATATGGTCGCCGGACTGCAATTGGAGCAGTAGCTGCAACTTGTAAAGCTTCGTAAGCAGGCGTCGTTTCAGAACACATAACACCGTTGTTTGTGGTAGCTGAAGTTTCTGGCCTGCTCGTCTTGTGGACTTCCGAGGGTTCCGTGTCAATGCACTTCTGATACGCTCAACATTTTCATCAGATGTGGGTGTCCAAACAGTGCTCTTCCCTCTGGATATGCAACCTGCTTCCAAAAATTTTGTATGCCAGTTATATATCTGCTTGTGCAGAGAGGGCTTCTTGCTGAATCGGGGGCGGGATACACGTTGCGCTCTAACGTTGGATTGATTCCGCGCGAATTCCAACACACAAAATGATCTCTCTTTTGCTGTGGTCGCCATGTTGTTTAAAAACTTCGAACCGTCCTCTATCCAGTGGCACGCGCAATGTGTTTATATTGTTTATAATCTGCAGTAAACAACTGAAATCTATTCTTTCTTTTTGAATCACCCAGTAGATGAGGTACACTTTCCTAGTACTCCCACAACAAATCAAAGTCGATCATTCGTCTTCCCTGCTACCGTCGTTTCATGCTCGTTCCTTTTGATATCGTTTTGTAACGTAACACCTCGGTGTTTAACCGACGTGATTGTATCAAGCAGCACATCATTAATACTGTATCCGAACATAGGCTTGTTTTTCCTACTCATCTGCATTAAATTTATTTTTCTACATTTACAGCAAACTGCTGTTCATCACATAAAACAGAAATTCTGTTTAAGCCGTCCTGCAGCCATCTAAATTTACTCAATGAGGATACTACAGCGTCATCAGCAAATAGTCGCAGGTTACTGCTCATCCTACTCGTATATATTATGTATATATTATGTATTATTTATGTATATAGAGAACAATAGCTGTCCTGTCACACGTCCCTGGGGCATTTGTCACGATACCTTTGGGCCGGCCGGTGTGGCCGAGCGGTTCTACGCGCTACAGTCTGGAACCGCGCGACAGCTACGGTCGCAGGTTCGAATCCTGCCTCGGGCATGGATGTGTGTGATGTCCTTAGGTTAGTTAGGTTTAAGTAGTTCTAAGTTCTAGGGGACTGATGACCTCAGAAGTTAAGTCCCATAGTGCTCTGAGCCATTTAAACCAAACCTTTGTCTCTGACGAACACTCGCTGTCGACAACGACATACTGGGTTCTATTACTCAAGAAGTCTTCATGCCGCTCACGTTATCTGGGAACCTATTCCATCTGCCACATCTTCGTTAACAGTTTGCAATGGGGCATCGGGTCAAATGCTTTCCGGAAATCAAGGAATATAGAATTTGCCTGTTGCACTACATCCGTGGATGGCAGGATTCCATGTGAGGTAAGAGCAATCTGAGTTTCACACGGGTAGTGCTTTTTAAATCCGTACTGATTTCTGCACAGAAGTTTTTCTATCTCAAGGAAGTTTATTGTAATCAAAATTATAAAATGTTGAAGAGTTCTGCAGGATATGAAGGATACTACTCCCTAAATCTGCTCTTTCTTTTGCCCTTCTTAAAACAAGACTCACATCCCAGTCGCTTGGGACAGTGGACTGGGTGAGAGACTTGCGGCAAATGCAATGCCGCAGAGTATTCACTGTAAACCGGAACTGAGATTCCATAAAGACAGGATGTCATGTCTGTTCTCAACTCTCTTAGTCGTTTCTCTACACCAGGGATGCCTATTTCTACGTCCTCCATATGTGATTCTATGCGACAGTCAAACCATGGCATGTCTGCACGATAATCCTACGTGGACGATTTTTTAAACTCTAAATTTAAAATTTGAGCTCTCCTTTTGCCGCCTCCTACTGCCACATCAGACTGGTCGACGAGAGATCGAATAGAGCTCTTCGACCTGGTTAGCGATTTTACATATACAGGGCAGTTGAAGACAGGTTAGAAGAAATAAAAACAAAAGTGTAAAAACGGCCACAGAGCTTTTGGTAATCTTAACCGGAACCAAGCTTTCGATTCGTCTGAAAAGGAAAGTTAAGAATCAGAAAACAATTCAAAACCAGAGTTTCGTAGCGAGAAATGGAGAGAAGCTTGTTGGTAGTTACTATAGTTGAATTCTTTTATCTTGCGGCTCGCGCATGCCCGCCCAGACGCGGGAGATTGCTGCGTTGCCAGTTGCACACGACGCACGCGCCAAGAGAAGCAACGCCATAGTATAGTATAGTACGCAAGCTTACGTTTAGGGAGGAGCGCGCAGTTTATGAAGTAAAGCCACCACGGCCGCATTAACCCTTTCGCTGCTACAGAGACGTGCTCCCCGCATTCCGCGCTGTGCGCGATTTTGTCACTGCACTGCTCGCCTGTGCTGACACATGGTGTTTCCGACTGCGTTGACACACTTATCATTCGATTCCACAAAAACTATTTGGCCCAAAAATTAGATTTTTACACATCTTCTTGACTGATACCTTCCCCCCACTTCCTTTGACTGATTGAAGTGCTTTAAAATAAAGCCAAACGCGCCCGGTGTAAATAAAACTTTTATTACAGTCGCGAAAGACTGAATATTTCTCGATATTACATACGACACCTATGTGGTACTTAAATTAAATGAGATATTCTTATACAGTAAATTTTATATGAAATTTAGGTACCTTGTCCACATTTCATTCTCAACATTGTGGCAACTAAAATCGACCATATGGAAAGTATACGCTATGGACTTTTACCTCTGCAAACTCGTCAAAATTTCGTGTAATGGTTTACTACATTTAATGCTGCACAATAACTGGGTTGAACATCGAAACAAAATTAAGTCATTTATGGGGGGAAGGTATCAGTCAAGAAGATGTGTAAAAATCTAATTTTTGGGCCAAATAGTTTTTGTGAAATCGAATGATAAGTGTGTCAAAGCAGTGGGAACACCATGTGCTGCACAGGCGAGCAGTGCAGTGATGACAAAATCGCGCACAGCGCGGAATGCGGGGAGCACGTGACTGCAGCAGCGAAAGGATTAATGAAGAGACAAAGCACTAGAAATTTCATAAAATTGCATTCAAACGAATAAAATTCGTGAAGTAAGACACTTCGATATTGTTTTTAAATAAAGAAAATATCTAGCATCGCACAAGGTTTGAACTCATTACCTTTCAAACCCAACGCCTTAACCGTTACGCTAACGCAGCTTGTCCAACAATGTCTCACCATAAGGAGTCTAACAGGTAACGCAAAATTCTGACAAACACTATTGGTATGCCTATGAATTACTCGCACTTCGTCGAAGTACAATAGGAAATAAACAATTACCGCAGTTCTTTATTGCGAAAAAGCGGTTCGTGAAATTGATACAAACACCTTTCCTTGCTATCGCCTGAATTAAGAGTCTTATTGCTTGTTTGGTTTAATTAATAGAAAATGAAGCAATTGGAATAAAGAATGGTTTTCCAAACTTTCAAAAAACAAAGTCTGCTATCAAGATATTGCTTTTGTTCTATTACTGTATTTATGACTGAAGGTTTCTAAAAGTGAAGACACTCGTCCATGCTCTGCTCTGCAGTCGAGATCTGGCAACGTCGTTCTCTGTTCATTGGCTGACTGTATTTTTTGACGTCAGATGCGCAGAACGAACCTAAACTCGGCCGCCAACATAAATGACGCGCACTTTAGGAGGTAGGTAGGGGGAGGGGGAGGGGGAGAGAGAGAGAGAGAGAGAGAGAGAGAGAGAGAGAGAGAGAGAGAGAGGGGGGAATCCATCAGGAAAGTTTCCAATAAAAATAACATAGGTGGGCGGGCCATTTAGTAACGCGAATTGACGATACATGGGCCAAGGGAATTCTTTGCCACATTCTAAAAGATAACGAAAGAATGAGACGATGACCTAATGGGAGGCAGGTAAGTCAGTCAGAAAACATGCAGCAGGAAAACAGCTGTGTGTAACCGAGGAGAGCCGCGAGGTTTGAGGCGCCATGTTCGAGTCCCCCCTCGGGCATTGGTGTGAATGTTGTTCTTAGCCTAAGTTAGTTTAACTTAGTTTAAGTAGTGTGTAAGTCTAGGGACCGATGACCTCAGCAGTTTGGTCCCTTATGAATTCACAACATTTGAACATTTTATCTGAGGAGAGTAGCGCTTAGAGAAGTCTGTATGTTGCTACGGTTTTTGTTTTGCGTGTTGGTATTCCGGTTACGGGGTTGATTATCGATTGTCATTTTTTGTTTGCAGTTCACTATAGCTATTTGAATTTACATATTGTTATTTTTGTCATTTGGAAATAGCGAGTGGAGCTGTGTACACTAGAAAATGGACTGCCAAATGGAGAAATCTGAACATTTCCGACACATTATTCAGTTTGAGTTCAGTAGAGGTGTGACAGCAGCGGAGGCAGACAAACGTTTGCGCTGAGTATAGGGATAATACCACTGGACAGAGCACGGCAAGAAAATGGTTTTGTCGTTTTAAGAAGGCTCTTTTGACATTAGTGAAATGACTCTCCACGTTCAGGGAGACCTTCGGGGTTTGATGAAAATAGTTTAAACGCATTAATCCACAATGGTGCACGTCAGCGTACTCGAGAACCGACAAATGTGATGAACTGTGATCATTCCACTACCGTGCAACATTTGCATGCAGTGGGGAAGTATCGAAAATCAGGTGTATGGATACTGCATGCTCTAAGCCAAAATCACAAAAACCAGCAGGTGATTAGATGTGTATCTCTGCTTGTTCTTCATCAATTTGCTCATGAACAACACCGACCATCCCTATCCTGTATCGTTATTGGTGACGAGAAATTGTGTCTTTATGCTATCATAAGAAAACGAAAGGAATGGTTGAGCCCAGAGAAAGCAGCAGCTCCCCGTACAAAGAATTGCGCGCATCCACAAAAGACAACGGTGTGCATCTGGTGGAACAGCGACGGTGTGTACTACGAATTGCTTACCTGAGGTGTAACCATCACTGCTTACATTTGTTGTCAATAGTTGAGACGTCTTGAGACGCAGTCCCAGTTCAACGACCAGGAAGACTACGTGAAGTGATGCTACTCTATGCTAACGTTCGTCTGCATTCTGCCAGACTAACAAAAAACACTATAGAGGAGTTGGGTTGCGAACTCATTCTGCACCCACCTTATTCACCTGATTTTGTGCAGTCAGATTTTCACCTTTTCCGCTCTATCGAAAAATCTTCAAGGAACTTCCTTCCCGGATGAAAATGCGGTCCGAAGATGGCTCTAAGAGTTCTTCACGTGATTTCTACAGTCGCAGAATCGAAAAATTATTCCAACACTGGATGACTATTGTAAATAATGAAGGAGAATATATTATTGATGACTGAAGTCTCTGTTACGTGTTTCTGTTGTATTTAATAAAATTATGGAAAACGCTACGAACCTTTGCACCAACACATTGAAAAGGATATGCGGATCCAGGGTGGCGTGAGGAGCCTCATTATTCTCAAACCTCACACGAACAACTTTTTAACGAACGAGTTTATATTCATACATGTATTAATTACCCAATTTTTCACCTAACTTACGGAGAGTACGGTGTTGTGAACAATAGGAGTTTCGAAAATGGCATGAAATTCTAAAAAATTTTAAGCCTCATACAACGCAGTATACATTTCAGTTCCATTTCTGATGGTTAGCCCACGTACATTGTTTTTGTGGCCTAACTGGCTGTTTCGAACATTCCAGCCAGGAAAAGTACCTGCTGCCTACAACAGATCTGATACGGTTCCTGACGTCACAGGAGATACCGACAAACTATAGGCAGTCGACCTAAGCCGTAGCGTACAGGTAGACCTAAAACAAATTCTGACATTCGTGAGTGCACACTTCGATTTTGTTTCGTAGAAATCATGAGGTTCTCAAAGTTGTGTAAGTTCATCACTACTGTCGTTGCTGTCGTGGACCTCAAATCCGAAGATTGGTTTCACGCAGCTGTCCACACTACTATATCCCGTGGAAGACTCGTCACCTCCGAATGACGGCTGCAACCCACATCCTTATGAATCTGCTTACTTTATTCATCTCTGCCTCCCTCCACGATTTCATGATTTTTGCCTCCCCCCCCCCCCCAAGTAACCTCCAATACTAAACTGGCGATCCCTTGATGTCTCACAACGTGACCTATCAATCGATCCCTGCTTCTAGGCAGGTTGTGGCACGAGTTCCTGTTCTCTCCAATTCTATACAGTACATTATTAGTTATGTGATCTGCCCATCTAATACTCAACATTCTTCTGTAGCACTGCATTTCAAAAGCTTCTATTCTCTTCTTGTCTAAACTAGTTATCGTACATGCCCACTTCAAAAGAGACCCTCTAACATTTAAATCCATTTTCGATGTTAACACATATCTCTTGTTCAGAAATGGTTTTCTTGCCATTGCCAGCCTATAATTTATATCCTTGGCACTTCTGACCATCAGTTATTTTGCTGCCCAAATAGCGAAACTCATCTACTCTTTTAAATATCTCGTTTCCTAATCTCATTCTCCATGCCTCACCTGATTTAATTCGACTATATTCCATTATCCCTGTTTTGCTTTTGTTGATGTTGATCTTGTATCCTCATTTCAAGACAGTGTCCATTCCGTTCAACTACAAGTACAATCCAGTTCTTAAAAAAAATGCAAATCACGGGTACGTCTCAGAATTTGGATGAATACTTTTCAGATGAAGTACTTATCCGACTTGGTACTTATTGGAAGTTAAGCTGAAGCGGTTGCACATGTCGTCTCTAATGAAGACCGTTGCACAAGAAGAGTGGCGCATCGTGAGAAGGGAGTATTATGTTTCAGGTTCCCTCTGCTGCGGCACGGGTAGCAGGTTGCATCACAGTGTGGGAGTGAGACAAAGCAGCAACTGGAAACGCACTCCGAAGTTCAAGTGCGAGGGACAAAACAGTCGTGCGGACAAGTTGTTCGAGTTATATACAGATCCACCGTGAAATTCTGGCAGTGTATGGACCAAACGCAGTGTCGCGTCCAGACGCAGTGAAATGATACAAACAATTTGACAAAGGCCGCTCAGACGTGACTGATGCTGACCGGCAAGGAAGGCTGTCGCCATTTATCGGCCACAGACGACAATGCCCAGGCAATCGAGCAATTGATTCGCAGCAATCGCAGAGCGACTATCAGGGACGTCGTTACGCACATGCTCACCTCGGTAGGCAGACCTCAATCCAACGACCGAGTTCGTATGTAGTCTCGGAAATTGCGCTCACGCTGCGTACCGTCATCACTGACATCTGCACACAAAGGCGCAAGATTTATGACGTCTCTGAACTTCCTCGGGCGTTATCTCGTGAAAGGCAACGATTTCCTAAGCCGCATAACTACGGGCGATGAGAAGTGGGTCCACATTTCACACTTGCAACAAAGATCATCTGCGGAATGGAGACATTTCCTCATCTCCGCGGGAGAAATGCAAAGTCACGCCATTGGCGGCAAGGTCGTGGCTACCGGTTTCTTCGACATGAAGCAATTGTGTTCACAAACGTTCAAATCTCTGTGAAATCTTATGGGACTTAACTGCTAAGGTCATCAGTCCCTAAGCTTACACACTATTTAACCTAAATTATTCTAAGGACAAACACACACACACACACACACACACACACAAACACACACACCCATGCCCGAGGGACGACTCGAACCTCCGCTGGGACCAGCCGTACAGTCCATGACTGAAGCGCCTTAGAGCGCTCGACTAATCCCGCGCGGCAATTGTGTTCACAGATTTTGGGGCAAAAGGTACAAGCATGTAATGTATTGCGAATACATAGAAAGACGGATCCTTTATTGTATGATTATATGATAGCGGAACAAACACTGGTAGCAGTTACTTCTGTAAAATATCTGGGAGTATGCGGACGGAACGATTTGAAGTGGAATGATCATATAAAATTAATTGTTGGTAAGGCGCGTGCCAGGTTGAGATTCATTGGGAGAGTTCTTAGAAAATGATGTCCATCAACAAAGGAGGTGGCTTACAAAATACTCATTCGACCTATACTTGAGTATTGCTCATCAGTGTGGGATCCGTACCAGGTCGGGTTGACAGAGGAGATAGAGAATATCCAAAGAAGAGCGGCGCATTTCGTCACAGGGTTATTTGGTAAGCGTGAGTGCGTCACGGAGATGTTTAGCAAACTCAAGTGGCAGATTCTGCAAGAGAGGCGCTCTTGCATCGCGGTGTAGCTTGCTGTCCAGGTTTCGAGAGGTTGCGTTTCTGGATGAGGTATCGAATATATTGCTTCCCCCTACTTATACCTCCCGAGGAGATCAAGAATGTAAAACTAGAGAGATTCGAGCGCGCACGGATGCTTTCCGGCAGTCGTTCTTCCCGCGAACCATACGCACTGGAACAGGAAAGGGAGGTAAAGACAGTGGCACGTAAAGTGCCCTGCGCCACACACCGCTGGGTGGCTTGCGGAGTCTAAATGTAGATGTAGCATCAATGTCAATTGATACTGCACAACACTGACATAGCTGTGCGACGCCATAAAGAACGACATGCGTGGGAGGTTTTGCAAAGGCATTGTTCTCCTGCGTGACAACGCAACACCCCACAGGCGCGCTGTTTTGGAAGTATCTTCATACACTCCAAATCTTCCACCATGCAACTTCCACTATTTCCATATTTTCGGCAAACTAAAAGAATATCTGGGGGGTAAGAGATTTTCCAACGATGAGGACGTCCACACAGTGGTTCTCGAATGGCTTCGTGACCAAACAGCAGATACCTGTCATCCAGGAATTGAGCGATTTATTCACTTCCAGCATGATGGATGGCAATAGACAGCAACTTACTATGATTCAATATAATTACCATCCAAGCTGCGCAGAATTTTGTTTCTATTTAAATGGCGACCAGTTTCGGACCTTAGTCCATTATCAGGCCATCTACACAAGTGCTACTACATACAATGTGTCTATGCTGGCCACATTGCTTTTGAGAGTGGCTAAGTGCAAGGTACTATTTGGCGCGCGCGCGCGCACACACACACACACACACACACACACACACACACACACACACACACACACACACAAAATTATGGGAGCGCTTATGAGGATGGCTTGATAATGGCGTAAATTGGGAAACTGGTCGCCATTTTAAATAACGGCAAGCGTCTGTGCAACTTTAAAGGTTTAGTAATTTATTAATTGAACGACTGGTGGAACGCTCCAATTGTTGTTTGCGGGGCTCGGTAACAATTTTGAAGAAAATTCTGTCATGTATGCGTCACTTTGAACTGCAGCACTGTATACAGTAAAAATTACTCGGCCTGCCTTAGTAATGTGTAACTTACTTTTGGAAGCCTCCTCGTGTATAACTATTCTTGGATGGGCAATAAACTGAGGTCGCAACCCCAGAACCGAAACGTAGATACGCGACTCGTCGAAAAGCTTTAAACGGTATAACAAGTTACGAGGACGTGACCAGATGACTCCCTTTCTCGCCACTGGACAACAGCACCATGTGACGGACGAGATCCGTTAACCAAGAAATATTGATCGGGGGAGAATCGAGCGGAGTCGTGGGAGGAGTTTTAATAATGGGAAAGACGAGAACTAAACAACTTGTATAGTTATTTTGATGTGCTACTTTGCATCATTTATAAATATTATATTTTGTTTATGTTGTTTCTGAAGAGCGAGATTGGAAATCCAATTAACTTGAAACTTGCGTACTACGACCAGATGTGTGGACCAGTAATGCAAAGTTTAATTTACAGTAATTGCATGGAAGCAGCTTATCTAGTTTTTCGTGTTTAAACTGTAGTATATCTGAAAACAATGTGATAGAATTAACGGTAGAAAGTGTCTCACATTAATCTGAATTTTCCAAGTAGTTATTCTTGAATATATTGATAAGACCCAGTTTCGTCAACGAGGAATAAACTTAACAATGTAGAGAATGACGATGTTCACTGATTGTAAGTAGAAAATTACACTTATTCCATCTTAAAGGCAAAGAAATTTTAAATGTTGTTTTGCTACATCGTTTTTTAAGTGCGAGAAGTTTTTTGTGTTTCTCTGTCATTCTTAATAATGATAACAACTATACTGGATTCTATGTTGCAATTTGAAAAGAAATATTTCCATTAAATTGGGTTGGGTTGTTTATGGGAGAGGAGACCATACAGCTAGATCATAGGTCTCATCGGATTAGGGAAGGAAGGGGAAGGAAGTCGGCCGTGTCCTTGCAATGGAACCATCCCGGAATTTGCCTGGAGCGATTTAGGGAAATCACGGAAAACCTAAATCAGGATGGCCGGACGCGGGATTGAACCGCCGTCCTCCCGAATGCGAGTCTAGTGTATTTGCATTAAGGTCTTTTTCCTATATACTTGCATGTCAGCTGGTGAGAGAAATTAAATAGTTTTGGACTGAGGAAAGTTAGTGTTTTTGGTGAGGTTATGAAGCAGTTGGTTTGAGTTCTGTTACCAACAGATACTAAATATTCTGTTACAAGATGATGATGAGTTCACATATTCTAAATTCGCTGTACTGGAATAGGAGAAGTTAGTATATCGACTTTCAAAGAAGCTACAAGTATTTTTACTCTGCTTTGGTTTTTCTTAGTCATACACTCCACCACCACACCACTGCGTATAGGTGCAGGCGTAACTAAAGCTCCAAAGCCGTGGCTTCGAGTTCGACTTTCAGTCGGTGAAAGTCGGATTCAAGTTAAGTTACCAATGTCTACCAACGCAGGGCGGTCGTCTGCGTTAGGTCATTGGGGTCAAATGTTGGATCCGACACGGGGGTCCCTTTTTGTACTTCCCGAGGGACTGCGAGGGCTGCATGTCCTCTGGCGCGGCGAGATCAAAGGCGGGCGAGGCGCAGCAGACAGTGCTCCCACGCTAGCCGGCTGTAGCCCTAGGGCTGGTAGTATCCACTCGAATCAGGACGACGTCCGTCTGTTGCACTACCAGTAAAACACGGGGCCTGTTTCCTCTTCCTTCCCTGTAAAGACTGTTCTATTCCTTTGCTGCCTTTTTCATTTCATGGTATTCGTTAAGTTTGTTACCAAAATGTTTTTCATTTATTTCGCAGAGCTTCTTTCCATTTCACGACCTCTCCTTTAAATATCTTAATTAGACCTCTTGCGACTTACCGCATATCGAGAATTTTCTATAGCAGATGAAAAACTTCATTGATAGTTTCTTTTAAAACTCTATTAGCTTTTCTTTCGATCTCATTAGACTTTGTTGCCATTTTCCATATCTCCAGTTACACTTCTTGCACTTGTATTGTGATTAGGTCAAGTGCACCCAAGTTGTATATTTATAATCTGCCGAACACGATGTTGCCTTGCAGTTGGGAAGGTTTCCTCCTCTCGCCTCCTGCAGTGAGGCCCATCCACGTCCTGTGTTACACAAAAAGGCGACGGGCTAGTCTGTTTCAGCAAAGAGTTGAGAAAATCTCTGATTTTTATAGTCAGACTTCACGCGGGGTGCCAATTATTGAACTATAAGAAAGAAACGTAAATTCTTTACAAACTACGGCGTGCAAACATTTTATTCAACATATAACGTCACTACAGATATTCGGATTTAGGTTATGACATGTTCGATATGCCTGCCATCATTGGCAATGATGTGGCGCAGACGAATAGCGAATTTCTGCATCACGCGCTGATGTGTCGGAATGTCGATGCTGTCGACGAACTCCTGAATGGCTGTTTTCAGCCCAGCAATAGTTTTGGGGTTATTGCTGTACTCCTTGTCTTTATTAGAGGAGTCGCATGTGCCCAGATCCGGAAATATGGTGGCCAATCAAGGCCCATGCCAGTGGCGTCTGGGTTCCCCAGAGCCAGAATGCGGCCCCCACTGTGCTCCTCCAGGACATCAAACATTCTCCCGCTTCGATAGGGTCGAGCACCATCTTGCATGAACCACATCTTGTCGAAATCAGGCTCACTTTGGATAATGGGGATGAAATCATCTTCCAAAACCTTCACGTACCGTTCAGTAGTCACCGTGCCATCGAGGAATGTGGCACCGATTATTCCGTCACTGGACATTGCACACCACACCTGTTGACGGTGAAGAGACTTCTCGATCGCGAAATGCGGATTCTGAGTTCCCCAAATGCGCCAATTTTGCTTCTTGACTAACCCATCCAAATGAAAGTGGACTTTGTTGCTAAAACAAACAACAATGCGCATACTAATTCCCATCATATCCCGCGCCAACCGTGTAGTCTGAACGTCCTAACGCAAACCGCTCAGAAGTTATGACGATTTTATTTCATATAATTCAATAATTGTCACTCTGTATGTTACTTGCAGCTGTAATTTCTCCTCAGTTTATGATCGTTCGATTGGATGAGCGGCAAAGGTAGGCAAGGATGGGCTTGAGATAACTATCAAATTAATTCTTTTAAATTAACTTAAGAAAAAGAACGGAATACTGCCAGTTTCAGAACGTACAAAGCAAGTCGCGCAGCATAACTATATTACCTGACAGCAAAATATTTACTTCCCCTTTCACTGAACTTACAGCACTGATGTTTCAAGCATATCGTCAGATCACTGGAAAAAAAGACAGCTACACGTCAGAGAAACGAAACAAGTGCACAAAAAAGAACAGTATTTAATGCTACCATATTGTTGTGAATAGGAAGTACACACATCACGGCTGTCACTTAGGTACACACTGGGTATCTGAAGCGACAATACCACAGCAGTAACTACATTACATGAAGAACCAGAATCAGAAGAAGACCGCGCGCAGGCGTGCGCATATATATGTGTGTGTGTGTGTGTGTGTGTGTGTGTGTGTGTGTGTGTGTGTGTGTGTGTGTGTGTGTGTGTGTGTGTGTAGGCCCTATTTCATGCCATGCTTCCCCGCAATGGCGCATAACATTATGCCTCAACGAGTACGTTTCGTGTAGGGAGACTTCAAGACGAGCCTCATTACGCACAGTGAAATATTAATAATAAGAGCGGCTGATGAAATGATTGTGTAGAATTGCTGGAACTGCTGAATGGAATGAGCAGTTTAATGAGCACGCACTACGGAATGAGTTCCGAAAGAAGAAAGTAGTTAGGAGTAGCAAAAATTAGCGATTAACTTATCAAAATTTGGGACCATTAAATAAAGTTAAAGAAATCTGTCTTGGACGAAGAAAGTGAAGAACACACAAAGATCAGACTAGCACAGGCGAAGAGGACATTATTGGCCCAAAGAAATCTAACGTACTAATATAAAACGTTGATCGTAATTTGAGGAGGAAGCTCTTAAGAATGTACGTTTGGAGCACAGCACTGTATGCAGTGAAACGACTGTGGGGAAACCGTAAAAGAAGATAATCAAGGGCATCTGAAATGTGGTGCTGTAGGAGGAGATTGCAAATTAGATTAACTGTTAAGGTAAGAGTGAAGAAGACGGGACAGGATGAAAGGATATGTTAAGACATCAGGGAATAGCTTCCAAGGTACTAGAGGGAGCTGTAGAGTGGAAAAACTGTAGAGGAAAATAGAAATTTTAAAACATTCAACACATAATTTAGGAACCTGGGTGAAAGTGCTACTCTGAGATGAAATGGTTTGTACACGAAATTAATTAGCTTCGTGCCGCGTCAGACCACTCAGAAAACTGATGATCCAAAAAAATAGCGGCAGCATCTACCAATTTTTTTCTTAGAATATTCGCAATGCCCAACAGAAAACGGCTTCCGTTGTGCTATATTGCATAGTTAATGGGAAGCTGAAAAAGAGTCAGGGTAGGAATTTCTGCTGCAGACACTGCAGGATACTGAGATACGCTAAGATTATGGCCCTCTTTTGACCTGTGAATATACACTGACATGTATTCGCAGTACTGGCATAAGATATTCTAGATTAATGTTGTGAAGCATAATCTGAAGTATCTTCTCTCTCATACTTGATTAGTTATACAATCTTCCTGGGCCTCTATCTCAGCGATAGCCACTTTGCGATAGTATTATACCTCTCAGGGCCGATGAATTAAATGAACAGCAAATGAAAAAATTTGGAAAAAAGAAAAAAGCGGGCAAATGTTTAGTGAAATGATTTATCTAAGGGTAAGGAAAAAACAAGTTAGAGAAACTTTTGACGCGCCTTTGGATGATTCTCGAAATCATGTATATAAGTATAGCGCTTCAAGTGTTTCCCTAATGTCTTGTTTCTTTTTTGGGCAACTCATTTCACAAAGCATTTGTATTTTCTCAAATTATTTTTTATTTTCAAGTTCTGTTCAGCAAGCATGAAATATATTTATATGTCGATCGGTATTCTACTATTATTAAAAGTATATACGGTAAATCACGAGAAAGCAAAGAAGTTTCAATTTGTACTGTAATTTAATATTTACTTTTATTTTTTTCAACGTTCAAGAAGTCTTTCACACAGGAGAGTCGCACAAACATACCGTCATTTGACCATCGGACAGACTCTCGTACGGACGATATAGTAATAAGCATCCTTGGCGTGGAGAAACAACTGAAAGATCTTTAAAGCAAATAAATCACCAAGTTCGGATGGTATCCCAATTCCGAAGTGATACCTGGGGTTACAAACCCTCTGCTGTTCTTAATTGTATTTAGGGTAGAAGCCGAACAACCCTCAGATTGTTTGCAGATGACGCTCTAACATTTACTGTCCAGTAAAGTCATCAGAAGATCACAACGAACTGCAAAATGTTTTAGACAATGTACCTGTATAGAAATAAAAAAAAATCCGTTAAGTATCGGTTACATGATAAATCTCACAAATTTAAATGTTCTCTTCTAAATATGTAGGGGTTACAATTACGAACAACCTCAATTAGGAACATCACATATAAAATGTTTTACATTAGTATATACCTTTCCTACCAAACTTTTTATATCCACACAGTGCATGTATTTCATTTTCTCGATGATAATCCATAATAATATCGCCGTTGCTGAGGCTTGAGAAGCTAAAAGCTTTTGGTAACAAACCTTACTTCCCTATTTTCTCCCTTGTTCCAGTTTCGGGTCATTCCGTTCGACTGTTTCAGAGAATGATTAATTTTTTAGTGTAATGAGCATCTACTGTTTTTTCTATACCTCTCTCCGCATCCTCATATGTATTTCAGCTCATGCGACATAATGATTGAACTCCATTCCCCTACGTATGTGTTTTGCTTCGGTTTTACCTGCTTGGCAACGTTCATTAACCGTTTTCATCATATGCACATGCCAATATCGTCATTTGTTCGTAAAATTTTATTAACAGTATATTTTGAGTTGAAATAACTACCTTTTGTAAACATTAAGTAGGTATCGTAAGTCCAAAAATGTTCAAATGTATGTGAAATCTTATGGGACTTAACTGCGAAGGTCATCAGTCCATAAGCTTCCACACTACCTAACCTAAAGTATCCTAAGGACAAACACACACACAAACACCCATGCCCGAGGGACGACTCGAACCTCCGCCGGGACCAGCCGCTCAGTCCATGACTGCAGCGCCTCAGACAGTCCGGCTAATCCCGCGCGGCGTAAGTCCATTGCAACAGAATTCTTCATGCTGAAATTGGCCATAAAGGAGTATTCTTTTTATCATTTTTACTAATGAGAAAATATTCCTTTTTTTCTTTGTGCTGATACGCAGACCAACATGCATGGCATGTTTTAAAATAGTTTTGCTTCAGTTTTGTGAGATGTCCTGTAAGCTGCTTTTTAAAGCAAAATCGCCTGCATAACCAAGTGTTTACCGACCGCGTCCCAACCAAATTCCCACCTGATTCGTCTTCATACATTTTGTCAGTTTTCTCTCAGAATATGAAACATACAGCGGACTAGACGACGTCGCCTTGTCTCAGTCCAGCATTTATCCAACACCTGTCTTTCCCCTCGAGGATTATTGATTCAACAGAATGTTTCTATAAGCACTTGTACTATACGGGTTAATTCTTAGAGGAATTTGAATTCTTTCACTGTATTTATCAGCCTGAGAGGATTAATTTAAAATCGTCTAGCAAAGAGCGCTTACCATACAAACTGAAACATCAGAGCACCCGCGATGTGGCGCAGAGAAAAGATACTGGGCCCGCCTTCGGGATTACAGTGGTTGAAATCCAGATATAGCTTTCCGTGGATTTAATACACCGGTTACGGAAAATGCCGGAGAGCACCTTCGAAAAGGACAAAGTCCTTGTACACAGCCTTTAATGATGTCATCGTTCTTTTAGAGAACAAAATACGTACTATGAACAGACAGACAACAACATTACATAATAAAGGCAACAAGCCTTCCAAGTGAACCCGCAAAGTATTTATCCGTAGACGCTGGCACTAGATTATGTGTTTCTAGTACCCCAGAAGTGCCACTAGGCATTTTAAAGAGCTATAGATAAATAGTAAGTAACGCAATGTGATCTGTTGTTTTGTAGGGCGGGCAACCACAACCAAACTTCGACATTTTTTCAAAGAAAATTCCGCACTGGCTGTAAGAATATTTTTTATTAAATCTGCGACCGGTTTCGGACCACTTATCGGTGCAATGTGATCTGTTAGTTGTGTAACTGTTTGTGTGGTCTATAAGTAGTCAGTGTCTAAAGTGTCGTGTCAGAGACATCTTTGGTCTTTTTGACGAGAATGTGGAGGATCTTGGCTTAAAGAATTTATATCAGGAGGAGGAGGAGGAGGAGGAGGAGGAGGAGGAGGAGGGGAATTTGTTTTCAAATAAAATTTAATACACTTTTGATGAATGATATGATTGATGGTTAGCCTACGTGTTGCCTAATGTGATTAAATTTAGAGTGTAGCGAAGAGCGCGGGTTATAACTCGAAAGACTAATGTACAGGGTTTTACGTCGTCTGTTAGTGTCATTCATAAAGAACAGATACAAGTGATAAAATAGGCCGTCAGCCATACTGGACACACTGGTTATGTGATATTTCTAAGTCAATCTTTTTTCTGCTGAGACAGAGGTATTTGGCTGACAGAAACCAGATTGAGTCCTTGGCACTAATTTGAAGCGGTTGGCAAATTCCAAAGAACATGTAATATTTATCCGAAAACCTCCGCCTTTCACGGGTTCAGTCCTGGCAACCCCGAAGCTAGAATACACTACACTCCCGTAACATTTTTTGTGGTTTTTATTCTCAATAGTTTTCATATTATGGAAGAGGTAGTAACGAAAACCTGTTGTCGATGCACCGACAACCGCGGTCCGTCGACCAGCAATTCATTCTGAGCGAAATTAAATGCGTTATAATTACGAAGGCAGAACGCACGCGTGCTACGGCAGAGCGATCTGTACGTAGCAGGGCTCTTACAGGGCCAGTTGAGGTAAGATCCTAAGAGCGGACGGCCATCGAATGCGGGCGCTCGTACTGCCGTTGCTGCAGGCAGATTAGATAAGCGCTCTGCCCACGATACGAACCGCGAGCGGACGTCTGGAGTGCTCAGAACGAAAAGTTTTCTAGTCGCCGCGCAGAAATGCGAGTTTGCATTCGTTCTGACCCTTTTCCCTAATTATTTCTCCGTAGCTTCCCAGAATCTTTTCTCTCTAGGTGTACCTTCCGTGATAACGATGACAGTTCGCTCATGCACAGTGGGCCAAAAAGGACTGGAACTGGTAATTCTTAATTTTATAGCAAAATGCTATAATATTCTCGACAGTTCATTTTTAGCTTCAGATTACCGTTACAAACTTTCGTCGAGTCGTATTGAATGCTTAATTTCTTAAGTTGTACCGTTTACTTGTCCTCGTCCACGCTTCTCGTAGGGCGATATTTTCATGGCTGTCTTGAGATCGCAGTCTTTTATTAAAAGACTGTGTCGCAATTTTTGATGCTTCAATCCGTTTATTACGCTGTTCTTCGGTTTCTCTGCTTCTCACGTTCCTCATTCTCGTTCGTTGGTAACTTAAACGTGCTTCTCGCTCTTCGTAGGCTTCGTTTCTTCGCTGTTTTTTTATGTTCGCCGTTTTGCTTGAGAACTGGCAAGATGTTCTACTCTTTTGCGTTTGGGAATTGTCTACGTAAAATATAAATCAAAACAAATTTTTATTAATAAGTACACAAAGTACCTTTAAAAACTTTTGGCACTATTTTCGATTTATAATGAGTCATTGTATCACTGACTACTCACACTTCACTATTTGTTTTATTCACTCACTCCCCTACTTTTTCAGCTCTTCTCTTCGTCACTAATAAGAATCAGGCATTCGAACCCAAGACGGGTCTTGCTTTATACACCCCCCGACAAAAGGGTAGCTACACCAGTGTGAATCCCACAACATACACTATGTGATAAAAAGCATCCATACACCCCCAAAAACATACGTTTTTCATATTAGGGGCATTGTGCTGCCACCTACTGCCTGGTACTCCATATCAGCGGCCTCACTAGGCATTAGACATCGTGAGAGCAGAATAGGGTGCTCCGCGGAACTCACGGACTTCGGACGTGGTCAGGTGATTGGGTGTCACTCGTGTCATACGTCTGTACGCGTGATTTCCACACGCCTAAACATCCCTAGTTCCACTGTTTTCAATGTGACAGTGAAGTGGTAACGTGAAGGGACACGTACAGCACGTACAGGCCGACCTCGTCTGTTGACTGACAGAGACCGCCGATAGCTGAAGAGGGTCATAATGTGTAATAGGCCGACATTTATTCAGACCATCACACAGGAATTCCAACTGCATCAGGATACACTGCAAGTACTATGACAGTCAGGCGAGAGGTGAGAAAACGGATTTCATGGTCGAGCGGCTGCTCATAAGCCACACATCACGCCGGTAAATGCCAAACGACGCCTCGCTTGGTGTAAGGAGAGTAAACATTGCACATTTGAACAGCGGAAAAACGTTGTGTGAAGTGACGAATCACGATTCGATTCGATGGCTGGGTGTGGGTATGGCGAATGCCCGGTGAACGTCATGTGCCAGTGTGTTTAGTGCCAACAGTAAAATACGGAGGCGGTGGTGTTATGGTGTGGTCGTGTTTTCCATGAACGGGCTTGCACCCCTTGTTATGTTGCGTGGCACTATCATAGGACAGGTCTACATTGATGTTTTATGCACCTTCTTGCTTCCGACTGTTGAAGATCGATTTGGGGATGGCGATTGCATCTTTCAACACGATCGAGCACCTGTTCATAATGCACGGCCTGTGGCGGAGTAGTCACACAACAATAACATCCTTGTAATGGACTGACCTGCACAGAGTCCTGACCTATAGAACGCCTTTGGGATGTTTTGGAACGCCGATTTCGTGCCAGGCGTTACCGACCGACATCGATACCTCTCCTCAGTACAGCACTCCGTGAAGCATGGGCTGTCATTCCCCAGGAAACCTTCCAGCACCTAATTGAACGTATTTCTGCGAGAGTGGAAGCTGTTACCAAGGGTAAAGGTGGGCCAACACCATACTGAATTCCAGCATTACCGATGGAGGGCGCCACGAAATTGTAAGTCATTTTCAGCCAGGTTTCCGGATACTTTTGATCACAATGTACCAAAAAGGCTTCGAATGGTCCACAATGTTCCAGAACAATCCACAGCTCTCGAGAATGTTCTGGAATGTTCCACAATGATCTGAGATGTTCCGGGACGTTCCCGAATTTACCTGAATATACCAGGCTATTCCCGAACATTCCAGAACATCCAGAATCATTGTGAAACGTTCTAGAATGCTGTGGAGCGCTCTCTAATACTCTCGAATGTTCTGGAAACAATACGCAATGCTCTAAGGATACATCAGCGCATGCGAGATGCACTACGACGGCGGATTGATGTTAGTATCAGTGCCCACGGAGGGCATATTGATCATCTCCTGTGAGAAAGAGTTGTGTTTGGTATGCTGGTGCGTTCCGTTCGTGTGTGTGTTTCCCATGATTAATGTGTTGGAGAAAATAAGTTTTAGCATGGAAACAAAGCGTTCCCAGACCCATGTTCAAGTAACATAACTTCTTCGTCTACGTGTGAGGAATTTGTCCTACAATTTCTGCCATAGATTTTTGTTACACCCTATATAGAGTGCAACTGGTATAAATTCAGTATTTCTGTTGGTGACAGAGGACGGTGTACTGAACAACAATATCAGTATTACGTTATCTTAGAATAATGATTATAGCTATTAGAAGTACGTTTTCAGGTTAAGTAGTACCTCCACATACGCCTCGCAGAAGCAAGATCAGTCAGACTGCAAAACGAGCAATCTATACCGACAGGCGTAGTCTTCCGAGTGCAGTTACGACCGTGCAGAAAACATCAAGTAGTAGAGTTAATGAGGTGCTCACGGGAAGTCTGTTGAGCGCAGAGAAAAACACCCAGCACACTGATGTTGCTAAGATACGAAATATAAAAACAACTGATACCGTTGCACAATGTGTGTGTGTGTGTGTGTGTGTGTGTGTGTGTGTGTGTGTGCGCGCGCGTCGAACAAAAAATTTGACAGTAATATTGCAATAAATAAATGGCTTTTTAGCTTTTTCTACAAGAGAGGTTACACTACTTGCAGCACGAGATTTATCACTGGCTTCTATGAAGTTCTCCATCTCATATGTTCTGAAAACTTCAACGATTTAATGTAAGATGTGAAACAATAAGAATAACTCTCGTGTTCTACTAAAAACTGAGAAAAATGACTAGACATGGAAAGTTCATTTTTTTCTTTTATCACGCTCATGGACATTGAACATGACTAGCATATCGACAAGGGAGGAACTATATGTTTTAAAGGAGATCACGTAAAAATTTCAGGCACGTCAGTTTTCGAAAACATGCTGCATCCAGTTCGATTCCCGGCTGAGTTGGAGATTTTCTCCTCTTAGGGACTGGGTGTTTGTGTCGTCTTCATCATCATCATTTCATCCCATCCCCATCGACGCGCCTTTTACTGAAGTGGCGTCACCTCAAAAGACTTGCACCAGGTGATCACGTCTACCAGCCGGGAGGCCCTCGCCACACGACATTTCATTTCAGCAGAGAAAATAGTATAATATTTTTTCGGGTGACACGTTTGGACAGTGTTCTTCACAGTCTATTACAGTAGCTCTTCCATCTAAAGATTTGCACAATTATCAAGCCACACCAGGTGTTTCATGTCAACGGACAAACGGTATACCATGCTGTTATTCCATTGTGCCGTAAGAGGAGGGGTTAAATTGGGGACAGATGATGGGGACGTACAGGTCCCACTGTTACCACATTCTTGTGTAGACCAACTGAAGACAGAAAGTCTGTAAATGAGTCCCTGATCATGTTATGGCACTTTATTTGTAAGGATCCGTCTTGATCACATGAACTGCACAATTCAAAGTTACCGGTTTCGGCCACTGCCATCTTCAGATCTATTACAAAGAGAAACACAATGGTGCAGCCAGCTAGCTTCAATTATACGAAGCAAAATCTACAACAAGCCCAGTGAGACATAAGGAAAGTAAAAATATTAACATAATTAACAGTCATGCATACCCGACATACATAACATAAAAATATACTGATGTAGATATCAACGTCAAAATTACATATCTAGGTATGTAATAAATGCTGAAGATGGTCTAGATGTGTCCAGTATTTATACGAATAATTGAGGCCAGTAGAGTGCGCTAATGCTAGGGGACACGGGTAACCAATATCGTAAATTCAATTGTTAAAATTCAGCATGCGTAGCCATCATTTAAAATTACTTTACATGGCAAAACAAGCGTCTGACAATAAAACATGAACGGACATACAATATGTGGAAGAAAACCATACTTAAAATGCGCATAAAATGTGTATTGTATAGAAAGCCTGGTAAAGTAAACAGCAACAACTACGTAAAAAAATTAAAAATTTAAAAGTAACATCAAATGTACAAATCGAAACCTTTAAGCAAGGCAGAAAACTAAACATTACTGTAAGTGTAAGATGATTAACAAGGCAGTGATTATTAATTAAAATCTCGATAGTCGATTACGCATTCAGAGTGGAAACTCAGTGGTGGGGCCTCGTGGCTTCTCTGTAAGAAGTTTTGTTTTCCTCTGACGGAGCTTGCGGAAGAAGGGAAATTCGCGCCTCGGAGATAGGCACGAGTTGTACGAGGAAGTAACAGAGGAAAGATTGAGGCCTCTTGTTTCAGCACCGATCTGTAAGGATTGACTGCACAATGGAGCCGAAACTGCCATCGCAACAAAGATGCAGCGTAATTTCCTGTGAACAGCAGGAGAATCAAAGAGGCCCATGACGTTTCCTGACTGCTTATGTCACAGTATTTCCCTTAGCGATAGGCAGTGTAGGCTCGCTGGGAATGTCAAAATTTTTTGAAGAAAAACCTGTACCAGGGCAAGTACCCACTTGCATTGACTACATGCCTAAGTGTCACTGCTGTACTCATCGAATCTGGTGATGACTGTAGAGGCGAAATCGTACGTGAATTTTAACAAACTAAAATGTGACAAAGACATTAATTCCTACAGTTAAATCCTCCGGTTGTACTGTGCGAGCACTTCTTTCCCGACAGCCGTGAACAGCACTCTGTGGCTTGAACGACCCAGTTTCTCGTAAGTATCTATTTAAGCAGCTAAATTTCTTCCAGTCAGAACGACTTCTCTCTATATCCGTTGGCGTTTCGAGCACTACCACAACCCGCAGCTTGCCCAGCGGCTTGGTTTGGTTGACCCATTTGCATGCTAGAAGGCAGAAGATGACTAGTTTTCAGTTTTACAGGAATACGCTTGTGCGCATTTCTCAAACGACTTTGCTTTTGCTCTTCTCGGATCTGAGAAATCCGTTGTTAACTGTACAATCCACCGTTACTAGAGCTACGCTGATAATTTTCGTGGGAATTTTGGGACCTCTTCTGGTAACTTTATCGAAACTATTGCAGTGTCGGTTAAGATGTGTTTAAACTAAGAACAATACTGTGTTCTTTTGCTAACGAAACTTACCTATATTTCAAACGCAATATGCATTTTTAAAAAAGATAGACCAAATCGAGGAATATGGATGGGAGGTGAGCAAGTGAAGAAGATCGAAAGTCTCAAGTACTTAGGAAGTGTAACAGAGCAAAACGGAAGAAATGAGAACGCGAACAGTGAACGTGGCAGATACGTAGAAGAATTCCTGCAGTGTTAGATGCGTGGTTTGGAACAAAAACCTCTCACAAGAAAAGCGAAGTAGTAATACACGAATACAGCAGTTACTACATACCAGTACTGAGCCATGCATCTCAAATATGGTAATGAAGAAAAGAGATATAAGCAGATTACAGGCATGTGAAACGAAGTTCCTCGGTAGTAGGATATAGTAACAAGGAGACAGAGGATAAGGAATGAAAGGGTAAAGGAAGCAGTGAAAGAGGAAACCTTGCAGAGCAGGATACAAACAGCAAGACTACGATGGCATGGGTACTTAAAGGGAATGGAAAACAAGAGGAGTCCCGAGAAGAGACACGAAATGGAGATGCGAAGGAAACTACCAAGAGGAAGGCGAAGGGATTGTTGGCTGAAAGCTGTGGAGAAAAGCGTTGAAAAAAAGAGGCCGAGGACTGGACCAGAGTAAACGCAGAAAGATAGTGGGAAGAGAGGACTAGATAGCGAGACTTACGTTTCAAAACGACCCAGCCTGGAGCTGTAAATTGGTGGTGGTGGTTTTTAAACCTGTTTTGTTGATTTCAACCCTAGACATGGAATCAATTTTACAGACAAACAGTCTGAAGCTGTGTCTCATTTTTTAGGGATTATTGTCAGAATGGCAACTTTAAGAAAATCAAAACGGGATGAAGAAAATGAAAAAAAAGCTGGAAAATCAGCACCGGGGAAGTAGGATTGTTCTCTGTCCCTAAGAGCTCAATAGCAGAATGTGTTGCTGTTCTTAAGACATTGGAAAGTATAGCAATGGTACCTTTTTGGAGCAGATTAATAATACTTTCACTAATCAACTTGAAGATCAGGTAATCAAATACCGTAAAACATTTAGACAACTGGTTTCTGTCACAAAACAAAACAGAATTTTTATGTTTATGATTCAGCGAAATATTCAATAGGAACAAAAGGACTGTAGATAATACATTTTTTTGCGGGGTTTCATGAAGCGACATTCCGAATTTTCCTTGCAATGAGCCCAGTCTACCGGCCTACAAAGAACACAAGGTTTCAACAGAGCAAAGAATTGGTTTTTAAAAGCCTCTAACAACATCGATATTACTGTTCTATTAAATTTTGTTTTTGTGTTCATATCGCAAAATTTCGTTACTGAGAGTGTGTCTGGCGTCAGGTATAGTTAGTTGTAGCATATATTTTTTTATAATGTATTGAAGACGGCCTATCTTTATAATTTTTGTGATTTTGTAGTATTAATGTTGTATTTTGAAAATGAAATTTTTATTGTAGTTCGTTAATAACGTTTTTCATAAAATTGTCCGGGCTTGTGTGCCGCCCAGTGGGGTAACCCTCCCGTTGAGCCCGTTCCTGCAAACTCCTCAAACGAGTAATGCCCCATCTTCAACAACCAGTCATCAACTGTGAACAATGAAAACTCCACCGTTGCTACACTGCGAACGATCATGTATGGTCTCTCAGGGTTAACATCATCAGTGTGTATGAAACAGGTAGTTTGTTATGAAACACATTCAATTTACGAACAGGTGGCTCATTCCTGACCTCATACCACCCGAAACTTCATTTCTGACCATCTCTCAAAATAGCTCAGCATCCTCTACCATCTGTACGATTTTTACCCAAAAATGTTTCTGACACAATGTATATCTTCAACTGTTTTTAAAAATATTAACGATGTACGCGTCGTTTGGGACACTGTCTATAGCTATAAATCAGGATAGACTGACACGGCCTATTAAATACCTGCAAAAACGGCTACTCGAATAATCTAAGTCAGATCACGCAGTATGTCCTGAAACCTACTCAGAAAATCCCAAGAACCACTTTAACACCACAGAGACAACGAGGAATATTCTTAGATTTTATGGATTGCTCCACTGGCGCCAGGGACAAAAATAGAGCTAATAAAAGCGCGCACTGAGGCATACGAACAGCAGTTCTTCCTATAAGCGGCAGTGAAATGAAAACGAGACATATGTAACAAAGTAAATTCACTGTCTATTACTCTAAAAGTAATTGCCATAACTGATATCCGACTGTGAGGCAAGACAATCAGTACGTGCCTGGAAAAATATTTGCGGTTGCCTATGGAACCACGATTTTACCTAGACGTGCATCTCTTCGCCCGAAGCAAATCGACGAACACGACTGATCTTTCTTCAGGGCTCCAAAAACATGGAAATCGTGAGAGGAGAAATCGGGACTGTTTGGAGGACGCGCGAGAGCTTCCCAGTATGCTGCGGAAATTTCGCTGGGAAGCCCCTCACACATTTTCAATATAGTCCCGATCTCTACCGATGCGATTTCCATATTTTTGCAGCAATGAAGAAAGATATTCGTGGCCTTCGATTTTCTTCGGAAGAAGGGATCCACGCTTGGCTACAATCATGGTTCCACAGGCAACTGCAAGCATGTTGCCATGAAGGCACTGAGCGTCTGTCTATTCTCACAGTGGGATAAATGTGTAAATAGTTATGGCGT
Organism: Schistocerca nitens; assembly: GCF_023898315.1. Classification (NCBI taxonomy): domain Eukaryota; kingdom Metazoa; phylum Arthropoda; class Insecta; order Orthoptera; family Acrididae; genus Schistocerca; species Schistocerca nitens. Next base: position 371,096,499 of record NC_064618.1, read on the forward strand.
TTACTTTTGAAATAATTAACAGTTTACTTTTTTCATTTGTCTCATCTTCATTCGACTACCCCTTATACATCCTACATCCATCAATAAAACAGAAGGAGCTATATCGTATGGTAGAAAAACTGCACCTTTTGCCTTTAATATTTTGTTTCACTGATTTTTAATAAATGTGGTTGAATATTTCCATAGCGCTGTAACAAATGTTCAGAGATGTTGGAAGGCATGAAAGTAGCAGAGTAACGTAAGGAATCTTCGGAAAAGTTCTATTACTAAACTCCTCCCGAACAGGCCACGAAGGCACAACAGGAAAAGATGTAAACCAAAAGAGTTGTTGACAGCCAGTACGACACAGTGGTCGTTAAACAACTATTCGGAGCAGAGAACCCTGCCAGTATGAAGAATGGCTGGTAACAAGTAAACTAATCCACCGTGCACCCCAACAGCTAGGAACAGCGGGAGGTCGATAACCCATTCAAACGCCTAACTAGACATGTGATGAGGCACTTGACTGTTGCTAACTGCATTAGTCCTAACTTGGCAGCTTTGAATGTAGATTAGTTAACCCGTTATCGTGTGTATATTTTTGCCCGCCGACCCGATGAGAAGATTGTACACACATGTGCAATAGAGTGGTTCATATTTTTCGATATTTGCTTTCTTTCCCCTGTTCCCCAGTTTCTTTCCCTTGCACACAAAAAAGTTCTGTTTAGCTTGGGATCAAGAGGAGAACGAGAAAGGATGCCCGTTAGCCCATGCTTCTGGAAAAGAATGGAAAAATGGTAAGAAAATGACATGGCACTTAGACACACACAATTAGTTCACACACCCGCAGATTGTAAAAGGAAACTATTAACGTTTGCTTGGAGTGAGGCAGTTTGCTTCCATTTATTTCAAACGAGTAATACCCGAGCAAATAAATTATCTCCTGTAAAGTAACTGAAGATGAAAGCATTGTACTTTCCGTGACTGATACCTTCCTTCGAAAGTGGGAGACTGCTGGGATGATGCGGGATGGATCGTAAAAAGGAACGGCCGGCTTCAGCTGTCTCTGCACCCGTTTTTGTGTTACTGACCCTTCACGACAAGCGAAGTTTGAAACATGAACGCCTTCACTTAAGGAAATTTGAAGTAAACAGCCTGTTTACATTAGGTAATAAAAATGGTTCAAATGGCTCTAAGCACTATGGGACTTAACATCTGAGGTCATCAGTCCCCTAGACTTACTTAAACCTAACTAACCTAAGGACATCACACACATCCATGCCCGAGGCAGGATTCGAACCTGCGACCGTAGCAGCAGCGCGGTTCCGGACTGAAGCGCCTAGAACCTCTCGGCCACATCGGCCGGATCATTAGGTACTCTACACTACCACTTGCTTCAATTTATTTTCGACGGTATACAGTTAGTGCACCAGAAGTACCCTCCGCCGCACATCGTTAGGTGACTTGCGGAATATAATGTAGGTAGGTAGGCAGATAGAAAATCTTGCGCGTGGTATTCGATGGCGTCTTTGGAGGGAAGGGGGTGCATAAATTCCAGCGGTAGGGGTAGCTGAATCGTGCACGTGTGTGTGTGTGTGTGTGTGTGTGTGTGTGTGTGTGTGTGTGTGTGTGTGTGTCACATTTGTAAATGCTATTTCAATATGCGATCCGAAAGAATTTTAACGGCAACATGATAAAATGTGGTTTTCGGAACTAGAGTCGGTATTTTATTTTAGAACTAGAAGATATTTTAAAAATTATTTAAAACTACATACACTGACCCAAAAGAATCAACACCTAGAAGGTATCTGCATTTCCATCTTTTTAGAAATGGATGCGGGACTTGAGTGTTCGATAAAGGATGTCAAATTAAATACCTTCCAACCGTCAACTTTCTACCTTATTTTAATTGACAACCAGTTTCAGCGTTTTATTACGCCAATTTCTGGCGTAATAAAACGCTGAAACTGGTTGCCAATTAAAATAAGGTTGAAAATTGGCGGCTGAAAGGTATTTAATTTGACATCCTACATCTAGGAGGAGTTGTGAGACAAACGAAAGTTGGGAGGCGTTTTTTTACATCAAAAAGATGACGTCGATCCAATTCGCGCAAGTCGCGTAAGAATGGCGCCAGCAGTGCCGCTATGAGGATGCAAATCAGGTTTGCTTTAAACAAATGGTTCAAATGGCTCTGAGCACTATGGGACTGAAATCTGAGGTCATCAGTTTCTAGACTTAGAATTACGTAAACCTAAGGACATCACACACATCCATGCCCGAGGCAGGATTCGAACCTGCAACCGTAGCAGCAGCGCGGTTCCGGACTGAATCGCCTTCAACCGCTCGGCCACAACGGCCGGCTGCTTTAAACAGGCACTGTAACAGTTGGAGCGTTTTTACCTTTGAGAGTGGTGAACTGATGTTAGTCAAGAATGCCTTTAAGGCTACAAAGCCGCCATTATCAGCACCTCACTGCGTTTGAAAGAGGTCGTGCAACAGAGCTACGAGAAGCTGGATGTCCCTTCTGCGACACTGCAGAAAGACTTGGCAGGAATGTAGCCATTGTACATGATTCTGGTAGTGATGGTCACAGAAATGTATGGTCAGAAGAAGAGCGGTCTCCAGAAGGGCCACGTGGCACTACCGAGAGGGAAGAACATCGCGGGTCTGGCGCCAAGCCCGACGTCCTGTAGCGTGCATTACGCGACTTCAAGGGTCTCGAGCGTGAGCTCATTGGGGGGGAGGGTGGAGGTCTGTTGTGTTTTCTGATGAGAGCTGCTTCTGCCTCGGTGCCAGTGATGGCCGTGTGTCAGATAGGAGGAGGCCAGATGAGGGCCTGCAACCAACCTGTGTGCGTGCTAGACACACTGGATCTACACCTGGAGTTATTGTCGGGGGTGCGATTTCGTACGACAGCAGAAGTACTCTTGTGTCTATCCCACGCACCCTGTCTGCAAGTTTGTACGTCAATGTGGTAATTCGACCTGTTGTGGTGGCATTCATGAACAGCATTCCAGGGGGTGTTTTTCAACAGGATAATGCTCGCCCACGTACTGTTGTTGTAATCCAACATGCTCTACAAAGTGACAACATGTTGCTTTCGCCTGCTCGGTCACCAGATCTGTCACCAATCGAGGACACATGAGACACCATCGGCCGTCAAGTCCAGCGTCACCCAGAAACAGCGTTAACCGTCCCTTCATTGATCGACTAAGTGCAACAGACATTCAGCTCCATCGCACAAACTGACACCCGGCACTTGTACAACACAAATCATGCATGTTTGCATTCCACATTGTCGTGGTTACACCGGTTATTAATGTGCCATCGTTTCACATTTGCAATGGCTTATCTCGCCATCGTAATGTTAATCACTTAAATGTGTTAGCTAGACAAATGTAATTACCGAAATTCCATTGCTGTGCATTAATTATTTTTTAATGTTGCATCAGTTTATCTTCCAAATTGGGATGCATACATATTATGTCTGGAACTTTACTCTGGATCTACAGTACTGTGTTCCGAGGCAGGGAAGAGATCCCCACCAGCATCGCATCCGCACTCTGGGCTAACTGATGTTATTCTAGTGAACTGACCAGACTGAAAATGTAGTCTCCAAGCGGTTAACCCTCATTTGTGTACGCAGAGGCTGAGTACTTTTTACAACTCTGCCTCAAACAACAGACAGGTAAAATACAAGGGTTATAAAATTTACACGATTTGCAACAAATAATATACATGAATTGCGCTTCTTAGGTTATGTGATGACAATAACTGTAGCCGGTCAAAGTAAAAAACAAAGGTTAAATCCAGGATAACTTACAAAACCTATGCCATCACGGTGGAAGGTCCACGAAAGTAATGGAGTTTCAAAGACGATATAGAATTCGTCTAGGAGCGGGAATTAGTGCATGTCTAACACGAAGACTATGTCTTCTGGTCAAAAGTATCGGGACATCCCCATGTAATGCCCAATTGACCACTAAATGTCACGAGTAGCAGCTCGCTCGTATGAAAGGAGGCAAGGAACATTGTGTTGTCAGTAGAGGCAGTAAAAGCGGAATGGATCGATCGTGAGAGCTCAGTGACTTCAAACGCGGACCAATCACTGGATGTCACCTGAGTAACAAATCCATTGCAACCTTTCTGAAGCTGATCATGTCGACTGCTGGTAACGTGATCGTGAAGTGGGAACGCGAAGGAACAACTACAGCTAAACGGATGATGATGACGATTGGTTTGTGAGGCGCTCAAACACGCGCGTTTATCGGCGCCCGTACAAATTTCCAACCTTTGCGAAGTCCGATCTCGCCGCTTTCATGAATGCTGATGAAATGATGAGGACGACACAAACACCACTCATCTAGAGGCAGGTGAAAATCGCTGACCCCGCCGGGAATCGAACCCGGGACCCCGTGCTTGGGAAGCGAGAACGCGACTGCGAGACCACGAGCTGCGGACAGCTGAACCGAAACCAGGCAGACTTGATGTACTGACGGACAGTCAATGCTAAACGACGCTTGAGGTCGTGTAAAGAGCGACGCCATTAAGATAGTGGATGACTGGAAACGAGGGATTGGGATTGATGAATCACACTGTACCCTGTGGCATTTCAATGGAAGGACTTGGGTAATACGTACACGTGACAATACAGTACTGTTTGTTGTTTTCGTCACGACCACAAAAAGTTTTTTTCTACCGTTCTGCCGTCCTAGCACTTCATTGGGAATAACTGCTAGAAGTTACTTCAACGATTTGTCTTTTACAGGATGAACCCGATATCCAGCTACAAAATTTCGGAGGCTTTTCAGGGATATTTATTGAGTATTTTGATACGAAAGACCTGTGGTCTCTGGTGCCTCGTTACAGAGCAAGCGGTAAATGAAACCAAAGAAAAATTTGGAGTAGGAATTAAAGTTCAGGTAGATGAAATAAAAACTTTGAAGTTTACCGATGACAGTTGTAATTCTGTCAAAGATAGCAAAGGACTTGGAAGAGCAGTTGAATGGAATGGAATGGGTCTTCAAAGGAGGACCTAAGACGAACACCAACGAAAGCAGTACAAGGATAACGGAATGTAGTACAATTAAATCAGATGATGCTGAGGGAATAAGATTAGGAAATGAGAACTTAAAGCAATAGATGAGTTTTGCTATTTGGGCAGCAAAATAACTGATAGTGCCCGAAGGAGAGGATATAAAATGTAGTCTGGTAATTGCAAGAAAAATGTTTCTGAAGAATTAAAGTTGTTAACATCGAATACAGATGTAAGTGTTAGAAAGTCTTTTCTGAAATATTTGTATGGAGTCTGGCCATGTTTGGAAGTGAAACATGGACGATAAACAGTTTAGGCAAGAAGAGAACAGAAGCTTTTAAAATGTGGTGTTACAGAAGGATGCTGAAGACTCGGTGAGTAGATCACGTAACTAACGAGAAGGTACTAAGGAAAATTGGAGAGAAAAGAAATTTGTGGCACAACCTGTCTAGAAGCAGGGATCGGTTGATAGGACACATACTGAGACATCAAAGGCTGGAGGGAAATATTGGGGGTAAAAATCGTAGACATACATTAAAAGATGAATACAGTAAGCAGATTCAGAAAGATGTAGGTTGTAGTAGTTATTGAGAGACAGAGTAGCACGGAGAGCTGCATCAAACTACACTTCTGACGAAAGAGGACGACGACGACATTTATCTTTATATCTGTATTGCGTTGAAAGAACCTGCATTACACTGCAAATCTAAACAGTATGCTCCGTATCTTCCGTTCCAGCCCGGAAGGATCTGGTTTCTCGGACGCGCCTATTGCAAAAGAACTGCGACAATGTTGCCGTCGTTGCGGGAATCCGGGAACAGCCCAGCCTAGCGTCGTTATGCCGCTCTTCCATAGCTTTCGGTGTCCCCATATAGAAGTAGCATACTGGTCAACTCTCCGAGCCAGAACCCAGTAGTACTCAATGCAGTTTGAGGATAAAATTTTAACACCAAGCACCGTGAGTGAATGAAAAAGCTTCTGTCAAAGTAAGACAAACAGCGCATATCGTCATTATTTCCACTGCTGTGCTGGTACTTTCAGTGCATTACCGATACAAAAATAAACTGGATTAATAAATCAAACAATCTCAAATTATTCTGTGACAAGCCACCGGGTATGACGAGTCCCTACTATCAAAATAAGAAAATATCCCTGAACTAAGTCTGTAATATTGTAGGTGGAGCTCGGGTCTACCTTGTTATTTCTATTTAGGCCTTCTGTTAACTTCTTTCCTTCCAAAATCCTTTCAACGAATATTTCCAGCAGCAACCTAAGTCTTAATAAGCGCCCAGTCGTTCTCTCTCTTCGATCCATAGTGTGCTTTGTTTGGAATTTTTTCCTCGTTGGGTGATACTTAAAGACGAAACTCCGTCTTCCTCGGACTTGAAACAGAATATACGAAGCCTTAAGAAGATGTAACATCTACGTCGCTTCACAGTTTTCGATCACCCTCGTGTAAGAGTGCTGATAAGACTTTCGTGTAATCCCTAAGGGAACCTTACTGAAAGTTAAGAGGATTAAAACGAAAGAAGCTTATATAATAAAGCCTTTGAAAATGAATCGGAAGCCGATACAATTCCTTGAACTGAAATGACACCAATTTTGTGCATTATAGAAATCGAGAGATAAATTTTATAATTAATACACAGCGTCGACTCAACAAAAGACTGAGACGATGTACGACCTGCTATACAATGACAGGCAGAAGGTCTTCACTTGAGAAATAACTAAATAAAAATTACTACTTACAGCTTTGCTTTTCCTCCTATCCCAGTATCAACGAGGCCAAAAGCAATGGTTTGTGACTTTTGCCATGCGCGAAAAGATGCTCGCAACCACGGAAAATGAGACACGAAAAGTGCGTGGGCGGCGTGTAAACCACGAGAAAAATGCGCACGTCCGGTGTCGTCTAGTGGCTCGCCAGCACGGCAACTCAGCGTGTTCGGTCAGAGGGTTAGCTGCCCTCTCTAATAAAAATCTGAGTAAATGGATCAACGACGAACTGAACGGGTGTCTAGCGACGTCCGCCCCGAACAAAAACGAACAAAATGAGATTTAAAAAAATAAGTGGCTAGGATACCTGGTTTTCACCCAGGAGGCCCGGGTTCGATTCCCGGTACCGGAATGGAATTTTTCCGGAACAAATCACGACAAGTTTTGACTCTGCGAAATTCCGTTTCTGTAATGGAAACGAGAAGTAATGCCGTAACATCAGCTTTGCGTTACCAGTCATTCCCTACATTAAAACAAACTGGTATGATTCTTAGACCTTTTTCCACTATTTCCATCCGTCGTACCCGCTTCTCCTGAATCTCAAAGCTAATATTTTCTCTGTCAAGCATCAACAGTCCAATTTTTCAGACGTGTTGCCGTTCCTGTGACCGCGCAATCTCCTCAATCTAAAACGAAGAGGATACGAAATTAGTTTTGTTATACGTGAATTCTCTGATCTTTAATTTACGAGTGTTTGTCTTCAGGTTCTTCCATATTTAATATCTGATGGGGAAAATACGAAACTACGATTATGTTTGCTAAAAGCACGATTGAAATCTACAAATTTCTCCAGGCATTTTGTTTGCGCCTTATATCGTACACTGAGATAAACTGATATTCATTCAGCCAGTAGGTTACGACGCATGGCCATGAATAACATTTTTCACTTTCCTGATGTAATTTCAGCTATAACTGATTATTGTTGTGTACTACGCTGAAGGGCAAAAGAAACTGGTATAGGCATGCGTATTCAAATACAGAGATATGTAAATAGCCAGAATACGGCGCTGCGGTTATCAACGCCTATGTAAGACAACAAGTGTCTGGTGCAGTTGTTAGATCGGTTACTGCTGCTACAATGGCAGGTTATCAAGATTTAAGTGAGTTTGAACGTGGTGTTATGTTCGGTGCACGAGAGATGGGACACAGCATCTCCGAGGTAGCGATAAAGTGCGGATTTTCCCGTACGAAAATTTCACAAGTGTACCGTAAAACGGTAAAACATCAAATTTCCGACATCGCTGCGGCCGGAGAAAGATCTTGCAACAACAGAACTAACGATAACAGAAGAGAATCTTTCAACTTGACAGAAGTGCAACCCTTCTGCAAATTTCAATGCATGCGAACCATTCAACGAAACAACATCGATCTGGGCTTTCGGAGCCCAGTACCCACTCCTCGCCTGGGCCCGTCAACACCGACATTGGACTGTTGATGACTGCAAACATGTTGCCTGGTCGGACGAGTCTCGTTTCAAATTGTATCGAGCTGATGGAAGTGTACGGGTACGGAGACGACCTCATGAATCCATGGACCCTGATGAAGCTGGTAGAGACTCCGTAATGGTGGGGGGCGTATGCAGCTGGAGTGACATACATGTGAGAAAAGTAATCATTGCAAAAATGTTCTTGACGCAGGTCACTTTTTAATGACAATGAAATTTATTTTACCCAGACATTTTGTTATTCTTCTGACATAATTCACAGATTGCTTTACATCTGCATACAATCAATGTATACTTTTCATATTTTAAGTATCTCTTGGCAATCTCTTAAAAGCCGAATTTGGTCTGTATTAGGTGCCAATTTCTTAATTTTTGCAATATATTTGCAGCCCTGGCGGTATCATGGTTTCAAGTTCCGACAAAAAACTACTATTATTCAAATTTTCCAATCTCACTTCCGATTGAAACCATTTATGCATAACAGCGGAAATGTAACCGCCAGAAAGGCGCAGCAACCATAAATTAGCTGCTCCTGTCTGCTGCCACATCGACACTAATTTCAAGGAGGGTCAGCATGGTTAAACGTGAGTATACATCGCCCAGTGCGGTTAAAAAAGAACATAAGGAACATAAGACTTTTTTAAGAAATACTCTTTTGGAATTTGGGCCACCTATATGTGCAGACTGGGCGATAAAAGATTTTCGTTTCGGCACACGTGTTCAGCGTAGTACTTTACGATGTTTATCCTGTCTGGTGACGTTGACTGCGATGGGCACATATGGCACACGCTAATGTTCATTGTGTTATATGCCGACTACCCAAACAGTGATAAAGCTGCACGTCTGCAGGAAATTATTACGGAAAACTATAACTGGTGTACTTTATAGGTGCATTATATAGCCAGAGGTATGTAGCTGCCTCGACACGGTGACATATGTAATGATGTAAAATATATACATCAAAAAGTAGCAGTGTTGTGTAAAGTTTTAGAGTCGGGTTGTATTTAACGGTATAGCGCCCAGAAAATGGTTTATTTATTTATTATAGTCTTGCATAATTCAACAAAATAACAGTATAAAAGCTCATTGTTGAAATATTATTGTATTTAATGGTTATCATATTCATCAAATGAAGCTAGTAGTTTATCAGAAAGAACTTATTTACTATCAATTTCGATAGCACTGATCATAGTCATATCATGAAATGTCAAACCAGCGCACTCTATGTACATAATACTACGTCTTTAGTAATAAAATATAACCTGTGGGGTCCTACCATAGTCATAACCAATAAAAGACCATCGAGAATCGAATCGACTGAGATGCGGTGTTGCAGAACAATGCTGAAAGTCAGTAGAATCACAAGATAAGAAATGAGGGTCTCCTCCACAGAATCGATGAGGATGGGAATATGTGACAAACACTGACTCGAAGAAGGGACAGGATGGTAGGGCATGTGTTGAAAACTTAGGGGAAAACTTCCAGGATAGCAGAGAGCAGTAGATGGCAAACCGTGTAAGAGAAGACATAGCTCGGAATATATCCAAGACACTGGAGGTGCTGCTCTGACAAGGAGAGTTTGGCAGAGACGAGGAATTCGTGGAGGACCGCTTCAAACCAGTCAGAAGACTGAAGATGCTCCCGCCCCTTTCCTTCATCAAAAAAAGCAGCATCATAGCTATGACAGTCATATAACGACAGTAACAAATTGTGAACCAAACAAGTCGTACGTCGAAACTTCCTGGCAGATTAAAACTGTGAGCCGGACCAAGACTCGAACTCGGGACCTTTGCCTTTCGCGGGCAAGTGCTCTGTCATCTGGGCTACCCAAGCACGACTCACGACTCGTCCTCACAGCTTCAATTCTGCCAGTACCTCGTCTCCTACCTTCCAAATTTCACAGGAGCTCTTCTGCGAACCATGCAGAACTAGCACTCCTGGAAGAAAGGATATTGCAGAGACATGGCTTAGCCACAGCCTGGGGGATATTTCCAGAATGATATTTTCACTCTGCAGCTGAGTGTGGTGCAGGTATCACCTGAACATGATGACAAGGCATGCTGTCTAAATATCGTGTTTCATAAACGAGTACAACCGGCTTGACACGCGAGAGCAATACAGTTGCGTAATAGGCCTGCTCGTCCGGAATACTATTCTGACAGTACCTTAAGATACATTTTTCAATAACGCTTTTAATTATGTATCATGATTCGAAGTTCAAGTTCCTCGTCTTTGAATCAATGCGATAGCTAATTTCTATTGTTCGCGTAATTGTTGCACTCGCTACTTCACTATTACGGAAATTACTGTCCCCCCCACCCCCACCCTGAGCCGTGGCGCCATTGAGATAATAGACTGTTCTGTCTGGCGCTACTGGCTCAAGGGTAGTATCGACTATCACTCTTGCAGCCCCATTGCTAATATCTATGAGGAAGAGTTGGTATCTGTGGGTTGCGTTCTTAGGCCTTTGCTTGCCGATATACAGGCTGAAGCGAAATCCGCGCACTCGGGCTTCGCAGCGCGACTCCTCACATGCCAGCGATAAGAAAATGTCTCACAAAATTTCGCCTGGCGAGTACATCCGGCAGTACGTTAAAGAGTGGAAATCTGGCAACACTGTAACCACTTGTATGGTAACTACCTCTGACGGTACCTCTGACAGCACATTTCAGTTGTGCACTACAGATGGTGCAGTGGATAGAGTTTTGGGTTAGCATGCAGGATGTCGATGGTTCAATCCTGGCTCGAGGCATATGTTTCTTATTTGCTAAATGTAGTCCAGGTGGTATGGTACCTGGCATCTTCATCTTCAACAGCGATTGCAGTGTGTCTTCTGGAAAACATTTGCACTTACATACTACAATCGCAGAAATGGAAGATTGGTCAGCTTTGAAAGAAGCTCTTTCCACGTCGTGGGAGTGAATTTATGAGCACCACTTCATCCACTAGATGCGAAACCTGTTTTCTTTGTACCCTCCTCCAGTAGTCCCATAGATTAGTACCAACTATTATTGTTGCCTCGTTCAGGTACAGTACAATTCGTTAGGGCCTTACGTTACCAGTGGGACTAGCAATGTGCTTTGCGAATAATGTCCAACTAGGTTAATAATTGTATGTGTTATCACCATGATCGCATTAATTATGCCTTTCAACATTGAGCCTGGTAACCGCATGCTGTTTAATATGTATCTAAATGCATTATTATTATTATTATTATTATTATCATTCTATCGATGATATTGTGGAAACATCACGTCTATTACCATTTGGGAAACAGTGTAATTCGAAACTGAACATTTCACAGTTGTCGGTGTCGGGATGAATCATGCAGAACAATATCTGTCAGAGGGGTAATGCCGTTAAATGGAACATCGCGCAGGACCGACGGCGTGTTTATACTGTGTGCGCTGTCCACCAGACAGGGACTAGTTAAGAGCGAAGTAACGCACCCATGACATATTGCAACGTACATGCGTACACGTATCGAATTTTCTCGTTGTAAACCTCTAAACCAGTGTGGTAGACGTATAGCATACACAAACGGAGAATATGTGCATATGCTTCTGGTCCTTGGTGCATATCATAACCGGGCTGGTCTTGTCACTCGTGAATATGCTGCTAGATATCTTCGTGGACGTCATCCGTATAAAAATGTGTTTCGTCGCCTGGAGCTGCGCCTTCTGGTGTCAGGTTCTCTCCTTCCACCATCGTGTGACAGAGGTCATCCACGGACTCGTCATACTCCAGCTCCTGAGGAAGCTATTCTGGAGGTCATACATGAAGAACCTCAGCGAAGTACACGTAGCATAGCAAGGAAGCTGCGTGTCTCGCAATGCACGGTCGTTAACGTGTTGCACGAGTACGGGCTGCTCCCCTATCATTATGCTTTCACGCAACACCTGCATCATGCAGATCGCCATCATTCTGTGAATGGTTCCAACAACAATAACAGCAGGAAGCCAACGATGACTTTGTGAACATCGTAATGTGGTCGGATGAAGCAGCATTCATTCGTGAGGGTGTCTGCAAAATGCACAATGCCCACCATTGGTGTGAGGTTAACCTGCAGGTCACCCGCGGCCGTGGATATCAAGTTCGATTTGGTATCAACATCTGGGCCAGAATATTGGGCGATAGGTGTCTAGGCCCCTACATGTTGCCTGACTGGTTGACTGCACAAAGGTATCATGAATTCGTCTCATCATGCACTGGAAGATGTTACACTACATGTTCGGCAGACGATATGGTTCCAACATGATGGTGCAACTCCACACTCTGGAATTCATGTGCGACAGAACATTTCCAGGGAAATGGCTTAGACGTGGAGGTCCAGTTGCATATGACCACCACGCTCACGTGACCTAAATCCCCAGGGTTTCTTCCTGTGGGCACACCTGAACGAGCACGTGCTTACTCTACTCCGCCAACGAATGTGGAAGAATTGGTAGGGAGTGTTCATGCTGCTCTTGTTTTCGTGGACGCGGCTTTGCTGCAAAGGGTACAGAGCTATATGATCCGGCGGGTTGCGCAATGTTTGGACGTGCAGGGAGGTCGCTTTGAGCATCTGTTCTGAGGACAACGTATTCTGTTATCAACGTCATGCAGTCATTAATATGTACGTTATTATTATTATTGTCACTGGTTGCTAATGTGCAACATCTGAGCGCTCATATTACATGTAGTATAAGTGACAAGTAATGTTGTGTTACTGTATTGTGCTATCATCTTTAACATATCGAAACTGTTGTAGTTATTGTCATATGAGTGGTTATTTGTTTCAATTTTTTGTATTTATTATTTGTCTAACCACGTATTTGTTATGTTCAGTGGTAAAAAGTGTCATGAATTTAGGATACATGTGACCTAAGAAACGGTGTATGTTACAGCAGGAAATGTCAGAACGAAATAACAAATAAAAATGCGCCCCAACGCAGGATCGAACCCTCGACCTCCTGCATGCTAGCATAAAACTCTGTCCATTGGACCAACTGTACAGCACAACTAATGCATGGCGAGAGAGATACTTACCATACATGTGGTTACAGTGTTGCCAGATTGCCACTCTTTAACGTCCTTTTTCTGCCGGATGTACTCGCCGGACGTAATTTTTTGAGAGACTTTTTTTTCGTTGGAATTTCGCTTCACCCTGTATATACTAGGTTCGCTGGCCCGAGAGGAGGCGGCACAAAGTTTTGGGATTGGCGGTAGCGTCGCGACAAGTAGTAGTCTGGATGTCCGAGCGGCCGAAGCCACGAGCTACGTAAGGAGGGCCTGCGCAGAGCGAAGATACAAGAGTACTTCACAAGGGTCAGCGTCGACTACAAGCAGCAGGCCGACATCCCGTCGGTTGGTTGGCAACATTTGTGTCGGACGAGCGCTCGTGGCCTGGCTGTCCCCTTCTACCTGGCTTTCATCGGCACCACTCAGTAACCGCCGCGACGCACCGTGGATCCATGGAGCTGCTTGCTGATGAAGGGGAGTAACATTCTGTAAGCCTCGTGGTGATTCGTATCGTCTACCTGCCTTCCTAGTTTTTTCTGGTTTGAACCCGACCCTCAGAATCTTACTCTGTCAGCTCTTTGGTCGTAAATATAGGCACTAGTTGTCGTTCGAAAATTTGTTCCGATATTATATTGCCTTTCCTTTCTGGTTTATACCCGATCATCAATGTTCTAAGGAATCAGCTCCTGGTCGTAAATACAGTCGGAACAATTGTACTAAGGCACAGGTTGCCGTTAATCAGGAGTCTTGTGGTTAGATTTAGATGTTTACTGGTTCAATTGGCTCTGAGCACTATGGGACTTAACATCTTAGGTCATCAGTCCCCTAGAACTTAGAACTACTTAAACCTAACTAACCTAAGGACAACACACACATCCATGCCCGAGGCAGGATTCGAACCTGCGACCGTAGCAGCCCCGCGGTTCTGGACTGCAGCGCCAGAACCGCACGGCCACCGCGGCCGGCTACTGGTTCAATTCTTTGACTGTAATTACATTAGTTATAATCTGAACAACCTGCTGTACTAACCTGAACGTTGCTGTCTTTGAAAGACCGGGCCATTATTGTTTTTTTTTTTTTTTTTTTTTTAAGTGGATCTTGTGGTTCCGCCGAGTGAGTTCTCTTGTAATGAGTGTTCATAAGTAATGTTTTAAAACGTTCCTTCAGAACGGTCTTCATAACTGACAATCAGTTTAACTTTTAATATATTAACAGCCAACTGTCACAAGGGCTTTAGCCAGAATAAGATTATCGAAAGAGGCGGGTTGGGATCCAGTCACACCTTGGTTGCAGATTGAAATTAAGGGGTTGCTTGCTTTGAAGTAAGACTTATCATTCTCATAATTGTTTCCTAATCTGTTTAACCTTTAAGCACATGTGCGCATCTTAACGCCGAACGTTTCGACATACAGGTTTCAAATTAAAAGTTACGTCATCTGTTTGAGTAATTGAATCACTCTTGTCATCAATGGTGCTTATATAGTTTTCATGTGTTGCAGAAGGGCATTTAATAAGAAAAATTGTGCCCAGCGCGGTAGTAAACACCAATGTTTGACCCGATAACGGGCGGGTTGCAGGTCCGGTCGTCTTGTAATTATTGTCATGTTGGTTGTTGTTTTGATTTCCCTTGCAAAAGCTAATTCATTTCACAAATTACTCATTTTGTAAAAAAAATAATGTATGATTATATATTATCAGAAAAAAAATGTTCAAATGTGTGTGAAATCTAATGGGACTTAACTGCTAAGGTCATCAGTCCCTAAGCTTACACACTACTTAACCTAAATTATCCTAAGGACAAACACACACCCCCATGCCCAAGGGAGGACTCGAACCTCCGCCGCGACCAGCCGCACAGTCCATGACTGCAGCGTCTTAGACCGCTCGGCTATATCGTCAGATGAACAGGTTGTGTGAAAAGAAAGTTGTAATGGTGGGTCCTCCCTTCCACGTTTTCCTTAATTCCAGTGATTACCACGTTTCACACCTTATTCCGTTTGGAAGGATCCATCCTGCCAAAAATATTTGTTATGGAAATTTTTCTTATGTTTCCCAATAATCGCAAAATAAGTCAATCTCCGTCACTGGTATGAATAAACTCTTGCACAGGCCTGTAGAAACTGCGGAAAAGAGAGGTCTTGGAACATTATAGTTTGCAATATCGTACAATGGGTATGTCGACTTGATGATAAATTCGATGCTCTAGAGGTGTCGGAGTCGACAGCATACGATTCTCGGCGTGCGTGGCGCTCGTAACGAGTGCCATGTGCCCACACAGCGTTTCCGGGTAGGACCGTGAAGGACAAGAGCGCGGCAGCCTCTCACTGATTCTTCTGAATTGTTCGAAGCTATACGTCACGCGTCATTCAGTATCTGGGAAGCGGCACGGGTAAAAGTCTGTCTTGCTTTGGACTTGCTCATTGCACATTCCGCAATTAGCTGACGACGACTCGTGCTTCGTACTGGTTTTTAATTCGCATCTTATCTATCGCCTTTCGCAAGTCAACACATCGCTCACGCAACTGCCTGTGTCAGTCGCGAGCTCGTTGGCAGTCACAGCGCTCTGAACTTTCCTGTTTAATGTTCCGTGAGTGGTGAGGTTGCTAGAAGCCACGCCTCTGCCGTTTCCTTGTCATATCACCTTACCTCAAAGTACACTGGTCTGCGAAACTTATGGATGAAAGTAAATTTCGCATGATGTGTCACCGTCAAGTAAGATAACTCGAAGAAATTTGGACCACACTTAGAAATAACTGCTACGATATATTATAGGATGTAACTGAAAGAAATACGCAAAGAGAAGAACAGAAATGACACTTAGTCAGAGAGAATAATTACATTGAAGACACCGCGATTTATTAAGTTCTCCTGGGCAATAAAAAAGGCGGAACATGGTTCTTAATAGGGTGTGCGATCAACAGAGGGGAGACTGCATGCTATGCAACGTGCTCCCCTGTTGGCAAGGTTGGTAAGCAGTTCTGTGGAAGGCCGTTCCATTCCTCCACCAGTGTGGCTGTCAACCGCTGGATGGACGCTGGTTCGTGTAGACGTGCTGCAATACGTTCTCCCCACGGCTCCCACAAGTGCTCGATGGGATTTCAGTCGAGAAAAAGGGCAGACCAGTCCATTCTCCGAATATCCGCTCGGTCCAAGAGCAGCTCCACCTGCACAGTTACATTCGGTTGCCATTGTCATCCATAAAAATGAAGTCAAGGGCGCATGCACGCCTGAAAAGATGCACATGGTGAAGGAGTACAGTATCATAACAATGGTGAATGTAGCGTGTGACGATCTGGAGGTCAGAACGCCCATGCAATATTATGCCCCCCCCCCCCCCACACACACACACACAGTGTCACCCTGGAGCACCAAGAGGATCATGTTTTACAATGCTAGACCTATTCTCACATGACAAGAGAAGTGAAAGCACAATGCAAAATGCACCCAGGAACATCGTTCGTTATGGTGCGGGGAGTCATAATGCTAAATGGGCGTACTGACTTGCAAATCTCTGAACATGCTCTACTCACTGGTCAACGTCATCGTGACATATTCCTTCCCCATGTGTGTCATTTCAGGGGTCCATTCGGTTATGACTTCATTTTGATCAATGTGTGACCGCTCTCGACAGAGCAAACGGAGCACTCTTGGAACGAGAGGATATTCGACAAATGGACCGGCCTGCTCATTTCCCCAACTTAAATCCCTTGCGTTAGGGAATCTTACTGCAGCACATCACATGCACCAGCGACCATCTGGCAGCCTTATGACCAGCGTTGGAGCACGTTGCAGAGCATGTACAGCCGTCCCTGGTGACCACAGACTCTATTAAGAACCTTGTCCATCGTTTTTTAGGTCTCTCTCTGTCCATCTTTTTAGGGATGGTTGCTGGACTCGTCTGTTCGGTACAGGATGTCAAATTGAACACCTTTCAGATTCTGCCTCGGTTGTGATCAAAATCCCTGTTTTGATTACAATCGATGTAGAATTTTCCTACACGTCGGTCAGGGTCCTGAAGCTGGTTGCCAAATAAAATAAGGTTGGAAACTACGCTGCTGAAAAGGTGTTTAATTTGACATCCTGCGCCTTTTTTAGTGTCCAGCGGATTGCAATTAATCGCTGTGACTTCAATGTAATTTTTTGTTGTTGATAAAAGTGTCATTTCTGTTCGTCTCACTGAGTATTTCTTTCAATTACCTTCTGTATATATTGTAGCAGTTCTTCCCATGTATAGTGCAGGTTTCATTGAGCTGTGTTACTTGCCAGTGATATATCATGCGAAACTTAATTTCGTCCTTAAGTTTTGCACACCGGGGTATAATAAAAGCAAAAACGAAAACATAGCCACTTTGTAGTTTGTAAATTGTTAGTAAATAGTGTGACTTCAGTAGAAGATGCTATTCGTCCAGGTCAGGCACAACAAGTTGTGACTCCACAGAACATTACAGCGACTGAAGCCATGGTGAAGGAAAACGCCGAGTGACACTGAATGACATTGCAGCATGTTTTCAGATTAGTCGTGGAGCACACCACATTGTGCATGATGTGCTCCAGTTTCACAAAGTATCTGCAAGATGGGTGCCACAGCAGCTGACTCCTGAAATGAGAGAACGACGTGTTGATGCTTGTGAAGGACTTCTTCGGCGCTTTGAATGAGAAGGTGATGGCTTCCTTGAAAGAATCGTTACTGGGGACGAAACCTGGCTTCACTTCCACCAACCACTTCATTATCCACCATACTCACCAGACCTTGCCCCAAGTGATTTCCATATGTTTGGACCACTCAAAGACACAGTGGGGGGAAAGAAGTTCTGTTCCGATGAAGAGGTGCGCCATGCGGTGCATGAGTGGTTGCGCGGACTACCAAAAGAATGTTTTTCTAAAGGAATTTATGCACTTTGTAAGAGCTGGAGAACTTGCATTGAGCTTGGGGGAGATTATGTTGAAAAGTGATACAGCTTTGTACCACTTTTGCACAATAAATAATATTTTAAAAAATATTTAAGGTTTTCATTTGACTCACCCCCGTAGATTGGATATAAAATTGGCTTCGATGAACAGGGCTGAAAAGAAGAAGAAGAAAAGAAAAAATTGAGACTGAATTACATTTACGAGGGTGTGCTGAAAAGTAATGCCTCCGAATTCATTCTGTGAAAACTCTTAAAGCTTTTTTAAATAAACCAACGTTAGTAACATTCTACATCTTTTTTCTTCGTCTCTACATATTTATTTCTGAACGTAATCACCCTCGCGATGAACACATTTCTACCAACGAGATACCAGTTTGTTGATACCGTCACCTCTGCTTGTGCCACTTCACCACTGTCAAAGTAAAGTCTTCAGAGGTGTTCTTTACGTTTTGGTAACAGATGAAAATCGGATGGGGCAATTCGGTACTCTGTGGAGGATAGCGGATGACAGTGAGGCCAAGGCGTCTGATATCGTAGTGCTCGTGTGTCATCTGGCATTATCATGCGGAAGGAGAGGGTGCCAAATATGTTAACGAACTCTTCGAATCCAAAAATCGTTGTTTCTCACGCACACACGTACACTACTGGCAATTAAAATTGTTACACCAAGAAGAAATGCAGATGATAAACGGGCATTCATTGGACAAATATATTGTACTAGAACTGACATGTGATCACATTTTCACGCAGTTTGGGTGCATAGATCCTGAGAAATCAGTACCCAGAACAACCACCTCTGGCCGTAATAACGGCCTTGATACGCCTGGGCATTGAGTCAAACAGAGCTTGGATGGCGCGTACAGGTACAGCTGCCCATGCAGCTTCAACACGATACCACAGTTCATCAAGAGTAGTGACTGGCGTATTGTGACGAGCCAGTTGCTCGGCCACCATTGACCAGACATTTTCAATTGGTGAGAGATATGGAGAATGTGCTGGCCAGGGCAGCAGTCGAACATTTTCTGTATCCAGAAAGGCCCGTACAGGACCTGCAACATGCGGTCGTGCATTATCCTGCTGAAATGTAGGGTTTCGCAGGGATCTAATGAAGGGTAGAGCCACGGGTCGTAACACATCTGGAATGTGAGGTCCACTGTTCAAAGTGCCGTCAATGCGAACAAGAGGTGACGGAGACGTGTAACCAATGGCACCCCATACCATCACGCCGGGTGATACGCCAGTATGGCGATGACGAATACATGCTTCCAATGTGCGTTCACCGCGATGTCGTCAAACACGGATGCGACCATCATGCTGCTGTAAACAGAATCTGGATTCATCCGAAAAAATGACGTTTTGCCGTTCGTGCACCCAGGTTCGTCGTTGAGTACACCATCGCAGGCACTCCTGTCTGTGATGCAGCGTCAAGGGTAACCGCAGGCATTGTCTCCGAGCTGATAGTCCATGCTGCTGCAAACGTCATCGAACTGTTCGTGCAGATGGTGGTTGTCTTGCAAACGTCCCCACCTGTTGACTCAGGGATCGAGACGTGGTTGCACGTTACAGCCATCCGGATAAGATGCCTGTCATCTCGACTGCTAGTGATACGAGGCCGTTGGGATCCAGCACGGTGTTCCGTATTACCCTCCTGAACCCACCGATTCCATATTCTGCTAACAGTCATTGGATCTCGACCAACGCGAGAGTCAATGTCGCGATAGGCTACAATCCGACCTTTATCATAGTCTGAAACGTGATGGTACTCATTTCTCCTCCTTACACGAGGCATCACAACAACGTTT
Organism: Schistocerca nitens; assembly: GCF_023898315.1. Taxonomy (NCBI): domain Eukaryota; kingdom Metazoa; phylum Arthropoda; class Insecta; order Orthoptera; family Acrididae; genus Schistocerca; species Schistocerca nitens. The sequence continues at coordinate 371,116,443 of NC_064618.1, forward strand.
CACCACGCAACGCCGGTCAACTGCTGTTTGTGTATGAGAATTCGGTTGTAAACTTTCCTCATGTCAGCACGTTGTAGGTGTCGCCACCGGCGCCAACCTTGTGTGAATGCTACGAGAAGCTAATCATTTGCATAACACAGCATCTTCTTCCTGTTGGTTAAATTTCGCGTCTGTAGCACGTCATCTTCGTGGTGTAGCAATTTTAATGGCCAGTAGTATAGTTAAGTTACACACCGCTATGTAACACGCTACAATTCAGAGGGCTGAAAATACGTATAAATGAAGACTAAAGACGTCGAATGTTGATAACGTTTGTTTTATTTAAAAAGCTTTAAGAGTTTTCATATAAAAATTCGGGGGCATTACGTTTTAGCACGTCCTCCGTGAAGATTTATAGGTTTCGTTAACTATTGTTGCTTTCTGAGCCTAAGTGTACAGAAACTACGATAATTCAGAATACAAAATTTCAAATCCAACATTACCGTAAACCTTGGCATGTCTGGTGCTTAAGGAGAAATCTTACTCCACATAAACACGCTGAACATTGTTTCGTCCAATAAAGTGCACATCCGACCGCAACACGAAGCAGGTATATCAGAGATCGACTTTTTATTCATTTCAGAATTATGAAATTTCTGGAAATGATCGCGTTTCTACACAGCCGCACGTTCTGCGTTGACGAGTGCAACGGGAATCCTGTGGCTTTAGCGATCGATACATACTTGATTAAGTTTGACTCTCAGCCTGTTCACGGAAATTTTTGCTATTTTATTGGCATGGTAGCGAATCTGTGCTGCTCTGCTTTGTATTAATCGCGGAGTTCATGTTCGTCCAGCTGCATGTAGTACGGTAGCTCACATTCCCCAGGCGTTTTCCGGAGCCGGAGGCTCCTTTTGGGACACATTTGTATTTGATTCATCGCGGCACGAGATTTGTGTCGCCAGTTTTCATGATCCTGTGGCGTCGTGCCGTAAATAACACGAGACAGCGCCAGCATTTCTCAGTGCGGTGTATGGCTTAGCAGCAGCTGTTCGCCTATGGAAAACAAATCTATGTCTCTCCCACCGAAAAGCCTTGAGGTCAGATATAGAAACTGATGCAGTGTCGTTTTCTTTTGGTCGTTCAGGGAAGATTTTACAGTTTCTTATAATAACCTCTTGCAACCCTCGATGGTGCGATACTGCACAGTTGAACTGGCCACTTTTTGTTCCACGCGTTATGAAATCGATTATTTGGAAAAAAACTTTGTCGTACCACCAGCAACATGTACCATAATGTAAAGGCAACAGGCCACTCCATGTCAGCAACTTTGAGAGCCATGTATTTTGGAACGCCGTGGTGCTCTTGACGTCATCCAGGAAGTCCTTACCGAGTACTTTCAGTTAATTAAAATGTATTCTACCCTATCATGTTCTGATGCACAGCATCATACTGCAGCCTTTGTTTGCAATGAGATATAGCGTACTACCAGTACTTCGCTGACATATTTATGTTACTTCCTCACGATGTGTAGCAGCTTTTAGCATTTTACAAAACGATCGTTCAGATAATCTTTCTAGTGGACACCTCTTTGGTTGATTCATTCATGAAGCTATTTTATAAGTTTAATTTTTATAGACTCTTTGAAAGAGTACTTCTCTTTTTGGTGTGAAAACGACACTACCAAACTATCAGAATTGTTTTCCTTAATCACGTCGTTAGTTAATAATATTTATGTCACACGTTAATTATTAATTTTGGAAACTAGCTCAATTTATCCTCCGTCAGTTTTTCAGTTTCCGTATCTCTAGGGTTTTAGATCCCGAGCTCCAAAATTCCTGTTTATTGGCGGAATAACAACAGTAATGTTTTAATGTACGGACAAATGCAGTCACACGGGAATAAAAAGTATTCCTGACAAAGTCATTCTAAAATGGACAATGCGTTTTTAAATCCCCATTTATTTGTTGATAACGAGGTTATTTTGAAGCATTCAGAAGGTGTTCTGCAATTAGCAACGAATTAGCTCAAAAACATAGCCAGAGGTGAAAGCAAATATGAACACGAAAAGTGAGCTTTAATCTCAGGATGAATAGTCAGATTTTATTACCTCAGGCATCTGTAATGAAAAGACAGAAGAAAAACAGTTTGTTATTGTTGTTGTTGTTTTGCCTTCAGACCGAAGATTGGTCTGATAGTTCATCCCGTTGGTTTATCCTGTGCAAACCTCTTCATCTTTGCGTAACTACTGCAACATACACAGATTTGTACCTAATTACTATATTCGAGCCTTGGAAACAACAGATGAGAAGTAAAACAACGACAAACGACAAAATCCCAGAATAAGTACGCCATTTCCATTACTTGTGACATAATGAATCTTAATGCGAGAGAAGGGAGGTTAAACAATATCTTTACCAATTTTCTTGTAAGACTGATAAGGAATCCTTGGTATAATTACGTTCGTCAATTTGTTAAACAAATGAGTTTAATAAGCCTTTCTCTTCAGTCTTTGTCACTGGCGTCCATCAATGTAAGACATTATTATTGTTCTTAAGCTGAATGCTCAAAATTACCATAATTTGTCAGATATTGAGTTTTTAGTTGTTACATTACATATCCCACAAGCATGATTGTATGTCCCAGTAATTTCTGTTTCAGACCAATTTTTCCGCTGGGAATCGTTAGCTGAGTGATGTGGAGAGTAACACCATCCGCGTACTTTTAAATGAATCGTTACTTTGCTCATAAGAACCTGCAGTCTTGGTTCAAATGGCTCTGAGCACTATGGGACTTAACATCTGAGTTCCTCAGTCCCCTAGAACTTAGAACTACTTAAACCTAACTAAGCTAAGGACACCACACACATCCATGCCCGAGGCAGCATTCGAACCTGCGACCGTAGTGGTCGCGCGGTTCCGGACTGAAGCGCCTAGAACCGCTCGGCCAATCCGGTCGACCCTGCAGTCTTAATTGCTTTCAAAACGAAGTCCGAAAATTTATTGCTGTACATTGCGATATACGTCGTCGTATTGCACTGGAATTTTACACGGTCGCACGTTACCCGTGTTATTGCTGTCCAGTAGCGTATTCTGCCTCTGCAATTAATTCTTCAAACACAAAATATAACAAGAACAAGCGCAGAACCAGCTGTGAAAGGAGTCGGGTACAAACAAGTTTGGCGATTCTTTTTTAAAAGCCTTTCATCGGCCATTTTCACTCTCTAAGTAGCTCTCGTGTTCCGTAGTGAGCAACCTAACAAGCTTGAAGTTTTAACGTATACAGACAATGGAATGAATTACAAGATTTCCGACAATATTAGCTAATTTCGAAGGACGTCTGGTACAGTAAAGTAAGACATTAATAGAAATCTACGGAAAGAAAGTTCTATAAGGTGATGGTAGTCCCCATATTGACATACGGCAGCAACAACTGGACGTTAATCAGACCAGACGAGACGCAACTGGAAGTCACCGAGAAGACAGAAATAATGTACAGAAGGAACTGGAATTTTCAATATAAATGATAGAATAAAGACAATATACTACAACGGACCGAACATGTTCCAGTAATGAACAGTAACAGAATTTCATTCTTCTGTAGTGTAAGTCACTAGGCAGACGGAATGTTGGAAGATCACTCACCAGATGTGAAGACCGTTCCCCTACAAGCAGTAATAGGCTCAAAACTAGCATCGATGCGCTCTCTCTCTCTCTCTCTCTCTCTCTCTCTCTCTCTCTCTCTCTCTCTCTCGGGGGGGGGGGGGGGGAGAGAGAGAGAGAGAGAGAGAGAGAGAGAGAGAGAGAGAGAGAGAGAGAGAGAGAGAGAGATAGATATTGCCAGCAGTTACGTATGTTTACGTCCTTCGTGGAATCTCGTAGCTTCCAGCACATTACAAAGGAAGCCGCCGCTCGGACGCCAAAGATGGCTCTCATCCGGGGGTTCTAGGACGTATCGTTCCCACGAGCAATGGACCTTGCCGCCGAGGTGGAAAGCCTTGCGTGCCTCAACGAACACATGAGGAAGGGGGGGGGGGGGGAGGGCGACTGTCGTCGGACGTCGGAAGGGTATGTGTGGAGCAAACAAACATATGCCTCCTGAAGAGAGGGGTCCAATTTTTTCAGTAGTTGCACTTGCATTCTGGATGATTGACTGGTCTGGCCTTGTAACATTAGTCAAATGGCTCTGAGCACTATGGGACTTAACATCTATGGTCACCAGTCCCCTAGAACTTAGAACTACTTAAACCTAACTAACCTAAGGACGTCACATAACACCCAGTCATCACGAGGCAGAGAAAATCCCTGACCCCGCTGGGAATCGAACCCGGGAACCCGGGCGCGGGAAGCGAGAACGCTACCGCACGACCACGAGATGCGGACTAACATTAGTCAATGTGAACTTATCTTTACCCCTTGCGTAAAATATTCCAGAAGAAAAGCAGCCCCAATCGATCATCTGGGCAGGGAGTATTCAGGATGATCTCGTCAGAACAAATAACAAATTTGGCGTTCTACAGGTTGGAGTATCGAATGATTGACCCCTTAATCGTATCGATAGGTTAGAGATAATAAAAAATGAAATGATGTATTGAAATTAAAGACTGAGAGAAATGAGGTCGCAGTTAGAACAAGATTTCTGGTCGTGTGACCACATGTATATTAACACAAAATTAAAGGTGGTAATGCAGAAGCGGCGAAATAATAAACAGTAAAGAGCGAAGTACTATGAACAGCACAGTGAAGGAATTAGCGTAGGCGAGCCGAAGCAAACCACCTGAAATAGCGCTAACGTAATATATGTCTACTAGATTTAAAAATAAGAAAATTTAAAAAAATGTCTAATGAGATGAAACCATAGTTGTAAACCGGTGGCTCTAGCAATTAGAGTCACCACATACATCACGAAAGAGTGTGGCGTAAAACAAATTACCCCAGGTGGGCAATCTACTGTGCAAGCACACAGATGGGTTCTGGGGAGTTTGCAGAAACGAGTAGAAGTGTCTTGGTACCTCAGGTATATGAAGTATAAAAAAACCAAGTTACGTAGCTACTTTGAGTGTAAATTCTTTTCAAAAAACCACAAAATTTTATTTATAGTTCACTGTTGCTATCAAATTAAATACAGTCATTTTGTCATTTGGAGATAGTGAGAGGAGCTGTGGAAGCTAGAAAACAGAGTGCCAAATGGAGAAACCTGAACGTTTCCGACATTCTTTTGTTTGAGGTTCAACAGAGGGATGACAGCAACGGAGGGAGACGGAAACATTTACGTCGTGTATGAGGATAATGCCATTCGACAAAGCACAGCAAGAAAATTGTTTTCTCATTGTAAGAAGCCTTGTTTTGACAATAGTATATCTCCACGTTCAGGATGACCCTAGGGCTTCGATGAAGATATTTTAAAAGCATTTATCCACAATGATCCACTTGAGTGTACTCGAGAACAGGCAAATGTGAGGATTTGTGTATGGTCATTCCACCACCGCGCGACATTTGCATGCAATAGGGAAGGTTCGAAAATCGGTACGGCATGCTCTAAGCAAAAGTCACAGAAATCAGCGGGTGTCGATACACACACCCCTGCTTGTTCGTCATCAAATGGCTAGTGACCAACACCGGCCATTCCTAACTTGTATCGTTATTGTTAATTAGAAATGGGGTCTTTATGCTAATATAAATAAATGAAGGGAGCGGTTGAGCATAAACAAAGCAACAACTCCCCTTATAAATACCTGTGCGCATCCACAAAATACAATGTTACACATCTGGTGGAACATCGACGGTCTGCTGTGCTACGAATTGCTTCCCCCCCGTGTAACCAAACCATCACTGCTGATATTTATTGTCAACAAGTGAGTCGTCTTGCAGACGCAGTCCAAGAACAACGACCACGAACATTGCATAAAGTGATGCTACTCGAAGATAACGTCCTCCTGTGTTTTACTAGACTCACAAAAACACTAGCCAGGGGTTCGGTTGGCAAGCCATTCCGTACCCACCTTATTTACATGATCTCAGATTTTTCACCTTTTCTGCTCTTTATTTAACAACCTTAAAGGTGCCCCAACGGAGACAGATTGTAAACAGTGATGGGAAGTACCGTACTGATGACTAAAATCTCTGTTATGTGTACTTCTTGAGTTTATTAAACTTATGGAAAAACTCCACGAACTTATGTACCAACCCAGTGTCATTAACAGTATCAAGTAACGTGAGTGTTGCGTAAACTCTTAGTTTTGCACATCTTCATTGCACTTATGTGAATAGTGTTGCAAACTGTTTGATGATGCGAAGCTACAATAACCTAAGAATAAATTATCTTATGCACCTCGTGTTATAGGTTTTTTGACAAGCTGGTGATTACTTTTTGAATGAAAATTCGTGTAAGATTTTTTTGAAATATTCCACGTCAATAATGACCTTTTTAGTTAGGATCCGTGGAAGTAACACTCCTGTAAAATTTTTATTTTGCGTTCACGAGATGTACTACATTCTTGATGATCTCACTACGGAACAAAAAAAAATACCTAATCTAATTCACGTTAATTTTTGATACTGTAACTTACTGAGGGATCACCGTAGAACATTGATGGAAGTTTAGTGCGAAAGAAGCGGCCGGAATGTATAAGCCAATGGAAATTCTATGTGCAAGCCCACTCAGCCAGTGACTGAGGAAAGCGACCCGTTGATGCTGGTACCAGCATTCCAGCAGCACCTACCAGCAATTTCATTTCCATATGGCACGCATGTAGACATAAGAAAAACGAAACACACAACAATATATCACGAACGATTGCGGTGCATTATTTTAAGGAACACTTCCGACGTTAATCATCTTTGAAATTGTCTATATCCTGCACGAAAGCTGTGGATTACGAATGACTATACACGAGCACACGGGAATGTAACAGTAACAAGTGAAGGACTGCAGCATCTCTCCAATAAAGAGTCCGTGATAACCTAGAGAAGGTGCACATAAAACAATCTTGCGGTTTCAAAAATTTGCAAAAATTATGAAATGTGATCAAAAAGTAATGAAAATTTAATTTCGAGCGCTTTATACTTCCGATTATTTATTTATCTTGCGGATACACATGTTCCTGAAGTACGTACGTATTTTCAGAGGTTTTAAATATGTAGTTTATTGTTGATAGTAGAAAATATTATACATGTTTTAAAGTGTTCCGTGAATGGATCAAAGAATTTGCATCAAACTTTGCTTGAAAAAGGAATAAAGTGCAGCACGGCATTCAAAATGTTGACTGTGGCTTCTGGTGGTACTACTACGAGTAAGAAAAGAGTTTACGAGTGGTGTAAACGTTTCAAAGGGGGTCGGGAAGACGCTGAAGACGACGACCCTCGACGCCCTAGCACATCAATTACTGACCAAATGTGTAAGGAGCAGGCCCCTTTCTAGATGTTTTGCCATCCTATAGAAGAATAAAAAATGACGCCCCCCTCTTTTTTACTATAATCGGTCTCGCTGATGTAAGTTTTCATACTTTGTCCTCGATTTCTTTAAAACTGACTGAGAACAAGAAATGTTCTTTATTTTTTAGTTTTTTGTCTTCAGTTTTTGAAGCTTCCCAAGAGAATCGAACTAGGATGAATGTAACATCTTAAATTAGAACTTAAGTGAATATACACTATGTGATCAAAAGATTCCAGACACCTGGCTGAAAATGACAAGTTCGTGGCGCCCTCCATCGGTAACGCTAGAATTCAACATGGTGTTGGCCCATCCTTAGCCTTGATGACAGCTTCCACTCTCGCAGCATACGTTCAATCAGGTGCTGGAAGGTTTCTTGGAGAATGGCAGCATCACGGAGTGCTGCACTGAGGAGAGGTATCGGTATCGGTCGGTGAGGCCTGGCACGAGGTCGACATTCCAAAACATCCCAAAGGTGTTCTATATGATTCAGGTCAGGACTCTGTGCAGGCCAGTCCATTACAGGGATGTTACTGTCGTGTAACCACTCCGCCACAGGCCGTGCATTATCAACAGGTGCTCGATCGTGTTGAAAGATGCAATCGCCATTCCCGAATTGCTCTTCAACAGTTGGAAGCAAGATGGGCTCAAAACATCAATGTAGGCCTGTGCAGTGAGTGCCATGCAAAACAAGGGGTGCAAGCCCTGTCCATGGAAAACAAGACCACACCATAACACCACCGCCTCCGAATTTCACTGTTGACCCTACACACGCTGGCAGATGACTTTCACCGGGCTTTCGCAATACCCACACCTTGCCATCGGATCGCCACATTGTGTACCGTGATTCGTCACTCCACGCAACGTTTTTCCACTGTTCAATCGTGCAATGTTTACGATCCTTACACCAAGCAAGGCGTCGTTTGGCATTTACTGGCGTGATGTGTGGCTTATGAGCAGTCGCTCGACTATGAAATCCAAGTTTTCTCGCCTCTCGTCTAACTGCCACAGTACTTGCAGTGGATCCTGATGCAGTTTGGAATTCCTGTGTGATGGTCTGGATAGATGTCTGACTCTCTTCAACTGTCGGCGGTATCTGTCAGTCAACAGACGAGGTCGGCCTGTACGTTTTTGTGCTGTACGTATCCCTTCACGTTTCCACTTCACTATCACATCGGAAGCAGTGGACCTAGAGATGTTTAGTAGCGTGGAAATGCCGCGTACGGACGTATGATGCAAGTGACACCGAATCACCTGACCACGTCCGATGTCCGTGAGTTCCGCGGAGCGCCCTATTCTGCTCTCTCGCGATGTCTAATGACTACTGACGTCGCTGATATGGAGTACGTGGCCGTAGGTGGCAGCATAATGCACCTAATATAAAAAAAACCTTATGTTTTTGGGGGTGTCCAGATACTTTTGATCACACTGTTCCACTGCAGCCAAATTTGGCACCAATTCCTTATTTTATTTTAATTGCAAGAAAATGGGCTAATAAAGGCGTGAAACTATTTTCTGGAGATAATGAATGTTTCCTTGAGTACCGAAATTGAGCTATACATGCCGAAGTATCGAACTAGGTCATCTGGATAAGTACAGTGTTATTTCATTTCTGTTTAAAGTAAAATACTTTCAGAATGAGGGGTAAGTCTCATCCTTTTCAGCATCCACTTTCTTGTGATAAATAAATGAAGCCACGTTTGCATTTTCTACTGAAATTTCCAGAATTTTTATTAGCTGACCCGGTGACGCAGTGGTCTATGTGATTGGCTTCTGATCAGTCGTCCGAGAAGGGTCCGGGTTCGAATCCCGGTGAAGCATGGATGTTCTGCTTGTATAAAGACGATCTGCAGAGACGAAACAAAAAGACGGACTGAGGGTATGCTATTAAGCCGGCAACATGATCGTAAGCCCTCGCAGGTCCTCAGCTCCAGCACTCGACAGAGTTGATTCAGTGTCATGTTTGTTTCCGTCCCGTACACAGTACCATAGGTAGGTAAAGGCAACGTGTTTATTTTCGTAAAAGTAAGTAAAGAATTATTAAAAAACTGTTCTGTACTCTTTTGAAAACAATTCAGTGTATTAATTCTTCCTCTTTTTCATTTTTTCTCCTCGTTTGCTCAGCGTTTCGCTGTTTATTTAAAATTAATTTCATACGTCATTTGCTGTCCCTAAAATTTTGCTGCCCTAGGTGGACGCCTATTCTTGCCTAATGGTATAAAAAGCCCTGCGATGAAGGAAAGCAAATGGTTCTGTTAAATCGCCGAATCACCATCAATGATGTTGCTGATATCGGCGTATACTTTGGCTCATGTCAAACAATTTTTTCGTATATTTTGGGCAGGAAATGTGTCGCTGCAAAGTTTGTTTCGAAATCGTTAAATTTCGACCAAAAACGACGTCGCGTAGGAATTGCTGAAGAAAGTCGACAGCAATCCAGAACTCGTAACGAAGATTGTAACAGGTGACGAAATTTGGGTATACGGTACGATGTCGAAACGAAGGACACATGGTCCGATTGGAAGCTGATTGAAGAGCCGAGACTGAAAAAAATTAGACCAGTTCGACCACATATAACGTTCTTCTCATTGTTTTCTTCGGTTCAAAAGGGATAGTGCATCATGAGTTCCTGCCTAATGGTCATACGGTCAATAAGGCATACTGCGTGGAAGTTATGCGCCGTTTGCGTGAAAACGGCCAGAATTTTGCCAAAACCATTCATGGAAAATGCATCACGATAATTCTCCCGCTTACACCTCAGCGCCTGTTCGTGACATTTTGGCAAAAAACAAAACCAAGTCGCCTCAGTCACCCTTCTCCGGACAGGATCCTTTGCGACTTCTTTCTGTTCCCGAGGGTGAAGAGAATCGGATCTGCAGTTGAGAAGCAAACAGAATTGCTGAGCTTCAAAGATTGGAAAAAGCGGTGGCACAGTTGTATTTTATCTGAGGGGTATTACTATGAAGGGGACAAAGTTGATGTTTACAATTAAATAAAGATTCTTAAAAAAATTCTCGTTACTTTCTGATCACGCCTCGCACTACTTCACTTCTTTAACTAACACGATACACGCCTTCAACGATAGTAATGGGTCCAAATTTTTGATATGTTAGTTGCAGTCACAGTCCAACGCGTGTATACCGAAGCCCGTAACATTCAAAAAGAAAATCAAATGCAATTTCATTTTCTTATTCATCGTGACAGCAGCACACGATGTGGAACACAGATTCACTTAACGAACAACAAACCTTCAAAAATTACAACAAATTGTTAAAAAATTGCAGATAAAAGCTGGTGACATCTAGATATCTAACCGTAGTGTTAGCCAAATCTTCTAGGTACGTGATACTGAACACCTGCGATACTGAAAAACTCGGTACTCCTCACTGAAGCTCATATCTGAGCCTTGATCTCGCATCTTGTAAATCTAGAACAATAATCTCCTGAATGTCTTCCATGTGGTCAGTTTCTGCGTATGGTCAGGGTGGTATGAATATTCTGTTCTAAGAAGCCATATATTTCAATCTACAAGTACTTCAGCTATTTTAGCAGAATATTTTCTCCAATTGTGAGCATGTTTGCTGAAATCAGAGGAGAGAATGGACTTTACCTTTCGTTTCGTCTTATTTTCTGGCGGTTATTACTTGTCAGATATAAAGGGGGTGTTTTCGGTCTCTCCGGTGGAGTGGGTTGTAAGCAGCTTGTAACTATGAGACATGTATCATTGGCAGCCACAACAAAGTTTAAATTGAACAGCCTGTTTCAGTCACCTTTTTAAAATCTGATCCAGAGTAAATTTTGAAGCAAATGACTTCGCCTGTGTGTACTAAGTGTAAATGTTACATGTTATGATTGTTACACTGCACTGTCAGCCGAAGTAATTACTGTGGCTCTGAGCACTATGCGACTTCTCAGGTCATCAGTCGCCTAGAACTTAGAACTAATTAAACCTAACTAACCTAAGGACATCACACACATCCATGGCCGAGGCAGGATTCGAACCTGCGACCGTAGCGGTCGCTCGGTTCCAGCCTGTAGCGCCTAGAACCGCACGGCCACTCCGGCGGGTTAATTACTGTGAACGGCAAGCAGACGTAGGAGATGGAGACTTAACTTCCTTGCAGTAAGTATCTCAGTGGCAAGAAGAGGAAGTTGTCCTCTGCTTATATTGAACATGGTTTTAATTTTATGTCAAAAACAGTAAGCAATAAACCGGCAGCGACATTAGAGGCCAATTTGGACAAACAAAATAACATCTTTATATCTCAAACAGAGCAAGTATAGGTTTTAATTTCTTTCTTCAATTCCAGCCAATAATCACAAATTACTTCGGTCCATAATGACGATGTTATGATGTGAAGATGGCTGTTACGGACCAAAATTGGTAGTCTGACGATAATATGTTTATAATCAATGTTTGGAATTAAAGACAGAAATTATGTAGATCTCTTTACTTGAGACTATAACGCAGCTTGTAAAAGCAAATTGTTTATTTGACAACATTACATACTCTCAATAACCTCGTTTAAACAGGATTATTCGCCTAGAATGCAGATAGCGGTGAGAAGAGCAGCAAGAGGACGACGATCTCTGAAAATTTGCAATGACTAAGATTTGGAAACGCACAGCAATAACCACAGTTACAAAATACATCTTGCGAAAATATTTTCTATCTTTCTCTAGGACTGCATGACTGGGGAATCCAGAGCTAGTGATACGGAACGAACAGACGCCTTTCGGACACGATGCTGGACTATGTCGCCAAGGGTACCCTTGACTGAAGCACGAAATGTCTCAGTAATGGAGGAACTACAAACCAGGGAATCCTTGACAACCACTGTGGGGTAAAGTAGGAGGGGAGATGGAGAGAACGTTGATGAGGTCACCTTAAAAGGAAGATAAATAGCTAGCGATTCATAAAAGGGTAAAAATACAAACGGGCGGATCGATCAAGTGAAAAAGATTCTGAAGCAAGCAAGAATGCTACCACAGCGAGAACGAAAATCGGTGGGAATGACGCAATTTATTCAAGAGCGTGAGGTGAAATAGGGCCACGACACTCAGAAATGTCTGATGGTACAGGAAAGAATAGCGCTGTTACATCCGGCACACGTAGTGCTACAATAGGTACAAAAGGTTAGCGATCCGTCCACAGCTAAGTCATTAGAGACAGAGCATTAATTCACCCGGCTACTTTCGCAGAAACGATATAGGAAAATCTAAATATGGAAGGCTGCTAAATATTTGAATTCAGTTTCTCTCAATCGTGGGTGCAGTGTGGTGTGGTGGGTGCAGGAGCTGGAAAACGGGGGAAAACGGAATGTGGAAACAGGATTTATATAAAAAAACTGCAGTTGCGGAATATATTATTGTTCAGTTTTAGACGCAAACAGTTAGCGATGACCCATATAACGATACGCAATCATCGTTAATTCCGAGATGAGAAGTGGGCCATGTTCGTCACGAAACATTTCGGAGCGAACTGTTGGTTGGTAAGGAGAGGGAGCTATCATTCTCTGCTGTCTGCATTCTTTACTGAGCTGAGCGGTGCTTCAGGTAACATACAATCTAAGGAAAAAAGAAAAAAAATGCACCGCGAAGGAACTATGCGCATGGGACGGAAATCCGCCGGCCGGTGTGGCCGAGTGGTTGTAGGCGCTTCAGTCTGGAACTGCGCAACCGCTACGGTCGCAGGTTCGAATCCTGCTTCGGGCATGGATGTGTTTGATGTCCTTAGGTTGGTTAGGTTTAAGTAGTTCTAAGTTCCAGGGGACTGATGACCTCAGATGTTACGTCTCATAGTGCTTACAGTTCCAGAAAAAATGTATATTTTACTCTGGAGTATGAGCTTCTTAAATTCAGCAAGTCAATAACGCGTTGATCCACCTCCGATCCTTATGTAAGCAGTTATGGGACTTGGCATTGATTGATAGTCGTATTGGATGTCATCCGGAGGGGTAATGTGCCAAATTCTGTCCAATTGGTGCTTTAGATCTTCAGAATCCAAAGGTGGTTGGAGGGTCCTGCCCATAACCCTCCAAACATTCTCAATTGGAGAGAGATCTGGCGGTCTTGCTGGCCAAGGTAGGGTTTGGCAAGTACAAAGACAAGCAGTAGAAACTCTTGCCGTGTTCGGGTAAGCATTATCTTTCTGAAATGTAAGCCCAGAATGGCTTACTATGAAGGGCAACGAAACGGGGCATGGAATATCGTCGACGTACTGCTCTGTTGTATGGATGCCGCGGATGACAACCAAAGGCGTGCTGCTATGAAATGAAATGGCACCCCAGACCATCACTCCTGGTTGTCGGGTCGTATGGAGGGCGCCACTCAGGATGGTATCCCATCAATGTCTGGGGCGCCTCCAGAGATGTCTTCACAGGTCACTGGGGCTCAATTCGAAGCGGGGTCGTCTCTAAGACAATTCTACTCCATTCAGTGAGATCCCAGGACGAAGGCGTGTCTGAAGACGCACCGGACAGCTGTGGGATACCAACCTGACAGTCTGCTTCCATACGGCTCGACAACCGGGAGTGACGGTCCGGGATGCCATTTCTTTTCACAGCAGGACCCCTTTGGTTGCCATCGGCGGTACCCTGACAGCACAGCGGTTCGTCGATGAAAGTCTGCGCTCCATTTTGTTTCCCATGATGGCAAGCCATTCTGTGGTAACATTTCAGCAAGATAATGCCCGCCCCCAACACGGTGAGTTTCTACTGCTCGTATTCGTGCTTGCCAAAGCCCATCTTAGCCAGCAAGGCCGCTGGATCTCTCTCCAACTGAGCACGTTTGGACGATTATTGGCAGGGCCCTCCAACCAGCTCGGGATTTTGATAACTTTACGCACCAATTGGACAGAATTTGGCACGATATCCCTCAGAAGGGCGTCCAACAACTTTACCACTGAATTCAAAGCCAAGTATCTGCTTGCATAAGGGACAGAGTTGGATCACTGTGTTACTGACTTGCTCAATTTGTGAAGCTCTTTCTCTTCAATAAATCACGCAGTTTTTCTGAAATTGTAATCACTTGTTTGTCTGTGCATGTACATTACATATACCTATTTCCCTCCAATTTTCATAATTTCTTCGTGGAGTATCTTTTTTTGTCTTAGTGTATTTGGGCTTAATTTGAGAGTAACAGGTGTCAAATCACCGATCCGGTCTAGCTTTCACTAAAATAGTCTCCTGTGAATGTCTGCATTGTTCCTTGAACGAAGTCACGGCCGGTTCACCTCCCTATTGTTACGGGCGCAACCCTCGATATCTTGAAGATGTTAAACACTGATCTTCACTCTTCCATCACCCTTATTTACGTTTATTGCTGCATCCCTTTCAAAGACAATCTATGCTATTAGTCATCAACTGGAATGTTGGTTCGAGCGCCACAGAATTATACCAGTCATGTACTTGTTACACCTGGCGCATTCTTCCCCCTTCCCTACCACTTGCCCATCCCACACTGCAAAACGTCGACGGGGTACGAATCGTTTAATTCAGAATGCCAATCGTCCCATATGGATTCTTTGTTCACATACCGATGTGTTGCCAAAAGTGATAGTTACGTCAAAGAGCACAAAAAAATCAAAGAATTCGAACCTCAAAGCCCCGAACTACTAATCTGAAACAGAGAATTATAACTCAGTTGGTCAATACTCAACTTACGTATGTAAGAAGACGTTGACTTTTCACATTGTCTCCAAGACCACAGACATTGAAATGCCTGTATCTAACAAGGGAACCTCCCCATCGCACCCCCCTCAGATTTCGTTATAAGTTGGCACAGTGGATAGGCCTTGAAAAACTGATCACAGATCAATCGAGAAAACAGGAGGAAGTTGTGTGGAACTATGAAAAAAATAAGCAAAATATACAAACTGAGTAGTCCATGTGCAAGAGAGGCAACATGAAGGATACCGTGAGCTCAGGAACGGCGTGGTCCCGTGGTTAGCGTGAGCAGCTGTGGAACGAGAGGTCCTTGGTTCGAATCTTCCCTCGAGTGAAAAGTTTAATTTTTTATTTTCAGACAATTATCAAAGTTCAGGCACTCACGCATAATCAACTTCGCTCTCCAAAACTCCAGGACTGTTCAGATTTGCTTGGACATATGCAGGATTTGACGGTCTACACACGGAAAAATTTGTAAACGTTAAAAACATGTTTTGACAGAGCACATGGAAAACTGTGCGACTGTGAAATTGTTGCATTCATTTGTTGCAAACTCTTATGTTTTCATCACTTTTTTGGGACTGATTATCACATCCACAAGAAAACCTAAATCGGGCAAGGTAGAAGAAACTTTTTACCGGTTCGCCAAGTGCAAAAGTTAGGTGGGTCGACAATATATTCCTGTCATGCGACGCACATGCCGTCACCAGTGTCGTATTGAATACATCAGACGTGGTTTCCTGTGGAGGAATCGGTTGACCTATGAGCTTGCGATCAAATGCCTTCGGTTCCCATTGGAGAGCCACGTCATTTCGTCTACTACTCGCACGGTTTTGCGGTGCGGTCGCAAAACACAGACACTAAACTTATTACAGTGAACAGAGACGTCAATGAACGAACGGACAGATCATAACTTTGCGAAAATAGAAAAAGTAAAGTTTTCATTCGAAAGAAGACTTGAACCAAGGACCTCTCGTTCCGCAGCTGCTCACGCTAACCACGAGACTACAGCGCTCCTGAGCTCACATCGTCCGTGATGTTGCCTATCTTACGCATGGACTACTCAGTTTGTATATTTTGATTATTTTTTCATAGTTCCACACAACTTCTTCCCGTTTTCTCGATTGATCTATGTTCAGTTTTTCAAGGCCTATCCACTGTGCCAACTTATAACGAAATCTGAGGGGGGTGCGATGGGGAGGTTCCCTTGTAAGTGTCAAATGACAGATTTGTAGTATATAATGTGCCGAGATATCCCCTTTGATTTCTACGTAAATGTATGGTATTTATTTTATACAAGGACATTACCAACGCTTTTCGGTGCTATTGTGTGCCAGACTGCTACTAGCTAACTAGCTTGTCGAACACGATTTCGAAAACTAATATTCACGTAGAGAAATGAAAGGCAGTGGACTCCACGAAACGTTGTAATTTGGTAGCCTTTGACCACGCGGTTAAAGAAACTGGAGTCAGTCATATCATGCCATGTCAACGTCAGAGTTTTTTTTTACAATGGTTTAAGGAATGGATGTGTCGTCTGGGCTCAGTTGTAAACAAAGCACATTCATTCACTGGCAAGACTGCTGTACCTCAATCAGTTGAATTGTAAAGTACACGTGTGGCTACAGCTGCTGTAGTATGGAGATCTGCGAAGCTTCGACATACAAGGAACATGAAGCGCTCAAGCAATGTCTCCGAATTTTTAATGTGAAAAATTAAAGCTTTTTTTACAAAAAACATGTTCTTAACATTCTACAACTTTATTACTGATCTCTACATATTTATTTCTCAACATAGTGACCTTGGAGACGAACACATTTCTCCCAGCAAGAGACAATTTTGTAGACACCGTCGCTGTAGAATGTTTGACTGTTGACGTAGCCACAACCTAACCTCTGCTTGCTGCGTGAAGTCTTCGAAGGTGTTCTTTAAGTTTCGGAAACAGATGAAAATTGGGTGGGACCAAGTTGAGACTGTATGGAGGATGATCGATGGCAGTGAACCAAGGCGTCGAATTGTTGCGGATTTCCGAGCGTTCCTGTGTGGTCTGGCATTGTCATACTAACGGGGAGGATCTGCACGTCTGAACGAACTCTTCGAATTAGAATTTCGATTGCGGCCCGCTGTTTCTCGAGCATCAACGTAGATACGTTACACACCACTATGTTACACGTTACGATTCGGAACCCTCTAGTGGCAGTTGCCTGCACATACGTAGACATGAAGAATAAAGATGTAGACAGTTAAAAACGTATGTCTCAATTAAAAAGCTTTAAGAATTTTTCACATAAAAAATTCGGAGACAGTCCTTTTCGGCATGCCTTTGTAAATAGCGACAGGCCTGACTGAATGGTACGGGAGTGAACAAGGCTGCTTCATAATCTGATCGGACAGCTAAACTCACATCCTGCGAAATTCTACTTCGAATATGTCACCAATTGATATTATCGGAAGACTACACAAGTGCTGTTCAGCGTTCTCTTTGGAACTTTAAGGACAAAATTAATACTAGTAACAGCTCGCATATATGCATATAAGGAGTTGTTTTCACGGTCCACCCCTGAATGGAAAGGAACAAACCAACGATGTAAATTGCCCGGACATTGATCTCCGACCACCAGCAGTAACACACACGTCTATTCGCTGTGCTGATGAGGGTTTCCTTCTGAATAAAGGCAAATAGCCTGTGAGTTCGAATATCTGGACATGTTCGATCTTGTCTCAAACAATCAGGATCGAAATGCCACTCCATTAAGATACCATCAGCGGAACTGGACGCGTGCAGGTTGCTCTAGAAGCTTGAATTCATACATAAAATATTTAAGGTTAAAGATGAACGTTGTTTTCAATATTGTTCCTGCTCGAAGGACTGTTTTCCCTACTTGCACAGCTAATCGGTTTTGGCGTATTTTTCTGCAGGTTATTTCCCATTTAATGAATGATATCTGTTATTCTGACAAGCTTCAGAAAGTCTTCTAAATGGCCTACTTGCTGTTGATATTACGTTATATTACACTTCCCGGGCACATTTAATATTGCCATCACTTATATACAAAATTGAACAGTACTCTCTGCCAGGCAGTTTGCACTGACTTGCAGCGTGCAACTGTAGACTCTCAGTTCCAATCTGCGCTAGATTTACTACGGTTTCACACTACCGATAGGCTCTCGTGCGTCGCCGGAGGACTAGCAAGAATAGGGTCAAGAACGCCCCACCGCTGCCAAGTTTAGATCCTGTGGCTGGCTGTTCCCGGAACTTACTACGCTTCGTGTTAAGGACTCTTCCTGTGTGTTTCAGCAGCTTACTTGGTGCCTACCACTTCCTACAACATGCACAAATCTCTATTTGTGTGGCGCTTCAACGCAAAAATGTCTTCATTACATATTAATTTCATTTCTGAGAATATCGGTAAATTAAAAGTACAAAGTATCGAAAATGCTTTCGAAGCAATGTATTCTTGCATTGTCTTGATTCACTTGTAGGACACATATTTTAATTACTTCCTGTCAATCACCAGATACTTCGCGAGCCTGGGCAGCAAGCTGCATTTATGATAAGTCCATAAACTTGTTCCTGCTCTTTCTCAACCACATTATGGTCGCCTATTCAACTACATCACCAGTACAAGAATTTTCACCGAAACAATACCTGTGGGCCGCGCGAAGTGGGGCGCCATGTCACGGATTGCGCGGCCGTTCCCGCCAGAGGTTCAAATGGCTCTGAGCACTATGGGACTCAACTGCTGTGGTCATCAGTCCCCTAGAACTTAGAACTACTTAAACCTAACTAACCTAAGGACGTCACACACATCCATGCCCGAGGCAGGATTCGAACCTGCGACCGTAGCAGTCGCACGGTTCCGGACTGCGCGCCTAGAACCGCGAGACCACCGCGGCCGGCTCCCGCCAGAGGTTTGAGTCTTCCCTCGGACATGGGTGTGTGTGTTGTTCTTAGCACAAGTTAGTTTAAGTAGTGTGTAAGTCTAGGAACCGATGACCTCAGTAGTTTGGTCCCTTAGGAATTCACACACAGTGCATACCTGAGGAAGGAAGGGAATGTTACTTTGTTCGATATGGACTGTACGACGATTGTGTCAAAATTTGTCATTCGAAGAACTAAAGCACTCGTAGTTCCTCTATGCTATGTCTACTGTGCTGCAAGAAAATTAGTGTAACAGTATTTTGTTTTGAAACGCGGTTTTTTTTTTTTTTACCAGATTACAGAAGAAAATGATTGACAGCGTATCCTCGAAGCGAAAATTCGACGAGTAGCGATTCGCATATACCTTCACTTCTTTTATCTCAGCGCTAATTACGAACTTCACGGAATCTGTAATTGATAATTATATTTATATGGCAACATACTGGCCGTTTTTAGATTGTAGCTGACTACTTGTGCATATTCAGGAATTCACCGATGATAAAGTTTTTTGGAAACCAAGGTTTAATTTTGAAAGAGAATTAAAGTTCAGGGAAGAGATATGAAAACGTTGAAGTTTGCTAGCGACATTGTGATTCTATCAAAGACAACAAAGCACTCGGATGATCAGTTGAACGTGATGGAAAGTGTACGAATGTATGCATTGCGGCGATATACATTTATAAAATATTCTTAGGGTTCAAACCGCGCTGAGAGATCTCCTCTGCCATTGTCAAGTGGCTGACCGTCGAGCGGGCCAGTAACGTCACTGGTGCTCAAGTCCCGCACCATAAACGGAACTGTTTTGGAGGCGTGACCGCCGCGCCCGCTTCAACTCACCAACCACACGCCCCAGGCCGTACTCAGCTCCAACGTACTGTCTTTATTGAGATTGTCCCGGTGTCGTCTGATATTTTGATCTGTTACTTCGTTTATTAGGCTATCCCAGGAGCCGTTGGTCAGTTTAATAATAGAAGTCTCATCGAATGCAATTCGATATCTGTTTTGCAGTGCATGTTGCGCTACAGCAGATTTTTTCGGATAGCGTACGAGCAAACACCTTTCACCTTTTGCGCTGCGCTGTTCATTAATCTAACCGACATAAAACTGCCCACACCCACACGGTATTTTGTATATTCCAGGTTTCCTGAGGCCTAGATCATCTTTCGCAGGCTTCATTAATTGCCAGATCTTTTCCGGGGGCCTGAAGACTGTATCGATTTTATGTCTCATCAGGGGCCGGCTAATATTCCCTGTTACTGAGCCACGACACATGTCCTTCGTGTCTTCTTCGGGGACCTTCTGCTTTCGTAGCTTATATGAAACTGCTGGCGAAATTTGTCTGTTGCTGAGAACTTTACGTAAGTGGCTCAGTTCTCTCGGCAGGCTTTCGGCGTCTAAGACGCTTTCAGCTCTATATACCACGATCCTCAAGAACAGACCGTTCCTGTGCTGGGTGTTGGCGGCTGATGGCGTGCAGATACCGATCGGTGTGGGCGTGCTTGCAGCAAACGCTGTGACCAAGACACCCACTGAGTTTACGGCGGATGACGACGTTCAGGAACGGCGACGAACTGTCCTCCTCTACTTCCATCGTGAACTTTATGTGGTCGTGGATGTTGCTGATGTGTTCCAGGAGCTATTCCAGATTTTCACGTTCATGACGCCATATGACAAAGGTATCGTCGACGTAGCGGTAAAAACAACTAGGCTTTGCGTGAGCCTTTCCAAGGCGATATCCTCGTAATGCTCCGTAAAGAGGTTGGCTACAACTGGGGGTTATGAGCTCCCCACGCCATCCGTTTGGTTGAAATATTCTCCACCATGTAAAAAATACGATAACGTCAGAGTATGTTTCAATAAATCCACGATGGTGTCGTCAGATAGGCGGGAGAGCAAGTTTTATAGAGTTTGTGATGGCACACACGTGAATAAGGAAACCACATCAAAACTAATCATGATAGGGCAGCTCGAACTTATCGCTATGTTGACGCTACCTTCGTCATATGGCCTCGTGGACACGAAAAACTGGAAGAGTTCCTGGGATACAACAACAACACCTAAGACCGCAAAGTTCACGGTGGAAGGAGAGAAGGGCAGTTCGTCGCCGTTCCTGGACACGTCTTCGTCCGCCGTAAACTCAATGGGTGTCTTGGTCACGGCGTTTACCGCAAGCCCACCCACACCGATCGGTACCTGCGCGCCACGAGCTACCACCGCCCAGCACAGAAACAGTCTGTTCTGAGGACCTTCGTATATAGAGCTGAAAGCGTCTCAGACGCCGAAAACCTCCCGAGGGAACTGAGCCACTTACGTAAAGTTTTCAAGGATAACCGCTTCAACAACAAATTTCGCCAGCCGTTTCATCTATGCCACGAAAGCAGAAGGCCTCCCGAAGAAGACACGAAGGAGATTTCGTTTTTGCCGTTTTGTTGCTCAATAACAGAAGATTAGCCGGCTCCTGAAAAAGACATTCAATCGACTTAATCTCAGGCCCCCCAGAAAAGATCCGGCGACTAATGAAGCCTGCGGAAGACGAGGACACCTGCAACATACAAAGTAGCGTGTGGGTGTGGGCAGCTTTATGTCGGTCAGAGCATTTAACAGCGCCGCATAGAACACGAAAGGTATTTCCGCCTACGCAATCCCGAAAAATCAGCTGTAGCGGAACATGCACTGGAAAAAGGACGCCGAATTGCATTCAACGAGACTTCTATTATTAAACGGACGAACAGCTTCTGGGGTGGTACAATAAACGAAATAGAGATCAAAACATCGGTCAACAACTTCAATAAAGACGGTGGATTGCAGCTGAGTAAGGCCCGGGTCCTGTGGTTGGTGAACTGACGCTGGCGCGGCGGTCCTACGTAAGCACGGCAGCGGCATCCACACGACAGGCAACCACTTGACAATGGCAAAGGAGATCTCTGCCGAAAGCTCGTGGGCAGTTAACCACTTGTCGCGGCTTGAAACCTGAGAATATTTTAGCAATGGAAAATGTCTTGAAAAGAAGTTATAAAAGAACATTAACAAAAGTAAAACAAGGGTACTCCACAATTTTCTGGCAATGTCATCCACGAAAGCCTAATGGAGCTTCCGATGTTATTTAAAAGTTCCTTTATATATACAGGGTGAGTCATTAACTATTGCCACCTAGAATAACTCAAAGTATGATAGTAGCTGAAAGGTTTGTGGGACAAATGTTGCAAGGGACAACTGGGGACATAATATGACGGTTTTTTGTTGCTAGGTGAGGTCGCTTCAGAGATATGAAGGTCATCTTTGTTTTTTAAATTGGGTTGATATAGTTTGGTACTTATTTTCTGATAACGGGTATTGAGACTAATCAAATGATGTGTAACAGTAAGGTCTTTGAAGGTCAACGAAGGTCACAAAGGTGGCATGAACTTCCATTTAAAGCAGGTATTCGAAGTTATGAACATTGGTATCAATGCAGTGCTGCAATCTTCTTATCATGGATTGAGTGGCATTTCTTATCACATCGTGACTTATCGAAGCACATGCATTGACAGTTTCCTCTCGTATATCGTGCAAATTGTAAATAATCGCCGTAGACGGCGAATCCATCTAATGTGCCATTGACATGTAAACACCATTGGACGGTTTCGCAATACAACACTAATAGGAACGGTAAGACTAATATTGTCGAATCAAGCGAATGTGAATGTAGTATTCCTTCGAAGAACAAGTCGATGTGCTTCTCATTTACAGAGAATGCCAACGAAATTCACTGAGAGCTAGAGAAATATACGCTGAAAGATATCCTCAACGTACTCACCCTACACGTCGTACATTTAAATGTGTGTCTGATAAATTGAGAACAACTGGATCTTTAACGCATTGGAAACATATCCGACAAAGGAAAATTACTAACGAGGAAACGGAAATTGGTACTCTTGCCACTGTGGTTTGAGTTCCTTGTGTTAGTTCGCGTTAAATTGCAAGGGAATCCGGCATGAGCCAGGGTCGAGTTATTCGTGTTCTGCATCGCCATAAATATCGTCCTTACCATATCAGTCTCCACCAGGAGTTAACTGGTACGGATTGTATGCGTCGCACTGAATTCTGCCGATAGGCCGAACTTCAAATTCAGAGTGATGACACATTTATTAATTTGATTTTATTTGCTGACGAGGCTATGTTCACGAACCATGGGCATGTTGATTCGCATAACGTGCATTAACAGGCAACTGAAAATCCACGTTGGCTGCGGCAAGTTGCACACCAAAAACCGTGGTTGGTGAATGTATGGTGTGGGATTCTGGAGGACAGAATTATAGGCCACTATTTCATCGAAGGAAATCTTAATGGTAGGAAGTATAGCACATTCCTGCAAGAAACATTAGGTATGTTATTAGAAGAAATACCTTTATAAACAAGGAACAGAATGTGGTATCAACACGATGAGTGTCCGACACATTTTTCGTTGATGACTAGAAATGAGTTGCAGAGACAATTCCCAAATCGTTGAATTGGATGCGGAGAGATGTGTCGTGGCCGGCTCGTTCGCCAGACTTTACGCCGCGGATTTTTTCTTTTGGGAATTCGTAGAAGAAGTTTATAAAGACGTTCCAACTACAACTGAAGATATACGAGAGAGAATTATCAGAGCATGTGCTTCGATATGTGCCGATGTGATAAGGAATACCATTCAATCCATGATAAGATTGCAGCACTGCATTGATACCAATGGTCATCACTTCGAACACCTTCTGTAAGTAGATGTTCATGCCTCCTTTTTGACCTTCGTTGACCTACAAAGACCTTACTGTTACACGTCATTCGATTCGTCTCGATAGCCGCTATCAGAAAATACGTACCAAACTATAGCATCCAATTAAAAAAACAAAGTTGACCTTCATATCTCTGAAGCGACTCCACCCAGCAATAAAAATCCAACATCATATTTGTTATGGCCCCCGTTGTCCCATACAACTTTTGTCCACAAACTTTACAGCTCCTATCTTACTTTCGTAGTTATTCTTGGTGGTAATATTTATTGACTCGACCTGTATTTTAAAAAGTATCTGAGAAGTATCTTGTCTTGAACGTAGCCTGTAAGTACAAGAATGTGTTTCCATTTTCGAGACAGTTTTCATACTACTTTATTCTCCAACAGTTAGCTTTTAAAATTGGAAATCGATACATTTAAAAATGTAAACACTGATATAATTTTTTTGGGCTGGTGGAATCATGACCTCCATGATCCTGCTCGCCATCGGAATACGCCCGAAATTACTTTTACGTCTGAAGATTTCTCTCCGTGGGGAATGCCATGCTGTGTTCTGTTTGCTAGACACTATTCATTCCTGTCACACAGCTGGTCTGACAATGGATACTCTCGTATTTTGTCCAGTAATCGGCAGTGAGGAACTGTAACGTATGCCTTCCGGAAGTCAAGTGATCCACTAACCTGGGCGCCTGTATCTACTACTTTCCGGGCCTCGTGGTCCAACAGGACGGGTGGGTTACACACGATCGTTTTTTTCTGAACCCCTGTTGAATCCTACTGAAGAGATTTCATCTCCAGCATGTCATATTACGCGAGCATAAAACATGTTCTGAAATTCTACAATAAACAGACGTCAGAGATATGTGCTACAGTTTTGTTACGTATGTTCGACGGCCCTTCTTGAAAAAAGGAGTGATCTGTGCTTTTTCCAATTGTTGGGAACGCTTTGCTCTTTGAGAGACCTACAGTACACTGTTGCCGTGAGAGTTCTTTCGCATACTCTGTGAGGAATCGAACTGCTATCTGTCAGGTACAGTGGCATTTCCTCCGTTAAACGATTCAATTGTTTTTTTTTCTATTCAATAGACGTCCGGGCAGTCAGTTTTTCTAATTTTTATCCCTTAGTGTAGGGTCTCCGTTTATGTCTTCTCTTACTTGCCGTGGATCGCGCTTCTACACGGTGTTTATAATTAAAGTGCTGCTACTCACAGAGGTCCAGTATGTGCTGTAGCTATTGTATGGCGGCGAAACTTGGTAGACATTCTACTGCGTCACTGCGGAATCTATTTACGATGGGAAAAAAATTGGCGACTAAATGCAAATCTGGCGCTGGAATGCAAGAAAGACATGTAGAAATGTTTTCATATGCAATGGGTGAGAAAGGACGTGGGCATGAAAGGTCAAACAAGTGAGAAAAACATAATGTTAATTTTATTATTAACTACCGCTTACACTATTTATTCAATATTAGCACGGGAGACGTGGAAGAGATGTTGCACAGCGCCAGATTTGCACCTATGGCCAAAACTGGAACTTTTTTTTCACCGTAAATCGATTCCGCATTAACGCATTAGCTTATCTACCAAGTTTCGCTGCTATACGATAATTGCAGCCCACACTTGACCTTTCTGAGTAGCTGCGCTATTATTTAAACCATCCGGTACCTGTGAGTTAACGAACATGTCGAATTTGCCGTTGACAGCAGGTAGCTCAGCCTTACCTGGCAGGAAAGTTGCGAGTCAGGCCATAAGCCCATCCACGAGGGCACACCCTCATGCAAGCAACGGAGAAGTACCCCGTGTTAAATGTAGATTCCAAGTTCGAGAATTCCTTGCCATTTTCGAGACAGTTTTTATACCAGTTTGTTCTCCAAAAGTCAGCAGAGAAATCTGAAAAACGATATATTAAATACATAAATCCTGGTATAATTTTTTTTTTTCGAGGATGGTGGAGTCATGACACCACATAATGCGCCCCCGCCTTCCGTATCGACGCCCGCTGAAGATCAGAAAAAAGTTCCGTACGGCGAGGACACTTCGTCGGTGCGTTAGAGATGGCGCAACAGTAGCGAGTATACCACTTCCTTTTGAAAAGTGTTCCGCGTTGCCTCATACGCACAGCGATGTTGCAGTGCCGAGAAGTGTACGCAGCTGGCTCCGAGGCCGCGCTGACTCGCAGTTGGCAAGCGGAGGAATTCCCAGAAGAGGGCAACGCCACGCAGCCCGGGCTAGGCGAGTTTAGGCCGTGGCCTTGGGCGGCCAGCGCCGCTTTGTCTCGCGGACCTACTCCACGCGACGAGGCGAGGGGCAGAACGGAGGCCAGCCTAGCGTGGCATAGCGCGCGCCCGTCCCTCCTGAGAGGCACGTGTGTAGCGTGGGGGGGAGCGCCGACCCCGCCGCCTGCCGAGCCGCCCCTGACCCTGTCGCCGCACCTCGCCTCTTGCAAAAACGCGGCCTCGCGTCCTTGCTGGCAGCGGAAGGCTTGCACGCTCGTTCCCGTCGCGTGGCGCGGCGTACAGAATGATACGGCAGGCTGCAAGCTTCGCTGGCAGCACCATACAATACGCGAGTTGTTCGACTGAGGCGCTGCATCGTTCACCTTCGAAAATCTTGGCACGGCGTTTCGATTTAAGGTTAAAATTTGGTTAAGAAGATAGCCAAACACCAGGCGAAAATATTTAACTAGATTTATGTGCACTGATGAGCCAAAACGTTATGACCACTTGCTTAATAGGTTGTTTGTCCGTCTCTGGAACGATATACATCACTCTTCGTTGGAATGCCGGACATTTGCCACACTTGCCCCTTCGCCAGGTAGATTGAGTAGCGATCCATCAGGTAAGGGACGCCCTTCCTCGTACTACTTCTGCCCGCTTTCAAACCGCCGTCTCCACATCTTACTCGATACAGCAAGTATGCAAGGCACCTCCTTCTTCGACATCTTGGCGAAATACGGAGCTTCTTATCCGAAATCGAAATATTTATAACTTTTGGGAAACGAAAGCAATTCTGACGATTATGTCAGTGTGAATAGAAATCCTTGGGTAACAGAAGAAATATTGAATTTAATTGATGAAAGGAGAAAATATAAAAATGCAGTAAATGAAGCAGGCAAAAAGGAATACAAACGTCTCAAAAATGAGATCGACAGGAAGTGTAAAATGGCTAAGCAGGGATGGCTAGAGGACAAATGTAAGGATGTAGAGGCTTGTCTCACTAGGGGTAAGATAGATACTGCCTACAGGAAAATTAAAGAGACCTTTGGAGAGAAGAGAACCACTTGTATGAATATCAAGAGCTCAGATGGCAACCCAGTTCTAAGCAAAGAAGGGAAGGCAGAAAGGTGGAAGGAGTATATAGAGGGTTTATACAAGGGCGATGTACTTGAGGACAATATTATGGAAATGGAAGAGGATGTAGATGAAGATGAAATGGGAGATAAGATACTGCGTGAAGAGTTTGACAGAGCACTGAAGGACCTGAGTCGAAACAAGGCTCCGGGAGTAGACAACATTCCATTAGAACTACTGATGGCCTTGGGGGAGCCAGTCATGACAAAACTCTACTATCTGGTGAGCAAGATGTATGAGACAGGCGAAATACCCACAGACTTCAAAAAGAATATAATAATTCCAATCCCAAAGAAAGCAGGTGTTGACAGATGTGAAAATTACCGAACTATCAGTTTAATAAGTCACAGCTGCAAAATACTAACGCGAATTCTTTACAGACGAATGGAAAAACTGGTAGAAGCGGACCTCGGGGAAGATCAGTTTGGATTCCGTAGAAATGTTGGAACAAGTGAGGCAATACTAACCTTACGACTTATCTTAGAAGAAAGATTAAGAAAAGGCAAACCTACGTTTCTAGCATTTGTAGACTTAGAGAAAGCTTTTGACAACGTTAACTGGAATACTCTCTTTCAAATTCTGAAGGTGGCAGGGGTAAAATACAGGGAGCGAAAGGCTATTTACAATTTGTACAGAAACCAGATAGCAGTTATAAGAGTCGAGGGGCATGAAAGGGAAGCAGTGGTTGGGAAGGGAGTGAGACAGGGTTGTAGCATCTCCCCGATGTTATTCAATCTGTATATTGAGCAAGCAGTAAAGGAAACAAAAGAAAAATTCGGAGTAGGTATTAAAATTCATGGAGAAGAAGTAAAAACTTTGAGGTTCGCCGATGACATTGTAATTCTGTCAGAGACAGCAAAGGACTTGGAAGAACAGTTGAACGGAATGGACAGTGTCTTGAAAGGAGGATATAAGATGAACATCAACAAAAGCAAAACGAGGATAATGGAATGTAGTCAAATTAAATCGGGTGATGCTGAGGGAATTAGATTAGGAAATGAGACACTTAAAGTAGTAAAGGAGTTTTGCTATTTAGGGAGTAAAATAACTGACGATGGTCGAAGTAGAGAGGATATAAAATGTAGACTGGCAATGGCAAGGAAATCGTTTCTGAAGAAGAGAAATTTGTTAACATCGAGTATAGATTTAAGTGTCAGGAAGTCGTTTCCTAAAGTATTTGTATGGAGTGTAGCCATGTATGGAAGTGAAACATGGACGATAACGTTTGGACAAGAAGAGAATAGAAGCTTTCAAAATGTGGTGCTACAGAAGAATGCTGAAGATAAGGTGGGTAGATCACGTAACTAATGAGGAGGTATTGAATAGGATTGGGAAGAAGAGAAGTTTGTGGCACAACTTGACTAGAAGAAGGGATCGGTTGGTAGGACATGTTTTGAGGCATCAAGGGATCACAAATTTAGCATTGGAGGGCAGCGTGGAGGGTAAAAATCGTAGAGGGAGACCAAGAGATGAATACACTAAGTAGATTCAGAAGGATGTAGGTTGCAGTAGGTACTGGGAGATGAAGAAGCTTGCACAGGATAGAGTAGCATGGAGAGCTGCATCAAATCAGTCTCAGGACTGAAGACCACAACAACAACAACAACAACGTCAGTATGTAATTAGTTCTTCCAAGTATAAATATAGATACCTCTGTCTGCACGGTAGCTTCCTTTCACGCTTAACTGATTGCGATAGAAACAGTCCATCGCCATGGAAGCAACAAGAAAGGAACGATTAAAGAGAATGACAATGTACGCTAATCATTTCTTTTTGATCACTACATGCCCAAAAGACAACAGGGAAAGAAGAAATGGGTATGTGAATGTTCGAAAAGAAGAACGACATACTCCATATTAATTTACTCTCTAAAATCCGATATCCCTTGCGGGACAATGTTCAAAACATGACAAAGTACGTTCATAAACAGAGATTAGAACATCTATGATTGACATGTCATCTAAATTCGACGTACAGTTTTAAAATGTTAGAAATAAGGAAATGAAGTAATACAGAATGCTATGCTTCCACGTTGTTGTTCTACATTGTCTAGCTCTGGTATTTACAGGACACAGAGAAAGCATCCTAGCCAGGGTGCGATTTGTGCTTTTACCAGTGGGGGGGGGGGGGGGGGAATGTCTTACGGGGTTATTAGTATAACACATGTTACTAGCTTGGACCGTGGCGTTACGCATGGTTAAACAACTATTTATAAATAGATGTTAATGCCGAAACTCACTATTCATGCGTATGCACTATCAGAAAAGCCATCCCTTGTTATATCTTTAAAAGTGCATTATACGTAAAGCTTATTTACAAAATCATCTACATACAGGTATACGAGGGGAATTCAGAAAGTAGAGGCACATTTGTGAAAAGCTGTAATAATTCTGATGATAGAAAACTGAAACATATTAATAGCATTAATAGTAAGACTTATTAAAAACTTTCAGTGTTCGGCTCCACAAATGTAAATGTTATGTAAAGTTTTACTCCAGTGCGTGGGAAATAAACATCCCAGGTTGGGGTGCATAAACTAAAACCAGAGGAGGGGATGGGCTGATACAGAGGGGGGGGGGGGGAAATCCCCCCCATCCCCCCTGCAAATCGCACACTGATCCTAGGTTTTGGAGGAAAAAGCCGTAATTGTAATGATCTCCACAACAGAAACAAGAAGCACAACTTAAGGAAAAATAATGTAATGTGTGTTCCAGCTCACAAGCGACATTGAAGCAGGTAGTTCCTGTGAGTTAGTATGGGCAGAGGTTATATTAGACAACCGGAATAAATTAATAACTGGCTCCTTTTACCGACCCACGGTCTCAGATGAAACACTTGCTTAACATTTCAAAGAAAACTCGAGTCTCATCGCAAATAGGTACCCTACTCAAACAATTATAGTTGGCAGTGACTTGAATCTACCTTCCGTATGTTGACAAAAATACATTTTCAGATCCTATTGTAGATAGAAAACAACTTCCGTAATTGTTCTACATGCTTTTTTTAAAAATTATTTTGAACAATTAGTTCACGAGGCCATTCAAACTGTAAATGGTTACGAAAACACACTTTACCTCTTAGCCACAAATAATCCTGAGCATCACAACGGATACAGGGATTAGTGAACACACAGTCGTAGCGAGGCTCAATTCCGTAACAGAGAAATTCACCAAAACTAAACGCGAAATATATCTATTTATAAAAGCAACTGAAAATTCGGTTGACTACTTTCTAAGAGACAGTCTCCAATCCTTTCAAACTATGTAAGTGAAGACCATATGTGACTTAAGTTCAAAGAAATAGTATCAACAGCACTCGAGAGATTCATACCAAATAAATTAATAACAGACGGAACTGATTCCCCATGGTGCACAAAACACGACAGAAGGCTGCTGCAGGAGCACCGAAAAAGGCACGTATAATTTAGACGAGCGCAAAATCTCCAAGATGCATTTAATAGTTTGCACAACGAAACTCTCTCTAGAAAATCCATAGAGATTCTGGTCCTATGTTAAGAAAACCAGCGGAAAGGCTCAGTAAGTACCTTTACTGCGGGTCGGGTGGCGAGTGAGGAGGAGGAGGAGGAGGAGGAGGAGACAAGGGACCCAACCCTTCGGAGCAGGTACAATCGTGGCAAATGTCCGCCGTGGCAAATGTCCGCACACCGTTCGTTGGTAGGTTTGTGAAGGTATATGGCATTAGATGCCTATGCACAGGTCATGTAATTCACGTAAATAACGGGCCGCTGATTTGTAGTGAAGGCGCCCGATAGCGTCCCAGATGCGTTCTACAGGATTTACGTGAGACGAATTTGGTCACCGATACATCAACGTGACTTCACTATAATGCTCCTCAAAGCACTGTAGCACGATTCTGTCTTTGAGACACGGACAAATGTAGTCCTGAAATATGAGATCGCCATCGGGGAAGACATCAAGCATGGAGGGACGCAGTGGTTCGCAGCTGTCAGTGTGTCTTTGATTACTACCACACGTCCCATGCAAGCACAGGAGAGTGTCTCCCATAGCGTAATACTGCTCCCACCAGCCTGCGTCCGTAGGGCGCTGCACGTTTCGAGCCGCCGTTCACCTCGATGACTGCGTATGTTAGGGCCGGCCAAACGCTGCACAGTGTGCAGACGTGCGGAAGTGCTGCACATGTGCGACAGCGAGCGACAGCGACATCTGTTATTAGGCATGTGTCCTAAATGAACGGCGGCGGCTCCACTTCCCTGTGGTACAAGCAAGAGCGCAACATATCCAGTCTCGTTTACTCCTGGTGACCGTAAGCTTGACAGAGAAGTACTGAGAAATGGCAACTACTGTGAAAAAGCAAAGGACGGCAGTTCTATGTTCTCAGTCGTTTAAGAATGACTGGGAACTGCAATTCTTTTTTGTAGCCGTTGGTGAAAACTCACAGTGTTTGATGTGCCGCCGAATAATAGACGTCCAGCACAAGTTTTCAATTGAAAGACATTGCAATACATATCACAAAGACGAGTGTAGTGTACTCAACAGTGACGAACGGCAAGCAAAATTAAATGTCCTTCAGAAAATGGATGAGACACATCAACTCGATTTTACTGTACGTCAGAGTAACTGATACTTCTTGAACTCTTAGTTTCTTGTGTTACATTTATGTCTGTTTTACTGTACGCTGTACAATGTACTGTTTTCAATTTTCCAGAACGACAACCACACTAAATCTTCACTGCGAGCAAGTTTTAAAATCGCATTAAGAATTGCACAATCTGGGAAACCCTTTTCCGAAGGGGAGTTTGTGAAAGGGTGTCTGATTGATGCTGCAGAACTTGTGTGTCCCACGAAAGTTAGCAGGTTTCAAGAAATCAGTCTGTTCAAACAGTGACAAGACGTATCAGTGCTATGGCCGGCGATCTGCACAGGCAGCTAATAAATAAGGCTAAATACTTTGTTGTTTCTCTGTTGCGCTCCATGAAGCAACAGATCTTACAGATACAGCCCAGGTTGTGATATACATACGAGGTGTCGATAACGCACTTTGTGTAACAGAGGAGCGACATCTGCGCGTAGAAACATGCACTACATGAACGCTGATGGCTGCGGCGTGCACGCTGTGACCCGGAAGCTGCACGTGTGCAGGAGCACCGCACGCGTGCAGAATTTCTGGCCGGCCCTGGCGTATGTGGAGACGAACATGGAAATAGTGTAGCAAAAATCTGATTCACCCAAAGAGCCGACATGTTTTCATTGATCGACGGTCGAATATCGATGGTCCTGTGCCCATTGCAATCGTAAATGACGATGTCGTTGGGTCAACATGTGAACACGTGGGGGTAGTCTGCTGCGATTCTCCACGCCTAACAATGTTACTTTGAACGGTGCGCTCCGAAACACTTGTGAGTGCACCAACACTATGCTCTTCCGGCAGAGACGTCACGGATCACCATCTGTCCTACTTTACAGAGCAGAAAGGCCTCCGAACCCCGCCTTCTGTGAAGAGTCGTGGCTGTCCAACCATTTAGCGCCTAATGGTAGTTTCAATGTCCTCCTACCTCTTTCAGTAGATGCTCATGACGGTAGCACGTGAAAATTCGACCAAATTCGCTGTTTTCGAGATACTTGTTCGTAGGCTCTGCGTAATAATAATACACTATTTGTCGAAGTCACTTATCTCAGTGGATTTCCCCATCTGGAGCACATGTCTTCGCTAGGATGATACCCCGTCCGTGATTGCTCCGCTTACATACTTTCGTTACCGCGTCACCCCACCACGCGGCATCCAAGGTCGCAGTGGGCAGTGGTTCAAATGGCTCTGAGCACTATGGGACTTAACTTCTGAGGTCATCAGTCCCCTAGCCTAGAGCTTAGAACTACTAAAACCTAATTAACCTAAGGACATCACACACATCCAAACCCGAGGCAGGATTCGAACCTGCGACCGTAGCGGTCGCGCGGTTCCAGACTGTAGTGCCCAGAACCGCTCTGCCACTGCGGCCGGCTGGACGGTGGTCATAATGTTTTGCCTCATCAGTGTAAGTTCATTTTACGCAGTCTTCTGTAACAAGTTGGTTTAATGCAGCTCTCTTCACGCTAGAACAAAGTGATCTGAAAATTTCACTGGAATGGTGTCAGAAAATTAACGAAGTAAGAGTTACAAAAACTATCTTTACTTGACTTCACAGTACTTACCATTAGCTGCAATACACTTCTGACATCGGTTGTAAAGCTGTTGGAAACTATCACCCAACGCTTCTTGCGGAATCGCTCGAAGCACCGTCATCTTGCAATTTTGGATATCCGCATCATTACATGAAATGAGACCTGGTGCTACCAATACGACCCGGAGACCAGGCGACAGTCAGCGGCTTGCTAAACATCGTCTTATCCACATTTCTCAGCTAGAAATTCATGATGGATTAAGCCCTGCTGTCGAAGAAGGCTATCAACCTCGTCTTAATCTTTGATTTTGTCAGCCGTCTTTCTTGGAAGGTGGGGAAGACGAATACCATTCCACTGACTGTTGCTTGCTCTCCGGTTTCATCTCCTATAATACTGCCGATGTCCAACAATACGTGACCGAGGTGCTTAGAGCGATTCCACATAAACGTTTGCTGACAGTTTACAACAGCTTTACAACCGTTGTCAGAAGTGTGTTGTAGCTAATGGTGCTTACTTTGAAGACCAGTCGAGATATTCGTTTGTAACCCTTCTTTTCTCAATTTTCTGAGACAATTCATAGAACTTTTCACTCTCACCATTTATATCCCACTGTATTCAAGCTTTTTCATATCTTCATAAATACTTTAAAATACATCCATTTGAGTCTGCTCATTAGAGTCGAGCCTTAATCTCCGTTTACAATTTGTACCATCCACATTTCCCTCCATTAACAGAGTGACGACTCCTGGATACCCCGAATGTGTCCTATGAACCAAATCCCTTCTATGCATCAAGCTGTCAAATTGCTTTTCTTCCAAACATTGATTCAGTACCTCTTCAATTATGGTAGGAACTTTTTGTGAATGTACACTCTAAGACCACAAGGAAAAACGATGCACCACGAAGGAATTATCCGAATCGGACGGAAATCGGTAGATATGATGAGATATGACGTGCATGTGCAGACAAACAAATGAAAAACTGGATCATTTATTCAAGAGAGAGAGCTCCAGAAATTGAGCAAGTCAATAACGCATTGGTCCACCTTTGGCCCTTATGCAAGCAGTTATTCAGCTCGGCACTGATTGACAAAGTCGTTGGATAACCACCTGCAGGGTATCGTGCCAAATTCTGTCCAACTGGCGGGTTAGATCATCAACATCCCGAACTGCTTGGAGGGCTCTGCCCGTAATCCTCCAAACGTTCTCAATTGGGAAGAGATACGGAGACCTTGCTGGTCAAGATAGGGTTTGGCAAGCGCGAAGACAAGCAGTAGACACTCTTGCCGTGTACGGAAGGACTTTATCTTGTCGGAATGTAAGCCCAGAATGGTTTGCCATGAAGGGCAATAAAAATAGGCGTAGAATATGGGTTGTGCTGTAAGGGTGCCGCAGATGACAACCAAAGGGGTCCTGCCATGAAATCAAATGGCACTCCGGACCATCGCTTTTCGATGTCAGGTCATATGGCGGCCGACAGGCAGGTTGGTATCCCACTCAGTCCGGGACATTTCCAAACACGTCTTCGCTCGCCATGGGCGTTCAGTTCGAAGGGGGACTCACCACTGGAGACAATTCTACACCAGTCAACGAGATTCCAGGCCCCAAAGTACGGCGAAGACGTGTCTGGAGACGCTCCAGGCAGCGTTCGGGTACCAGCCTGACTGTCGTTCACTATATGGTCCGACAATCCAGAGTGGTGGTCTGCAGTGACATTTCTTTACATAGCAGGACCTCTTTGGTTGTCATCCGCGGCGCCCTTACAGCACAGTGGTAGGTCGACGATATTCTACGGCCTGTTTGGTTGCCCTCCATGGCAAACCATCCTCGGCTTATATTTCAGAAAGACAATACCCACCTGCACACTGCAAGAGTGTCTACTGCTTGTCAAACCCTAACTTGGAGCATTATGGGCAGGGCACTCTAATCAGCTAGGTATCTTGACGATCTAATGCGCCAGTTGGACAGAATTTGGTCCGGTATCTGTTAGGAGAATATCAAACAACTATCCTAGATGATATTGAAATTACTACAACGTCAGGTCTTGGAGGTCAAGTGATCCTTCAGGGCCCGTCTACGTTTTGTGGAGGTGTTTTGAACTTTACTATTACCAAAAGTAAAGTTCCACAGCATGGTAATGGCTGGATAACTGTTGCTATTGTACGGTACGATGGTAGTACCGTTAAAGGTGTTTCTGGATTGGAGACTTTTAATAGCAGAGATGTTATTGCTTTTCGTACATTTCAAGTTGGTGAAGTCTTCAATAGGGACATGGGAGCATCTTATTTTACTAGCAACATGGCTTTTGTTTTGAGGACTCGGAATCATCGGAAAATAAATGACCAAGAGGGTGTTTGTGTTTGAGTCAAAGGACTTGCTCAGTTTCAAATGGTTCAAATGGCTCTGAGCACTATGGGACTCAACTGCTGTGGTCATCAGTCCCCTAGAACTTAGAACTACTTAAACCTAACTAACCTAAGGACATCACACACATCCATGCCCGAGGCAGGATTCGAACCTGCGACCGTAGCAGTCGCGCGGTTCCGGACTGCGCGCCTAGAACCGCGAGACCACCGCGGCCGGCTTTGCTCAGTTTATGGAGCTCTTTGTCTTGAATGAACAATCCATTATTCTGAAATTGTAATCA
Source organism: Schistocerca nitens (assembly GCF_023898315.1). Lineage (NCBI taxonomy): Eukaryota > Metazoa > Arthropoda > Insecta > Orthoptera > Acrididae > Schistocerca > Schistocerca nitens. Next base: position 371,152,327 of record NC_064618.1, read on the forward strand.
TTTGTTTCTACATTGATGTCAACATCTACCGGTTTCCGTCCCATTCGGTTAATTACTTCGTGGAGCGTCGTTTTTCTTTTTAGGCTTGTAGTTTATTTGCCTGGAGAATAGCCTCTTGCGGAGTTAAAACGCGGACAATAAACGTTTCAGACAAATATGTAATAGATGCTGTTCAAAAGTAGTGCTAAAGAAGAATGCTGAAGATAAGATGTGAAGGCCGGCAGCTGTGACCGAGCGGTTCTAGGCGCTTCAGTCTGGAACCACGTTGCTGCTACGGTCGCAGGTTCGAATCCTTAGGTTAGTTAGGTTTAAGTAGTTCTAGGTCTAGGGGACTGATGACCTCAGATGTTAAGTCCCATAGTGCTCAGAGCAATTTGAACCATTTTTAAGATGCGGAATCAGATGGCGAAAAATAAAAATTATGGCACAAGCTGATTAAAAGAAGAGGTCGGTTGATACAACATGTCCTGAAGCATTAAGTGATTGTCAGTTTGGCAACAGAGTGAAGTGTGAGGAGTAAAAATTGTAGAGGTAGGTCAAACACAGCACTCTGAGTGAAATGCATGTAAGTTGCATTAGTCATGCGAGGATGAAGAGACCAGTGCAGAATGCTGCATCAAAGTCTTCGGACTGAAGACGACTGCGACCTTCCAACACCATTAGCTATCCAATCTACTTATAAAATGTTAAGTGTTGTTCTTGTCAACACTGTTAATCGTTCATGTGTCAGTTCTGTACAAGGCTACACTCCAGCCAAATACTTTCAGAAAAAGACTTACCAATACTTAAGTTTATATTCGATGTTAAAAAATTACAAACAAGCTTCTTAACAGCAAAGAAAAGTCTGCAAATAAAAGATTCAATCTGAAGCTGGAAACGTAAAGAAATGACATCTATTTCGGATATAACGTAACTGCAGAAAATCATATATGTTTTTCGTGTTGTCTTCAGTCCGAAAACGGATCTGATACAGTTATCCATGCTACTCTAGCCTGTGCAAGTCTCTTCATCTCCTAATAGGTTGTGCAGCCCACATCCATTTGAAACTGCTTGCTGTGCTCTTCTATGTGTCTCCCTCTGCAATTTTTAACCCACCATCCCCACTTTCCTCCATTATAAGAGCGATTCCTTCATGTCCCAGAATATGTCCTAGCAACCGAACCTTTCTTTTAATCAAGTTATGTCACAAATTTATTTTCTCCTCAGTTCATTTCAGTACTTCATTAGTTACGCAGTCTACCCATCTAATCTTCATCACTCATAATACATAAAAGGCAATTTTTGATGCATACGGAAGCATCACCTGTAGAAAGTACAGATAATGTGCAGACAAACAGTCCTCTTCCTTTTTTGTTCACTAATTTACATCAAACATTTTTGTCAAAGGGGGAATGTTTCGGAAACAGTGTGACCTGAGCAGGCAGCCAAGAAAACCTATGCCACATTCGCTCGAAGCGTTCAGCAAGTAACGCTACCTAGAAAGATTGTTTCCAAAGCTTTCGGTTGGTTCAATGCTGAAATTTTTCTTGTATTTTGCGACCAATGAGTTTCTTTATGCGATGCAGCTACATGTAATCTTTGTAACGCAATTATTTTACGTCCAGTTTACTTGCTTTTACGTTCTTCTGACCTGTTTCTAAGCTACAGAAGCTCAGCAGCACATCTTCAAAAATTTTAGTGAAAAATAGTACATCACTTTTTTATTCCTTTCCGCCTTGTCTACAAGTCGACTGATTTTCCTCATTCATCCAATAGTCACTAAACAGGGTGAATCCGTGATCCAATGACAAAATTCTGGAGGGTCTTCAGGGATCTTTTAGTGTTTTGGTTTAATGCACTCATTATCTCCAGTGGTTCGTTACATACTAATTTCATTCCATTTGATTTCTTATGCCATTACTTTTTTATCTGTATTGCGCTAAAGATATCTCCACAACATTCCAGATGCCAGTGGTATAAGCTGTGTGCCTTTTTTACAGACGACGTATCTAACTGTAGGGACACGTAAAGTTTGTGTACTTCGTTTCAAGAAGCGTCATTTTCCGACGACGCGATTTATAAACTTGAACGACTCATTTCATAATAACAGTTAGGACCAACGAGATGAGGCGATATTTATGAAGGTCATACATCGTCTCTTATTGTACAAGAATGAGACAGGTGGTATTCATGAGTTAATAAATACGAGTCAAAATTTCTAAATCAAATTCGATGGGCGAGAATTTGAAACCTACTCGCCCAGAATTTGAGTGGAGTGTATTAATCTCTGCGGCACCTACTTCGGTTAAGTGGTAAATTTGAAGCGAAATAATCACGCACGTTTAGTTGTGGGAGAAACAAATAGCAGGCTTCTTCTGTTCATTAGTAGACTACTAGCAAACAGGAGTTCGGCTATGGAAAAACTGATAGTATAAAATAACTGTAACCTGATCAGACAGAGGACGAAAATTAGCTTTGATTAACAGGAGATATCGACTGTATACAAAAAAAAGGTCAACGTTAATACTTAAGTGCGTTATGAGACTAATAAAAACGGTGCAAAATCTGAAATTCTTCAGAAACGGAAAAGAGATTGCAGAAATTACTTTTCCGAGCGAAATAAACTTATATTCCACAGGCCCCTGTGTACATCTTCCGCAGGAACCGCGGAGGTAAAATGAATTTGCTAACAGCTCGATGAGGTGCACATAAGCAGCAATTTTCCCACGTTCCACACATGATGTAACCGGAAATAACCTTAAATTGGGATGCAATAAAATGACACGTTGCCAAGCACTTTTTAATGCTTTGGGGACATTACCTAGAATGAATGCCGAATGCGTTTTTTTTTTTATGGTTAGGTTATCTAGAGCGCAGCACCGTCTCCATGACTCAAGCTAAACGACATTAAGAGTTAACGAGTAGTCAAAACTATCTTATACTGATAACTGTTCATATTAGTAATGAATTACCTGGCGTGGTGTGTTGGTGCACGATTCTTTTTCGTCCTTTAACTATATTCTTACGCTGTGACAAGTTCAAAATCGAACACCGCAGTGGCTGTTGAGCAATCAGTTTACTACAGACGTGTCCTTTCAATCCGCCGCAAAATTCCGTGTTCGACGTCCGCCACAAAAGAAATGAGACTGACTGTTTCTTTACTTAAAGTTTTCAGGTAAGAGTCGTCGACTTGAGTTCTCATTATCACCATGTGACAAACAGTTTTTAGTGATGCGCAAAGTATAGTGTCTTTTGTGCCGAGATAGTATACCTTTTAAAATGATTAATATACAGGCCCTTCTGTGTGTTCAGAAAGCTTGCGAGACAGGAATGTGGTGTGGCAACAGTTATTTGTGATACGCACGTCAAGGAATAGTTCCGAGGTGATTTTCCACACCCGTTCAGGCAATACTGCGCCCGTTTCCCATTTCTGTTTTACATCTGCAGTTTGTTAAAACTATGACGATGTGCAGAAAAATTCGTTGCAGTGTTTCTCTTCCATGAACAAAGGTGGCGTCGCAGTAATGCTAAGGGGCACCAGTGTCCGAGGCGAATGACCGCTTACGACCGTAATCAAAGCGGGAATACCACCAGAGAGAGAGAGAGAGAGAGAGAGAGAGAGAGAAGGCTTGTACCGGGAAGACAGGTTTCGGCAAAGAAAAAGAAGATTCGCGTGTGTGTAAATGAAGCAAGATAATTCTTCCCTTTTTCTTTATTGTGAGTTGTTGTTTGCATGTGTTTAATGAAAACTAGCTGATGAGCTGCTCCACCTCCCACCTAACAAGGACTGACAAAGCACTTACTATAACCAAGCACCTGGTTTGTCCTCTTAAGAAGTTATCAGCAGTGCATTTGCTTTTAATCACGGCCAGGCGTTTAGTATTTCTTCGCATTCGCATGTTTCTCTTGAAGCTCCGTTTTTTCTCATTTATTTATTTATGATTTTATTTATTCCTTTGTTATGTATAAACTTGAAAATTGAAGACCACATAACGGAAAATTACAGTTAATGCAACGGCCTACTGCCTTATGTTTTTTTCAACATGTCGAGTCAACGCAGCTTGGCGTGTGACGCGCTCGTTTCTCAGCTCACAGCTTAGAAGGAACTTGAGCAAAGTTTCCGTCCCTCCTCCCCTCGATAACACAGTAATCGCTGGTCCATGACCGTATCGACTCCTGGACCTGCACGGGTTAATCATAGTACCGTTAATCAGAGTACCATACGCGGCTGACAGTACTGGTTAACCACATCATTTTTTGTTTCTTTTATTTTTGACTCAGTCACTTTCTTTTAATACAATAATTACCTCTTTCGCCTTTAAATGCCGCCTTCAGATGCTATGGGTAGCATTTGATGAATAAATGTTCATGCGTTGTGAACTATTTACAAAGCATCAGCACTTGTCCATCAAATGCCGCATGTAACATATGCAGATGGCCTTTGAAGGGCGAAACTCGTTCTTATTGCATCATAAAAAGTGACCGAGTCAAAACTTAAAGCCTTACAAGAAGTCAATCAAAGTCTCCACAAATGGAACGTCGTTTTTTTTTCAACATCATTTTGTATTTTTGATGTCAAGGGCTCAGTCGCTGAAATTAATTTCAATTTCTTGCATTAACAAACTAACGGTTCCTTGGTGGCCCAAGATGTGTCCTACCATTCGATCCGTACTTTTAATGAGTTGTGTCATAAATTGAGTTTCTCCCCAGTTCTGTTCAGATACTCGATCTACGCATCTAATCCTCAGCATTCCTCTGTATCAAAATCGTCTGTTCTCTTCTTGGATGAGTTGTGTCATCCATGTTTCACTCCCTACAAGGTCACACTTCAAATATTCCCAAGAAAAGACTTCCTAACACGTAAGTATGTACTGGATATTAACAAATTTCTCTTTCTGCTTTATATATCCTCTCTACTCTGTCCATCATGAGGTATTTTGTTACCCAAACAGCAAAAGTAATGCTCTACATTCCATTATTCTTGTTTTAATTTCATTGATGTCCATCTTATAACCTCACCAAGACGCTAGCTATTCCGTTATATTATACTCTCCTTCCAAGTGCCTTACCGCCTATGACAGAATTACGTCATCAGTTAATCTTAAACTTTTGATTTCTTACACTGTTATAGTAATCTTTTTACCAAATTTCTCATTGGTGTCCTTGACTGCAAGGTGTACGTACAGCCCTGTCTCACTTCAGGTCTCAGTTCTGGTCCTGGGCGTTATCACCAACGTGAAGGTTTTGTGCTGGCTGACGAAGTACGATACACTTGGCTGAGGGCTAAAGGGCGCCAATGAACCCGCACTTGGTCCTAGTAAGACTTTGGCGAGTCAGGCAGGTACGGTTTAACTGAAGTGTTTGCTTCGCTCTGAAAGGCCTGTCCGTTTGAAGACTGACAGCAGAGGGCCGCCCCAGAGGCCTGGGGCGCTTGGGTGAAGGCTTACAGGCATTAGCGTAACAAACAAGCCTTCTCGGCAACACTTGAAGGAATTATCAGCCGTGTTCCCAAGAAAATCCGGCTAGCAACTAGTGTTGGGAACCGCCACAACGAGAAAAACATGTGAACGATAGCGAATTTTCTGGCCCTATGTAAGATCGCTAAGCGGCTCTAAGGTTTCTGCCCGGCCAGTCGACGACAAGTCAGGAGTGGCAATAGAACACAGCAAAACGAAAGTCAATATTATAAATTTCGCGTTTAAGAAATCATTTACGTTGGAGAATCGGATAAACACACCATCCTTTCATCATGGCACAAGATCCTGTATGGACGACTAAGTACAAACACTCCTGGAAATGGAAAAAAGAACACATTGACACCGGTGTGTCAGACCCACCATACTTGCTCCGGACACTGCGAGAGGGCTGTACAAGCAATGATCACACGCACGGCACAGCGGACACACCAGGAACCGCAGTGTTGGCCGTCGAATGGCGCTAGCTGCGCAGCATTTGTGCACCGCCGCCGTCAGTGTCAGCCAGTTTGCCGTGGCATACGGAGCTCCATCGCAGCCTTTAACACTGGTAGCATGCCGCGACAGCGTGGACGTGAACCGTATGTGCAGTTGACGGACTTTGAGCGAGGGCGTATAGTGGGCATGCGGGAGGCCGGGTGGACGTACCGCCGAATTGCTCAACACGTGGGGCGTGAGGTCTCCACAGTACATCGATGTTGTCGCCAGTGGTCGGCGGAAGGTGCACGTGCCCGTCGACCTGGGACCGGACCGCAGCGACGCACGGATGCACGCCAAGACCGTAGGATCCTACGCAGTGCCGTAGGGGACCACACCGCCACTTCCCAGCAAATTAGGGACACTGTTGCTCCTGGGGTATCGGCGAGGACCATTCGCAACCGTCTCCATGAAGCTGGGCTACGGTCCCGCACACCGTTAGGCCGTCTTCCGCTCACGCCCCAACATCGTGCAGCCCGCCTCCAGTGGTGTCGCGACAGGCGTGAATGGAGGGACGAATGGAGACGTGTCGTCTTCAGCGATGAGAGTCGCTTCTGCCTTGGTGCCAATGATGGTCGTATGCGTGTTTGGCGCCGTGCAGGTGAGCGCCACAATCAGGACTGCATACGACCGAGGCACACAGGGCCAACACCCGGCATCATGGTGTGGGGAGCGATCTCCTACACTGGCCGTACACCACTGGTGATCGTCGAGGGGACACTGAATAGTGCACGGTACATCCAAACCGTCATCGAACCCATCGTTCTACCATTCCTAGACCGGCAAGGGAACTTGCTGTTCCAACAGGACAATGCACGTCCGCATGTATCCCGTGCCACCCAACGTGCTCTAGAAGGTGTAAGTCAACTACCCTGGCCAGCACGATCTCCGGATCTGTCCTCCATTGAGCATGTTTGGGACTGGATGAAGCGTCGTCTCACGCGGTCTGCACGTCCAGCACGAACGCTGGTCCAACTGAGGCGCCAGGTTGAAATGGCATGGCAAGCCGTTCCACAGGACTACATCCAGCATCTCTACGATCGTCTCCATGGGAGAATAGCAGCCTGCATTGCTGCGAAAGGTGGATATACACTGTACTAGTGCCGACATTGTGCATGCTCTGTTGCCTGTGTCTATGTGCCTGTGGTTCTGTCAGTGTGATCATGTGATGTATCTGACCCCAGGAATGTGTCAATAAAGTTTCCCCTTCCTGGGACAATGAATTCACGGTGTTCTTATTTCAATTTCCAGGAGTGTATTAAGAATTCCTGGCATAGATAAGCTACTGAAAGAGTTGAAAACAAATAAGTCGCCAGGCCCGGATAGAATCGCAATTCGGTTTTACTCTACGGCATCGGCTCCTTACTTAACTTGCATTTATCGCAAATCTTCCGCCCGGCACAAAGTCCCAGATGATTGGAAAAAAGCGCAGGTGACTCTTGTATATAAGATGGGTAAAAGAAAGAAAAGGCAAAATTACAGACTAATATTCTTATCATCGGTCTGCTGCAGAATTCTAGAACATATTCTGAGTTAGAATATAACAAATTTCCTAGAGACCGAAAAGTTTATGTCCACGAAGCAGCACTGTTTTAGAGAGCATCACTCGTGCGAAACTCAGCTTGCTTTTCTCACATGATATACTGCGAACTATGGATGAAAGGCAGCCGGCAGATTCCGTATTGATACGGTGTCGCACTGCAGACAGTTAACGAAGGTGCGAGCATATGGAACAGATTCACAGATATGTGACTCGAACACTTATTAAGTAATAGAGTCCAGAACATTGTCCTCGACAGCGGGTATTTATCAGAGACAAGGGTATCGTCAGGAGTGCCCCAGGAAAGTATTATAGGACCGCTATTATTTTTATATACATAAACGATCTGGCGGAGAGGGTGGGTAGCAATCTAGGGTTGTTTGTTGTTGATGCTGTGGAAGGTGTTGACGTTGAGTGACTGTAGCAGGATAGAAGATGACAGAAAAAATTACACTACTGGCCATTAAAATTGCTACACCAAGAAGAAATGCAGATGATAAACGGGTATTCATTGGACAAATATATGATACTAGAACTGACATGCGATTACATTTTCACGCAATTTGGGTGCATAGATCCTGAGAAATCAGTACCCAGAACAACCACCTCTGGCCGTAATAACGACCTTGATACGCCTGGGCATTGAGTCAAACAGAGCTTGGATGGCGTGTACAGGTACAGCTGCCCATGCAGCTTCAACACGATACCACAGCTCATCAAGAGTAGTGGCTGGGGTATTGTGACGAGCCAGTTGCTCGGCCACCATTGACCAGACGTTTTCAATTGGTGAGAGATTTGGAGAATATGCTGGCCAGGCAGCAGTCGAACATTTTCTGTATCCAGAAAGGCCCGTACAATTTTAAAGGCCAGTAGTGAACTAGTTGGTGGGATGAATTATAGCTAGTTCTAAATGTAGGGAAATGTGCGGTAATGCGCGTGTGTAGGAAAAACAAACCCGTAATGTTCAGATACAGCATTAGTAGTGTCTTGCTCGACACAGGCACGTCATTTAAAAATCTGGGCGTAACTTTGTTAAGCGATCTGACATGTGAGGATTGTGGTAGGGAAAGCGAAGGGAGGACTTCGTTTTATTGGGAGAACTTTTGAAAAATGTGGTTCCTCTGTAAAGGAGACAGCGTAAGGGACGCTTTTGCAACCCATTCTTGAGTGTTGTTCGAGTGTTTGGGATTCGCACGAGGTCGGCTGAAAGGAAGACATCGAAGCAATTCACAGGCGGGTTGCTAGATTTGTTACCAGTATTCGCAAGTATTACGGAGATGCTTCGTGAACTCCAATGGGAATCCCTGGAAAGAAGACGACAGTCTTTTCGAGGAACACTACTGACAAGGGAACCTCCCCATCGCACCCCCCTCAGATTTAGTTATAAGTTGGCCCAGTGGATAGGCCTTGAAAAACTGAACACAGATCAATCGAGAAAACAGAAAGAAGTTGTGTGGAACTATGAAAAAAATAAGTAAAATATACAAACTTAGTAATCCATGCGAAGATAGGCAACATCAAGGACAATGGGAGTTTAGGAGCGCCGTGGTCCCGTGGTTAGCGTGAGCAGCTACGGAACGAGAGGTCCCATGTTCAAGTCTTCCCTCGAGTGAAAAGTTTAATTTTTTATTTTCAGTTTATGTGACAAACTCTTATGTTTTCATCACTTTTTTGGGAGTGATTATCACATCCACAAGAAAACCTAAATCGGGATAGGTAGAAGAATCTTTTTACCCATTCGCTAAGTGTACAAGTTAGGTGGGTCGACAACATATTCCTGTCATGTGACGCACATGCCGTCACCAGTGTCGTATAGAATATATCAGACGTATTTTCCTGTGGAGGAATCGGTTGACCTATGACCTTGCGATCAAATGTTTTCGGTTCCCATTGGAGAGGCACGTCCTTTCGTCTACTAATCGCACGTTTTGCGGTGCGGTCGCAAAACACAGACAGAAAACTTATTACAGTGAACAGGGACGTCATTGAACGAACTGACAGATCATAACTTTGCGAAAATAAAGAAAGTAAAATTTTCAGTTGAGGTAAGACCTGAACCAAGGACCTCTCGTCCCGCAGCTACTCACGCTAACCACGGGACCACGGCGCTCCTGAGCTCACGTTCTCCTTGATGTTGCCTATCTTGTGCATGGATTACTCAGTTTGTATATTTGGCTTATTTTTTTCATAGTTCCACAAAACTTCTTCCTGTTTTCTCGATTGATCTGTGTTCAGTTTTTCAAGGCCTATCCACTGTGCCAACTTAAAACTAAATCTGAGGGGGGTGCGATGGGGAGGTTCCCTTGTGAGATAATTTAGAGAACCGGCATTTGAAGACGACTGCAGAACGATTCTACTGCCACCATCATACTTCTCCTGTAGGACCACGAAGATACGAGGAATTGGGGCTCTGTTTGCGAGTAGAACAGGAAAGGAAATGACTGTTAGTGGTATTCCGCCTCGCACCATAGGAGGACTTGCGGATTATGGAAGCAGATGTAGATGCAGAACTTCCCATACCACATGCCAGCTAGCGCCGAGGGGCTTTCCGACTCGCATAGTCGGAAATTTTGTCACCCTGTACGAAGACTGGGAGAGGTGGTTACGAAGTATCGATAGTTCACTCGGTGAAATTCTAATATGGGCCCCACCAACTGCAAAGACGATACGATGGAAATTTCAGCACCCTCAAGGGCAAAGTGAGGGAAGTAAATACGGTCGAGTAAAGAGGACCCGCTAGGGCAGGCGTCAATTAGGACAACTTTCGATCCGATCAGTGAGAAGAGGACCCAGGGATTCCTGAGAAAAGTGGTTCGCATGATATTTGGCATAAAGTGTTCTAAATTTGCCTTGCTGGCGCAGTTTCCAGCTTAAGTCGGATGCCTGTTTTCATTTCAATGTCTTTCGTCACTTTGTGACATCCTCGTTTAGCATTCCATATCGGATGGGCATTCTTACAGTCCAGTTCTCTAGTGCAACATCAGCTTCCATATATGGTGTCATCTCAAAGCCGTCAACGAAATCATTCGATACATCGCCCCAACATTCGATCAGCCGCATATGCGCCCCCCCACTCCCCTCCCCCGCTCACAATTTGCTCAGTTACTAAGTTGTGTCTGTGTCCAGTAAAATAGACCCTGAGATTTTTTTGTATTGTTAATCTGTGAATAATAATAATAATAATAATAAATATTAATGTTAGTATGTATTTATAATTTTTTAATTTAATTTACTACATTTTAGTTCACAACATTGGGTGATCTTATTTGCGTATCAGTACATCAATCTATTTTACTACAAATCTGTGTGTGGAACACCGATATGTAGTGGAATTCATGTGCCTGTTTCGGAGTAAGCTCTAAGCGCTGGGTACCGTACACCACACACACGTAGTTTATTGAAAACGTGGGTCAGCATGCTTGAAACGAGCAATATGCAATTACGAAACCATCGGCGGTATTCCTTACTTATTGTGACCACATTTCCGTTACAAAATATGTAAACAAATCTCGTGAAAAAAATCACCTTCTTTAAAAACATACAGTATTATTCTGAATACTTGTAGTCATACTGAGACTGAAGTTGAAACTGCGACCAGGTTTAAGATCAATTTCTTATTTAAAGATTATCTTATAACTCATTCTGGTCTGTTTATGAAGTGTATAACCACGATACAACTTTGTGTCACTAGTATGACATTAGATGATGCTTTATGACAGGGTGCACTGTCGTGTTGATACGTCCAATCATCGTCTCTGATCTGTTCCTCTACAGAATGCAGAACACAATGCTACATAATCTGTTCATGTCCTTCCACAGCATTTCCTTAAGCGCAATAAGAGGACTGCACACCAAACACGAAAAATACCACCAAATTGTAACACTCCCTCCTTCGTACTTCACTTTCGACACTAAGCTCGTCGGGTAACATTCTCCAGGAACTCGCCAAACCCCTCCATCGGACTGCCACAGAATACAGCGTAAATCACCACTTCAGATCATTCGTGACTATCCACCGTCCAGTGGCGTTGCTATTTACACCATCTCAAGCGTCCCTTGGCAGCGCCCACGGAAATATGTGGCTTATAAGGAGCTGCTCGACCACTGCACACTATTCTTTGTAACTCCCTACACACAGTTACTGTGCTAATTTGACTGCTGGTAGCACTTTGGAACTTGAGTGATTCCTTCCCCTGTTTTCATTCGATTTTTTACAAGCACCGTACGTAATCTCAACGGTCCTTGTCCGTTAGTACATGAGGTCTACTGGCCTTTGTTTAGCTGTGCTCAATCCTTCACATTTCCACTTCACAATCACGTCACTATCAGTCGACTTGGGCAGCTTTAGAAGGCTTGCAGTGCGCCTGAGGGGTCTATTACTCAGGTGACATCCAATGACTAGAACCAGACTTTCACTCTGCAGAGGATAGTGCGCTGATATGAAACTTCCTGGTAGTTAACAACTGTGGGCCGGACCGAGACTCGAACTCGGGACCTTTGCCTTTCGCGGGCAAGTGCTCTACCATCTGAGCTACCCAAGCACGACTCACGCCCCGTCCTCACAGATTTACTTCTGCCAGTACCTCGTCTCTGGAAACGTCCCCCAGGCTGTGCCTAAGCCATGTCTCCGCAATATCCTTTCTTTCAGGAGTGCTAGTTCTGCAAGTTTCGCAGGATAGCTTCTGTAAAGTTTGGAAGGTAGAAGACGAGGTACTGGCAGAAGTAAAGCTGTGAGGACGGGGCGTGAGTCGTGCTTGGGTAGCTCAGATGATAGAGCACTTGCCCGTGAAAGGAAAAGGTCCCGAGTTCGAGTATCGGTCCGGCACACAGTTTTAATCTGCCAGGAAGTTTCATCCAATGACTAGTTGTCGTTCTAAGTCAGCAAGCTCTCCTGGGTGACGAAGTCTGCTTTTACTGCTTCTATACTGAGAATACAACAGTCCCCGCCCACTTTTATACTGATGGGTCCACCTTCGTGACATCTAGTGCTCAATTCCACATTATATAGGAGTGTCCGGATGCTTTTGATCTAGCAGTGTTAAAGGGTACAGACCGTTCGATGGCAATGCTGTTGCCGACCGGAGTGGCCGAGCGGTTCTAGGCGCTATAGTATGGAACCGCAAGACCGCTACGTCGCAGGTTCGAATCCTGTCTCGGGCATGGATGTGTGTGATGTCCTTAGGTTAGTTAGGTTTAAGTAGTTCTAAGTTCTAGGGGACTGATGACCTCAGACGTTAAGTCCCATAGTGCTCAGAGCCATTTGAACCATTTGATACGAACTGCCCACAAAACCTTTACAGTTGTCTCGTTGTATAACGCTCCCCACCACAGTATCGTGGAAGATGACTGGAGACAATAAGTCAGCTTCGTCCTCCCTTTATCGTAGCTGGAGACGTGAATGCCCACCATGTAGCGTGGGGAGGAGACGTGACAGACAGGAACGGCAGGACCTTGATAAGCGTTATCTAAGATAATAACCTAGTGATACTCAACGATGGCTCTCCTACTATGATAACTTCACCTCTCCGTAGACCCTCCGCAGTTGATGTAACTCTTTGCACCCCTTGCTTTACTGAAATATCTAATTGGTGCGTTAAAAAGGATTCAATGGGAGCCGATCATCTCCCAATAGAGTTTCACATTAACATCAACGTCGATACTATGCACATCTGTTACTCTAATAGTACGTGGAAAATCAAGGAAGCCAATTGGGCCTCTTATAAGGAAACGGTTCGGCGGGCACTCGCAAATACGAGACGTGACTTACGGGACGAAGATGCATACCCAGTTTTACTCAATGCTGTGAACGTCGCAGCTGGCATCAGCATCCCTAAGAAAAAAGAGTTTACAGTAATGAAGCACCGTTCTCCTCCATGGTGGAATTCTGAATGCTCTCGGGAAGTTGCGAAGCGACGACTCGCCTTGAAAACCTATCATCAGAATCCTTCATTGGACAACTTCTTGGCTGTGCAAAAAGTGAATGCGCGAGTTAACAAATTCCTGAAGAAAACCAAGGAGGACAGTTGGAAATAATTTTGCCTGTCCCTAAATAATGAAACCAGTATGGCAACATCTGGCATAAAATAAAAGCTTTTAGAACAAGAAGACTGTCTTCCTCCCCTCCTGCTACCACGGCCTGGTTAGAGGAATTCATAGATACAATCGCTCCTCCCACGGTGCCATTTTTAAACCATCGGTTCCCTGCTGAAGAAGACCATGTTCTCCTTCGTCCTTTCTCTAAAGAAGAACTCAACGATGCTATTAAAGTATCGAGCGACAGTTTCCCTGGCATTGATCGTATACACTACTCTATGCTTGCACACCTTCCTATAGAAGCGAAAGACTTTCCCTTGAACATTTTTAATCAGTACTGGATGAAGAAAGACCTCATATCAACATGGAAGACGCAAGTAATAATTCCAATTCTCAAAAGTGGTAAAGATCCAAATGTCGGTACTAATTATAGACCTATTGCCTTGTCGTCGTGTGTTGCAAAAACACTGGAACGAATGGTAAAAAGGAGACTAGAATAGTGGCTTGAAAAAAGTAATTTGTTGCCTCGGAGTCAATACGGCTTCAGAAAAGGCAAAGGGACCATGGATAACCTGTTTTTGCTTAATATGGATATGACGTCAGCCTTTCAAACGAAAGAGACAGTAGTGGCAGCTTTTCTTGATGTTAAGGGTGCATATGATCACGTACAAATACCGATACTCTTGGACAAGCTGGCAGGATTCGGAATTCCTTCACGGATGATCTACGGTATCAGTACCCTGATTACTCAAAGAACGATCTACGTCCGTTTCAAAGGTACCATGATCGGACCTTTTTATGTCTCCCAGGGCTTGCCGCAAGGTGCAATTTTAAGTCCTCTCCTGTATACTCTATATACGCACGACCTAGAACGCATACTTACTCCCCCCACAAAAATCCTACAGTATGCTGGTGATATATGTGTTTATTCTACTGCTGCTTCATATCTTCAGGCCAAAACGGCATTAACCACAACCATCGCACACATCGATGAGTGGCTCTCTATCAATGGGCTGGAGATCTCGGCTTAGAAATCAGCAGTCGTTCCCTTCTCCAAGTCGACGACAGCTTGCACTGAAGATCACATTGCCTGTGGCAAGCACATCTTCCAAATAAAATCTCACGTTCGATTTCTGGGTATGATTTTTGACTCTCGGTTAAGCTGGGCGCCCCACGTCAGATCCACCGTTACCAAGTGTGAAGAAGGTTTAAATGTAATCAGATCACTCACTCGTGTCTGGTGGGGAGCGCACCGGAGTGTTTTACTCACCATGTACCGAGGGATAATTCGATCTCGATTAGACTATGGCTGTCAATTCTACCACAGTGCGTCAAAGATTCATCTCTCCAAATTAGATACTCTTCAATATAGAGCCATTCGTACCTGTCTTGGAGCCATGCGATCGACGCTCACCAACGCCCTTTTAATAGAAGCAGGAGAGATGCCCTTGAGCATTAGGCGCCAAATGTTATCAGACAAATTCTACATTCAAGGCATGGCCATTATGGACAGTTCCGTCTATCAAAGTAGAGACTGCATTTATCGACTGTGGATTGCATCCCACAGAAGGAATAAATTGCCAGCCGTTTGTGCCAGCGTTGACACTTGCTCACCTGTCATACATTCTATACGGCGTTCAGCGCATCTACCTGTTTTTGAATATGATCTTCAAACGCTCTGCTCCCAGATCCCAGTCCATTATTTAAGTACGACCTGGCTGGACAGTACTAATGTCAACGTTAGCTTCAATCGTCTCGTTCAAGCACAATGGCCGGGTTTTCTCTGTGTATATACCGATGCTTCCAAAATTCCGCAAGAAGAGTGTACAGGATGCGCATTTTTCTGCCCTCAGATCCAGATCCGCAAAACCTTCAAACTGCCTACGAGCACTTCTATTTTTACGGCGGAGACAGTGGCAGTTTTGGAAGCACTTAAGTTTGTCTCTAGCACTTCCTTCCCCATCATATTGATAGTATCTGACTCGCAATGCGTTCTTAAAAACATTCAGTACAGTCGATGGAACAAAACAACCAACAGTTATATCTTGGATGTGATATCTGAATATATTCGCAGCACACGCACGGGCCGGACGATCCATTTGTTGTGGGTACCTTCCCACTCTGGTATCCTCTATAATGATGAAGTTGATGCATTAGCCAAACAAGCGGCAACCTTAGGCACCGTCCTGGATCTGCACCTTCCTTATACAGACTACTTACGTGAAGTCAAGGATCACGCAAGACAACAATGGCAGGAAATGTGGAATGTTTCTCAACAGACAAAAGGCGGTTATTACACAGTGCTACAACCTCGGATTCCTTCACAGCCGTGTTCATGATGACACATCTGGACCGATCCACGATTTCTACCATCATAAGACTCCGCTTCAATCATGCCTCTTTCCCACAACATCTACATCGGATCAACGTTTACAGTTCACCAGCATGTGAGTGTGATCCTGAGTCGGAAGCTGATGTCAACCACATCTTATTTATGTGCCCCAAATTTGACCATGAACGGTTGGTCTTTCTGAAGACATTGCTGAGTATGGGCTACCATCTTCCTCAATCAGCTTCTTCTCTTTTGTGTACTAAAGACGTTCGTCTATATAAAGTGATAGTTAACTTCATCAAGAGTACGCGTTACAATCTGTAGGTTTTAATGGTGTACGTAAATTATAAATATGTCTTGCTGATGAAGATATTTCAAAATTGGTGTGAATTCTAAGCCAAGACACTTAATTATTTTCCAATTCAATTCAATTTTTAAAACATTATGTACAAAACTGCAACTGTTAAGCTTTTTGTTCTTGTAAATATGCATTTCTGTATTTGTTTATTCAATTATGTGTACATTGTCACTATGTGTTGCCGATGGCTAAATTGAGTACACACTCAAAGGCCAAATAAACCAAAAGAAAAAGAACCATTTGATAATGCTGTGTTTATAGTAGCGTCATTGGACGACCATATTAAATACAGAAATACTTGAGCCAAATTTCGATTTAGTGTAACGAATGACAGCTCTCTCAAATGTGAATAAATGGAGACAATGCCTATAACAAAAACAAAGAATCCTACAGTATCCGATTACTAGATTACGGGCGTACATAATGGAATACTTCACGAGCTTCAAATATTTACAGCCAATATTAAGCAGCGATATGAAACGATACGAACATATAAAAATCAGTAGCAGGGAAACGAATGAAATATTTTGGTTTGTTCGAGGGGTTCTGGAAAAGAGCAGCGCACTTTTAAAGGAATTTCTGGAGTATTGTTGCAGAGTTTGATGTTCGTATCAGGTAGGCATGACAGCAAGCGGCGAATGAATTCAGAGACGCGTGCTACAATCGTAGGAAGTTATTGTGGCCCATAAAAAAAGCGTAACAAATGATCGGGAAACAAATGGAAATCTATGGAGAAAAGGCGACGTTGTTCTTATGAATACTACTGAGAAATTTTAGAACTCCGGTATTCGAGGCAGATAGCGGGCTGTTTCTGCTCCCGCCGTCGTATATCTCGCTTAGGGATCAGGTGAATAAGGAATGAGATTACGGTGCGTACAGGAGCACAAAGACAGTCAAATCTTTCAAGTATTTTCAATACTTGAAAGATTTGCAACAGAAAATCGCTAATACTGGTTCGAAGTACCATCCGCCATGCTATGAACAATGGTCGCGGAGTATACACGGTATTTACGAAAAGTGTCTCGTATTCATACAGAAGCTTGTATTAGTCAAAACTAGAAGTTCCTATAACCAAAGGTCCGGAAACCAGAATCTGTTGAGATGCTGGCAAGTCTGTCTTCTCATTCCCATACAGAGAAGTAGACAGTATAGGCAGCGCAGTATGTGGTAACCACGCAGCCTGACACGTTCTTCAGCCATTCTTCGTAGGGAATCACGCTCTCTTTCAACTACGCCTGGCTCCATTAGGACTGCGTTGCATTGGCCAATCGCTCCTGTAGTGGGTAGTGGATCGGGCATACATCAATGCCTTTAAATGTCCGAAAAGCCAGAAATCCTTTGGATTCAGGTCCGCTTGAACGGCTAGCCATGCTATCGGACCACCTCGATCAAACCATCGCTCATCAAACATTGCAGTGAGGTTATTTTCACGCGATCCGTAAAAAATGAGCTGGCGACCGGTCGCGTGTAAACCACAGTCGCTTTCTGCAAGAGTAACTTTCTCCAATAGCGCCAGTAATTCTTCGCGCAGAGATTGGTGACACACAGCACTTGTTCATCAGTTTGATGAAGTGTATAGTCCTGTGAGTTTGTCTCCCAGAACTGAAGCGATCGTGATGTCTCATCTCCATGTTTGCTCGAAGATTTGTACCTCCCAACACGTGTGTATCATGGTAACTGTTTATGCCATCTCTTCTTAATCCTGGCTCATTTGTAAATACTTCTTATCACAACTAAATCAGCCTGTATCTAAGTGGGTACTGGTTTCGGATATATAACTGTAGTAACTTTTCTTACAACAATAAAAACACTCAATTACCATTGAAATCATCATAAAAATTATAACAATTGAGAACTCAAGAATGATGAAGTTTTTTTTCCCCTAAGCCAAATAGTTGTATGAAGGTGCTTTATTCGCAACTACCGGATTAACGCCAGCATAGACGCATCTTCAGGTTTATAATGGATATATTTTCATAATGCAGATCGACAATTACGGAGTCTCGGCATTCTGGAAGTTATCCACGTTAAAAGTCAAAGCACACTGGTGGGTTGTCCTTATAACATTGAGTAAACCCAAAAGTCGCTTGTCAAAATGTACAAAGCACGACAGCTGAATGAGCCTGGCGGGATATCACAACGTAAAATATATTACAGGATTTCGTAGACACTAGCTGTATACAAACATTGGAGTGTACTGCTGGATTCCACGGGCTGCTTACACCACATCGGCCTGTTGGCGATACGGCGGATTTTAAGCTTATATATACAGCTGATGTCTACCGAATACTGTAATATATCCTGTTGTTGTTGTGGTCTTCAGTCCTGAGACTGGTTTGATGCAGCTCTCCATGCTGCTCTCTCCTGTGCAAGATTCATCTCCCAGTACCTACTGCAACCTACATCCTTCTGAATCTGCTTAGTGTATTGATCTCTTGGTCTCCCTCTACGATTTTTACCCTCCACGCTGCCCTCTAATGCTAAATTTGTGATCCCTTGATGCTTCAAAACATGTCCTACCAACCGATCCCTTCTTCTAGTCAAGTTGTGCCACAAACTTCTCTTCTCCCCAATTCTATTCAATACCTCCTCATTAGTTACGTGATCTACCCACCATATCTTCAGCATTCTTCTGTAGCACCACATTTCGAAAGCTTCTATTCTCTTCTTGTCCAAACTAGTTATCGTCCATGTTTCACTTCCATACATGGCTACACTCCATACAAATACTTTCAGAAACGACTTCCTGACACTTAAATCTATACTCGACGTTAACAAATTTCTCTTCTTCAGAAACGATTTCCTTGCCATTGCCAGTCTACTTTTTATATCCTCTCTACTTCGACCATCGTCAGTTATTTTACTCCCCAAATAGCAAAATTCCTTTACTACTTTAATTGTCTCATTTCCTAATCTAATTCCCTCAGCATCACCCGATTTAATTTGACTACATTCCATTATCCTCGTTTTGCTTTTGTTGATGTTCATCTTATACCCTCCTTTCAAGACACTGTCCATTCCATTCAACTGATCTTCCAAGTCCTTTGCTGTCTCTGACAGAATTATGTCATCGGCGAACCTCAAAGTTTTTACTTCTTCTCCATGAATTTTAATACCTACTCCGAATTTTTCTTTTGTTTCCTTTACTGCTTGCTCAATATACAGATTGAAAAACATCAGGGAGAGACTACAACCCTGTCTCACTCCCTTCCGAACCACTGCTTCCCTTTCGTGTCCCTCGACTCTTCTAACTGCCATATGGTTTCTGTACAAATTGTAAATAGCGCTTCGCTCCCTGTATTTTACCCCTGCCACCTTCAGAATTTGAAAGAGAGTATTCCAGTTAACATTGTGAAATAATATATCCTACGGCAGATTATCTGGCCTGGTTCATTCAGTTGTCATGCTTTGTGATAAACATCTTTTGGGTGCACTGATTTTTATTATGACAGCCTACGGAAGTGCTTTGACTCTTAACGTGGATAACTTCCAGAATGGCGAGACTCCGAAATAGTCAATCTGCATTATGAAACTATAACCATTATAAACTTGAAGATGCTTCTATACTGACGTGAAACAGGTAGTTACGAATACAGCACCTTCATACACTTTCAAAAACGCTTCATCTTTTTGTTATAATTTTATAATTTGAATGGTTCAAATGGCTCTGAGCACTATGGGACTTAACTGCTGAGGTCATCACTCCCCCTGACTTAGAACTACTTAATCCTAACTAACCTAAGGACATCACACAAATCCATGCCCGAGGCAGGATTCGAACCTGCGACCGTAGCGGTGGCGCGGTTTCAGTCTGAAGCGCCTAGAACCGCTCGGCCACTCCGGCCGGCATTTGAATGGTCACCCAGCGTTTTTTTTATTGTTATTCACCATGTTTCTGAGACGCAGTTTCCCACCCCAGAAAGTTATTTGTACTTTTTTATAGTATTAACCAATGCTTCCTCCTGTAGGAACATGCCGCACTTTTTTAAACAGCGTATATTACATATACACTTGTGCGTTCCTGTACATTCTGTATAAAAGGAAAGATTACGCAACGGGTTTCTGATTCAGATATCTCATCTGAACGTTGGTTATTAGTCAGAAAATCGTGTTATGGTTGGTTGGTTTGTGGGATTAAAGGGACCAGACTGCGATGGTCATCGGTCCCTTTTTCCAAAAAATTAGAACCGCCCAAAGAGAATAAAAAACGAACAGCAGGAAAGACGTCAGACGACACAGGACGAGAAAGACTCCGACAGAGATCAGACAAAACAAATTAAAACACACAGAGTGTGACGGTGGTTGGCCGACCATAGAGAAAAAAAAGAGGAAAAGCCAATCACCAAGAACACATTAAAAACTCAGTTTAAAATCAGAGGCTAAAAGCCAGAATCAACACTAAAAAACATAAACACTCAGATTAAACTATAAAAACCCCCTGCCCGAATAAAACGCAAAACTAAGTCCACCATGGCAGAGTCATCTAGTAAAAGGGCAGGGAGCGTATCAGGCAGCGCAAATGTCTGCTTGAGCACAGTTAAAAGCGGACAAGTTAATAAAATGTGCACCACCGTCAAAACCGCCCCACAGCGACAGAGAGGCGGGTCCTCACGACGCAATAAATAACTGTGAGACAGTCGGGTGTGGCCAATGCGGAGCCGACAAAGAACAACTGAATCTCTGCGAGTGGCTCGCATGGATAACTGACACACACGCGTCGTCGCCTTGAGAGAACGGAGTTTGTTTTGGCGTGGGCAGATTGCGCCATTCAGTGTCCCAAAGCGAGAGAACTTCGCGGCGGAAGACTGCCCGCAAATCAGTCTCCGGGAGGCCAATGTCCAGGGTGGGTTCACTGGTGGCCTGTTTGGCAAGGCGGTCAACATGTTCATTGCCCGGGATACCGACGTGACCGGGGGTTCACACAAAGACCACAGAGCGGCCGCAACGCGCAAGAGTATGCAGGGACTCATGGATAGCCATCACCAGACGAGAACGAGGAAAACACTGGTCGAGAGCTCGTAAACCGCTCAGGGAATCGCTACAGATAACGAAGGACTCACCTGAGCAGGAGCGGATATACTCTAGGGCACGAAAGATGGCGACCAGCTCAGCAGTGTAAACGCTGCAGCCATCCGGCAAGGAACGTTGTTCGGAATGGTCCCCTAGAGTTATCGCATACCCGACACGACCAGCAACCATCGAACCGTCAGTGTAAACAATTCCAGAGCCCTGATACGTGGCCAGGATGGAATAAAATCGGCGGCGGAAGGCCTCTGGAGGGACTGAGTCCTTCGAGCGCTGTGCCAAGTCGAACGGAAGGCAAGGGCGAGGAACACACCACGGGGGTGTACGCAGAGGTGCCCGGAAAGGACGTGGAACAGGGAAAAACCCAAGCCCGGAGAGAAGCTCCTTGACGCGTACGGCGATCGGACAACCCGATCGGGGCCGACGGTCTGGCAGATGGACGACTGACTGCGAGAACAGGACACGGTAATTTGGATGCCCAGGCAAGCTAAAAACATGGTTGGTTGGTTGGTTGGTTGGTTGAGGTTTAAGGGACCAAACAGCAAGGTCATCAGTCCCTTGCTAAAAACATGGGCAGCATAAGCAGCCAGTAATTGTTGGCGTCGTAACCGCAGTGGAGGGACACCTGCCTCCACTAGTATGCTGTCCACAGGGCTGGTGCGGAAAGCACCAGTGGCAGGCGTATCCCGCTATGGAGGATTGGGTCCAGCACCCGCAACGCAGATGGGGAAGCTGAGCCATAAGCCAGGCTCCCATAATCCAGACGAGACTAGATTAACGCCTGGTAGAACCGGAACAGGGTAGATCGGTCGGCGCCCCAGCGGGTGTGGCTCAAACATCGCAGAGCATTGAGACGCCGCCAACACGCCTGTTTGAGCTGCCGGATATGAGGCAGCCAAGTCAACCGGGCATCGAAAACCACCCCCAAAAACCTGTGTGATTCCACCACTGAAAGAAGTTCGCCGTTAAGAGAAAGCTGCGGCTCCGGGTGGACAGTACGTCGCCGGCAGAAATGCATAACGCAGGTCTTGGCTGCCGAAAACTGGAACCCATGAGCTACAGCCCAAGACTGCGCCTTGCGGATAGCGCCCTGTAGCTGACGTTCAACAGCTGCAATGCCAGTAGAGCTGTAGTAAAGGCAGAAGTCGTCAGCATACAGGGAAGCGGAGACAGAATTTCCCACGGCCGCAGCGCGCCCGTGAATGGCTATTAGAAACAGGCAGACACTTAAAACAGAACCCTGTGGCACACCGTTCTCCTGGACGTGGGAGGAACTATAAGAGGCCGCGACTTGCACGCGGAAGGTACGATACGACAGAAAATTGCGGGTAAAAATCGGCAGAGGACCCCGAAGACCCCATCCATGAAGCGTAGAAAGGATGTGATGACGCCATGTCGTATCGTACGCCTTTCGCATGTCGAAAAAGACAGCGACTAGGTGCTGACGGCGGGCAAAGGCAGTACGGATGGCCGACTCCAGGCTCACCAGATTGTCGGTGGCGGAGTGGCCTTTACGGAACCCACCCTGAGACGGAGCCAGAAGGCCCCGAGACTCCAGTACCCATTTCAAGCGCCGGCTCACCATCCGTTCAAGCAACTTGCAAAGAACGTTGGTGAGGCTAATGGGACGGTAGCTGTCCACCTCCAGAGGGTTCTTTCCAGGTTTCAAAACGGGGATGACAATGCTTTCCCACCATTGCGACGGAAACTCCCCCTCGACCCAAAGACGGTTGTAAAGATCGAGGAGGCGCCGCTGGCAGTCCACTGAAAGGTGTTTCAGCATCTGACAGTGGATGCCATCTGGCCCAGGAGCGGTATCAGGGCAAACGGCTAGGGCACTGCGAAATTCCCACTCACTGAATGGAGCATTGTAAGATTCTGGGTGGTGGGTGCGAAACGAAAGGCCCCGACGTTCCATCCGCTCTTTAATGGAGCGGAAGGCCAGTGGGTAATTGGAAGAAGCGGAACTAAGTGCAAAATGCTCTGCCAAGCTGTTGGCAATTTCGCCGGAGTCTGTACAAACTGCTCCATTCGGTGAGAGCGCAGGGACGCTGACAGGGGTCCGATAGCCATAGAGGCGTCGGATCTTGGCCCAGACCTGCGATGGAGAGACATGGAGGCCAATGGTGGACACATACCGCTCCCAGCACTCCTGCTTGCTTTGGCGGATAAGGCGGCGGGCCCGCGCACGCAGCCGTTTGAAGGTGATGAGGTGTTCAATGCAGGGATGTCGCTTGTGACGCTGTAGCGCCCGCCGGCGATCTTTAATCGCTGCAGCGATCTCAGGCGACCACCAAGGCACAGTCCGCCGCCGTGGGGACCCAGAGGAACGGGGAATGGCAGATTCGGCGGCAGTAACGATGCCGGTGGTGACCGATTGAACTACCGCATCAATGTCATCATTAGAGAGAGGCTCAATAGCGGCAGTGGAGGAGAACAAGTCCCAGTCAGCCTTATTCAGAGCCCATCTGCTAGGGCGCCCAAAAGAGTGACGCCGTGGTAGTGACAGAAAGATCGGAAAGTGGCCACTACCACACAGGTCGTCATGCACACTCCATTGGACAGACGGTAAGAGGCTATGGCTACAGATTGAAAGGTCAATGGCGGAGTATGTGCCATGCGCCACACTGAAGTGTGTGAAGGCACCATCATTTAAAATCGAGAGATCGAGCTGCGACAATAAATGCTCAACGGTGGCGCCTCGACCTGTTGCCACTGACCCACCCCACAGAGGGTTATGGGCGTTGAAGTCGCCCAACAGCAAGAAAGGTGGCGGCAATTGGGCTATCAGCACAGCCAGGACATGCTGCGAGACATCACCATCCGGTGGAAGGTAAAGGCTGCAGACGGTAACAGCCTGTGGCGTCCACACCCGAACAGCGACAGCCTCTAAAGGTGTTTGGAGAGGGACAGACTCGCTGTGCAGAGTGTGAAGGACATAGAGGCAGATGCCACCAGACACCCTTTCATATGCTGCCCGGTTCTTATAATAACCCCGATAGCCACGGAGGGCGGGGGTTCGCATTGCTGGAAACCAAGTTTCCTGAAGAGCAATGCAGAAGAAAGGGTGAAGGCTGATAAGTTGGCGGAGCTCAGCTAGATGGTGGAAGAAACCGCTGCAGTTCCACTGGAGGATGGTATTGTCCATTGCGGAGAAAGGCGTGACGGGACTGGGAAGGCAGATTACGCCGCTGGGTCACATGCTGCCTCTGATGGAGCACCCGTGCAAGTGCTATCCATTGCGTTTGAGGGATCGGCGAGATCGAGGTCCTCAGCGGACGCAAGGATCTCCACCTCATCCTCAGACGCAGAGCTTTTAGGTAGCGGTGGAGTAGGTGCCACTGCAGGTGTCTTGGACTTACGGGTCTTCAAAGTCGTTTTCTCTCGCTGTTCCTTTGGTTGCCGTTGTTGAGAGGGCTTATTGGAGTCAGTCTCTGGGACCGAGGAGGATCGCGAAGCCCGTCGACCAGCGACCTGTGGCTTCTTCAGCCACTGGTTGGTGTCTGCTGTGCCGCTGGTAGGAACCTGGGAAGGGAGTGACCCAAGGGATCCCTTCCGAGCGAGAGAAGCCGGAGAAGCCGAAGAAGACTTACGCTTCTCCGGCTTAGAAGTGGGGACTGGTGTCCCCGGTGGTTTAGTGGGTGCTGCTCCCGAGGTAGATGGTGTGGGAGCAACAGTGAGAGAAGGGGGCCCCCATCGACAAGGGGGCAGGTGAGGCCCTCTGACTCAGAGCTGACTGTATATCTTGCAGCTGAAGGAGCTGGAGCAGGAGTGACAGTGGAGGCATAAGATGACGTCATGCGCACGGGATGTAGCCGTTCAAATTTCCGCTTAGCCTCAGTGTAAGTCAGTCGGTCCAGGGTCTTATATTCCATGATTTTACGTTCTTTCTGTAAGATACTGCAGTCCGGCGAGCAAGGGGAATGAGGCTCTCCACAGTTGACACAGACGGGAGGCGGAGCACATGGAGTATCGGGATGAGATGGGCGTCCACAATCTCGACATGTGAGGCTAGAAGTACAGCGAGAGGACATGTGACCGAACTTCCAGCACTTAAAGCACCGCATCGGGGGAGGGATATAGGGTTTGACGTCACACCGGTAGACCATCACCTTGACCTTCTCTGGTAAGGTATCACCTTCGAAGGCCAAGATGAAGCCACCGGTAGCTACCTGATTGTCCCTCGGACCCCGATGAACACGCCGGACGAAATGTACACCTCAGCGCTCTAAATTGGCGCGCAGCTCGTCATCAGACTGCAAAAGGAGGTCCCTATGGAAAATAACACCCTGGACCATATTTAAACTCTTATGTGGGGTGATGGTAACGTGAACATCCCCCAACTTGTCACAAGCAAGTAACCTGCGTGACTGGGCAGAGGATGCCGTTTTTATCAAAACTGACCCAGAGCGCATTTTGGACAAGCCCTCCACCTCCCCAAACTTGTCCTCTAAATGCTCTACAAAGAACTGAGGCTTCACGGACAGAAACGAGTCACCATCAGCTCTGGTACAGACGAGATACGTGGGCGAATACACGTCACTGTCATTCATTGCCTTTCGTTCCTCCCATGGAGTGGCCAGGGATGGGAACGATTTGGGGTCATAAACGTTAGCTTTAAAATGAGCCCTCGAACGCTTAGAGACTGCTGGTGGCTGGCCGCCAGCGAGAGATGATGTACCACGCTTCATTGCGGGTCATCCGCCCTGATGCCACCTACTCCGACCAAGGGCCCTCCCCACGGGCGCCACCCAGCCGCAGCAATAGCCACCTGGCAGGATGGCCATTGCCGGGAGTCCTGATGCCCCAGGGAGATGGGCATCTACTCCTTGGCATACGTGGGGAGTTAACGTCGCAGGCATCAGTAGAGCGATCCCTGTGTTGTCAGGGGGCTACAACCAACAGGGTACATGGCGGCCCCACCACAACGGACTGGCTACCGTGCTGGATCTTAGGTGCAAAAATGTCCAAGGTCGTCGTCGCAGTTAAAAGCAACACTGCAGAGTGCAGCGTGGTAATCGCACCCAGGGACGTATCCTCGTCCAAGAGATGGAAAACGAGCGGGACACCATTCCAACGACGAAAAAGCCGGCTAAAGGTCTCAATGCACGACGGATACAGTGCACCATGTAAGGCGCCCTTCCCCAATTGGCTCGCTCTTCGGAATAATTTAGAAAGATGGAGGTCAAACCCGAGAGGGGACCATCACATAAGGCCGAAACATTTGAGACTCCTTTTAGAAGCCTCTTACGACAGGCAGGAATACCGCGGGCCTATTCTAACCCCCGAACCCGCAGGAGGGGAAATCGTGTTATGTCTCGTGTAAATAGTAGAAAATGCCGGAATTCGGCACTGCCACTATAGTGGTCTGTTAACACTGTGGTTTATCGTTCCACAATATTGCTGCTTGTGTAATTGGGATCCCACGATTGCCATCTGAATGCCGAACTGATGGATTGAAATGCGCAATGCTCCGTGCCATGTGCCTAGCGCCAGACATTCATAGGTGGGCCATGCAGGATCGTACAGTCAAATCACGTAGAACTGGAGGGAGGGAGATCGGGTTTAACGTCCTGTCGACATCTTTGTCATTAGCGACGGAGCACAAGCTTACATGGTATCAAGGATAGAGGAGGAAATCGGCCGCGCACATTCAAAGGAACCATCCTGGCATTTGCCTGAAGCGATTTAGGGAAATCACGGAAAACCTAGATCTGGATGACAGGACGCGGGTTTGAACCGTCGTCCTCCCGAATACGAGTCCACTGTGCTAACCACTGTGCCACCTCGCTCGTTACGTAGGACCTGGGCTTTTTTGCGGCAAAACAAGAATCCAAAGTGGCAGAGAGATGACGTCTTTAGCACCACGAACTGTCAACACGCTACTATTGTTGAGTCTTCCGGAGAGATACGTCGACAGTGGTGCATGCAACAACAAAACTGGACACAAGAATGACACCAGACGAGTCCGGGTTCTGCATACTACAGCATCACGATGGACGTACCCGTACTTAGAGGCTCCGAGGAGAACAGTCGTCGTTAGATTGCAACTATCATTGTCATACGGACCAGTAGCTAGTAGCTTTGGTACCGGTCGCAACACATCTAGTTCCCAGAACTAGTGACTTGAGCAGTACATTGTTGGCGATTACGGCCGGTGACTGTGCTCTATCTTCGAAGTCTCCGTGGTGTTATCTTCCAGCAAGCTAAGCCAAGACCTCATGTTGCCTATACTGTCCTGACCCACCTCGATACAGAGGATGTACGACTGTTGTCTTGGCCATCACATTCTCCGGGTCGCTCACTAACTGAAAATCACCTGCTCATGGGTAACCGAGAGAATGGCACGCTGCCACTATGGTGAACCGTGGTATAGAGTAGACACACGATGGAATCACATACCCTTATACGTCATACCAGCTCAGTTCGACTCGAAGCACGGCCGTATTAGGGCCGTTATTGGTGTTCGACGTGGCAGATTGCGTACTAAATTTCGCATCCTGTATACCCTCAAATCACCTAAAAGTTCAATCATGTGTTTTTTGTGCCATACTGTATGCACACAATATGTAAAATTTCGCTATTTGCTAGCCTCTCCGAAGTTGCAATCTTCGCAGCACTATAATCCAGAATCATTTGACGACAACTAACCAGGCCAGCAATTCTGGTTTGTGGGGAAGATACGCCAACTACTACGTATGTTTCTCTTCCAGATACTGGATATGGGCGGTGGCTTCAGTTGTGTGACTGGCTCATCATGACGCAACACAAGCCACGCACAGACACGGTGGGTAGCATAACACACATGACGTTTTTTTTTGCTTCTTCGATTACTTTGCTTAGACATCATATCCTTTTGTTTTCGTTTCCGTTGAAAATTTTCTAGCTCGTTATGGAGAAACATTTCAGGAAATACGAATATCGTTAAGAGTGTCACCCTCAACGATTCATTTCTGTACACCAACGTTCAGCCTTTGTCAGCGAGTGCAATTTTCCCCCTTACTGCTACCTTTATTGTCTCAGTAAATATGTCGACAACTAATTTTTTTTCTCTTAATATATTTCACAGACTTCAATCATCAACTATTCCCAAACATCTTCATTTCGCTCATTTATCTGTAACATATACAGCGTTTTTCTGTAACATCACGTCCGTAATACATCCAGTTTCTTCTTCCTCTATTTTTCTATCACCAGAATGCATGTCACAAGCAAACATACACATTTAGTAATTTCTTGCTCACCTCAAGTCTCAACAGCAATAGCAATATTTGACAGGAATGGGACCTCCACGCTTGTAGATTGTTTGCAGTAATAACATACAAAAAATTAGAAATAAAAATTGTGCTAGGAAGTAGTCATACAAGTTTCAGAAAAGTAAGATACCCAATAAGGTAAGTGTACAGAAGTAATTAAGATATATACGGGGCACCTTTGCGGCATTTGTGAGTATAAACAGAAGTATATGACGAAGTGGAGTAATTTGTTCAGAATCGTGAAGGAAATAGGGATTGAATAACGATACTGGTGAGTAATTCATAACACTTTCAAACACAAGTTGCCAGTAATGAAAATTGAAAATGAGAGTAAATAAACTACTAAAAATGAGGATGGGAGAGTTATCATTCATTACTCCGTCTGTTTAATTTCAATGTTGAGCAGCTATATAAAAACAGGAAGATTCACGACAGTATTAAAACTACATTTAGCTCATTAAGAGGTCAGTGTGCTTCAAAACAAGAAAGACAAAACTGAAACAATAGAACGGACAGGTTTCTTAGAACAGAACCCTACTTGAAAAAACTAAAGCATTTATCAACCAGGCGGTTGCTTTGAACAATAGAGGGTTTTACAGTGCAAGATCTTAATGGAGATGGCCTTCCATCAACCTGACACCTATATACAGTTTAACATTACATTCACACCATACCACAATTTGTTTTTTTTTTTTCACTTGCTGTCTGACTTATTGCAGTGAAGCTTTAAAGCAAGTTTGGGATCCAAGCGCTACACCAATGGTAACGAACGGTATCATGAACGATAATAATAACCGACTATTCACTAAAACTAGAGATTATACAGCAAAAGAAGGGAAATAAGTGCGTGCATCTAGGCAGCAGTATCACTCTGAATATGCGAAGTAATGGAGACGTAAGGAATTTATACGCTAACTGCCTGTGAAGTCCGAGAAGAGTTAATGGCCCCGACATGATGATGCCGCCGCAACCCCGCGACTGTCAGCCAGTGTAAACAGGTAGAACTGTTTTGTAGGAGACGACACGTAGGGAAATTCCCTTACTGTATACACTGCGGTTCCTCAGTGCATTTAAAAGTGTTCTGACAGAAGATAGAGCTTGCTACGTTTAACTCCCAGCTTTTCCTTTGGTCAGTATGCTAGTTTTTATTGCATACCTGTTTAAAGACGATATATTTAGTATCTGTGCTGTGATGATTAAGTAGCTTTTTACAGCCATTTTATGAGACAAGATTTCTTTCTATGGATATACATTTCGGTTTCTTCCCTTCCAATTAGTAAAACGATGTCACAGCTTTCGGTCGCTCTGTGTAAAGGCATTTCGGCCATTTATCTGCCGATTTTGGTTTTCCTCTGTGCCACTGCAGCGCCCCTATTAGCGCGAAGAGAACATGTCAGACGTGAACTCCTGACAATTAAAATGCAGTGCGAATATTTTATAAATACTACAAATTCCTTTCTATAATATAACCAATGTACACGATTTTATTATTACTTTGTGTTCGATTCGTCTATGTTGCCTACTTCTAAGCACATGAATACAGAGGACTGGCATGTTCATCTCCTGCACAGCCGCCGTTGTTTTTCAAATTTAGTGATTTTATCCCAACAAGCGAGTAACCTCAGTAGTAGTCGCGGTGCAACAGCAGGTTGAAACCTGAAATTTTCGTGCTGATACCACACCTTTTTTTGCTCACTGAAAAGAACCCCCCAGCTATGGGGCAGTCACATATGGCGGCAAATATTTCAACAATGAATGTTACAAAATGACGCGGACAGGATTTGATAACTTACGAACATTCAAAATAGGTTATTAGGTACACACTAAAAGTTCTCGCTAAACGAAAAAAAATAGCGACCATTATTTTTTATTTTGCTTCTTAAGATCTTCTGTTATAATAAAGATTTCAAGATAACTGTCGGATATTTATGAATATAACCAGTGTTTACTCGATAGCAACAACAAAAAATACAAGTATGATCTATCTCTCACTGCCTAATAATAATAATATAATAATAATAATAATAATAATAATCTTGTGATAAATTTTGAAAACCAGCTCACGAACTATGAGGATCGAAACGAAAATAAATGTTGTAACACATTTAAATTCAGAGTGCATTACGAGTACAACAGAAGTGCAGGATTGGTAAAAATAAATCAAGACTGGAGACACAAAATTCTTCTCTCTCGCGACATGGTGGTCAATGATTCAGAAAAAAGGTGTTGAATATATGGAAAGTGCTTGTATAATATGTATTAGATTTTCAAAAACATTTTTTCAAAGAAAATTGTCAACGATAAATACCATACACAGAACGATGTTTCGAGGACAGGCATTATTAAAAATATACCATATTTTTCACCAAAATTCATGTAAAATAAAATTAATAATCATACAAAGAAAAATCATACTGATATATTCCGAACGCTGTTGATAATCATCTCCTCTTGTTATACAAATACGACTTTCTTTAAATGTTTACGAACTGTCTGGCCACCACCCACGAGCACAAAATCTTCTAGCCGGATGACAAGGTAAACAGATATTTGTCTAATAGTGTAATGACTCACAGGATTACGGAGTAAGAGGTATACTATTTAATGTACATTAGATTTCGTCAGCAAATGCAGTTCACACTGGATTTATGAAAAAATTACCGAAGTGGAGACACTTGACTCTTAATTCATGGACAGAAAATCCTAACGACCGATTCCCGATTCGCTCGGACTGACGTGTGGTTACTGCAACCAACATTGCTTCCCGGACGCCGGCGAATTTCGAGCATCTAACAATCGAATTTACTGGCTTCTGGTCTCCTTGTCTACTGATCACCGACAAAAAATCTAATATTTTCCTGAAATTTGGGTGATGAGAAATGAAATATAGTTTCCATGATGACAGAATATTCTTGTGCGAACTTTGAAGTACGCGCATCGTATTCTTTTTGTTGTGTACCTACCTGTGTGCAAGAAAAGCGTTAAATTTATTTTGAACGTTGATAGATTTAGATGCCACGCTATAATGTCGTAACGGCTCGATTTCAGTACGATTCGTTAATTATTTACGAGAGCACACACGCCGACCAGCACTGTTAAATATACAGTCCAAGGGAACTTCTTTCTGTTTTTATAACTCACTGGTATCCTACATGTGATAACGAGCAGTGATTAGCTGCCGAAGTAGTTACTAATAATGCACTGTGCTGACAGACAAAAAAAACGTATTTTGTTTGTTTACATGGATTTAATCGTCGAACGAATTAAGTATCAAGTAAGGGGGTTACAAACAGAATACGTGCATGTTAAAGAGCAAACTTCGTCAGTTTCAAAAGATAAGTCGCCAATAAAGTGAGCGGAATACGAAAAGTTACGAGAGCGAAACACGTGTGCTGCAAGAAGCAGAAAACGCGCGCGCCGGCCACCCCGCCAGCCTCACCTGCAAGCAGCCTACGGCGTCTTGACGGTTATCGACGGACGGCCCCGTCGTACTGAACACCTCCACTGCTAGCGACGTTCTGCGCACGCTCCAGACTGCGCATCGACTGCAGCGCCGCGCGCGGTCAGTTTTCGCAAGTGCTTGCGTCACGGCTCACCGCCAGTCGCTTCACTCCGGCGCGCTGGTCTGGACAGATCCCCAGAAGAAACCGCGTCCGATAATAACGGTTGCAGCTAGGCGCAGCAGATATGGGTTTCTTCTTTGTCACTATAAGGGTACTGAGTTTCTTAGTTCTTGACATGAGGAAGAGTTAACCGATTATGTGGGCCGTATATTATTAGGTGTTTCTTCACTAGCCACACACTTTTCGGAACGTCTTAGTTTAGTTAAGGCACACGCTATACTGATACGGAAAAATATTCCGAACGAATCTGACACGTTTTGCGATGAATATATGCATTATTGCAATGAAGAACGAACACCTTATCTAACGATACCAATCTTTTCTCTGATCAGTTTTTTTCTTCTGCTGCCCTGATTTCTTGGCGTCGGAGAGACTGGGGTATTTTCGAAGAGTAGTAAATACTTAATTTCCCCTACAGTTCTCACTGAAGAAAGTAATATTCCATTTTTATTTTATTTTACTTTTTTTGTTTATAAGATCTCATCTGTTCAGCCCTCTAATCACTTGCTTTGATTCGCATTTGTCGCTGTAATACTACTCCAACAAAGTGGGATCAGGATTGTGAAATCCAATCAATAGGATGGACTTCATTTCTAGTCTGATTATGGGGCCACGCAATTATGAAAGTGTTTATGCTCAGTGTGGAGCTGGAGGGGAACGATATCACTGTACTGCTTTCATTCAAATTGTATCACTATAATGCAGTTCCACTAAAGTGGAACACACGAAAATCAGTATAGGCCTACAGAAAAATGCAGGATTTAAACCATTTTAGTGAGATCTCGCAAAACAGTTCGCTACTAGACGTTGTAGGATGTAGGAAGATAGCCAGTGCAAATCGGACGTATATTTTAGTAAGCAAGATAATTTCAAGCTTTAAACTCAATATTTCAATAAATGAACTTTCCTGACTAACAGCTTCATGAGAGGACTATCTTGTGCAATGAATTTTCATTATACTATTACTTTTTGTATTTACTATGGGACGGTAATTAACAATAAAATAGACTACTGGCCATTAAAATTGCTACACCAAGAAGAAATGCAGATGATAAACAGGTATTCATTGGACAAATATATTATACTAGAACTGACATGTGATTACATTTTCACGCAATTTGGGTGCATAGATACTCAGAAATCATTTTTTCAAATAACTTCCGGGAATTCAGCCAGGTAACACTTTCAGCAACCGCCGATATTTCGGCGGGAGAACACCCCGCCATTTTCAAGGCAAACTGCAACGGACAGGCGGCGTACATGCAAATTTAATACCTCGGTTCTCCGACAGAAGCTGGAAAGATAACACACACACACACACACTGAACACTAGTGCCACCAAAGATGACCAAAGTCAGAGCTATCGATAGTGAGACTATGAATTCGCAGGTGAGGCAGCATTGACTCTGTTCCTCTGTTTTTTGACAAGGGAGAGAGCCGGATTCCAAACAGAGTTTAAACAGAAACCTCCATCCCTGTTAACGAGGTTGCTCGCTAATTTAATCTCAACTGCCTCCCTAATGACACTGTCCCAATAGCTGGACATGCATGCCAATATCTCGGTGTTATTATATAACATGGGGTGACCAGTATCCAAGCAATGTTCGGCAATAGCAGATCTATTTGGCTGCTGTAATCGTGTGTGCCGTTTATGCTCAGTACATCTGTCCTCCACGGTCCTGATAGTTTGACCAATATATGCCATGCCGCAGCTACAAGGAATACGATATACACCCGCCTTACGCAGTCCAAGATCATCCTTAAGAGAACTCAAAAGTGCTCTAATTTTAGATGGAGGTCGGAAAACACATTTCACATCGTATTTCCGTAAAATACGACCGACGATTTGCATGTACGCCGCCTGTCCGTTGCAGTTTGCCTTGAAAATGGCGGGGTGTTCTCCCGCCGAAATATCGGCGGTTGCTGAAAGTGTTACCTGGCTGAATTCCCGGAAGTTATTTGAAAGTTGTATACGCCAGGAGAAACTCAGGTCTCACTCAGAAATCAGTACCCAGAACAACCACGTCTGGCCGTAATAACGGCCTTGATACGCCTGGGCATTGAGTCAAACAAAGCTTGGATGGCGTGTACAGGTACAGCTGCCCATGCAGCTTCAACACGATACCACAGTTCATCAAGGTAGTGACTGGCGTATTGTGACGAGCCAGTTGCTCGGTCACCATTGACCAGACGTTTTCAGTTGGTGAGAGATCTGGAGAATGTGCTGGCCACGGCAGCAGTCGAACATTTTCTGTATCCAGAAAGGCCCATACAGGACCTGCAACATGCGATCGTGCATTATCCTGCTGAAATGTAGCGTTTTGCAGGGATCGAATGAAGGGTAGAGCCACGGGTCGTAACACATCTGAAATGTAATGTCCACTGTTCAAAGTTCCGTCAATGCGAACAAGAGGTGACCGAGACGTGTAACCAATGGCACCCCATACCATCACGCCGGGTGATACGCCAGTATGGCGATGACGTCTACACGCTTCCAATGTGCGTTCAGCGCGATGTTCGCCAAACACGGGTGTGACCATCATGATACTGTAAACGGAACCTGGATTCATCCGAAAAAAATGACGTTTTGCCATTCGTGCACCCAGGTTCGTCGTTGAGTACACCATCGCAGGCACTCCTGTCTGTGATGCAGCGTCAAGGGTAACCGTAGTCATGGTCTCCGAGCTGATAGTCCATGTTGCTGCAAACGTTGTCGAACTGTTCGTGCAGATAGTTGTTGTCTTGCAAACGTCCCCATCTGTTGACTCAGGGATCGAGACGTGGCTGCACGATCCGTTACAGCCATGCGGATAAGATGCCTGTCATCTCGACTGCTAGTGATACGAGGCGGTTGGGGTCCAGAACAGCGTTCCGTATTACCCTCCTGAACCCACCGATTCCATATTCTGCTAATACTCATTGAATCTCGACCAACGCGAACAGCAATGTTGCGACACGATAAACCGCAATTGCGATAGGCTACAATCCGACCTGTATCAAAGTCGGAAACGTGATGGTACGCATTTCTCCTCCTTACACGAGGCATCACAACAACGTTACACCAGGCAACGCCGGTCAACTGCTGTTAGTGTATGAGAAATCGATTGGAAACTTTCCTCATGTCAGCACGTTGTAGGTGTCGCCATCGGCGCCAACCTTGTGTGAATGCTCTGAAAAGCTAATCATTTGCATATCACAGCATCTTCTTCCTGTCGGTTAAATTTCGCGTCTGTAGCACGTCATCTTCGTGGTGTAACAATTTTAATGGCCAGTAGTGTAGCTACCTCATATTCATGACTGCGAAAATAATCTGTATGGTTCTGAATCAATCAACACATAAAGTTGTCATGGAAGTGAACCTGCAGACCGACTTTCTTTACACAGATACTCCAGTAGCACAAGTACACATGCCTGAATACATTCTTGTCGCAATGGAACAATGGAGTGCAGAAGAAAATTTAAACATTCATCTTAAATTCGTTGGGTATCACTGTAACGTCAGAGCTGTTCTTTTTTTGTTAAATGAATGTTTTTAATGAACTTCATATTTTACTTCAATACTACGCAATGGCTCACTTAAATTTTCTTTCCCTTGCTCATTCTGTAAATTATTTTTCAAACAATTCAACAAATTTTGCTAATCTCTAATAGTTTTCATTAGAATAAATTTTGTTGTTTTAGTATAGTTAGAATCCTAAAGTAGTTTTAACACTAAGGTAGATTTTAGGATTTGAACCCGGATCCTACCACAGATAAAATGACGTTGATTGGTCTGGATACACACCCAACTTCAGATCCCTCAATATATTCACGAAAAACATGCAATAAACAAGTCTAGACAGAATGAGATTTTCACTCTGCAGCGGAGTGTTCAAAAATGGTTCAACAGCACTATGGGACTTAACTGCTGAGGTCATCAGTCCCCTAGAACTTAGAACTACTTAAACCTAGCTAACCTAAGAACATCACACATATCCATGCCCGAGGCAGGATTCGAACCTGCGACCGTAGCGGTCGCTCGGTTCCAGACTGTAGCTCCTAGAACAGCACGGCCACTCCGGTCGGCAAATGTAGATAGGCTTACACTTGGCTCTTCTTGCAATTAACAGTTGTCATGGAGCGTAATACTAGCATTCCACATATTTAAATGCAGAACCAACGTCCGTTCAAGGCTCTAGTTCCTTGTAATTGCAGATACTTAAGCCATACACCGACACCGGAATGGGTACGGTATGATGGCTAACGACCGACTGATACTTTTTTCTCATTTGGTGCGGTTTCTCCGCGCCCTCCTCTTTTACACTGGTCCACTGTTGCCTCTCTAATACAGAGGAACTTTCCTTCATCTTTACTTACTCTGTCGCAATTCTGGCTATCGACTCTATACACACATATGATTAGTGTCATTTATCACCAAGATTGTTTCGATTACGCTGCAGAATTATGCTGGGAAGCCCTTACACATCAACCATATAGTCCCGTCTCTCTCCCTACGAGTTCCACATTTTTGGAGTCCTGAAGAAAGACATTCGTGACTCTCGATTTGCTTCGGACGAAGAGGAGCACGTCTGGGTACAATCACGGCCCTGTAGGCAACCGCAAACATTTTCCCATGGAGGCACTGACTGTCTTATCTCACAGTGTGACAATTACACTCCTGGAAATGGAAAAAAGAACACATTGACACCGGTGTGTCAGACCCACCATACTTGCTCCGGACACTGCGAGAGGGCTGTACAAGCAATGATCACACGCACGGCACAGCGGACACACCAGGAACCGCGGTGTTGGCCGTCGAATGGCGCTAGCTGCGCAGCATTTGTGCACCGCCGCCGTCAGTGTCAGCCAGTTTGCCGTGGCATACGGAGCTCCATCGCAGTCTTTAACACTGGTAGCATGCCGCGACAGCGTGGACGTGAACCGTATGTGCAGTTGACGGACTTTGAGCGAGGGCGTATAGTGGGCATGCGGGAGGCCGGGTGGACGTACCGCCGAATTGCTCAACACGTGGGGCGTGAGGTCTCCACAGTACATCGATGTTGTCGCCAGTGGTCGGCGGAAGGTGCACGTGCCCGTCGACCTGGGACCGGACCGCAGCGACGCACGGATGCACGCCAAGACCGTAGGATCCTACGCAGTGCCGTAGGGGACCGCACCGCCACTTCCCAGCAAATTAGGGACACTGTTGCTCCTGGGGTATCGACGAGGACCATTCGCAACCGTCTCCATGAAGCTGGGCTACGGTCCCGCACACCGTTAGGCCGTCTTCCGCTCACGCCCCAACATCGTGCAGCCCGCCTCCAGTGGTGTCGCGACAGGCGTGAATGGAGGGACGAATGGAGACGTGTCGTCTTCAGCGATGAGAGTCGCTTCTGCCTTGGTGCCAATGATGGTCGTATGCGTGTTTGGCGCCGTGCAGGTGAGCGCCACAATCAGGACTGCATACGACCGAGGCACACAGGGCCAACACCCGGCATCATGGTGTGGGGAGCGATCTCCTACACTGGCCGTACACCACTGGTGATCGTCGAGGGGACACTGAATAGTGCACGGTACATCCAAACCGTCATCGAACCCATCGTTCTGCCATTCCTAGACCGGCAAGGGAACTTGCTGTTCCAACAGGACAATGCACGTCCGCATGTATCCCGTGCCACCCAACGTGCTCTAGAAGGTGTAAGTCAACTACCCTGGCCAGCAAGATCTCCGGATCTGTCCCCCATTGAGCATGTTTGGGACTGGATGAAGCGTCGTCTCACGCGGTCTGCACGTCCAGCACGAACGCTGGTCCAACTGAGGCGCCAGGTGGAAATGGCATGGCAAGCCGTTCCACAGGACTACATCCAGCATCTCTACGATCGTCTCCATGGGAGAATAGCAGCCTGCATTGCTGCGAAAGGTGGATATACACTGTACTAGTGCCGACATTGTGCATGCTCTGTTGCCTGTGTCTATGTGCCTGTGGTTCTGTCAGTGTGATCATGTGATGTATCTGACCCCAGGAATGTGTCAATAAAGTTTCCCCTTCCTGGGACAATGAATTCACGGTGTTCTTATTTCAATTTCCAGGAGTGTATATTAACAGTTATGGCGATTACTTTTGAAAT
This sequence comes from Schistocerca nitens, assembly GCF_023898315.1. Classification (NCBI taxonomy): domain Eukaryota; kingdom Metazoa; phylum Arthropoda; class Insecta; order Orthoptera; family Acrididae; genus Schistocerca; species Schistocerca nitens. The sequence continues at coordinate 371,190,531 of NC_064618.1, forward strand.
AATAAAGTTTACTTACTTTTTTCCATCTATTTAATTTTCATTTGACTAACCCTTACAGGTACAGAAAATGTCCATATCCAGTGCAGAATTACACGTTAACACGAATATTAACATTATTTGCAAACAAGTGAAAATGACGAGTGGCTTGACGTGTTGGTGGTACATCATTTAGACGAGTCTGGACATGTGTCCCATGCAGCCGCGGTCCCGCGTTACTGAAAGTAATCGTGCTCAGTGTGCGTGGGCGCAGGAGGAGTAAGAAATGATGTGTTGCTGATTTCACCTCGACGCTTTTCTAAACTGGATCCACGCTTCGCGAACAAAACTGATGAGAATAATAGCTAACAAATAATCACCTAGTGGTGTGTTGTGTCGCCCAACCTATCGATGTGTGTGCCTGGAAGATCAACGATGCATTTCGGAACTGCTAGAGATGTAGTGTATCGAGGGATCATTGTTCCCTCATTTATTTCTTCTGCAGAGAAGAGAATATTAAGAACTGCATTAAGTTCTGTGATTGTGTTCCATACCTAATTCGCTATGAATACACGAACAGCTCCATTTCCCTCTGAGGTATACAGGCTGTTCGACAGTTGAAGATGCAAATGAGATGAGTACAGAACAAGGGAACAAGCAAATAATCCTAATAATCATAGGTCCGGAAACCACTGGTTTCCCGGATATGACGTATTACGACTGACACGAATATGTTAACAAATAAAATGTATTCCCTATACGAGAACAATATTGATGGGAGGTACGAGCAGGTATGATACATGGGCGGCGACGTCTAGAACTCGGGGTCTAGCCGTGGGTCGTGTGCGGATAGCAGAAGCATTTTAGGACAACGCTCGTGTACAGCGTGAAATCCGTGATCGAGCCCCGGTCCAGCGCAAATTTTCATTGTAGTCATTCTATTATACAGCTGGAAATGGTCCATATCTGCAACGAAAATGGTTCAAATGGCTCTGAGCGCTATTGGACTTAATATCTATGGTCATCAGTCCCCTAGAACTTAGAACTACTTAAACCTAACTAACCTAAGGACATCACACACATCCATGCCCGAGGCAGGATTCGAACCTGCGACCGTAGCGGTCACGCGGTTCCAGACTGAAGCACCTAGAGCCGCTCGGCCACGCCGGCCGGCTATCTGCAACGGCGAAGACATTTCATGTATTATGACTGAGTGCATGAACACCTTATAACTGAGTCCCCAAGGATCGAAACTGCAGATATGCACTTGAGGACCAAAACATTACACTAAGTGCCTCACGCACAGAGTTCAGCACGTCTCCTCGTCTATGCCCCTACACGCTCAAAAATCCCTAACGAGTCCCGAATGCTTTGAAAACCATCCCCAATGTGTTCTTCTGAGTTCACGACACTATCAAGATGGTGGGAATACACCAAAGCTTTTGAATATCCCTACAAAATAAAATCCAGCGGGTTCAAGTCAGGGGACTGGAAGGCCATGGTATTGACGAGCCACAACCTACGGTAAGAAAGGAAGAATGAATTGATTGTTGGTTTTAATAACGATCATCCTCCTTTAGGCCGGTATTACACTATCAAAATTCTTTGTCAAAGATTTAATCAAAGATGTGATCAAATATTCCGTCAAATATATTTGACAGAGATCTTTGACGTAGCGCTAGATAGTTTTCATCAAAGTTCAAGATGGCTGACATCAACAACTTATTAATCGCACCAGTTGCATGTACCACAACTGCACTGTGTGCACATGTGGAAGAGAAGCGGGGGGGAAAAAAGGAAACATACCAGGGTGAAGCCGTGGGTTTTACGACGACACGATAAAAACATTCAACAAAACTTGTTACGTGAGCTTATAGTGGAGGACGTCAATTCGTACATCAATTACTTAAGAATGGATGAGCATACATTTCTGTATGTGCTCAATGAAGTGTGTCCTCATATCACAAAGCACAATATTCACTTAAGAACTGCTACATCTGCAGAAGACAGGCTCACTGTAACACTCCGATTCCTTGCTATAGGAGAGTGTTGGGTTGGGTTAGGTTAGGTTAGGTTAGGTTAGGTCAGGTCAGGTCAGGTCAGGTCAGGTCTCCAATCTTCGTAATCTATTTTTGTATTCAGCATGCCTCACGTTCTAAAGCGCCTCATCAGCTTCATACATCTCTATTAATTTTGTAGTTGACGGCACACACCAATTGTTTTTACCGGCAATGTTTATAAAAACACTTCAGACGACAGAATGCTGCAGCGATGCTAGCGCTTCATGTGGTAACATGTCACATTGCAGTGAACAGAAGACAAGAGACTTCTTTGATCAAATCTACAGCGAGGCCCTAGATTTGATCAAATATTGGACGACATTTGACAAAGTTCCCTATTACACCATGAAATATCTTTGACAAAGATATTGGACAAAGATATTTGACAAAGAAATTTGATATTGTAATACCGGCCTTACCTCCTTTACCTCCAGATGACTTCTCACTGAGCACATTTGTTCTGTGCAAGCAGTACACGTGAGGCGCCTAGTTGTTTCCACTGCACTGTGTGGAATACGAAGGTTCTGTTATAGTTCACTAACCTGCTGTCTTCAAGTTAATGTCTCCAGCGCAGAAAACAGCACGCAGGTCGTAGGTTCTGTATCTTGAGGCTGAAACTGACTTTTTGCGAGGTTCTTTGGGATGCCCCTCGCGTATTTTAATATAGCCACACGAGAAGACTACATGATCTTAATACAACACCTTCTGAGACAGCAAAGTACATGACCAAACACAATGTTTACGAAAATGTATCTTTACACTATTTGTGGCACGTGTCTGTGTCTCATGACTACCGGAATGAATCTTTTATTCCGAATACAGGCAAACACATCCTGCCACAGACAACATGACTGTAAATCTCGACTGCCTAATCCACAGTGACGAACAGGAACTTAAATAAAAATTGGAAACACATCCTACGACAGACAACATGTCTGTTCTTCTCGACTGCCTAATCCAGAGTGACGAACAGCCCGAAACACTTCACGCGTCATACCAGAAAAGGCGTGACCCGAACGCTTCCGAAGTGATTCGTCCGCAATTTCGTCAGTTTTTTGCTTTTGATTTAAATTTTTTTAATAATTCTAAAATGACTGATTGATAGCAGTTGAGAGATATTTATATTAAAAAGTGAAGTTATTGCAATGAGTAGTTTAACCAATAATAATAACTATACTTTAACTTATTGGCGCCCTTGCTCCGAACACAGCAGCCAGTCACAGAGCAGTAGCATTATGCAGGCGGTCTTTCTCACGGGAAAGGTACCGAATCTATCTGCCACAGGTACCTAACACCACATTTCGTCATCTATATACTTCTTGCATCTCCACTGCTCTGGGAACAGTTTCTTGGAGCCTAATATGATGGCTGACTGAGCCAGAAATATTGCAAACCGATGCACATGCTGTCGACGATTCGTGCTGTTTATTCCTTGACAGTCACAAGAAAGTGTGCCGGTGCCCTAACATGCATGTATTCCACATACCTCTCCTTTCACCATAAGGAATATCATCCAAATACTTGGACATTAACAATGTTATAACACTGACTTGACTGTACTTTTGCATACGTCGTATCGGGCAAAGGTTTCTGGACATACACTTACAGGGGTTATTTGCTTGTTTCATTGCATTCTACTCGCTCCTACCTACAGTCAAACACCCTGTAGAATAGCGTGGACCTACCCCAATCGTCATGCGTTCATGTGACTTAGTTGGACCGTTTAAGCCTGGCAGTAAACAGTGGGGTCACTTCAGACAGGACATGACTTAGCAGTCAAATCACCATGCACAGAGGGCATGAGTCTCAAGCCACAAGATTGTGTATCTTCACTGTCTGTCGATAAGTAAACAACAAGACTGTCACGGTGTCTCGTTTCTTGACATTTTCATTGCTTAGATACCGTAGTACAGCAGGCGCGCAAAAAAAAATGCAGCACCCTCAAGGACTGTGTTCATTGGCACCAGGAATACGTGGATGCTGAAGAGCTGTACTGCCAGTGGTTCATTTGTCACCGTCATCAGTGATCAGATGGCACTCAGGAGGCCTGTTGTGGACCCTGTGTTTTTAGTTGGGGGTTGTTTGGAGGAGGAGACCAGACAGCGAGGTCATCGGTCTCGTCGGATTAGGGAAGGACCGGGAAGGAAGTCGGCCATGCCCTTTCAAAGGAAGGGTGTTTGACTGTAGGTAGGAGCGAGTAGAATGCAATGAAACAAGCAAATAACCCCTGTAAGTGTATGTCCAGAAACCTTTGCCTGGAGCGATTTAGGGAAACCCTGTGTTTTCACTCTACAGGCAGTAACTGTGCTGAGTTTAGTGGTGAACATTTTTTGCAACATTCATTTGAGGATACAGTCATTCCCAGTGACGCATACACATTCCTGGTGAACAGCTTCAGCCATCTGAACGAGGTCGCTTTATGGGCCCGCGGGGTGCTAGATGGACCTGTCGGCAGATTGCTGCAATGTAGGGCACAATGTATTGGTGACGTGTCGTTGCTTTCAGTAGTAGGCTTTGGAACATTCGCACACCAATAGCGCTGGAATCCACATAGAACAGACGCACGTCAAGATCGACGCACTGTGCGAGCAGCGGTGGCCGACGGAACATCTTAAGGGACAGAATTTGGGCACATCAGGGAAGACTGCGAGCCATCTGCTCGCAACAGGCCCAAGAATAGGTTGAACCTGGCCAAGCTACCGCTGACACCACGTCATCGTTGATCATGGCTATTCTGGTGTCGTGAAAGAATCGACCGGAGAGTGGAATGGCGCTGTGTTGTCTTAAGTGATGAAAATGGGCTCCGAGCGTATGAGAGCGACGAACATACGAGTACACATGTATGGTGCAGACCTGGCGAGCGACACGCGGGTCCCATCCCAGGCTTCATGATGGATGGTCATGAGTTACAACAGGATAAGTTACAACTCGCGGATACATTTGTAAGGTGGCCGATTTTAGCACCTTACACAATATTTATGCAGAAAATAATACACTACTGGCCATTAAAATTGCTACACCAAGAAGAAATGGAGATGATAAAAGGGTATTCATTGGACAAATATATTATACTAGAACTGACATGTGATTACATTTTCACGCAATTTGGGTGAATACATCCTCAGAAATCAGTACCCAGAACAACCACGTCTGGCCGTAATAACGGCCTTGATACGCCTGGGCATTGAGCCAAACAGAGCTTGGATGGCGTGTACAGGTACAGCTGCCCATGCAGCTTCAACACGATACCGCAGTTCATCAAGAATAGTGACTGGCGTATTGTGACGAGCCAGTTGCTCGGCCATCATTGACCAGACGTTTTCAGTTGGTGAGAGATCTGGAGAATGTGCTGGCCAGGGCAGAAGTCGAACATTTTCTGTATCCAGCGGTCGTGCATTATCCTGCTGAAATGTAGCGTTTTGCAGGGATCGAATGAAGGGTAGAGCCACGGGTCGTAACACATCTGAAATGTAACGTCCACTGTTCAAAGTTCCGTCAATGCGAACAAGAGGTGACCGAGACGTGTAACCAATGGCACCCCATACCATCACGCCGGGTGATACGCCAGTATGGCGATGACGAATACACGCTTCCAATGTGCGTTCACCGCGATGTCGCCAAACACGGGTGTGACCATCATGATACTGTAAACAGAACCTGGATTCATACGAAAAAAATGACGTTTTGCCATTCGTGCCCCCCGGTTCGTCGTTGAGTGCACCATCGCAGGCACTCCTGTCTGTGATGCAGCGTCAAGGGTAACCGCAGCCATTGTCTCCGAGCTGATAGTCCAAGCTGCTGCAAATGTCGTCGCACTGTTCGTGCAGATGGTTGTTGTCTTGCAAACGTCCCCATCTGTTGACTCAGGGATCGAGACGTGGCTGCACGATCCGCTACAGCCATGCGGATAAGATGCCTGTCATCTCGACTGCTAGTGATACGAGGCCGTTTGGATCCAGCACGGCGTTCCGTATTACCCTCCTGAATCCACCGATTCCATATTTTGCTAAAAGTCATTGGATCTCGACGAACGCGAGCAGCAATGTCGCCATACGATAAACCGCAATCGCGATAGGCTACAATCCGACCTTTATCAAAGTTGGAAACGTGAAGGTACGCATTTCTCCTCCTTACACGAGGCATCACAACAACGTTTCACCAGGCAACGACGGTCAACTGCTATTTGTGTATGAGAAATCGATTGGAAACTTTCCTCATGTCAGCACGTTGTAGGTGTCGCCACCGTCGCCAACCTTGTGTGAATGCTCTGAAAAGCTAATCAGTTGCATATCACAGCATCTTCTTCCTGTCAGTTAAATTTCGCGTCCGTAGCACGTCATCTTCGTGGTGTAACAATTTTAATGGCCAGTAGTGTATATGACAAGTACCTTGCGGACAGAGATAGCCATTTGACAGAACGATGCTAGTATCAACATGTCAAGGTTAACACTGGTACTTAAGATTTTAGAATCGTGCGTATTATCATTGGGAAGATGGTTGGACACAAGCGAGGTGGCCGGTAGCAGGCCGGTAGCAGACCGGTGCTTCACACGGCGGCTGCTTTGTCGGTTGAGTGACACTTGTGACCGCAGGGGGTATTGGGGGGGCCTGACACCTCACAGGTGGAAGAAGAGAGAGGGCGTATGTGCGAGAGAGAGAGCGAGAGAGAGAGAGACTGTTTCCCTCCGTTGCGGATGACGGGACACAAATACGGCGTGCCCATGAAAGGTGGGTGTCCCGCGCGAAATTTTAGAGTCCTGATTGGCCAAAACCCGAGTATGGATACATGTGCGAGGAACGGCAAAGTTTGGCGGCAACGAGATCGGGACTCTGGTGTCGGCGGTGGTGCGACGCGGACGCTGAACGTCTGCTACGCAAGAGCTCACACAGTGGAAAGGCAACATCACGCTGGTGCCTGGCACGACTGTCGTAATCCACGAATTATGGTGATATTAGAGCAAACAGCTGGCAAAGTAGGGCACTGTAATTGCAAGTGCGTACGCGTTCCACTAGCTCTTTGATTGAGCTCTCTGATTCTGTGTGCGTCTAGGTGGAACTTCAGTAAAACCACTTGCGTGGCCAGCATTAACCTAAGTAAATTAGGGAAAGGGACGATTAGGGATAGAGTCTCCATTGTGCCAACAGTAGGATAGTTAGTTTAGGGAATTAATTTTATTGTAATGTTTTAGGTTACGAATATTGCTCATTCTGTTTTTTAATGAATAAATGTAAGATTTAATAACAGACCATAATCAAAGCATTATTACTTCCATAGGTGGCGAACTACTGATAGAATAAGGGTTTTATTAATAAAAAAATTATCATATTAATTCGATGCAAACGATACTGGGGGTACATTCGCGCTTTTAAACAGAGCCGATGTCAGATAGCAGCAACGAAACAAGAAGTTTCATATTCATTACACCCCTGTACGTTGCACATTAGGTCTTTATGTGGGGTAGAGTAACCAATGCCCTCTACATTGCAAACTGTTATTTCCGTGCTACTGCCATTTCTTCGTCAGACGGTGATGCGCTTTTTCATCAGGACAGTGCACGTCCACTTATAGCCGTGCCGCGACACAACTTGCTCTCCGTTGTGTTCGAAAGCTGCCCTGACCATCAAGATCACCAGATCTTCGCCAACTGAACACGTATGAGACATGATGAAGCGGAAACTTTCTCGTTTTACAGGGCCTGCAGGAATTACTGCAGCAAAAGGCCCAAGGCACTTGGGACAGTCGGCACCTTTGTGATCGTTTGCATGAGGGGGTATAATATGTGTAATGATGCGACTGTTTGGGCAGCCTTTACTGTGATACGTGTGTTTCATTTGGCCTGAATTTGTTTCACTTACTCCTACGATGATGAACTACCTGTCACCTTACTTGTCAATAAAATGACCTTGTCTTTGAGGGTGTTGCATATTTTTCCTGGCAGCGTAACTTGTCGTAATCTTAATTTTTAGCATGCCGTAGATTGTGGTGAAACAAGCGCTGTGTCACTGGAGAAATACAGGGGCGATCGAGCATGTCGGGACTTACCGCAGTTCACTGCAAGTAGCGCCACGTCACCACAACGCGACTGTGCGTAGCACACAAATATTGCACCATATTTTCAGAATGAAATTAAAAGTTAAAGTTGCTTTTCCAAGCTTTGTTAACATGTGCTTTAATATATTAATTTGTAAACTGTCAAATCTCAGAATGATCAGGTCAATATTTTTCCCTAAATACATCGTTTTAAGACAAAAATAAGTGGCGTTAAATAATAAAGCTAGAAACCCAAAAATTTGTCATAATGTGCAGATGTATGTCAAAATTAACGGCTACAAGTCTCAAGTTGATTAAAGAAATATTTTTTTTTGTCAGAATCCGCTTTTTTTAAGAAAAATTGGAGGTGCTAAAAATAAGACTTAGAAATATGAAAATTTGTAGGAAGCTTCAGTTGAACATAAAAATATTAATTATGTTACCCCATTGAGCTACCTCTAATAGTTTTCGAGTAATTTGAAGAAAACTTAATTTGGAACTAAAATGTTCTTATTTGTAGTAGATTAAGTATCTGTTATATTAATGCTAGGAAGTTTTGGTTACAGCACGTGATGAAACCTATTAAATAATACATCTATAGCAAGTTTCAAGGCCTGGATGTAAATAATAATAAATACAAGGTCTCCTAAAGTTGTAGTTCAGAGGTCACGTTCTACTGTCAGTTCGGTTCTGAAAATTCTAGATGGCAAAGTTTAAATGCAGGCGAGCTAAAGCTTTTTCTGTGATTTTAACCAACTTAACTACATGTGTACAAAAATTACAATGATTCTCAATTAATACACGTGTTATAACATATGTGTCCGAGAAAGGGGCCATGTAGAGGCTGCTACCGTGGACATAGGGCGGTTGACGGGAGGTGTTACCTTGGACATCCGCTGCGCTACATACAGGAATACAGCGCGAGAGGCAAGACTAGGCTTCACTTTGCACTCAGCCACTGCGCGATCCGCGTAAGTCAAACGCCGGAGTGCACGCTGCCTCGGATGATGTCAGCGACAGCCTGTTACTAAACGCTTATTTTCAGTAAAAATAGAAAGTGAACTCGCGAGGACTGCGCACCATCCTGGATCCCTTAGATTTTGCAGAAGTAACTGTTACTGTGCCGCTCGTAATGTTAACTAATCTGTGTGGCAAGTGATGACATTTTCCACTTTTGTGGATAGCAATTATTTTGATTATCAGAAGACAGGGCGAAGGACAATTTAATAGGAACTTACTGTAGAGGTCCCCTCTGAACTGCTCATAGTGCTGTTTAGGATAGAGATTTATTGTCAGTATTAACATAATGAATATTGCAATGCAGAGCTAGTGAAACTGTACCAAAAATATCTATCAATTAGAACTCAAAAATTTTCATTTATAATGATAGTCATGATCCTGCTGGGCAAATAGAGAACAGAAACATTTCTTTCAGTGGGACCAGACAAGAATATGGATATGCAGACTGGTAACTATGGTTAGTATGTTCTCCATCGCTTTCTGGCTGACCACAGAAATACACTCCTGGAAATTGAAATAAGAACACCGTGAATTCATTGTCCCAGGAAGGGGAAACTTTATTGACAAATTCCTGGGGTCAGATACATCACATGATCACACTGACAGAACCACAGGCACATAGACACAGGCAACAGAGCATGCACAATGTCGGCACTAGTACAGTGTATATCCACCTTTCGCAGCAATGCAGGCTGCTATTCTCCCATGGAGACGATCGTAGAGATGCTGGATGTAGTCCTGTGGAACGGCTTGCCATGCCATTTCCACCTGGCGCCTCAGTTGGACCAGCGTTCGTGCTGGACGTGCAGACCGCGTGAGACGACGCTTCATCCAGTCCCAAACATGCTCAATGGGGGACAGATCCGGAGATCTTGCTGGCCAGGGTAGTTGACTTACACCTTCTAGAGCACGTTGGGTGGCACGGGATACATGCGGACGTGCATTGTCCTGTTGGAACAGCAAGTTCCCTTGCCGGTCTAGGAATGGTAGAACGATGGGTTCGATGACGGTTTGGATGTACCGTGCACTATTCAGTGTCCCCTCGACGATCACCAGTGGTGTACGGCCAGTGTAGGAGTTCGCTCCCCACACCATGATGCCGGGTGTTGGCCCTGTGTGCCTCGGTCGTATGCAGTCCTGATTGTGGCGCTCACCTGCACGGCGCCAAACACGCATACGACCATCATTGGCACCAAGGCAGAAGCGACTCTCATCGCTGAAGACGACACGTCTCCATTCGTCCCTCCATTCACGCCTGTCGCGACACCACTGGAGGCGGGCTGCACGATGTTGGGGCGTGAGCGGAAGACGGCCTAACGGTGTGCGGGACCGTAGCCCAGCTTCATGGAGACGGTTGCGAATGGTCCTCGCCGATACCCCAGGAGCAACAGTGTCCCTAATTTGCTGGGAAGTGGCGGTGCGGTCCCCTACGGCACTGCGTAGGATCCTACGGTCTTGGCGTGCATCCGTGCGTCGCTGCGGTCCGGTCCCAGGTCGACGGGCACGTGCACCTTCCGCCGACCACTGGCGACAACATCGATGTACTGTGGAGACCTCACGACCCACGTGTTGAGCAATTCGGCGGTACGTCCACCCGGCCTCCCGCATGCCCACTATACGCCCTCGCTCAAAGTCCGTCAACTGCACATACGGTTCACGTCCACGCTGTCGCGGCATGCTACCAGTGTTAAAGACTGCGATGGAGCTCCGTATGCCACGGCAAACTGGCTGACACTGACGGCGGCGGTGCACAAATGCTGCGCAGCTAGCGCCATTCGACGGCCAACACCGCGGTTCCTGGTGTGTCCGCTGTGCCGTGCGTGTGATCATTGCTTGTACAGCCCTCTCGCAGTGTCCGGAGCAAGTATGGTGGGTCTGACACACCGGTGTCAATGTGTTCTTTTTTCCATTTCCAGGAGTGTAGTTTCTAGGCTCTTGTAAAAGATGGCGAACAATATTCCAATATTTACAGCAATTCAAGAATATTCTAATATTTCAAATATTTTCTCCTATTACTTATGGCTGTTTATATATTACTATTATTGTTGTTATTAACCTTCTGCCCCACAACATGTCTATGATTTTAATAATAATAACAGTAAAATATGTAAACAATTTTGATATGACAATGATAACTTGTTTACGTTACTGCTTAATACATGGCTTTAACTTAACTTCTAAGAATTTGTAGTTCACAAACACATATAATTCGAAAATAATTCATCTGAAAAATTGAATTTTACGTATATAATGAGCTGATTTAAGAACAGTAAGACCAATAGACTCACAAAAAGTTGACAATGCCGTAAATTACAAAATATGAAATCGAAAGATGCGCTCACTAATAATAGTATTTTGCAGTAGTGGAGCAACAGGGTTATGGCCCCATGTTGCATTGTAGCCAAATTTATTCAAGACAGCGGATCCAAGATGGCGGTGGTAGATGTGGCAACATCGCAATGACGTCATGGCGGAAAAATCAAATTGTAGAGGGAAATGGGTTGCTTGGGCTACCCCCACTAACCCAAGAAAATGGCGGGAAAAAATTTCGGGAAAAAAGGTCACTTGGGCTACCTCCTCTAACCTAAGTCATCCAACCACCACCTATTCCTCGGAATTGGCGGAAAAAGGACTCTGCTTGTGCTGGGGTGCTGGATAGGATGGATGTAAGCCTTTATTTTGCATGCATTGTTTATTTAAACAATTTGAGTAGTCATGGGCAGTAGCCCCATCCAGTGTGTTCACCATGAGGTCCAGAGTCCAAATGACATAGTACACAGTGCCACCACCAGAGGGCACTATCATCCCTACCCCCTCCCTTCTCATGATGTAATCCAAGAAAGTGGTCCAGAAAAAAAGGTGGAAACCAATAGGAACCCTGAATCCTTAGACTTCAGCCAGTAGAATGGCAGTATCTGATAATGTGATTGGAGAGGGTATAGGACAGGCTCAGTAGCTCTGCGACCTCAGTCTCAGTCAGTCAGCCAGCAGCAGCAGCAGAAGAAGAAGAAGAAGGAGAAGAAGAACCATGAAGCATCAACAGCAGTCACACTCCAGCACTGACCTGCAGAACAGGAAGAAACAGAAAAGTAAGTACCTCACACCACAATTTTGTCTGTGGTTAGCATTATCATTATTGATGTTTTTCGTCTTGATCTGTATGTAACGCTTCCTTCTCTTTTTTCAGTAGTAGCCCTTGACACGTCCAAATCTGCAAGGGCGAGCGCCAACAAGTCGACCTCTACCGCCTCCAGGCTTGTAGCAACCTCAACTGCTATCTTGTCAAGACCTGCACTGACCTCTCGATCTGCGGCAACAACAACCTCCAACATGTCTGAACCTGTAGTGACCCCGTGGGATCCTGTAGCGCAGATAACCCACTTGCTGGAGCAGGACAAGGAACTGTTATTGTCTGTCCCACTTGTCGATTTGTGTGATGTGGACAAGCAGTCTGCTCCCAAAACATCGAACACTGCTGGTGGTCCTAAACAACAGCAAGACAGAGGACAGTACTTGTCACTGACATACGATCCATCTCAGCAGAGCATCCCTGTGCTAGTGCCAGCTTAGAGTGCAGATGCTGTGGATAAGAAGGTATCAAGTGTACCCATGTTTTTCAGTTCTACATATAATTTAACTCTCAGTGGAACGAAACATGTAAACATGGATATAGAAGCACATCATTACTGGGGCTTGGATGGGAAAATAGAAATTGAAAATGCATCGAAGGGTGTTAAAGTGTTCGACTGTGGCGAAATATGTTGTGCATCAATCAGCAGATGACTACAGAGTATTATCCAACTCATACCTCCCCCTCTCCCCCCCCTCAGACATTCACCTCACTGGTGTGACACTATGTATCGCAACAGTGTATGATGGCTCTGCACTATGTGTGAAATCGTGGAGCAAGTGTGTGTATCTATAGCACGCCTCAGTTATGAATTTATATGATCTGGATACTGCGCTACACCTTGGATTGGATAGATTGAGTTGTTGGTTGCTGAGCATAGACTCGTCATACAATCATGTTGTAAACTTCCTACATGTGTGTAGTGTACATGTTGATGATTTGGAGCAGTACCTTTATTTGCACAGGAACACAGAACCAAAAGAGAAACAGGTTAAATGTGCATGTGAAAAACCCGAGTACTGTGAGGCACCCATTGGCTTGAAGGAGATATGTGTGATATTTATTGCACACCAAAAAACTCTGTTTAGGAAATACTGTACAGGTGAAAAGGGGAAAATAAAGAAAGAGTCTGATGTTTTTTTTAAATACTGCATCCGATGAATGATATTTAAATAAATAATGTATAAAAATCTCAAACTATATTTTAATTCATACCTCTCTCATTATAGTCCTAGCATTACACTTATTAATATCATCATTATTTTTCGATGCTACATCTGCAATGAAGCAGCAGCAGCAGCAGCAGCAGACAGTTACCCCAAACATCTCCTCATCAGTCATTGACAAAATGAACGAAGTTACTCTTCATGGGTCACATATATATAGCCGATTTCTCTTTGTAGCCAATATAGCTCAGTTGGTTAAGTGATGGAGCTATAGTGGCTACACATACTATTACCATCCCTTCACATGTACCTTGCTATATACGCCAATTACTTGTCAGTACCTGCCGTAGTTAGTATTACGGCAGGGTGAGTGAAACATCCTCATCACAAGGACTTTGTTGTCAGTGACTGGTCCTGTGAAGATGCAAAACAAGACCTGAAGAAGAATGGAATACTCCTTCCTGATAATATACGAGTAATTATTGTAGGTCCTTTCAGTTGTGGCAAGACTAATGCCCTCCTGACGCTTCTAACACATGCAGATGGAGTCCGAGTTTAACGTGTTTGTGTATTCTCAAAAACACTGTTTCAGCCCAAATATCAGCTATTACAGGAGATATTGCGCGGTGTAAATGGTGTTACATACATGACATTCAGTGAAATCGGTGATGTCCCCCCCCCCACCCACCCCCACCTGCAAAAGCAAAGCCAAACACTGTCTTGATATTTGACGGTGTTGCTGTGGAAAACCAAGACCAAATTCGAAAATATTTCTGTTTCGGTCGTCCTATGAGTGCTGATCTATTTTATCTAAGCCAAACATATCCAGAATCCCGAAACAGTTGGTTGGAGATAATGCAAACCTCATTATAGCCTTCAAACAAGACAATCTGAATTTAAAACGCATTTACCAGGCAGCCTTCAAACAAGACAATCTGAATTTAAAACGCATTTACAAGGCACATGTAGGAACTGACATGTCGTTCAATGATTTTGTAAAGATATATGCTGACTGCTGGAATCATACACAGTGGGGGTTTCTCGTTATTGATAAAACAAGAAAACTAAATGATGGTAAGTACAGGCGAACTTTCATGAGTTTCTGTATATATGGCCTGGTAAGAGAGGTGAGTATATCAGTATACGCTGTACCATGGACAAATTCGCACGCATGTCTAGCTCGCAACCCGAGAGAATGGGTGTACACAGACTGAACCTTCGCTTGTACATGGATGCGAAAATTCAGGCTATTGAGCATAAAGTTGGAGTTATGTGCAGGGAAACAGAGACGTATTACCAGACTCTTCTGAGAATGGTCATTGCGTTAAATGAGTTAGTTAATGTAATCGGTAAGAAAGTAACCGATTTGTTGAGAAGGGGGAGCAGGCATATAATAAGAGAAAGAATAGCGGATACATAAAGCCTCACACTGCGGAGACGTCTGATCAGTATACACCGAGATGTCAACGAAGCAGAAAGCCATCCAGGTGCGGAAAGAGGTTCGAGAGAAATTGTGGTTGCTAAGGTTAGGGCATATGACTCGACAGCAAAGACTAAAAGAGACCTTTAAGCCATTTACTGAATCTCTCAGGTAGCTCTCAGCAAAAACAAAACCACACGATATCGATGGTGCTGTCATTGACGAATTCATTACTCGTCACGCCCCTGGTAAGATATATAGAACATTCGGCGTTAGCAGGCGAAGACCGTACATGTTGGGCATGTATCCTATAAAAGTAACTGATGACAGATTAGTGATAGGCGCTTTGAGAGAACAACTGACTTAATGAATCTTATTTTCCTAAGACCTAACAAAAACCAATAAATTATTCAGTTAGTGACAGAGAAATGTACCGTGAAATACTGCATTTGACTGATGTACATAAGATAGCAAAAAGTCTGAGCAACAAGAAATATAAAACCATTATAAAAGCAGAATTTGATGGCGAAAACAACAAGGCGTGTGTGAATGCCTAACGGACCAAACTACTGAGGTCATCGATTCCTAAACTTACACACTACTTAAACTAACTTAACCTAACTAATGCTAAGAACAACACACACACCCATGTCCGAGTGAGGACTCGAACATCCGGTGGGACTGACCGCGCAATCCGTGACATTGCGCCTCAAACCACGCGGCCACTCCGCGCGGCGCAACAACAACAGCAACAACAACAGCAGCAGTGGCGATAGTATTGATATTGAGCGTAAAACAGTGAATAATCGGATCCCGATGTATAAATATTATGACGACCCCAACGAGCAATAGCTAGGGCTGCACATGGCATCAGCTGCTGCAGGTAATACAGCTCATTCGAATGAGGCCGTTTCAGCAATCTCTGAGCTTAGAGAGAGATGTATCATCGAATAAATATGGAGACAGTAGTTCGAGAACTGCACAACCCAGCACGCAAAACTTACCCTTGTAGGCTTGTTATGATTAATGGTTTGGATGACTTATGAGAGGCTGATCTTGTAGATGAAATATTCACATGAGAATAATGGCTCAAATGGTTCAAATGGTTCTGAGCACTATGGGACTTTAATTCTGAGGTCATAAGCGGTTCTAGGCGCTCAGTCCGGAACCGCGCGACTGCTATGGTCGCAGGTTCGAATCCTGCCTCGGGCATGGATGTGTGTGATGTCCTTAGGTTAATTAGGTTTAAGTACTTCTAAGTTCTAGGGGACTGATGACCACAGCTGCTAAGTCCCACAGCGCTCAGAGCAATTTGAACCATCAGTTGGCTTGAAACCTCGCAATGACGTCCTCACTCAATATAACCAGTCCAGTAGAGTAGAGTAGATCGGGGGGAGATGCCTATCGGGGTGAGATGCCTAAGCTGGGATTTACGCCGGCTCTCAACAGACCGCGACACTAACCTGCACGGCAATCGCTAGCTGTAGTATGGGGCGAAGGCAGCTCCGTGTTTCGCTGTGGTACTTGTTTCTCCGCTTTGGAAGCAACAAATACAATGTAAGAGCTAAAACTGACGCCTTCTTAATAGTGCACAGCTATTTTCAAGAGCGTACGAGCGTCTGAATAATGTAGAAGAGCCAAATGCTGCACATGTTGAACGTAGAGGATACTTTGTAGTTTAAGTTGCCATCCACCGTTGCCACACAACAGCCATGTTGTGCCAGTCATGGTAAGTGGCATCTCACCCCGATCCTCGGGAGAGACGCCACTGTTTTGTGGGGGTAAGATGCCGAATCGTATCCCCCAGGTACACAGACTTTCTTTTGGTAAGAAATGCCTCGAACGTATGTTAGAACATCAAACAGGGGCCAGTGGTCTGAATAATCGCTACAAATGGCTATGGAACGTGTAAGGACTGATGGAATGAATTGTTTTGAGCGTCCCAAGAATATGGGATCCCATATAGAACTCTGAAACGACGTCTGTTGAAGAAAGATGAAAGGAAGCATGGCATATGCCCACAAAGTAAGCAGTATTCTATTAATTATGTTTTCTTTGATTATGGAGCAAAATGAGAATAATTTCTAACCGAAATAAAATTCACCTAAACATTAATGATTGAATTACACTTTTGTAATTGCTCAAACTTTTCTCAGTGATGAATAACTATCACATAATAATTATTGTTATGATTGGTGAAGAGAATGAGAAACTATTGCTCACTTACATAAGACAGTTGCAAATGTGTGGATTTCCACTCTTCCTAGGCTGGTATTCCAGTTTGCAAACAGAAATGGAATTCCTCATAGATTTTCTAAATAAAATCAAATGGCATGTTGGGACTGGTTACAGTCCTTTCTGTAACGTACCCCACAGCTAGCTATGAAGAAGCTACAAGGTCTCTCTATTGATAGGGCTATGGGAATGACTAGAGAAGCTATTGCAGCATATTTTTCTTTAGTTCTGGAAGTCTTAACGGCAAATTATTTACTGGATAAGCCTGGCCGCCTGTACAACAAGGACAAAACTGGGTTTCAGATGAATCCTAGGCCAGACAAAGTGATAACAGTAAAAGGTTCGCCTTCTTTGAATCAAGTAACTTCCCAAGAAAATGGGGAAACCATAACGGTAATCACTTGCTGCAAGCAACTTCATTCCTCCAGCAAGCATTTTAAAAGGTAAAAGAAAGAAGTCTGCGTGGGAGGATGGACTTCCGAATGGTTCGATTGTATTTATGAATGAGAGATCAGGGTATGTCAACTCTGATATATTCATGAGTTGGATGAAAGACCACTTTATTCCCAGAGAACAACAAGGAAAAGTAATTCTGCTTCTCACATTCTACTGATCCAGATATGCTTGAACTTGCAACAGAAAATTATGTGATCATGATTTGTTTACTTCCGCATTCAACACACTACCTTCAGCTTCTTAACAGGCGTGTTTTCAAATTACTGAAACAAGCTTTTTACAGGACAATGCGAAACTGGACATTGTGTCATCCTGGACGTAAAGTCTCAAGAGCACAGTTCCCAGTCTTCCTCAGCGAAACCTGGAAGAAAGCTGCAGTTCCACCCAATGCTCAATCTGGATTTGAAGTTTGTGGCTTTTACCCATACAACCCGGAAATAATTCCAGAGGAGGCATTTCAAATTTCTGATCTGGCTGCTACTGGTGTGTCAGACAAGAATGAAGGATATAACACCGACTGTAGAGGATGTGTTCAGGTTGTTCTCCCACAGAAAGGCAATAGAAGACTTGAAGGACTGGTCGATAATGAGCCGATGCCAGGAACATCGAAGAAATTACTCCTATGCCTATCTTGGATCCATTATCATCGAAGGTAGAAAGAAAACCCCTGAAGTTCTCACAGATGGTAGTCGAAAAGAAGCAGCAAGAGCTAGGTCACAGCGAATTAAAAGCAAAAAATCATTTCCAGGTCGGTCTAAGTTTAGCGAACCAGGTAACTGAGCAAATGACAGTGATTATTGTGCTGAGTGTGCAAGAATTACTATGATAAAAATGGACCACAGGTGGATTGGATTCAGTGTGTCATCTGCAACAAATGGTTGTATCAAACCTGTACAGAGGAAGAATACATGTGTAATAACTGTGCAAATGAATTCTGATTTCATTTGGATGCTTTCTTGTCATTTGCTTATTCTTAAGTGTATTTTTATATTTGTTTTGTATTCTATTCCTTACAAGCGTAATAAATTTGCTTTCTGAATTACTTATGTAGCTATGTTGTATCATAAATGCACAAAACTAGTGCTGAAATCTCCTTGCAGTATAACTGTCATCTCACCCCGATGCCTGCGGTGAGATGCCTAAACGACACTGTTCATAAAAAAATTAAATACGCATATAATTACTAATGGTTTCGTAATGCCAACTGGCCTTTACATAGAAAAATCTCATCAGTGGACAATATTTTAGTGCTGATCCTAAATCTCCAATTCTAACTTGCCTTGTGATCATCCAAACCTGAAGTATGGCATCTTCTCCCCGATCTACTTTATGATGAGCGAATTTTACGTCAGGAATAAATCTCACTTAAACCTTACCTCCATGCTAGAGTTTCATATACATGGAGGGGTCAGTCAAGAAAACTGACGGCAGCGATACACTGGGATCCAAGCTTACAGGTAATACTTTGGAGTTCCTGTTTCAAGAGATACGCTATGAACTCAATGGGTCTGAGCTCGACCGTACATAACGTCAACCCTTAAAACATACGTCTCTGCATCACCCATAGATTCGAATGGTTTAGAAAAGCGGGATGGTTCATAGACGATCTGGAGGATAGAACAGTTGCAGAGTACAAGCGATTTGCTGCATGCATACCTCTAAAAATTCTTATGTGCTGCTTTTAGGACATGAGGCAGGTTACCATGCATGCTAGAAAGGAACTCATTCTAGTACGGAGTGCCACGTATAATAACTCATACATTAAAGGAGCTCAAGAGGAGAATATCATCACAATCAGAAAGATAATATGGAAAATATCTCACATCATTGTTCAGATGAGGAGCGTTTGAAGCTTTTAAAAGTCCTGAACTCCGGTGGATTTCTATCACTAACATTTCTCTCGTGGGAGGTTTTCGAGTACCCGGTGCTACAGACTGCAAGCAGACAAGCATGGGCTATTAAGACCTCTCCGCAGCTAGAGACACCTAGATTCATCATAGTTGCGTTTCAGACTGATAGAAAAGGGAATATAGCAAATGATTCCTCTGTCTTCGACAACTGCAAGTTAACTAATGCCAAAGTCCACCTAAATTCAGAAAATTACCCGTATGACAATTTACACTTGCAGTGGGATGAAAATGTAAACAGTATAGCATATGAAACATATGCGAGGTTTCGTGCTTCTTACTAAGAAAGTGCTCAACAAGAAGGAGGACGGTGTCTACTCAGTCCACAGAAGTTCAAGGAGCTATCACCGATCATCGTAATAGATTGCTCGAAACAGAACGAGATAATTATGTCTGGACCTATAGATATGCTCTAGTTCTACGTGACTCTGTGATCAACTACTGCCAGCTCTCCGCTGTTGTGCAACGAGCTGTATAAATGAACAGATGCTGCGCCATACCTAGAGCATTCCACAATGACATCTCAAGGTGTGAAAATCATTGCAGACGCTCAGGGTTTCTAAGATAGTGAGCATAGACAGTTCATATTTAAAGATGTTGTATTCATAGCATACACAAAAGGTGCAGGAATAATAGAGAATGTCTCAGAAAACATTGCATCACCGAGGTCTTTCAAGTACGTGAAGTGTGCTAAGACACGGAAGAGTGCAAAGTGTTTAACATATTTCTATCATGGAATTCGCTGGGATAATCCTGGCATACCCTATAAAGATATGGTGATGTCGCTTCCATTACTCAACCACAAGGACACAATCATCTACATGAAGGGGAAGGAGGAGAACTCATGGTTTTAACCAGATATTATGTCTCTGGTTTTCTTCAAGCTCTGGAGATATAATATTTGACATTCCTGCTATATATCTTTGGAAGCGGACACGGTCACGTGTCTCCTGCTCCCATAACACAATTCGTGCTACACGATAGGCGTAATTCCATGGAACCATTCTATATATTTAGTAATTTCCATCTTAAACTTAACATCGTTAATAGCACTCATCTTCAGCAAAACTAATGACATTTGTGACCTGCACAGCCTATATATACAATATAATTCTTGAGGTACAGTGTACTTTTTGAGGTACGATATAGTATTCTTGAGGTACAAATTGACTCTGATATTCCAGTGCAGAGATACTTTTAACATATACGCTACAACAGCGACAGTGGTCGAGAAGATTTTTTTTACAGTTTTTTCCCAGTAGCACTGGAATTTTTTTATAAATCTACGCTTAAAGCTAATGCAGAGGTACTTTTTTTACTACAACTGAAGTCCACAGTCCCAATAGCATCGCTTTTACAATAATTGTAATGGACTGTGCATACTTAGAATCTAATAACAAAGGCTTTTACAATAACAATTGTGATGAACTGTGAGCTTAAAAATTATTATAAATTGAATGTCTTGCGGCAGGTGAAAAACTAAAAACTTTTCTATTTACAAGATGCACATGGTGCATAGACATATGTATTTATAGGCTACGCACATGTTGCATATGAACAAATAAATAAATACACAAATATTTTTCTGTTTATGCTTTTTTAATATTTTTGTTTATGCTTTTTTCAACTTTTTTCTTTCATGCACATGGTGTGCATATATATACATTTTTTTCTTATTTATCCTTCTTTTCTCACATGTGCCTATGTGTATGTATATAAATGAATATATGGTACACATAAATACTTGCACCACACACACACACATAAAATTACTTACACTATGATAAAAGGGCCATACTAGTACTCTGCAGACAAACACTCTCTCCCTTTCTCTCACTCTCACTCAATCAGAGTCCCCCATCCCTTCTCTCACTACAAGTGAGTAGTGTGAGTACGGGAGAGTTTCAGTCTCGTCATCACAGATGACCCTTTTATTGTCATGAGGCGACAGGCCAATTTTAGACTGCAGCACAGTGTACGCTTCGTGTCCTCTCGATCGAATAGTCGCCTGCTGTACCGTATGCGGCGGTTGTGGTGGAGCACCGCGAACACCGTTGTACACGCACCGCAAAAAGTCCTCGACAGAGAGGGCTCTCGATGCTATATGACGCACACCCTTAGCCCGCCTCCGGGTGGCACCTTCCAATGTGCGATCTGCATACATTTTTGAGCGTAGACCTACAAACTCCACAATCGGCAATCCATTCGCCTCGTCCTTCATAACACTGATAATCTTCTGTTCTGTGGAACAATACCATAAGGATTATCGGCTGTGTATGAGAACGTGTCGAATTCATTACCATAGTACATCACTACTTCATATGGATCGCAGTTCTTCACCCAATAGATGAAGCTATCTCTATCCATATAAAATAATTTAGGATCTGCGAAATGAGTTTTCACAAACCCATAATGAAAGCAGTATACGTGGACTTTGTACAAGTCTAGTATGCACACACCCACTTAAATAGGTTTCATAAACTCTACTGCAGTCTTCGCCATCTCCATAGCGACGAAGTTCTTCTTGAATATAGTGACCCTCTTAAAATTTGGTCTGGCAATGCATTTTCTTACGCCATAACGCCCATCCCATTCGGTTCTAATCAAAATTTCACGTCTCTCCCTCAAATTCTCCGTTGTATTACCGAAAATTAAATTATTCATTAATTTGTAAAAATCTCTCCCAAAGTCACACGTTGCGGAAACTCTCTGTCTCGTATTCAAATTAATATACTCCTTCAACGAGGGGGACTGCTTGAAGGAGATAGACTGGGTGATTTTAACCAGCTCCATTCCCAAGTTGAGACACTGCTGGAGATTATGATAATGAGTAATGCATCTCCGCTTATTCCCCAGAATTGTCGTCAGTTTTGGAATGGAGCCTGCTCTAGCAACTAGTTGCTCTGGACACAGCAGCAAATCAGCCTGCAAATCATGCAAACTAATAGGGTACGTGAGCTCTGCTTCCACCACGTACCCTACCTCAGAATCAGCTGCCATACGCCCCTGATTTCTCCACTTAATCCGTTGCATTCGTCTTCGGCACCCATGGAAACTCACCAATCGGCAGTGATTGCTACTTAGTGTGCCATATAAGTTCTTTTCGTCCAGGTACATTATGTAACTCGAATCACGGGATACGATGAACTGGTCGCCCATTCTCGGGTTATTCGCCTTCGCTTACCTGTGGATACATTGACAAAGCCCCCACGGATCCCTCGCTCAAAGAAAAGAAGCATGTCAGCATCGGTCAATAATTCTTGAGCATTGTGTTCCAAGATAACCCAGGAGCCAAGTAATAAAAGGCAGGATCCAGAAAATATGTGGTCATGCATAGACTCTGGAATTTCTCGAAAACGTCCGCAAGCAAGTGCACGTCTGTGTCTAGGTAAAGCTGTGTGTACTCTCCTAGAGTGGAGATGTTGAATTTTCAACCATTGGTACATAGACGAACAAGAAGTGAACAAACAAGTTAAAATATGGACAAAAAGATAAATTTAAAATTTAAAAAATGGATACAGGTATATGAGAAACACAGGGATGGACACAAGCAGCAGAGTATCTACTAGGTAGCTTCTCACTAACGCTCTACATTTTGCAGACGAGCCACAGTGCTGTAAACTAAGAGCAAATCTGGAAGGTGGTTACATTTCAAGTGGAAGCAAGTTTTCTTTTACGTAATAGAAAGTTGCGAAGGTGTTGGCGAAACTTAATTCTAAGTAAGCCTCAGGTGCTGACGATAGTTCACGACGAAGTTTTGCATAAAGTAATACCTCAGTCCGTCCCCTTCCTCACACAACTATTCAACGATTGTCTAAGACTTGTAAGAGTTCCAGAGAATTGGAAAATCCAAGAGCAGTCGTGGAAGACAGGAACCAACTGGACTATAAGTCATAAAGGACTAATTGCCTCATTAATGGGGTGGCTAAGGTTCAGGAGTGACTTCTATGTAACCGATTGCAGGAATACAGGGAGATTCGGGCCTTCACCAATATCAGTTAGTCGTTATTAAATTCATATATTTACTTCAGAATCGACTTTATGTTTACATCTAATGAAATTGCTGTGTTCATGTAAATCATTCTTATGTGATCCACGAAATTCTTTTGCGTTAAGTAATTGTGATTCATCTCATTACAGTTACTCAACACAGAAGAATTTCGTGGATCAGACAAGAATGATTTGCACGAACACAGCAATTTCATTAGGTATAAATATCAAGTCTGTTCTGAAGTAAATATATGAATTTAATAATGACTAACTGGTATTGGTTAAGACCCCAAATCTCATTACAATTACTGTAGTAACTGTAGTTACGTGAATGTGAGTTTACCAGTACTAGCCCTAGGCGAAAGCTTTGAAATAAAACAGATGTTGTTTCATGTTACATTGCACAGAGCAGTTTAATGAAAATTTAAAATATCGCTCGGTAGGCAACATTCTAAAGGCGAATGAAGGTCTTTTGTTTCTATCCTTTTTTCACATTCTCATTCACTGCAGTTTTTAGGCCGATCTTGCCACACGTGGGTTTTGCATCACATCAGCTTCTCACCGATTCTAATCGCATATATTACTCGCAATAAAACACAATGCTGTTAAGACTTCAGCATCTATATATTGGACCAATGAAAAGTTTGAGTTTGAGTTGTCGAAGAATCCCGTTGCTATTTTGAAGTGAAGATGAAAACATTAAACAATAATATTTATCAGTGGTACGTCATTTAACACTGGAGCGCCAAGAAACCTGGTATAGGCATGCGTATTCAAATACAGAGATATGTAAACAAGCAGAATACGGTGCTGCGGTTGGCAACGCCTATGTGATCAAAAATATCCCGACACCCCCAAAAACATACGTTTTTCATATTAGCTGCATTATGGCGCCACCTACTGTCAGATACTCCATATCAGCGACCTCAGTAGTCATTACACATCGTGAGAGAGCAGAATGGGGCGCTCTGCGGAACACACAAACTTCGAACGTAGTCAGGTGATTGGATGTCACTTGTGTCATACGTCTGTACGAGAGATTTCCACACTCCTAAACAACCCTAGGTCCACTGTTTCCGGCGTGATAATGAAGTGGAAACGTGAAGGGGCACGTACAGCACAAAAGCGCACAGGTCGACCTCGTCTGTTGACTGACAGAGACCACTGAAAGTTGAAGTGGGTCGTAATGTGTAATAGGCAGACATCTATACAGACCATCACACAGGAATTACAATCTGCATCAGGATCCACTGCAAGAACTATGACAGTTAGGTGAGAGGTGAGAAAACGGATTTCATGGTCGAGCGACTGCTCATAAGCCGCACATCACGCCGGTAAATGCCAAACGAGGCCTCGCTTGATGTAAGGAACGTAAACATTGCACAGTTGAACAGTGAAAAAACATTATGTGGAGTGACGAATCACGCTACACAACGTGGCGATCCGATGGCGGGGTGTGGGTATGGCGAATGCCCGGTGAACGTCGTCTGCAGCATGTGTGTCGTGCCAACAGCAAAGTTCGGAGGTGGTGGTGTTATGGTGTGGTCATGCTTTTCATGGAGGGGGCTTGCACCCCTTGTTGTTTTGCGTGTCACTATCACAGCAGTCGAACATTTTCTGTATCCAGAAAGGCCCGTACAGGACCTGCAACATGCGGTCGTGCATTATCCTGCTGAAATGTAGGGTTTCGCAGGGATCGAATGAAGGGTAGAGCCACGGGTCGTAACACATCTGAAATGTAACACCCACTGTTCAAAGTGCCGTCAATGCAAACAAGAGGTGACGGAGACGTGTAACCAATGACACCCTATACCATCACGACGAGTGATACGCCAGTATGGCGATGATGAATACGCGCTTCCAATGTGCGTTCACCACGATGTCGCCAAACACGGGTGCGACAATCATGATGCTGTAAACAGAACCTGGATTTATCCGAAGAAATGACGTTTTGCCATTCGTACACCCAGGTTCGTCGTCGAGTACACCATCGTAAGCGCTCCTGTCTGTGATGCAGCGTCAAGGGTAACCGCAGCCACGGTCTCCGAGTTGATAGTCCAGGCTGCTGCAAACGTCGTCGAACTGTTCGTGCAGATGGTTATTGTCTTGCAAACGTCCCCATCTGTTGACTCTGGGATTGAGACGTGGCTGCACGATCCGTTACCACCATGCGGAAAAGATGCCTGTCATCTCGACTGCTAGTGATACGAGGCTGTTGGGATCCAGCATGGCATTCCGTATTACCCTCCTGAACCCACCGATTCCATATTCTGCTAACAGTCATTGGATATCGACCAACGCGAGCAGCAATGTCGTGATACGATAAACCGCAATCGCGATAAGCTACAATCCGACCTTTATAAAAGTCGGAAACGTGATTGTACGCATTTCTCCTCCTTAGACGAGGCATCACAACAACGTTTCACCAGGCAACGCCGGTCAACTGCTGTTTGTGTACGAGGAATAGGTTGGAAACGTTCCTCATGTCAGCACGTTGTAGGTGTCGCCACCGGCGCCATCCTTGTGTGAATGCTCTGAAAAGCTAATCATTAGCATATCACAGCATCTTCTTCCTGTCGGTTAAATTTCGCGTCTGTAGCACGTCATCCTCGTGGTGTAGCAATTTTAATGGCCAGTAGTGTAGAAATAATGGCTTGCTCTTGCCACATGTACTTGGTGGTACTAAACAACCTAAAAACATATGACTTGTAATAACTATGATCATTAGTCTGCGAAAAAATTCTGATGTAATTATGATCAGTGCGCCGTCATCAGTCACCAGCAGTGTGCTCCCTGCCGCCGTTGGATAAGCAGCTGCCAGCAGCAATTCGTATACTCCTAGCTCACTTATTTGTTACATAGTTTAATTCTTAATTTCTTTTCGTGTTTTTGGTAATTGCATTGTTTAATTCATAAATTTCGGGCGTATTATATTATTTGAGAGTTGTAGCATCGCGTTTTAGTACCTGAATAGTGTAAATTCGCGTAGTCGTCTGTCTTCTGTTTTTGTTTTGAACGGCTAGTGTCGGTTGGTCACAGCCAGTGTGCTCCCTGCCGCCGTTGGATAAGCAGCTGCCAGCAGCAATTCGTATACTCCTAGCTCACTTATTTGTTACATAGTTTAATTCTTAATTTCTTTGCGTGTTTTTGGTACTTGCATTGTTTAATTCATAAATTTCGGGCGTATTATAGTATTTGAGAGTTGTAGCATCGCGTTTTAGTACTTGAATAGTGTAAAATCGCGTAGTCTCCTTCCGCCGCCGAGCAGTGTGTCAGCAGTGCGCAAGTAGCAGCATTACTGCATTTGCTAGGCAATCTTATATTTTAATGCCAGTTTAAATTTTGTGTCGAGTTGTTTGTGCTCTCTGTAGATTAGTTCAGACGTTCTTTGCACAACAGTTTTTAGCATGGATAGGGACTGCAACTGCTGTGTTCGGATGCAGGATGAGTTGGCATCCTTTCGCTCCCAGCTTCAGGCAGTGTTGGCTTCGGTCACACAGCTTGAGGCTGTTGCCAATGGGCATCACTGTGGGGGTCCGGATGGTGGTTTGTCGGGGACGGCCAGCTCGTCCCACGCATCCCCCGATCGGACTACGACTGTGGCTGCCCGGGATACTGCCCACATTGAGGCTGACCCCTCACCTGTGGTAGATTGGGAGGTCGTCTCGAGGTGTGGCAGGGGGCGAAAGACATTCCGGAGGTCTGAACGGAAGGCCTCTCCAGTCTGTCTGATGAACCGGTTTCAGGCTCTGTCTCAGGCTGAGACTGATCTTCGACCGGACATGGCTGCTTGTCCTGTTCCAGAGGTTGCCCCGCAGTCTGCAAGATCCGGGCAGTCGCAGAGGGTGGGCTTACTGGTAGTTGGGAGCTCCAACGTCAGGCGCGTAATGGGGCCCCTTGGGGATATGGCAGCAAGAGAGGGGAAGAAAACCAATGTGCACTCCGTGTGCATACCGGGGGGAGTCATTCCAGATGTGGAAAGGGTCCTTCCGGATGCCATGAAGGGTACAGGGTGCACCCATCTGCAGGTAGTCGCTCATGTCGGCACCAATGATGTGTGTCGCTATGGATCGAAGGAAATCCTCTGTGGCTTCCGGCGGCTATCTGATTTGGTGAAGACTGCCAGTCTCGCTAGCGGGATGAAAGCAGAGCTCACCATCTGCAGCATCGTCGACAGGACTGACTGCGGACCTTTGGTACAGAGCCGAGTGGAGGGTCTGAATCAGAGGCTGAGACGGTTCTGCGACCGTGTGGGCTGCAGATTCCTCGACTTGCGCCATAGGGTGGTGGGGTTTCGGGTTCCGCTGGATAGGTCAGGAGTCCACTACACGCAGCAAGCGGCTACACGGGTAGCAGGGGTTGTGTGGCGTGGACTGGGCGGTTTTTTAGGTTAGATGGCCTCGGGCAAGTACAGAAAGGGCAACAGCCTCAAAGGGTGCGGGGCAAAGTCAGGACATGCGGGGACCAAGCAGCTATCAGTATTGTAATTGTAAACTGTCGAAGCTGCATTGGTAAAGTACCGGAACTTCAAGCTTTGATAGAAAGCACCGAAGCTGAAATCGTTATAGGTACAGAAAGCTGGCTGAAGCCAGAGATAAATTCTGCCGAAATTTTTACAAAGGCACAGACGGTGTTTAGAAAGGATAGATTGCATGCAACCGGTGGTGGCGTGTTTTGTCGCTGTTAGTAGTAGTTTATCCTGTAGTGAAGTAGAAGTGGATAGTTCCTGTGAATTATTATGGCTGGAGGTTACACTCAACAACCGAGCTAGGTTAATAATTGGCTCCTTTTACCGACCTCCAGACTCAGCAGCATTAGTGGCAGAACAACTGAGAGAAAATTTGGAATACATTTCACATAAATTTTCTCAGCATGTTATAGTCTTAGGTGGAGATTTCAATTTACCAGATTTACCAGGGACAGAGCATCGAGTGACATTATACTGAGTGCACTATCCGAAAATTACCTCGAGCAATTAAACAGAGAACCGATCCGTGGAGATAACATCTTGGACCTACTGATAACAAACAGAGCCGAACTTTTCGACTCTGTAAGTGCAGAACAGGGAATCAGTGATCATAAGGCCGTTGCAGCATCCCTGAATATGGAAGTTAATAGGAATATAAAAAAAGGGAGGAAGGTTTATCTGTTTAGCAAGAGTGTGGCTCTGAGCACTATGGGACTTAACATCTGTGGTCATCAGTCCCCTAGAACTTAGAACCACTTAAACCTAACGAACCTAAGGACATCACACACATCCATGCCCGAGGCAGGATTCGAACCTGCGACCGTAGCAGTCGCGCGGTTCCGGACTGTGCGCCTAGAACCGCGCAGCCACCCCGGCCGGCTTAGCAAGATTAATAGAAGGCAGATTTCAGACTACCTGACAGATCAAAACGAAAATTTCTGTTTCGACACTGACAATGTTGAGTGTTTATGGAAAAAGTTCAAGGCAATCGTAAAATGCGTTTTAGACAGGTACGTGCCGAATAAAACTGTGAGAGACGGGAAAAACCCACCGTGGTTCAACAACAAAGTTAGGAAACTACTGCGAAAGCAAAGAGAGCTTCACTCCAAGTTTAAACGCAGCCAAAACCTGTCAGACAAACAGAAGCTAAACGATGTCAAAGTTAGCGTAAGGAGGGCTATGCGTGAAGCGTTCAGTGAATTCAAAAGTAAAATTCTATGTATCGACTTGACAGAAAATCCTAGGAAGTTCTGGTCTTACGTTAAATCAGTAAGTGGCTCGAAACAGCATATCCAGGCACTCCGGGATGATGATGGCATTGAAACAGAGGATGACACGCGTAAAGCTGAAATACTAAACACCTTTTTCCAAAGCTGTTTCACAGAGGAAGACCGCACTGCAGTTCCCTCTCTAAATCCTCGTACAAACGAAAAAATGGCTGACATCGAAATAAGTGTCCAAGGAATAGAAAAGCAACTGGAATCACTCAACAGAGGAAAGTCCACTGGACCTGACGGGATACCAATTCGATTCTACACAGAGTACGCGAAGGAACTTGCCCCCCTTTTAACAGCCGTGTACCGCAAGTCTCTAGAGGAACGGAAGGTTCCAAATTATTGGAAAAGAGCACAGGTAGTCCCAGTCTTCAAGAAGGGTCGTCGAGCAGATGCACAAAACTATAGACCTATATCTCTGACGTCGATCTGTTGTAGAATTTTAGAACATGTTTTTTGCTCGCATATCATGCCGTTTTTCGAAACCCAGAATCTACTTTGTAGGAATCAACATGGATTCCGGAAACAGCGATCGTGTGAGACCCAACTCGCTTTATTTGTTCACGAGACCCAGAAAATATTAAATACAGGCTCCCAGGTAGATGCCATTTTCCTTGACTTCCGGAAGGCGTTCGATACAGTTCCGAACTGTCGCCTGATAAACAAAGTAAGAGCCTACGGAATATCAGACCAGCTGTGTGGCTGGATTGAAGAGTTTTTAGCAAACAGAACACAGCATGTTGTTATCAATGGAGAGGCGTCTACAGACGTCAAAGTAACCTCTGGCGTGCCACAGGGGAGTGTTATGGGACCATTGCTTTTCACAATATATATAAATGACCTAGTAGATAGTGTCGGAAGTTCCATGCGGCTTTTCGCGGATGATGCTGTAGTATACAGAGAAGTTGCAGCATTAGAAAATTGTAGCGAAATGCAGGAAGATCTGCAGCGGATAGGCACTCGGTGCAGGGAGTGGCAACTGACTCTTATCATAGACAAATGTAATGTATTGCAAATACATAGAAAGAAGGATCCTTTATTGTATGATTATATGATAGCGGAACAAACACTGGTAGCAGTTACTTCTGTAAAATATCTGGGAGTATGCGTACGGAACGATTTGAAGTGGAATGATCATATAAAATTAATTGTTGGTAAGGCGGTTACCAGGATGAGATTCATTGGGAGCGTCCTTAGAAAATGTAGTCCATCAACAAAGGAGGTGGCTTACAAAATACTCGTTCGACCTATACTTGAGTATTGCTCATCAGTGTGGGATCCGTAACAGATCGGGTTGACGGAGGAGATAGAGAAGATCCAAAGAAGAGCAGCGCGTTTCGTCACAGGGTTATTTGGTAACCGTGATAGCGTTACGGAGATGTTTAGCAACCTCAAGTGGCAGACTCTGCAAGAGAGGCGCTCTGGATCGCGGTGTAGCTTGCTGTCCAGGTTTCGAGAGGGTGCGTTTCTGGATGAGGTATCGAATATATTGCTTCGACCTACTTATACCTCCCGAGGAGATCACGAATGTAAAATTAGAGAGATTCGAGCGCGCACGGAGGCTTTCAGACAGTCGTTCTTCCCGCGAACCATACGCTACTGGAACAGGAAAGGGAGGTAATGACAGTGGCACGTAAAGTGCCCTCCACCACACACCGTTGGGTGGCTTGCGGAGTATAAATGCAGATGTAGATGTAGATGTAGATGAAATACCTACAATTATACCTGTTACTCCGTATATTGTAAACTGTAACGATCCTACCACACTTCCCTGGGCTACTCCTGAAATTACCTTTACATCTGTCGACTTTCTTCCGTTAAGAGCGACGTGTTGAGTTCTCTATGCAAGGAAGTCTTGAATCTAGTCTCATTGTCAAATCTAGTTCCGTACTCGGCAAGCTCGTAAACGACAGTGCCAGACGGTGTCAAATGCCGTCCTAAAGTCTAGGAACACTTCATCAACCTGAAAGCTGGTGCCTACAGCACTGTGGATCTTGTGAAGGAACGGAAGAGCTGAGTTCCGCATCTCTGCGGAATCCCTGTTGATTTTACGCAGGAGATTTTCATTCTCCAAAAACGTCATAATATGTGAGCATGAAGCATGTTTCATAATTTTGCAACAGATTGACGTCAGCGATATCGATCAATAGTTGTGTGCATCTGTCCTACGACCCTTCTTGAAATCGGAAATGACCTTCGCTATTTTTCCAATCGCTAGGTACCGTTTGCTGCTCCAGTGACCTACAACAAACTGCTGTTAGTAGGGAAGAAAGTTCTTTGTCATAATCTTTGTAGAATCTTACAGGTGTCTCATCTGGTCTTGATACATTTCCGCTGCTGGGCGATTGTAGTTGCTTTTCTCTTCCATTATTACTTATCACAGTGTCTGCCATTTCGATGTTCGTAATGTTCGTACGATGATTGAAAGGAGGGACTGTATTATGCCCTTCCACGGTGAAACAATTTCGCAAGACCCAATCTAGTATTTCGGTGTTCTCTGTGTCATCTTTCGTTTCGATGCCAGTATGGTCCCTGAGTGCCTGTATAGATATTCCGATCCGAGTATTGATTTTGCGTAAGACTGGAAACTCTTAGAGTTTTTATTCTGATCGTTTCGCAAAATTTTACTTTCAAAGCCGTTAATTGCTTATCTCATTGGCTTCCTTACGCTTATTTTCGCTTCGTGCGACTTTTGTTTGTCAGCTAAGTTTTAACTTCTCTTGAATCTGTGCTGAAGCTCTGTTTGTTTAAGTAGCAGGTTTCCAACGCGTTATTAAACCATTTCCCGATATTATTAATAATGAAATCAGAAAGCCAGGCATTTCAATTTTTACTGTCGTAGCAAACGGTAAGCGTTAATTAATTAGCTTAGTCGGTCGAACCGCACTGCATAACACACCGAGACGCGCTCGCCTTCCTGACTAACTTCCGTGCGCTCATCACTGACTATTTGTTGTTTTATGGCCATAGCTCTAGATTGATGCAGTCCTGACCAACGGTTAAACGGAGAAATTCGATCTAACCGACGTCCTCTGTGCTGGTCTGACCTTATTAACAGTTTGATTTCTCCACCCTGTAGAATGACACAGTGACTTGAACGCCTTGCACACGCGACGCAGCAAAGCCGAACTGTACTGCGGGTTGCCGAATTGCCAGGTATTAGATGAGCAGCTTCAAGTTTAACCGAGTTTGCATTGCTTAAGTGCAAAACTGATTTCGCAAAAGAAAGTAAAAATAACATTTTACGCCGAAGAACAGATTACCTAACATACAGCGTATTCGAAACGTACGAAATAGGTCTGTCAGTTAGGTGTAGCGAAAGTAGCTTCAGAACCAAATGGAGTTACCAACAACTTAAACACAGTTGTGCTCGCTACTGTTAATAATGGTGTGACATTGCTCAGTGAATATCTGTGTGTTTTAAAAGGGGCAATGAGAGCGTTTCCGTTTGAGGGGTTTGCCGCAGCGTATATTCAGCGTAGCACGACTACGATACGGTTACATAAGCGCCAACATACAGGCAAGGATTAGTGTGAACTATGGCGACGTTGTTACCAAATACGTCCGAAGAGGACCAACGTGCTGTTATTCTTTTCACGGCTGCAGAGGAACAAACACCGGTAGGCGTCCGTCGGTGAATAAAGAAATGGGGCAGCATGTCTGTAGCCAAATGGTGCTGCTGCTTCATGATAACACACGTCCCCGTATCACAAATATCTTGACGCAGAGGCCACGCCAACTCGAGTGGAAGACATTCTAGCATCCGCCCTACTAGCCTGGTCTCTCCCAACGCTTTTGTCACGCCTTCGGTGGTTTAAAAAAGGCCCTTTAGGGTCGGATGAGGATGTGAAGCAGGCAGTTATCGGCTTCTTAAAGCAGGAGAACGCGGTGTTTTACCAAACGGGTATCTTCAACCCGGCGCATTGCCTGGATGACTACTGCAATGCTCACTGCGGTTTTGCCTATTGGCGTACCGATTCTGAACTGTGTGGCCCTCTGTACGCCACTCGAACGGAAACTTTATGATCACTCCTTATGTTTTTGCCCCAGTGCTCTTTGTGCGTCAACACCTAAGTGATAAAACTGCAAACAGCAAAACTTCCCAAAAGAATAATTCAAATATGCTTATTTTGATTATCTGAATTCTCACCAGTCTGACCTATATACACTACTGGCCATTAAAACTGCTACAACATGAACAAATGTAGATGATAAACGGGTAATCATTGGACAAATATATTATACTAGAACTGACACGTGATTACATTTTCACGCAATTTGGTTGCGTAGATCCCGAGAAATCAGTACCCAGAACAACTACCTCTGGCCGTGATAACGGCCTTGATACGCCTGGGCATTGAGTCAAACAGAGCTTGGATGGCGGGTACAGGTACAGCTGCCCATGCAGCTTCAACACGATACCACAGTTCATCAAGAGGAATGAGTGGCGTATTCTGACGAGCCAGTTGTCGACCGCCATTGACCAGACGTTTTCAATTGGTGAGAGATCTGGAGAATGTGGTGACCAGGGCAGCAGTCGAACATTTTCTGTATCCAGAAAGGCCCGTACAGGAGCTGCGACATGAAGTCGGGCATTATCCTGCTGAAATGTAGGCTTTCGCAGGGATCGAATGAAGGGTAGAGCCACGGGTCGTAACACATCTGAAATGTAACGTCCACTGTTCAAAGTGCCGTCAATGCGAACAAGAGGTGATCGAAACGTGTAACCAACGGCACTCCATACCATCACACCTTGTGATACGCCAGTATGGCGATGACGAATACACGCTTCCAATGTGTGTTCACCGCGATGTCGCCAAACACGGGTGCGACCATCATGATGCTGTAAACAGAACCTGAATTCATACGAAAAAATGACATTTTGCCATTCGTGCACCCAGGTTCGTCGTTGAGTACACCATCGCAGGCGCTCCTGTCTGTGATTCAGCGTCAAGGGTAACCGCAGCCACGGTCTCCGAGCTGATAAACCATGCTGCTGCAAACGTCGTCGAACTGTTCATGCAAACGGTTGTTGTCTTGCAAACGTCCCCATCTGTTGACTCAGGGATCGAGACGTGGTTGCACGATTCGTTACAGCCATGCGGATAAGATGCCTGTCATCTCGACTGCTAGTGATACGAGGCCGTTGGGAACCAGCGGCGTTCCGTATTACCCTCCTGAACCCACCGATTCCATATTCTGCTAACAGTCATTGGATCTCGACCAACGCGAGCAGCAATGTCGCGATACGATAAACCGCAATCGCGATAAGCTACATTCCGACCTTTATCAAAGTCGGAAATGTGATGGTACGCATTTCTCCTCCTTACACGAGGCATCACAACAACGTCGCACCAGGCAACGCCGTTCAACTGCTGCTTATGTATGAGAAATCTGTTGTAAACTTTCCTCATGTCGGCACGTTGTAGGTGTCGCCACCGTCGCCAAACTTGTGTGAATGCTCTGAAAAGCTAATCATTTGCATATCACAGCATCTTCTTCCTGTCGGTAAATTTCGCGTCTGTAGCACGTCATCTTCGTGGTGAAGCAATTGTAATGGCCAGTAGTGTAGGTCTGTCAGTTAGGTGTAGCGAAACTAGATTCAGAACCAAATGGAGTTACCAACAACATAAACACAGTTGTGTGCGCTACTGTTAATAATGGTGTGACAATGTTCAGTGAATGGCTGTAGGTTTTAGAAGGGGCAATGAGAAAGTTTCCGTTTGAAGATTTTGCCGCAGCGTATATTGGGCATAGCACGACACCGATGCGGTTACATAAGCGCCAACATACATGCAAGGAACAGTGTGAACTATGGTGACGTTGTTACCAAATGCGTCCGAAGAGGACCAAAGTTCTGTTATTCTTTTCATGGCTGCAGAAGGACAAACACCGGTAGACGTCCGTCGGTGAATAACGAAATGGGGTAGCATGTCTGTAGCCAAGTGGTGCTAGTGCTTGATGATAACGCACGTGCGCGTATCACCAATATCGTGACGCAAAGGCCACGCCAAATCGAGTGGGGGGCATTCGAGCATCGACCCTAAGGGCCTGGTCTCTCTCCACGCTTTTGTCACGCCTTCGGTGCCTTAAAAAGGCCTTGAAGGTTCGGATGAGGATGTGAAGCAGACAGTTACGGGCTTCTTAACGCAGGAGGAGACGGTGTTTTACCAAACGGGTATCTTCAACCTGGTGCTTTGTCGGAATGATTACCGCAATGCTCACTGCGGTTTTGCCTATTGGCGTACCGATTCTGAACTGTGTGGCCCTCTGTACGCCACTCGAACGGAAACTTTTTGACCACTCCTTATGTTTTTGCCCCAGTGCTCTTTGTGCGTCAACATCTAGGTGATAAAACTGCAAACAGCAAAACTTCTCAGAAGAATAATTCAAATATGCTTATTTTGATTATCTGAATTGTCACCAGTCTGATCTATATATTTTCTGCGGCAGTCATTTCAGGCAATCTCATAAACCCCAGAACTATTATATCTACTGTATTCGACCTTTTAATTATGCCTGTACCTAAAGCAACATTCATTGGAATAAGGAATGTTTGACGGATATTTTTCTTTTTAACTTTCAGCCGAAACGCGGCACTCTGTGATAACTTGGCCTGAAACTATTTTGATCAGATGGCATTAACGCTGTGGCCGAACTAATAATGCCCTCCCCAGAAAGTTGTTTGTATCTGACGAGAGTATGAGGGACAGTCAAATGAAAACTGAACACAACGGGACCATAGCATAGTTCCTTTCAAAAGCAGTCATCACACGCGTTAAGACATTTATCCCACTGGGAGACGAGACTATCAATTCCTTTATCGTAGAATGCGGTCGGCCGCCCACGGATCCACAACCGAACCCACTCTTGTATTGCCTCGTCCGACTGAAACCGATGTCCAGGCATGTCTTTCTTCAGGTCGCCAAAGATGTGAAAATCACACGGTGAAAGTTCCGGTCCTTATGGGGGATGCTACAGTGTTTCCCGACCAAATCGCTGAAGCGTTGGCTTCGACCAATTGGCTGTGTGTAAGCGGGCGTTATCGTGCAACAGGATGATTCCCCCCGACAACATTCGACAGCCCGAGGGCAAACGGCAATGCCAGCAGTAGAAATATACAACATCTCCCCCGCCAACGAAATCCAAAGCTCTTCATACAAGTTCCGGTAAGGACATTATGTTTTTCTTCTTCGACCGTAGGGACCCTTTGTTCGTCGAGTTCCTCTAGCGTGGAACCACAATCAATGAGAAACTGTCTAGGAATGCTGTCGTACGAAATCATACTGTTACACGGTAACACCCGCAGCCGT
Organism: Schistocerca nitens; assembly: GCF_023898315.1. Classification (NCBI taxonomy): domain Eukaryota; kingdom Metazoa; phylum Arthropoda; class Insecta; order Orthoptera; family Acrididae; genus Schistocerca; species Schistocerca nitens. The sequence continues at coordinate 371,226,977 of NC_064618.1, forward strand.
ACTGTCAATCAGACAAAGACTACACTCAGCGATTTGGTAGAGGAACACGGTAACATTCAGTGGGCGAGTATTAGAATGCAAATGCAAAGTGTGGCGCTCGAACCCAACCTAGTATTAGGACTGTATCTATCCCCTTAGCTTCCTTCACCTCTGGCAATTACTTGTTGTGAAGCATGCCAGGCTACACCGTGGTTCGCGGTCCCAGTTAAATGGTTGGTCCTCCTATAAGTGGCTGGGTGAATCAGCTCCAACGCGGGATGGAATATCACATCCACTAGCGCTGTGCCTGGTAAACCACTACAGAACACAAAACCACAAACGAGCTGAGGATAGCTTTATTTGTGCTATAAATCGTTTGGAAGCTCTCATTTGTTGCGAATTATATTTGATCGTTTACTATACGATGGAATCTAAAAGTTGAGTACACTCAAGATATGTGGTTATATTACCGGGACAGCACTTCAGGAGGGTTACGGAAGAAGACTGACTGTAGACATTTGCAGTGCTGCAGTGTCCGAAACCTGTACCTACGAAAGTTCAGAAATTGAAGATAGGTTTTTTTTTTTAACTGAAATGTTGAGAATTGGAAGTACGTGACCTTTTCAACGTTTGTATAATAACACCTAGATCACCAAAGCGTCATGTTCGACTATGTTCCTGGTTGCATTACGTGTCCCCACCTCTCGCCATACGAGGATACGTCCAGCACGTCGAGTATGATCGTAGCGGTGGTGGTCCAAGTATGATGGTGTCAGGAGGATTAATGTTGCATGTGCGTACTGATCTCGAAATGTTTGAACACGGTACACTCACCGGTCAACGTTGTTATGAGACTGTACTCCTTCCCAATGCGCATCTTTTCAGGGATGCATTCGGCCCTGACTTCATTTTTATGGACGACAATGAGCGAAAGTATCGAACAGTGCAGATGAAGGAGCTCTTAGACCGAGAGGTTATTTGGAGAATGGGCTGGTCTGCTCGTATCTCTTAGTTAAATCCTGCTGATCGAGAGTGGGTTGCGATGGAGGGATGTATTTCAGCACGTCCACATGCTTAAACAACAATCCAGCATTGTCAGCCGCGCTAGTGGGGGAATGGAACTCCCTACCACAAGAAGCCCTTACCGGCGTTGTGTCCAGCATGGGAGCACGTTGCAGAGCATGCACTACCGTCCGTGGTGATCGCAAACTCCTGCCTTCTGTAATGTCCAGGAAACCATCATTTGTCTCATTGCATATTTCTTTCAGTTGCTTCTGTACTATACTCTAGCAGTTATTTCTACCTATGGTTCGAAAAATGGTTCAAATAGCTCTGAGCACTATAGGACTTAATATCTGAGGTCATCAGTCCCCTAGAACTTAGAACTACTTAAACCTAAGTAACCTAAGGACATCACACACATCCATGCCCGAGGCAGAATTCGAACCTGCGACCGTAGCAGTTGCGCGGTTCCGGAATGAAGCGCCTAGAACCGCTCGGCCACCGCGGCCGGCACCTATGGTCCGTGTTTCATAGAGTTACGTTAGTTGGCAATGACATATCATACGAAAGTAACTTTCGTCCATAAGTTTTGCACGCCAGTACATATAGGCGTTCGTTTTATGTCATCATTTGCCCGCACGATATTTACAAAATATATATTTTCTGGCACGAGAGTATCACTAGAACTGGTAACTGAGTGGAACAACGAAACCGCATAGCAGGGTGATCACTGTTGGTGTACTTAACAGTAACTGTTCATTTTAATGAGACTACTGCACAACCTCAATTGACACAAGCGGTCGTTATACTGCCTTAAGGATTCTTGAAACGAATCTGAAGCAAATTCAGAAACTAAAGTGAATCCATAATCCCACACTCAAAATCCGTAATCTGCAAGTTTATGAACATCAACAGGACAGGATCGTTGTGTTGTTAATCAGTTAATAAGCCTTTTACTGGTGCTACATTTGACGGTGGCGTCACAGATTGTAGGGCTTTGAATGTGGATAGAGGTGGGGTAGACCTATCTAAGGGGTGGCTTAGGTCACTTGTATGTCCATGATCGGCCTGGACTGGGTCGCATTCTCTGCTGGCTGTCATGACCACAGCTGATTTCTATGACGAACCAGGTGATCCTGTTTCCTGTTCAGCAGCGACTTCAAACATCAGTGCCCCCCCCCCTCCCCGCCCTCAACCTCTTCTCCCCCCCCCCCCCCACTCGCCCTCACCATCGACGGGCTGTGCAATTCCGGATTGCTCACACATGGGAGCCTGTCTCATACAAGAGATGATAACTTTTTGGTACGGGTCAAGTAACGTACTGAACCTGTGTCTGTACAGGATTTTAACCACGCTTTGTCCCAAGATGTTTGACATCCATCCTACACGTGAGAAATCTCAGAGCTCTTTCACCACACATCTCCCTGAAATGGACCGTCAGGATCGATGTGCACAGGCCCCAAAGGTACTCAACATTTGGCAAGCGAGAGAAACATTGCCCTGGGGGTGTTTAGTTTAGGGCACAAGTGTGGTAGGGCCGAACAGTGTACTCATTTACGGACTAAATTCTGGACCATTAACTGTAGCGTCATTTCTAGCACCTACATTCTTGCTCCAGTTTAATGTATGGAGCAATTGGAGGTTCAAGGGGTGGACCGACACATAATGCAGCACTCTCTCTCTTAAATTGGTGCAGGCCGCAGTGGCCGAGCGGTTCTAGGCGCTTCAGTGCGGAACCGCGCTGCTGCTACAAACGCAGGTTCGAATCCTGCCTCGGGCATGGATGTGTGTGATGTCCTTAGGTTAGTTAGGTTTAAGTAGTTCTAAGTCTAGGGGACTGATGACCTCACGTGTTGAATCCCGTAGTGCTTAGAGCCATTTGAACCATTTTTTTTTAATTGGTAAGAGTACACGTATATTGCCGTCTCTGGTGTTCATATGGTGGTGAAAAGAAAAGAATAACCGATACAGCAGATATTCCATTTTTGGCAGGTGCCGTAGCCACCAGTTGATGACAACAGTAAACTAAGTAGCATCTCTCACTGTGTGGCTGTGTTTATCTCACAAGCAGTAATGGGAAATTCATTCAAGGTCCGACGGAAGCACAGACTACCAGCATCTTCTTTTCCATTTCCAATAGTTACTTTAGACGTCTGTGCGCTATTGGATTCTCTGTGCCATTCCTGTTTTTATGGAATAGGGTAGTCCCATCTCATACAGCGAAGCGTCAACTACTAACGTGGGAAACTTTCTGGGTGTGAATATTGCGTGGTATAGTGAGCGGGAGGTAGTGTTGGTGTCGACAAAAATGTGTGTTATTGTGTGTTGTAGAGAGGTTATCCGGAACCCCAGAGCAACATGGACGGGCTTTAAAATAGCTTACACATTCACGAAGTGAATCGAACACCGAATCGGGAACCGTAATGAAGTCAATGTAGGCGCGAGCTAAAATCAGTAATACTAGTTTCCAAGCCTGTAGCCGGCCGAAGTGGCCGTGCGGTTAAAGGCGCTGCAGTCTGGAACCGCAAGACCGCTACGGTCGCAGGTTCGAATCCTGCCTCGGGCATGGATGTTTGTGATGTCCTTAGGTTAGTTAGGTTTAACTAGTTCTAAGTTCTAGGGGACTAATGACCTCAGCAGTTGAGTCCCATAGTGCTCAGAGCCATTTGAACCATTTTTTTTTTCCAAGCCTGTGAACGTAACAGAAAGAAGGCCCTTCATGATTGTCCTGGCGCTAGGCTGTAACATTACTAGAAGCTTCATTCAGTAACTGCAGCGATGGCCAGTGAGCTGGACCAGAATACTTATCAGCTGTTTGTAGGAGGATGTGACGATTTTACTTGCCTCGCACTTCAGGCGAACGCAGTCGATAAACTGAAGGCGCCAAAGTCACCCACATATCATCAGAATCGGCGCCAGAATCACAAAATTATAGAATACTCTCCTCTCAAAAATATGTAAAGTAAATACCTACATGGCGGGATGTATTGTCTAATTACAGACACATGCATCCTACGGGTCATTCACAGTCTACAGCCAGAGCAGCTAGTTTAGGTGGATGGCGTTCTTACACGTTACTTTCATCAGACTCTTCTGATGGCATGCTTATGCAGGCGAGGCAGCCGCGTCTGAAACCTTACAAAGAGGCCTGAAATGATGAAAGTGTGAGGTGTTTATAGTGCCACTGCCAGTCTTGCCTCCCTAGAAGTGGCAAGCAGCGTACTATCATTTTTATTGTAGCAGTTTATTATCATATTATTGTTGTTACTCGTCAGTAGCACCAATAACAGTACACTTTGTTTTTATTCCGGTTATCTTGCTATCAGTACTGTTTCGCATAGATTAGTCTAGTTCTGTTTAGCGAATTTATTTTCCCGTCGCCAGTCGATTATTTAATGACCGCTGCAAAGCTCACTGGCCTTGGTCACTAAACCTCCCTCCACCCTGGAGGTACCTGCTGCTTTCACTTCTGGAAACCTGCGCTCCTACACCAGCACACTTCGCTATTCTCTGTTCCCTCGCTAGCGCTGACGCAGAGTCAGTAATATCCAGATTCATTGCGAGCCTTGCACCTGAACGTATCAAGCTCATCCACATTGCACTCCAAATGTCCAACTGCCAGCTCATCTTGAGGAGTTCCGGCATACATTTCGAGACATAGACATCCATGTAATACTTCTGTCGAGACCTAGCTTCTCGCTTCCCACGCCCGGGTTCCCGGGTTCGATTCCCGGCGGGGTCAGGGATTTTCTCTGCCTCGTGATGACTGGGTGTTGTGTGCTGTCCTTAGGTTAGTTAGGTTTAAGTAGTTCTAAGTTCTAGGGGACTGATGACCATAGATGTTAAGTCCCATAGTGCTCAGAGCCATTTGAACCATTTTTAGACCTAGCTGAAACTAAGTTGTTTTTGTTGTTGTCTTCAGTCCAGAGACTGGTTTGATGCAGCTCTCCATGCTACTCTATCCTGGGCAAGCTTCTTCATCTCCCAGTACCTACTGCAACCTACGTCCTTCTGAATCTGCTTAGTGTATTCAGCTCTTGGTCTCCCTCAACGATTTTTACCCTCCATGCTGCCCTCCAATGCTAAATTGGTGGTCCCTTGATGCCTCAGAACATGTCCTACCAACCGATCCCTTCTTCTAGTCAAGGTGTGCCACAAATTTCACTTCTCCCTAATTCTATTCAATACCTCCTCATTAGTTACGTGATCTACCCATCTAATCTTCAGCGTTCTTCTGTAGCACCACATTTCGAAAACTTCTATTTTCTTCTTGTCCAAACTATTTATCGTCAACGTTTCACATCCGTACATGGCCACACTCCATACAAATACTTTCAGAAACGACTTCCTGACTCTTAAATCTATACTCGATGTTAACAAATTTCTCTTCTTCAGAAACGCTTTCCTTTCCATTGCCAGTCTACATTTTACATCCTCTCTAGTTCGGCAATCGTCAGTTATTTTGCTCCCCAAATAGCAAAACTCATTTACCACTTTAAGCTTCTCATTTCCTAATCTAATACCCTGAGCATCACCCGATTTAATTCGACTATTTCCACAAATTCAATAAATCTAGATGGCTACATCTTTTAAGATACGGCAGCTGTAACAGACGAAGGGGTGGAGCAGGGGCGTGCAGAGGCTCTGATTTATCACCTGCTGTGCTACACACATCCGACAATAATGAAGATAAACAAGTGGGATATATTTTCACAGAGATCAAATCCCTAAACAGAAAGTGTCTGATTACAAATCTCCTAAAGTAGGCGGGTTTGCCTGCTTCGAAACTGCTTTTTCAAGTCTCGTATCGACACACTAGCAGATAATTATAGCTGGTGACAATAACATAAATTTTATATACAGTAGCCCTTCCAGTGTGAAATTTAAGCCGATGTTTTCTTCTTCTAACGTGTCGCTACTTCAGTTTGCTCCTGGCTATCATACGAACAATAGTCATGCTGCACTGAAACTAATAAAAATATACAATGAATTTATTTTTGATGAACGGGAAACTAAAAAAGTTTTTTATCATACCTTGAGATGCACGGCATATGTCAATGTGCTATTCAAATTGTACCCACACTGCAGTGAGTATGTCTTGAGTTACAGTTTTTTTTTTTTTACTTTATTGTAATTTTAAAGCCTGTACAACAGGCAGGCTGTCAGCAGCACACTATGCTGCTCTTCAGCCATAGAATATACAAGCAGTAGAAACAGGAGAAAACATAAAAGTTACAAAAGGTGGGCAATAAAACAGGAGACACAGAGAGACACACACGGAGCCGTTCACACTCGTCGAGAATCCACACTGCTAACAGATGACACGACGCACAAACACTGAAGATGACGATGGCACTGGTGAACGAGGGAGTGCGACGGTGAACACGGAACACTAAACATGACGGCACACACGAAACACTGATGGCGGTGATCTCCGGCGCGCGAATGTCCACTTAGCGTGTGCGAGTCCGGGGACCTGCCAAGAGGGGAACAGGGGTGAGGTGGGGGAGAGGGGAGAAAAAGGATGCCAATGGCGGAGGAGACGGGGGCAGGAGGAGAGGGACAGGGGAGGGGAGGCCCGGGGGAGGAGGGGAGAGAAAAGGAGGAGGGAGGGAAAAAGGGAGAGAAGGGAGGGAGGGCGCCCAGAGGAGCAGGCACAGGAGGAGGGCGGGAGAATCAAAGTTGGTAGGAGGGGTAGATGGAGGGGAGGAGGGCATCATCAGGGAGGGGGAGCTGGCGGAAGCCACCTTGGGAGAGGGTAAGGAGGGTGGACAGATGGAGACTGGGCGGGACGTGGGAATACAGGCGCGGCAGCGGGCGGGGGTGGGAGAGGAGCGGGGAGACGAGCGGGTGTGGAGGGTCGAGTTTACGGGAGGTGTACAGGATACGTATCCTTTCAAGGAAAAGGAGGAGGTGGGGGAAGGGGATGAGATCATACAGGATCCGCGTGGGGGAGGGGAGACGGATGCGATAGGCGAGGCGGAGAGCATGGCGTTCAAGGAGTTGGAGGGATTTATAAAAGGGAGGGGGGGTGGAGATCCAAGCCGGATGGGCATAACAGAGGATAGGGCGTATGAGGGATTTATAGGTGTGGAGGATGATGGAGGGGTCCAGACCCCACGTACGGCCGGAGAGGAGCTTGAGGAGACTGAGTCGGGAGCGTGCCTTGGCTTGGATTGTCCGGAGGTGGGGAGTCCAGGAGAGGCGACGGTCAAGGGTGACGCCAAGGTACGTAAGGGTGGGAGTGAGGGCGATAGGACGGCCATAGATGGTGATGTAGAAATCAAGGAGGCGGAAGGAAGGGGTGGTGTTGCCTACAATGATCGCCTGGGTTTTGGAGGGATTGACCTTGAGCAACCACTGGTTGCACCAAGCGGTGAACCGGTCAAGATGGGATTGGAGAAGGTGTTGGGAGCGCTGCAGGGTGGGGGCAAGGGCAAGGAAGGCGGTGTCATCGGCAAACTGGAGAAGGTGGACGGGGGCTGGCGGCGGCGGCATGTCCGCCGTGTACAAAAGGTACAGAAGGGGGGAGAGGACGGAGCCTTGGGGCACACCGGCAGAGGGGAAAAAGGTGTAGGAATCTGCGTTATGGATGGTGACATAGGAAGGACGGCGGGAGAGAAAGGAGCCGATCAGACGGACGTAGTTAATGGGAAGGGCAAAGGTTTGGAGCTTGAAGAGGAGACCGGATTGCCATACGCGGTCATAGGCACGTTCGAGGTCCAGGGAGAGGAAGATTGCGGAGCGACGGGAATTAAGCTGTTCGGAAAGGAGATGAGTGAGGTGAAGGAGAAGGTCGTTGGAAGAGAAGGACGGCCGAAAGCCACACTGGGTAACGGGAAGAAGGCGGTGCTGGCGGAGATGCTGGTGGATGCGGCGGGTGAGGATAGATTCCAGGACCTTGCTGAAGACCGAGGTAAGGCTGATGGGGCGGTAGGAGGAGACGGCGGACGGTGGTTTGCCGGGTTTAAGGAACATGAGGATACGGGAGGTTTTCCACAGGTCGGGGTAGTAACCGGTGGACAGGACTACATTGTAGAGCCTGGCCAGGGTGGAGAGGAAAGAGACAGGAGCTTCACGAAGGTGATGGTAGGTGACACGATCGTGACCAGGAGCGGTGTTGCGTTTCGTGCGGAGTGTAGCAATGAGATCCTGTGTAGTGATAGGGGCATTGAGTTCCGTGTGTGCAATGTTGTCCAAGTACTGGAAACCAGGAGCGAGGGGAGGGGAAGAGGTGTCAGTTCGATCGCGGATATCCGGGAAGAGGGAGTAATCGAACTGGGGATCATCGGGGATGGAAAATACATCGGAGAGGTAGGAGGCAAAGTGATTGGCCTTACTAAGGGAGTCAGGGAAAGGGCGATCATCATGGAGAAGAGGATAATAGGGGGAGGGTTTAGTTCCGGTAAGGCGACGGAAGGCCGACCAGAACTTGGACGAGTTGATTGGTAGGGTAGCATTTAAGCGGGTGCATATCTGCCGCCAGTCCCGGCGTTTCTTAGCCGCGAGCAAATTACGAATGTGTCGCTGGAGTTGCCGGTGGCGTCGTAGTGTGTCCGGGTCACGCGTGCGGAGGAAGGCACAGTAGAGACGACGGGATTCACGGAGGAGGAGAACGGCCTGTGGGGGCAAGGTAGGACGGGGGGGGGGGGGGGTGGATGGCGACAGTAGGGACGTGGGCCTCCACGGCCTCAGACAAGGTCTGCTGGAGAAAGGAGGCGGCTTGGGTGACATCGTCCGGGTGGTGGTAGGTGAGAGGGTGGCTATCGACCTGGGTGGAAAGGGTATCCCGGTAGGCATTCCAGTCGGCGCGGGAATAGTCGTGGACATACTTAGGGGGAGGGTCAGTACGAGGGTCGGGGCGAGGGCGACGACCGTCCGAAACGGTGAGGAGGACAGGGAGATGGTCGCTACCAATAGGCTCCAGGACATCCACCGTTATGCGGCCAAGGAGGTTGGGGGAGGAGAGGATAACATCAGGAGTGGAGTTGGATTCGGGACGGGTGTGCTGGGGGATGGGAATGAGGTCGCCTTGAAGGGAGGAGAGGAACCGATGCCACCGCCGTAACTGGGCGGCGGAACGACTATGGATGTTGAGGTCGGCGGCGATCACGTAGGAGGAGAAGGTACGGTCAATGTGGGAGAGGAAGTCGAAGGGAATAGGGGCGTTAGGGCGGACATAGATGGTGGCGCAGGTAACGGTAAGGCCAGGGAAGAAGAGACTAAGGATCAGGTGTTCGGTGGGGTCGGGAAGGAGAGGTTGGAGCCGAACGGGGATCTGGCGATGGTGCCCAATGGCAACTCCGCCACGCGCAATTGGGAGGGGATTGTCGGAGCGGTGGAGGAGGTAGGGCGAAGTGTGGACGGTGTGGTGGGGTTGGAGGAAGGTTTCATTAAGGAGGAAGGCGTCCACGCGGTGGGAGGCAAGGGTATGGAGAAAGAGGTTCTTGTTGGCGGGAAGGGAGCGGATGTTGTTGAAAAGGATACGATGCTGTCGCGCCATGACAAGGATTTAGACGAGGGTGTCAAGGCGGGAGAAGGTGAAATGGGCCTGGTTATTGGAATAGGTGGCGAACATTTTAAGGTGGAATATGGAACGGGCGGCGAGGGAGATCTGTTGTAGGGTGTGGGGGCGCTGAAAGGGGTGAACATTCTGGAGGACGATGGTGAGGAACCTGATGATGTCCTCAGCAGTGGGGGGGGGGGGGACGAAGGGAATTGCCAGGAGGGGTGGGGGCGTCCAGGGGACGGACAGGGACGGTGAGTTCAGGAGTGGTGGGAGGGGGTCGGGCTTTACATTTTTGGGAGTAGGTGGGATGGGGGAGGTTGCAGGTATTGCAGGAGGGAGGGGATTGGAGGTTAGGGCACTGCCGGAGGAAGTGCGCTTGCCGACAATGCGGGCAGGTGGGGGCCTCGCAGCATTCAGCTGTTGGATGCGCATTATAGCGAAGACACCTCTGGCAGCGCAGGGATTGAGGAGGGGAACGGGAGGGGTCGACCTTGTACCGCTGATTGAAGAGGAGGGCACCCTCCTTCAGGAGACGGTCAATGGAGGGGGCGTCCTCAGAGAAAACCCGCATAAGTCGGGTGGGGCCTGCCGCGTTGAAAATGCGGCGGACCGCCCTCACCTCCAGCGTGGGATGGGCCTTGAGCTCCGCCAACACCTCCTCCTCCGTGATCGACGGGCTGAGCCGAGTGATCACGGCGGTGAGGGTTGGCGGGCGACGCGGGGGTTGGGGTTGGCGGGTAGGAGATGGAGAAGGAGCAGGGGTAAGGGAGGCGTTAGGACCAAAACGGGTGATGGGGAGGCGGGAGAGGATGTCAGAATGGAGGGTTGGGCTGGGGGAGGAGATGAGAACAGAGTCCCGTCGGGGGGTAAGGAGAGAGATGGGGGCACCAGGGAAATGTTGGCGGAGGAGGAGGGAGAGATTCCGGGCCTCGAGAAAGGAAGGATTGGGACGGGACAGGAGATATTTGTATAAACCGGGTGGGGAGGAGGAGGAGGAGGAGAAGGAGGAGGAGGAGGAGGAGGGGGGAGCGGGGTCTGGTGGGGAGACATCCATGGCACCCTGGGGTGGGGATGGAGGTCGGGGTGGGGCCTTTTTGGGGGCGGAGGAAGCGGGGGTGCCACTAGGGCGTTTGATGGCGGCAGAAGGGCGGGTGGTGACATGAGGGACGGGAGCGATGGGGAGGTGGCGGGAAGGGACAGGTCCCGGTGTGGACGCAGCAGTCGGCGCCGGAGATGGTGACGGTGACGGTGCAGGCGAGTGTGACGGTGATGGTGACGGCGACGATGATGACGGTGGTGGCGGTGAAGGCGAAGGCGACGGGGAGAGCTGGGCGTGGGCAGTGGCCCGACGGGCCACCACCCTAGCCGGAGCTGCAGTGACAGGCTGGGGGAGTGGGGGGAAAGGATCAGAACGAGAGGAAGAAGCGGGAGAGGGGGCGACAAAGAGCGAGGGCGAAGGGAGGGTGAGGAGAGGTGGGATGGAAGGAGGGGGGTGTGACTGGGCACACAAAGTTATAGTGGTGGAGGCGGCGGAGGGGGATGTATAGACAATGACGGTGGTGGTAGTAGTGACGGTGGTGGTGGGGGCGGACATGACGACAGGAAGAAAACGTACAGCACGAAAAAGGACAGGAAACAAACGGGGAAACGGCGACGGTGACGGCGACGGCGACGGCGACGGCGACGGCGACGGCGACGGCGACGGCGGGAACGCTGCTGCCACGGACGGGGCCGGGGCGGCGGCGGCGGCGGCGGCGGCTGCTGCTGCTGCTGCTGCTGCTGGCTGGCTGGACCGCTACTGCTACTGCTGCTGCTGCTGCTGCTGCTGCCACAGGAGGGCTGGCTGGCTGGCTGGCTGGCACCGAGAACTGCTGCTGCTGCTGCTGGACCGCGGCTGGGCTGGCTGGCTGGCTGGCACCTGTAACACCTAGCACTTCGATGAGCGCTGAAATCGCACTATCGAAGGGCGGCAACCTTTCGGTGTACCGCCGGAGATGTTGAGTTACAGCTTCCACAGCTGCTGTTATGCTGTCTCAGTTCATTCACTGTTCTTGGTGACGGAGGCACATAAACAGAGTCTTTTTTATAAACTCTCGCAAGAAATAAACACAAACAGTCAATTCCGGTAACCCTGGAGACCAGTGATGTAAGGCTGAATCATTTGGTCCAGTGAGACCGATCCATATTTCAGTAATCCTTTGATTTAAAAAGAACTGAAGTTGGCGCACACTGCTGCTACCTAGCGGGAATCATGTCAGACTCGAGAGTTTGCTCTTTCCAACAGTCCGTTGTTCATGCATATATCTCAAATAACATAATACGAGGTTTGCCTAGAAAGTAATGCACCGCATTTTTTCCTTCAACAATTCTTTATTGAACGTAATGAGAATTACACACTCGAAAGAATGGTGTTTTATCTGCACACACTATTTTTCCACGTAATGTCAATCAAGTTCTATGGCCTTCCTCCGGCGCGAAACAAGGGGGTGTATGCCCTGTCGGTACCAAGCCTTGTACTAATGGCGGAGCCAGTGCTTCACTGAGTGAATCACCTCCTCGTCGCCCTCAAAATGTCTTCCACGAATGGCATCCTTTAATGGACCAAACAAGTGGAAGTCCGAGGTCACGTCTGTAGGGTGTATGGGGTAGCACTGTCCAACCCTGTTTTGCGATGTGTTCAGCAGTCCTCAGACTTGCGTGAGGTCGAGCGTTATCGTGTTGCAGCAAAACATCTCCTGGGTTGCTCTGGTGCCGAAGCCGCCCGACGCGAGTCTTGAATTTTGTTAATGTGTTGTTCTGAATTAATCGTACCGCCTCTTGGCATCACATCAATAAGAATCACACCTTCACAACCCAAGAACACGGTGATCATGACCTTACCAGTGGAAGCAGTTCCTTTGATTTTTTCTTCTGTCGGCAGTGGAAATGGCGCTGCTCCATCGACTGTCGTTTCGTTTCGGGCTCAAAACGGTGAACCCAGATTTTATCACCTGTCACAATCCGGGACATCAAGGCCTCCCCCTCAGCTTCAAAACGTTGCAACAACTCAAGACAAATGTTTTTTCTGTGCGATTTTTGATCCACCGCCAGACATCGAGGGACCCATCTTTCACACACTTTTGAATATCCAAGAATGCGGATAATCGCATCCACACTTCCTTTACTGATTGACAGGTGCAGCGCCAAATGCCGAGTCGTAATGCGTCTGTCCTCGCGAATGACGACTGATGACCTCACTCTCCGTGCCCAGCGACTAACTGTACTTCTGCCGTCAACAGATGCTCCATAGATGTTGCACAAACGGTTGTGAATTTTCCATAAAGTTTCTTTCTCTGCAGTGAGAAACTCAATGAGGCACGTTGCTTGAAGCGTACGTCACCTACAGACGCCATTTTGAAACTGTCCTGCAGCTACGCTATCTGTCGGAAGTGACGGAAACTTGGCGCGCTCACTCAGGAGACTTCAAATAATACATACGTAACGTTTCGCATTCCTAGCATTGTTTTCGGCTGAGCAAAAAGATGCGGTGTAATACTTTCTGGGCAACCCTCGTAGTTACTGCTTTTTTTTTAATCGGATGATTATTTTTGCTACATCCTGTATTTGCAACGAAATCCCCAAACAGAGAGTCCCAGAAAGAAACCGCAACTGACTGCGTACCGAGACTTCAAACACATTAATTTGAAGTTGCAACTGAGGTGCAAGAAATAGTGTATGGGTGGGGGGGGGGGGTCTTATATTCCCTTCTCGGACACAGACGAAAAAGTTTATGGATTTACTAACACACTTACTCAACTATATGACATGCCCCCCTAAAGGCCGGTGAAGTAAGACGGAAACCTGCACCTTGGCCAACTGAAGAACTAAAACAGCTGATCTCAGAGACGCTACATATCGGGCTTATAAACTGCGCCCAAGCCTGAAAATCATATTGCTTACAAGCAGAAGCAGAACAGAGTCTTTCAAGCTGCAAGAAATGCAAAACTCAGGCTTTCCCAATCATTGGCTGACAATAGAAGTAAACCAGCTGTCTTATGAAAAACCTGCGTGTTTGTGGTATAGGCAAAGTAAAAGTTGCAACTGATCCAACTGTCTCAGAGGAAGAACTGAACCAGAACTTCACGTTACCTAGGGCCACAATTGCACCATAAACGAAACAAGAGATTCATTGATTGCCCCAAGGCAGTAAGCGACGTAACAACGAAAACTTCTGTCTAAAGTATGTTAGCTGCATTACCGTCAAAAAAGCCATCGTGCGTATGGTATCAGCTTGTACTGAACATGGTGACGTTGCAGTCCAAGTGATGAAGCTTATTATTGATCCAAAACTGTCCATTACAGCAAATATCTTCAACCACTCCTTAACCACAAATGTTTTACCTGAGGCCTGGAAACAGGGACTAATTAAGCCACTATCTAAAAAGGGATTGCCATAGTACCCTCTGGTTACCGACTTATTTACATTTTTCCTGCACTGTACAAGGCCTTAGAATACGTACTCCGCGACCAGCTAACATACTACCTAACCACAAACAACCTACTAGACCAATACCAGTCAGGTTTCCCTAAACATCGCAGCACAACTTCTGCCTTAATGAAGGTAACGTATGACCACTTGAAGCTTGCCATGGACGCACAAGAGGCGACTATCGCTTGCTTCTTAGATTTTAACAAAGCCTTTGACACTGTCGACTTCGACATGTTACTTGCCAAACTTAGCAGTCTGAATTTCTTGCCAAATGCAGTGCAGTGGTTTCGCTCATACTTGACGTCTCGCCAGCAATGCGGGCTGTCCGGCACAATAAAGTCACAGAGCAGATAGTATCAGGCGCCCCCCCCCCCCCCCCAGGGTACGATATTAGGTTATGTACTCTTTTTGTTGTATGCCAATGATGCGTCATTATTTTTGTCCCACTGCAAATACCACATGTAACGCTGACGAATTCCAGTTGTATCGAAGCCCAAAACCAGTAAACCTGAAGACAGCTATCGAGAATCTCATAGTGACGTGTGTGCGCTATCAAAACGGGCACAGGAGGTAGAGTTAGAGCTCAATCCGTCCAAAACCCAAGTGGTACTGGTTGGTCATTCTAGGCTCATTAGCCCGAAATATTGGGAATCTCTCACATTTTTGTTCTACATGGGACAAACATCAACTTATCTCCTTCAACAAAGAGTCTAGTAGTAATAACGGATGAGAATCTAAATTGGATTGAGCACTAATTGCAATGTGCAAGAGCTCAGTAGGATCTCTCCATGCCCTACAAACATATAAAAAGCTCTTCCCTCTTGACCTGAAAGAGAAACGTGTACAAACACATATACGAGGGGCGTTCAGAAAGTAAGCTCCGATCGGTCGCGAAATGGAAACGACTATGAAAATCCGATAAAGCTTTGCACAGATGTGTTGGGTAGTGTCTCTAGTATAACCCCAGTTAGCATCACGTCGCTGTTCTCATTTCTGAGCTCGCAGTGAGTGCGTAAAGATGTCTAGAAAATAGTGTCTGCCGCCAAGTACGAAGGCCTGGTGAGAAATTTCGCCTGAAGCTATGCAGCTAACATTACATAACTGTCGTGCTGTTTCTTCTTCAAGACAATTCTCAGCCGCATTCTGCAGGGGCAATGAAGATGCTCCTGCATCGTTTTCAAATGGAAATGTGAGATTACCCACAATACAGTCCGCAATTGTCTCCCCCTGAGTTTCATCTCTGGTCACATGAACCGCTGTCTTTGAAGACAACATTTTGACACAGACAACGAGGTGTAGGCCAACGTGGAGAATTGGCGGAAAGCACTGGCGGCTGCCTTCTATGATGAGGCTATTGAAACGTTGGTACAACGCTATGACAAAAGTCTAAGTCAGAACGGCGACTACGTAGAGAAGTAGCTGAAAGGTGTAGCTAATTGTTACAAGTAAAACATTTCTGATGTTCACTGTGGTTTCAATTTGGCAATCAATCGGAGCTTACTTTCTGAACAGGCCTCGTAGTTCCAGTCATTCATTACAGCGAAGTTATCATACAAGGCCTTTCTCAGGAAAGCTCATGGCACCTGGAAGTGGTTATGAATGCCTGTGTTCGTTATATCTGTGTTGTTCGACTCTTTGATCGTATTTCGCCATCATATGCACCGCTATCCTTGCTATGTGCAGACAAGCACAGAGATTTCCATGTCCTGTGTCTTCTATACTGTCTTATCAATGTCCTCTGTCCCCCGTACTTCTCTTCGACCTCACGACTCTTGTCTGAACAACATGGCAGAAACATCTGTCCCCAGCAGTGCAAAATCCTTTCTGTTCCACTCCATCGTTCAGCCACTTTCTCGAAGTCCGTCTCAGTAACGGGACGCCGATACTCTGGAAGAATCTCCGCAGTGTATTAGAGAATTGAATAACATCTTCGGCTTCAGAAGACAGTTAACGAATATCTACTGAAGCAACAATACCGATTATCATCGTCCCTGTACGCACTCGTTACTCTTGTAATTCTTCTTTCCGGCCACATCTTTCTCATTTCCCAGCTTTGGTAGCTGGTGCAGTCTCCTTAAATTTCCTTTCTCCGTAAGTTGTTACATCAGAAAATATCTGTTTCGTACACCTATAATTGTTTTTATATCTGCCACTATCGTTATTATTGTTATTAATAATATTACTATTATCATCATTAGTGGGACCAGTAGCAGTAGTACAAGTGCTGCCAGTATACTCACATTATCACTACAGACACTCAATTTTAATACCATTTGTTGTTATATTATTGTTATATTGTTTATTGTTATATAAACATTAGTTATTTCTTAGGTAATTATGTTGTAGAAAAGGTACAGTATATGTGAAAACCCTGGTCTGATGTAAGAGAGGCCTGATGGCCCTAATCAGATCAGGTAAAATGAATTAATAACAAAATAAACAGATACCAAGCAGTTATCATTCTTAGAAAACTATTGTCACAGCTAAGGGATGCGTCCATACTTGTCAATATTAAGTTGCTGTCTCAACTTTTCTCATTCAGAAGACGTGTACAAATAGACTAAGCTGACTTAATTTCGGTCAATGATTGCTCCAAACAGCTAAAAATTCCAGTTAAGCAACAGTTCTTTGAGGGTAAGTACATTATACTCAAGCGAAAGGCCTTGTAACGCTTTCCAAGAGTCAGGTGAATTGCACCAAATACTGAAGACGATAAAATACATTATTGTAGCTGCAGTGCACTTGCGTCTGTTTCCTAATGAGAACACTTGGGCCTGAATGGTACGCCAAACGCCAGTCTGCACGGGAGAATGAGTTGCCTACATGCAGGCGCTTACGTCCCCTTGCTGCAGCGTGTGGATATCGCTAGAACAGCGACGGTACACCGATAAAGCTTTTCATTGTGTGATATGTGTGTGTGTGTACCTGTCATATCAAACTTATTACTTACGTTCAGTATGCAGAATACCAAAGGGCACAAATTCTGCTCTAAGATACGATGGTTGTTCGGAAAGTAAGGAGCGACCGGTCGCGAAATGGAAACCACAGTGAAAATCAAAACTGTTTTCTTTGCACATTTAGCTACACCTTCCAGGCACTTCTCTACGTAGTCGCCGCTCCCACTTAGACATTTCTCGGAGCGTTTACCAAATTTCCAACACCATCGTCATAGAAGGCAGCCGCCTGTGCTTTCCGGTAATTCCCTACGCTAGTCTATAGCGCGTAGCCTGCGCCCCAGTGTTGTCTTCGTATCCAGCGTTCCATGTGAACCGAGATGATACTCAGGATGAGCCACTTAGGGCTGTGTTGTGGGTAATCGAACACTTCCCATCGAAAAGGCTGCAGAAGCGTCTTCACTGCCCCTGCAGAGTGCGGCTGAGAACTGCCATGTAGAAGGAAGTGCGTGGCAGTTGTGCTAGGTGGGCTGCATTCATTAAGGCAAGCCTCTCAGCGGACCCTCCTACTTGGTGGGAGACATTGTTGTTCTAGGCACCTTTACTCGCCCACAGTGTGCTCACAACTGAAAAGAGCGTCTTTTTGAGATCGACGGGCATACTAGAGACACTGCCCAAAACATCTGTGAAAAGCCTCGTCGGATTTTCAAAGTGGTTTCCATTTCGCGACCGATCGTTCGTCACTTTCCGAATAGCCCTCGTAGAAAAACGACCATTGGAACTACAGAAGTTCTTCACTGCACTGTTCTGTAGTCTCACACTGCTTATAACCCAAATCACCATAAGACCCCCACATTTTCAAATTTCTACATCTGTCCATTGCAGAAAAGATCCCTCAGTTTAAGACAAACCAAAGTCTATTCGTATAAATGCGAGCATAAAAGGTTGATCATTACGTTCGTGGTCCGAATCGTTCGGCAGACATACTGTTTCGGGTGTTTCGTATCTTGTGAAACACTTTACGAGTACAGTAAAAGATTTTCTTCAAAAGTGGATGCCGAGTTTCTTAAACGATCTTTGCAATCCCTCAGAGCCTCTTCTGTAGACAAATGTATCACTGTGACTTGGAGTCTTAGACTATTAAGAAAACAAACCACGTACAATATCTCATGTATTATGTAGTTGACTTATGATTTCACTGTTAATTTCCTTTCTTATATAAAAGTCACTGTCAGTTTATCACACATCTACATCTACTTTCCGCACGTCGCCTTACGCTGTGCGATGGGTTCTTCGTGCATCATTGTCATTTCCTCACTGTACTGTTCAGTTCGAAAGGTTGTGTGAGAAGAGTGACGATAGGTAAGCTTCGGTACGGGCTTGAATTTCTCTGATTTTATTGTCATGTTCATTAATCAGCCTGCCTGGCTAGCCGCACGGTCTAATGCGCTGCTTCCCTCCTCAGCACAAATCCGCCCGGCGGATTGGTGTCGAGGTCCGCTGTGCCAGCCAGCTTGTGGATGGTTTTTATGGCGGTTTTCCATCTACCTCGGCGAATGCGGACTGGTTCCCCTTGTTCCACCTCACTTACATTATGTCGACGATTGCTCCACATATGCGTTCACCATAATTACTCTACCAAGCAACCATTTGGGGTTACACTCGTCTGGTATTAGACGATCCCGGGGGAGGAGGGGGGGGGGGGGGGCACTGGAGGCCGAACTGCAGAATAACACTGCTGGTTCAGTGGGGGGGGGGGGCGGGGGGGGGGGAGGCAGTGGGATGGGTGGACTGCTGTGGCCTATTGTGGTGCTTCCAGCTTTTGTTTTGTGTTTTGTATGAGACACCCCGACATTACTAACTGTAAAATGTTCGTTTTCCAATTACACTGTTTCCCTAACGACAATGGACGTAAATTTTCCACATTTCCATCGATAATAATAGTAATAGTAATAACAGTAACACTTGGACATACTTACTAAACAGCATGTGCTTATCAGACTCAGTGTTGAAAGGCATAATTAGTGCTTCCACAGTAATAATAAATACAAATGGTAACCGAGTCTGGAAATTATTTGCAAAACGCTTTGATAGCCCTACTGGTGACGTAAGGACCTAACGAAATGTAATGGAAATGATCGTGGCAAGAATAATAGTTGGTACTAATCGATGGGACAGTTGGGGGAGCATACACAGAAAACAGGTTTCGAATTAGTAGATGCAGTGGTGCAAAACAGTTCACGTCCACGACGTGCAAAAGGCTTTTTTAAAGCTGAAAAGAAAAAATTATTGTACTACCATTTCTGTGTTCGAAGTACGTGAGAGCAAATGTTTTGCAGAAGACCCATTGTAAGCGCTGTGTGACGATTAAGATGCCAGATAACGTTCCACGCAGACTACTTTACCTCGACACCTCATGCACACTAACGCTGTCCGCAGCACCAAATGCACACCACTGCTCCGAATTGCTCACAGAGATTACAGTGTTGTCAGATAGCTAATCTTTAACGTCCATTAACTGCCGGAAATTTGCGCAGGACTAAATTTTGTGAAGGACATTTTTGTATTGCTAGTGTGTGAGGAACCGCGCTGCGAAGTCCGAGTGCGCGAATTTTTCTTCTTCGAGATGTTCTGAAAATCCTCATCAGTTAATCAACAGCCTCTGCATGACGTGAAAACATAACTGTGGCGGGAAATAACAGCAACAAGAATTAGTGGATCAATTTTTTCCCCATCAAACCACAGCTTCTTAAATGAACGGGACGCTAAAAACAGTGAAGTCGTTTCGTAATGCAGAAATGGAGAGATTTTATGATGTTAAAAAGGGCTTGACCATTCGCTTTTGGGCCAAGTCTGTAAACTGTTCGCGTGCCTCAGTGGTTAACGTACACCGCGCATGGCAAAAAAGGCGCTATCCAAAACCGGCGCAGAGGCAAATGTGGCGCCCAGGGGTGAACAACGGCTGCCAAGATGTGTACCGGCGCATAAACGTGCAGCTGTTGAGCAACTGACCGGCCAGGTGAACCGAGGGGCTACCAGCAGTGTTTGCTCAACGATCGTTCCGTGAACGTTGCTGCATGTGGGCCTGGTTCGTGGAACCGTGCTGACTGCCGTTCATTGGCGACGAAGGCTGGAATTTGCACGACACTGTCGCAACTGGACGTCCATTGAGTAGTTACAGATGGCTTTACCAGATGAATCAAGTTTCATGCTCCATCAGACAGATGACCGTCGGCGTGCATGGCGTCAAATGTCTGAAAGCAAACATTCTGCGACAATCGTTGGAAGGGTCTAGGCAGGAGGGCGTTCCCTGGGTGATATCGTCATTCTGGAAGTCACAATGGATCAACACAAGTACGCATGTATCGTTGGAGACCATGTTCATCCCTATACACAATTTGTTTTTGCTCGTCGCGATGGAATCTACCACCAAGACAATGCAACGTGTCACACACCTCGCACGGTACGCGCATGGAGCATCGGGATCGTCCTCCTCTGGCCACCAAACTCCCCACATTTATACCCAATCGAGAATGAGAGACCACTTCGATTGGGCTGTTAGCGCCACGGGTCTTCTACAGAGAAACCGGCCACGATACTGGAGTCGGCATGCCTCCACATCCCCGTCTTTACCTTCCAGAATCTGTTGACTTTCTTCTTGCACGTCTCGCGCTGCAAAAGGTGGTTATTCAGGCTTTTGACAGGTGCTCGCATTAATGTCACTGGACAACGTACGTTTTCTGGAGGATATTCCAAGCAAACTCAATTTTGCATCTACTTTTTCTATCTGGTCGTATCACTTCAGGTTGATGATTTCCTTAGATGAAATTTTCATTCTTCGCAAAGCGTTAAACGTATACCGTAATTATACAACAGACTGAACTAAGCGATATATGCCTGTCATTAGGTGCATCCCTGTGGATTCTCGGAAGCGGAGATGTCGTGTGCTTTTCTTCAGTCCCCTGGAATGCCTCTTTACTCCAGTGATTAACGTTAACACTTCAGACTGGTGTCTCATTGCCCAGTGAGCTTACAGAAGTACCGGCAGTGCAGCAACTAACAATCCAAATGGCGTTACTCGACCTCACTGCTGCAACTGACTACTACAATATGTGCGTGTTGGAGACGTTCATTCTATTATTTTCTGATTATTCGTGGCTGCATTTACTGGCGTAACTCGCACAACAATTGACGATGGTATTCTAAAAATTCTCGTCAGTTATTCAACAGCCTCTACATGACGCGAAAATATTACTGTGGCGGGAAATTACAACAACAAGAATAATTGGATCAATTTTTTTCCCATCAAACCATAACTTCTTATAAATGTATGGACTACAACTACACTATGCGACAAAAAGTATCCGGACACCCCCAAAAAGATACGTTTTTCGTATTAGGTATATTGTGCTCCCACCTACGGCCAGGTACTCCATATCAGCGACCTCAGTAGTCATTAGACATCGTGAGAGAGCAGAATGGGGTGCTCTGCGGAACTCACGGACTTCGAACGAGGTCAAGTGATTGGGTGTCACTTGTGTCATACGTCTGTACGCGAGATTTCCACACTCCTAACCATCCCTAGGTCCACTGCTTCCGATTTGACAGTGAAGTGTAAACATGAAGGGACATAACCGTACAGGCCGACCTCGTCTGTTGACTGACAGAGACCGCCGACAGTTGAAGAGGGTCGTAATCTGAAACAGGCAGACATCTATTAGGACCATCATACAGGAATTACAAACTGCATCAGGATCCACTGCAAGTACTGTGACAGTTAGGCGAGAGGTGAGAAAACTTGGATTTCATGGTCGAGAGGCTGCTCGTAAGCCACACATCACGGCGGTAAATGTCAAACGACGCCTCGCTTGGTGTAAGGAGCGTAAACATTGCACAGTTGAACAGTGGAAAAACATTATGTGGAGTGACGAATCACGGTACACAATGTGGCGATCCGATGGCAGGGTGTGGGTATGGCGAATACCCGGTGAACGTCATGTGCCAGCGTGTGTAGTGCCAACAGTAAAATTCGGAGGCGGCGGTGTTATGGTGTGGCCGTGTTTTCCATAGAGGGGGCTTGCACCCGTTGTTGTTTTGTGTGGCACTATCACAGCACAGGCCTACATTGATGTTTTAAGCACCATCTTGCTTTTCACTGTTGAAGAGCAATTCAGGAATGGTGATTGCATCTTTCAACACGATGGAGCACCTGTTCATAATGCACGGCCTGTGGCGCAGTGGTTACACGACAATAACATCCCTGTAATGAACTGGCCGGCACAGAGTCCTGACCTGAATCCTATAGAACGCCTTTGGAATGTTTTGGAACGCCGACTGCGTGCCAGGCCTCACCAACCGACATTGATACCTCTCCTCGGTGCAGCAATCCGTGAAGAATGGCTGCCATTCCCCGAGAAACCTTCCAGCATGTGATTAAGCCGTATTCCTGCGAGAGTGGAAGCTGTCATCTAGGTTAAGGGTGAGCCAACATCATATTGAATTCCAGCATTACCGATGGAGAGCGCCACGAACTTGTAAGTCATTTTCAACCACGTGTCCGGATACTTTTGATCACATAGGGTATTTTCAGAGATCTAAGGACTAACGAAAAGACATACGGCTATTTCGTGCAGTGCAGCACAAGAGAGCACACTGCCAATGCGTTTATCACACAATTACAAGGTTTCCTGAATGAATTTTCATCCTGCAGCGGAGTGTCCTGTGATCTGTAACTTCCTGGAAGATTAAAACTATGTGCCGACCGGGATTCAAATTTGGGACCTTTTCCTTTCACAGACAAATGCTCTACCGCCCTCACAGTTTTATTGCCGCCAGCTTCGAATCCCGGTCTGTCACACAGTTTTAATTTGCCGGCAAGTTTTAGTATTAGGAGGTGTTTTTGATGACAGGATAGTTCAGTGGCCTCCTTGCTCCCCAGATATAAAATTTTATGATTTTTCGCGAAACCAGCTGACTCTCTCTTGAGCTCAGCGGAAAACTCTTCTCCTCAAAGTTCCCGCAATCTCCGTTGCACATACCCTAGAGGGCCTCTCCCGCTCCGTTGTAGGATACGTGAGTGTCAGGGGCCGGTTCACATCGGGTAACACCGCGTGCTGTAGGCCTTTCTCTTCTTCCCGCGCTCTGTTGAGCCGCGCGTTGCACCTCAGGGAACCCCACTTCTGTAGGCCACACATCACATCCTCCTAACGACATTCCTTAGGCTCGGGACACGGCGAGTCCTCCCAGCACATCCCATCCCACCACTCGCAGCATTACGCATGCGGCACAAGCGATGGTGGCGTCTGCTGTTCCCGCCAGCATCTCCGTCCTGCTCGCTGCCCTTCAAGAGATAATGGCCCTGGAACGGAAGTGCATTGTCCTACTGATAGCTGGCGCTGACAAATCGCAGACAGTAGCACAACAGTCACACATATCGACAGCGCCAACATTACTGAATAGGCCCTCAATCTCACCGATGAAGACGCCGGAGCGTGAAGATTTCTCATCGCAAACAGAAACACACAAACAGAAACAACGCTAACACGCCCACTCTCACTGATGACGTCCCTGGAACCAAAATCGCTGATACTGGAGATCACAGAGGAAGAACAGACACACGAAGATGAACTGTGGCAGATCGCAGATTCAAAGCGAAAATAGAGGAAAAGGCATCCGGCAAGCTCTGTTGCCGACACCCACAGCTCCAGCCGCCATTCGAGTACACTCAAAGGATAACAACATGAACCGCACTGCGCTAGCGCGAAACGACTACCAATCCGAAGTTGCGCGTAACACGACACAGATTGGTTTTCCCCCAGTCGTCATTCACAACTACGGGGGCCTACGTGTCCTCAAAAAGCTTTCGCGAGTAGGCACGCTAACACAACATTCTGCACCAAACTTTCAGGGGTCAAAGCCTCACTGTACTTGGCAGAAAGGGCTGAATACAAAGATCTACTTGACAACCTTAAAGAACGAACGAAAAGTAGAACGCTACACGTACAGAACTGCTTACGAAAAAACGTAACAGTATGTGATAAGGAAAGTACGCACTCCAAACGCAACTGTACAAGAGGAGCTCTTCGCCCTTGGCTGGGAATGCGTAAGCGTGAGCCGCATATTGGGCTTCCGAACACGCAAAAACGTACCCAGCTACATGGTGGAGCTGGCCGACACAGCCCACTTCCGCGAGCTGCTGAAGGTAAAGTTCCTCCTTCACGTGGCCGTGACAGTAGAAGTATACGAACCACCGTAACTTCCCCAACAATGTCACCGCTGACAGCGATGTAGGCATGTCGTTAAACACTGCAGTCTGGCACCTCGTTGCCCTCGAGCAGCGGAGGCGTGCCGATCACTGGTGCAGCGCGCTACCTGTGCTGAGCTACAAGAAGAGCTGTGAAGCCGTGCTCCGACTGTGGCGTGACGCTCAGCAAATCGTTATTACGACACGGCAAAATTGTCGTGGTCCAGCTGCAGGCAGCGAGCGTGGCCGACCACCGTGCACTGAAGAACGCTGTGGTAGCCCACATTGTGGATCCACCTACTGTGGAGAAGACGACCGCGCCGAAACAGCGCGAGAAGCAATCCAATGCCCTGATCAGAGGGCTGCCTTGGATCTGTGATGAGAAGACGGTCCAAGAGGGGCTGTCACGTGCCGAATTCCTGGGTGCAACTACCGAGCTGTACAACCGGACGAATAAGAAGAGGCCGCCGCTGTACATCGTCGTGGTGGGAACTGTGACGGAAGGCAGCCACATCTTCGGGACAAGGAAGCTCTTGGCCTTTCCTGTGACCGCCGAAGCTCTCCCTCTAGGCACGGACCCTAGGCCACAGTGCTTCAGGTGCCAAGCTGAAGGGCATGTGACAAAATACTGCCACAACTCACAGCGGTGCGAAAAGTGTGCCGGCGCGCACGACACCCGAGCCTGTGATAGGTGCCGAGAAGAGGGTCCAACTTGTGCTCGCTGCGGCGGACCACATGTGGCAATGGTGTGGCTGCCCGGCTTTCGCTGCGCCGGAGACGAGGCGCAAACCGAGAAGACACGACGACGCAACCGAAAGGAGAGAAGACAGCTCCCACTGCCCACAGACGGCCGGAATATCGCGCCAGCGAGAGTGGAGCGGGGGACCGGCCGCCGGCGGTAGCGCAGCGGCGCCGTTAGTGCAGGAGATGCGCGTCATGCTGGTGGCCGCGGCGGAGGAGGCGATAGCGGCCTTCAAAGCCGCCGTGGACGCACACAGGGCAGCTTTTAAGGCCACCC
This sequence comes from Schistocerca nitens, assembly GCF_023898315.1. Taxonomy (NCBI): domain Eukaryota; kingdom Metazoa; phylum Arthropoda; class Insecta; order Orthoptera; family Acrididae; genus Schistocerca; species Schistocerca nitens. The sequence goes on from NC_064618.1 coordinate 371,252,090, forward strand.
TGACTGCAGAGATGGAGGAGGCATGCAGCCAACTGTGGCAATTGCACTAACAGATGGCGGACGACATCTGTGGGGACTAGAGAACCTGTATAGGGAGAGAGTGGCCAACCGGACGATACGGCGGCCATTTTTCTGCCAAACTGCGGGCGGGACTTTTGAATGGCCAGTAGTGGAGTACATACTCACCGAATCAAAAGAACAACACAATATGGCGGAATCATTCGTTAAATGTCTTTCTTTACAGCTATAATATACTCATAGTAGTCTACTACGTACAGCACAGGAAAATCTGATACAGTGGCTGTAAAAATTATTCGTTACTTGCATTTATCTCCTTTAAAATTCGTTTACTAGACATATTGCAATGAAAGAAACGTAAATAAAAAATAGTGTCTAGCATTTGTTTTGTATCGGAAGTGCATAACACCAAAGATTTAACGTACCTGTATTACGTCAGATGAATGAAAGTGGTAAGCTGTTGTTTACAACCAAATGCAGCACACCTGGCATCGTTTACGAACGTCTGCAGAACGAATTACAGATGTCAAAAACAATACTGTACAATTACTAACATGTTTACTTCAAACATGTAGGCCTACCGACTTCATCACAAAACGCTTCATATTTAAGATCGCAAACGCTAATTACGTACTAAAAACAATATACAACAAAATCGAACATGCATGCACAACTAATAACAAGTCTCGCAGAAATTCAAATACCTTTTAATCGTTTTGAAAAGTCGTCTGAACTTCAATTCAACTCAAAATCACGGCGTACATAGGAAGCACGAGAGACGTTTGGCAGAAAAATGGCGCCAAAGCTAATCAACCAATCACGGGCAACTTCACCTATGGCCACTCTCTCTGTATACAGGCTCTCTAGTGGGGACGCCACAGACGAAGAAAATACACCTGCCGCCGCCCCCCTTATGGAGCAGCCTTCGGAAAACCACACCGCGGTGGACACACCGAGTAGAAGACGGGAGCCGCCGCAACAACGCCGAAACCCATCGGGTCCGAGCAGCTCCACTTCGGTGAGAGGGCTACCACAGCGGTCAGAACACTCAGGGGTATGGGCTACGTCATCCGCTACACAGGGGAGAGACAGCCGCGGCCGTCACTGAGCCTGTCAGCGCTGCCAACGAGTGAGAAGTGGTGCCGCCACGCGACCACTCATCTCCGAGCGGTTCGCGGTTCGCTTCGACGCTCGTCCACCAGACACCGATGGGCGACCTGGGCCTTCCCCCGGGCCAAGTCACCACTGACGCAGCGGGGCAGGGGGCTCCAACGACTTGAATTGCAGCACACCGAGCTGCAGTACCGTCACGGACTGATCTCTTATGACGAACATATGGCTTTACGTGGTATCATCTTGCATCATACCCACTGCTAACTTAACCCATCCTTGCATGACCTATCGCAGTCAGCAAGATTCCGCCACTGCTCTTACTACCCGACCTAACTATCGCAGAGGTTTTTTTTCCCTTGGCGCTTGCCTTGGCACTTTTTTCCCTCTGCCCTTCAAACCGCTACCCTTCGTTCGACTTTCGACCCAATCTATCTCCAGATGAGAGCTTAGTAATGGTTAACCTTAACCAGATGTACGCAAACATCGCAGTACCCACATCCTGCAACACTTCACATCAGTGAAAACCAACCCTTGTGCAGATGTGGCAGTAGACCTTTTGAGTTGGCCATCGTGCCGGTGTGGGCGTAGAGGGGCTCCACCTCTAATTTAAAAAAAATCGTTGCCGTAAGTGCACGCGCATCCACACAACACAACAGTGCACACGAAGCCAAACAGACCAACGCAAATGCGCTAATTTTGGTGGGCCCCATGTGGCCGACTAAAGGGGGCGCGAAGTATTCAAAGAAATGCTGAGGCTCAAACGCCAAAAACATCCAAGCGTTCGGCGGAATAGCTCCAACTCTCTCCTCCCCCACGCCCAGTGAGGAGCGCCATCTCCTTCACTGATGCAGTCGCTGGCACCAATGGCGAGGGGAGGGCAGTGGACCCTCAGCGCCCACCACACACACAACTAACATCCCCAGCAACAAACAAACTAACTTCTCAAACAACACACTCCACTACACCCTCATCAGCTACAACACAGACACCATTCCCTGTAGTCTCAGACTGTGACAACCAAGCAGCTACACAATCGCACCTACACAAGGGAAACCCAGAACCCAGAGAAGGAGAAGGGGCACCAACAACAGAAGAGGGAACACCACCACACCACAACAAACACACCAACAACAGGCCAACTACACACAAGTACACAGTTGTAAGTTGCGGTTTTTTTCCCTTGCTTATTCTTAAATTGAGAACAACTGTGTGAGGTGAAATGACAAGTGTAATGTCGCAATATTTCTCAGCACATTACAGCTTTTCACACGGTTTTCAACTCGCCAACACAAAAACAGCGCAATAGATAACGCATCTTGCCAACATGAAAAAGTGAAATAAGTTTATACACAACAATGTTAAATATCAACTCTCTGAAAGAAAATTAATCTTTAGCACAATATTATGAAAGTTTAATTGGGAGTTTCTTTACATTAATCCTAAGCACAATAATATGAAAGTTTAATTGGACGTTTCTTCACAAAATTGCTCCTACACATACGTTCTGATGTTTGTCAGTATTACGAAAATCGTCCAATTCCAGTTAGAAGTTCGGTACTATTTAGGATGACAATCAAGTCTACGGTGGATGGTTAGTCAAGTGATAAATTTGAGCGCAAGATTACCCAAGGCTGCTCGAGTTTACAGTGGACGCGAGCTGGTGAACCTCTGTACGCGGTATTTACCTTAATCTGCGACGTGCTGCTGTCTGCAAGGCCGCTCTCTCCCACTGAAATTCCTACAAAACTAATCTGGCCTTTGCTGAACTTTCCAGCAGAGACTTTCCCTATGTTTCTCGTTATGCGAGAAAACATGTACTCAGCCCTAGTCTTATTACGTGGCGATATACACGCGCATGGTTGGAGCAGCGTGCAGATTATAGTGCCCTCTCAGTTCTCGCAAGAACAATTAACTAATTTGGCTGGTTCGTTCGTCCACAGTTGGAGCTAAACGTTGCTACAGCTAACTTTAGTTGAAGTGCAACCGCTGTGTACGCAGTGTCCACATGGAGCGTTAAGCGCTCCGTTCTGCACTTGACGCTAGTTCAGAGAAGACTCTACCCATTCAAAAATTCTCTCTTGTCCTACTCGTGGCAGAACTGCCTCACTCCACTTGGGTTCCTTTTTCACGTTACGGCTTTTTCCGACCAGTAGGAGCGTTCCTCTTATTTTGTAGAAACACCCTGTACCAATCGCCACGTCCCTTCTATCAAACAGTGTCTAAACTTCAGTAGTTTTCTCATTCCTAGTGAGTTCAGCCAATCGGACGTTCTGTGCCAGTTCTAGTCGCCTAAAGTACACTGACCTTTCCGTGTGTTGCACGGACGAAAATGGGTCACTTGCTTTTGTTTGTATCCCGTTGGAATTTCGAAACGCAGTTTTCTAAAGCTTCTTCTCTGCTCTTGTACCGATGCCCTCGCTACAGGTGGCCCTCCAGCTTGAATCACCTGGCCCGGGGTTGATGTCCTCTATCCCGCCACCCCCTTAAGTGGTCGCTGGCGTAACTCCCACAGCGCGGTTTCTCTACACCGTTGTGGAGCTGGCTTTTCAAAACTAAAAGCGACTCGACTCTCATTCCCTGCTCTACCTTCCGCTCAAAGACATGCATTGTATAGGAATGGTGTGTTCATTACCGTCGATTGACTGCCATCCCTTTTTGCATTACATATTGATAGGCAAATGTTCTCATAACTGTCGATTTACGTTAGGTGTCATCTTCACCCTCTCATAGCGATTTGTAAAGGTCTCGTGTAAGGTGCGAATCTGACCATTTATTCTGCCACCTTACACACTCAAGCAGACAGCGAAACCCTTGCCCACACTACTAGTCCTCTCAACCACAGTAACAACACAGGCGCCACAAGCAGACACATGCACCACCAAAACTCAAGCCAGCCCATCCACCACACCAACACCAGAACCAGCAGCCAACAACACACTCACCGCCTCACTGGCCAACACGAACATCATCCTTGTCGAGTCACTACTTTCCAATGACGCTTGGCTTAAAATCCTCACGAGGGTCTTAAACCTCGCCACCACACTGCGCACACAGCTCGTGGCAGTCAAATCCGGCCAGCGCATGTCTGTCATACAAACTTCTCTCACCGCACTTACCGTACTCTTCCATGGATAATATACCGCACCCAACCCATAAGGCAAAAGCAGAACTCTGACAAAGATCCTGTTTTGGAACACCAACTGGATCTACAGCAAAAGGACTAGTTGCATTCATGTAATGAAACGGCATCCGGATCGCTCTGGTGATAGAGCCACAACTCAAACCGCCCACACAGCTATGTATTTTAGGTTATTACGTCTTTTGTACCGATCGACTGGGCGACAAGGCGGGAGACGGCACAGCTATCATCATACACAAGTACATAAAGCACACGAACATAGAGCTCCCTGAACTCGAAAGGACAGAGGCTATAACCATCAGAGTCCAGTTCAATGGAGCATACGACGCACTGATATCGCTGTACAATCTGCCACAGAACATCGTAACGCGCGAGATTAAAACATTAGTCAACACAGCACCGCAAGTAATCGTTCCTGGAGATCTTAAAGCAAAGTAACTGGACTGGGAATCGCAAACTGAAAACTCTGACGGCAGAAAACTGTACGAACACTCACTAGGCCAAAACTTCATCATACTAGGCCCGGATGTAAACTCGCCAGTGCCCACACAGAGGCGACAGAGGTCAGACGTGATGGACATAGCTCTCATCAAGGGCGTCACAAGCATATTAACGATGAAGTTAAGAACGATCTGGCCTCTGACCACCAGCCACTAATGATGCACACGGAAGATACACATTGAACCATACCGGATACTAAACTATAAGCGCACGAACTGGGCCCTATTCAAGGAAACGCTTGATAGTCGTGTCCCAGAGATGCACAAAGCTACGCACACAGAACAAATAGATATAGCTGTTGAAGCACTCACTACTGCTGTCCAAGACGCAATGGCTGACGTCATTCCAGGTCTTACACCATTAAAACACTCAACAGCCCTGTCCCAGAAAATCCTGGGCCTCATCTTAATGAGAAACCATCTCAGGAGATACTGGCAGCGTAGTAGGCGCCCGTTGTACAAACAGGTTCCAGGGAATTATACGGGGAAAAAGAAAAAACAAACATTTAAAACTACACAATAGGACCAGAAACTGGCCGGGTCCAATACGACTCGACCTGGTATGTGGAATATCGCACGACACTTCACCAAGGAGAGACACTGGCCGCCTGCTCTGTTAGGGCCAGACAACCCTGCATAAGGAAACAAAAATGGTTCAAATGGCTCTGAGCACTATGGGACTTAACATCTTAGGTCATCAGTCCCCTAGAACTTAGAACTACTTAAACCTAACTAACCTAAGGACAGCACACAACACCCAGTCATCACGAGGCAGAGAAAATCCCTGACCCCGCCGGGAATCGAGCCCGGGAACCCTGGCGCGGGAAGCGAGAACGCTACCGCACGACCACGAGCTGCGGACTGCATAAGGAAGAAGGTAGAGCTTATGGCCGGAACACTTGCAGCGTCATTTACATCGGACCTGGTTCCCTCGGATCCAGAATTCACACTCGAAACGGACCAGGAGGTTCCTCGACTTGTAGCCCAGCCTGCGCGCGATGATTTCAGACGTGCAAGAGCACACGAAATTACACTATCTATTAAGCATACCAAGCTCCTAGTCTGGATGGCATTCAAAACCGCATGTTCCAGTAGTTCATGGATGAAGCCATAGAATACCTTACACACATCACAAATGATTCTACGACACTAAAACTTCTCTGCCTGTTGGACGGTGGCTAAGGTCCTGATGTTCAGGAAGCCAGGGAAAGGCCACTTCTTCTCACAAAATTACCGACCCAGCAGCCTGCTGTGATCGCTCAGTAAGATTGCTGAGAAGGTAATACTGAAACGTGTCACTAGGCACTGCATCAACAACGACACCCTGAGACCGGAGCAGTTCGACTTCAGGAAACACCACTCTACAACACAACTTCTCCGTGTTGTACAACACATAGCAAACGGCTACAACAGCAACAAAGCAATAGGGGCAGTGCTCCTAGACATCGAAAAAGCCTTCGATCGTCTCTGGCACAATGGACTCATTCGCAAACTTAGCGACGCTGGTTTCCCCGAAGGACTGATACCTCTCATCTACTCATACTCACCAACAGATGCTTCAGCACCAACGTTAAGGGCCTTCAACACGACACGATGTACGAGCTGGAGTGCACCAAGGCAGCATCCGTTGGATCTCTTCTTTAACATCTACGTAAACTATCTGCCAGCTATACAAAACACGATGGTTGTCATCTACGCGGATGACACCGCCATCCTAGCGCAAAACTGGAAAGCATCAAACATCAACTCACGACTACAGACTGTACTCAGAGCTGTCGAGCCTTCGTTGGAACGATGACGTATTAAAGTAAGCGTCGACAAGTGCGAGGCAGTGCTGTCCACTCGTACACCGAAATAACTGCACAAACACCAACATTGCAGACAAGCAACACTACACACACGCCCAATGCGTTTCCATGAGGTGTCTGGCTGTACCGAAAACTAACATGGGGAGACCACATACAATATGTCGCCAACCGAGCAAGCGCGAGGTTCAGACAACTTTACCCATTGCTTATTAAGCAAAGCACACTGAATAGGAGGGTGTCGAGGTCCATATACATGACACTGACTAGACAGTTGATGTATGCATCCCCAGTCTGAGGATACGCAGCTCCAACACACCCCTGCCCCGCCTGCAGCTCATTCAAATCAAGGGCTACGTATCATTAGCAACGCTCTGTGGACCTTCACTATGAATACCGCCTCCAGACTCTCGGCGTATTAAAAAGCTCGTCACACGACTATACAGGAACCCGAGACACTCGAACAACGCCTTCATCCTGAATCTAGGAAACTACGACTAGAACCATACGTGGAAACACAATCGTCCACAGACACTCCTCAGTAAGGACACATAACCACCTATTGCAAAAAAAGGCACACAAACAACGCAAATCGCTGGTAACCGCTGCATCACAGCAAAGCTGACTGGCACCGTCAAATGAATCACACGGCCGCTCAGCCGGCCACAGCAGGGAAGCCAAATTTTTGCACACTAAACACAAACAGAACCCACACAGTCTCCTATAATCTGTGATCGATTGGGTGACCAGTCGACCACTAATATGACAACTATGGCTTTTACAGGGACGCAGGCGCTGCAGCTGGCCCAGGAGTCATCGTCTGTGCCCAATCCAGCAGTGCCTCAAGACTATTCTCATGAGGCACCTAAGCTGTAACACTGGTAGAGTGCTTTGCCCGATACCCAATCAATAAATAACCTTACCCATGCATGATCTGTCGCAGATAGCAAGAAAATCCGCTATTGCTCTTACTACCCGGCCAGACTGTCACAGAGGTTTTTCCCTTGGCGCTTGCCTTGCCACTTTTTTCTCTCTGCCCTTAAACCCGCTACTCTTCATCGCTTTTCGTCCTCTTCTATTATCTCCATGGCCCAGTGTTAGTTGGAAATCCTACCCAGACGCATGGCCAACATCACGCCCACACATCCAATGAACTCCTCGATTTGAAACTAACAATATGGAGGTGACAGTAGATCTATTGAGATGGTCACCACGTCGGCGGTAGCATGGAGGGCCTCCATCTTTTTATTTATTTTTAATTTGGGGGATGTTAAAAGATAAGTTGTACGCAAAACATTTCCGATAGTGTCACGGAAATTCTGATCCAAAGTCAAAAGCTACCAGAGTGGATTTGGTGTTCACTGCGAAAACTCCGAGAGCGTAGCTTCCAAAGAGAGTCAATCAACAGAGCACTTCAGTGATCATGACAATGAACTGTTGTGTTGCCTTAAACTGTGGATTATTCGCAACAATAAAATTCAGATTTGAAGCAGATGTAGTAATATATCTGAAGACATATTCGTCCACATGGTTATTTGTATTATGCGTAAGAAGAGGCTGCAGAATAAGACAGTTAAGAGCTGTTATAGTTCGAATAGTTGTTTCCCTCTGTTCTAGAGTAGAATTCATCCTTGGGACTCCGTTTCTAAATGGGGAAACGCACTGTAGCAGTATTACCTCTAGTCATCCAAAAATGGTTCAAGATGAAATGCAAACATTTGATATCTCACATACCGGTAGTAACACAGTTACTGTAAATCTAATATGACATAAAATATCACAGCTCATAAAGGTTTCATCGGTGTAAGCTCATCGATCTGCTCATAAATCGACGTGACAGCAAGTGTACGCTAGTGCCTAGATGTAGGCAACTTATTAGACCGTGTAGATTGGTGCTTGGCGTACATTTAAGGCGAAAGTGATTTCAGTAGCAAGCAGATAAAACTGCAACGCAAATGTAATAAAGAAACTGTACAATATTCTGTATTTGTTGCAATTCGCCTGCTGTTTGGAAAGTACCACAAGACCATTTGCATTTTTATCATTTACATATTTATTTATTTGTTTATTATTATAAGGGGAGATCAAAATATTTCCATTCGAAGGCCATACAGACCAAACTCGATGTGCCAATCAGTCAAAATGACTGTGCGCACTGAGGCAATCAACAGCACGTTGGTTCTGTTTGAACGTTCTTGGCTATAACGTCACCATAATTTACATTCCCACATTTACCGCACGCACATCGGAAAGATACGAATACCGCACTAATCCCTTACCTGTATATCAGTACTTATATAAATTTATCGGAATCGCGCTATGTTGCATATACAGTGCGGTAAAGCACTCAAATGGGATTTTTTGTTCGACCCTTATGTTATTATAGAAAAATATAGAACGCTGCAGGACGGCTCAAAGCGTCTGCTTGATGTGAGGTACTCTCGGATGCCACACTTCTTTCATCTTATCACCATGCATTTTCTTCCTTTCTTCCAATTAAGTCGTTGTTGTCTTGAATTTCTTGACGTCTTGGCTCACCTCCCATTTGAAAGCTTTCAAAAATGGTTCAAATGGCTCTGAGCACTATGGGACTTAACATCTGAGGTCATCAGTCCCCTAGAACTTAGAACTACTTAAACCTAACTAACCTAAGGACATCACACACATCCATGCCCGAGGCAGGATTCGAACCTGCGACCGTAGCAGTCTCGCGGTTCCGGACTGAAGCTCCTAGAACCGCTCATCATTTGTCAATCGTTTTGAAATGTCTTTAAGGTTATTACGTTCTGAATTTTTTTGCAGTTGTGTCCATGCTTTGATTACAACTTCACAATAATTTTTTAATACTGTACATTCTTATTTCTTGGTTACAATTATGTCTTGATGACGGTCTTCAGCTCACGTCGAGTGTTGATCTGGAACACTCCTGCAGCTGGTACCGATGCGGTTCGCCGGTGAGATAGCAGTCAGGAACGCATGACGCTTGAGTTTCCTGCTGTTATAGCACATTTCCACACAGCTAATACTGAGCTACCTGCGAGGAACAGAATTAGCATTGCCGATCCACACTTTACGCGCTCTTGTCTGTAGTTCATGTGGCTGTATTGACAACACATATTCCAACTTAGTTTCTGGAGGTATGGCCATTTCCGTACACTCATTTTATACTCGTAGGACCAAAACACACTGCGTCACTGAACTGCGCTATGTTGAGCGTCCGTCAACGATGCGCATGCTACTATCTGTTTATTTATTCTGCTCGTCGTTTGTCGTGGCGGTCGCAGCAGCAGCGCGACAATATTAATTGTTGATCGCTGAATCAGTACAGTCTGCTCAACAGACTTTTATCACCGTGTTCACTTTGGCTTTTAAATCGCTCATAGTCTTGGCCTGACTAATAACTTAATAGTTACACATAATTAATTAGCACTTGAACGTCTTTTCGCACAGGTTAGGATGTTCATGTCACTCTTGAAGTGTTTTTCAACTCACTACTTGCACTCGATAATATGGCTAATCAGTCCACTTACGCTTCTTGCTGACAACATTGTTCGTAACAACTACGTGTCCCAGTATATGTAAGCTATTTTTTTATGACTGTACTTCCCGTTATCAAATCTACGTGGTTGGTAGCTTGAGTAAAGATTCTATAGCTCGGAGAAACAAACTCTACAGAAGTATACAGGATGAAACCCGATTCTCATTCAATCGAGAAATCAATTTAAACAGCACGATTTAATGAACAATAACATAAGAGTGTAAAGCTCTCCACATGACGGAAAGGCACATGGTCTAGTTTAGAAAAACCAAACTCATGAATTGAATTTAAAATTAAAACACAGAAAAAGAAATCTAACTTAAGAAGCGGATAACACACACTCACTCAAAACACATGCACACTTTGAGATTCACACTAACTAAAACAAGACATGAGTAGAACAAAGCGCTCTCCCATCACTAAGCAGTAGTAGAACAAAAAAATCCCGCTAAGTAACTGAAATGGATAGTTCGGAGTGATTTACCAGGACCATACTTCTAAGTAACGTATTAACTTCTCACCTCAAGCAAAATCCTCACATGTACTAATTACTTAAACTTACATTATAAGAGATGACCAGAGTAGACTACCTCACCTTCTGACGACCCAGTGAGCAGGGCTTTTCCACACTACGAGACCGAGGTCCCCAGGTAAGAGCGGAAACGAACGGAGACAGTATGTTCTGGGAACTGCACCATCGAATACAACGTCTGCTGACCAGTCTCCCCTAGCGTCTGTCTGGTCCAACAGAAGCTACTCTTTCTCTACACAAAAGTTGGCCAAACTGCCACTACCACTCAAACAATCTCTGCCAAGAACGATAGCACATGAAAGCACCACTAGCAGACGAGACAAAGAACAGAAAATTGAAACACAGAAATATAGCAGGAAAACGTAGTAGACAAATGGGAAAATGAAACACAGGACTACATATACACTTAATATACCTTTAGATACATGAAATGTACGGATATAAATTTACAAAAGACAGTATTTGCCTATTAAAATGCCATTGTGGCTGTCTAATGATAGATTCTACTGCTCATACTTCTTCCCAGAATCGAATATACAGATGTTACAACCAACAGAGGTGCAAATAAGTATAGAAAGGCTGAAGGCAGCTCAAAAGAGGCAATGGAAAGGCTCACATTGAGACGTTTCATCACCTATTGCTTCCAGCAAACAAATGAGCATGGAGTGACCCTGCCAAGCGAGTGCGTTACTATTCTTTTTTTTAACTAGGATATCCCAGGAAACATCAAAGAAATATTGAAAAAACAAGAAAACACCTGAATAAGAAACAAAACTAGCACTAAGCATCCCAAACTTATCATAATATAAAGTAACATATTACGTCTATTACCTATCCTTAACTGTGGTCTTGTACGAAACTACTCTCCTGGAAATTGAAATAAGAACACCGTGAATTCATTGTCCCAGGAAGGGGAAACTTTATTGACACATTCCTGGGGTCAGATACATCACATGATCACACTGACAGAACCACAGGCACATAGACACAGGCAACAGAGCATGCACAATGTCGGCACTAGTACAGTGTATATCCACCTTTCGCAGCAATGCAGGCTGCTATTCTCCCATGGAGACGATCGTAGAGATGCTGGATGTAGTCCTGTGGAACGGCTTGCCATGCCATTTCCACCTGGCGCCTCAGTTGGACCAGCGTTCGTGCTGGACGTGCAGACCGCGTGAGACGACGCTTCATCCAGTCCCAAACATGCTCAATGGGGGACAGATCCGAAGATCTTGCTGGCCAGGGTAGTTGACTTACACCTTCTAGAGCACGTTGGGTGGCACGGGATACATGCGGACGTGCATTGTCCTGTTGGAACAGCAAGTTCCCTTGCCGGTCTAGGAATGGTAGAACGATGGGTTCGATGACGGTTTGGATGTACCGTGCACTATTCAGTGTCCCCTCGACGATCACCAGTGGTGTACGGCCAGTGTAGGAGATCGCTCCCCACACCATGATGCCGGGTGTTGGCCCTGTGTGCCTCGGTCGTATGCAGTCCTGATTGTGGCGCTCACCTGCACGGCGCCAAACACGCATACGACCATCATTGGCACCAAGGCAGAAGCGACTCTCATCGCTGAAGACGACACGTCTCCATTCGTCCCTCCATTCACGCCTGTCGCGACACCACTGGAGGCGGGCTGCACGATGTTGGGACGTGAGCGGAAGACGGCCTAACGGTGTGCGGGACCGTAGCCCAGCTTCATGGAGATGGTTGCGAATGGTCCTCGCCGATACCCCAGGAGCAACAGTGTCCCTAATTTGCTGGGAAGTGGTGGTGCGGTCCCCTACGGCACTGCGTAGGATCCTACGGTCTTGGCGTGCATCCGTGCGTCGCTGCGGTCCGGTCCCAGGTCGACGGGCACGTGCACCTTCCGCCGACCACTGGCGACAACATCGATGTACTGTGGAGACCTCACGCCCCACGTGTTGAGCAATTCAGCGGTACGTCCACCCGGCCTCCTGCATGCCCACTATACGCCCTCGCTCAAAGTCCGTCAACTGCACATACGGTTCACGTCCACGCTGTCGCGGCATGCTACCAGTGTTAAAGACTGCGATGGAGCTCCGTATGCCACGGCAAACTGGCTGACACTGACGGCGGCGGTGCACAAATGCTGCGCAGCTAGCGCCATTCGACGGCCAACACCGCGGTTCCTGGTGTGTCCGCTGTGCCGTGCGTGTGATCATTGCTTGTACAGCCCTCTCGCAGTGTCCGGAGCAAGTATGGTGGGTCTGACACACCGGTGTCAATGTGTTCTTTTTTCCATTTCCAGGAGTGTATATCAAAACAGCCATCTTACAGACCAGCAAAGTTTCCTTTTGTCACTGAGTTGGAAATAACATCATTTTATGGATGTTACCCTGAGGGGGCTCAGTGTATGCAGAACGCAAACAGAATTAAAGCAACATAGGACAGGGAAATTTTAAAGAAAAAGACTTGCCACATGAAAATAGTGACGGAAAAGAATGTCACAGATTATGCAACTAGTTAATCCTCAATCGAGACAACAATAGTCACAAAAATCACAAGACAAAAATAAATATAGCAAAGACATCAATTAATAAAATAAAACATAATTACTATCTAGCATGCAATTAACATACACAGTTGCTTCAGCCTTTATTAGGCTTGGAAACAGGAATGTCAAAGTTTCCTCCATGGCATCAGATATTAAAATTATGTTGATAAGTCATGGGTCTGAGGGCCCAAGGTCACACAAACCAATTTAACACCAATTAAAAGTCATTACAACAAATAACCACGCAGTTAAACCTCAATTGGTCTAAATTTGACAAAGACATAATCAAAATATCAGCGAGATCAAGGTGAAAAATAAACCATACATTATTTTGTACAAAGAACATGCACAGACTTTCTTTCGTATTCATTGCATCTTGCACTTCACTTGTCACTCAAACACTGAGGACAGTGGGATACTTGGTGGACCTTTGGTGCAGGATACATGGAGGTTAATGGGAGGGCTCAATGTTCCATTTGTCAGTGTCTGAAGACTGTTCATGTATGACCAAGCAGCCTTCCCACCTCTGATATTCCTCTGGAGAACTCAACGCGACTTGTATGGACTCCTATCATCTTGCACACTCGTCTGCACTGCAGGACATGGTGGCGCATGGTTTCCATCACACCCCGTTGGAATACAGCGAACATCTTCCTCACATCTTGTAACACCAGGTATAGTGTCAGGTTGCTGTAGTCAGCTGGACTGGTGTGAGCACATTGTCTCACCTTGCTGACATGTCATTGTGTAGTGCTATCAGCTTCTGTGGCACTGACAGACACCGTGGATAACACACCCCCTTAGTGTGCCACTTCCATCCTTCCATCTAGTCTCTCCTGAATAGTCATGCCTGCTTTTTGACAGTGCTGCCATGGGCTAGCCATCCATGCCTCTCTTTGCACTGGGGTGTCATCATTGTGTGGAACCATGACAACCATTGTGAATGGTACACTTCCTAGCTGTACCAGTCTTCATCTCCTTCCATTGATTACTTCCTTGACAGCACCGCAATGCACGGCTCAGCGGTAGTGAGCCACGTGTGCATCTTGATGCTGCTGTTGTAGGCGAGTTGTGCTTACACACTGACCAAAATATTCCGTAGCTGCTCTCAGTGGGCCGGTCGAGCATGTTAATTGCCCACAATGTTTGCCAAATGCTAGCAGTGGGCGTGTCATCCTTATACACTGACAGCAACATCTAACAGCCACCCTCAGCACGTTCAGTGGGACACTGGGCACAGGTCCACCTGGCCTTGCGAGTCAAAGTCACATGAATTTTCCTGTCTGTGAACTGTGCTGAGCTACCAGCTGGACCTCATGAAGATGGCACGTCCGTGATTTCAGAGGAGGGTGAGAGCTCCTTTGTGATAGGATGAATCGCCCGCCATGTTTTCTTCAATTCAGGATTCGGCAGTTTTCCCATTGTGGGTGGTTAACCTATTCAAGCTACTTTTTCCAGTATTTCTTACAAAATATTTGATGTTGCATATATGAAGTGTATGGAGCAGTAATTAATATAAATATATATATATATATATATATATATATATATATATATATATATATATTTTTTAATTACTGCTTCATACACTATATTATTGGTGTTTTGCCCTTAAAGAGCGCATTTGGACTAAACTACATGGCCAGTTCCTTTTGCTGCCTTCCTTGCTGCCCAAACTTCCCTCATTCGCTCGCTGTGTTTCTGTTTCCGGTCCTCTGTCCATGCTTCTTGTCGGCTTTGTGTCTTCGGCTTCATCTTGATTGCCTTTTTGGTTGCCCATATATCTTTCATCTTCTGGCTGTGATCTTACTTGCGTTCTTCGGTCTATTTTATGCCTGTTCGTTTGTCACATTGTATCTCATGTAGTTTACTTTTCTTAATGATGTTTCTGAATTTTATTCTGTCGTTTATTGTGTCTGCTGTTATGATGAGTTGGTTCAGGTCGTTTTCTACCTCTGCCACCCATTTTTTGTTTCTAGTGGTTACCCAGTCAAAGATCTGTTTGGTCAATCTGTGTGATGGCATTCTGTATAGGTGTCCATAGAATTGTAGTCTGCGTTTTCTAATATTTTCTGTGATTGTCTCCGTATGTTTGTACAGTTCCTCTGTAGGTTTCTTGATCCATATTCCATTGTTGTTAGTTGCGCCAAATATTTTCCTAAGTATTTTCCGTTCTACTTTTTCTAATTGTCTGATACGTGTATGCCCTAGGATTAGTGTGGTCTCTGCTGCATATAGTGCCTCGGTGAGCACCACCGTGTCGTAATGGCGTAATTTGGCTTTTTGTGAGATAGACTTCTTGTTGTAATGATTCCACAACACTTTGTATGCCTTGTCCAGTTTAGTCTTTCTTTCTTCGTTTGAGTCTCTGTTATGTCCACTCATTTGTAGTGTTTCACCGAGGTATTTAAAGTTTGCCGTTTTGTAAATCGTGCCATACTTTGTGTTCAGAGATGAGAGTTTCTTTGTGCTCATAAACTGTGTCTTTTCGTAAGAGATCTGTAGTCCAGTTTTGGAAGCGATTTCGTGCAGTTTTTCAATAGCGTCTTTTGTTTCCTTTATACCTTTCGTGACAATCGCCAAATCGTCTGCAAAAGCCAGGCATTTAATCTGTAGGTTTCCTAAGGTTATCCCCTGTTGTGATGTTTCCCATTCTTTTATGACCTTATCTAACACCAGATTGAAAAGGAGAGGTGAGAGGCCATCGCCTTGTCGGACACCTGTGCAAATTTCAAAGGGATCTGATAGTTCCCCACAGAACTTTACTTTGGAGGTCGTGTTGGTTAAGGTTTGCCCTATGATAGCCCGTGTTTTGTTGTCTTCTTTGTATTCTGCTAGGATTTTGAAGAGAGTTTTCCGGTCGATAGAGTCGTACGCCTTTTTGAAGTCAACAAAGGTAATGATCAGGTTCTGTTCGTGTTGTAAAATCATTTTCAGGTTCCAAATTTGTTCCGCACAAGACCGCCCTTTACGGAAGCCTGCTTGGTATTCCCCTATCAAGTGGTCGGTCTGGCATTCTAGTCTGTTCAATAAAGCTTTAGAGAGGATCTTGTATGTGACCGGTAGTAAGGACATTCCTCTGTAGTTGTTCGTGTCAGTCTCGTCACCTTTTTTGTGTAGTGGGTGTATCAGGGCAGTTTTCCAGTCGTCAGGAATTTTCATGGTCTTCCAGATGTCTTCCAAGATCCTGTGGATGTCTTTGGTGAGTTCTGGGTCTTGTAACTTCCAGATTTCCGCGATGATGCCATCTTCTCCTGGTGCTCTACGATTCTTGAGTGACTTGATTATTTCCTTAACTTCTTCTAGAGTTGGAGGTTCACTATCTGGATTGTGTGTGCTCGTTTCTGTCATCATTTCTTCCATAGGGGGGTCCGTGTTGAGCAGTTTTTCAAAGTACTTTGCCAGAATGTCACAATTGTTTTTGGTATTGGTTTCTAGGGTTCCATCCGGTCTTCTGAAGCACAAGTTGGGTGGTTGATATCCAGTCATATTTTCTCTGAACGTTCTGTAGAAGTTTCTTGTATTGTTCTTCATGAAGTCCGATTCGATCTCTGTCAGTCGCCGTTTGTCATATTGTCGTTTTTCACTACGAATGATTTTGCTTGATTGCTTCTGTGTTTTCAAGAAGTTCATCCAATTCTCTTGGGATTTATGGCTACTAAATTTTTTCCATGCACTGATTCGTTGGTCAATAGCTTGGCCACATGTGTGGTTGCACCAACGGTGTTTCCGTGTGCGTGGTGCTTGTGCTAGTTTCATGGCCTCTCGGATTCTTCGTGAAAGTTGTGTCCAGTCTGTCGTTTTCTCCATTTTAATTTTGTGTAATATTTGGGGGTCAGGTTTAGAGGGAAACACTACACGTGGGAAAAATATATCTAAAAACAAAGATGATGTGACTTACCAAACGAAAGCGCTGGCAGGTTGATAGACACACAAACATACACACAAAATTCAAGCTTTCGCAACCAACGGTTGCTTCATCAGGAAAGAGGGAAAGACGAAAGGATGTGGGTTTTAAGGGAGAGGGTAAGGAGTGATTCCAATCCCGGGAGCGGAAAGACTTACCTTAGGGGGAAAAAAGGACAGGTATACACTCGCATACACACACATATCCATCCGCACATTCACAGATACAGACAGGAGGAAAATCCGCTCTGCGAGAAGGAGGGGAGAGGAAAAAGGGGGCCCTGGGGTGGGGGGGAACAAGGCCAGGTTATAATTGGAAGGAAGGGTAGATGTCACGGCGAAGTTCGTCATCCGGGAGGGGGAGGCGCTGGAAATTGCCCTGATGAAGGAGATGGAGGGTGTGGATGTGGAGAGAGGGAGGGATACAGCGATAGAGGCGCGGAAACGGGGGTGGAGAGGAAGGAGGAAACCAGAGGGTGGGGGGGATCAAGCTTGCGAACAAAATCATATCACTTATGCGGCAGTGTGCCAATGTTTCGTATTTAACAACCTTACTCTTCTTTCCAGTTGTACCAGCTATGTATACCTCAGTTCCTGGTAAAACAGGTAAATTACTTTTAGTTTTTAATATATTAAAGTATTCCTTAGAAATAGGTGATACTTCACTACCAGAATCGATGAATATATGTACTTTGTGGTTTTCTATCTCTCCTGTTATAATAGGTTGTGGAGGTGTAGTTATTTTAATCGTTTCCTCCAGCAGTAGCCACTCCTTGGTAGGTGCTTTATGCATAAAGAAAACCTGTACTCTCTTATTTAGGCCTCTCAATGTATTTCGACGACCTGGGCCCCAGCCCTGGGTCCAGATCGCTCCACGTTTTCGTCATGGGTAGCAACCATGGGATGATTTCCAAATGTTGGAACTGCGTTACCCCCTGTTCCACAGCTGTTGTTGAGCACGAATTCCTGCATAGTTACCGGACCGAGGTTGGACGTTAGTGGTCCTCATGAGCAACCCCCTCTATTTACATTCCTGCTAGGTCTGTGGACTCAGGTAAGACTGGATTCATAAGGCTTTGACTGGTTATTATGATTCATATTATTCCTCCAAAAATTCGGATTTTCTTGCACATGCAAGTTCTCATTCCTGTCTTTATTGATTCCATCGAGTGCATCTACAAAGGATAACAGGTCCCGTTTTCCACCCACTGCATAGAATATCCTTTCTAGCATAAGTAGGTAGACGTCTTATTAAAATTCTAACTAATCCCTCTTCGTCCACTGGTCGATCTAAATATTTCGCCCTTGTCAAATGCCAGTCAAAATACTTGCGCATTGTACCCCAGGCATTACTATAGTATTTAGGATCCCACAAATCTGAGATCAACTTCTCTTGTGCACTTGAAGACCAATATTTTTCCTTAAACTTTCTCTGAAAATCTTCCCAGGATGTGAAGTTTTCAATATTTACTGTGCCCCACTCTGAAGCTTCACCCTCCAAATAACCTACCGCAAACTCTATTTTCTTAGCATCCTCGCAACTTTTAGGTATGCCTTGGTTAAACCGTTTTAAGAAATGGGTGAGGTGTACCTCCCCATCTGTTTTGAATTAGGAAACTGTCTCGACAAGCCTGAATTTGATCCCCATTGCAAATCAGTTATCATGTCCTTACTTAATATAATATTCTGGGGAACTGTGCCTTTCTCTAGTTTCTCCTGCATAAGCTTGAATTCTTTCCTCAACGTTTCTAAGTCTTTCTTGGTGTTATCTAAATCGGAAGTTACTATAGACGAAGAGATATCAACACTTAGTTTCTCTTCAACCTTTCATCCTATTAATTCTTCAACTTGTTCTTCTAAGCCATTCAAATTTATAAGCTCTGCAGTCATTAACTTTTCTTTGAAGTTCTGTTCTACGATTTCCACCCGTGATTTGACCCCTGAAATTTGCGTCTGTACTAGGGGGAGCAACTTATTTTGTTTCTGGACATTGGTTTTTAGCGTAGTTAATTCTTGTTTGACCACATCAAATGTAACATTACATATATTTTTCAGAGTCGTATTTTTCATTAAATTGTGTTTCCAAATTACTACATTTACAGTCGACATCATATTCTAATTTTTGAACTAATTCTTTTATATTGGCTTCATTTCTTTGTTCTAAATCCTTAAATAAAATATTTGTCTGTTCACTCAGGGATCGGACAATTCTTTTTTTCCATTCTTGCATCTGATTACTTAGGATATTAACTTGAGCCTCTAGTTTTGTGTTTTGTGTTTTGTGATTAAAACTGCACTTTGATAAACCTCATTAATCCACCTAAATCTGGTACCTGTTTTTCAATTCCCATAGCCCCAACAGACTCTATACGGATTGATGTTCCTTTTCCATTGTGTTTTGTTTTGCATTTAATCTAGTTATCATTAAAAGTACACTCGCTTATTTCCACAACACCCCACACTTCACAAACAATCAAAGGTCAGTAGTAGCTCACCCGGCGTCGGTGGAAGGCGGCGTCAGCTCCGGTGTACGGCGGCGTCAGCGTAGGTGTGATGCGACGTCGGCGTTGGTGTATGGCGGCGTCGGCGTTGGTGTACGTCGGCGTCGGCGTTGGTGTGCGGTGGCGGCGGCGATTTGAGACTAAGCAGCTTTGGGCGATTTTCTTGATTCCCTTAATCATTTCACCATTTATCAACACGATATTTCTGGATAAGTATCGTGGAATCGCTCATCAGCCTCGCTGTTATCGGTTGCTATGGCAACTCCCAACTGTTTTTTTTTTTATCTTTTTCTTATAACTTCCTTAATATTTCCCCTTCTTTCTCAGGTCCTTTCTTTACGGTCACCACGTTCTTGTGGTGGCCCGTTGTATTGTTAAGCTCCCTCTATACAACTTAAGCGTTTTCGTGGACTTACTTGTTGAAGAATGCTGGTTCTGCTTTCTTGCAGCGCCGATGTCTTGTGCTAGCACCGGACGCTTCTCCGAAGATTTCACTGCTAGGAAGGGAAATTTTCACTCTCTCGGTCTCTCTTCTTATTTAAAATTAGGCTACTTGCGGAATATCATTCAATGCACCGGAACATATTTATTTCCACTTTGTACCAAAAAAACAACTAAACTTTATGACTAAGCCCACACATTACCGGGCACCCAAGATCAGTTAATTACACGTTTTTGAACACAATTAACACATAAGCTTTTATCGTGGCTGACTATCCACGTCCAGTCCACGTACTCCCAACAGCAGTTCAACGTCTACTAAAACAGTCACTATCTCGAGTCACTCCATTTGTTTCTCAACAATACAAAGCTACATTACTCTTTGCAGCCGGCCACGGAGCTTCCGGGACGTATGTGTTTATTCTTCGCAGGTTGCGCTGAACACTTGCCAGCGCCGACGAACTATCTCCCTTCCAGTTTCGCCTGCACAAACAATAAATGGGTGCAGTATCCCATGCTCATCCTTACGCCCTGCTTTAAAATAACGCGTGTTCAAAACGGCTGGAACACAAGTGTCTCCAGACTTTCGTAAAATTCTGGGTCACTACAGTGGGAAGCACCAGACGACAATAAAAAGAAATTAGAATATAGTAAACCTGAAACTGACAGGAGTAACTAAAAATGTAATAGAGGATTTATACATAGGAAATGGGTTTAATTTAGCAAAGCAATTTCCGAAGTATAAACCAAATGGTGATATACACCCAATTTATTTTTTAAGAGTGTCTGTCAGATCTTTACCTACAAAGTGTGGTGATTTAAAGAAAATACATTTCACATTATGATATTAAATGGGAGGCGCTGCGGAATGGGGAAACGCTCATGCAGAAAAATTTATGTTTTGGAAAGCTTTAAGAGAAAGTACTGGCCAAACCGTGAACAAGTTACTTACCGCTATTGAAGATTTAGACACACTGAATACTGAAAGAAATGAAAATTATTCAGTGAATGACTGAAATACAGGGAATAGGAATAACAAATCCTTTCCTAATTCCCTACTGTGGATGAAGGAATCCAATTGCCGTAGAGTAGGCAGTAATGAAGCTGTTCACAGCAGGGATAAAGGTCTAAATCACAATAACCATTGAGGGGGAAGAAATCAGATGGATAACGTAAACTCGCAGGTGTTTACATCTCAAAACCGGCAAAATAAATATGCAACAAAAAAATGACGCAGGAGCAAATCAGCGTATTATTGAAGTAAGTTTCAACCGGTATCTGGTCATAGTGACAGAAAACGAGAAAAATGCTGGGTCAAGGGCAAATTCCAGGATGTAACAGATCAATAACCAGCCCAAATGTAAGTAAAACGATCACCTATTAACAGCTGGTTATTAGCGGAAGAGGAAAATTTACAAAAGGTGCAACGCAGCAAACCAATTGTAATCGGATGAGTAGGAAATACAGGAGTGGGAATTTACATTGATTCAGGTAGCAAAGTATCAATAATTTTGGAGGAATGGCTATTAAGTGGAAGAATAAAGGAATTTCCTAAGTTACCTGTTACGGGAGTACATATTGTAGGTATTAACGGTACTAAGAGTAATCTACTGAAATGGGAAACAAGGATTACTTTTGGAATAAATCAATTGGTGTTTGAACAAACCAAGTTAATAGTCCCTAAAATAACCACGCAAGTATTACTAGAAGTAGACTGTCTAATGAAATATGCAGTGGTAATAGACTTTCACAGTGGCTCTTTTATGTGCAATCTAGATAATTATAATAAAGAGATCTTATTTATAGGGGAACCACTATTAAAATTCTCCCAATGGGCAGAGGCACAGCAGGAAGAAAGTGCAAACTTAGACAAAATAGTAGAAAATCAATTGTGTAGATCAGCTGATAAAAGATTACAAAATTCACCAAATTTCATTACTTTGCAAACATTTCAGAAATGTAGAACTTGTAAATGTTAATGATATTGGGCGCAGATTCCATACATTACATGGATTGCATGTTAACAACATGGGGAAAAAACTGCCCATCGGAAAAATTAAAGAAATTATCAGCAAGAGGCATCAAACACTCAAAAGCAAAATCATCCTGGATTGCCCACAAGACCTCACTCACCTACATCAACAACAACAAAAGAAGAAGCAAGGTGCCTCCAATATTAAGGCACAGCAACAACAATGAATGCAGTAACAGCTCCACCTATTTCAAACCCAGCTCTAACTCCAGCAGCAATATTATTAACAGTAGGATCAGCAGCAGAATCAACAACCAGAGCAGCTGAACAACTAACAGGGGAGCCAGACACAGAAGAAAATTCTACTACAGATGATAATAGAAGAATGAGTGCAGTCGGGAAAAGAAAAGCAGTGCTTCCAGTACACCTGAATGATTTTTTATTGGCAAGATAAATGTAAGTGATCAGTTAAATATGCCAAAGTCTAACAATATGCCGAAGTCTAACAATATGCTAAAGTCTAACAAATGTTTTAATTTCATGCTGATTCATCAAAATGTCCAATCATTGCTGAACAAATTAAGTGGACTTGAAATTTTATGTACTGATGAGCTAAAAAATGCTTGCGTAATGTGTATAACTGAACACCGGCAGCCTAAAGATGCAATGTCAGTCACAAAACTTGCAGACTTCAATCTTTCATCATCATTCTCTAGAATTACATCCAGTCATGGAGGGTCATGTATACTTGTTAGAACTGGTACTGATTATTGTAACATAAAATCCATTGAACTGTTACCTGAAGAGAAAGTTTTTGAAATATCCGCAGTTGAGCTCTCTGCATTAAAATTAATAATTATCTGTGTATACAGGGTGTTACAAAAAGGTACGGCCAAACTTTCAGGAAACATTCCTCACATACAAATAAAGAAAAGATGTTATGTGGACATGTGTCAGGAAGCGCTTAATTTCCATATTAGAGCTCATTTTAGTTTCGTCACCTACGCTTCCATCTACGCTCAATGGAGCACGTTATCATGATTTCATATGGGATACTCTACCTGTGCTGCTAGAATATGTGCCTTTACAAGTATGACACAACATGTGGTTCATGCACGATGGAGTTCCTGCACATTTCAGTTGAAGTGCTTGTACGCTTCTCAACAGCAGATTCGGTGACCAATGGATTGGTAGAGGCGAACCAATTCCATGGACTCCACGCTCTCCTGACCTAAACCCTCTTGACTTTCATTTATGGTGGCATTTGATAGCTCTTGTCTACGCAACACCGGTACCAAATGTAGAGACTCTTCGTGCCCGTATTGTGGACGGCTGTGATACAATACGCCATTCTCCAGGGCTGCATCAGCGCAGCAGGGATTCCATGCGACAGAGGATGGATGCATGTATCCTCGCTAACGGAGGACATTTTGAACATTTCCTGTGACAAAGTGTTTGAAGCCACGCTGGTACGTTCTGTTGCTGTGTGTTTCCATTCCATGATTAATGTGATTATTTGATTATTTGAAGAGAAGTAATAAAATGAGCTCTAACATGGAATGTAAGCATTTCCGGACACATGTCCACATAACATATTTTCTTTCTTTTTGTGTGAGGAATGTTTCCTGAAAGTTTGGCCGTACCTTTTTGTAACACCCTGTATAGGAGCCCTGATGGGAACTTAAATGATTTCTGCCATCAACTAGAAGCAGTTTTAAATACTATAAAAAGCCTCAACAAAACAGTGATCATATGTAGAAATTTTAATATTGATTTTTCAAGAAATCTCAAAAGACCAGCAAAGCTTAATGGCCCTACTGGGGAAATATAACATAAAAGCCACCATAGATTCTCCTACGAGACTTACACCAACTACTAGCTCAACAATTGATCAGATATTAATAAACACAAATGTAAATCACAGTTTCTGTGCCAGAAATCTTAATACTGGCTTCAGTGATCACTATGACCAAGTGAAACAAATGAGAAAGAGGAACTTGTAAAAGAAACAAGAAAATTCACTAACAAACAAATAAACATTTTTATACAGAGACTAAGTGAAGAAACCTGGTATGAAGTGTATGCTTGTGAAAATACCAACAAAAGTTTGAAAAATTCATGGAAATCTTCATGTCATACTTTGCAGCTGCATTTCCATTAAAAAACAAAAATGTCAACTTAACTTCAAAAAGAACAAATGGATTACAACAGGTATTAGAATCTCTTATGCAGAGAAAAGAAGATTACACGATATAGCAAAGACACAATACATGCCTCATGAATTTCATTTGTACCTGAAGAATTACAAGAGGATCCTCAAAAATATTGTAAGGAAATCTAAAACAATGGCACATGACAAATACATTGAAAATTCAAAAAACAAATCTAAAGCTATATGGGAAGTTATAAATAATCAAACAACAAGTGAAACCAAACAATATAAAAATATAAACTTATGTTATGAAGGACAAATGATTTCTCATCATCATCATCACCATCATTTAAGACTGATTATGCCTTTCAGTGTTCAATCTGGAGCATAGCCCCCCCTATAAAATTCCTCCATGATCCCCTATTCAGTGCTAACATTGGTGCCTCTTCTGATGTTAAACCTATTACTTCAAAATCATTCTTAACCGAATCCAGGTACCTTCTCCTTGGTCTGCCCCGACTCCTCCTACCCTCTACTGCTGAACCCATGAGTCGGTAACCTTGCTTCTCCCATGCGTGTAACATGACCCCACCATCTAAGCCTGTTTGCCCTGACTGCTACATCTATAGAGTTCATTCCCAGTTTTTCTTTGATTTCCTCATTGTGGACACCCTCCTGCCATTGTTCCCATCTACTAGTACCTGCAATCATCCTAGCTACTTTCATATCTGTAACCTCAACCTTGTTGATAAGGTAACCTGAATCCACCCAGTTTTCACTCCCATACAACAAAGTTGGTCGAAAGATTGAACGGTGCACAGATAACTTAGTATTGGTACTGACTTCCTTCTTGCCGAAGAGAGTAGATCGTAGCTGAGCGCTCACTGCATTAGCTTCGCTACACCTCGCTTCCAGTTCTTTCACTATGTTGCCATCCTGTGAGAATATGCATCCTAAGTACTTGAAACCGTCCACCTGTTCTAACTTTGTTCCTCCTATTTGGCACTCAATCCATTTATATTTCTTTCCCACTGACATTACTTTCGTTTTGGAGATGCTAATCTTCATACCATAGTCCTTACATTTCTGATCTAGCTCTGAAATATTACTTTGCAAACTTTCAATCGAATCTGCCATCACAACTAAGTCATCCGCATATGCAAGACTGCTTATTTTGTGTTCACATATCTTAATCTCACCCAGCCAGTCTATTGTTTTCACCATATGATCCATAAATAATATGAACAACAGTGGAGACAGGTTGCAGCCTTGTCTTACCCCTGAAACGACTCTGAACCATGAACTCAATTTACCGTCAACTCTAACTGCTGCCTGACTATCCATGTAAAGACCTTTAATTGCTTGCAAACGTTTGCCTCCTATTCCATAATCTCGTAGAACAGACAATAACTTCCTCCTAGGAACCCGGTCATATACCTTTTCTAGATCTATCTATAAAGCATAGATACAATTCCCTGTTCCACTCATAACACTTCTCCATTATTTGCTGTAAGCTAAAGATCTGGTCCTGACAACCTCTAAGAGGCCTAAACCCACACTGATTTTCATCCAATTGGTCCTCAGCTAATACTCGCACTTTCCTTTCAACAATACCTGAGAAGATTTTACCCACAACGCTGATTAAAGAGATACCTCTGTAGTTGTTACAATCTTTTCTGTTTCCATGTTTAAAGATTGGTGTGATTACTGCTTTTGTCCAGTCTGATGGAACCTGTCCCGACTCCAAGGCCATTTCAATTATCCTGTGTAGCCATTTAAGACCTGACATTCCACTGTATTTGATGAGTTCCGATTTAATTTCATCCACCCCAGCTGCTTTATTGCACTGCAATCTATTGACCATTTTCACCACTTCCTC
This sequence comes from Schistocerca nitens, assembly GCF_023898315.1. Lineage (NCBI taxonomy): Eukaryota > Metazoa > Arthropoda > Insecta > Orthoptera > Acrididae > Schistocerca > Schistocerca nitens. The sequence continues at coordinate 371,278,111 of NC_064618.1, forward strand.
AAATGTGATCCTATTTCCATCATCATTCCTATCCCATTCTACCTCAAAATCTGAAACATTACTGATTGCATTTTCACCTACATTGAGCAACTCTTCAAAATATTCCCTCCATCTGCCCAAGGCATCCACAGGATTCACCAGCAGTTTTCCTGACCTGTCCAAAATACTTGTCATTTCCTTCTTACCTCCCTTTCGAAGACTGCTAATTACACTCCAGAACGGTTTTCCAACAGCTTGACCCATAGTCTCCAACCTGTTTCCAAAGTCTTCCAAAGATTTCTTCTTGGATGCTGCAATTATCTGTTTGGCTTTGTTTCTTTCTGCAACATAACTTCCTCTGTCTACCTGAGTTCTAGTATGTAGCCATTTTTGATACGCCTTCTTTTTCCTTTTACAGGCTGCCTTGACTGTGTCATTCCACCAGGCTGTTTGCTTCATCCTACTTTTACACAATACTGTTCCAAGACATTCTTTAGCCACTTCTAGTACTGTGTCCCTGTACCTTGTCCATTCCTTTTCCAATGACTGTAATTGACTACGTTTGCCTCCTATTCCATAATCTCGTAGAACAGACAATAACTTCCTCCTAGGAACCCGGTCATATACCTTTTCTAGATCTATCTATAAAGCATAGATACAATTCCCTGTTCCACTCATAACACTTCTCCATTATTTGCCGTAAGCTAAAGATCTGGTCCTGACAACCTCTAAGAGGCCTAAACCCACACTGATTTTCATCCAATTGGTCCTCAGCTAATACTCGCACTTTCCTTTCAACAATACCTGAGAAGATTTTACCCACAACGCTGATTAAAGAGATACCTCTGTAGTTGTTACAATCTTTTCTGTTTCCATGTTTAAAGATTGGTGTGATTACTGCTTTTGTCCAGTCTGATGGAACCTGTCCCGACTCCAAGGCCATTTCAATTATCCTGTGTAGCCATTTAAGACCTGACATTCCACTGTATTTGATGAGTTCCGATTTAATTTCATCCACCCCAGCTGCTTTATTGCACTGCAATCTATTGACCATTTTCACCACTTCCTCAAATGTGATCCTATTTCCATCATCATTCCTATCCCATTCTACCTCAAAATCTGAAACATTACTGATTGCATTTTCACCTACATTGAGCAACTCTTCAAAATATTCCCTCCATCTGCCCAAGGCATCCACAGGATTCACCAGCAGTTTTCCTGACCTGTCCAAAATACTTGTCATTTCCTTCTTACCTCCCTTTCGAAGACTGCTAATTACACTCCAGAACGGTTTTCCAACAGCTTGACCCATAGTCTCCAACCTGTTTCCAAAGTCTTCCAAAGATTTCTTCTTGGATGCTGCAATTATCTGTTTGGCTTTGTTTCTTTCTGCAACATAACTTCCTCTGTCTACCTGAGTTCTAGTATGTAGCCATTTTTGATACGCCTTCTTTTTCCTTTTACAGGCTGCCTTGACTGTGTCATTCCACCAGGCTGTTTGCTTCATCCTACTTTTACACAATACTGTTCCAAGACATTCTTTAGCCACTTCTAGTACTGTGTCCCTGTACCTTGTCCATTCCTTTTCCAATGACTGTAATTGACTACGTTCAACTAACTGGTACCTTTCTGGGATCGCTGCTATGTACTTGTGCCTGATTTCCTTATCCTGAAGTTTCTCCACTCTTATCCTCCTACACATGGACCTGACCTCCTGCACTTTCGGCCTCATAATCCCAATTTCACTGCAGATTAAATAATGATCAGTGTCATCAAAGAATCCCCTGAATACACGTGTGTCCCTCACAGCCTTCCTGAATTCCTGATCTGTTATTATATAGTCAATGACAGATCTGGTTCCCCTGCCTTCCCAAGTATACCGGTGAATGTTCTTATGTTTAAAAAAGGAGTTTGTGATTACTAAGCTCATACTGGCACAGAAATCCAAGAGTTGTTTCCCATTCCTGTTGGCCTCCATATCCTCTCCAAATTTACCCATAACCTTTTCATACCCTTCTGTTCGATTTCCAATCCTGGTGTTAAAATCACCCATGAGCAGAACACTGTCCTTGTCCTTTACTCTAACAACTACATCACTGAGTGCCTCATAAAAACTATACATCTTATCTTGATATGATTTCTTGCCAAACAAAAATTGCAGGGACCTTCAACAAATATTTTGCAAACATAAGTCAACAGTTGGTGAGTGGACTGGAAGAATACAGCAAAAATCACCTCCATCATCCAATAGCGTGAGAAATGTGTCTACGTCATTGCTCTTTTCACCCACAAATACTGAAGAAATTTTATCATTTATAAAAACCTTGGTTGGTTTGGTTTGGTTTGTTTGAGGAAGGAGACCAGACAGCGATGTCATCGGTCTCATCGGATTAGGGAAGGACAGGGAAGGAAGTCGGCCATGCCCTTTGAATGGATCCATCCCGGCATTTGCCAGGAGCGATTTAGGGAAATCACGGAAAACCTAAATCGGGATGGCCGGACGCGGGATTGAACCGTCGTCCTCCCGAATGCGAGTCCAGTGTCTAACCACGGCGCCATCCCGCTCGGTATACAAAAACCTTGAAAACAGGGCACTCATGTGGAATTGATGGAATACCAGATGCAATTATTAAAAAATTATGTCTTGCTTTAGCTGAATTCTTGACACACTTGTGTAACAGCTCACTGGCATCAGGAACCTTCCCTTCATGCTTAAAAACATCAAAACTGAAAACACTGCTCAAAAAAGGAAATTCAGAAGATGTTTCAAATTATAGACCAAAAAATTTTAGAAAATTTTTTTATAAGTGATTGTCTGATTTCCTAAATATTCTCTCTCCCTCGCAGCATGGTTTCAGGAAAGGCTATTCAACTGAAAGTGCAATATTTGAATTTCTTAATGAAATCTATACTAAACTGGATGTGAGTGAGTTTGTGACGGGCATATGTCTTGATTTATCCAAAGCTTTTGACGTCATTGACCATGATGCCCTACTGCAGAAGCTTGACCAATTAGAGGCATATCCAATGAGTGGCTCAGGACATACCTATGTGGTCGCAGAACATGTGGTTGAAGTGCAATATACTGACCATAACAAAATCAGCTCCTACTATTCAGGATGTGAAATTGTGAAATGTGGCGTCCCTCAAGGATCAATATTAGGACCCATTCTGTTTCTCCTCGCTGTCATTGATCTTATGTACAACAAGTATTGCCAAACTACCCTCCAATTTCCAAATGATACAAGCATCTTTATTAGTAGTAAAACAGAAGAAAAACTAAAAGACTCCACTATACAAACAATAAACAGTGTAGAACAGTGGTTCAGCTATAACCAGCTAATTATAAACAAAGAAAAGACAGTAGCACTGAACTTCTATAATCTAAAAGGAAGAGACTACCCAAATATACAAATAGAACTAAGGGACAGAGTACTTGAAAGTGTTGACAGCACAAAATTTCTGGGACTCTGGCTCCAGAACAACACAAAATGAAAGGTACACATTGAATATTTGCAAAGAAAAGTAATCAAAACGTGCTACATGATAAGGATCTTAAAAACTTGTTGCAGCAAAGCCAGCCTGTTAAATGTATACTGCTCCTATGTGCATTCTGTAATTAAATATGGCATAATCTTCTGGGGCAATGCAACAACAAATATTAAACTTTTCAGGATGCAAAAGAGAATGTTAAGAATTATTGAAGGGGTAAACAATACGAAATCATGCAGACCCATATTCAAAAAACTGTCAGTTCTTCCTCTTCCTTGCATTTTTATCTACAAAACATCAGTTTTCATCAAACAATATATTAATAGACACCCAGATTAAAAAATGAAGATATACAAGCATACAATACAAGGCAAAAATCTAACCTTCATATGAAACAGGTGAGTAGATCTTTGTGCCAAAAACGCGCTCTACATACTGGGATTAAAATTTACAATAATCTGCCTAACCATATTAAATCAGTAAGGAAACAAAGTAGTTTTAAGGCTGAACTAAAGGCATATTTAATTGATCATTGCTTTTACAGTCTGACAGAGTGCCTTGAAACCAAGCAACAAAAATAAAGATGCATTATGAATATTCTGCTTTGTATGTTGCCTCTAATATTTGTAGTGCATATGATTCTTTGCTAAATTACTTCAATATCTAGTCCTTAGGATTACAATGCAAACTGTATTTTACCTTGTAAAGACCTAATCATGTCCAATATCCTTGTATATATTCTATACATATAGGATTTGAAGGACTAAATAAATAAAATACGTCAGCAATAAACCCAACATCTGAAATAAACAATCTTGTGTTGGTATAAGAAGAATATCATGATTCTGATCTTAAAAAGGAAATGCAGAAATTTTTTCCAAAATATGCAGGACCATTTAAGATCATGGGTAGTCTACATCCGAAAACATACCATTTAATTGACCCACATACTGATTAGAAGAAAGGTTTATATAATGCCAACAAACTAAAGAAATATAATCAAACTGTGCAATAAATAAACTTATAATAGTCACGTCATAGTTTAGGAGGGGAGAGAGGACAAGCAACCAAGTACTAAATAGTATTTGATGTGACTATAATAATAAGATGACAAATTGAAAGATAGGGTACAGGTACAAGAAATGGATTAATAGAAGAGGATAGCAGAAACAGTAATGTTTTGAATTGGTAATCTTGCTGGAGCTTGGATTTTAAGAAAAGAAAGAACAAAAGAAAGAACAGAGTGCAATTAAGAATACTTAGACATGTAGTGATGTCAATAGATGAGTTGTAATATGAAGGAGGTAGTAAGCAAAAGACTTAACACCTGAAATAGAGCACAGAAATGGAAGTCAAAAGGGAACCTCAAAGTAATATGGGAGAAAGTAGAACGAAAAGTAATGGAAAATATAAATATATCCGAAATGTCGAGTGTACTCTCTAATTAGGAATGATGAATAAAAGGCAGATAGGTGGACCTAAGATAGGCTGATCTATACTATGTGGACAGGGGCATCAAGAAAGGGATTGACCTGTACCATAGTAGTATGGGGCACTACTACACTGAATAAAATAGAAATATTTTACAGTACTGAGACACAGACGTGGTCTTTGGTGGAAGTCAGGATAAGTTTTGTTAAAAGGATAATCAATAGATTATTCTTAAAATTGGTTGTAAATAATAATAAGTTTTTCCCAATGGTTTACAGTAAAGAGGTGAAAGGATTTGAGTGCAGTGGTGGAGACAATTTACACCACAACATAACTGCACACAAAAGCTTTGGAATACAAGTCCATACTCTTGGAAGGTGAGATATTAAGGAAATTAAGTCCTCTAAAAAGAGAAGAACTAGATGTCAATATAATGTAAACTTATAATCAATATAATAACTAAAGATGAGCTACCTACGTAAAGAAGGTTAACATTGCTTACATATTTAAAGAAGAAGAATATTATGATGTCTATGTGTATCAGAATAAATGTCTCACAAGTATCCAGTAGATAGACAATAAGATTGTCTTAAATTGAAAACAAAAATGCTTAATTGGTTATGAGGTCAAGAGGATCACAAATAAAAGAAAGTTAAGAATAACATTAATGACAAGTAATGTGTTTGTAATACTATGCACATTCCTCAGATACTCAGGCCGATCTAGAAAAGATAGCCCTACTATTAAAGAAAGTAACAAGATATGAGAAATAATGTTACAAGTATGAAGAAAATGAATGAACAAGATATGAGAAATAAACTATAAGTATGAAGAAAATGAATGAATCCTGCCAAACAGTAACAAAGTAGTAATTAAGTGAACATGTGATCATTAACGATTATAAAAAGTTATGTTGGAGAGATTATGTAAAGGCAGCTTAAAGATATAAGAGTAGAATAATAATAATAGAATTGTTAATAAAAATGTGTATGTAGCTAGAGGCTTAAGCACAAGATCTCTTGTCTGAATGGTGGGGTATGTAGTGTTTTGGGATATTTGTAAACATCCCAACACATCACTGGTAAGCCGACGACACAGGATGCTCGTGAGTAAATTGAATCAGGATAAATGTAGTGGGAAAGGGAAACTGTGTGTTTTCCTTTCTTGTATGCAGTGAATGTGGAGCACTTGTGGAGCCGTTAAGAAGGGGACCAGTAAAAATGGTATTACAACCACTTGTCATCTGGGAGTCACTTGTACCATGGTGCAGCAAGTGCCTGAATCCAAGAGCCATGGAGTAAAAAATGCACCAACAAGGGCATAATGAGCAATTGATGAGTGGTAATTGATTTCCTGGTTTTTCATTCCAGCAACTGGCAGAGAAGATTGAGAAGACCAGCCTTGCTCACAGAGTTTCAACAAAGTTCACAATTTGCAGCATTGATCCCAGAACTGATTGTGGCCCTTTGGCTTTGAAGGTTTTGTACTAAGCTAGACTGCGACATCCTGGACTTGTGCCATAAGGTTGAGAACTACAGGGTCCCCCTAAATAGATCAGTTGTGCACTACACATCAGAGGATACTACTCAGATAGCTGGCTCTGTGTGGGGTGCACACAAGGGTTTTTTAGATTAGGCAGCTCTCCATCCAATTCAGATAACAACAGCTGTAGAAAACCTAGAAATATCAGTGTAATATCAAAAGAAATGCTCCATCAGGTGAGAGTATTAAAAAATCCTAATGGTAAACTGCCAAAGCAATTGCAACCAAGTATCAGAGTTAGAAAGCACTCACGAAAAGCAGTGGAGCTCACACTAGGTACGGTAAGCTGGTTGAAATTGATAGCAGTGAGATTTTTGGGGAAAATTTAAGAGCATATCAAAGGGATAGGCAAATGGGAAATGAAGGTGGTGTATTTGTTATGGTAGACAAGAAACTCAGATCCGCTGAGATAAAAATAGTAGTTGCATGTGAGATTGTTTGGGCAAGACTCAGTATGAGGGTTGGGCATAAAATAATAATTAGATCCTTCAATTGCCCACTAGACGCATCTCCTGATGTAACTGAAAACTTCAAAGAAAACTTCAGTTCAGTTTAGTTAAATCAACAGTTGAGATTGAAATAGCATTTGTTTATTATGACCAGTTTTGGCTTAAGTTAGTCATCCTCAGATTTTTTGCCCCCCCAGCCTATGGCTGGTGCTGATGCGCCCTTAGTTTTTCACGTGATACCATAATCATGTTATCATGTGAAAAACTGAGGCCCCACCAGCACCAACCGTAGGGGTACCAAAATCTGAGGTTGGCTTTAATGTAGGCTGAAACCACATAATAAACAAATGTTATTGAAATCTCTACTGCTGTTTTAACTAAAGTACAGCATAAGATCACTGCTCTCGACAGACAATGTTGTCTAAATTTGTGAAAACTCACTTCATTTGTACATAAGTTCCCCAATCGTACTGTAATTGTTGGTGAAGGCTCTAATGATCCAACAATTAATTGTTATTGATGGGTGTGATAATACATCATGTGAAACTTTACTAAATACCTTCTCTGAAAACTACCTAGAACAGATAATTAGGAACCCCACTCATGATGGAAATGTATTGGATCTAATGGCAACAAACAGACCTGACCTTTTTGAGGATGTCCACATCGAAACTGTTATCAGTGATTGTGATGTGGTTGAAGTGTCAATGACTACCTATGTACAAAGGACATGTTCAGTAAACTAGATAAAAAATCAATAGTGCCGTATCTCAATGAGGAACTTAAACTTTCAGCCGAGGACAGGAGCATGTAGAGGAACCCCAGCTCAAATTTAAAAGAGTATTTGACCAAATGCTGGATAAATATGTACCCAGTAGAACAGTTCATAATTGGAAGGAATCTCCATGGTATACAGTCATTGTAAAGAAACAGAAATTAGGTGTAATACAAAGTGTAGGGATACAGATAGAGAGCTGCTGACTGAAACACGTTTCGCTGCCAAGATAGCAATGCATGATGCCTTCAGTGACTACCATGACTGAATATTGTCAAGTGATCTTGCAGGGAACCCAAAGAAATTCTGGTTCTATGTGAGGTGTTAGTGGCACCAAAGTTAGTGTCCAATCCCTACTGAATGAGACAGGAACTGAAATTGATGGTAGCAAAGCAAAAGCTGAAATACTCGACTCAGTTTTCAAATGTTCCTTTACAAAGGAAAACCCATGAGAAATATCCCAGTTTAATCCTTGTACCACTGAAAAGATGAATGGAGTAAGTATTAGTGCCAGTGGTGTTGAGAAACAGCTGAAATCATTAAGATTGAACAAAGCTTCAGGTCCCGATGGAGTCCCTGTCAGATTCTGTACTAAATTTGTGGCTGAGTTAGCCCCTCTTCTAACTGTAATCTATCATAGGTCCCTTAAACAAAAAAAAACTGTGCCCAGTTCTTGGAAAAAGGTGCAGGTCACATCCATCTGCAAGAAGGGTAGTAGAAGTGATCCACAAAACTAAGTCCAATATGTAACTTTGTAGACTTTTCTGGTGTAGGCCTAATACCATATCAAATTCTTGTCAGGTCTTCAGCCAGATCAAACTGTCAGTTTATACTGTTCAATATCCTTGACATCGATTTATTGTAGGATTGTAGAATATATTCTGAGCTCAAACATAATAAGGTATCTTAAACAGAATGACATCCTCAGTGCCAACTGTAGTTTTTCAGGATATTTGTAAACATTCCAACACACCACTGGAAAGCCTTTGACAAGAGATGCTCATGAATAAATTGAATAAGGATGAATGTTGTGGGAAAGGGAAACTGTGTTTTTCCTGTCTTGTACACAGTGAATGTGGAGCAGAGGTGGAGCTAGCGAGAAGGGATTCAGTAAAAATGGTATTACAACCACTGGTCATCCGGGGATCATTTGTGCTGCGGTGTAGCAAGTACATGAATCTGAGAGCCATGGAGTAAATGACACACCAACAATGGTGTAATAAACAACTGAAGAGTGGTAGTTGATTTTCTGGCTTTTCTCTCAGGTCCTACAGTATGCATGTACAGACATTTGAATGTACTGAAGAGAGTGGTATTACCGTAGCAATTGTTAGTTGTGTTGTGAAAAGTAATAGTGAAAATGTTCAGCAAAATATTGTACTGTTATATCAGCCAGCAAGACAACTTACCGCTAGTGCTGGTATAAGACCCACCACAAATGTTACAAAATAAACAACAGCAGGAAAAGAAGGAAAAATACCCAGCATGGATTCCGAAAACATTGATCATGTGAAACTCACCTTGCACTTTTCTCACATGACATCCTGAAAGCTCTTTATTGAGGCAGTCAGGTAGATAAAGTATTTCTTGATCTCCAAAAGCATTTGACTCAGTACCACACCTATGCTTATTGTCAAAAATACCATAATGTGGGGTATCAAGTCAAATTTGTGACTGGATTGAGGACTTTTTGGCAGGGAGGATGCAGCATGTTATCTCAGATGGAGACTCATCATCAGATGTAGAAGTAACTTCAGGCATGCCCCAGGGAAGTGTATTGGAACCCTTGCAGTTTATGTTATAAATTAATGATCTTTCAGCAGTATTAATCAGGCTTTTTGCAGATGATGCTGTTATCTATTAAGGAGTACTATTCAGAAGAAGCTGCTTAAATATTCAGATATTGATAAGATTTTAGTGTGGTGCAGAGAGTGGCAATTTTCTCTAAATGTTCAGAAATGTAAAATTTTGCACTTCATAAAACAAAAAATTTTAGTATCCAATGATTACAATACCAATGAGTCACTGCTGGACTTGGCCAACTCATACAAATACCTGGGTGTAACACTTTGTAGGAATATGAAATAGAATGATCACATAGGTTCGGTCATGGGAAAAGCGGGTTGTGGACATTGATTTATTGATAGAACAGTGAGAAAGTGCAGTTAGTCTACAAAGGAGATCGCTTACAAATCACTCATGCGACGGGTTCTAGAGTATTTCTCAAGTGTGTGGACCCATACCCCCTGATAGGACTAATGGTGACAGGTTTGTTTAATTCTTGAGAGAGTGTCACTCAGAGATACTTAAGAAACAAAACTGAAAGTCTCCTGAAGATAGGCATAACAATCTCAAGAGAGTCTATTAACAAAGTTCCAAGAACCAGCTTTAAATGATTACTCTAGGAATATACTACAACACCATACGTATCCCTCACAAAGGGATCATGAGGGTAAGATCAGAATAATTACTGCATGCACAGAGGCATTCAAACCATCATTCTTTCTGCACTCCATATGAGAATGGAACAGGAAGAAACCCTAATAACTTGTACAATGGGATTTACCCTCTGCCATACACCTTACAGCGATTTGCAGAGTATAGATGTATATGTAGATAGATGTAGAATATGTGGAGTGTCAATATCACCTCCGCAGAGCTACTACTTCTCATGAAGTTATTGCTGTTGCCATCCCACCTTGAGATACACATAGCCCATCAACATGGCATGACACATGAAAATAAATAATAAATTTGCACACTAGTTAGACTGTCATACACTCGTGTCCAAAATTAAAGCAACAAACTGCTATTTCCACATCCTGTGTCTAATTCACTGTATAGTCAACAGATGTCTGTACGATTGTGTTCTGCACGGAAGATGGCATTCCGGTCAATGGACAACCATGCCAGTGATGATGTCAGGGCATCCATGAAATGGAGTGGTAGTTGATGGGTAGTCCCACATCCACAGTTGCTATGTACACAGTCACAGACAGTGCAGTATGGCACAGAGAAGATGCCCTGCCAGGCTCTCTGCAGTGTAGTGGCATTGGAAGAATGGAAGCATGGAAGTCAGAAACTGATGTGGTTTGATGGCTTACAGTGAATTGTTCTGTTGTTTCTTGGATGTGGCAACAGTCTATAGAAACCAAAACTCTGTCCCAAAGACCAAGACAGGGCTGACCATGTGTGACATATTAGAGAGAGATCCATTATTTGGCTGTAAGCACACAACAGTACCACCTCAGTGCTGCTTGGCAACTGGCATCTGACATCACAGCATCTGCTAGATGTGTTATTTTGTGGCAAACTGTGTATGGAAGGCTTCAGCAGAGTGGCCTTTATTTTAGAGACTTGCTACATGTGCGCCTCTGACGTGTCTTCACAGAATGGAATGTCTAGAGTGGAGCTGTTAAATGCCACTTGGACAGTCGAATAGTGGGCCAATGTTCTATTCGCAGATGAGTCCCAGATTGGTCTGGAGAGTGATTCTCAATGAATTCACATCTGGAGAGAACATGGAACATGATTTTGGGACTCAAACATTGTGGAAAGAGAACAATCTAGAGGAGGGTCCCTAATGGTGTGGGCAGGGATTAGGTCGACCAACTTCTACAGATGAACAGCTCTTCATGAAATTGTACAGGTCAGTTCGTAAAGTTTAAGTGCTATCAGGTATAGTGATGAGATCTTGGGATCCCATGTGTGGTTGTTGCAAGTTGCGGTGGGCCCAGACTTTGTATTGATGGACAGCAGTGCTTGATCTCATAGAGCATGGGTAGTTGGAAATGGAAGATACTGCATGCATGATGCGGCCTGCTTGCTCTTCAGATTTGAATCCCCTAGAGCATGTCTGTGATACACTGCGGAGATGGGTTGAATCACGCCAGCTTCCACCACCCACTCACAAAGACTTGTGAGCAGCTCTGCAGGAAGAATGGGCATTATTGCCTCAACATGAGATTGATGACATTTTTCATTGAATACCCTGTTGTTGTCAGGCCTGTGTTGCTGCCAGACTGAGCACATTAATCAGTTGTCAGAATGTGTGTACAAATCAGATTAAGTTGGTAAAAACATTATTGTCTACCGTTATGCATACTGCAGTTGTTTACGTTTTGTATTCTTTACATTGTTACTACTTATACTATCACCTGTTTACACTATTTTGTGGCAAAATAAATGCAGCCTTGCAAAATTTTCATTTGTTGCTTTAACTTTGGACATCATTATATATAATAATTTATTATGTTGTTTTATTGTCTGAGAGTACTGTTTGTCAGAAAGGCAAACTTGGGGTTACACGTGACTCTTCCAGTGTGACATGTAACACTACACACTACTGCAAACCCCAGCGAAGACTGCCCCTCACCTCAGGTGCAATCTATATTATTGTTATTCCATTCTGGATTTTCCATTGTTTTACTATTATTATTATTTTTATTACAATTTTGTGTTTCTGCAGTAAATATATAAAGCGAAATCAAATGAAAATTAAACAGATCGAAAACAAAGTATGTAAATTGTTTGTTATTTCAAAAGTAATCACCACAAGTGTTAATCATTTGTCCCACTGTTAGAGAAGATGGTCAGTGCCTTCATGGAAAATGTTTGTGGTTGCCTATGGAACCACAATTGTACCCATGCATACACCTCTTCACCCAAAGAAAATCGACAGCAATGAATGTCTTTCTTCAGGGCTGTAAAATATGGGAACTGCATGGAGAGAGATCGGGACTGTATGAACAATATATATGGGATGCCCAGCAAAGAGTCAGAAGTATAGTCGAAACAGCCTTGGCAACATGTGATCCAGGCAGTAGTGGGCTAGGAATGTTGTCTTTATCTTCCTGTTCAAATTAAATTGAATAAAATCAACATCTGGACCAGGCCCACATGTCACCAATGTTGTTTTGACTAAGCTATAGAGGTTTTCCTACAAAGCTCTTACACACCTCCCATGAAGTCCTGATATCTCTTTAAGTGATTTCCATATTTTTGGAACCTTGAAGAAAGACATTTCTCCCTGTTGATTTGCTTTGGACAAAGAGGTGCATGCCTGGGTATGATCATGGTTCCATACTGAAGCAGCCCTCCTCTATCCTGCCATATAAATAATAATAATAAAAAAATGAAATTCAAAGCAAGTGCATTTTTTAAATTTACACCACTAAGTGTATGAAGATAATAATTAGTCGAGAAGGAAAGCAGCTCAATAACTGCTTCTTGCTGCTCCTTGATGAATTTTCTGGCTTTTAAAAGGCTATTCAAGGTGTCTACTCAAAATTTATGAGCAATTAGTCAATGTGACATAAATTGATCTGGATCAGTTCCTTTCGGTCATAGATTCAATTGGGTTAATACTAGAAGATTTTAAAAATGGGGGTGACCACTCCAAAACCAAAAACTATATATAGTTGAAGTTACAAATGATTGCCAGCCACGCACATCTGCAGTTTTAAACTAAATACAGCCACAACCCGCTCTCCTTTGTTGTCCGGACAAGATAGTGAGAGCATTACTGATGTTGAGCACAGCAATATTGTATCTTTATTAAGATACAATGACGGCAATAGTATGCCTAATGAATTAATGAATGAATGTCTTTCATTTTAAAGTCAGAGAAAGAAATAGTGAAAGCTGTCATTGTAGGTGAGATTGGCAGCACTCCAGTAAACATTATTATTGACATGGGTGCGACTGTTTGTTTAATGAGTGAAACTCTGTTCAAGAGAATATCTCGTGCACAAAAGTTTCCTACATTATCTTAGAACTGCAACATGTCAGGTGTTATTGGTGCTCAGAGACAGGTCATAAAGCAGCTGGTACAGGTAACAGCTCACGTACAGGGCAAAGCGATACAGTGTGCTTCCTCATATCCTGAGCTCTGTTGGTATCTTGTGTAGTTGGCTGTGAGTTTGTACAGAACAGAGAGGCATACATGGACCTTGCAACCAGAGAACTCAACATTATGAACCAAGGCAGGCATGTTTCACTGGTGAGTTAAGAACAAAAGAAGTGCATGGCAAATACAGCCAACACATTAAAGTTATGTGTTGAAGTTTAAGCATGTTATACATCCATGACACTCAGCTGAACAAAGAGGTCTATTACTCAGATAATGAGGAAAGAACAGTACATCAGATACAAAAGAGGATTCACTCAAAAATTCGACAATCTGATTATCTCACCTAAGAACAGCAAACACAACTACCAGACTTGCTATGTAATTATAATGCAGTGTTTTCTGACAAGCCAGGAATAGTAAAAGGGTACCAATACAAGATAGAAGTATACCAACACAATAAATACTGCCATGCAAATTACTCTGTCCCTTGTCCCAGAAAAAGATTCTGTCAACGGAGAAATCCGTAAGACGATAGAATGGGGAATAACATAGCCTTCTCTATCACCTTAGAGTAATCCTCGCATAGCTGTTGCGAAGGCTGGGAACAACATCTGCCTGGTACTGGATGCTCGAGAGATCAACAGAATTATTATTCTGGTCAGAACTCAGCCTGAGAACTGTGAGGAACAAATTCAAAAGTTCTATGGAGTGAAATATCTCACCTCAATGGATATGAAGCAATCATACTGGCAAATAATGCTCATGTAGGATTCTAGAAAGTACACTGCTTTCATATTCAATGGTAGAAGCTAACAATTCAGAGTACCATCATATGGCTTAAATGTAAGCACGGGTGTCTTTATTACTGCCTTAGATGCAGTACTAGGCCTGAGTTACTCAACAAGGTAACCTTTTATGTTGCTGATTTGGTTCTAGCAACAGCAACATGGGAAGAACATGTAGAAATTTTAGAAAAAGTATTAAAGAAACATGGAGAAGGTGGCATAACAGCCAACACTGAAAAATCAAAGTTTGGACGTAAGCAGATGAAATTCTTAGGATGTCATTTCACCTTTGGGTATCATGCCAGATCCCAATAAATTGTGTGCAATAGAAGAATGTCCCATGCTTCAAACAAAAAAGCTATTGAAAGACTATATTGGTCTTGTATCAATTTAAGACAATTCATGCCAGATTAGATCCTTAATAGTGTACCACTTTTGGCACTATTAAAGAAAAATGCACCTTGGGTGTGGACGAATGATGGTCAGCAGGAATTTGAAAAGATAAAGAATTCACTGTCGAATGTGAATCTCCTGTTTCACCCAAACATAGAAAAAGAGCTTTGTATCACTACTGATGCTTCAGGCTATGATATAGGCTGTTGCCTATATCAAATTGAAGAAGTTGAGGGAAAGAAAGAAATCAGAGTAATCATATTTGCAAGCAGAGTATGCACGAGTTGTGTGTGCTGTTATTCGGTTACAGAATTAGAAGCATTATCTGCCGTGTGCGCAGTAAAGTTTCGGTATTACATTTATGGCAAACCTGTGAATGCTTACTGCAACCACCAAGCTTTGAGCTTCTTACTTACATGCAAGTTGCTACATGACCGTTTAGCCTGGTGGGCACTTGGGCTATGGGGATACCAGATAAAGATAATCTATATCTAAGGAAAAGACGATGTAGTAGCAGATGCCTTATCCTGATTACCACAGGGCATGGACAATCTGTCGGTCTATTAAAACAAGCCTCAGAATTTAAGATTATGCTACTAAAAGATTATGTACATTGGCAAAAGTTGTTGCAGATCTGTAAAAACTTGTCTGGCCTGCAAATGCAGACTTGAAATGGCAGAATATTATTGCCAGCTTGACACAAGATACGGCATGTCCATTTAGCCAAGATCACAAATTAAAGAATTTGATCCTATATCATAGGAAGAATTCAGATGATGACGAGCGATGTCTATGTATACCTCAAGTATATATGAAGTATTTCATATGGATATACATTTGACCTGGGTGCATGCAGGGATCGATAAATGTGGGAAAATATTTAAACAATATTTTCACTCAAGGAACTTAAGAAAACAGGTACAGAGTGTGGTACAGACATGTGATATGTCAGAAGACAAAATATTCCAACCAATTGCATAAAAATGTACTGCACTCAGTGTTACCAACTTGTCCATTACATTTGGTATTGATTGACTTACCTCGGTGCTTACCAGGGGAGTGTAAAATGTTTACTTGCTGTATACGACACATTTTCCAAGTATATAAAATTCTATGCCTTGAAGACAAATACCGCCACGGCAGTAACCAGCTACACGAAAAGGATTGCATACCAAAAGTTGGCAAACCACAGTCAGTCGTTACAGACAATGCTGCCTATTTCACATAGTTAAATTGGACACAGTTCCTGAAAGAACAGAATGTAAAACAAATAAAGATGACCAACTACCACCCAGAAGCTAGCTTAGTTGAGAGAATACTTCAAGAATATAATAGACTTATGAGAACTTGTATTCCCAACAAGCATACAAACTGGGTAGAGTACCTACCGATTTTCAAAGAAATACATAACAGTATACCCCACACTTCCATGAGACATCCACCTCTGGAAGTATTAACTGAAAAGGAATGCAGGAAGGAATGGCTTAATCCCTTATCTGCATTGCCTAGGCACACTAAACAGAAAGGACAAATCTGTGATGAAGTTTTAGCTAACCTATCGCATGCTACACAGACCAGAAAAATTGCATATGACTCATGTCTGAACATGACAGTCTTATGTGGTACATGATTTAGTGTTGTTGTTAACGCATCCCAAATGGTCTAAGATCTTAAGAAGAATAAAGAAATGGCAATTACTTTACATCAGTCGTTACAAGATTTTAAGAATGACAAAATGGTTGTAGTTATGTCCTAGCGGGCATAAAGACATGAAAAATGAATTGCTTATACCCTTACAAAGATATCAAGCCATATCTAACAAAGTGTGAATGATTTGTAAATAGTAGTTATACGCGTACATAGCTGTAATTTTATTTACCTGATTAATATTTCTTTGTATATGTGTTAGTATGTAAGAAAAAACCAATGGCCATCTGCCTTAAGAAAATGAACAGACAGTAATTTTCATTAAATAGTGAACAGTCAAGAACTTAATTTATTTAAATTGAAATAAAGACTGAATGGATTCTTATTCCTTTATTTTTCATATTTTATGATTATGTGTGATTTTCTTGGTATATAAAGATGTACAGTTAAAGTTTAATTCTGTGCACCATAGAGTGCCACTAAATACCAAATATTTTCTGTACTTTTCACATTGCAAACCATGTAGGAAGGATATGTGCCTTCAGCACATATAGCATTATTTTGGATGCAAATCCGCTTCCAGAATTTTGAGTAATGTTACAGGATGAGTGTCTTATTTTTCTTATGGGAAAAAACACTGCCGCCTGATCTGAGACAACTTCATGAAAAATATGAAAGTCTGCATATGTATTTCCAACCCACAAATGATTGTAAAGTCAGATCATTATGAAGCCAGGATGAATGTCTAGTAATTTTAAGCATTTGAGACAGAGGTGCTGATTACACTAACATGTACATGATGTTGTATTACGGACCTGAGCAATAAAGAACATGCATATAAAGTTGTACTCATGTGAACTGTCAGACAAAATGCTAATGGCAAATGTGGAGACATGTTAGCATCAGAGGTCTAGGAAGTGACATTTATCTGAAGTCAAACCACATTGTTTGCTGGGAACAGTTGAATCGTGGGAAGTTACTGCAAAGACTCGACTACATTGAAACGCCCATGGGAAACTGTAATTCCATTAAACCAAGTATGTGCATGTAGATAAAGTACTTTGTGTATGACTGCTGCAAACAAACAATTAGGACTGTGTGCTTTGTCATCCATATGTTTGAGTAAAGACAGAGTGTTTTTCATTCAGAACTATCACTATGAACAAAACAATCAAATATCGAACTTTAACAGTGACTTACGTAGCGTGCAACAGAAATTGGCTGCGTGTAGAATATCTGTGATCTGCACTGGACTTGCATACGAGTATGGGAACTGTGTAGCAATAACAGTGAAACCTATGAACAATCATGTGAACCAAACATTACGCAAACTGAGAGTGGTGTCCATGTGGAAGCTGTGTGGACTAAGATGAATCTAGGTTAGGCAGCATAGTAATAAACACTCTGCACTGCTTCTGGGTGTGCAATTATTTGACATTGCTTCCATGCCTTCTCTTCTAGTGGAAACTATGTCATAAACTGTACCTAACACCACCTGTTCAATTTCATCAAACCTATCACAGGTGATGATCATGACACGTCCCAGGGTGAGGTATGAGACATCAGTGTTGAGGGTACAAGATGATGGCTTGGAACACTTACGTCGTAGTCCAGATGTTGACCTTCGGTTCCTGATGGGCACTGCACTACCACTGGTTCCTGACCTATGGTCATGTCATCATGGAAATCGTTGGAGAAGACTTCATTGATGAAGAAGACAAATCATAAACAATATTTCACAATGTATCATTTATCCAAAAAGCAATTTATGTAAACATCAACATCAAAAGATAGACAATTACAAAGAGACTCTTTTTGTTGTTGTTAAAAACAATAATGTGTGTATAGCAAGAATAATAGAGTGTGATCAATCCCTTCAAAGGTTTTTTCCAGGTTGTTTTTTCCTGTCCAAACCAGGCCTGAATACAGAGATATGTTTGAAATGGCATAAGTTATAAAATCACACTCCACTCATGTTTGTAGAGAATGTATAACCGTAGATTTGAAAATGTTACACAATTTGAACCTAACAAACACTGAATACAAAGAGAAATGAATTAGTGAACAAAATGAGAAACATGTCATTATAAACAATATTTATGTGAGTGAAAATCTGAAACAAGTTTATTGAAAAAGACTATAGAAGGATCCTTACCAACATTATATGTACTAACTACCCTTCTAGGGGGCTTTGTGGCATTATTCCATAATGTTACTAGAAAATTATTTATTTAATTAATTATTTGTGTTGAGAGAAAGGGATAATGTATAAACAAAGAATATATATATGATCCCCTAGCCTAGAGTATATGGTGTCCTAGCCTAGAGCATAATCTGTGTCCCTCTTGGTATAAGGATAACAGAGATAGTATTCTCTCTCCTTTCCTTTGTGACTGCCATGTGATGAACAGCTCTTTATTCAGGTCTGTTGTTAAAGTACTAATATTTCATTGAATCGGTTTCAGAATATATACAGGGTGATTCAAAAAGAATACCACAACTTTAAAAATGTGTATTTAATGAAAGGAACATAATATAACCTTCTGTTATACATCATTACAAACAGTATTTAAAAAGGTTTTTTTTCACTCAAAAACAAGTTCAGAGATGTTCAATATGGCCCCCTCCAGACACTCGAGCAATATCAACCCGATACTCCAACTCGTTCCATACTCTCTGTAGCATATCAGGCGTAACAGTTTGGATAGCTGCTGTTATTTCTCGTTTCAAATCATCAATGGTGGCTGGGAGAGGTGGCTGAAACACCATATCCTTAACATACACCCATAAGAAAAAATCGCAGGGGGTAAGATCAGGGCTTCTTGGAGGCCAGTGATGAAGTGCTCTGTCACCGGCTTCCCTTGCACAAACACCCATCCTCTGTAAACTGTTTATACCAACGTTTAATACACCACCTATCAGGAGGTTTAACACCATACTTCGTTCGAAATGCACACTGAACAACTGTCGTCGATTCACTTCTGCCGTACTCAATAACACAAAAAGCTTTCTGTTGAGCGGTCGCCATCTTAGCATCAACTGACGCTGACGCCTAGTCAACAGCGCCTCAAGCGAACAAATGTACAACTAAATGAAACTTTATAGCTCCCTTAATTCGCCGACAGATAGTGCTTAGCTCTGCCTTTTGTCGTTGCAGAGTTTTAAATTCCTAAAGTTGTGGTATTCTTTTTGGATCACCCTGTATTATTATTGTTAAATGATAGTACATGTTATCATTTGTAAGGTTAGTGCTCCCTGTGTCAAATTCTTTAAGATTTCAGCTTTTAGCACTGAGTAGAAGAAAAACAATCTCTGGCTAACGGCCATAATATGCGCATTTCAATTTACAGATTTTCTTTCACAGCATCACATTGCAGAAGAGCGCCACAGCATTAATTTATGTCATTCCAGCTAAAGTGCAGTCCTGACAGAAACCAGTGTATCTCAAGTAGGTGCATAACAGTAATTTAATCTTAGCTGGACTGACTACCCAATTTGCTCACACAGCATGCAAATAATTTTAATTACAACCATAATTGAGGCATGTTAAGAAAGTTTACTAATAATAACAACATTTGTATCTGAGTTTTTCCAAGCTCTGAGATTATCTTGAAAGAGCTACCTGGATTATCTGTGGATTTACAGAATACGATTAAATACAGAAGTTCAGATAACTGTAGCTTATCTCATAAAGAATACCTCAGCACGGGCCTCTTGAACCTACCTTCTACTAAATAGGCCTCAACTATTTAACAATTAAAGCATTAGTAACCAAACTTAAATAAATTGAAACCCCTTTGAAACCTTAAAGAGTGTATACTTGGAATAGGAGAGATAAGAGAACATACCAGCTAGATTACATGATGGTGAAATAGATTCCGAAATCAGATTTTTGATTGTAAGGCATACACAGGGGGATACAGAATCAGATCACAATTTAGCAATGATGAAGACAGCATGTTGAAGTTTAAAGACATTTATCAAGAAGAATCAATATTTAACCATTTCACTGCTGCAGATGTGCTCCCTGCATCCCATGCTGAGTGTGGCTTTGTTGTTGCTGTACTGTCATCAAATGCTGCTACCTGTGCTGAGAGATGGTATCCCTGCCTTATTGAGATACATATCACACAATTTTAAGAAAACTATTTGGTGAAAAAAATTGATTTTTGCACAACTTAGTCTCACATCTTTGCTCAATAAAGGACTGAATGTCTTTTTGTTATTTGTCATAGATACTATGTGGCATCAAATGAAATAAAACACCACAGAAAATTTTAGAGAGTTAGTGGAGATAAAAACACATTGTGTAAACTGTGCATGTGACTGATTCTAGTTGAGGCATTGCTGCTTACCAAATGAAGACAAGATATCAAAATTTTATTTCAAATTGAGAGCAGAACAATATCCCATTTCGTTTATGAGTTATCAGTTTTTATATCCACCAAACGATCATACACAATGCACTCACTTCCATCTCTGTGTGTTAGGTATTGTGTTGTTATAACAATTGTCATATTTCATATTAAGATATAGAAACAAGGCTTTTTGCAAATGGTAGCATGCAAAGAAGCCTGCATGTTGTACGATAAATACTCAAAACTATTTTATGCAGCTATGGAAGTAACTTATCCACAGCAATGAGAGATCTGATAGTGGAACATGTAAATGCATTAACAGCTCTTGAATGAAAACCTAGGGGCCACATTTAAGCACATCCTCAGCACCTGAGGTGCAATAGAGCATGATAAGTTAATTCACAAATAGCAGTCAAAGGGTTAAAGAAATGAGATGATGAACTATGAGGCTATAGATAAAGTGATAAAAGTACTGCATAGGCAGTTCAATTGAAGAGGAATGGACATACAAACAAAGGATAATCACTAAAGATGAACTGTGAAATACTGGTACAAGGGTAATAATGAAAAAACATTGGAAATAATTCAATGGACAGATGAAACAAGAAAACACAGAAATGAACAGGAAACGAAATTAACAAGTATCAATGATAAAAGATACATATGGAGAACACAGACTAGAAGAAGTGGCCTGGTAGGATTTTTGTGTGCGTTAGGTTGGTTTTGGGATTTATCAAGGTGTACAAGACACACATTGGATCTGCCTCAGTCAGTAAATGGTGAGGGCTGGTGCAATGGCCAGTCTGGAAGTGGTTTGTAGCTGGTTACCCACATCTCACTAGGTGGATTTATGAAAAATGTCTATTGTGACAAATTCACATGTCATACATGCTATTTAACCAGAAAAGTATACAACATTGCTGACTTGAAAATGTTAAAATGATGCTTAATGTCATAATACCAGCTTAAACAAGCACAAAACATTGAAAACAGGAAAACATGTAACAGCAGTAAGTGCACAGCACTATTGCTCAGACACAACACCACCCATTAGGTTAACTAATGTGATCAAAG
Source organism: Schistocerca nitens (assembly GCF_023898315.1). Lineage (NCBI taxonomy): Eukaryota > Metazoa > Arthropoda > Insecta > Orthoptera > Acrididae > Schistocerca > Schistocerca nitens. The sequence continues at coordinate 371,299,887 of NC_064618.1, forward strand.
AAGCTACAAGTCAGAGTCAAAAGACAAGTTCCAAAACATGTGTGCACTATAGGACAGTCACAGAGGCATACACATGTGCTCAAGTTGCAATAAAACAAATACAATAAAAGAAGATACAAATATATAAAATACATTTTTCCTCAGTACATTTTCTTTTCTCCCCCTTTATTTATTTATTTATTTCTTCTTATTACTTTTTTCAGTACAATATTATATAATATAATAGTCACACAACACTATTATACTGTTGCATGCTATAATGTCACATGTTAAAACAAACCAACCATTTGGGAAAAGGGAGATCACTTCCCTGAGAAGCAAGGAGAGTTTAGTATGCTCTGGACACTTGTAACAAATACATGAGTTATGTATATTGTGCTTAGCAATAAATAGAGTGGAAATTGTATCTCAGTGTTGTGTCACTATTCTGCTATCACACCTCCAGTACCCCATCACCCACAGTGGTGACCCTGAACTTCTGAATTGCACTGTGATTTTGCTCGTAAGTAAAAAATCTGCCACTTCAGTTACACTGTTAAAAATGCTACCGTTACAAATGGTACAACTTCACTGTTTCTTTAGCAATGTTGACAACATCTCTCATTAAGTGCTAGTGAATTCCATGAACATTCTGTGTGCAAAATTCCTACATATATCTGCCAAGGCTTGGATAATACTACAGTGCCAAATGACTTAGCGCCAATGACTTCATTCTAAATTCTTAGACTTTCCCACAGATTCAATGTCAGTTTGTGGAATCGGGTGTGCTGCCAGTGATCTGCATCTTCTCAACACAATATTTTGATGCCATAACTTGGCATCTTCATCAGGCGTTTTCTGTAACTGGTTGATAAGCTGACTGCGTCCCATATTTATGCCTGGGCGGTGTCTGTGCCTGCTGCTGCCATTTCTGGGGGTGCTATTTGTCTCTAGGGATGACATTTTCCGTCCACGCCTGTTTCCACCATTTTTCCTAGTGGTTGCACCCGTGCCAAGGCATTCCATACTAGGTCTGCACCCGCCAGGTGTGTTCCCAGCAATGTAGACATGCTGCACTGTAGACACTGCTCCTGATTTCTGTCATACCCCTGTCATTATCTTGGCCTTGTGGGTTTGGTACACATCTACAAGGTGTGATTCCTGCTGAATCAGGCTGCTGTGGGTGTAATAAAACGTGGCACGAATGTTTATGTGAAGTTTGGGATCTGTATTGTAGTTTAACACAAGAAAAATAAAGTTCAGTTTCTATCTAATTATTTAATACCACATTTTTCAACGCATAACCATTGAAGGATATGTTCAGGTTAGTTACACAAAACAACCCCCACTTAGCAGTAGTTTATTTATTCACCCAAACACAAACAAGGCTCACAAAGAACTGAATATGGCAGAAAGATAATCTTAGTTCAACAGTGGATGCATCGATGTTGGTGTTGATTTCATCGATGCCACATAGCCCCCCCCCCCCTCCGCTCCCCGGAGTTGAGAGGCTAGGGGGAGGGGGGGGATGACTATGACATCGGCAGGAGAGGTCCACAGAAGCCAGACCACGGTCAGCTCGACAGCGTCGCCGGGGAGCTGTGTGGGTAGATGTCGTGAAGGGAGGTTCGGCCACCAAACCTGGAAGTTGTTGAAGTGAGCCGGGCATTGTACTGGGCATGCTGGTCATGCGGCGACAGGTAGGCCGGTGGTTTGTGGGTGGAACAGAGCGACGATGACGATGTCTCCGGTGTGCGTGGCGAACACACGAAGCATGTCCAGGTCGACGTCGGGTGGGAGGGAAACACATTTCACCAGGTGGCAGGGAATGGCGGAGGTTGCGTCATGAGCACTGGATGAAGAGAAACACACGACGAACAGTGTATAATCACACAGTGTTATTGAGATGTCATGAATTATGAGCGGGGGAACAGGCACAAACACCTCGAACGAGGGCATGTTCAAGATGGGGGGGGCATGAGAAACCTCGACAGGGCGAGGCAGGTGGTGGTGGAGAGGTCGAAGCGACCGGCAAAGGGCCCGGCGGCAAGGGGGTGATCATAGGTAAGCTCAACGTGGGGAGCATGTGGTCACTCGACAGAGTGCATGAGACTGGAGTAGAGGGTGAGGTTGGAGGAGAGCTCGACGATTGGAGCTGGAAGTCACTCGACTGAGTGTGTAAGTCTGACGTGGAGGGAGTGGTCGAAGCGTTGTGAGCCATGACAGTGAGTGGCATGGTCATGGCCTGAAGGGGGGGGGGTAGAAGAAGGCTCGACACAAGCAGGCTTAAGTCTGTTGAGAGAGACTGTAACAGCTGAATCTTTCATATGGCTGTCATAGGTGTTGGCTGAGCGCCGGAGAACTCGGTATGGGCCGGTATATGGAGATTGGAGGGGAGCACGGACAGAGTCATCTCGGAGCATGACGTACTCGCAATTGTCCAGAGATTTCGGGACGTGAACCTTAGGGTGGAAATGGCTGGCGGGTGGAGGGATATGGAGGTTGATGAAATGGCGTCTGATGTGGTCCACGAAAGAAGGTAAGTCAGACTGAGGGAGAGAAGTGGAAGGGCTCACAAGTTCGCCAGGGAGGACAATGTTCTGGCCGTATACGAACTCAGCTATTGTGCCTTTGAGGTTTTCCTTATAGATTGCACAAATGCCGAGTACCACAAGGGGAAGGGCCTCCGTCCATAGAGAGTCGTGGCATCAAAGAACCGCCTTGAAAGTGTGGTGCCAGCACTCAACTAGCCTGTTATTTTGGGGGGTCATATGCTGTGATATGGATGCACCGGATGCCGCAAATGTTACAAATCTCATTGAACAGGGCCGACTCAAATTGTCTGCCCTGGTCAGTCATGATGATAGCTGGACATCTGAAACACGATACCAATGACCTGATGAAAGCTCAAGCAACAGTTTCTGCCATAATATTGGGGAGGGGGACAGCCTCGACCCAGCAAGTTGTTTGGCCGATAGACGAGAGAACATAACAAAAGCCGTTCGAGGGGGAGAGAGTGCCAACAATGTCAATATGAATGTGCTGGAAACGCCCAGGAGGAATCGAAAAGGCGCCGAGGGGGGTGAAGTGTGCTTGTGTACTTTGCAGCACTGGCACGAGACGCAGGAGCGTGCTTGTTGCTGGCAGTCCTTGTTGACATTTCTCCACACAAAGCACTCTGCTACGAGGCGGCGGACGCATAACATGCCCATACTGTCGTCGCACCAGATCTCACCAGAAATGCCAGGGAAGGTGGTGCGGACGAAGTGTAGTGAAGAGGTAGAGTCTGAAATCAGGTTTTGTGTTTCCTCATCGGCGTGTTGGAGGTTAGGCAGTTCAGAGAGGTTTAACAGTGAATGGACAGTGTCGATTCGTGAAATGAAATCAGCAACTATATTGTCAGCATCCTTTATGTGTCTGACATTGGTGGTGAACTGAGATATGAAGTCCATGTATCTGAAGTGGCGAGGAGGCAGGTTTGTAATAGCCGCAGCCAGGGGTTTGTGGTCTGTTAAAACATAGAAAGGGCATCCCTCAGTGTCAGTCTTAAAATGCTTGATCGCTTCGTAGACTGTGGGCAACTCCCTGTCAAATGCAGAATATTTCCATTGTGCATTGGTGAGCTTGTGCGAGAACTGCAGAGGCGATGTTTGGCCATTGATTGTCTGGATAAGGAGAGCATCGATGGCAGTATTGCTCGCGTCTATGGTGATGAAAAGCTGCGCATTGGGATGAGGAAGCGTGATGGTGCAGGCCTAGGTAAGAATATTTTTGAGGGCAGAAAAAGAGTCAGTCATAGCAGGGGTCCATGGAACAGGCTGAGATCCAGAAGTGTTGGTGCCTGCCAAGGCGTGCGTCAGTGGAGCCTGAATCTCCACACCCTGAGGTAGATGTTGGTGATAATAATTAACCATCCCCAGAAAGCACTGGACCTCTTTGAATGACGAAGGTCTGGGTAGGTTTAGTATTGTTTGTACTTTCTCAGGAGGTGGTGAAATGCCATCGGCAGAGACCCAAAAACCGAGAAAAGCGACAGCAGGTTGATGTAGCTGCAATTTGTCCTCGTTGATCTCGATGCCTGCTGCTGTGAGAGTGTTCATAACAGTTTGCACATGTCGAATGTTGTCCTCGACAGAGGAGCTGAACACAAGAATGTCATCAGATATGCAAAGCAGAATTTTAGGTCGAATAGCACTTCATTGATGAAGCTTTGCCAGGTCTGGGTTGCGTTTTTTAGACCCAAGGGCATGAATCGAAACTGAAATAACCCAATCGGGGTGGTGATTGCTGTCTTCTCGATGTCTTCAGGTACCATGGGGATCTGGTGGTAGGCCAGTTTGCAATCAATGACAGAGAATGTGGTCGCACCTGTGAGGGAACTGGTAAAGTCGGCAATTGTTCGTGCGTTTAGTCAATGGTATGTAGGGAAGCAGCCTACTCACGCCATATAAATTTCAATCACTCTTTCCATTGTGTGCCAATCAGTCCGCTGTAACTAGCTCTGACGTCATAAATGTTGCGCAATACTTTAAAAATCAAGTAAATAACCTGAAACGGTTCTAGCATGTCAGGAGTAATACTAAATCAATATGTGTTGAATATCAATTCAATAACTTTAACCATTTTCGAAATTTGGACATTTTTCTGTAAAAATCATTGGCGCAACAGAAAAGAGCTAGAGACTTAAAAATTTATATTTAGATTACTTTTTCATAATAATTTAGTAGAAACAGTATTCTGGATCTCACAAATTAAAATTTTTGTTGAAATTCATGATTTTCTGGTTTTTGTCTTAGAAATTAAGGAAGCAAGATAGATTAAGTAGGCGAATAAATAAGGCTAGGATGTTTAAATTTAAGTAGAAGGGAGATCCGCTATAATCATAAAGATGTGAGAAGTTTCAATTGAATAACTATAAAACTATAGCGATAGCGTATCTCCAATAGGCAAAGTTCAGAGCTCGTCTACTTAAATTAATTCTCTCGCCCAAAATATTTGACTTAGCCACGTCAGACTTTTATTATGATTACTTACCTGTGTGCTAATTGCACATTTAAATTGTGAGCTTCATCGGCCATCAGCAAAGGAAGCGATAATTTATTCGATAACTTAAAGTGGTGCATTACTAGCCCAGCGGCTAGTCGGGAGAGCCGATTTGATCAGGCATTCCCTTAGCCATCCGCACCGCGGCTTTATATATAAGAATGCTGCGCAAGGAAGTAACGCTCCAGTTCTCTCCAGATGCTGATTAGCACACCATCTGTGCCGGGAGTCACGTCGCGTCGGTATCATTGCTATAAACAGCCTCGGATGCCGTAATAAGTTACTCGGGATACACGTAACCATGAAATCGTTTTCGAGTGAAGTGTTAATTCTGGGATGACTTTAATGATCTATCTTCAGTTTGCGTATGTCGTATTTTCATGTGCTGCTGCGGGACAGACATTCTACCATTATTTAGCGTGGCGTTTGATGAACATTATCATCAAATTATGGCGAGCATTCACTTAAACATTTAATTTGAACAGTTATAGTTGCATCAGCACATTAAACTCTGAACTGCTCTGGTAGTTGGATTGTGTGGAATCTTCTTTTTGGTCTGTGACTTTCAGAATATAGTGAAAATTTTAGACAGAATCGTTTTTGATTATGAATCCCAGACAATCTCCTAATTCCTCAGAGTTATAAGCTGTAGCTGTAAGTGTATTTCTCAGATGAAGTGGGCACTAGGAATTCTAATTACAGGCTTCACGTTTTGCTAATCACTTTCTGGTTGTCAATATTGTAGCTAGAGAGCCAGTGTTGAGAACGGCAAACAACAGCATTAAATAAATACAAAACATTTATAACAATCATTCCACCCGCTGCCCCACATACGGTGCATTGGCCAGGAAATGCATCTACATTACAAAACATTTAATATAGCAAAAATAATTCCACCTGCCCCCCACAGGTAGTCTCTGTACATGCACCAGGACCAGTCTTTCTTGGGTGTCATATGTATGGGCGTAGACCAGTTACTGGCAGAGTGTTCAATGACGCCGGAGCTTAGTAGTTCAGAAATCTGGCTTTTTAGGTCGGAGAGGCACACAGGACAAAGTCGACGTGGTTTACTAGAGATTGGGGGACCGGGCATGAGGCGAAGGTTTTGAACCATGCTGTTGGTGATGACGGAAATGTTGCCGGCGGCGCGGGAGGCGGTTTGTTTACGACGTGTGGCAGGCAAGGGCAGGTGAGGCGTGGTCGTGGTGTTCGGAGCCACTCGGCAGATCCGACGGGAGCCAAGGCGGCAAAGTGTCCCAGGAGTCAACACGACAAGATGGCCGTCGGCCCGAAGCAATGGCACCATGGTCGGGTTAGCTCGGTAGAGCTCATGAGCCGTTAGTGAGTCCATTGTCCGAGGGCACACCCTGTGGCATCACGGTTGCAGGCGAAACACTTGGCGCGAGTGCACTGTTTGTGTTGTCAGTGACAGTCGCACGGCAGTGCGCAGCAGCTGAAGTTGCATAGTTTGAGGTGCTGTCCGCGAGGGGTGGGGTAGGAGCCGTCAGTTCAGGAACACGTGATGCTCGCTGCACATGCACACTTGTGTTTGGCTGAGTGTCAAATGCTGTCATGTTAGGAGGGTGTGGCCCTGTGGAGCTGTCAGTACATGTTATGGCTGTCTTGATAGCACAGTTGCGAGGGGTAGTGGGAGGTAAACACACAGAGGCTCAATTGCTGGGACTGCAAGCAGATTCGGTGCACTTACTGACCTTGCTTTGTCCTTGCTGTAATGTCTGTAATTCCTTTGCTGCATCAGAGAGCTGGAGCCGTGTTTTGTGGAGCCGGAGGGAGAGCTCGAAGTTTTCCTTGTGTAGGCGAGCGACGTTTTCAAGCTCGACAAGGCACTTGTGCATTATTTCTTGTAACGGCGTTGACAGAGACGAGCATGTACGGAGAGATGAGCCCAGGCCGATGTGTCACGGGGGTGCTCGATGGAGCACAGGGGAAGTGAGTCTTGGACGGGTGATGAAACATGGTGTTTTGCACTAGGTCCGGTGAAACTTTGTGGTGTCAGAAGAAGTCAATGCCTAGTATAGGTTCGTCAGTTTCACACACTAAAAAAGTCCACTCGAGTTTGCAGTTTGCGGAGAGTGAGACGACGTGGGAAGTTGAACCTGAGCATTGTAGTTTAGTTGAATTCACGGCCTGCAGTGAAGTATGATGAGGGCGGATGTTCAATGATGCTAAGGATGTAGACAGCAGTGAAACATCGGCGCCTGTGTCCACTAGGAAAAGGTATCCTGATGAAATGTCTTTAATGTAAAGTCGTCCGCAATTATCTGGTCATTCCCAGACAGAATGGAGCACTGGGGGGTGCCTGTCATGTTGTGCGCAGGAGGTGGCACCCAGACCTATCTGCAATTAGCGTTTGGGAAGTAGCAGGGTGGTCTGCAGTTCCGTGCCGCCTCTCCAAACCATGTGTAGAAGTAACAGTACGGGTAGTGCGGTTGCATTTCCTGCAGAACATTCGTTGCCAGTGGCGGTGGCTGAGGTTCGGTGGCCACAGCAGGCTTGGTTGCAGGAGGGGGTGTGACCATGGGCAGAGCCGGTGATGTCCCAGTAGCTTGTTTACTGCTTCCTGGAGCGAGCGGAACAGTCAGCACAGTGCGGCCGCGGCCACGGTCGGCCGCAGGATGATGAGCCTGAACCTGAGACTTGTCAGATTGGCAGTGGCTGGCGAAACAGTGCAGTGATGCATTGTGTAGCTTGTCAGCAATCGTCATTCTTTGCTCGACAGGTTCGGGAGACCTCTGAGCCAGAGCAAAGCGGATGTGAGGAGATAGTTTATCTGACCAGATGGCGAGGAGAGCTGTGTCAGAGAGTAGATCGGTGCTGACCAGGGCACGTAGCCGTCTCCAGAGCTGGGAAGGTTTGCCATTGCCTAGTTGCTCGATGTAGAGCACTTGCCGTATTGCTGCCTCAGTTGAGCGTGCAAGCCGACGTTGAACTGTCTTTTTGGCTAGAGTGTACCGGGTAGATGAGTCCGGGGCGTCGACCAGGTCAGCAATCAAGTCCTCCTGGTCGTGCAGATGGGTGATGAGGCACAGAAACCTGGTTGACTTGTCGAATTTGTAATGGTCGAACACTTCATCCACAATTTTGAACCAGGTTGTAGCTCTGTAGGGATTAAATGGCAGCAGCATCGGTAAGCATTGTAGAATGTTCAGAAGAACAGGTAGAGTTGAGTTCATTGGGGCACTGCCTGAAAAGAGCTGTTGTTGCTGTAGTATTCCAGGAGAGTGTGCCTCCAGGGGATGTGGCAACGATGGCTGTTTGGGTGGCAGCGTGAAGGTGACACACTGTGGTTGAGCGCAATCCGTCGTGACGCGGAAGGCCGATGTGGGTGACACCGTAATGTGTTGATTGCGGTTGCGGAAGCTCAACATGTTGCGGGTGTGTTCGGATTGACGCTTCGTGGAAGACCAACACAGATGAGGCACTGGGATGTGCCGAGAATGGTAGCAGAAGCTCGACTGGAGCCAGCGCGGGGCCACAGGCGAGAAATAGTTCAAAGTTTGAGAACATGTGTTAGTCCGCGGAAAGCTTGATGTATGATCAGAGCCGGAGCCACCTGTGTTGCAGGGAGGCTGCGGAGGTGCGGGCTGTCCAGAAGCACAGAGTGGGGAATGATGTCGAACGTGGGATGGAGTGCGTGAATGTTCACTGTTCATAGTCACTCCACTCAAAATGGTGTGCGGATAAGATGAATGTCGTGACACAAAACACTGAGGTGTAGCAGTGGGACAGAGGTGCGGGTCAGGCACAGATACCAAGTTATTGTTCCTGTTGCAGGCCGAGGTATCGAAGTAGGAAGGCATGTGCTGATGCTGAACTGAGGTAGCCACGGGCGTGGTCGGATGCTGAGGAGGTAGACCTGTGAACGAAGCAGTTCTGGCCATATGGCAGGTATCCACATGGTGCTGCACAGATGGCGGAATGGCAAATCATTGTCCTGGTGGTAGTAGGTTGTCCGACGAAGCATTTGCAGAAATCCGCATCGGTCCCACACTACACGTAGATCTGTAAGAGGTAACTGCACAGTCGATGAGGGAGGGCACATGTGGTGGGGACAAAGGCATTTGATAGGCAGAATCATGCACACTCCTAACCTCACTTATTGTTGCAGGTCCGAAAATGTCCGGCAAAATCGGTGGAATCGTCGAGTGAGAGGCATCGTGTTGCAGTCCTGGTGGATGTACATTACCCGCAACACAATGCGTGTCGATCACAAAATCTGGCTTTAGGCGCTGGGCCAAAGTCATGTTCGAATGCTGTGTTGATGTAATACATGCGAAAATAACTGACGCAGAGGTCGCAGACACAATAAAATGGCGAAAACGGAAGACGTTACAACTCGGGGTCACCAGTGAGGGATATGTTCGGGATAGTTACACCAAACAACCCCTATTTAGCAGTAGCTCATTTATTCACCCAAACACAAGCAAAGCTCACAAAGAACTGAACATGGTGGAAGAAGCCAAAAATAATCTTAGCTTAGTTCAACGATGGATGCATCAATGTTGGTGTCAATTTCATCGACATCACACCATCATTCAGCTAACTCTCCATCAGTTTTGTACATATCTTGTGTAACCCGGGGTGCTGCTTCTTAATGCTGCTGTAGGCTCATTTTGATGTTACTGCATTGTCACATGGGTGATATGAAATGGTCGAAATAAGTTTTAGCTAGATGGTTTACACCATAGAATTTACATCCTCTGCTTATAAAATAGTTTTCACTGTGACAAAGTCTGACTACATGCTGTTGATACAAAATTCAGCCTAAGACTGAAGAATGGCAGCATACAAATCGCCTCTATTTAAATGGATTTAAACAATTACTATCATTGTTACATATTGAATTTTTCATAAGAACAATTAGAGTTTTTACATACATCTCCCCAAATTACATAGACATTCATGTAGAAAAAACGTGAATAATTCCATATAAAGACAGGAAAGAATCCATTCTATTAAGACTATGAATTACATGCAACAATATATCTCATTAATTTGCATATAGTAATTTATTGACTCAAAGCAAAATCATGCTAACATTATCAGGTGTACAGGGTGATTAGTTTTATTGAATGAAAGGCCTAGATGCAACAATTAATTTTTGTACGAGTAAAATTTACATTTCGATATGGCCATAATCCTCCCCCCCCCATGAACCATGGACCTTGCCGTTGGTGGGGAGGCTTGCGTGCCTCAGCGATACAGATAGCCGTAGCGTAGGTACAACCACAACGGAGAGGTATCCGTTGAGAGGCCAGACAAACGTGTGGTTCCTGAAGAGGGGCAGCAGCCTTTTCAGTAGTTGCAGGGGCAACAGTCTGGATGATTGACTGATCTGGCCTTGTAGCAATAACCAAAACGGCCTTGCTGGTACTGCGAACGGCTGAAAGCAAGGGGAAACTACGGCCGTAATTTTTCCCGAGGTCATGCAGCTTTACTGTATGATTAAATGATGATGGCGTCCTCTTGGGTAAAATATTCCGGATGTAAAATAGTCCCCCATTCGGATCTCCGGGCGGGGACTACTCAAGAGGATGTCGTTATCAGGATAAAGAAACCTGGCGTTCTACGGATCGGAGCGTGGAATGTCAGATCCCTTAATCGGGCAGGTAGGTTAGAAAATTTGAAAAGGGAAATGGTAGGTTAAAGTTAGATATAGTGGGAATTAGTGAAGTTCGGTGGCAGGAGGAACAAGACTTCTGGTCAGGTGACTACAGGGTTATAAACACAAAGTCAAATAGGGGTAATGCAGGAGTAGGCTTAATAATGAATAGGAAAATAGGGACGCGGGTAAGCTACTACAAACAGCATAGTGAACGCATTATTGTGGCCAAGATAGATACGAAGCCCACATCTACTACAGTAGTACAAGTTTATATGCCAACTAGCTCTGCAGATGACGAAGAAATTGAAGAAATGTATGATGAAATAAAAGAAATTATTCAGATAGTGAAGGGAGACGAAAATTTAATAGTCATGGGTGACTGGAATTCGAGTGTAGGAAAAGGGAGAGAAGGAAACGTAGTAGGTGAATATGGATTGGGGCTAAGAAATGAAAGAGGAAGCCGCCTGGTAGAATTTTGCACAGAGCACAACTTAATCATAGCTAACACTTGGTTTAAGAATCATGATAGAAGGTTGTATACATGGAAGAACCCTGGAGATACTAAAAGGTATCAGATAGATTATATTATGGTAAGACAGAGATTTAGGAACCAGGTTTTAAATTGTAAGACATTTCCAGGGGCAGATGTGGACTCTGACCACAATCTATTGGTTATGACCTGTAGATTAAAACTGAAGAAACTGCAAAAAGGTGGGAATTTAAGGAGATGGGACCTGGATAAACTGAAAGAACCAGAGGTTGTACAGAGTTTCAGGGAGAGCACAAGGGAACAATTGACAGGAATGGGGGAAAGAAATACAGTAGAAGAAGAATGGGTAGTTTTGAGGGATGAAGTAGTGAAGGCAGCAGAGGATCAAGTAGGTAAAAAGACGAGGGCTAGTAGAAATCCTTGGGTAACAGAAGAAATATTGAATTTAATTGATGAAAGGAGAAAATATAAAAATGCAGTAAATGAAGCAGGCAAAAAGGAATACAAACGTCTCAAAAATGAGATCGACAGGAAGTGCAAACTGGCTAAGCAGGGATGGCTAGAGGACAAATGTAAGGATGTAGAGTCTTATCTCACTAGGGGTAAGATAGATACTGCCTACAGGAAAATTAAAGAGACCTTTGGAGATAAGAGAACCACTTGTATGAACATCAAGAGCTCAGATGGAAACCCAGTTCTAAGCAAAGAAGGGAAAGCAGAAAGGTGGAAGGAGTATATAGAGGGTCTATACAAGGGCGATGTACTTGAGGACAATATTATGGAAATGGAAGAGGATGTAGATGAAGATGAAATGGGAGATACGATACTGCGTGAAGAGTTTGACAGAGCACTGAAAGACCTGAGTCGAAACAAGGCCCCCGGAGTAGACAACATTCCATTGGAACTACTGACGGCCTTGGGAGAGCCAGTCCTGACAAAACTCTACCATTTGGTGAGCAAGATGTATGAAACAGGCGAAATACTCTCAGACTTCAAGAAGAATGTAATAATTCCAATCCCAAAGAAAGCAGGTGTTGACAGATGTGAGAATTAACGAACAATCAGTTTAATAAGCCACAGCTGCAAAATACTAACACGAATTCTTTACAGATGAATGGAAAAACTAGTAGAAACCGACCTCGGGGAAGATCAGTTTGGATTCCGTAGAAATACTGGAACACGTGAGGCAATACTGACCTTACAACTTATCTTAGAAGGAAGATTAAGGAAAGGCAAACCTACGTTTCTAACATTTGTAGACTTCGAGAAAGCTTTTGACAATGTTGACTGGAATACTCTCTTTCAAATTCTAAAGGTGGCAGGGGTAAAATACAGGGAGCGAAAGGCTATTTACAATTTGTACAGAAAACAGATGGCAGTTATAAGAGTTGAGGGACATCAAAGGGAAGCAGTGGTTGGGGAAGGAGTGAGACAGGGTTGTAGCCTCTCCCTGATGTTATATGTAGCCTTTGTCCCCACCACATGTGCCCTCCCTCATCGACTGTGCAGTTACCTCTTACAGATCTACGTGCAGTGCGGGACCGATGCGGATTTCTGCAAATGCTTCGTCGGACAACCTACTACCACCAGGACAATGATTTGCCATGCCGCCATCTGTGCAGCACCATGTGGATACCTGCCATATGGCCGGAACTGCTTCGTTCACAGGTCTACCTCCTCAGAATCCGACCACGCCCGTGGCTACCTCAGTTCAGCATCAGCACATGCCTTCCTACTTCGATACCTCGGCCTGCAACAGGAACAATAACTTGGTATCTGTGCCTGACCCGCACCTCTGTCCCACTGCTACACCTCAGTGTTTTCTGTCACGACATTCATCTTATCCGCACACCATTTTGAGTGGAGTGACTATGAACAGTGAACATTCACGCACTCCATCCCACGTTCGACTTCTGCTACCATTCTCGGCACATCCCAGTGCCTCATCTGTGTTGGTCTTCCACGAAGCGTCAATCCGAACACACCCGCAACATGTTGAGCTTCCGCAACCGCAATCAACACATTACGGTGTCACCCACATCGGCCTTCCGCGTCACGACGGATTGCGCTCAACCACAGTGTGTCACCTTCACGCTGCCACCCAAACAGCCATCGTTGCCACATCCCCTGGAGGCACACTCTCCTGGAATACTACAGCAACAACAGCTCTTTTCAGGCAGTGCCCCAATGAACTCAACTCTACCTGTTCTTCTGAACATTCTACAATGCTTACCGATGCTGCTGCCATTTAATCCCTACAGAGCTACAACCTGGTTCAAAATTGTGGATGAAGTGTTCGACCATTACAAATTCGACAAGTCAACCAGGTTTCTGTGCCTCATCACCCATCTGCACGACCAGGAGGACTTGATTGCTGACCTGGTCGACGCGCCGGACTCATCTACCCGGTACACTCTAGCCAAAAAGACAGTTCAACGTCGGCTTGCACGCTCAACTGAGGCAGCAATACGGCAAGTGATCTACATCGAGCAACTAAGCAATGGCAAACCTTCCCAGCTCTGGAGACGGCTATGTGCCCTGGTCAGCACTGATCTACTCTCTGACACAGCTCTCCTCGCCATCTGGTCAGATAAACTATCTCCTCACATCCGCTTTGCTCTGGCTCAGAGGTCTCCCGAACCTGTCGAGCAAAGAATGACGATTGCTGACAAGCTACACAATGCATCACTGCACTGTTTCGCCAGCCACTGCCAATCTGACAAGTCTCAGGTTCAGGCTCATCATCCTGCGGCCGACCGTGGCCGCGGTCGCACTGTGCTGACTGTTCCGCTCGCTCCAGGAAGCAGTAAATAAGCTACTGGGACATCACCGGCTCTGCCCATGGTCACACCCCCTCCTGCAACCAAGCCTGCTGTGGCCACCGAACCTCAGCCACCGCCACTGGCAACGAATGTTCTGCAGGAAATGCAACCGCACTACCCGTACTGTTACTTCTACACATGGTTTGGAGAGGTGGCACGGAACTGCAGACCACCCTGCTACTTCCCAAACGCTAATTGCAGATAGGTCTGGGTGCCACCTCCTGCGCACAACATGACAGGCACCCCCCAGTGCTCCATTCTGTCTGGGAATGACCAGATAATTGCGGACGACTTTACATTAAAGACATTTCATCAGGATACCTTTTCCTAGTGGACACAGGCGCCGATGTTTCACTGCTGTCTACATCCTTAGCGTCATTGAACATCCGCCCTCATCATACTTCACTGCAGGCCATGAATTCAACTAAACTACAATGCTCAGGTTCAACTTCCCACGTCGTCTCACTCTATGCAAACTGCAAACTCGAGTGGACTTTTTTAGTGTGTGAAATTGACGAACCTATACTAGGCATTGACTTCTTCCGACACCAAAAACTTTCACCGGACCTAGTGCAAAACACCGTGTTTCATCACCCGTCCAAGACTCACTTCCCCTGTGCTCCATCGAGCACCCCCGTGACACATCGGCCTGGGCTCATCTCTCTGTACATGCTCGTCTCTGTCAACGCCGTTACAAGAAATAATGCACAAGTGCCTTGTCGAGCTTGAAAACGTCGCTCGCCTACACAAGGAAAACTTCGAGCTCTCCCTCCGGCTCCACAAAACACGGCTCCAGCTCTCTGATGCAGCAAAGGAATTACAGACATTACAGCAAGGACAAAGCAAGGTCAGTAAGTGCACCGAATCTGCTTGCAGTCCCAGCAATTGAGCCTCTGTGTGTTTACCTCCCGCTACCCCTCGCAATTGTGCTATCAAGACAGCCATAACATGTACTGACAGCTCCGCAGGGCCACACCCTCCTAACATGACAGCATTTGACACTCGGCCAAACACAAGTGTGCATGTGCAACGAGCATCACGTGTTCCTGAACTGACGGCTCCTACCCTACCCCTCGCGGACAGCACCTCAAACTATGCAACTTCGGCTGCTGCGCACTGCCGTGCGACTGTCACTGACAACACAAACAGTGCACTCACGCCAAGTGTTTCGCCTGCAACCGTGATGCCACAGGCCGCGCCCTCGGACAATGGACTCACTAACGGCTCATGAGCTCTACCGAGCTAACCCGACCATGGTGCCATTGCTTCGGGCCGACGGCCATCTTGTCGTGTTGACTCCTGGGACACTTTGCCACCTCGGCTCCCGTCGGATCTGCCGAGTGGCTCCGAACACCACGACCACGCCTCACCTGCCCTTGCCTGCCACACGTCGCAAACAAACCGCCTCCTGCGCCGCCGGCAACATTTCCGTCATCACCAACAGCATGGTTCAAAAGCTTCGCCCCATGCCCGGTCCCCCAATCTCTAGTAAACCACGTCGACTTTGTCCTGTGTGCCTCTCCGACCTAAAAAGCCAGATTTCTGAACTACTAAGCTCCAGCGTCATTGAACACTCTGCCAGTAGCTGGTCTACGCCCATACATATGACACCCAAGAAAGACTGGTCCTAGCACGTGTACAGAGACTACCTGTGGGGGGCAGGTGGAATTATTTTTGCTATATTAAATGTTTTGTAATGTAGATGCATTTCCTGGCCAATGCACCATATGTGGGGCAGCGGGTGGAATGATTGTTATAAATGTTTTGTATTTATTTAATGCTGTTGTTTGCCGTTCTCAACACTGGCTCTCTAGCTACAATATTGGCAACCAGAAAGTGATTAGCAAAACGTGAAGCCTGTAATTAGAATTCCTAGTGCCCACTTCATCTGAGAAATACACTTACATCTACAGCTTATAACTCTGAGGAATTAGGAGATTGTCTCGGATTCATAATCAAAAACGATTCTGTCTAAAATTTTCACTATATTCTGAAAGTCACAGACCAAAAAAAAAGATTCCACACATTCCAACTACCAGAGCAGTTCAGAGTTTAATGTGCTGATGCAACTATAACTGTTCAAATTAAATGTTTAAGTGAATGCTCGCCATAATTTGATGATAATGTTCATCAAACGCCACGCTAAATAATGGTAGAATGTCTGTCCTGCAGCAGCACATGAAAATACGACATACGCAAACTGAAGATAGATCATTAAAGTCATCCCAGAATTAACACTTCACTCGAAAACGATTTCATGGTTACGTGTATCCCGAGTAACTTATTACGGCATCCGAGGCTGTTTATAGCAATGATACCGACGCGACGTGACTCCCGGCACAGATGGTGTGCTAATCAGCATCTGGAGAGAACTGGGGCCTTACTTCCTTGCGCAGCGTTCTTATATATAAAGCCGCGGTGTGGATGGCTAAGGGAATGCCTGATCAAATCGGCTCTCCCGACTAGCCCCTGGCCTAATAATGCACCACTTTAAGTTATCGAATTAATCATTGCTTCCTTTGCTGATGGCCGATGAAGCTCACAATTTAAATGTGCAATTAGCACACAGGTAAGTAATCATAATAAAAGTCTGACGTGGCTAAGTCAAATATTTTGGGCGAGAGAATTAATTTAAGTAGACGAGCTCTGAACTTTGCCTATTGGAGATACGCTATCGCTATAGTTTTATAGTTATTCCATTGAAACCTCTCACATCTTTATGATTATAGCGGATCTCCCTTCTACTTAAATTTAAACATCCTAGCCTTATTTATTCGCCTACTTAATCTATCTTGCTTCCTTAATTTCTAAGACAAAAACCAGTAAATCATGAATTTCAACAAAAATTTTAATTTGTGAGATCCAGAATACTGTTTCTACTAAATTATTATGAAAAAGTAATCTAAATATAAATTTTTAAGTCTCTAGCTCTTTTCTGTTGCGCCAATGATTTTTACAGAAAAATGTCCAAATTTCGAAAATGGTTAAAGTTATTGAATTGATATTCAACACATATTGATTTAGTATTACTCCTGACATGCTAGAACCGTTTCAGGTTATTTACTTGATTTTTAAAGTATTGCGCAACATTTATGACGTCAGAGCTAGTTACAGCGGACTGATTGGCACACAATGGAAAGAGTGATTAAAATTTATACGGCGTGAGTAGGCTGCTTCCCTACATACCATTGACTAAACGCACGAACAATTGCCGACTTTACCAGTTCCCTCACACGTGCGACCACGTTCTCTGTCATTGATTGCAAACTGGCCTACCACCAGATCCCCATGGTACCTGAAGACATCGAGAAGACAGCAATCACCACCCCGATTGGGTTATTTCAGTTTCGATTCATGCCCTTGGGTCTAAAAAACGCAACCCAGACCTGGCAATGCTTCATCAATGAAGTGCTATTCGACCTAAAATTCTGCTTTGCATATCTGATGACATTCTTGTGTTCAACTCCTCTGTCGAGGACAACATTCAACATGTGCAAACTGTTATGAACACTCTCGCAGCAGCAGGCATCGAGATCAACGAGGACAAATTGCAGCTACATCAACCTGCTGTCACTTTTCTCGGTTTTTGGGTCTCTGCCGATGGCATTTCACCACCTCCTGAGAAAGTACAAACAATACTAAACCTACCCAGACCTTCGTCATTCAAAGAGGTCCAGTGCTTTCTGGGGATGGTTAATTATTATCGCCAACATCTACCTCAGGGTGCGGAGATTCAGGCTCCACTGACGCATGCCTTGGCAGGCACCAACACTTCTGGATCTCAGCCCGTTCCATGGACCCCTGCTATGACTGACTCTTTCACTGCCCTCAAAAATATTCTTACCTAGGCCTGCACCATCACGCTTCCTCATCCCAATGCGCAGCTTTTCATCACCATAGACGCGAGCAATACTGCCATCGATGCTCTCCTTATCCAGACAATCAATGGCCAAACATCGCCTCTGCAGTTCTCGCACAAGCTCACCAATGCACAATGGAAATATTCTGCATTTGACAGGGAGTTGCCCACGGTCTACGAAGCGATCAAGCATTTTAAGAATGACACTGAGGGATGCCCTTTCTATGTTTTAACAGACCACAAACCCCTGGCTGCGGCTATTACAAACCTGCCTCCTCGCCACTTCAGATACATGGACTTCATATCTCAGTTCACCACCAATGTCAGACACATAAAGGGTGCTGACAACATCGTTGCTGATTTCCTTTCACGAATCGATGCTGTCCATTCACTGTTAAACCTCTCTGAACTGCCTAACCTCCAACACGCCGATGAGGAAACACAAAACCTGATTTCAGACTCTACCTCTTCACTACACTTCGTCCGCACCACCTTCCCTGGCATTTCTGGTGAGATCTGGTGCGACGACAGTATGGGCATGTTATGCGTCCGCCGCCTCGTAGCAGAGTGCTTTGTGTGGAGAAATGTCAACAAGGACTGCCAGCAACGAGCACGCTCCTGCGTCTCGTGCCAGTGCTGCAAAGTACACAAGCACACTTCACCCCCCTCGGCGCCTTTTCGATTCCTCCTGGGCGTTTCCAGCACATTCATATTGACATTGTTGGCCCTCTCTCCCCCTCGAACGGCTTTTGTTATGTTCTCTCGTCTATCGGCCAAACAACTTGCTGGGTCGAGGCTGTCCCCCTCCCCAATATTATGGCAGAAACTGTTGCTCGAGCTTTCGTCAGGTCATTGGTATCGTGTTTCAGATGTCCAGCTATCATCATGACTGACCAGGGCAGACAATTTGAGTCAGCCCTGTTCAATGAGATTTGTAACATTTGCGGCATCCGGTGCATCCATATCACAGCATATGACCCCCCAAAATAACAGGCTAGTTGAGTGCTGGCACCACATTTTCAAGGCGGTTCTTTGATGCCACGACTCTCTATGGACGGAGGCCCTTCCCCTTGTGGTACTCGGCATTTGTGCAATCTATAAGGAAAACCTCAAAGGCACAATAGCCGAGTTCGTATACGGCCAGAACATTGTTCTCCCTGGTGAACTTGTGAGCCCTTCCACTTCTCTCCCTCAGTCTGACTTACCTCCTTTCGTGGACCACATCAGACGCCATTTCATCAACCTCCATATCCCTCCACCCACCAGCCATTTCCACCCTAAGGTTCACGTCCCGAAATCTCTGGACAATTGCGAGTACGTCATGCTCCGAGATGACTCTGTCCGTGCTCCCCTCCAATCTCCATATACCGGCCCATACCGAGTTCTCCGGCGCTCAGCTAACACCTATGACAGCCAGATGAAAAATTCAGCTGTTACAGTCTCTCTCAACAGACTTAAGCCTGCTTGTGTCGAGCCTTCTTCTACCCCCCCTTCAGGCCATGACCATGCCACTCACTGTCGTGGCTCACAACGCTTCGACCACTCCCTCCACGTCAGACTTACACACTCAGTCGAGTGACTTCCAGCTCCAATCGTCGAGCTCTCCTCCAACCTCACCCTCTACTCCAGTCTCATGCACTCTGTCGAGTGACCACATGCTCCCCACGTTGAGCTTACCTATGATCACGCCCTTGCCGCCGGGCCCTTTGCCGGTCCCTTCGACCTCTCCACCACCGCCTGCCTCGCCCTGTCGAGGTTTCTCATGCCCCCCCATCTTGAACATGCCCTCGTTCGAGGTGTTTGTGCCTGTTCCCCCGCTCATAATTCATGACACCTCAATAACACTGTGTGATTATACACTGTTCGTCGTGTGTTTCTCTTCATCCAGTGCTCATGACGCAACCTCCGCCATTCCCTGCCACCTGGTGAAATGTGTTTCACTCCCACCCGACGTCGACCTGGACATGCTTAGTGTGTTCGCCACGCACACCGGAGACATCGTCGTCATCGCTCTGTTCCACCCACAAACCACCGGCCTACCTGTCGCCGCATGACCAGCATGCCCAGTACAATGCCCGGCTCACTTCAACAACTTCCAGGTTTGGTGGCCGAACCTTCCTTCACGACATCTACCCACACAGCTCCCCGGCGACGCTGTCAAGCTGACCGTGGTCTGGCTTCCGTGGACCTCTCCTGCCGATGTCATAGTCATCCCCCCCCCTCCCCCTAGCTTCTCAACTCCGGGGAGCGGAGGGGGGGGGGGCTATGTGGCATCGATGAAATCAACACCAACATCGATGCATCCATTGTTGAACTAAGATTATCTTTCTGTCATATTCAGTTCTTTGTGAGCCTTGTTTGTGTTTGGGTGAATAAATAAACTACTGCTAAATGGGGGTTGTTTTGTGTAACTAACCTGAACATATCCTTCAATGGTTATGCGTTGAAAAATGTGGTATTAAATAATTAGATAGAAACTGAACTTTATTTTTCTTGTGTTAAACTACAATACAGATCCCAAACTTCACATAAACATTCTTGCCACGTTTTATTACACCCACAGCAGCCTGATTCAGCAGGAATCACACCTTGTAGATGTGTACCAAACCCACAAGGCCAAGATAATGACAGGGGTATGACAGAAATCCGGAGCAGTGTCTACAGTGCAGCATGTCTACATTGCTGGGAACACACCTGGCGGGTGCAGACCTAGTATGGAATGCCTTGGCACGGGTGCAACCACTAGGAAAAATGGTGGAAACAGGCGTGGACGGAAAATGTCATCCCTAGAGACAAATAGCACCCCCAGAAATGGCAGCAGCAGGCACAGGCACCACCCAGGCATAAATATGGGACGCAGTCAGCTTATCAACCAGTTACAGAAAACGCCTGATGAAGATGCCAAGTTATGGCATCAAAATATTGTGTTGAGAAGATGCAGATCACTGGCAGCACACCCGATTCCACAAACTGACATTGAATCTGTGGGAAAGTCTAAGAATTTAGAATGAAGTCATTGGCGCTAAGTCATTTGGCACTGTAGTATTATCCAAGCCTTGGCAGATATATGTAGGAATTTTGCACACAGAATGTTCATGGAATTCACTAGCACTTAATGAGAGATGTTGTCAACATTGCCAAAGAAACAGTGAAGTTGTACCATTTGTAACGGTAGCATTTTTAACAGTGTAACTGAAGTGGCAGATTTTTTACTTACGAGCAAAATCACAGTGCAATTCAGAAATTCAGGGTCACCACCATGGGTTATGGGGTACTGGAGGTGTGATAGCAGAATAGTGACACAACACTGAGATACAATTTCCACTCTATTTATTGCTAAGCACAATATACGTAACTCATGTATTTGTTACAAGTGTCAAGAGCATACTAAACTCTCCTTGCTTCTCAGGGAAGTGATCTCCCTTTTCCCAAATGGTTGGTTTGTTTTAACATGTGACATTATAGCATGCAACAGTATAATAGTGTTGTGTGACTATTATATTATATAATATTGTACTGAAAAAAGTAATAAGAAGAAATAAATAAATAAATAAAGGGGGAGAAAAGAAAATGTACTGAGGAAAAATGTATTTTATATATTTGTATCTTCTTTTATTGTATTTGTTTTATTGCAACTTGAGCACATGTGTATGCCTCTGTGACTGTCCTATAGTGCACACATGTTTTGGAACTTGTCTTTTGACTTTGACTTGTAGCTTCTTTGATCACATTAGTTAACCTAGTGGGTGGTGTTGTGTCTGAGCAATAGTGCTGTGCACTTACTGCTGTTACATGTTTTCCTGTTTTCAATGTTTTGTGCTTGTTTAAGCCGGTATTATGACATTAAGCATCATTTTAACATTTTCAAGTCAGCAATGTTGTATACTTTTCTGGTTAAATAGCATGTATGACATGTGAATTTGTCACAATAGACATTTTTCATAAATCCACCTAGTGAGATGTGGGTAACCAGCTACAAACCACTTCCAGACTGGCCATTGCACCAGCCCTCACCATTTACTGACTGAGGCAAATCCAATGTGTGTCTTGTACACCTTAATAAATGCCAAAACCAACCTAATGCACACAAAAATCCTACCAGGCCACTTCTTCTAGTCTGTGTTCTCCATATGTATCTTTTATCATTGATACTTGTTAATTTCGTTTCCTGTTCATTTCTGTGTTTTCTTGTTTCATCTGTCCATTGAATTATTTCCAATGTTTTTTCATTATTACCCTTGTACCAGTATTTCACAGTTCATCTTTAGTGATTATCCTTTGTTTGTATGTCCATTCCTCTTCAATTGAACTGCCTATGCAGTACTTTTATCACTTTATCTATAGCTTCATAGTTCATCATCTCATTTCTTTAACCCTTTGACTGCTATTTGTGAATTAACTTATCATGCTCTATTGCACCTCAGGTGCTGAGGATGTGCTTAAATGTGGCCCCTAGGTTTTCATTCAAGAGCTGTTAATGCATTTACATGTTCCACTATCAGATCTCTCATTGCTGTGGATAAGTTACTTCCATAGCTGAATAAAAGAGTTTTGAGTATTTATCATACAACATGTAGGCTTCTTTGCATGCTACCATTTGCAAAAAGCCTTGTTTCTATATCTTAATATGAAATATGACAATTGTTATAACAACACAATACCTAACACACAGAGATGGAAGTGAGTGCATTGTGTATGATCGTTTGGTGGATATAAAAACTGATAACTCATAAACGAAATGGGATATTGTTCTGCTCTCAATTTGAAATAAAATTTTGATATCTTGTCTTCATTTGGTAAGCAGCAATGCCTCAACTAGAATCAGTCACATGCACAGTTTACACAATGTATTTTTATCTCCACTAACTCTCTAAAATTTTCTGTGGTGTTTTATTTCATTTGATGCCACATAGTATCTATGACAAATAACAAAAAGACATTCAGTCCTTTATTGAGCAAAGATGTGAGACTAAGTTGTGCAAAAATCAAATTTTTTCACCAAATAGTTTTCTTAAAATTGTGTGATATGTATCTCAATAAGGCAGGGATACCATCTCTCAGCACAGGTAGCAGCATTTGATGACAGTACAGCAACAACAAAGCCACACTCAGCATGGGATGCAGGGAGCACATCTGCAGCAGTGAAATGGTTAAATATTGATTCTTCTTGATAAATGTCTTTAAACTTCAACATGCTGTCTTCATCATTGCTAAATTGTGATCTGATTCTGTATCCCCCTGTGTATGCCTTACAATCAAAAATCTGATTTCGGAATCTATTTTACCATCATGTAATCTAGCTGGTATGTTCTCTTATCTCTCCTATTCCAAGTATACACTCTTTAAGGTTTCAAAGGGGTTTCAATTTATTTAAGTTTGGTTACTAATGCTTTAATTGTTAAATAGTTGAGGCCTATTTAGTAGAAGGTAGGTTCAAGAGGCCTGTGCTGAGGTACTCTTTATGAGATAAGCTACAGTTATCTGAACTTCTGTATTTAATCGTATTCTGTAAATCCACAGATAATCCAGGTAGCTCTTTCAAGATAATCTCAGAGCTTGGAAAAACTCAGATACAAATGTTGTTATTATTAGTAAACTTTCTTAACATGCCTCAATTATGGTTGTAATTAAAATTATTTGCATGCTGTGTGAGCAAATTGGGTAGTCAGTCCAGCTAAGATTAAATTACTGTTATGCACCTACTTGAGATACACTGGTTTCTGCCAGGACTGCACTTTAGCTGGAATGACATAAATTAATGCTGTGGCGCTCTTCTGCAATGTGATGCTGTGAAAGAAAATCTGTAAATTGAAATGCGCATATTATGGCCGTTAGCCAGAGATTGTTTTTCTTCTACTCAGTGCTAAAAGCTGAAATCTTAAAGAATTTGACACAGGGAGCACTAACCTTACAAATGATAATATGTACTATCATTTAACAATAATAATACAGGGTGATTCAAAAAGAATACCACAACTTTAGGAATTTAAAACTCTGCAACGACAAAAGGCAGAGCTAAGCACTATCTGTCGGCGAATTAAGGGAGCTATAAAGTTTCATTTAGTTGTACATTTGTTCGCTTGAGGCGCTGTTGACTAGGCGTCAGCGTCAGTTGATGCTAAGATGGCGACCGCTCAACAGAAAGCTTTTTGTGTTATTGAGTACGGCAGAAGTGAATCGACGACAGTTGTTCAGTGTGCATTTCGAACGAAGTATGGTGTTAAACCTCCTGATAGGTGGTGTATTAAATGTTGGTATAAACAGTTTACAGAGGATGGGTGTTTGTGCAAGGGAAGCCGGTGACAGAGCACTTCATCACTGGCCTCCAAGAAGCCCTGATCTTACCCCCTGCGATTTTTTCTTATGGGGGTATGTTAAGGATATGGTGTTTCGGCCACCTCTCCCAGCCACCATTGATGATTTGAAACGAGAAATAACAGCAGCTATCCAAACTGTTACGCCTGATATGCTACAGAGAGTGTGGAACGAGTTGGAGTATCGGGTTGATATTGCTCGAGTGTCTGGAGGAGGCCATATTGAACATCTCTGAACTTGTTTTTGAGAGAAAAAAACCTTTTTAAATACTCTTTGTAATGATGTATAACAGAAGGTTATATTATGTTCCTTTCATTAAATACACATTTTTAAAGTTGTGGTATTCTTTTTGAATCACCCTGTATATATTCTGAAACCGATTCAATGAAATATTAGTACTTTAACAACAGACCTGAATAAAGAGCTGTTCATCACATGGCAGTCACAAAGGAAAGGAGAGAGAATACTATCTCTGTTATCCTTATACCAAGAGGGACACAGATTATGCTCTAGGCTAGGACACCATATACTCTAGGCTAGGGAATCATATATATATATTCTTTGTTTATACATTATCCCTTTCTCTCAACACAAATAATTAATTAAATAAATAATTTTCTAGTAACATTATGGAATAATGCCACAAAGCCCCCTAGAAGGGTAGTTAGTGCATATAATGTTGGTAAGGATCCTTCTATAGTCTTTTTCAATAAACTTGTTTCAGATTTTCACTCACATAAATATTGTTTATAATGACATGTTTCTCATTTTGTTCACTAATTCGTTTCTCTTTGTATTCAGTGTTTGTTAGGTTCAAATTGTGTAACATTTTCAAATATACGGTTATACATTCTCTACAAACATGAGTGGAGTGTGATTTTATAACTTATGCCATTTCAAACATATCTCTGTATTCAGGCCTGGTTTGGACAGGAAAAAACAACCTGGAAAAAACCTTTGAAGGGATTGATCACACTCTATTATTCTTGCTATACACACATTATTGTTTTTAACAACAACAAAAAGAGTCTCTTTGTAATTGTCTATCTTTTGATGTTGATGTTTACATAAATTGCTTTTTGGATAAATGATACATTGTGAAATATTGTTTTTGATTTGTCTTCTTCATCAATGAAGTCTTCTCCAACGATTTCCATGATGACATGACCATAGGTCAGGAACCAGTGGTAGTGTAGTACCCATCAGGAACCGAAGGTCAACATCTGGACTACGACGTAAGTGTTCCAAGCCATCATCTTGTACCCTCAACACTGATGTCTCATACCTCACCCTGGGACGTGTCATGATCATCACCTGTGATAGGTTTGATGAAATTGAACAGGTGGTGTTAGGTACAGTTTATGACATAGTTTCCACTAGAAGAGAAGGCATGGAAGCAATGTCAGATAATTGCACACCCAGAACCAGTGCAGAGTGTTTATTACTATGCTGCCTAACCTAGATTCATCTTAGTCCACACAGCTTCCACATGGACACCACTCTCAGTTTGCGTAATGTTTGGTTCACATGATTGTTCATAGGTTTCACTGTTATTGCTACACAGTTCCCATACTCGTATGCAAGTCCAGTGCAGATCACAGATATTCTACACGCAGCCAATTTCTGTTGCACGCTACGTAAGTCACTATTAAAGTTCGATATTTGATTGTTTTGTTCATAGTGATAGTTCTGAATGAAAAACACTCTGTCTTTACTCAAACGTATGGATGACAAAGCACACAGTCCTAATTGTTTGTTTGCAGCAGTCATACACAAAGTTCTTTATCTACATGCACATACTTGGTTTAACGGAATTACAGTTTCCCATGGGCGTTTCAATGTAGTCGAGTCTTTGCAGTAACTTCCCACGATTCAACTGTTCCCAGCAAACAATGTGGTCTGACTTCAGATAAATGTCACTTCCTAGACCTCTGATGCTAACATGTCTCCACATTTGCCATTAGCATTTTGTCTGACAGTTCACATGAGTACAACTTTATATGCATGTTCTTTATTGCTCAGGTCTGCTACTTTAGGTCCGTAATACAACCTCATGTACATGTTAGTGTAATCAGCACCTCTGTCTCAAATGCTTAAAATTACTAGACATTCATCCTGGCTTCATACTGATCTGACTTTACAATCATTTGTGGGTTGGAAATACATATGCAGACTTTCATATTTTTCATGAAGTTGTCTTAGATCAGGCGGCAGTGTTTTTTCCCATAAGAAAAATAAGACACTCATCCTGTAACATTACCCAAAATTCTGGAAGCGGATTTGCATCCAAAATAATGCTATATGTGCTGAAGGCACATATCCTTCCTACATGGTTTGCAATGTGAAAAGTACAGAAAATATTTGGTATTTAGTGGCACTCTATGGTGCACAGAATTAAACTTTAACTGTACATCTTTATATACCAAGAAAATCACACATAATCATAAAATATGAAAAACAAAGGAATAAGAATCCATTCAGTCTTTATTTCAATTTAAATAAATTAAGTTCTTGACTGTTCACTATTTAATGAAAATTACTGTCTGTTCATTTTCTTATGGCAGATGGCCATTGGTTTTTTCTTACATACTAACACATATACAAAGAAATATTAATCAGGTAAATAAAATTACAGCTATGTACACGTATAACTACTATTTACAAATCATTCACACTTTGTTAGATATGGCTTGATATCTTTGTAAGGGTATAAGCAATTCATTTTTCATGTCTTTATGCCCGCTAGGACATAACTACAACCATTTTGTCATTCTTAAAATCTTGTAACGACTGATGTAAAGTAATTGCCATTTCTTTATTCTTCTTAAGATCTTAGACCATTTGGGATGCGTTAACAACAACACTAAATCATGTACCACATAAGACTGTCATGTTCAGACATGAGTCATATGCAATTTTTCTGGTCTGTGTAGCATGCGATAGGTTAGCTAAAACTTCATCACAGATTTGTCCTTTCTGTTTAGTGTGCCTAGGCAATGCAGATAAGGGATTAAGCCATTCCTTCCTGCATTCCTTTTCAGTTAATACTTCCAGAGGTGGATGTCTCGTGGAAGTGTGGGGTATACTGTTATGTATTTCTTTGAAAATCGGTAGGTACTCTACCCAGTTTGTATGCTTGTTGGGAATACAAGTTCTCATAAGTCTATTATATTCTTGAAGTATTCTCTCAACTAAGCTAGCTTCTGGGTGGTAGTTGGTCATCTTTATTTGTTTTACATTCTGTTCTTTCAGGAACTGTGTCCAATTTAATAGCATACCTACAAATTCCAGTGATGGCTAAAGACATACTAAAAACTGTGATAATCACACCATTCAGTCTCTTCCTCTACATTCCATATGGACTAAAAAACGTAGTGTGAATGTGGAAAAGGTTTATTGACAGTGTACTGTTCCATTTGCCTATCTATATGAGGTCATAATTTTTTCACAAAATGAACAAGACCATGACAATCAACTGTATTTTGTGCTTGAAAAGATGGCATCTCATGGAATCATGATAAACGATGACAAATGTGACAACTTAGACAACCCCTTCTGACCTTTATCGGACACCACATTGACACCTCTGGGGTGCTTCCTATTCCCAAGAAGACTGAAAAAATATGCTTCCCCACCCCCACCTACCTCCTAACAATTATCAAGAGCTGAGTAGGTTTTTCGGTATAAGAAACATCCACAGGGACCAATTGCCACATGCCACTGAGACTTTACTATGACTCACACAAGCATTGCACGGCAAGAGTACATCTGGCAAATGCCACCTATTTGGACACCACAGATGCAGACAGCTTTTGACAAAATAAAAGAACACCTGTGACGTGCCATGACCCTCACCCACCATTGCTCAACACACGTCTAAATTATTGCATCCTATGCTAATGATTACATAATCAGTGCTGATTTACAGGAAGAGATCTGTGGAATCATTCAGATGCTCAGGTTTTTCCCACGCAAACTTATTGACACCCAGAAAAATGGTCAACATTTGATTACGAACTACTTGCCATATATGAGGCAGTTTGTCACTTTCAAGATGATGTTGAGGGGAGACCTCTTACCACATATCCAGACCACTGCCCACTGGCAGATGCACTCCGAAACCTGTCAGTGGATTCTGCACCCAGGAGATTCTGCCACCTAGATTTCATAACACAGTTCACTACTGATGTGTGATACATCAAAGGCAATTATAATATTGTGGCAGACTATCTTTCCCATATCGCAGCTGCCTCCACCCGGATGGACTTGGATAGGATCACAGATGCACGAGGGACATACCCCAAACTCCACAGCTTATTTAATAAACCGCACACTGGACTCCAATTACAACAACGCATGCTACCCAGCATTACCAAACATGTTTGGTGTGATGTTTCAAATGGACGGATCTGACCATTCATTCCAGAGCTGTATCACAGGACACGTTTTGACCTTCTCCAACAGCCTTGCACATTGGGCATGTAGACTACCATACGCCTCATCATGGAATGGTTTGTCTTGCCTACCATTAAAAAGGATTGTGCCATGTGGGTTAGGAATTGCAATCCATGCCAGCAGTCAAAAATTGGCCATCATGCGCAGCCACCCTTTGGTAAATTCCAATTCCAAAGGGGCAGTTCCAACATGTCCACACTGATATTGTAGGGCCACTCCCTGAGTCACGCTGTTACTGTTACATTATGTCAATGATAATCATGTCACCACACCAATTTCTGACATTTATTTATTTATTTAATTTTTTTTGCATAGAGTCATCAATAATATGGCTTTTGCAAGCATCAAGTACAGTTAAAAACATAAAATACAGCCTTACAGGTAATAATTAAACAGTAAATTGATGCTTGTCAAAAAACATTACATCTTACACATATCAATCCAGCCAATTATTTTTTAATACATTATTAACAGCTCTTAAACTTCACCAGTTAAAATTTGTTGAGTCAATAGACACACTTTTCAATTAAGAATTCTTTTATTTTTGATTTGACATGCTTTTTATTACTGTCTTTCATGGACGCTGGCAGTTTATTATACCATATCAGTCCATTAGTATATGGGCCCTGGTCTGTCATTATTAATCTTGTTCTTTGTCTATAGTAATTCTCTTTGGACCTGGTGTTGTGGTAATGTATATCACTACATTTAGAGAAAAAGAGTAATTAATTTATACAGATACAAAGAGTATATGGTGAAGTACCTGTGTTGTCTGAAAACATGATTGCAAGAGTCTTTATAATCTAGAACAAGTATAATCCTTAACCCCCTTTTTTTGTAGCAATAGTACTCTGTTAAGGTGAATGTCTGCAGCACAACTCCATATTTCTATGCAGTAGCTAAGATGGGGATAGATTGTCCCATATTGAACAGTTTTAAGCATGTGGGTGGTCACCATTTCGGACAGTTGGCTAAGAAGATACAGCCCATTGCTGACTTTTTTACATACAGCATTAATGTGGCTAATCCACTGGAGGTTTGAGTCCAGATGGACCCCTAGAAATTTGCACTCGTTTGCCTCCTCTGCCACTATGCCACATACCTCATTTATGCATGAGTGATGTGAGATGCCAGTTGTAAATATTAGCATTTGGGATTTATTTACATTGACCTTTAATCCTTGTGCATGAAAATATGAACTTAATTCCTGTCCCATTTCTTGCTGAAAATTTCACTTCCTCACTATCTTTACCATGAAATAAAACTGAGGTGTCATCAACATTGATGTATCACTGGTATTTTATGCCCACAGTTTTTTTTAGGAGAAGCTGATGGTTTACTGAGTCAAAAACTTTGCTCAGGTCAAGGAATATTCTGTCTGTGTGTATCCCCATTCTATATTGCTGTAAAGTTCATGGAAGAAACTGGTACCAGAAGTGGCTGCGCTTAGGTCTTTCCTAAACCCATGCTGTGATTCGGTAAGCATTTTGTGTCTTGAGAAAAATGTCATGAGCTGTGATAGGATAAGTGTTTCAAATATTTTACTGAAGGTAGGGATTAGTGATATCGCTCTATAATTTGAAACTTTTTCTTTACTTCCCTTCTCATGGAATGTCTGAATTACACTTATTTTTAGGGCATTTGGATATATGTTTTCATTAATACTACAGTTGATAAGATAGTAAGGGGTTTAGTTATTTCATTAGCACAATTCTTTAACACCACACTTGAGATACCATCCCATCCAGATGAATGCTTGTTCTTTAGCTTTTGTATTGTGTTAAGTATTTCCTGTTGATTAACCTCCATAAATTTGAGCTCTATACCATCCATGACATCTTTTGGTGTGCCAGCCTGTAGATCTATAATAGGGGCTGGTTGGTCAGAAGGAGAGATAAAATGCTTATTGAATAACTTATATATTTCATTTGGATCTTTCACTAGATTGCCCTCTTTTCTACCGCTAACTGGTTCACTCTGTGCCTTGCTCGTGGCTTTATGATGTATATTGATAAGTCTCCACGATGCCTTACCTATGTTGGCTGAACGCTCTATTGCATCATTGTTTATCTGTTTCCTCAAGTGTAAAAGGTCTGTCTTAAATTTTTTGGCTTGATTTTATTTTCCCTTAAATATACACTCCTGGAAATTGAAATAAGAACACCGTGAATTCATTGTCCCAGGAAGGGGAAACTTTATTGACACATTCCTGGGGTCAGATACATCACATGATCACACTGACAGAACCACAGGCACATAGACACAGGCAACAGAGCATGCACAATGTCGGCACTAGTACAGTGTATATCCACCTTTCGCAGCAATGCAGGCTGCTATTCTCCCATGGAGACGATCGTAGAGATGCTGGATGTAGTCCTGTGGAACGGCTTGCCATGCCATTTCCACCTGGCGCCTCAGTTGGACCAGCGTTCGTGCTGGACGTGCAGACCGTGTGAGACGACGCTTCATCCAGTCCCAAACATGCTCAATGGGGGACTGATCCGGAGATCTTGCTGGCCAGGGTAGTTGACTTACACCTTCTAGAGCACGTTGGGTGGCACGGGATACATGCGGACGTGCATTGTCCTGTTGGAACAGCAAGTTCCCTTGCCGGTCTAGGAATGGTAGAACGATGGGTTCGATGACGGTTTGGATGTACCGTGCACTATTCAGTGTCCCCTCGACGATCACCAGTGGTGTACGGCCAGTGTAGGAGATCGCTCCCCACACCATGATGCCGGGTGTTGGCCCTGTGTGCCTCGGTCGTATGCAGTCCTGATTGTGGCGCTCACCTGCACGGCGCCAAACACGCATACGACCATCATTGGCACCAAGGCAGAAGCGACTCTCATCGCTGAAGACGACACGTCTCCATTCGTCCCTCCATTCACACCTGTCGCGACACCACTGGAGGCGGGCTGCACGATGTTGGGGCGTGAGCGGAAGACGGCCTAACGGTGTGCGGGACCGTAGCCCAGCTTCATGGAGACGGTTGCGAATGGTCCTCGCCGATACCCCAGGAGCAACAGTGTCCCTAATTTGCTGGGAAGTGGCGGTGCGGTCCCCTACGGCACTGCGTAGGACCCTACGGTCTTGGCGTGCATCCGTGCGTCGCTGCGGTCCGGTCCCAGGTCGACGGGCACGTGCACCTTCCGCCGACCACTGGCGACAACATCGATGTACTGTGGAGACCTCACGCCCCACATGTTGAGCAATTCGGCGGTACGTCCACCCGGCCTCCTGCATGCCCACTATACGCCTTCGCTCAAAGTCCGTTAACTGCACACACGGTTCACGTCCACGCTGTCGCGGCATGCTACCAGTGTTAAAGACTGCGATGGAGCTCCGTATGCCACGGCAAACTGGCTGACACTGACGGCGGCGGTGCACAAATGCTGCGCAGCTAGCGCCATTCGACGGCCAACACCGCAGTTCCTGGTGTGTCCGCTGTGCCGTGCGTGTGATCATTGCTTGTACAGCCCTCTCGCAGTGTCCGGAGCAAGTATGGTGGGTCTGACACACCGGTGTCAATGTGTTCCTTTTTCCATTTCCAGGAGTGTATATAGCTTTGTTTCCTTACATAAACAGTCAAGATCATATATATTCTGCCTTAACTTAATCAACCTAGGTGTAAGTTTCAGCCTAGTATCACTTTCAAGATAAGAGTTGGTTTCTACCCTGGTTATTTCTTTGAGAGTGCAGCAGCAGTCAAAATGCGTCAGCACTGTCCTATAAAATTTTTCCCATTTGTTTGGTAAATAGTGTCCCATTTCTTCTCTGATAACTTAATTTTGAAGGCAATGATGTTGGTGCTATTCAGGATCTGCTTCTTCACTATTATCTTAGTTGCTGTTCATACAGCAGAGATAGTTGCAAAAACTATCATCAACATTCGGATTGCCAGATTCAGCTGCCCGGCCTCGTTAACGTCATTCCAGGGTCAGCAGTTCAAATCCCAACTGTTCAATGACCCACACTTCCTTAGCAGATGTTGCTGGTTCCACAAAACATCCTACCCTCAATCCAATGGCCTCATGGAACGGTGGCATTAGACAATGAAAGCTTCTCTCATGTGCTACTCGGAATTGTGGGTGAAGACCCTTCCATAGGTTCTCCTGGGCATTTGCATAAAGATGACCTCAATGCTTTTCTCTCCAAAATACTTTACAGCGAGCCCCTCATCTTACCCACCGAATTCATAGTGCATGAATCAGTCCCCACAGACCAGGACTTACCAAACTTAGCCATGTGCATGCACACACATATACAAAACATCTGTGTGCCAGCCCCCTTCTATCACTTGACACAATGAATTTTTATTAAATGTGCTCATGTGATACTATGCGCAGGTGCAGCAAAACCCATCCTACAACTACCTTTTAAGTAACCCTACTTAGTGCTGAAATGAAGTACAAACACTTTTGATATTGAAATTGCTGGCAAATAAACAGCAGTGTCAGTGAACCAACTTAAAGCAGTGTGGACTTCAGCGGACCTGTCACAATGGGTATTCCTCACCCCTCTGCCACCTATGCACTCGTTAGTCAATTTCCAAGTGTGTGTGAATCTCCATGATTTCTGCCTGCCAATATATCTGTCACAATACCGACCTCATGATTACTTCTACCTCCCTGGGCAAGCAGTCGGGTGCAAGCACCATCACACACACAGTTTCGTACATACCACTCAGGAGTTGACGCAGCACGACTCAGCGTTCGTTTTTCAGTAGACCGAACACTCACCATTGTTGCCCTGGCTTACACCACAGCAGGCCCTGCAATACCTCCTGTGGATGTAACAAGGCAAGACAATGCTGCCAACATGCCTCCCTCTTCAAATACTGCCAACAAGCCAGCAACAATTAAAGACACCATATCCCCTAACACAGCCAGCAGGAACCCGTTAGTCGCACCACCAACATCACATCACACTTTGGGTGTGACCTGTGGCCCCCCGGTGCACCTCGCTGACTATGACATGTCTTCCATCACGCCAACCTTCACACAGCTGGCTACATCACTTATGACAAACAATGCACCACCTCAGACTCTCCTCAGGTACCTCTGAACTGCGCTGGAGGTAGGAAGAGGGCTCTGTGACAGCATAACATCTCTGAAGGAAGGAAAGGAAGATTGCTGCCCTGGCAGGTAAGGAGAGTTTATTATGCTCCGGATGCTTGTTACAATTATACAAGATATGTATATTGTGCTTAGCAATAAATAGTGTGGAAATTGTATCTCTATGAAGTGTCACTATTCTGATATCACACCTCAGGTATCTGATCTCTCACAGTGCTATTCCAATGTCATATAATACTATGAAAATGAAAAAGACCATTTGATAAAACTGCATCATCGAAAATGTGCATAAGTATGTGATGTTTAACAATTATGTTATGCAATCCAACTACCATGACTCAATCAGACTGGCAGTAGCAAAACAATTCAAATGTCAAATCCATATCAGAGGTTCGATGATACCAATAGTATAACCAAATAAGGAACTGCATACGTACTATGTAATATAATAATTACATGAATCTATTAAAAAATCCAGTGATATTATTATTCCACATAACAAACCAATGATTTGGTGAGAACAACACCACAATAAAAAATATACAGAGACATGTAATGCTGAAATATTTTAAAAAGCAGTACCACTAAAAACAGAGAGCATAAAAACCAAACAACCACCAAAACAATTCCAGTGACATCTCCTATATCATAAGTTCAGGGATAAACAAATGTAGCCAATTGAGACACACAGGCTAAAATCACTTCTAACAGTGCCATACAGAAACTATAATTATTCATATTCTTACAACATGTGTCCACCCATGAAGCATGGACCTTGCCGTTGGTGGGGAGGCTTGCATGCCTCAATGATACAGATAGCCATACCGTACGTGCAACCACAACGGAGGGGTATCTGTTGAGAGGCCAGACAAACGTGTGATTCCTGAAGAGGGGCAGCAGCCTTTTCAGTAGTTGCAGGGCAACAGTCTGGATGATTGACTGATCTGGCCTTGTAACACTAACCAAAACGGCCTTGCTGTGCTGGTACTGCGAACGGCTGAAAGCAAGGGGAAACTACAGCCGTAATTTTTCCTGAGGGCATGCAACTTTACTGTATGGTTAAATGATGATGGCATCCTCTTGGGTAAAATATTCCGGAGGTAAAATAGTCCCACATTCAGATCTCCGGGCGGGGACTAATCAGGAGGACGTCGTTATCAGGAGAAAGAAACCTGGCATTCTACAGATCGGAGTGTGGAATGTCAGATCCCTTAATTGGGCAGGTAGGTTAGAAAATTTAAAAAGGGAAATGGATAGGTTAAAGTTAGATATAGTGGGAATTAGTGAAGTTCGGTGGCAGGAGGAACAAGACTTTTGGTCAGGTGATTACAGGGTTATAAATACAAAATCAAATAGGGGTAGGCTTAATAATGAATAGGAAAATAGGGACGTGGGTAAGCTACTACAAACAGCATAGTGAACGCATTATTGTGGCCAAGATAGACACGAAGCCCATGCCTACTACAGTAGTACAAGTTTATATGCTAACTAGCTCTGCAGATGACGAAGAAATTGAAGAAATGTATGATGAGATAAAAGAAATTATTCAGGTAGTGAAGGGAGACGAAAATTTAATAGTCATGCGTGACTGGAATTCGACAGTAGGAAAAGGGAGAGAAGGGAACATAGTAGGTGAATATGGATTAGGGCTAAAAAATGAAAGAGGAAGCCGTCTGGTAGAATTTTGCAAAGAGCATAACTTAATCATAGCTAACACATGGTTCAAGAATCATGAAAGAGGGTTGTATACATGGAAGAATCCTGGAGATACTAAAAGATATCAGATAGATTATATAATGGTAAGACAGAGATTTAGGAACCAGGTTTTAAATTGTAAGACATTTCCAGGGCCAGATGTGGACTCTGACCACAATCTATTGGTTATGAACAGTAGATTAAAACAGAAGAAATTGCAAAAAGGTGGGAATTTAAGGACATGGGACCTGGATAAACTGGCTAAACCAGAGGTTGTACAGAGTTTCAGGGAGAGCATAAGGGAACAATTGACAGGAAGGGGGAGAAGAAATACAGTAGAAGACGAATGGGTAGCTCTGAGGGATGAAGTAGTGAAGGCAGCAGAGGATCAAGTAGGTAAAAAGACGAGAGCTCGTAGAAATCCTTGGGTAACAGAAGAAATATTGAATTTAATTGATGAAAGGAGAAAATATAAAAATGCAGTAAATGAAGCAGGCAAAAAGGAATACAAACATCTCAAAAATGAGATCGACAGGAAGTGCAAAATGGCTAAGCAGGCATGGCTAGAGGACAAATGTAAGGATGTAGAGGCTTACCTCACTAGGGGTAAGATACATACTGCCTACAGGAAAATTAAAGAGACCTTTGGAGAAAAGAGAGCTACTTGTATGAATATCAAGAGCTCAGATGGAAACCCAGTTCTAATCAAAGAGGGGAAAGCAGAAAGGTGGTAGGAGTATATAGAGGGTCTATACAAGGGCGATGTACTTGAGGACAATATTATGGAAATGGAAGAGGATGTAGATCAAGATGAAATGGGAGATACGATACTGCGTGAAGAGTTTGTCAAAGCACTGAAAGACCTGAGTCGAAACAAGGCCCCGGGAGTAGATAACATTCCATTATAACTACTGACGGCCTTGGGAGAACCAGTCCTGACAAAACTCTACCATCTGGTGAGCAAGATGTATGAGACAGGCGAAATACCCTCAGACTTCAAGAAGAGTATAATAATTCCAATCCCAAAGAAAGCAGGTGTTGACATATGTGAAAATTACCGAACTATCAGTTTAATAAGTCACGGCTGTAAAATATTAATGCGAATTCTTTACAGATGAATGGAAAAACTAGTAGAAGCTGACCTCGGGTAAGATCAGTTTGGATTTCGTAGAAATATCGGAACATGTGAGGCAATACTGACCTTACGACTTATCTTAGAAGGAAGATTAAGGAAAGGCAAGCCTACATTTCTAGCATTTGTAGACTTAGAGAAAGCTTTTGACAATGTTGACTGGAATACTCTCTTTCAAATTCTAAAGGTGGCAGGGGTACAGTTTGTACAGAAACCAGATGGCAGTTATAAGAGTCGAGGGGCATCAAAGGGAAGCAGTGGTTGGGAAGGGAGTGAGACAGGGTTGTAGCCTCTCCCCGATGTTATTCAATCTCTATATTGAGCAAGCAGTAAAGGAAACAAAAGAAAAATTTGGAATAGGTATTAAAATCCATGGAGAAGAAATAAAAACTTTGAGGTTCGCCGATGACATTGTAGTTCTGTCAGAAACAGCAAAGGACCTAGAAGAGCAGCTGAACGGAATGGACAGTGTCTTGAAAGGAGGACACAAGATGAACATCAACAAAAGCAAAACGAGGATAATGGAATGTAGTCCAATTAAATAGGGTGATGCTGCGGGATTTAGATTAGGAAATGAGACGGTTAAAGTAGTAAATGAGTTTTGCTATTTGGGGAGCAAAATAACTGATGATGGTCAAAGTAGAGAGGATATAAAATGTAGACTGGCAATGGCAAGGAAAGCGTTTCTGAAGAAGAGAAATTTGTTAACATCGAGTATAGATTTAAGTGTCAGGAAGTCGTTTCTGAAAGTATTTGTATGGAGTGTAGCCATGTATGGAAGTGAAACATGGACAATAAATAGTTTGGACAAGAAGCGAATAGAAGCTTTTGAAATGTGGTGCTACACAAGAATGTTGAAGATTAGGTGGGTAGATCACATAACTAATGAGGAGGTATTGAATAGGATTGGGTAGAAGAGAAGTTTGTGGCAGAACTTGACTAGAAGAAGGGATCAGTTGGTAGGACATGTCCTGAGGCATCAAGGGATCACAAATTTAGCATTGGAGGGCAGTGTTGAGAGTAAAAATCGTAGAGGGAGACCAAGAGATGAATACACTAAGCTGATTCAGAAGGATGTAGGTTGCAGTAGGTACTGGGAGATGAAGGAGCTTGCACAGGATAGATTAGCATGGAGAGCTGCATCAAACCACTCTCAGGACTGAAGACCACAACAACAACAACACATGTGTGACCCTACCATCACTAACCAATTTTATTAAACTAATTTACCAGTTATCTGAACCTGGCATACGCCCATTATACCATATATTATTCAACAGCATCAATATGAATTTAATTATCCAAAAACATGTACATATCTGTTATCATATCCAAATGACCCAGCTGTGGAGTAACGCCTATTTCATAAAAGTGTAAGAGTTTAAAAAGGGTGGGGGGAAGGAGCAGAGGTGTGAGTTAAATATGCTCTATGTCTCCATGGCCTATCCCGTGGTATGTATATTATTTAATATTTATACCATGTGTGCAGACTCATAATATTAGGTCCCTAAAGACAAATGCAAGATACATATTAAAAGTAGATAAAACATTTCTGCATCATGGAAATGTAGAATTGTAAAAAGGGGGGTGGGGGGAGGTAGAGGCGTGATACATGTAAAACTATTGCATACATGGCATCACCAATGTCATATTACTATAGATAATCATAATCATTTGCAACAGGCATGCGGAATCATTCTAGAGGATGTCAAGGTAGTTGCTCATGTCAGCAGTTAACAAATATGTAAATGTAAATGTTTTACAAAGTTGGGAGAGGGATGTCTAAGGTATGAGAAGT
The DNA here is from genome assembly GCF_023898315.1 of Schistocerca nitens. Taxonomy (NCBI): domain Eukaryota; kingdom Metazoa; phylum Arthropoda; class Insecta; order Orthoptera; family Acrididae; genus Schistocerca; species Schistocerca nitens. The sequence continues at coordinate 371,338,179 of NC_064618.1, forward strand.
CAAGTATACACCAAGAAACTACGGTTTAACCATATAAAGTTACTTAAAAACACTGTACATCAGTGTGCAATCATTATAATATTGTCTCTGACACACCATAAAACCATTACATTAAATGTATTCAAAATTGCGAATGACAATCATCAGCTGTAGAATGGAATGACGACAATGAAAATTTGTGCCGGACTGGGATTTGAACCAGTATCATAAAAAAACATTGGATGACAATAACAAAACACGTATCATTAAAATGAGGTACTGCATACGTTACTCATTAATAGCTGTTTATGCCGCCATGCCATCCTCAGCCCACAGGTGTCACTGGAGGCGGAAATAGAGAAGCATGTTGTCAGCACACAGCTCTCCTATGTTAGTTTATGAGACCGGAGCCGCTACTTCTCCATCAAGTAACACCTCAGTTTGCCTCACAAGGACGGAGTGCACCCTGCTTGCCAATAGTGCCCAGCAGACCAGATGGTTACCCATCCAAGTGCTAGCCCAGCCTGGCATTACTTAACTTAGGTGATCTGAAGGGAACTGGTGTTACCACCGCAGCAAGGCCATTGGCATAAACCTCTGTACAAGCCCTAATTTCTCTCACCTTACCTTTGGGGTCCTTACATGAAATGTACATTGGCAGCAGTAGAACTGTTCTGCAGTCAGCCTCAAATGCCAGTTCTCTAAATTTTCTCAGTATGGTCTTGCAAAAAGGAAGTAATTTTCCCTCAGGGATTCCCATTTGAGTACACAAACCACTACTGTAGTACCTGTGTGTTGGTCAAAGCTACTGGCAACAAATATAGCAGCATGCATCTGAATTTCCTCAATGACTTACTTTCATCCCACCTGATGGGAATCTCAACCACTCAAGTAGTACTCAAGAATGGGTCGCACTAGTGTTCTATATGCCTTCTCCTTTATAGATGAGCTACACTTTCCCAAAATTCTCCTCAAAAAAATGAACTTTACCATTCACCTTCCCTACTATGAACCTGATGTGCTCATTCCATTTCATATCACTTTGCAGTGTTATGCTTAGATACTTAATCACTGTGACTGCGTAAAACATCACACCACTAATGCTTTATTCAAATGTTACAAGATTGTTTTTTCTAACCATCCACATTAACTTACATTTTTCTACATTTAGAGCAAGCTGCCTTTCACTACACCAACTAGAAATTCTAAATCATCCTATATCCTCCTACAGTCACTCAAGGATGACATCTTCCTGTACACCACAGAATTGACAGCATCATTTATGTAAATGGAGACTGAGAGAGATATGACTGCACTTCTGTGGGGCATTCCTGATGATACCCTTACTCCTGATGAACACTGGCTGTCAAGGACAGTGTTCTGGGTTCTATTACTTACGATGTCTTCAAGCCACTCGCATATCTGAGGACATAATCTGTATGTCTGGCCTTTCGTCAACAATCTGCAGAGTCAAACGCTTAGGGAATCTAAGAATATGGAATCTGCCTGTTGCTCTTCATCCATGGTTTGCAGGATATTATATGAGAAAAGGGCAAGCTGTGTTTCACATAAGCAATGCTTTCCAAAACTGTGGTCAATTGTGGACAGACCTTTCATTATATTCAAACTCAGAATATGTTCAAGAACTCTGCAGCAAACTAACATTATGGATATTGGTCTGTAATTTTGCAGGTACCTTCATTTACCCTTCTTACATAAAGGGGCCACCTGCACTTTTTCCCAGTCACTTGGGACTTTTAGTTGGGCAAGGGTTTCATGATAAATGCACTCTAAGTAAAGGACATATGCCATAGAGAACACTCAGGAAAACTGAAATGATATTCCATCTGCATCTGGGGACTTATTGTATTTCTACACATGCCTATTTCTGTCCTCCATTGGGGAAATGACAATATGTATGTACAATCCTTTTGCATGAATGATTTTTTAAATGCGAAATTTAAAACTTCACTTCTCTTTTTGCTATCACTATTGTCACACCAGACTGATCAATGAGTGACTAGATAAAAGCCTTTGACCCACTTAGTGATTTTATGTGACCTGAATTTTCTCTGGTGCTGCAGGACTTCTGCGTGGATAATCAGCTTCACGTATTTTCCTTCTCTTTTACTTGACTATTGCCATGACAACCACTTCTTGAATATACAGATACGTCATATCAGTGTCTTAATCCTTGACTAGTACGGACCTGATTTTTGGATGTTTGTGTTGATCTGTATCTGCATCACTGTTGGGAAGGAGTTGATGGAACAATTATTTCACCATATATCCAGATTCTCTTGAGTAATTTCTATCCTTCGTCCACAGCATTACCAGGACCACAGTTGTTTTGAACCACTTGGCCACGAGTTTGTAGTGTGGGCCACAGATATCTACTTGAAATTTTAAGCAGATGAATTTCCCAGGACACTTGTAGTCTTTAGCTGTTCTGTACTGGTCTAGCCTAAGTTATCTACCCTTTGCCATAAGGAGCATAGTTACAACCTTCTATCAATTCTGGTCAGTTTTGTCAGCTGTGGTGTCCATGGGGTAGTCTGCCATTTTATTAGTGGAGACAATCTCCTGTTGCGTAAATATGTGAATTTTGTAGTCCATGCTGTCTTCCACTGAATGCAAGACTGATATCAAGTGACACATTTGGGATCAGTTGGCTTCTTTCAGGTTTAACATTACTTCCTTAACCCTGACACAATCTGTCTAGTGCTCTGCTACAAACAAATCTCATTGGCACAGTGAGTCGATGTTGCTTTGCACTCCCAACCTTCCTTCATAGGTTGATTGTTGATCAATACACAGGTCATTTTCCTCAGAATATCTTGTACCACCTTAGCTGTTCATCACTCATCACAGAGGCAGACCACTAATTGTGCATTTCCATTTCATTATTAATAAACTACACCACCTTCCACAGTCAGCAAGTCCACAAATATCCTCTCGATAAATTCCTATTTTATGCGAGTATAGGGCATACATTGATGATAGTATCCATGTATTGTGGCCTCCTACTACTTTCAGTGTGACAATTTTGTAACGAGTTAAGATACCTTCACTATAGTCTACTTTGGTTTGGTTATTATGACTGCTGCCATGGTGTTACGAGGCCCAATTATGACCCTAGTATTAGGCAGAATACACACTGTACACTGAGTCGACTCTCAGCTCCTTTAAAAATCCCCCACCTCTGCAGCCACCAGTGTGCACCTCATTGTGTTTAGCTGTAACACACTATCAGTTCTTGTAAAACCACAGCATTTTGAAGTTGCTTGAAGGTGTTGAACATGCTTCCATTGATGCTAACTAGATATCTATGGATCTTGTTAAGATCCAGACCTACAGATCAGCGTGTTCATCCTAGACCAAGCAGTTCACAAACTTCTCTCAGGTTTGTCAGCCACTTATCAGATTTGATGAAACATTCAATCAAAGGAAACAGATTGTTTCTCCTTTGGGATGGGTCTGACCTGTCAAAAGTCTTTGTGCTCCCTGAAAGATACTGGGTAGTTATAATTATTACTTACAGAGGTCCAGTGTGGACTGTAGTAATCGTGTAGCGACAAAATTTTGAAAATGCTAGTGCAGAACTGATTTATGCTGGAAAAAAATTAATGCGAATTTTGGGCATCAGGTGCGTATCTCGATAACACTGTGAATGCATGAAAGACATATAGAAATGTTTCTGTATGTAACAGATTAGGAATGGGACGGGACATGGGCAGACAAGATAAAACAAGTGAGAAAAGCATAATGTTGATTTTATTATTGACTACAGCTCACACAAATTGTTCAATATGAGCACCGGAAACAATGACAAGATGCTGCATCCCCTGCAGCAGTTCTGACTGAATCTAAACATGTTCCTACATAACAGCCTTCAGATCAGGCTGAGACCGAATAAGTCCCTGGTAAACATGTCCTTTTAAATATCCCCCGAGCCAAAAATCACATGGATTCAACTTGGGGGATCTTGTGGCCCATGCATCTGGAAAATGTCTGGAGATAACACATTCATGGAAGGATACCTTAAGCCAAGCTTTCACGGGGTAAACAGTAAGAGGTGCTGCCCCATGTTGCATAAACAGTTGTTTCCACATGTTTATGCTCTTCTAAAGCACAAATCACATCCTGTACAAGATTTTGATACCATGCAGAGATCATGGTACACCTGACAGGTCCTTTGGATGTACCCTCTTCAAAGAACAGATCAAGAATAGAGGTACTTGTAAATCCATACCAGAGTCACATATGGCGAGTACAACATGCAGTTTAACAGTGCCCCAATTTTGGCAGTTCTGTATATTCACTGCACTCACAGTGTACAGTGCAGACTTGCACCTGGTGGCCAAAATTGGAAATAATTTTTATTATAACCACCTGGTATCTTTGTCCTCTTAACCAGAAGTCTCAAGTTTGGTCTGTCTAGCTCCTTCATAGAGTAGACATTCCAGTTTTTAAGTGACAAATGTGCTTCTCCATGATTATCTATGCTACTGAAGGTCTCTCCGTCTAAAAACTTGCTATCCTCTTGTCCATCTGCCTTGTTAGAATTAATGGTATTGCTTAAATTCTCATCCCTGGTGATTACTGAACTTTTTGCCAACTGTGCTCCTGACAACACACAGTGAACTGTTTTCAATATTTTCCCACATTTTGTGGTGTCATGGTTCTAGACATTCCTGTCATATCTCCAGCAATAGCTGTTTGAGTTACTTCTGGGATACCTATGTTTATTTCCTTAGCTGTTTTTTAATTGAGTAGTTGACTTTTCAGCTAATGTTATTCTATTGACACTCACAATGTTGTTTGGTACCATCTATTCAGTGGCAAGTATCAGATATAGCAAGATTCTGATCCACCTACGCACTGTATTTTTACCCTAAAACTGGTTATTATACACTGAGGTGACAAAAAGTCATGGGATACCTCCTAATATAGTGTTGGACCTCTTTTTGACCAGCATAGCGCAGCAAAGTGACATGTCATCAACTTAACAAGTCATTAGAAGTCCCTGCAGAAATACTGTCTATAGCTGTCCATGATTGCAAAAGTGTTGCCGACACAGATTTTGAGCACAAACTGACCTCTCAATTATGTTGCATAAACGTTCGATGAGATTTACATCGGGTGATCTGGGTTACAAACCATTTGTTCAAACTGTGCAGAATGTTCTTCACACCAATTGCAAATGATTCATCACCGAAAAAAATTCCGTTTTTGAACGGCTGCAAATGATCTCCAAGAAGTTAAACACAACCATTTCCAATCAACGATCAGTTCAGTTTAAGCAGAGGACCCATTCCATGTAAAAACAGCCCACATAATTAAGGAAACACCACAAGCTTGCACAGTGCCTTTGACAAGTTGGGTCGATGAGGCCTGCACCACAATCTAACCCTATTATCAGCTCCTGCCAACTGAAATCTGGACTAGTCTGACCAAGCCACCATTTTCCAGTCAATTAGGGTCCAACCGATATGTTCACAAACCCAGGAAAGGCACTGTGGGTGATGTGCTGTTCATTAAGACACTTGCATCAATCTTATGGTGCCATAGCCAAATTTCGCTGCACTATTCTAAGGGTTATGTTCATTGTAAGTGCCGCATTGATTTCTGTGGTTATTTCACAGTGTTGCTTGCCTCTTAGCACTGACAACTCTGCACAAACACTGCTGCTTTTGGTCATTTAAGTGAAGGCCGCTGCCCACTGCATTGCCCATAGTGAGAGGTAATGCCTGAAATCTCGTGTTCTCGATGCTGCTAATCTCAGAATACTGATTTCTCAAATGATATCTGAAATGGAATGCCCCATGCATCTAGCTCAAGTACCATTCCACATTTAAAGACTTACTTACCACGTGCAGCCATAATCATGTTGGAAGCCTTTTCACATGAATGACCTCAGTACAAATGATGCCTCTGCAATGTCCTGTACTTTTATACCTTGCATATGCAATACTACTGCCATCTGTACATGTGCAATTTGTCACCTCAGTGTATTGCAGTTACACACAAAGTTCCTCTATATGCCCTTTGAAATCTTGAGCAAATATTCCACGCCATAACTTCAAATTGTCAGATAAGCCTTTGAGACATAAAAAATTTGCTAAGCCTCCTTTCTGCACAAGAATCAATAAACTCCCAAGTGGCCTTACTAGAAGTAACATGTTGAACAGGATGCAATATACCACTGCCTTCCGTTTCCATGCAAAGGAAACACTGCACAATGTAAAAAATGGCAGTCAAACCACAGAGTATACCATCTATTACAATTAATGATGTGATTCATAGATAAAATAGCAGTCTTACAAATACATTTTGTCAATGACAGCATACATTTAATGGAGGAAAAAGTACTTTTCATCTCCTTCCTTAGCCACAAAATAGTAAAGAATGATTAAACAACTCAGTCGGACAAAGAATAACAATTCAGAATGTGGTCCAGGTTTGTAATATCACTCATGCAAGGGGAAAAGCCTAGGCGATTAGATGCTCGAAGACAAAGATTTCCCAACCTACCAGTTTTCCCTTCAGCATATTGTGAAGTTTTCTGTTTATGGTACTGCAGATTTACATTGAGTCTTCTTTTGTCAGTGACATTTTAGAAAACAGGTAATACATAATATTTTATATAACTACATATCTTGCCATCACATAGGTATTTGCAGCATCCAAGGCTCAGTTACTTAGATATAATAAAGGTAAAATGGGAATTGAAAGTTGTACTTGAATTTTTAACAGGATTGAAGGATAATAAAAACATCCTATGACACATTGTTTAAAGTACTATAAATATATTGCATCAGTTACACAGTGTTTGGACAATAAAACATTCACAGAATCACCAGTGTACACACTTTCACATAAAATCATGGGCAAATATACTAGAAGATGTACAAAATTTCAAAACACTGTTACCCATTTAGTCTTTCAGTTTTACATGTATTTCATTCCAATATTGGTCTTGAAAATCATTAAATTATCACAAAAATCTTTAGCATTATGAGCACAGAAAAAAAAAAATACTGAGTTACTACATTACTCTACACAGACACTTTCAAGATATGAAATCTAAGACCAAAGTACAGCAACTACAAAAGGCAGTTTCTCAGACACACACATAATACTGATTTTGTTTTGATTATGTAACTGCTGGCTCCAAAATCCTGCTGTTATAAACCAGCTGTATGGATGATGCTGTTAAAAATAAGAACGATGAAAAATATTTCATCAGCAGACTTTCCAATTTGTACCAAATGTGAATACCTATGGTTGTGCCTGTATCATGTAGGAAGAGAATGAGCACTACATTTGACTAAATCGTGGCATGTGAGTAGAGAAAACATCTTCATAAATGAATGTTAACAGCTTGTTCATGACATGTGTGAATAATTAAGAGTTCATAACTGTAAACACTTTAGATCACACTGTAAGTGAACAGCCTTTTAATTTTTACTTAAGTTAAAAAAATATGAATGACAGCACAGTATTTCAGTCAGAGTGAGACAGAGAGGGGGGAGGGGAGAGAGAGAGAGGGGGGGGAGGGAGAGAGGGGTGGGAGAGAGAGGGGGGGGAAGGGAACCTGTCTTCAGACAATGACCAAGAACAAAGAATCAGCAGAGCACGTATTGTTGGCCAAAGAGTGAGGGAGGTTCAGGGAGCAACATAACACTCACTAAAAGTTTTAGGAGATGTGGATTACAGAAATTATGGAAGAATATCAAGTAATTCCCTCACTCACAAATTAAGTTATAAGTTATATGTAAAGCAAACAATCACAATTTAACTCAGTTTTCCAGTATCAATACCCACTGAAGAATACTATTTTTTATTTAAAATTAAGTTTGCTTAGGTTGTTATGAATATTCCATTGGAACACATTAGAATTTCACTCTTTCTGATCTGCAATTGATCGGATATTTTTCTTAAATTACTATATACATACTATATTCCCATTATTTACTTATAAAATGTGAGGTACAAAACAGTGAGCAAGAACATGTCAGCATTTAATTTACCAATGGAACACAGTTGCTTACATGACAGCCATACAAATGAATATTTATCAGTCACATTAAATTAGTATTTTTATCTGCGTATTGTTGGAGGGACACACTGAACTAAGGAGACTTTACAGTACTGATGAATTTCTAATACTGAAGTACAACATGTACAGAAGAAATAGAGATACTATCTACAAGACCATAATGACAAAAATTCTTAGAAGGTTTACCCAGAGTAACAGCCCACTGCACCCTACTCCAGAAATAAATGTTGGGCCTCTCACGGAATACAGCTGTTTCTTGTTTATCGAATATATTAATAATTAAAAAGTTATTCACAGCACCAATTTTGTGTATGAGTATGTGAGCCAAGTGAAATAAAAATAAGAAAAAGTACCCATGTACTGATGTCCTTGTACAAGCAACACAAAGAAATTAAAGTGCAGCATTAACCTGCAGTCTAAAATCATTAATTGGCTGAATTTTTAAAGTGGTCAAAAATCACCAAAATTAAAATACATGCATTTTCACATTACAAAGTTGTTTTCCTAAAAGTGAATTTAGTAATGTGATACCTTAAACAAAAGCATTAAACTCTGAACATGCACTGCATTTTTGTATTTTCACAGAAAGGTATTTTCAAGATTGTTTTTACCCTGCTAAACATTAGAAATTTGTGCTAAGCATTAATTAACAATGGCTGAAACAACCTTGAAGGAAAAAATCTCATAAATATCAATTTACTCAAGGTTTCAAAATTAGTTTTAAAGTTCGAGCAGTTCTGTTGCTGCTATTGTCATAAAATACAAGTGATGATTTGATTAGATGTTTATGAAGGCAAGGTTATATAGAACCTGGAAGTACAAAAGCCAGTCACAGCAATTTCTCGGAAAATGGAAAGCATCCAACACACAGTCAAATCTTAAAGGCAGTGTTAAGCTGTACTTTCCGTATTTCTGGTTCTTTGGACTGATTCCACTAGTTGTAATCGGTAATACCTCAATCAAGTTTCAATTAATTGAAGAAAACAATTTTTATATGGTGAACAAGAGAAGTGCTTTCAAGAACAAAGTTTGCCCACTTCCAATTACCAAGACTGGGTGCATAGATTCTGGATAAAGTATTATACATGCAGATTTCTTGATGGTCAGGTACAAATGTGTGTAGCCCCTAATTCTATGAACAACCATTTACTAGTTAGATCAGATAAGAAATAACTGAAGAGAGGTTACATATGAATGTCAAGAGAACTAGCAACTCCAGCATTCATCACATTCCTATAAAATTGTAATGTTCATTTTATGTCTTATGAATTGATTTTGTTATATAATAACAATGTGTAGTTGAACAAAAATTTTAATCATTTAGTTGACCCTGGAAATAGAAACTGTGGAAAAGAAATGCTAACTTGTACTGCAGGAGTAGATTGATGACAGAAGGTAAATTTTTGACTAGCTGTGCAGCTTTGTAAATATCTACTCTTGCACTGATTATACATTTAAACACTGAGAAAAAATTTTACTGCAAACTTAGAACAGTTTTCTGTTAAGTTGAAACTGCAAATATGTACTAGATGTGTAAAACAATCATTTTATTTTGTGCTACTATTAACCAAAACACTAATTAGATATGCGAAAGATGTAAGTAAGAACTGAAAACAAAAGTCTTAAAACTGCCAATTTGAAAATAATGATTGTTCACTTTCACAGATGCTTCAATTAGCACTGTGAAATATAACTATTTACATGAGAATATTTATCATGATAAAAAATTTAAGGCTTTACAAAATAATATTTTCATTGCAAAATCAAAATGACTACTCAGTATCCACTCAAAATATATCCACAGTATATATTAGCACACACATGTGGAACTTCTTAAAAGCAAATTGTGTGTTTCATGAAACAACAGATATATCTACAGAAAAATATCAAAAACAAAATTGAATAAAAACACAATTTAAAGGCAGTTGCTGGCAATTTTTTAATTGCACAATCTCCATATCCAATCATGAAGTAGGTAATTGCATCCTTGCAGTAATTAATGACCTATCATCTGCAGTATTTTTATGTATATATGGCAAGAACATGACAATTTTAATTTAATTCAGCACAAAAATTATGAATCTGGGTTACTAAATCATTTGTCTGGCTGCCAAAAATGGAGCAAAATACATTTGTTGTATATTATAGTAACTTACCAAAATGATCATTAATTCCTGTTTAAGATACGAGATACTCAGCACTTTCAAAGGTCATAATGCATAGCTTCTTCAGTGGTTATGACACTGATGTATTCTAAATCAGAATTTTTGTTATGGACCACACACTCACAGTGTGAATGCAGGAGATGTGTATGATAAAAAATATAAGCATTAGTAGCAAAACAAGATTTTTCTGGTAGGTGATTAATGAAACAATGGGAACTGATCACAAATATAACTACATGAAATCAATAACTCACTTTGTTTAAATTTAGCTCTATTTTAAATGCTTTTTCATTTGTAATATACAGAACAGTATATTTATATCAACACACAAATTTGTTTAAACTATTGATAAATCCAATTCAAGATTTAATATAATGAATAGTGTTAGCAATCTACATGATATAAAGTCATCCAGTATTTGGCAAGGGATTCAATTTACACTACACATTAAAGTTCAGTTTGTACACAAAAATTGGTTTCCTAATTTTATTACAACTTCTATCTCCAATATACATGCAAAAATTGGCATAGTCAAAAACTTGCTTTTTGCAAACTGTAAAAAACAAACTGTTTAACACATTTTACATGCAACCCTGAGATCAGTGTGCATAAATCAACCTATGGTTTGTCAAAAAGTCACTAATAGCCATCACAACATTCAGAATTTTATTTTTCTTCTTACATTTACTCATTAAAATGAGCTGAGGTGTAAACTTTAAACTCACCTCATATAATTTGAAAATCTTGAACAATGTTTCACAATATAGGTTACAAACAAATGCACACATTACTCTTTCAACACATATTTACACATTACAATCCATACTACTAATACACAAAAAATATTAACCTCATTTAACATAAGACTGCTTTTTACTAAATATTCATAGAACAATCTACATCAGCCTGCAAGGTAACTGGTGATTTATGAGTATTTCTGTTTGTAACAGTAAGATATTCCTGATTAATTCCTTAAACAGGTGAAGGTAATGCACAGATTTCTTGGTAGAAATACACACAAATCAACAGCATGTGGCACCATAGATTTTGAATTGCACTTTCACACATTAAGTCATTACTGAAATATAAAGATCAGAGAATATATGCATACATAACTTTTTAAAGAATAATAGCACTGCATTCAACAATGAGCATAATTATATGCTGAATACAATTTATTGAACATAAAATGTGGAGAAAAAACAAAAATAAAGTCTAAAGTATTTAATAGTCAATAGCTACTAATACTCTGCTGGCTGGAACACAGGCAACCTGTTCCAAACATTTTAATAATACTTAATAAATCACTTTTATAATTATTTGCACATTCTGGTATCAATGTTGTGCAAACACCACAATTCTTTGCACCTCAAAATGTGGGACAAGTAAATTAAGATTCTGAATACTATCCATATTTAATAAGATGAGATCACAACATGAAAAAATATTGGAAGAGTTCTCAAGACTCTCACATTTATAACCTATGGCAGTAGTTCAGCAGTAACCAACAGTTTGATTACTAGTTCATTAACCTTCATTTGTCATCAGTCTCTAAATTATTAAAAAATGTCAAATATAAATAACTGAATAATCAAAGAGCGAAAACAAAGAGCCAATTACATACAGTCACGCGCACTCGTGTACACACACATACACGCACACAACAGATAACAGAGAAAAACATTCAGTTTCAGAAAAAAATCAAAGAATCAGTGATTAAGAGATTCAAAAATTTCATTCCCAGACACCAAACATTGAAACACTTCAGTCTCAAATCTGAACATATAGGAATTATATTTTATTACACAACAATAAAATGACATTTATATAAAAAAAGATAAGTGCTCTTCAGACTAGATGTTGGATTGTCAGTAAAAAAATTGTTGAGTATTGAACACTATTATAGAAAGGAAACTTTCTGCTGCCATAGTGTAGTTAACTAAAACCAGTTTTAAACAACAGAAGCTACATTAAAAGGGACACTGCACACCTATAAAATTTAAATGCATAAAATGTCAAGTTTAAATACAATTTTCTCATATAAAATTCTGCTTCATGTCAAATGCCATTTCACTCATAAAAATTACACTGCAAACAAACTTTTCCTCACCGATATACTGAAACAGCAAATTTACACCGAAAGTTTCACTTTCCTCTTTGAGGACAATGATGCAAAGCTAAAGATCAAATATTTGTCATATAACATTGTCATGGTATCAACATTTTAATTTTTTCCATTTATGAACTGGTTATAAAAAAGTCAATTTTCTTCCTGTAAAATTTTACCAAAGTACAGATAGTAGATGATGGCAGTATTCTTATGAAGACACATTTTATTTCCTCTTACATAGAGGGTAATTAATGATATGCTGTGAATTTATGGACAGGTAATCGGTCAAGGCTGTTATTGCTCTTAGTAGCTTAAAATAATGTGGCCGTTTGTATTCAAGTCACAGAAATTATACCTAACTTTCTCATGTGGAAGTTTGAGATTGTGGTTTTCATTTTGGACCCAATGCAAAATGGCATGTGGAACGACAGTTTCACCCTTAGACAAGTACATACAACATCAATATTTCAATAAATTAAGTTTAAACTATAAACAAAATTTTCGTTAATTAGCTGAGCTCGCCACATTCTGTTGACAGCGGCTTGCAGCGTGAATGGCAAACTCCGCCAGAGGATTGCTTGGAACTCCAGCATCTTCACGGGAAGCAGTTCTACGGGACCGCACTGCTTCAGGTCCCTGGTTTGATGACTCATCATACCCTGAATCTGATGAAGAATCACTGTAGGATTTGGTGAGCTTATTGGGACCACCAGTGTTCTTACTGCATTCTGGGGCACCAGAAGACCCAGGTTCTTTTCCTGCTACTGATTGTACTTCTGCACGCTGCTTTGGTTTGCAGCCATGGCACGGCTTCAGAAATCGAGGATCAACAATGACTTCACCATAAGGCCCTTTGAAAATTGTGCCACAGCATACTTTCTCCCTGAAATATCAAGTACGGTAAGTTAAAATCTAAACTGCTTTGAAGTAATTTGTGACATTTTATATTACACTTCAAATGGCTCTGAGCACTATGGGACTCAACTGCTGAGGTCATTAGTCCCCTAGAACTTAGAACTAGTTAAACCCAACTAACCTAAGGACATCACAAACATCCATGCCCGAGGCAGGATTCGAACCTGCGACCGTAGCGGTCCTGCGGTTCCAGACTGCAGCGCCTTTAACCGCACGGCCACTTCGGCCGGCTTATATTACACTAATGTGGCTAATTTGTAAGAACGAAGATTCCTAGCACAGCTACAACTTTCAGATTTAGTCCTCAGCATAATGCAGTACGTAGTCTATTGTGGTTCCTATTTTATGAACTAGAAACAAGGGAAGTCTTTATACTGACCTTTTCCAAAATGTCATGTCAAGGAAACTGCTGATAGTTGGTGAAAGTGCCGATCGACGTTTGGCAGCCTTCTCACGTCGGTGGGGAGAATGAGCCTTGTTGCGATGCTTAGTTGTTGTCACAATCTCTTCACTTGGAGTTGGGCTTGGTGCCAGACTTTGAGCTCTACTGAGTGTGCTGAGATCTGTTATGAAATCGTCACCTGTGATGAACAAGATTGGACGATATATATCCCTTCACTTTTGTTTTATTAGAATAGTAAGGCACTGTCAGAAAAATTCATGCAACATCACTGAAGCATTTGTGTTATTTCAAACGGAAAGATTTATTGCACAAAAGGAGGGGCACGAGATAATAATGGACACTGTTGAAAAGTTAATTAAACTTGAGTGAGAGACATACCACAGAAAAATTATTTTTCTTTTATTAGCAAACTTCAATTACTATCCCATCCAACTTGCACTATAAATCTGCAGTTACATGAAGATAATATTCAACACCAAGAAATAACATGTGACAATATTTGGAGTACTCTGTTTGAATGAAATAAAGTTTGAAATACCTGTGGCATCATCACTCAAACTTCCTGGACTTTGTTCACGAGCCGAACGATCATTCTTTAAGTAGATATGCTTCTTCTTAATGAGTTTTTCCAATTTTTGAGATGTATCTCCTTTTTGTTTCAGTTTCTTTTTATTTTTTGATTTGAATTTTGTAAGCGATTTTGTACCGGGTCCAGCTCTGGCATCTACAACCTGTCATAAAAAAAGAAAGTGGTGGCAATTATAAAATTGCAAAGAGACACTGGTGTATTTTCAAGGAAGTATTTGCTTGATGGTTTTATAACTCAAATACAACTTCCCACTTGCCTAGAGAAACTGTAATCAAGCACGCAATATTTGAACAACGAGAAACACAAAAAGATGATTAGTAAGATGTTGATTTGTTTCACTGGGATCAAATCTCAATCACGTGCTTACATACACTTCTCTTCAAATGGGAGAAGATTTACAGTTAAATCCTTTTTAACGAATCTCAGGTGACCAAAAAATTTGTTCCTTAAAAGAGAGTTTTCCTTAGATTTAGGTCAAAATGCACTAGATAAGTGTTCCAGAATCAGAACCTAGGCTATTTAGGCCATATAAATACTCCATAATTACAAACTCACCTTGTGCTGCATACAAAAATACAGAACACGAAAATGTTTCTTGGCAAATTTAAAACTACTCAATACATTTATTTTTTTTAATTTCAAGATATTCTGGATGTTTGGTCACATCAAAACTCAAACTGGTATCTTGATTTAAAAAGGAGAAAATTTTATTTAGCTATTGGCACTCAATGAATTAGATGTCACATTAATGAATAAAACTGCTATACTTTCTTTATTTCTGAAAAAAATCTAGAAGAGTAGTCTGCTGCTTCCTTCCAGCACAGCGTACTCCTGGAAGTTGTTGTTCCAGCTGGTTAATACTGTTAAAAACTGACTCATCCACAACGAAGGATGAGAAATACCTTCTAACAGTCTCGAGTCCTTCCACAGCTGCAGAAAACTTGGTGTTGGTGAGTCCACATCTTCATCATCACCATCCTCGTCAACCCCCACTCACCACCAATTTCAGTTTTTTCACCAATATCAGCAGCAAACAGCTCACTCATGTCCATAGTGGGTGTGTGGAAGAATTGTGTTTTCAAATGATAACATTCACCAATCTTAATAACTTCACAACTATCCATACGAGACCAATATTCGAACGCTAAAGCGGACATCGATTTTAAGAATGCAAATGATGAAAGCCTAACGTTATGATTTAATGTCCGAAAACAAGAAGTGCAGCTGCAGACCATATTTTAATTTGTGAATTGTAACACACTTATTCCTTAAAAGCGGGATTTAAAAGAAGCGTGATTCATTAAAACAGAATTTCAGTAACAGTGTTTTTACGGTGTTATCGCCGGGACCAACGAAAGTATTCCTTAAAAATGGGTTCGTAAATACGGGGTTTTACTGTATATATTTTAATGTACCAACTAAACAGCAATGCAAGTTAAAACTGCGTCTGATATAGGATGTGATGGATTTGCACATGTTACACAGCTAGAATATCCAAGATGATGTGCAATCTTAATGAAGATAACATCTGAAATCATAATTACTTTCTAAACTTCTTCCTGTAGAAAACAATGGTAATTAAGGAGTAACAAACTTTGACAGTGCCCAGTGTATATATGACCATCAAATAACTCTTTTGCAAATGTAGGTTGATATCCGCATTCTGAAACTTATGCAGGATAACATTAACAGGAAGAAAGGATCAATGATGATGTCAGAGATGGCACACAAGCTACGACAGGCAGAAGATGCCAGTCATGTAATTTTAAAAGGAACCATTCTGACATAATTTATGGAAAAGGGAAAATTAATGTGAATAGTCATTCAGGTTCAGTGCCTCAACCATTGCACCACTTCTTTTGGAAAGACTAAGAGCGGTGGGTTCCATACAAAAGAATGGCAGAAGCAATGTGGCACTAGGAGAACAAGTACGGTCTAAAGTGCACTTACAGTGTCCACGACTAATGTGTCCTACTGCTGTTTGCATTTCATTGTCATTGGTTGTAACCAATCAGATATTAGTGTACAGCAGCCAACGAGAGAATTCAATTTAATCATTTTCTCCTAAATGTGCCAGTTTTCAAGTTTGTGACCTAATGGTCATTTTTAATTGTACTTGTATATTTCTCACAAATACCTGGCTGTTATTCTGAAAGGTATCACAATTTCTGAGGTTGTGGTTAGTATGGGACCTAATAGCACAGATTAAACTACTGAGAGTGAAACAAATTACCAGCTAACTTCATTTACGAAGCATAGGATATTATGAACAATCAAAGTGACTATCTGACCACTTTTGATAAATATTTACCACATTCACTTCCCACCATAACGAGAACCATTAAGAACAGCAGCATGCAAATTAAAGGCTGCAGAAATCATGAGTGCATTTTTACCTTAAGTTTATTTCTCGAACTACTCAAGTTACGAACTGTATATCTTTTTCACTCTCTGTATGGAGACAGAGTCAGTAATCATGTTTCCTTTGTTGTTAGTCACAGAGCACTGCATGACTGAAAAGCATTTGATAATACTACAAATGAGAGAGCAGTCTACAAAGTAATTTTTGTCCAACAAAATATGAATAACAAGTAAATGGAAAAAAACACAGAAATCTGAGAACAACTCAGCCATGGACCTCAGAACCTTCAAACATCCTGTAGATGGTCAGGTTATGATTCACAGTGCAATCACTAACAAAGTGACAACTTTTTATTATTTTTTAAGCAGTCTCATATCTTGGACACAGGGTATGTGCAGCTTTTATCAGGTTCAATAAAAGCAGTTACAGTTTTATGTAACTTGCTTCCAGTTTTGACTCCTAGCCCATTCTCAAATGATTACTAATTAGCCTGCATAAAGACAAGACTCAAGACAAGGTCATAGAAGTTTTGCACAGTATATGTACAAATTAAAGGAGTAACTACTCTGAAATTATTATTTGTTTACTCACCCACATATCATAAGGTGATAAATGAGTCAAATAAGGTCAGGGAAACAAACATAAACAACATGAGTTATATTTGCTCCCTTGTTGTCAAAATTATTTGTTCTGAGACAGTTATACTCATCGAAATACATTCGCACTGCCTTACTGTTTCTTTTAAATTTTTGTTGATGAACTTTATCTTCTCTGCTGGACATTGCACGTGATTCACATTAATTTCATGTGGTTTCCAGTCTACAGGATTTTATTTCCACTCAGATGGTATTTAGACTGTTTTCCCTGCCCCCTCTGGCTCTCATTTACTCACCCTCCCTATAAACCAACAATTCATTGTACTTCACCTTGGCCTTGACACTGGCAAATTTAAAAAATGATTTCTATGATCTTGTTGCTTTCACTGTTACTTCAACTAATACAAAGTTCTTGGGTTTTAGTTGGGTGAGTTCATCAAAACAGCAAGACATTTCAACAAACCATACCCACTTTTAGAAGACTAGGATTCTGACACTCTTAGAAACATTGACAAGTCTGACAAACTCAGAGCTGGAAACCAGGGAACTAATGGTATTTACCTCTTATATGCTGACCTCCAGTGACAGTACCACACACTGGTACCTCTTAATTCCCCCCCCCCCCTCCCCAAGGTGGTCACCTTTTTTCTTCTTTTTTATACAAATTAAGCACTGCTGACCACTATATGCATTTTACACGAACACCAAATTTTTTAAACAATATTATGTAGCTGCTATCATCTTGTTTTAATGTTATATGGCCTTGTTTTTAGGCAAACTAGTTTCTGGTCACTTGAGGATGGCCTGAAACCAGTCACAAGACACGTATTTGTGCAGTTGGGGTTCCTATTAATTGAAACTGACAACATTTTGCAGACCCAATCAAGGGCTGAGAAATTGTCAGTTGGATACCTGTCAGGGCAGACAAATAACAACAACTTTTAGCATACTCACCAATTAAAACCCAGGATAAATAATTAGATCACTAACATCATTATACTATTCATCTTTAATGTGGTGTCCACCACACACACACACACACACACACACTTGAACAAGTCAGTAAGTAAAATTTTAAGTCTGGGGCAGAAAGAATCTAAACTATTGCATCCCCAAATTACCATTTAAAGTGAGTGCTAAAGACGAGTGTTTTCAATTAGATATCACCCAAGGTGGTTTGAAACTACAGGGTGTCCCCTGAAGAATGGCCAATATCCAGGGATATTACAGAAATGATCTTTCAAAGCAAAAAAGTCTATTAAACACAAGCTCTAAAATGAGTACCTTTAGAGCTATGAGAATTACTTTGGCCTAGATACTGTGAAACAAATCTCTTCTACTACAAGCTCTTTGCCTTCCATGTTTACGGAGGTGGCAATATGGATCAAAACAAGAAAAAAATTGTGAACATGGGCTCTCAAATGCGTAGAAGATGAACAGGCACTCAGATTTCTAAGCTATGCACTTTAAGAGCCCATGTTTACTGGACTTTTTTTCTTGTATTGTCCATATTACTACCTCTCAAACTATGGAAAACAAAGAGACTGCAGTAGAAAAGATATGTTATACAGCATTGGAGATGAAGTGCTCTTACCCCTTACGATACACATTTTAGAGCCTACTTTTAATACGCTGTTTTGCTTCAAATGATTGTTCTTGACATGTTCCTGAGTACTGATCATTTCTCCTGGTCCATCCCACATATTTCTTACAAAACAGATCCTTGACTGCTTTCCCACAATCTTGACGAGCTCACTACAAATCCTTTGATTTAACCTAACTAAAATATTTTTCGTAAATTAACCCATCAAGCAGTATCTTATGTATAACTGCACTGATGTGCCATCAGATGAGGGTAGGTAACACTATTTTGTTAGATAAGTGTACAGTTTTCTGTGCTGACAAAGTAGAGCTCTTTGTTGGAAAGCTTCAACTCAGTAACTACTAACAGTCCTCTTGCAAAGATGAACAGGTGCAAGTTGATAAACAAAACATTTAAAACAGTTGTTGCTGTGGTCTTCAGCCCAAAGAATGGTTTGATGCAGCTCTTCATGCTGCTCTATCCTGTGCAAGCCTCTTCATCTCCAAGTAACTGTTGCAACCTACATCCTTCTGAAACTGCTTCTGTATTCATCTCTTGGTCACCATCAACAATCCCCCCCCCCCCTTCCTCCCTCCAGTACTCAATTGCTGACCCCTTGATGCCTCAGAATGTGATCTACCAACTGATCCCTTCATCTAGCCAGGTTGTGCCACAAATTTTTCTTCTTCCCATTCTAATATTCAGCATTCTTCTGTAACACCACATTTCAAAAGCTTCTATTCACTTCTTGTCTACACTGTTTATCGTCTGTTTCACTTCCACACAAATACTTTCAGAAAGGGCTTTCTGACAAATCTAAACTCCCTGTTAACAAATTTCTCTTCTTCAGAAATGATTTTCTTGCCACAGCCTGCCTACATTTTATATCCTCTCTATTTCGACCGTCATCAGTTATTTTGATCCCCAAATAGCAATATTTACTACTTAAGTGTCTCATTTCCTAATCTGATCCCCCCCCCAGCATCACCTGATTTAACTAAACTACATTCCATTACCCTCATTATGTTTTTGTTGCTGTTCCATCTTATATCCTCTTTTCAAGACACTGTCCATTCCATTCAACTGCTCTTCTAAGTATTTTGCTGTCTCTCACATGACTGTAATGTCATCGGCAGATCTCAAAGTTTTTATTTCTTCACCCAGGACTTCCAATTTCTACTCCAAATTTTTCTTTTGTTTCCTTTACTGGTTGCTCAACATCAGATTGAATAACACTGGGGATAGTCTACAACCTTGTCTCACTCCCTTCTCAACCGCTGCTCCCTTTCGTGCCCTTCGGCTCTTATTACTGCCATCTGGTATCTGTACAAATTGTAAATAGCCTTCGCTCCCTGTGTTTTACCCCTGCCACCTTCAGAATTTCAAAGAGCATACCAGTCAATGCTGTCAGAAGCTTTCTGTAAGTCTACAAACACTTTAAATGTAGATTTGCCTTACCTTAACCTATCTTCTATGAGAAATTGTAGGGTCATGTATTGCTTCATGTGTTCCTACATTTCTCCAGAATGCAAACTGATTTCGCCGACATCGGTTTCTACCAATTTTTCCATTCTTTTATAAAAAATCTGTGTTAGTATTTTGCAACCATGACTTATAAAACTGATAGTTCAGTAATTTTCACACCTGTCAGCACCTGCTTTCTTGGAATTGAAATTATTATATTCTTCATGAAGTCTGACGGTTTACTGCCTTACACCTTGCTCACCAGATGGAAGAATTTTCTCATGGCTGGCTCTCCCAAGGCTATCAGTAACTCTTACAGAATGTCATCTACCCCTGGGGCCTTGTTTCTACTAAGTCTTTCGGTGCTTTCTCAAATTCTCCAGTTTCATATCTCCCTTCTCATCTTCATCTAAATCCTCTTAACTTTCCATAATTTTACCCTCAAGCACATCGCCCTTGTATAGGTCCTCTAAATACTCCTTCCACCTTTCTGCTTTTCTTTGCTTGGGACTGGTCTTCCATCTGTGTTCTTTATATTCACACAGAAGGTTCTCTTCTCTCCAAAAGTCTCTAACTTTTCTGTATGCAGTATCAATCTTACCTCTAGTGATATATGCTTCTATATCCTTCAATTTGTCCTCTTGCCATTCCTGCTTAGCCATTTTGCACTATCTGTCAATCTTCTTTTTTAGATGTTTGTATTGCCTTTCACCTGTTTCATTTACTATACTTTTATATTTTCCTTTCATTGATCAAATTCAATACCTCTTGTGTTATCCAAGGATTTCTACTAGCCCTTGTCTTTTTACCTACTGGGTCCTCCTCTGCCTTCACTATTTCATCTCTCAAAGCTACCCATTCTTCTTCTACTGTATTTCTTTCCCCTGTTCTTATCAATTGTTCCTTAATGCTCTCTCTGAAAGACTCTCCAATCTCTGGATCTTTCAGTTTATCCAGGTCCCATCTCCTTAAAAATCCTGCCTTTTTGCAGCTTATTCAGTTTTAATCTGCAGATGATAACCAATAAATTGTGGTCATATGAAACCTTCCCATGTCTCCAGGTCTCTTCCACATATACAACCTTCTTTCATGATTCTTTAACCACGTGTTAGCGATGATTAACTTACGCTCTGTGTAAAATTCTATCTGGCGGGTTGCTCTTTCTGTAGTCCATATGCATTTTGTACTTCCAATCCTGTATTCACCGGACCAGAAGTCCTGGTCCTGCCACCGATCTTCACTAATTCCCACTATATCATCTAACTTTAACCTATCCATTTCCTTTTCTAATTTTTCTAACCTGTCTGCCTGATTAAGGGATCGGACATTCCAACCTCTGATCTGTACAACACCAATTGTGGAAACAAACTACTGACAGGAATGGTTAATATAGCCTGGAAGTGGTTTTTAGAACAACATAACGAGTTTGTCAAGCTTTTAACCAGTTCACCTACTTATATACTAAACACATATATAAACCAATCTGTTGGCAGCTTTAGCATCAGCTTTGAAGCTTATGTAATGATTCGTATAAGAGCACGGCCATAGACGTAGTTCCTGCATTGAGATTTTGCATAACGTAACTTCCTTCGGAGAGTAGAAGAATACGATTTAGATAAACCTTTATATACTGTGATGCTCTAAAAGAATGATTCTTGACTGTTACAAAGACTTTACAGCTGCATATATAAATATCAACTTTATCTTTCTGAATTATTACAACAATGTTCAGTGACTGTCATGAGAAGCGTTGTCTTTATTCGCTGTGACATTACGCCAAATCCATGACTATCATTTTTACATACACTCCATGATGTGACTAGAATTTCTGAATTTAAATGGCACAAAAAAATTAAGCACTCAGTAACGCATCTTGAAAACCTGAACACAGGTGAGTATAGTAAATTCTGAATAACTATATGTGTGCAAGCACAGAAATTTAATGTCCACAATTAATCAAAATTAGCAGCTAAAACAATAGACTCCACCACTGCCCATCACAATGTCCCTACAGGAAAACTGCTATGAATTCAAGAACTGAAAATAAAGTCCAGGATGTGTTGGTGGCACAGGGGTATGGTCTTAGCACTTCACACCAGTATCTGAAAACAAGTGTCACTATGCTGGTCATGAGCTGAAAAGAGGTGACGCTTCAAAAATTCTTTGTGCACATAACATAAAATGGCCGATTAGCACAACCCCAGTTCCAGAGAATAAAATTAATTTACTCTATAAACAACACATAAGGAAGGGATAACTTAAGACAAGTTTGGATAACTACTTGCAGCTACAAGACAAGAGAAGAAAATGGGCAATGAGAACTGGTAGTACTTAGGTGCAATAATATTTCTGTTCCAATCCAAATGCACATGCCACTTTCATGCAACAGAGTTGAGTATGTTAACTGATTACATCCCAAATACTGTCCTGTCGACAGTACGGTCATCACAGAATACACACAAGCTCTGATTACACAAGGATGAGAATGAAATTGGCCATGCCCTTTTCAAAGGAACTACAGCCACATTTGCCTGGAGCAATTTAGAGAAATTGCAATAAACCTACATCTCAATGGGTGGACAGATATTTGCACCATCAGCCTCCTGAAGGTGAGTCAGGTGTGCTAACCACTGTGCCACTTCGTTCAGTAAAAAGTCACAACCACTTGTTTCGTTTAAAACACTCACTGGTGAGAGAAACCAACTTGCAGAGTTGCTCCTGTTATGTCACTTCTCTTAGTATGGCAGCAAATTAGATTTACTTGAATAATAATTATAGCATACAAATAAACTTAGCTCATTTAAAAACAAAGTTAGGTACCGGCAAACAATAACAGACAAATCATGTCATTTTCAATAAGCTTACATGTCTCCAGTTCCTTTCACTGCCAGGTGGTAATTTCTTCCATCTCTTAACCAATAACACACATGCATTGCATATCTCTCCTGAGCGACGCTCATGGAGTTGGAAGCAGTCCATAAAATCATCTTCATATTTTTTGCTGTCTGTAAACCGTGAACTGAAACAATAGGAATTAACAATTATCATTTAGGTATAAATTTTCAACAACACTTTAAACGCTACACGCATTCCTTTGTAAGCACCACTTGTCACGTTTTACACACACACACACACACACACACACACACAAAAATGGGTGGGGGTCTCTCCCAGCAAGATAACTATGCACTAAAAGGAACCTGATTAAGTGACTTGTAAAGAGCTTTTCATACAAACTGTCCTATAATTTCAGAAAATGTTACGGCGTAAATTCTAGGCACCTATACAAATTTACGTATTTTGGCTTCATTTATTGTTAAGACTTGAATTGACTGCCTGGATGGTATCGTCAAAAAGAAAATGTTTGAGCTACGGAGTAAAAACATATAATATTGAAACACTTCACGACGACGTAAGCTATAGCTTTATATGCAACTGTACTAAGTAACTAACATCTGCTTATGTTTATGGTGGCAACAGTTCTAGTGTCAAGTTTATCAAATGATATCTAGGGGTTCAACTTACCTGCTAGATTTTGCTCTGCAAATGCAACAGCCCGTGGAAGACCTGTATACCTTCGGTTTATGAAAGCTAAACATTGTCGATACTTCTTTCCCCTCAGTTACCTAAAACACACAAGAGTAAGCTGCTTAGCGTCTGTAGCTTGTGCGCTCATCGGCGAAGCTGCTCCATCGCTGGTGGTTCCCGGCAGCCGGCGAAGTTCTACATGCACATAACAAATCAACTAACACAGTTCCAAGCAGGTACTCTAAACTATCGGGTCATTGGGACAGATTCACTAGATCGTCATGTCCGCAGGACGCCGTGGTTGTTTTGAGCAATCTTTTGTTGATACAGGCGGCGACAGCGGCGGTGGCAGCGTTGCCGGTTTGCTCGCGCATTGACCCCCGGCGACCAGTCGACCGGCCTTGGGCCCACTAACATGGCAACATGGCATCGGCCGTCGTTGGCCGCGAGCACGTACGCAGCCGTGCGCTTGCAGCACACACAGCCTAAGGCGGGAATCCGTTGCGATGCGTACGCTCACTTTTCTTGATCAGGTTCCAATGCTGTAAATCTGTACACTACTATTGACAGGATGGAAAACAAAATTTAGAAAGTTGCCTCTGTAGTGCAGCCACCAGCTTGACACGTCAATATTAGATATAATTCGGTATATTCAGCCAACAATATTTCGTCGCCGCTGGCTACGTGATCAATTGCGTCGTAAGTACGTCCATCCTTACGTATTACTTTCTGAAATACACGAATCGTTTACTTTCGCTCTTTTTTTTGCTGGTGATGAATTTGGCTAATGTCGATGTTTATGCTGGTTTCTAAAAATCACCAACCGTACCCTTGATAAAGAACTGCTCTGTAGGGGAAAAAAAATCATCCTGGAATACAGGGATAAAAATTTAATAACGACGTCAATTACTGGTGCTTCATTTCTTGGCCGATCAATTTAGCAGAATATTTAACAACAGCCACTCCAATCTGACGCTCTATTTAGCTGTGCTAAAAGGTACTGATTTCTTTGTACAAAGTTGCGCGGGACTGCTAATTGGCGGAAGGGAACATAGCATCTGACCGATGGCTGAGGGGACATCCCGTAACCTTTATTCTGAAATAAAATTGGGTGCAATTCTATTCCTTCAGTCAGAAACTAAATGATGCTACAATTACACAATAGAAAGTTTTTTTCTGAAAATAATATGCACACTCAATCTCACTGAAGTATTCTGTCCACAGACTTGTTCAAGCTAATAAATCCTGCGCAACTTCTCAATCTCTGCATCACTTTTCAACATGTATGCATTTGAATCAATGTAATTAGTCTGTAAATTACTGATTTATTAAATTGTGCTTAGTTGCAATACTGTTAGACATTTCTGTGTGAGTCAAATATACCATTAAATTCGTCTTCAAAGTACCAAACGAAATCTAGCGACAATCAAAGAGAACTTTCAAAAACGGGAGTGACTGGTGGATTTCGAAATGCACACACCGTAATGAAACTGTCAATTATAGATATGTTTCTCGGAATTACAACGCACTCTGTAGCGAACAACTGTTATTCAGACACAGGT
Source organism: Schistocerca nitens (assembly GCF_023898315.1). NCBI lineage: Eukaryota > Metazoa > Arthropoda > Insecta > Orthoptera > Acrididae > Schistocerca > Schistocerca nitens. The sequence goes on from NC_064618.1 coordinate 371,363,496, forward strand.
TCCAGAATGTAAGTGAAACAAAGGTGATACAGTTTGACATCTGAAACATGAAGGAATTTCGCTAAATTCTGCGTGAACTCAAGTATCACACAAACCTCTTATTTTCTCGTACTTAAGAATTATGCGGACAAGTTTTAAGTTGCTAACATATTTTCCTCATGTAGAAACTGAGTTGCCACTCCACATCTTATTTGCAAATGAAGGGACACGACTGGCTAGTTTTCGGACGGAACTGAATAACAAACAAAAGGTTTGACAACGCAACGCGCGCGCGTTCGGAAGTATTCAACGACAAAAAGCAAAATTTTGGGTCTCAGAAACGTTAAAAATGTTCGCTAACCGACACCACGAAACACACTTTTCCCATTATTATGTGCAGCAGCGTCGTTACAGAATCAAACTAACTTCTCCCATCTATCCGGGGTCATAGTACGCCTGACAATTTTATTTCGACTATTCCATTACCAATCTTTTCAGTAACTTATTGGTTTCCTAGGTATGCTCAAAAACGCTTCAAAAAATTTTCTTTTCATGCATTCTGACAAACTGGCCATCATGCGAAAGCCTTGGTATATATTTAACAATGCGCTTCGGACAGGCAAACACTACTTTCTCCCGAGTTATACGAAATTAGCTATCAATGGCAAAATTCAACTATGACAGCGATGACGGGCATCGGCGAGAGACGCCGGACGGAGATCGTAGAGGAGGCGACCGGCGCACACCTGTTAGCGGCGGGCACCCTCCCAGACGACACGTGCGGCGGCCGCAATCGATGCTGCAGCCCAGCCACCCCACTCTCGCGGCCACCCTCTCCCCTTGCCACCACCCACACGCCCGGACTCGCTGGACTAATCGATGCGCTCGCCACCCCCTGATCAATGGCTCCCACAACGCCCATATCCTCCCACTCACCACCGGAGCGATGCTGTGCCTGCCCAGCAACTGCGAGACTGGGCCACACCACTACATAAGCACACGTAACCGGTATCATGACAACGGTTTTGGCAGCAGTGCTGTGCTCAAACAAGTGGCTCTTCTCAACCAACAAAACCATGGCTTTCAAATTAAGAACGAAGCAATTAAGAATGCAGCAATTCACAGACCATGACCAAACATTTTATTGGCTTTGGGTAAACAAGTATGTCACATACGGCAAAACGAGAACTTAAATATGAGGAGAAATGGCAATAATTTACAACTCAGGTAAGTAACAAAATAGTTGTGGGACCCCTATCAAATAGAACTAATGAGGGATACTGAATGTATACAAGGAGAGCAGCACAAATGCTCAAAGGTGTATTTGACTCACAGGAGAGAATCACAGAAATACTGAAAAACTTGAACTGGCAGAACCCTAAACTAAACTATGAAATTTCAAGAACATATTACGTGATAGATCTAGGAAAATACTACAGGCCCCTATGCAGGGCCCATGAAGATAATATTAAAGCTAATTACTATGTCAGCATGTATTTGTGCAATTATTCTTGGTGCTCTCCATACACGAATGGAATGGGAAGAAACGTCAATATGTCGCACAATTGGATGTGGCCATGTGATTTCTGAGCTCAAACAGATCCTTGGACCTGTCATAGATTGTCCACTAAATGCATCAAATTGGGTCAAAATCCCAAGTTAGTGCCAAACTTCTGCCAAACGGTATTTTTAATCAAATTAAATATCACCTCCACTGACTATAACATCCCTAGCCCCAAACGCTCTTTGCCCTGCTGCCTCTTTTGGCTTGGTGTCCTCGGTGGCTTCTGCCATTCTTCTACAGTAAAATGTCCTGTTTCCTCCATAATACCCTACCCCTTTCACCAGCCATGGTAAGGCTGCATTCTGAAACCCTGTCAGATCTTTAGTTGCTACCAAGGGCGCGTGTGTGTGTGCTCGCATGTCCCCACCACCACAAACATGAGAGATATTAGCAATGAAGATTTAGGACACTCTACAACAAGGTTCCCAGCACTTATCAACACAGCATACTGTCAAAACATACTACTGGAATCCTGATTGAATAACAAATTAAAATTATAACCCTGGATATTATGGCTGATTGATCACTTAACAAATATATAGATATGCCAGCCACCTTAAAAACATATTAAAATCTCTTACGCAATAGCTTATGCAGGTCAGTAGTCACATGAAATCTAGAAACACCTACCAAATTCATACCCAAGAAAAAACTAATGCATTACAGTGCAGTGGCATATTCAGAATTGCTTTATAAATTATTACTTCTCATCATAGTGATCAGGAAGAGAAAGGGCAAGACTGCTCATTGGCTTCACTGACTGCAGCTTGCCAACTCAAGTTTTCAAACTCTCTATCCCACAGACAGATAACACCCTGCTCTGCCATGACAACAAATTGAGAGCACACCTTATGACAGCCTGTACCACTTTTGCAGCATAGCATCCAATGAAATTGCACCATCTTCCTCAGCTTTCGTAGGTGGAGAAATATTCCATGATGGTCCAGTAGTCATTTGCTGGTGTGGAAATGTTCTATATTTATCTCAAAATATATGGAGTGAATCTAAGCAGATGTGTAATTTTCAGGCACAGTAACAATTCATCTGTCACGGTGCCATAAAAATTGTAATTTTGCATGAACAGCTGGGAAGTCATTAAGTATATGAATCTTGTGGACACATTTGGTGAACCCCGTGGAACTTTTGTGAGAATGCCTTAGTCTAGTGCAAACTACAACAGAGTTGTGTTCAGCTAAAATGTTTTTATTTTGTGTATATTACACATATCCATACTGACATTGCAACCAAGAGCTCTAGCACTTCCAAACCATTTTGCATGGCTGTTGATCAGTTAATAGCCACAATAGGCAGAGTGAGGAGCTGTCTACCATAAAGTGAGGAAGCTTTATTCTAAATGGGCACCACACTTCCAATAGAGGAGCAAATGGTGCATGTTTCATGGCATAAAGCTTTATTTGTAAAAATCAAAAAGTAATGCACCTGGTTGTGTGAACATCATCGCTGTTAATACACTGAATCTGATGTAATTGCAACACTATTTGATGCAAGTCACTAAGTAGGAGTACACACCTCTCATGACCTAGAAATAGTGAACAGTCAGGAAGAGAATATCGAGGTTGCGGGGTGGGGGTTAACAACTAAATAAAACAAGCCCAAATCATATTGTACATTTTCAGAATGGAACTGGATAGTGGTGCATATATAATTCAACTGTAATTGGTTCTTTCTTCATGACATGTTCCAGCACAGCAATCAAAACTGTATAATTACTATCAACTTGCAGATTTTTTCCATCAATAACCACAATGTTTCTTCATGTGATTGGCTTGTTTCCACAACTGAAAATTCAGCTCAAAGGATGGCAATTTTCTAAGGATAAAAGATGTTACATACACAAGATATGAGTAGAAACCTTATACTTTTATGCCTGAATAATTTGCTTCTTTCTGTACCATGGTGAGATTTTTTATATTTTTGTGGAGATCACCCTTACTTCTTGTGTCACGGTCATAATATGCAGTTTGTTTTATAAACTGAATGATTGTTGTTCACAAAGTACATTAGCAAAAAATGTACTGCCACAGTATGGCGTGGATCCCCAGCTGTTTGAATAAATTTCTGGAAAAGCATCCAAGGGTGCACTCTACTCATAATTCTGATAATCCTTTTCTGTGCAATTAAGACTTAAATATTGGTTACCCTAGAATATGAAGCCGAGAACACAGAATAGAAAAATCCACAGTATGCAGCTCTGATTGTTTCCAGACACAAACAAATGCAATCGAACAAATGGCATATGCTGCTGAATTCTGTTTTTATATAACCTGATGATGTGAACTGATGAGTTTAGGTTGTTATTAATATATATAATCCCTGTTTTTTATTTGTGGTTTGAAACTGAATGAACTAAGTCTTGTCGAAACTGAATGAACTAAGTCGTGTCGAAACTTAGGAACAGACCAATTGAAGTGAACCAATTTAGAGCCTGTTTGAATATACTGGCCTCGACTGCAGTTGGATACTTCATCAGTCATAATGGTTGTGTTGTCTGCAAATAGGGTGAAGTGTGCTTTTTGGCTCACACATCATGGAAAGTCATTGATAACGACTAAGAAAACTAAGGGACCACACACAAGCCCTGCAGTACTCCACGTTTCATTGTGCCACCATCAGTGCAAAAACAGGCCAGTGCTGAGTCTTCAACACTACCTTCTGCTTTCTGTCATCTAGATATGATTCGAGACACAACCTTACTTTGCTAGTTATGCCATAGTGCTCAGCCTCCTTCGGCAGAATTTTGTGATCCATACATACAAATGCTTCAGACAGATCACAAAAGATTATCTGTCTGGTGACAGCCTATTGTTTATAGATTCAAGGAGTTGGTTGACAAAAGAGATGTACTTTAAGTTGAAATACCCTTTTGGAACCCAAAGTGATTTTCATTAAGCATATTATGTTTATTAAGATGGTCCACAATTCTCTTGAACATAAGTTATCTGGGATTTTAGAAAGATTTGCTAGCAGTGAAACAGGCTGGCAGTTGGGAACTGCAGCTTCATCACCTTTTCTTGACAGCAAGACAGCAGTTTAATGATTGCATATTTGAGTCTATTAGGGACAGTACCTTGGGTTACAGACTCACTAAATATGCAACAAAGAACTTTAAGAACAAACTGGCAGTAGTGTTTCACTACTTCGATATATCAACAAAAATAATCAGTTTTTAAAAATATAATGTAATTGCATAGATAGAATTTACTCATCAAGTGGAAGTAGGAGAAAACACATATAAAGATATTGAAATATGCAATCTTTTGGAACCAGTGACTACTCCTTCTGGTGGAAGGTTGAAGTGGGGCGAAGGAAAAGTATTGGTGAGGTTTAGGAAATGGGGAGAGTTTGGAAAAGTCACCAACAACCCTGAATCACGGGAGACATACTGGACGGGATGAGAAGGAAAGACCGATTCAGTCTCTCCTGACCCTGGGTTGTGGACAATTTTTCCAAACCCTCCCAATTTCCTAAAATCTCACCTGTCCTTTTCCTTCACCCCTCCTCCTTCCTCTTCAACCTTTCCACCATATGAAAGAGACACTGGCTCCAAAAGCTTGCAAGTTTCAATACCTTTGTACGTATTTTCTCCAGTTGCTTCAGTAATTAGATAGGTATACTATCCACAAGTGGAATTTTTGTTTTTCATTTGGCTTATTGCCTTCTCAATCTCATCTGTTGTGATATAGGGTATGTGGGGTAAAGATCCATGTGGGTTAAAGTCCCACACCAAGTTTCATAACTGACCACCACCAATTCAGAAGTTGACATCGATATTACAGGTTTATCTTACTGTAACTTAGTGTTCCATAAAAGATCTTCCTGGCAGGTTGCTCCAGAGGTGAGACAATGGGGTAAGTGGTTGTTTTTATATCTTTTCTGACAGTTTGCTTGCACATAGTATAAGAAGAATTGACCATTTACTCACTGATACTACTGCATTTAAGCTTCACTTTCGTGTGGACATTATTGTTCCAGTTAGTCCCCAAACTCAACAATGGTGCATTTGTCAGAAAACAAATCCGCAAAGGCGTTCTGGGACAAATGCTCACAGCTCCCGCAATGTCACAATTCTTCAATGATAATTCCCACTGATGATGACATTCAACACACACTATGCAAGATTATATCACTTGAAGATGTAATTCCGCTGTCTAAAATAATGATTAAGGGGAAATGTTCTGCAATGCATTGAAATCTGTGTTTCTAATGTTGACACACATTAAAGAATGAGTGGAAGAAGAATGCATGAGAAAAGAAAAGCTTGCTACTGACAAGGGAACCTCCCCATCGCACCCCCCTCAGATTTAGTTATAATTTGGCACAGTGGATAGGCCTTGAAAAACTGAACACAGATCAATCGAGAAAACAGGAAGAAGTTGTGTGGAACTATGAAAAAATAAGCAAAATATACAAACTGAGTAGTCCATCGGCAACATAAAGGAGGATGTAAGCACACGAGCGCCGTGGTCCCGTGGTCAGCGTGAGCAGCTGCGGAGCGAGAGGTCCTTGGTTCAAGTCTTCCCTTGAGCGAAAAGTTTACTTTCTTTATTTTTGCAAAGTTATGATCTGTCTGTTTGTTCATTGTAACAAGTTTCACTGTAACAAGTTTAGTGTCTGTGTTTTGCGACCGCACCGCAAAACCGTGCGATTAGTAGACGAATGGACGTGCCTCTCCAATGGGAACCGAAAACATTTGATCCAGTAAAACACGTCTTATATATTCCATACGACACTGGTGACGGCATGTGCATCACATGACAGAAATATGTTGTCGACCCACCTAACTTGCACACTTGGCGAATGGGTAAAAAGATTCTTCTACCTTGCCCGATTTAGGTTTTCTTGTGGATGTGATAATCACTCCCAAAAAAGTGATGAAAACATAAGAGTGTGTCACATAAACTGCAACAAATGAATGCAACAGTTTCACAGTTTCCTCTGTGCTCTCTCAAAACATATGTTTTTAACGTTTTCAAATTTTTCCATGTGTAGACCGTCAAATCCTGTATATGTCCAAGGAAATCTGAACATGTCCTGGAATTTTGGAGAGCGAAGTTGATTATGTTTGAGTGCCTGAACTCTGATAATTGTCTGAAAATAAAAATTTTTACTCGATGGAAGACTTGAACCAAGGACCTCTCGTTCCGCAGCTGCTCACGCTGACCACGGGACCATGGCGCTCCTGAGCTCGCATCATTCTAAAAGTTGCCTATCTCGCACATGGACTACTCAGTTTGTATATTTTGATTATTTTTTCATAATTACACACAACTTCTTCCTGTTTTCTCGATTGATCTGTGTTCAGTTTTTCAAGGCCTATCCACTGTGCCAACTTATAACCAAATCTGAGGGGGGTGCGATGGGGAGGTTCCCTTGTGAGACAGAAAGACGTGCCACAGAAAGAAAAAAGCTTGCTACAGAAACCAAACAACATAAGCTAGACTTCATTACATCAAAGCCAAAAAAGATAGAAAACAGGTCAAGCAGCCAGTTGGTCATTCTTCAGAGTCAGATCAAACTTCTCACATCACGACAGTAGCTCAAATATAGGTATGGGATTACTACTTGGTTAAGAAGTATCTGAAGAAGAAGGAGCAGTCTAGAACTTCAAGGAAGAACCAAATTTATCTATCACTCAAGAGCTTCACTGTAGTAAAAGTGCAGGGAAAAACCAAAAACTCATTCTGGCTCTTTTTGCCCATGGTAATACCAATAGGAAGGCAAAGAATCTGTGGGGGGGGAAAAAAAAAAAAACAACCTGGAGCCTACAAATTTATTGACACATTGCCACTGATGATGTGATACTGAAACTGTCGAAACCCTCAGGTATGAAGATGACCACGGCATGGTTCAACAATGCAATAACTTTGTCAGGTCCTCTACTACTACAAAAAAAAAGTGGTACAATATTTACTAGGCATCTAGACAGCTTGGCCACAGTAATTTAACTCTTTCAGGTTATCTTACTAATCCTCCCATCATGGAGAAGAAAGTATTATTTCTGTACACGTATTTTTAAGCATTATGTTCAAATTTACGATATATTCATGGTTAGTATTGTTTTAAGTAACTTTGCCCAAATATAACAATGTTATAAAGTCTTATTTCAAGTGTTTTTATTATGCAGTCACCCTTTTTTATCCATGTTTATCTCAAATGGGGCAAAGACCTGCAATCTCTTTTGCAAAATTGTAAAGTTCTGTATAATTAATGATTGCACAGAGCTGGAATTTGGCACGTTGAAATCACAGGAAAATTTGTGCCTCATTGGCCACACGTTAGAAAATCTGAAAACTGTGGGGCTTGATCCCCACCAATCCCAGGGTACACACACCTGACAAATTTTGTTCTATGCTGATTTTTCTATAAACTTCTTGGCTTTAGCCACAGATCCTTTGCAACCATTTTGATCTACCACTGTCAAGAAATGGTTGTTAAAGATATTGGAAACTACTTAACCTTCATTTACCATGCTTCCATCATGACAAACTCTAAGCTGTCTGTATTCTCTGATTTTTTTCAGCCTTTCCTTTGCCACCTTGCAAACTGTTTTTATTATTTGTACTGTCTATTTCAAATTTAATAAATATGCTCTTGGATTTGTAATCACATTCTTTAGGATGCTACAATATATAATTTAAAGTGTTCTCTATACTGAAGTTAATTAGGATTTCTGAGTGAAGTATAAAGCATTCTCTTTGCTTATAGGGTGTTTTGATTACCCTTAGTACGCCACTGTATCCTACAATCACTCAGTTTGGTACTTCCTTAAATTCTCAGCAAGGGTAAAAATTTCGTTCTGGAATAAGAGAAGCAAAATATAGTATTTGGGCATTGTTTATTGCCTCACTGTCATTAACACCAATATGAGACAACCAGTCCAGTTTGTTTCTTTGACTTATTATATTCTGGTGAAATATACTAAGTTTATTTCCTAAGCTTGTTATTCTGATGGCATTGTTTTGTCATAAATTGCAATTAGAGTTTATACAAAGTGTACAAGCAAGTATCTGACTTAGGTTAGTTCCAGAACTGACGCAGGGGACCAAAACTCCTGTAGAGTAGTGAGTTTCCTTATTCTTGTGCTGCTTGTGACTAGTAGTAGTAGTAGTAGTAGTAGTAGTAGTAGTTGATGAAGATGATGATGGCAGAGGCACATCAGGTAGTGAAAGGTCTTGCACTGCTGAAGATTGTGGAGGGACCAATATTGCTGAAAGATTTTGAGCAACTGATGTTAGGTCAACAGCAGATGAAGCTTCTGAAACTTCAGCTGATGAATGCAGGTCAGTTATTGTAGGTTTGATGGCTGCATTTCAAGCCTGCAAGATCATTGTTGCTGCACCTGAAGGTTTTGGTAGCATTCCTGCAGACTCTTCTGTTATTTACCTCTGATATTTCTGTGCAGACCATGTTTTGTAGAGAGCTCTTTTACAGAACTGTCAACTGGTATGAAAGTTGCAAAGAAAAATAATTCACAATTTTTTTGCAGCCCCGTTAGTGTTTCCGATTTCAATACTAAAACAAGATTTTTCTATTACATCATGCCTCCATTTAACAGCCATAACAAAAATGATAATAAGTGGATTATTTCAAAGTTTATTTTTCAAAACTCTCATTGCCCATCTACTTTCATTACAGTACATATTATTTACACCCCGTATCACGATACATTGGCTTCCAGACTATATAAAGCTTTGACAGGTCTTTAGAATTTCAGATGCAGAAGCTCCTGGTCAGACAGTGCCAAGTGACAGTGTCAAGTCTCTTAAGTATTACAAAAAATTTTGGTTGTTCCTCTTTCATGGCTATCCGCAAAAACATAATTTTGTCATTTTTCTTTGATACATGGTGATACGTACAATCTACTTTTTCATCCACCTCTGTTCAAGATTTTTCACCATCCTCCTAATCACCAGTTTTTCTTATCATTTGTTTTCCTTCATATTTACTGTCTTCATAGGCAAGAGGATCAAATTTGTTTCCTGTATGCAACACAAATTTCTCTGTTCCCTGTACTACACAAGCTGTGTTTTTAGGCCTAATGTACCTTTCCTGCAGGTTTTCCTCACACATTCTTCACAATTGAGTTGTGTTAATACTTATCTAACATTCTGAAAAACAATTTTCTATTGCTGGAACATCATATGTGAGTGCTTTTATCACAAATTCTTGCAAACCAGCAATGGGTTTCATGCAGTGTCAGCACTTTTTCCCCTCCTCCTTGACACCCTAGTGTTCAATTGAGGTAATTCTACTTCTGCGGACCTTTGCACTCAAATGACAGCCTAGTTCCATACTATCAAGTGTTAATAATGGCACATAACAGAAATGCATTTAAAATTGTTAGTACATTTAATCAGTCTTAAGATTTCATGTTTTGTTAACTTCAACTCCTGCGATTTTCCAACCAAATTTCTTAGATTTTCCCCAACAAAAGTTGAGAAACCACCTTGTTGTCTTTCTCATATATTTAGGCCCACTCCCTGACTGACCTCCCTCTGCTTGATGTTTGCCTGTCACCTCTCTTGTCCTCAACTTTGTTTCTTATTTGGTTGGTCCTGCGATTTCTCTACCATCAACCCAACTAGCACACAATGTTGTTGTTGTTATATTTCCACCTTCCCCCCCCCCCCCCCCAGAAAAACAGTGACTGGAGTAATCATCTCATCTTCTCTGCACAGTAACTCATTCCCCACATACAGTCATTATCAGACTTCTCACCCGCTCCTCCGTAATGGATATGCTGTGACAGTATGAAAACAAGACCGTTTTCTTTATTTTCAACACATCAAAAAAATGCATATTTCATAGTTAAATACCTGTTTTTCTTATCCCATTTGCTTATTTATTTCTTGACATCTATTATTTTTACTTGATGGTTATAACTGTGTTGTTCCTCTCGTTTATATTTTTCTTCAAGTAAAATATAAAGGAAAGAAACTACCCAACTGGAGGAACTGTAGAACAAATTAACAGTAAATTACTCTTTTTGGATTAACTGAACAATTTGCAAACACTGAGTAGTTTTGATCACTGTCTAGCTCATCCACCTGCTGATAAGTTGAAACCATAAATTGGAAAAATAAAAACTTTGGTTTTGCAAAAAAAAAAAAAAAAAAAAAAAAAAAAAAAAAAAAAAAGAGAGATAGCATTTATTTGGCCACTGGAGCAGGGCATCATACTAGCATTTACATACTCTGCAAGCCATCGCACGGTGTGTGGCAGAGGGTACCCTGTACCACAACTAGTCATTTCCTTACCTGATCCGCAAGCAAATAAAGTGGAAAAATGACTATCTATATTCCTCAGCATGAGCCCTACGTTTATTATTTCTGTGAGCTGCTCACTGTACATTAGATGGACATTTCTCAAACCTGAACTTTGATTCAAAATGCAATGTCAGAAACACATTTTGCAATTAATCTGGATGTCTAAAAAAATTTAAATAAAAACAAGAGCTGGTGCATGGAAAAAAAGGCCCTTTCTTAGTTTTACAGCCATTGAATTCTACTTAGCTTATGCTAGGATGACAATTTTCAGCAAAAGAAAAGGCAGAAGACACCTTTTCTCAAATCGCCCATACACAAAAACTACTGTATTTTGCAAATCTTCGAGGACTGATTATGATATCATATACCAAAAAATATTCACAATTTCTAATTTTAGAAATTGTAATATAATCTTTCTCATGTTCTTTGGCTCCAATTTCCAAGGTACATGGCCTAAGTGACAGGTGTAGATAATTTTTTTCATCTTCATCCATTATGCTTGAGTAAGCTCCTTATTTTCTAAAGAAAATTCTATAGGCCTAACTGGATCACTATTGAAACTGTTTTCTTTTGCCTTCTGAAAGGTGAAATCCTTCAAATTTCTAAAGTGGCGTTTGGGGAAATATCGAATATCGTCTTTTTTCCCGACTTCTATCCCATATCTTCATGGGGTTGGCAAGTTAATTACTGGAGTTGACAATGTTAGTGTCAGAGGGTGGCTGGATACTCCTTCCTGTCGCCACTCTAAACCCCACCTTCCACCACCGCATGGAATTCACGTACCCCATCTGTCTGCATCTGGTGTTACCTAAATGAAAACATGCAAACATTTTATAAATGTTTGCCGATTGCATAACCAAGTCAGGACATGGGCACTAGCCTGGTATTCACAAAGTTGGATATGGGAAACTGCCTTAAAGCCACATTTGGACTGGTTGGTACATCAGCTCTCATCATTAATTTGCTGGACAGATTCGATCCAGGGCCAGCATGCCTCCATCTATTTCCAAAGCAGCATGGTGATGAGCACAGCTATACAGGCAGGTCACAAATGGGACAGTAATAGGTAATGTAGTTATGTACATACTCCCAACAAGGCTGATACATTAAGCCGATGATGAAATACTAGTGTAATGTAAAACCTGTAATCATAAAAAAACCTACTGCAGATTTTGGAGAGTGGCACTTCAATTTCACACTGCAATATATGCATTAATACTATTAGACAATGTGTGATTATATACATCGACTTGCTACTGGTGGAACTAACTGAAAACCAATGCTAGCTCTTCATCTAATACTTAAATTGCACAATTAAGTCCCACTTTCTCTATTAAATAACGCAGATAGTTCTTTTCCCTGTGCTATATGTTGTGCATTCTTCCTATTTCATTCCCACACAGTGTTTAAGCGGAAGACTTGCTAATGTCTCTTTGCAGTCTATCATTACAGTATACCTTTTTTTAACAAGTAGTACATGAAGGCATGAAACTGTAGTGTAGACTGACGTTTCACTGTGTCCTTGTTTTTGAAATTCTGTAAATGGTTTTTGCTTGAAACGATCAACATTAGAATAGCTTTGGTAATTCAGGAATCTTCATCAATACTGTATCAAGAAAATAGCAAATTGCACTATAGATTGTCCTCTTTCTATTATACGAGGCAACACAAAGTAGAAATTTAATGAGAATATTCTGAGAGCATTGAAAGTATATACGCTGTAAAGGTAAACAATTAATGATGTAATTAAATCATACAGTTTTTTTTATCTCATGATGAAAGCTTTGCAGTAAAATTGTAACAGCAAGGTTCTGAAGATTTATTTTTATAACTGTAAAGGTAAACAATTAATGATGTAATTAAATCATAGTTTTTTTTATCTCATGATGAAAGCTTTGCAGTAAAATTGTAACAGCAAGGTTCTGAAGATTTATTTTTATAATATGCGAATAAATATTAGTAAAAATATATTCACCGATATTCCCTATTATTTTAGTATTACGAATTTTGAAAAAATAAACACAGTAAAACAACGAATAAATCTTATTTGTACTACGCTCGGCTAATGAATTTTACCTTTTAGTCGTTCCTGCAATAGCTATAACGCACAGGAGACTATAAAAATGCATTTGAAGTTCAAGAAGCCCTAGATCGATGAAATATTCCGACAGATACGAAAATTACGGCAGAAAAGGGAAGTGATCATCATACGATCATGCGACTCAGAAATTTTTACTTGGTTGCTTTGATCACTCAGATCGAAAATTTTAACGGGAGCAGTTAGTTTACACTTTCCAAAACTAATATTTTTCAGTGCCATGTCGCTACACTTATGATAGATGCTTCAATGTCGCCAAAGTATTTTAGAAGTTATGGACTGACAAGTAGAGTAAAACGAATGTCGGTGGCGAGTTTCATTATTTACATTACGAAATTACTTTGCGATTTACAAATATCGCTCAACGTTGCTGAATACTGTACTCAGTTTAACCACTTTGCTCAATTTTTAAAATCAAGTAACTAAAATTTACGTTTATTTGCAGTTACATTTTCCGAGGACGCTACTTACATATTGGGGAATGTCATAGATTGTACCAGCCTTACTGTCAGTGTTGATACGAAACAGCGCATCTCAGTTACGATTTTTTGTATAAAGAACAATTATTAAACAAAATTTTCAGTCATCAATTTTTACTGTTCTTTTCTGACCCCGTTTTCTGAAATGGGCATACTGTAGGTACGCACAATGGAGACTCCAGGACGCCGAAATTTTCTTTCGTAAAATAATCGAATAAGATGAACAATGTACAATGACAATGATTTTAAGAGTTCTTCCATTTATTTTCTTAACGTATACTCATTCGTTGTACATGTCAACTCCGAATGTAAGCTACTGAAACGACTTTAAATTTAAAACAGCAACTTACCTTTTCAATGCAGGTGACGGCAAGATTCAAGAGCTTGAGTGCGCAGATTTATGGCGCATGTTTGGTCAAATTAGGATTACTTCACAAAAAAATCCTCTTACCGTTAAATGAAACATTATCAGAAAGTTTGTATAAATTTATTTATTGTTTAAAAATACAGTATAGCCTCCTTTTATTTGGTCTCTTAGTTATTGCTTTATAATCAACCAAATTACAGCTTTTGCACGACTCGACCGGATGTAGATCCCAGAATTCATCACTGCATTATATTGAAGTAGATGCGTAACGTATGTAAACTATCTCTATGACTTTTTGTTCATGTCAAATCAAGGAAACTTTTACAAATTTTTGTGTTTTTGAAGTATTACTGGGATTATAAGTTAATGTCATCTGTATTATTAAATTATTTTAGTTTGGTCAGTGTCTTTCTTCCATATTAGTGTTTGTTCAATAATATCAAATAAAGAAATGTGACAGTTCAACAACGAGATATCTACAGCCACACGCTAATCAATGAACAGCTGATTGCAAGAGTTGTGTAGTTTGCGTTTTCGCTGTCAAAATGTAGAGGCGTATTATGTAAACGCAAGGAGGAAGAGAATGCTCCCCGCAGAATTAGAGTAATGTGAAATACATATTCGTCTCTTAAATTTTCATCCAATGTTTTTTTTGCGATGGCAAACTTAACAAATTCGGGAAATTATAATTTTAAGGTAGTTCTTCTTGGGGAAGGTTGTGTGGGAAAGACTTCGGTAATTTTGAGATATGTTGAGGATAAATTCAACGACAAACACTTAACTACTTTGCAGGTTAGTTGATTATTTTTTAATCATATACTGAAGTATTAGAAGAATCCAGTACTTGAGAACGATTTCAATTTTACTTTTACAGGCGTCTTTCTTGAAGAAGAAGCTGAATATCGCTGGTAAGAGAGTTAATCTGTCAATATGGGATACAGCTGGACAGGAAAGATTCCACGCTCTGGGACCAATTTATTACCGGATGTCGAATGGTGCTATCCTGGTGTATGACATAACAGATCAAGATTCTTTCCAAAAGGTAATTAATTGCAAGATTGACAATTACTTGCCCATTGCTCCTAAACGTATGTAATAACAAGTTCATAATTATCTTGCAGCTGCGGACGGTGCTACTTTTATAACATAAAATGTCATTAAATATTTTTTCAGGGAGCTGCTAACTGAAAGTTCATTGATAATTTCTTTAGTTTAGATGTAAATACATCTTAATGTGCATAGAATATTAAGTAAGTAATCATAATAGGGGTTGAAGATTACATTATTTATGTAGCGAGTGAGGTGGCTAAGGTACTGTTAATGCCTGGACTCGCATTGAGGAGGAGTGGGGTTTGTACCCCAGCCAGTCATCCTGACATGGGTCATCCATAGTTTCCCCAAGATGCTAAGGTGAAGGCTGGGATGATTCCTTTCATTAGGCCTCGGCAGACTTTGTCCTATCCTTGCCTTATTCTATCATACTTTGTGTGCGCATATATTATTTCAGTAATGTATCAGACATGTCCTGTACTGTTGTGCCAAATGGTCAGAGGAGGGATAAGTAAATAAAAACAGAATAAACCCAGAGTATTAACATGTTACAGTATTCAGTTATTAGGTATGCAGTAATTCATTTATTCAGGGGATGTGAGGATAATAAACTTTTAAGAAGAGGGTTTATCCTGGGTTTCGAGAAAAAAGAGGAGAGAATCTATGCGGCCACCTACTATTTACCTGTAACTTATTACAATATTACAGTAGTACATGTATAATATACTATTGCAACAATTTTTTTTACCTAGTAACAAGAATGGCAACCTTCCATAGAATAAAAACAATTGCCAAATCATTGAAAGAGAAGTGCCCTTCAGTAAAGAATCTTGCCACACCCAGGACAAACTGAGAAAGGAATAGAAGAAATTTGTTTATTAAATGTCTGTTTTAAGTTTGTGATATATTAGCTCAAATAATTTAAAGCATTCTGTTGTCATGAGATGTTGATTTTCATGGTGGAGTGATGAATTAATAATCTTACATGTAGCAGTTTCACACAGCACTGTGAGGAATGTCATTTTACACAAATATTTTTCATTATGCTTCTGTAGATAAGTTACATATTGGACCACTGCAGCATTTTTCATTATGGTGTGGTCATAAATATTAGGCTTCACTATCAGTCAGTTTGTTACCGCAACCAGATTTTCTGCTTTCACATGTGTTGGCTTCACCAACTCTCAACCAAATTGTCGCTTTCCAACCTAACCTAGACAATGGGCTGCACTACAGATCAGTCTGTCAACACTGGCAAAAGTCAGGTTGGGGGAGAATGGTGTCCAATATGTAACTTTATCTTCTAGTGTATACTTAATTTCATCTGAGTAAGTAAGCTGTCATTGACAAAGTTATCTTAATATTGACATAACCTTAACTTGTGTGAAAACACTTGTAAATACTCTTAAAGTTCATTTAATGATGTTAACATGGATTATTAAGTACTTGAAAAGTTTTGCACAGTATTATAAAATGTTTGTCATTAATATAAACTAGTGATAGGTTTCAGTTTTATAGGCACACTGGGTAATAACTCAGATGGAATTGCTTGCACTCCATCCCGCCTGCTAGCTATAGAGGTAGAGAAGATTAGTTTGACTATTGGCCATCCATTTGCATATTTTTACGGGCAGTCTTCCCAATTTGGCTGTAAAACTTAATTTCAAAAAAATGACAGTAGGTTCTTAGTTTTGTTTTTTTGGCTGTTTATAAGACACACTGCTGTAAAACAAAACCGTTTGTATTAAACCCAAAATGCTGCCACAAAATATTATCTGCAGTATGCAAATGACTTCTAAGTGCAAGGCAGAGGGTATCTTCCCATTCAATTCACATATGGAATGCAGGAAATATGATTGTTTAAATGCCTCTGTGACACCATTATGTACTGTAATTAATCTTGTCTCACCCTCACAGTCCATATGGCAGCAATATGTAGGAGGTTTTGGTATATTTCTAGTCACCATTTAAAGCAGATTTTTGAAACTTTGTTAGACTTTGTTCTGATAATTTCGGTCTCTATAAAGTTCTGTCTATAGACTGATGTATTTTCCTAATTCACATTCCTACTGTTACAGCCTGGTATTTGTAAGAGTTTACCGATTCCAATTGTGACTCGTCAATGTTATATTCATAGGGTACAAGGTTTTTTTATATAAGTTGCTGAACATTTAAAGTAGTTTGACTGAATATTTGTGCCCATTTGTTCAGACTGTACTTCGTTGTAGATAACTCTATCATCTGCAAAATGTCTGAAATTCCTATTAATGTTATCCACAATGTCATTTACATAAAACACAAATAACAAGACACCCAACAAAAATCCTTGGCATATACCCAAAGCTACTTCTACATCTGTAGACGACTCTCCACACATACTGTGCCCTCCCTATAAAGGAATCCTCAAACCAGTCACAAATTTTGTCTGACACCCCATATGATCATACTTTTGATAATAAATGTAGGTGTGGTACAGAGTCAATAGATTTTCGGAATTACAGAAATACTATGTCTGCCTGACCACCTTGATCCATGGCTTTTAGGGTGTCATGAAAAAAGTGATAGTTGAGTTTCACAAGATCTGTGTTTTCGAAATCCGTGCTGGTTGGCATGGAGGAAATCATTCTGTTGTATGTACCTCATTACGTTTGAGCTCAAACTATTTTCTAAGTGTCTACAACAAATGACTGTCAAGGATATTGGACGGTAGTTTTATGGATCACTTTTGCTATCCTTCTTGTAGACAGTTGTACCATGTGCTTTCTTCCAGCTACCGGGCTTGATTTTTCATTCAAGGGATCTAACAAGGAGACGGCACGACCGTGGAATCGGGAATTTGTCCGCAATTTTCTGTGGTGAAAGAGGACCCCTAACACCTCACATGGTTAAAATATTAGGACGCACTACTTGGAAAATCCCGAAAAAAATTGATCCAGAGTTTCTTAGGTGCCTTATGAGTATAAAATGTTAGTCCCTTGCTGAGCCGCCGTCTGGTCTACATGGTTAGCGGTCGGACCTTTACGCCAGATGTCTCAGGTTCGATTCCTTCTCCGGCACACTTCCCCCCCCCCCCCCCCCCCTTGCAAAATTGCAGCGCACTGTTACGGGAGAATCGTGAAATTAATTCCCAGGAAGACTGTATAAAAATTCATTCTGTAATTCACCATCAGTTGTCACCAATATTCTGAGACATGATTCAATATGCCTGGTTTGCCTCAAAATTATTAGAAACTCAAAACATTTTCGTAAATGTTAATGGGGCATGTTTTTGTACAGATTTATTGCAAACACCCTGTGATTTTAAAAAATGCGCTTTTATATGTTGCGCAAGATGTCGCAAAAATTATTGCTTTGTTTGTTTTTACGATAATTACCACTGCGGTTCTTGTTTATAATTATTATATGTATAAAAATTGAATGTTTCCCAATCGACTTTGTTATTCTGATTAAAAACCAATGTTTCTCCTCATATACTTTACAATGAAAAATGGAAAACCCACTGCCATGAATTGTGTTGTTGGACAAAAAGAAAATAATTTTTATTCAATAATGTAACTAATTTGTTAAATATAATGTAAGTTTGGGAAACTTTCTGAATAATTGGTGGAATAACAAAAGAAAATGAACAAAAGAAAAAAAAGGTGCCAGAGTAGGAATCGAACCAGAGACATCTGGTATAATAGTCAGAGCCCTAAACATCTAGGCCAGACAGCGGGTTGGCAATGGGCTAACATTTTATACTTATAAGCCACCTAAGAAACTTTGAATCGATTTTTCCCGGGATTTTCTGGGTAGTGCGTCCTATTATTTTAACCACGTGAGGTGTTAGGGGTCCTCTTTCACCACACAAAATTTCGGACAAATTCCCGACACCACGGTCATGCTGTCTCCTTGTAAGACAGATTCCAGTTTACGGAGGTGCTAATTCGGCAGCATATTGGGTATAGTGTCTGATAGGGATTCCATCTGAACCTGTGCGAAATACTCCTGAAGTTTGATAGATAATATGTATGAAGCCATTCTCTCAGTAGGTTTTGAATGAATAGTGCTTGATTTAAGACATATGCTATTTGCTATAATTTATCATTATACAATGTGTTTTTTCATTAACATGTAGGTCCCTTTACTACCCTAATCGCTAGTAGATAGAAGGGGGCTTGAATATACAGAAATGAGTCCCACTTTGTGCTAGTGATCTGGTAGTTGTGTGCTACATCATAAAACACAAGGAAAAAGTTTGTTGTATGTTTTATCCCTTATTGCTTGAATGGTTGCAAATTACACAAAAAATTCTGATAATAAGTCCTGGGGGAAGAAGTAAGTATTAGATGAGGCACTTAGCAGTCAATAGGTGCATAAATGAGATTGAAATGATCACTATGCCTTTACTATAGACAAGTGATTATCTGCACCTCTTTCGATATTTGTACTTTCAAAAACATACATATATACATACATGACTATTTTTGGAAATACGGAAGCGTCAGATCCCGCCCGTCTGCTTTGACCCATGACGTCACAAATATGGCGGAAACAAAAACAAACAAACACACACACTTTCTACAAGAAGCCTAATGACACTAACGGGACAAGTGCGGGAAATGGGGTGTTTTGGGTGGGGGCAAACTAAATATAAACAAATTTAGACGCCTTACGTAGCTACAACGTGCAAGTGAAGACAGCCATGCATGAATACCCACCCACCTCCCCAGGGGTCGTAACCCCTGCAACCCATAGAAGATAAAGATGCTTCAGTAGCTGATTAGTGTTTTTTGTCTTTTTAAAAAAAATCTCACGGGGTAGAATGAACTGATCAGAAAGATAAATATAATAAACTAAAACAGAAATTGGAGGAAACAGATAATTAAAATAAGTAATAAGTGTTTTTTAATTTAAAAAAAAAATCTCACGAGATAGAACGAACAGATCAGAAAAGTAAATAAAGTAAGATAAAACAGGAGACAGCCACACTCAAACCAAACTCCGCGCCATCATGACGTCACACACAACACCCTTACGTCACGGGTCAAAGCCGACACATGGGATCGGACGCTTCTGTCAACCCCTATTTTTGCAATCAGGTTACCTGATCCTATCCCCTGCAGTAGAAGACAGGCATACATAAATAATTGTGGAATGCTTGATTGTTGGCTGGTATTAAAAAGATGAGAAAAAGATTCAAAAATTCAAGGAAATGGAGCACATATCTGTTCAATGGAATATAGAACATTATCATTGAAGATATTGTAGACTGATTCAGGCTATGTCATTCTCTTTTCTTAATAACCAGTTTTGTTTGAATGAAGTTAAAGTCAAACCAAATTTTCTGCGTGTTGAAACAGCTGAACAGAAAATATCGTTATTTAGAACATTCAGAGTGTCATACTTAGAAAGGGGATTTTGAGTACCAACAGTTCATTGGTAGATTGTAGCATCCAGCAGAATTAAAACTCTTTAATTAGCTTATTATTGAAAACATGGTGCCCCAAGTGTTGGCAGTACTGGTTTCCCTTTCCAAGTTATAAATCTAACATCCCCCCCCCCCCCCCCCCCCGCCTTCCCTTTCCATTATCTGTCAGTGATGGCCAGGTACTGGAATAGCAAACCAGCGGTTCCTAGAGGGTGGACTGGTCAGTGGTGTCAGCATTCTTAGTCCTCTGTTATTGTAAACTCTGGGCATGTTTTAGTGAACACCAGACAATCATTGGATGTGGGATTGTTATTTTGGAGAGTAGGGTTTTGGCATAAGAGATCACCAACACTGAAAGGAATTGCATTACAAAAATGAAATCTTTATCATTGGAGCGGGGCATATTAGTCAGACTGTCTTTGTTGTGACACAAAGAGAGAGGTGTCATTCAAGAAGGTGTCCTTTCTACATGAACCAAATTTTGGAAATTTCTTCTGGGACAGTAAAAATCTATGAAATGACATAATGATAGAACACTGTTGAAAGAATAAAGTGACCACAATTCTGCACAGTAAGAATTTTGCTCAGTTTGTTGTTGCAGTAGAGAAACATAATACTGTCAACTTCAGAAAAGATGTTATAAATGCTCAAGGCAATGTTGCTTCACAGTTGGGTGCAATAGCAAGAGAACATGCAAGAAAGACACTAACAAAGCAGGGTCAGCATGTTCAACACCAGACTCCTATGGAAACTGCTCATGTAATCATTGTGCTTGAAGCAGGAAGTGTACAGTGTTTTTAGAAGAAAACAGATTTCAAGCATTGAAAGTGACAAAGATAATTTCATATGTAGATAATTCCTTTTTTTTCTTGGTCTTTTTGCTAGTACTCTGAGAAAAGCTGTAGTACGTCAGTGCTGTCATGCAGACACAGGTAGTAGACATTAGTGTAAATGGTCCTACAGCAGTTTCTATCTCAGCAAGACTACAGCTATTTCTGAATCTGTTCCAGCAGAAGTCATTAACAAATTGCTTAGACAATTTGTCACAAAGCTAGATGTGCAAAGTAGTTTATCGCTTCCCAAACAGCCTGTGTCACAAAAAATCCAAAGAAACCTGGTATACAACAATCAGATATGAGATCACTATTGAGCTATGAAGATAGCTCAAATGGAACTGGAAATATATCCTGATAAAATATCAATATGTGCTACTTCTCCACTCTGTTCTACATGACCACAAAAAAAGAGATTGAGCAATAAAAGAACCATTTTGATTAATGACTTCTTTACTGCAGTGTATATGAAAAGATTACGAACGTTAGTGAAGAAAGCAGAACTTGTTACACAGGATAGTATCTTGTGTCCACGCATATGAGAGCAACTCTTCAAACATTCAGACAATGTGCATTTGAAGGTTGCACTGTCCATAGAGAGGAGCCTATAGGTGTTGAGTCTATGGTATATGTCATTCTGAACCAATAATCCTGACCACTCACCTTCAAATAACAGCTATTATAACTGTGCTCCTTTTACGTCCCATCGAATAAATCTTTGAATAATGAAGTCCTTGTGGATCTCAGCCACAGACTCTTTCATCCCTTTCTCCTCCTCAGGAATTTCAATACATGTCACATACATTGGGGGTCTGTATTCACTTATCGCAGGTGTTTAGTAGTGGACAGTTTTTTGTTGTCGAATGATGTGTGCCTTTCAATTGCAGAGAAAACTCTCACACTTCAGTATTATAAATGATCACCATCATCCATACTGTTACTTTGCTCTCCTACACTAGCCAATACTGTCCTTTGAGAAGTGGCAGAACACCTATATTGACAACATTCCCATTTGGATCCAGATACATCAGTACCTGCCACCTCAGTGGATGTTTAACAGAGCTAGCTGGACACTTACTGCAACCTATATATTTGTGCACCATTTGAGGATATGATAGAATGTATCCTACTGTCATCCATAGAGTTTCAGATGGCCAGTATCTTTAGTAGAGCAAGGAGTGCCATTTAGCTACCAGTGGCAGGCAGGCAGTATTGCAAAACTGCTCCCAGAAGTTTTTTACTGATTGTTTGTGGGTTTTTATTTCTCATCAAGCCATGTAATCCACATATCCCCTCCCTCTCTCTTAACACCCACCAGATGTGTTTTAGGGCCAATAAAATTTGATAAATGTGGCAGTGGTGGTCTAGCGACACGATTGGAAATGCAATACACTGAAGCATACTACTTACCAGGTAATTAGTCAATGCCCTGAGGAAGTCTGCTACAATACAGCTAACGGTTACAACATAGGTTATTTTGTATTTTATAATATGATGTGGCAGTACTCCTAGTAGTCTTTTAATGAATTTGACACCTGCCGTGGAAGCCTACATATGTATAGAACTGTGAAAGTTTCATCATAATCCATTTGCTGACAGCCTTTTACTTTACTGGAGTAAAAACTCAGTGTGAGTAAAACAGTCACAGAAAGCATTTTTACAATCTATAAACTTTTTCTCTCAGTCAGCAAAGGCTTGCAAGTCAGTGAGAAGGAACATTGGGAAAGATAATGCAGGACAGCGGTCTTCTGATCAGTAACCCACACAATGGCGAAATACTTCTGAAAAATAATGTTTAATACCAAACAAGACAACCCACACCCAAATAAGGATTGGAATTAACTGCAAGAGCTTGACTGAACTTAAACTCCAGTAAAGCTATTGTATGGAGATGTTGGATCATGTGCTGTATGTGGCTCACTACAACACCAGGGCCAGACAAAGTGCAGTACATATTGCAACATTTGAATATTGAGTCCAAGAACTACCTCCTTATACTTCTTAACTGAATCTAGTCTGGAGAATGACTCTGATTATGACTCTGGTTCTTGGAAGGAAGCAGTCATGAGCCACCTCTTGAAATCTGGGAAAGATCACACCAACCCAAGCAATTAGCCCAGTGCTGCAGGAACAAGGTACACTGAGAAGACAGTAGAAGTAATATCAGCGTCATTTTAGTATGGACTCTTAAAGCCAGAAACTCGTATGTTACCTACAGTGTGGTTTTTTTAGGTACCACTCTACAATCAACAATCTATGTGATTACTCTGCAGTTCACAATTAAGTGTCTAACAAAGGGTTCATCAAACTACCTTCAAGCTATTTACCTACTGTTCAGCTCTCAAACAGCACATGGAAAAAATGAACCCTTAAATCTTTTTGTGTGAACTTTGATTTCTGTTATTTTAATATGATCATCATTTCTACCTATGTAGATGGGCACCAGCAAAATATTTTCACACTCTGAGAGGAAAGTTAGTGATTGAAATTGAGAAGACCTTGCTGCAAAGAAAACGCCTTTGCTTTAATTATAGCCATCCAAATTCACATATCATATCCATGGCACTCTTTCTCTTATTTCGCAACAATATAAAATGAGCTGCCCTTTGTTGCACTTTTCTGATGTCTTCCGTCAGTCCTATCTGATGTGGATTCCACAACACACAGCAGTACAGAGGGCAGACAAGCATAGTGTAAGCTGTCTTTTTAGTAGCCCTATTGCATTTTCTACATGTTCTGCCAATAAATTGCAGTCATTGGTTTGCATTCCCCCACAACAATATAATTTTCATGGTTATAGCAATACAAGAGGCCCTTATGTGTTTACAACAGTTGATAGAAATATTTTTGGCGTTTAAAGACCCTTAACACAGTGATCAAATATTGTCATGACTAAACCACAATCAAGTCAGTCTGAAGGCAACGTCATCAATAATTTAAACACTTAGTACTGAAAACATGTTTATTACTGACACCAACACACATACTAACTGGAGTGAGCAGTTATTTATACAAATAGTCAGTATTCCAGAATGCTAGTATTTATACAGTCATGTATTCCAGATATACAAACACTAGATACATCGGATATTTCAAGAAACTTCCGGATATGATTAATACAAAATAAAAAGTAATTGCTATTTGTCAGGTTCGACTTGGCAACTTTGAGCATGCCAGTCAGTGATGCTAACCACTAAACCACACATGTACCAAAGCGTGCAGAATTTCTCCCCCTTAGGGAAAAACAGTGACCCGGTGCCTCAGAACTCCTCAGTGGAGCCGACTACAGCACTCTGGATCTAGATTTTGTCAATGGTCCTCTGTATTGCGACACTGGTGGATTCTTGTCTTCCAGTTGTGCTGTTACATTGTCTTCACTATGATGAGCATCGAAGGTAGCCCCCTCTAGTCAAAGTTCACGACTGTCAAGTGGGTCTTCCTTGAACCTCTCATTCTTGATCTGTTCCCCTGGACTGTAGTTGAGTACTTCATACGGAGAACAAGATTGACACCACTGCACTTTCATCTTCTTAATGAAGGTTATAATCGTTGACTTTGTATGTGACATCCGTCAAGGGACGAAGGCTAAGGTACAGCTCATACAACTGCGTGAATGGAGCTTCTGAGGATCTTCCTTTTATACTGTGATCCTGGTTTTTCAAAGTGGGATTTTAGTTTGAGACGGCAAAGTAGTCTCAGCTCAACATAATCAGTGGAAAGGTGTCACTGGAGTGAGTGTCTTTAAGTGTTACCCTTTTTGGAAAAGTCAGTAACAGTGAAACATCTACAGTCCGGGACCCAGTGTGATGCTGCCTCTTTTATGTTTTCAATCTTTTGATTGTTTGTGTCTCTAGAATAAACTTGGGGGGGCAGGCACCATTCTTAGTTTCAAGAATTACCGAAGTTCCTGGGTCTTACCTTCAGTGAGAAACCCACACGGTTCCCACACTGGAAGTAACTCAAGACTGTAAACATCTTAAATAGCTTCAGGTGTTTCACTGTTTGTTGGGACTCTAGAGTGTGGGAATCCATCTTCCTTCCACTTATTTTCTGACTGTGGAATTGTAAGAACAGTTAGACAATTACAAACTAGTGTCTGAATAGAAAGGAGAAAGAAAAAAACAATACAACTGGCAAGCTGACTTAAGACTAAAGTTATGTAATGCTATAAATGGCAACAAACTACCAAGTTCTAAACAAGCTGTTCTATAAAAGTTACCACTATAGTGTAAAATTCCTGCTCAATAAATTTGGTGAAATTAATATACTCTACTAGAAGATGAGGTAGTAAAAGGGATATATCTGTAATATGAATTTCATAGCAATGGCTTAACTTGGAAATAATACGGTATTCAAATTTTATAGTGTCCTCCCACTATTGCAGAAGTAATGGCCGGCAGGGTGGGGAACCAGTTTATATAAAGGAAATAATATATTTTACCATTCTAGCATTTGTAGATTTAATAAAAGCTTTTGATGATGACTGGAATACTCTTTCAAATTCTAAAGGTGGCAGGGGTAAAATACAGGGAGCGAAAGGCTATTTACAATTTGTACAGAAGCTAGATGGCCGTTATAAGAGTCGAGGGCACGAAAAGGAAGCAGTGATCAAGAAGGGAGTGAGACGGGGTTGTAGCCTATCACCAATGTTATTCAATCTGTATACTGAGCAAGCAGTAAAGGAAACAAAAGAAAGATTTGGAGTAGGAATTAAAGTCCATAGTGAAGAAATAAAACCTTTGAGATTTGCTGATGACATAGTAATTCTGTCAGAGACAGCAAAGGACTTGGAAGAGCAGTTGAACGGAATAGACAGTCTTGAAAAGAGGATATAGGATGGAACAGCAACAAAACCAAAATGAGAATAATGGAATGTAGTTGAGTTAAATCAGGTGATGCTGAGGGGGAATTAGATTAGGAAAGGAGAACTTAATGTAGTTGAGGAGTTTTGCGATTTGGGAAGCAAAATAACTGATGATGGTCAAAGTAGGAAAGATATAAAATGTAGACTGGCAATGGCAAGAAAAGCGTTTCTGAAGAAGAGAAATTTGTTAACATTGAGTACAGATTTGAGTGTCAGGAAGCCCTTTCTGAAAGAGTTTATATGAAGTGTAGACATGTATGGAAGTTACACATGGATGAAATACTTTTAACAAGAAGAGAATAGAAGCTTTTGAAAAGTGGTGCTACAGAAGGGTGCTGAAGATCAGATGGGTCGATCCCATAACTAATGAGGAGGTACTGAATAGAATTGGTGAGAAGAGAAATTTGTGGTACAATCTGCCTAGAAAAATGGATCAGTTGGTAGGACACATTCAGAGGCATAAAGGGATCACCAATTTAGTACTGCAGGGAAGTGTGTGTGTGTGGGGGGGGGGGGGGGGTAAAAATTGTAGAGGGAGGCCAAGGGATCAATACAGTAAGCAGATTCAGAAGAATGTATGTCACAGTAGTTATTCGGAGATGAAGAGGCTTTCACAGGATAGAGTAGCATGGAGAGCAGGAGAGCACTCTTTGGACTGAAGATGATGACGACAACAACATGACATGAATTGAATGTCAGAAAGGAGTGAGACTGCAGCTATAAAAATTGCCAAGTTTGACTCGGCTATTGCTGCAACTTACCAATCACTGTCTGGAAATTTTAAACTTTTCTTAAATAATTTGGAATCATTGCCAAACAAAGTAAATGCAATGAAATATGCTTTGTCAGTTTGTGGAGCCCTCAATATTGAATTTCTTATAAAAAGTAGGGAGAAGAGAGGCTCTTTTGAATCTTCCTACATACTAGAATTTAAATGCTGAAATAAGTGTTGCTACTCAGATAATAGCCACTTGTGAAACAGTTTTATGTCAGTTTCTAGTTTAGAAGTGTTTATACCGCACCTCGCCAAATATTTTGAATGTGAGCTTGAGTGACTATCTAGCTCAAATACTAAGCTTGAAAGTAAAATGCAGTTTTGGGTATAACATATATATAAGAATGCCATGTAGGTACCAGAGTCAGGATAACAAACTACTTAAGCATTTTACTAAAAAAAAATAGAAACGGCCCCAAGTTAATGACTAAACGATCAAAGTAAAAATTTTAAAATCTTCGTTGATATATTAACACATTACTTTCAAATTTCATTTCCACAGGAGGGTGTAACCGTAAAAGGCATACTAGAATTAATAGATGGCTCATAAGGGGAATAAAAGTTCCTTGCCACTAGAAGGGTCTAAAACGTAAAATGTGAAACTTAGCAATTTCTCACCTAAAGCATACACATTATTATAATACATACAGTGCAGATGCTGAGTCGCAGATAAGCACAACAACAAAAAATGTCAAAAATTATAGCTTTCGACCAGTAAGGCCTTCTTCAGAATTAGATGTGTGCGTGCGTTGCATTTGCGGGAGTGTGTATGTGTGTGTTTGCTGTCTAATTCTGAAGAAGGCCTTACTGGCCAAAAGCTATTATTTGTGACAGTCTTTTTGTTGTGCCTATCTGTGACTTAGCATCTCTGCTGTATGGTGAGTAGCAATTTTCCTTTTCACAATATTGATATATTCCATCCTGGATTTTACATTGTTTGAGATTATTATAAAAAATATTCCCAAATACCAAGAAAAGTAATAAGAGAAGCATAAGGAATCCATAATGATAATGTGTATAAAATACAGCAAATACCATGTGAAGTGTTATAAGAAGAAACTTATGAAAACAAAGAATCTATGAAAGCAGAGAATTGTATAAAAAAATAACTGTCACAAGAAAATAAAATAATTATAAACCTCTTAGAAGTGCTTAATACATCTAACAGTTTTCACAGGTGTGGCAGATAATATGATAATTCAAACCAGAATACCCAGTCCAATAGTACAAAATTAGCACATTTACTTGGCCATTTTGCATCAGTTCCTAGATAACAGAACGCAGCATGTCATTCTCAATGGAGAGAAGTCTTCCGAAGTAAGAGTGATTTCAGGTGTGCCACAGGGGAGTGTCATGGGACTGTTGCCGTTCACAATATACATAAATGACCTGGTGGATGACATCGGAAGTTCACTGAGGCTTTTTGCAGATGATGCTGTGGTGTATCGAGAGGTTGTAACAATGGAAAATTGTACTGAAATGCAGGATGATCTGCAGCAAATTGACGCATGGTGCAGGGAATGGCAATTGAATCTCAATGTAGACAAGTGTAATGTGCTGCGAATACATAGAAAGATAGATCCCTTATCATTTAGCTACAAAATAGCAGGTCAGCAACTGGAAGCAGTTAATTCCATAAATTATCTGGGAGTACGCATTGGGAGTGATTTAAAATGGAATGATCATATAAAGTTGATTGTCGGTAAAGCAGATGCCAGACTGAGATTCATTGGAAGAATCCTAAGGAAATGCAATCCGAAAACAAAGGAAGTAGGTTACAGTACACTTGTTCGCCCACTGCTTGAATACTGCTCAGCGGTGTGGGATCCGTACCAGATAGGGTTGATAGAAGAGATAGAGAAGACCCAACGGAGAGCAGCGCGCTTCGTTACAGGATCATTTAGTAATCGCGAAAGCGTTATGGAGATGATAAATAAACTCCAGTCGAAGACTTTGCAGGAGAGACGCTCGGTACGGGCTTTTGTTAAAGTTTCGAGAACATACCTTCACCGAAGAGTCCAGCAGTATATTACTCCCTCCTACGTATATCTTGCGAAGAGACCATGAGGATAAAATCAGAGAGATTAGAGCCCACACAGAAGCATACAGACAATCCTTCTTTCCACGAACAATAAGAGACTGGAATAGAAGGGATAACGGATAGAGGTACTCAGGGTACCCTCTGCCACACACCGTCAGGTGGCTTGCGGAGTATGGATGTAGATCAGGGCCGGCCAGAAATTCTGCACGCGCGCGGTGCTCCTGCACATGTGCAACTTCCGGCTCACAGCGTGCACGCCGCAGCCGTCAGCGTTCATGTAGTGCATGTTTCTACACACAGATGTCGCTTCATCTACTCGCTGGGATATTCTGTACCGGCGCATTCTAGTGCTCTTTCCACAGCTTGCAAGCCAACCATGGGAAGGTATTTTGCGTATTAAACATTTAAAATACTGTCACTGTCTACTCATTGAGACATCTACTTTTATGTTAACAGTTTAACCCAGTAAGACATGTAATACAGTTAACAACCGTGGGTTTTTATTAAGGCAGCTTGACTGACGGCACGTAAATACGCGTAATGTTTTTGAGCTAGTATTTAAGAAAGAGAGCAATTAGTGGCTTCCAACGAACCTTATTCATGATTTCAAATAACATTAAACTAATGCAAGGTTTCCTATAACTAATTCTCGGTGCCCTCAGTTACACCCACATAATTTCTGTCTCACTGACCTCTGAACTGAATGATAACCGCAGACCTCTCGATGATCACCTATTATTTCAATACTATTATTGCTATATCTTTCATCAGTTCCGTCTGAAATCTGAATAGTAACCGACAGTTAGATGGATGTTATGTTTTATCGACTTCAGCTGAGCGTAGCTCTTCACACATTTAAAAAAAAAAAAAAAAAAAAGAAACACCCTAAATGTAAGTATACATTGAAACAATCGGTTTAATGACCAATTTTCCTCTTGCTTGTACCACATAAACAGGGAAGTGGAGCTGCCGCCGTTCATCTAGGACACATGTCTAATAACAGATGTCGCTGTCGCTCCCTGTCGCACACGTGCGCACATGTGCAGCACTTCCGCACGTCTGCACACTGTGCAGCGTTTGGTCGGCCCAGATGTAGATGTAGAAGTAGTAGCTAAAGCAATAACAGGATTATATAACTAAGATTTTCCAGGCATTGGTGATGTTCCTGCAACAGTCTCTTCCACACTTACCTAACTCCTCACTCCAAGCAGGATACATTCCTTGATGTATTGAAACTGAGGTAATTCCAATTTATACAAAAAAAGGTGGGAGAGATAATGTAAAAGACTACAGGACCATTACAATGTTCTGTTCCTTGCCTCCTTCCTCTTCCTTCCCCACTATAGCCTCCAGCTCTCCCCTCCCTCCCACTAGGTCACGAGCATGGTAACCAGTCTGTGGGGCTAATGTGTAACCATCTGGCTCAGCCCTTTGTCAACACATGGATCACACTTCTGGTACCAGAGCTGTCACCACCTTTTGTATACCTGGAAGTGGTTGCTCATCTTTTTTGGGCATTGGAACTCCCAGCAATGACTGCTGTCCCAGGTGGCCTTGCTGCTGACAGGTGGTGCCCACTTGGTGAGCTCCTGATTGGAGTGGATGGTACCAGATCGGACACTCTGCACATGAAGCATGCTAAGCTCCACACTTCTCGCTGCTCTTCTGCAGCCACTCTTGAAATAGGAACGGTTATCTCTCTCTCTCTCTCTCTCTCTCTCTCTCTCTCTCTCTCTCTCTCTCTCCCTCCCTCCCTCTCCCCCCCAAGTTTGCTTCCTTGGCCTTCCCCTCCTTGGTCAGAGGGCCAGGCCCGCCAGCATGCACAAAATCCTTTCCCTGTTACTTGGTTTGTTCCAGAACAGATGGAGAGACTTTCACTGCTACAAAACTGCTCTTTTTTGTAGAACATGGTGAAGATTAGTTTGATGAAGTTGACTCACTTAGTAAAAAGCAGTCTGGTTCCCACTTATTAAAATGTCCTCTTCCAGTCGATTGGTTTCCCTTTATGCTGGTGAGCACTTAGGAAACATTCCAGTGAGCAATACACCTCCCAATCCTTAAATATGGCCTAGGGCATTATTTTCCACATGGACCTCCACTTCCAATCTGATGAGGAACTCAGGATTAATCTGGCACAGTGTGGCATTCATTTTGTCTGGTAAGTCCAGATGGGTCCTAAATGTTGATACTACCTCCATCCTGTCCCTCTTACCATTCCTCCTCCATGGCAGTTCCCACAGCCTCCTTTCACGGAACTGCTCCTCCTCCTCTGCTGGAGAAGGAACCCTCTTCTATGGCACCTGCCAGGGATGGGGCTCCCTCTAGGAGCGTCTCCAGGACAAGATACCTATTACTTAGTCGGATGTGGGACCCGTACTCTGTGGGCTTCAAGACCACTTATTCTCTTTCGGATCGTGGTGTTGCTATGACTTTTTCTCTTCACAACCATACTTCCTCTCATCCTCCAAAGGAGAAGATGCTTAAGTCTCAGGCTGAGGCCCCACTGGCATCCCAGGGGGTGTCACCCCTCTCTCTTTCAATCAGGGTCCGATCTTACATTCTTTGATGTCACTAAGTCCTTACTACTGATGAACACTGGCTCGACACAATGATCAGTTATGCTCATTCAACATCCATCTGGGCTCTTGTCTACTTTCCTCCAATTGAATTGTAATGTTTACTATTCTTACCTTCTGGAATTGCAGTCATTTTCTTTCTTTCTGCTCTGTAGCTTGTGCTGTCTTGCAGGAATCTCATTTCATGGATAATCTTTCACACGGTCTTAGTGGTTTCCAAGCCTTCTGCCAGAACCAGATCAGCCCTTAGTAAGCCTCCAGTGGTGTCAATACGTTGGTCCACAAGGACATTTTTAGTTCCTGGGTTCATCTTCAAACAGCACTGGAAGCGATGGCTGTCTGGATCCATTTAGGCTATGCAGTAACTATCTGTGACATTTATCTCCCCCCAGACTGACCTACGCTTTCTGCTGTTCTTGCTCTCCTTAGACAGCTCCCTCCTCCCTTCCTTCTCCTTGGGGATTGTAATGCCCATAACCTTCTGGGGTGGTATCATGGCAACTGACTGGAGCGGGATTGTTGAAGACCTACTAGCAGGACTTTATCACTGCCTCCTCCTCAACATTCAGTTCCCACACACTTTACTGTGGCACATGCATTTTCTCAGCCATTGATCTTTCCACCTGTAGCCCTAGATTCCTCGCCTCCTTTCAATGGGGAATTCATGACAATTAGTGTGACAGTGATCATTTTCCAATTGTCTTAGCATTTCTTGAGCATCACTCAACTGGTAACCATTCCAGATTGTCCTCTACTAATGCAGATTATGATGCCGTTTCCTTGTCTACCATGCTAACTGTTCCACCACACAACGGTATTGATAAGTCTGTACAGAGTTTGACCGATGACATCCTTTCAGCAGCTGCTCTAGCATTTCTTTCTTTCTCGGGATCTCCCTGATGGAAGACTCTCCCTTGGTGGACCCCCAAAGTTGGTGTTGCTATTAAAGACCACTGTCGTGCCCTCCAACACTACAAACAGCATCCATCTCTCTGCCATAGGGCTGCAATAGTCCCTCTTCACAGGTATGGGAAAAGATCAGCTGCATTTTTCACTGCCGTCATCCTGCAGGTGTACCAAGAATGGTGTTTCCTCACCAACCTCGACTCCTCACTGAGCATTTTGCTCGGCATTTCGTCAAGGCTTCAGTATTCCATCTTCTCAAACAGCATCTATGATGACTCCCTTTATCTTTTGTTCTCCATCACCTGGATCCTTATAATGCCCCATTTAGTGAGAGGGAATTTGCCCTTGCTCTCTGCCCCCAACACAGCTCTTGGACTGGACCAGGTACACGACCAAAAACTTTAACTCTTCAATGGCTAGCCAACATTATTTATTTGTCCTTTTCAGTTGTCTCTGGAGTGAGGGGGAATTCCCTTCCCTATGGTGAGGTAGTTTTGTTATTCCAGTTTTGAAATCAGGTAGCCACCTCTTCATATGTATAGCTATTGTCTGATCAGTTTAACCAATGCATTCTGCAAGTGGCTTGAAAGTATGGCAAGTCGAAATCTGTATGGATCCTTGAATACTGGGACCTTTGTCTTCAACCCAGGGTCGTTTCCACTAAGGCAGTCCCACTGCAGATAATTTAGTTCACCTGGAGTCTGCTATCCAAACGGCTTTTGTGTGGCATCAGCACCTTATTGCAGTCTTCTTTGATCTGCAGAGAGTTTGTGATACCACATCCTTGCCACTATACAGGAGTGGGGCCTCCATCGCCTGCTTCAGATTTTTATCCACAGTTATCTTTCATGCCTCACTTTTTGGATACAGGTTGTACCTCCCATCTGCAGGATAATGGAGTTCTTCAAGGCTCCGTTTTGAGTGTCCCTCTCTTTTTTGTGCCTACCAATGGTCTAGTGGTGACTGGGATGTACCGTGTTGCTCTCTGTGTATGCTGATGACTTTTGCATTTATTTTTGTTTGCCCATGATGGGCACTGCTGAATGCAGACTGTAAGGAACAATACACAGAGTGCAGTCGTGGGCTCTTACACATGGCTTCCAATCTTCAGTTGACAAGACCTACATTATGGTTTTGTCATCGCCGTACAGTGCATCCCCGTCCAGATCTCCATTTGGTCATCGGCACCTTTTACACTAGCCCGGTTGAGAACCTGTATGCTGAAGCTGCTGAACTACCACTGTCCTACTGCCGTGACTTTCTCCTCAGCAAGTATGCATGCCATTTGTCTGCCATGCATGGCCACCCATCCTATGCCTCCTTCTTTGATGATGATTCCTTTGATTGTCAGTATGGGGCGCATCCTTCTCTGTTACCTCCTGGAGTCCACTTTTGGCACTTGTTACGGCGGCTTGACTTCACACTACCTGCAACTTCCCGGTGGATGTGAACCCTTCGCCACCTTGGCTTCGTGAAGTGGCCCATGTTAACCTTGGCCTTCATTCACTTCCTAAGGACACCATTCCAGCCTCGGTCAATAACCTTCAGTTTCATGACCTTTGTATGGTACTTCACGATATACCTTTGCATACACTGATGGCTCTCGGACTGACTGTGGGGGTTGGATGTGCCTTCATCATTGGCACCCATGTCTTTCAATATCGGCTTCCGGCACACTGCTCAGTATTTACATCTGAGCTCTTTGCCCTGTACCAAGCCACGCAGTACATCTGGTGGCACAGGCTTTCCAATTGCATCATCTGCTCAGAGTCTCTATGCCCTTCAGAGCCTCTGTGTCCTGTACAGCATCCATCCCTTAATGCAGTGGATCCAGAAAAACTGTCATTGGCTCACTCTTTGTGGAGCCAGTGTGATGTTTCTGTGGGTTTCTGGTCATGTCAATCTGCCAGCAAATGAGGCTGCTGATGGTTGATATGGCTTCCCCATCTTCATCAACGAAACCAGACATGTTGGTTGCACTTCAATGCCCTTTGATGCCTCAACAGTACCAACTGGGGTGTGAACTGCTCTACTCTGCTATAGATATATGAAGCATTGGTCCAGCCCTGTCTAGCGTACAGAGTCCCGCATACAGCTTGGCATCGTCTTCGACATTACAGATGCTTGACCTGGTACATCATTAGGGGATAAAACTGGCAACTGGCACCTTTCAGACTAGCCCCGTGATCAGCCCTCCAGCAGAGGCACGATTCCACTCTCGCAAATTCTATGCCAACAACAGTGGATGGCTTATGCATTACGCACCTGCTGCTCTCTGGAGCACCTGAACTAATGTCTCCTCATTCCATCTGCAGGGTACCACTCCCACAATGGCAGCCCAGGTCATCTGCATCCAGTTGCCATCCCCCACTTTTTTTTACAGAACTCCAACTTTCCCCTCTACCATCTCGTCTCTGGCCCACTCACATACATCTCCATGTTGCATTCCCCATCCACAGCTCTATCTTGGCCTATCAAAAGGTCCAAAAGACTCAGCTCTGCCTGACGCGTTCTGCTGCCAATTGTTATCAATTTTTTGTGGATTTTGGGATTCAGAAGTAGTTGGTACTGATGGCTTGATGGTTGCCGGTCATACTGACTTGGCTTACATTCATGTGGGATTTTGTGAACTCTGTTCCTTGATGAATGGTGGCAGTGTTTCCTCTGCACAGTTAGCAACCATCTCTCATGCTCTAGAACACATGTTTCTGTACTGGTGAATCCCTTTTCATCTGTAGTGACTCTTTGAGGAGTTTACAGCTCTTGACCAATGTTACTCTGCCATCCCTTGGTCCTGACTATCTAAGAGTCCTTTTTTGCCCTCAAACAATGTTTATGTGCAGTGGTCTCTGTCTGGACCCCAGGTCACATTGAGACTCAGGGTATGAACTCACTGACAGGCTGGCTAAATTGGCTACTGGCAAACCGCCTCTTGAGATTGGTATTCTGACATTGGACCTTCAGTTGGTACTGTGCTGTCAAGTTTTAAGGATTTTGAATACAGAATGGCATACCCTGGCCTCACTGAACAAAATATATGTGATAAAGGAGACTACAATTTTGTGGATGTCCTTCATATGGATCACTCACAAGGACTCCATCTTCTTTTGGCAGCTCTGCATCGACCATAGTTGACTGACTCATGGTCATTGTCCCCATCATGAGGATCCACACTGTTGTTGTGGTGCCTGTTTGATAGTGCTCCACTTTTTACTGGACTGTTCTAACCTATCTGCCCTGTGGCAGATTCTAAGATTCCTTACCCCTGATGTTGGTGGGCAGTGTCTCAGCATCTGACCTGTTTTTATGGTTTATTTGTGAAAGGGGTTTTATCACTCTCTAATGGAGGGTGGCTCAGCCTTTTCAGCCCATTTGGGATTGATAGGATGCCCTGTTGCATCCATTGTCCCGACTGTGCTGTTTCTCATGTGTTCTGTGTGACATGGTGTTCTTCCTCTGTTTTCTTATGTTTCTGTCACCTTGTCCATGTCTCTAGTCTTTGCTGTGTATTGTTGGATGCCTCTGTTAAGTGTTAAGTGTTGGGGTGGGAGGGGGGGAGAGGTAAGTCTCCCATATTAGTTTCTGACTTTGAGGGCCTCCTGCTGCTCCCGGTATGGGGCATTTCTCCAGCTTTTCTTGCTTTTTTCCTCCCTTTTCATCTTCCTTGTTCTTGAATCTTTATTAGACCTTGGGATTTTCTTTCCTTGGGTTTCACGCATTGGGCCCTTCTTTGGTGTGTAGTTCTGTTAACTTGCCTGTTCCAGGTAGGGGGGTCTGATGACAGTCTGGTCCCTTTAATCCTTAAACCAACACACAAACATGCTACTTTCTGTTCTGTGGATGTGTTGACTCACATCTGTACCAGTATCTAAACAGGATTACCAAATGAAACTAGACACAATTTTATTTGCATCTGGCAGTAGCTACAGCCCTGACGTAGTTGACAACATTGTACTCAATAATGAAAAGGAGAAAGATCTCGCCCTGTGTTTAACCCCCTCTGCAGTAACAGTTGTTACTAAAATCAGCTCTGGTGTACTACCCCATATTAGGAAAGTTGTCTAACAAATTAATAAAAAATCTCAAACTTTGCTACCATAAAACTTCGTTTTTTGTAAAAAGCACCACAGCTCAAGTGTTATTCAACACCAGTGATAAAACAGATTTATCATGTAATGGTGGTTATTTAATCACTTATATTGACTGTAACAAACTGTATATTGGTTGAACAAGCTGGGCTATAGCAGTTAGACTGAGCCTGGAGATTGCACAAGTCAAACTCTACTTTCATTGAACATGTACTGAATAAGGTCATATATACAAAGTCAGTGCAGAAGTTCTACATAACTTATAAAGGGAAAACCCTTAGTCTTGTAGAAGCACATGAGATAAATAGACATTTAGCACCTCCCTCCTCCTCCTCGTCCTCCTCCTCCTCCACCACCACCACTACTACTACCAGCTTCTAAATGAGCACATACCCATTCTGTAGCTTTTCAGGATTCAGTCAACTAGACACACACTCCATAAACTAAATCCCAACTGTCGCATTCATCTACACAAACTTGGGTCACAATATAGTTTATACTTTACTCTGTTTTTCCTTACAGCCTTCAGCACTACATTCATACTACTTGTATACTTCAATATTGTGTATTTTCATTCTGTACTGTGTGATACTGTCAATATTGTAATTTAACACTGTAATTTAACATGTTGGGTGCACAGCATGAGTGGTGGTCACATGATTTGACTTTTCTCACCTAATATTATGACTGAAGAATCTTTGCGTGCTGATTTTTAAAAATATAATGTAGTTGGATTGATAAAAATCTACTCACCAAGCAACAGCAGGAGAACACACACTTAAGAAAAGTATTACATATGCAAACTTCCAGAGCCAGTGGCTCCGTAATGTGGCAGGGAGATTGAAGAGAAAGTAAGAGGGGTGAAGGAAAAGGACTGAAGAGGTTTAGCAAAAGGGGTGGGGGTCAGAAAAGTCACCCAGCACCCCAGGTCAGGGGAGACTCACTGGACGGGATGAGAAGGAAAGACTGATTGTTGGGGACTGCACTGGACAGGACTTGAAAACCTGAGAACTTAAAGTTGGAAAATAGGGTAATATGTAAGACAGAGATTACTGCTAAAACACCATGCTCCAAGTTAATAAGAGTGAAAAGCTAAGTGCGTTGTACGTGATAAAAGTGGGAGGGGGGCAGCAAAAAATAGAGGGGCTAGTAAATGAAAGATGTAGAAACCTAAAATGAGGAAATGAATAGTCACTGTGAAGAAATGCCGAGACTGAAGAAGTTAACATAAATTAAAGCCAAGTGGGTGGCCAAGGACATGTTATAGCACCAGTTCCTACCTACGGAGTTCTGAGAAACTGGTGTCTGTAGGAAGAATCCAGACAGCAAGTGTGGTGAAACAGCCACTGAGGTCATGACTGTCATGTTGTTGTAGTGCATGCTCTGCAGCAGGATATTGCGCATTGCCAGTATACACCCCCTGCCTATGCCCATTCATCCTAACTGATAACTTGGTGGTAGTCATGCTGATGTAAAAGGCCAAACAGTGTTCACATGAGAGGTGGTATATGACGTGCCGTTTCATAGGTGACTCTCCGTTTGATAGTATATGTTTTGCCAGTTACAGAGCTGGTATAAGCAGTAGTAGTAAGGTACATAGGAAGTGTCTCCAATCATTTTCCTTCACACCTTCCCCCCCCCCCCCCCCGTCCTTCCCCTTAAATCCTTCTGCCAGGAGGCTGCACTGGCTCTGAAAGCTTGCATATGTAATATCTTTTTTATGTGTGTTTTCTCCTGCTGCCACTTGGTGAGTAGATATTTTATTTACATTATATTTTCAAAAACGTATTACTTTAATTCGTATATTAGCCTGTGTGTATTGATTATATCTTTGTTTCTAATGTTTTGTTCCCTACACACTTGTGGACACTAATCAGGTGTTTCGTGATAGTGGCCCAGTCAGCTGAAAGCAGATTTGAAATCAACAAATATTAGTAGAACTATTTGTTTTTCAACTTTAAATATGAATTCTTCTGCCAAGAAATCAGGGATGGTTCCATGAGTTTCAGATACAGTATAATACCAACAAATTGAAAAGTGAACCTTGAGGTGTTATAAGTAATGCATCTCACGTTTTCAAACAATGGAAAATCCAGGATGGAATGTAACAATACCAGAGAAGGAAAGTTGCTACTCACCATATAGCAGAGATGCTGAGTCGTGATAAGCACACAAAAAGAGTCACACAATTATAGCTTTCGACCATGAAGGCCTTTGTCAGCAGTAGTTGTGCGCGCGCCCACACGCACACGCAAACGCAACTTGCACACACATCTGCTGTCTCAGAGAGTTGAAACCACACTGGTGTGCAAGTTGGGGGTGCGGTTGCGGGTACGCATGTCTACTGCTGACAAAGACCTTCATGGTCGAAAGTTGTAATTGTGTGAATCTTTTCGTTGCGCTTATCGCGACTCAACATCTCCACTATGTGGTGAGTAGCAACTTTCTTTCTCTGGTATTGTTGCAGCTCACATTTTGCATTTTCACCCTTTTATTGCTTCTGTATTGTTAAATTTAAGACATGCTGACTTAAAATATAAATAATATATCACCACCACCCGTCAATTTCAAGAAAACCATGTGAGGTC
The DNA here is from genome assembly GCF_023898315.1 of Schistocerca nitens. NCBI lineage: Eukaryota > Metazoa > Arthropoda > Insecta > Orthoptera > Acrididae > Schistocerca > Schistocerca nitens. The sequence continues at coordinate 371,402,401 of NC_064618.1, forward strand.
ATATCTCATTGAAATCTCTGAAGTATTTTTGTTTATTCTTCCATAAAGTGGTACCGAGCAAGGTGGCGCAGTGGTTAGCACATTGGACTCGCATTCGATAGGATGACGGTTCAAATCCACATCCGGCCATCCTGATTTAGGCTTTCTGTAATTTCCCTAAATTGCTTCTGGGAAATACCAGGATGATTCCTCTAAAAGGACATGGTAAACTCCCTTCCCTATCCTTCCCTAATCTGATGGGGGGCCAATAACCTCACGTCTACATCTACATCTACATTTTCATTTATACTCCGCAAGCCACCCAGTGGTGTGTGGCGGAGGGCACTTGACATGCCACTGTCATTACCTCCCTTTCCTGTTCCACTCACGTATGGTTCGCGGGAAGAACGACTGCTGGACAGTCTCTGTGCACGCTCGAATTTCTCTAATTTTACATTTGTGATCTCCTCGGGAGGTATAAGTAGGGGGAAGCAATATATTTGGTACCTCATCCAGAAACACACCCCTTAGACGTGGACAGCAAGCTACATTGTGATGCAGAGTGCCTCTCTTGCAGAGTCTGCCACTTGAGTTTGCTAAACATCTCCGTAACGCTATCACGCTTACGAAATAACCCTGTGACGAAACGCGCCGCTCTTCTTTCGATCTTTTCTATCTCCTCTGTCAACCTGACCTGGTATGGATCCCACACTGATGAGCAATACTCAAGTATAGGTCGAATGAGTATTTTGTAAGCCGCCTCCTTTGTTGATGGACTAAATTTTCCAAGGACTTTCCCAATAATCTCAACCTGGCACCCGCCTTACCAACAATTAATTTTGTATGATCATTCCACTTCAAATCATTCCGTACTCATACTCCCAGATATTTTACAGAAGTAACTGCTACCAGTGTTTGTTCCGCTATCATATAATCATACAGTAAAGGATCCTTCTTTCTATGTATTCGCAATACATTACATTTGTCTATGGTAAGGGTCAGTTGCCACTCCCTGCACCAAGTGCCTATCCATTGCAGATCTTCCTGCATTTCGCTGCAATTTTCTAATGCTGCAACTTCTCTGTATATTACAGCATCATCCGCGAAAAGCTGCATGGAACTTCCGACACTATCTACTAGGTCATTTATATATATTGTGAAAAGCAATGGTCCCATAACACTCCCCTGTGGCACGCCAGAGGTTACTTTAATGTCTGTATACGTCTCTTCAATCCAGCCACACAGCTGGTCTGATATTCCGTAGGCTCTTACTTTATCAGGTGACAGTGCGGAACTGTATCGAACGTCTTCCGGAAGTCAAGGAAAATGACATCTACCTGGGAGCCTGTATCTAATATTTTCTGGGTCTCATGAACAAATAAAGCTAGTTGGGTCTCACTCGATTGCTGTTTCTGGAATCCATGTTGATTCCTACAGAAAAGATTCTGGGTTTCCAGAAATGACATGATACGCGAGCAAAAAACATGTTCTAAGATTCTACAACAGATCGATGTCAGACATATAGGCCTATAGTTTTGCGCATCTGCTCGACGACCCTTCTTGAAAACTGGGACTACCTGTGCTCTTTTCCAATCATTTGGAACCTTCTGTTCCTCTAGAGACTTGCGGTACATGGCTGTTAGACATGGCTGTTAGAAGGGGGCAAGTTCTTTCGTGTACTCTGTGTAGAATCAATTTGGTATCCCCTCAGGTCCAGTGGACATTCCTCTGTTGAGTGATTTCAGTTGCTTTTCTATTCCTTGGACACTTATTTCAATGTAAACCATTTTTTCGTTTGTGCGAGATCAACCAGTCAAACAGGGGTATGTCTGCATGTGAATTAGATACCTGAAAAATCTTAAGCTATGAAGGGAACTGACATATAAAACAGATAATAACATTATAAATTGCTGATCCCCAACACAAGATGTATCACCCAGGTCTCATTTATTGGCTATGTGTATCTAAATGGAATTCCCATACAGTGACAGATTACACACAGATTTTAGTTCATGTCAGAGACAACAAGGAACTATATTCGTGTGCTGCTAGTGGTGTAACAGAAATAATAAAATATTTATGTAAGATAAAGGGAAGGCAACCACTCGCCTGTAGTGGACTGATGTATGGAGCGTACACACACATAACAGAAAACAGTACTCGTAGTAGCTTTCCAGCTCCTGCTCTTTTTATAGTGATTTTTGAAGGCAGATATTGTAAAGAAGATGAAAGTGTATACTTATTAAGGAATAAAGAATGAACAGTGAGTTGTAGATAAGTAAAGAAAACTCAGTAAGAAAGATAAAAGGGTACGGGAAGGAAGACAGTTGAATCGGCCTGTAACAATTTTGTTACAACAATTATTTCATAGCTGAGGGGGTCGTTGTGAATGTTAGTAATGGTATCTCTGATCCCATCTGTGTACATGGTGTGTGCAGTGTCATGGTAAGGCAATAATAACGATAATTTTTTGCTATGTATTTTGACAAACGACCAACGTGTAAACCACATTAATTTTGTAAGTTTAGAAAATAAGCAGTGGTGTATGTATGTGTGCTAGCTGTCAAAGATAATCTAGGTAAATAGTAAGAATGTTCATTTACCTTATTTAGCAGTACTCGTTTTACTTGATGTTATAATGAATTTTGTCAGTAATGTGAATAGTATTTAAGTGGTTTGTATTCTTTAATGCCTGGAGATGAACACCAGTGTTTTGCAATGAGTCACAGATAAATTATCATAATTAATAATATATGAACATTGTGACTGATAACAATGGACATGTTGGGGGACCAGAAAGTAATGTCTTTTTACGTTAATTTCAAACAGATAAATAAATAAGTTTTTATTTGTAATCATCCTCATTTATCGACAACTTTTTTCCATCTAGTGTGCAAATTTTCAATGTCCAATCAATACAAACCAAATGGTTTTTGAACAAAATATGTGCAGGTAGCATTTTGGATATCATCAGCATTTTCACATTTTTTTACCACTTAGAAAGTGTTGAAATGATCAGAATAAATGGAAGTCCGATGGTGCAATAATGGACAACCGCAGTGGGTGAGTCAGTGTCGCCCACCCCAATTCATTAACTTTTTCCAGGCTTTGTCTTGCACAATGTGGTCCTGTATTATTGTGTTACAGAATAACGCTGTATCTGTTGGCCATCACTGGGCACTTTTCAATTGAAGAGCATTTTACCCAATCCAGTTGTTAGCAATAAAGATCTCCATTTGAGGGTTCTCCAGGTTTCGGCATTTCAAAATGAAAGAACATGTGAATACTCCACAAAGACACAAAAGTGCCTTGAGAGTCACTACTGTTAGTGATTTGGATTAGAGGGCCCATTTTTCATCTCCAGTGATCAAAAAATGATTCTGTATTGTGCCGTTGAACCAATAAGCTGCATGTGGTAGATTGGTTAGCTTTGTTTGTCTTTACCAATCTGCTGCAAATATTCATGGATACTTAACCAAGGTTGGTTAACTATGTTTGACTGTTCCTTGATTGTCTGACACAGATTTGTTTCCACTTCTGCCCTTAACATGCTTTGTCTAAAGTTATTGGCCTTCCTGATCAACATGATTTGGAAAGATCAGAATTACCAGATTTGAACCTTGAAAACCATCTTTGGCATTTATGAACATCTAATGCACTTTGATAAACAATGCAATTGTTTGTGGTAGCAAATATTGTGCTACTAACCTTGGGAAACTCAAAAAGCATACAGTGCTGCATATGTATGTCTTCTGGTACTTTGTTAGCCATTTCACTTTAAATTTAAGAAAACAATTATTTATTAGTAAACAAGTCACTCTGGCATTAAAATGCCTTCGGCATGACTTTTAAGTGTACAGTGAGCTGGTAGATGATAGATGAATATCAATGTGCACAGAAACGGCATTGCTTTCCAGTCTCCCCTAATAGAACTATTTATTATGAATAAATTTACTCTTTACTTAAGGCATAAAGCAACAAATGTCTAAATAGAAAATTGGTGCTAAATAAATGGGGCAAATGCTTACATATCAAGTGGGCTAGCAAGAATCTTGTCTTGAAACTTTTATGCTGTGGTTTTGTGCATTGTGAATCTGAGTGAAGTAAATTCAGAGACACACATTTTAACAACACCAGTACCAAGTGTAGCTGCTTTTGTGAAACAAAGTAAAAAAAGTAACAGCTGAAAGGTTATTTCATCTTTGGCAGGGGCTTATGAATATAAAAAATGTCAAGTTGCACAAGGGGTCCCCCCCCCCCTCCCCGTGTGTGTGCGTGTGTGCGTGCGTGCGTGCGTGCGCGCGCGCACACAGATATATTTATTAAGTTTGGTCTGATTCTGTGTACCTAAAAATAATGGGAATTCTAATTATGCTGTATTTTCTGTAGGTGAAAAACTGGGTGAAGGAACTGAAGAAGATGCTTGGAAGTGACATATGTTTAATAATTTGTGGAAACAAAATTGATTTGGAGAAACAGAGAACAGTTCCTATTGAAGTTGCTGAAGAGTAAGTTCATTCAGAAAAATTATTTTCCTTGAATAAACTATCAGTCACTAATTCAATAAGTGTCAGATATTCATGCTAAATAACTTTGCTAATACTTGATGTGCACCTTGTAAAATTATTTTGTCCTTTTTTTCTGGCTTGTATACCCATAATTTCACTTCAGATTGATTGGTCTGTAGCTAATATGTGTTACTGGTGCAATGTTTGAAATTTACTTCCCTCTCCACCAAGATGTGGTGACCAGCTGTGTATGTATGCTACCAGTGACATATTAGTGAACATAAACACCATTTGATCTCAGCCTAAACATTTTCATTATTTTTCTTTAATATGCAAGTAATAAATAAGTAGTTAGAAATAGAATCCTATAACCACTGACTGAAATGAGTGTACAACAGTTGCTAACGTTGTTAATCTACTATTATTGATGAAATCATAAGTGAGAGGAGAAGAGCAGAGAGATGTTTTCATGCTTAAATAAAGCTTTTGTGTGTGTGTGTGTGTGTGTGTGTGTGTGTGTGTGTGTGTGTGTGTACTTTATTTGCTACTTGATAAGTGTGTGTTTTTCTTCTGAACAGGTAGTTTCATTGTGACAGTAATTAAATACAGGGTGTTTAATGTATGATGCAAGTGTTGTCTGGCATTACATGAGAACCAATACCCTCTTAGGCTGGCTCCAATCATTGCCTGTTGCTCCAGTCCATACAATGTTTTAACTGAGAATAAGCCAGATGAGTTGGGAATGGTTTCAGAAAGAAGTCCTAAAAATCTTCTGCACCATTCAGCAGTTCAGCCTGGAGTCACAGTACCATCTGCTCACAGAACTGTGCACAAACTCAACCTAAAACCATTACTAAGTAATGGAAGTGCATCACCTGACTGATTCAGATATTGCTTTTTGGCATCAGTACTGAAACATGCTATCGCAGTTTGTACATGGAAAATTGTTCCTAAATATTCTTCCTTTCTAATGAAGCCATTTATCAACTTACATTGTTACAGTGAGAGAAATGAAATGTTATTCTTGGAGTATCTAAAACACAGTAATTGTCTTACTTTAGATTCAAAGTTCCTGCTGGCCTTCCATTTATCTACATGTGTATCCTAAACTAGTTGAAGGCATTTTCACTGCACCCCATAAAATTAGAAGTTCCCCATTATTCTATGGAATATCATAATTCTTTCCAATGAGACATCAAATGCTACAGTAATTAATAACTAAATCAATTAACAGTCTTTGATAAAATTAACTGAATTTTCCCTATGATGTGGTTCTGTCCTGCTGTTACCTGTAATTTCTCCTTTTAAACACACTTAGTGGATTTGACGGCAACACAGTGGGGTTTTCTGTTTATAGATCAGGGCCTTCACAGTGTGATATTTAATAAATTCTAACACATCATTGCTGGCCAATACTTACCTTCTTGATGTGAAATCTGTAGTATTGTTGATGAACACACACAAAAACAAATTGGGAGGAGAGAGGGATAGATCAGGGAAAGTTAACATGGACAGGTCATTCAGACACCAGGCCAAGGACGCAGTTGTAGTGATACCAGTATATCGTACATGTTTGGTTACCTCAAGGAAAATGTTCTGTGTGTGAATGTGGAAAGATTATAAAACTAAAGTGCCATTTGAATCAGTGCAGTACCTGTGAGAATAGGATTGATCATTGTTTTTTGTTAGTGAGAGCTAAATAAGTTGAAAGAAGAATGTTATAGTCTATCAGACAGTCCTCCTCCAGATGTACAGTCTTCTGTTAATGTGCCAGTCTGCTGTTCAATGCCCCTTCTATGACACATAGAATAGGAATCTATTCTATTTCATGTTGTTCTTCCACTACTGATTTTTCCTGTATTTGATATGAGGGTGTGTGATTTCACGACTCGTTTACTTCCCTCATTTATGGATAGAGGAGTGAATAGAATTTATTTGCTAACGTGATTGTATTTGTGGAGACTGCAGCATTAATCCTCATCCTGCCATCCAGATTCACATGTTTCACAAACTTCACTAAAACTGACAAAGCAAGTGCCAGGGTGCCTTTGAAAAGGCACACCAAAGTCTTTTTCCAGTCTCTAATTATCCCATCATGGATTGAACAGTAAACCATAACCTCATCCCTACCCCTCATCCCTACCCCTCATCCCTACCCCCCTCATCCCTGCCCCCCTCATCCCTGCCCCCCCCTCGTCCCTGCCCCCCCTCGTCCCTGCCCCCCCTCGTCCCTGCCCCCCTCGTCCCTGCCCCCCACTCGTCCCTGCCCCCCACTCGTCCCTGCCCCCCCCTCGTCCCTGCCCCCCCTCGTCCCTGCCCCCCACTCGTCCCTGCCCCCCACTCGTCCCTGCCCCCCACTCGTCCCTGCCCCCCACTCGTCCCTGCCCCCCACTCGTCCCTGCCCCCCACTCGTCCCTGCCCCCCACTCGTCCCTGCCCCCCACTCGTCCCTGCCCCCCACTCGTCCCTGCCCCCCACTCGTCCCTGCCCCCCCACTCGTCCCTGCCCCCCCACTCGTCCCTGCCCCCCCCTCGTCCCTGCCCCCCCCCTCGTCGTCCCTGCCCCCCCCCTCGTCGTCCCTGCCCCCCCCCTCGTCGTCCCTGCCCCCCCCTCGTCGTCCCTGCCCCCCCCCCTCGTCGTCCCTGCCCCCCCCCCTCGTCGTCCCTGCCCCCCCCTCGTCGTCCCTGCCCCCCCCCTCGTCGTCCCTGCCCCCCCCCTCGTCGTCCCTGCCCCCGCCCTCGTCGTCCCTGCCCCCGCCCTCGTCGTCCCTGCCCCCGCCCTCGTCGTCCCTGCCCCCGCCCTCGTCGTCCCTGCCCCCGCCCTCGTCGTCCCTGCCCCCGCCCTCGTCGTCCCTGCCCCCGCCCTCGTCGTCCCTGCCCCCGCCCTCGTCGTCCCTGCCCCCGCCCTCGTCGTCCCTGCCCCCGCCCTCGTCGTCCCTGCCCCCGCCCTCGTCGTCCCTGCCCCCGCCCTCGTCGTCCCTGCCCCCGCCCTCGTCGTCCCTGCCCCCGCCCTCGTCGTCCCTGCCCCCGCCCTCGTCGTCCCTGCCCCCGCCCTCGTCGTCCCTGCCCCCGCCCTCGTCGTCCCTGCCCCCGCCCTCGTCGTCCCTGCCCCCGCCCTCGTCGTCCCTGCCCCCGCCCTCGTCGTCCCTGCCCCCGCCCTCGTCGTCCCTGCCCCCGCCCTCGTCGTCCCTGCCCCCGCCCTCGTCGTCCCTGCCCCCGCCCTCGTCGTCCCTGCCCCCGCCCTCGTCGTCCCTGCCCCCGCCCTCGTCGTCCCTGCCCCCGCCCTCGTCGTCCCTGCCCCCGCCCTCGTCGTCCCTGCCCCCGCCCTCGTCGTCCCTGCCCCCGCCCTCGTCGTCCCTGCCCCCGCCCTCGTCGTCCCTGCCCCCGCCCTCGTCGTCCCGCCCCCCATCCTTCTGAATCTGCTTAGTGTATTCATCTCTTGGTCTCCCTCTATGATTTTTACCCTCCACGCTGCCCTCCAATGATAAATTTATGATCCCTTAATGCCTCAGGACATGTCCTACCAACCGATCCCTTCTTCTAGTCAAGTTGTGCCACAAACTTCTCTTCTCCCCAATCCTATCCAATACCTCCTCATTAGTTACGTGATCTACCCATCTAATCTTCAACATTCTTGTGTAGCACCACATTTCGAAAGCTTCTGTTCTCTTTTTGTGTAAACTATTTATCGTCCACGTTTCACTTCCATACAAATACTTTCAGAAACAACTTCCTGACACTTAAATCTATACTCGATGTTAACAAATTTCTCTTCTTCAGAAACGCTTTCCTTGCCATTGCCAGCCTACATTTTATATCCTCTCTACTTCAACCATCATCAGTTATTTTACTCCCTAAATAGCAAAACTCCTTTACTACTTTAAGTGTCTCATTTCCTAATCTAATCCCCTCAGCATCACCCGATTTAATTTGACTACATTCCATTATCCTCGTTTTGCTTTTGTTGATGTTCATCTTATATCCTCCTTTCAAGACACTGTCCATTCCGTTCAACTGCTCTTCCAAGTCCTTTGCTGTCTCTGACAGAATTACAATGTCATCGGCAAACCTCAAAGTTTTTACTTCTTCTCCATGAATTTTAATACCTACTCCGAAATTTTCTTTTGTTTCCTTTACTGCTTGCTCAATATACAGATTGAATAACATCGGGGAGAGGCTACAACCCTGTCTCACTCCTTTCCCAACCACTGCTTCCCTTTCATGCCCCTCGACTCTTATAACTGCCATCTGGTTTCTGTACAAATTGTAAATAGCCTTTCTCTCTCTGTATTTTACCCCTGCCACCTTTAGAATTTGAAAGAGAGTATTCCAGTCAACATTGTTAAAAGCTTTCTCTAAGTCTACAAATGCTAGAAATGTATGTTTGCCTTTCCTTAATCTTTCTTCTAAGATAAGTCGTTTGGTCAGTATTGCCTCACGTGTTCCAACATTTCTACAGAATCCAAACTGATCTTCCCCGAGGTCAGCTTCTACTAGTTTTTCCATTCGTCTGTAAAGAATTCGCATTAATATTTTACAGCCGTGACTTATTAAAATGATAGTTTGGTAATTTTCACATCTGTCAACACCTGCTTTCTTTGGGATTGGAATTATTATATTCTTCTTGAAGTCTGAGGGTATTTCGCCTGTCTCATACATCTTGCTCACCAGATGGTAGAGTTTTGTCAGGACTGGCTCTCCCGGGGCTGTCAGTAGTTCTAATGGAATGTTGTGTACTCCCAGGGCCTTGTTTCGACTCAGGTCTTTCAGTGCTCTGTCAAACTCTTCACACAGTATTGTATCTCCCATTTCATCTTCATCTACATCCTCTTCCATTTCCATAATATTGTCCTCAAGTACATTGCCCTTGTATAGACCCTCTATATACTCCTTCCACCTTTCTGCTTTCCCTTCTTTGCTTAGAACTGGGTTTCCATCTGAGCTCTTGATATTCATACAAGTGGCTCTCTTTTCTCCAAAGGTCTCTTTAATTTTCCTGTAGACTGTATCTATCTTATCCATAGTGAGATAAGCCTCTACATCCTTACATTTGTCCTCTAGCCATGCTTGCTTAGCCATTTTGCACTTCCTGTCAATCTCATTTTTGAGACGTTTGTATTCCTTTTTGCCTGCTTCATTTACTGCATTTTTATATTTTCTCCTTTCATCAATTAAATTCAATATTTCTTCTGTTACCCAAGTATTTCTACTAGCCCTCGTCTTTTTACCTACTTGATCCTCTGCTGCCTTCACTACTTCAACCCTCGGAGCTACCCATTCGTCTTCTACTGTATTTCTTCTCCCCCTTCCTGTCAATTGTTCCCTTATGCTCTCCCTGAAACTCTGTACAACCTCTGGTTTAGTCAGTTTATCCAGGTCCCATCTCCATAGATTCCCACCTTTTTGCAATTTCTTCAGTTTTAATCTACAGTTCATAACCAATAGACTGTGGTCACAGTCCACATCTGCCCCTGGAAATGTCCTACAATTTAAAACCTGATTCCTAAATCTCTGTCTTACCATTATATAATCTATCTGATACCTTTTAGTATCTCCAGGATTCTTCCATGTATACAACCTTCTTTTATGATTCTTGAACCAAGTGTTAGCTATGATTAAGTTATGCTCTGTGCAAAATTCTAACAGACAGCTTCCTCTTTCATTTCTTATCCCCAATCCAGATTCACGTACCATGTTTCCTTCTCTCCCTTTTCCTACTGTCGAATTCCAGTCACACATGACTATTAAATTTTCGTCTCCCTTCACTACCTGAATAATTTCTTTTATCTCATCATACATTTCTTCAATTTCTTCGTCATCTGCAGAGCTATTTGGCTGACATTCCACGCTCCGATCCGTAGAATGCCAGTTTTCTTTCTCCTGATAACGATTTCCTCTTGAGTAGTCCCCGCCCGGAGATCCGAATGGGGGACTATTTTACCTCCGGAATATTTTGCCCAAGAGGACGCCATCATCATTTAACCATACAGTAAAGCTTCATGCCCTCTGGAAAAATTATGGCTGTAGTTTCCCCTTGCTTTCAGCGGTTCGCAGTACCACAACAGCAAGGCCGTTTTGCTTAATGTTACAAGGCCAGATCAGTCAATCATCCAGATTGCATCTGCATGTAGATTCAATATAATTTTTGTAGGACAATCTCGGTGTCTACTCTGCTCCGATAGAATGGATGCAGCCAGTCAAGTAATGTGAGAGTGCAGCTTCATCAGATTACAAGCCTACCTTGCACAGTATCACTTTTTATATTAAATCCTTATCTTATTATAAATATGACCCAATATATCATCTGCTTGCTGTTATGGCAACACCTGTGCCTAAAACAGAAACGTTACCTCATAAGCGTATATTGTTGTCATTTGCTTTGTGAACAAACTATGCCGTAATTTACACAAGAACATGCTAAATTTAGGAAAAATCAAAACTCTTTCTGGTATCATCACCCTAATTTGTTCATATTAAGAGCCTCTTTTTCCCTTTTTTTCACCAGCAAAGTAGTTTGCAGTCTTATGTTCTTATCGTATTTCTTGTGTAAGCTGCTTTATTATGTTGCCTAACTATGGAATATATGAAGTTTTATTCAATATAATTAGCACACACCTTTTCAGTGCAAATGTAGATGTGTCTTCAGGGATGTTCTACTGTTCAGTATTATGAATAATATGAATGCTGTAACTGTTGAACCAAATTTGAGTATTAATGTAGCAATCTTAGATTACCTCAGATGATCCTACCACTGAATGGTGCATCTTGAATCATCTGATTCTGATTGTAAAATGTGGTATGCATTTACATCTGTGTGTCATGTAATCGAGAACTACTTCAAAGTTCCACTCGCCCCTTGCCTTTTCCTCCTCATATACCGTAATAGTAATTTAACCATATTTGTTTGACTTCACTGATACATAATCTCTGCAATGTATTGTAACTTTAATGATGATTTTAGACCATGTTTGACAAGTTTATGGAATGAAATGATAAGCAAATCTTGTTCTTTGTGATGGCATTATAAGGCCACACATTTTCCTGGCCACTACTGAGGAATTCACAGCAGTTGACTAGCATCTTTCATTACACACAGTAAAGTGCCATTTTATATCTTCTGGCCATTAGAAGAAAGTCTTTGGAGAATTATAAGGTTGTGAGAGATGCTTTGCAGCTTGACAAAGAGCACAGTACGGAACATGCTGAGACACACAGTCTAATTAAACAGTGGACCAAACACACACACACACACACACACACACACACACACACACACACACACACACTTCTATTGAAATGCATACAAGTTTAAATTTGACATTGTCTTTCAGTGAAATGCATTTAGTGTATAGCATAAAGAACTGATCACTTATTGAAGGCATAGGTCCCGAGTTCAAGTCTCGGTCTGGCACACAGTTTTTATCTGCCAGGAAGTTTCATATCAGTGCACACTCTGCTGCAGAGTGAAAATCTCATTCTTAATACAAACACAGTTTGAGTGTATACAGTTTTAAGATATCAGCATTTTAAAAAGAATTGCAAAACAAACTGCTGGCTGCCAATTATGCAGTGTGCGATATATACATTATTGCTGTTTTGAATGCATTATACCAAAGGCATGTCATACTTGTCAGTGTACTTCACTTACAAGGAATCCATATGTCATAGTGCAGCATTCTGCATCAAGACAATTTAAAACGGACATGACTTTGCTTCATTGCCAGGATATATTTATACCCTTTTTGCACATTAAGATCTGTTTAATTCAGATGTACAGCACTGTATGAACTTCGTGCTGTAATTTATTTTAGGAATATGTGTAATCAGTACAGGAGACTGAATACAAAAAAGTTAATGAATAGATGTTTGTAGCACTGAGAAATTATTGCTTATGATTAGTTCAGAATTTGTTTACCAAATGAATTAAAAATGGATTACAGTACTGGGCAAGATCATAAGATATTTAAAAAATGTAGTGTCACAGCTCATAAATATTTGAAGAACATCATTATTTACCACCAATAGCTGCAGTAAAATTTCTTTATTGGAAAACCAATTTTGGTTCACAAATCATCATCAAGTTTATAAGATATTTATGCTATCCTATCAGGCCACTGATTTTATATTGTTTAGTTTGATGTTGTAAATATTTCATGAACCTGATGATGGTCCATGGACTGAAACTGGTTGTCAATAAAGAAATTATACAGCAGCTCTTGGCAGTAAATCTTGAAGTTCTGCATGCAGTATTGTTTCTGTGTCCTTATTCCCAATATTCTGCAGAAAGTATTGCACATTTAGTGATTAAAAAGGTCCAGGACCTTGTGTCGAAAGAATAAGAAAAAAGTAACCCTGCAAATTCTGTGAAGCAAATTAGCCGATGCACTTCAGTTACTATCCTCTCTAGTTGGTTGGACATTCAATGAGAGAAGTAATGGGTAAAAGTGAAGAAAATGATTGTGGAAGAAAAATAAGCTGACAGCTGTTAAAAGTTCTCAGGTATTGGTAGCACATAGTTCTTGCAAGAGTCTTCCCACTCAGAGTTCAACCTCCTTGCTGGTGCCTCCATCTGAGAACTGGTTGCACACTTGCCAGTCCAAATGTTGGATTCGAAGATTCTGGGAAAAATATTGTGGTGGCAGTAATCAACTTTCAACATCGTTGATAACAGCTGTTAAAGCATATATTCTTAAGCTGACTGCCCATAGTTCTAATGCTTTTGCTTTACTTAGGTGTTTTACTCGTATTCGTCTTTCAGTGTCTTAATGCATCTAGTAGCACCTATACTGTTTAGTAAACTTTTTATCAACCAGCCAATAACAAGCAGAAAAGGAGTGGAAGTACAATATTTGGACTAGTAAGACTGGTTTTAGAAAGTTGGTATGGATGTTCAAATTGTTTTGTATTTGTGTATGATCACATTTCTCACCTATTTTGTGATGCAGAAAAAGTGAAAGCACTTAATTTAATGAGTACCAGGTTGATATAATTTTTACAGAGTATGAAACTTGTAAGTCATATTGTACAATTTATGTGTAACAGTTATTTTAATTATGTGTTAATGTTAAGGAATTTTGTGGAGGAATAATAGTGATAAAAGAAATTTTGTTTACGAGCTTCCCATGAAATAAATTATTATTCAATTTATAATACTGAAATTATGATGATGCTAACAAAAATATTACATTGCATTAACAAAAATGACTGATATTGTGGTTTCTATAAAGAATATAGTGAAACAGAAAACTCATATTTCAACTATGTAAGCCATTGTGGGAATCAATGTCAGATAAGAAAATTTTAGTTTAAATATTGTAGGAAAGTTCTGGTAAAATTTAAACACTTTTGGATTGAAGGAGATCACGCGCCAAGAAGCAAAAATGTCGAGTCATTGGTAGGCATACACAAAAGGAAAGAAAACTTGATAGGTTTCAGAGTAATCCTTTTTTGAGCTAGAGTATAATACTCGTGGAACAGAACACGTACATGCCCATGCCCTTACACGGTGTCATCTGGATGAACATTGTGAGTGGTGCATTTCAGCAGATGGACTAGGTCTTTATGTTGGTATGACTACCAACCAGCTGTCTACCAAAATAAATGACCACTGTCAAACTGTTGCCAAGAACAAAGTTGACCACATGGTGGCACAACATGTAGCTGAGCACAACATGCTCAATTGCAGTAGCTGTTTCACAACATGGGCCATCAGGATCCTTCACTCCACCACCAGCTTCTCTGAACTACACAGATGGAAGTCAGTCCTGCAATACATCCTTTGCTCTCATAATCGCCATGGCCACATTCTCTGGTAACTAGCTGTCCCTACACCCTCCACTGTATAGTTTACTCATCCTCTGCCCTGTCAGCCACTCCCAATTCATGCCCCATGTGACATTCAGTGTTTCCCACTCTCTGGCTCTGACAACCATGCATCATATGCCTAATCCTTGTACCTGCCACTCCTCCCTCCTGCATTCCCTGGTGGCATACCAGTTGCCTCCCTCCGAGCCACTAACAGCTAATCCTAAATCACTCTTCCTACCTCCCACCTCAACCTCTACTCACCTTACCGGGCACTATCTCAACCACAACCTAGTTCACCTGCCAAAATGCAGAACTGGCACTGTTTGTCCATCCTGCACCATGTAGGGTCACAGGTGTGTGTGTGTGTGTGTGTGTGTGTGTGTGTGTGTGTGTTCAAAGGAGGAGTGCTCCAAAAGCTAGCAATTAGAAAATTCTAGTTTCGTATTCATGTTTAGCTAAGCCTCAGAGCATTTATTGGGAAACTTAAAAATGTGGGATTCCTTCCAATTTTTATCATAAGTGACGTTATTGTCAAGAAATTAGTTTCTCCTTCTCCATGATGCTGTTACCCCACGTTCTGTTGCTGTTTGCTTTTATCTTGCTTAAGCACTCATGCTGTGCAGAACTTGTGGACAGCAATGTAGCTAGGTAGTTTGGCAACCAGTGTGCAGTTTTAACTTGTCTCAATCCCACTCCATCCCTCCCAACTCCAAAAACACACATGGTTTTTTGGGGAAGCAATTTTTGATACAAACAGTTAAATAAGTAAAATATGTTAACCATTTCATACACAGTTTTTATGTTTTGAAACAAGTGATGTGTTTTTTATAAATAAAACAATTTGATTGTTAATGGAGCAGTAAAATAATGAAAGATCTTTTTATTGATAGGTGATTCCAACATATGGCTTTAATATTTCTTCTTCTAATCTTTTTTGCTGAAAATATTGAAATTGTCATCAAAATCGATAACTTTAGGTACATTATAGTTGATTGTCAAACTAATTGTGGTTGATTCACATGATCAGAAGATATTTTTTTGTACACTGTTGTGGAAAACTTAAGGAAGAAAGTAACTTCTGCATGATGTCACTGACAAGTACTGTAATTGAATGAAACTTGGACCATTCACAGAAAGAACTGATACAGTATAATACAGAAGGTAACTGAAGGAAATACATGAGATGAACAGAATGGAACGTTCATTCAGAGACAGTTATTACACATGTCACCCAATTCATCATGGTCCACTGGACTTTACAAAAGCAGGACATGGTTCTTAATAGGATGTGTGTTCACCATGGACAGCAGTGCATGCTCTGCAGTGTGCTCCCATGCTAGCCACAAGGTTAGTAAACAGCCCTTTCGGTAGGGCATTCCATTGCCTCACCAGCTCGTTGATAACTGATGGACAGTCATTGGTGGATGTAGACGTGTTACTATGTGTCTCCCCACAGTGTCACAATAATGTTGATTGGTGAGTGTACAAAGATTTGGTCAGTCAGTGCATGCAGCACTATTAACTCCTCGCACTATAACCCCGAGCAACAAAACTAACATGTTTGACAGTGCTTCTGGGTGCATTACGTGTTCCCATCTGTCATTTTATAAGTGTGTGTTCAGTGTGGCCACATACCACAAAATAATAACAGCACAAAAATCTGCACAGCACAGTCAAATCATAAAAACAGTTTAGTGATGTGAGAACAGTTGTTGTTTTCACATTATTTTAGCAGTAAAATGTGCTTCTGCACACACATGGGCTAGGCCCAGTCAATAAGCTCTCTAGTTGTTTGCCCACTCCCGTAAATGTCAAGAATGAAGCAATGTAAGATAAATTTTTTACAATTTGTGCCATAGAATGCAGTAAGTTTTGTCATTCTCGCAGATCTAGTACCCCTTGTGGACCACTCTTGTTGATTGTTGACAGTAAGAACCAATATACAAGTCAGTTAACATGAGAAGTCAAAAGAGCAAAGCATTTTCCATAGTCTAAAGAGGTCCTTTCTTTAAGTTACAGATAGATTTCTGCTACTGTCCAGTTCTGAGTATATAAGACCGCTTATGCTATGTACTTCAGTCAGTATGAAATTTTTATATTTACACCCTTTTCCAATGTACAGTACTTAGACTTGTATAGTTGTGACTGGAGGGGTACAGTCACAGTTCTGTGTGTGCATATATATTTTGTCATTAAACTGAAATATAAGGGGGTTGTATCACGGTGGTAAGTCCTTGTGTAACAGGATGAGACTTATTAGATGAGAAGAAACAAGTGAAACGCATATTTTTTTACTGCAGAAGCTGTAAAATAACATTCAGTGCCATTCTTGGTTGAAAAGAACTTGTTTTTTTTTTTTTTTTTTACATCTGTTCATAAGAAAAATGCACCGTTTTGTAAAGGCCAATGCACCTTTTGCTAATCTATTTTGAAGTTTGAATCATGATGATGATTGCCTAATTGATTTCAGGTATGCACAGTCAGTTGGAGCAAAACATTTCAGTACATCAGCAAAACTGAATCGAGGAATCGAAGAAATGTTTTTGGACTTAAGTCAGCGAATGATGGAACGTGCTAATGAACAGGACATACAGAAAGCAGGCTCATTGGGACGTTCTGGCAGTGTGCGCCGAAATGTGGTTGTTGTGGATGATGAAGAAGTGGAGCAGACTAAGTCAGGCTGTTGTGGTGGAAGTACTGCAGTTTCTTAGGTTGTCTAATGTGCTCATTTACATGATACATGCCTTAAATGCATTTGATTGTGTAACTGTTTGTTCCTGTATAACATGTGTGAGTGTAAAGTTCCACGACTGGAAGTGGAATAGTTGCTTGTATGTAAAATGTAAAAATTGTTAATCTACACTGGACAAGTCACCTTACCTTTATGAAAGGGCTGATAAAGATGTACACACATTTGTGCTTAGTACACATTGTGCTTTGTACACATTGTATATCACTTATATGTATGAAGTGTAAATCATAATTTCTTTCAAATTTTAGTCCCTTGTGTTAACTACTGTTGTCATTGAATTCAGATTTGTCTCAAGATTAAAGAAGATTATTATATTTAATATGATCTCTAGTACCAAACTATTCTGCAACAGATAACTATACTCAAAAAAAATTATTGAAGGCAGTCTATTTGTGAGTGTGTGTTTCTAGGTAAACATATTCTTTTTTCAGCCAACATCCATGAAATAATGTGTATAACAGTTAACATACAAGAGAGTGTGGAAAAGGTATGTGATCCTTTCTTGCCCTAATAGTGATCAGTGTAACAACTATAGTGTACTATGACAGACATGAATCTTTTGAAATTTATTTATTAACTTCCATATTGTGAAAAATGCCTAAAAATTAAAAGTTAAGAGAAGGTATAAGCATAGGTGAGAAACAGATGACGAATAAAAGAACTATAGAACCAGGTGGTAAGCATCGCAAAAGCTATATACAGGTGATCTGTGAAGGAAAGGAAGATCTTAAAGGTAAAAATATAGATGAAATTGGCAAGAGCAATGTAAGTGTTGCAGACAAGGAATTTTACTGAATAATTTGAAGCAAATTCTAATAACATAAGCAAAGAAATGCTACCATTATGGTATTCTCCAACAAAGTGGAAAAAAGAATCAGAAGATTCCAGACAGCACTGATTATGCTGCTGGAGATGTAAGATTCCATTTCACATCCTGAATTGATACATTACAGTCTATCCTTTTTGTGTGGTGCTCCCTGTTTTCAAATTCAGGAGCATACACACACTTTTTTATGCTAATGTAATGATTTCATTAGTGAAAACATGAGTGATGTCTTTAAGGAAAAAGTAAGTTCCTCTTCTCATTATTAACATATGCAGCATGTATGTCAAAAGGGAAAAACCTGGATGGGGCTTAGATCTGTGAAATGAGAACAGCACGGTAATAGTTGAAAGACAATGACAAACTGGTATGACAGAAGTAATGAATGTAAAGACCTGGTGAAATAAAATAAAATAATGTAATTGTAGAGTCGAAGGTACAAGCAGCCAGAAGAAATTATCGGGAGGAATGGTATAGGAAGAGAAGAGAGGCTGTAGTTCACAAGTGCAAGAAAAAGTGGTTAATGTTGTAGGACTGACTATTTCTGGCATGGCCTCCGTTGTTGAAAAACTTGAATTCCTTAGAGTGAGACATACAGACACTGTATCACAAAGTTGAGAGCGAATGCTTACATCAATGTGGTGCACAATTTTTCCATGATTGTGGGTGAGTTTAGAGAGTGCGTGCATTTGTAAATATATTCTGTATTTGCAGAAAGTTTTAGTTGACGCTCATTATCCTGCCAACAGGCCTTAACTAGCCTTCATAGTAACTGACTACTGATTGCTGTTCTCTTGAATTCAAATTCCTTGTTTAATGCCAATTTTGCATTTTGCATTTGTTTAATGCCATTTTGCATAAGTTGCGATGTTTCCCCAATTTATGTGACAGATATCTGTCAAAAACACTTCTTGTCACTACTTTCTCTCATATTCCTTTCTGTCAGTTATGTGCTTTGATGAGAGAGAAATCGTTTGTATTTAAAATAAGAAAAAAGAATTTAACTCTCATAATGGGTCCAATGAAGTACATATGTTAGCAGTCAAAGAACAGATTGTGTGCATGTGCTCTGATGGAGACTTCTTAATTTTGAATTAATAATTAATGACTAAAAATGTCGTTCAATACATGAAGGGTTAGTACTAAATTGCACCTAACTTAGTACAAAAACCTTTTTAATGTATTTCACTAAACAGTACGAGGCATTTCTTAGTCAAATACTGAAAGTGGCTTTGGAGGCAATATAATATCAAAACTCCCTTCCACGTTATGAAATAAAGCATAATGTGAAGTATCAAGAACAGTAAAACAGAGAAAGCCATTTGGATAGTAATTAAATGATTCAAGTAGTGTTATTTGTGAGAGTTGTTACTTATTTTCTTAAATTATGTTAACTGATTAATTGGTATGTCCTGCTATAGTTTTATGATCAGTTTTCTTGCAAAAGTATCTAAACATGAATTGGTCTCCTTGGCATTATCAGGGTTGGTTTACCTATTATTACTGTTTTATATATCTGTTATTGTTGAGAGACTTTTTTTCTTAAATAAAAATAAACACTAACATCTTCAAATACTCGCTGCAGAACACTAGGCCGTACAACAGTGAGAGAATGTCAACAAAGGCAGCTTGTTGTTATCAGGAAAAGACCTTTATTGTTAGACTTGCAAAAATGTTTTTCACTGACACTCAGCATTATTGCATAGGTGCACAAATCCCATTATAGTTTCATGAATGTAAGAAACTTTTTACATAGTATTTACCGCATTTTTATTTTATGTTTGCGTAAGTGCTCAGAAACAAAACGTGCCATTTAGCGAAGTACAACCTTTAATTTGTGCTTTGAATGCATCAGCTATTAAAAATAAAAAAATCCAAAGTGTTTGATTATAATTTTTACTGTGACATTAATGAAAAAAAAAATTATGACTTCAACCAGAGGATGCACAAAATTTGATTTAACAATTTGCCTTCATCAGCGGTCTATCTCTTTACTGAAGAATTCCAACAGTTATACAAAAGATGGACAATTATTTGAAATGTATTGTTTTGCAAAAAGCTATCCCTTTCCTGGAATGAGAAATCTGGGTATTGAAGGGTTCACTTTAAATTAAGAAGTCAGTCGTTCCCAGTTTCCTTTTGTCTAATATATGAATAGTTGATTTTTTTCCCACTACAGCACCACTACATTTAACATATGAGAAATTTGAATGTCAACTCTGCTCCATTGTGTAATTTCTGTTTTTGATAATCCTTTATCCATAAACAAGGAACTGCAAATTTTGACAATTCGAGGGTTTACTTTCTCATCAACACTCTAAAATGCACTTTGAAATGCATGGGAACACCATACCAGCTGTTGGTGCTACATGTTACAATTTCCTCTCGTTCCATTCACACATAGAGTCTGGGAAGAATAACTGTATAAATACTTCTGTTTGTGTGTTGTAATTAATCTAATCTTGCCTTCACAGTCTCTATTGGAGTGTGGAGGGTTATAGTATATTCCTAGATTCCTCACTTAAATCTGGTTCTTCTAATCTTGTAAGTAGACCACAGGAAAGTTGACATCTGTCTTAGTGTCTGCCAGTTCAGGTTTTCTTCTACAGAATTTCTGGACATGCTTTCAGGCATCAGACAAACATTTGACCGTTTGTGTTGTTCTACCTTGAATATCATCAATTAGTCTTATATGATACGGGTCCCACACACTGGAACAATATTTTGTGATGGATTAGCAATCTCCTTTGTTGACTGATTGATTCATTGGTAGGATAACAGGAAAAATGAATGACTAATCTGCCTCCTGCTTTACCTATGGCAGCCTAAGTGATCATTCCATTTAATATCCTCACAAATTCCTGCACCCATGTATTTGTACAAATTGACTAATTCCAGTTGTGACTCGTTGCTATTGTAGTCATAGGCTGCTATGTTTTTTTGCATTTTGTGGTGTCCACAGATTTATATTTCTGAATAGATGAAGCAAGTTGTCACTCTTTGTACCATGTGTGAAGATCCATACAAATGTTTGTGCAGCTTTTCTCATCCGGTAATTCATTACATCATCTGAAAAAAGCCAGAGGGTACTATTATCAACAACATCTACCAGATCAGTAAAATAAAACATGACGGCAAAGATCTGAACAATTTTTTTTGGGGCAGTCCAGTCACAAATTTTGTTTAATACTCTATATGATCATACTTTAGATTAGTAGTGTAGATATGGTATTGAGACAATATTGGAACTCAATAAATACTGTATCTGTCTAATTGATTTGATTGACATGTTTCAGAAAGTGCAGATAGGGTTTCATATGACCCTCGATTTTTGGGCTTGTTCATTGTTGACATGGAGAAAGTTATTTTATTCAAAATACTTCATTTATGCTACTGAAGGTATCTTTGTGCATTACTTCTTTTCTCATAGGCAGGTACAGGGTGTGCTTTCTTCCAACTTTGACACAGGTTTTTGTTTGAGGGACCTGCAGTGTGTTGTATTTAAAAAAAGGTGCCAGTTCAGCTGCAAGTTCTATATAGTATTTGATAAGGGTTATTTTCAGGCTCTGGAGCATTAGTCTGTTAACTAGTTACATGTTCCATAAATCATTTGAATGATTCTCTTATCAAAATGATGTAGACCAAATCAGTTTTCAGGATATTTATAGATGATTAGTGTTAACATTAACGAACACATTCATTTTTGTTGCTCCTATTTGTACAACGAAACTTAGTTACATATATATGCTACCAGCTTTAAATAAAAATTCTTCCATGGAATAGGAGTAGTTATTCAGGAGAAATGACTTAAGATTAGACTTAAAATTTGCTTTTCTGCCTGTGACCCATGTTTCTGGGCAAATCATCAAAGAATTTTGTTGCTGCATATTGAACTCCTTTCTGAGTCACTGACAGCATTAATAATGGTCTCACAGTGATATCAGTTAATACAATCTTCTCAGGTTTCTGCTAACCGTTACATTGGACATGGCCCCAGTTAAACCGTCACTTTTGTCATTACACCAATGACACTTGTATTTTCTGGCCCCATGGACTGTGAGAATTCTAAGAACACCTGAGCAACATTCACGACCTCATTAGGTTTGTTATGGAAATAGAAATGATGTATTACCCTACCTTGACTTCTTCGTTCACTGGAAAACCAATGGGAACCCCAGCCACAGTGTCTACAGGGAACCTACACACGTATCAGTATCTCTACGCTCTTGGCCACCGCCATCCACCACAAAAACGTTGCACTTTGAACACCTTTGTTCATCATGCTAAAGTCATCTTAGATGCTGAAAACCTGCCACAAGAACTAAGCCACCAATGAAAAGTCTTCTGGGAAAATGACTACAATCACGGCAAGGTATCACAGGCTATTTCTGGTAAGATGCACAACAAACTGCCATTGAAGAAGACAGCAAGAAACTTGCATTTTTGCCTTGCTGTGGCCTGGTCTTGGGAAAGATTAGCTAGCTCCTGAAGAGAGAGAACATTTCAGCAGTGTTCAGGCCTTCAGCAAGTTCTCGGTTCTTTCATGATAATGGGCATGGTGCACAAACACAGGGCCTCGAGATATTGCAACCCATTCTTCCTTCCCTGACTGCATTTCCTTCACCGTGCACCACACTCCCCATCCTCGCTCCTTCTCCGCTGCCCTCTCCTTCCCCTCTTTTGGTGTTCTGATTTATGTTGGCCTGACTAGCCATCTTGTTCCCTGTATTGCTTGCAATTTTGTTCCTCTTGGCTGTTCTTGCATCCTTTTTGGCATTTTGCTCCCCACTTGGGGTTTGACCTCCACTTCTAAATTTTCTGTTTTTAGCCATTTGGGGAAAAACTCCCTCCCTAGCATCTACAGCATGGACATTCCTGTCCTCCCCTTTCTTCCCCGCTTCCTTCCCCACTGTAACTGTCACGAGCACATGTAGCCAGTCAGAGTGGTGGGGCTGTTATATACCCATCTGGTAGTGTGTCCCCTGACAACACAGGCATCATACTACTGATACCTGAGCTGTTACCTCCCCATGAATGCCAAGGAGTGCAAAGAGTGGTTACTTGTTATTCCAAAGCATCGGAACTCCCAGCAATGGCCACTGTGCCAGGCAGCCCTTGCTATTGTTGATTGGTGCCCGTGGGGAGAGCCCCTGATCGGAGTGGGCAATATAAGTGCAGATGCTTGGTGCATGAAGCATCAAGATGCAAAAATCTGGCTGTTCTCAAAATGCCATCTCTCAAAGTGGTAAATGTTCATTGAATGCTGCTTCGTATGAACCTGCAGCCTTTCTTTCCCTGGCTACACATATGGAGGAGGGCCACGCTCGCCGTCTTGGGATTAAACACTTTCCCCACTACCTGGTCTGTACTAGAACGAATGGGAACACATTCTCTGCCACAAAGCCATTGTTTTTTGTGGAGACTATCAAAGATAAGTTTGGCAAAGTGGAGTCTCTCAGTAAAATGCAGTTGGGCTCCTTGTTGATCAGGTCCAGGGAGTGATTTTTCATCGGGAACTCATCCTGGAAACCGATGCGGAACTAAGGGGTTCTGGAGCGACAAGGCATTCCCGTGTTCGATGTATGCAGAAGGATCATCAACCACACTGATACCAGTGCCTTTATTCTGGCTTTTGAGGGGATAACTTTCCAGAGGTGGTCAAGGTCATGTGTTAGCACTGTGACGTGAAGCCATACGTCCCGCCTCCCATGAGGTGCTTTGGGTGCTTGTGTTTTGAGCATATGTCTCCCCACTGTACAGCAGACCCTCTGTATGGTGACTGTGGACAACCACTCCTGTCTTGACCGCCACTCTCCAAGCTCACCAGATTGCCCACATTACAAGAGAGAAAAGAAGATCCATGAGTAAAAGTCCTTGGATTGCCTATCTTATGCTGAGGCTTGCCAAAAATATGACAGACTCCATCCAGTATCACTTTCTTCAACTTTTGCCTATGTTACATCCTTTCCCCCTCCTCACTCTTCCTTACTCCAGACACACCCCCACTCCCCTCCCCATCCCCTGCATTTCCCACACACTCCCCTCAGGGTGCCGCTTCTCATCCCTTGTTCCCCCGGAGGTGCCATCTCTCTCCCCTCACAACCTGAGTCTGACATCTTACTTATGGATGTCACCCCATCCTTGTCAGTGATGACCACTGATGGAGTGACATGACCTCCCTTCAGCTTCTTTATGTCTAACCTCGACTCTCGGCACTTGCTAATCCTGTGGAACTGCAATTGATATTGTTGTCACCTACCGGAAATGTAACACCTTGTTACCTCTTATTCTACATTCTGTCTTGCTCTTCAACAAACAGCCGGCTGCGGTGGTCTAGCAGTTCTAGGCGCTCAGTCCAGAGCCGCGCGACTGCTACGGTCGCAGGTTCGAATCCTGCCTCGGGCATGGATGTGTGTGATGTCCTTAGGTTAGTTAGGTTTAAGTAGTTCTAAGTTCTAGGGGACTGATGACCATAGATGTTAAGTCCCATAGTGCTCAGAGCCATTTTCTTCAAGAAACATACTTTCATGATGACCACTCTCCCATGTTTCATGGTTATTGGGCATTCTGTCGGAACCATGCGGGCCCTGGGATAGAATGTGGAGAAGCCGGCACTTTGGTTCACACCTATGTCATTAGTGACTGAACCCTCTTCATACCAAACTGGAAGCAATAGTGGTATAAATGCGAACAATCTTAGCCATCACCATTTGCAATGTCTACCTCCCTACAGGTAGGCCACATCCTTATGTTGAACTGCTTACCTTAAACAGCAGCTCCCACCCCCCCACATCTCCTCCTTGGAGACTTCAGTGCACACCAACCCCCCTGGTGGAGTGCCACTTCGATGGGTAGGAGTCTTCTAATTGACCAAATTATTACAGACTTTGATTTGTGTCTGCTCAATGATGGTTCTTCTACCCTCATCAGTGCCACTCATGGCCCCTTTTCTGCTATCGATCTCATGATGTCCTCACCTACTCTCGTGGTTCCTGTACAGTTGTCACCCCATGATGATCTTTGGACAGTGACTACTATCTGGCGAGTCTATGATTACCCTGCAGCCACCAGGCAGACTGTTCCCCATGCTGGCCATTCCGCAGAGCCAATTGGCGTCTCCTGTGCACTTTAACATCTCTCTCTCAGATTGCATTGATGCGGTCATGCAGGACATCTCTGATACTGTCCTTCATGCCACTGGCACTGCTATAACCCTTTCCACAGGTCCCCCTCATCATCAATCAGTACCATGATGGACAATGGACATCGCAGTCACTATTGAGGACCACTGATGGGTGCTGCAACGATTTAAATGACATTCTCCACACATCTACCTTATTCCTTTTAAATATATCAGTGCTATGGCCCACTACTTTATTAAACAGAGAAAAAAGGAATGATGGGGCACTGTGTTCCGTCCCTGAGGATGTATGCCTCTTTGTTGCAGGTTTGGTCCAAGCTTCGTAACCTTCTGGGCCGCCAACGACAATCTCCTGTCCAGGGTCTTACAGGACTGATCCATCGGTCCTTCCAGAACACCTCGTGACACACTTTGCAACAGCATCGGCATCTTCTTCCTATCCTGCTACCTTTATAACCAACAGAAATGAGTTGAAAAAAACCCCTCTGTTTCAACCTAAACTAAGCTGAAGAATATAAGGAACCCTTCACTGAATGGAAATTCATGCAGGTTCTTACCACCTCACATGACAGCCCCAGTCTCGGATTCCATCCACAACCAGATGATCCAACAGTTAAACAGTTGGACATTATCCAGAGGTAACATGTACTCAGGGCCTTCAACTGCATTTGGCTCACAGATGCCTCCCCTTACTATAGTAAAACAGCATAGTTATCCCTGTCCATAAGTAGCATAACTGACACTCCTCTTCTGTCAAGTTTGAATAAAGCTCCTCCAGGATTCCCAAATACATGTCACTTTTCATTGTTGTCCCAAAAAATATCGGCCTCATAACACATGTGGCAGAAATGGCTTACCAATCTTCTCGTCATGCAAACATACCTCGTGTATCGTGTGTGGATTTTATGTTTACCAGTTCCAGTTGTTTTTGGTATTTATGTACCCAGGCAGGTGGAACCATGCCTCATAACTCACAATGAGTCTTAGTGGGTCCAAGACTCCACTAGCAACATTTCTCAACAGCCATGAACAGAAAAGCACACTCTTCTGCAGGTCAGGCTCCTCCGGTTATTGCACAACACTTATCTGATACGGTTTAACTTCACAAACACAGCTTCAACCTCTCTCTCTCTCTCTCTCTCTCTCTCTCTCTCTCTCTCTCTCTCTCACACACACACACACACACACACACACACACACACACACTCGGATCTGTTGACTCAAT
The DNA here is from genome assembly GCF_023898315.1 of Schistocerca nitens. Lineage (NCBI taxonomy): Eukaryota > Metazoa > Arthropoda > Insecta > Orthoptera > Acrididae > Schistocerca > Schistocerca nitens. The sequence goes on from NC_064618.1 coordinate 371,428,634, forward strand.
TTTTGTCATTATCTCCTGGCACCTCGCTCTTTAATTTAGGTGTGCAACAAGTGATGGCCTGTTCCTGGGAGCATTTTGAGCTGATCCTGTGTGCCACAATTTTTCAATCAATTCCTGTATGATGCTTTTTGCTGGCACAGAATGTCCTGTAAATTTCTTCTGAAACAAATTCTTTGTGTTTACGAAAGGTCCAGTGTGAAAGAACACTTCAACAGTGTCAACATGCTCGAGTAACGAATAAGGCATTATCACATTCTGTCGCTAACCTCACTTCATACAGTGTGTCCTTTTTCTCAGTTGCTTTTGACAAGTTTCACCGGATGTGGCTGCAGCTGCCTTACTTAAGAAAGTTCCATGCAATGTTGGTACATCAGTGGAAATAGTTAGTTCATGCACAACTGTTTGGAAGATATCTCGTTTTCCATTATTACTGACATGCACACATACTGCAACACTACCATTGCATACAATGGGGCTGGTTTTGTGTGCCACACTCTGCACTGCAGTATGTTTTGTAGGATGCAAGTAATGTTGAATCTTGACTTATTCTGGTCTATATGGAGTTTCCTCTTCCTCTTACATGACACTTTAATTTCCTTAATTATCCATGACTTTTTTCTTTGTAATGGATCTTGCTTTTAACAAAAGCAACTTTCAAATGTCAACACAAATTTACCATGGAATAAATTGAATTTGGCACTGGCATCTCTTTCTATGTACACCTCATCTCATACGACCTCTTTTACTTTCTGTAAAAAATTGTATCCTGTTCTCATTAATAAGCCTCACTTTTTTGTATGAACCTGTCTCAGTGCTGTAAGGTGCCATATTGTTTATTTCTCTAAATTGTATACCATGAATAACAACTGGGTGTGCATTAATTGTTTCAAACTCAGCACTGCTTATAAAAGTGTTATCAATCAGTGTCCTATCGTCTTGCTGCATACAAGTTGGAAAACTGACCACTGATATCAGATTGAAGCACTCAAATAATAATTCTAATTAATTTTCCTGTCTGTGTTTACACTGAAATCTCCACAAACTACTGTTTCTTCTTGTCTGACAGATAGGTCAATTATACATAAAGATTTCTCATAAATAGCTGAAAGTTTCTTAGAGGGGAGCTGTAGACAATTATCAGAGAAGTACTCTGCAGTAATGACTTACAAGCATGTGTTTGTAGGTTTTGATCATCACAAAAACTATTTTTTAAACATTTTTGACTTTGTGTCAACTTTTATACATGTTGCAACTCCTTTTTCTGTTTGAAATCTACACACAAATTTACCTTCTCCATCCGAGTCGTCATGTGGTGTTCAGAGAGGCACAGAACACCAATCACTTAGAATTTTCCCCATCTTCTAGGCTTACAAGGAGATCATCTATCTTCTATTTCAACCCTCTAACATTCTGATGAAACAATTTTATTTTTCTGCAAACTATTACATATGTTATGGTCCTGTTCCACTCCAATTTCTTTCTGTAGCACCTGTCTATAACCTGACTGTAACCTTAAAAAATGTGTCTCGTTTACTCTAGTGATCACAAGGATTTATTCTTCTGTGATAATGCCCCCCCCCCCTTTTCCTGTTCATGTGATTTGTGTACACCAATTCACTTTTAATGGTTTCGACTTTTCTCAAAACCATTGACAATGTCTGTATCACTCGTCTTTGCAATGGTGCAAGATTTAATGAGGAGAGTTCTCTTGGAGCCTTGTTTGTAAAGGAACATTTGGAAATGGAATTTTTGAGTTCTTCTTTTGTTTTGCCACCCTTAATTTCAGTTCCTGTCGTATATGAGTGTGTGGACACTAACTTTGGTGCAACTAATGGCCCCCTATATATGACCAGAATTTCTGTGAATTTTATGAGAGATCTTTTAGTAAGATTCTTGTACAGTAGTCATTGAAGACTTCATGCATCACCTTTCTGGAAACCAAATGTACTTCATTTAACATCTCCCCCCCCACACACACCACCACCACCACCACCTTCTCTCTCACCACCACCACCACCACCACCACCACCACCTTCTCTCTCACCACCACCACCACCACCTTCTCTCTCACCACCACCACCACCACCACCACCACCACCACCTTCTCTCTCACCACCACCACCACCACCACCTTCTCTCTCACCACCACCACCACCACCACCTTCTCTCACCACCACCACCACCACCACCTTCTCTCACCACCACCACCACCACCACCACCACCACCTTCTCTCTCACCACCACCACCACCTTCTCTCTCACCACCACCACCACCTTCTCTCTCACCACCACCACCACCTTCTCTCTCACCACCACCACCACCTTCTCTCTCACCACCACCACCTTCTCTCTCACCACCACCACCTTCTCTCTCACCACCACCACCACCTTCTCTCTCACCACCACCACCTTCTCTCTCACCACCACCACCTTCTCTCTCACCACCACCACCTTCTCTCTCACCACCACCACCTTCTCTCTCACCACCACCACCTTCTCTCTCACCACCACCACCACCACCACCACCACCACCACCACCACCACCACCTTCTCTCTCACCACCACCACCACCACCTTCTCTCTCACCACCACCACCACCACCACCACCACCACCACCACCTTCTCTCTCACCACCACCACCACCACCACCACCTTCTCTCTCACCACCACCACCACCTTCTCTCTCACCACCACCACCACCTTCTCTCACACCACCACCACCACCTTCTCTCTCACCACCACCACCACCACCTTCTCTCTCACCACCACCACCACCTTCTCTCTCACCACCACCACCACCTTCTCTCTCACCACCACCACCACCTTCTCTCTCACCACCACCTTCTCTCTCACCACCACCACCACCTTCTCTCTCACCACCACCACCACCTTCTCTCTCACCACCACCACCACCTTCTCTCTCACCACCACCACCACCTTCTCTCTCACCACCACCACCACCTTCTCTCTCACCACCACCACCACCTTCTCTCTCACCACCACCACCACCACCTTCTCTCTCACCACCACCACCATCTTCTCTCTCACCACCACCACCACCACCACCACCTTCTCTCTCACCACCACCACCACCACCACCTTCTCTCTCACCACCACCACCACCACCACCACCACCACCACCACCACCACCACCACCTTCTCTCTCACCACCACCACCACCTTCTCTCTCACCACCACCACCACCACCACCACCACCACCACCTTCTCTCTCACCACCACCACCACCACCACCACCACTACCTTCTCTCTCACCACCACCACCTTCTCTCTCACCACCACCACCACCTTCTCTCTCACCACCACCACCACCTTCTCTCTCACCACCACCACCACCACCACCACCACCACCACCACCTTCTCTCTCACCACCACCACCACCACCACCTTCTCTCTCACCACCACCACCACCACCTTCTCTCTCACCACCACCACCACCACCTTCTCTCTCACCACCACCACCACCACCACCACCACCACCACCACCTTCTCTCTCACCACCACCTTCTCTCTCACCACCACCACCACCACCACCACCACCACCTTCTCTCTCACCACCACCACCACCACCTTCTCTCTCACCACCACCACCACCACCACCACCACCACCACCACCTTCTCTCTCACCACCACCACCTTCTCTCTCACCACCACCACCTTCTCTCTCACCACCACCTTCTCTCTCACCACCACCACCACCTTCTCTCTCACCACCACCACCACCACCACCACCACCACCACCACCTTCTCTCTCACCACCACCACCACCACCACCACCACCACCACCACCTCCTCTCTCACCACCACCACCACCTTCTCCTCTCTCACCACCACCACCACCACCACCACCACCACCTCCTCTCTCACCACCACCACCTCTCTCACCACCACCACCACCACCACCACCACCTCCTTATCTCTCACCACCACCACCACCACCTCCTTATCTCTCATCACCACCTTCTGTTGTGTTTTATACTCATTGTGTATAGTCAGTTTTCCCTTGGCAGAGACTGCATGTGATGGAGTGGTCTCTCCCATTAAAAACGGTTCTATTAATTGAAGATATAAAAACTGTTTACAAAGCTCCCGTGTTGTCCAGAGCCACAATACCACTATAGGTTTATGCCCAGAGGTGATCATTTTCAAATTCCTGATCATCGTTTCTGTGACTGAATCATGGTCAGTGATAGTAGTTTTAATATGTATATTCTCAGAGCAGTCAAGTCTGTCTGTGGCCATTAAATCTAGTATGTTTTCGTCACATGTTTGCTTCCAAACTATCTTTTCTAGCCAGTTTAGAGACAAGGCATTTATTATTGTTTCGCAGGATGCCTTGTCACACTCACCACTTAAAAAGCCCTAATCATCACAACTGATTGATGGACGATTCAAATTTCTTTGATGTTGACAGTATAATTGAGGAACATACATACTAGTGATCTGAGGTTTTCAGTTACATCCGGAGGTTAATCTGCTGGTCGATAGAAGGACCCAATTAAAAGTTTATTCTAACCTTCAACTGTGTGTCTTGCCCAAGCAATTTCAAATGCAGCTTCAATTTCTATCTTGAAGGATTTGAATTTCTTGTCTGCTATGAATACACCACCTCCATTTTCCATTGATCTACCCTTTTGGTATGCATTGAGCTTTACCTAAAAAATGTTACTCTTGGCAATTGCAAACTTTAGCCTCCTGTCTGTACGTAGTACCATGTGAGGACCATTGCTGTTGAGAGTACTTCCAACTATGGCACTTCATTGTAAATTCTTTGGCATATTAACATTATCATCTTTGAGGGCATTTTTTCAATCATACACTGATGCTTCAGGGTCTCTACAGCTTTCCTTATTGAGGCCAATAGGAGAATTGCACAATCTAAAATGAACCTGCGTGGGTAACAGCCCTGATGATGTAATGCACACCTGACTCTATAGTTCCAAAACTTACAGTACAAACCTAATAAGTTGCAGCCTAGCTTGTGACATAGCCACTCTTAAAATCACCAAATAAGCAGCAACCAGTCGCAGTCCTTTTGTCGCTGGTTGCTGCTTATTTGGTAATTTTATGGTTTATGGTTGCTGCACAACTTGGGAACCATATGGAGCCCACCATTCATAGCCACTCTTCTTGACTTAGAGCTATGGAGTCACAGTCAATTCTGGCTACAATGCTGCAGATTGTGAGCTTAGTTGAAATTCCGTGAGCAACGCTGATAGCCTCAACCTTCTGTGCCAGTCACTAAAATGATTAAAGTATGACTTCACAGCCTAGAGAACAAGTGTTATCAAAACATGCACCATAATCTGCAGCTGACTGCACTCTTTCCTTTGTGGGTGTCAGTACAGCCTCTCCAGTATGTTGAATGAGGCCACTGGACATAGATCTTGAGTGAACAAAGTGATCTTCCTTATCACTTGCTAGCATTTTACAAAGGGATATTATTATTCACTACACTTTCAAACTGCCAGTGATTACCAGGCTCCACCCTTTTGTACATGCTTCCCTGAGGCATGAGATGCAGCATGATTCTCAACAGCTGAAGTTTATCACACTGACTCGTGATCAGTTTGTTTCGCTGGGAGACAGCAACTCAAACTTGTTGGTTAGGCAGATGGATGTAGTACACTGAGTTCCCCCTGGTCACTGCCTCCCCTTTACATCCCCACTACTGTAGACCAGTCAACGAAGGAAAATTAAGAGAAAAATATCATGCAGTCACGAATTTTTCAACAGTAGTAAGAAGGAGTGTCGTGAACAGCATACTATAAATACCCGCTAGTAGGGGTGGGGGTTTAAAGGTCGCTTTTTATATTTTTCTTGAATAACTTAAAAACCACGGCTCCCAACAAAAATGTTTCCCCTAACAAAATTAAACTACATTTCCTACAAAAAAGTCATATTCATTTTTTCTCTAGAACTAATAGTTTCTGCGTTTCAGGGGATGGAAGAACAGTGGGTTATTAAAATAGTGTTTTAATCCTATAAAATTAATGTTAAATGAAGTGGATTAAGAACAAACATTAAAATTTGTATACCACTCCTAAGTGCAGTAGAACCATGTTATGGGATATATTCTGTTCTGGGGGCAGGGAGAGAGTGTGCAAGAGTGTAGGGCAGAAGTGCAACTAAGGAAGGTGAGTCACCAGATTGTGATCATCCACTTTTCCCCTACACAGATATGCAAACTGAAGAGTGAGCAGGTGATTCCCCACTCTATCTACCCCACTATGTCATAAGAATCAACTACAGTGTGTTTCACAAAAGTTATGCCAACCCTCCACAGAGCACCTTATGAATCAATGGTCACATAGTGCGCAGACATGCCCAAGGGGTGTTTTATTTTCCACAAATTGCATTAACCCTACATGGAATACAGACATGAGTTACTAATAATACTAATACAAGAAGCAGATATGGACAGAATGTACATAAATCTCTGCACACTGTTACAGGGGAAACTGATTCCTAATCATCCTACATGACAGCAGTAACGTTATTCCAGGAAGGCATAGGTGCTGCTGGCTTTCCATTTTGCACAGACCATACCTCCTCAGCATTTCTGTCCAGTTATTTTATGTGATTAGACAAAATAACTTTAGCGAAATGTGTTTATTTAGTGGAGCTATTTTCAGTGTATTAAATGAGTACTTATTTGCAGTTGTTAAGTGAAGTATCGTGTAAAACACATTCCTAGAAACAATGGCTGAAAGGTGTATAATTTATAAGTGTGTAATGTTGTTTGGAGAAGGATTGGATTGGCAAATATGACACCTTGCTGCTGTCTATCACTGACAGCATATTGTAATGGCTTATTATTGTGTTGTTGCCATTTGTTGGTGAATTGATAATGACCAGAAATTTACTGCATTTCGCTCACCTTTAATTGTGTTACTGGCAGATTCATAAATCTCTTCCATTTGGGAACTGCTGACAGATGTGGAGGGGCTTTACTGAATGGAGCTACTTACCACACATCCACAGCATATCTTCAAAGGTGGGCATGAATGGTGGAAATGGACTGATTGTGTTCAAGTCTAGAACACTAATCTGCTGTACTGCATTGCTTGACTTGTGCTGAAATATCAGAAGCTGCATAACACATAAGTGACTTAATAAGAGAGATGTTTTTGGTTGCATCTCCAGGAGGCCTCAGTTTCACAAGTCAGATGATCCTGTGATATGCTTTGATTGGCAAGGCAGCTTTGCTGACACCATTTTTGCCTAATCCAGCATGGGTCAACTGAGTCTTATTGCACCAGCTAAAAGGTGATGGGCAAAAAAGGTGGCTGCTTTATAAAATTTAAGTAATAAAAATACTTGCATTTGGGGCCTCGTACATCTCCTCCCTGACAGAGTTCATCGCATGTGAGTTCAACAGTCTCGATAGGGCCTTATGTATGGTGGTAATATCATTTGATTTCCATTTTACAATTTAGTATTTTAATTTCTTATAACAATTTTATTCTTGGAATGTGACTGTAATTGTTACACCACCATGCAGTAACTACAGTTGTTGACACGGGACTGTGACAGTGAGGTGGCCAAAGCTAGATTCAGGAGTACAATCAACTGGAACACTTGTACTACAAGGATTAGGATATAACTGAAAAAATCGATACATGTCGAGTGTGTTAAATTAATAAAGGAAATGATTTTTTACTCCTTTAGAAAGGTGTGAACTCAGTGTCCAACTTCTTATGGTGACACCAGTTGGTTATCAACGTGGTGATAAGGCAGATTGAAAACACGGAACAGAATTTTGAAAGACAACCATTTGTTTTAAGCATAATCAGGGAGGATGCAAGCACTGTAAGTAAAATTTATTTTCAGATCCTTTGTTAGCACCACTGGTTATGTCCTCCAAGTAACATTGTAACTATTTAACTGACCAAAGAAAAGTTGCAAAACTGAAAATACACTGGTATAGACATGTGTATTCAAATACAGAGATATGTAAACAGGCAGAATATGGCGCTGCACTCGGCAATGCTTATATAAAACACGTGTATGGCGCAGTTGTTAGATCAGTTACTGCTGCTTCAGTGGCAGGTTATCAAGATTTAAGTGAGTTTGAAAATGGTGTGATAGCGCACGAATGATGGGACACAGCATCTCCGAGATGAAGAAGTGGGGGGATTTTCCTGTATGACCATTTCGTGAGTGTACAGTGAATATCGGGAATCCAGTAAAACATCAAATCTCCAACACTGCTGCAGCTGGAAAAAGATCCTGCAAGAACGGGACCAACAACTACTAAAGAGAATCGTTCAATGTGACAGAAGTGCAACCTTACTGCAAATTGCTGGAGATTTCAATCCTGGACCATCAACAAATGTGAGAACCATTCAACAGAACATTATCAGTATGGGTTTTTGGACCTTAAGGCCCACTCATGTACTGTTGATAACTGCACGACACAAAGCTTTACACCTTGCCTGGACCCGTCAACACTTACATTGCACTATAGACTAGCAATTTAATCAAGTGACGAGTGATTTACACTGAAGAACCAAATAAATTGTCACAGCTGCCTAATGTCATGTAGGGCCCTGTGAGCATGCAGAAGTTCTGCAACATGATGTGGCATGGACTTGACTCATGTCTGAAGTGCTGCTGGAGGGAATTGACACCATGAATCCTGCAGCGCTGTCCATAAATCTGTAAGAGTAAGAGGGGGTGGAGATCTCTTCTTAACAGCATGTTGCAAGGCATTCCAGATATGCTCAATAATGTTCATGTCTGGGGAGTTTTGTGGCCAGTGGAAGTGTTTAAACTCAGAACAGTGTTCCTGGAGCCACTCTGTAGCAATCCTGGCCATATGGAGTGTCACATTGTCCAGGTGGAATTGCCCAAGTCCGTCGGAATGCATAATGGACATCAATGGATACAAATGATTAAACAGGGCACTTGTGTATATTTAGACGTGTCAGGGGTTCCATGTCACTCCAACTGCACATGCCCCACACCATTACAGAGCCACCACCAGCTTGAACAGTCCCCTGCTGATATGCATGGTCCATGGACTCATGAGGGAAAATCCTAACTTCGTCACTACCTTGGAGGTGCTGTGCCCCATCACTCGCACATTGACTACAACACCATGCTCAAACTCACTTAAATCTTGATAACCTGCCATTGTAGCAGCAGTAACCAATCTAACAACTGCACCAGATAATTGTTGTCTTATATAGGCGTTGCCAACCAGAGTGCCACATGCTGCCTGTTTGCATCTCTCTGTATTTGAATATGCATGTCTATATGAGTTTCTTTGGCACTCCAGTGTATAAAATAATGAATGCAACACAGTAATGTATGTAACAATAATGAACATTGTACAAGCAACTTTTTATTGTCTTATACAATTCATCCTTTCTCTTTTCCACTTTGATCTAAAGCCTCTGCCTTTCTGAGCTCTTTTATGAAACTTTATCTCAAATTTAGTAGTTAGGTTTTATTACACTTTGGTCTACATTTTACATCTAGAAATGTTTCAACAATCTCTTTGTATACCATATTTTTTTATATATTTCTTCATCTGACATTCCTGGGTTATTTTCCTCAAAGAAGGTCTTTTGCAGTACTGTTTTATAAGTATTTTATGGCATCAGTGGTGTACTTCTTCACCATACTGAAAGCAACTAGAACTTGCTGTCACATGCAGGAAAACTCGTGGACCCTGTTGTGACACTTGAATATCTGCAAAGCTTCTCCTGATAGTCAGATGAATAGTATGGCAATCTTCTGGTGTCAGCAAAATCCATTGCCCTGGAGAAATGTGTAACAATGTGCACAAGAGCTCTGTGACCCTTCATCGAAGGTGCAGGAGAAGTCTTTCCACAACTTTCACAGACACTGCCAGAAACAGAAACGCTGCAAGTGCAAGAGATGTGCTTCCTCACTCACCAACAATTTCTCACCATTAAGAGGAAATAGCAGCAGCACACCATGTGACTGTGGACGTGGAGGATGGTGCAGGCACATGTACAATGGACATGTGGATAGATGCATACACTAAAAGGCATTATTTTACTCTTATCATGCATTCATTACTTTGAGTTGCAGTGCGAAAATCAGGTCTTGTTTGTTGCAGAGTTCTTGCTTGTTGGAGAAAAGTTCTACAAATATATGGGATGAAACTGTAACTAACATAAGCAAGGAAGGGGTATTTATAAGCCATCTCTTCAAGGTTATGATTGTTACTGATCAGGAGGCAAATGTGGAAAAATCCCTAAAGAACTTCCATACAACAATCACTACTTCAACACTGTTCTATGCTACTCTGTTGAGGAAAAATGGTTGCAGGGACATTGCCATAATGTTCACACATCATTGGAATTGGCAAAAATGTTGCAACTTACTTAAAAGAAAAAGACAAATTGTTGTAGTTTACCATGAAGCATTACGTTGACTCACTGGAATATGTTGTGTGTCATGCTAAAATCGATCTTTATACAGATCAACAAATTGCTGAAGTTTTACATGAATTTCGAAAAAGTCAGTTACCTGATAATTCAAGTTCCCAAACAAGTGCAAATTAATTTATTTTCGCAAAGTATTTCAAGGGGGTGCCAAGGTTGCGGAAGCTGATAGTAATTTGGTGCTGCTGTTGCTTCTTCCATGGGTGTACCAGCTACAGGAACACTGTGTTGAGAATGTAACTGACAGTAAGGTAAGTACTCCTGTATATGTATTTAATGAAGCAGTTATTAAAGAAGACTGTGTGCTTCAATAATGTCAAACGTTTGTGGGAAGCAGCACTACTGAAAGCAAGCGCTTGAAACCTCTTAAGCAAAAAAAAAATAAATAAATAAATAAATAAATAAATAAAATAAAAATAAATAAATAAATAAATTGAAATGAAGTCAAAGCATTTGCATGCATTATTTCTAGTACCACAGGTGCATCATATAAAGCAACTCTCAATAACTGAGAGAGAGGAAATTTATTCCCCAGCACATTCCAGATGTGCTGCTCTGTGAGGTAAATGCAATGTTAATTCGCTATGCTCTATTTAATCAACACTAGTGTCATCAATGTTTTATCATATAGTAGTGAAAAGTCATAAATTTATATGAACAGTTGCGTTATTTGCAAAAACATCATGCAGAGAACAAAGGCTCATCATCGACACCTTCAAAATGTCGGAGAACAGTTCTGCTGTGGTATAACCTAATTTCAGCGTGTTTCAACAAAAACTTTTAAATACTTGTTATTTCCTCATATAGTATTACAAAAATATGGTATTTAGTAGGGTGACATTTGATAAAGCTAACTGCATCATGAGGTATAGAATTTTTTACATGTATTAAACAATAAGTTGATTTAACAATTACAAGCAATGGTGGAGATTTAAGTATCCATCTTGTTCCTGATGTTACAGCCATAAGTTATTTTAATGTAACACTGGAGGTTAAGCAGTGTGTCTGTAAATACTGTGTGAAGTAAAAAACTGCATGCATATGGGCCACAGATTTTGTTCTGTGCCCGCAAGAATGTGGTGTCTGTTGGGCATGAGACGTGAGCAGCAGCTGAGACGTACGGGTGTCCGGGTGGACTCAGTTTCTGGTGGGGCACTTCTTGGTGTGGCAGGCCGCAGTGTGGCTTGCCTGGCTGACTCAGCAGTGCAAGTCGACGCTTGCATGGCATTCATGGCTGTGGTCTTAGGCAGGTGTGCAGGCTCAATGCACACCTCTGTTGACAACTACAAAACGTGAAGCTTCTCATTGTAGTGATGCATGTTGTAAAAAAAATAATAAATCATTTGCAATGACACCTGAAGGATCATTCTTTCAACCCAAATTTACATGATTGCAAGGACAAAGTAATTAAGTTCAGTTACGCTGAATAGAAAGATTGTAGAAATAAAACAATATCAGATGAACAAATAAGCACAATAATGTGACTACAGTAAGCGATTCATGAGACAAATACAAAATAATAGTTTTTATTAAAAGGAAACAATCGATCCCAAGTGAGATCACCAAATTATATTTCGTATGATAATAGAAGAATAAAAGTTATCAGTAACTTTTGCACTGGAACTTGGCTAAAGAAAGTGGTCAGGTGGAGTGGTTGTGTGTGTTCTAATACATAAACTGCATGTTAAATATCAGTATATAGTCATGCTTAGTATGGCAAGCAGGGTGGAAGTCACTGCAGGAACAGTTATATTAAGTAAAATATGATAGAATGCTGTAATATGGGCAACAGCTCGATCTAGTAAGATTTGTTGGTGCTTCTGTGCCATCAACTAATCCAAAGACCCAAACAATTCAGTGTTGTTGGCGTCCAAAAGTAAGGCAGGATCTTTATTAAGAGAGAAGTTAAATTCAGGTGTGAATAATGGGAATAGTTTGATAATGTCAGTCAGTTTCTTTCAACTGTGCAGAGAACCGAAATGCAGGTCCCAGGATATAGCAATGGAATGATTTGAACTGAAGTCCATTACTTGGTATGTATGTGGATCGGAATTCCAGTGGGAAAACACACAGTTAAAACAGAATGGGGTGTGGAATGACGTATAACTAGCAGATTCTAATGCTGCAGAACAAAGGTTATATTAATTTGACTACCGGTTGAGTACCAATTGAATTTGTTGCATATGAGACAAACTGCCTTCAGTATGTTCCAAGCAGAAGCCATAAAAGATGCTGAATTGTGTTGCCAGTGGCTGCTCAGAGACCAGGCACATGGAGCAGTGCTGGGTTGTGCTATTTCAGCGGAGGTTGAACAACAGATAGGTTCAGCAAAAAGTGGTCTCTTATTTCTGTAGATTCCTTCAAAACAATGTGAAAGCCTTCTCTGTGACAATGGCTTGTGATCTGCATTTCTGTACATCAAGTTTTCAAATTCCATAAACTTTGAGCATGATTTCAGCATGCCAGACTAAGGTCAAAACTATGTAGCAGCAGTGTCTCAACATAGTTAAATAATACAAACATATGAAAAAACCATTCAATAGGAGTGCTGTTAAATGGTTTTGTCATATGTTTGCATTGTTTTGCTATATTGAGACACTGTTGCTACATAGTTTTTGCCATTGTCTGGTATGGCGGAGTTATATTCAGTGTTAAGGAATTTGAAGATTTGGATTACAAAAGATCGTGAGCCATTATCATGGAGAAGGCTGCCTTGTTGTTTTTAAGGAATCTGCAGAAATAAGAGGCAGATAATAAAATATAAAGAAATAAGTAAAAATGTGAAATGAGGCTGAAAAAGCATGGGGAGTGTGAACATGCAAATGTAAAAGCAGTGATCCCATGGAACAAAGGTACAAACCATATTAGAACATGAGGCATTATACACAGCTATTTCAACTGGCACCGAAGTCTCATCAGTTCGTGGTGTTGAAATAGCTATGTGTAATGCCTCATCATTTGAACACATAGTGTTGTGCTGTGGATAAAAGGCATCAGCTGAGTGGCGGACACTATTTGATGAAGTCCAGATGTTGACAACAGACAGCAACAACCCTCTGGGGAAGTGGTTGTGCACAGGCAGTACTGCTAGCAAAATAATGTATTTAAAAACTATAAGGCCCAGAGGCAACTTTACAAGAATGTCATAAATGCAACACTTAAAGGTGTTGACAGATGTGAAAATTACCAAACTATCAGTTTAATAAGTCACAGCTGCAAAATACTAACGCGAATTCTTTACAGACGAATGGAAAAACTGGTAGAAGCGGACCTCGGGGAAGATCAGTTTGGATTCCGTAGAAATGTTGGAACACGTGAGGCAATACTAACCTTACGACTTATCTTAGAAGAAAGATTAAGAAGAGGCAAACCTACGTTTCTAGCATTTGTAGACTTAGAGAAAGCTTTTGACAACGTTAATTGGAATACTCTCTTTCAAATTCTGAAGGTGGCAGGGGTAAAATACAGAGAGAGAAAGGCTATTTACAATTTGTACAGAAACCAGATGGCAGTTATAAGAGTCGAGGGGCATGAAAGGGAAGCAGTGGTTGGGAAAGGAGTGAGACAGGGTTGTAGTCTCTCCCCGATGTTATTCAATCTGTATATTGAGCAAGCAGTAAAGGAAACAAAAGAAAAATTCGGAGTAGGTATTAAAATTCATGGAGAAGAAGTAAAAACTTTGAGGTTTGCCGATGACATTGTAATTCTGTCAGAGACAGCAAAGGACTTGGAAGAGCAGTTGAACGGAATGGACAGTGTCTTGAAAGGAGGATATAAGATGAACATCAACAAAAGCAAAACGAGGATAATGGAATGTAGTCAAATTAAATCGGGTGATGCTGAGGGGATTAGATTAGGAAATGAGACACTTAAAGTAGTAAAGGAGTTTTGCTATTTAGGGAGTAAAATAACTGATGATGGTTGAAGTAGAGAGGATATAAAATGTAGGCTGGCAATGGCAAGGAAAGCGTTTCTGAAGAAGAGAAATTTGTTAACATCGAGTATAGATTTAAGTGTCAGGAAGTCGTTTCTGAAAGTATTTGTATGGAGTGTAGCCATGTATGGAAGTGAAACATGGACGATAACTAGTATGGACAAGAAGAGAATAGAAGCTTTCGAAATGTGGTGCTACAGAAGAATGCTGAAGATAAGGTGGGTAGATCACGTAACTAATGAGGAGGTATTGAATAGGATTGGGGAGAAGAGAAGTTTGTGGCACAACTTGACTAGAAGAAGGGATCGGTTGGTAGGGCATGTTTTGAGGCATCAAGGGATCACAAATTTAGCATTGGAGGGCAGCGTGGAGGGTAAAAATCGTAGAGGGAGACCAAGAGATCAATACACTAAGCAGATTCAGAAGGATGTAGGTTGCAGTAGGTACTGGGAGATGAAGAAGCTTGCACAGGATAGAGTAGCATGGAGAGCTGCATCAAACCAGTCTCAGGACTGAAGACCACAACAACAACAAGCAAAAAATTCTATCTATGGGGGCCTGATTGATGTGAAAACACAACAGAATTATCAGTATGGCTAAACAGTAGATTGATATGGAAAATATTAACTCTACCTCCCACCTAAGACTTGGGATAAAATTTGTGCTCAATCCCTAGACCGTAAATTGATGGAGGAGCAGAACGTAAATTATAATGACATGAACTTGCCAGTTGCTGTATAACAGTTTTAGTGGATATTGGCTGTTGCTCTGAATGATCCTTTCTGAGTTTTGAGGAATCCAAAACGAAAGATTTTATTGCTTCCTTTATGCTTGGTTGTGATTGTGGTATTCAGTTTGAAGACTGGTTTGAAGCAGCTCTCTATGCTACTCTATCCTGTGTAAGCCTCATCATCTTGGAATAACTACAGTAACCTATGTCCTCTCTCTCTCTCTCTCTCTCTCTCTCTCTCTCATACATTTCTCCTTATCATGCTTTTATTGATAATCTTGTTATATCCTCCTTTCAAGGCAGTGTCCATTCCATTTAACTGCTCTTCCAAGTCCTTGGCTGTCTCTGACAGAATTACAATGTCATCAGGAAACCTCAAAGTTTTTAGTTCGTCTTCGGTAACTTTAATTCCTAGTCCAAATTTTTATTTAGTTTCCTTTACTGCAATTTGCAGATTGAATAACATCAGGGATAGGCTACAACCATGTCTCACTCCCTTCTCAACTCCTCCTTCCCTTCCACGCCCCTTAATTTATGAACTGCCATCTGGTTTCTGTACAATTTGTAAGTAACCTTTTGCTCCCTGTATTTTACCCCTTCTACCTTTAGAATTTCAAAGAGAGTATTCCAGTTAACTTTGTCAAAAGCTTTCTCTAACTCTCTCATAGGGTCAGTATCACTTCATATGTTCCTATATTTCTCTGAAATCCAAACTGAACTTTCCCGAGGTCAGCTTCTACCAGCTTTTCTCTTCTTCTGTAAAGAGTTTTTGTTAGTATTTTGAAACTATGACTTATTAAAGTGATAGTTTGGTAATGTTAATACCTGTCAGCACCTGCTTTCTTGGAACTGCAGTTATTAAATCCTCCCTGAAATCTGAGGGTATTTCGAATGTCTCGTGCATCTTGCACACCAGACGGAATAATTTTGTCATGGCTGACACTCCCAAGGCTACCAGTAGTTGTGACAAATGTAGTCTACTTCCAGGGCCTTGCCTTGACTTGGGTCTTTCAGCACTGTGACAAATTCTTCTTGCGGTATCATATCTTTCATTTCATCCTCATCTATGTCCTCTTCCATTTCTATAATATTGCTTACAAGTTCATCTCCCTACACCTTCCACCTTTCAGCTTTCCCTTATTTGGTTAGGACTGATTTTCCATCTGAACTCTTGATACCCATGCAGCTGCTTCTCTCTTTTCCAAAAGTCTCTTTAGTTTTTCTGTATGTCATATCTATTTTTCCCCAAGTGAAATATACTTCTAAATCCTTACATTTCTCCTCTAGCCATTTCCACGTAGCCAGTTTGCACTTCACTCTCATTTTTTAGATGTTTGTATTCCCTTTCACCTTCTTCATTTGTTTCATTTTTACATTTTTCCTTTCATCAGTTAAATTCAATATCTCCTTCATTGTCCAAGGATTTCTACTAGGCCTGGTCTTCTTAACTATTTGGTACTCTGCTGCTTTCACTATTCCATATCTTAAAGCTAACCATTCATCGTCTTCTGTGTTCCTTTCCCCTGTTCTCAACATATGTTGCCTAATGCTTCCTCTGAAACTTTCTGCAACCTCTGGTTCTTTCAATGTATCCATCTCCTTAGCTTCCTAACTTTTTGCAGTTTCTTCAGTTTTACTCTACAGTTCCCAACCAATAAATTGCGTCAGTCCACATCTCCCCCTGGAATATAGTATAAAATCTGTTTCTGAAATCTCTGTTTTGCCGTTATATAATCAATCTGAAACCTGCAGGTGTCTCCAGGCCTCTTCCGTGTATACAGCCTGCTTTCATGATTCTTAAACCACCTATCTGCGATGATTAAATTATCCTCTGTGCAAAATTCAACCAGGTGGCTTCCTCTGTCATTCCATTCCCCGGTTCCATATTCACCTACTATTTCTCCTTCTCTTCCTTTTCCTTTTATTGAATTTTGGTCCCTGATCACAATTAAATTTTAATCTCACTTAACTATCTGAATAATTTCTTTTATCTCCTCATACATTTCTTCAATCTCTTCATAATCTGTGGAGCTAGTTGGCATATAAACTTGTACTACTGTGTGATTGTTGGCTTTGTCTATCTTCGCTAACCCCCCAGGGGCTCAGCATTCATTTGCTGAGTACGGGCATGGCGACCCCGGGGTCCTGAGCTGGGGACTGGTCGGCGCCGCCGGTCTCCTGTCACCGTAACCCCCGGACATGCTTCAGCGACCACCGTATGGCGCGGCGGTGGAATGTTGTGTGCTGCGGGGAATGGTAATCTTGGCTTGACCGCCTGGATTGCGAGGAAGGCCAACCTCTATAAAAACCCCTCAATCTTCCGGTGTGCTCCGCGCCTATGAGATGCATGGCTGTTGAGGTGGAACAGTCGCAAGCGGGCAACCTCTGGGGCACCTGCCACACCCCAGTTGTATTAGGCTTACTCAGGCACACGGGGCTCTGTCTGAGCGGACCTTTAGTTCCCTAGCTGCTCGTGGGACCGCAATGGACCTTTCGACCTCTACATTTCCCCCTACCAGTGGCTTGGGTGGGCCACTGGTAGGAAAACACACCCCATCAAAGAAGTGACTTCGTGCTGCGAGTCCTCCAGCGCCTAGTGTTGATAGAGATTTATCAGACTGTCGTAACAGAGCACATGCTGATAATCAGAATGTGTTTTTGATTATTAAATGGAAGGAGGGTAGCTTTGAGAGGGTTTCTCCCTTTTACATCCACAAGGGTCTTGAGGGAATTGCAGGAACACTTAAATCTGTGAAGCGACTGCGCAATGGGACTCTGTTAGTTGAGACCTCTAGTTCCCGTCAAGTCACTTCTCTTCGGAAGGCAACCAGTCTCGGTGAGTACGCTATCGAGACCGAGCTCCACTCCACTCTGAACTACAGTAAGGGTGTTGTGACATGTCGGGACTTGGTGGATATCCCCACAGATGAGTTAAAATCTGAATGGGCTGATGAAGGTATTGTTGACGTGCAGCACATTATGAAACGAGTCGATGGGAACCTAGTCAAATCCGACTCGTTTATTCTCACGTTCAGTTGCCCACGACTCCCAGAGCATGTTAAAGCGGGGTTCTTACGTTTACCAGTAAGGCCATATTTCCCCAACCCAATGCGCTGTTTTAAATGTCAGCGCTTTGGGCATACTACGTTGGGGTGCAATGGGATAGCCACTTGCGGTAAATGTCGTCAGCCTACCCATGACGGAGCCGATTGTTCGTCGCCTGTGAAGTGCGTGAATTGCTCTGGGAGTCACCCTGTCTGGAGCCGGGTCTGCCCCATCTATCTCGACGAACGGAAGATCCAGGAGATCAAAACATCTAAGCGCATCCCCTATGGTGAGGCCAAGAAGCTCTTTAAGGCCATGCAACCTCCTGTGTTTACGACATCTTTCGCTTCCGCTCTGAAAAAACCGGTACAAATGGCCACTGTTGCTATGCAAACGGAGGTTGCTAGTGTTAGCACTAACACCTGCGTTTGCCAGTGCACTTGTGCTGCTGCGGTTGCTTTGAAACCTGCGGCCCTCCCCGCAACGTTGGACAAGGCCGTGGTTGCTGACATTGGGGTACTTCCTGCCTCTTCCCATATGGCGCCTTCTGCCCAGACGGGTACAGCTCCACCTGCTGCCAAGGCTCTGCCTTCTAAGCCCCCCAAGACGAAGACGCCGAAGGTGAAGGTTTTGCCACCTGAGGAGACTGGTCAGGGTCGGTCCGATGACGAGGCCATCGTACTGTCTGACATCTCCCGTGGGTCGTCATCGGAGCTGATGGACATTGATGTCGACCGGGGGCGATCTTCTCGCCCCAGGAATAAATCTCCGGCCAGTACGGGCTCTCCTCCAAAACACAGAGGCAGGGTGAAAGTTCAGCCACCCTGATCACTGGCTCCCATATTACAGTGGAACCTGAATGGGTTCAGGACGCATGTGGCCGAATTACAACTCCTTGTACGAGAGTGCCCTTTGTGCTTATGTCTCCAAGAGACACACTTTCGGGCCACTGATGTTCCTTCTTTACGGGGCTATACCGTATATCGGAAAGATGATCTGACGGGGCAAAGGGCAAAAGGTGGTGTTGCGGTTTTTGTCCGTGACATGCACCCCTCATCTGAGCTCCCTCTCGTTACAGACTTGCAAGCAGTTGCAGTTGACATTCTTGTGGGTCGGAGGCTCACAGTCTGTTCACTTTACTTACCACCTCAGGATGCGATGGACTCTGAGGCTCTCACAGACCTTATTAGCCAACTCCCCCGCCCATTTCTTCTTCTGGGGGACTTCAATGCTCATAATGTCTTATGGGGCTCTTCGACTACTTGCCCCAGGGGTCGCATTCTGGAAAACCTCATGATGTCTGAAGAACTGTGCATCCTCAACTCTGGTGCTCCCACCCATTTCTGTACTGCTTCTGGGTCGTCATCAGCTATTGACCTTTCCTTTTGCTCTCCAGCACTCGCGGATTCTGCTCTGTGGGAGGTTGCTGCAGACCTCCATTCTAGTGACCACTTCCCCCTTTGGATTCGCCTTCTGGATGGGGCTGAGGCATTACCAGTGCCGCCCCGGTGGCACCTCTGCAGGGCTGACTGGACACTTTTCAGCCAACTGGCTGTTTTGGAACACCGTGCCAGCGTCCACGAATGGGTAGACCATGTTACAGCCGTGATCTCCCATGTTGCTGAATTGTCAATCCCACGGTCATCCGGTCATCCAAAGAGGCGTCCTGTCCCTTGGTGGACCACTGAGTGCCACTCAGCCATCCGAGCCCGCCGTGCAGCTCTGCGCCGCTTCAAGTGCAGTCCCTCCGCTGACAATCTTGCGGCCTTTCGGGTGGCAAGGGCCAAAGCGCGGCGAGTGATTAAAGAGAGCAAACGACGGTCATGGCAATCGTTCTTGAACTCCATCTCCCGTTCCACTAATTCTACGAAAGTATGGGAAGCCATCAGGAGGATTTCCGGGAAACTCGGCCAGCTACCTGTCACGGCATTGCTGCATCAGGGAAGTCTCCTCACGGCGCCGAGAGACATTGCCCAGACACTGGCTATGCATTTTGCGGAATCTACCGCTACTATTCACTGTGATCCAGCTTTCTGCCGCTACCGCACTGCCATCGAGAGGGGTCACTTGGACTTCCGGTCTCCAAATTCTGAACCCTACAACTGCCCCTTCACAATGTGGGAACTGGATTCGGCACTGTCTGAGGCTCATGATACTGCACCTGGCCATGATCAAATCCGGTACAGCATGCTGCAGCACTTGTTACTGCCTTCCAAGGAAGTTCTCCTGAATTTTTTTAATATGATATGGTTATCTGGCACGTACCCTGACTCGTGGAGGGAGGCGATTTTGATCCCCCTCCTCAAACCGGGGAAGGACCGAACGCATCCCAGTAGTTATCGGAGTATTGCTTTGACGAGCTGTGTCGGGAAGACGTTGGAACGCATGGTCAACCGTCGCCTGGTTTGGCTGCTCGAGACCAGGCAGCTCCTTAGCCCCTCTCAGTGTGGCTTTCGGAGATGTCGTTCCACTATCGACAACTTGACCCTGCTTGAGGCGGCCATCCAGCAGGCCTTCCTGCGTAACCAGCATTGTCTAGGTGTCTTCTTTGACATTCATAAGGCGTATGACACTACTTGGCACCGCCATATCCTCAATCAACTCCATGAGTGGGGCTTTCGTGGCCATCTCCCCATCTTCATTCGGTCCTTTCTTTCCCACCGCCTCTTTCGATATAGGGTTGGTAATGTGCTATCTGATTTGTATGTGCAGGAGAATGGTGTTCCTCAGGGAAGCGTTTTAAGTGTCACTCTCTTTGCTGTCGCCATTAACAGTATCACGTCCACTGTCCGGAGTCCTGCCCAATGCTCGTTGTTTGTGGACGATTTTACTGTTTTCTGTTCTTCCTCCAGTCTTGTCACTGCTAGTCGGCAGTTGCAGCTTACGATACAGCGATTAGAGGCATGGACTGCGAAGACGGGTTTTACCTTTTCTGCAGACAAATGTGTGTGTGTTCATTTTAATCATTCTCGACGTCTTTTTACCTCCCCTGAATTGCGTCTGAGGGACACCATTCTTCCTTTTAGACACACTGTGAGGTTCCTGGACCTCACTTTTGATTCCAAGTTGTCGTGGTTGCCTCACCTTAAAGACCTCAAGGTGCGGGCCCTGAAGGCGCTGAATATTTTGAAGTGTCTGAGCCATCGGTCCTGGGGAGCAGATCGGGCGCGTCTGCTGCAGTTTTATAGGGCTTTCGTCCAATCGCGTCTTGAGTATGGTTGCACCGTGTATGGGTCCGCACGGCCTTCGTATCTGAAGATCCTTGACGCAGTACACCATGAGGGTATCAGGCTGGCCACTGGTGCCTTCCGTACCAGTCCCATCCCCAGCCTGTGTGCTGAGGCAGGGGAACCGCCGCTCGCCATCCGGCGGAAACTCCTCATGGTGCGACGCGTGTGTCAATTCCTTGCCTGTCCTACCTCCCCTGCGTACCCTACCGTTGCCCGACCACCTATGGAACGTCTCTTTTCAAGTCGTCCCAGGGCTACGAGACCATTTGGGATTCGTGCCAAGCATTTGCTTGAGTCCCTTGGTGTCGAGCGTGTGGCCCCCCAACGACAAGGTTTTACTCGCCTGCCTCCCTGGTTGCTCCAGAGGCCCAGCGTCCTTTTAGACTTGTCGGAGTACTGGAGGAGCTGCACTCCAGCGTTTGTTTTTACCTCCTTATTTTATGATATTTTAACCCAGCATCCCGACCATGTACCAGTATTTACGGATGGCTCTAAACAGGGGGACTCTGTTGGTTGTGCTGTTGTTTTCCCTGATCGAGTCGTCAAGTTACGGCTTCCTGCAGCGTTTACCATCTTTGATGCTGAATTGTTTGCGATCCTGCGGGCATTGGAGCAGATGAGATGTATTTCCAGTCGTACGTTCCTCATCTGTTCTGACTCCCTGAGTGCCCTTCAGACCATGCAACACTTGTACCCAGCGGATACAGTCGTCCAGAACATCCATGATGCCCTACTCCACCTGCAACGGCAGGGGAAGGAGGTTTCCTTCTGCTGGGTGCCGGGGCACGTGGGTATTAGGGGAAACGAACTGGCGGATGTGGCTGCCAAAGATGCGTGTTCCCTCCCTCACGTTGTTGCATGTGCCGTCCCCCTCCATGCTGTTACCTCCCTCCTGTGTTTTCGCGTTCTGCGTCAGTGGGAAGAGGAGTGGCTGGCAGTCGGTGAAAATAAGCTGCTTCTGGTCAAGGCCACCACGCGGCCATGGCGTATGTCCTACCAGTCATGCAGGCGGGATGAGGTTCTCCTCACTCGCCTCCGCATCGGGCACAGTCCCTTCACGCATGGCTTTTTACTCCGGTGGGAGGACCCCCCAATCTGCAGTGCTTGTGGCGTCCAGATTACTGTCCGCCACATTTTACTTGACTGTCTTTTATTCTCTGACCAGAGGGCGGTGGTTTCTTTGCCACCGGATTTGCCCTCTATTTTACAAGATGACGCCACTACTGTAGTTAAGGTCTTACGGTTTTGTGTCCTGTCCAATTTGTTGCCTCAGATTTTAGGGAGAGGGTTTTAATGTGCTGCTGGGTGACTGGCTCACCCAGGTTTTAGGTAAGAGGTCAGCCAGTCACGATTACCTCCTCGTTTCCCTTCGGTTTCTGTTCTCTTTTCCTTGTTTCCCTTCCTTTTTCGTGTGTTCCTTCTCCTCGTTTTGCCTCTGTATGTGAGGATTTGAAACTGTGTCATATCTGTGTCTTTTAGCCGTTCTCCCTGTTCCCTGTCCGTCTTAGTCCCTTCACTGCATGTGTTCCTGTTTTTATGCGTTTGGGCGCTGATGACCCCGCTGTTTAGCGCCCGTAAACCTCAAACACACACACACACACACACACACACACACACACACACACTATCTTCGCTAAAATAATGCATCCTCTGTGCTGTTCATATTAGCTTACCAGCATTCCTATTTTCTTATGACTCGTCCTGAGCGGGCCTCGCCCAAGGATCTGAATGGGGGGCTATTCTACCTCTGGAATATTTTACCCAATAGGATGCAGTCCTTTGGTTAACTGATCTAAATGAACTACAATCCTTCAATCTGGGAGCTGTAATTCAGCACTGACAATCAATGTGAAACACAATATCTGAAATAGTCCATCCCAGGGGCTTGTAAATGTCTAAGTTCGATTCAGTTTCATGGCAGTTTGCCATAACATTACATAATCTCCTACTTGGTACAGTGACATACTAGCATTCTTTTAACTACTGAGCTGTTGTCTCCATGTTACAGCTACATTGCTCTGCTGAACACTCTTACAAATGAAGTTTAATCTTTCAGCCAGGTGCTTGACTTCACTGGAATTTATTCCAGGCAGCAGCTTCTCTATCTTGAATGAGGAAAACATTTTGTGTCCAGATGATCTCAAAGGGATTCAACCCATCGCACAATGAAATTAAAAGTGGCAATACGCTCCCCCACTCTGAGCATGAGCTGTTCATGTAATAAGACAACATTTTAACAACTGCTTCCTGAATGCGTTCAACTCTGTCATCGCTCAAAATGAAATGGCATACATCTCTACTTCCTTCTATAAAGTTGACATACCTATACCTTAAGACTGGACATAAAGTTCATCTATTATAGTAGCCTCTAGACTTCCTAATTGTAGTACCAAATGACTGATGAATGCTTTCACAACTCTTTCAGCTGCCATGTCTACAATATGTGTTATAATAAGATAGGAAGAGAAATGCTCAATGATACGTAAAACAGAAGTTATTTTGGGCCATTGCAGATAATGCTATGATTAAATTGAGTGATAAGATTAGAAAAGGCCCTACTGTCTCAGAAAAAGTTTGAAGAGGTAAATTTGGTCTTTTTCCTTGTGCTCTCCCAGTGCACAGAAGATAATTTTGAACATGATCTTAGACGTCTTTCTTTAATTTTGGTTATCAATAATGGTCCGCGACATGTGCATGCATTGTGCTTATCCCATTATGACATGCCTGTTCAATATCGTGACATTGTTGCAGTATTACAGATACCTTTGGCACTATTAAACACCCCCAAGAGACCTCACCACTCTTTGGTGAGTACATGGTTGTCTACCACAGGGCCGCCAACTTTGCAGCACTACTTCCTCTTTCTGAGGTGCAAACTTACACTTTGACTATCTCTTTCCACCTCTGACTTTCTGCTTGATGGTCCTTTTGGTCCAGACCCTGCCTGGACTTGGTTCACAATTTTGCTCATGATTTCCAATTTAACTCCTGGCCCTATCTCCAACTTCCATTAGCCTAACAATTATATGGTCTCAATCATTGGGTTTGACCTGCCATATTTTGCAAAAGTGCGTGTTGCGCAGGGAAGGTCGCCCACTCTGATATTTGCTCTGCCTCTGTGCCCTTCCACCCTGACACCCTTCCTTCCTGTTGTCATAGTAAACCCAAAACCCAGCATGATAGCCATTCCATTGTTGGGGGTGGCAGGGGTCATTAGGTACCTGGCCGGTGGTAGCCCCCCTTGACCACACAGGGATCGCACTGTTGGTGACTGCACTGCATACTCCATGTGTGCCCCGGAGTATGTACCCATCACAACTAGGACACAGGGACTTTCAGCAATGGATTACTGGCCAGGTAGCTGTTGCTGTGGCTGGGTGGTGCCCATGAGGAGAGCCGCCCCCCCCCC
The DNA here is from genome assembly GCF_023898315.1 of Schistocerca nitens. Lineage (NCBI taxonomy): Eukaryota > Metazoa > Arthropoda > Insecta > Orthoptera > Acrididae > Schistocerca > Schistocerca nitens. Next base: position 371,453,421 of record NC_064618.1, read on the forward strand.
CCCCCCCCAGCCAGAGTGAGTGGCACTATGGTGGACAGTTCACACTGGAAGTGACTTAAACTTTCTCCCACCGGTGGTCACATGGCCCCAGCAGACTCTTTGAATTTAAGGCCTCATATGATGCAATAAAGTATGATCCCATCAGATTGCCTTCCCCGATCATGCCATGGGAAAAATACAGGACTAGATGACAAGGAGAAAAATCTTTATTTCATTGTTATTATCATCATCCATATTTTATTATTTTTTGTTGAACACATTGAATACAAATACAGAGAAGCTGCAGCCATCGCGAACATGAAGAGTGATTCTCCACCTGATTAAAATGTCATCTCCTGCCCAGTCACAGGTGCTGCTCTCTTGGGAAAAGTTGGGTGACATTCGCATGACTGTCACTACCCACAAGAGTCTCAATGTCACCCAGGACATCATCTTTCACTGTCATCTTCTTTTGCAATCTGACGACAAGCTGTGGGCCAACTTAGAGCAATAACGTATTCACTTCATCCGATGTATCTATTGGGAACCAAGGGAAAACAGAGTTGCTACCAGGGGCTTTCATCTTGGCTTCTGAGGGTGATATGTTGCCAGAGAGAAGGTCAAGCTGATGGTCCACTGGTTTGATGTAAAACCCTATGTTCTTCCCCCTATGAGATTCTTCAGGTGTGTGAAGTTCGGACATATGTCTTCCCATTGCACCGCTACACCTGACTGCAGGGATTGTGGACGTCTGTTGCAGGTGAATGTTCCTTGTGCCCTTCCTGCATCTGTGTAACCTGTTGTGAGCTCCATTCTCCCTGTTCACCAGATTGCTCTACTTTTAAGTGTGGAAAGAAAATCCAGGAGTATAAGACCCTGGACAAGCCAACAAGAGGCCAGAAAAAAGTATGAGCATCTTAACCCAATACAAATGACACAATCTTACACTACAGCCACAATGTTATCACCTTCTCTGTTGATGGTGCTTTCTTCTGTTGTGCCGCTTGGTAATACCTGCACTCCAGGTGGTTGGGAGCCCTTCCATCGCACCCACTTCAGGAGCATTGGCTCCCCACCTGCCAGGGACACCGGTCCCTTCCCCCAGCCAGAGGCCAGCTTCTCTAGATAGGAATAGGTCCCTAGGTCCCTGGGTACTCTTCCTTTCACAGTACCTGCTCGTCCACAGCCAGACACCAGCCAGTGGCTGAAGGAACTACAGGCTGCTGGCCATTGGACTTATGCCACTGTCACTGAAACAAATTCATGGAAACTGTACCAGTCCTCATCTTCTAGGAGGAGGAGAAGGACAAAAGGAAGTCCTCTAAGATGAATGAAACCCTGGTGGCGACCACACCACCGTACTCTGCATGTACTCCTTCTGTGCCCAAGGTGGAGATCCCGGTGGCCCTGAGGCACCGGTTATGATCCAGGCAATGTACTGTAGAACTTGTGGTCAGTGGATCCCCTGACATCTCATCTGGTGGCAGCACATGACCCTGGATCATAACCTGCCCCCCCCCCCCCCCCCTGCCCCAGTCACTTCATGCCCCCACAGTATTCAGGAAGTCTGATACTCCAACCACCACCTGGCTAAGCTATAGCAGCTTTTAAGCACCTACCCTGCATTCCATACTGCCATCCAGGAAATGTGGTTTCCAGCAACTCAGACCTGCACCCTTTGTGGTTCCTGAGTTTATTTTGAGAACCATATCGGCTATGAAATGGTATCGGTGAATATAATGATCTTGTGCCTCTTGCTACACCTTTGGAGATTTTTGTTTTTTTGGGTAAGGGTGCATCAGGATTTTACCATCTTAATGTTTATCTTCCGCCTGACGACGTCATATCTCAGAATGTACTGTCTGAATTACTTTTTCAGCTCCCTCCACCTTTCCTAGTCTTGGGTGACTTCAACACCCACAACCCTTTGTGGGGTGGAACAAAGGTCACTGGCGATGCTAAAGACATTGAAACTTTACTGACACAGCTTGATCTATGCCTCTTGGACTCTTGTGCCCCCATACCTTGCAGTGTGGCACACTGAACATGTTCAGCCATTGATCTCTCCTTTTGCAGCTCCGGTCTTCTACCATCTATCCACTGGAGGGTCCACGATGACCTGTGAGGTAGTGACCACTTCGCAATATTCCTGTTTCTCCCTCAGTGTTGCTCCCATGGACGCCCACCCAGATGGGTTCTCCATAATGCTACCTGGGATGGATTCACCTCTGCTGTCATCGTTGCCTCCCCATCACAAGGCAGTATTGATGCAGCTGTTCAGCATACAACACAGGCATTCTTTTGGTAGCTAACCAAGCCATCCACTCTTCCTCGGGATCTCCCCATCGGAAGACAGTATCCTGGTGGCTCAGCCATCCAAGATTGTAGGTGGACTCTCCAACACCATAAGTGGCACCCTTCACTGGAGCACCTAATTGCCTTTAAATGGCTCTGTGCCTGCGTCCACCACCTCATAAAATGATGAAAGCAAGAATCCTGGGAAAGGTACATTTCCGCCATTGGATCACATACCTCTCCATTGAGGTATGGGCAAAGATCATATGCCTGTAGAGCTTCCAGTTACCTGCAGTGTACTAAGTATTTCCTTAGATGGTGCCATTTGTACTGATTCAGATGCTGTTGCCAAACATTTTGCTCACGCACCTGTATCAGAGAATACCACCCATCTCTCAGTTCATAAAACAGTGGGTCGAGTGATTGCACCACCTGGAGCCATATAATGCTCCGTTGCCCTGATATGGCCCCGGAGCCAGACTACATTCACAACCAAGTGCTGAAACATCCCTCAGTGGACTGTCAGCATCTCATTCTTGCCCTCTTTAATCGGATCTGGAATGAGGGTGAAAGCATGATAGTTCCAGTGCTGAAACCAGGTAATAACCGCCTAGTTATGGACAGTTATTGAACAATCAGCCTTTCTGACTTTCTCTGTAAGTTGCTCGAACACATGGTGAGCAAGTGGCTGTGTTGGCTTCTTGAGTCTCAGGGCATTTTGGCTGCATATCTCAGCAGTTTTTGCAAAGTCTGTTCCACTACCGATAATTTGTATTCCATCAGCACCTCATCACTGTCTTTTTTGACCTGCAGAAGGCTTATAACATGGAATCCATCTAGGGGCTCGGCATTTGATTGCTGGGTATGGGCGTGGCAACCCCGGTTCCTGAGCTGGGGTGCTGGTAAGCACTGCCAGTCCTCTTTTACTGTGATCTCCGGGTATGCTTCAGCGACCACCTTGTGCCATGGTGGAGGAATGTTGCATGTTTCAGAGAATGGGGGCTTTGGCTTCACCGCCCGGACCACAAGGAAGTGACACACCTCTGTATAAAAACACTATCAACCTCAAGGTGTGCTATGTGCTGATGAGGTGAATGGCTGTTGAGGTAAAACAGTCTCTAGCGGGCAACCTCTGGACCACCTGCTGCCCCCCAGTTCTATAAGGCTTTCTCAAGCATGCAGGGTTCTGTTCAGGTTGATGTTTGTTTCCCTAGCATCTCATGGGATCCCTATTGAACTTTCTCATCAAACTACTACTACTGACAGGATCGATATACCAACAGGTAGTACCTATACCCACTCATCAGAGAGCTCAGATGGTCACCCCTGAAAAGAAGTCTCAGAATCATAGTAACAGGGCATTAGTGTGCCATAACACCTTCATTGTAATCAAGAGAACAGGGAACCTTTGAGAAGGGCTCCCCTTTCTATATTCACAAGGCACTGGAAGGTATTGCTGGGTCCCTAAAAAGTGTCAAAAGACTTCATAATGGAACACTTCTAGTTGAAACTGCTAATTCGAACCAAGCATCTAAGATTCCGGTATGTAAGGTCTTAGGTAACTACTCAGTTGAGGCTCAGTTACATAACACACTTAACTTTAGTAAGGGCATGGTTACCTGCTCCAATATAATGGAGGTGGACCGCACGGAGTTAGGTGAAGAATGGAAAAATAGGGGCATCATGGAAGTGCAGAACTATGTGAGGAGAGTCAATGGCAAATTGGAAAAATTTGCAACATTTATTCTAATGTTTAGTACTCCAGTATTACCTGAACATATCCTTGCAGGCTGTATCCATCTTAAGGTTTGCCCATTTGATCCTAACCCACTGTGATGCTCAAATGTCAAAGATTTGGCCATACCACTATGGGATGTAATGGGAGGGCCACATGGGGCAATTGTGGAGGCTCAGCTCACAAATCAGGAAATTCTTGTACACTTCTTCTGAACTGTGTAAACTGCTCTGGAGGTCAACCAGTGTGGAGCATAAAGTGTGATGTTTACAACGAAGAAAGGAAAATTTAGGAGTTGAAAGTCAAGAGAAGCATACCTTAAGATGAAGTTAAAAAAGCTTTCAAAGCTATGCAACCTCCAGTTTTTGCTACTTCTTTTGCATCATCCCTTAAGACACCAGTCACCAAGTGTGATGCCTCCTAACAAAATAAGACTGCAGCTTCAAGTGTGAGCATGTGCACCTGTTGGTGTACCTGTGGGGGAAACGCTACAATTGAAATGGAAATTGTTCAGAAGCTGTCGGCAATGGGATTGCCACCTAAGCCACATACCACTGCCCACTATCAGAAGCCTGCTAAGCCATCCCCTCAACACAAGCAACCAACTCCTCCCATAAGTAAGGAAAAACATCCTTCCAAAAGTAGTTCCAAGTTGAAGAAAGTGATAGTTAAACCTTCAGATTGGCGAGCTCTCTCCCTCTCAGATGAGGACTGTGGATTTCCAATCAGAGGAACCAGATAGCTGGGAACTGGCTAACATTCCCCCTGACCTTCCTGGTAAATCACTGCCTCCAAGGAAGAAAAAAAATACCAAACATCACTAAACAATGGCTCCCACAGCGACTTCTGTGTTGCAGTGAAATTTAAATGAGTACCACTCACATTTGGAAGAATTACAGCTCCTGATCCAGGAGAAACCATTTTGCATCTGCTTACAAGAAACTCATCTTAAAGTCACTGAAATACCTGCATTACAGGGTTACCACCCCTCCAAGGAGGATGATATTACTGGAGACAGGGTTAAGGGTGGAGTGGCTCTTTTCATTGATAACAAATGCCATTCCTCTCCTGTCTCTCTTACCATGACCATACAAGCAACTGCTGTGAAAGTTCTAGCACCCTTTAACACCACAGTATGTTCCACCTTATGATGCTTTGGATGCAGACATACTGACAGAACTTATCTGGGCACTCCCACACCCATTCCTCCTTGGGGGGGACTTCAGTGCACACAATGTGCTGTGGAGCTTGGCTACAACTTGTTCCAGGGGTCGGATGATCGAGTGACTCATCCGTTCTGAGAATATCTGCCTTCTGAACTCAGGTCAGATGACACACTTTTCCACAGCTACATGGTCTTCTTCAGCCATTGACCTTTGTTTTTGTTTCCCAGCTATTGCAGTCTCAATTCAGTGAGAATTGGCTACAGATTTACAGTCTAGTGACCACATCCCAGTGTGGATCTGTCTGCTGATTAGTATGGTAGCTGACGGGAGACCAAGAAGATGGATTATACAAAGGGCAAATTTGTTGCAGTACAGTCGACAGGCTATTTTTGAACAAAAGGATTGTGCACAGGAGATGGTGGCCCATATCACTTGTGAGATCCAGTGGGATGCCCCAGAGACCATCCCCCAGTCTAGTAATCACCTTGGACAACATCCTGTTCCATGGTAGAATGACGATTGTCAATTGGCACTTGTGTCCAAATTAAAAGCTTTGCAGAACTTCAAACACCATCCAACTACAGAAAACCTTCTTGCCTTCAGATCTGCGAAAGCACATGCTAGGTGAGTGATAAAAGAATGGAAGAGAGCTTTCTGGAAGGAATTCACAAGCTCCATTAATCAGTCCACTTCCACTGCACAAGTTTGGGAATCAATAAGACGGATTTCAGGCAAGGGTAGTAAACATTCCCTTATGGCCTTGTCAAGTAATGGAGTCTTGGTGGACATAACAGAATACGTGACTCAAGTTTTACTGTCACTGCATCATCCAGACAAGCTTCTGCTTTTCAGGTGCAGGTGTTCCATACAACTGCTGAGATGAGGAAGCTCCATTTCTTCTCGCATAATGAGGAAGTCTACAACCTTCCATTCTCCATGTGGGAACTGGAATCAGCTCTGTCTGCAGCCAGAGACACTGCTCCAGGACCTGATAGATCCATTATGACAAGCTTTGTCATCTGTGCCCTGAAGCAAAAGGACAAAACCTCTCTTGTTTCAGTCAGATAGGGTTTGATGGACAGTACCCCATGACTTGTAAGGAGGTGATATTAATTCCATTCTGGAAACTGGGCAAGGACCCGTAGTGCCCCTAAGAGTTACTGGAGTGTAAGGGTTAAGACTCTTGAACATATGGCCAACAGCTAGCTTGTCTGGCTCCTCGAATCCCGAGGTCACCTGAGCCACTCTGTGTGGTTTCAGGTGCTACCATTCTACCCTTGACAACTTAATTCCACTGGAGACAGTGATACAGGAGTCCTTCTTACGCCAAAACCACTTGGTCTGTGTGTTTTTTGACATCGAAAAAGCATACAACACTACTTGGAGGTACAACATCCTTCGCCAACTTCATGAATGGGAACTACATGGATGCCTGCCAGTTCTTATCCAGTCCTTTCTCGAGGAATCGTGTTGGCAATGCCTTGTCTGACTGTGGTGTTCAAGAGATGGGGTCCCCTAAGGCAGTGTACTTTGCCTCACATTTTTTGCCATCGCTATCAATAGCATTTCCTCCACAATCAGAAACCCTGTCAAATTCTCTTTGCTTGTGGATGACTTTGCAATCTTACACTCTTACTCTGATTTTACAACGATGATGAGGAAGCTACAGCTGACCATTAAGAGGCTGGAAACCTGGGCCAGGACAAATGGTTTTTGGTTCTCACCACAGAAGACTACACGTGTCAATTTTAACCATGCTCGTCATCGTTTTAACCATCAAATGCTCACAATGGGGGACAATATTTCATGTTTTCAAGAAACTGTGCGCTTTTTTATTATTTGACTAGAAATTAACTTGGCTCCCCAACCTGAAATACATATGTACAAAAGGCTTCCAGTCACTCAATATTTTGAAATGTATTAGTGGAAAACTGTGGGGAGCTGACAGATCCCATCCCCTGCAGTTCATAGGGCACTTGTTCAATCACATTTAGATTATGGCAGCGTGGTCTATGGATCAGCTTGTACTTTCTGCCTCAAGATGTTAGACACTGTCCACCATGGGGTAATTCAGATATTGACTGGAGCCTTTTGGACCAGCCCAGTTCAGAGTTTGTGTGCAGAGACTGGTGAACCATCACTCTAGATTTGGCAACATATCCTTTTGGCCCAACAGACATTGAAAATACACTCCTGGAAATGGAAAAAAGAACACATTGATACCGGTGTGTCAGACCCACCATACTTGCTCCGGACACTGCGAGAGGGCTGTACAAGCAATGATCACACGCACAGCACAGCGGACACACCAGGAACCGCGGTGTTGGCCGTCGAATGGCGCTAGCTGCGCAGCATTTGTGCACCGCCGCCGTCAGTGTCAGCCAGTTTGCCGTGGCATACGGAGCTCCATCGCAGTCTTTAACACTGGTAGCATGCCGCGACAGTGTGGACGTGAACCGTATGTGCAGTTGACGGACTTTGAGCGAGGGCGTATAGTGGGCATGCGGGAGGCCGGGTGGACGTACCGCCGAATTGCTCAACACGTGGGGCGTGAGGTCTCCACAGTACATCGATGTTGTCGCCAGTGGTCGGCGGAAGGTGCAGTTGACGGACTTTGAGCGAGGGCGTATAGTGGGCATGCGGGAGGCCGGGTGGACGTACCGCCGAATTGCTCAACACGTGGGGCGTGAGGTCTCCACAGTACATCGATGTTGTCGCCAGTGGTCGGCGGAAGGTGCACGTGCCCGTCGACCTGGGACCGGACCGCAGCGACGCACGGATGCACGCCAAGACTGTAGGATCCTACGCAGTGCCGTAGGGGACCGCACCGCCACTTCCCAGCAAATTAGGGACACTGTTGCTCCTGGGGTATCGGCGAGGACCATTCGCAACCGTCTCCATGAAGCTGGGCTACGGTCCCGCACACCGTTAGGCCGTCTTCCGCTCATGCCCCAACATCGTGCAGCCCGCCTCCAGTGGTGTCGCGACAGGCGTGAATGGAGGGACGAATGGAGACGTGTCGTCTTCAGCGATGAGAGTCGCTTCTGCCTTGGTGCCAATGATGGTCATATGCGTGTTTGGCGCCGTGCAGGTGAGCGCCACAATCAGGACTGCATACGACCGAGGCACACAGGGCCAACACCCGGCATCATGGTGTGGGGAGCGATCTCCTACACTGGCCGTACACCACTGGTGATCGTCGAGGGGACACTGAATAGTGCACGGTACATCCAAACCGTCATCGAACCCATCGTTCTACCATTCCTAGACCGGCAAGGGAACTTGCTGTTCCAACAGGACAACGCACGTCCGCATGTATCCCGTGCCACCCAACGTGCTCTAGAAGGTGTAAGTCAACTACCCTGGCCAGCAAGATCTCCGGATCTGTCCCCCATTGAGCATGTTTGGGACTGGATGAAGCGTCGTCTCACGCAGTCTGCACGTCCAGCACGAACGCTGGTCCAACTGAGGTGCCAGGTGGAAATGGCATGGCAAGACGTTCCACAGGACTACATCCAGCATCTCTACGATTGTCTCCATGGGAGAATAGCAGCCTGCATTGCTGCGAGAGGTGGATATACACTGTACTAGTGCCGACATTGTGCATGCTCTGTTGCCTGTGTCTATGTGCCTGTGGTTCTGTCAGTGTGATCATGTGATGTATCTGACCCCAGGAATGTGTCAATAAAGTTTCCCCTTCCTGGGACAATGAATTCACGGTGTTCTTATTTCAATTTCCAGGAGTGTATCTGTGTCACCTGAGTCTTTGTTATTTAGTGCAGTGGCCCAACCCACCATTGAATGGTTGTTCAGGAATCAGCCCCATGTGACCAAGCCGTTTGAGATACATGCTACTGTCTCAAAGATGTGGATCTGTCAGATCTCCAAATTCACAACCAGGAATGTAACACATTGCCACCTTGGTATCTTCAGAGGCCCAAAGTGATTTTGAGCTTGACATAGAATGAGAAAACTTGATCTCCAGTTTACCTTTTTATAACTTTGTTTCCATCCATTTTAAGTACTTACCACAGTTTTATCCTTGTTTATACGGATGGATCCCAGCCAGAGAATGTCCTGAGTTGTTGTGCCGTTTTCCCTGATAGCGTTTTCAAAGGCCTCTTCCAGAACAATTTACAGATTATGACATGGAGTTATATGGGATTCTGATGGCACTGTAGAGGACTCATGACATCACCGTACAAGATTTCTTGTCTGTTCCAAATTGCTTAGTGCACTAAAAGAACTTCACCATATGTATCCAGTAGACCAGCTGATTCAGCTCATCCGTGACTCCTTACTGCAGTTCCAACACTGTGGCAAGGAGGTGATCTTTTGCTGGTACCTGGTCACATCAGGATACAGGGGAATGATGCCAAGGAAACATATTGAAATGGTGCTGTCCATCATAGCCCCATCCCATTGCACACCATCATCTCATTTTCTGACAGATGCATCATGCATCAGTGGGAGACTGAATGGTTACAGGTGACAGAAAACAAACTGTGGTTGCTAAATTAACCACACAGACATGGCAGACTTTGTCAGTCTCACTGCTGGAAGGAGGGTCTGCTTACCAGGCTGCACATCGGACATAGCCCTTTAATATGTGGCTTCTTCCTCTGGCGAGAGGATCCACCACTCTGTGAAGTTCCACTTTCATTTCAACATATTTTGGCAATGTGTGTTCTACATACTGATATTAGGGCAGTCTCGGTAGAAATCTGCCCACCATCCTCGCCAATACTGATTCCAGTGTTACAAGAGTGGTGAAATTTTGTGAATTATCAGGTGTCATCCACACCCATGAGACTGGCATGCTGATTTTTCATCAGGGCACTGATGACCTGGATGTTGAGTGCCCCTCACCTCAAATAATAATAATAATAATAATAATAATAATAATCATATGACACAGCATGGTGTCACATCCTTACTATGTTACAAGAGTGGCATCTCTGGGGTCCATTCCCGATTTTCATTTCTTGTTAATGGGCCCACTAAGAAAATATCTTCCCTCAACAAATCCTTGTTTACCTCATGAATAACGTAGAAGTAAATATCCTTGGAGTAGTGAAGCAACTTAAATCACTTAATAAAAGCAAGTCTTCTGGTCCAGACTGTATACCAGTAGGTTCCTTTCGGAGTATGCATTAGCTCCATACTTAACAATCATATACAACTGTTTACTCGACGAAAGATCCATACCCAAAGACTTCTTTCAGCTTTATGTAAAAATGAAGATGCATCAAATTACCTTGAGCAAAAGGTTCCTCTGAAACACAATACTCCAAAATAGACCAAACAGACAAAATAGTGTCCACAAAGTGCTGTTTTCCAGAAACAAGAAAGGTAGTAGAAGTAATCCACTAAATTACAGGCCCATATCGTTAATGTCAATATGCAGCAGAATTTGGAACATATATTGTGTTCAAACATTATGAATTACCTCGATGAAAACTGTCTACTGACACACAGTCAACATGGGTTTAGAAAACACCATTCCTGTGAAACACAACTAGCTCTTTATTCACATGAAGTGTTGAATGCTATTGACAAGGGATTTCATATTGATTCCATATTTCTGGGTTTCCGGAAGGCTTTTGACACTGTACCACAGAAGCAGCTTGTCGTGAAATTGCGTGCTTATGGAATATCGTCTCTGTTATGTGACTGGATTTGTGATTTCCTGTTGAAGAGGTCACAGTTCATAGTAACTGAAGGAAAGTCATTGAGTAAAACAGAAGTGATTTCTGGCATTCTCCAAGGTAATGTTATAGGCCATTTTCTGTTCCTTATTTTTTTAAATGATTTGGGAGACAATCTGAGCAGCCGTCTTAGGTTGTTTACAGATGACACTGTCGTTTATTGACTAATAAAGTTATTAGAAGAGCAAAAAAATTGCAAAATGATTTAGAAAAGATATCTAAATGTTGCGAAAATTGGCAGTTGACCCTAAATAACAAAAAGTGTGAGGTCATCCACATGAGTGTTAAAAGGAATTCGTTAAACTTCGGTTACACGATAAATCAGTCTAATCTAGAAGCTGTAAATTCACCTAAATACCTAGGTATTACAATTACAAACAACTTAAATTGGAAGGAACATATAGAAAATCTTGTGGGGAAGGCTAACCAAAGACTGCATTTTATTGGCAGGACGCTTAGAAAATGTAACAGATCTACTAAGGAGACTGCCTACACTACGCTTGTCTATCCTCTTTTAGAATAGTGCTGCATGGTGTGGGATCCTTACCAGATAGGACTGATAGGGTACATCAAAATAGTTCAAAGAAGGGCAGCACATTTTGTATTATCGTGAAATATGGGAGAATGTGTCACAGAAATGATACAGGATTTGGGCTGGACATCATTAAAAAAAAAGGCATTTTTCGTTGCGACGGAATCTTCTCACGAAATTCCAGTCACCAACTTTCTCCTCCGGAAGCAAAAATATTTTGTTGACACTGACCTACATAGGGAGAAACAATCACCACAATAAAATAAGGAAAATCAGAACTCGTATGGAATGATATAGGAGTTCGTTCTTTCCGCGTGCTATACGACACTGGAATAATAGAGAATTGTGAAGGTGGTTTGATGAACTCTCTGCCAGGCACTTAAATGTGATTTGCAGAGTATCCATGTAGATGTAGATGTACCTCTATCCAGACGATTTTCCTGTGGTGCCAAAATTTTCTTAGTTTTGTTTAACTTCAGTGCTGTGGTACATGGCTTAGTGGGTTGTTGGAATGTTGCCATTTGTTCTGGACTTCCTCTCACCCATATTGCAGCGACACTGCCAAAACGGTGAGCATTTCTTCCAATTTGGAATTCTTGTGTTCAGAAGTTAACTATGTGTTTAAAATGGCACAAAAATTGCTGCATAAGATCGCATAAAAAATGTGGTTGTACTTCCAAACCACTTCAAGTATGATCTGGTACTCATTTCCATCTATTTCCAGTTCCACAAGTTGTGAACCTATTGGATAAATTACCTTTTTGTTCCAATCCACCAAGCCTACAATGCGACAGTTTCTTAATTCTCACCCACTAGTAGATTTAACGAACAAAACACTCACTTCTGCGCCTATATGAAAGAGGAAGGTAGACTGTCTACCTCATTTTTTACCTTGAAAAGTTACATTTGTCACCTGAGTGATTCCTATTTCTCTTACTGGATTTGTTTTGCAGAAGGGGAGCGAGGACAGTGGCAGAATACCTATGTATGCATTTCCTGTATTCACATTCCTTTGAGCATCTCCATAACTTATTTGGTTAGTCAAGCAATGTTGTAGAGTCAGACAGTTTGCTCTTTCATGTCCAATCTTTTTACTATAGGTTCATGCTGGTGCCAAACACTCGGAAGCCTTGTGATCTAGGCTTTTGCAATGAGTACAGCACACTTCGGTAATGAACAGATGAATTGCAGTCTCCTCACATAGAAATGAGTCATGCAGCCTCTCTTAGTGTGCACACTTCACCTGAGCACCTACCTGTGGGTCAGTCCTGGGAGCATATATATCTACATAGTAAGCTTCTACTTTCCCCTAGGCTAGTATATATGTATGGCACAACACAGCTATTATTCTGTCAGCAAAGTGCTTTAAATCCTCTCAGTAATTTTAGTATAGGGTGGAAAATTGGTCCAAATAACAGCTAATGCTGTGCTTGTCTCCATATCTCTCCCTTAGCTAGGACATCAAACATCTTAGTGTTTCTGAGCCCTTCCACAAAATTTACACAAGTATGTGCCTCTCCTCGCAACTTTAGGTTGGTGACTCCTGCCATCACTTTAATACTTCATGCAGACAGTTTCTCTATATCTGTTATGTTTTATATGAAAGAGTGAACATTTTCACCTGGTTTACCTGCAAAAGTGGGAATCAGTGGACTCATTGCAATGTCAATTATAAGCTGGGAACCAGCTGTGGAAACCCTAGAAATGGTGAAGTGAGGCTACCTGCCGGCACAGTGGTGCTTTTCTGCATTGCATTTACTAATGCTTCATTAAGGCACCTTTGAAGATCTTTGTTCTCCATCCAGAGTGCTCAGGCCAATCTGGTGATGGGCTTGCTTTAAACTACACACATCAATACAAAGAAATAGCCTTTGATGGCTGGTCTTGGTGACATCTTCTTCCTAAGAGGGAAGGAAGCTTCTGATTTACATTTCTTGATCAGCAAATGGCACAGTGGCATTGGACAGTGACACAATGGTGGCATCTGGTTCAGTGTGACACTGGGTCATTACGCACATGACGTGGCCTTGTGTGAAGGTGGCAAAGGCGACAGACAAGGTTGGTTGGCCTTGGGCAGCTGTATCAGTGGTGCCTCTGAGTAGGCTGAGCTGAGTAGGCTGAGCTGAATGCACTAATCACTCATCATTTTTGTCATAGCACACAACTGGATGGTGGTTTCATGCATCTGCTCATGGATTTGTAATTTATATGTGGCACCTCAAAGCCGAAAACAGGGTAAATTCAGTATTCCACTCCTGATGCCAGTTGGTATGCCCCTCAGAGATGTAGTGAGAATTGGAAATTGATGTGGGCTTGTACTAAGCTTTAGAAAATAAAACATCAGTTTATTTGCTCATAGGGATTACACATCAAGCATAGCTAGGGCGATGAGAGAAGTTAACTCTAGAAGCACCAGAGCCGTCTTGAAGGAGATGGGAGAATTCAAAGGTGAAAAAACTAAGCCATTTGGCATCTGCTCTAGGTGTCAGCTTAGAACAGAAGAGAGACATTTTTTGGTCATGGCTCTGAGATCCCTCAGTCTCACAAGTCAGGTGATCCTGCAGTATGATTTAATTTGCAAGGTGGCTGTGCTGACAATGATCCAGCCTATTCTGGTATGAACTGGTTAGTTGTTGTCGCATCAGTTGAAAAGTGATGGATGAAAAAGGCAGCCTCTTCGTAAAATTCAAAGAATAAAAATTACTCATATTTGAGGCCTGGGGCAACTTGTACAGGTGACAACAATTTGATGACTTACCTTCCCTCATCCTTCTACCATCCACCTCCTCCACCATGTTATGCCCTAGGAACACAGTTCATCCCTTAATACTGCTCAGCTGCACTTATATGTGATACATGCATTTAATATTTATTCTTAACCCACTTCATTTAATAGTAAACACTATTTTAACAATTTGTTTTACATCCCCTGCAATACAGAAACTGTTAGTTCCAGGGAAAAAAATAAAGAGGACCTTTTTTGAAGGAAATCTGATGTAGTTTAATTTTGTTCAGGGAAACATTTTCACTAGAAGCTGCAGTTTCTGAGTTATTCAAGAAAAGCATAAAAGTGATTTTTAACTCCCCCTCCCCCACTCTCATGCCACACTGGTGGGGATTTTTAGTACGTTGTTCATAACACTTCCTCCTACCACTGTACAAAAATTTGTAACAACACAATTTTCCCCCCTATTCAACCTTTTTTGGTCTTCATTGATTGGGCTACTGGTACACAATTCATTCAGGTCAACAAGTGTTAATAGGTCCTACATTTTCTGGAGAGGAAACTAACAACTGGAGAACACTGTAGTTGTGGTACCTCTGATATATCCATGATACAAGTTGTGGTATTGTCTAGATACTGTGGTGCTGCACCAAAGTTGGCTACATATATCAATACCAAAAACATTAGTGAGGTCTCTTTACAGTAGGGTGTCCATTTCATTTTCATTGAAAAAGGGGACATTTAAAATAAATTAGAGAAAAACCTGGGACAATGAAGGAAAAAAAAAAAAAAAAAAAAAAAAAAAAAAAAAAAAAAAAAAAAAAAAAACGGGACATAAATATTGTATTCACTAAATTTAATACACATACAAGTTTACCTTTAGAACATGCACTCAGATGATCCCAAATCACTTTTTACAATTATTCTGCCACACGGTCACCGTACTTTTCACTTTTATGTACTTTATCAAGAAGTGCATTTTCGTTTGAAATTGTATCATAAAAGTCAGTACACGATACACCATTAAAGTGTGTTTTGACAATGAGTAAGGTCCTCACTGTTTCAACTTTCATTCTGTTTTTTTTTCATCTGACCACAAAGAGTTCACTAACGAAAACACACGTTCCACAGCAGCTTTTGACCCAGGAATTGCCAGACAAAACTCCACCAAATGAATCATGTTTTTCATGTTAATGTTTTTACTTTTGAAATAAGCAAATATTTTACAGTCAGTTTGTAAGGAATTGTGCACCACATGTGCTGGACAGCCAATGCCTACTACATTATTCACTGTGTTCTGTTTCAGTTTATAGAACAAATTGTTTTTTCCTTTCCTCTGCTTACCACCAAAATTGGTGTTAGTGTTGTCTACAGAAACTGCAATCACCTTTCCCTCAAGATCATATTTCTTTAAAACCTCCAGCACGTAATTCTGAAGTAAATCTGAGTTTCTCCAGCTAAATTAACCAGTTAGAGCACTTTCACCGTGATACCATTTTCAGGGTGAAAATACCTGATAAGGAGAGGAGCCAGCTTCAAATCCAGGTGAATCGATGTATCAATCATTACTGAAATGAATCGAGCACTTTTCACTTCATTTAAAACCTGCTGAGCTGCATATGGTGCAATAACATTTGAAACAATTGCATTACATTTTGTGTGTCCACATGTGAATTTAGGATTGAAAAGTTTTTTAACAACTGGTGTAGTACAGTCGACTGACTTAAAGCTATGGTCATGGATTGCACTGTGGTATGCAAAAGTAGCTTCTTGTGCTGCCAACTGCCTATCCATTTCTGTTACTGATTTTAAGTTTACATAGTAGTCACTCACGCATTTATTTGCTCTTTTCGTTTGATCACCCATGCGATGTTTCTTCGTCTTAATGTGATTCACACTGTCAGACCTTCCACCATGACCAATAGCAAATTTTGATCTGCACAACATACATTCTACAGTTTCTCCACTACCAGTCATAAAAGGAAACTCGCTTTTTATATTGCTGTTAGAATTACACTTTCGTTTTGGCATAATGAAACAGTGATTGCACAGTGAAAAACATTAACAGTGGTGACGAAAGCCAGAGAGCAAGTATCAGTGGTGTAGAGTATATCTGGACGGAAAGGACGGATTCAGTGGATTGATTTAGAAGAGAAGAATCTCCGTTGTTATTCATAATCTATAGCGCATTTAAAATTACTTGCAATTTTTGACAGTTCGGTACATGTTTGGGGTAAGCTGGAAGTCATCACACGTTTCCTAGCATAAATAATTGCGCAGTTAATAGCAAGTCAAACAACCAGTAGCGTAAAATACTCTAGCCAAGCGGAATCATAAAAAAAAATGGACATTTGAGCGTCCCCAAAAAAACTTTCGGGACAGCGGAACATTTTGGTAAAAAACGGGATGAATGGACACCCTACTTTACAGTCCTCAGCAACATATGAGAGATACTCCTGAAACATGCACTTCCCCCCCCTCAGCACAGCAGCATCCTTACATCAGAGGTCAATACAGAGCCAAGTGCAGCAGCACTATGCCCCAGTTTGTGACCTCAGCTGAAGCAGTTGGCATCAGTCAATAAAATTAACTATTGATTCAAAGTATCAGATGGATTTGTACTATTGTAAATGTGGAACATTGTATGCCAAGAATACAGTTTGTTAATTAGTGCAGCAAGTGATTCTTTAATAGTAACTGACAGTTGAAAATTACCATCCACTCCTGTGGCAAAGTACTATGTCAAGGTAAGCAAATATTTTTATAATTTATGTAATGCATTCTAGTTCTTACATGCCACCTCACCGAGCAATCAAAGAACCCACAGTTCTGACCAGATGATTGTAGTTTTCCTGATCGCGCCACAGGTCTCTTAATAACCTTCTCTACCTATCCATTCACAGTAGTTTCCAGTTGCTTGGCAGCAGTCGAGACAAAGTTGAGTTACTTACAAACAGCAACTAAATCATCCTGTACATGAGAATGGCATTCATAGTTAGGTTACACTGTGGTTGGCACAGTGATTTTTGTGAACATAAACAATTCAAATTAAACTACCCTTGCTGCTTTTTACTTCATGTGTCTTTTACAGCACAAGAATTCTAGGTTCCCTTTAAGAAGTAAAGTGCATAACACCCCAGATATTGAGTTTGTATTGTAACAAAAGAAAAACCTTAGACAAAGTATACTGATTCTGAAAAAGTGCCTGGTAATTTGGGACATAGTGGGTGTTCCAAGTTGCTGTCAGCCTGTGCATTTGTGAGATTTATGCTAAGTTGTGTTAAAAGTGTGCTGGTATTTTCTTTGATTTATCTTAACACATGAGGTATATATTTTGTTAAAATGTTATGAATACAGTGACCACAGTCCCAAATCTACATCTATTCATGCAACTTTTTACCTGTTGGATAGAAAATAGTAGGGAGTGGGGTGGAGGGTAGGAAGAAAAATGTAAACAAAAAGAAAAAATTAAATCACATTAAATTTTATTTGTCCAAGGCAGAATCCTTTGCAGGAGGGAGGGATGAAGAGAAAATTGTATTTGCTCAAGCAAAAATCTTTTGCCTAAACTCATTTGGAAGGAAATGGGACACAAAATGGATATTAGGTTCCTTGTCTCACTACACTCATTTAACACTACATTTTGCTTCATTTGTATTCACGTGGATGTTTTTTCGACCAAGGGAGGTGTACGATTGGCTTTTAACAAGAAAGGAAGATACCAACTAGATGGGTTGAGATAGATGGGGCATTAACTGATTGGGTTATTTCAACTATTTTGAGAACTAAGGGATTCTTTCAATCTTCATATAAAGTGAACCATGAACATATGTTTAATATATTTTAAACTCCTAGAGTGCCAAGAAGTGAATTATTAACACCAAATTACTTACCATGTAGATGAGGTGTTCTATATTGTCCTCTAATATCAAAAAGCATTACAGTCTATAAATGCATCATTGCTATGCTCCTCCTGAATTTTTAGTTTTAAGTGATACCTTTCTGGGTCAGATAGTTGCAGCAATATTTTTCCCTTTCTTTCTCAGCTTTTTCTTTCATCATCTCAGTGAAAAATCTAAAAGGTCTGCTTGTTCACACTATAAATATGAAACTTCTTGAACATATACCAAGGATTTAGTATGAACTGTGCCATTTTTCTGTCAGCTTCATAATAAATTCATATAAAAACTTTGTCTCTCTCTCTCTCTCTCTCTCTCTCTCTCTCTCTCTCTCTCTCTCTTTTCCCCAAATTGACATCTAGTGGGCAAGGTAGATTTGTTGTTAATTTGAGCTATGTGAAATTAGATATTATCATTCAGTGATGATGCAATATAAGAAAATTAGTGAACAGTCACTATGTTTGTTGGTGTTTTAAACTTGTAACTGACAGCCATTTACAGATGTGTGATTACTATAAAGAAAAGACCTTAAATATATGTTGCCAATGAGAGACATTTGTGAGCACTTAAACGTATTTCTAAGATTGCTACACATTTTATTTGCCTTTGTAGATGATTAAACAGTTTTATAAATGTAACTTCAGGCCAATCTGAGTATGTGTATGACTCTTTATTCAATGTTGTAACATACGAAAAATGTGAAAACAGGTGGAAAAGTTTGTGAAGAATGAATGAATGCTCTGTTGTGAAAGATAACTGGAGGAATTTAATGAAGACAGTTGATAGTGTTATCAGTGTGTATACACACATACTCAAGACACATAAACGTTACAACAAAGTTATCTTTCACAAAAGAGAGGCTGCCCAGCAGGAACACGATGTGGAACAGTAGATGGGGGCATACTTACTGTGATGATGCTGGAGTTCAGCAACAGACGCAAAGGGTGCAAATAGGTTGTACGGGAATAAGGAATAAATGACATCTGGAGAGAGATTTATTATGTAAATGGTTTTAAAGTAACATTTTATGCAGTACACAAAAAAAAATGATACTGGGAAATAAATCTACTGTATTTTGCAGTTATACTAATCCTCCATTGTTGTTTTCTGGGCTCTACATCACAACTGAATAAGTGTTGTTGCCAGCTATAATATTTATTTCAGAATAGCTGTTGCATCCTTCAACAGTGAGCTGTTTTATATACTCATATCTAGGCCTGCCAATGTGACTCTTTCCTTCCACCATCTCTTCCTCTATAGTATTCAGCAATGCCTTGTGTTGCAATTTGTGCCCAACCATTCTTTCTATTTGATTCATAATAATCTTTATCACACATTTTTTCCATCATTGTAGAGTATCTTCATTCTATACATGACAAATTTATTACCCATATTTTGCATATATGGTCCAAACATAGTTTTCTGGTCTCAAGGTCCGTATTTATAATGTACGCATCTGTTTCATTTTGTAGAAAGTTATATTGCTTTGTGTAATTTTTGCTGTTATGTCTTCCTTCCATTTCCCTTCTTTAAATATTCCATTTGCAGAGGTGGTTGAAATTTGCTATCTTGTGAGAGTGTCTTGTCCATGTTCAAAGTTATAGTACAAATTCCATTTCACTATGCATTTAACTCCCTGGTGAACATTGCTATGTCATCAGTGAACTGTATCATGCTTAGTTTCAATATGTGACAAATAATTCCCTCATTGATTATTTAAGGAAAAGATAGATACTACTCACCATAAAAATAACACTTTTTGTTGCAGACAGGCACAACAAAAAGATTATTAAAAAATTCAGCAAAAATAAATATTTTCTGCTGAATCTAAAAATTTAATTTTGCCCAAAATTTGCCACCCCTAAATTCTGCCACCTAGGGCAAGTCTGTCACTAAGGGGGTGAATATTAAAGTCAACTGTGCTCCAATATCATAAATAATCTTCACTTTTTATTTGTCTACATCTCCAATCAATGTAACATTTCCCATATTTTCTAATCCTGGGCTTCTCATGGGATTTATTTGGGATAATGGGAACTTGGGACGGAGGCTACTCTGGCTCCCAGTGAATTTCATGAATTTATGCCTCTACTGGTGTGTCTACTATGTCCTCTTTAAGCATCTCTATTCTGTTGAATATGTAGCTCATTGCATGCCTGTTGTATATGGCCTATTCCTCAACAATAAGAAATGCTTGGACCACTGTGTCTCAGGCAATGGCAATGATTGCACCTGGCAGTGGTTGTGAATATGTGGCATGTATCAGTCAGACAAATTGCAGCTGTTACTAATTAGTTTACTTCTTTCCTCAACAGGAAAAGTCATACTATCTCTTTTAAGTACCAGGGGATGAACTTGATCACACATCCTATTCTATGATCAGTTCTGTTAACAAAGATGTCTACAGCATGAATCTTGGTGTTGCAAAGCTGAATATCATTATGTCCTCACCATTCTGTTGAAGGCATAGTGAAAATCAGCTTGAATTTATCTGCAAATGAAACAAAATCTTCAGCAGACTTTTTACTCAAAGTAGATAATTTAGCCCAACAACAGATAACACTTTCTTTGTATGTGAAATGTTCTACCAAACCTTGAGCAAGAGTATCAAAGAAGGAGCCATTTCTAAGTGAGTCTACTCACTCAGTATAGCTTCTGGCATCAGAGACAAATTAATTCAAGTAATAGTCAACTGAACCTCACCTGACCATGCAGACACATGACTGACATCTCCAATATTCTATAGGAATTTATGCACTTTTTCATGTGGCTTCTCCTCAAATGCCAGTATAAAATTACTAGAAGAAACTATTACTGCATTAACTACTATTTTAAGCAGTTTCTATATGGGAATTGTTTGTACTTTTTCAACCCCATTGAATACTGCTGCAGCCTGTAAGACACAAAGATTTAAGCTCATTAAACAAAATTAATCTTCCAATACCATTTTTACTTTTGAAGAATTCTAGAAGAACTTCATAGAATAAAGTACTTAACAGCTAATACAGTTTGTTTGAAGCTAACAAGAATGGTTTGTATGTTAAAATTTGAAAACATGATATACCAGAAAGTTAGTCATCCTGACAGTTTCATGTTAGAAAAAATGAAAAGTGTACAGGAACATAATTTTGAACAGAAATGATTTTCAAAAAAATAATGTCATTCACTCATCATTTAAGTTGCTCAAGTAATAACAAAAACTACCACATGGGAGTCAGAAGCCCAGTTCATAATCTACGTGGCACAGAGACACACAAGTTTCTGTTTCAGTTACATGCTGTTCAGTTCTCAGCTAACATAATTATTTTTGCAAACAGTTGCTACATCTTTGGCTCTCAGGAAAGGTGTGCGAGTTAGCACTTCCTTGGAAGCAGCCTGTCGTCGTCTTATGCATGGAAAAAATGTGCACTTCTTTTTTAATGTGTCCTGTTTATCATTAAATAACATCATTTTTCTAGATAATGTGAAATTTTGCAACTTACTGATGATATGAGAAGGAGCAAATAAATACAAACATTTCGACATATTGTGTTCTTTTCTGAAAAATCTGTCTGGCATAGCTTCTAGACCAGGCTGTTCCAGCTCGTCGGCTCCGTTGTGAGCCGCGGAGCGCTCCCTGCTCCTGGGAACCGTGTCGCTCGCTGTGACAATTCAAGTGGGCTGGCACGCCGGCACGTGGCACCGCTGGCTGAGGCAGGTGGCAAGGCAAGCGTTTTGATGTGCCAGAAGCGTCTTATAAGATCGACAACCTCATACTCTTAGCTGGTAAGACGTGGTGATATGCTACACCAGGAAATACAATGTTCAGGAAATAAATAAGAAACAACTGTTTTACAAGAAATTGCATACTAAATTTATTGGGCCTCTGTAGCTTGACATTTTCTTTTCATTACAAGATCAGAAATATCAGGCGTCAAAGTGTTCGCAGCATTACTGCAGAGGGTGGCCTTCGTTATTGCATCCTGAAGAAATGATCGTTCCTTACTTTTTACTCTTTTCATTGCTGAGAAAAGCTGCTTACAACAATATGTAGGTCCAAACATGCACATGATCTGAGTGGCATTGTTGTGAAGCTTGGGAATTTTTTTTTGCTGTAATGAATGATACCATCATGACAAATCCAACATGTTGTAGTACCTCTCTTTCAACAAAGTTGAATTTTGCAAATCAATAGTCTCCAATTGAAGTGACGATGACAGCTCATCGGGGGAAACTGAAAAAGGAGTGCTGAACACCTTAAGTTCAAATGGCTCTGAGCAATATGGGACTTAACTTCTGAGGTCATCAGTCCCCTAGAACTTAGAACTACTTAAACCTAACTAACCTAAAGACATCACACACATTCATGCCCGAAGCAGGATTCGAACCTGTTACCGCAGCAGTCGCGTGGTTCCAGACTATAGCGCCTAGAACCGCTCGGCCGCACCGGCCGGCGAACACATTAAGTTCCATTTCCAAACTAGTGAGGTCTCAGAATCGTGTTTCAAACGACATAATGAGCTGCTTTAACTTTGCTTGGTAATCACGGAAAGTAGTACCTTCAGGTAGTTTTAAAGAAGCAAGACGATTGAAGAACGTTAAATGTCCATTACTCATCTGCCTCTCAAATAAACGTAACTTTTCCATGAACACTCTGATCTGGTCGTGCGTGTCTACTGTTTCAGCACATAGTGCCTCTTGGTGAATAAAACAATGAAGAGTCAAAATGTCTTTCCCGAATTCGTCCCTGAGTTTCTTTTTCAAACGAGAGGCAAAACCTTGGTGACACCCGATCATTTGTGGTGCACCGTCTGTCACTACAGAATGGAGCTTATCCCACGGCAAATTCATATTGTCCATTGACTCACAAACAACTTCAAAAATGTCACGTCCTGTTGCAGTGTAATCGAGTGGTACCACATCCAAGAGTTCTTCAGTTACTTGCAGCTCCATGTCGACACCACGCACAAAGACTGCAAGCTGAGCACAGTCCGATATGTCGGTGCTTTCGTCAAGCGCTAGCGAAAATGCAACAAATCTCTCCGCCTTTTTCCTGAGCTGGGTCTCTAAATCCGCTGCCATGTCCGGGATTCGACGAGACATTGTTTGCTTCGACAGGCAAACCCCTTAAGTTGCCTGCACCTCCCTTGGAAACAAACATACTGCAACTGCTACCATGCACGATTTTATGAGTGGTCCCACTGAAAATGGCTTGCCACTCGTCGCAATGATGTGAGCGACCCTGTAGCTTGCTCGAATTGCAGATTCAGTAGTGTTTTCTCCACTCTCATTCACCTGAAAATTATAAACGCATTACAGAACACGAACTATGTTGCATGTATTGATACCCTCCATATTACGAAACAGTTTTTAAACTTACGTCTCCAGGTTGTTCTTAAGCCTGGCTACCAATCCCTGCGTGCAACACCTCCTACCTGACCGTAGTGCAGTGCGTGAAGACGTGTATAATGTCATTGTATATTATACCTCTTCGCAGAATTAAATACTTTATGACATACAAGACACTGCGAACGACCACCCCTCTCAATAAAGGTACAGCGCTCCCGCGGCTAGGCATAGCTGTCATTGAACACGGATTATTGCATCAGTTGCGGCTGCATGCGGCCAGGGGGCAGTGAGTTCGCTTTCCCCCTCCACGCGGGCTCTGAGCTGCCGCAGTGAGTGCTCCAGAGTGCTCCGGCTCCCTGGAGCTCGGTTGGAACAGCCTGTTCTAGACAATGAGCAAATCTTTGACAGAAATTTTCAACTGCAGTTGCATATATTTCTGTCTCACTGATCCACCTCTTCATCCATACATATTATCCACGCATATTAGCTGTTTTAAGTTGGCAGTTAGTCAGCTAGAAGAGTGCATCACAAGTTAATGGCAATTTCCAACATTCTTATTTCAACAAAGAATGTTAATGTATTGTTGGGAAGATGGTGGTTTCAAGCTGCAACTGCCTGCTCCAGATTATCCTTTAATTTTTGTTTATCCACCATAAGAGATACAATTTGCTGCTGTAACTGCTCTAACTTGACCTGATTCATAACATAATTACTGTTAACACTTTCCTCTACAGTTGAAATACTTCCATTAGTGGCATCTTTCCCCTGGGCTCTAGTTTTAACCAACATATTCCCAATTTTCACAGAAAGAGTAAACTACTACATAAAATAAATGGCATAGCAAGACACTTCAGTTAAAAAAAAGCAACAAATGAGCAGTAATAAATAAATATTGTCAAGCAAATGCTGTTTCAATGGAAGTGGATATAGCCAGACATCTTCTTTTGACAATGTGAAGCTGTAAATAAAGCTATGTTTTAAAACAATAGATATTCTCTGGTCTTCTTGTTCCATTTTCTAGCTCAGCAATCATTGCAGTGGCCTAGAATAACAACAGTTCAATGCCCACATTTGGCATCTTGAGGCTACAAATGAGGACAACCTCATGGCAAAAGCAGCAGAGCACTGCTGCTTGATGATGCGTGGGTGACATGTGGTGGAGCAGCAGCCGGTCTCATGACCCTCTACGAGCTGGACGGGCAAGCAGGCAGCTGTCCAGGTAGTCAGATACTCGCATGCAAAAGGCATGCACACGTGGTGTGACCATATATCAGTGTCGCATCTAGACAATTTGAATGGAAGGTAACACATGCCCACCAAGTGGCACCCAACCATGCAAAAACAAGAAACTGTTTGCTGCCTCTGAGAGTGCACACCAATACGCATGCTCTAGTGAAATCAGAATACATATGAAAGCATGGCATGCCAGGGCTGCCCAGCAAGCTTTTGTGCAATAGGGAAACTGTGTTTTGTTTAAAAGTACCATTCTAGAAGTCTTATAGCAGCCATGAATAGGCTAAAAGTTTACAGGTCAGATTACACATGCAGAATGGCCAAGCTAGGCAGTGGAAGTCTGAGTTAGGAGGAGAATTCAGGGTTAATAAGAATGTGTTCATGGTTTATTCAGAAAGGTGTACATGGGTCCACATATGGGGAGGCATAATGGAAGACTTCAGTCTCTTGAATGTCAAGATTGTGGATCAGTCCATCATGGGCCAAGGCTGGGAACAATGTGCGAAAGCAGCCTCCCAGGCCCACTGTAAATAAACTTCACATGATCTGATTGGGGGGGAGAGCTAATGGTCACTTGTGTAGTGCCATAGCGCCAGCACTGGTGGTACAGCACCATGACCTGGCCTGGGTGGAAGGATAGGAAGGTATCAAGACTGTTAGATTAGTTATTAATAGTTATACAATTCTCAGAGGCATGTAAGCAGTCATTCTTCTTCCACTCTTGTGTGAATGGAGTGGGCAGAAACCTAAATATGTGATACCATTCATAGTGATTTGCAGAGTATGGATGTAGATGTAGAAACAAAGCAGATTGCATAAACAGAAAATTTGACTTTGTCTTAAAGGTATTACAGCACTGTAAGTCTTTCTTTCTCTTGCAACATGCCAATGTTAAATTAAATAAAAGCAAAAAGCCAAGAACATACAAAGCCCAGGATTAAACTATCTTGTGTTAGGGTGAGCATATTCTATCTAATCTAGAGAATGAGCCAAAATTCTGTTACCACCAATAATGCAAAATATACCAGGACGTTAGTAAAAACATAAGCCATGTAGAATATTGCAAAATTCTTCATTGCATTGTTTGTAACCCATGCACTAAGCACAATGGATTCAAAATTATGTGAACAAGGCCAAGGCAATTGCTTTTGCATTATTAGGCATGAAAAACAGAAATTCCGTAAGACACAGATAGTCAATTGCTTGAATACAGTATCAGCAAGATAGATTAAGTTAGATCCAGATCATTTAGCCACTAAATTCAAAGAATTCTTTCTGATATTAACTGAAAGTATTGGGAAAAAAGAGTGGATACCTGAAAGCAAGTACTTACTTAGACATTCATAAAATTTGTCCTTAACACAAGCAGTTTATTTAGCACATTGCACACTTCATCAGCAGACATCACTTTTGCCAAACCAGCTGTTGGAAATTACAGAAATCAGTAATTCTTCTGGCTATGGTGGTTTTCCACTTCCTCTGTTTGCGAGTGGAACAGGAAAGGAAATGGCCAGTAGTGATACAAGGTATCCTCTACCATGTACCACACAGTGGCTTGTGGTGTATGTAAGTAGATGTAGATGTATTTTAAGCAAAGTACTGAAATCTTGTACTGACTTAATAGAGCTCCCATTTAAACTTTGTAATGAGTCAGTGTGTATTTTGCAATAAATTGAAATAGTAGTAGTAGTAGTAGTATTAGTAGTATAATAATAAGTTGATGAAAAATTGCTAGAGTTTGTAAGAGAAACCCTGACTAACACAACATCCAAAATAAAATTTTAAGGATGTTTTTCTAAACCCTTTTAAATTACAAAAGGAATTGGACTCTCACCACTATTATTCAACTGCATATTGGAAAAAAATATTACATGAAAATCACAAGGAATTAAAACTGCAAAAGATCTTCAACCTTTAAAGACAGAGACTCAGAAGAATAGTGTGGAAAATCGACTATTTAGCTTTTGTGGATGTTGTAGGCACAATGACTGAGGACTTTTAATCAGGAACAGAATGACTTAATATACTGAAAGAGCAGAACAAACTAGATTTCAAATACCTTTTGAAAAACTAGAAGTAATATGAAATATCAAGGACAATATCACCCAGTTAAACATCAGATACAGGAAAAGAAAAGAATGAATATCTTTAAATAGAGCAAATCATTTACAGCAAGTTTGCTGCATAAAGAAGCCTTCAAAGGAAGAGTCATAGGAAACTGAAATAGTTTTCAATGCCACACAAAAAAGTGTTTTTCCAGTGTGTGTGTGTGTGTGAATTATCGACAAAGCCAGTAAAACGTTATTACTCCATTTGATAGTGTACATTTTGCCAGTTACAGGGCTGGTACATGTTTTGGTAGGAGGGTGCATAGGGTAAGTCTTATAGTGGAGATAACAACAGGGATAGGTGCCAGAGGGTAGGGAGATGGGTGCAGAAGGATCATAGGGTCTGATAAGGATACTGTGCAGATTGGGATGGTGGCAAAAAGCTATTATAGGTGTGGTGGGCAAAATCACTCACACAATAGAGCTGATTTCAGGGCACGATTTTAGGAAGTCATGGTCTTGTCGCAGTAGCTGATTAATACATTCAAGACCAGACTTCTCTCTTTCTATAAAATACTGCAGTTATTTGCCCCTCATCTTTCCTTGGATGGTATCATCTACCAAGCCAACTTCAGACAGCAACAACATGCCAGACTTCACCTCAAAAAGTTATCCCACCTTCTCCTAAACTATGTCAACAGTGGTGTTTCCCTTCCTGTCCCTCTGCAGCCCCCTCCCCCCACACACACATAGCCACACCAACAAACACCATTTCTCTCCTACAAACTGAGTTTGTCCACCTCCTTAACATCCCACAGCCTTCACTAGTAGCTCCCAGACCAATAACAACTCATAATCATAAGAACCATCACAACAGTACAGTATTGTCAACCTCTAGTCTAAAGCACTCTCCCCTCTTGAATTATCTGTATTATCCAAGGGTCTCTCTTTCAGCATTAAAGCTGCATTTAATCATGCTGCTTTAGTAAAGGACCTGCTTTCCTTTACATTCTGCAACCCAATCCCAAAAGATTTCCAACAGCAAACCTGACACTGAATCCTGCCTTGAACAGTTCCAGCCATGATCCCAGCTTAACCACCACCACTATCTCAAAATCATCCCTTACAAGCCTTCAAAGAATCCCTCACATCCAGCATTGCTTTACAAACCTTCCTGAGGTCCTACAACATGACCCTAACCTTTACTCTGCAGAACTCCAGGCTCTACATTCCCAGCAGACAAAGTATTATCTACTACTGTGGTACTTGACTGACAGGAGTATGCTAGTGAAGTTCTACACCAGCTGTCTGACACCTCTGCATGCAGCATCTGCCATCAAGATCCCATCCCTGTGATTCAAACTGACCTGCAGTCCCACCTAAAAACCTCAGGCTCCTCACATGAACTTGCACATCAATCCATATAACTTCTTACCCACCCAAACTATGTGCCTCTAACTTTTACTTTCTTCCTAAGATCGACAAACCCAATCGTCCTGGCCATCCTATAGTTACTAGCTTCAAAGTACCCACCAAATGTATATATGCTTTAGTTGATCAACACCTTCAACCCATAGTACAAAGACTTCCCTAAAGATACAACCATTTTCTAGATCGTCTGAAATCCATGTCCATCCCACTGCCACCATAAACCTTGTTTGTTGCCACTGATGCTACCTCCATCTATACCAACATCCCCTGTATACATGATCTGTCTGCTGCTGAACATTTATTCTGTCAGCACCCATCTGATTCTAAACCTATGACATCCTTCCTGCTCACCTTAATCAACTTTGTACTTACCATCAATTACTTTAACATTGAGGGGAAGACATACAAACATATCAGAGGTACGGCCACATGGGAATCAGGGTGGCTCCTTCCTATGCCAAAATTTTCATGGATGGTTTGGAGGGGGCTTTCATGGGATTCATAAGCCTTCGGCCCATGGTTTGGTTTAGATAAATTGATGACATCTTTGCAATATGGAGTCATGGCAAGGCTGACCTGTTAAAGTTCATGGAATCTCTGAATACCTTCTTCCAATTAAATTATTCATGGTCCTATTCCAAATCCCATACAACTTTCCCTGATGTTGATCTCATCTTCACTGAAGGCCAGCTGCACACTTCTGTCCACTTTAATCCTACTAACAAACAGCAGTAATTACATTTTGACAGTTCACATCATTTCCATGCCAAACACCCCTGCACAAACAGCCTTGGTATTCAAGGAAAACATATTTGTTTGGCTGCAGACTCTTTACAGCAGCACACAAGCATTCTTGTCTCAGCCTTCATCAGATGTAATTACCCCATCAGCCCAGTTCAAAAGCAGATTTCCAGGCCATCATATCCAATCTTGGTACTGCTGATCCCTCCAACAAACAACTTTGGACCACACCACTTATCACTCAGTATTATCATGGTCTTGAATATATCAATCATCCACTGTGACAAAGCCACGACTTCCTAAAATCATGCTCTGAAATGAGCTCCATTCCATCTGAGATGTTGCCCACCACACCTAGAATAGCTCCTCCTGCACCCATCTCCCTACCCTTTGGCTCCTACCCCTATGATTGTTCCTGCTGCAAGGCTTACCCTATGTACCCTCCTACCACCACCTACACCAGCCCTGTAACTGGCAAAACATACATAACAGTTGTGACCTTGGTGCCTGTTTCATCACAAGTGCCATCTAGATTCTTCACCCAGACTCTGGCTTCTCAGAACTCTGCAGGTGGAAACAAGCACTACATGTCCTTGGTTCTCATCACCCTCCTGGCTTTAATTTACATTAATTCCTTCTGTCTCAGAATTTCTTCAGAGTACCTACTCTTTTCTTCACTCCATTTTAGTTTTCTACATTTTTCATTTCCTGATATGTCTATTTTCTACTGTCCCACCTCTCACCTCTGTTACATACAATGCTCTTAGATTTTCATTCTTATTAACTCATGCACGTTTTATCTTGCATATTACTTTATCTTCTACGTTTAATCTCTAAGGTTTTCAAATCTCATCTGGTGGAGTCGCCAACAATCAGTCTTTCCTTCTCATCCTGTCTGGTAAGTCTCCCCTGACTCGGGGTTTTGGGTGACTTACTGTGACGAGATAAAAGAAATTATTCAGGTAGTGAAGGGAGATGAAAATTTAATAGTCATGGGTGACTGGAATTCATCAGTAGGAAAAGGGAGAGAAGGAAACATAGTAGGTGAATATGGATTGGGGGGAAGAAATGAAAGAGGAAGCCGCCTTGTAGAATTTTGCACAGAGCATAACTTAATCATAGCTAACACTTGGTTCAAGAATCATAAAAGAAGGTTGTATACCTGGAAGAATCCTGGAGATACTAATAGGTATCAGATAGATTATATAATGGTAAGACAGAGATTTAGGAAACAGGTTTTAAATTGTAAGACATTTCCAGGGGCAGATGTGGATTCTGACCACAATCTATTGGTTATGAACTGCAGATTGAAACTGAAGAAACTGCAAAAAGGTGGGAATTTAAGGAGATGGGACCTGGATAAACTGAAAGAACCAGAGGTTGTAGAGAGTTTCAGGGAGAGCATAAGGGAACAATTGACAGGAATGGGGGAAAGAAATACAGTAGAAGAAGAATGGGTAGCTCTGAGGGATGAAGTAGTGAAGGCAGCAGAGGATCAAGTAGGTAAAAAGACAAGGGTTAATAGAAATCCTTGGGTAACAGAAGAAATATTGAATTTAATTGATGAAAGGAGAAAATATAAAAATGCAGTAAATGAAGCAGGCAAAAAGGAATACAAACGTCTCAAAAATGAGATCGACAGGAAGTGCAAAATGGCTAAGCAGGCATGGCTAGAGGACAAATGTAAGGATGTAGAGGCTTGTCTCACTAGGGGTAAGATAGATACTGCCTACAGGAAAATTAAAGAGACCTTTGGAGAGAAGAGAACCACTTGTATGAATATCAAGAGCTCAGATGGCAACCCAGTTCTAAGGAAAGAAGGGAAGGCAGAAAGGTGGAAGGAGTATATAGAGGGTTTATACAAGGGCGATGTACTTGAGGATAATATTATGGAAATGGAAGAGGATGTAGATGAAGATGAAATGGGAGATAAGATACTGCGTGAAGAGTTTGACAGAGCACTGAAAGACCTGAGTCGAAACAAGGCCCCGGGAGTAGACAACATTCCATTAGAACTACTGATGGCCTTGGGAGAGCCAGTCATGACAAAACTCTACCATCTGGTGAGCAAGATGTATGAGACAGGCGAAATACCCTCAGACTTCAAGAAGAATATAATAATTCCAATACCAAAGAAAGCAGGTGTTGACAGATGTGAAAATTACCGAACTATCAGTTTAATAAGTCACAGCTGCAAAATACTAACGCAAATTCTTTACAGACGAATGGAAAAACTGGTAGAAGCGGACCTTGGGGAAGATCAGTTTGGATTCCGTAGAAATCTTGGAACACATGAGGCAATACTAACCTTACGACTTATCTTAGAAGAAAGTTTAAGAAAAGGCAAACCTACGTTTCTAGCATTTGTAGACTTAGAGAAAGCTTTTGACAACGTTAACTGGAATACTCTCTTTCACATTCTAAAGGTGGCAGGGGTAAAATACAGGGAGCGAAACGCTATTTACAATTTGTACAGAAACCAGATGGCAGTTATAAGAGTCGAGGGGCATGAAAGGGAACCAGTGGTTGGGAAAGGAGTGAGACAGGGTTGTAGCCTCTCCCCGATGTTATTCAATCTGTATATTGAGCAAGCAGTAAAGGAAACAAAAGAAAAATTCGGAGTAGGTATTAAAATTCATGGAGAAGAAGTAAAAACTTTGAGGTTCGCTGATGACATTGTAATTCTGTCAGAGACAGCAAAGGACTTGGAAGAGCAGTTGAACGGAATGGACAGTGTCTTGAAAGGAGGATATAAGATGAACATCAACAAAAGCAAAACGAGGATAATGGAATGTAGTCAAATTAAATCGGGTGATGCTGAGGGGATTGGATTAGGAAATGAGACACTTAAAGTAGTAAAGGAGTTTTGCTATTTAGGGAGTAAAATAACTGATGATGGTCGAAGTAGAGAGGATATAAAATGTAGACTGGCAATGGCAAGGAAAGCGTTTCTGAAGAAGAGAAATTTGTTAACATCGAGTATAGATTTAAGTGTCAGGAAGTCGTTTCTGAAAGTATTTGTATGGAGTGTAGCCACGTATGGAAGTGAAACATGGACGATAACCAGTTTGGAC
The DNA here is from genome assembly GCF_023898315.1 of Schistocerca nitens. Classification (NCBI taxonomy): domain Eukaryota; kingdom Metazoa; phylum Arthropoda; class Insecta; order Orthoptera; family Acrididae; genus Schistocerca; species Schistocerca nitens. The sequence goes on from NC_064618.1 coordinate 371,485,315, forward strand.
AAGAAGAGAATAGAAGCTTTCGAAATGTGGTGCTACTGAAGAATGCTGAAGATAAGGTGGGTAGATCACGTAACTAATGAGGAGGTATTGAATAGGATTGGGGAGAAGAGAAGTTTGTGGCACAACTTGACTAGAAGAAGGGATCGGTTGGTAGGACATGTTTTGAGGCATCAAGGGATCACAAATTTAGCATTGGAGGGCAGTGTGGAGGGTAAAAATCGTAGAGGGAGACCAAGAGATGAATACACTAAGCAGATTCAGAAGGATGTAGGTTGCAGTAGATACTGGGAGATGAAGAAGCTTGCACAGGATAGAGTATGCATACGTTGTGTGTGTGTGTGTGTGTGTGTGTGTGTGTGTCAATTATTTATTCACAATGTTTACTTAGTTATCATTCTTCTGCAGCAGCCTAATTCACCTGCATCTGGATTCTAGCTGACATCTGTCAAGTCAGCTCTGCATTTGCACATTCAGGAGGTGATGTCAGCAACCCTGGCAGCATGATGGCTACCAGTGAGCGGCAGAGTGGCTGCGCAGAACAAAGTCGTTCTCAAGCTGGTTGCAGAACTTACTTGGTCCCACTCTGAATTCTAAGATGATTCTAAGATGTCAGTAGTTGTGGTTGTTTCATCTCCTCCCTATCCCTGATGGTTTCAGTGCCCAAAGGTACGTGATGGTTAAACAGGAATGTGAACCCCCTAGAGGCCCTGTACTGGCTTCTGTATTGAAGGCCGGTATTGGCAGCACTCTATGATGTGTTGTTGTTATAAGGCAGTCAGTTTCTCCATTACTTTTTGGGTGGTAGGTGATGAGTAGCATGACATTTATCCAGTGAAGGTCATTATCTTGAGTAGACTTTCAGCTAGTTCATAGACTTTGCTGCAGCATCTTGGACATAGATTCACTACAATACCGTAATCATGGAATCCAGTGTTATTACTGTGAATGCCATTGATCCCAATCATCAACTCACAACAAGAACTGGAGAGCTAGAATATTTAAATGGAGATAGCTTGAGGCTTTGAAACAAATCTCAGTTTGTAATGACTGAATGTATCTTCCTTATTCTGTTATATTCTCTTGACAGGCCCTTAACAGCTGTATCAGTCCCTTGCTATATGCCCTTATGAAATTGATAGTTTCTTGCAACATACCTCATGAGCCAAAAAATGTGCTTGTCTCACATCCTTTGATTTTCTGTCCTTTTCTACTGAATGCTTATTTCTTACTCAGCAGACAGTGTTGTCAGCCTGACCCACTTACAACATAATGGCTTGCTTCCTGCTTCTGCCTCTCTTTCTGGCATGATTTGAATTTGCCTGAAGCAATCTGAGTGAATTTTAACATATATTTTTTCTAATTTCCACCCCTTACCATTTTGTGCTGTAACACATCCCTCCTCATTAAAAATTTTTTCTCAAATTTCACTTTTCTTTCACTTATCACTAGTTAGTCTATAGCTGCCTTGCATTTAAAAAAATGGTACTCTATAAATGTTTCCTGGGTTGCTTCTCAACCTAAGTCTTGAAAGTTAGATAGCTTAATTAATCTACCTTGTCGTTCTGTACTGGTGGAACACACTGTTTACACTTTCTACTTACAATACTTACTGCTAGTTTGTATCCATTCCATAGATATATGATGGATGATGATGATGACTTCTTTTGAATGAGATAACCTATGGTTTACACAAAAGCAAATTGCACAAATGAACACTAGAACTAAGATTATATTCATCAGTGATACACTAAAAATAACTGTATTTTGTCTACATTTCTCGCGATATTGTATCACATGATGTGTTATTTGATTCTACATATACATCTATGTGATTACTCTGCTATTCACAATTAAGTGCCTGGCAGAAGGTTCAATGAACCACCTTCAAGCTGTCTCTCTACCGTTCCACTCCTGAACAGCACGCGGGAAAAACGAGCACTTTAATTTTTCTGTGTGGGCCCTGATTTCTCTTATTTTATTGTGATGATCATTTCCCCCTATGTAGGTGGGTGCCAACAGAATGTTTTCACAATCAGAGGAGAAAACTGGTTCTTTGTACTTTTTCGATGTCATCCATCAGTCCCCCCCCCCCCCCCCCCCCTCCACACAGCAATACTCCAGAATAGGGTGGACAAGTGTGGTGTAAGCAGTCTCTTTAGTAGACCTGTTGCACCTTGTAAGTGTTCTGCCAAAGAATCGCAGTCTTTGGTTTGCTCTACCCACAATATGATTGACTTAAATTTGTTATTTTCAGATGTTAATAATTTGTTTGGGATTGTAGCAAAGTTAAATTCAATGTATTTTTAATAAAGGTTAGGTTTTGTTTTGGTAATACATGTGGTAGCTCCTCTGCCAATGCAACATAGGTCAGGGCACATTAATCATTGTTGTGCGTGTTATGGTAGCTGGAAAGTGTAATTATCTCCCTTCTGCCTCACATCTAGTTCCATTAATTAACAATTCACTGCCATGCACTTCTAGTTACATTATCCCAGTTGATTTGCCATTTTATAGCAAGCAATAATTACTGTTTCACATGAAAATTTGGAGTAATTCTAGTGATCTGAAGTTTTCTGGAATTTTTACTGAGGAACTAAACTTTTTTTCTTACACTCTATTGCATCCATTTTTCCAAAACTTACCTGAATTTCACTTGACTGGTTGTTCTTTTGTGTCACCCTTGTTGGGCAATGTTTTAAATCTGCAACAAACATAATGACATGAGCATCTCTCCATTTAGAAACTAATACCAGCTCATAAGTTTGTATCTTTATCCATTTTCAAACTGTATTCTATTTAATGGGATATGAATGCAATGTGTAACACCGTGTGATGAAGCAAGCTGGAATAATTTCACTTCCCCTTGTGTTTTGCCATCTGCCTCCTTAAATTCATTTGTTCACTTTTGAACTAATTACCATTAACATATGTGACTGTAATCTGCATTTTCATAAAAGAGAAAGGTTGGCCCTCAGTTTTAAAGAATATAAAACCAGATCTAATTTTGTACTTAGTTTTATATATGTAATTGATTTTCTAATTTATTTTGACCTTTCCTAGTTAATATCTTTCATTGTAGGGCAAAATCGGTAATTTTTTTGTAACCTAAATTCTATTGTTGACATATAAACAAATGTAACTTCTGTACTAAGTACACTCCTGGAAATTGAAATAAGAACACCGTGAATTCATTGTCCCAGGAAGGGGAAACTTTATTGACACATTCCTGGGGTCAGATACATCACATGATCACACTGACAGAACCACAGGCACATAGACACAGGCAACAGAGCATGCACAATGTCGGCACTAGTACAGTGTATATCCACCTTTCGCAGCAATGCAGGCTGCTATTCTCCCATGGAGACGATCGTAGAGATGCTGGATGTAGTCCTGTGGAACGTCTTGCCATGCCATTTCCACCTGGCGCCTCAGTTGGACCAGCGTTCGTGCTGGACGTGCAGACCGTGTGAGACGACGCTTCATCCAGTCCCAAACATGCTCAATGGGGGACAGATCCGGAGATCTTGCTGGCCAGGGTAGTTGACTTACGCCTTCTAGAGCACGTTGGGTGGCACGGGATACATGCGGACGTGCATTGTCCTGTTGGAACAGCAAGTTCCCTTGCCGGTCTAGGAATGGTAGAACGATGGGTTCGATGACGGTTTGGATGTACCGTGCACTATTCAGTGTCCCCTCGACGATCACCAGTGGTGTACGGCCAGTGTAGGAGATCGCTCCCCACACCACGATGCCGGGTGTTGGCCCTGTGTGCCTCGGTCGTATGCAGTCCTGATTGTGGCGCTCACCTGCACGGCGCCAAACACGCATACGACCATCATTGGCACCAAGGCAGAAGCGACTCTCATCGCTGAAGACGACACGTCTCCATTCGTCCCTCCATTCACGCCTGTCGCGACACCACTGGAGGCGGGCTGCACGATGTTGGGGCGTGAGCGGAAGACGGCCTAACGGTGTGCGGGACCGTAGCCCAGCTTCATGGAGACGGTCGCGAATGGTCCTTGCCGATACCCCAGGAGCAACAGTGTCCCTAATTTGCTGGGAAGTGGCGGTGCGGTCCCCTACGGCACTGCGTAGGATCCTACGGCCTTGGCGTGCATCCGTGCGTCGCTGCGGTCCGGTCCCAGGTCGACGGGCACGTGCACCTTCCGCCGACCACTGGCGACAACATCGATGTACTGTGGAGACCTCATGCCCCACGTGTTGAGCAATTCGGCGGTACGTCCACCCGGCCTCCCGCATGCCCACTATACGCCCTCGCTCAAAGTCCGTCAACTGCACATACGGTTCACGTCCACGCTGTCGCGGCATGCTACCAGTGTTAAAGACTGCGATGGAGCTCCGTATGCCACGGCAAACTGGCTGACACTGACGGCGGCGGTGCACAAATGCTGCGCAGCTAGCGCCATTCGACGGCCAACACCGCGGTTCCTGGTGTGTCTGCTGTGCTGTGCGTGTGATCATTGCTTGTACAGCCCTCTCGCAGTGTCCGGAGCAAGTATGGTGGGTCTGACACACCGGTGTCAATGTGTTCTTTTTTCCATTTCCAGGAGTGTATAAACATTTGGAGGAACAACTAATAGTATTCTTACAGGATCTATTTTGGCTCTATTTGAAAACATGTTAGCAAACCCAGCCCTTAATTAATTCCAAAGTAATAAACAGCTTTCTCAAAAGTATTGTTTGCATAATGATATTTGTTAATTACATCATTTAAGCAAATAATTCAGCTTAACCCTTGTAGTAGAAGGAACTGTTATAAAGAACCAATTTTTCAATGTATCCAGTTAATTTAATGAGTTAAATTTTAATTGTAATTTCTGTAAATTAAACATCAAACAATGTCTAGTTTCAGTGCCTATTATTGTAAGGATAAATAAGGGCCCGATTTTTAGTCCCGATACAGTCAGTCCATGGTCGAGTTTCAGATGAGGAACCTGTATTGGTTACATCAACAACAATGCATCCATGAAATAAGTGTAACACAATTAGGCCATGTGTTAAAAAAATGACAGTGTCTGTTCCATGTGTACCTTATTATTCTACAAGAACTGTGAACCGTGAGGTTAGCTTTTACTGCTCATAGATGTTCAACAGTTAACTATTGTAGCAGTATTGGGATGTTTGCCTGCAACCTATTAATGAGGCTTATCGAAAATTAAATAATAGTGCATTGGTCATATAACTGTTTAATATTGGGGGGTTGTGAACAGTGGAAGTAAAGAACTGTGAAACACAACTGTGCATCTTTTGGCTACATCATTTACAGTAGACTGTACTACACTTCTACCCCGTATTTTTTCAGCCAGTACCACAACGAAGTATGTCAACAAAAAGGACAATCAATGAAGAAATAAAGCAGGGGTACATCACAATCAGTATGGTGCATTTATAACTACTACTGAAAATTGTATTTTGATGTGCAATGTGACTTGTTCAGTATCTATTCTTACATCAGAATGCAATAAAATAAAGCTACATTCTTAGTAGTTATAGGTATGACATGTTGTAGTCCCTCTGGAAATTTTCTTTGCGTTTTCTGCAATGCCATCAAAATTTGCTGTGGATTTAATAATGTTGAACTCAGCTGCCCATGAGTAACATGATAGACTGCTTCATGCAAAGTTTTGACCTCAATCCTTGTACTGTCTGTATCTCTGTTAAGATTCATAACAACAGAGCTATTACCACGTTCTCGTCTAGTTTGCTTAACCGGGTTTGTATTTTCCCTAGATCACTATTTAAGGTATTCCTAGTGTCCTGCACATAATGTTCTAATTCTATCGTTAAGTTCCGTACTGTTTTAATAAGGCTGAGTATTCCTTATGAGATATTTTTACCCTCTTTTTATGTGTTTGGAGCTGAATTGCAACACTTGCATTTGATCTGTCACCCAATATATTGCGTGTTAATTTACTTTTAATATATTTAAGTCAGTCCCCATTAATTATCTTCTTTATGTAGAGGTCCTGCAAAGCAGTATCTCCATAGAAACATGCATAGCTCTGGAGAGACTTGAACTCTTCCCTTTGCAGCTGTTATTACAAAATGACTTCAACATTTCATCACTGACTGTCTTGTATTTGTTTCAGTTGATGTACAGATCACAATTACTTTGTAACTTGGAGCAGAACCAATTTAATTCAAACACAACATCTACATCTACATCTATACTCCGCGAGCTCAATAAGTAGTAGTCCATATGTAAGTGACATTTCATTTTAGACCTTCCTTTGTTTGTTGCTGTTTTCATTCTTGGGGAAGTTGTCTGGTCCTTGACAATAAAGACACCACCGAGGTACAACGTCAAAACATAAAAGGTCCCACCCACAACAGGTGAAGATGTTTACTCACCATCATGCCTTGCCCATTACCCAAACTGCACACCTCTCCATTCAACTCTGCACAAACATATTTTGTCATGATTATGTTTCCATGTCATAAATAGAGAGTGGGAAATGTCATTTGCCTAAATGGTATGGAACACTATAGATTCCCCAACTTAAAGGAAAGGTGTTGGGATAATTCTTTACTCTGCTAGTTGCAAATGAATTCTCATAACACAAAACTATAAAACACATATTTGCTTAATGCCAATTGATCTCCTTTTTTTAAAGAAGAAAATACTCTATCTTTCATAACAAGACACAAGTCTTGTATAGTCCCATCTATTTCAGTTCTCAGCATTATTTCTAGTATTGTTCTTTCAATTTTAACCTTTTAAGAAAATTATAAGTCTTTTATTTGGTTTCAAGCAGATTCTGCTGCACACTGTTAACTTACAAGTATTCATCTTATTTACTTCACATTCTGTTTATTTAATTCAGTAAACTGTTATGTAATGACCAACCTTTCTGCAAAGAATAGAAAATACAGGATGGAATAATGACAATACTATGAAATGGATAGATTGCTGCTCACCATACACCAGAGATGTCGAGTCACAGAAAGGGATAACAAAAAGACTACTAAGCACTTAAGCTTTATAAACCTGTATACCATTATAGATGTGGGAGTCCCCCTTTTTCCCTTCACATACCAAAAATATGGTACAGGGCATTCCCTCAATGAATTCACCTGAGCAAGTTATATACCATCCTCTCCATGGGTCTGCCTGTCCTTACACCTTTCCTAACTACATAAATGGGAAAAGTCATTCCTCCCATGGATTCACTTGACCAAGGCATAGACCATTCCTCCTACAGATCTACCTACCCTTTTCTTCTCCTGCACCTATTTTGTGATTTTGGGTGTGCCTCATCTTAACTTCATCAGTAAACATAGCTACTAGCCATTTTCTACAGTCTTTATTCACTTTAAATGAGAAGAGTCTCCATAGTCATTCTATGGTGTCTTGACCTGATTACTCTCTACCTCTTCATTTTAACTCTACTTTTTAACTTCTTTTTTACTTTTTACTCTTGTTTAAAATGTGTATACCACCACCACATACACATAGTTCTCACGCCTGTGTATTCAGCTTCTGCTTATTGATACACATTTTATGATCTTTCACACTGTTCCATCTACTAGATTTAGACAAAACTTGACTATTTGAGTATATTCAATGTACTTCGTTTTGCTAAAAACATTCTAAAGCCAAGATTACATAAATATTTCTTTATTTAAAACAACATGTTTCGACAGACTTTGCTATCATCTTCATGTCTTAAAAAATCTTTTTGTTATGAAACATGTTCATTTCAGGTTGTCACGTTGTTGAAAAACAGCATATTATGAAAGGTTTGTCATAACTAAAACACTTAAAAACACAAAGCAGACTGTAACTGTGTACTGTGTTTTTGTCTGTAACAATCATCTGTGAGAAGTATATATATGTACTTGGCTTTTTCCACTAGGTGCTTTATGTTGAAGTTATGACACACCTTTTGTAATATACTGTTTTTTATACAAATGACAACTTGATGTGAGGTTCAACTTAAAAAGAACATGTTTCATAACAAAAAGATTTTTTAAGACCTGAAGATGACAGCAACGTCTGTCAAAACCAGTTGTTTTAAATAAAGCAATTTTTATGCAATCTTGCCTTTAGAATGTTTTTAGCAAGTAAAACAGATTACTCCTTCTGTCTTCTCAAAAAGAGAAAATTTAGTGAAAGCACTTCTTTGTAATATACCACAAGAACGTTAGCATCTCAACTCCTGTTCTATAAAATCCTTCATTGTGAATATACATTAGCATTCTAACACATATTCCACATAACATCCTTCTTGTTGAAGATAAGTTAGTGCACCATCTCATTAGCTTGTTAACTCCTTAGCATACTATCTCTTGTTATATAACATGTTAGCACAAAATCAATTTTACGAGCGTTCTACATCCTCCATGGGCTCTCCTCCCCTAAAACACATGGCATGAGTAACATCTGTCATCTGATTGACATGCCATAAAATTCTGCCAATCTGTTGTTGTCATCATACATGAAATACTCCCCACTCATACATGAAATACTCCCCACTGCAAGCCTGCTATTGTTTGGTTGTAACTTCAATTATGTGAACTGTAAAGAGAAGGAAGCCTACAATAGAAACTTTGCATATGGACAGAGGGAGAATAGATTTGGTGCTATGGAGGGAGAAGTAAGGAAAGAAACCAAAGAGACAGGTATGTTAGGATCGAAGAAACAAAGGAGACAGTACCTCATTGATAGATTCCCTTACTACCAAAGACCATATCTGCCAAGGTACTTCATCATGGCACCAGAGGAAGCAGTGTTTGGAATTTCCTACAGAATGGCTTTGCCACAGTTTCACCATTGCAGCAAACCCAAAAACTGACTCTAACAATCTGCTTTGAAATGCAATAGAAAGGGAAGTATTTTCACCTACGTCATCATCAAATTGTCAGTAAAATCATTAAAGTCAGTCTGTTCGTCTGTCAATATTCTATAGAGGTGATACCTCACTATCCATGACTGACCTCTAAGCAAAAATTCCATCTGAACATGCCTTGAAGGTCCAATGGTACTGACCATCCACCGTGTCATCCTTGGCCCAAAGGTGTCACTGGATGTGGATATGGAAGGGTATGTGGTCAGCACACTGCACTCCTGGTCCTTGTCAGTTTTTGTGACCAGGGCCACCACTTCCAATCAAATAGCTCCTCAATTGGCCTCACAAGGGCTGAGTGCACACCTCTTGCCAACAGTGCTTGGCAGAATGGCTGGTCACCCATCCAAGTGCCAGCCTAACCCAACAGCACTTAACTTCGGTGCCACAGCAATGCCTCGGTGACGTGGTTACCGTCGTCGCTGGTGGCGCAGCGTTCCTGTCTATCATGCTTTGAAGGCGATAGACATTGATCTTTCTGGACAGTTCAATAAACAACAATTAATTGGAGGTCCAAACGTATTTCGAGGACTCCGTTTGAACTTTACATGTGATGTGCAAGCCGTGTTTGGAGGTAGTAAATGGCTCACACTTGCTGTAGTATGGGGCAATCATTGTGATTATGGTGGCCTTGAAGGTTTCCCAGATGCAAATATTCTTACATGGAAGACATGGAGTATAGCAGAGACAACAGGACTCGCAGCAAAAGTTCCATATGGTACACTTGTTCCCAGTATGCCATTTGTGTTGAGTACTAGGAGGAAGAAGAAACTAAATGCCGATGAGTATCTGTTTATATGGGCTAAAGTTGGTAATGGAAATTGTAAAATAAAAATCACTGCAGCAAAGCCCTAAAAAAACTACATATAACTCCACCATACTATTCTTCCTATTTCAGTTTTATAAAATTGATAACATTTTACTTGTAATTCTTAAATAGTCATTTTACTAGATTCATAGTTTATCAAAAGCACATTTTCATTGCTATTTCACTTCTCTGTATGTTTTATAATGCTATATATTCCTCCAACGCCTAATACTATCATATGATAATAAAAACTAAAATCACTCTTGTTCTTAATTTTTCACGCACAACATGTATAGGGTAACATACAATTAAATAAATGAAATGGAAATATGAACTGTCATATATTCATGATAAATTTAATCTACAGTACAGTTAAGTTTATGGACTAACTGATCATCTATAATCTTAATGTCATGGTTCAATAGGCATAAAACAACCACTAGACGCTACACATCCAGCTGCTGTAGATGTAGGTGCCTACCTGACCGTTACAATGCTGAGCTCATTTCCCTTTTGTTATCTTATAGTTATTTCTATGGAAGAAGTGATAGTAGCAGGTATTACTTTATTAAAAGATAACAGGATAGTCAAAGAACAAATAAATTTTTTCTGAGAAGATTAAAAAAGAAATACAGAAACAACTTAGCTGAGACAGCCGGTGGTAGTCAACCCACTGAATTCACAAAGGATGTGAACTCTCCTGAGACCTTGAACCTCTTAAGCATATCTATATTTTACAATCCTTTACTTTGTCCTGTGTCAGTGTCTACCAAGTACACTGCTTCCAGATGTAGTATGTCTTGTGCTTTGAATGGTCCCCCATCATGATGGAAAAAATTATTTGTCTCTTTCTTTAAGCTTGAGCTATGATGAAAATCATGCACTAATATCAGATCATCTATTTGAAAGTTAGGTGTAATAGCTTTATCATTAAAAGTGTCCATTCTTTTCTATGCCTGTATATGCACATTATCCCACAACCTCTCTCACAGTTTTTCAAAGCCGGTTTCTGGCCATAATGGCTGGGTAAACATTTTCAACAAGGGTTCTCCTCTAAATGTTTTATTGATAATCTCTAGTGGAGCTGATCCCATTGACATATGCAGTAGCTCATTTAGGATTATCAGAAATTCTGGAACAAGTTATGCCCATGTAGTATGTTTTGTAGAACAGTAAGTCCAACAAAATTGTCCTAATTCCTTCATAATGCATTCACATGCATTAGTTTGTGGATTATATTTTGATATAGATATATGACATATCCCTTCCCATCCAAAGAATTCCTTAAAATTATGACTGGTAAACTGTGTGCCATTATCTATTAATAGGCCTTTACATATGTCTGGTTGTGTCTGTTTATGTGCGGATGGATATGTGTGCGTGTGTGAGTGTATAACTGTCCCTTTTTCCCCCAAGGTAAGTAAGTCTTTCTGCTCCCGGGATTGGAATGACTCCTTACCCTCACCCTTAAAACCCACATCCTTTCGTCTTTCCCTCTCCTTTCCTCTTTCCTGATGAAGCAAGCGTGGGTTGCGAAAGCTTGATATTTGTGTGTGTGTTTGTGTGTTTTTTATTGTGTCTATCTACCAGCGCTTTCCCATTTGGTAAGTCACAGCATCTTTGTTATTTAATATATTTTTCCCATGTGGAATGTTTCTTTCTATTATATATATACATTCCACATGGGAAAAATATATTAAAAAATGCTGTGACTTACCAAACTGGAAAGCACTGGTAGATAGACACAATAAAAAATAAAAAACACACACACAAATATCAAACTTTCGCAACCCACGGTTGCTTCAGCAGGAAAGAGGGAAGGAGAGGGAAAGACGAAAGGATGTGGGTTTTAAGGGAGAAGGTAAGGAGTCATTCCAATCTCGGGAGCGGAAAGACTTACCTTAGGGGGAAAACGGGACAGGTATACACTCACACACACACATATACAGACACAAGCAGACATGTGTAAAGGCAAAGAGTTTGGGCAGAGATGTCAGTCGAGGCGGAAGTATAGAGGTAAAGATATTGTTGAGTGACAAGTGATGTACGAGGAGTGGCAACCTGAAATAAGCAGAGGTTGAGGCCAGCAGGGTAACAGGAATAGAGGATATATTGAAGGGCAAGTTCGCATCTCCGGAGTTCTGATAGGTTGGTGTAAGTGGGAAGTATCCAGATAACCCGCACGGTGTAACACTGTGCCAAGATGTGCTGGTCGTGCACCAAGGCATGTTTAGCCACAGGGTGATTCTTATTACCAACAAACACTGTCTGCCTATGTCCGTTCATGTGAATGGACAGTTTGTTGCTGGTCATTCCCACATAGAAGGCTTCACAATATAGGCAGGTCAGTTGGTAAATCACGTGGGTGCTTTCACATGTGGCTCTGCCTTTGATCTTGTACACCTTGCGGGTTACAGGCCTGGAGTAGGTGGTGGTGGGAGGGTGCATGGGACAGGTTTTACACCGGGAGCATTTAGAGGTTTTGGGGGGAGTGGAGCTGGAATTGGAAGATTGAGTAGATGGGAGAGACTGGGTCTGTGTGCAATGAGAGGAGGTTGAGGTTTGTTGGAAACCTATTTATGGGTCACTTAGAGGAAGCCTTCTTGGTTACCCAGGCCTGCCAACCCAAAGTTTGGTACAGATTTATTGATGACATCTTCATGATCTGGACTCACAGTGAAGAAGAACTCCAGAATTTCCTCTCCAACCTCATCTCCTTTGGTTCCATCAGATTCACCTGGTCCTACTCCAAATCGCATGCCACTTTCCTCAACGTTGACCTCCATCTGTCCAATGACCAGCTTCACACATCCGTTCACATCAAACCCACCAACAAGCTACAGTACCTCCATTATGACAGCTGCCACCCATTCCATATCAAACAGTCCCTTCCCTACAGCTTAGGTATTCATGGCAAATGAATCTGCTCCAATCCCGAATCCATGAACCATTACACCAACAACCTGAAAACAGCTTTTGCATCCCGCAACTACTCTCTCGACCTGGTACAGAAGCAAATAACCAGAGCCACTTCCTCATCCCCTCAAACCCAGAACCTCCCACAGAAGAACCCCAAAAGTGCCCTACTTGTGACAGGATACTTCCTGGGACTGGATCAGACTCTGAATGTGGCTCTCCAGCAGGGATACGACTTCCTCAAATCCTGCCCTGAAATGAGATCCATCCTTCATGAAATCCTCCCCACTCCACCAAGAGTGTCTTTCTGCCATCCTCCTAACCTTCGTAACCTCTTGGTTCATCCCTATGAAATCCCCAAACCACCTTCCCTACCCTCTGGCTCCTACCCTTGTAACTGCCCCTGGTGTAAAACCTGTCCTGTGCACCCTACCACCACCACCTACTCCAGTCCTGTAACCCAGAAGGTGTACACGTTCAAAGGCAGAGCCACGTGTGAAAGCACCCACATGATTTACCAACTGACCTGCCTACACTGTGAAGCCTTCTATGTGGGAATGACCAGCAACAAACTGTCCATTCCCATGAATGGACACAGGCAGACAGTGTTTGTTGGTAATGAGGATCACCCTGTGGCTAAACGTGCCTTGGTGCACGGCCAGCACATCTTGGCACAGTGTTACACCGTCCGGGTTATCTGGATACTTCCCACTGACACCAACCTATCATAACTCCGGAGATGCGAACTTGCCCTTCAATATATCCTCTCTTCCCATTAGCCACCAGGCCTCAACCTCCACTAATTTCAAGTTGTCGCCCCTCATACATCACTTGTCACTCAACAACATCTTTGCCTCTATACTTCCGTCTCGACTGACATCTCTGCCCAAACTCTTTGCCTTTATACATGTCTGCTTGTGTCTGTATATGTGCGGATGGATATGTGTGTGTATGTGAGTGTATACCTGTCCCGTTTTCTCGCTAAGGTAAGTCTTTCCGCTCCCGGGATTGGAATGACTCCTTACCCTCTCCCTTAAAACCCACATCCTTTCGTCTTTCCCTCTCCTTCCCTCTTTCCTGCTGAAGCAACCGTGGGTTGCAAAAGCTTGATATTTGTGTGTGTGTTTTTTATTTTTTATTGTGTCTATCTACCAGCACTTATTTTCCCTATTTGGGTTATACAGATTAGCTAGTAGTGCCCACTGTCCTGTTCTTTATTGTGGCAGTTTGTTTGTTCGTTGCGCAATACGTTTTTGCTTCTCTAAAAGTCTTGTGTTAGCATGTTTTATCCTTTTCCAAATTTTTCACTCGTTTACCCCTTGGACCCAGTTTGGTTGACTTACAAAGGTGACAGCATTTTTTGCCCATATACTACCTCGTATGGAGAGTGGCCAGTTCCAGTATGAACTTTTGAATTATACATGCTAACAACAAACTTAAATATATGTCTCAATCTGAAAGCTGTGCATTTACGTAATGGCTTAACATATTGGATAAAGTACAGTGAACTCTTTTCTGTTCCTCCATTTGTTTGAGGATGGAACAGGTGGGAACGTGAATTCCGAATTTTCAGTAAGTGACTTAACTGTTTCATTAGTTTGGATACAAAATTAGTACCCTGGTCCATAATAATGGTTTTGGCACACCAAATTTCAGTAACCAGTTGTTTACCATGGTCTGTGCTACTCTATTTGTCTTCTGATCTCTGATGGCTAGCATAACTAAATATCATGAAAAATGATATAACATCATAAGGGCATACTTATTACCCACTTGTGTTCTATTAAAAAGTCCTAAAGTATCCAATCCTAACACAGAAAATGGTTTGTCAGCTTCTGGTGGTCTCTGTAACTGAATTTTCTGATGACTCCAATCTGCTCTTTGTGCATATGGGATGCAGTTTCTTACAAATTGTTCTACATTAGTGTGACATGTTTTCTACCAAAACCTTTCAGCTACATGTCTACTAGTTGTTATTTTCCCTCTGTGATCTGATTAAACATGCTCATGTGCTTGATGTAATTCTTCCATTTTTGCAGGAACTAAAATGCAAGGTCCACACTTCGTTGATCTGCATGGAAAGCCTTCTTGCATTTCAAACTGAGGTTGCGTTCAAAACAATTGACACTCACTATCAGTTGACTGTGCCTTTATCCGATCTTCCTGGCATCCACCTACTGCTTGTAAAACTGCCACATTCCTACTTACTGTATGTGTTTGACTCCTGGCTTATGAATTACTTCATAGTCAAAGTCACTTAATTTTAATGCCCATCTTGTTAATTGATTTGATGGCTCTTTCAAACTTAATAACCATTTTGAAGATGCATACACTGTAATCAATTTGAATTTCCAACCATAAAAATAACAACGAAAATAAGAGATTCCATAAATAACTGCTGACATTTCTTTTTCAGTTGTCGAATAATTAGTTTCAGCTTTATTCAGTTGTCAGGAGGCATATGCCATCAGATGGTCTGTTCCATCAACATTCTGAATTAAATTACAGCCAAAAGCATTCTTGGATGCATCACATGCAAGTATGAATTATTGTTCAGAGTCAGGGAATATTAACACGGATCTAATATTAACATACCCTCAAGCTTCTTAATACTGCACTGTCCACTAAAAACTAACACCTCATTGTAGTTACTAAGTTAATGTCTGTGCAATTTCAGTGAATATCTTCATGAATTCATGATAATAATTGAATAATTCAATAAATGGCTGTAACTGTTTAGCAGTTTGCGGCATCAGAATATCACTTATGGTGAAGTAAGTCAAGGATCCACCCTAACTCTGTCTTAACTGATAAGACGCCCAAGATGTATTATAAATCACAATGACTTGTCCAATATCATATTGTATACCTTGTACAACAAATGATCAAAAGGATAACTTATTTGGTCTGAGGAA
This sequence comes from Schistocerca nitens, assembly GCF_023898315.1. Taxonomy (NCBI): domain Eukaryota; kingdom Metazoa; phylum Arthropoda; class Insecta; order Orthoptera; family Acrididae; genus Schistocerca; species Schistocerca nitens. The sequence continues at coordinate 371,500,824 of NC_064618.1, forward strand.
AATGGCATTTCTGCACACTAAGTGTAAGGTATGCTGCCCTCAATCTACGAAATACTTCATCTAGACTTTTAACACGATCTTCTATAATTCTTGAATAGAAAATTATATCATCAAGATATACCATACAGACCCTTCGTTTTAATCCATGAAGTACCCCATCTAATAGGCATTGGAATGTAACCAGAACATTTTTTCACTCCAAATGGCATTCTCCAATACTGGAAAAGACCTGAAGGTGTTGTGAAAGCTGTCCTAGGTCTGTCTGTCTTCAGGAAATACTTCCAGGTGGTGATAGCCACTTCCAAGATCAATCATCAAAAAAATATTTATGTCTTCCTAGGTTGTCTAATGTATCCACAATGTTAGAGATCTGATATGCATAGGTTGTGGCTTCTGCATTCAAGTAATGGTAGTCACAACAAATATAGATATGCATAGGTTGTGGCTTCTGCATTCAAGTAATGGTAGTCACAACAAATATTTTCGAGTGCCATCAACTGACTTTTTTGGTACATTGATAATATTGACACATGCTATTAGTATGCTTGACAACATGCTCATGTAATTGTTGGTCTATAAATTGGTCTAACAGTGGCTGTAGACATTTTGCTATTCTGTATGGATTGTGTATTGGATTATCACCTGTTGGTATGTGATAAGAGTTGTTGGTAGTGGACCATCTGAACTGAATAAATCTGAACACCCGGACAATAAAGTTTCCATGGCTTCCCATTCACTGTCTTTTAAGTGACGAACTGTAGCATAAAATACAGAGGCACTGATGTTTTCTTTGATGCTTCGATCACCTTATGATCCATCATTATCCTTGTCCTCAAGTATCTCTAAACTCACTATAGTTAATTGTTTCAGGTGCAACCACGTATAATCTCTGCTGTGGCACATAAATGTCTACAGATAACCAAACTAACTTCCCTGGTACTTTGTCATGCATAATTATCTTCAATGTACATCTATACATTTCAGTTGGTGACATCTTAGCGATTGGTGTATTATGAAACATTGAAACGTTTGCAGCTGTTGGACTCATCAGAAACAAGTTTCCACCAAGTTCAACTAAGCACTGTGAAAGATTAATTTTTGCACAGTGCCTATCCAGGAAGTCAGGTGTGAGAATCATGGAATATCTTTGTCCCACAGTTGACAACACTTCCATATGCTCACAAAACTCTATAGTTCCAATCCTAAAAATGAGCCATGATACCAAATCATTAGTTCCCACTCTACGTAATTTATACCTTCGAGCCCCTAGTCTATTCCTACCCACGATGTCTAAACTTGTGACAGATACATGTGCACTGGTATCAACTACAAATTTACTTTCTTCACTATTTACAAAGCGCATCAAACAACAATCCATATCTGCATTAGTTTCTATGGTACTCTGACTTACAGGGAATGTTTTATAATGGATGAAACACCCTTGTTTATGTTTAACATTTTCTGTTGCATGTTTCTGTTACCCTGCTTCCTAATCCCACACTCATTTGCCTTGTGGGCAAAATGCCCACATCTGAAACACTGTGGCTGATAGCATCACACCTTCAAATGTCCTTTCTTCCTACAACCATAACAATGTTTATCAGAAACAAAAATTGTACTCCTGTAGCAATATCTGTTTCCTGCAAATTTGTGGCAACATGCAGTGCTGTAGCCAAATCCTCTGAGCTTTCCATGCAAACACCTAGCGAAATCTCCACAGGAATTCTTTACAAAAACACATCAATAATTCTTTTTTCTGCCTTTCTGAATATAACTAACCAATATGGCAGCCAGCATGAGAGTTCAACATGTTTTTCCATGGAAAAAAAGAGTTAATTTGACATGAAAAAAAGGCATGTACAAATTGTAAAGACAAAATCACAAAGTTAAAGGAATGTTTGTTGAGCTTACAATTTATAATCAGTGCTCTGAAAGTGGACATCTCGAATTTTCAGCTTGGAAAAAGTGAACTAAATATTCGACAAGTTCCACAAAGCATCACACCTGCTAGCAGAAAGTGAACTAAAGTCACTTACTAAAAGAGCACACAATAGCTACAAAATAGTGTAAATGGTAAATGTACCGGTGACACAATCTTTGTGCATGAGAAACCTTTTGATGTGTTTTCAACTGTAGACTGTGATATTCAACAAGCTATGTCAAACCGCATGAGAAGAAAAACGACATCAGAAACAAAGAATGACAGAGTCGCTTTCAACCAAAAACATTGTCATCAAAATCAAGTGTTCCTCAAGATGGATTATCGACTACTATGGATGCAAAAGACAAAACAAAATACCAGTAGGCCTAAAAACAGTTATCATTGACCAGCAAAAATGTGTAAAATAAATCTATTTGCATATAGTCAAAGACAGAACACAGCAGCTGAATTTCAGTCTAGGAGCAATCACAAAATAAGTAGCATAGTGAAACCACATGCAAAACTTCAGGCAGTGACTTCCATGAACCATGACATGAAAACAGCAACAACAGATAATGACTTTTTCATGTTCTTATTGAGAACAAGTGATGTACCAAGAAACGAAATGAAAGACACAGAGATCTCACTCAAAAGTAGGCTACATGACCTGAGAAGCTCAAATGCGATCATCTTATCGGTTCCTCATTGACATGACTTGCCAATCTGGTCGTGTGAAAATAAAGAAGTGCAAAGCACAAATTAACAGATTCTAAATATATGCACGAGATTCAAAAACATTACAAATTAAACTCAGCAGGAAGAAGATTCCACACGTCCCATGGCTTACATCTCAACAGACTAGGGAAGGATTTAGTTATAACATGGATCAAAGAAGTAGTAAACAGCAAATTGAATGTGCAGTGTTGTGCTACAGAGGCATCCCTCTCAAGGACGAAAATAATGAATACTTGGGGGAATCAACCACAAAATGCCAGGTCAGTGAAACAATACATCAGCAGGACAAGAGCTATGTTTTCTTAGGACAATAAAACTTTCCATCAGATACAAGTGTATGTGTTTCATATGTGCTTCAAACAGGCTTCAGTCTACATGAGAATCATTTTTCACTTTTGCATTATTATGTGCAGGGTTTGGAAAAAAAAGTAGATGCTTTTGAACCATTTATCACAGGACTATCTCCACTTGTAATAATAGTTACAGAACACCAGAAAACAATGGACAACATACAATATTACAAATTAGAAGGGTACAACCTAGCTATGTTCTACTGTAGAACACATAATAAAAGTAGTTGTGTTGCCATCTACTCAAGAAAATATAAATTCACAACCACCACAGAAAAAGCGCTATGGGGGGCAGGGGGGGGGGGGGGGACAATTTCTGTACTGACAATTGCAATTCTTAAACTGATATTTTGCACTGTTCCTTTCTGTCTCATAGGTGTATATAGATCCCCCAGTGAAAATTTTGATGGTTTTCTGAAATCACTTGATGGAGTTTTAAATAAATTAATGTCGGGTTGTAGAAGTGTAAATCTTGTCATACTGGGTAATCTGAACATCAACACTTTACATGATGGTCAGGAAAGCAAACATTTTACAGGTTGTATCCTGTCTTATAGGGCTAAAGATCTTCTTGGACTAGTACCCACCAGAATAGCTAACACACATAGTAGTTCCACTGATCATCTTATCACAAAATATGACCACATCATCTCAACAGACATCATAAATAGTCACCTCTCAAATCATTTAGGCCAAACACTAGTACTAAAAAGTAATATCAAATTCAAACCAAGAAAAATGTATAAGTACAGGCAAATACTATCTGCAAACAACATTGCTGCACTAAGACATAGTTTAAGTCAGGAATAATGGGTATCAGTTATTACCACCATTTGGGTCAACAATAACTGGAACATGTTCATAGAAATTATGACTGAGTACTTAAATAGAGACATGCCATTAAAAAAAGTGAGTATGCAGAAAATTAACCTTTAAAATCAAAACCTGTGCCATTGGACTTAAAACAAACAATCCGAAAGAATAAACAGTAAACATGTATAGCTTACACAGACTGACTAACTCAGAGTTAAATAAAGCACCCTACAAGCAGTATAGACAAAAGAACTGCAAAGAAGTCAGGAGATTAAAAGCAGAAAGAATCAGCCAACAGATACGAGGTTCAGATAGTGTTGTAAAGACTTGTTGGTCAATTGTAAATAAAATCAGAAACAATGAGACAGAAACTGAAATTAATAATGATGATATCTCTGATTCCTTTCTACCCAGCAATATTTTTAATAATTACTTCATAGATACTGTCAAAAATGATGTGTCTATGAAACAATATATACAGCACACATTTGAGTCCGATAACAAACAGAACAGCAGTAGATTACCAGTAGTAAGCACATATGACATACTGCAGCTTATTGATAGCCTCAGAAACAAAAAATCAGCAAGATTAGACAAAATTTCTCCATATCTATTGAAGCAATGCAAACACAAAATAATGAAACCACTAGTTCATCTAATAAATTGTGTTCTAGAAGATGGTATGTTTCCTGAGAAGTTGAAACTGGCTGTAGTTAAACCAATACACAAAAAGGGGGAAGTAAAGCATGTACAGAACTACAAACCTATTGCCCTAATCTCAACTTTCAGCAGACTGATAGAGAAAATAATGCTAAAAAAATCCTGGAACATTACAACAATGCTGAAATATTAGGTGATTTCCGGCGTGGTTTCAGAAGACATTGAAGTACCACGTCAGCAGCAGTACAATTTGTCCATCACGTACTTGAAAAAATAAATGAAAAATCACAAGCAGCAGGAGTATTCCTGGATCTCTCAAGAGTTTTTGATAGAATACATCATGAGGTGCTCTTATCAAAAATTGCGAAGAGTGGTGTCACTGGAAAAATCATGCAACTGCTAAATATGCATTTAAAGGGTAGACAGCAGTGCATGGAGATTATATATTCTAATGGAGAAATACTGAAGAGGAGAAGGTCAAGTATCAGAAATATACATTCTGGTGTTCTGTAGGGCTCTATTTTAGGCCCAGTCCTCTTCATATGCTATGTATACAGATTTCCAAGTTCTCTTGACAATAAGCAATTGATTGCTATGTGTGCACATTGTCTGCTGTGCAGACAGTGAGTCAGCCTACTTGATGAGATACACAATTTTATTAAAAAGGCAAGAGCTCACTTTGAAAGAGGGAACCTAAAAATAAACATACAAAAACTAATATTATTCATTTTAAACCAAATGGTCCAAAGACACAAAATATTGCAATTGATGAAATTCTACCAAAAACCTGTACAGATCGTAAATTCTTGGGTTTATGCATAGATAACGGACTTTCATGAAAGCAGCAAGCTGATTATGTCTGTAAAAAAAATAACACCCAGTCTATATGTATTAAGAAGATTATCACCACATCTTAATTCTGAAACCCTAAGGGCTGTATATTATGGATTAGTGTACCCTTACTTGTCATGAAATAGTACTGTGCGGTGGGACATACCAGACTAATACGAAAAGGGTTTTCATACTGCACAAGCTAGCCTTGAGGATCATAGCAAAAGTAAAACCAGGAACTTCTTGCAAACGTATATTCATTAAATACAATATTCTCACAGTTAATGCCATGTATATACTAGAAACTATAATATATCTAAAAACAAAGATGATGTAACTTACCAAACAAAAGCATTGGTATGTTGATAGACACACAAACACACACACAAAATTCAAGCTTTCGCAACCCACGGTTGCTTCAGCAGGAAAGAGGGAAGGAGAGGAAAAGACGAAAGGTTTTCACACACACACACACACACACACACACACACACACACACACACACACACACACACACACACACACACACACACACACACACACACATATATCCATCCTCACATATACAGACACCAGCAGACTGCTAGTGAAAGAAGACACTAAGATTACAAAAAGAAACTTGGATATTCACAACCATGAAACAAGGCATAGAAAAGACTTTCATATGGTTAACAGAAGATTAACTTTAACAGGAAAAATCCTCTATGTCAAAGGAGCTGTTTTTAACAACTTGTTACCAAATGAAGTTAAGATATTGATAGGGGATACTTTTAAAAGCGAGTCAAGCAGTGGCTTATCCAAAAATGCCTTTATAAGTTGAATTTATCATGACTTATAATGAAATAAGAAATAATGTAAACTAAAAAAAACTGTAATTGCAAAAGCTTTATGCTTAGTTACAAATGCACATGCATATAAAATTACATGTTACGAGCAATAAAATGAAACTTAAATGACGTGATCTGCTACTGGAGTCCCTGTCAATTCATATGTCTGTGCAATTACTTCGCAGATTCTGTCTGAAAAGTCTCCACAGCTTCATTTTCCAACTTTTTTCTAAAAAACCTAGCACTATTCCACTTCGCTAATTGTTCAAATGTATTTATCTTGCTCAGTGTTTCATGATACATTATGTATGTCTTGGCTTCACCCATAGAGCATAAAATGGCACTCACAGACTAGTTTCATCTGGTTAATTGCTCATTCTTATCACAGCCAATTCATTAATGAATACTGTTACATCCTTTATTTTTCTGCCAGCGAAGGGTGTGATTAGATTAGCTACTACAGGATCCATTGAAAAGGGGGCATTGCTACTAGCAGCTTAAATTCTTTTTGTGACTCTTGAGCAGCATGCAAAGATTTTAACTGAACCATCCATTAATTATGGCATAACTTTTGTTGAGCATTTTCCTCTAACAGCAGTGACACTTGCTCCATCAGAGCGCTTATACTCTCACTAGTACTAACAGGCCTTGTGCCCAGCATTCTTGTGCAATTTACCACTAACTTAATTTTTTACTGAGAACACACGCTTCAAAGAGAGCAACATATATCAAACAAGAAAAATACAATTTACAATGTATGAAACTAGACTCAACTACTTCCTTTGGCTGATCATCTCCCAGTGACACTCACTACACTTGTGTGCTGCATGACCATCCTACCTACAAGTAGCACAAGTTACTGGTATGAATTTAGTACATGGTTCACTATGACTCACTAAATTACAGATAGTACACTTCATTGGTAGCAAATACATCTCTTTACAATTTCCTCTCAATTCTGATAAATCAACAGGTTCCTTAGGTTTCATAAAAGATTCTTCGAACATAGCACGCCCATCCATACAAACTCTGCCATATCACAATCAGAGTAAAACAAGAATGTGTTGTGTGAATACCACATCGAGATTACTGTTATGGTGTGTGACCATCATAGATGAAAACAACTGCCTCTGAATTCCAGGCATTGGAGTTGAACACTTCCAATGCCAAATTCTCTGATGGCAGCATAGGAGTGAACTTCTGACACCAATTTACAGAGGGCCAAGATTAGACACCTTTTCCTGAAATCAGGATAGATGTTGGGAACCTGTGAAGTGTTAACAACACTAGTAAATTTCTTAACAATGTTTACATTTTGTTGCTGTTCAGCAGCAGCCTTGGCTGTTGCTAATTCACCCGCATGTTGGATTCTAGCTGATGTCTGCTGAGTCAGCTCAGAGTTTTCATGCCCAGAGGTCAGCGACCCTGGCAGTGCAGCAGCTACCAATGAGCTGGGCAGTAGCTGCCCAGCATGAAGTGGTTCTCCTACTTGGTCCCACTCTGAATTCTAAGATGGCCCTTGGTGACTCATCCATAAAGTACCTGGTGTCAGTAGTCATGTGTGACGTCATAAGCGAGTGACTGCATGTGAGATCGCTTTCCAAGTTTTTATATATTTTTAGGTTTCAGATACATATTTTAACGGTTTTTGAGATAATATTTACTATATAAGTGACTTATTAGTGGTTTCTTCATTCACCTCTTGTGTTGTGACCTGATATTTGTGAGTGTTTCATATCGAGCAACGTAACCTCTTACCTGTGTTTACATTCCGCGCTGACCAGTTGCAGCTGTAGCGGCGCATTGAAAGCTAAGTACTAATTAATTGTTTGTGTATAGTGGTTTATTTAGGAACTTTAGTAGTCTTCAACCAGTGTTTTTTTGTTTTTTTCTGGTGAAATAATTTCAGAAGAACCTTTTGGGAACTGTTTTCAGCTTCGTTACTGTGTCATTAGACGTTTGATTCTCTTTCTATATTAGTCTTTTGTTATATTCACATTTGTTGTTTATTAATACTGTTAATAATAGTATTTACTTCCCTTGTAGAGTAAGTTTGTGATTATCGTAGTCAGGTTTTTAACATCTTCTTATTGTAGTAACGGAACTTAGAAAAAGTAAAATTTTACCATGAGTGAGAAGTGTGGGCTTTGCCGTAGGTTCGTGAGTAGTGGATTGCGGTGTGAAACTTGTTCGAAGTATTTTCACTGGGGGGAATGCAGTGGGGAAGCCAGTGGACATTCTGGTGAGATCCTCTCCTGGAACTGCAGGTTATGTAGCAAGAGTAAGTTGATAGAGGAGCAGGAGCATAAGATCTGTGCCCTTCAGGTGCAGTTGAAAAACGCACAGGAGGAGCTAGATAGGATGAGGAGGGAGAAGGGGGTTGGGGAATGGGAGCTGGCTGTTGGCAAGAGATCTCCTAGGAGAAGAAGATTTTCAGATAGTTTTACTATTGGTGTTTACAATAGATGTGACCAACTGTCAGAGTGTAGTGGAGAGGAATCTCTAGTAGCTGTAGATGTAGGAAGTATGCAGCAGACCTCAGTAGTTACGGTGGCTAGAACAGTTGCAAAGTCAAAGAGGAAGAAGAAGGTTCTGCTGCTAGGTAGTTCTCATGGCAGAGATGTAGGCCAGCAGTTGCAGGAAGAGCTGGGGAGTGAGTACCAGGTCACCAGGATTGTGAAGCCCAATGTAGGATTGGCTCAGGTGACTGTTAACATGGGGGGTTATGTAGGGATTTTACTAAAGAGGATCAGGTAGTGATTGTGGGTGGGGCTGGTAATACACTCCTGGAAATTGAAATAAGAACACCGTGAATTCATTGTCCCAGGAAGGGGAAACTTTATTGACACATTCCTGGAGTCAGATACATCACATGATCACACTGACAGAACCACAGGCACATAGACACAGGCAACAGAGCATGCACAATGTCGGCACTAGTACAGTGTATATCCACCTTTCGCAGCAATGCAGGCTGCTATTCTCCCATGGAGACGATCTTAGAGATGCTGGATGTAGTCCTGTGGAACGGCTTGCCATGCCATTTCCACCTGGCGCCTCAGTTGGACCAGCGTTCGTGCTGGACGTGCAGACCGCGTGAGACGACGCTTCATCCAGTCCCAAACATGCTCAATGGGGGACAGATCCGGAGATCTTGCTGGCCAGGGTAGTTGACTTACACCTTCTAGAGCACGTTGGGTTGCACGGGATACATGCGGACGTGCATTGTCCTGTTGGAACAGCAAGTTCCCTTGCTGGTCTAGGAATGGTAGAACAATGGGTTCGATGACGGTTTGGATGTACCGTGCACTATTCAGTGTCCCCTCGACGATCACCAGTGGTGTACGGCCAGTGTAGGAGATCGCTCCCCACACCATGATGCCGGGTGTTGGCCCTGTGTGCCTCGGTCGTATGCAGTCCTGATTGTGGCGCTCACCTGCACGGCGCCAAACACGCATACGACCATCATTGGCACCAAGGCAGAAGCGACTCTCATCGCTGAAGACGACACGTCTCCATTCGTCCCTCCATTCATGCCTGTCGCGACACCACTGGAGGCAGGCTGCATGATGTTGGGGCGTGAGCGGAAGACGGCCTAACGGTGTGCGGGACCGTAGCCCAGCTTCATGGAGACGGTTGCGAATGGTCCTCGCCGATACCCCAGGAGCAACAGTGTCCCTAATTTGCTGGGAAGTGGCGGTGCGGTCCCCTACGGCACTGCGTAGGATCCTACGGTCTTGGCGTGCATCCGTGCGTCGCTGCGGTCCGGTCCCAGGTCGACGGGCACGTGCACCTTCCGCCGACCACTGGCGACAACATCGATGTACTGTGGAGACCTCACACCCCACGTGTTGAGCAATTCGGCGGTAGGTCCACCCGGCCTCCCGCATGCCCACTATACGCCCTCGCTCAAAGTCCGTCAACTGCACATACGGTTCACGTCCACGCTGTCGCGGCATGCTACCAGTGTTAAAGACTGCGATGGAGCTCCATATGCCACGGCAAACTGGCTGACACTGACGGCGGCGGTGCACAAATGCTGCGCAGCTAGCGCCATTCGACGGCCAACACCGCGGTTCCTGGTGTGTCCGCTGTGCCGTGCGTGTGATCATTGCTTGTACAGCCCTCTCACAGTGTCCGGAGCAAGTATGGTGGGTCTGACACACCGGTGTCAATGTGTTCTTTTTTCCATTTCCAGGAGTGTAGTATTGATAGGGATGGGGATTATGACATAGATGGTGACCTGGAAAAGATAGCCACTCAGACTGGCAACACGAATGTGCATTTCGTGGAACTGTTTCAGCGTCACGATTGGCCTCATCTTAATACAGCCGTCAGGCGTAATAACATGAGACTTGGGGGTGCGCTGATGACAGAAAGCATGGGTCACATTTCAGTGGTATCGGTGGAGTCTATCAGCAGGACAGGTTTCACTAGACATGGCCTGCACCTCAATAGGTATGGGAAGGGGAGGTTGGCAAAGCTTATAGGTGACAGCATAGGTGGGGTTGGTGGGATCACCCATGGGAAAATTCCTGCAGTAGTGGGTGATAGAGCTGCACCTTTTTTAGATTGAAGTCAGCTGATAGGTTTTCCTGCTTAAGGGAAGTCTCTCTAACAAAGGAACCACTTTTGACAAAGCTTAGGCATCCAAGTAATGAGGGAATTAGTATATTTCATCAAAATATACAAGGTATTAGAGATAAAGTTAGTGAACTGCTTATAGATGTTGACTCTGAAATTATTGGTATATCTGAACACTTCTTAAATAAGGAGATAATTCAGAGGCTTTCTTTACCAGGATACAGGTTGGCTGGCAGCTTTTCGAGGAGCTCGTTGCGGTGTGGGGGAGTAGCCATGTATGTGAAAAACGGCATCCCATTTGAGACAATTGATGTTTCAAAGTACTGCACTGAAAAGGTGTTTGAATGTTGTGCAGGTGTGGTTAAATTTAATGGAGCTAAACTTCTAACTGTTGTTATTTATAGATCCCCAGACTCCGATTTCACAACACTTTTGCTAAAGCTAGAGGAGGTTCTTGGTTCACTATAGGAAATACAAAAAGTTAGTTATATGTGGTGACTTCAATATTAATTGTATAAGTGATTGTACAAGGAAGAGGATGCTGGTAGACCTCCTTAATTCATATAATCTTATGCAAATTGTATTCTTTCCAACGAGAGTGCAAGGGAACAGTAGAACAACCATAGACAACATTTTTTGTTAATTCCTCATTACTAGAAGAGCGTTCTGTTAGCAAAAAGGTGAATGGCCTTTCAGATCATGATGCACAAATTTTAACTCTAAAAGATTTTGTGCTGCAACATGTGTTAAATATAGTCATCAGCTGTTTAGGAAAGCTGATCCAGTTGCTGTACAGACCTTTGTAAACCTTATCAAGGAACAAGAGTGGCAAGATGTTTATAGCGCTGATACAGTAGACGATAAATATAATGCTTTTCTCAAGACTTTTCTCGGGCTCTTTAAAAGTTGCTTTCCGTTAGAACATTCAAAACAGGGTACTAGCACAAACAGGCAGCCTGGGTGGCTGACTAGAGGGATAAGAATATCTTGTAGAACAAAGTGGCAATTACATCAAAACGTTAGAAACAGTCAAAATCTAAATGCAGCAGCCCATTACAAACAGTATTGTAAGGTGCTTAAAAATGTTATTAGGAAGGCAAAAAGTATGTGGTATGCAGATAGAATAGCTAAGTCTCAGGATAAAATTAAAACCATATGGTCAGTCGTAAAGGAAGTGGCTGGTCTGCAGAGACAGGTCGAGGATATAGAATCAGTGCGTAGTGGGAATGTCCGTGTTACTGATAAGTCACATATATGTACAGTACTTAATAATCACTTTCTGAATATAGCAGGTGAACTAAATAGAAACCTAGTCCCAACAGGGAATCATGAGGCACTCTTAGAAAAAAGTGTTCCGAGACTGTTACCTGAAATGCTCCTCCATGATACTGACAAGAGGGAGATTGAGTTAATAATTAAATTACTAAAGACCAAAAACTCTCATGGATATGATGGGGTATCTAGCAGAATACTGAAGTATTGTTCTATGTATGTTAGCCCAGTACTTAGCCATATCTGTAACTTTTCCTTTAGGAGTGGTCGGTTTCCTGACCAATTAAAGTACTCGGTAGTGAAGCCACTTTATAAAAAGGGAGATATTGATAATGTTGACAATTTTAGACCTATTTCTATGCCATCGGTGTTTGCTAAAGTTATCGAGAAGGTTGTATATACAAGGTTACTGGAGCATTTAAATTCACATAATTTGCTGTAAAATGTTCAGTTTGGTTTTAGAAATGGTTTAACAACTGAAAATGCTATATTCGCTTTTCTCTGTGAGGTTTTTGATGGATTAAATAAAAGGTTGCGAATGCTAGGTGTTTTCTTTGATTTAACGAAGGCTTTGACTGTGTTGACCACAAAATATTACTGCAAAAGTTGGACCATTATGGAGTAAGAGGAGTAGCTTACAATTGGTTCGCTTCTTACTTTAAGAACAGAAAGCAGAAGGTAATTCTCCACAATATTGAGAGTGGTAGTGATGTTCAGTCCCAATGGGGCACTGTTAAGGGGGCGTTCCCCAAGGGTCGGTGCTGGGGCCACTGCTGTTTCTTATTTATATAAATGATATGCCTTCTAGTATTACAGGTGATTCAAAAATATTTCTGTTTGCTGATGACACCAGCTTGGTAGTGAAGGATCTTGCGTGTAATATTGAAACAGTATCAAATAATGTAGTTCATGAAATACATTTGGGGCTTGTGGAAAATAATTTGATGCTAAATCACAGTAAGACTCAGTTTTTACCGTTTCTAACTCACAATTCAACAAGAACCGACATTTTGATCAGACAGAATGGGCATATTATAAGCGAGACGGAACAGTTCAAGTTCCTAGGCGTTCGGATAGATAGTAAGCTGTTGTGGAAAGCCCATGTCCAGGATCTAGTTCAGAAACTAAATGCTGCTTTACTTACCATTAGAACAGTATCTGAAATAAGTGACACTTCAACATGAAAAGTAGTCTACTTCACATACACTCCTGGAAATTGAAATAAGAACACCGTGAATTCATTGTCCCAGGAAGGGGAAACTTTATTGACACATTCCTGGGGTCAGATACATCACATGATCACACTGACAGAACCACAGGCACATAGACACAGGCAACAGAGCATGCACAATGTCGGCACTAGTACAGTGTATATCCACCTTTCGCAGCAATGCAGGCTGCTATTCTCCCATGGAGACGATCGTAGAGATGCTGGATGTAGTCCTGTGGAACGGCTTGCCATGCCATTTCCACCTGGTGCCTCAGTTGGACCAGCGTTCGTGCTGGACGTGCAGACCGTGTGAGACAACGCTTCATCCAGTCCCAAACATGCTCAATGGGGGACAGATCCGGAGATCTTGCTGGCCAGGGTAGTTGACTTACACCTTCTAGAGCACGTTGGGTGGCACGGGATACATGCGGACGTGCATTGTCCTGTTGGAACAGCAAGTTCCCTTGCCAGTCTAGGAATGGTAGAACGATGGGTTCGATGACGGTTTGGATGTACCGTGCACTATTCAGTGTCCCCTCGACGATCACCAGTGGTGTACGGCCAGTGTAGGAGATCGCTCCCCACACCATGATGCCGGGTGTTGGCCCTGTGTGCCTCGGTCGTATGCAGTCCTGATTGTGGCGCTCACCTGCACGGCGCCAAACACGCATACGACCATCATTGGCACCAAGGCAGAAGCGACTCTCATCGCTGAAGACGACACGTCTCCATTCGTCCCTCCATTCACGCCTGTCGCGACACCACTGGAGGCGGGCTGCACGATGTTGGGGCGTGAGCGGAAGACGGCCTGACGGTGTGCGGGACCGTAGCCCAGCTTCATGGAGACGGTTGCGAATGGTCCTCGCCGATACCCCAGGAGCAACAGTGTCCCTAATTTGCTGGGAAGTGGCGGTGCGGTCCCCTATGGCACTGCGTAGGGTCCTACGGTCTTGGCGTGCATCCGTGCATCGCTGCGGTCCGGTCCCAGGTCGACGGGCACGTGCACCTTCCGCCGACCACTGGTGACAACATCGATGTACTGTGGAGACCTCACGCCCCACGTGTTGAGCAATTCGGCGGTACGTCCACCCGGCCTCCCGCATGCCCACTATACGCCCTCGCTCAAAGTCCGTCAACTGCACATACGGTTCACGTCCACGCTGTCGCGGCATGCTACCAGTGTTAAAGACTGCGATGGAGCTCCGTATGCCATGGCAAACTGGCTGACACTGACGGCGGCGGTGCACAAATGCTGCGCAGCTAGCGCCATTCGACGGCCAACACCGCGGTTCCTGGTGTGTCCGCTGTGCCGTGCGTGTGATCATTGCTTGTACAGCCCTCTCGCAGTGTCCGGAGCAAGTATGGTGGGTCTGACACACCGGTGTCAATGTGTTCTTTTTTCCATTTCCAGGAGTGTATTTTCATATGCTTATGTTGTATGGTATTGTTTTTTGGGGTAATTCTTCTGATTCAAAAAGGGTATTTTTGGCTCAAAAACGGGCTGTTCGAGTTATATGTGGTGTAAGTTCGAGAACCTCTTGTCGACCCCTATTCAATAGTCTGGGAATTCTGACATTGCCCTCAGAGTATATATTTTCTTTAATGTCATTTGTTGTTAGCAATATTATCCTATTCCCAAGAGTTAGCAGCTTTCACTCAGTTAATACTAGGCAGAAATCCAATCTGCATGTGGAATGCACTTCCTTGACTCTTGTGCAGAAAGGAGTGCAGTATTCTGCTGCATCCATTTTCAATAAGATACCACAAGAACTTAAAAATAAGTCTAAACTGAAGAGTCTCCTCATGGCTCTCTCCTTCTATTCTGTCGAGGAGCTCCTGGAAGAGCTAAAAAATTAAGCAAATTCCAGTGTTACATTGTTGATTTTCTTTATTTAAACTTATGACTTGTCACCTGAATATGTTTTTTTATATTTCATTTCATCTGTTTCTAATATCGTGTTATAATTTCATGTATTGACTCGTTCCATGACCATGGAGACTTCTCCTTAATTTGGTCTCACGGAACAATAAATAAATAAATAAATCTAAAAACAAAGATGATGTGACTTACCAAACGAAAGTGCTGGCGGGTCGATAGACACACAAACAAACACAAACATACACACAAAATTCTAGCTTTCACAACCAACGGTTGCTTCATCAGGAAAGAGGGAAGGAGAGGGAAAGACGAAAGGATGTGGGTTTTAAAGGAGAGGGTAAGGAGTCATTCCAATCCCGGGAGCGGAAAGACTTACCTTAGGGGGAAAAAAGGATGGGTATACACTCGCACACACACACATATACAGACACAAGCAGACATATTCAAAGACAAATAGTTTGGGCAGAGATGGATATGTGTGTGTGTGCGAGTGTATACCCGTCCTTTTTTCCCCCTAAGGTAAGTCTTTCCGCTCCCGGGATTGGAATGACTCCTTACCCTCTCCCTTAAAACCCACATCCTTTCGTCTTTCCATATCCTTCCCTCTTTCCTGACGAAGCAACCGTTGGTTGCGAAAGCTAGAATTTTGTGTGTATGTTTGTGTTTCTATCGACCTGCCAGCGCTTTCGTTTGGTAAGTCACATCATCTTTGTTTTTAGATATATTTTTCCCACGTGGAATGTTTCCCTCTATTATATTCATATCATAAATAAATAAATAAATAAATAAAAATATGGTCTGCCAATCTGCTCCCCGTCCCTGGCGGCTTCAGTGCCCAAAGGTGAACTGAGTTTTGAAGTCTGACCATCCCCACCCACTTGTTGCCCAATGTTGAACTTAGTGATGTTTGGAGTAAGTTAGTAATTTGGGTGGTTGGTCAAATTTTCACAGCAATTGCTACTCTGAGATAATGACACACTGCAGCAAGTGACAGAGACAGACGAATTTTAATAACCAGTTCTGCTAATAATAATACTCATCCTTTTTGTTGCTCTTCTTTGTTGCATGTCATTAATTTGTTGTTCTCTTCCTTAATGAGGTTCATCTTTCTATAATTGTCTAGAGGATGATCAGGATACAACTTCAATAACAATGTGATATCTGGTGGATTTTCTGCAGAATTGCACATATATTTTCAGTCATTTCACTTCACAGTTCAAATCAATAAAACACGCATAATTTGTTCTCCATCCTTGCACTTCAGACTCATACAGCCAACTGCCCAAAACAACAAAGGTTATCCTCTAATAATATGTAGCAAAGAAATTACTATCATATATCTATCTATTTATGCAAAATAATCTTTGAGACATACAATTCATAAATAAAGTACAATTAATTGTCTATCTTTTTTTGAGAAGTCCATAATCATCTTTGTAATTATCTCAAGTATTTATAAACATTGACATTTAAACATTTTCGCATAGCTTTGTAGTAATGGATTTTTGGTTTTTACATCTTCACAACAGTATCGTTCACTTCATATGATTCAAGACTGGGTAGTACATTTATCTCACTATGAGCAGTTTTATTACAACAGGAACGTGTCTCCCAAGAGGTCCTGCTGCTGGCTTTCACATTGATGTTTGGTATTGGCAGCACTCTGTGATGTGATGTTGTTAGAAGACAGTCAGTTTCTTCATCAGTAGATGGTAGGTGACAAGCAGCATGGCTTTCATCCTGTGAAGGCCATCATCTTGAGTAGATCTTTGTCTGGTTCATAGACTGTGCTGGAGCTTCTAGAACATAGATTCACTACAGTATCACAATCATGGAATTGAGTGTTATTACTGTGAATGTCATCAATCCTAATGATCAACTCATGAACAGAACTGGAGAGCTGGAGTATTTAAAGGGAGCTAGCATGAGGCTATGACACATAGCTTAATTCATAAATCTGCTACATTCTCTTAACAGCCTGTTAACTGCTGTATCAGTCCCTCGCCATGTGCCCTTATGAAATAGACACATTTTCTTGCAACAAGCCTTAGGAGTTAACAAATATGCTTATCTCAAAATCCTTTGGTTTCCCAACCTCTTTTCTGCTGAATGCTTACTCCTTACTCGGCAGACAGTGTCGTCAACTACCCACTTGCAACATAATGACTCGCTTCCTGCTTCTGCCTCTGTCTCTGACATGACTTGAATTTTCCTGGGCTATGTGAGTGAGTTTTAATAAAGAAATTTCTAATTTCTGTCCCTTACTGTTCTCTGCCACAAAAGCAAGAAAAAGAGAGAATGAGTTTATAGAATATACTGGTCAAAATTGTAAAAGACCACATCTAAATAAAAAAATTAAAACAAGAAATATTTTCTAAAATATTTTAAAAATATGGATACAATGTGCAAAAAGCCACTGCAGAAGCATGAATGAGTCCAAAAGGATGAAACACAATAAATACTGTATCTTCAATTCAAAAAAATATTGCCATGGTACATAAATGCCAAAAATTACCCAAAGATAATTTACAATTGGGAGATGTGCAAAACGGAGACATCTTCAAAACAGCTTCAGTGATGCTTGGGACTTTCTGAGATGAGAAATGAGCAACTAAAGCCACATGGTCAGATGAATGCCATGCTAGACATAGTGGACTGATGAAAAACAAGTTGTTTAAATAATAAAATAATCAATAAGAACAACTGTAATAATGGCTGTGGTCTTATAATGGTCCTTAGATTAAGGATGAAATAATAATAATAATAATAATAATAATAATGACCCAAGGATGAACTGGAGGTTGGCTGCTTAGCCTTCGCGGATGATCTGGCACTACTTGCAGACAATGAAACCACAGCAATCAGGCAGGCAGAAGTACTCAAAGAGTGCGCAGAAAAAGTAGGACTGCAAATCCCTTTCCAAAAAACAGTTCTTCTGCACGAAATTCAACATACTGAATTTAAACACAAAATATGACAAGATCAACAGAGTAATGCATTTTAAATACCTAGGGGAAGTGCTTGGACTGACAGGAAAGGAGAAAATCATGCAGAACATCAGGTTACTGAAGATGAAGAGAGCCTTATACAAAACACAGTGTATCTATAACCAAAAATATCTGTCCACCTCCATCAAAATTCATCACTACAATACTGTAATCAAACCTGAGGTGCTATATGCCTGTGAGACACTGATGCTACACACAAAGGGCAACCTAGAGAAGATCGTCACAGAGGAAAGAAAAATTATCAGGAAAATTATTGGATAAAAACTCACAGATGAAGGATACAGGCTTCACTCCAGAGACACCACAGAGAAGTTGTCCAACCTTGCAGCAGACATCAGAAAAAGGTGACTAAAATTTTATGGCCACATCAGCAGACTCCCACAGACCAGACTCACCAACAGAATACTCAGATACATACAGAGGCTCAAAACCACTACACCTTGGATGGCACAAGTCAAAATTGGTCTGGAAAAATCATGGGTAGATTCAGAGGACATCACAGACAAAAGTGTCTATAAACATAAAATACACAAGTGGGAAGTAATGTCAGAGAAGACAGCACCTAAAGCTCAGAGGCCAAAGTGGACCTAAAAAGGAAATAGTAGTAGTAGTAGTAGTAGTAGTAGTAGTAGTAAGTAGCAAGTAGTAAGTAGTAAGTAGTAGGGTACAGCTTCTCTCAACGTGAAATTGGTTTGGACACTGCAATGCCCTACTAGGCATGGCACTATCTCAGGAGGTATAATCTTACCTTCCACCAACTTTTGAGGTGGATGATCCAGCCATTACAGGAGAACATTAGTTTCATGGGGACTCTGAATCCCAGTGTAACTTGGCACTTTTCACACACACAAATAGTTTTATTGGTAATACAGTGACAAGAAATGGGTCTCAATGGAAACTTTTGGAAAAGTTTTGATGATTTGTTCCACATTATGCATACTTCCTGCCAAGAATTTCTCAATTTATCCACCAATTTCCATTTCTGCATGAAGTATGGGAAGAGTGACTACTTAAATGCTTGTATGTATGCTGCAATTGGTCAAATCTCATTTTCATGGCCCTTATGAAAGCAGTACTGTGAGGATTGGAGTACATTCCACGATTCATTGCTTAAACCTGGCCCTTGAAACTTTGTAAGTAGGCTTTCAAAGGATAGTTTGTGTCTATCTTTAACCATTTGTCAATTCAGTTTTTCAGCATTTCCATGATACTCTCCCAGGAGTCAAACAAACTTGTGACTATTAGTGCTGCTCTTCCCTGAATGCAGTCAGTATTCCTTGTTAGACCTATTTGGTAGGGGTTCCATACACTTTTGCAATATTCTAGGATAGGTTGCATGAGTGTTTCGTAAGTAATACCCTTTGTCGATCTGTTGCATTTCTCTGTTATTCTACCAATGAATACCTGCTGTACCTACAGCTGAGCTTGTCTGATTGTTGCACTCCATACCTCTAAAAATTATTACACCGAGGTATTTGAATGAATTGATTGGTTCCAGTTGGGACTCATTGATACTGTAGTAATAATATACTAAATGTTTTGTTTTGTGTAGAGCACAATTTCTGGCATTTAAAGTGAGTTGGTAATCTCTGCAATAGTTTCAAATTTTATCAAGATGTGACTGAATATTTGTGCAGCCTTCTCAGATAGTATATCATTATACATAACAACAACATATGTGAAATGTCTGAGGTTGCTATTAATATTGTCTGCAAGCAAAGGTTCCAACACATTGTTCTGGAGCACACCTGAAGTTATTTCTAAATCTGTCAGTGACTCTCCATCCAAGATAACATGCTGTGTCCTCCTTACCAAGACATTTTCAATTCAGTTCCAAATTTTGCTTGATAGCATACAATCATATTTTCTATAATAAGTGTACGTGTGGAACTGAGTCAAATGTTCTTGAGAAGTCAAGAAATACCACACCTACTTGACTGCCTTGATTCATGGCTTTCAGGATGTAATGCAAGGAAAGTGAAAGCTGAGTTTCACATGATTAATGTTTTCAGACTCCACACCGTTTGGCACAGAGGAAGTTGCTTTTGATCATTACTGACTGACTCATTATTTTCTAGACACACTTACTTTAGAAAATGCCTCATAAAAATGTTGGAAATGACAGGGACTGAACTGACAAAGCTCTAATTACATTGAATGCTTCTGTAAATAACTCATGCAAGTAAACTTTTATTGGAAACATTCAGATATATATAATGCTGAGTATGGTGTGGCTATGTGAAGGGTAAAGCACTAGTCACATTTACATGTAATAGACCAGTTTCATCAAGTAATTACTGAAGCTCTACCTTTACACTTTGACAGAATACTTTATGCAGGGCTTCTAATATTGTTCAAAGAGTGACATGTGAGATATTACTTATTACTCTGCCCTAATCACAACATTAATACTAATCTTGAGCATTCTTTAGCAAACTACATTGCAACTATAGTACATTAGTAAATATTTGTAGAGTAGCGTGTTACAATAAAAAAATTTGTGAAACTCTTATCTTCTTTAGGGTTTTCATTCCTGGGATTTTGTTGCACAAATGTGTATGCAAATAAAAATATTTGTGTTTCATTATTGTTCTGCCATTTATTACAAAAAAAATTAGGTGAAACACTAAATGAACCATACTGAGTCAAAAACTCGAGCATTTTATAGCTAATTACTGAGGCAACCGATTGAACTAAGAGTGAACAGAGACTAAGACATGTGGTTTCAGCTGCCATGATATTTATAATCTTCTAACAGTCAATTCGTATTGTCCTTTGTTAGTCTTCTATTTCACAATTAAGTTTACTGTCCATAAAAAATGTTTCAGCAAATAATGTATACCACTTGAGTCTAGAATTTTAGTTAAATTCAGTAACAAACATTTTTTTATTAGTATTCATTTCTTTCATACAAATAATTATTTATCCTGTTTTGGTATGTTTTAGCATTTGATTAATGTTTGTTAACTATCTTCACATACATAACAGTCGTAAGCCACATACAATAATTCCAAATTTGCTTTTAAATACGGTAACAAAAAGAGTCTCAAATGGTTTCAGCAACAAGAGAAGCGGTGCAAAACTGGATTGCGAACTTCACACTTCTCTTACTACAGTTGACTTACCGGTACTTGAATTGTTTAGCCAATCCTTTTCTAGCACGTCTAACACCAAGATTAAGTAAAAGTTTCTAGACAAATCATGTTTCAATTGTCTATAACAATTACAATTATCTGACCACCAAGGAATAATACATAATTACATCTTGCACCCTCCATACAGATTATATGGTGTGAGTGGCAAACACTTGTCGGTGTCACTCATCTGACGCAGCTCCTGTCCTCCCAGGACCAACGTCCGCCCTGCGCACACAGACCTGTGTTGCACAATAAATAGGCTCTCTCTCATGCTTATCTTTAAAACATCACGTGTTCGAGGTGGCAGAAGGTCGAGTGGTTCCATAAATTATGTGGAAATTCTTGAATCACTACATATCCCCCTCCTTAGATAGAACACGTGATATTTTATACATAATTACCATGTACATTAATATCACATAGTATAACACTTCATTTTTCAACAATACATCTTTCTCTATTAATAATCACAAATACTCTTGTTCTTATTGCTTGGTATTCCTTTTTTCCATTCTACTACAATTATAAAACAAGAACCTTTCAATCCATATTGGAGTTAGCTCTTTCAATATCTAAAAATCAGGAGGATCAAAATTTTTGTTTTCTGCTCTTTTTCCAATCATAAATTCCAGGTGTCATGGACCCTTGAATATTTCATCCTTTATTCTAATTCTAATTCTCTGTACTACCTCTTTAGTACATAATGGACCCTTGTAGTCTGGAGGAACTCTGGGCAAAATAAAAGTGTTCCTATTGACACTCAGAAAATATAATGATGTTAGTGAAATACAGAATTCAAACTTACCAGAATAGTTCCTACAAAATGTGTGACTTCTGTCACGATACTGTCCTTCTCCCCTCAGATCAGCATCTATACCTTTCACGTGGGTTGATCCTATTGGTGCCCTTCCTCCTTCTGTTTCAGTAGGTACACCCCTTTAAATTATTATTCTCCTATGGCACAGGTCAATCGCCTTCTTGGTGCCCCTATCTGCACAATATAGGTCAGCCTTCCTTAGGTCTGCCTATCTGCCCTTTATATCCAATAACTGCTGGGTGTGCCCTCCTTATCCTTTATGAGTAGGCCTTTAGGTTCATTCCCCAAGTATACATATTTATGTACACTATAATTAAATATCCTCTGGTAAAAATACAAAATCTATTTCACACTTCACACTCGCTTTTCAATACTTCATTTAGTACCCTAGAGTCCTCCTCCACTTTTCAACTTTTATACTCTTAGTATATACTCTACCTCTATATACTATTTATACAAAATGTGTCTAATTTTGTTATAAGACTCTCACTATCTTACAAGTCATCAGAATATTTGTCAGACTGACCTTCCTTAACAATTATCACAAACCCTTCCTCTCTGGCTTATGCTCTCCTTAATTACTCATGCTTCCTATTTAGGTATACTCTATGTAAAATTAGCATAGTTCTTCTACAGGGTGTCTACGACCCGGGACAACCGGGAGATCCGGGAAAAACCTGGGAATTTTTTCATCCGGGAGAAAACCCGGGAATTTTTTTGAAATCCGGGAATTTTTTCATTGTTTTTGTTCTCAGTTAAATTTTTGTTACTTTGACTGGTAAGAACCAATACTCTAACAAAGGATATTACTGTATCCTGCTACTGCAGAATAATACTGCAGCCATAAAACGTGAACGAGAGAAAAAACTAAAATAAAACTTAAATTGCAAAGGAAATGCGCCGTATACAGCAACAGAACACAGTGCCCATACACGCGTCTGCCAACAGCAAAATGTGTCAAAGGCTTTAGGAAGACTATGCAATGCCTCGTAACAACAAATTGCCTCTGATGAGCATGATGTCACAACTGTTAACATTAGATTTGTTTTAGCAGTTACAAGTGGGATCATGCGCATGCGCAGTTGAGTAGTACCTTCTTCCACTTCTGGCTACAGAAAAAAAAGCAGCTAGGTGCTACCGGGAAAAATTTTACTGGCGCGCCGAAGCTGCCAGATTCTTGCATGCGCAGCAGGCCCAGTTCTAGGAGAGGCGGGTGGGGGGGGGGCTAAATTCATATAAAACTTGTTTCACAAAGCGCCTAGCATCCACCGCACGTTGGTCTATCGATTATTCGTATGTCCCTGTTGGTTTGTGAACATTGTTGAACACATTCCGAGTTGATTTCTGAATGAATCATAAGTTGATTTGTGAATGCGTGCATAGTGTACGTGATGTCTCTGTCAGTGGAATACTCGTCACATCTAGAAATAAACTTTCCTGTAGATAAAGGGGGCTATACGAGCTGAGCAGAGTATAGCCGAACGAAAGAAAGCCAACCACTGTCTGATTATGTGGTTGATAGGGTTTGCGAATGATGAGCATTGTTACGATTACCAGCGAAATCCATAGATTCAGACTACCAGAGTGCGAATAAATGACTAATAGGAATAACAGGTAAGAAAGATTACATATTATCTTCTCAATGTATCCAAGAAAATGAAATTTTGACATAAAATTTTTGGCCAGATCGCAATACTAGCAAGGGCCAGTTCTACAGTGTCTGGCTAGCAGCCGCTTTAAGGTCTATTCTGGAAGTAGCGCAGAAAACGCATTGTATGAACACGTAACAATGCCTAACGGGAGAATAATCGCGGGATAACTAAACAGGTGATTCTGGCAGAGTTAGTGAAGTTAAGTGGCGAATAAGCTTTGACATTGGCAGGAATAGATACGGAATTAGTGATGACAACATTGTTTGTTAGAACGAGGAAGGAGAAGAAACGGGGAATCACACAAATTATGGAAGAATAAGACGATTCCAAATGTCTATAAAAATTTTGCACTACTAATTTTCAATCTCATGCTTGAGAAACTGGAGGGTATGAATGAAGTGTAAAACTACTTCCTAACGTAAAGCTTTTTGCTTGTAGTAGGCCTAATAGGCATTTGATATTGGTACTTTGTGAATTATAATCTGCCGTGTTATAAAAACGACCATTTCTGCCAAAACAGTCTCATTTATTTGGCGTGTTACAATTGTTGCAGTATTATAAAGCTGTATTTTGTTTTATATTGCAGACACTGACAAAATATAGGTAATCAGGTCGAGAAACCACACCAGTCTTGGGCCTATTTGTAATTACATCTTTTTCAGTATTAGACAACGACATTTCGATTTTTCATGTAGCAAAACGTTTGACGAACTTTGATGAGGTAACAGATCCTTTCACAGAAAGGAAAGCACGCCATGTAAAGCTGTAGCAAGATTAGGCAGAAAAAAAATCTGGGAGCTAAGGATTGAAGAAATGTGTACTGTCTTGATTGTCTCTTCTCTTTACTCGCTTTATGTATCCTATACTTAATTTTATGTCACACAAAGCAGCAAGTTGTTAGCTAATAGGGAATAAAGAGTGCAAATAATCTTCTGAGGGTTTTTTTTTCTTTAAAAGAAAAAAAGAAAAAAAAAAAAAAGAGGGGCAGGATGTCAAACCGGCAGACTGGAAGCAGGAGAGGCACCATAGGACATTTTAATTTCCGCTGTCCTAAATACAGTTTGATGGCATCCAGTACAAAATAGACACGTTTCAATTCCCCAGACCGAAATACAGTGATGTGCGATAGAAGAATGCTGTGTGAAGAGGTGTGGCGCTGCACTTTGGCACACTTAAGGTCAGATAACATGTCTTACAATTCCTTGGACAAGTATTTTTTATGTATCAGAGTCTTCAGAAAGATGTGCACTACAAAATGAATGTATTTTTCAAAATTAAATTTTTTTAAATTTTTGATGTCCTATCTCAAACGCTCGAGGGACACCACTATCTTCTATTGCCCCGATTCGGAAATATCATAGATACAGGTCTGATGCGCAGAGCAGTCTGAGTTATAATGGGGAAGTGGGTAGTCTCCACGTGACCCGTGTTTACATTTAGTGATTTTGCTGTTTCCTCTTTGTCTACTGCACTCACGTCAGATGAAAACAAAATTGATTTCTTTGGCCGGGAGCTGTCATGTGAATTAAAATACATTCACATAATTACAGATGGCTAAACTACGTTATTAGTTTTAGATTTTATTTTATTTCCACCTTTCTGACAGTCAAGCATTAATTGCCATGCAGAACAATGAAGTTATTTTTATCGGTTTGCTGAAGAAATTTTCTTTTATTAATCTTTTCCGGTGAGGCAGTCAATATATTTGAAACAAAGAGTTTAATTTCAGACTATTGGCTAGTTTCAACTGTTCGGAGCATTTCAAGTGTGCGTTTTCATCTCCTAAAACGTATGGCATTATGCCATAACAAACAACCAGACATGAGATAACAAAGTACTGGTACCCAAAGAAATTTACATCCTGAAATAAACATTGAAAAGCTTAATATAAGGTTGATGCCTACTTCACTGGGAATCTGGGACTCATTTAAAAATCAGCTCTTTGATGACGAGCTACTTAGAAGAGTTTATAGCCCAGAAGATCACACTTTTATGTCGTTATTAAAAAATTTACTGGTACATTTGTGTGATATATCTTAAAATGTAATACGTGCATAAAAGCCCAACATTATATGTGAAAGCTTAGCTTCTCTTGCAGCGTATTGGCCTTAGAGATCAATATTATATGTGAAAGCTTTGTTTTTCTTGTAGCAACATTATATATATTAATTGAAATCATTAACTTTTCCTGTTCGCGTGTTCGCGCTACTTAACAGTGATGTTGCTATTGGCTGACTACACCACGTGTCCGAAGCTCTGAATATAAGCTGTCATCGGCTGGCGAGATCACGTCACATGAAATATGCCTGGCTTACAAATACGCATCACAATTTTGATTTCAATGCTTTGGAAAGTAACATGCGGTGCTTGGTGGAATTCGAATTTATACTTTTGTAATACGAAAATATGCAGCGTACATGTTACTGCACATCAAACATCTTTCCAAAAGGTGTTTCATTTTCTAAAGCGCCGGGAAATTCTTCGCGCATGTATAAAACCATAACCATTCAAAGGATTGATAAGTTATACAGTTCCGAGATAAAATATACTGTCAATTAACAGGGAAAAACTATGTTTCCACCTGGAAGAAAGTGTATTTTTAACCGGGAAATCTGGGAGAGAAAACCCCCCCCCCTCTTCCGTGTTTCATTGTGTGTATGCGTAAGTGTGTCTGTGTATCCTGATTCTTCAGCCTACTTGTATGAAATAAGTTGAAGGTTATTGGAAACCACAGAAAATGAGAAGTACGTCTGCGACAGAAGTAGTTGAATATGGAAAGAGGGAAAGATAGGTAGGTACTTAAATGAGAAGTAAGAAAGAAAAAAGTAGAAATGGTTGCTGAGATTGAAGAAGAGAAAGAACATAGTTCCAAAGACAGGATACCCTTCCCACCCCCTTTCCCAGAATCCCTACCTCGCCGGTACTTGAGTGAGAAGCCAGAGGAGGTATGGTGTTAATCGTCACCTAAAGAATGGATATTCTCACCTTCACCCTTGAGGTCCCCAAAGAAAAACCTTAGCAACCCCTACGGAATGACAAATGGTGAAGAATCAGTCACACTTGTTTGTGAGGGTCGTTTGGAACGTGTGATGTGTGTTTAGTGTTAGTCATGATTTATCTGCTGGTGTAAATCATGCTATTACTTACACTACCCACCCGTTTCAAAATTGATACAAATCCTCCCATTTACATCACATTTCATAAAAGGTAAAAAACATTCTGCATTAAGTATAAAATTACGTATCATATTATCACAATTATGAAATTATTCAAACAATATCATATCTTCTATTAATCTAATATCCTTCGCAGTTTATTAAGGGGCTCCAGAAAGGCTCAAAATCATGAAAAGTTCAATTTTTACTTTTTTGCGTTTTCTGAATCTGCAGACTATTACCTTTTAATAGATATATAATTTATTCAATTCCGAAGACTACAACTATTTTTAAATTTTTTTTGAAATGTGTTCTACATGGGCGTGACCCACTGTGGCGCTGTTAAACTGTTGTCAAATGGTGTTATTATTAACGTCTGTGTTCATCAGGTACATTTTAGTGATGTGAGATAAAGTATGTGTTGTGGCTAACCTGTGATGGTTCAATATATATCTCTGGTGTGATTGTCGATTGTTTCATGTTTATTTACTCTGTCGTTATCTCAAAAATATTCGTAATTAATTCTGTTTCTTGAGTCTCTGTTTTGTTGAAGTATAATAATGAGTGAAAGTAAAGTTATTAGAAATCCTCTGAAGGCTTTTAAGAAAAGGAGAAATGTTGGAGAGCCAAAGGTATGTGTTATTACTGTAAACAATAAAGACGATGAAAATCCCCAACATAGCTTGTGTCCCAAAGAAGAAGACAGTTGGTGTAAATATAACAAAGGATTGCTAACTGGTGAAGTGTACACTCATAAGCATAGTCTGCCTCATGCAATAATGGAGCTGATAAAACCTATTTTCAGAGACTTAGCAGCACCTGAACTGTTGAAAAAGTGTATTCACGGAAAAACTCAAAACCCCAATGAAAGTGTAAATAGTGTTATATGGTCGAGAATCCCCAAGACTGTATTTGTTGGAATAGAAACACTTCACTTTGGTGTGTATGATGCTGTTGCGACTTTCAATGATGGCAACATTGTAAGGTGCAAGGTATTTAGAAATATGGGAATGAAGATAGGTTTTAACATGGTACGAGCGATGCTTGCTTTAGACAAGGAACGCCTTCGGGCTGCAGACAGGGCTGTAAAGAGTCTAGAAATACAAGCAAGAGTAAACAGGAGGAGGAACAAGAGGAAGCTGGAGGAGGAGTTTGCAGAGGATGAAGATAATCCATCCTATGGACCTGGAATGCACTAAAAAGTTAATCCAATCTTTGTCGCTCGATTCCCAAAACTTTTATTTTCTCATACTAATTACATGTTTTCTAAGGATCTTCCAAACATATTTGTTTCAAACTTTCAGTAAATGTTACACAGTACCTTCTGCATAATTTAACAAAGCCTTTTTCCAAAAAACTGTATATTTTTGAATATATAAATAAAAAATTGCAAAAAAATGTTTTGAATTTTCATTACAATTGAAAAAAAAAATCATCTTTAATAACTGAACTAAAATTTTGTAAAATCCCTGTGTGAAGTTGTAGCCCATATTCCAATAAATAATCTGTAAAAAGTTCAACTTCCTACCTCAAATACTTTGTGAGGAAAGATGTAATTTATAAGCGTTATTTTAACATTGCAAGTATAGGGCGTTCCGAAGCCCCTTAAGACCTCTGCACCCAGGTTTGCATAGACAAACTGGATAAGAGATTACTTTCATCAAAGAATAGCTTAGGCAAAAATAAGACCTAACTATATGGGGATGGCAGGAGAGACTGGCTGGCTAGGCAAAAATAAGACCTAACTATATGTGGAGACTGCGTCGGCTGCTGTTGACATTACAATCGAGACCACCGCTGACTAGAGCAGAGCGTGAATACTTAGCAGGCACAATACTCTAACAACTGAGGACAACTTCTTCCAAATACTTAGCGGACACACTCCTCCAACTGAGGATGACTTAATCACATACCAGGAGCAGTTTTTGGTGACATTACCACAATTCCACACTGATATGTTTCTCTAACGATGGATAATAGGATAGTATAAGAAGTAGGGGGATAGTGTGCAGGAAAATTTTATTGCAGAAAAAACACTGAAAACAACTAAGGATCCAACGATCGTCACTCTTCCCGGTAACACAGAATGTTGATGTCCCTGGGAGACAGACGTGACTCCACCCGGGTCCGATGGATCTGACATTAACCTCACTTGATTACTTACAGACCAATACTTCTCGTTAAATTTTGTGTGAAAGCCTCCCCACGACGCAACAATTACCACTTTTCTAGGAAACACAACATTAAGTAAAGTTATTCTATTTTCTACTCTGTCATGGACAAGTTTGAATTCTTCATACAAGTCATCTATAACATTGCTATTATCATTAAGTTTGGAAAAAGCAACAGTCGAAATGTTTCGGGAGATTATCCTCACGGCAACATTTCGATCAATTATTTCCTCTACCTGTTCCTCCAGATTACTTATATTTATTAAGTCTGTAGTGACTAGTTTCTCCTTAAAGTTGCATTCCATGTTATCTACTCGGGTACTAACACATGCAATTTGACTATAGGTATTAATTTATCCTATTTTTCCAAACTCTCTTTTAAGGTGTGCAACCTCTGCTTTACAGCATCGAATGTAACACTGCATATGCTTTGAAATGATCGTAACTTTTCGCCAAGTTCAGTTTCCACATTTTTACATTTATCTTCAATATAAAATTCTAGTTTTTTGGCTAAGTTCTGAAATTGGTTACTCTGTGTCTGACTAAAGTTTGCAAGGATAGTCAGGGAATTACTTAATTCATTCTTTAAATCTAATTGCAAACTCTCCACTTTACCATTTAAGACACTGAACTTAGCATTTAAAACCTCACCCTGTGCTTCTAGTTTTTCACTTAAAGTAGCACTTAGTTCCTTTCTTATAGCAGCTGAAACTGCCTTCTGTTCATCTTATCTATCATTTAACTGAGTATTTACTAAATCTAACTTAGGACTTAGTTCATGTCTTAAAGTAGCTGAATTTGCACTCTGTGCATCTAATTTTTCTCTTTAAGTTGCAATTTGAGCATTTGCAGCTGCACTTTGGTTATCTAATGTAGCATTGAGTTGAGTATTCACTGAGTCTAATTTAAGACTTAGTGCTTTAATTAAATTTGCTACCACAATCCAGTCTGGCATTTCTTTACTCACTGTCATGGCCATGGCTGGTTCTGGTGTTTCCCCAGTTTTTTTAGTATTATCCATATTCCTCTTACTTTTAGGTCTAGTGATCATTAAAAAAAAATTCACCTCTGAGTGTAATAACTATTCTAACAGCCTACTATTGAACAGTGTCCTTAACTTCACACTCAAATAATTATTGCCTTTCACTCACCTGGCGTAGAGTTTTAGGCTGCATCGGTGAGCCAGTGTGGAATCCGCACCGGAGAACAGCACAGGTGCCAGCAGCGTTCAAGATTGGTTTCAGCATCAGTGCCAGTGAACGGATTGGTAGTCAGCACCGGTGAGCAGCAGCTGGCACCATTGGCATCAGTTGCTGGTTATGAGGTCCACATCCCTGTGATGTGTGTGAGGGCTGCTTACTCTCCACACTGGATCTTCGTCGTCAGATAGATCTCATCGTAACTTTTCTTAGTCTAAACTGTTGAGATTTTCCGTACGTCTTCTCTGGTATGGTATTTATTAATTTTCACCCCTTTTTACCGTTTATGCAAAATCCAACTCTGTGAAACAATTTCCAAGTCTTGTTACTATTGGTTGCTATGGCAACTCTCAATATCTTCTTATCTTGATTTCATTTCAAGATTCCTCTTTCTTCAAGTCCTGTCATGGTCACCTCATTCTAACAGTTTCAGCGACAAAAGAAGTGGTGCAAAACTGGATTGCGAACTTCACACTTCCCTTACTACAGTTGACTTACTTGAAACGTTTAGCTAATCCTCTTCTCTGGATACTCAGCTGAGTCAATCTCCACAACTTCTTCTCTGAAGAAATAATGCTGCTCTCTCTCTCTCTCTCTCTCTCTCTCTCTCTCTCTCTCTTGAAATAATTCGGTACCCTCATAATACTTTCAGTTCAGTTCAGGTATATTTTCATTTCCACAAGTTTCACATAAGGATACAAACTTTTGCAAGTCAACTGCACCATTGACCATTAGACACTATTAAATATAATTACAATGTGATAGGTTTAATAATCACCAGAAATTCAAAAACAGGTCTTGCTTCTAGCAAGTCTAACACCAAGATTAAGTATGAGTCTCTAGAAAAATCATGTTTCAATTGTCTATAACAATTACAATTATTCGACTACCAAGGAATAATATGTAGTTACTCCTTGCAACCTCCATACAGGTTCTATGGCGTGAGTGGCAAACACTTGTTGACATTGCTCGTCTGAAACTGCTCCTGTCCTCCCAGGACCAGTGTCCTTCCTGCACATACAGACATGTGTTGCGCAGTAAATAGGTTCTCTCTCAGGCTTATCTTTAAAACATCGCATGTTCAAGGTGGCAAAGGTCAAGTGGTTACAGAATTTATGTGGAAATTCTCGAATCATTACGTCTTCACTTGACATAAAATGATGGGATAACCATAATCTCCATATTATTATTTTTTTAATTGTTGTTGTTATTATTAATAGTCATAAATCACACATTGTAATGGAACTACTCAACACACTTCTTTTCATTATTTTATTCGTGGCTGTAATTTTTAGCAACTGTAATATTATTTTTTCAGGATGAATTTCAGTTATCAGTCGCAAATAAATTTTATTATGCTTTACCAGTCACAAATTAATTTGTCATTTTCAGAAGCTTAGTATAGCAGACAGTCAATATCTTCTTCATAGAAGGATAATGCCATGGTATGTTCAGAAATTTACATATTGTATGTGATTATTTTAACCATTGTTTGACAGTTTACAGCAACTGAATCACATGTACCTCTCTGTTCTGCTAGCACCAAGGAACATATATAAAAGCACTTCTTTCTTTGTGAAGTATAGAAGCAGCTAATGCACTACAGTTTTAAGTTATGAACATTTAAACTCAGCATTGTACACACACTTATAGCTTTCCATAATTATTCAGAAAGTTAAAATTGATAGATAAAAGCTTTTGTTTCTGAAATATTATCTGACTATATGTCTTTGGTTAAGAAATACATCTTTGTAGGTAAACTTTGTACATCTTTGTAATTGCCAACAGGTAGTTGGAATCTGTCTGTTCTGCAGGAATGGAGAAGTATGTCAGCTGTGATTGTTCTACGGGGCTACTCAGAAGCTCAACACTTGTTTGTTCGGTACACATCCTGAAATATGAAGTGATGAGCGCCACCAGTCTTCTATCATTCTAACCTCTGGGCACACTTCAGCAACAGTAATGCAGTGCAGTGGTGGAACGTTGTGTGCCATAGGAACCAGGAATCTTGGCTTAATCACCTGGGTTGTAAGGATGATAGGAACCTCTCAAATAAATAAAATAAAATAAAAAAGACCCTCAGTCTTAAGGTATACTGCAAGCTGATGACATGTATGACTGTTGAGGTGGAACAATCATTAGCAGGCAACCTCCGAGGACCTGTTGCATCTCAGATGTATAAGGCTTACTCAGACAAGCAGAACTCTGTCTGAGTGGACCCATCACTGTTCTTGCTCCTGTACATGCCAAAGCAAAGTGAGTAAGGACATTGTGATCCAGGCAGCTATGACAGTAGAGACTAGCAACATTTTTGCAGTGACGATTGAGAAGGCACCACAAAAGCAGAGTGTCTCTCAACACCCCTTCTCCCACCATTCTTGAAGGGAAAGGGTCACAATGTTCTGGTCAAAAGCTGTCCCAGGCACCATCAGACAGCATTATAGCATGTTTGACTGATGAGGACATCATGGATTTCAGTGCCTCATCACCTGATCTTGGCTGCCCCTCAAATCCCCCTTGCTATACAAGTTGCTCACCATCTTAGTGCAAGGACACGGGTAATTGAAAATCACAACATTGAAATGGCTTCCATACTTCAGTGGAATATGAATGGATACAGGACTCATCAACAGGAATTGAGACTCTTCATACAGGGGACTCATTTCAAACAATTGACACACCTGTACTTGGGGGCTACCATCTCTGCACAAAAGACGGTCTTATTGGTGACAAGGCAAAAGGTGGGGCAGCAGTGTCTGTCAAGGGCACATTCCACTCCTCACCTATGCTCTTAACACAACACTACAAGCAGTTGCTGTTCAGATAGTGCTCTGTGCTGCCCACCTTCTTGATTTAATACAATGCCCAATTCTGCTTTTATGGGATTTTAACACATGCAGTGCACTATGGGGTTCTAACACCACTTGCTCCAGGAGACAGATACTTGAGTATCTAACATGAACTACAGACATCATATTGTTGAACAAGGGCAAGCTATGCATTTTAGTACTGCTAAAGGTTTGTCTATGGCCACAGAGCTCTCCTTCCGCTTGTGTCCCCTTGCAGATACTACTCAATGGGGAGTAGACAATGATCTCCATGGTAGCAACCACTACCCCATCTGGATCCATCTGACCATTGGAGCTGATTCCAAAAGGAAGTCACTGAGATGGCTGTTCAGAAAGGCTAACCAGATCCTTTAAAGGCAGTTAGCTGTTTTCGGGCACTGTGATGGCATCCAGGCCTGGTGGCTCACATTACAGCTGTGTTCAGGCATCTGTTCCAAAGTCAATGGGGACACCTAGGAGGCAGCCTGTCTCTTGGTGGAATGATAAGTGTCATCCTTCAATCAGGGACAGGATACCAACAATCTGAAGATACAGTCAGTGCCCTACAGATGAAAATCTTGCAACCTTTCAAATGATTTGGCAAAGACAAGGAGAATAATTCACAAGAGTAAGCAGGGGTCTTGACAATGGTTCCTGAATACCATTAATAGGTCCATGCCTGCAAGCAAAGTACGAGAAGCCATCAGGAGGATCTCAAGGTGGAACTCACAACCACCAATAGCAGCTGTACAAGAGCTAGGGTGTCTCCTAACATCGCCAAGAGCCATTGCTCAGACAGTGGCTCAATTGTATGAGATCACTACAGCTGATTCTAGCCAGGATCTAGCTTTCCGTTATTATCGAGGGACACAGGAGAGGATTGGTTGTGATTTCCATCCCAACTACATTGAGGAATACAACCTGCCTCTCTCCACAGTGGTAACGCCATATCCCGTCAGATGGGCTAGCACTTGGATGGGTGACAATCCAGTCTGCCGAGCACTGTTGGTAGGCGGGTTGCACTCAGCCCTTGTGAGGCAAACTGAGGAGCTACTTGGTTGAGAAGTAGTGTCTCCGGTCTTGGAAATTGACATATGGCCGGGAGAGCAGTGTGCTAACCACATGCCCCTCCATATCCACATCCACTGACCTCTATTGGCTGACAATGACACGGAGGCCCGTCGATACTGTTGGGCCTTCATTGCCTGTTCGGGACGAGTTTCTCTCTGTGGGAATTGGAATCTCCTTTGTCAGTAGCTCATGATACTACACCCAGTCACAACCTGATAACATACAGTCTGTTGAAACAGTTGGACCCACAGTTAAAAGAGGTCCTCCTTCAGCCCTTTAATGAAATTTTAATGACAGGAGACTTTCCCAACTTGTGGAAAAAACCTATTTTAATCTTGATTTTAAAACTAGGAAAGGATTGGACTAACCCTGGTAATTATCATAGCTACGATCTGACAAGCTGCATAGGGACAACAATTGAGCATATGGTCAACTGGCACCTACTGTGGGTTCTCAAAACCATGTCCCTACTAAGTCACTGCCAGTGTGGGTTCAGATAGTATCACTTTTACACTCGATAAATTGTCCCTGCTTGAAGCAGCAGTTCAACAAGCTTTCCTCCCTAAGTAAACCTTATCAGTGTCTTCTTCATTTTGAAAAGATCTTTGATACTATCTGGAGGCACAATGTCTTGTTGCAGCTCTGTCAGTGGGGGTTCTGTGGATGACTATCCACTTTCATACAGTCCTTCCTCTGGGACAAATAGTTTTGATACAAGGTTGGGAATGGCTTTTCTGTCCATTTTCAGCAGGAGAATGTTGTCCCTCAAGGGAGTGTTTTAATTGACACATCATTTTCCATTGCAATATTGTTGTGTAACATGTCCACAGTATGGCACCCCGTGCTGTGCTCCTTGTTTGTGGACAACTTCTTCATCTTCAGTGTGCTTACCCTCCAACCTTGCAAAGGATACTCGGCAGTTGCATTTGATGATCAGGTGATTGGAGAAATGGTCTAACACCACAATTTTTAAAATTCTCTTTCAAGAAAATGGTTTGTGTTGATTTTAACTGCTCCAGCTCTAATTTTAATATGCCCATTTCAAAACTGGGGTTAGTGTTTTCACTTTCAAGTAAAAGGTAAGATAAATGAGACTAACTTTTCATGAGAGGCTAATGTGGTTGCCACACTTTAAAGAAGTAAAACTGAGATGTCTCAAGACTTTAAACATCCATAAATTCATGTCATAGATCTTGGGGAGCAATAGGGCACATCTGCCCCAACTTTATAAGGCTTTTGTGCAACCCTCGGCTTGAATGCCAATGACAGGTTAATGGTTAATGGATCAGCAAGGCCTTCACACCTCAAAATGCTGTATGTGGTTCACCATGAGGGTATTATACTGTCAACAGGGGCCTATTGCATGAGGCTAGTTGCTAGCCTGTGTGCAGAGACTGGTGAGCCTCTGCCATCTGTTCAACATCTTAGCCTCATGGCACACCAAGCATACAGTGTTTTGTTCATTCCAAAATTGATAGCATCCAGCATCCATCTCTGTTGTGTGGGGATCCCTCCCCATTGGAATGGCTGTTCTGCGTCCATCCACAAGCATTGAGGCCATTTAGGATACATGTGAGAGAGAGCATTGAGTTACTGCAGGTGGGGGAGGATTAATGTCCAAAGCCAGGGCTGGCGTAGGGGATCACACTGGCTACTTAAGAGGCTGAGGTTACTTTTGCAACTGTTTGCTTACAGGAAGTATTTTGGACCAGAATACATTTTTAAAATTAAATTTGATGAGATTTTATATTACCACCTAGTTTTTATTAGTTTACATGGATAGTTGTAAGCAGGGGTATTTTATTAGCTTTGCGTCATGTTCCCTGGCATTTTCTTCAAGTGAGGGCTCCCAGAGCTGTTTTCAGTTTATTACATTGAATTGTTTGCCATCTTGAGCGGACTGGAGCAGATGAGACAGCATCATGGCAAGAAATTTCTCATCTGCTCAAATTCTCACAGCATCCCTCACACTACTAGTCAGATGTACCCAGCAGCAGATTTGATGGTGCAAGAAGTGCAGGCTGCCCCCCTTCTCTTGCAAAGGCAGGAGAAGGAAATAATTTTCTGCTGGAGTCCAGTGCGCATAGGGATCCAGAAAAATTTACTTACTGATGTGTCTGCCTA
Source organism: Schistocerca nitens (assembly GCF_023898315.1). Lineage (NCBI taxonomy): Eukaryota > Metazoa > Arthropoda > Insecta > Orthoptera > Acrididae > Schistocerca > Schistocerca nitens. Next base: position 371,537,068 of record NC_064618.1, read on the forward strand.
GAAGGCTTGCTCCCTTCCACCTCCTGCTCACTGTTCAGCCTCTCTGCAAGCTGTTACCTCATTTTTGACCAAGACAACCGTGTATTAATGGGAGGCTCAGAGGAGGGAAGCGATGAATAAGAAGTTATGTTAACTTTCAGTGTGGTCATAGATTACCTCCTTCTGACCACAACAGCCAGAAGAAGTAGCCATTAAACAGCATAGAGTAGGACAATGTCCATTGGTGCATGGCTTTCTGTTATGTTGGAGGAGACACCAGTGTCTTAAGATGTAAGATGTGGGACACAGCTGTCAATAAGACACATTTTAATTGAGTGTGTTTTATATGTCAACCTGACAGTTGATCTGGGTCTGTCCTCTATTTTAAATGATAATGAGGTGTTTGTGGTTCACATTGTAAGATTTTGTCTGATGTCTGGAATTCTTACCAAAATAATGGATGTGAGATTTTAATGTTTCACAGAGTGGCTCGGTCACCGATTACTTCTAAGAATTCATTGAGCCAGTCACCTGTACCCTTTTTAACCGTTTGTACAAGCACTTCATCCTTTATGTTATCTAATTATTCTGCTGTGTTTTGTTTGAATTTTATTGAGGGCTTTTCCGATGCTCATCTTAGCAGAATTGCCTTTTCAATTCTTGTGTGAATGCAACTTAGTTTTGCAATTCATTATTATTTTTTAATAGATTTCACAAAGCTCGTCTGTATATCATTCATGCAATGGGCTTATGACATTGCTCTTTAGCATCCTCACCACAGGTCGTCATAATCATTATCTCCCTCAATAATAATAATAATAATAATAATAATAATAATAAACCCCGTGGAGGCCCGGGAAAAGAATAGGCCTCCGGTATGTTCAGCCAGTCGTAAAAGGCGACGAAAAGAACAAACCACTAATAGGGCTAACCCCCCTTTTAGTGTGATTACTTGGTTCAGGACAGAACTAAAGAAGCCTCGGACAAGCGCCGTCATGGTCGGGGACGGCGCTTGAACCCTATGCCCGCCCACAATGGTAATGACACTGCTAGCCAACTGGAAAATGATTTAAATCCAAATAGAGGTGTTTTGCAGGATATGCTTCCTGCAACCACCCTAGAAGGAAAACAAAGACAGAGGATGAGATGGTCAGATGAAGTTAATCGACACCTCATGTTCTGTTATTACCAAGCAACAAACCTAGGAACCAACACAACTGGATACAGATCACAAGTATACACAACATTTATTACCAGATACCCAGAATTAAAATTTTTAACAGAACAACGTCTAGCTGATCAGATCCGTGTAATAATAAAAAATAACAGGATACCCCAGTCAGAATTAGAAAACATCAAACAACAAGTACAACAAATACTGGAACAAAATAATGTGCAATTAGAAGAAGAAGAAAATACAGTAATGGACTCAAACATCCCAGAGCAAACAAACAAAGAACAACACGCATCAATTAAACAATCAGAGGAAAATGAAATCTTAAGACAGCCACCAGCACAAGCACAAATAGAACACGAAGTGACACACATGTTAGATATAGAAGAAAAATTTCAGTTGACATATATAGAATACAAAGACACAAATACAGACATTAGACCATTCTTGCATAGACCACCAAATAGCCCACAAGTCGAAACAACAATAAAAACTATCAACACAATCATACACAACAAAATAAATGAATACACAACTATGGAAGAGTTACAACTACTGGTTTATGTAGGAGCACTCACTACACTAAATATACACACTAGGCAGATATCAGAACCAACCAACACACAGAAGAAACCCACAAAACCAGCATGGCAACACAGGCTACAGATCAGAATAGAAAAACTGAGAAAAGACATCGGACAGTTAACACAATTTATAAGAAATGAAATATCAGACAAAAAACGAAAAAGGTTAGGTAAAATCTCACAACAAGAAGCAATAGAGCAATTAGATGAAAAGAAGCAAAAATTACAAGCTTTGGCGAAACGACTTAGAAGATACAAAAAAAGTGAAAATAGAAGGAAACAAAACCAAACATTCAACACAAACCAAAAGAAATTTTACCAAACAATAGATAACACACACATAAAAATAGACAATCCACCAAACATAAGAGACATGGAACACTTCTGGAGCAGCATATGGTCAAACCCGGTACAACATAACAGGCATGCACGGTGGATACAAGCAGAAACAGATACATACAAGATGATACCACAAATGCCTGAAGTGATAATTTTGCAACATGAAGTCACCCGAGCAATTAATTCTACGCACAATTGGAAAGCCCCTGGAAATGATAAAATAGCAAATTTCTGGCTAAAGAAGTTCACCTCAACACATTCACATCTAACTAAATTATTTAACAGTTACATTGCAGACCCATACATATTCCCTGATACACTTACACATGGAATAACTTATCTGAAACCTAAAGATCAAGCAGACACAGCAAACCCAGCTAAATATCGCCCCATAACATGCCTACCAACAATCTACAAAATATTAACTTCAGTCATTACACAGAAATTAATGACACATACAACACAGAACAAAATTATAAATGAAGAACAAAAAGGCTGCTGCAAAGGAGCGCGAGGATGTAAAGAGCAACTGATAATAGATGCAGAGGTGACATATCAAGCTAAAACTAAACAAAGGTCTCTACACTACGCATACATTGATTACCAAAAAGCTTTTGATAGTGTACCCCACTCATGGTTACTACAAATATTGCAAATATACAAAGTAGATCCTAAATTGATACAGTTCCTAAACATAGTAATGAAAAACTGGAAAACCACACTTAATATCCAAACAAATTCAGATAATATCACATCACAGCCAATACAGATTAAGCGTGGAATATACCAAGGAGACTCATTAAGTCCTTTCTGGTTCTGCCTTGCTCTGAACCCACTATCCAACATGCTAAATAATACAAATTATGGATACAATATTACTGGAACATACCCACACAAAATCACACATTTGCTATACATGGATGATCTAAAACTACTGGCAGCAACAAATCAACAACTCAACCAATTACTAAAGATAACAGAAGTATTCAGCAATGATATAAGTATGGCGTTTGGAACAGACAAATGTAAGAAAAATAGCATAGTCAAGGGAAAACACACTAAACAAGAAGATAACATATTGGATAACCACAGCGACTGCATAGAAGCGATGGAAAAAACGGATGCCTATAAATATCTAGGATACAGACAAAAAATAGGAATAGATAATACAAATATTAAAGAAGAACTAAAAGAAAAATATAGACAAAGACTAACAAAAATACTGAAAACAGAATTGACAGCAAGAATCAAGACCAAAGCTATAAATACTTATGCCATACCAATATTGACCCACTCATTTGGAGTAGTGAAATGGAGTAACACAGACCTAGAAGCACTCAATACACTTACACGATCACAATGCCATAAATATAGAATACATCACATACATTCAGCAACAGAAAGATTCACATTAAGCAGAAAGGAAGGAGGAAGGGGATTTATCGACATAAAAAACCTACATTATGGACAGGTAGACAATTTAAGAAAATTCTTTATAGAACGAGCAGAAACTAGCAAAATACACAAAGCAATCACTCATATAAATACATCGGCTACACCACTACAATTTCATAACCACCTCTACAACCCGTTAGACCACATAACATCAACAGATACGAAGAAAGTAAATTGGAAAAAGAAAACACTTCATGGCAAGCACCCGTATCATCTAACACAGCCACACATCGATCAAGACGCATCCAACACATGGCTAAGAAAAGGCAATATATACAGTGAGACAGAAGGATTCATGATTGCAATACAGGATCAAACAATAAACACCAGGTATTACAGCAAGCATATTATTAAAGATCCCAATACCACAACAGATAAATGCAGACTTTGTAAACAACAAATAGAAACAGTAGATCACATCACAAGCGGATGTACAATACTAGCAAATACAGAATACCCCAGAAGACATGACAATGTCGCAAAAATAATACATCAACAGCTTGCCTTACAACATAAACTTTTAAAACAACAAGTTCCTACATACAAGTATGCACCACAAAATGTACTGGAGAATGATGAATACAAATTATACTGGAACAGAACCATTATAACAGATAAAACAACGCCACATAACAAACCTGACATCATACTCACCAATAAAAAGAAGAAATTAACACAACTAATCGAAATATCCATACCCAATACAACAAATATACAAAAGAAAACAGGAGAAAAAATTGAAAAATACATCCAACTGGCTGAGGAAGTCAAAGACATGTGGCATCAGGATAAAGTTGACATCATACCAATTATACTATCAACTACAGGAGTCATACCACACAATATCCACCAGTACATCAATGCAATAGAGCTACATCCAAACGTATATATACAACTACAGAAATCAGTAATTATTGATACATGTTCAATTACCCGAAAGTTCCTAAATGCAATATAACACATACCATACAGTTAAAAGGAAGTGACGCCTGATCAAGGTCCGCGTCACTTTTCATTTTTAACCAGACTTAACGTCTGAGAAAGTAAAGAATAATAATAATAATAATAATAATAATAATAATCATCTATGGAGCTAGAATGTTTCATCTGCAAACTGAAAATGTTGTAAAGATACAGTGTGCATTTCCTTGTGTTAACAAAAGTTCGATGTTCATTAAAAAGTTAATGTGAAGAAAATAATCAGCATCATAACATTATGTTGATGTACATATCTCCAAATAACTCCACAATTATATCTTGCATGAAGAAGAATATACAATCTAGACAAACAGCCAAACAACAATTTTGATAAGTAGAGATAATCAACTTTGGTTATTGTACCTGCACTTGCTCATACTAATGTGTATTGATTATGCAAACATATGCAAAGGCAGTAGTTTGTAAAGTTTGCTAATTTATTTATTGCTAAGTTAGTGCAGTTAAAGGAGCAAGGAGCAGGTCAGAACATGAACTGACATTTTAAGTCAACACCAAATAAAATGCTTAAATTATTAATTAAGAATGGTTAATTGTCTATACAAATTCAAAAGTTATTGTCAACATTGAAACAACAAGCTATAGGCGTAAGATATTCAAGTGTATCAGATTTCTCACTAATCGTCTAGATCAATACATACGTTAAATAAATCTGAAGCTGAAACTTCCTGGCAGATTAAAACTGTGTGCCGGACTGAGACTCGAACTCGGGACCTTTGCCTTTCGTGGGCAAGTGATCTACAAACTGAGCTACCCAAGCACGACTCACACCCCGTTCTCACAGCTTTACTTCCACCAGTACCTCGCCTCCTATCTTCCAAACTTTACAGAAGCTCTCCTGCGAACCTTGGAGAACAAGCACTCCTGAAAGAAAGGATATTGCGGAGACATGGCTTAGCCACAGCCAGGGGGGTGTTTCCAGAATGAGATTTTCACTCTGCACTGGAGTGTGCCCTGATATGAAACTTCCTGGCAGATTAAAACTGTGTGCCGGACCGAGACTCGAACTCGGAACCTTTGCCTTTTGCGGGCAAGTGCTCTACAAACTGAGCCACCCAAACACGACTCACTTGCCCGCAAGAGGTAAAGGTTACGAGTTCAAGTCTCGGTCCGCCACATAGTTTTAATCTGCCAGGAAGTTTCATATCAGCGCACACTCCGCTGCAGAGTGAAAATCTCATTCTGGAAGCATTCCTCAGGCTGTGGCTAAGCCATGTCTCCGCCATATCATTTCTTTCAGGAGTGCTAGTTCTGCAAGGTTCGCAGGAGAGCTTCTGTAAAGTTTGGAAGGTAGGAGGTGAGGTACTGGCGGAAGTAAAGCTGTGAGGACGGGGCGTGAGTCGTGCTTGGCTAGTTCAGTTTGTAGAGCACTTGCCCGCGAAAGGCAAAGGTTCCAAGTTCGAGTCTCAGTCCGACACACAGTTTTAATCTGCCAGGAAGTTTCATATCAGCGCACACTCCGCTGCAGAATGAAAATCTCATTCTAAATCTGAAGCTGTTTACATCTTCACACTAGCATGAAGGGTGTTCTCATTGATGTGTCTGATGTTGCACTCAGTTGCATATATGAGGTTATGCATACAGTTACCAGCTACCCAGCAACGACTATATGATATTCTTTATCGATAATTTTCCACATAAGGCCTAAATCAAAATTGACTTTGCTGAGCACTCTGTGTGGCTTAAAAATACTAGCTACTTGGTACTTACTATCCAGGCAGTTTTCTGTCTGATTCCCCCCCCCCCCCCCCCCCCCGCCCCCGCCCACTCTCCAAGACTACTCCATAACAAAATGACATTACTGCCACTTTTACCCTCTGACTAATATTAGCTTCAGCTTGCATCTCTTTTCTTGTCTTGCCAGACATAATTAAAGTTATGCAGTATTTTATTTACCCATAAATGAATAGCTTATGATACTTATTTTAAGAGAAAAATATGTTAATTAGTTAGCTAAATATCAGGTTAGTAGCAGTGTCCAGTGAAAGCTATTTAGTGAAGGTCATTTACTAACTAGCACTGTAATTTATATTGAAATTAAGATAAAATATTTGAAGATTTTTAATGACCTGTTAGTCTGATGGTACTTTTTTACAAAAAAATGTAAATAAAATTATTATTTTTTATTTATCTCCGAATACATTTATTAATGATGCAAAATATTATCATTATGCATTCTTCCACTGTTGGGAGGAATTAATTAATGGACATCTGAGTTCTTGTGATTTAATCTCTTTGCATGTATTGAATTTTCTGGCAAGAAAATGAATGTGATTTTTATATCAACATTTTCCAGTTAATAATTCATGATTTTAGATTCTTAATTAACAGCATTCATATTTTTCACTATTTTTTAATTTAGTTACTTCTTGGTTGCAGAGGATCTCTGAATATAATAGAGGGGGAATCATTCCCATATCCATTGCATTTCCAATGGTTAGTATGGCCTTTGGATGGTGCTTTATGGTGGGCACAGTAAGTCCTAGTGATGTTCAGGTTTCACTAACATACAATTCATAACCAGTTATCTGATAGTCATCTATTATAACGGGTTCTGTAGTTTCTTTAGCAATCCCAGATAGAGAGCACAGAGCTCTTGGCTGAACCAGCTATGTTCCCAAAATGATAGCAACCCTTGTTTAAAAAAATTACAACTTCAAAGTGAGTTATTTGGCTAGGTGGTCACTGAGTATGACCCAAGCACTAGACTCTTATTTTTCTATTTTACTAACAAAAACACTTACATTAATCCGAGTGAGCAGGTGCTTAGTGCTAACATCTCTGCTGCAACAAAGGAACTCCTAAATTCAGTCGTCTTGACCACACACTAGCTACAGCCTGAGCATACTATCAACAAAACAACACTGATCAATGGCCAAATTGTTTTTGTAAGAACAGAAATTACTTTCCGAAAGCTATCATCTCTTCATCTTCAAAAAAAAGCTCTATATATCCTGTAGTAGGAACATAGAAAACTAAAAACTGAGGAATGGGATACTGCCAATGGTCCACTACTTGACATCAGCCCACATTGTTTATGTTTGGGAAGTAACTTGGCGAATGTTCATTTATGATAGACCTACCATATAACCTGTACTGCAGACAAGGAATTGTGACATGAGAAGGTATAATGAATTGTAGTTGTGGTATCGTCCAAAGTTCGTGGTGTCACACCAATGTTGGCAACGGGCATTGATACCACAGCCATTAGCAATGTCTTGCTGCAATGAGCAATGACAAGTGAGAGATGCTTCTGAAGACATGCCCTCTCCCTTAGCACCACGACACCACCATAAAGAGGCTGATATAGAGCCAAACATGGGACTCACTCTGCCTCCGATGAAGCAGTCAACATCATCTAGTTAGGACAACACTGCTACAAAAGTCTTGGATGGAACTGTATTTTGTAAAATTTGAACTTGTAAATCAAGAGAAAAGTTTGTAATTTTGTGCATCAAGTGATGCTTTACTTTTCAAAGACAGTTGTAAATATTTCACACACTGCTCAGACAATGAACTGTATAAAGTTGAGTAAAACTTTTTATTGTTTTTGTAATAAAGTGAACTAATGTTTCACATGTAATTCTGATCAGCCAATCACCAGAGTAATCAAAGAACCCACAGTTATGACTCAACAATTGCAGTTTCATCAGGTCATAACAATAGTAGCAATGAATAAAGCATGCGTGGAAGCCTGCATATGTTACAGATGCCCAAAACAATTTAAGAATTTTGACAGTGAATTGCAAGAGTTGTAAGCATTTGGGTGGACTTTCAGTATAGCCACTCTCCCAAGTTACGTAAAAGAAAGATTTATCTGCAATAAGATATTTTCTGTGTTTACTGATGGTGGTTTCTCTAAAAACACTGAAGGTGACTTTGTGCCCCTCTCTTGCCCAATGCCAGCTTGCAGTCCATCATTTTAAGACCTCGTCTTTGACAACAAATTAAATCCCTATTTTTTTCTTTGCCTCATCCATGCAGATGCAAATCTTGATGGCTATGATACAATTGATTAACTGTTGGCAAAGTAAATTCATGCACATGCATGTGTTAACACTCAACTAATTCTCCTATCTACAAATTTTTGTTTTCAAAAGCAGCACATGACCTTCAGCACAGTCTGAGAACCGTACCTACTCTTGGTTCTTAAGCCATTCTTAGCTACATAACTAAATTTGCAGGTTGAACAACAGCTTATGCTCCTAACAGTTATGGCATGCCAGAATGATTTTTCCCTCTACAGCAGACAGCGATTACAACTTGAACCTGGGACCTTTGCCTTTCATGAGCAATTATTCTACAGATGGAGCTCCTCGAAGTATGACTCATGACATGTCCTCACAGCTTTACTTCTGCACAAGTTGTGGTTGACAATAACATACATACAAGTCGGAAGAGTTTTAAAGTCTGACATATGCTGCAGCAAAATCTTTTGCAGTACCACTTGATAATGGTCCAAAGGCTGAAATTGCAACAGTGAAGTGAAATAAATAATATTCTACAGTCAATGGTGAATATGAAGTTTTTTGAAAATTCTACATGACTGTGAATCCCAACCATGAGAAGTTAATCAACGTGTATATGCTTTGTAGTCTTAGTGATTAGAGGTTTCTTGCTTCCAAATGTTAAAAATGCAACAACAGTAGCACATATGTATTCACATGTTATTAAAAGATACAACAAAAGATACATTTTAGCAGACATCACTATAGTAGAATCATCCTTCCACTCCAATGATGATTTTGTAATTTTCCATTAAATGCGAGAAAGTATAAAAAACGGATGTGAGTGAAAATAAAGTAGAATACAAGACATAGACTAACAACACATTTAAATCAAGCAGTTCATATGTGGGTCCATAAACAGGAATATACAGGAGTCCACAGAATATCGTGTGATAAAACCAGCCTCTATTCTATATGAAACAAAAACAAATACTGAATCATTTATTTCAGCCAATACTACATATGGTAGCAAAAATCAAGCAGAATACAAACAATATACTTACAATGCAATTCAAAGAGTGCAGTACAGATGAGATGCCATAATTAGGAACACAATGTGATGAAACCAGTGTCTGGGTCATGTCATATCAGATGACTTTTAGGTTTTGCAAGTGCGGAAGTGTAATTATTTCCACTTGACAGTCGTCACATGGTTGAAGCTGCAATACTGAGTTTTACAAATAAATAATTTTACAGTCAGAAGGTGATCACAATGTCATTTACAATTTTATGTGACTGTGAACCCCAGCTGTGAGAAGTTGATCTTGGTTTTTGATTGCGATTTCTCCAATATCTTACACTCCTGCGTCACAAAAATTTTACCAGGCTTGCATTTCACCATTAAGCCACAAGACCAACCCACAAAGTATAAATGAAAAATATATAGCACTAATACTCATATTTTGTATAGCAAGAATATAGATTTTTGAGCCATATTTTCCCATATTTGAAGTTCACTGCCAAGCCACTAGGAGCACTACTATCATTCTCTGCTTCCACACTGTTACATGCACAGTGCCTATTTAGGTTAAGCCGATAGATATCTTGAAGAGAAAGGGAGAAAAGTGGAAAGAGAGAAAACTGAATGCAAATCCGTATTCAAACCAGAAGTATGAATAAGAAATGAGACCATGACAGATAGCAAGATTAGTGCTGTTGTCTCTTGATGATCCTATTTAACTTTTATTTCAAGGAATAGTGAAAATCCCTTTGGGTGGGAAAATAGGCATCAGGATAGGTGAACAGAAAATAGAATGCACAAGATTTGTAGATGACATGGTGATTCTTGCAAAAAATGAAGATACACTGACTGAAATGCTAAATGACCTAAATTATGCCTGTGTAGCACACGGCATAAAAATAAACAAAAAGGAAATGAAAGGCATGGTAATAGGCTTAAAGAAAAGAAGAGTGAAATATATGTTAGGATCTAAAACCATATAACAGGTGAGAGCATTCAAGTATTTGAGAAATTGGATTAAGCAAGACATGCACTGTGAGCAGGACATCAAAATCAAATGATGCTGGCAAAAAGAGACATTTCAAAATCAGAAAAAAGTCTTAGCTAGTGGTTTGAACATAGAATTAAGAAAGTGATTAGTCAAATACCTGGTATGGAGCAGAAACATGGACGCTGAGAAAGCAGGGCAAGACAAGAACTGAAGCTTGTGAAATGTGGATATGGGTGCAGAATGGAGACCAGCTAGACAGATAAAGTCAGAAATGAGGAGGTACTGAGAACAGTTGGAAAAGATTGGAGGATGTTGCTGACAGTGAAGAACAGGAAGCTAAACTGGATAGGACATAATTTTAGATGAGACTGCCTTTTACTAGGGCAACTAAATGTTTCATGATGGAGAAGAAAGGGAAGAGCAGAAGAAGGTACGGTACCAGATGCTAGATGACTTCAGTAGACTGCAAGGAGGATACCAAAGAATGAAGAGCAAAGCAGGGAGAGAGAAGCAGTGAGGGCTATGAAGTCTAAACCAGCCACAAAGCAGATAACCAAATGATGATTATTATGCTACAGTGGGAATCAGTGCTGGTTTACTGTGACTCCATTTATCAGGTTATGGGCTGAGAAATCAGTGATTGACAAATTTATGTGATGTAAAAAGTACAACACTGGATGCAATATTAAAAACATGCACGTGTTAGAAGGTTTGAAGCTATTTCTTCCAGATGCAAGTGAAAACATAATCTTAAATTCATGGAAAGCAATATTACAATCTCAAAGGCATCAAGAATAGGCTAGACTGGAAATTTCAAGCGCATATAATTTTAAGTGCCATGGGAGCTTGGTATATAGTTACAGGTCAAACAATTAAACCAATGCATAATGATGAAATGAATATGACAGCAGTACAGGCATATGAAAAGAAACTTACAGCATGGAAAAGGACAGACACTGTAGCTCAGAATCATACCGGAACATCAACTGAGGGAGAGCCACTGCTACACATTATTAACTGAAATCTTGTCGCCAGTGTTGACCACACTACTTTCAGTTTATGAACCACAAAAACAGTGTAAGCACACATTTATCCCAACAGCGACGGTATACTTTAAAAAGGTTTGTTTCAAGTGACATGGCTACATATATTTCACAGTTCGAATGCCTGGTCCATTGCTTGAGGAATCAAGGTGAATGTATTTCAAACCCTATGGTGATCACGGAACTGTTAATGACGTTAGCAATGAGCTATAACCATTTTCTGAGTGCTTGAGAGGCAACAAATACTGAGCGACAAACACTAACAATTCAACCTTAAGATTGCTGATAGAAGGAAAACACCTAAATCTCCAGGAACATACAAAAGAGGAGGTATTTCTGGCAAGTAAACAACAAAGAAATGACCTCTTTAAGAATAGCCCCTGTTTTGAAATAAAAAATTCAAGAAAACCAGGTAAATGTTTAAAATGTAACATGGTCATTGGAGAAAGAATGTAGAAATGTTAGCTTCAAATGTATAAGGGAAAGTCAAATGAAAATGAAACAGATGGAAAAAGAATATGTAAACTATTTCTTATTTCAAAAGTAATCACCATAACTATTAATATATTTATCTCAATGTGAGGCAAGATGGCAAGTACCTTCATGAAAAAATATTTTCAGTTGCCTACAGTAACATTATTGTATCCACACAAGCATCTCTTCATGCAAATCATATTGATGGACACAAACGTCTTTTTCCATGGCTCCAAAAATATCGAAAACAGACAGGGAGAGATCAGGGCTTTATGGAGGCTGTGTACGTGCTTCCCAGTTAACTTCTGCAGTGTACTTGAAACAACCTTGGCAATAAGTTGGTGGGCAATAAAAGTAGAATATCTAACTTTCTGCCAAGTATGGAGCCAATCAATTTTGCAAAATATGAAGCTACAAGAAATAATTACCACCTTGTATATGGACTGCTGAAGTTCCATCTGGTTGACTGAACACCTTAAGTATAATAAGCAAACAAAACACACAGGTATAATGTATTATTTTACATGAGAAAAATTCAATCTGAGCATCTTCAACCTGGAACATATCAGCTGTGCAGATTGGCAAGGAGATATTCCCACCCAGCCACTCAGTGGAAGCAACTTCGATAAACTTAGACAGCTACTTTCTGTTTTGGAAACTGAAGATCTTGTTAGAAACAAAAAAACAATGAAAGTATTAAGCATTTATTAATGGAAGTGGGAGTTATATGTCAATCAGCTAAAAACATTGTGTTTTCTTTGTTTCTCTGATGTTCATAAACAGGATTATACTTCCACATTTATATTTAGAACGCTTTCCATTTGCTTATACTGTGCTGTCACCTGGGACTTGGGCAGTGAACTTGGTGGTACAAGAATGTTTTCTCCTTGAAATGTGTGCATGTTATGTATCACATTTTTGTACCTGTTTAGTAAATAAAACATTGTCATAATCCTTTATATAGTGGTTGTACTAAAATATGGAAATACAGTGAGAAATGAATGCTTGAATATAAATGCAGATGCTAGCCAAGCCTGTAGGGTACACTATTGTATTTTAGCATGAATGGCACCTTACAATGTACTCAATTTGTTGCAACTATCAGTTGTGGTAAGTACAACGTTCCGCATAGTTCTGGGAACATTAACTTAGAGCTAAATGACTTGTAAATGTGAACAAATTTTTTATGCTCATATGGTGAATGCTTCCATAACCAAGGTAGCTACAGTGTTTACTGTGTCAAGAGGCACTATATCAAGAAGGAAAGCAGAAAAACATGATCCACGAAGTCACAACACAGACGGAAATGTATAAGGGGCGTTCAAAAAGAAAAAAGCCAGAGTCAGGAATGCACAAATTGGTGACAGGAAGGTGATACAATGGTGTGTGTAAATGAAGTGTGGTTCCGACCAGAGCGTTGCGGGCTTTCAAAAATAAAAATGGTGTGGCCCTCAACTACGTACCCCCAGACTCAGAGTTGAAATATTAAAATTTTTGGCTGGTTTTGTCGTCTAGGGGCTGGGATACGTAGTTGCCGCATTGCAAGCCAAATACTACTGAGTCTACAGTGTACAATATGAATATACACATGAATCGAATGGTCGAAGGTTCCTATCAATCCAATTGCGAATTTTGAATGTAACAAAGAAATTTATAAATGAAAGATTGCAATTAAATAAAATCTGCAGGTACTATTTTTAATGATTTTAAATGATGAGTATGATAGCAGAAGTACCTTTAAGAATGCCGTTTATTACTGCAAAACACTTATTGGTGTCGATGGTCCAGCAATTAAATAAAATATAAGTTGAATAACAGGTAAACAATAGAGTCCTATTTCATGTAATAAGTTATAACAACAACATAGCTTGAGAGGTATTCACTTCTAACCACATACTACGTCTTCACTGCAGAAGCCACAGAAATCTCACAGGTGCACAAGTTGGCACTACGAAAAATTTCTATCTCCCGCGACCACGCGCACACTGCCCCACCCTACAGGTAGTTCCTCTGACCGACCGTCACGCCTTCCCGTCCAGCCCTCCGTCCTGTGCCACCCGATGCTCCTTCCCCACTTTCATACAGTCTCCCCATTAAAGAGCATTGTGGTTGGCTAGAGCGCTCCCGCCATTTCTCCAAGTCAACGCACACTCACAAACATATTGAAACACATACAAAATACTGGATTTACATTTAAATAACTTGAAATTAAATAAATATTTCTACAGTTGTACCATAAACACTCTCTAACACACATTATTAAATACATAAACAAATCAAATAAACATATATCAAAGGAATAGAAACCAGTGCGGGACAATACGTTGAGAACGTGGGTTTCGCGGGAGGCGTGCCAGAGATAAATCCCTGCAGTCGCCCTATCCTCTGTCCCCTTGGTGTCTCAGATGGATAGAGCGTCTGCCATGTAAGCAGGAGATCCCGGGTTCGAGTCCCGGTCGGGGCACACATTTTCATCCGTCCCCGCTGACGTATGTCAACACTTGTAAGCAGCTAAGGGTGTTCATTTCATTATAATTTCTTTTCACATCTTCTTGCTGAGATTGCGCCCCGTGAGTGAAACATGGCAGGCATTCAGTGATGATAAGGGCGGCTATATCGTGGTATTCCATGGGCCTCATGGTTACTTTTCAAGGTCACGTTACTGCCAAGGATTATGTGGCCATTTTGGCTGATCAGGTCAAATCCATGGTACAATGTTTGATCCCCAATGGTGATGACTTGTTTTGAGATGACAGGACCCATGTTCACACAGCTCACATTATCTGGGACTGGTTTTGTGAGCATAAGAATAAATTGTCACATCTCCTCTGGCCACCAAAGTCACCAGATCTCAGTATTATTGAGCCTTTGTGGTCTATTTACGAAAGAAAAGTGTGAGACCACTATTCACCTCCATTATCATTGGCTGACTTTCCATTATTTTGTTGGAGGAATAGGATCAGATTCCCTTGAGAATAGTACAGGACCTCTATCTATCCATTCTGCAACAACTGGCTAGTGCCATGCCCCCAACATTATAGTCTACCACTACAATGTTTTTAAAAACAAAGATGATGTAACTTACCAAACGAAAGCATTGATATGTTGATAGACACACAAACAAACACAAACACACACACAAAATTCAAGCTTTCGCAACCAACGGTTGCTTCATCAAGAAAGAGGGAAGGAGAGGGAAAGATGAAAGGATGTGTGTTTTAAGGGAGAGGGTAAGGAGTCATTCCAATCCAGGGAGTGGAAAGACTTACCTTAGGGGGAAAAAAGGACAGGTATACACTCACGCACACACACATATCCATCCCCACATATACAGACACAAGCCTACAATGACTACAATGTTTTTCTTTTATTCATGTGTGACACCCAGATTTTGTGTCAAGTTAACAGTCCTTAAGGCAAGAGGTAATTTGGTTAAAATGCTGATAACTTGCTGGATTCGAAACTAAAAACCTGTAGTGTATTCTTTCCATCAAATTCTTTGGAACACCTGATGTAATATCAGCAGAACTTGATACACATACGAGTGAGGCTGACATTGCAGCACTCAAAGGGGTGGGTGTATGGACAGGTTTAAACATAAAAGTAACTGGGTACAACCAATATTAGAGTCAGAAGCAACCTATTAATTATGACAGAGCGTTTTGAGATGAGCTGATTTCCAACAGACATCTTTATGTTGCTTGCTCAGTACTGATTATACAACAATTTATTTATTCTTGTCACTTGAGGAGAAAGTAAAAATGTCCAGTTGGGGTCCTGGTTGTAGCAAAAATCATGGGACCCCTCCCCCAACTTAAAATGAGGGCACCTTATCCATATTTTAAACAAATAAAAAATATGATATAGTATTAATGTTTATATCTCCATTAATAACTGAATGTGAAGTGTGTACATTTTTTCTTCTCAACATCTATCCCAATTTAGAGCAATGTCCACCACTTTGCACCCTAGCTTCCATCTCATGGAATTTTTGGTGCCATGAGTGCTGTCAACATGTCATTCTGTAGTGTGTCAACAACTGTTGAAGTAATAGTTGAACATAAATTTAGAGGATTCCAAAATCCATAATATCCTCTTTTTATGAAACTTGAATTCTTATAGCATGTTCCTACACCCATGTTATCCCTGTGCGCGTATAACAAAATCTTATGAAGTTTCAAAAGCCTGCTAAATCTTAAAATATTGTTCCCAAAACCTGACATATGCAAGTTTGTGTTAATCCAACAGCAAAATTTATCAAACATTATTTTACGAACAGAATCCTCACACAATGTGTATGAAGTTTGGAGCTTGCTGTGTATTCTTTAGAGATGTTGACTATGCAGTAATAGTACAGTTTTAGAACAGCAAGCAGCTGCCATTAGCAGCAGTGCCTGGTTTGTATGCAAAATGCAGTTCAGACACTTTCCGACATTCTTCTGTGAAGGAGTAAACAGTTACTGTCTATTTGTGTTGAACTGTTTATTTTTCCAATATCTCTGCATATTCTGCAAGTGGTTATATACTGTAACCTATTTGTAGTGCAGTGATCTAGGACTAGGCATGAGTAGTAGCCAGAAGTCGTAGCAGAAGCAGCACTTGGAAGTGATCTGTAGCTATTTACTTAGTGTCTGTGTTCAGGAGGCATTTTCATTTCTCTTAAATGTTTATGTATTTTGTGAGTATTAATGGGGTACTACCTGCCTTCATAGTGTATTTGCACGCTACAAGAGCACCAGTCACAAGTCCTAATTTGAATTAGTTGCTGCTGAAAATAATCAGTAATATTTGTGTCCTTGACAAGTGAGGGATAGCCACAAGTAGCATAACAGTACTAAATGGTATCTAGTGCCTGTTTGGGTTGCAAGAGTATTTCTTCTTGTATAGTTGAAAGCAGGTAAAGATTGATAAAGATTGTGTCTGTTGCATAGGGATACAGTGGAAATTGGCCATTGTCAAACATAGTTGGAAGTGTAGTGGTGTTGAGGTATCTGCAGCAAAAGCTGGGATACCTGTGGAGCCTCTAGCTTTGCCTGCGTCCTCAATGTCAGTGTGTTCCAATATGTTTGACTTTCTCTATTCACACTCATATGAGATTGAAAAGCAAATAGTGGTGGAGTTATGAATCTCTGAATGGAAGGTGAGAATGAGTGCTGGCCATACATCTATCGCCTTTTGCCCATTATATGTGAGGCAGGATATGACACTTCCTCTGTTGGGTCTTGGGCCAGATTAGATTAGTTTTTCGTTCCATAGATCCGTGCTGAGGAGATCCTCGTGCATGTGGAACATGTCAATTTTTTTTTTTTTTTAAGCTGAAACAACAATACTAATAGTATGAATATACAGGGTGTTACAAAAAGGTACGGCCAAACTTTCAGGAAACATCCCTCACACACAAAGAAAGAAAATATGTTATGTGGACATGTGTCCAGAAACGCTTACTTTCCATGTTAGAGTTCATTTTATTACTTCTCTTCAAATCACATTGTTACAGGAAATGTTCAAAATGTCCTCCGTTAGCGAGGATACACGCATCCACCCTCTGTCGCACAGAATCCCTGATGCGCTGATGCAGCCCTGGAGAATGGCGTATTGTATCACAGCCGTCCACAATACGAGCACGAAGAGTCTCTACATTTGGTACTGGGGTTGCATAGACAAGAGCTTTCAAATGCCCCCATAAATGAAAGTCAAGAGGGTTGAGGTCAGGAGAGCGTGGAGGCCATGGAATTGGTCCGCCTCTACCAATCCATCGGTCACCGAATCTGTTGTTGAGAAGCGTACGAACACTTCGACTGAAATGTGCAGGATCTCCATTGTGCATGAACCACATGTTGTGTCGTACTTGTAAAGGCACATGTTCTAGCAGCACGGGTAGAGTATCCCGCATGAAATCATGATAATGTGCTCCATTGAGCGTAGGTGGAAGAATATGGGGCCCAATCCAGACATCACCAACAATGCCTGCCCAAAAGTTCACAGAAAATCTGTGTTGATGACGTGATTGCAAAATTGCGTGCGGATTCTCGTCAGCCCACACATGTTGATTGTGAAAATTTACAATTCGATCACGTTGGAATGAAGCCTCATCCGTAAAGAGAACATTTGCACTGAAATGAGGATTGACACATTGTTGGATGAACCATTTGCAGAAGTGTACCCGTGGAGGCCAATCAGCTGCTGATAGTGCCTGCGCACGCTGTACATGGTACGGAAACAACTGGTTCTCCCGTAGCACTCTCCACACAGTGACGTGGTCAACGTTACCTTGTACAGCAGCAACTTCTCTGACGCTGACATTAAGGTTATCGTCAACTGCAAGAAGAATTGCCTCGTCCATTGCAGGTGTCCTCGTCGTTCTAGGTCTTCCCCAGTCGCGAGTCATAGGCTCCATAAGACCCCGATCAATTGCTTCGAACATCTTCCTGTCGGGACACCTTCGTTCTGGAAATCTGTCTCGATACAAACGTACCGCGCCACAGCTAATCCATACATCAAATGGGCATCTGCCAACTCTGCATTTGTAAACATTGCACTGACTGCAAAACCACGTTCGTGATGAACACTAACCTGTTGATGCTACGTACTGATGTGCTTGATGCTAGTACTGTAGAGCAATGAGTCGCATGTCAACATAAGCACCGAATTCAACATTACCGCATTTACTCGAATCTAAGCCGCACTTTTCTACCGGTTTTTGTAATCCAGAAACCCGCCTGCGGCTTACAAGAGAACCTCCCCATCGCACCCCCCTCAGATTTAGTTATAAGTTGGCACAGTGGATATGCCTTGAAAAACTGAACACAGATCAATCGAGAAAACAGGAAGAAGTTGTGTGGAACTATGAAAAAATAAGCAAAATATACAAACCGAGTAGTCTATGTGCAAGGTAAGCAACATAAAGGGGAGCGTGAACTTACGAGCGCCGTGGTCCCGTGGTTAGCGTGAGCAGCTGCGGAATGAGAGGTTCTACGTTCAAGTCCCCAATCGAGCGATAAGTTTAGTTTTTTATTTTCAGACAATTATCAAAGTTCAGGCACTCACACATAATCAACTTCGCTCTCTAAAATTCCAGGACATGTTCAGATTTGCTTGGACATAGGCAGGATTTGACGGTCTACACACGGAAAAATTTGAAACATACGTTTTGACAGAGCACAGGGGAAAGTGAGCGACTGCGAAACTATTGGATTCATTTGTTGCAGTTTATGTGACAAACTCTTATGTTTTCATCACTTTTTGGGGGTAATTATCACATCCACAAGAATCCTAAATCGGGCAACGTAGAAGAATGTTTTTACCCATTCGCCAAGTGTACAAGTTAGGTGGGTCGACAACATATTCCTGTCACGTAACGCACATGCCGTCACCAGTGTCGTATAGAATATATCAGACGTGTTTTCCTGTGGAGGAATCGGTTGACCTATGACCTTGCGATCAAATGTTTTCGGTTCCCATTGGAGAGGCACGTCCTTTCGTCTACTAATCGCACGGTTTTCAGTGCGGTAGCAAAACACAGACACTAAACTTATTACAGTGAACGAATGGGCAGATCATAACTTTACCAAAATAAAGAAAACTTTTCGCTGGAGGGGAGACTTGAATCAAGTACCTCTCGTTCCGCAGTTGCTCACGCTAACCACGTGACCACGGCGCTCCTGAGCTGAGACTATCCTTGATGTTGCTTATGTTCGCATGGACTACTCAGTTTGTATATTTTGCTTATTTTTTCATTCCACACAACTTCTTCCTGTTTTCTCGATTGATCTGTGTTCAGTTTTTCAAGGCCTATCCACTTATAACTAAATCTGAGGGGGGTGCGATGGGGAGGTCCCCCTGTTAGAATCGAGTGCAAAGTAAGCGACAGTTCTGAAAAATGTTGGTAGGTGCCGCCACAACTAACTTCTGCCGTTGAATTATGTAGCGCTACACAGGTATGCTTTGCAGGCACAAAGATAAATGCTGGTGACAAAACATCTGCGTCAGTAAAGAAAAAAAAAAAAAGTGGAAGACGAGCTATTTTTCACAGCTCCAAGTTTCGACCACTGCATTTTTATACATTATCCAACGAAGTAAATACAAATTCCGTATTGTTCATCTTCGAATGTAGCACCATTTCAGCGTTGAGCGTACTACGAAAATCCGACTGGCAAGATTGTTTGGGATGTTTGTCAGTATGGCCAACTCTACATTCTGAATTTTTTCCTACCTGGGACAAGAGATCGTTGCTAATAAGAACTGTTATGAATTGTGAATTATATACAGTATTCTCTTCACCATAAGAATAATACCAATATAAACATTTTGCCATGTATTCTTTCGTGTTTGCTGCCATCTCATTTAAATCCTGTCTGCCTAATAAACTACGAAACTAGAGTGAGACAACAGTAAACGCGGAATAATATACATATCATGTCATGTTTATATTCGTATTGTTCTTATGCCTAATAGTGACACAGTCAGAAATGAAGCACGGCAATTAACAAGATTTTTAAATCTAAGATGACTAATTTCTGTACAGAATGTAATGTACTACAGAGGCGTCTGCAAAGATTTTCAACCGGAGAAAAATTTTCGGTAAACTCTCGTTCAGAACATCTTCTATCATACGCAGTCTATTATTTGGTTCTTGTTGATCATTATCAAAGAAAGCAGCAGTGTAAGTAACAGCAAATAGCAAGCAGTCTCTTGCCATTGTTTCGCTATTAAGATGATTCCTTAAAAAAAAGTAAGCCATGCCGCGAGCGGCGGCATGTCGTAAACACTCTTTATGAGAATGCGACAAACAATGCATGACACAGAACAGTAATGCATTTTCAGCTTAGAGTGACGTCAACACCTATAACAAAGAGAATGGCACTTACCAGATCAAAGAAAAATGAGCAATCAATTCAAACCAGACGAAGCACGTGATAAAGGAATGGTACCCGTATAAATACGGACGGAGCACCTGAGGCATAGCAATGGCTGCATGGTAAAGCTTAACTGCTAAGCTTAAAACTCGAACCAAACTACTGTAGCTGTATCGTCATTCATTCGACCTAAATTGTATTACAATGGACCAACTTTATTTCGATTTGTTTGTGCGGCCTAAAACTTTTCTCTCGCCTTGAATGTCGAGTCTCGAATTTCAGGTGCGGCTTAGATTCGGGAAAAATTTTTTTCCTTGATTTCGAGTCTCATTTTTCAGGTGCGGCTTAGATTCGAGTGCGACTTAGATTCGAGTAAATACGGTACCTTCCTTCAATTGGGCCAACTGGCGGTGAATCGAGGAAGTACAGTACATACTGACGAAACTAAAATGAGCTCTAACATGGAAATTAAGCGTTTACGGACACATGTCCAAATGGCTCTGAGCACTATGGGACTTAACATCTGTGGTCATCAGTCCCCTAGAACTTAGAACTACTTAAACCTAACTAACCTAAGGACATCATCACACACATCCATGCCCGAGGCAGGATTCGAACCTGCGACCGTAGCAGTCGTGCGGTTCCGGACTGCGCGCCTAGAACCGCTAGACCACCGCGGCCGGCACACATGTCCACATAACATCGTTTCTTTATTTGTGTGTGAGGAATGTTTCCTGAAAGTTTGGCCGTACCTTTTTGCAACACCCTGTATACAATACATGGAGTAGGAGTTGGCCACTAGTAAGTCTTTCAGGCTTCTTTTAAACTGATCTTCATTTGTAACTAAATTTTTTATGTTTATTGGCAAATTATTGAAGATGAGTGTTCCTGAGTAGTGGACCCCTTTTTTGAACTAAAGTAAGCACAAGTCCTTGTGCAGATCACTTTTGTTCCTGGTATTGTATGTATGAACTGAGCTGTTTGTTGGAAAAAGAGATATATTATTTAGGACAAATTTCATTAAGGAGTAAATATACTGAGAGACAGCAGTTAGTATACCCAGTTCTTTGAAGAGGTTTCTACAGGACGTCTGTGAATTTACTCCACAAATACTACGTATTACACGCTTTTGGACTCTGAAAACTTTTGTTTGACTTGAAGAGTTACCCCAAAATATTATACCATATGACATTATGGAATGAAAGTAGGCAAAGTATGCAAGCTTTTTCATTTTTATGTCGCCTTTGTCTGCTTGTGTCTGTATATGTGTGGATGGATGTATGTGTGTGTGCGAGTGTATACCCGTCCTTTTTTCCCCGTAAGGTAAGTCTTTCCGCTCCCGGGATTGGAATGACTCCTTACCCTCTGCCTTAAAACCCACATCCTTTCGTCTTTCCCTCTCCTTCCCTCTTTCCTGATGAGGCAACAGTTTGTTGCGAAAGCTTGAATTTTGTGTGTATGTTTGTGTCTGTTTGTGTGTCTATCGACGTGCCAGCGCTTTCGTTTGGTAAGTCACATCATCTTTGTATATATATATATATATATATATATATATATATATATATATATATATATATATATCTGTGTGTGTGTGTGTGTGTGTGTGTGTGTGAGAGAGAGAGAGAGAGAGAGAGAGAGAGAGAGAGAGAGAGAGAAATACTTTTTTGAAGACTGCTGTAAAATTGTTTTCATATTTAATCTCTGTTCAGAGAACGTCTAACAATAACATAGTTATACACACACTTTTGACACATAACTGAGTCAGTGGCGATGGTACTAGAACACAGAACTCATGGATTAAGTGTAGCCTCTAAACAGTGATGAATTACTAAAATAGATTTACAGCAGTCTTCGAAAAAGTTACCGAAATATATGATTAGTTACAAACTCATTATTAGCCTATAAGCACAATTTGCCATTACTAAAAGTATAGACAAATAGTGCATTTTCTGGTCACAGTGATGATTTTGTTTGACAGTGCACTTGCGTTTTCTCATGGTCGAGATGAAATAAACAAGAATACAACTATATTTACAGTGGATAAACTTTGTATGTTTTTCGTCTGAAAGATGACTACAGCTTTGAACCTTTGCCAAACACCACTTTTCATATAATAGTGCACATTTGTAATTTATATATGGCAGCCCTTTATTTTCATCTTACACCATCCACACCCTCACAAAACAATTTCATTACATGCCATCTGAACCTGACAAGCAGTCACTTCATCCTGTCAACCCTACATTACAACAGTAAGATCGTGCACTCAATTTCCGTACGAAGTCACAAATTGTATAACATCTCTGCACATTTCAGTAAAGGAACAAGTCAAAGGGTAAGAAGCGATCACAGTGCCACCATTCTCAGACTTGTCATACTCGCAGAAATACAGTGGGAAAGAAGGAAGCCGGTACAGCACTAATGTATCAGTAACACCTTGATTTCTACGCTACGCGACCCTTAACGTTACGTTCATACTCACTCTGTTTCTGAACTTTAGTTTGCATTACATGCAGGAAGCAGATAGTGCGGCATGAGAGTGCAATTTTTTAAAATTATTACTTTGCTTTGTTCCCGTACCCCATTCAGGATGGAGAAAGCTATGAAGAATCTTGCCCTTCTTCTAGCAGCAGTGTCATAATTTACTCGACGATCAAAGAATTTCTATGGACTGGAAACAAGTGCAGGTAAATTTCAAGAAGATTCATCAAGTATTAACAGTTATAAGCCTACATTGCTGATGTCAATCTGATGTAGTTTTGGAACACAATTTTACGTTCATGTATTGTGATCGTTTGGGACACATAATCTCTGTAGGAATCAAGAAGAGTTGTGCTAACAACCATCGTGTAAAGCACAGCTTGTTCTGTCATCCACAAGCCCCACACAAACATACAGAAGATGAGACCAAGTTTGTGATACATTTGACGAGTTCCTAGCAAATAGAATTCAGCATCTCTCTCTTAACAGAAAGATATCTTCATAAGTAGAACTAGCTTAGAAAGTACCCCATGAGAGTGTTACGGGACCATTACTATTCACAGCACATAGACTGTTCCACAATTCCTATTACAGGCTTCTAGGCACTTTAGAGGGGATTTAGTAGAAACAGTTCTGATAAGGAAGCTGTGTCTGGAAATTTTCTGTTTTGGATGTAAGTAAGTTTAAAGATAGGATCAGTTTCAAACCACCTGTTTCACAGTACACAAACATTGGACACAATGAGCTCTACTGAAGCCCATAGTATGAGCAATTTTTCACACACTAGTCATTGGGTTCTCTTCTCCATGACAAAGGGTGGCCTCTTTGAAGTTGGGAGTATGTCAGATTGCACACTTGCCAATTACTGAAAAAACTCACATGCGTTAAATATTTGGAAGTATGTATGCAGAGCAGCTAGAAGTATAACAATGACATGAAATTACATGTAAGAAAGGCAGATGCCTAGGTCAGATTCATTGGAGGAATTGCTAGAATGAGTAGTCCATCTACACCCCTCCGGGTGACACCACCTTGAAGTAGCACTGTCTGTGCAGGTGGCGAGGTTTGTGTGTCCGCGTGAAGCTAAGGGCTATGCTAGCTGTGGGAACCTACCGTCAGTAAGGTCTTGGCTGGTAGACCAGACAGAGCAAGTCTCACAATGACCTGTCATCTCATCTATTCCTTGTCCTTTCCCAACTCCTCAGATCCAAACCCAAGGTGTGATGCAATCTGTGCCGAGGGGTGCGTGGCACATGAGAAGATGTGTTGTGAATGGAGCCTCAGGGATACCGGGCAACCTCCTTGAGTAATTAGCCTTGCACCGTGTGATGTTTCCGTAGTGTGGATCGATTAGATCCCCTTACTATTGTGGAACCAAAATGGACATGAAAAAAAAAAAATAGTAATCTGAGGGGTAAGTTGAGACTTCAGACACCCGAACATCGGGGCTGAAATCAATGTAAAACATCCCCTCAGCTGAACAGGGGGACAGACCTGTTCAAGAAGTGGGAATGGTTACTAAGAAGTTGGACCAGATTAAGACCAAAGACTTGTCTAGGGCTCAGAGGAGGAAACTTCTTAGAGAACAAAAGCCGAAGGAAAGAAAGGAGTGGCTTCCTAAACAAAAGTGGAGGGAAATAAAAGGACTTGAGCCCAAGACCTCCAAGAAAAGACTGTCCCAGGGCGAAGGGAGTGTACAAACCTCTTCTACAGTGAGGACAGGCAATAAGAGACCAAGGGAGGAATATAATACTCTTACTTCTCAGGATAATCGAATCCAGAAAAAGCAGAGGCAAGAGATAGGGAAACAGACCTACAGTACTGCAGTTTCGGATTTTAGGATGGCAGTTATCCAGCAAGGCTATCCACTGGTCAACATCACCTCACAGCAGCAGCAGCAGCAGCAGCAGCAGCAGCTCGCGCAGATGGCTCTCTTTGAGAAGATTGGTTACGTCGCTGGTCCAGGACCCAAATTCAAAAGAGTCTATCCGGATCATGGTGCTCTTATCTTTGTCTGTGAGGAGGTGAGTACAGTGGACTGGATTAAGGAAAAGGTGCCCCTAATATCACTGTGGGAGGATGCAAAGCTGCTGGTAAAGACAGTGGCAGAGACTCTGATTGAGAAAATGGGGTCTCAAAACCCAAAAGTCTCTACAGAGGATTGGAAGGTAATCAACTGGAAGGTTGCATCAAACGCCAAAAACCTGTGGTGGACGTTGGAGAGAAGTCCCTGAAGGCAGTGCGGGAACAGGACCTGAGACTATTCTTTGGGTTCTCACAGGTTGCCATCAGCATAATCAAAGACATCAGAAGTGACAATGGTGGCAATAAGGAGACTAAATGTGCTGCAGATAAATTTGCAACACAGTAACTGGGCCACTGCTGCCCTGAGTCGTCTTCTGGGCAGACAAGAAGTGGACGTGGCCCTGATTCAGGAGCTCTATTTATGTAAAGGGGCTGTATCGAGCCTCGGCGGCACTGGAGGTAAGCTGGTTTATGCTAAAAATATAAGAAATTCCAGAAGGTGCATTTATGTAAAAAAATGGAATCCTCTTCATGCTAATGGTGAACTTTTGTTCTAGGGACTTAGTGACCATCAGGATGCGGCAATGTGAGGAAGGTATCACGAGGGAGTTTGCAATGGCCTAGTGCTCCTCCTCCTCCTCAGGAGGTGAGAAGACTGACGTAAGCCTGTGCACAACAGGGCAACCATCTATTGGTTGGATGCGATGCTAATGCCCACAACTTAGTGTAGGGCAGCACGAACGCCAGCAGTAGAGGTGAGAACCTTCTAGAATTTCTTCTAGCTAATAACTTAGAGATCCTCAATAGGGGCAAGGAACCTACATTTAGGAGTATAAGAAGGGAAGAGGTAACTGACATAACCTTTGGTTCCACTTTGATGGGGAGTTGTGTCAAACAATGGCATGTGGCTTTAGAGCCTTCCTCATCAGACCACACATATATTAAGTTCGAAGTTGAAATGGGCATTAGATAGACCATGTCCTATAGGAATCCCAGGAAAACGGACTGGGAGGCATATAGGAGGGACAGGAATGTATCTTGGTGGAACAACAACCTGGAATCACAGAGGAAACAGGTATGAAGACTGTTTAACCTTGCGAGAAGGAAAGGACAATGGGCAGAATATCGGTCCTTGTCAAATACAATCTTGCAATTAAGCAAGCAAAGCAAACATCCTGGAAGGTATTCTGCGAGGAGGTAGAGGGTATGATTGTTCATGCCAGACATCACAAAATCCTCACTAAGATACCAACTACTCTAGGAGGAACTTTAAGGAAAGAGGATGGGGAGTATACAAGCACAGCACATGAAACACTGGAACTACTACTCAAAACTCATTTTCCTCAATGTACTCTGATAGACAACATAAACAGGATGAGATCCCTGTGAGATATCAATTTTAAGATATTTGAAGGGAGAACTGGGAATCTGCCAGAGAATGTGTTGACCACAGTAAAATCCAATTGGCAGAGGGAACATTCCAACTGTACAAGTCACCTGGCCCAGATGGAATATTTCCAGCGCTCCTGCAACAAGCAGGAGTGAATTTAATAAGATTCCTAGGCAGGTTATTTAGGGTTAGCCTAGCAGCAGGAATCATTCCTAATGTCTGGAGGGCAGTGAAGGTTGTCTTTATTCCAAAGCCAGGGTGAATTGATAATACCGAGCCCAAGGATATGAGGCCAATCAATCTGTCCTCCTTTCTTCTTAAAACATTAGAAAAACTGGTCAACTTGCATGTTAGGGATAGGAGGTTAACATGGTTTCCTCTACACACAAACCAACATGCATAGCATCCAGGAAAATTGTGTTGAACTGCACTCCACATTGGGAAGGTGGAGGAAGCACTACATTTTCAGGAAATAACCATCTGCATCTACTTGGACATCGAAGGGGCCTTTTAGCAACACGACTTTGGAATCCATGGTTAAGGCAGCAGAGGTGCATGGTTCGGAGACCACCATTTGCAGGTGGGTTAGAGCCATGCTTAGTGGTACAAAGGTAGAAGCCACCATGATGCAAGAAAATATGTCAAACAACACCACCAGAGGCTGTTCACAAGGAGTGGTCCGGTCCTCTCTACTGTGGAACCTTGTGGTTAATGAACTCATTCTAGCATTAAACTCTAGACAGTACTTTTGCCAGGGATATGCAGATGATCTTTTCATAGTAATACTTGGCAAATTTTCAAGTACACTCAGAGCTATGGCACAAGGAGCGTTGGACATTGTGCAAAATTGGTGCAGGAATCAGGATTTAAGGGTCAGTCCTAAGAAGACTGTTGTTGTACCATTTACGAGGAAGCAGATCCAACACACACATTGGAATTTCAAGCTTCTTGATTAAACACTACCAGTGAAGGGGATAGTGAAATATCTAGGCATAACCCTGGATGAGAAACTATTGTGGACCCCTCACATAAGGAGCACCTGTTCCAAGACGTAAGGTACTCTAATGAGTACCAGGAAGGCTTGTGGTAAAAACTGGGGCATAAGCCCCAAGAGTATGTGCTGGATATACACCTTGATAGTAAGACCTATGATCACTTATGGGGCTACAGTGTGGGGGAAAAAGGTAGAACAGCAGGTAGCTGCTAAGGAGCTTGCTAAGGTGCAGCGATTAGCCTGCTTAGCCATTACAGGGGAAATTAGCAGCATAACTACTGCTGGGATGGGAACCATGCTAGACATGACTCCATTACACCTGTGGGTAAAGATGGAGGCAGCAGCTGGACCACACAGGTTAAAGACTGACAAAAACTGGTGGAACTTAGCAGTGTATCCAGGATCTCACACTAAAATACTGAGTAAGCTAGACATTGGTATGGTTCAGGAAATATTGCCTGACTGTATAACTCCCAGCTCCTTCAACAAGCCTTTCAGTGTAGTAATTGGAAGCAGATAGCTCTGGAAGAACAAATTTCGACATAATTTGGTTCACTGATGGTTCGGAAACAGACCATAGTGTTGGGGCCAAGGTATAAGGAGTGCAGCCAAGACTATAGGGAAGACAGCCACTGTGTTTCAAGCAAAAAAAAATCTGCAATTAGGGTGAGTGTGGAGGAGAATTTGCGGAGGTGCTACAGAGTTCGTAGCATTTTCATTTTTTCAGACAGCCAAGCAGCCCTGGCAGCCTCTGCAACAAGATCAAATATCATGGTAGTATGCCACATCCCTGTGGAGCTAGGGAAAGCAAGAGGGTAAACCTATTGTGTGTCTCTGGTCACTCAGGGATTAGTGGTAATGAGCAAGCCAATAAGTTGGCCAGGATAAGGGCAATGATACCATTTATTGGAACAGAACATGTCCTGACAATCACCAAGGCGATGATCAAAGCAAAATTACAAGACTGGACAAGGAAACAGCATGCAGAATATTGGGCTACAGTCCAAAAGCAAAAACATGGCAAGGTATTAATGACGAAGCCATATTCTAGCAGATGTCTCTCAACCCTGGGCTTGAACAGTAGAGAAATGAAACTCATGAATGGGCTATTGACAGGCCATGGGAATTTCAAAAAACACCTACATACAATGGGGATAATAGAAGGACACCCCAAATGTAGGATGTGTGGTGTGGGCGAGGAAACCACATCACATCCAAAGGTCAGTCTCCTGAAACATCATTATCAACTCTAAAAGAAAGAGAGAGGAAGGAATAGTGATGCAAAAGTTAGCTTGTGGAAAATAGATGTAGCTGTTCCACATTATTCTGTGCGAGATTTGAATGCACATGTTTCAAGGGGAAGTTCCATAGTGGTTCCTGAGATACAGTAACATCGTGCACATTTTTCTAGCATGGAAATGCAAGCATGCTGGAGATCAATCACAAAGGGGACAAAAAAAAGTACCAGAGAGCCTTTAAGATAGTGAAAGAATATTCATAAAAGGAGTAGGAAACCATGTTACACTACAGTTCATGTAAGGAAAAAGGTGAGATAATTCCATACTAGTTTGTCAAGATTAGGTGAGATTTCAGAAGTCTGTAATCCTTATGCATTATTGAGAACACACCAAACATTCCTCCTCTGGGAACATTTAACTGTTCTATCAATAGTTACACTGCCCAACAAAAGAACTGTTTTAAAATGTGCCTTTCACTTAGTGAGTTAAATCATAATAATTTTGGATTGAGAAAAATGAATATGACAAGGATGTCAACAAAAACAGGAAAAGGATAGATTGCTACTCACTGTAAAGATAACACATTGAGTTGTGGGCAGGCGCAATGAAAAAAACTGTTACATAATTTGTTTTCAGCCAACACCTTCTCCAAAAAGAAAACACACACACACACACACACACACACACACACACACACACACACAAAAATCACAAGCAAGCACACTTCACTCAACACACCATAACCATCTCCAACAAATCGGGCCCGAGTTGCTGGTCACGTGTGTGTGTGTGTGTGTGTGTGTGTGTGTGTGTACCACGAGTAGCAATTTCACTTTATCCTAATGATGTTGACATTGCAACCATGAGTTTCCCTGATGAAGAACAAATTTTATTAGTTCTATTTTCTGTAAATAGAATACACGGAAGTATCAGATATCAAATAATGTGAATATTCTCACTTCTGTACAAATTCAATTCAGTAATGTGATCATTTTATACAAGTACAAAATGATTTTTCTGTCTGATGATGCATGGCAATGAAAAGTCTAAAAATTGTACGCAGC
Organism: Schistocerca nitens; assembly: GCF_023898315.1. NCBI lineage: Eukaryota > Metazoa > Arthropoda > Insecta > Orthoptera > Acrididae > Schistocerca > Schistocerca nitens. The sequence continues at coordinate 371,567,118 of NC_064618.1, forward strand.
TCAGTGTATTGAACATTTACATGTTTTGTGACAAGTTTGCTATTACCTTGTAAATGAAAATAAGTTTTAGGTTTTTTTGGTTTATTTCAGATTCATGATGTCTATTTCACTTGGGATCTGAGGAAAGTACATTACCATATTTGTTTTTCTTTGTAAATATTTCTCGCATATTATTCTTTTCTGACACAGTCTACAGCCTGGAGGATCTCTTCACCATGGAGCTACTGGAACGAAAAGTACTTCTAATCTAATTTTATTTCAAAAGAGTAAGAGAAAACAATACATTTTAATTAAATATGCCATCAACAGCAAAAGTCCACTTGACATATTTTTAATGACAGTTGCATTCTAAGAACACTAAACTGATGAAAGAGTACTTGGCAGAAGAATCATGTGGTGCCTTTATGAAATCATCTTTGGTTAGTCTGTTGATTAAGCTCCTGGGGCATCCCTCCACACAGACCATCAGTAATCTATGAGCATTACTTCATTATTCCAATGGCCCCAATACCTTTTTTCTATTACAGAAATATATTGATAGAGCCCTTTCTGTGTGTTCATCACAACTATGACATGTGCAAGTGGAGAAAATGAATTTTAAGGTATTTTATGGTGTTTTTGCGGAATTACTGCCACCAACAACCTAGTTTTCACCTTTTTGTTGCCTGTACATCCATGAATGATCCCTTTAAGGCTTCCTCTTCCTTCCCCTCCAAAATTTAGTCAGAAGCAGGATCCTTTAATTTCTTGCAAGGCAGTCGGTTTGAATATAATGTGATTTCTCATCCCTATGCCCCACATTCATAAAATGCAGTATTATTTAATGTATACCAGTTGCATTCCTAAAAGTACACTGATGAGTTTTAGATCATTACATATTTTCCATGTGTGTTCAACAGTTGTGGTGGACAATCATGTTGGCAGTAAGTCTTTTTCATGTGAACAACGTGTCTAACAGGAACAGAAGGAAGTGAAGAAATACAGCTTTGAAAGTAAGCTTTCAGAAGTCTATGAATCGTTTCCAGGAGTTGGATAATGATTCAGTTTCAAGTGTTTCATCAAGAAATTAACGTTGCAGCAAACAGCAATGCTGCTTTTCTTCTCATAAAAAGGAATAAGATCCCAATGACGATGTCTGTATGTAGACCTTGGTATCACATTGGAGAAATTTCCATTGCTGCATTCTTGACCCCAGAAGTTCTGTCTTCTCTTTTCACAAACCAAGGTCTCGAAAGAGACCACTCACTCAGTTCCGCTTGACTCATGAGTGGGAGTTATCACATTTTTCGTCAGAATCAAACTCGTGGATGTGGAAGGCTTCATGTGTTCTGACAAGTTTTCTTCATTTTCTACTTCAAGCTCATAATTTTGGGATGGAGTAAGAGCTGGTAGATTATCAGAATGTGGAATAGGTTGAACAGCAGGTAAGAAGTTAGGGTATTAAACCGTTCCTCTTTTCTCCATTGACAATCCTGCCTTCATAGGTGGAAACCACAGTTCACAGCAAAAGGCACAAATAAATTTTTATGCCCATAAAATAACATATACGTGGAACCCACAACTAATCCTGGTCCCCTATCTTCATACCAACTAGCACTGACAGGCAGTCTTCATAAAAGGCATCAGAGAGAATTTATGTGATGAAAATGTTATTTCACAACAAATACAGCAAAAATTATTCATTGGATTTACAGATTTTTGTGATGTTTTGATTTAACAAATTTTACACTTCAAAAGTGCAGTCTAAAACCATGAATTACAAACCAATTACAAAACAAACAATATGAAACTCATAGTCACAGCAAAGAATTCACTAGGGGGAAATACACAAGAATAATCCAATTTTGTGCCCAAATAATTTTCATTGCTGGACAAATGGTTCAAATGGCTCTGAGCACTATGGGACTCAACTGCTGTGGTCATAAGTCCCCTAGAACTTAGAACTACTTAAACCTAACTAACCTAAGGACAGCACACAACACCCAGCCATCACGAGGCAGAGAAAATCCCTGACCCCGCCGGGAATCGAACCCGGGAACCCGGGCGTGGGAAGCGAGAACGCTACCGCACGACCACGAGATGCGGGCATTGCTGGACAGTGTTATCAATGATAATCTCTCATAGTTCTTGACTGACTGGATTCAAGATACCTGCACTTTGTCACTCACTGATGCTAAATAGAGTGCTAGAGTTACACATTTTATATAACAGAATGCTACAAATCTGTTGGGTATAGTCTACTGTCCAGTGACAATTATGTCAATATGAAATAACATTATAGTTTAATTAAAATTACTTGATAGTTTAATTAAAATTACTTGATAGTTTAATTAAAATTACTTGATAGTTTAATTAAAATTACTTGATAGTTTAATTAAAATTACTTGATAGTTTAATTAAAATTACTTGATAGTTTAACTAAAATTACTTGATAGTTTAACTAAAATTACTTGATAGTTTAACTAAAATTACTTGATAGTTTAACTAAAATTACTTGATAGTTTAACTAAAATTACTTGATAGTTGACACTTGACACATTACAGCTGATTTCCTCCAACCAGAGTGCTCAATATTACGTCCAAACCATTGGTGCTGCCGAATTGGTTCACTTGCAGTTCCTTGTCCGGATTTCTTTCTTGATGTAAACTTGCATTCAGAACACACACACACACACACACACACACACACACACACACTGCTGAAGGTCGTAGGTCCATATCTCATCTGATTCATCAAAATGTTTTTAAATTTCTTTATCAAAAGACTTTAAATTTTTATTGTATTAATTGATTTAAATGTATTTAATTCCTACTTACTATATCATTTTCAAAACACTAATGACTTTTGTATTTGCTCTCATTTTTCTTCCTATTACTCTTTTGTTTGGCATCTGCCTGTGTCACCTATAAAATGCAACAAAGTGCCAACCAGGATTGCTCATCAGTTGGTAACTTATGTAGCCAGTGTGAGGATAGTTTCAGGTAACCAATGACAGTGAGAAATTTTAGTTTGCTTTTAGCACTGAAACTGGGACTTTTCTGTCTTGACTTTACTCGTAGCGGTTAGCTTTAATTGCCACAAACAAGGCAATTGTTATTTTTTCTGCAACAAACTGTTGATCCTGTTTTCTCATATACATTGTACATCGTAAGGGTGTGGTTAGGTTAGGGCAAGAGTTTAAATGAAGGGCTACAAAACATGTCCTCTATCACATTTCAGTCATTGTTCACTTAAAATCAGATGCCGATAGAGCATCGCCCATTTCTGTGATACCTTTTGGCACCCACTTCCAACTCTGTGTTACATATTAACAGCATTTGAGAAATGATCCGTCGTGTGTGTCGCCTATAACAAGCAGTTGCTGGCAATGGATATGTCAACACTGTAGCAGCAAGTGACAGACATCAATTATAAAATAATTTTAATCAGACTATAGACAATTATTCTTTCATTTACCTTTGTTTCAATCTTTATCGGGATTAGATCAGTCATTAATCTCTAGCCTTAGGGAAGAAATGTGATAAACTGGATGATCTTCAAACGTTGTGTGGCTAGTTTTTACAAGGAAAGCAACTTAATTATACCCAACTATTGGTTTGCTAAGCCAAAAGTAGTTTTAGATTTTGTGTACGCTGGAAAAACTCCATCGTATAGTTTAACCCTTTCAGACCTGGTGGTCACAATTGTGTACATAAAGTTTGTTAACTAATATCTCGCTGACAAATGTCAGGTGCATCCAAACCCACTGTGCACATTTGTGTGTGTTTCTTTCAGCCATGCTCCAACAGCTGCTGCTCTCTTGTGAGCAGTTTGTGAACCGCATAGTAAAATATACTCTCTGGTGTTGTCTCTCTGTGGGAAGCCATTACTCGTTGACTTTATTGCTATAATAGTCAAATTGTGGGTTTTGTTTATGAATGTTTTGTGTGGTTTCCTTCTTTTGGAAACATTAGACATTCTTTCAGTGGAATTTTCAGCAATTTCATTCAGTTCATATTTGTGTTATGTATCAGGTAAGATTAATGTACACATTTGTGTACAACAGGTCCTTAACGGTGTAAAATAGGAAAAATAACCTAAAATGTGTCTCAGCTATATTTGCCTGGCTATGATAGTTATGTGTGGTAATTTTTCCATTAATTTCAGTACCAGCAGCAAGGAGGAGAATAAGTGACCTGTACATATGATTTTATATTGCTGGCTTTTGACTTACAAATATGGATAAGGAATATCTTTCTGTGGAGAAAGATTGGGACTTGATTATGGACATAATTGAACATGGTGGCGTTTCTGACATAAGTTTGAGTGGAGATGAGGATGACAGTGTACCACTTATTGAAAGGCAAGCTTCACAAATAGTAAAACGTGTTCGAGCAAATAAAGTGGGCGTGAATGATGTGTGTAGAGACATCATATCTGAAGATGAAGATGGAGAGGTGGTGGATGCTGAAATGAACTTTTTATGCAATGAAAAAAATCCAGAATTGAATAACCTGTGTGACAACATAATGGTGACACCTAAAGAATCCATAAAATGGAAACGAAAGCCTCTAAGTACCATTGCAGAAACGTACAAAGCTCCAAATTTTGAAGAATCTCTCTTGTGTTCGCAATGCAATACTTCAAAATATATATACCAGATGATTTGTTCACTAGCATGGCAGCAAATACTCATATTTATGCATTACAACAAGGCAAATCCTCATTCAAGCAAACAACTCCTCAAGCACTAGAGATGCTATTTGGTTTGCATACATTGACTGGCACCTTGAAATTTCCCCAAAAAATGGTTCAAATGGCTCCGAGCACAATGCGACTTAACTTCTGAGGTCATCAGTCGCCTAGAATGTAGAACTAATTAAACCTAACTAACCTAAGGACACCACACACATCCATGCCCGAGGCAGGATTCGAACCTGCGACTGTAGTGGTTGCTCGGTTCCAGACTGTAGCGCCTAGAACCGCACGGCCACTCCGGCCGGCCGAAATTTCCCAGATTATGAATGTATTGAGATAGAAGCCTGAAGGTAAATGTGTTTTGGGAAAACATGTCACGAGACAGATTTTTAGAATTATGAACAAATTTACACTTGGTGAACAATCTGGAAAAGCCACCTGAAAATAAAGATAAATTTTACAAAGTCAGGCCAATTTACTCAGCCATTCGAAAACGCTGCAGTGACCTTCCTATAGAAGAGAATGTTTGTGTCAGCGAAGGAATTATTCCTTTCACTGGGAAGTTTTCTGTAAAGCAGTATGTCAAGGGGACTTGGTTAAGTCCATGGGGAATCAAAGTCTTCATGTGAAAAGAGTGGAATAGTATCAAGGTGCTACAACTGAACTAAACACCGCATACTGTAAAAAATTTGGGTTAGGTCCTGCTGATGGTTTAGAATTTTCTGTTCCTCTCTCAAAAGGTAAAGTTCATAAATTATAGTTTGACAACTTCTTTTCACCTTATCATATGTTTCAAGTTCTGAAATCTCAAGGCATCAATGTGGCAGGTACTGTCCGTCAAAACAGATTTGGAAAGAACTTGCCTTTTTCAGATGATAAAGCAATAATGAAATAAACCAGAAGTTACTGAGAAAAAATCACTAGTGATGATGGCATTACCATGTGCAAGTGGTTAGACTATAGGCCAGTTGTATTGTGTTCAAACTTTGTTGGATGTTGTGGATGAAGTTGAGTGTTGGGATGAAAAACACCATAAATATGTGAAAGTAGAAAGACCTGAAATATTGAGAAGATATAATCATGCAATGGATAGTGTGGAACTATTTGATCAATTGATAAGTTACTACAGAGTTTTCATCAGATCTCGAAAATGGCCTTTCCGTATGATTTTTCATGCTGTTGACTTTGCCATCGTGCAATGTTGTTTGCATACAGACGAGATTCAGACAACCTGTCTATCCCAAAGAAGAAGAAAATGGACCTCCTTTCCTTTTGTATCAGGGTAGCAGATGGATTGATACTGTGCCAGAAGAAAGTGACTGAAAAGAAGAGGGGGCATCTGTCTGATAAAGGACTGGCTTCAGACATGAGTCATACAAAGAAAAAGAAGAGAATTATGACCAGCTACAGAGATACAGTTAGATTCCATTGACCATTTGGCTTTGCATGATGTAGGAGCTCCAAGTCACTGCAAATTTCCAAAATGTACAGGGGGTTCTAGAATTCAGTGCAGAAAATGTAAAGTACATCTATGTATGCAAAAGGGCAGAAATTTTTTTTTGCAGTTTCATATGAAACCTTAAAATCAGTGTTTTCACAATAATTGTTTAAATAAGAACTGTAATTTGGAATTATTTTTATTGTTTCTTCTGTTTTAAAGTGAAATAAAGAGTAGCATACTTGATCCATAGTGTTAACCTCCGTAATGTATGACATGAAGCTTGAGACCTGATGAACACAATTGTGTACATTAAATATCTAGAAAACTAGAGATTATATGAAATTTTTTCTTAGAAAAATGTTGTCAGGAGACTGACATGAATGAGAAAATGATGTCAGATTTTTTTTAATAAGTAAATAAAAAATGAGGTCTGAAAGGGTTAAGATGGTATGGTCATGTGAAACAAATGCAAGAAACCAGGATACCCCCAAGGAATTCACTGAAATGGCTATAAATGGGAAGAGAGATGTTGGACAGCCAATGAGAAGATGGATCGATAACGTTAACGACGACATTGGCAAAAGTGGTTTCCTATGGGACAGGACCCATGGGGAAGCCGTACAGGGACAGAAAATATTAGAAAAGGCTTATCACCAGCAGCTGGGAACCTGGAGCTACTACCTGATAATGACTTATTCTTCCAGTTAATTAAAGCAACTTGAATGTTATTGATGTAACTTAATTTCTTACCATTTTGTCCATGGGTACAATAACCTCACCTTAGCAATGCTAAATTTACAATGAGCTTGAAATGACCAACACAACAAAATTAGCTAACTGGCCATGAAATAAAGTTAAAAATATAATTCAGGAAAATGACTTTATTCCAACACACTGTTCTATTGCTGCTTTAGTTTAGTCATTGGCAAGACATACTTTATCAAAGGGTGAGACATATTAGACACAATCGACGCCATGTCTGCTGATGTAAACACAACTACACGACTTCCTGCCAGAGTAGTTGCTGTATGTACCTGTGATTAATTGGCTGTACATGAAGGATGTAATGGAATTCAATATCATCAGAGAATTCAGTGTTTGCTTCTGTCACTGACCTGACCTTCCTTTCCAGTACTAATCTTCATATACTAAAAGTGACAGCTTCTTCTCTCATGTCTCCTCCCCCATCCTTTAAAACTTCCAATTTTTGAACTGCATCTCTTGCTTCTGAATTTGTTATATCTATCTATTTCTGGCATTTCTTTTGTCACTGAACTTTGTTCACAGGCATGGATGATTTTTTTTTTAACCCTGTTGTTATGAAATCCCATTTCTTCAACACATTCTTCACCTTATACCACAGAAATCTTATCACTCATAATTCAACTGCATAGGTATTATCTAGCTAAAATTTTAAATTCATCAGAAGTAACATTTTAAGTATACATTAATTTATATAAAATAACAAAATTTTATAACAGACAGTAAGCAAAAATTGGGGTAATGTTTAGCAAAATATTTGCAGTGTTTGGCATGGAATTTTCACAGACACCTCTGGCATAGCACTCATACATTTTTTTAAATGATAAACATGCTGACTATCTATTGTTTCTTGTTTTCTTATTAACTGCAATTCTCTGTTAAGACACGGAAAAAAGGATCAAACCTCTCTACAGTGTCAAAGTTAATTACATGTTTAAAATTATAATTCTAGTGTACAATTACAGAGGCTACTTCTCTTGACCCTTCCAGCTTCTCAATGTATATGCAACAGCCCTGCCAATGATGTTCCCTCTCCCTAACTTTCATTAAAATATTTTTAAAAATCCATCGTTACTGCTTGGGTTCAAGATTCAAAATGTCACCGGAATTGTAATCCACAAGCATACCGGGTATGAAAAACATGAATTCACTGTTCTTCCCCCCCACCCCCACCCTTGTTATTGTTTATGCTGTGAAATGTGAAAGAGCCCAGCTTCTAGTGTAAAACATATTAGTCTCGTCTGATATAGCTGGCACACACAAATGTTTTAAGAACAAGGAAATTAGAATAAGACTACGAAGGAGCACAGATAGCTAGTAAGCTGGCAATCTTATCTTACATTTGATTTTTCTAAGCAAAACATGAAGATTAAGTTGAAATCAATTCCTTTATGTAAACATAGAGAAGTGTTTTATTTAGAAGTTCTAGTGATGTTTTACTATAAAAATGTACATTTCATTTCAAATATTACAAGCAAACAAGGCACTTTTACACAGACAATGGCAGAAATTTTGCAGCGCATAAAATTATTCTGAGAACAGATTCAACAGAATATGAAAAGGTTGTTTCACCCATTTGTCACGTGCTGAGACCTCCATCAGACTAATTCAACAGACCAGATGAAAATAGGAGACTTCATTGTCTACTTAACTATCTGTTGTTACCAGACGAATATACACTCAACACAGATATCTAAAACATTTTCACAGCAATTTGCTGATAGCTCATCGTTCTGTGGTAATAACAGAACTATGTAAAAACGTGTAATGGATTTAGCACCAAGGTAACTGAAACATTCATGCATAACATACCAATAAAATTATTTACTAAATTTTAATACAAATATACAATCCATGAATAAAATGAACTATAAAATTCAACTTAGCAAACAGCAGACAAAGCCTGAATTACAAGTTTTCTTCTGAAGACTTGGTAATTAAATATCATGGATGCAACAACATCACAACAATATTAGTAAACATCAATAGAAAATGATACATCTTAACATGTTTTAATGACCTACACATGATATGCTTTAAATAGGGAAATTGTAAAACAATTTACATTACAAAATTAATTTACACTTGACATTCACTGATATAACGAGGACTAGAAAAAAAAAGATGTTTCAAACTTAAAACAATACAGCAGTTGGCAACTTTATATGCATATAAAACACCCAACAGGTTTTCATAACGATGCACGTATATACAACATAAATTTTGGAGGACTCTCTCATTAAGCCATTTTTGTAAAAGCTAATTAAAATGTGTGAACAAACTGAAGTATATTTTAAAACATAACTTTTTTAAGACAGCAATTACACATACAATGTTTACAATACAGTTCCATCTGCATTTTGAACATTTAAACTATTTTTATGTTTATGTTCCTTCTTGTTGATAAACTTCCACACAATCATACACATGGCCGGAGAGTGAGCTCAAAAATTTTATAAAAATTACGAAATTGAGCTCAATCCTCCACTTTCAGCTTCACAAAACTTTGATAAAGTTTCTTCTCTATTTCAAAGCAAAGCATTAACTTTATATCTGAGTAATTCAGTGCAAAATACTTTAGTTATAATACTGCAAAATGAATAATAAATTAAGAAATGAATTACAGATGAGGTGAGGAAAACAAATCTAGTTCCTAAATAACTACAAAGAATCCCTTAAATCACTGAATGTATAGTTTTCCTGAAATAAATACATCCTACATAACAGAGAAATGCTGCATATTCCACTAGCTTTAATAAATTATTTATTTCCAACACAGCTTGTGAGCTTCTGTTTCAACTGAACAATCACTTTGATAACTTACTGATCACCCTAATCAAGGCACCATTCTCATCTTTCAGTTTCTGATTTTCACTCCTGAACTGCTCCAATAGCTGCAAACAGGAGAAAATGGTAGATTATTTTGAAATTGACACTATAAAGTAGATAACTGCACGTGCATGTGCATGCATGTGCGCGCGCGTGTGTGTGTGATATGAGTTCAAGTACTTTAAATGTACCATTATTGATACTTATGTTTTAATTATTTCATATGTAAGTAATTTATCAACAATTGCATGACCAGAAAGTTGTGGCACTACCTATTTTTAAAATTGTAAAAAACATTATAGGATAAGACTCCACATATTTACTTTAGAACATTACAAACATTTGTATAATTTACACAAGGAGAATCTGAAAAAAAAAACAACAAATTTACCTCTCCCTCTACCCCCCAACCCCCCCTTTCACTCACGTGCACACACAACACAAAAATCAATCATTGTATTATTAGTGAAGCAGATGATGAAACAATCAATTGGAAGTGGGGAAATGGTGGAACACAAGCAGAAAATTATTTTTCCATGTAGGTGTTACCACATCCTCCATATTACCCACTGACCCGAGAAGGGATTAGTTGGAAACTAGTTAAATTCTGAAAATAGAAAATGAATGTCAGATGTCACTTTGGGAACTAGGTTACTAGTTCCAACTTGTGTTAGATACTTTAAAATGTGGTACCACTTTTGTCAATTTCAAAACTAATTACTTTTTGCTGCTTTAAATGTGACAGGTAATTACATTTATGAGTCAATGTTCTAGCTTTAAGTTTACTGTATGTACCTGGGTTATCACTGGCACCACACAAATTAAAAAGTGCCAATGTTTATCATCCAATAGCTGACAGAGAGATGCAGTGTGAGTAAAAAATAGCAATTATTAACATCTTGCACATAAATTTATATTTCTTTGAATAAAGACAGTAATAGTTGCAAAATTGTTTTTATTAACACCAATTATGCATTTTGTCCCTGTAAAGTATCGTCAGATCATGTAAAAATGTAACAGAAGGAACTTCATTCATCAACTACCACAACTGCACATAAAATAAAAATCATGTGGATAAGGCATCTGCTTGTCAAAAGTCTTACTGGAAGCGAAAAGAATATATGCTAAGACCAGATCCGGATCAGTGTGGTGTACACAGCGTAGAAACACGCTTACAAATTTATACTGCAAGGTATAGAGCATTCCGGTGAAACAGGTCTGCTAAGCACTACAGTTAGTAGCTCTTCCTGTAGTGCTTAGCACACCTGTTTCACGGAAATGATCTCTATTTGCAGCATACGCAGTGTTTCTACACTGTGTACACCATGCTGATTTGGATCTGGGCTTACGACATACTCTTTTTGGTTCTAGTAAGACTTTTGACATGCCTTATGCAAATGATTTTTATTTTATGTCCTGTTGTGGCAGTTGAATGATGTTACTTCTGCTAAATTTTTAAATAATTGACAATTCCTCACAAAGGTGAAACGCGTAATTGGTATTAATAAAAACAATTTTGCACTCAAAACTACTTTTACTAAAAAAATAAAAATATTGTAACTGGTTGCTGTAGCAGAAAGCCAACAATGGAATGAAATAAGTATTATGGTATGATTCTGATCATCTCTTCACAAACTAGAAACCTATGTAGTTTTCTAATTTATAACATTACTCTCAAGTAAAAATAGTGCCAAAACAAAGCCATCAACACAACAAATAACAATATCCATGCACAATAGATTAAGCTGTTAAACCAGACTCTGTACTTCCATAAAATGAAATTAATAACCACCATATCTGCATCTCACATAACAGAATTTATCGTCTTGATGCGTCTTTTAATGTGCAAGGGTCACTAGAGAACCTAAAAATGATGCAATTAAATTACAAGAACACGTGACACATGCAACAAGCGCTAAGAACATGAAATATAACAATCCCCCTTATGGGTGAGGAGACAACTGAGACACTAAAATATCTTAGAAACAAGCATTTTCATGCAATACATGTGCTGCAAATCAATGTCACGATTTATATTCCAAATTGATCCACCCCCTTCTCAAAAATGAATGGGATGATTACAAGGTTCATTCTGTTTCTATACACAGTGCATTTTTATTTGACAGTAAGCCGACGCTGAACACCGCAGTTTCAGTTTATTATAGCTATAAAAATCTATCACACTTCTGCTAAGCATGTAAGGAATTAACTAAACAAACAACAAGTAATTTTTGTTGTAGCCTTTGACTGCAATGGTGTTACGTCTTTAGCTTCAAGACATGTCTTGTAGGGTGAGTTGTCAGTCACTTAACTAATATAAAGTTAAATCATAATGTGTGTTGTGTAATAATTAAACATTATATTTCGATATATGGGGAAGTTTATACAAATTCCCATTCACTGTTGTGCTTTGCTTTATTGCTGATTATGCCTGACAGGTTTTCCTGCTATTGGTATACAAACAGTCTCATTGTAAGAAGGCAGATTTTAGCAACTGAGCAGTAATTGTTATTTCTAGACGCATATCAGACAATGGAATAATTGATGCATTGAGACCAAGTGATGGCGAAGATGATAAAAACACTGTGGATGTTGTCATGTATCCTTCCGCTAAATCTGCAGAAGCAGAAACTGATGTTGATTCTGATAACCCAACAAAAAAGCAGAAGGAAATACTGTACATCTCACAAGAAGACTACTCCAGCATCAAGGTGAATTTTGAATGTGGTCTACTAGAGTAGAAATTTCAGGTAATGCACCTGAGATGTGCAGCATTCAAATGAATGCAGATGGCATTCAAGTGAATGGCAAAAATGTGGCTAGCATACTTGAAATGACACAGCAGCCTAATATCAGCACAGCAAAGAGCCCTCCAGTTGGATGACAAGCAACAACAGTAACAACTAACAGTGCTACAGGTCTAGAGAAGAAAGAAAGTAAGGTGAACTGAAAGCAGTTTGTAAGAGTGATCATGAAGCAAAACTGAAATCTAAACCTATTGCTTTCTCAAACAAGAAAAGAAAGTGAAAACAGTGTTGGAAGTAATATTCCTTCATATGTCACTTACCGTCCAAAGTCTGCAGACTCAACTAAAGAAAATTAGAAAACTTGAATCAATTATTTTTCCCCCCAGATATTCTCAATGGAATTAGTAGAGCTCATCACAGTCGATAGTAACTGATATGCATCTCAGAAAAACCTCTCTGGTAGCATGCTGACAAGAGAAAGCATACCTGGTTTTACCAGTCTTCCTGTATCACATCACATCATCACGAATACTGGAGAATGTCACAATGAGTGTCACAATGTGACAATGAGTTGATATCCAACGCCAGAGGCGACAAACTTTCAATGGTACTGTGAAAAGACCGTATCTGGTTGACAACACAAATAAATTAAGACCCCTTTTACAACTTTCGTCAACTTTTTGACATGATCAAAGAATCAATGAAATCCTTGATGTGCCTCAAATTTGTCAACTGATAAGACTTAATTCCTTAGACACTGGTGTAAGCAATTCATAAGAGAAAAGCCATGTATTTCAACTTTAAATTATGGTCTCTGTGTGCTAGTGATTGGTATATGCTACACACTAACATCTTGCTAGTTGTTGTTGTGGTCTTCAGTCCTGAGACTGGTTTGATGCAGCTCTACATGCTACTCTATCCTGTGCAAGCTTCTTCATCTCCCAGTACCTACTGCAGCCTACATCCTTCTGAATCTGCTTGGTGTATTCATCTCTTGGTCTCCCTCTACGATTTTTACCCTCCACGTTGCCCTCTAATACTAAATTGGTGATCCCTTGATGCCTCAGAACATGTCCTACCAATCGATCCCTTCTTCTAGTCAAGTTGTGCCACAAACTTCTCTTCTCCCCAATCCTATCCAATACCTCCTCATTAGTTATGTGATCTACCCATCTAATCTTTAGCATTCTTCTGTAGCACCACATTTCGAAAGCTTCTATTCTCTTCTTGTCTAAACTATTTATCGTCCATGTTTCACTTCCATACATGGCTACACTCCATACAAATACTTTCAGCAACGACTTCCTGACACTTAAATCTATACTCAATGTTAACAAATTTCTCTTCTTCAAAAACACTTTCCTTGCCATTGCCAGTCTACATTTTATATCCTCTCTACTTCGACCATCATCAGTTATTTTGCTCCCCAAATAGCAAAACTTCTTTACTACTTTGTCTCATTTCCTAATCTAATTCCCTCAGCATCACCCGACTTAATTTGACTACATTCCATTATCCTCATTTTGCTTTTGTTGATGTTCATCTTATATCCTCCTTTCAAGACACCGTCCATTCCATTCAACTCTTCTTCCAAGTCCTTTGCTGGTAATCAGTGGGAAAGGCTACAATGTCATCATGGGATTACTTGAAAGAGCAAGTATCATACAAGGCTGTAATTTATTTTTCAATAATGTCTTTACTGCTCTTCCATTAATGCAGGAACTTTCAAGCAGGGGTGTAGGAGATACAGGTGCAATGAGAGAGAACAGAATGAATAGTATCCACTTATGATGAAGACGAAGCTTGAGAGAGAGAGAGAGAGAGAGAGAGAGAGAGAGAGAGAGCGCTGAGGAAACAGTTACAGATGATGATATGTTTGTCAGATAGAATGACAACAAATGTGTGTCAACTGCAACTAATTACATCTAGTTCATAGTGGATTTCTCAAGGACTCAGGATAGTGGCTGATCAAACTGTATGTAGAAAAACAGCATAGAACAACTGAATTTCAGTCAGTTCTTATTGATTTTTCTTTAAGCTGCTAGTTTTGGCACTTCATTGGTGCCACCCTTGAGCCCCTACGCACTCTGTGCGAACAGATGTCCGCAAACCTTTGTGCAAAACAGCCAGAGCCATCAAATAAATCTGGATCCTGTGATTAAATTTTTTCTTTCTTTCTGAAGTGAGTACCCCAACGGACAACAACTGGAGTGGGGGGGATTCAGATTTATTTGATGGCTCCTGTTGTATTGCAGAAGCTTTGAAATACACCCATTCACAGTTTGGTTAGTGAAGTGCTGAAACTGGTAGCCTATGGAAAAATAAAGAAGAACTTATTGAAATACAGCTATTGTTTGGTTCGCATTCTACATACAATTACATCTGTAGTCTTGCTGAAAGTAAAGCAGTATGTTGGAGCAGCCAGACCTCCGTGCATTGCTGATTGTAGTAGACACATGGGAACCACATAGATGCACATAGCCATTATACAGCTACATATCGCGTGAAGATAGGGTCAAAAAAGTGGTGGTAGCCTTTCTTTAACTGGGCCCTCAAAGCAGCAGTTGCAAATGCATGGCACCTTTACAGAATGCTCACTCAGCCTAATATCCCTCTTCTGAATTTCACAAGGGATACAAGTCACCAAATACTCTTTCGTAACAGGACTTTCAGGAAAATCAACAGATCTACTAAATTAAAGGTCCACACTGCCATGACATACTATGGGAAGGACCACTGGTTGGTCAGAAGTGAGCAGCCAAATTAATGATGTATTGTGGATGTAGATTACTGTTCAAATGAGAAAAATGTAGTATTTCCCTACACCATGAGTGTCAAAAGCCTTATTGTGTACAGTAAATAGTGTACTGACAGAAACACTTCATATACTGTTGAAAAAGTTCGTAAGTATGTGGATTAAGATATGTAAAGTTTGATTTTACTGCTTATTATAACAATTAAACCATTCTTTAGAAACTACATTACTTTGTTTAATTATAAAAAGCGGGTATCGCAATTACATTATCTAGCCCTTTCATTTACCACTGGCATGAAAACCTGTCAGTGAAAAATGTGGTGTACACAAAACTCAAATTCATTTTACTTTTTAGTAAAGAAACATGACTAATGTGAAATGGATTCATATGTACAACTTCTACAAAGGTCTTGAACGAACTTACGTCCCGCTGGTCTGCTCAGCAGGGATGATGAAGAATTAGTTTAATTGATGTTGAAAGACAACACACCCATCAATTGGCAACCTCTCTCTGTGTGTGTGTGTGTGTGTGTGTGTGTGTGTGTGTGTGTGTGTAGAAAATTTTGGATTTTCGCCCAGCAACAAATGCACATTTAATCTTCCCATTCATTTTGGGGCATTCACTTGCTAATAAATATACACGAAGTATGAGAACAGAAATACCTATTGCTTACAGAGTTAACATATTTTCTGTGGTGGCAATATGAGCTGTTTTTAATCTACACAGCATCCCTTTAATTAAAAAACATGTTAGCATAAGAATATTAAACAAGTGAACAGACAAAATAGTGCTCAAAGGGGAGATGTCCAGTGGTTCTCAAGATATCTGATGACCAATATACTACAACCAAGTTGTAATTTCACAATCTGAACTCATGTCAGTTAACTTCAATGTGAACAAGAAATTTCTAAACAAAGAAACTGATTATTTACATAAAATGCTTGTTTTGTTGGCTCACAGGTTCTTATTTCTTATTACCATTAAAAACATAAATGTGTTAATGATTATGTTTCTCAAAGCAACAGAAGATGTGTCACAAACATGCTACAATATTACAAAGTAAGGCAACACATCACAGATTCTGCTATACTGTGAAGGCAGCATATTGCAGTTACACTAATTACAAAATAATGTGGATTGAAATCCATGTTATAGTCTTCAAGGGACCAAAATGATGCAAATACAATGTGAGATGATCAAAATATATTTTGAACTACTAACAATTTATTCAAAAGTTCCACAAACCTGTATCAGGCACAAAATATTCTAGGAAATGAAATCTACAATTCCTTTTAATACCTTGTTGACAAGAAAGAATTTTTTTTTTTTTACTGTGTTGATAACTCGACTTCATGGGTGGATCACTAAGTAATGCATAATAATCATTTCAGCAACACTTTTGATGCTATCATGTTGAGATTTTACAAGCATATAGTTTGAATTTTGAACAAGGAAAGTTGTAATACTTTTATACATTATGGGTGTGAATTAGTTGTTGTAATTTGAGGAAACTTTAAAGAAGTATGTGTTCTCTCAGGTATAGATTTTGTGGTAGGTATGTGAACTACAGAGTGAAGGCAGTAAAGGATATCATGTTATTACTGTCCACTTTTTAAGAGTCCAAATCATTGTTTGCAATCAAGAAGCACTCCTCTTTCACAAATGCTCGTCTTATATGGTTGTGACCATACAGAATATAGTGCCTTCAGTTGGTGCAGGTACCCTGAAGGACATATGAACTTTATATTCTTCCTGCAATGTGGGTGACTTGTAAAACCACTGCACGTCACAGCCAGTGAGCAAGTAATTCATAAATGGTAGTTCCATCCACAAACACTGGTGAAGTAGTGAAATCGTTCTTAAGGTGCTGTGTACAATTTGTGCATGACAAATGGATATGGATACTGTAAAAAGAATCTATTATGTCCAAAAGGTCAACACTGAGTCTGGGTGTACCACTACATACAAATTAGAGAAGTTATCTTCAGAGCTGAAATACAATGATTCTCCTGTAAAGCAAACAATGGTAATAACCATATCTGTTGTTCAAGATGTTTTGTTGATGAACTTCGTTAAACAAGTGACTATTAAAAAGTTGCAAGCCATTAAAAATGCCTGCAAAGTTGTTTAATTTCTTTGTGAGAAGGCCATAATATTGATGCTTCATCCATCAGAGAGAAATAAGTTACATAAATGAGGAGATTATACACTTTATTTCCTCTTAATAATGGCTAAGAAATGTAGCTTTCTTCTTTGCAATTTGTTTTGAGTTACTTATTAAGCTCCTATTATAAAAAACTAACTAACCAACTAACTAACTAAACCCTGCTGAGTTACTTATTGATCCACCATAGTATACGGAATTATATTTGTAATTAGGACACCAACAGTTCAGATACTGTCTTGTCTATGGATTTGTTACAGCAGTACCTTATTTATACTACATACAAAAATTTTATATTCCACAAAACACATATCTACAATATAATTAAAGTTGCAAATAAATTCAAAACTTTTCTTTTCAGACAAATGTTCAGCAACAGAACACTGATGTTAAAACATTAAGTCTATAAGCAAGAGAAAAAAAAAAGACAGACATCAAATTAAACTGTCCATACAAAATCTGCACAGAGTCTACAGAAATTAATGTCAAGCAGATACAGTAAAGCAACCTCTGTGTTAATCTGTTTTAAAAAATAGCTTGTGAAAGTGTGGGATATGAACGAACTAGACCGATGTTCCACAAACTAAACAAAATGATAAAGTTGTTGAGCCATCAGAGCCTGTTCTGTTATCACTTTAACTCACTGCCCCAGAACAGTGTTCTAAAGCGTCCGAATAGTTTATTCCATTTAATTTTTTGGCACTTATTTGTGCTTACTCCTGGGATTACCTTCCAGCTGCAGTTATTAAGTTGTGTTTTTAGTTTCTCACCTAAATTAGATGAAATCTAATAAAATAAATAGAGAAGGGAGAGTTATGAATATACCCTTCATATTTTACTAATGAGTATTAAATAGGTATTATGTGAAACATCATGTACATGGCCACACCATTTACTTTGAGAACCACTGTAATGCAACACAAGGAATTACAAACACTTCTTTCTACCTGCAGTGGCATTTGTTAATCACACAGGGCCTTAAAAAATCTAACGAGCGGATGAACGACACAGCACATGCGCACAGCTGAGTTGAATACGCAATAATGTCACTGTTAAGTATTCCTTGTTACCTATTTTGTAGCATTGGCAGAATTGGTGAGTTTCGACACCACCCGAGTCAAAGCCCGGTTTTCTGCTTTCAATCTTTCGTTTTCAGCTTTGAGCTTTTGTAATTGCTGAAAAAGTAGAAATGTGAAACACATCCAGAAATCAATTACCCTTTACGCTTATGGTGTTGGGGATATGAATGGTTTTATCACTATACACATTGTGGGTAATGAAAATATTTCCGCCTTTTATGTTAAAAGTATGTAGCCTATGGCATACAGACTGTTATAATATGGACAAAATGGAAGGTTTTCTCAAAAATGTGTTTGGGCCTCTACAGCATAAAACACAAAAATCAAAATTTTTGATCTCGCATGGTCTGTGGCACAAAGAAAAAGGTTAAAAAAAAATACTGTGCATAAAATTTGTGCAGCTAAGAAAAAGTATAACATAGAGAAACAGAAATTAAAAGTTTGTAGTTATGTAACTGAGTTATGCGTAACTAAACTGGAGGAAGATTTGACTAGAAGCTACGCACCCACAGTTCAGGGACAGAAGAAACTATACAAAACTTTGCATAATAATATTAAAAAAAACCATGCTGCTGCCACAACCAATTAAAAATGGTAAAGAACATAAAAAGAAAAAGGGAGGGGGGGGGTGGGGGTGGGGGTGGGAAATGGCTAATAATAAAGTGATATACAAAAGTTTCAATGAAATTTTATGAACATCAGTGTTTGCTTATTTTATTTGAAAGTGTCTATAAGCTAAATCTACTTACCAAGATAAGTCACTAACACATAGAAGTAAGTATGAAATCTAAAACTGCAGACATGTTTGTAGAAAGAGACAGAAATTCTATGTGGAAGCACATTTTACAGATCACCAACAGATGCCTATAAAGATATACTGTATCATGCTAGGTTACGAGGGAAAAGTTTTCTGTTCACCAGAGTTCTATCCTTTGCGCAGTAGTGATCTTTCATACACATTGCATATTGTTCTCTCTGCTGCCAGTTTTCTGTTCGTTATCCATTATCTTATGAAGGAATGAAATACTGATGACTCCATATTAATTCAGTTAGAAGTTAGGTGTGTGTAAACTTGAGCAAGGGGATTTATATCTTTATTATTCAAACATTATATCAAGATTGAAGATGTGAATAAATGTCAGGATTAAATTTTGTGGCACGGTTCATATTGGCAGTTAATAGTGCGGAGATATAAAGGGCCTGCAGTTGGTGACGAGTTTAACTCATTCGCACCCTCTAAAGTTTTATTCACGCCCCAACCATTACCTGCACAACTGAGTGAGTGATCATTGCGGCACGCGTCCCTATACGCCAGCCTCTCAAAGGAAAGTTCCTTTAACTTAAAGAATAAAATAATATGCCTTAAAGAGCAACCCTAATTTATATTTTCTGTAAATAACTCCACATATGTGCATTCAAAACAGGGAAAATTTGGACAAAACAGTGTGGATGGTAGCAGTAACTCGTCATTAAATTAAAGGTGTAACACTGAAAGATATTCAGGTACAGGCATTGAATATGAAAACAATTTTGATTTAAAACGGGATGTCACCTTTACACTGTCACCTACAGCTATGATATTACTCTCCCTTGCCTTCGATGTTTAACTGACAACTAATATGTGTTATAGTTAGGGGTGAGGTATTACTGGTGAGAAATGGAGGGGAGGGGGATGAATTTTCAGCTTCAAAACCTCTTTAAACTGAGATATGGAAGAGTTTCTCACAGTTATTACAACTGAAGGCACTCATTCCATTTCTTCTCTTTCTACTAACTACATGACTGAATGCTAACTCACAAAAGCAACTTGGTACTGGTCCTAACAGAATGTTTGTATGTGTATACAAATAATCTAGTCATAACTTTGTTCAAGAACAACCTTGGCCTAAAACATGCTTTTGGGCAAACCTTGTGAACTTTATGTACTGTTCCTAAGACAGAAACTCTAGTATTTTACCATGAGAGTATCAACCCATCTCTCTCTCTCTCTCTCTCTCTCTCTCTCTCTCTCTCTCTCTCTCTGTGTGTGTGTGGGGGGGGGGGGGGGGGGGCAGAGAAGAAAGGTGGAGTAATTAAAGAAACTTTCATTTATGGCAGCAGTCTATATAAAAACTTAGTTAGAGATGTGAAAGCTTTTATCACTGTAAACTGAATTTCTCTATGTTCAGATTTGCCCACGTTACTTGATTTAAATCCAAATAAGCTTATTGATAACTCTTTTTGGGTTCATCAATCCACATCACTTGTCAAACATAGCCTGCAAATAACTACAGTTTTATTTCTTACCACAGAGACCTCTGTCCCATATTTTTGAAATTTCACTCCAATAGAATAAATGAATGTGCGAAAACAGAAAGCAATGATCAACTTAAACAACACTGACCTGAAAGAATTTCAAATCTCTTGTATTCTGGCACTGATTCAAGCAAAGCTAAATGGTGTTGCGTCAACAATATTCTAATTAAAACAAATTTTATTTTTGAAATTTGAATTATTTAAGTGGTTATTTGCTATTGCCTCTCAGACAATATTTACTTGTTTGAATACAAATTATTCATTGTATTACACATGCCTTACTTCTTAGGTAATTAAGAAACAATATGAAGAGGCATACATGTAGCCATTTGAAAACAATAAACTAGGCACATTTACATTGATCCTTTAAAATCAATTATATATATGCAACACAATACGAGGTATGATCCGTGGATGGCTGAAAATGATGTGAGACCAAGTGGTAATTTCACCAAATCCGTTACTCACTGCTGTAGCGCAATAAATCAGTTTGGCATTCAAAGTTCTGAAATGTGTTAGAAATGCTGCACAAGGCTGTTCATAATAAAAAAGAATGTGTAGTTCTAGTGCACCTGTGTACAGTATATTGATTCAATAAATTAAAAATATTTCTGAAAATCAACACTTATTTCATCACAGTTATTCTCATGCAGACATAAAAGAATAAAAAACTATCCCCATTTCCTCTTTCGAAGTCCTAGCATTTTCTAGTCTTATAGATAACAACAACTGAATATCCTTAGTTATGTTAAAACTGCATAAAAGGGGGCCTAAGCAATGACATTATGAAACATAGTTGCAACCTAACAAAGGGTTTTCATAACTGTAAATTCCCTCATTATATATGAAAAGATGTTTATTACGTGGGACAAAACAAGAAGGTGGCAACCACCTACAGTAAGAACAACAACCACCACCACCACGCACTAAAGAGAAAGCCTTGTTGACACAGGCATCCTTCTCTGTTCCATGCCATCTTTACAATTTGGTTGTAGCTCAGTCAACTATTTAGCACTTTGTAATACAGCTGATTGATTAATTGAGAGAGTGTGGGACCAAACTGCAAGGTCATCAGTCTCGCAATTCCAAAGTGGGTTACATAAGAAAGAGGGTCTGCTAAAAGTTAACAGATTCAGTCACAGGAGACGAATTATAAAAGAATGAACATCAAACACACACAGAAAAAGCATAAAAGGTGAGAATAAATTGAAAACTGGAAAAAAAGGGGGAGCAGTAATGGGGTCACAGACTGTGAAGACTGCAAAAGGAGTCCCAACCACAACCAACCCGCCCCTGCTCCAAGGCTAAAGGAAAACCTTATATCTGGAAATAAAAACAACTTTCATGAAGAAAACCAAGGACCAGGTCTACCATTCGTGGATCATCTGCTAATATTAAATTTAAGGAAGTAGGAAGACTATACTTAGCACGAAAGGTCAAAAGAATAGAACATGCCACCAATATGTGAGATATCGTCAGTCTGGCACCACAACCACTTTGTGGGGGTGAGTCATTATGTAGTAGGAAACAATGGGCGAGTCGGGTATGGTCAATGCGTAAACGGCATAAAACAGTGGACTCCTTCTGAGAGGGACGGAAGAAGTGCCCCAAAACTGCAGTACACTCCTTGATTGAGTGGAGTTTATTACAAGGAGCAGTAGCGCTCCAGATGGCATTCCACTGTTGGGCAAACAGAGATTTGACGTGGATCCACATATCCGCAGCTGGAATTGTGAAAGGAAATGGCGTAAGTATTCACTTCTCTAGCCAAATGGTCAGCGAATTCATTCCCTGTGATTCCCACATGACTTGGATCCCAGAAAAAGAACTGAACCAGGTGGCACACTCAAGGGCAGAGAAAAGGTCATGGATGGCAGAGACCAAGGAGTGGCGAGAGTAGCATCGATAGCCTGCAGGAAACTCATGGAATCTGAACAAATTAAAACATTATGGAGGGAGGCCTGAGAATCAAGGAGGAGGGCCCTGTAAATGGCTAGAAGCTTTGCTGTAGATACACTACACGATCCTGGCAACAAATGGTGCTCGAAGCCAGTAGGAGATGTGAAAGTATATCCCACCCTATCGGTAGTATTGGAAACATCAGTGTAAACGATGGTGGCACCCTGGAACTCTGCAAGGTTGGCACATACAAGCCGCTGGTAAACCATAGGAGCAACAGAGACCTTAGGACCCTGGTAGAGATCGGTCCTAATCTGCGGTATAGGCACTGTCTGGGGAGGGGGTTATGAGAGGAAAGACAAGGGGTGCAGTCCAGCGAGTGCAGATGGAGATCCCAGCAGACGGTAGTGAGACACATGCCAACCGGCAATCCCACCCATGGGCTGGTATTAGGAGGGAGACAACCCTCATTGGCGAAGAGCACAGGGAACACAGGATGGTCAGGGAATTGGCGAATGGCGACTGCATAAGAAACAAGGAATTTGCTCCATTGGATGTGTAGAGGGGGAATCCCGGCTTCTGTGAGGAGACTATGAACAGGACTAGTGCGAAAGGCACCAATAGCCAGACGCACCCCACAATGATGGACAGGGTCAAGGAATTAGTGGAACGGTCTGCACCCCACGACGTGTGGGCTAGGAGGGAGAGAGCATGCAGTCTTTAGGTGGCAAATGTGGGGCAGCCATGTCAGCCTGTTATCAAAAATAAGGCCCAAGAAATGGGACTGTGCTACAACATCGAGGGGCTGGTTGCCTAAATAAAGTTCCGAGTCAGGGTGCACTGTGGGTTGACGACAAAAACGCTTAACTCACATTTTGGAGGGGGAAAACTGGAAGCCATGGGCGATGGCCCACACAGAGGCCTGTCGGATGGCACCTTGGAGCTGGCGCTCAGCAGACGCCACCAAGTGGGAGCTGCACCAGATGAAAAAATCTGTCAATGTACAATACCGAAGTAACCAGAGGCCAAACACCCATTAATGGCAATGAGAGAGAGTGTGACACTTAGCACAGAACCCTGTGGGATACCATTCTCCAGAATCTGATGAGTGTTGAGTGAAGTGCCACGTAGAACCCAGAAGAGATGGTAAGATGATACTCGTTGATAAAAATCTGAAGGGGATCACGGAAACCCCAGTCATGGAGGGTAACTAAAATGTGATGGTGCCAAGCCATGTCATATGCCTTATGCAGGTCAAAGAAAACTGCGACAAGGTGCCAGTGGTGAGCAAAAGCCAGTCAGATAGCTGATGCCAATCGGAGTAAATGGTCAGTTGGAGATCGCCCTGCCCGGAAGCCACATTGATACAATGACGAAAGGCCCAGAAATTCGAGTACCCAACATAATCTGGAGTTGACCATCCATTTGAGCAAACTACAAAGCATATTTGTAAGGCTAATGGGGTGCTTTCGAGCAGTTTACAAAGCACATTCGTAAGGCTAATGGGGTGGTAGCTGTCTAGAGACGTTGGGTTTTTCCTGGGCTTAAGGACGGGGATAACTATACTGTCTCGCCATTGTGATGGAAAAACACCCATGAGCCAGATATGACTGAAGAACCTGAGGAGCTGTTGCCTCTGGAGAACGTCCAAGTGTTGAATCATCCGATTGTGAATGGAATCTGGCCCTGTGACAAGCTAAGAGCCTGCACCAATTCCCATTCAGTGAAAGGTGCATTACAGGGCTCAACGTGGTGTGGGATGAAACGGAGGGGGGTCTGTGTTTCTGCTGGAGAAAGGTAAGAGAGTAGGAAGCGGACGACAATGCCATTACAAAGTGTGTCGCAAGCTGTTCCGTGAGAACCAATGGATCAGTGCACAGAGCTCCTTTAAGGTTCAGACCCTGGACAGTTGACTGTTGCTGGCGGCCCAGAACACTACGGAGATTTGACTAAACCTGTGATAAAGAGGCATACGTCCCCAGGAAGGAAACATAGCGCTCCCAGCATTCCTTTCTACTCCACTTAATAAAGTAACGAGCCTTAGCTCAGAGATGCTTAAAAGTAAGGTGGTTGGTCTGGGAGGGGTGTCGCTTAAATCGCTGCAGCACCCATCAGCAGTCCTGGACAGCGACTGCGATGTCCTTAGTCCACCACAGTACCAGCCGATGACAAGGGGGCACTGTGAATAGAGGGACAGCAGTGCCAGCAGCATGAAGAATAGAGGCAGATATGCTTTACACGAGTACACCAATGGAATTCGAGAGGGAGGTGTCAAAGCGGAGAGCAGACATGTATAAAGGCCAATTGGCCCTGCGGAATGCTCAATGTGGGGGCCTGTCTGCCTGGTGGCAGCAGGGGAACGATAGTGTCACTGGAAAGTGGTCACTGTCGCAAAGGTCATAATGGGATGACCAATGTAGGGAAGCCACGAGGGCAGGGGAGGAGATCATGAGATCGATAGCAGAGAAGGTGCCATGAGCAACACTGAAGTGGGTAGGGGAAACATTGCTGAGGACAGACAAATCGAAGTCAGTAGTAAGTTGGTCGATTAAGATACCCTGACCCATTGAAGTGACACTCACCCACAGTGGATGGTGGGCACTGAAATCCCCAAGGAGGAGAAACGGGGGTGGGAGTTGCTGGATTAAGATAGATAGGGCAACATAAGGAAGTTGCCAACCTGGAGGGAGGTAGACATTGCCAAGTGTGATTGCCAGAGTCGTTTGTACTCTAATCGCTGTCACTTCCAAGGGAGTACGTAGGGGGATCCAGTCACTAAGGACATCGGAGTGAACCAAAGTGCAGACCCCAACAGATGCTATCCCAGGGCCAGCACGGTTGCGACAGAACGCCAAAATAACCGAGGAAAGTTGGAGAGTGGTCATCACAGAAATGCGTTTCTCGGAGAGCAAGAGAGAATGCAGAATACGAGGAGACAAGACGATGCATTTCCGGTAGGTGACGATAGTATCCATTGCAGTTCCCCTGACTGATCGTGTGGTGCGAGTGTAAGATAGGCACGAAAGAGCCGACGAGGTGGTCAGGTCACTTTGTCAGTAGTTGTCACCAACAAGGATGGGGTGACATCCATAAATAAGATGCCCGACTCATGTTGCGAGAGGGGAGTTGGCACCTCCGGGGCGCCTTGTCATTGGATATATGTTTTTTTCTTCCTTCTCTTTCTGAAGTGGAGGAGGGCAGGACACAGGGGTAGTACAGGCGTCTGCAAGATCGGGGACCGAGAGACAGCAGGTGCACAGATGGTGTGCCTTGTGGCCAAGTGGTGGTGAGTGTTTCTGGCCTGAGAGACGATGGGTAGAGGGTTCCTGGGAGGGAGCCCGATCACTGGCAGATGCCGAAGAAGGGGGGCACTTCTTCGGCCGGGGAGGGGAGGTCGTGGGAACTGCAGGGGAGGCAGAGGGGAGAGTGGGGCGGGGCTGGGATAAGGACGAGGGAGAAGGAGGAGGAGGAGAGAAAGTAACAGAGGCAAAAGTTGAAGATAGTGACACCAGATGCAGTCACTCATACTTTTGGCAAGCCTCAGTGTAAGACAGGCGATCCAAGGACTTGTATTCTCGTCTCGTATCTTCTCTGTCTCTTGTAAGCCGGGCAATCTGGCGAGTGAGGGCAGTAGCGGTCAGCACAGTTGACACACACACGTGGCAGAACACAAGGGTTTCTCTCATGGACTGGATGGCCACAGTCACCACACAAAAGTTCCACCATACAGCGGGAAGACGTATGCCCAAAACGCAAGCACCGAAAGCACCACATATGTGAAAGGATGTACGGCTTCACATCAAATCTGTAGCATGTAACCTTGACCTTCTCTGGGAGGGTATCCCCCTAAAAAGTCAGAATGAAGGCAACAGTAGCAGTGCGGTTGTCTTTGTAGTACAGAAGAGGTAATGGCGAAAGGGTTTCAGCCCAAGACAGTGAACCTGACCCTTCTCCCATGGGGTGCCAGGGAAGGGAAGGATGACAGGTCATAAGAGGCAGCATTTAAGGATCCCTCACCATTTGAAAAGACGGCCATGTGAGAATGGTCAGATTTTTGCAGCTTGATAAACTTCATGCACCAAGCAGCCACCCTGACACCACCCACTCCAACCAGGGGCTCTCCCCATGGGCGCCTCCCAGCCACAGCAAGGGCCGTACGGCACGACAGCCATTGCCGGGAGTTACAATGCTCCAAGAAGACAAGCAACCACTCTTTGGCATACACAAGGAGAGAACAGCTCAGATCCCTGTGGTATCAGGGGGCTCAACCATATGGGTACATAACAGGCCCACCACACGGACTGGCTACATGTGCTGGTGACCTAGCATGGTGGAAGGGGCTACAGTGGGGAAGCGCAAGGGGAGAGGAATCCACATCGTAGATGCTAGGGAGGGAGTTCATGGCTCACACTAAAAACAGGAAACTTTGAAGTGGAGGTCAAACCTCAAGTGGGGACCGAAATGCCGAACGGGTGAAAAAAACAGGCAAAAGGAACTAAGTTGCAACCTATACAGGAAACCAGGGGAATAGCCAGATTGACATAAGTCAGAACACCAAGAGGGGGGAAGGAAGTGGCAATGGGGAAGGAGCGGGGATAGGAAGGGAAGGGGCAGGAGAAGGAAATGCAGCTAGGGAATGAAGAATGAGCTGCAATAGCTTGGGGGCCCTGTGTGCGCCACGCATGAACTCACAAAAGAACCGTGAGCCCCCGGGGTGGGGTTGGGGGGTAACACAGAAGTTCTGGACCTACTTCTTCATTTTATCTCCAGATTATTCCTTCTAGGATGTTTTTATGGAAATTTAAGTTGAGTTAGGTGCCCAATTAACCTAGTTTTTTTCTCGTTCTGTATAAAATTAACCAATCTAATGTTTTTCTTTCCTTGGTTCCAAGAGCTAACCCTTTATTAGCATAACTTAAAATGTTAAAATAAATGTGTCTAATTTCAAATTTCTTTCTTGTTCCTATATTAAAGTGGTGTTTTGTTAATAAATAGCTCTTATTTCTGAAGGGTTGGTTATACATCACTATTCTTTCAATATCCATTATAGTTCACAATGGAACAGAAGAGGGTGTAAAATAATATTTGTTTTAATTCCTGCTGTTATATAAAGTATTTTCTCCACTTATTTTATAATGTAGTTTTGTAACGATCCTTCCAATCATACACTAACAGGAACGTAAAATACAATAACTTTAACATGGTAAAATCAGGGACAATAATTTAAAAAGTATGCAATTTGTAATATAATAGGTATGAAGAGGGCATTAGGACCTATACGTACTTTCAGTTCTTCTTCCATTTCTGAGAGTTTCCTTTCCATTGCTCTCCTTTCACGTTTCTCCATCTCCGATAGTGAATTCTTTGGTGGCTGCAAATGATGGAAAATAAAAGCAGTGACTAAGAAAGAAAAACACTGAAACAAGGTAATCCCCAAAATAAACTATTTTATAATGACATTTACTTACAGGTATAGAACTGCTTGAAATCTGCACTCTGGCTTCATTCAAAGCCTCCTCAGTCTTCTGTAATTTCTCTTTTATCCTTTCATTCTCCAACAGTAAGGCTTCATAGAGCTATAAACACACAACATTTGCCATTTCAAACCACAGCCAACAAGTGTATAATATGAAAGGGATATGTAGTAGTAGCTACAAAATGTATTTTACACACTTCAATTTCTATTTTGCGATGTATAGCTTTATTTATTAAGTGTTTGACGAGTTCAAGTAGTTTCATCCTTGGTTCCATTACACTCTAATAGGAATAGGAACAACCTACTTTATAATTAGATTTCAATGTACTGATATCTTTTAAGATTTGAAACTACTCTTTTCTTAAATTTCAAAGTTTAAATAATTTATTACCTTTTTGTAGTCAATTTCACCATTTTCACTTGCCTCATGCGGCAAAAGAGTGGACGAATGTCGAGAATTAATAGGGGAGTCTGCTGCAGGTGAACTAAGTCGTGACGACTGTGGAGATCCTCCACTCTGAAAGATAAATTTGGTGAATGATGAATAAACTACATGTATAACACTGAAAAAACTCAGTGTAACACTTAAGACAGTCAGCAGTGGCTACTGCAATACAAAGTGGAAAAAATTTTAATGTCTCCCACGTGTTACATTATCATACCAGAACTTACAAGTGTACTTATGGGAACTGACTGAAGCCTAGACATTTCATTAAAGTTTTTCTTACCAATGCTTGTCTAATAAAAGGAGTAACATACTTTCGAACTACTGTACATTTAGCTTCAAGCTTTTACTATACAATGACCAAACTCACGAGTAATTTTAAGCAGCTTACTTCCCTGCGAATCCCTTAGGATAGAAACATGATCAAGCAATGCAATGTTAGAAATAATATTTTCTTTGTATAATGACAAAATACTGATATAGTGCAAAACAGGGCTTAAACAATGGAGTACTGCAACTGAAACACCATGTTTACATTTTACGTCAATGTCATTGGAGTGAAACTGAGTCATACAAAGAAGCTATTTTTCTTCAATTCATACTCTCTCAGTCAAAATGTAATCAGTACTCGACAAGCACCAAAAACTGATGGGTATTCACATCTCAGGGTGCTACACCTATTTAAAGTCATGTTAAATAGACATAATCACTTGTTGAAGTTCCACACGAGCAATCCGATAATTCATATGACGTGGTCAGGGAAAAATCTGGAACAGCCATGTGTGTCCACCTGTTTGAATTCATCAGTAAACACTATATTAATGTCATAATGTTCATTTAAAATGCAGTCAGTTCGTCACATTTTGAAATAGTTTTCGAACCTTTTCAGGCTAATTAACTATGGACTATTTCACAACTGGTGCAAATGAGATAACAAATGATTGAACCTGCACAACTTTAATACAATTTATTTGCTTTAGCACACAACACACATTACATAAGCTTCATTTATTTTAATTTGCTTACTTCTGTATAGGCTGGACACACACTATTCCAATCTGGATGTTCGTTGGAGCAATTAACACATGCTAGCAGATGTGTTCATCCCGTAGCTGGCTCAAAAGTTGCTTGGCCATAGTTCCCAAAAGTAACAAGATTTTCGGTACTTTTAGTACTGTAATGAATTTGGTATATATGGATGGCCATTTAAGCGGCATGAAACCAGTATAATGTGATTGAGTAAAATTACCGGCTTTAATGTCAAACTGAATGTACCTGGAGCCTGTAATTAAAGTTCTAGTTTCAAAATGCTGTAGAAAGGGAATCACTGCATAGAATGATTTTTTTCTTTATCAAGTTGAGCGTCTATGGACTGTGTGGTAACAACCAATTTCATTTTAGTGTCTAGGTCTTGTTCTTGTTTCAGATTTGACTTCCTGCCTGGACCTTTTGAGCCCATCCAGGACCTCTCCGTCTTTTGGACACTGATGACAATTTAAAACCTTGATAGTTGTTCACCAATCTTCTAAATTTGTTCCTGTCGGGAATTTCTCCCTCTGAGAAGACAATCTGCCTAAGATCTTTTTCACATTCTTCGTACCATCTCAGCCTTGTTTTCTTAGATTGGATGAAACTCCATATTCTTTTTGTTAGTCAATCACCGTCCATCTTCTTGAGATGACTGTAAAATAACAATCGTCTCTTCTTAATGGATGCTGTGATAGGTTCTGTCTTGCTGTACAAGTCCTCATTTGCTATTGTCCATCAACCCATCTATTACCTAGGATTTTCCTTAATATCCTACGCTCTCACTTTTCCAGCCGCTCATTTTGACCTTGTCTACTCATAGTCAAAGTTTCAGATACAAATAAGCCCTCACGTTTTATGATTGTAGTATAATGTTTGAACTTGGCTCCTATACTCAGGACTTTTTGTTATAGGTATTCTTTGTCAGTTGGTATGCCTGGTCTAACTTCCTCATCCTGACATTAATTGCTTCTTCTCCTAATCAATTCTCCTGGATGACTTCACTTAGATAACTGAAATTTTTAACTCGACCGAATTTCCCAAATTGGTGATCATCCATTCAGGTCCATCACAGATGTTTGTCATATATTTGGTGTTTTGAAGAGAGATCTGGAGTACAACTTTTTCAGCAATTTCTGACAGCCTATTGATCTTGTTGACTACTGACTATGACGTTAACAAAAATGGTCGGGTCATCCACAAAGGCCAAGCAGTCAATGTACACCCATTTTTCTTAGGACCAAGACTGAACCGCTCTTCATTTGTTTCTTCTTGGGCTAACAATTTTCTCCACTCTCGAATGACCTTTTTCAAATTAGAACGGCATATTATTGTCACCAGGGAAAAAAAAAAAAAAAAAATAAAATAAAATAAAAAAAATAAAAATAGATGGCACTATCAGAATATGAAAAACAACAAGCATGTGGTACATAGTTATTCTTCAGTTTGCGTCCAAGCTGTCCAATATGATAGCCTCCATGAAGCATTGTGTGCTGATGGTAAGCTTCTTTTACAGGGATGATGACTGAGTGTCAGTAGCTCTGTAGAAGTTCCAGACACCCAAAGGTACGAAAAAAGGAACTGGTCCGATGTGTACTTAGGGTCTGGAATAAATGACCACAAAAATCGAAAACATAGGGTGGCAGAGGAAGGAAATCGGTTGATCTGATATCCAGTGCAGATGATGACACAGCTGTGCAGGAGGGGTCGGGCAGTGGTGGGTAAACAAGCATTGCACAGGGAATTAATCACATATGTTCATGTTCAGGAGTTGCTCCCCAATGACCTGCCAGCAATACAAACATTCACTCTGGCATTCCTTCCTCACATGGATGTGGACAATGAATGGCCATGGAACATACTGAATACAGACAAACAGACAAAGCCCATTTCCATATCCAAGGACATGTCAATACGCAGAATACAGGCGACAGAAAATCTGCACACCCATCAACTGGTATCACTTCATTCTGCATAGACGACTGTGTAGTGCCTGTTGACAGCACCGTCTATCATAAAGCCATATCCCCCCACCCCCTAGGTAATGATTCCTGTAGGTTCTATTATCTGCTCTGTCACTGTGGTAGGATTATTTTTATCCAAGATGGTGCTGCTCCACACATTATGCAGCTAGGGAAGTGACTGCTGCAGAGGCATTTCCAAAATGCTGGAATTATCAGCTGCCATTTCCCTACAGCCTGGCCATCCATATCATCTGATCTTAATCAGTGTGACTTCTGGCTGTGAGGTTATCTGAAAGATGTTGTGTTCAGTGCTCCAATTATGAATGTAGCTGAACTGGAGGCGCACACTGCGCAACACATTCTGATCATGACCCCCTGACATGCACCGGTCTCTCGTGGAATATGCTGTTCTGTTTCTCGTTTTAGCTTTTGGCAGAAAATAGTCTAACGACAATTAGAAACTGATGTCATTTTGCTTTTTATACGGTTTTTGGCTCCAGGAAAATGAAAAACCAATTTTCCCATCTGACGTGGTACAACCTTGGTGGATGGCTTACCTAACAAACAGCACCACAACTGTTGACTGTAGAACTTGTGCAGTCATGTACTTTGAACAGCACAGATGGTTTAATGTGCAACTCAAACCCTAGCTGTTGTATTGGGATTCATCTGTCACATTTGTTGCTGACTCCATTTACATTAAGACACTTTCAGAGTCATCTATTGGTAAAATTTTCATTAAATGTTTCTTATGTTCCATGGAAATTCCCCCTGCATCAATAATATGCTGATCAAATTTGGCGACATTCTGAGCATTGATTCTCTTTCTCTGTAACTTTAACTATGAACATCCTGTATATGTATTTTAGAGAAAGCCATTCACTCTCATCATTTTGATTTGCACAACCATTAACACCTTCAGCTGACCACTCTTTTTCAATTTCTTCAAGAACTTTGTTTATTATTTCCTCATAATACCACCCAACAGCTGTAATTGAATATTACAGAATTTAACTTAAATGGGAAATTCATTAAGCTTCTTAAGACTTCTGAAGTTTTGTTACTTGTCAAGATAAACCAGTCTGTAGATTCAGGCTGCTTGTAATACAATCTAGACCATTTTTACATGTAATAGTAGAACCAAAGGGACCCTCAACAGTAACCAAAAAATTTTGGCTTAACTGTGCTCTGTTCTTTTAACTGTTTTGGGGGAGCATGTTCATGATGTCTATCCTCAGAAATTCTCTCATTATATTGGGTATAGGTGCTCACCAGCAGTTGATCTGCTACACCAAGAACATTTTGTGTGTGTGTGTTTTTTTTTTTTTTTAATTAGTATGCTCCAGCAACAGCTATGGAGTTAGAAATCCATTCACCTGGTTCCACCTGTCTGGATAAGCCTCATACACACGAAGTGTGGCAACAGGTGTTAGTGAATTACACAAAATATTGCACGACACTAATGTTTAAGTTGGTTTCTTTTTTTCCCCCTTAATTTATATCTAAAAATTCAGCCAATGAGTAGAAGGAGTTATCATCTAGAAATTCTTTTAACTTATTTTTAAATGTTAGTTGGCTATCTGTCAGGCTTTTGATGCTGTTTGGTAGGTGACCAAAGACTTTTGTGGCAGCATAATTTACCCCTTTCTGTGCCAAAGTCAGATTTAACCCTGCATAGTGAAGATCATCCTTTCTGCTGATGTTATAGCTATGCACACTGCTATTACTTTTGAACTGGGCTGGATTATTAACAACAAATTTCATAAGTGAATATATATACTGCGAGGTTACTGTGAGGATCCCTAGATCCTTAAATAGATGTCTGCAGGATGACCGTGGGTGGGCTCCAGCAATTATTCTGATTACACGTTTTTGAGCAATGAATACTTTTCTACTCAACGATGAATTACCCCAGAATATGATGTCATACGAAAGCAGTGAATGAAAGTAGGCATAGTAAGCTAATTTACTGAGATTCTTATCACCAAAATTTGCAATAACCCTAATAGCATACGTAGCTGAACCCAGACGTTTCAGCAGACCCTCAATGTGTTGCTTCCAGTTTAACCTCTCATCAATGGACACACCTAAAAATTTTGAAAATTCTACCTTAGCTACAGACTTCTGTTCAAAGTCTATATTTATTACTGGAGTTGTGCCATTTACTGTACGGAACTGTATATACTGTGTTTTATCAAAATTTAAAGAGAGTCCGTTTGCTGAGAATCACTGAATAATTTTGTGAAAAACATCATTTACAATTACATCACTTAGTTCTTGGATGTTATTACTATACTTGTATCATCAGCAAAAAGAACTAACTTTGCATCTTCATTTGTGATATGTGCAGCTGCAATAATTGGGGGGGGGGGGGGGGGGGACTTCTGGTCAAAGTTGAAGTCCATCTGTTGCATATTTCTTGGGTGATTTTAAAGTCTAGTTTTTTCTTAGCTGCTCACTTGCTAGTTCACTGTGTTGCAACAACACTGGAATTATTTTCAAAGCATTGATCAAATCAGGTAACTGGTGATACTGTATATTATATTTGTGCTCTGAATGCTGTTTCTACCACTTTTTCCCACAGTAGCAATCACCATTGCCAATATTTTGCTAGTACTTATTCCACATATGAATAACCATTCCATTTTATCTTCACAACAGATCCAAGACCCAGAAATGCAACGGGTTATGTCATTCTAAATAAATGCCACACAAGTTCATGCCTCATGTAACACAAAAACACTACTACATTCTGACACTTTTGAAATGCCACAAATCCTCTATTGCATATCTGTTTTTAAGACAGGGGAGAAAAAGGGTAAGAGGAATGAAAGTAGTCATCCCCTTTCACCATTATCAAAGGGTGTTTCTCTTCCCACCACTGAAACCTTTGAAAGACCTATGTACTGATACTTAAATATTAATGTTTAAACTATATATGAATGGTACAGCAGCAAATATATAATAATAAAAAAAACACACACACACACACACACACACACACACACATTACTACATACTCACTTAAATCAAATAGCTATATGAAACTGATAGGAACAAAGGATGCCACAGTCTGTGCCATTTTGAATAAAATTGT
Source organism: Schistocerca nitens (assembly GCF_023898315.1). Taxonomy (NCBI): domain Eukaryota; kingdom Metazoa; phylum Arthropoda; class Insecta; order Orthoptera; family Acrididae; genus Schistocerca; species Schistocerca nitens. Next base: position 371,601,776 of record NC_064618.1, read on the forward strand.
TCTGGGCACGAGGCTGCTTCATTTTGAAACTTTTATTTTGTTAAAAGGAAAATGGTTGCAACTATAAGAACTACTCCATTTACTAAGAAAAGTTATTGTAACCTCAAGGACTTGCACATTATGTCATAAATGTGGAATGTAATGAAACCAACAGGCCAGAGAACAGGCAAATACAATCACTGATTTAAACTGAAGAGCTAATTGGTCTGTTACAGGTAGCAGATATGATTAAATATAATTTCTTAAATGTAGTAGAAAATGTAAGAACAAACAGTTCAAGACAAAAAAACTAAGCATTATACCGCAAAAGCAGCTCTCATAAAATTCAATCATATGGACGTCTCACTCACTTCTTCAAAAACAACACACGCTTTCAAAAACAACACACGCTATGTAAACAGTGGAAATTTTTCTGAATGGGAAGAAATCACTTATGAGGTTCAACAAGGTTCACTCCTGGGTCCACTTCTGTTCCTCCTATTTGTAAACCAACTTCTGTCTATCATGCAATAAATCAGAATTTGTTGCTTTCACAGATGACACTACTATTGCAATCGATTTCAAACATACCTACAGCAATACAAGAAATGGTAAATAATGTTCTTAAAACTATTATTGCATAGTTTTGTGTAGTTAACTCATACAAATACCTGGGTGTAAAATTTTGTAGGAATATGAAATGGAATGATCACATAGGTTCAGTTGTGGGTAAAGTAGGTGGTATACTTCAGTTTATTGGTAGAATACTGGCAAAGTGCTATCAGTTTACTAAACAGATTGCTTACAAATCACTCGTACGACCCATCCTAGAATATTGCTCAAGTGTCTGGGAACCGCACCAGATAGGACTAACAGTGGATATTGAATGTATACATAGAAGGGCAGCACGAACAGTCACAGGTTTGTCTGACCATGGGAGAGTGTCACAAAGACACTGAAGGAATTAAACAGGCAGACTCTTGAAGACAGACATAAACTATTCCGAGAAAGTCTCTTAACAAAGTTTCAAGAACTGGCTTTAAATGATTACTCTATGGATATACTACAACCCCCTACTTATCGCTCACACAGGGATCGTGAGAATAAGATCAGAATAGTTACTGCACACACACACACATGCATTCAATCAATCATTCTTCCCATGCTCCAGCAAGAAACCGTAATAACTGGTACAATGGGATGTACCGTCTGCCACATACCTCATGTTCATTTGCAGAGTATGGATGTAGATTTAGAATGGTCTCATTCTCAATTTTGAACAGACAAGATGTTCTGTTCTGCACATCTAGACCACAACAATGATATGAGCAATAGACCACAACAATTATATGTGCGAACATAAAGTAATAAATAGGGTAGAAACTTCAATAATTGTTGTTTATTCACACTAATGAAAAGAATCTTCGCAAATATGATCTTAAAATCAGTTTTAATAAGGTTTGATGTGGCTTCATACTCTGAAGGTTTTATTCAAATTTTTGAAAACAGTTATTACGGAAACTGGCCCTTTCTTGCTGAAATTAATGCCGAAAAATAAACAATTTTGAGAAAAATCTTTCCATGTCCATCTTTCCATGTCCACTGACGCCTGCATCAAAATCAAAATGTATGTCTTTCAAAATCAAAAATACGTACGTATAACTGCGGTACACGTTTCTCGATTGGCTTATTTGTTCCCAAAAAAACCTCATGACAAAGACAAAACACCCGGTAAGCAAAAACATTATACTGGAAATGAGAAAGAAGGGGGGGGGGGGAGACCTAGCAGCAATGAAACAATGATGCATATAGAAATAGCCTCGTTTTGAAGCAGCACAACGCACGTCGACGTTTCAGCTTGTCGGCCAAAAATACACACTGCGTCATTCTTCAGATTGTGTAGTCTAAACGGGCGAACAGCGTTAAAGATCTCGAAATCAGGTTAGTTTCATTCTACACTTTTATATGAGTGAAGCGGCGTTTTATCTTTCTGGTCACAAATCTTGTACACAGTGGTGCACAATACGCTGGCCTATTGTCTCTCTTAAAAATGTCACCGTTACTTATAAACCGAATGTACTTTTTTGTAGAATAAAATACTGTCTTACTGAAAAAATTTTAAAAAAAAATAAAAACTGCCGTGAAAAAGCTGCAATGGTACATTTACATATTTACTCACAGATTTAAAAACTAAAGAAGGCATATCTCTGATAAGCATCTCCAGCATGTGCTTTTTCTGTCGAGCCAAAATTCTGTAACGTGACGGATGTAGTAATTAAGGGCTCCACATTGCACAAATCCATCGACCGACCGACCGACCAATTTCGTAGAATCCTAAAAACTGTCCCCCTGACCGCACTCTGCCATGAAAGCGCCGTTCTGTTCCTATCGGTCGCGAATTGTTATCTTGCGTTCCTCGAGGTTATGTTCTACGAGATGTTGCTTTTGTATTACAGACACACACACAAACAGATTTTCCTTGCTGCTTCTGGGCCAACGACGCCATAAAAATCCCAGACAAAGCTGTCTGCAAAGAAATAGCTAATGTGAAGGAAGAAATCTACACACGCTACTTTATTGAGCTGGAAACTGATGATTGTAGTCATTATTTATGAATTGATGAAAGATGTTTGAGAGGCTGAACGTCGTCAAAACACAGCCAAGACTGACGATTCCTGAAACCTGCAATGTGATTTATAGTTCTTAAGAAAATACATCCTGGTAAATCAAAACAAATAAAACAAAAGCTGCTCGTGTGAACTTTATTAATTTATTTACGTATGTAGGCAAGGGTGTCCATAGCCGGTGTGAACTTTATTAATTTATTTACGTATGTAGGCAAGGGTGTCCATAGCCGGTGTGAACTTTATTAATTTATTTACGTATGTAGGCAAGGGTGCCCATAGCCGGTGGCAAGTGAGAGCACGCTGCCCCCCCCCCCCCCCTTTTCCACCGTAGCTCTCAGGGAAGAAAATTCTTGTGTAGTCAGGTATTTTTCTTTCCAGGAAATGAGTTAAAAGTCGATATTACGCAGGTTTATAACAAGATCGGAACTGGAACTTATTAATGGATATCCGAAATCGCTATTCGTGTTCAGAAATATTAAAAATACTCCGTACCCAATTTTCGGCATCCTCCCTCCTTTGCTGTAAGCTATCGTATGTGTGCTCTTATATGTAGCATAAATGTTGTCCCCTGTAAGTTTAAGAAACTCTTCTAATTTGAAGAAGAACACAAAGGAGGTAGCGCACACTATGCGATAAAGAAAATCCGATACAGAAGAAATAAATAATTTAGTAACTCTGAAACTTCCTGGCAGATTAAAACTGTGTGCCCGACCGAGACTCGAACTCGGGACCTTTGCCTTTCGCGGGCAAGTGCTCTACCAACTGAGCTACCGAAGCACGACCCACGCCCGGTACTCACAGCTTTACTTCTGCCAGTACCTCGTCTCCTACCTTCCAAACTTTACAGAAGCTCTCCTGCGAACCTTGCAGAACTAGCACTCCTGAAAGAAAGGATATTGCGGAGACATGGCTTAGCCACAGCCTGGGGGATGTTTCCAGAATGAGATTTTCACTCTGCAGCGGAGTGTGCGCTGATATGAAACTTCCTGGCAGATTAAAACTGTATGCCCGACCGAGACTCGAACTCGGAACTTTGCCTTTCGCGGGCAAGTGCTCTACCAACTGAGCTACCGAAAGGTAGGAGACGAGGTACTGGCAGAAGTAACGCTGTGAGTACCGGGCGTGGGTCGTGCTTCGGTAGCTCAGTTGGTAGAGCACTTGCCCGCGAAAGGCAAAGGTCCCGAGTTCGAGTCTCGGTCGGGCACACAGTTTTAATCTGCCAGGAAGTTTCATATCAGCGCACACTCCGCTGCAGAGTGAAAATCTCATTCTGAATTTAGTAACTCTATTTTAAAATCCTACACTCCACTGTTCAGCGCAAAAGGTGCCGCGACAGGCAGACTTCTAACAACGAAGCAAGATTATTTTATAAAATCAAGTACGTTGACTGCCTATATTTAGGTTTTTAGGTTTCGTTTCCGATACGTATCGATCTGTCATTCCATTTTTTAGATTTCATTTCCGATAAATCTAAAACACAACCTGAGGGTAGTTGACACCTGAGGGGTACAATGAAATTTTCTGGGATATGAAAACAGAGAGGGTTTGATTGCTATTCAGTCGTAAAAAAAAGCATAAACGTGGTCCTTTTTCTGTGTGTGGAAAATACGACTGATTGGAAATAGATTTCAATTACGAGCCGCCGACACACTAGATCACCTGGTTAGCGCCGCACGTCCGTGCCGAAAAACCATGAGCCCGGTAAAAGAATCAGATTTGAAATAAATGTCCGAGGTTTTGTACGTCTTTGTCCTACGTCGCCAATTTAGGTCCAGTGGGGGCTACAGCGAACGCATTAACAATGTTGTTTGAAACTGTCAAGTAGTCTGCGAACTAGCCACAGCCGCCCATCGCGTTACCGGCTCGCTCACTGTTCTTTCGTCAGTCGTTCGCTCCCCAACCATGGCGAAGTACACGTGAAGTGAATGCATTGCTAGTCTCCTATTTCATTACCTCAACGTATTTCACATTGTTACACGAGAAACAGAAACAGGTGATCGAAATTTTTCCTACATACGTGAAAATTACTGGGTATTTTTTTTATCAAAGAAAGTAATCAATTTTCGAAAACAGAATGTAATTGGATAGATAAAAAAAATCTACTCACCAAGTGGCGGTAGGCGAACGCGCTAACCATCCGTTTCACGCCCCGCGAACTGTGAATTCGCTGTTTTAACTTACGATCAACACTGAATTAAGAATTCAAGATATCCATTAGCGGCTTTTCTGAAGTAGCAAACTGATGAGGTGCGGATTGTCAGCCCACGCATGTGCATTCATGTTTCTTCTGTTGTCAGTTCTTCTACAGTGTATTGCAAGTTAGGTAGTTTTTTCCAGTAATATTACAAAATACAAATAATGGCGTTTGTAAAATTGTATATTTCTTTTCTTAGAAAATTAGTTGTCTCACTCGTGATAGTTATGAACCTTTTCAATGACCGACATTGATTACTGGAAGAAGTTTTCCTTTTTCAGAACAATGGTGGATGACGTGCAGCTGTTGAAATGACTGGACGAAGAGCTTGCTAAGGAAGATTGTAGTGATGCCGAGTCAATCTTCGAAAGTGATCACGATTTTGGAAGTGAGCAGTCCCTGGACGAAAATAAACGTATCGGCAAATTTAACGTATATGTTGGGAAAGATGATATGCAGTGGAGCCATCAACCTCTGATTCAAAACATACAAGCAAGAACAGTCCAAGACGATACTGTCAAGCCGGCCGGAGTGGCCGTGCGGTACTAGGCGCTACAGTTTGGAGCCGAGCGACGCTACGGTCGCAGGTTCGAATCCTGCTTCGGGCATGGAAGTATATGATGCCCTTAGGTTGGTTAGGTTTAATTAGTTCTAAGTTCTAGGCGACTAATGACCTCAGAAGTTAAGTCGCATAGTGCTCAGAGCCATTTGAACCATTTGATACTGTCAAGCATTTGCCGGGAGTTATAGGCGCACTAAAAAACGCCAAGTGTCCAATTGATTGTTTACATTTTTTCTTCGCAGAACGATATTTTAGAAAAAATTGTTCGCTGTACTAATATTTACATAACTACCATTCGTTGTAAATACTCCAGAGAAAGGGATGCTGCATACACTAACATTACGGAAATCATGGCATGCTTAGGACTTCTCCTCTTGGCGGGTGTCCTACGATCATCACACTAATTTACTAGATCTCTGGGCATCAGATGGTACTGGAGTGGAGTACTTCAGACTTTCAATGGGCATGAACCGTTTTCGTTTCTTGCAGACATGCCTGAAATTTGATGACGTCAGAAACACAGCTCATAGGAAAGAAACAGACAAATTAGTCGCTGCCCGATTCTTGATCGATCTGTTCAACGAAAACTGCAAGAAATATTACGATTTAGCGGAACAAAGTACAGCGGATGAAATGCTGGATGCATTTAGTGGCAGATGCAGATTTATACAACACATTCCAGCAAAAACCGGCAAAATGCAGTATAAAAAATGTTTGCACTTACTGATGCGAAGATGTTTTATACAAGCCATTTAGAAATATTACGTGGAAAACAGATGGATGTCCCTTATTTCTGCGAAAACATACCTCATGCTATTGTAAAAAGACTGTTGAAATGCATATCTACATCTGGCAGAAATGTAATACGAGATAATTTGTTCTCATCAATCCCACTTGCGGCTGACTGGTTGAAACCGACAAGCTGGCAATGATAGGAACAATTCGAAAGAATAAGAGAGAAATTCCTCCATTTATGAAAGTAGGAAAAGATCGTCCTCTGGAACCTAGTATTTTTGCATTTAGGGAGACTATGGCACTTGTTTCATACAAGCCTAGGAAAGACAAGGTTGTTCTGGCGCTATTCTACTTTACATGATGATGACAGTACTGACACTGACTCCGAAAATTCCGAGCCAGAAATATTAACAGCCGGCCGAGGTGGCCGAGCGGTTCTGGGCGCTACAGTCAGGAACCGCGCGGCCTTTGCGGTCGCAGGTTCGAATCCTGCCTCGGGTATGGATGTGTGTGATGTCCTTAAGTTAGTTAGGTTTAAGTAGTTCAATGTTCTAGGGGACTGATGACCTCAGCAGTTAAGTCCCATAGTGCTCTGAGCCATTTGAACCAATATTAACATTTTATAATGATACCAAAGCTGGTGTGGATAAGGTTGATGAGATGAAATTATGTATTCTCTGACGAGAATTACGAGAAGACTGCCATTTATAATTTTATGCTCTCATCTGAATATTGCTGGAATCAATAAATACACAATTTACATGAGCAATTCAAACTCTATTCATTCCCAGAAAAGACTATCTGAAAGTTCTTGGCAAAGAGTTGTTGGATGATTGCTGTCAATTAAGGTAAATCAACTAAATACTGCAACAAGCATCAAGAACTGTGTCACGGAAAGTTTGGGATTGCCGAAACGAGGATTCACTCCAAGAGCTCCACAAGCAACTATTCGAGGAAGATGTAAGTTCTGTGGTAGGGAGGAAAACAGGCCAACAAGATATTGTTGCAAGCTGGCGAAAAAATTTTTGTACCTGGAACATGTCGCAGTGTGTTTATGCAGTGACAATAGCAACCACAGTGAATGATTTGTCTCAAATAGTGTGCCACAAAGTACCACTTTTCTGAAAAAAATTGTGAACTTCTTTTTGAAAAGAACTGTTGCTTAATATTAATTCATATTAACAGCGGAAAAACAGAATGAACGGTAATTTCAGTGATTATAGCATATTTTATTTTAGGGTAAATTACAACTCAACATCGGTTTTCTTTTGCAGTACTGACGCCCAAACAAACAACGTTTACGAATTCCGTGATTTATTTGTATTACCCATGTTCAAACTCATTAAATACTAACAAAACTATTAAAATTATTCGTCAAACTGGCAATAAATGTAATGCAGACTCTCAGTCCGCGTGCATGTAATGGTGTTAAAATGTCGCGCATGTAGCGGACGGATGAGACTGCTGGGGACTACACCGTGAGCGATTTGAAAACCTGATATCTTAAAGGAGGAAGAAAGGGTAATATGCAGAACGAAGATTACTGCTAAAACACAATGCATAACTCAGTAAGAGCGATAGGGCAAGTGCCTAGGATGTGTCAGAGATGGGAAGGGGACGGCGAAAACGCGACGAGGCAGAAAATGAAAGTTGTAGAAAACTGAAACGAAGTGAATAAAGGAATAGTTCCTGTGAAGAAATGCGGAGACCAAAGAAATTAAATTAAGGCCAGATGGGTGGCGAGAAACAGTCATGTTGCACCGCCAGTTCCCACCTGCGGAGTCCTGAGATACTAGTGTCTGGGAGATGAATCCAAATGGCACCTGTGGTGAAAGAGGCACCAAGGTTATGCATGACTGTCATATTGTACAGCATGCTCTGCAACAGGATATTGTGTGTTGCCAGTTTACAACCCCCGCCTATGACCATTCATCCAAGCTGGTAACTTGGTGGTAGTCATGACGATGTACTAGGCCTTACAGGGTTAACACAACAGCTGGTAAATGACGTGTAGCTTCACAGGTGGCTCTCGACTGCCACTACCTCAAATTTTTCCCTTACAAGAATTCCTCACATCCAGCATTGCTTCACAACTCTTGCACAGGTTCCTACAACACGACCCTAACCTGTCCTCTGCAGAAACCACAGTCTTCGTTCCCTAAAAGGTGATGACGCCAGCATATAATGGATCTACCGTTGTGGTACTTGACCGACTGAAGTACGTAAATGAGGGTCTAAGCCAGATGTATGACACATCTACATACACTATCTGCCATCAAGATCCCCTCTCTGTGATTCAAATTGATCTGCAGTCCCTTCGAAAAACCTCATAACAGCTAACACCTCAATACACATACCTTCTTACCCCCAAATATAACACGCACCACCATCTTTTACTTCTGCCGAAGATCCACAAAGCCAATTATCCTGGTCGTCCCATAGCTGCTGGCTTCAAAGCTCACACCGAACGTATATCTCCCTCAGTTGATCAACACCTGCAAAGCATAGTATGAGGACTTCCCTCCTATATTACAGACACCAACCATTTCCTAGATCGCCTGAATCTGTGGCTGTTCCACCACAAACCTTGATTGTCACCACTGATGCCACCTCCCTCTACAACAACATCCCCATGTACATAGTCGGTCTGTTGCTGAACATTTCCTCGGTCAGCACCCACCTGATTCAAAACCTGTAACATCGTTTCTGCTCACCTTAACTTTATCTGTACCAGCTCATGGGTACAGCTATGGGAAACAGGACGGCTCCTTCCTATGTTAACCTTTTCATGGGTCACTTGGACGGGGCTCTCTTGGGTTCCATAAGTCCTTCAGTCCTTGGTTTAGTTTAGATACACTGATATCGTTCCCGCTGCAAGGCTTGCCCTATGCACCCCCCTACCACCACCTATACCTGTCACAGAATTTTTCTACGCTTATCTTTTACTTATTGTGTCTGGTCTCCTTCGAAATACTCTCATCCATAATTGACACATCGCTCCCAACGCCGTTTCCGCTTCCGAAGGCAGGCTTGGTACGGCTCTTGCTGGATCGCGCGAAGCGCCGTCTGCGAATTTTCTTTTGTCTCGTCTATCGTTGCAGATCTTCGTCCTTTCAACGGTGTTTTCAGCTTTGTAAATAAAAAGTCCGCAGGGGCCAGGTCTGGAGACTACCAAGGATAAGAAAGCACAGCGATTTCTTTTTAGTGCAATAGTCACGCACCAACACGGATGAATGTGCAGGTACGTTATCATGATGCAAGAGCCATGAATTGGCTCGCCACATTTCAGCCAATTTCCTTCTCACATTTTCTTGCAGGCGTCGCAAAATAGTACCATCGATTAACAGATTATCGCTGTGGCAATAATTCATGATGGACTAATCCTTCAAAGTCAAAGAAAACTATCAGCATGGCTCTGACCTCACGAGGTTTTTTTGCCTTTGAGAATCTTTCCCGACCCATTGTGAAGATTGAATCTTGGTGTCAACATCATAACCGTAGACTCACGTCTTATCACCAGTTATGATTCTCTTAAGGAACATCTCGTTTTCAATTGCGCGATCCAAAAGCTCTTCACAGATTACGAGACAGAGGTCTTTCTGGTCTCGACTTACGAGCCATGGAACGAACTTGGCGACAACAAGACGTTGTGTCAAGATTTCATGACATGATCCAACTGAAATGTTACATTCTCCTGCAATCTCTCGGACAGTCTGTCTTCGACTGTCAAGCACAATATCGTTGACGTTTCTGACATGAGCGTCGTCGGTAGACGACAAAGGCCGTCCTGAACGAGGGTCATCTTTAATTTCCGTCCGGTCATTTTTAAACGTTGTGATCCATTCGTAACACAGAGTACGGCTTAAGCACTCATCACTGTTGGCTTCCTGCGTCTTTTGGTGTGTCTCTGCAAAGGTTTTCTTGAGTTTCACGCAGAATTTAATGCAGACGCGTTGCTCCTCTAACTCAGCCATCACGAAATTCGCAAAATATGCATCACAACGTTGTACTCAATAGAGCACTGAACAATAACTTAACAAACAACAATGTAGGCTAAAGCAGGGATTCCAATCGCATTGCGTTCTAACACCACTGGTGTGAACTTATAAATGTTGTTCATGACACTCCCCCGTACCTTCCGCCGTACGATAACTTGCGACTACACGAAATCTTTACCCCAGACGAAATTGTTTGGTCTTCGTTGGCTGCGGCGTGATCATGGGTTTTGCAGCACTGACACTAGCATGAATAAACACTTTAAAGATATTCCTGTGAGAGAGACAATCGATCGACCGGCGCTCCGCTGCTTCTATAGCGAGCCCTTCGACAAACCTTAGGACCCACGTGCCTGCTAGCAGGCGCTAGAGCAGCAGCAGAGCGCTTCTCAGCTGAATGGACGTCCAAAGTCTTCGTACTAGCACATTTTTAAAGTGTAACAGCAGTGCGTGCGGGTGGTGCCAACGGTGTTGCTGATCTGAGGGGGGGCGATTGGGAGTGTGAAAACTAAAGGTGCGTTTACGGCTGTGCGTCTTGCGGCTGTTGCTTGTCCCACACAGAAGCAGAGACGTCCAGTGTGAACACAGGTGTGAAGTTATCACTCGAATGCTCGTGTTGAGAAACAAATGCACACACACGCGTGCCTCTGCTTTTTTGTGGGGGGCAAACACAGTCGCGCGGCGACTAGGCCTAAGTCCCACAGGTGTAAACACACCTTCAGAGGGACCCCTTACTACTTTATTCACGCACGTCTTAATGTTGTGAAAGTAGATTTGCGACTTTGATTGCAATGGAAACAAAAGCAAGGAACCGATTGAACTCTGAACACGGTTTTCAATAGAAATAAGTAATACCAACCTCATCTCATACACTTTCATTATTTCTTCATTTAATACAATGATTACAGAAATATGAGGGTTTTATTTGTTCTATATTGACGAAACAATTTGTATTTTCCTCTAATTTTAAAAATAGTAATATTCACACAACTACTTTTTTGTAGTTGGGCTCACAACTTATATAAGTTTTTAAAACGTCAAATTTGCTTTTTACTGTCATTGTAGGTTTGTGCCATTTTAAAGCACCGACAAAGCATAATACAAAGTAATACAATGTAAAAGGAAGCCGTAAAATTTCGGTTACACCATAAATCACACAAATTTAAAGGCTGTAAATTCAATTAAATACCTAGGAATTACAATTACGAACGACTAAAACTGGAATGATTGCTTAGATAATGCTGTGGGGAAGGCAAATCAAGGAATGCGTTTTTTTGGCAGAAAAATTAGAAGATGCAACACACCTAAAAGAAACTGCCTACACTACGCATATCCGCTCTGTCAGAGTACTACTGTGCGGTATGGAATCCTACCAGATAGGATAGACGGAAGGACACTGAAAAAGTTCAAAATGCCTAGGGCAGCTCGTTTTGTACTATCGCGAAATATTCATAGGGAAAAGACGGAAATGTGTATGATATGCGAATTGGGGTGACAATAAAACAACGGCGTTTTTCGTTGCGGCAGGATCTTCTAGGGAAATTTCAGTCACCAAATTTCTCCTCCGAATGCGGAAATAGACGGAAAAAGAAAACTCGCAACACTAAACGAAAGTTGGTAGGCGTGTTTCTACATCTGAAAGTCGGTTTCTTTTCAAATTTCGGGCCAGTACACAGCTGATGGCGCCACTATGTGAACGCATATCCGCTTTGTTTTAAATACACCCTGTAACGGTCGTGTGATTGGACGTGGCGAGTTGACGTTAATCATGAATGCCTTTAAGGCGACAAAGATGCCATTATCAACACCTCACTGAGTTTGAGGGAGGTCGTGCAATAGGGCTTCGAGAACCTGGATGTTCCGTCTGCGAATTTGCGGAAAGACTTGGCAGGATTGTAGCCAGTGTACATGATTGCTGGCACCGGTGGTCACGAGAATGTACGGTCTCTAGAAGACGGGACCCCAAACGGCCAAGTGGCACTACCGAGAGGGACGACCATCGTGTTCGGTGTGGGACTGGCGTGGCCCATCGCATGCATCTGCAGCTGCAATCAGAGCAGTGGTTGGCATCGCAGTGACACAACAAACTGTTACAAATCGATTACTTCAAAGGACAGCTCCGAGCCAGACACCGTGTAGCGTGCATTACTGCCATCTGCGACTTAAGTGGTGTCAAACGAGAGCTCATTGGGCGGCAGAATGGAGGTCTGTTGTGTTTTCTGATGAAAGCTGGTTCTGATTCGGTATCAGTTAAGGCTATGTGTTGGTTATGAGGAGGCCAGTTAAGTGTCTGCAACGAACATGCCAACGTGCTAGACACACTGGGCCTTCACCTCAACTTGCGGCCTGGGGTGAGATTTCGTAGGACTGCAAATTTGTATGTCAATCTGTTGATTCGACCTGCTGTGCTGCCTTTCGTGAACGGTATTCCAGGTGGTGTTTCCGACTGGATAATGCTCGCCCGCATATTGCTGATGTAACCCAATATGCTCTAGAGAGTGGCAACATGTTGGCTTGGCCTGCTCTATCACCAAATCTGTCTCCGATGTAGCACATCTGGGACACGGTATAACGATAAATCCAGCATCATCCACAACCAGCATTAACTGTCCTTGCGAAGACCGACCAAGTGCAATAGGCAGGGAACTCCATCCCACAAACTGACCTCACCCACCTGTACAACACGACGCATCCAAGTTTGAATGCTTGCTTTCAATGTTCTGGCGGTTACATCGGCTATTTATGTACCGGCATTTTACATGGCTTATCTGACGTTTACATTAAACTGTGATCTTGCAATGTCAATCAAATATGTTACCTAGATAAATATATTCCAGAGATTTCATTATTCTACACTATTTTTTTTTGTGCTGCGATTTTTTGCCGATGGTGTATTTTGCTGGTGACAACCTATACAGGGAGAAATGATCATTATCATAATTCAGTGCCCGCCCAGAAACATTTGTATTCGTTCTTCCGGCGCGCATTTTAAATTTGTCAAGATAACATAAATGTTTAATTCAGCAATTTTTCGTGTTTTTCATACAATTCAGTATCATAACTTCAATAACAATTCATTATATTTAGCTAATATCACATGAATTAGGCAACAGGCGCATGATCGATTGTAGTGTAATGTGAATCATTTCTTTAATTTCAAAAATTCATATCCTTGTTCATAGTCAAATATCAATGTAGAATTTTTTACAGCACTTTGCTATCATATAGGTGTACAAATAAGCAAAAAAATCTGATTTTTATATTCAGTTCCACCAGAGATAACTAGACCGAAACTTTACAAAAATAAAGATTCTCAAAAATTTATAAAACATTAAGGAAACTGTTGTCGGTGTTCTTATTCCATACAAGGCTAGTAATTCTGATGTCTAACTAGGGGAAAAAATACACTCTGACAAATCACTTCTATGTCATTTTTGGGTCCAGAAAGTGGTTTTTCTAAATTTTCAGTACCAAACTTTCGAGGTTATTTTGACTGGTTATTTTTGAATTTAGGGTATTTTGGGTAATAAACAAGGGTGTAGAGGAGACTTTTCTACAAACAATCATGTCAATTGCAATGTTGTCACTTAACCGGTTTGCACTTCAAAATAACTTTTGCCGCCATTCAGTAGCGGTGCAACGTAAAATTAAAATAAAACTGTTTTGGACTTCTTAATTATAGGGTGATTACATATAAAAAAAAACGAAATATTTAAAAATGATCAAGCAACTAACTAAATTTCTATTCGGTCAGTCCACTTGGATCGATTCCCATTAGGTTTACGAGACTTGTGGCTATTCTATCTAATGTGGCACCATAATAAGGTAAAGCAATGTACTTCCGTTTTTTTCTGGTCATCTTGTCAATTTCTTTATGTATATTGTCATTTTTATTCCGTAATTCTGTATTATTGCTTTCGTCTACCATATCAGTACTGAAGCCATTATTTGTTGTCATGCGATTTATTATACGTATCTCTTCGGCAATTTCATTCTGTTCTGAAGGGAAGTTATTTATCCTGTAGATCACGGACTGAAATAAGGCTTTCTTATGTATTTATGGATGACACGAACTTTTATGGGTTACGTTGTCAGGGCAGGTTATTTTCCGTAATATTCCGAATTTATGGGTATCAATGTCATTATTATCAAATCGAAAAAATGAATTTAATTTTATTTTGGTAGTTAAATGTTCCTGTCATATTTGAGAGCACACAAAACATAAGCGAGAACTGTAAATCATCGTTTACTACATATTTACGTAACTACAGTCAAAATACTAGCAGCAACGAGGATTCTTTAAGTGTGCAACGTAGGGGTAAAACGGTCAGATTGACGGACACACTAGAAGAATTTGAGATTTATGACACCTTCAAAGAACAACCACAATGAACAAACGGACCTCCGAAATAAAAACTTTGTACAATGTGTCATGCATTTAATATACGCACGCATTTTATAAGTGTCAACCAATCGCGATACACATAATCCACTCAAAATTATAGTATATAAAATGGAGTACCATGAAGGATAAATAATATACAGCTGAGCGGTTGCTCTTTGATGTGAGCACATACTACGGTGTTCTCTCTGCCCAACGTGAACTTTTAAGTTACAAATTGCAAAATTGGTAGAACATACTGTTAATCTCGTATTACATTATCCCCAATACGTTGTATCATGCTTTGTAGATGCTTCATAATGGCACAAATGTCGAAACTGCATTTAAAGGCAGTAACAGCTAAAAGCAAATATGACGAAATTTTAAAAAATTCAAACAATTGTTTTTGCAATCTGAACTTCAGTCAGATACTAAACTCTGTTGGTGTTAATGGTTTCTATGTGACCTTGCTCAAGTTTCGTGCCAGAAAGGTTTGATGCAACTACTCTACACGCTACGAGAAGTTCTGGCATCACTAGCACCCCCAGCGAAAATGTGTGTTAGAGAGACAGTAGGTCCACAGTTTAACAGACAGACCTCAAGTTGCTGAAGATTTCCGATTAAGGACCATTCAAAAGTAAGTCACACAAATTTACAGATGCCCATCGGTATTCAAATTTTACGTTAATGACACAAACAATTGCTACATCTAGAAAACAGTCCTCAAGGGACTGAGTGACGTTCGGTAACTAATGATGATAAAGGAGATGAAAATGTCGGACCAAAGTCATCTAAACGCTATCAAAGAAATAATTATACGTTGACATATTACAGATGTATTCCATTTCATTCGTGTGTCGGCAGCTGCCTAGACTATTTCCAACAGTAAATGAATGATTAAAATACTCAGTAGTAAAGCCGCTTTATAAAAAGGGAGAAAAAGATAATGTAGACAATTTTAGACCTATTTCTACGCCATCAGTGTTTGCTAAAGTCATTGAAAAGGTTGTATATGTAAGGATAATTGATCATTTTGCATCACACGATTTGCTATCAAATGTACAGTTCGGCTTTAGAGGTAGTTTAACAATTGAAAATGCTATATTCGCTTTTCTTTGTGAGGTACTGGATGGGTTAAACAAAGGTTTCGAACGCTCGGCTTCTTTTTTTTTTTTATTTTACTAAGGTGTTTGATTGTGTTGATCACAAAATATTGCTCTAGAAGTTGGACCATTACGGAATAGGAGTAGCAGCTCACAATTAGATCACCTCTTACTTTAGCAACAGACAGCAAAAGGTCATTATTCACAATGTTGAGAATGGCTGTGACGTGGGTTCTGAGTAGGGTACAGTCAAGTGGGGGGATCCTCAGGGGTCAGTGTCGAGGCCACTCCTGTTCCTTATCTATGTAAATAATATGCCCTCTAGTATTACGGATAACTCTAAAATATTTCTGTTTGCTGATGACACTAGGTTGGCAGTGAAGGATGATGTGTGCAAACAGTGGTCCGGTTTCAAATAGTGCAGTTCATGACCGAAGTTCATGGCTTGTAGAAAATAAACTAACGCTAAATCACAGTAAGACTCAATTTTTAGAGTTTCTAACACACAATTAAACAAAACCTGACTTTTCAATTTCGCCGAATGGGCATATGATCAGTGAAACTGAACAGTTCAAATTTCTACGTGTCCAGACAGATAGTAAATTGTCATTGAAAGCCCTCGTTCAGGATCTTGTTCAAAGACTTCATGTTGAAATTTTTACTATTCGTACGGTATCTGAAGTGAGTGATCGTTTGACACGAAAATTAGTCTACTTTGGTTATTTTCATTGCCTTATGTCGTATGGCATTACATCTTGCGGTAACTCTTCACATTCTAAAAGGTTCGGTCAAGAAGTGGTCTAAGTCCACGAACCTCTTGTCGACCCCTGTTCACGACAATGGTTTCTGGATGGATATATTCCTTACAGTCATTCCTTGTTAACAATATTAGCTTGTTCCCAAGATAAAGCAGCTTTCACTTAGTTAATACGCGGCAGAAATCAAACCTGAATTTGATCGGACTTCCTTAACTCTTGTGCAGACAGGTGTTCAGTATGCTGCTGCATCCATTTTCTGTAAGCTACTGCTCGAATTCAAAATTCTTATCAGTAATCCACGCGCTTTCAAATCAAAACTGAAGAGTTTCCTCATGGGTCACTCCACCTAGTGTGTCGAGGAGTTCCTTGAAAAATTAGCTGATTCTTGTTGTATTGCTGATTGCGTTTACTTGAACTTAAGGATTCACTTTTTTCGGGTTCATAACCATTTTTTTTATCTGTTATTACTTTTATGTTGTAATTTCATGTACTGACATGTTCCATGACCTTGGAGATTTACTCCTCAATTTGGTCCTACGGAACTTGACGTGTAAATAAACAAAGTGTATAAATAAATATGTCTACGACGAAGTACATTCTGGGTACTGAACCATATTTGTTTTGTTGAATCTCGTCAAAATATTACTGTAGAGGGTTCTAAAATAACCAAAATTTCTCTAATTACTCTCCGGGGTCTTCTTACAGTTCTCATACGTCTCGTAATATGGGAACCGTCACCGTTATGGACCTTTTTTCCGGACATGATCAAATTATAGCCCGATTTCACAAAGTAATGTCACGAGCTTGTCTCAAGTTCTGAAGTACCGCAATCTGTTACCGCAACATGTAAATGCATCGTAAGTTAGTTCTATTTATGTCAACAAGTTTATGTTAACAAGGTCATATCACAGATGGCGTGCCAGTTTAACTGCAAGCTGACTTGCATGGAGTTTTATAAATACGTAAAAGGGAAAAAAGACTTGCTGAAAAAGATGAAATCTTCCGAAAAATATGATATACCAATTAGTCCTGCCGCAACAAGTTCCACGTAATTGTGTTCTAAATAAAAATTATATTAAGTAATTTTTTTTACTTCATCGCTGCACACCGCAATGCTTTTGTAGGATGTGGCAAGCAATTTTTCATTACCCATTGTCTTATTACTTAAATGTAGATATCTAAGGGAAGTGTACATAATTGCACGCTAAAGCCATCTGCTAATCCGTTATTTCGTAACTGTATTGCAGAAAATGACCGTATTAAAGAAACCCGTTCTGTGACATACGAAGATGCTGACAACAACACCGATTTGGATTTCTCATTGGATGACTCATTAAACGATTTTAATTATCAGCCGGCAACAAAGAGTTATAGTACAACTCGGCCTTGTTAATAATACAATGTAATCGATCTCGCAATACTGTACAACAGCATACAAGGGACTGATGTGGACAGCAAAGCGTCTGTAATCAGGAGTTTTCCAAAAAAGATAGCAATACTTAAGTACCTTTTCGCTTCGAATAATATTTCTAACTGTAAATTATAGTATTAACTTCTCTTTATAAATCGTTAAACATTGCACGTCTGCTAAGCACTGAGAGCCAAACCACTGCTGCTGGCAATCAAAATGATATCTTGGATGTAGGGAATAATCTCAACGAAATTTTATATCAGGATGTTTCAAAAAATTTCGATAATCGCAGAAAGCTGTTAGTAAATAAAAACTTGACGAAGAGCATGACACATAGGTAAAACGCAGGCATATTGTCCAAATTGAGATATGGAAGAAAAATGACAAAAGCCAATAGGCAAAACAATTACTTTCTTCCCAAAGCTAACCATTCTGAATTTGAACTATGCTTTCATGTACCTAAGAACGACGTGTATGATAAATGCTAAAGGTTCTTTCATATCAATGTCAGAGAAATTCACTTTCAGAACAGGGTGCTCACATTGATCAGATGTCTTTAGCTAGGGCTAGAAAAAACAACTTAAAGTTCGAAGCTCCACAAGGAAAAAATCATTTTAGGCGGATTTGGTCTGGAGACTGGCTGTTACCATCCAAGGACAAAAGATAAAGTATTGTTTTATCGAAGAAGGCTTTCTGTCTACAAACTAACTAAATAAATACACTTCAAGAGAAGTTGCACCAAATATATATGTGGAGTGGAAGCACCAGATGGTAAAGACTGGAATTTTTTTTCCGTTAAATATTATGGAGGACAAAATAGAAATGCAAACGTGTCTGCTATGCTCCTGTACACTGTTGAGCATCTTGACATTTTTGTAAAGAACCGTATGTTCTTTGAGCCAGGTCACTCGCAAATGGGGTACCATTCAGTTCAGGCCTCGATAGGAAAAAAAATCAAAACTACTGCTTGATGTGTCTGATCCATCACGAAGGTTCACTACTGTCAGAATGACAAATAAGAAGTTCAGCAGAAGGATGTACTGGGTATCCCAGAACTGAGACGCTACAAAACAATGAGCAGAAAAGTTGCCATTGGTGAAAATAATGTCAAATGGCTCAATATATTCTGATTTCAGTATCGAGAAGAAAACTTAGAACCCATTTATTTTAAATATAGCAAAAATACTTCTGAATAAGTTAAAAGGATGGAAATCTCCAGCAGGCATAAAATGAGGTTGCAAGAATCTTTCAAACTTCAGCCTTTATATTCTTCAGCAGAAAGAAAAGCTTAAGGGTCTTCTAGATCCATGCAACGTGGAGTCATACCAGAGCAGTATCATCACGTCTACAAATCGTTAATGGCAGATTTAACAGCTGGAGAAGAAATAGAAATTAATGTTGATGATAACGATGACTGAAGTGTAGTCAGCTCTCAATAAGTCTTTCCTACTTTTTCACTGATATCTTTACAAATAAATACAATAGTTATGTTGCATTTCCCATAAATTTTGTCACGTCTTCATGGTTTTAAAGTCAAATTATGAACTATGGAATTTATTAAGCATTGTAAAACGCTTATGATCTAAAACAAATTGTTAGGAAGTTTTAACAGACTTGAGCAAAATATATTTTGCTTACAAGTGCATTCAATGTTACTGTCATTTCTACTACATCATATAGAACTATCCAGAGCACCAAGAGGCTTAAAATCAAAACAATGCATGTTCAACAGTGCCTACCATTTTATTATGTAGTACTTCAGTAGTACTTCATACTAAAACTGAAAAACTGTTTAATGAGTAGAGATACGCTCTAACAACTATAAGGAATCACGATTATCAGCTTCGTGAGCTATAGTCGTTTAAATGATAGTGTTTATACTGTTGCAAAACTTCTGCTTTTATTTCAAAACACTCATTTTGTAAATGCGTCGTTATGACTCTAAACCCACGAATTACAAGTATTGTTTAGCTATCTATTGGTCACCCAGGTAATGAATCTGACCATGTTTCTAATCGTTTTCTTAATCTAATGATCTTTCTCAGTAAGGTGGTAGTCCATTTTCAATAGTTTCACACCGCAAGCCGTAAGCGAAAACATACAATTATATCACGATATAAAGTTTACATTTAGCAGCGTGCTTTCCACGGAGGCTACGTGTGACTTTTTTACATATTTAATCTTGCCTTTACATGTTGTAGTCCTACTGCAACTGGTATTCAGAGAGGATGAAGAAATATTGTACAGACATCAAAAAAGGTTTTGCATCACCCCGGTTCCGAGAGTTCCGGAAACTGTACAGAAAATACGAATAATAAACATAAACATCATTTCCGCCCTTTTTGTTGCTCATGAAAACCACACATTGCATGTTGTACTACCATACAGCGAGACCGTCAGAGGTGATGGTCCAGATTTCTGTATACACGGATACCTCTAATACCCAGTAGCACGTCCTCTTGAATTGATGCATGCCAGTATTCATCGTGGCATACTATCCACAAGTTCATCACGGCACTGTTGGTCCATATTGTCCCACTCCTCAACGGCGATTCGGCATGATGCCTCAGAGTGGTTGGTGGGTCACGTCATACATAAACAGTCCTTTTCAATCTATCCCAGGCATTGTCTATAGGGTTCGTGTCTGGAGAACATGCTGGCCACTGTAGTCGGGCGATATCATTATCCTGGAGGAAGTCATTCACAAGATATGCACGATGGGGGCGCGAATTGTTGTCCATGAAGACGAATGCCCCGCCAATATGTTGTCGATATGGTTGCACTATCGGTCGGAGGATGGTATTAACTTATCTTACAGCCGTTACGGCGCCTTCCATGAGCACCAGCGATGTACATCGGCTCCACATAATGCCACCCCAAAACAGGAGGGACCCACCTCCTTGGTGCACTCACTGGACAGTGTCTAAGGCGTTCAGCCTGAACGGGTTGCCTTCAAACACGTCTCCGACGAGTGTCTGGTTGGCACTTCCCTTGTTGAGAGCCCTTTCTGGCACAAAGTAACAATGCGGATGCGATCGCACCACGGTATTGACCGCCTAGGCATGGTTGAACTACAGACAACACGAGCCGTGTACCTGCTTCCTGGTGGAATGACGAACTGATCGGCTGTCGGACCATCTGCGTCTAAGAGGCGCTGCTCATGCGTGGTTGTTTACATCTTTGGGCGGGTTTAGTGACATCTCTGAACAGTCAAAGGGACTTTGTCTGTGATCCAATATCCACAATCAACGTCTATGTTAAGGAGTTCTGTGAACCGGGGTGACGCAGAACTTTTTTTTTTGATGTGTGTAATAGAAATAAGATTCAACAAAATTTGCGATACAATTTCATGTCATGTGAAATGAAAGCGGAACAATATTTCCATCATACGCCTCCTCCACTACAAGAAGACTGGGGCAGAGGTCGATCATTTGGGACAAACGCTTTGATGGTGCTTACGAGCTTATACTACGTAAGTTAAAATGACTGAGTTAATGGACGTGTACGGGAGTCAGTGACAGACGCCTTAATTGTAAATTGAATGAGACGATTCTCAAGGCATCTTCTGTGAATTTTAGGAAGCGTGACAGTATACTTTAAGCGCAGAATAGTCGTTATTGCCACAAAAATGTCGTACATACTTACAAAGAAGGTACACATTATCAAGGAACGTGAACGTAAAATTAGACAACCTAATGATTACAAGAAATTTAGTGACGAGATATATAGGTATATCCGAGACGATCGAATAAACTAATCACTTGATCGAATAAACTTAATATTTCATGTAAAGGGAGCTGGTAGAAGAAAAAACATTACATATACAAAATTTATACTTCCCTAATGTATTCTGTTCCTATGATCGTTTTCCCAATGGCACAAAGGGGCGCATTTCGGGAGTTGTCAAACACTTTTTCTGCTACACCAATAGATGCGTTACTTGTCGTTTTGGGGATATATCTAAACCTGGACGTCATGAAGCAGGGCATGTCGACTAGCCAAATGAGACAAAAAAACTTGCTTACGAGAACACTTAAGCCGTAGCGCGGCCAGATTTATTTCTTTGCCAACTATATAACAGTTTAGCAATATTTAAGCTTTTGGCAGTATGTACGTTACGGAGAATATGATGGGTCTGTGCTATGTGGAAAGATGCACTGACTACCATCGTTTGGAAATGAGGACACATGACCCCAAAAAAGGAACGGACCTCGTGCATCTTTGACGATAGCTGCATCCGCAGTTTCCTAGATCTGGATGCCAAAAGCATCTCACGAGCGAGTCAACAAAACGGGAGTTTGTTGTCAGTAACAATTTTGTGCAAGGAAAGTTGAGTTTAATTTCAAACACTTAGCTGACTCATACAATTATAGTAGGTGTTTACTTAAATTTACCCTAGATATATTAGAGAAAATGCATGTTTAAATTCAAGAGTGTGCTAAACGCATTCTCTGAAAATTAATTCGAGCAGTTAGTTCACGAGCCCATGCGAACAGTAAACGGTTGCGAAAACATACTTGACCTCTTAGTAACAAATAATCCCGAGCTAATAGCGAGCATTAAAACGGATTCAGGGATTAGTGAACATAGGGTTTTTGTGGCGAGATTGAATATTGTAACCCCCAAATCTTCTAAAAATAAACGAAAAATATACTTATTCAATAAAGCAGATAAAAATGGACTTGACGGCTTTCTGAGAGAGAATCTGCACTCCTTCCAAATTGACATTGTAAGTTTAGACCATATGTGGTTTGAAATCAAATAAACAGCATCGACAGCAACTGGGAGGTTTATACTAAATAAATTAACAAACGACGGAGCTGATCCCCCTTGGTACACAAAACGACAATAGCATGTCAAATATAAACGAACGCAAAATCTCCAAGATTGGCGATCTTTTGTAGATGCTCGAAATTTAGCGCGGACTTTACGAATGTTTGTAATAGTTTCCACAACTAAACTTTGTCTCGAAACATGATAGAAAATACAAAGAAATGTAAAGTATGCTAGCAGCTAGACACAATCAATCCCTTTTCTGCGCGACAGCAATGGAAATACTACTGACGACAGTGCTGCCAAAGCAGAGTTACCAAACACAGCCTTCCGAAATTCCCACCCAAGAAGACGAAGTAGATATTCCAGAATTTCAGTCAAGAGCAGTCGCCAACATGAGTAACTTAGAACTAGATATCCTCTGAATACTGAAGCGATTTATATCAATTAATAAAAGCAAGTCTTCCGGTCAGACTGAATACCAATTAGGTTCCTTTCAGAGTATGCTGATGCAATACCTCCATACCTAACAATCATATACGACAGCTCGCTCGACGAAAGATACGTACCCAAAGACTGGAAAGTTGCACAGGTCACACTAACATCCAAAAAAGGTAGTACGAATAATCCACTAAATTACGGGCCATATCATTAACGTCGACGTGCAGCATGATGTTGGACATATACTGTGTTCGAACTTATGAATTACCTCGAAGAAAACGGTCTATTGACACATCGTCAACAAGGATTTAGAAAACAACGTCCTGTGAAACACAACTGGATCTTTACTCACATGAACTGTTGAGTGCTACTGACTAGGGATTTCAAACTGATTCTGTATATACAGAATTCCAGAAGGCTTCGGACACTGTACCAAACAAGCGGCTTGTAGTGAAATATCGTCTCAGCTACGCGACTGGATTCGTGGTATCCTGTCAGAGGGGTCACAGTTCGTAGTAACAGACGGAAAGTCATCGAGAAAAACAAAAGTGATTTCTTGCGTTCCCAAAGGTAGTCCTATAGGTCCTTTGCTGTTCCGCATCTATATATACGATTTAGGAGACAAACTGAGCAGCCGTCTTCTGTTTGCAGATAATGCTGTCGCTTATCGTCTAGTGAAGTCATCAGAAGATCAAAACAAATTACAAAACGATTTAGAAATTATATCTGTATGGTGCGAAAACTGGCGACTAGCCTTAAATACTGGATAGTGTGAGTGCTAAAAGGAATTTGTTGAAATTTGGTTACACGATTAATCAGCCAAAGCCGGCCGCTGGTGGCCGAGCGCTTCTGGCGCTACAGTCTGGAACCGCGCGACCGCTACGGTCGCAGGTTCGAATCCTGCCTCGGGCATGGATGTGTGTGTTGTCCTTAGGTTAGTTAGGTTTAAGTAGTTCTAAGTTCTAGGAGACTTATGACCTCAGCAGTTGAGTCCCATAGTGCTCAGAGCCATTTGAACCATTTTTGAATCAGCCAAATCTAAAGACTGTAATTTCAAGTAAATATTAGGAATTACAATTACGAACAACTTAAATTGGAAAGGACACACGGAAAATGTTGCGGCGAATGAAAACCAAAGACTGCGTTTTATTGGTAGAACACTTCGAAAATGTAACAATCTACTAAAGACACTGCCTACACTTGCCTGTCCGTCGTCATTTGCAGTACTGCTAAGCGGGCTGGTAGCTTTACAAGATAGGATTAACGGAGTACATCGAGAAATTTCAAAGAGCAGCACGTTTTGCTTTATCGCGAAACAAGGGATATAGTGTAACTGTCATGATACAGGATTCGGGGTGGACATCATTAAAACAAAGGCGTCTTTCGTTGCGGCGGAATCTTCTCACGAAATTTCAATCACCAACTTTCCCGTCCGAAAGCAAAAATATTTTGTTGACACCGACCTACATAGGGAGAAAATATCGTCATAATAAAATAAGGGAAATCACAGCTCGCACGGAAAGGAAAGGTATAGGTGTTTTTTTTTTTTTTTTTTTTCCGCGCGCTGTTCGGGATTGGAATAACAGAATTATTGTGAAGGTGGTTCGATGAACCCTCTGCCAGGCACTTAGGTGTGATTTGAAGAGTATCCATGTAGACGTAGATCCATTGCGATAATACGAGTGTTTTCGACTATGTTGTCCATTGACCGAGCAGTGAAGCACGGGTACTGACGGGCGTGGCGACAAAAATGACAACCGAGTTTTTAAATTTTAGTTATCCGAGGCAGTAGTCGCCGTAATGAGTGATACACTGTGAGAAGATTCGTGATGCAATTGGTACCAGTAGTAATGTTAGCAGTATTTTTTTGGCAGTAAGAATATTTGAACACGTATTTTATGTATAGTGCTAGTTGGAGTACGTTTTGGATGTTATTTGACTTACTTATGGCCTAAGTTCACCTAAAAACCCACTACCTATACAGTTTAGGTGGAAATAATGTCATCCGTGAAATAGTAGCCTAGTTTGAACAATTAAGGTACGCTGTAACTGTTGAAGAACCGATTTCTTTGTAAGATAACCACATCCGTTCACCTTGGCTTCTGTATTCGCATGCTCCGACCTATGACGCTGTCCGTCAGGTTGACTTTCCTTATTTGCGAATAAAGAGAACGTTGGAACAGTACAACGGCTAGCGGAGAAAGACCTCTCGTACAACCGAACGAGGGCCAGTTTACAGCGGACAAATGTTGGGTCTCCGTGGGTCTTCATTTCTTGATAGATAAGTATATTTTGTGTCGTGGAGCAAAGTAGTAGGCCAAGGCGGTAGTGCACCGCGTGATGTAAATAACGTTCTAGAGAGTCTTCTCGAATGCGAGTCAAGAGGCTTTATAACAGTGCAACTTCCTTAGAGTGGCAATACAAAAACAGGTAGATTATTGCAACTTGAGTGCAATTAGAAAAACAACCGCCTCCGAAAGCGAAAATTTCGCCAAGAAACCTAAGGCAATATGTGTATCTGGTGTAACAAAGATTTAAGGTAGGAGAAGAACTGAAAACAATTAATTCCGACAAACTAAACTTGATTTTTAGCTCAAAGCACAAACAACATAAATTACGATGAGGTTTAATACGTACCCAGGTAATAACGTGGGGAATAATGCACTATTCGAACAAAATTTCGAACACACTCATTGTTACACATTTGCTACCGAAGTAAATGTCAAGTAAACTGACGAAGGAAAGTTGACGGCAATCTGTGCATTCGTGTAACCAAGAAACCTTATCAAGGATTGGTCCAATAAAAGTCAATGAGCTAATAGTAGCCTTCCAATCCATCTGTTATATATGTTTAGTGGTAAAACGAAAATTATCAGAAACCGGAAACAAATGTGTATTCATGCATGAAGATCGCACTGCCGTGCCATATTTCGACAGCCATTGAAACTCTTAAAATGGTTGTTCTTGAAACAAGTAATCCGCGTACTGAAAAACAAGACAACTAATGAAGGCAGTAACAAACCCTGACGGGAAGCCAAATATCATTAGAAACGCTGAGGAACTAACTCCTTTGTTAGTTAATATTTACCGATGTCTCACACAGTGAATTGTTTCGCGTGAGTGGGTTAGAGCGCTGGGCACTCATGGGCCAGGATAACGGGGCGCATTCTAATATGACGACCTATCTTGAAAGTAAGAAATCAGTGCAGCCACTCGTGAAAAATACTGCTTACTTCATTCAACGCCTGCTGATAACCAGAGTAACTTCACAATTACGTATTTCACTGGCCCACAATTTTTGGCTACGAGAATTAAGTAGACTGCCTTGTACTGGACGACTGAGAACGTTAAAAAACAGATAGGAATGTTCGATGTGCTCCGAGGAAGCTTAATAGGATCACTAAGGCTCTTGTAACACACACGGTCTATCTGACAGGGCGAGTAACATCATTACATTGTCTGCTTATGTTAGAAAACGACGTAGACAGTATTTTCACTATACTTTTTGGGCGATTCCTTTAAGAGCGGATAAACGGAAGATATATTCACATTGAAGAGAAATAACGCAATAGTTTCTTATTAAATTATCAAGGTAAATTTTTGAAAACTACTTCCCGTACATTGCTTGAATATCACGACGTAACATTTAGAAGCAAAATGAAATAGGATTAAAACGCAAAATTGGTGGTACGGAAGGCGATTGGAAAACAAAATTTGTTGAACGGGTTGTGGGAAAGTGCAGTGCATTTGAAACAAAATCGGATACTAGATGCAAGTATGATCAATTCTAGGAGTATTCCTCCAGCGTTTGAAATCAAATAGGCATTACACCAAACATCGAATGCATTAACAGACGCTCAACTAAGATCGTAAGAGATCAGCACATGTCATAGAAGCTCTTGGAGATCTCTAAAAACTATTAAGTGGCGTTCTCGCGAAATCCTATTGCGTAAGTTTAGAGAATCTATGTTTGAGGAAAACTGTCCCCACCATACTGTTCCGGTTGGTCTTTTTTGGAAATTAAAAATAAGGATTATTTGCTGTATGGTAGAAAGCGGTAAATCTGTCTGTAGGTACGCAAACGTATTGAGGACACTGATCAGTTCTAAAAGGTTCACACCCCATAAAAACAACTTCAGTGAAGGAATGATATACACAGAACTTGAGCTTTAGAATGAAGGTACCAATTTTCGTCTTTTCGATGGGCCGTACATTGTGAATTAGTTCGGTTTCAGCAGAATAAACAAAGCCACCCTGTAACGTATTTTTTTTATTTGCACTTTCAAATTTTTTAACGCGATGAAATGCCATCAACGTCGTGAGTGGGGGAAACGAGAGGCAACGACTGATTTAATGCACCGTTACAACTGATGGTGATTGGAAGCTGTAGATTTAACTGGAGCATTGTGAAGTAGTATAACGTACTGTTATTCAGACTACGTATAAATACCCTTGGCCTTTAGATGGGGCCCCGAGCGTCTGGAAGGGAATTCTAAGACAGATATTGACTTAATTCTATAGAAAATAGTTAGTTAAAGTAGGGTTTTCGTTCACACACACACACACACACACACACACACACACACACCGGTCAAAGGCTATATAAAGTGTTGTTTAGAGCCTAAGTACAATGAGAGACGTAACTCAGCCAATTCGAACAACAGGTCACAAATATATGAAAAACACTTCAATTCCACATAAGAAATTGACTGTAACATGAAAACAGAACAAAGTAGCGCTGGACTCGGAGCTCAGTTCTCAGTAAGGAGCAGCTTACTTCGTATCCCTCGGAACCCGCGCGCAGGCTGGCGGGCAGCGATGTGAGCGACGCAGACCTTGTGCCTAGCGCGGCAGACGCAGCTGCGGATGCCGCCGCGGTTCTCGCATTGCGGAGCGCCCTGTTGAAGCTGCTGCTACGGCTGGGTTTGGTTCGTTGCGTCTGGTATGTAGATGCACTTCCGCTACCGGGCGACGACGACAGTGATAGCGACGAAGATGACAGTGGCGTCCTCACGGTCAGACCGCCATAGCCGGAAGACGTTCCGCCGTAAGTTGAATACGACGATGAAGGCGAAGAGGACTGTGCCAGTGGAATCGTCAGGCTGTACGAGTATGAACCTGGTGTGCCACTACTGTAACTACCGCTCAGATAGGATGAGCTGTTGGGCGAGGAGCTTAGGTATGGCAGCGACAAAGTAGAACTAGAGGGCGACCCCCCGAGGTAGCTGGTGCCTTTTGGTGAGCTGCTGAGGTACGAGGTGAAACTAGACGGTGGTGAGGAGCTCGAACCAATACCCAAGTTTTTGGCATAGTGTGATATGGCGGAAAGTGGTCCAGACGATGAGGACCCGAACAGCCCGAGACTTCTCGGTCTGCTATTGCCTGCTGCAGACCTCGAGGGTTCGTTCCGGCGGTGGTAAGAAGACGACGACATGGCGGCCTGAACCACTGTCCACTGGCCCTTTTTGACAGATCCCGGCCGTTGTCACGGAGGCACTGCGGGCCGGCTCCTACGCGCAGCCCAACACGCACGCGCTGCGTGACACAAATAGCCCCCACCTGCTCGTCTGCCAAGCTCGCCTTCAGAGCTGGGGAAACGGGGGCGCTTGGCGTGCGACGCTGCGCTGCACACCATAGGCAAAATTCAAACACTCGATAAAATTATCTTTTCGCTGTCATCTCTAGCGGGACTTAAATTTACAGCACATGCAGACTATTGCGTAAAGAAGTTGCAGTGGCCGAAATCGTGCTACTAATTACACACATGCTTACGAACTGAGATGCACAGACCTTCCGGTTGAAATTAATGCACTCAACGGGAGATAAAGCATGCCTGCAGACATAAAATAAACGATAAGAGAGAGGTACGAATGCGCAGTGCGTTACTCTTCCAAGAAAAGTTCTCACATAATGCAGCTGCAATGACATTTTACTTTAACTTTTGTGTCACACCATAAAGAAAACGTTTTACCTAACAGCAATAGAATCCCGCCGTTCAGTGAAATGAGAAACATCACAGTTGTCCCAAAAGTTTCTGGACTAGATCAATGAACAGTGAGCTACAAAATGTTTCAAGTGTTCGACACTTAAGTACGACGCACAGAAAATTCATACAACCATATGAAACTGACAGAAAATTCTTCCACTGAGATGCTGTTCAACTTGCACGTCACATTGGTTTGATGTTGGATAGGTTGTCAAAGCGTTGACCATTCAAGTGAATTTATGCACTTTGTCGTTTAGTGGCTGGTTCGCAATGGTATCCCCAACTCTCGTCAACCGTCAATATTTTTCCAGAAAAAAAATTGACTGTTTTGAATCTGAATCAAATCGCTGCAGGTGTCCACGCTTCGTTTATGTTCGATAGTCAAGGTGTGCGGGAGAAACTTTGCACACACTCTTCTCTTTTTCAAAATATATGGACGAATGACATTAACACAACTTCTCTTCCACACAACCAGCCAAGATGCTGTTTCAGAAAGCTAATACGCACTGCAAGGCCGTAAGTAAATGAGATGGATACCGCACAATTTTCACTATTAGATAAATGGAAAAATTAAAAATCCGCCAAATACCTCAACTTGTAGTTTCGCAATTAAGAGGCAAAGTCCGCTGCTTACGACCTGAAGTTCCTCGTGGTAACCGGCAGCTGCAATATTCGAAACAATTACCTGCTGAACATCCACTAAGACCCCAAGAACAAAGTTGTAATGTACGTTCAATTCCTTCTGAAATTACATGTGATTAATGTCGAGGAAATGGGCGGTGGTGAAGTCGAGATAAGGGGCGGAGGGGTAAGCGAATGGTGGTTACAGTAGTTATCGGTCTCAGTCACCCTTACTTTATTTAAGGCAAAATAAGTAGCTAGCGATTCCACTGATACAAAATCGAAACCAACATGCAATACTTCGTGAAGGATGAGGAGTGAAACGGGGGAGGACAGACACCGGAAGCGTTTCGCTAATTGAAAGACGTAGGCAGCCTTGCAAAGCAAAATATCACGCATGTCAGTAGCTATATGATGTACCTTTCCCAATCAGAAAGGCTGTTAACAGATTTTAAATCGTGTTACATGTGAATACTAATATTTGTATCATAATTCATTGGAAAGCATGCGCAATTTCTGACGACAATTTTGGATATTGTACTTTCTGTTTTCTTGCAAAGTTACGCTCAAATGGCATCTCCAGCTTTCGGTGATCTGTCGTCATCGTCCGGTCCTAACTGTTGATGTTTTATGTTTATGAGTAGGCACCATTTTTCGAAATACTTGTGTAGCAGTCATAGAAGAAAATGTATATTTGGCATGTGTTTGATGTTAATACCTGCAGTTCACGCAACTGCCATAAACCTGCTGCTTTAATCAAAGGAAAAAAGAGCGGTATCATTTATCTTTTTTAGCACAAGTGCTTCACAAAACGAACTCAATGTTCCTTTATTTCTAAAAGCCTTGTTGATTGATTATAGCAAAAATTTATCGACTGTTAACTTTAAGGTAAGGGAAGCAAGTAACCCAAAATTAGAACCACTTAAAGCAGTCTCCTGCAAAACACAGTCCACGATACCACCTAATAACGAATTACTTTTTTAGAAAATTCTGTGGTATAACAGATAAAGTTGCACTGCTTGTTGTGGGACGTGCACATAATGCAAAGTCTGAAATACAGATGATACCTATATTAACATTTACACACACAAAAGGTCATAACAGATCATTTGGTATAAAGACAGGGCGGGTACTGAATAAAATGTACGCGATTTTTTGCGTAATCTGGATATACAGATTGTGATACAGCTGTTATATCGTTTTCTAAGCTACGCGTTTGAGTTAAAAATCCAAATTTTGGCCAAACAGCTTGCGCATATAACTTGCTGATTATACGCACGCCAAAGAACAACGAGGTCCCATAAAAACACAAGCTATCACCTTATGTACACTAAGAACAAGTAGGTCACTATATAGTGACGAAAGAAGAAAACGATTTTTAAGATATGTAAAATTGTCAAATTTGTCTGAAACATTCAATCTCTTGGAGATTCATTTCGAGTAACAATCTCTCAATTCTAGCATGAGCGGGCATTGCCTGCAGGCGGAGGGGGGCGACTCTAAGTTTTTGGAAACAGCCACAAGTAGCATTTCGTAATTTTTACTTGCCAATCTCTTCAAATGAACAAGGGCATCATCAGAACACACAGTTTGAAGTTGGCTTGCAGCATTAAAGATTGTGCTTAAAGTTAGCTGACAGCTCTAAAGGGTAAAATGCGTGTACTACACTACTTAAACTTACGTTATATATACGCTCATGTAATCCCGCCAATAAAAACTCTGTACACGTTGTATCCTACCAACTTGGTGACGTACGCTCAAAAACTAAGAATACGCTGTATCTTCATCAGGCCAAAGGAAAACTGATCAACGAAGAAGGAAATACAAAAATGAATACAGCAATATAAATAACTTAACAATAGAATCAATAGTAAGCACCACAACAAAGGACACCTAGTATTTGTGTCAAAGGTTGTCAGCGCTTTGGCAGCCTTTCGATCAAGCAGGCAGAAGGGATGGTTGACATTCCTTAGGAAGTTTTACAATTCTTCATTGAGGGTAATTCAAATTTACGTGTAGGATATACGAAACTGGAGGCATACCATCACATTTTCCGCAGATCTTCCTCCACACAACCAGGTGACCGCTCATACACTAGTTGCTGACCAACAAGACAAACGGATCGATGGAAAAGATGATTGAAGCATTCTAAGAAGACTTTCAGTTCAGTTGTAGTTGTAGGAAAGGTAAACGCACCGCGGAGGAACTTCTGATGCTACACTTACTAATGTAAGATGGACTTTAAAAAGTAAGCGAAATTGGTAATCTAGAAAAACCACTCCTGAATATAAATTGGTGCAAGAAGTTTGAAATCCTCAGAAAAATTGGTGCAAGCTATGGTGCAAGAGAGGTAATGTGCAATATGTAGGCACACAACAACCGAAAGAGACGGCTATGATAGAAAACTACATAAGACAGAGATGTTGTCCATCTCCTTTACTGTTCGAACTGTATATCCAACTCTTCTACTAAGCACAGAATACTGTGACTCACATAATTATTTGGACAGACACGACCATTTTCCTTCGTACTTGTGATTTCAGTAACAATTAAGCACTGGTATAAAGTAAATACAAGATCCAGTAAGAAATATAAAAACAAAATATTCATCATACTTCTAAAGAGCACTGCAACTACAATCAAAAACAAATACAATGTTTCTACATATGGCCCAAAAGTTCAGTATCTGGTAGGCATTCCTTTCGTCTTAATTACTTCTCTGAGACGACTTTAAATGCTCTCCACTAATTTCCAAGTGTACTCTGGAGATATTTTCTGCCAATCTCCTTGCAGTCTGTTTTTCAACTTTTCTCTAGCTGTGATTGGCGTTTTCAAGTCTTGTGATTGGGGGAGCGGATCAAGCACCTTTCGACAGTTAAACAATGACCATATCTTCACATTCCAGGCTGCATGTCTCGGGTCGTTATCTGATAAAACGTTTCCCCAATCCCCATGTTTTCGGCACTGGTTGCAAATTGGCTCTGAGCACCATGGGACTTACTTCTGAGGTCATCAGTCCCCTAGAACTGAGAACTACTTACACCTAACTAACCTAAGGACATCACACACACCCATGCCCGAGGCAGAATTCGAACCTGTGCCGTAGCGTCGCGAGGTTCCAGACTGAAGCGCCTAGAACCGCTCGGCCACTCCGGCCGGCGGTTTGCAAATTGTCCCTCAGTATTCTGAGGCACTGAAATTTGTGCATTTTACCCTCAATAAA
The DNA here is from genome assembly GCF_023898315.1 of Schistocerca nitens. Taxonomy (NCBI): domain Eukaryota; kingdom Metazoa; phylum Arthropoda; class Insecta; order Orthoptera; family Acrididae; genus Schistocerca; species Schistocerca nitens. The sequence continues at coordinate 371,634,565 of NC_064618.1, forward strand.
AACGAAATACTCTAACTCCATTTGCAGACATGCACCCCCACACCATTACCGCTATACTTCGCAGTTGCTTTGAGATTTCTCTCTTGAGGCTCAGTAGTAGGTCGCCGCCAAACCGATATCCTATCAGATTGAAATGTGTTATATTTATTCTCGTATACATTACAAATATAACGTCATTCCAACACATACTGTCGTCTCTAACATGCTTTTTAGCGAACAGCATTCTCTTTCATTCACTTATTTTACTTATGAAGGGCTACCATCTTGCAATACGGCCATGAAACTTACCTCTTCTGAACACTCGCCGTATTGTTTCGGGATGCACTTCCTTTCCGATGTCTTTGCCAATCTCAGTCGTGAGTTTTGGAGTACTTGGGGCTCTTTTCTGTTTTCTGATGATAGAACACTCTTCTCGCACAGAAAACGTGTTCCTTGGACGTCCCGCACCGTTTCTCCTCTTCTTTCTAGACGTCAACATTTTAACGTGGTACTGACTTTGTCGAACAGGGATATTAACACCTAGTTTGCGTGTACACTACTGTCTTTGAACTGTAGGGCCAATGTGAGGCAAAGGCTACTTATTAATGAGTGTCTGAACGTGCTTCGCCAAAGAAATATGCTGGTAACAAACTAAACCTTAGCTTGAGAAAGAAATTTCTAAGAAAGTAAAGCTGGTGCTAGTGTATGGAAATAACTCAAGATTTGTGGAAAACCTGGCAAAGAAGAACATTTGAGCCTTTGAGATATGGCGATACAACAGAACGTTAAAAATTAAGTGGACTGATAACGAATGAGGTGGTAATCCTCGAGAAATGGAAATGTGAAAAACACGAATTACAAGATGGAGCAGTATTACAGCATATGGATTAAGATATAACGGAAAAACTTCAGTGGTATCAGAGAGGGCGATAATTTTATTTACCAAGAGACAGACAGAGGAACAGAAACCGTAGAACGACGCATCAAAGTCGTTTCTGACTGACTGGCCAGCGGACTGGTAGCAAAGATTTCCTTTAAACTACCTGCCTTCACTGACAAAACTGGCTTGTCATTTATTTTTATCTGTGAGTATGTGATGGGTGGGATGGGCTACCAGCGTCACCCCCGGGTTAAGTTACGCTAATCCCATGTAACACCGCCTGTAATCTTGATAATGGCCTCAATCTGCCGACGAGAAAGGATTCTCCAAGTTTCATCAGATACGCTACACCCAGCTGAAACGACCCATTGGATATTAGATACGGTAAGCTGAAATTGTGGGGATGTCGATTGCTATGTTGCACCCTCTGATCAAGACAGTCCTAGACATTCTATATCCCATGAAGATATGAATTTAGTGAGAAAGTCAAAGTGTGATAGGATGCCTGATTGTTCATCAAATCAAAACATATGTGTGCAAGTCAGTGAACATGGCTAACGGCAAAATGTGTGATCATTGAGAACGTTGAAATAAATATATTGGCTCATGTTCACGGTAACCTGATGTGTGGTCCAAGTCATGGAACGAAAAGCACTTCCAAAACAGCACAGAAACACTTGTCTTGAACTACATCCTGCTCACGCATCGGGCTGAGCGCCGATGCACTTGATGCCTTGCAATGTTAGAAAAAGAGAAGAAGATGGCGACACACTACAAGCCTGCAGTCTATGTTGCTTCATCCACTGGAGATCTGCTGCTTTGTGTGTCGCTTTGAGCAATGGCCATTTACGAGGTACCCCGACGCCAAATGTCTATTGCATGCAGTTCCTTTCAGACAATGATCCATTGGTAAGGATTAAAATGGCTCTGCATTCACTGACAGCAGTAATCCGAGTCGGGTTCGAAACACTGTTATTGACAAGACATGACACCAGTCTCCGAATCTTGTGACAATCACTGTTCTTCTGACATATCACATGGCTCTGGGGGTACATAATTCTTTGTCGACAAGTTCGACATTTATGTATTCCATTTCATTGAACTCTATTGTTTTGGAATAAATAAACAGGACAAAATAAACTGGACAGTGTGCAAATACAGCAGTGTCGTCCTGCCATTCTGGGATGTCACCGGGTCGGTCTACTTTATTACGCTGATTCCTTACAACCGACTGGCACATAGACACTTCATTTTACTGCCACGGCTTGTGTCAGCAGTGCAGGGTCACATGACCACCTGGTACAGTTCTACACCATTTACTCCTGACTAACACTTTATTTGGTGAGCCCACAATGAATGTTCACAACCAATATTTTATTTATGAAGAATGTTTAACGTGTGGGGTGGCTTCCGAAAAAAGTTTGTAACAAAGTACATTTACTCATCTTCGTCAGAAAAAAATTAGCTGATAGTGCTGATTATAGTATACACATATCATACCAATGGAAATATCTACATCTACAGCTATACTCTGCAAACCGCCTTATGTTGTGCGATGGAGTGTACTTTATGCAATACTCATTTTCTGCACTTTCTTGTTGCAGTCCCGAATGGTCCGTGGGAAGAATGGCGACAGTTGGTAAATCTCCCAGTGAGCTCGAATCTGTATTTTTATCTCTGTGGTTTCTTCACGAGGTATAATACGTAGGGGGAAGCAACATATAGGTTCATTCTTTCAAGAATGTACGCTCTCTGAATTTTGTAAATCATGCCGTGATGCACATCTCTCTCTCTCTCTCTCTCTCTCTCTCTCTCTCTCTCTCTCTCTCTCTCTCTGTCGTGTTTGCCACCAACATCACCTAAGTTCACAGATGATGTTAGTGTCATTGGATTTGGACGAGTATCTCCTTGAAGCTTATGTGTTTACTATATGGACCTGTGACGGAACGCACTGCTCTTCTTTGGATCTTCTCTATTTCCTCTATCAGTCCTATCTGGTACGGATAACAAACTGACAAGTAATATTCAATGTGCGGAATCTTTGTCACTTTGCGATAGTGGAAGTAGTACTTATAGTACTCTGGCAAAGAAATTCAAGTGTAAATACTTATTTGAAAACGTCAGTGGCATATTAATTAAGAGGATCCAGGCCATCTTTCAGTGAAAAGGGGCAACTTTCCAGAATGAACATGCTGAATGTGCATAAAGGAGAAGCAATCTTGCAGCGGCCGTAAAGTAATATATTTGAAAGTTTTTAACCAGAAGTACAACTACCGTGGTACAAAACCGACAAAATCTTGAAAGCCCAACTTAAACTATCAGGTCTGCGTTCAGTGAAAAATCCAATGACAAAAAGTGCAGTCTGTTACAGTTTCGACACTAGTCACTAATTTTAAAAGCGACTGAGGAAAAACATGAATTTAACTGCTATACGGTATCGCATAAGATACAGCTGGGTCCTGTATCTTTTGGTAAAAAAATAACATAGCTTGGTGAAATTTAAATATTATACATTTAATAAGGATTTATTACTACTGTTTCGAAACTACATTCCTACATTCTTGTCATATCTTATACATGTTATACAATAAGATAGTGTAGTGCATGAAAATCAGAACGTGAAAAACATTTTTTTTTTTCCAAAGTCCTACACATCATCAGCTAGAGATACTAAGTCACACAATTAAAACTTTACACTTAAACAGAAAAACAGACTACGCTTCAAAGCTGTAAGCTGAAAGAAAAGTTCAAATTCAATATACAAATTTCTCAAGGCATAACTTAAGGAGGTGCTTTTATTGTAATATTTTTAACTGAATGACTACATCATTTATGAAAATAACACAACCAAAGAAACTGATATTGTGGGCTAGTAGCTAACCGAATGCTAGGGAAAGTATAGGCAGCATGCCTTGGAGAGAGGGGGGGACGTGGCAGTCTTTTTCTGGCCCAGGTATCCGCCATCTCCGTAATTTTTGTTGGGGCACACAAATGTCCCATATATTAAAATTTTGCAAATACATTTCATACCATAAATTAATAACACTGATTTATATTTAAGTATGTATAATTGTTTGAAAATTATGGTATCTGTAATTTTGAAAATACTCGTAAAATCACCTTCTTTCCTTAGTTATCGCTTTTTTTTAATTTTTAGGTATCTGTTGGAGTACCTGTATGCTTCCACACAAAACTACAATGGACAACAATCGCCTCCCTTCTTCCCACCCCTTCCACGCCTCCTGTATGACGACGGTACCAAACCATGTTTGAAATTACTTTCAAAAAGCATCACTTAGCTGTGAAGTAAAACTATAGTTCAGTGAGGTTTAAATTTAACCATGTGTTTTGTTTCTTTATTTTAATATCGACAATTCTTATTTATTTTCTGTGCATTCTTGTGTCCAGCTCAGCTGAGTGGTGTCTGTTGAGTGTTGGATGCTTTAAGAAGTGCATGTGCTCTTGTCCAGTTTTGTGAATAATCATTTCAGTATTGTATTCACATTCAGTATTCAGAGAATCTCTCTCTTCCCTACTGTGATACAACATTTCTTCAAATTATGTCTAAATGCAAGTGCATGGTTTTGTCTAAACTCACAAAAAAGTATCCACTGTGAAGTTGCCACAACACATTTTCCATTGCACATGGTGGAAGTTCAGACATTTTACAGTATGAAAAAACTAAGAAACAAAATGGGTTCAACAGCTGCTGCAACATCGTCGAAAAAGAGCACCTCCTTCCCCAGTACAGCATTACATATGTTAATGGAATATTGTAATATTCAAATCTTATACTTTTGTTAATAACTACCGCATTTTTTATGTTGTTAGTAAGTTTTACAAATACCTTCTGCCACAGTCAATGAAGAATTAAAATTGGCGGCGGCACAGACAGAACATTTGCTTACCACACTGCATGTCGCAGGACAGCTACAGTTCCACAGACTGCACATCAAAAATTATAAAGCAACTGTATTTTATCAAGTTTAGTAGTGCAAAGACAAAGACAGAATGTATTCACAAGCTATAACATGGCCGCAAATAAAACATTAACCCAAATGTAGAATAAATTTCCTTTACTTTACGTCTATGGTCACAAATTCTTTGTCGTCAGACTACCGGTTTCAGTCTATAATGGCCCTCTTCAGATCTGTTTTATAAAAAATGTCCTAATGTAATCTGTGACCATAGGAAATTTACAGAAAGTACTGTTAATAATGTTTTGGTTTCAAGGTCTAAGAGCTTCTTACTGAAGACCTTAATGAAGTGAATTTTATAAGCATTTCTGTCAATACCAGCAATCATAAATCAACTAAATTACTTCTTCTCATTGCCAGATATTTCAAATCTGAAAGTGGAGTACGTGTAAAGTTGATAGATTTCTGTTCTGTCGAAAACAAAACATCAGCTGTCTTATCACAGCACGTTCTACAGGCCCATAATTTGGAGTCAAATTGTGTCTCTCAGCTGATAATACAAATAGCAAGTTTGGTGGGGTTAAGAGAGAAGGTACAGAAAATGTTTTCAGCAAATAAGAAATAAGTCTGGAGAAGTTTCTTGTAGGGATTGGTTGCATGGCACATATAATTCACAATAGCGTAAAAACAGCAAAAGGTAAGTTACCAACCAATGTAGAAAACACTGTGTGTAAAATTTATAAGTATTTACACATGTACAGTGTTAGTGCAACGACTGAAGGAATTCTGTAAATTTGTGAATACTGAATTTTAGCAAGTACTGGGTTACAGCAGCACAAGGTGATTAGCATTATCGCCTGCACCTGAAATGATTCTGCAATTGTATCCTGATTTAAAATTATTTTTCCTGTCAGAATCAGTGTGCTCTGCATTCATTTTTCAATAACGAGGAATGGTTTGTGCAGTCAGCTAAATCTCTTTCAAACAAACATTTCAGAAATTGGAAGGCAGAATATTTGTGCTGCAGAAGCATTAGGTTTTTTGAGTCTTCAATAACCCACGTTACTGAAATTGTATGAGTGTGACCGACCAACTCTAAGATAGATTTTGTTCATTTGTAAATATGTTCTACAGTGTAGCATATGTCTACCTTAGTTTCATGGACTCAGAAATTTCCAGATGACATAGATTTCCACAGTAAACTTTGAAATCAAAACCAAAATGGTCAGAGGTGGGGGCCTGTATTTCAACAACAGAAGACATATGTAATGTAATCCTTGACTGTTCTCTCTTTTTTGACGAATTTTGTACGCCTAAACCAATTATAGTAAAAAATTATTCGAATGGGATGCTAACAATGTAGCAGTACAGGTTAGATGGTTGGAAATTTTCGACTTATTCAAGGAAAAAAAACATTGCAATAACAGTACTTTCAAAAGTTATAGAATTTATCCTTTGCCTTCCTGGTTCACATGCACCAATAGAACGTATTTTTTTAAAAAATGAGTAAGCATTGATCATGTCAAAAGGCTAGTATTTTGGAATCTAGGATCGCAAATTCTTTAATGCTACAACATAATTTCATTATCCCATGCACGGAATTGTATGACAGATTGTTAAGTATCAGTATAAGTTTTAGGAAAATATTCTCTCCATTGCAAAATACGTAAATAAGCAAACATGAATACTGCATGAAGTTTATTCTATATAAGAAAGATTTGTGAGATACGCAAAATTGTTATTAATGTAATAGTGTTCTTTCTTTTAACTACTTTGTACTAGTTTTATATAATATTAATAATCACGCTTTTTATTGTATCTGAAATGCAAATCCTTGCGTGGACATCTACTATTATAATAATAATAATAATAATAATAATAATAATAATAATAATAATAATATTCCAGTCACGATACGCCACTGTTGACCCGTATCGGTTCTAGCTAGACAGTATCCCCAAGTCGTTTTAGTGGATGTTCACGTAGTCTTCGACCATGAGGATGATACTTGAGTACCTTTGAAGGTGTCCCATACATACAAATATATGACGGTCTTACAAAACAGCTTCAGGATTATGGTCCCGCTCACGATGTCCCCATTCATGCCTGCAACTGTAATGCACACTGATGCTTGTGTTCGAATACTATGCCGCCGTACCAGTACCGGCGGCCAACGGCCAGTTGTGGCACAAGTAGTGACACCAAAACTGCTAATAACGCAAATCCTGCAGCACACAGTCTAAACTTCATTCCTCCAAATTTGAGAACCTATACGGTAAGTAGTTTTCCGTCTACACCGGTCAAGTAGCGAAAGTTTAATTATAACCAGCTTGTATTTCCACTAAACGCATAGTTTCGGACTTAAGGTGGCGTTCATCACACATCATTAATGATTCCTGATATTTAAACAAGTTTTATTTCATATAACTGGAAACAAAGTATTCTGCAATATCAATTAATGCTCCTTCTCGTCATCCTAGGCGTGCAAGCAGCTAAGGTTTTGGTTAAATGTAATGATGTACCGTACTGAACAGAATAAGACATTATCTTGAAAAGATTACAGGTATAATACGACCTCATATATCTAAGGCTGTGCAACAGCTTGGAAAAAAAAAAATTAAAAAATATAGTCGGTATGACAGCAAGCTACACACAAAGTTTGTGACTGTTAAATCTAATATTTTGATACGCTATTTCGAACTGATCGCTAAATACAACTGAGAGCACAAGTTACACGGGACATCTTGTATATGTTTAGCATGTACAGAGGCGGACAAAAGTATTCAGACACAGGTATCATTCGTATCTCACGGTCAATGTGACTGATGCATACACTGAATGTGTATCTGCTTATGTGCCATAACGCTGGGAATATTTCGAAAGACGTCGAACGATTAGTTCTGTTACAATCACAGGCGTGTGTTTCAAGCGGGACAAAAGTAGATACCGCTCCATTTGACAAGGTAGCCGCCGTCTGAAACCACAACGCGGCGGCAGCACGCAAGCAGTCCGTGTACGTACGTACGCAAGGCAGCTGTTTCGTACTACAGGAAAGCACAGGTCTCATCAAAAAAGACGAACGTAGCACCCTATGCCCTGTAGAGGTAGGGAATGAATAGTGGTAGAGCGAAGGCTTATTCTGCGGCTGTTAGTGAGGGAAAATCACATGCAGAAATAGGCAAGGTCGTCAACCGAAGCCGAAAACTATATTTATTATCGTCCAGAAATGGAAAGAAGAAAAAACTCTCGCCAATCGTCCACGACAGGGACGTCCTCAGAAACTCACGAACAGAGACAAGAGGAAGATAGTTCGAATGGTGAAAAACGACCCGCGGACAACGGCCCCTGCTATAGCGGCAGAACTGGCAGTAGGGATTGGTGCCGAAGTTTGTGTTAGAACAGTGCCGGGTACAATGCCAAGTGCCAAGGCGCAAACCGATCGTCAGTAAGTGTAACGCAAAAAAGCGAATGGTTTCTGCAGGAGAATTTGTCGGCAAGGGTGTGACCTTTGGGACAAGATTCTGTGGAGTGATAAATGCAAACAGGGGCTTTGAGCCAAGTGAATGGCCGGAGTTTAGTGTGGCGTCAATCAAACACAGAGTGGGAACCCAAAAACATGCAAGCAACCATCAAACATGAGGCGGCAGTGTGATGGTGTGGGGAGGTGTACCCTCCAGAGGTACTGGCGAGCTTGTCTTTATTGAACGCACCATGGACAAATTTGTCCATCTCGATAGACTCAAACAAAAACTGACGAAAAGTGCTGCGAAGTTGGTTCCTGGAAGTGACTATTATTTCCAACAAGACAATGATCCTAAGCATACGGCGGAAATTGTCCAACAGTCGATCCTATACAACACGCCACATGACCTCATTACCCCACCGCAGTCTCCGGACCTGAATCCCATCGAAAACATCTGGAATGAACTGAAAACGAGACTACTCAAACGACATGTGAATAGTTTGACACATTTGCGAGCACTGATAGAGAACAACGGGTGAAAATCGGTTGGGATATACCGAAAACGGTTGTTTATTCCATGCTACAAAGACGGAGGGTTATTATACAGAGAAAGGGACACATTACCAAATACTAAGTGCTGAGTGAATACGTTTGCCCATTGTATATTTCGATTATATTTATTTATTTTCTTTTTACATACGGCGTATCTTGTTACTAGTTGTTCTGCATATGTTCAGATTGACATATACATTAAACATTTCTAAAGAATAAAATATATGTTTTGAGTTAAAAAAAACATATTTAAGGTTTAGTTCTCTGATTACTCCCAGTGTCCGAATACTTCTTGTCCGCCTCTGTATGTATAACGTACGTTGACTCGGAATGTAGTCGAGGCTCTGCCATTAGCTCCAGCGCAGCGAGGGTTAATTGGAACAGCTCACTTTCCGTTGCTGACGCAGTTGCGCAACAACGGGTACACTGCTTTGAGCTGTGACGCCTTAGCACGGACCTAGAAGGGTATTTTAAATCCCGGCAACACACTGCCGACAGCTGGCAAAGCCAGGTGGAAGCGCTGGCACACTTTACGGCAACCCTTCAATTAGCGGCGACGAGTCACGGCTGAAATTGCACGAATAGTTGTTCTGTTGGCAGTACACAAAGGATTTCATTGTACGTTCGTGTGTCATTGGATATCGACTTGGGAATTTGAGGGCATTGCTCCCGTGGACACAGCAAATTTAGCCTATCTTGACAAATTTTTCTCTTTTATTGAGGTAACTGTATCATTCTCCAAAGAAAAAAGTTGACAAACATCAAAACCAATGTATATAACACTGTGGATCATTTCCTAGAAAAAGAAAGTAATTTCTTATCCATCTAGTACTTTCCCACAGGTTCTATAAATTTCTATTTATTGTAACCTTGACTTCACTGACGGTTTATTATGAAGCAGTTAATCCTCCCAACTAGGGTGCTAGTAGTGACCTATCCCCACGGTATATTTCCACAGCACTACTTGTGCCCCTAATTTGCTTGCAACCACTCTTCCAACATTTCAGTGTCCTGTTTATTTTGCGCCATCCTTTCCCAGCCACACTCCTATCCTCTGGCTGATGAAGTTTCCAAGCCCCTTACGATTGGCAGGTTCAAATGTCTCTGAGCACTATGGGACTTAACTTCTGAGGTCATCAGACCCCTAAAACTTAGAACTACTTAAACCTAACTAACCTAATGACATCACACACATCCATGCCCGAGGCAGGATTCGAACCTGCGACCGTAGCGGTCGCACGGTTCCAGACTTTAGCGCCTAGAAACGCTCGGCAGGCAAGACTGGCAGGGGTGTCTTTACAGAATATCTACATACATACTACGAAGCCACAGTAAGGTGCGTGGCGGGGGTTGCCTTGAACCAATACAAGTCATTTCCTTTCCTGTTTCAATCACAAACGGCGCGAGGGAAAAACGACTGCCTACGTACTAGCAGTAATTTCTTTTGCGGGTAAGCTACTAGGAACAGCATAGTGAATGCATTGTCGTAGTCAACAAAGACACGAAGCCCACAGTTACCATAGCAGTACATGTTTACATGCCAGCGACATCTGCAGATGGTGAAGACATTGAAGAAATGTATGATGAGATACAAGAAATTATTCAAACGGTTAAGGGAGACAAAAATTTATTGATGATATGGGGCTGGAATTCAACAGTATCAAAAGGAACACAAGGAAAAATAGTTAGTGGATATGGAATGATAGAAACTAATGAAACATGAAGCCATCTAGTAGAATGCTGTACAGAGTCTAATTTAATCATTGCTAACACTTGGTTTAAGAATCATGGAAGAAGGATGTATATGTGGAAGAGACCTGGAGACACCAGAAACTTTCAGGTTAATTATATAATGCTAAGAGAGAGAGTTAAGAGCCAGATTTTAAACTGCAAGACATTCCCATGGAGATACATCTCCGACTACGATGTATTGGTTAAGAAATGTAGATTAAAACTGGAGCAATTGGAAAAAAAGGTAGGAAATTATGGAGATGGAACCTAGATAAATTGAAAGAACCAGAGATTGTTGAGTGTTTCAGAGGCAGCACTAAGCAATGACAGATTATCAAATGGGAAAGTAATACAGTAGAAGGCAAGTGGGTAGCTTTGAGAGATTAAGTAGTGAAGTCAGCAGAGGATTAAATATGTAAAAAGACAAGGCCTAGTAAAAGTCCTTGGTTAACACAAGAGATACTGAATTTAATTGGTAAAAGCAGAAAATATAAAAATGAAGCGGGCAAAATGGAACACAAAAATCTAAAATATGAGGTTGTTAGGAAGTGCACAGTGGCTACACAGGAATATCTAGAGTACAAATGTAAGGATTCAGAAGCATATATCACTGAGGGAAAGATACTGTATATATCACATACAGGGAAGTTAAAGATGCCTTTGTAGAAAAGAGCAGCAGCTGAATGAATATCAAGAGCTCAGATGGGAAACATGTCCTTAAGAAAAGAAGAAGCTGAAAGGTGGAGTATATTGATGGTCTATACATGTGAGGTAAACTTGAAGCCAATATTATAGAAAGGGAAGTGTGTGTGGATGAAGATAAGGTGGGAGATACGATAGTGTGAGAAGAATTTGACCGAGCAGTGAAAGGCCCAATTCATAGAAAGACCTCTAGAGTAGACGACAGTCTGTTCTACTGACAGCTTTGACAATCCTCTCCTATCTGGTGTGCAAGATGTATGAGACTAGGTGAATTACCCTCAGACTTCAAAAAGAAAATGTTGTTGTGGTCTTCAGCCTGAAGACTGGTTTGATGCAACTCTCCTTGTTAGTCTATCTTGTCAAGTCTCTTCATCTCTGAACAACTACTGCAATCTACATTTTTTCTGAATCTGTTTACTGTATTCATCTCTTGATCTCACTCTACAATTTTTACCACTCACGCTTCCCTCCAGTACTAAATTGGTGATCCCTTGATGTCTCAGAACGTGGCCTATCAACCAATACCTTCTTTTGTGCCATAAATTCCTTGTCTCCCAGTTCTATTCAGTGTCTTCTCATTAGTCATGCAACTGACCCTTCTAATTGTCAAAATCCTTCTGCAGCACCACATTTTGAAAGCTTCTATTCTCTTTATGTCCAAACAGTTTATCGTCCATGTTCCACTTCCATACATAGCTACATTCCATACAAATTCCTTCAGAAAAGACTTCTTAACACTTAATTCTATATTTGATGTTAAGAAAATTCTCTGAAATTGCCAGTCTACACTTTATATCCTCTTTACTTCGGCCCTCATAATTTATTTTGCTCCCCCAATAGCAAAACTCATTTACTACTTTGTGTGTCTTGTATCCTAATCTAATTCCCTTAGCAGCACCCGATTTAGTTTAACTATATTCCTTCTCCCTTGTTTTGCCTTTGTTGATGTTCATCTTTGACCTTCCCTTCAAAACACTGTCTATTTCTATTCCGACCAACTGCTCTTCCAAGTTCTTTACTGTCTCTGACAGAATTACAATATCATCGGCAAACCTCAAAGTTTTTATTTCTTCTCCCTGACCTTTAATTCCTACTCCAAATTTTTCTTTGGTTTCCTTTACTGCTTGCTCAATATCTATATGATTGAACAACATAAGGGATAGGCTACAACCCTGTCTTACTCCCTTCTCAACCAATGCTTCCCTTCGTGTCCCTCAGTTCTTAACTGCTGTCTGATTTCTGTGCAAGATGTAAATAGCCATTGGCTCCCTGTATTTTAGCCCTACTACCTTCAGAATTTCAAAGACAAGGATTCCTACTAGGCCTTGCCTTTTATCTATTTGATCCTGTGCTGCCTACACTATTTCATCTCTTCTTCTAACATATTCCTTTCACCTTTCCTCGTCAACAATTGTATAATGCTCCTTCTGAAGCTCTCAACAATTTCTGGTTCTTTCAAGTTATCCAGGTCCCATCTCCTTAATCTCCTACCTTTTACAAATTTCTTCAATTTTAATCTACAGTCCATAACCACTAAATTGTGGTCAGCGTCCACATCTGACCCTGGAAAAGACTTACAATTTAAAATCTGGTTACTAAATTGGAGTCTAATCATTATCTAATCAACCTGGAACCTTTTGGTGTCTCCGCGTCTCTTCCACATGTACAACCTTCTTTTACGATTCTTAAACAAAGTGTTACCAATGACTAGATTATACTCTGTGCAAAATTCTACCAGGCGGCTTCCTCTTTCATTCTGACAATATTGTCTAGAATGAACTCTTTTAGATTCTGAAGGCAGTAGAGGTAACATACAGGGAGCAAAAGGCTATTTACGACTTGTATAAAAACCAGACAGCAGTTGTAAGAGATGAGGGGCATGAAAGGGATGCAGTGGTTGAAAAGATGGGCGAGACAGATCCACTGCCTGTAACTCATGTTACTCAATCTGTACATTGAGCAAGCAGTAAAGGGAGCAAATGAAAACTTGGAGAAGGCATTAAAGTTCAGGGAGAGAAATAAAAAGTTTTAGGTTTGTCAATGACATGGTAATGTTGTCTGAGACAGCAAAGGACTCTGAAGAGCAGTTGAACAGAATTGATACTGTCTTAAAAGAAGATATAAAATTAACTTCAACAAAAGCACAGCAAGGGTAATGAAATGCAATCAAATTAAATCAAGCAATGGTGATAGAATTACTGTTTGGGCAGTAAAATAACCGATGACGGCTGAGGAAGAAAGGATATAAAATGGACACTGCCATTGGCAAGAAAAGCGATCCTGAAGAAGGGAAATTTATGAAAATCAAATAGAGACTGAAGTGTTAGGAAGTCTTTCCTGACTCAATTTGTCTGGAATGTAGTCACTTGTACGGAAGTGAAATGTTGACAAATAACAGACCAGACAAGAAGAGCATAGAAGTTTTTGAAATGTGGTGCTTCAGAAGAATGCTAAAGATTAGATGGGTAGGTCAAGTTGCTAATGAGGAGGCACTAAATGGAGTTAAGGAAAAAAAGAAATTTGTGAAACAACTAAAAGGAGGGATTAGTTGATAGGATACTTTCTGGGACATAAATGGGTCACAAATTTAGTATTGGAGGGAGGTGTTGGAGGTAAAAATTGTAGAGGTAGATCAAAAGATGAATATAGTAAGCAGGTTCAAAAGGATGTGGGATGCAGTAATTATTCAGAGCAGGATAGAGTAGCATGGAGAGCTGCATTTAGTCAGTCCTCAGACTGAAGACGACGACGACGACGACGACGACGACGACGACGACGACAACAACAACAACAACAACACAAACTGAAGTTGACCATTTGCCTCCCTACTACTTTTTCATTTCATGTTGCTCTGCAAAATTACATCAGGATAATTAATTTATGTGACTGTGCAATCAATGCACTACTATGCCATATTTCAACATTATGTTTTTCCCACTCACGCACATTAACTTAAATTTTTCTACACTTACAGCAAGATACCATTCATCACACTAACTATAAAATTATATGTAAGTTACACTGTATCCTCCTACAGTCACTCAGTGAAGACAATTTCCCATGCACACTGTATCATCAGCTAACAACTGCAAATTGCTCCTCACCTAGTCTATGACATCATTTATCTTACCATCACAATATTTAATAGCACACAACATGTTTATGTGTATCACATCTGACAAACTTATCCATATACCCAGAGTTCTGCTTATTTTTATTATGTATCAACTTCCAACCCCACTCCCTCCACAGGTTTTCTATGGTTGCTCTTGCCCAATAGTATTGCTTATCCGTACAGTAACTAATTTAACCAACTTAGGTTGAAACTCCTCCAAGCATTCTAGAGTTATTCTTTTGCTTTACATGTCACCCCTTCACACCATCACCACCCTCTTCACTAGGGGTTAAATGTCCTCAAGATTATCACAAATTAGTGCAGCAAACCAGAAAGCTATGGATGATAAAACACTAGTGCAGATGGTTTTTAAGTTTCAAATGTCTTTCCCTTCAAATGTATGCTCCACCCCTGAGAGTGCTAGGAGTGTCACACTCAATAACATATTTTTCCCAATGGAAACTTTTAGAAATTACTTCAGTCATTCCATAGTTATGCTTTTACATTTACACATACATCTACTCCAATGCACATGTAAGTGCTTTGCGGAGGATTCATAAGTCATATCCTTTTCAAAGAAACCATACTGGCAATAGATCAAAAGGATTTAAGGAATCAATGGACAATCTAAATCTGCATGGTCAGACAGGGATCTGAACTGCTGTCTTCCCAAACATGAGTTCAGTTTCTTACTGCTGCACCCCCTCACTCAGCTATTACTGTATTTTAAAGGGAACTGTGGCTCTTAACATTCATTCAACCAACTTTCAATGTGTTTTGTGACATGATACAGGTTTCATAAAACCATTCATTGAGTAGACTGGTTTTATTTGTACATAAGCACCCTGTTACACGGTCAGAATGATGGATTAACTTCTTGTAATGTGGGTCCACAGTCTTTATACATTCATTTTTAACTGAGGTCATTTTCTGCTTTTGGCTTAACTGTTTTCATTGTGCAATTTCCACCTGTATGCCACTGAGGAGAATAAGATTTAATGTTATATTATGGTTTAGAAACAGGTTTATAACAACATTCTTGGAGGGCTGTGTCATCCTGGATGGTAATAGTCAATGGCACGAATAACATGAAGGCCTGAACTTGTGTTCCTTACATGCGCGCTGTATTTCAGCCAAAGGTTACCATGTATGGTTGCTCCTTTACCTCTTAGCAAGGGCAAGGTTCTGGATTGTATGGCAGCTCACCAGTTGATGTCCAGCACTGATTTGACAGTTGGTGTGCTGCTCTGGGGTATACTTATCAACTGTTAGAAGACTTCAGACAGCAGTTACATACACATAATTGCCAATGGCAGTTCAATCTGATGGTGAACGTTTTCATTGAATCCACATACTTACACTACACTCAATACAGTGACACATGAAAAATGCACAACCTGACTGAACATGGAAATGCAAAAGTGCATCTTGCACCCAGAGTACAGCTGTTTGGTGAGTGTGAGCACAAAATCGTTCTTGATCACTATATGTTTGACTCTAACAATAACACTGAACCATTACAGTTGCCATGGCAACAGGAACATCTTTCCAACAGAGCAACGCTATCTGATTCTGTTACTTTTGCGTGTAAATCTTAAGAGTGCATAATCATAACCTCCAAATATTACTTTACAATTGCAATTCTGTATCAATTTGGGATGGTTTTAAATTGATTATATAATTTCTTTAATCTGCTATTTCCATGCTTTTTGTCTCGAGTCAGCATCATTTTCTCATCTTAACAATGTGGATAAGGACTTTCCCAGTACATGTATGTGTTTCTTTATTCTTTTGTGAGATGGTATTGGTATATTAATTTTGGTTACAGGAGCTGAAATTCACAAAGATGCTTCAGTTTATTTTGGAAAATCTTATCATTTTGTAAATACCTTCCAGTATGTAATGACTTTTACTTGAAAGATCTGTGGATCCATAAGTACCACAATTGTCAGAAGGGTCATTCCACATCAAGGGGAACAAGGGTCCCCAAACGACCATCTCCAAATCAAATGAAATTTGGTGTGAAGTTTCTATATGGTCTTGGATGGTTGTATATCAAATTTCAGTCCAGTATCTGTAGTGGTTAAATTTTTAGGAGGCTTTTAAAAGAGACGCTACCCATCTTCGCATCACACGCGAAGGTACAAATGTGCCAAGTTTGCTCAGGTTTTTTAAAAGTTCTAGAAAACATTTGGTCATTTGCTTTAATATATACAGACAATTTTTTATGCTGAATCACACAATGGCAAAAATTAGGAATGTAGCCACACCTAAATATAGATACAAGCCTCTAAAATGACTAAAAAATTTGTTACACTATTCTGCAAGCCAAGATTTGACAGACCACTGCTACTTTTCATATAAACGAATCACACCAAAGCTTCGAAGTCTTATTCCTAACTGTGATTTCTGTATATGGATCAAATTTAATTAACATTGGATGCCTAAATGAAACGATATATATCTGCAATGTTGTACAAATTTTAGGATATTTCTGGTGGGCAATATCTCAACTGTGTCTTGTTCAATCCTTTTTTTTCCCTTGTCACAGGTGGAAAGAGCATGCTTTAAGCTTTCAAAGCTATATTGTTTAACTTCTATATCTTGCATACTGATGAGCAAGAATATGTTTCAAAAGTTATTATTTTAGCACTTTGAGAATATAGAAAAGTGAAATATTCTGCTCATGAAGTCCCATAATCTTTTTTATTCCAGTATATAAATCAGTTTCAAACATTAATTTAACACATACCATAAAAACAAATATAATACACAACACAGCGAATTTGCAAAACAAAAATACTAAAGAGTCAATTCATTTTTAATTAAAGAGTTCTACAGTTTTGTTAAGGACTGATTGTGGGTAACTGTATTGTCTTCCTGATGATGATGTTGATTGCACTTCTAAAGTCATACAAATATATTGCTCACGAATCCAGCAGGTGTCTTTAGCAGTTGGCCAGTGGAGGGAATGAGCAGAACTGTGTAAGTGCATAAACATGATGAGGACATCTTTTTGTTCATGTGAAACTTCACACACATTTCCAACATACCAAAAATCGTCATATATACATGCAACATGTAGTCCTGGTTGTAAACTTGCAACTGAGATTACTGTAATATCTTCATCTGATTCGAAGGCATGAACTGTGAATGCTGTAGCATCACTGGAAACTACTTGTTCTGAGCTGATTACAATTAATTTGCTTAAATTGACAATTTTCTCTTGTTCCAGATATTGTATGTCCCATAGCAAACTTGTTTCTTGATCAGGATGAATTTTCCATATCTTCTTTTGGTACATAAAAACTTTATGCCTGTAATACTATCATCACAGAATTTTAACAAATTGTATGGAGTCAATATTTGGTTACCTGAGGGACTCTGCAGATTAGCAAAGGCTGCTAGTCTTTTTACTGTTCCTCCAATGCAATCACAAGGCGATTTACCATGCCTTGTTCCGAAAAAAATTCTTTTTGGCTGTGATGCCATAATCCTTTTATTGCAGACATAGATCGATGAAATATTTGAAATTCTTATACTGAGCAGCTGAACCATCACTAAAGTAATATATGTTCTTAAAGTTTTCAATCTCTGTCTTTAACTATGTTATTAACTTTGTTTGAAAGGCATGAACAGCAATGGTATCATGACTGAGACAGTTGCTGATCATACAAATGCTAATACCATAACATTCTTTGCCACCAAACTAAACAACAAATGGATGTAATGTGGCTTGATTATTCTCCCAATGAAATCCTTGCACAGCATCTTGAACAACAAATAAATAAATAAATAAATAAATCTCAGCAAACTCCATCAATACATCTAATTCATTTTCTGCAAGATTTCCTTTTAGCTGCTAAAGGTATAAACTTCGGTGTTTTGACACAAAGTGATGGTGTCTTAAACCAGTAATTTTCAAAATCAGTGCCTTCATGAAATCTTCAACAGTTCTCAGACATGTCTCTAATGTGTCTCTGTCAAAATGGACCATTGTTTCTTCAGAGTCATTAACAGCATCTTCAAGAAAAGCCTCTAGTTGCATTTTTCCTGGACATTCCCCACAAAGTTGCAGCATACACTCTTGATTCCAAACTGCACACAGTTTTTTTCATCAAATTCTTGTAGTCATCTTGGATGGATGTTGCTGAAGCCAACATTAATTTGATATTTTGATGAATTGTGCATACACATACTGAATGTGATCCAGAAGCACCAACTGCAGTACACCACTTTGACCTGAGCTCACAAAATTTAGAGAATCTCAGTTGATTTCCCTATTGCTTACAATATGCAACGAATATTTCTTTCAGGTTACAAAGGAGTATGCATTTCTGCTTGTGAATCTTTTCCCCATTTATTCTCACTGCAACACAGTCCTTTTTGCAAGGACATAAACGAGAAAACTCATCTTCAAAAACTTGAAGACATTTTGTTTTACTTCAACACTGAGCTTTTTCCTTTTTCAGTTTGCAGATGTTGCCAAAATCCCATCTTCCATCTTTAGTTTCCTAGCCTTCTTCACCATTAGTTGAAACAGCAAATTCTTTAACATTTTTTCAGTAGTCCACCTATTTGGGACCATGGTCAAAATTTGAACTTTATTGCAATTGCCTGAAACCTGAAGCTTAATTTTAAGTTATTCAATTAAGATGTCCATGTCTTTACATTTTTGGCACTCTTCTGTTTGCATTTGAGCAACATCTACTTGGCTAATACCAGCTGGCAATTACCTTAGTAATGTTGCCTTGGGCTTTCATAACTTTGTGCTTTATGTATCCCACTGAATCCCTTTTTCTGATCTGTTGAAGCTTTAATGGTGACCCTCCAATAAATGATAATGAAGTATTAGCAGTAAAGCAAGCATCAACAACATCAATGTCTTCAGTGGATGGTGATTCTTGCTTATCCTGGTGGGATGATTTTTTTTGGGCGAACCAGGTTTAAAAACTTCGTTAGTCAGACATTGCAAAGGTTACTGGTGTTAAAGCCTTCTTCACGGCACATTTTCCTTTACCAAACGGGTTCCAGCAAGTCTTCTGCCGAAATTAAAATTTTGTCATCAACAAGACATTATGGTATGGACTAATCTGGGCATCTTCAGTAAAATCAAGCCCAGACCTATGTCTTAGAAGCTCCTTGTCCACTGGTAACATTTCCTCAGCTGATTGTAGTTGACTTTTTCCATAATAGAAAGGTGGTGATTTATGACAATCAGCTCTGTCTGATCCACCAAACTAGCAGGGTGCAACAGTCTCTTGGTTCATTTTGTAAAATAGTTTATTAAGCTATAACAAGCAATTTTGAAAGCTCATGAATATATTGGTTTGAAGCGTAGCACATTCAGACTTGTTTGTGTATAAAATATACATATTAGTGTAACAAAACATATTGTTTTAGTGCTTACCTTCAGCTACAACAATGATTATTGTTTATTCAAACACATAGTACCCAACACTAAGATTGAACAAATGTACACCAAAGATTACACCGCACAGGAGTCTGACATTATGGAAACTGGCTAGATTGAAAACAAAGTGATGATTCAGCAATATACCAGTACTGTGAGGATAGAGCCTTAAAAAACTATTGCTGCTTTATAATGCCGATGGAAACTGAGTGGCAATGCATATATGCATCAGTATGCACTGTATGGTTTAAACATTCTAAAGCAACATAGCGTTCCATTATGGTGATGTAGGTTTTATAATATTAAGAGAATTTTATGAAGTTTTATTATATTTTTATTCTATACTGTAAAATAATGTAAAAACACTTCTTATTAGCATAGTGACATTCCCTAAACCACAGGCAAATCTTATACTATTAAAAGCCATTACAATTACACATTTTTTGACTTGCAACTTCGCATTGTATTAATTTTTTTTATTCATCGACAATCCATTTTTGATACGTATTCTTATTCATCAATATGCAAGATCCAGAAATTAAACGATATAGCTTTGAAAGCTTAAAGTACTCCCTTTCCAGCTGTAGCAAGAAAAAAAGTCCACTTTCTCCAGGGCCTGCAGCCAAACTGCCTCGAGTACTGTCAAGTATGATAATAAGGGTATGTTTTGTGCTGTGCGTCACCCGCACATCAACTTAGTGATAATACGGGACAACAGCTTTACCGGCACATTTAACTTTGACAGCATTGGCCGGTCAGCTGGTGCACCCAGCCTGCAGTGACGTGGCCAGCTGCAAATCGCACGTAAAAAGAGACGAGCAGAGGAGCAATACAGCTTTGAATGTCATTTACGTTAATTTTTAAGCAGAATGAAATAATACACTGTAAATCTCTCACAATACGCTCTTTAGACGAATAGACGAAAATCGCAACATGTTATTTTTAGCTAATGTACTATTGTAATTAAAAACAAGAATGATGAAAATTCCTGACTTTACTACAGGGTAATTTTTCTGGATAAGCTGTGTGTAACGGGATTTCAACATATAGTTAAATATTGAAGCCACTGAAGGTATTACTTACAGTAAATCATCTGGTAATCTCTTAGCTCCTTCCTTATCCGAATCCGAGAAATACATTTCAGGTCTGGATAACAAGCCTATCAACAACAGACTCCTCGAAGCTAACCAGGTGCAGTATTTTCGCTGCTTCTTTTATGACAAGCCATTCTTTATGCCGGCAGCGTTCGGCAGTGACGCGTGAAAAAGCTGTGCGCGTTAGTTCCAGTACATCTGGCATCTAAACAGTCTTGTTACTTCTCGGGCCAAATCCTACAGCTCGGCTTCAGATCAATTCTGTTGGGTTCATATCGTAACGGTACAGTAGCAAAGATAAAAATGCAGCATTTGTATGATGTGCTTGATGTTGTGAAAATGATTATTTTTCACGTTTCTACAGTATTTATTTACCTCTGTGGTATAAAACGATGGACATAGTCCAAATAAAGATTTGGCTTTTCATTTTTGCCTTAAAATTAAATTATTATGTTTTCTTAATTTAAACAACTTTTATGAACAGTGTTTCATAAAACATCGAGAATTAAGGATTTGTATTTGAAATGAAAATAGGAATTTAGTGTCCAATGTGTATTTAGAAAAAAGAAGACGTGCATTATGCATAAAAATGGGGATGAGTTTTATAAAATTATTTTTTTTTTTTTCGGGGCAGACGTTCAATGGCACCCCGTTTAGGTTCTTCGTTGATCCGTTCAATCAGTTTTTTTATTACAGAGAGTAGCTAACCCTATGATTGAATACGCTGAGCTACCGTGCCGGCTACGGAGATTTGAATCAATGCACAAATAACTGCAATTATTCACACTCCATTACGCTACCGACTGCGCTACACATTCGATGCGGGTTTGTGTATCAACTGCAGTATATAAAACCGTGGGAAAACTTCCAAGCCGATTATTTCTGTAAACTTATGAAAAACATTGAGAACAGCCTATTTATTGGTACTTTTTAATTGTGTTCCACATGCATGTTTCACTACAAACAGAAAGCAGCCTCAGCCATTTCCATACCGCGCATTAACAGTGTGACAATCAGAGCACAACGCTGCAGAGGCTATGACTGTACACGATTTTTGAAATAAAAACTACGCAGCTAAAGCTTGATTAAGAAAAACTTTAATGGATGTTAATTTGTTTGAATATCTTAAAATTCCATTTAACATAACTTAGTAATAAGATATCTTATACATAAGTAGGACCTACTTTCAAGAACATAACACCACCAGTGTACGTCTGCTATGGCTGCTGACCAATCATCGCGTTTGTGTTTGTTCACATCAGGTTTATTTTTATGATGAATGGATCATAGATGTTGCACAGCTGGTTCACATCCGTGTATGGGAAAACCGAAAATCCACCACGCTGCTTCACTACTGTTGATGTATATTCCCATTTGGTATACGAGGATCTTGTCATTTCTGTTTGCTATTTGAAATACTGCCATGTTGCTGCTTGTGTTCACATACTTACAGATATATTTGATGGATTTCACTGAACTGCAGTATTTTATGTTTGTGTGTGCTTGGAACACTTTGGGAAGTGTGTGTTGTATGGTACTACCCACAGATTACCTATTTCCAGTTTGTCGCTGCTTCTTATTTGTATTTTTGATGTGAAGCCATCGTTTTTGGGTGATCGTCTTCTGTATTTGGGATAGTTGTCAATTCCGGTTTGTGTGACACTCAAGTATGATTTTTTTTTTTTTTTTTTTTTGTACATTTGCCACCAACTCATACATGGTGAACTGGGTTTAATGCCCCGCATGGTCCCTGAATCATGTTTTTTAGTATGTCGTCATTAGTTCCGGATCTTCTTGTGAATTGGGAAATTCAGTTTTGATGATTTTGTTGATATCTGTGGGATGATTCTGTTTTGCAGCCATGTGAGATTGAGTGAGGCAGTCCTCATATTTGCCATTTGACCGTGTACATCCAGCACCTAACGATTCTAAAGATGTGGTATTTTGTGATGACTTCAATAAATCTCATTTCTTTTTGTAGGACAACTGAGGCTATTATGTTGTGTCCATGCATGGGGACTTGTCCGCATCTTAGATGTTCTTTGATTTCTGGTCATGGCGAGTTGCACGTGAATGTTATGAAGAGGTCAAGTCTTCCATATTTTCTTATGTAGGCCATGGCATCTTGAGTGTATTTGTGCAGTCTCTCTGACTTTCTATGTATGAAAAGGGTAAGCTTACCATTGTTCCAGTGTCATCATTTATGATTGCGTCTCTAAGGTGGATGTATTCTTCTATGTGTAGTTTCTTCCGATTCAGTCTTAAGTAAGGCTTTTATTCTGCTTCTACTTTTGCATAGATATCTACCAGGAACTGTTTGAATAAAGTGTTGAGAATATGATTGTATGTTTTATCATCCCTGGCCATTAAGCCATAAGCATCAAACTCTTTGGAAGTGACTTTTGTTTTGTTTTTACACCTGTTTCAGGCTGGATTTGTGTAGTCCTCTCCTTCATTGTACAATTAAGTCATTGCTTGTGTTTTCATTGTCCACAATTATGAGGGCAACTTCATCTATCTGAGGTGCATTAAATCAATGTTCGTGTTCTCTATGTGGTCTTTTGTCGGCTGAATTATAACTTTATACTGAGCAGAACTCATTCACTCTAATGCTGTTTTGAGTTTGTGATTCAGTTTATTGTATTCGTGTGAGATCCTTTGTACGTCTTTGACTATTACTGGTCTCAAAAAATGTCCACCGTTGTTTGTGCATCGTTGATCAATTTCTGTGTCTTTATTTCCGATGAAATATATTTGTAGAAATTTATGGTCTTTGTTGGGTAGTGTTAGAAATGATCCAAAGTTCTGATAGATTTTCCTTGAATAGAAAAAAATGTAAAGGAGTCATAAAAACATAACCGATTTCATCTCTGTTAGTGTTGATTGAACTGAGACTGGAACCAGGTGCCATACGGTTTTATAATTTAAAGAAAATGTTTTGATTCTGGAGTTTCCCTAATCAAGTAACGTAAAAATCCCTGCGGAGGTGCTTCCAGTGGTGGTAATCAAATTTTTCCATTCATTCATGAAACAGACTCCTGTTGTTTTTCTATGAATATTTTTGCATTGCAAAATTGGCAGATGTTATCAATTTTTTGCAATTAAAATGTGTGTGTGTGTTATATTCTTTCGGTACTTCTGCAAATGTAGGGCATTGTAGCAACCACTTCTAGAGCTCAAAGCAATGGCCAATATTGCAAGTGAAAGTATGTTTGTCTAAAGTTACAGTAATGTAGACTTGAGTTTGTACTACTGCTTTTATGAGTGGTTTAGAAATGAAACAAATGGGGCAGTGTATAGTTTCGATTCAGATTTCAGGCCCTTTCTGTTTGTTATGTAGGACTGTAATTTGTTTTAGGAATTAAGAGCGCATGGAAGTTTCGAGATGGGGAGCTGTGTCTAGGGAAAATGTGAATTTGCTTTCAAATATCACACAAAATGTCGGGTGCTTGGAAACAGTATGTCCTTAAAACAGTTGACTGTTTACTCTTTGCCCATTTCTTCTTGCATTTGTTGCTTACCATAATGATAATAGTTAATTTTGTGAATGTTTTAAAATTATAATCTAAAGTGCAACCATCTTAAAACAACTGAGTGTTTACTTTTTGATAATTTCTTCTTATATTTGTTGCTTACTACGAGAATTAAGGTTAATTATGTGACAAACTTTAAAATTACATATTTTTTCATATTGATGGGATTCAAAGGGTTAATGACTTGTTAGAACAAACGCCCATTCTTGGACTGTGCTCATGAATTTGTGCCTCAGTAACTATTTGTTTGTGAGTGCTGACTTCATTTTATGCACTACTAATCTCATGTACTTGAGAAACTAGTTATTGATGAAACTAGGAATTAGTAATTGTCCAAAAAATAGAACCTTTGAGCAAAATAAATGTGCAAAAAAGTGGATCTAACTTTTTTTGCCAATACCTTCAAATTCTGAATAGGCCTAAGACTTTCACCTTCAGACAACAAACAAGAAGGCAATTGAGGCTATAGAAAATTAGGTTGGTGGCTTGCAAAGGAACGAGGCGGCCACATGTGTTCAAATACACAAGCTAATGACTTTCTAAACAGCCTGAGTCTTTAACATGGGCGCAGCAACTGTGATTAAGTTTTCAATTAATGAAGTACACAGCTCATTAGTTGCTGATGTTAGTTTACTTTTGGAATTGACCATGATATGATACTGATAAGGGTATCTTCAGAAGAACAAGGAGTCAACCAAATTTGTTTTAACAACAAGTGGTATCTTGCGCCCAATTATGAATATAAAGTGATTTCAATTACTAAATGGAAAATAAAAACTGTTCCTTACTCTAATTACATTATGTAAAACGTGTTACATCCATCACAAGCTAAGGCAATATCATTAAAATCCATTAAAACTGTAAGCTTAAAAACTGGTATGGCTATTGAGAAGACAAATCTCAAACTAAGCACATAACAATTAGCCGTAGTGCTTATGCAGACTAAAAAAAACAATAATAATAAATTGGCAACTGATTGGCAGTATGCTTTGTTAATCGGAAAATTCCAAGCAGTCATGTATTCTGGAGTTTGTTCTCTGGATTATTTACAACACGTTGTTTATACAATGCCTCTACCCTTCACATTATGACAGAATTTGTAGTAAGATGAAGAGAAGAGAAGAGAAGAGAAGAGAAGAGAAGAGAAGAGAAGAGAAGAGCAGAGGAAAAAATCTATGCAGTAGCCTAGTACATGGTTAAGGAACATGTGCTTTTATGTGCTACACACACCATACTAAAGTGTTTTAGGCCTGTTTCTTATCAGTCACCTGATGAATACTTTTTGAATGAATCTTTATTTAGGGAATACATTTTGTGCATGGTGAGTGGAAAGTGGATGTTAACATTAATGGTTATTGTTTAATACTTCCTTAACAAAGTGCAGCCATGATAAATTGGAAGACTAAGCTGGACAAAGTTCCAAGAAAACCCAAGATTTATCCTACGGTGGTTTCTTTACTCAGCAAGAAGTTCTGCTCAATGTAATTTAAGCAGAGGTTGGTATTATAAAAAAGGCCACAGATGGCCAATATATTTGCACGATTCTTTGAGGAAACCAGACGCTGTATATAACAGGTGACGCACACACGCACGAATGCACACATGCACAATATCAAGATAAATTATAAAATTATAGAAAACTATAGTTTAATGTCGTCATTAAAGTCACATGGATTTGGAAGGGATTCACGCAATCCCTTTCTATGGTACCATACTGGCATTTGCTTTGAGCAATTTAGAGAAACCTGAGAAGCGTGTATATTATACCCAGTCCTCATTTGAGTCTAGTATCTTGGGCACTGCACTGCCTCAGCTGGAGATCAATCCAGTGTTAAACAATGATGGAGAATTTAACTTCAGTAATCGAAATGCAGACAGGTAACAACATCTTATATTTTCTTTAATTTCCTTTACTTTCAACTTATGTTTAGTGGTTTGTATCTGAAGAAAGTAACTGGTATATTTTATACTACATTAATACTTTGTTTTCATAAAATATGAAACAAACCATGTCCAGTCACAAACTACGATTTTTAATTCATTGCACAATGCATTTTGAGCACTGGGCATTCATCTTCAAGTTTTTGATCAGTGTACTTTATTTTTTGACTTAGAAGTTAATACTGGCTCTTTTAAGATTACATAAGTACCTTACAAAGTGGCACATTGTGACTACAACAACATCGAAAAATTACTTACTGTTTGCAGTAGTGCTTATATGGTTTTTAAATACAGTATTAGTAAACATACACAATTTTTGTCCTACAGCACATTTGTAAGCACAATTCAAAACAATTTTAAGATGCTACCTTCTTTCACATACACAGATGATGTTATTTGTATGACCATACAAGGATGTTATGTCATTAATTATACACAGATGCCATGTGCAAAACAATTATTTGCATAGATATAAGATTTGACTGTATGTTATGAAACTGATGCACCATTAAATATTTATTGCTTTAGGAAAAAATGAGCTTTTAAAATTGCTAAAAAAAACTGTGGCTGTTTTACTCTACTTGCCCATTCAACATTTTTTTTGGAAGATTTTTCTTTTTGTAATATTACTTCTAATTGTTCCAGAAGATCAAGCTTTCTACCATTATATTTAATGTGGAGTGCAGAGAGACTGTTATAGACTTTACTTAGTTTGTATCTATTAACCTTATGACTGCTGTGGAAATGTTCACTTGTCCTGCTACACCACTCCCCTGGTGCTACTAAAGAGTTTATGCACCCATACATTTTTTGTAGCTTTACTGATGTGTTTAAGTGTTTTGAGCCACTGGCTCCTCCTGATGTGTTCGAATTTAATTCCACTGAGTCACACATAGCTGTGTGCTCCAAACATGTAAAACAAGTAGAGCTGTATTTCTGAATTGCTCTTCCAATTTCTGTTCAGAGTTCCTGTTGCATAGATCAAGTGTGTGCCTATGTTTGCTGTTGTGGTCCCTTGTTGCAGAATTCAACTTCGCCTTGCATGTTTTCAGCAGTTTTTAACTTTGGTTTCTTCTGTTCTATGAGAGAAATGTCATGTCACTGTGGTAGCACAGATAGAGAGATCCTGGAGATACTAGGTGTGAATTCTCTGATGGCTGTAGCGGTGATGAGTCTTCAACAGAATCATGAAATGGTAGTCCTCAGCCCTGTACATCTGACGGTTACAGCACACCAGTTTTATGTTTCTTCAAGAGGTGCAGTCAGCAGTTATTTGGAGTCTGAAGTGTCAATAAGTGATAGCTAAATGCTTTGGAAAAGAGCACACATTAATGACACTTTTGACTGGAAACAAACCCATTTACACCCATTAAGACATGTGTTTGGAGACTGCTTGGGAACACAAATGTCAACTGGGTAATGACTTGAGCATTCTGTCTTTTTTTAAATGATATTTCTGTCAGAAGACCCGTTGCAGTTTATAGTAGATGAAACAAATTAGTCTTGTGTACACACAAGGGCAAATACTCCAGAACCTGAAATGTCACCTATCAAAAGTGGAAAGATAGTGTATCTAAGGCACTTTACTGCTTTGTTGCTATTTGCCTCCTAGTGGTCCTAGTTAAAAAGTTGGAAACTAGTGAGCTTTGGTCCAGATATATATTATTAAACACTGCGGTCTTCAGCAAAATTTTGTTTAGAGACTGTTTCATTTTACTTTTGAGAACACTACACTTTAGTGACAACTCTGTGGGAACAGAAGGTGAAAGTTTGTTTCAAATTAAAAATATTGTTGATGAATTCCATACATTTCATAGTGCATTTAGTGCACATCAAAATCTTTGTACTGGAGAACAGCTCTTGTTCTTCAAAGGTATGTTATCTTTTATACAATTCCTGTATCCAAGCGAAGTAGATCGGAATGAAGACATTTGTATTGTGTGACTGTCAGGCTAGGTACATTCTCAATTTCATTAAATGTACAAGTGCGACAACAGACACTGGATTCCACAATTTAGACAAATGTGGCAATCTATTGGAAACCAAACAAACGTGGCAATGTAGTGGAATTACTTATGAGAGTGTAAATGGGAGAGGGACATACTGTGTATGCAACAACTGGTATTCCAGGTCAGACCTGTTTCTCTGGCTTCACAACCAAGGAAAAACCACACCTGGTACTGTTCATAAGAACAGACGCAACATGTCAAAACTACAGAAGAAACTGAAATGAGGAGGAACTGAGTTTGAGTCAAATTACAAATGCTTGTTTTAGAAAAATAGGGAAGAGAATGGAGGAAAGCTGGCAGGGGAAGGCACTCTGATGACAAGAATCTTCTACGATTTTCAGGGAGGCATTATCCAGATGTTATTGTAAATGAACATTCAAAGAAAAGTATGTTAATGCACAGATGTGCATTTTGCAAGAAAGAGAAAGTATGCTGAGAAACCAGATCCCATTGCAAAACTTGCAATGTACCATTATGTGTTGTACCCTGTTTTGAGACTCATCACACAAAGAAGTAGCTGCCTTTACATCTACATACATCTTCAAATACTAATTCTCTGAATTTTCAGAATAGTGCTCCTCTAAAAGGATTTTGCCTTCCTTCCAAGGATTCCCTTTGGAGTTCCAGAAGCATCTAACGCCTACTGGTATGAAATCTAGCAGCTTGCCTCAGAGTTGCTACGCTGTCTTCCTTTAATCTGACCTGGTGGGGGGTCCCAAATACTTAAACAATACTTAAGAATGGGTCGCATTAGTGTTATATATGCGGTCTCCTCTACAGATAAACCACACTGTCCTAAAATTATCCCAATAAACTTAAGTTTACCATTTGCCTTCCCTTCTTCAACACTTATGTGCTTATTCCATTTCATATTGCTTTGTAACATGACCTATGTCTCAATATTTAATCGACGTGTATGTGTCAAACAGCTCATTACTAATGCTGTAGGTTTATTTTTACTATTCATCTGCATTAACTTACATTTTTCTCCATTTGGATTTAGCTGCCATTTATCACACCAACCAGAAATTTTGTCTAAGTCATTTTGTATCCACCTACAGTCATTCAACAATGACACCTTCCAGTACACCACACCATCATCAGATTCCTGCTAACACTGCCAGTTAGATCATTTATGTAATAACAGCAGTCCTATCACACTTCCCTGGAGCAGTCTCTGATGAAAATGCGAACATGCACGGGAACATTACCGAAATGAACCACAACCCAACCACTAAATTCCAGAAAATGCTTAATCAATGCGACTTACTCCTATCTGATAAACCAAATGAAAAGTTGCTCATTAATGAACCCTATCGCCCTCTAACTCTGAGCACAACCAAAAATCCACAAACCCAATTCTCTGATCACATTGTTTGTAACGTCTACGAATTCACCAGAATACAAACTTTCAAGTAGAAAATTATATCCTCTGGGAGTTTTACACTTCTGAAGCCACATATTCAATAAAAAATACAGAAGTTAACAACTCTCATCAAAGATACAAAAAGCCCTACAGAAGCTAAATTTGCGTCATTTGACATTGTTAATTTATTCACAAATGTCCTCAAGGATAAATGGAGGAAAAATAAACTCCCTGGAGAAAGTGTTTATAATATAAGCTATACGGATAACACTCGCAGAACTAATTCAGTAAAATCAACTGACAGACTAGGCAACAACATACAGGCAAAATAATAATAGAAGCACTACGGCAAAAGCTACTGACACAATATGTTATCTTCACAAGCACTTCCTACTTAGTTGAAAGCAATGGTAGAAAACAATCTCTTAGAACAATTACAAAAACCGTTACGCAAAGAAAAATCTTCTGAAAATATGTGAAAAGAATGGGGTTTAACAGCAATTTTATTGTAACAACCCACCACTGTGGTTTGACTCTTGACATTAATCACTACCCAAAAGCTGGGGCTATGTAACTGTCCACCTACATTATGGAAATATAATTACTGAGAGTATTCGTTGTCATTTTTTGTTAAATGTTAACACTATAGTTCTAACTCGCAAAAAATTTCACACAGTCATGTGTATTCTTGGTGGATAAACCTGCAGATGCGTCTATACTAATGTGAAACAGGTAGTTGCGAATAAAGCACCTTCATACGGCTATGTGGCTTTTGGAAAAACCTCATCATTCATGATTTTTTAATTGTCATAATTTTTATGATAATTTGAATGGTTGCTGCGTGTTGCATAGTGTTGTTATTCGTAATATCTTTGTATTGTCTTATAAATAACAAAATCTGTGTATACGTACATGCATTTCGACATTCTTTGGGGTTATGAAATGTGTTTACAAACATGCTGTAGGACTAAAAATGTGTGTATGTTTATTAACATACTTACTCATACAGACTTAAAAACTACGTAACCACTGCTGGAAACATTAAGTAATTTTTCAGTGTTGTCTTAGTTTTGCAAAATTTTTAGTCTCAATGTGCCACTTTTTAATATACCTACGAAATGCTAGAAGGGTCAGTATTAAGCTAAAGTCAAAAAATAATGCAGAGTGATCAAGCACCCTAGAGCTCGAAATGCATTGTCCATTGAATTAAAAATCATGATTCGCAACTGAAGAATCGAACTTTTTTTTAATGTTCATCCACCACACGTAGAACTAGGCCTATCAATCCCCTTGGATTAAACATTTGTTCACTGTAGAATCCACAGGATGATTTCTCATTAATAACGATGGTTTACTTAGAAAGGGCCAAAGATCACAACTCTGCTCATTTCATTTCATCAATGTCCTGAAAAGCAGTAACACAGACTTGCAGCTTGACATTAACAATAACTTTAAACAGCTGGACATTGATAGTAGCATAAAATAGTACACCAGAAAGATCTTCATTGATTTGCTCATTTCTTTCAAATTTAAATCCAGGTACTGGACTTTGCAAAATCTAAGAGAGAACTCTCATTTGTGATGAGATATAGACTGTATGCTAGGCAGTTCTGTTAACCAACATTGAAGAACATTAACTGTTGAGTGGAATATGTTGTGGGTCAACATTTGCTTCCTGCTGCAGTCATACATTACAGGAAACTCCAGAATTTCATCCATGTGATATTCATAATTTTAAGTTCCAATGTAGCTTCTTTTTAATTTGAAACTTCTGAGGAGACGTCTCTGTTTGACAAGTGTTTAGAAGTATTTAACAATTGCTTGACAAACTATTGCACTACCACAAAACAGTGTTAATTAGAAAATGGTATGTCATATAATCTCTCAACATTATGGAAAATTGAAAGTATTGTAGTACGAGAGAAGTTTTTGGCTGAAGAATGCCATATGCAGACAAACCTAATGCATTTTCGTTGTATATGTTTGTGACACTATGGACAAAAACCTGTGAAATATAAAGGGAATCATTTTATAACCTTGCACAGATTCCAGCCCAAAGGAATTGTTGAATATACACATGAATAAGGTGGAAAAATGCGCCAAGCTTGCTTACTAGTGGTGGTTTTGTACTAGTAAGTGAAGATAACAGATTAACAAGAGAATGGACATAACCCAAACAGTTCTTCTGACTCCCAATTAATATTTATTGATGAATAAGGCCACTGTATTGTGGCTGCCAAGGCTACTACCAACAATTCAGAATCAACAGCAGGCACACAGGAGTGATATCGTATCTCTCTAGAGACAAAAAGATATTGTTGATGAAATCCATCTGAACATTTGTTTTATGCTACTAAACACTATCAAACAGAAAGTGTCCTCAGAAATTCTGAAGGGAAAAGAAGCTACTTTGGAAACCGAAAATTATGGATACCAGAGGGTGAAAATTCTGGAGTTTTCTGAAGTGTATGACTGCAGCATGAAAAAATGTTGGCCCGTACCATATTCCACTAAGCAGTTACTGTTCATCAATGTTGGCTCACAGAACTACCTAGATCTGGTCACAACTGACCATTCTCTCTTTGATTTTGCCAAGTCCAATAACTGTGAGCTTAAATTTAAAAGAAATGAGCAAACTAATGAAGACTTTTTACAAACACAATAACAAAGTACTTTTCTGCAGACAAATTTGTTACTTTCATGTTCTGTAAAATGTGGTGTAATATTAGGAAGCTGCTGAAAGAAACACGGCTTGTTACTACTTTTGTATTATGCAGGTCAGATAATTTTAGCTTTTTATGCCTGTTACATGTTCCCACATCTGTTCACCATTCATTCTTGGATATGCGCTTGCTGGTGCTGCCATTTGCTCCTTTATACAAATCTATACAATTATATGAGGTAATAGTTGACAAGCAATTACCTTCAGGCGACTAAGAAGTACATGACAGTGTCCTAGCTTTGTTACTATTAGTTTCTTCCTTGGAGAGAAGAGTGCATAGGTTGGAAAGGTCAAGGAGGAGAGGCAGGTCACCTAGACTATCTGTTGTGAGAAAGAGGGAATACAAAGACCTTCATTATTAAATGGGGTCAAATGGTAGTCAGGCTGGTCAGTCAAGGTCAACACACAGAAAGACCATATAACCAAACAACACTTCTCTCAAATCAGGAATTAACCATAAGAGAAGTACATTTAAACTTTCAACAAAAGTAAAGCATACGAACAACATATGAGAAGAACACAAAGGCAGAAAACAACTAAAACAAAGTACTAATGGAGTTCCAGAACGAATGAAGTGAACATCAAGAGAAACAGAGGAAAAAATAAGGGTGGAGAGGAAGAAAGATGATAATGTGCTTCCCTTGACCAAGCAAAGCAAACAAGGAGAAGAAATAATAATCATATTCTGAAAGTTTTAGAAGGGGCATTTCAACCAATTTAAATAACTTCTTTGAATGCTTCAGACCGTCTTACCTCATCATTTGCACCTTTCGCAATGTCAAGTGTCTCCCCTCCAGTTAGGGCATCTTGACGATCAGGATCAATTTCCTGCGAATAAACAAAATAAAAAAAATTCTGAACTCTTACTTTTTAATCATTTCCATATGTTATATTTGGCATCTTGGGGTCTGCAAAGGCTGTCTATTCATTAGAACACACGTAAGACCAGTGAAGATTGTTTGTCATCCATAAAACTCACTTTTCATTGTGAACACTTAAGGGATTTTTTGATTTCCTGAGCGGGATAGCTGCAGTAGGATTTCAAATAATTTCTAAAATATAGACCAATACGTTATCAACTTCATTTCTTCCGGGAGGATTAAATGGTTATTTTATTTTGTATTTTGTTTTAAAAATAATAGTGTCACATTAATGTGCGTACAATATTTTTCATGTGGAAAAAAAACACTCACATCCATGTCTACGTGCACAACACCAGTTGACCTGCGCTTCGGTCGCCGCCGCCTTTGTATCACACCTTGGGTTGCTTGTGCATTTCTGATGTCATTCTCCTTATCTTGATCTGTAAAGGGAGGAAAACTCAAACTTAAGCTTTGAAAGCACAAGACATCTTTCTAACACGTCTAATAAATTGCACAAAAAGGTAGTAAATAGGCAGGTGACAAGGTGATGTAGCACAGAAGAGGGGCAGTAGTGGAGACACACTTTTCTTGAAGGAAATGGCTGGTCTGCTAAGTCACCATTATCTTGACTGAGAGTGGTACATCAGTTGCAGAGCTAGAAAAAATGTACAGGAGAAGCAGTGTACAGGGAGAGGCCATTGTGCAACATCCATCATTCTCATCAACAAGTCTAAAGTGCAATCTAGAACTATCAGCGAAACTGACCTCTGGGAAACATCTCTACTGTTTGAAAGCTTCCATACTCACTCAGCTAAAGGCAGTTGTTGTTGTTGTTGTGGTCTTCAGTCCTGAGACTGGTTTGATGCAGCTCTCCATGCTACTCTATCCTGTGCAAGCTTCTTCATCTCCCAGTACCTACTGCAACCTACATCCTTCTGAATCTGCTTAGTGTACTCATCTCTTGGTCTCCCTCTACGATTTTTACCCTCCACGCTGCCCTCCAGTACTAAATTGGTGAACCCCTGATGCCTCAGAACATGTCCTACCAACCGATCCCTTCTTCTAGTCAAGTTGTGCCACAAACTCCTTCCCAATCCTATTCAATACCTCCCAATTAGTTATGTGATCTACCTATCTAATCTTCAGCTTTCTTCTGTAGCACCACATTTCGAAAGCTTCTATTCTCTTCTTGTCCAAACTATTTATCGTCCATGTTTCACTTCCATACATGGCTACACTCCATACAAATACTTTCAGAAATGACTTCCTGACACTTAAATCTATACTCGATGTTAACAAATTTCTCTTCTTCAGAAACGATTTCCTTGCCATTGCCAGTCTACATTTTATATCCTCTCTACTTCTATCATCATCAGTTATTTTACTCCCTAAATAGCAAAACTCCTTTACTACTTTAAGTGTCTCATTTCCTAATCTAATCCCCTCAGCATCACCCGATTTAATCTGACTACATTCCATTATCCTCGTTTTGCTTTTGTTGATGTTCATCTTATATCCTCCTTTCAAGACACTGTCCATTCCGTTCAACTGCTCTTCCAAGTCCTTTGCTGTCTCTGACAGAATTACAATGTCATCGGCGAACCTCAAAGTTTTTACTTCTTTTCCATGAATTTTAATACCTACTCCGAATTTTTCTTTTGTTTCCTTTACTGCTTGCTCAATATACAGATTGAATAACATCGGGGAGAGGCTACAACCCTGTCTCACTCCTTTCCCAACCACTGCTTCCCTTTCATGCCC
Source organism: Schistocerca nitens (assembly GCF_023898315.1). Taxonomy (NCBI): domain Eukaryota; kingdom Metazoa; phylum Arthropoda; class Insecta; order Orthoptera; family Acrididae; genus Schistocerca; species Schistocerca nitens. The sequence goes on from NC_064618.1 coordinate 371,669,606, forward strand.
CTTGACTCTTATAACTGCCATCTGGTTTCTGTACAAATTGTAAATAGCCTTTCGCTCCCTGTATTTTACCCCTGCCACCTTCAGAATTTGAAAGAGAGTATTCCAGTTAACGTTGTCAAAAGCTTTCTCTAAGTCTACAAATGCTAGAAACGTAGGTTTGCCTTTTCTTAATCTTTCTTCTAAGATAAGTCGTAAGGTTAGTATTGCCTCACGTGTTCCAACATTTGTACGGTATCCAAACTGATCTTCCCCGAGGTCCACTTCTACCAGTTTTTCCATTCGTCTGTAAAGAATTCGCGTTAGTATTTTGCAGCTGTGACTTATTAAACTGATAGTTCGGTAATTTTCACATCTGTCGACACCTGCTTTCTTTGGTATTGGAATTATTATATTCTTCTTGAAGTCTGTGGGTATTTCGCCTGTCTCATACATCTTGCTCACCAGATGGTAGAGTCTTGTCATGACTGGCTCTCCCAAGGCCATCAGTAGTTCTAATGGAATGTTGTCTACTCCCGGGGCCTTGTTTCGACTCAGGTCTTTCAGTGCTCTGTCAAACTCTTCATGCAGTATCGTATCTCCCATTTCATCTTCATCTACATCCTCTTCCATTTCCATAATACTGTCCTCAAGTACATCGCCCTTGTATAAACCCTCTATATACTCCTTCCACCTTTCTGCCTTCCCTTCTTTGCTTAGAACTGGGTTGCCATCTGAGCTCTTGATATTCAGAGAAATGGAATTCATTAATTTTCGGTAGTGCAAAATTATCCCCACGATTTGCAGCAATGTCCCAAGAAATACAGTGGACCTGTAAGTTGTGAGCCTAGCGGAAAGACCACTCAAGAGTTTTCACCTATCATGTGACAACTTCAGCTGCAGCTGTTTAAAATTGTGCCACAGGGTTGAGATCTGCACTGTATACCTAAATGGTGTGTCCACTACACACCATGTAGCGAACTGTGTAGCTGACTGTAAAGAAGTGCAACAATAGGGGTTAATATCCATTTGCGGTTAATATTCACCTGCCTGCTTCCACTGTGATGGCCAGTTGGTAACACATCAATCACTTTTACAGAATGTGTGTGCATATGCACTGTGATAACCAAATTTTGCCAGGATCCAGCATGTGCTACACAACAGTTACAGCTAATTTTTTTTACCCATGGAGCAGTTTTATATGAAAGAAAAATTTAACTTTTATTTCACATAAAACCCCCAAAAACGCGTTCCATCAAGTGTCTTTCGTATCATATCCAGTTACAATGGGAATGTCTCAGTTCATTGATCCAACAATCATTCGAATTTCGTCTATATTCCCGTTTTCTTTTTTTTTTTACAAAAAACAACAATCGGCAGTAGTATGTATCGTACAACCGGATATGTTTGTGTGCAAGTGAGACAAGTGCCAGACATAGCTAACACATTTCATATTTAATGTTACTGCAAACTCACAACACTACCGGTTGTAAAGTTTGATTGCGATAGACTTACCTCAGCTTCAGGTAAGTTACACCAAATTTTATCTTTTTACAATTAATCTGTGATGCTTGTCTTTAATTTTAGTAGGCTTGTGTGTGAGAAGGTACACCAATCGACATTAGCAATGGTTTCTGTCTCAGTACCTTCTTTTAATTTTAGTAGTACAAAATAAATACTTTATTGTAATGAAGTGTTTTTACTGATGGAGTTTACAGATTCCTCATTACGAAAAGGACGCTCCTAGTGCAATTTCATCCATCTGTGTTTCTATCTTACTTACAGAAACTAATAATGCTATAGACTTGAAATGTAGAATAGTTTTAAGAAACACGAAGTCTAAATGGGGCTCGAAATTTTACATTTAGGCTTCTAGTTCAAGTGAAGCCTATGTTATTTCTTATATTTATGATATATGATGTTCAGAACTAAAATATCAACTTCCTAAAGCAGTTTAATACTACTCTCAAAAATTCTGAAGAGAGCAGACTATTAAGTTTCCCAAGTGTGTACAATACTCAAATGAAAGATCGATAACTCTACGAACAGTGTAGCTCTGTAGTACGGTGCTAGCCTTCCATGTCGAGGGCCAGGGCTTGATTCCCAGGTGGGTTGTATTTTTAAACAGAGGTGCATAGTTGACATATATTTTTCAATATAGTCGCAGCATGCTCTACAAGGGCTTCCATGAAGCTTGAAATACATAAAGATTGAGGCAGCGGGAGGAAGAGTGCTTGAGATTGGTAATTGCTGGTTCAAGTCTAGTTTCGGTCATTACTTTCTTTCCATTCAGTTCAAATATCTACATCATATAAATATATGCTGATTAGCACATATTTAATTGTCAACTTTATGACAACTGCATGTCGTCTCATTTCTAATTACATATCACACACAAAAAATCCAATTTTCATTGCAGATATAAATCACTAATCACCAGGTTCTTAAAAGAAAATAATTTCAAATTATTTATGTACCCTCTGCTTCAAAATGCTCACAAAACACGAACATTTGTTTAAAAGTTTTCCGCAACCGAGAATCAAATGCCACCGATGCGGCAGTTGGGCATTTCCGTGACATGGCGTCACCTAGTAAACAAATATGACCTAAGAAGAGGAAAGTTACAGAGCAGTTAAGAACTTTTCCACGACAAATTGACTGTAAACTATTTTTTGTGGAATATAAAACAAAATCTGTATGTCTGATATGCGATGAATCTGTCTCTGTTCCAAAAGAACATAAGGTCAAAAATCATTATGAGGCCAAACATGCAGTTATGTTTGATAAGAACAAGGGACAATTTTGAGAAGACCAGGTAACAGACTTATAAAAGTAAACTTTCTGCTTCACAGCAGATATTTACAAGAGCGAACTCAGAGTCAATATTCTATAAGAAAGTGAGTTATGCAGTAGCTCTGATACTGGAAAAAGAATCGAAGCCGTATTCAGATGGTGAAACGGTTAAAGAATGCTTAGATGCTCTTACTGAAATTGAGAGTGTAGAAAAGAGAAAGAATTTCTCAAAAATCAGCCCATCTCATCAAACTATTATTAGGCATGTGGATAACACTGAAAGACAATATGAACATAATTTTAAAAATCATGCATCTGTGTTTGTATTTTATTCTCTAGCTTTAGATGACACACAGATATGGTGCATACTGCCTAGGCGGCAATTTGTGTCACAGGTCTGATGCCCATTTCAATAAAGCAGAAGAATTAGCAGCATTGTATCCACTTAAGGACAACACAAAGTCACAAGATTTGTTGGAAGCAGTGTATAGACTTTAAGTCTCTTTACGTTAAAACCTAACAACCTGTCAGGGTTGATAGCGGATGTTGCTCCAGCAACGGCCGGGAAACACGAAGGTTTACTTCAGCTGATTGAGCCTGCAAAGTTGGCACCATGTTGATGCTAAACTTTCATAGCGTTATCCATCAAATGGACCATGTCATGAAGGTAGTCGTCAAAACAGTGAACTAGATTAAGTTGAAAGGTCTTACCAATCACTGTCAGTTCCAAGAATTTCTGAAGTCTTTAGATTCAGAGCATGACAACATTTCATATTATACAGAAGTAAATGGCTAACCAGCGTGAAAATGTTGAAAAGAGTGTCCGATCCGAAGCAAGACATATAATCATTCTTTGAAATCAAGTCAAAGACTCCCAGAGTTCGAAGATAAAAGAATGGCTTTCCCATTTTGCATCCTCTGCCGATAAAACTAGCCACCTAAATTATGTTAATACACAACTCCAATGGAAAGATCAGCTTATTAATTTCATCCATGATCTTACTTACGCATTCCAAACAAAACTGAGTTTTGGGAACAACTTACGAACTAAAACCTTCACACATTTTCCTACAATGTCAAAGCAATCCGACATCACACAGGTGGCAGTGATTAAATATGCTTCTTTAGGATCTGACATGAAATACTAATTTGAAAACTGATTTCAAGATCTTAAGAAACATCGTCTGCTTTTTTCTGCATCTGCTATTTCATTCTCTGTAGACATGAGGTCACTACTGGGACACTGACAAAAGGATGCTACAAAATGTAATGTGATGCACAGTTAAAAGAGAAATTTAACCATGTTGGGCTGAAAGAGTTCTATAAAACATATTGGAGAAGAAGAAATATGCAGCATTTTACAAACATGCTTTTTAAAAATTATTTCATTATTTGGGAACACTTACGCGTGAACAACTTTTTAGTCAGATGAATTACATCGAATTACAAATGCGAAAACGAATTACTGATGTTCATCTGGAAAACTGTGTATGTAGCAACAAGTTCAGTTGACATTGACGCTGACTCACTCAGTTAAGTCAGACAAAGCCAGGCAGCTCACTGACACTGTATTTCATTAAACTGTATAGTAAATGTTCTTTCCTTAGGGCAAGTCTTGCAGTGGGGACGGTCAGAGAGGTAGCAGCCATAGGGTAGGGAGATGGGCGCAGAAGCAGCATAGTGTCTGACAAGAACATTGTGCAGATTGGGAGGGCAACGAAAAACTATTCCAGGTGTGGTGGGCAAGATTTCAGACAGAATGGATCTTACTTCAGGGCATGACTTTAGGAAGTTGTGGCCCTGTCGAAGTAGCTGTTTAATACATTCCAGACCAGAATAGCACCAAGTCACCAGTGATGTGCTCCGAATGTGTTTCGGAGTGATCAGTGGTACCAGGATTGGATGTGATGGTCCACGAAATCTGCTTTTGAACTAGGCTTGTGGGGTAATTATGCGCAGTGAAGGCTGAAGTGAAAATGGTGGTGTATTGCTGTAAAGAGTCTGCATCTGAACAAACATATTTGCATCGAATGCCAAGGCTGTATGGGAGGGAATGTTTGCCATGGAAAGGATGGCAACTGTCAAAATGGAAGCACTGTTGTTTGTTGGCAAGTTTAATGTGGATATGAGTGAGTAGCTCGCCTTTAGTGAGAACGAGATCAACACCAAGGAAACTGGCATGGGATTCAGAATAGGGACATTTAATTCGGAGAAAGTATCCAGATATGCCAGGAATTTTAACAGAATCCATATGGCAAAGATGAGAGTAGGGAGGTCGCATCAATGGTGACAAGCAAGGTGTGTGGTGGGAGTGGGTGGGCACAGATTTTAGAGGTCTAGGAAATGGTTGGTATCTTTGATATAGGAGGGGATCAGCACCTGCAACCTGTAGTACAAAGACTCCCCTCCAGTATCAAGGATACCAACCATTTCCTGGATTGTCTGAAATCTTTGCCCGCCCAACTCCCACTTTACTCGTCACCACTGATGCCACCTCCCTCTATACCAACATCCCCCATGTACATGGTCTCTCTGCTGCTGAACATTTTCTCAGTCAGCACCAACCTGATTCCAAGCATATGACATCCTTTCTACTCACCAACAACTACTTCACCTTTGAGTGGCAGACTCACAAACAGATCAGAGGTATGGCCATGGGAACCGGGATGGCTCCTTCCTATGCCAACCTTTCCATGGGTCACTCGGAGGGTGCCTTCCTGGGCTCCAAAAGCCTTCAGTGCCTGGTTTGGTTTAGACACACTGATGACATCTTTGCCACGTGGACTCATGGCGAGACTGACCTGTTAAAATTCCTGGAATCTCTGAATACCTTCTCCCAATGTAATTTAACATGGTCATACTCTGAATCCCATGCCACTTTCCTTGAAGTTGATCTCTTACTCCCTGAAGGCCACCTACACACTTCCGCCCACATTAAACCTACCAACAAACAACAGTACTTCCTACACCGCCATTCTCACCTCAGCCTTCACCACACATAATTACCCCACAAGCCTAGTTCAAAAGCAGATTTCCCAGGACTTACATCCAATCCTGGTACTGCTGATCCCTCCAAAAAACAACTTCACAGCACATCACTGGTGACTCAGTATTATCTTGGTCTGGAATGTACAGATCAGCAACTTCGACACGGCCATGACTTTCTAAAATCGTGCCCTGAAGTGAGATCCATTCTGTCTGAAATCTTGCCCACCACACCTAGAATAGCTATTCGTAGCCCTTCCAATCTCTGCAATATTCTTGTCAGACCCTATGCTCTTTTTGCACCCATCTCCCTACCCTATGGCCGCTACTCTTGTGACCATCCCAGCTGCAAGGCTTGCCCTATGTACCCTTGTACCACCACCTATACCACACCTGTAAGTGGTAAAACATGTACTATCAAAGGGATATCCACCTGTGGAACGACAAGTCATATACCAGCTGTTATGTGAACACTGTTTGGCCTTTTACATTGGCATGACTACCACCAAATTGTCTATTAGGATCACTGGGCATAGGCAAAGGGTGTCAGGGTGTACATGGGCAAGAAAAAAAAAAAAAAAAAAAAAATTTTCCGGATTTTTCCCGGATTTCCCGGTTGAAAATACACTTTCTCCCGGGTGAAAATACACTTTCTCCGTGTTAAGTGACAGTATACTTTTCCTCGGCACTGTAAAACTTATCAATTCTTAGAATGTTTATGGTTTTCTACACAGATGTAGAATTTGCCAGCACTTTAGAAAACGAAACCCGAGGGGTGGGGGTGGGGAATCACGTTTTGGAAAGATCTTTAATGTGCAGCAACAGGGACGCTGCATTTTTTCGTGTTACGGAGGTATAAATTCGAATTCCACCAAACACTTCATGTTATTTTCTGAAGCAATGAAATCGAGATTGCGGCGCGCTTTTGTTAGCCAGTCATAGCTCACGTCACGTGATCTCGCCAGTTGATGACAGCATAGGACACGTGATGTAGTCAGCCAATAGCAAGATCACTCTTAAGTAGCGCGAACACACAAAAAAGAAAAGTTAATGGTTTAAATTAATATACCAAATGTGCCAGTAAAATGTTTTAATAACAACGTAAATGTATGATCTTCTGGGTTCTTAATTCTTCTAGATGGTCGTCCTCAGAGTTGATTTTTAAATGGAAGTCAAACGCTCTGTGATTTAAGAAATTCATCGTACATTCTTGCACATAGTTCATCTTGCGTAAAAGGAAATTTACTTTGAAAGTAATACTTTTCAAACCACCATTCGCAATATTTTTCTGTGACCTGTTAGAAATTGGTTCGTTTCAGCAGTTGCCAGAGAGTGGCAGATAACAGGTGTCACTGCGCCTACGCAGCTACGATGACGCAGGAAGCCTGCATGTTAGTACGTGTAAAACATTAAAAGATCTTGCATTATGTCATAAAAGAAAGAAGACACCAAAGGATACTTCAAGAGCATCGGAATTTCGTGAACCATATTAAAATGCATAATTCGCCTTAAAGTGGATAATCGTATGTCCAGACTCGGATATAAATTTTCTTGAGTACCAGTACTGCAGTATCTCATGTTTGGTTCTTTATTATGGCATAATGCCATACGAGCTAGAAGATGGAAAACGTGCACTTGAAATGCAGCAAACAGTTGAAACTAGCTAACAGTGTGAAATTAAACACTTTGTTTCAAATAAATTGACTGCCTTGGTGCAAAAGACTAATAAAAGCCAAATCTCTTTAGCAAACCGACAAAAATAACTTCATTGTTCTGCAAGGCGATTAATGTTTGACTGTCACAAAGATGGAAATAAAACCTGAAACTAACAACATATTTTAGCCTTCCGTAATTATGCGAACATATTTTAATTCATTTGGTAGCCCCTGGCCACAGAAATTCTGTTTTGTTTTCATTTAATGTGAGAGCAATAAACAAAGAGGAAACAGCAAAATCACTAAACGTAAACACAGGTCACGTGAAGACTACCCAACCTCCCACTACAACTCAGACTGCTCTGTGCATCAGCCCTGGATCTACGATATTTCCGAACCGGGACAATACTAGATAGTGGCACCCAGCCACACTTCTGTAGCCAGAAGCGGGAGAAAGTACTACTCAGACGCGACTCAACCATGCATGCGCAAGAGCTCGCCCGCCAACTGCTCAAATGAATCTAATGTAAAAACAGCTGTCACGTCACGCTCATTGGAGGCAATTTGTTGTTAGGAAGCACTGCATATTCTTCCTAAAGCCTTTGACACACTTTGGTTGGCAGACGCTTGTATGAGCACTGTGTTTAATTGTTGTATATGGCGCATTTCCTTTGCAACTTAAGTTTCATTTTCGTTTTTTTTTTTTTTTTTTTTCTCTCAAAATGGTTCAAATGGCTCTGAACACTATGCGACTTAACTTCTGAGGTGATCAGTCGCCTAGAACTTAGAGCCAATTAAACCTAACCTAACCTAAGGACATCACACACATCCATGCCCGAGGCAGGATTCGAACCTGCGACCATAGCGGTCACTTGGCTCCAGACTGTAGTGCCTAGAACCGCACGGCCACTCCGGCCAGCTTTCTCCCCCCCCCTCTCGTTCATGTTTTGTTGCTGCAGTATTATTCTGCAGAAGCGGGATACAGTAATATCCTTCGTTAGAGTACTGGTTATTACCAGTCAAAATCACCTGGTTATTACCAGTCAAAATCACAAAAATTTAACTGGTAACTAAACAATGAAAAATTCCCGGAATTCTAAAAAATTCCCAGGTTTTTACCGGTTTTCTCCTGGACGAAAAAATTCCCGGATCTCCCGGGTCGTATACACCCTGGGTGTATACTAGCAACACGCAACATCCTGCTGCAGAGCATGCTCTGCAACAAGACAATCGTGACCTCGGTGCCTGTTTCACCACGCGCGGCATCTGGATTCTTTCCCCAGACACCAGTTTCTCAGAACTCTGCACCTGGGAACTAGTGCTACAACATGTCCTCAATTCACGCCACCCACCTGGTCTTAATTTATGTTAAATAATTCTGTCTCAGCATTTCTTCACAGTAACTACTCTTTTCTTCACTCCATTTTAGTTTCCTGCATCTTCCATTGTCTTAACAGGCTATTTTTCAACGTCCACCTCTGTTACGTACAATGCACTTAGCTTTGCACTCTTATTATCTCATGATGTTTAAGCAGTAATTTCTGCCTTGCATAGTACTCCGTCTTCCACCTTTAAGCTCCCAGTTTTTCAAATCTCGTCCAATGCAGTCCCAACAATCAGTCTATCTTTCTCATACCGTGTGGTATGTCTCCCATGACCTACGGTTCTGGGTGACTTTTCCGAAATTTACCTCTTTTCCTAGACCTCTCCAGTCCTTCCCCTTCAACCATTCTGCCTGAAGAAGAAACCACTGGCTCTGAAAGCTTGCCCAATTACAACCTCCTCTTATGAATGTGTTCTGCTGCCACTTTGTGAGTAGACTTTTTATTTATCCAGTTAAATTATTTTGTCAAAAACTGATCGTTTTCATTGAAAAATCTGAACTGGTAGGTGCACTAAGGTAGGTACTGTGCATCTTATGTGAACCTGCTTTAAATCTTTAAGAAGTGTCTTTCAGGGCAGAAACTATGAATATTCTGGTTCGAATTTCTCCCACAGAGATTACATAGATGAAACTCGACATAAGAACACTGACCTATATTGCATTCACTCTTCCTACACCCTCTTTGTGGGTGGAATGAGAAGAAACCTTAGGCACAATAAAAAATACCCTTTGCCACTTACTTCATAGTGATTTATGGAAGACAAATGTAAATGTAGTTGGGTGAAACAAGTGAGAGGAAAAGGAAGCTCTGAGACAGTGAAAGGCAATGACTACAGTCTGAAAAAGTACTCTTTAGGAAGGTGGTTGGTATATGTGACTGAGGTTGAAGTTGAGGATAGCGGGGAGTAGGGGTGTATGTGCATCAGTATCTGTCAGAAAACAGTGGCACCATTTACACTTACTAGGGGACCTTCTGGTCTCAGAAATTAAGTTCGGGCTGGGACTTCACAGGTTAGTAGTATACCTCAAGGGTGCACGATCACACAAGTTTTAAAGTGCACTATACAGAAAATTCTGAAGAAAGGCCTCTAAAGTTTAAAGTGTAGTTCATACGCATCTCATATACAGTAAGAAGTAGTATTCCAGCATACAGATGAAGTAGTTCAGTCAGTAACATGCTAGAATGTCATAGGCCAACATGAGTTTGATCTGCCTGCCGGTTCTATTTCTTTTTGTTTTCCTAATTGTTTTAAAAATAACAACAACTTTTAAATAAAGTTATTGACCTAAAGTATTATCAATTATATCGTAAATAACTATTTTATTTACTGAAAGACTGTCACAGCTAGTTAAAATGTGAATTACACTCATCAATGTTTTCTTTTTAAAAAGTGGAATAACTTCAAAAGCATTTTTAATGGAGGTAAATTAAAGCATTAATTACTGTCACTACAATGTTATCACAAAATTGGGTGATGATATAAGCTTTGGAAAAATTATAAATGTTTGTTGTAAATTTGAGGAACTGGTGTCTTCTTGGAAAAGCAGAATATAGCTGTTGCATTATTGTATATACGAACAGGCAGAGGGTCGGGAAATAATGGAAAGTGTGAGATCATCCACATGAGTGCTAAAATCAGTCAAATCTACAAGGCCATAAATTCAACTAAATACCTAGGAATTACAGTTATTAACAATTTAAATTGGAAAGAATACACAGAAAATGTTTGTGGGGAAGGCTAACCAGAGACTGCGTTTTATTGGCAGAACACTTAGAAAATATAACAGATCTACTAAAGAGACTGCCTACACTACACTTGTCCGTGTACTGCTACCCATGGTATGGGATCCTTACCAGATAGGATTAACAGAGTACGCCAAGAAAGTTCAAAGAAGAGCAGCACATTCTATGTGATTGCGAAGTAAGGGGGGAAAATGTCATTGACATTATAAGCAATTTAGGATAGACACCATTAAAACAATGGCATTTTTCACTGCGACAGAATCTTCTCACAAATTTTCCGTCACCAACTTTCTGACCTGAATGTGAAAATATTTTATTGATGCCAACCTACATAGGCAGAAATGACCATCATAATAAAAATAAGGGGAATCAGGCCCCGCATGGAAAGACACACATGTTCGCGTTCTCTGCATGCTGTTCGAGAGTGGAATAATAGAAGATTATTGTGAAGGTGAGTCGATGAACCCTGTGCCAACCACTTAGGTGTGATTTGCAGGGTATCGATGTAATGTAGATGTAGATGTAGGCCCGCACGGATCTAGTCGGGCGATGGGCCTTACCTGCTACAGTGCCAGTTTATCCCAGACTTTCGCAGACATTGCTGTGAAATATAATCGGAATTTTTACAAAATTGTGAATTAAAAATGCGTGTCAATGAAGACATCAATTATACAGAGAAGTGTCGAAGGTGATGTTACAAGATGCAGTTGTTTATTACGACGGCTAGTGTGCTGCAAATAATTTGATTGCATCAGAATATTCAACAACAAGCAGACACTTTTTGAACCCAACATTAGAATTGATACTGAATTCTACCAAAGATTTTATCATCACTATTGACGAGGCAGATATTTAAAAATTTATTTTTCTCTCTACTTTTACAATTTTGAATTTTTTTTCTTTCCAGGATGTTAGTATCAGTCAGTGTATAACAGGATTCTAGCTGTCAAAGGAAGTGAAATTATTTTCGTCAAAAGACCCGGATTGAATAAAGTGACGCATGCCTATACCACTCAATATGCTCTCGCTCTGCCTGGAAACATCCTACCTCAAGTATGAGTTTGTTCACAAGAGAGAACCAGTAACACTGGTCCCCGAGTTTAAAAAACAGTTAAAGAATATGAGTAAAATTATAACAACTTTGTAACAACATATTCAAAATCTGGCAAACTAGCGACGGAACCGTATACTGACTTTCCCAACCAGTGTTTGAAGTCTTATGTGGGTGAAGAAAGGTTTCTGTTAATTACTGACTCTTAGGGTGGAAAAGCAAAGCCTCAATTATACAACAAAATCTTTCAGGGTGATGAGAAATCACAAACTTATAAAATTAAAGTGATTCCTCTGAAATGTACTCCACTTGTTCAACCATGTAATGTTTATTTTTACAGACAAGTAAAAACTCTGATGTAGGGTATACAAGATTGCACTTATCTTACTGAAAATAATAGGCAAATTCTCGTGAAGACTATGTAAAAATACAATCAATAGTCCATCAGCTGCCATCACCAATTTTTAAGGAAATGACCCGATATGCCTGGTATGCTTCCAGGCTTTCTAATGAAAGATTTCAGAAACATCGATGAAGTACGTTTCTCAACATAGCTATAAAAAAAAAAGTGGTTCCTGTAAACAATCGCCGTTCATAAATTATGCAAGATGTCCAACTTTTTGTTTGTTTTCAATGTTTTGATGACAATTATCATTCTGGTGGTTAAACATAAAATATAATACTGAAAAATGAGCACGATACTGTAAAAGTATTTATAATTGAAGCTCCACCCAGAATTTTGCGACTGTGGTAATTAATTTACCTCCATTAAATATGCATTTGAAATTATTCAACTTTTAAAAAGAAAATATTGATGAGTGTAATTCACATTTTAAGTAACTGTGACAACCATTTCATAAACAAAATAAAATTATTGATGATTTAATTGATAATACTTGAGGTCATTAACTTTTAAATAAAATTGTTATAATTTAAAAAAAAATAAGAAAACAAAATAAAATAAAATCAAGCCTGCCCGTGGGATTGAACCAAATTGATCACATTAAATTCTGGTACGCTACTGACTGAGCTACTTAACCTGTTGCTAAAATACTACTTATGACCAGATATGAGGTGCCTATGAACTATGCTTAAAACTTTAGAGCCCTTTTCTTTCCAGATTTTTCCAGATAGTGCACTTTAAGAATTCTAGAAGTGGACATCCTTGAGGTATACTGGTAACTTGTGAAGTCTCATCTTGAACTGAATTTCCGAGACCGTAAGGTCCCCTTGTTAGAGCAGAGACAAGCAAGGGAGAAACTTTTCTTTTTTTGGGGGTGAGGGGGTGGGGGGTGGTGATTGACACGAGGAAGCTAATAACAACATGTGGAGGGCAGAATGAAGTCTCCTATGGGTTGGGAGAGGGGAGAATAGAGTACGTAAGTGAAGTGCTTCAGTCCTGTTTGCCTCCAGGAGACCTAGTACATTTCCGTCACAGGGGGACTGTGGGACGAAGGTTTACGGGAAAGTAAGTTGGTTGGTTGGGGACCAAACAGCAAGGTCCCATAATCTAAGTTGGCAACAGCCAAGGAAGGAACTACAGAAACAGCACAGTCCCATCAAGGGGAAGGGAAAACAGGCAAACAAAGAGGTAAAAAGAATGTCGAGGCAGCAAGGGGGGGAACCTTTTGGTGTGCAGTAACATGTACGCTGTGTATTTTTGTATTATGAAAGTTTAAATTAGAATTCCACTAACCACTGCATGTTACTTTCCGAAGCATCAAAATCGCGATTGCGATGCTGTCACGTGATCTCGCCAGCCGATATTCAGAGCATAGGATACATGATGTTGTCAGCCAATAGCAGCATCACTGTTGAGTAGCGCAAACACACGAACAGGAAAAGTTAATGGTTTAAATTAATATACATAGTGTTGCTACAAGGAAAGCAAAGCTTTCACACATAATATTGGTATCGAAGATTAATAAGCTGCAAGAGAAGCTAAGCTTTCATATATGATGATCTTTTTTGTGCATGTTACACTTTATGATACATCACACATACATGCCAGTAAAATTTTTAGTAACAACATAAATGTGTGATCTGGGCTCGAAATTCTTCTAAATGGATCGTCATCAAAGAGTTGATTTTTAAAATGAGATCAAAGAGTTTATTTTCAAAATGAGAGTCAAACGCTCTGCGATTCAAGAAATTCGTCATACATTCTCACACATAGTTCATCTTATGTAAAATGAAATTTACTTTGAACGTAACACTTTTGAAACCCCCATATGCAATGTTTCCCCGCGACCTTTTAGATACAGGTTTGTTCCAGCAGTTTCCAAAGTGTGCCAGGTAACAGATATCACTGCACTTGCGCAGCTGCATTGATGTAAGAAGCCCGTATGTTCCTACGTGTAAAACATTAAAAGATCATACATTACGTCACAAAAGAAACAAGACATCAGAGGATACTACAAGAGCGTCAGTATTTCGTGAACCATACTAAAATGCATAATTCAGCTGAAAGTGCACATTCGTATGTCCAGATTCCCAATGAAGTAGGTCTCGACCTGATATTAAGCTTTTCAGTGTGGTTTTTGGGATGTACATTTTCTTGAAGTACCAGTACTGTATTATCTCATGTTTGGTTCTTAATTATGGCATAGCGCCATACATGCTAGGACATGAAAATGTGCACTTGAAATGCAGTGAACAGTTGAAACTACCAAACTGTGTGGAATTAAACACTTCGTTTCAAATAAATTGACTGTCTCAGTGGAAAAGATTAATAGAAGCCACATTTCTTTAGCAAACCCACAAAAAATAACTTCATTGTTCTGCAAGGTGATTAATGGTAACAACACATTTTAGCCTTTCGTAATTATGTGAATGGATTTTAATTCACTTGCTCCTGGCCACAGAAATCCATTCTGTTTTTATTTGACCTGGGAGCAATAAAACTACTCTGCGCACCAGCACCAGTTTTATGATATTTCCGAACCAGGGCAGTACTAGATAGTGCTCCCCATTCACATTTGTTCGAATTTTGAAATATTGCCACTACATATCTATCTTCCAGACAGTAGTTTGCAAACCATTCTCTTCGCAATGCTGCCTCCTTGGAATAATTATTGCTGTTAATGTTAATAATTATTACTGTCATGTTAATAATTACTGGTGTTAATGAAAAAACACCACCACCAACTGAAACTGCATCTTCTAGCAAGCTGAGTGTTATTGATTGTAATGCATGCAATGTGATTTGTAATTTCAGTTCTGGCAACAGTGCTTCATGCATTACAGTAGCTTTTCCTCATCGCATAATTAACTCTATTTAGAAGAAACGTAAACAGTTATGGTGACATTCTAAGATAATTAAAAGAACTTCTTGGATCTTCCATTATAAATTATTTCAGCAAGGTTGCTGAGTAACCGAGCAGACATCTTTTCTCCATCCAGTCACGAATCGAGACATGTTTATCATTTTTTTCTTGAGCAGCAATTCCATGCAACGAACTTTAACTCCATCACAACTCGTAGACATGCAGCTAACAAAACTTTCATTTCAGACGACTCAGGAACCCACAAAATGATGAAATTGAAATGTATATTTGTTTCGCTAGGCCTAAAATCATATATGAAATCATTTGCATGGAACTCATTTCACACAAGGAGTGGCGCAACCCAATATCATTGTGCAAACTAGGCTTAACGCTTTTCAAACCACCACCTGCAATATTTTCCCCTGACCTGTTAGAATTAGGTTCGTTTCAGCAGTTGGCACAGACCACCACAGGCGTCGCTGCACTTGCGCAGCTACGATGACGTAGAAAGCTCTTATGTTTATACATTAAAAGATCTTACATTATGTCCTAAAAGAAACAAGACATCAGAGGATACTCCAAGAGCATTGTAATTTCATGAACCATACTGAAAAGCATTATTTGGCTATAGTGCACATTCGCATGTCCAGATTCATATTGAAGTACGTCTCAACCCGATATTAAGCTTTTCAGTGCGGTTTTTGGGATGTAAATTTTCTTGGAGTACCAGCACTGTATTATCTCATGTTTGGTTCTTTATTATGGCATAATGCCATATGTGTTAGAAGATGAAAACATGCACTTGAAATGCAGTGAACAGTTGAAACTACCCAATAGTGTGGAATTAAACTCATCGTTTCAAATAAATTGACTGTCTCAGCAGAAAAGATTAAAAGAAGCCAAATTTCTTTAGCAAACTGACAAAAATAACTTCATTGTTCTGCCAAGGCGATTAATGCTTGGCTGTCAGAAAGGTGGAAATAAAATAAGATCTGAAACTACCAACCTGTTAGCCCTTCATAATTATGTGAATGTATTTTAATTCAATTGATAAGCTCTCGGCCATAGAAATCTGTTTTGTTTTCATTTGATGTGAGAGAAATAACCGAAATGAAACAGCAAAGTCACTAAACATAAACACGGGTCACATGGAGACAACCCACCTCGCTACTACAAGTCAGATTGCTCTGCGCACCTGCCCTGGATCTACGATAATTCCGAACCATCCCCCCACCCCCCAAGCATTTGAGACAGTAGAACACCAAAAATTAAAAAACCTGCCTTTTCACAAAATTTTCATTTTGTAGTGCACATCTTTCTGAACAGCCTGATACATAAAGCATATATGTTCGAGAAAATGTAAGACATGTTATCTGGTCTTAAGTGTGCCAAAGTGCAGCGGCGCCTCTTCACACAGCATTCTTCTATCACGTGTCACTGCATTTCGCTCTTGGAATTCAAACGTGTATATTTTGTAATGGATGCCATCAAATTATATTCAGGGCAGTGGAAATTAATATGTCCTGTGGTGCCTCTACTGGTCCCAGTTGGCCGGTTTGACATCCTGCCCCTCTTTTTTTTTAAAAAAAAAAAAACTCATAATAGATACTTGATGGGTTTATTTGTAACCGTGAGATCAAGAACTCTTCAGAAAATGTGCACTCATTATTGCCTATTGGCTAATAACTTGCTGTTTTGTGTGACATAAAAGCAAATATAAGATACATAAAACCGCGAAGACAAGAGACAAGCAAGACAGTACACATTTCTTCAATCCTTACATCATAGCATCTTTTCTCTCTAAATCTTGCTACAGCTTTACACAACGTGCTTTCCTTCTTGAGAAACAATCTATTACCTCATCAAAGTTTGTCAAATGTTTTGCTACATGAAAAATCAAAATGTCGTCGTCTAATATTGAAAATGCTGTTATTACAAATAGTACCCACGACTAATGTGATTTCTCAATCTGATTACGTCTCTTTTGTCACTGTCTACTAGATGAAACGAAATAGGCCTCTCTAATATTGCAGCAATTTTAACAAAGGCCAAATAAATGACACTGTTTTGGCACAAATGGTCATTTTTATAGCACTACAGAACATAATTATTGAATTACCAATATCAAATGCCTATTAGGCCTACTAAAGGCAAAGAGCTTTATGTTAGGAATAGTTTCACATTTCATTCACACACTCCAGCTTCTCAAACATGAAATCAGCTCCCAGAAAAGAACTTAAGCAGCTGCTAGCTGGGGACTGTACAACTGGCCATTACTAGAGTAGCAATCTGGCCAAAACTTTCCTGTCTAAAGTTCAATTTCTTGGAGACATTGCAAAGATAATACATGATCTTTCTTATTTGTTATTCCTGTGTGTCGTTTATTTCCACTCTGGTAGTCTGAATCTATGGATTTCGCTAGTAATTATAAGCTGGTCGATCATTCGCTAACCCAGTCAACACATGACACACAGTTATTGGCATTCACCCATTTGACTTTATTCCACTCAGGTAATACAGCCTCGTCCCCTTCTGTCTGCAGGAAAGTTTGTTTCTAAATGCGACAGATTCCTCTGGCAGAGACATCACGTACACTATGCACCCATTCAAAAATCAACTTATGGTTCACTCATAAATCAATAAGGGAAGTGTTCAAAAACGTTAATAAATGAACAGGGATATGTTTCAAAATCATATGAATAATTGCTAGACCAACGTGCGCTGAATGTTAGGCGCTTTGAGAAACAAGATTTTTTCCCTCAAGAACACGAATTTGGTGGCCCCATCCCCTCATAAAATCGCCGCCCGAGGCAGACATGACGGTTCCCGCTTCCCCCCTCGGGCACTAGATCCGGGCCTGTTGCGCATGTGTGAATCTGGCAGCTTGGGCACGCCCATAAAATTTTTCTGGATAGCATCTGGCTGGTTGCTGCTACTGCTTATACAGCTAACAGCTACACTTCTGTAGCCAGAAGTGGGAGAAGGTACTACCCATACGTGACTCAACTGCGCATGAGCCCGCTCGCAACTGGTCGAATGAATTTAATGTAAACAGTTGAGAGGTCACGCTCATATGAATCAATTTGTTGTTATAAGGCATTGCATAGCCTTCCTAAAGCCTTTGACACATTTTGCTGTTCGCAGATGCTTGTATGAGCACTGTGTTTTGTCGTCGTTTGTGACGCATCTCCTTTGCAACTGAATTTTACATTCTTTTTTCCTCTCGTTCATGTTTTATTGCTGCAGTAGTGGGATACAGTAATATCTTTTGATAGAGTATCGGTTCTTATGAGATATAATTACAAAAATTTACCGTATTTACTCGAATCTAAGCCGCACTTTTGCCGGTTTTTGTAATCCAAAAAACCACCTGCGGCTTAGAATCGATTGCAAAGTAAGCGGAAGTTTTGAAAAATGTTGATAGGTGCCGCCACAACTAATTTCTGCCGTCGAATATATGTAGCACTACACAAGCATGCTTAGCAGGAATAAAGACAAATAGATAAATACTGGCACCGAAACCTCTGCGTCAGGAGGGGGGGGGGGGGGGGCGGCGAGCTTTTTTTCGCCGCCCCGAGTTTCGACCACTGCATTTTCATACATTATCCAACGAAGTAAATACAAATTCCGTATTGTTCATCTTCGAATGTAGCAGCATTTCAATGTACTACGAAAATCCGACTGGCAAGACTGTTTGGGATGTTTGTCAATATGGCCAACTCCACATTCTGAATTTTTTCCTACCTGTGAGAAGAGATGGTTGCTAATAGGAACTTTTATGAATTGTGAATCACATGCAGTATTCTCTTCACCAAAAGAATAATACAAATATAAACATTTTGCCACGTATTCTTTCGTGTTTGCTGCTATCTCATATAAATCCTGTCTGCCTAATAAACTACAAAACTAGAGTGAGACAACAGCGAACGCAGAAGAATATACATATCATGTCATTTTTATATTCGTATTATTCTATTATACAGTCAGAAATGAAGCACGCAATTGACTTGAATTTTAAATCTGAGATGACTAATTTCTGTGCAGAATGTAATGTACTAAAGAGGCGTCTGCAAAGATTTTCAAACGGAGAAAATTTTTCGCTAAACTCTCGTTCAGAACATCTTCTATCATACGCAGTCTATTATTTGGTTCTTGTTGACCATTATCAAAGAAAGCAGCAGTGTAAGTAACAAAAAATAGCAGTCTCTTGCCATTGTTTCGCTAATGAGACGATGCCTCTTTTTTTTTTTTTTATTGTAAGCGGCGGTAGCGTGCACAAAAGCAAGCCATGCCACGAGCAGCGACAGGCCATAAACACTCATTATCAGAATGCGACAAACAATGCATGACACAGTACAGTAATGCATTTTTAGCTTAGAGTGACGTAAACACCTATAACAAAGAGAACGGCACTGATCAGATCAAAGAAAAATAAGCAATCAATTCATACCAGGCAAAGCACGTGAAAAAGGAAGGGTACCCGTATAAATATGGACAAAGCGCCTGACGCATAGCAATGGCTACCTGGTAAAGCTCAACTGCTAAGCTTACGAACCAAACCAAACTACTGTAGCTGTATCGTCATTCATTCGACCTAAATCGTGTCTCATATTACAATGGACCAACTTTTTTCCGATTTGGAGGTACAGCCTAAAACTTTTCTCTCGCCTTGAATGTCAAGTCTCAAATTTCAGGTGCGGCTTAGATTCAGGAATTTTTTTTTCCCTTGATTTCAAGTCTCATTTTTCAGGTGCGGCTTAGACTCAAGTAAATATGATAACTGAAAACTAAAACAACAAAAAATTCCAGGGTTTTTCCCAGGTATCCCGGTTGTCCCCCCTGTCTCCAACATACCCGTCACTCTGCCACTTTCCTGAATTTAACACCCATTAACAATCACCATATTCTTAATTATAAAATCATTATTTACTAATTTGATTATTCCCCCTTTGTTTTTAAGGATTTCTTCTTTCCTCTTGTTTCTCAGTTGCCCACTTTCCTCTTTTTTCTCACTTCTATTTTTCTTTCCCCTTTCATATATCTCCCTCATTAATCTTTTATATCTGACACTGTATCTTCTATTATACGTGAACTGAAGCTGGCACAGTGATTATTCTTGTAATAAATGTAACATATCTTTACAAGAATTTGTCACAGATCTTCGATATCATAATACAAGCCTTACAAATGCACTACAAGAGAACCACTTTTTCTGAAACCCTCTGCTTAATTTTTGTCTCCTCCTCTTCATCCTTGTCTTTCTGAGCCTGAGAGATCCCAGTAACTACTACACCCCCCACAAAACACACACACACACACACACACACACACACACACACACACACACACACACACACCCCTTTCCAGCCCTACTGCCTCAAATCAATTCCTCTTTCTCTCTGAACAATGAATGTACCTCTTTCAAAAGTTAGGATTAGTACTGTTGATTAGTGTTGCTATTGGCAGCACCAGCAACTTCATATTTTGAATGCCCTACTGCCGAGCTATTCAGTCCTGATAAATTGAATTACTGAGATAAAAGTAATTTTTAACACTTATTTGAGGGGCTGTAAACTTTCTTTGTAACTTACGCAGATGACAATGCACCACTTTATGTGACATCTTTTTCTCGTTGTATTTAGGGTTGTTGTTAAACTGTTAGTGACAAGAGACAAAATAGTGAAGAAATCTTTACATATAAAATTGAGCAAAGACCTTGTATGAAGAAGCTAGGAGACAAGTACAGGCTATGTAACTGAAAATTATAGTGTATTTGGAAAAGTAGTTGGTTAAATTGAAGAAAATCATTTCAAGAACAACAAATGGCAAAAAATTAGTTCCTGCTTCTACACTGGAGTTGTCAAATATACTTTAACATTGTGTGTCTTATTCAGGTATAACTATTAACAGTGGATGTGGCACTTTCATGATAAGTTAATGCAGTTACTTGGAATTTTTTTCACAAAGAATGTGAAAGTGGTAACAACCATCTAATGTATCTTATGTACCTCTGTCGTCTGGTGGCTTCGATTGTCGCCTAAGTGCTATTGTTACAGTAGTATCGACAGATGATGGGTCAACTGGTGCAGAGGATGGTCGCACTGGAGTACTTCCCGATGTCCTCCTAACATACGTTGTAGCAGCCGTGTCATTTGGAGTACTTTTGCTACGTGCATCTTCCAGTAGAAACTGGAAAAGAAATTTATTACATGTACGTCATAAAGTAATTTTAATACTCTCTAAAAATAAAAGCGGCATGCAATTCATATATCAGGCATTGTCTATCAAAATGGAAAATAAAATTTTTCGACACTTCTAAAGAAACAACAACAACACACACATCATTTTCAAAATGGATACCATGTATTGTACAAAAATCTACCAACAAAATAGATCGGCCCTTTGCATATCCAGGTCACTAGCTCAAATGAGTTTCTGAAAACAAAGAGAATTCTGTTTGCATTTTTGTAAATGCTTGTCACGCGACATAAGAACACGTAAAATATTGCAAGATCAGATAACTGCTCTAGTTTCGCCTTCTCCCTCGCCAGCATTTTTTTCCAACCCGAATAGAAATCATGCACAAAAGATGTAATTCTGAATAACTACAACTCTACATTATTACAATGAGTATATGTGAAGAAAGTGGATAATTGAAAGGAAAAGTGTGTTAATTACAGAAAATCTACAGTAACAATACCCTAAAAATAAACATGCACAGCTTATTTTAAATAATCAGCCGTAAGACAGGCAGAGACACAAAACTACAATAGAAACTTTAGTGAACAGAATTACTGCACCAGTGATATCTAACAGGTTGAGAAGAGAAGTCTACTACAAAGCAGAAACTACTGGGTGTACTGGAACAAGCAACTGTCAGCACACCTTATTCCTGTCACCGTTATCAACCCTAAGCCTCCAAGAGGGTCGTCGCTCTTGGTGTACTTCCTCTTCTTTTCCACCTGTTGCCACACTCTTTGAAGGCACTGTTGGGCTTGCTGTAGTTATTGTTGCAGTAATTGATGGTGAGTTAGTAACAGCAGGAAGCTGTGGAAACCGAATATCAGAAATGACACCTTTATAACGTGGCGCTGTATTAGTACACACTACATTTAACCCAAGCAAGTAATACGTTCAATAATTCCACACCCTGACAGCCAAAATTAAAATATCTGAAAACTGGAAAATAGTAAGACAAGTTCAAGTAGCCATCTGTGAATTTTTATGCACTCCAACTCCATGTACATTTGAATCTTCATTCTCTTTTCATCTGCCTATCAAATTACAGTTGTTCTGTTCTTGCTTTCATTTCGTATGGAACAGTTTACAACTGAAGAAATTTGTTAGCACTAACTCCTTGTCATTAACATCCATTTCAGTGAAGGACAAGGTTTGCGCTGTGGTCCTGCTGGTGTACACCATGGCAGTCATCTAAATAAATTTTTGAGAAACAATTTCAGTTCAGACAACAGTCAACTATAGCATTTTTAAAGTTTATGACTCTTCTTAATCAAAACTTTCTGTAGTAATCACGCACTTCATAATAAGTTTTTGAAAATGTTCTAGAAATGTTGGAAGCACCATTTGTTAACCATGTGTACACAATATCCCAAAAAAATGTAAAGGACACTTCATGTGAATGTAATGGCTGGTTTGATGAGACAAACAAAGAAGAGAACAAAGGTACAAATATATTTTTTTAATGAAATGATTTGATACAGGCAAACTGCACAGAAAACCTATAACATCATAAGTTATTATATATAAGAGTGCCAACATATTGGAATGTTGACACCACCAAGAGATATATTTCTTAACTTTTAGAGCTTCTAACTTACATCAATACAGGCAGACTTGTGTGTTTGGTAGCTCAGTGCAAAACTGAATACAGAGCACCACACTAAATACTCAGGGAAATCTAAATATGTTCCTTGAGAACTATCAAAATTCAAATGTCAGTGAATATGTTGATAACGTAATAATCTTTTTTGTAATATGTAGCTTATTGGATTCCAATCAGATCAACATGTATATCCTTTGACTAAGAAGCAAGCAAACACCAACAAATTTCCTAAAATTATTTCTCATGATATTTTTGTTCCCATGTTTTGTATTTTTCTCTCCATGCTTTGCAGTTGCACAATTGTGTCTGCCCCACAAGCCAACTGCCTTCTTATCGTTCCTAAACATTAATTATCTTTTTGTTTTATCTAATAACTAACGCCAAAACTCAAAATGAGTTCTACACAGAGTTTTGAGTAAACAATATTTACTTTTCGAATGCCTGATAAGCACTGAATAAAAATATTGCCACTTTGTGGTAAACAAATACAGTTTCTACGGTTAATTGCAAACTACAGGATACCCATTTTCTATATGGAAAGGAGTGGTTTCGGTTTTATTTCTCACTGGGACATGAAAGAGGAGGGAGATGGAGACCAGAGAAAGGAGGAGGGGTGGGGCTTATATTCATATACTTTTAACACACACCTGTTCATTATTACTCAATTGCTGTGTTGCTTGTTGAAGCTGCTGCTGGTTTTTTCGTTTTACCAGCTGTTCTGCAGACTTTATTTCTTCTAAAGTGACACCTTGAGTGGATCGCCGTGTTTCACGAACACGTTTAGCATGTGCTTTCCTTTGTGTTTCTGATTCCTCATCACGAACAGGTGGGACAAAGGATCTGAAATAAATGAATTTATTTTAACAACTATATAAATTTGATTAAATGTATACCTACTACCTTCACATTAGTATTTTATGATAAATGGTGCCTGTAATTTTTTCATTTTAATTAGTCCAGTCTTATTTTATTATATTCTCAACGCTCTCATACTGGGGATTCATTTTCTCTTTTCCTGTTACAAATGTAAGCTGCAATCATGTTCACCTTACAATGCTGCAGACTGATGGGATAAGACACAAGGCTAAAAAATGGACTTTTTTTCACCTTACAGTAGCAATATGTGTCGTCCTAAAAGGAATTAGTAGTGTTACACGAGCTATAATGTATCCTAATCTTGGGATAAAAATTTAAAAAAAAATATTTTAACTTCGCAAATGGAGAGAAAAGTTTTTTCATTACAAATAAAAAATTACTTCCTACAATTTTACAAATGAGAAAGCAAACAAAACTTATGAGCTAATGTACACTTGCATTGGCTTCTTTAATGCTTTAAAATGTCTCTTCCGACAGTATTTAATGCCGTAGAGGAAGTCAACCTCTCAGGCTGCTGCACATTACATTCTGAATACTTATTTTCATGGTACTTCAACTGCAGTGAAAAAGGGCCTACTCTTAACACTGAAACACTAGCTTCCACGGTAGAATGACTGTTGCTTAAGACAGCCTCTTTTGGAACAACATCAGGTTGCAAAACCTATCGATTTTCTTTGTAGTTCCACCACTTTTGAACATTGTTTCAAAGTTAAATTAACAGAGCCATGTTATCTATGATATTAGTCATTTAAGAGTGAGGGGAATGGGCAGTGGTAGTTCAGAGTTAAATGCAGCAGTATGTTTCCTGTGGTTGAGATATTACACATCGGCTCAGTTGTTCATTGAATGGAAACGAATTGAAGCCTTTACCTTTCTGGTTGTCTTTAACCTGCAATCATCTCATTCAGCTTCATTCTGCTTTAAAAAAAAATCTGACAAGAACCAAACTGTTTGAAAGGCTTCTGCAAACTAAGTTACAATTCTACACCTCTTTATTGCAACTGAGAAACAATTCTAACACTATATAAATGACACACACCGTTTGTATTCAAGTAATGTTAACATTAATATCTCCATAAAAATTAGAAAAAATCATTTTACCAGCACAAACATGGTAATGATGTGTGCAATTAACTTATGTTGTGTGCAGAAATATAAACATCACAATACCGTATTTACCCTAGTATAAGACAATCCTGAATATAAGACAACCCCTTCCCCTCCATCCCTTTTTAAGAGTCTCCTTGAGCAGGGCTCATTTTTAATATATTCTGACTACTCAAAGTTACAAACTGTTTTATTGACATTAAGTACCTGCCTAACCCTTAAGCATTATACCTATTTTAAAATAAAGGCTTTTCTGATTGCCTACATTTAAAAATACAACAAGAAACCAAAAGGAATGGTTTACATTAATTTTTACCGTTAGCACCTTTTTCACTTACTAAACCTGTTGTCTGTGGTATCATTATTTTTAAGCACCACCCTCATCCTAACAGAACAGTTGTGAAGTTTATGTCTTTATTGTCACAAATATTTCACGGTTTCTTCCAAATACGTTGTGATATCCGAGGTTGTGATTACGGTGGAACCTGAGAATGCAGCTGTTTTGCTGAATATGTATTGGGTTTTGCTTCAACACTGACACGAGAATATTACGCAGTTTCTTGCTTCCAAATATATTGTCTGCTCGCTGCTCTCTCAACAGCTACGCAGAACCAGCATCTGACACACCCTCATTGATTCCTGTTATACCTCATGATCAGTGTCGACAACATTGTTGTAGGAAACATCAAAGTATATTATGGTCCTTATCTAGACAACCGCAACTGGCCCCTATCTAGATCATCATCTGCTGAAATGTACAACACCATAGTTCTGTTTTTGTCCAATTTTAAAGTCAATTCAAATGGTTTCAGGCAAACTACAGCAGTATAGGTTCTCCTGGTTGGTAGCAAGACAGAACTTGCTGCCCATTCAGTACACCACAACCTACTTCTCAATGAAGACTGTATCACTCTTCCCCCTCCAACCCTTCCAAAATGCTGTGCTGAGCAACTGTGAAATTTGGGCTGCAATATCTTCTAGGGTGTAGGTCATACGCAACACCACTAACTAATACATAAAGACTGCAATCGCAATTCAATAAAATCTTCTAATTTCCACTTGCTCTGTGATCTACCGACATCTGTTGGCACAACCTCCACAAAGGGTCTTGCCGTTTTAATTTATTCTTGTGATAACAATTGCTGACAGTTTAATATTTTTTTTTTTTAGATATTTAATTCTGAATTAATTTTCCTTCCTGTTTCCTACACTGTTAACCAGCACCATGAATGTTGGTATACAATATCCACATATGTATGAGAACTTTTACTGCAAACCTGTTCAAATATAACAAGATTTTGTAAGATAATAGCTTTAAATTCTATGTCCTCCTGGATTTCACGAAATTGTGAATTTCAAGCAGAGCAATAGGTGGTTGTTGTAAATAGTTTATAGTTTCTCATGTACTGTTTGCACTAATGCCACGGGAGTCAAATGTCACTTGATTGTACGATCAAGGTTGATACCATATAAAGCACTTCGGTGTATTAGGAAATGTGTAACCTGTTTGAGTGCGAGTATTGTCTGCTTTCCGAATTCCACGTGACCTCCTTAGCCCAAGATTCATCAGTAAATGTAAGAAATACCTATATCAAACTATTAAACAGTATTGACCTCAGCACCAATAGTTTAATATGTGAATGTAAGACAATCTCGTTGTCTTCGGACAATGAATGGGGGGAAAAACCTCATCTTATAATCGAGTAAATACGGTAATAAACTGTTTACCCCTTCTGCTTCTGTATCTGAAAAACACACACACACACACACACACACACACACACACACACACACACACACACACACAGACAGAGAGAGAGAGAGAGAGAGAATATCAGACATTCATAATATATCTCTGTAATTTTAAAGATTAATTACTTATTTACACCAAAAATGACAAGAAGATAATGCAAAGTAAGTAACATGTAAGTAACATGCACAACTCTTGATACACATGCATACTACACTTGTGAGACTGGTAAACCACACAACTTGATTGATACATGGCCATCAACACATTGGACCAACGATGAAGGACTAAAAGCACCTGTTTAGCTTTCATACACATCAAAAATGTTTCAAAATAACAACTGTGAAGGGCTACAAGCACTGCAATATTAAATCTGGAATATATAAATTAAATATTTGGGGGGAAAAAAACAAACAACAAAAACACAAGCCATTAAAGCTAGGTCAAACAGCTTTATAATTAAATGACTATCCACTAATCAGCATTTGCTATTTTTCTGATGAGAAATTTTAAAGCACTCAAGAACAAACATAACTGTAGATAGTTATAAATTACAATATATTACACCTGACAGATCACAAATAAATTTGATACCACTTGAGAACAGAAAGGGAGACGGTAATGTATGTTCTGCCAATGAGGTGATCATTGGAGACTGACTACCAACTCAGCAGGAAAACATGAGAGTATTCATAATTTGTAACTCTGCCTGTCAGAGAAGAGTGATCCATAATTATAAGAATTCATACATCAATGAAATTATGTTGCTCACTTCAGAAATCACATTTATATTGCCTCATATGTTACAACAAGTAAATTTAATAACTGTCTAAATGAACTAGATGCCTGCCATGTCACATAATATTATTATTTTCTTATGTGAAACATTTCATTAGATGGCCAAATGACTGCAGAAGAAATTACTGAAATTAGTATTAATTTACAGTGAAAAACCACAAAAACAAAAATAATGGGCATGCATTAGAAAAAAAATCACTCATTCAGCATAAACACACATGACCTTAGGGAAGAGTGATGATATCTACAAACAGTTGTTACAGAAATGATGTGTAAGAATATAGGCAGAAAGCAAAGATAAAACTGAAAAGCATCCAAGTGTTAGTGAAAACTGATGTTGTGAGAAACGCACTTGAAAAAATTTTTAAAGATGTTCCCTGGGCTTAGCTTACTCCCACCGGGTGTTGTGGGTGTAGGTGGTGTTGGAGGACAAGTGCTGGCAGCACTGTCCTTTGGAGGACTGAAACTAGTGAAGTTAGCAATTCAGTGAACACAGTACCTTATTTAAAATCTGATGAACCACACACAGTATAAATTAATATCTTAAAAACATTTTCCTCAGTTAACTGGATAGCACAGCACACATTTGCAGTGAGCACAAGGTGTTTTATTCTCTTTCCCCCGCTGTTCCCTCAAAAGAATAAATTTTTATTCCCAGTATGTCGCAAGGAAGAATCTTCTTTCTGTGTGAGTACAATTTAAATAAAAAAGTGTCCTGATACAGGAAAACATTCTGCAATGAAAACTTGCCAAACTCAGATACATAATTAAGTAACAGTGTACCCAGAACACTGCACTGCAAAACAAAATGACTTTTTTTTTTTTAATTTGGCGAATTTTGTATAAAATATCAAAATGCATGGTCCTGTTATACTCTAAAGACCAAAGGATCCATGCCTCATGGTTCAAAAGTTACTTGAAACAACTGCTGCAAATTTTCCATCACTCTAAGTGAAGCTACGAACAAACAATCACAATTCTGCTAAGTTCACACATTTATGTACATACATTTAAATTACTACAACATTAATCATATAATTCACAATGTCATAAAAAAAGGGTAATACGACTAATCTGTGACAGCCAAGTAATATCATTATGTTAGCCAACATCTGCCCACCCAATGACTATTCCTTATTGAAAGGACCTTTGTATTTGAATTTCAAGTGGAACTTTTTGATTTACATGCTTCTAAGATAAGCCTGATGTAAACAGAGTCTTCATATCTTCATTTTGAAATAAAGTTCAGCTATTTTCATTAACTGTTATTTCTAAGCAACATAATTTTGCAGTAAATGAAAATGTTAACTTCCTCAGAAAATTTTTCCACAACACACCACACGTTCTATTTCGAGTAAGGATTTCCCCCACTGTTTTACAGCCCCTTAAAAAAACAACAGTGCACTGAAAGAAGATAAGATATCTGAAGCTATTGAATCTTACAGTTTTTGTCACATAGTATTTTAATGTATGTCACTCAGCAAAGACATAATATGAATATAAAAATACTACGAACTATTTTACGGAATTTTCCAAGGAAATTATTAGGCATGCAAACATTCCATTAACACAGTTCAAGTCTAAAAGTTCCAATAGAAAAAAATAGTTTGCACAGAGCAGTAACACACAGTAGTGATACCTGATTCGGCAGTGATATCGAAGTACTGTGGTTTTAATTGTCAAGGTAACTTTTCACAACTTTACAGTTGCAATATAACTGCCTAAAGCTTTCAGAAGTTTCATGACCCTAAACTGCAATGACATTCTCTCCCTACCACCACCACTGCCATCACCACTCCGAACAGAGGAAGGATAGCAACTAGAAGATATATAAAAACTTGCTGTTTCTATCTGCCTTTAAATATCAGAGCATCAATGGAAACAGTTTGTCTAAAAGGTTATATCAGTGATGTACGTAACATATGCAGGTAAAATATGTTCACATCAGTATTCCTATAGAGGACATA
Source organism: Schistocerca nitens (assembly GCF_023898315.1). NCBI lineage: Eukaryota > Metazoa > Arthropoda > Insecta > Orthoptera > Acrididae > Schistocerca > Schistocerca nitens. Next base: position 371,698,801 of record NC_064618.1, read on the forward strand.
ATATGAAAATCCTTTAAGGTATGTCATAGACACTTTGTGACAGAGTGAAGAAAGGGAACCATGTAGTCAACAGTAAACATATGGAGTTGAATAGTAGCCAATGATTGAACATCTCTTACAAAAATGCTTTCAGGCTTGAATAATTATAACTACACAAAACGTATTATATTTTATGCAAGCCAGTGATCACAGGATTATAATTAAACTTACAAATGCTCAATAGTGTTTGTAATGTTAGTTGCCCAAAGAGTTTTGTTGGTGTTCCATAATTTTCATAATTTTGACTGTGATAAATTGACACTGACAGGTTTATTTTAGGGATGCCAGTGTAGGAGTACACACAAATTAAGTAAAAATTTGTGCAATTCACACATTTATTTACATGAATAAGCTGACCTCCAAATTTTCCACTGTGCGAGACCGTGTGTGCCAGATAAGTCAGATTTGAAATTCTACTTTCTAATATTTTACTGTATTATTTTCTCATAATCTTTCAATTACTTTGTCAATACACATGCATAGCATGATATTTGTGTATTTCTAAACATTTATGAGTACTGTAATACTCTTAATTTATAGTTAACCGTTAAATTAATTTGTGCTTTCTACGAGGGTTGGAACTTTAATAGTGGCAACTATTTATTTACAGCTCCTACAAAATAGATAAGTGTTTCAAAGTTTTTCTGACATTCAAAGTAGTCACCAGCATTGTGTTAACCCATTGCCAGCAATGTGGAAGTCTTAGGACACTCTTAGCACTGCCAGTTGTGTTGACAGTTGTGTTGACAGTTCTAGCGGCGCAGTCTATTGCCCGACGAATTAGTAGCAGTTCTGAAGCAAATGCCGTGAAGGGTTTCCTTCAGTTTAGAAATCGAGTTAAACTTACGAGGGCTTAAGTCAGGGGAGTGGAGTAGGTGGTATAGCACATAGCAGTCCCATCAGTCAAACAAATCAGTAAAAGCTTGCACTGTACATGCCTGAGCATTGTCCTGCAAAACGATGGTCAGGTCCTGCAGAAAGTGTCATCACTTCTGTATCTATGCTGTTCATTTTTGGAACACAACTTACGACCAGCTGAGAGAAAGAAGTGATGACACTTTCAGCAGGACCTGACCATCATTTTGCAGGACAATGCTCAAGCACATATAGTACAAGTTGTTACTGATTTGTTTGACTGGTGGGACTGCTATGTGCTATACCACTTACTGCACTCCCTTGACTGAAGGCCTCTTAAGTTTCACTCGATTTCTAAACTGAAGAAAACACTTCAGGGCATTCACTTCAGAACTGCTACGAATTTGTCGGGCAATATACTGTGCCACTCGAACTGTCAACACAACTGGCTCTGCTAAGAGTATCCTACGACTTCCACATTGCTGGCAAAGGGTTATACACAATGATGGTGAATACTTCGAAGCTCAGTAACTTATCTATTTTGTAAGGGCTGTAAATAAATAGTTGTCACTATTAAAGTTCCAACCCTTGTATAAACTACTGGCAACAGTATCCTTGTTCAAAGACAAACATTCTGCAATTTTACCGTATATGTCAGTGATTCTTCTACAAAAACTTTCATCCGTTTTTGACAATCTTCATAAGATACAAGTGTTTCGCCTAATTTACTCTGTAATTATTTTACATTTGAGATTTACAATTACTGTAAGTACCTAATGCGTTGTGTCACAGTTCTGTCTTATACCAGCACTGCATAATGTCTATGTCTGACATAAATTAACACTGTTTTCGAATTTGTTAGTGTCCAGAACCTCAAAAAGCTTCAAAGGAAGAGTCAATTATAAACCAAGTTTTTCTGCTGTCATAACAAGTATCTCGTTTTGGCTGTTAATCGCCTCAGTTCTTAAAGGCAATTGGTAATACTTGTTTATTAAACCACATATTAAAAGAAATTAAGTAAGCTTAGTTTAAAGTTATTTGTTTACTGTTCTGTAAAATACTACACCAATCACAATGCAGTTCCGCTGTGTATACTGATTTCGGGCATGGGGAGAGTTAGCTGCTGATCCTAAGCAGCTGGAAAGCTGCCCCAACTACTGTCAAGTGATTGGAAGCTGCTGCAAATGGATGTGTCACGAGGGCTATCCTATGAATATGGTCTGCTCTGCTGGAAGTATAGGATCTATCAGTACTTGAATGTCAGTGGCATACCAGTAATAGAATTAGTTGCCCTGGACGGGAGGGGGGGGGGGGGGGGGGGAGGCACCTAAACTGAATATGAACCAGTGAGAGACTCACTTGCTGGGAAATGAGCTGTGTCAGGCAAAAGCAAAAGGGTAGGGTTTATTAACAGTTGCCAGTTGAGGCATGCGGCAAATAATGGCAGCAAGGGATGGGAAGGAACACCACGTGCACTCAGTGCGTGTGTGCCAGGAGGCCACATTCACCTTGTTGGAGAGGCTATTGTGGCAGCCTCTGAAGAAACAAGATGTAACCAACTGCGGATTGTAGTGCAAATTGTTAAAAATGATGCCTATATTCTGAGCTCCAGGGTCATGCATGGTTCTTTCCAGTGACTGGCAGAGAAGGGTGAGGAGACCAGCCTTGTGCATGGAGTTTCAATAAAGCTCACAATTTGTAGTGTTGTCACCAAAACTGATTGTGGCCCTTTGGTTCTGAATCAAGTGGAAGTGCTGAACCAGAGACTTTGAAAATGCTGTGACAAGCTACGTTGTGACTTCCTGGAATTGCGCCATAGGGTTGGAAACTGTAGGGTCACCCTACTCAAGTAGCTGGCTGACTGTGGGGTTCACACATGGTCATAGTTTCAGAGTAGGCAACTCTCCAACTAGTCCAAGAGACCCAGAATTATCAGTGTAAGATCCAAAGAAATGACTCTCCCACAGGAAGAAGTATTATAATCCTAGTGGTTAATAGCTAAGAATTCGCAACGAAGTGCCAGAGTTTGAAGCGCAGAAAGCATTAAAGCTCATACATTACTAGGTACAGAACACTGGTTACAATGCAAAATTGACAGCAGTGAGATTTTTGGAGAAAATTTAAGCTTGTAGCACAAGAATAAGATAATGGGAAATGGAGGTGGCATATGTATCACAGCAGATAAGAAACTCAGGTCAACCAACATTGAAACTGAATGTGAGATTGTTTGGGCAAGACTCAGTATTATAGGTGAACATAAACTTATAACTCTAGCTTCCTGTCACTCATAATTTTGTTAGTGATCAGGACGACAAGCCATCTTGTCAAAATTTACAAGATGTATTCTCTGAAAATTACCCACAACAGGTAGTTTGAAACCCCACCTGTTATGAAAATATATTGGATCTAATGGCAACAAATAGCCGTCACATCTTTGAAGACATTCACATTGAAACTGTTATTAGTAACCATGAGGTATTTGTAGTTACAATGATTAACATAGTACAAAGGGCAAACAAAACAAACAGAAATATTTATATAGAGTGTACCGGGAAGAACGGCCAATATTCAAGGACATGACAGGAATGAGCATTTGAACCAAAAAATGTCTAGAAAATAAGGGCTCTAAAATGCATACTGTAAAGAGCTATGAGCACATCATCTTCAGTACTGTCAAACAAATTTCTTCCATTGAACAAGAGCTCATAGCTCATGCATTTTAAAGCACAGGTCTGTTAGACTTTTTTTCTTTTAGAAGAATAGTTCATAATGGGATGGCCTTCCCATGATATGTGGTTACTGTAAAGAACCTTCAAAACAAACAGTGACAACTGTATAAAAGGTGCAAAACAAAGCATATAGCTATATATACAGTGTTTCTGAATGGAACACGTTTAGCTTTACGAGGGCAATGCATGAAGTGAATAACTACAGTAGCACATTATCATCGAAGGATCCCTCTTGAAACCTGAAGTAATTCTGGTGTCTAGATGTTCACAGATGACACAGTAACAAACTGAGGGTAGCAAGTAAAATCAGAAATGCTTGCTTAAGTTTTTAAATGTTCCAAAGGAACTGCCCAAATTGAATTCTCATACCATGACAAGGATGAATGTAATAGATACTAGTGTCAGTGGCTTTGAGAAACTGATGACATTGTTAAAATTGAACAAAGCTCCAGGGCCTCAGGGCCTGATGGAACTATCACATTCTATACCTAATTTGCAGCTGACATAGCCCCTCTTTTACCCATAATATACCAAAGATACCATCTACATGAAAGGTAGCTGAAGTTATCCAAGAAATCACTTTCTAATATCCTTGACATCCCTTTGCTGTAGCATCTTAAAACACATTCTGAGCTCAAACGTAATGAGGTATCTCTAACAGAATTACTTCTTCCCTGTCACCCAGCATGTATTCTGCAAATATCGATCATGTGAAACCCGAATCATGCTTTTCGCTAATGACATTCTGAAAGTTATGGATCAAAGCAGTCAGATAGATGCAGTAATTTTTATTTCTGTAAGACATTTGACACAGTAACAAAATACAGTTGTTACCGAAAGCACTAAATGGGGTATCAAGAACAATTTGTGACTGGATTGAAGATTACTTGGTGGCACAACTACTGATGAACTTGAAACTAAACTGAGATGTGCCCCATGGAAGTGTTGGGACCTGAGCTGTTCACATGGTATATTATCGACTTTACAAACTATAGTAACCTCAGACTTTTTGCAGACGCAGTTATTGGTAATGAATTACTATCTGAAAAAAAAACTCTGCAAATATACAGTTGGATCTGGATGAGAATTCAAAGTGATGCAAAGATTGTCAACTTGCTCTGAAAGTTCATAAACGTAAAGTTTTGCACTTTGGGGGTGGGGGGTGTAATATCCTATAACAACAAGTCACAGGCTCAATTCGTAGGTAAAGCAGGTGGCAAACTGTGGTTCATTGATGGAATACTACAGAAATGCAATCAGTCAACAAAGAGAAATGGATAAAAGACATTTGTGAGACTCACTCTAGAATACTGCTCAAGTATGTGGGACTTGTGCCAAATGAAACTAACAAGGGAGATTCAACATATATACAAAGAATGGCAACACAATGGAGACTGTCACATATATGCTCAAAGGGTAGAACTGGCATGTTCTTTAAGATAGACACAACCTAGTCATTGAAAGCCTTCTTAAAATGTTTCTAGAACCAACTTTAAGTGATTAATCTAGGAATGTGGTTCAACCTCCTATGTATAGCTCCAACAGCGATTGTGGAAGTAAGTTTAGGTTAATTAGAGCATTTAAGTACTAATTTTTCTCATGCTTCATACAGGAATGAAATTGAGAAAAGCCCTAATGATTGTCACCATGCACTTCACACTTGTTTGCTGAGTATTGATGTAGATGGTCCACCTTTGGAGCACAATATAGCAGCAAATCTGGATAGCATGGATTCAAGATGTCCTTGATACACTTCCAGAGGTAGATGGCCTCAGAAGTCTATGCACAGGTCATGCAATTCCCATCAATTATGAGCCAGCAGTTTGCAATCATGTAACTAGTGCCTGATAATGCTCCAGATGTGTTCCATCAGATTCCAATCATGCAAATTTGGTGGCCAAGATATCAATGTGAACTAACTACTGTGTACCTCAAACTACTGCAGCACAATTCTGGCCTTGCGATACAGTCATCCTCCTGGAAGATGCCACGCCATCACGCATGAAAGGACACAGGTGGTCCACAATGAAGTTCACAAAGTGTACAGCTGTCACGGTGGCTCCACATTCGGTGAAGAAGACATACCCAACATCTTGTCGCCTACTTGTGGTTTCACCATCCTTTAACCACTTTCCACAGGTACTCAATACAGCAGCATATGAACACCCACCCAGCTCTGCCATTTCTGAGGTGCTCTTCCCGAGCAATGGGTCACGACAATCTACCCTTTGTCAAGATCACTTGTGTCAGTTTATTTCCCCATTTTCAGCCTGTATCATTGCTAGAATGACTCCCTCTCTTCCATTCATTACTGCTCTGTTTATACACATTCCTTACTGTGTCAGATACCTGCAACACCTTGAGGTGGCGCGCATAGACACAATTTCAATAGTACAATGTTCTAACATTAGGTTAACAAAAGATGTAATACCAAAATGTTTCAAAACTGTGTGTGTGTGTGTGTGTGTGTGTGTGTGTGTGTGTGGGTGGGTGTGTGGGTGGGTGGGTGGGTGTGTGGGCACGCGCAAATAAAATGTAACTTTTTGTAGCTCAATGAATGAACTAAATGTGATTTAGTTTGAGAACACTGAAAATATGTCATGAAAAACTTAGTGGCTAATTTAAATAATGGGAAACTTTTAAGAAAAACAAGGAGGATTGTTAGAAAAAAGAAACCTTAAACACTGGCTATTTAAAGATAGAATGACAGGAGACCAACTGGGAACATCACATTGCATCCCCTGTCTCTCTCTATGCAGAATACACTGCTCACTTTCCTGCATTAATGCACCAAACAAAAGGAGCAAGCTGGCCCTTCACAAAAATTATTATTATTATTACTATTATTATTACTATTATTATTATTATTATTATGACAATAGCACAATGTTCTAACATTAGGTTAACAAAAGACATAATACCAAAATGTTTCAAAACTGTGTCTATCCCCTTAAGAAAAAATAAGAAACAAGAACAGGAGAATGTAATATAAATGAGATAGATTCAAGATATTTAAAAAGAATAAAGAGAATTTCTTCTGTCTATTCCAACAGATCATTTTCTAGCTTGTCATTTCTACCATGATCTTAATCCAGCAGATTATTATCTTCTTTGTTGGAAACCAGAATGACACTTTGTGGAGGGGTACATCAAACTTTTTTTAAAAGAATAAATGCACCATATGATGACGCAACATCCCTAAAATGTATGTATTGTAGGTCCTTCATATGTATTCTAAGCTCTAAAAGAAAAACAGCTGTGCAACTAGCTCAACAAATTTAAGCGAATCAGTGCTGAGACAGATAATTCACCCAAGTACACAGTATACTGCAAATAGGTGACATTGATACAAGAAACAGTAGTTCAATTTTTTGCTCCACAATTGTGTCCATTATATATCAACTGAACACTGATCACAATCTGAGTATACACATAAAAATATTCTCTCCTTAACTCAGAGTAGAAGTAACTTATTGTAGACACAAACTGTTTGTTTGATTTGAAAAAAGTTACATTGACTTTGCCCCCAAAGTGTGATAACACTAGTTATTTAGTCAATGTAAAAGTGTGTTTCAGAAATCTATCATTTTGAAAGAGGTTACAAATCAAACTTGAAAAATTATTTAGTTCATGAAAAGTAATTAAATTGCTTTAACCAAATTACTTTCAAATCTGCCAGGGATGTTATTGACACACTGCTGAGCTTTGTATAAAACTTGTCTGTAACTTAGACAATCATCATGGGTGAAAGTACACAATTTGAAAATGATCCTTGGGCAAGTAAATTAATAATACTGTTCTTTAGTTGTCAAGTAATTCCATGGCAACAGATGGGGAAATGAGCTTTTAGGTAAACCACAAGGAGGTTAATATGACTAAGCAGAGAGCAGTGTATTGATCGTTTACCTCAAAATGGTTAAGAAACCATAAAATGTGGGCAGTGTACACAACTGTGGAAACCACATAGCCTCATATTATTATATTCCCATAGTTGAAAATGTGTGGGCCCCAAATCAGCAATACACACTAGACAGTTAAACAGAAGTTGTGCCGTACCACGCAAATATGTGTTTCCTTAAGACATCACCTGCAGGACAGTTGGGATAGGGAACAGTGTATTGTTGAATTTCCCACCAAGTGACTGCTAACAAGGGGCTGTACAAACTTCCCCTCATGCATTTTCTATTTGATTCATATCGACAGAGTTTGTAGGAAACGACTAGGACTGCAATATACGTAAACAGGAAGATAACTCTTAACTTTGTATGGCTGCTAGTATTCAAAGAGCCCACTACCAAGGGAGTAAGCGCTTGCTTTTGTAAGCGCGACGTCACTGGATCGAATCTCACTGACTACGTTTTTCCACATTCTTAAGTAATTCTAAAAGAATTTATTATGACTGTGAAAATCAACAATATTTAATGATTCATTTATTATGTTCATAATCTTTATCTGGAATAAAAGGGAAAAAGTAAGGAGATTGGAAATAAAACAAGGATACAGGAAAGCTTTCAATCAAATCAGTATACTCCTCCTATTTACATTATTGTATCTACGTTTACGGCAAGTATAATATGTAACCTATGGAGACCACAGAAATCATGATGATACTGATCGCAGTAGAAAACAATAAGTACTGTGACGTACAGCAAATATATGGAATGCCAAATACTGTTATAATAGAAACTTATTTCCAAAATTGTAGAGGAAAATCCAGTATTTGTTAGATATTTATAATTTGCACAGTCATAGTAAATTTGTTATTAGAACTATGTGAAAATGAAATAAAAGTATCAGCAGTAAAATTAGATCCAGAAACCTCACACTTATGAAACTAAGTGCTTACACTCAGTTGTGGACTATTTGAACACTAGTGACTATTCAAAATATATAAGCACGCCAAAAATTTTCAAATTCTATTTTCTAGAACACACCTGAAAGTTGTGTCTTCCTGTTGACATGTGCTGAAGTCCTAAATGTACCCTACACACACTGCCAATATGAAAAATCAGAGGCAAAGTTCGTATGGTCCCCTTATTTGCAGATGGTATGATCATTGCAACTGCATTATTTTTCTATCAAAAGCAGTATCACATCATGACGGCCCGGTGAATGCATGGAACGCTTTTGTGTCACATTCAGAAAATTACTGTTCTTGGATTACATTTTGAGAATCAAACATCAGTGATCATCCTGTGAGTCACATCATTCCCAAACTAGTGCAGATTTCTCCATTTACAAAAATGAACCACATCACCATCAAAATGTCATGTTGACACGTAATCCTATTTGAAACATCATAGTTAAATATTTTCTAAAATCTTATCACAAAATAAATGCGTAATTAATACTCTACCTTCTAACTTGGTTAGTTGGTAAGGGACTGTTGGCTACAGGAAGAGATTGCCTCGTCGGTGAGGTGTGAGTGGTTATTGTGGTTGTTCCTGTTGTAACAGCATTCAAGATATCTGATACTGGGGAAACAGCATCATCAGCTTCTTTTTTAATACCCCTGAAACAAAACAAACTTTTATATTGGTCTACAGGAAAAATAGAGACATAAACAGTGGAACTGAAAATCAACTGACTGACATGAGAACCTGCAATTGAAATGAACCAAAGAATTTGGTTTGAACATTTATAATTTGCTCCGCGCGCGCGTGTGTGTGTGTGTGTGTGTGTGTGTGTGTTTCTCCTAATGTGTAAGAGCTAACTGAATTTAATATTTATTGAACTGGGCAACTGTGTCACTGATGCTATGTCATAGAAAACATAATAAGATACATGGAGCTTACACTAAGGAAACCAAGTATTAAAAAACAAGACACAATAAAACAAATTCCAATTTACTTCAGTTTACAAATCTTAATAAAGGACAATGAAAAGAGAATGTGTCAGCTACAGTCAATTAATAGTAAATATTCCATCCACAGATTTTGTAAGGGGAGAGGTGTTTCAATAAATGGGCATGATGATAAAGTGGGGATGGAATAATGAGTATTTATAAGTAAAATTGAGATTAATGTGGGCCAGTTAGCTAATAAACTGTAACATTCCTCAAGCAGAAAGAAGTCAGTTAAATTCTTTTGTTAATGGTATGTACAGGGAGATATATTTTTGTATGGCAGTAAACATTGTTTAAAGATGGCAGAGAACATTTGTGCATATATGTCAGCAAACCACATCTTTCCAACAAGTGGTATAGTTTCGAACAATAATGAATTATTGAGCTCGGGAAGCAGCACAATGACCATCAGAAAAGACGAGAAGTACACGATAAACAATTTCCACATTGCTCAGTGCTGACAACACATGGATGGCTTCCACTTCTGCAATGGTAAAAGCAAATCAGCTAGCTTAGTGCTTTACGCCTGATCGACAGCATACCATCTGCACATCCTTCACAGCCAAGGTGAATAACTTAGGGGAGGTAGCATCTCATTCTCTAAGGCCTCCTTTCACAGTAGACTTTCCAGTGATCCAGTCAAAGTATTTTGCCTCCAATTTTAAGCACCACATGTGTAGACACAGAATGGCATTAATAAAGAATTAAGGTTTTCATTTCTTTCCAATGAATTTTAGAGAAACATGAATATCAAATGATGTCATCAATGATAAACAATAGCTAAACCCAAAGTGAATGATCCCACATGTTAGTTAATTTGATTCTGGCATGTGAGACCGTGTAAAAATCAGAAGAAATGTAATTAGTCCATACAATGCATAAGAAAGCTCTCAGTAAGATGGAGCTTTATCACTGTACATTGTGCCATTGTCATGAGTGTGTATCATAAATGTTTATTCCTTGGATGCAGCGAGTAAAAAAACGATGGAGAACATAGCTTTCATTTATTTGGAAATGAGAATGTGAACAAATTGCGAATCACGACAACAACTACTAGAGGTTTCAATCAATATCTGACCATTAGTGATACAAGTTTCAGGTTTATTAGTTTTATCTTCAGACTCCTATCTATGACGGTTTTACTCATATTAGTAACTAATTACTGAAACATGAAATGTTAATAAAATCTAATCAGTGATCACAGTGAAATGTCGAACTTTGTACCACACAGCCAGCCAGAGATTAGCAAAGTTTAAGGAGAAATTGTGCAGTCCCAAGGGCAACACTTATCACTAACGTAAATAAAAATTGGCTTTTCTGTGAGATGTTAATCCTAACTCAGAACTATCTGCACATTTGGACACCACATTGTACTCTGTGGTCTGTGAGTATGAACATATTTCTCATACATGTAACGTTTCCTTAATCACTTTGTGAGATACTCCACTCTCTTGGGGCTATGAAGAAATAGTAGTAAGTTCATAAGCTAGCTGATTAACAGTTCTGTACAGTCACAGACACACATTCATTCAAATTACACATGTAATTGCTCTGACCTCCTCTTTATAGAAGTCCAACAAATACTTTTAGTCCTTCCAGTTGAATAATGAATCCTAAACTGAAGCATTATGCTGCAAATTATTTCTTGGAATAAAAGGGTGCAAGCTGCCAAACACTCTCAAAATACCGCTATGTGCAGAGTTAACGCCACTGACAAAAGCGATATGCTCAGGTGGATTAAGATTTTTACTAGAGTGGAATCTAACATTAAAGACAAACAGTGCAGCTGGAATGATTAATTGCCACTAAACGCACACTCAATCAGCATGTGAGTGAGCTGATTTGCATTGAGATAAGTATCACCATCACAGGTGTCCTCAAAACTTTTTCCAAAAGGGAACAAGATTCTAAAATCCCCATTTTTGATATAACAGATTCATAGAATGTGAAAATGTGTCATGTCACAACTAAATTTGACAAGAAGCATATCAGAAACCACTGATTGATAGCCCCTTAGTATATTTAAAGTAGATTAAATTGATACATAAAGGGTACACATATTTAAATAATACCATTTTACGCATAAATGAGACAACCATGAATGTAAGACACCCCCTCTTTTTTAAAAAGCTCCTTGAGAAATTGTTATACATATTGTGACTAATAAGAACCACAAACTGTTTTGGTGATATGAACTATCTGACTAAAAACCTTGAAAAAGAAGTTGTTTACACTAATTTTTATCTTCATTTTTTTGTTTACTACCTAAGCCAGTCATCATCTTCATATTGGGTGATAGTTTGATGTAACCAATGAGACAAGAAGAGAGGCAATGTATTTGTATATAGGAGAAGCAATGAAATTTATTATAATGATTTATAATTTTGTTCTGTGTCGTATGTGTCATTAATTGCTGTGTAATGACTGAAGTTAATATTTTGTAGATTGTTGGTAGGCATGTTATGGGGCGATACTTAGCTGGGTTTGCTGTGTCTGCTTCATCTTTAGGTTTCAGATAAGTTATTCCATGTAAGTGTATCAGGGAATGTGTATGGGTCTGCAATGTAACTGTTAAATAATTTAGTTAGATGTGAATGTGTTGAGGTGAACTTCTTTAGCCAGAAATTTGCTACTTTATCTTTTCCAGGAGCTTTCCAATTGTGAGTAGCATTAATTGCTTGGGTGACTTCATGTTGCAAAATTATTATTATTATTATTATTCTTTACTTTCTCAAGACGTTAAGTCTGGTTAAAAATGGAAAGTGACACGGACCTTAATGAAGCGTCACTTCCTGTTAACTGTATGGTATGTGTTATATTGCATTTAGGAACTTTCGGGTAATTGAACATGTATCAATAATTACTGATTTCTGTAGTTGTATATATAAGTTTGGATGTAGCTGTATTGCATTGATGTACTGGTGGATATTGTGTGGTATGACTCCTGTAGTTGATAGTATAATTGGTATAATGTCAACTTTATCCTGATTACACATATCCTTGACTTCCTCAGCCAGTTGGATGTATTTTTCAATTTTTTCTTCTGTTTTCTTCTGTATATTTGTTGTATTTGGTATGGATATTTCGATTAGTTGTGTTAATTTCTTCTTTTTATTGGTGAGTATGATGTCAGGTTTGTTATGTGGTGTTGTTTTATCTGTTATAATGGTTCTGTTCCAGTATAATTTGAATTCATCATTCTCCAGTATTATTATTATTATTGTTATTAATAATAATAATAATATAGATAGTGATACCACCAAAGACAGGGTTAGTAAGCAAAAAATGTAGAAAAGAAAGCAATCTGTGAATTAATGTAAACCATTTCCTTTTCATTTATTTTATTTCTCCTTGTATAATCAAAATGTAGACAATCAACAAATGGCATAAATTTGGAACAGATATAATGTTAACTTTTTAGATAGACACTTTATAACAATAAAAAGGTTTGTAATTTTGATTGGTCAGAATGTTAAAAATCAGTTTTTCTCAAGAAGCCTCTTGGGGGGGAAAAAGTAAGAGTAAAAAGCCTACTTTGGTATTGTTCCATACTTGTATGCATACATCTTGACTGCAGAAAAGTACTGAAAGTACTGTCACTTCAAGGAACCAGCACAATCTCCTGTAAACAGTACAATGAACACAAATACCCAAGATGCATAGTTTCTGATGAAGTCACAGTATTTTCTATCATGCATGATATGTTAAATCTGCAGCTTAGTAGGGTCACTGACATTCATTACTGGACGTTTGTGAGAATTTTTCAAGAAATAAAAAACCTGTGACCAAATTCCAGCAGGAGGCAACTGCCTGAACTTTAAGCCTCCCTCTCACCCTCCCTCAAAATCTCCTTTGAGGACACTAAGGATCACAATATGCGATCTTGCAGAAGTGAACTGCTGTTACGCAGCTGACTTTTGAAGGGGAAATTTGAAAGTCTGCTCTGATCGGATCAGAGTGAAGACTTGCGACCCGAAAAAACTTTTTTCGGGTATACCCGCAGGATTCGGGGGGCAAAAAAAAAAAAACCTGTTGATGGAATGGCACCACATATCTTCTATAGCACTGGAGCTTAAGAGTCTATAATCAGTGTCATCCTCACCTACATTATCACCACCTTTAGAACCTAACTAAACTGTAGAACGGAAGACTTTTCTTGGAGCACTTTTATTACAGAATTCATGGTCCATCGCAAGTGCTACCAGCAACTTTTTCTCAGATATGAAAGCTAACTAGCCACTCACCATATAGCGGAGGTGTTGAGTCGCAGATAGGCACAACAAAAAGATTTTCACACTTAAAAAGTGTGGGAGAGTTGCATTTGCGGAAGGGAGTGTGCGTGTGCATGTGTGTGCGCGCGCGCGCGCACATGTGCGCACGTATGTGTGTCTGTTGTTGACAAAGGCCATTGGCCGAAAGTTTTAAGTGTGAAAATCTTTTTGTTGTGCCTCTGTGACTCAGCATTCCCGCTATATGGTGAGTGGCAACTTTTCTTCTCATAAAATTGTTACATTCCAATCTGGATTATCCACAGTGAGGGTAGACACCTGCTACAATAAATATTTCCCCTACATTACTCCATTCCATTGTGGCACTTGTTTACCCTGCACACTGCAACCCCATGTAAAATGAAACAAGTTTAGATGTGTGCACTATACTTACTGTTTGTGAATCACTTTATTTCTGGACTCTTTACTTCTGAATTGGCACAAATTGAACAATTTCTAGCTGTTAATGCCGTGTGTCTAACCAGTCTAAAAATAATAATAATAATAATAATAATAATAATACAGTCTTATGTAGTTACTGCTGAGTTGTGCTGTCAATCATTTATCTGTTTTGAAGTAAGTAATGAAGCAGTTTCTGGACAACTGCAGTTACTATCTACAACTTTGAGAAGACGTTTTCTTGAGATACTTAGCATTTGTTACGTGTATATCTCACTTTTATCATCAGCAATGAATAGGACAAAGCAGAACACATATGTGTAGTGAATGGACTATGTAATGGACCTGTAACCTCCACCAGATGGCACTAACTGAAAATAGTTATTATGGATAACTTACATAATCAATATTAAGAGTCTTACTAAATTGTGATAATAGTAATGATCTTTTGAAAATAATTTAGTTTCATGACTGAAATAGAATAAAAATCATTTAGTTTTTATCCCACAGAAACTTCATTTTTCCCCTCAGGGGGTAATTACCCCCAGGTTGGGAACCACTGCTCTACAGGCTGAGAGATGCCTCTATGAGGAAAGGACCATACAAGAATCCAAGGGTGATTAAAACTCATCATGGCTACACGACCTTTGGCAAGAAGTCAATTTATCCTTGTTAATGAAAGATTGTTCTTGGTTACAAAAGCATCCTACCCATCACATTGATATATGTGCATGCACGTACACACATATCTCCTCTATATGGGGAGTAGCAACCTATCCTTTTCATAATACCGTTTTTATTCCCACCTGCATTTTCCATTGTTTGATACTGATAAATATGTAAGTGCTAGGAGAAACAGTTGTGTTGTGACAAACCAAGTGCATGCAAACACCCATGCTATTGGTTAGCCGCTGTCTGTAAGTACAATCCAATATTACACTTTAACTGGGAGATCAGAGACAATTATTACTTAGAAGCACACGTTTTTTCACATAATGATACTCAGCTTGGCTAGATAATCAATAACAGAAACCATCTCTACAATCGTATGTCCCTCAACTGAGCTATGCACTCCATGCCACTAACACACCAACAGGGAAGGAAAGTGGGCTACTGAGGATGATGTCTGTTTGTGTGCATCCAGTTATATGTGCTTTCGTGTGAGGGAAATGGACCGATATTCTTGAGTATCTTGTTACAAAATATGCCCACGAAGACATGGGAGAAATCCACTCCCCCAACAATAAATAACATCCTAACATGACACATTAAATTTGTTAAAACAAGGACACCACAGTAGTTGAATGAATAGTTTGGTTGAAAGAAATCACGACTACACTATATTAACAAGCACTTTCAAAATTCTCTGCGAATGTGTGGCTGATCTAGAATGAATAATATTTGCCACAGCCAACATTTATCCTTCTACTGGTTAATGCAACATTGGAGAAGGGTCTGAATACGATTGAATGTCCACACTTTATTTGAATATCTTAATTATTCTAAGAACACACCCGCACTATCCTTCAAAACTGAGAACTGAATGGTGAATATACAGAAAGAAATGCATATACAATCAATTGCTTAGGCTTCCCAAATTCACTCTTAGAGCAGAAATAGTTTCCACCTCCCTTGAAATGCCTAAAGTTTTTCTTCTTGTATAAGGAAAAATGCCCTTTAAGAAATGTTAAAAGGTTATTTAAAAGAAAGTTTTTATGCACAAACATTATTTTTGCTCAATCAGATGAATGTATTTGGAAGAAGGTAAGATGGTGTTTGGTTCCTCTCCACACACACTCATACCAAAACAAAAAGGAAATACTTTCACTGTGCCAGTAAAATATCAAGATGGCATTTCCATTGGTGAGACCAAGCCCATGTTGATCAGTAATATCCATGGCAATAACATAGATGAATAACATCACCATCACCATTTTACACATACTTCATTACATAGTAAGCATCCCATTCTCACGTAATTGATTCTGCAGTGAGACAAAACTGAAAACAGCAAACTACTGGACAGCTATCAATTCACAGGTAGGGCATTTTAAGTTCCTACCTTGAATCACACTTGTCTCGTAGTGATGCAGAACGTGTCGGAAGGGCAGAATCTGAGGATGAGTGTAACGTAGGGCATGAACCAGCTTTTATTCTCGCTTTTAACTCCAAGTATTTGGGATAAAACCTGCATGCGCCAAAACATAAAAATACAAAGCGATTGTGCCGTTAAGATCCAATGCAGGTAAAAATGTAAAGTGTTTTGCAAATGCAGCAAACAAGCACAAAGCAGGTTAAACACAGGTTGGCACCTCAATGTTAGTACAATTTTTAGATCATGGAATAAGACATAATGCTTTTACTGCCAAATTCATGCATTAGTATCAGAAGGAACTCAGTTTATAACTAAATGCAATGGGGGGGAAATGGTTTAACAGGCAAGTATGGATCACATCAATCACACTTTATTACATATTAGTGATTTCTCTTTCTTAAAGCACTGTAACACAAATTTCACAATCATCCAATGTCTTCTGTTAGCTGGCTGTTCCACCATTCATCAAACATGAAGCCTGATTCACACAGTATCTTACATAAATATAATGACATATGTTGTTCTAAGATTAGTGTCCGCAATTTTCCTCTTCTTCCTGTTACAGATTCTCCACTGTTTGTCCTCACAAATGACAACTGTTGATGGTGATATTTGGCTATCAACCCTTCATTTGATTTGATATGGCTCACCATTCTTTTTGCGTGGAATTTCCCCTGTTCAATATCAGTGTAACTGTTGCAACAGACATCATCAGCAACCTGTCCTATACACTCACATCTTGACCTGTCATATCTATTCTTCCTCTCCACCATGACTTCAGCATAAAACTTTCTCCAATCTCATAAAGAATATGATTAAATAATTAACTTATCTCCAAGATTTTCTTGTGACAGTTTAATATTAAGATAGTGACTGTTATTAGACTTGCATGGACTGAAATTCCTACAAAATGTATCAATGGTGTATGAAGGAAACAGTGGCCCAATGCTGTGTTAGTGCTAGAAGATGAAGTGATTAGTGATGTCATCACTGCAAGGAGAGAAATTGCAGACATGGCACAGCAGATTGGATTCACTGATGACAATGAAGAGAATGTGTATGGCCTTCTAAACTCTCATTCAGGGGATGTAACAATGAAGATTTAGTAGTTTCCAGTAAGAACAGTAACGAAGAAGAAATAGTGATCCGAGGAAGTTCTGCCTGTTAGAAAACTGACAATGAAGAAAATGATCTATGCTGCAATGACAATTTTTGAAGAACATTAGCACAAAGAGGTATTGAGTGCAACAGTTAAGACAGAAATTGAAAATTCTCTTAAATGTTACAAATAGTGGTATTGTATAATCAGCTGGAAAAGAAAACTACACAGCCAACAAAAATTTCTTTGCAAAACAGTGTGGCACTTCAAATGAATGTTAAGCACCTAGTGAGAACACTTCAGCCACAAAGGATTTTCACGTAAGGAAATCCATCATGGAAATTGAACCGTCTATAGCATCATCAGATTCTTCCAATACAGATGATCCAGAGGCTATTTAGTATTCAGATGGACTTAACGAAAATGATTTTAGTGTATTATTGTGTGTTTTCGGTGTTAAATTTTCAAGTATATAAATTCCGCATTAAAATGTGTTTCAGAAAGATAATAGTTATTTTTTGTAAAAATAATATGAAACTGCATTTTCCAACTTAATATGAGCATAAGTGAGCACCTAACCCAATATTTTACAAATAAAATGACACTATTTACTCAAATTCTGTATGCATCTAACTATTACATACAAAGAGATTTACCTGTACATCAGTTGCTGATGTAGATAACTTAATTCCACAAGAAGAATGGAGTAAAATCACGAATGTTGCTGGAAATGACACATTCCAGGACTGTTTCTTGTGGTGACAATGCTTTGACTTCCACACCCGAGGTAAATGTGAGTGACAAGTGTGAAATTCTAGTGAAGGAGCACTGTGAGTTAGGAGGTGGAGGCAGTGGTGGGACGATGCTGAAGAAGAAGAAGAAGAAGAAGAAGACGTTGCACCATGTTCCACAGCTGCTGTGAAGATACTTGATATGGTCAGGAACTACTTTTCCTCTTTTACTGTAGACCAGTCAATTATAACAAACATCAGCCAATTGGAGAGAGAACTTCTGTCCCTACAGTAGGCTGGAAGGACAAACCAAACACCTCATCTTATTTTTCCAAAACTAAAGAATGTGTTCTGTAAGAAGTGTGATTACATATACCACTCTCTTTGTTGTGCCTAACTGCGACTCAGAATCTCCACTATATTGTGAGTAGCAACTTTCCTTTTTATAATATTATTACAGTCCATCCAGGATTTTCCATTGTTAGATTCTTGATAAGTTTGTAATTGCCTAAACATTCTTGAATTATGATTTTTGGATTATTCCTTCCACGAGCCATCACAAAGCCCCTACCTAAGAAAAACCTCTAAGAAAAAATATTTAGGTACCTAGAAATTCATTAAAAAGGGGTTTACTGTATTTTCTCTCTTTGATTCACTATATTTTAATATAGGCACTGACTTGTTACAGGAAATCTTCATTCCATACTCAACAAAAGCTTCCAAATTTCTTAGCTGATTACAATGTGTGTGATACTTCTTGGTAATCATCTTACACATCCTACTCCATGAATATATCAGAAAAGATGCAGGCTTTAAGGCATCTGCAAGTAAATATCCCACAGAATTTCCCAGAACTTAAACAACAACCGGCGTGTTGGTCATATTATCTCATCACTTGGATAAAGACAGAAATTAAATCAGAATTTTTAAGCTTCAATGTCTTATGGCCATCATGTTACAGTGCATTATAATTCAAAACCTACCTAACAGTAATACATCAAACAATTTTTGGAATCATCTCACAATGATGGCACATTAATAATCAGTATAAAGCATGGAACTTTTAGAACTGTTTGAATACTTTAACATTTATTCATCTCCATATTCTGGATATTTCAAAGAATTCAATTAATTTGATAACAAACATCTTATATGAAACATACAAATGCAGTTGCTGTCTCAACCTGCAGAGCAGTATAAGTGGTTATTTTCTTCTTGCACTGTATGCCTGCAATAACTGTCATTACAGCAAGCATACTCAACATGAATGAAAAGTGTACACATCCAAAATTAAGCAAATAATTCTGTCTTATCAAATATAAAGAAGGGAGACTAATTTATAATTAAGCCACTTACCTACATATAATCATGCTGAGTTCAAAAGTTTTATAGCATGCAATATTGACATTCAATGGAAAAATCCCAACCAAAATGCAATCAGAAAAAAGGGAACAAAGAAAGAAAATGAGAAAGGGTGACTCACAAGCAACACATCACACAAATTAGATAAGAAGCTCATAAAAAAAAAAGTCACGGGAATAACACAATGCAATTTCATTTTTGTTAGATATTGTTAAAGAAGAAGAAGAAGAAGAAGAAGAAATAGGCTTTTGGGCCACTCTTTGCACGAAGACATGCAGGACGTGTGTGACCATATCAGCTATTTGCAACGATCGCACTCATTTCTCATATAATTAAAATATTTATTTACTTTTTGTAATGCTTGTATAGCTTCATCGTATGAAAATGAAGCTACAAAATTCTAGATTCAGTTTGTTATTTGAAGTTAAATATTAAACAATGGAAAGTCCAGGATGGAACAACAACAAAATTATGCCAAGGATGGACTGCTACACACCACCCATACAAAGGAGACGTTGAGTCACAGACAGGCCCAACAAAAAGGACTGCTATACATTTAGAGCTTCCGTGTGTATCTGCAGCTCAACGGTGAGCAACAATCTACTGTTTTCATAATACTGAAGTTAAATGTTTTTTGCTTTTTCACAAATTTCATATATTTAACACCGTTGCGGTTTTTTAAGCTATAATTAAATCGTTTTCTGCAACTACCAGCTGCAAAATGTAGTACTTTATAAATGAAACTCATTGTACAAGTTTGATACCGCACAACAGATAGCATATTCGTGAGACAGCATTCCCTTACTAAGCCAATATATGATAATGGCCTACAGATTACAGGGAATGAGAAAGAGTGATAGAGATGACAAGGAATAGAAGTGTACATTTAATCTGGTTGCACAGGAACAAATTAACAAAATGGAAACGACACTTTGGGGAGTCCAAACTGCTCTGTCAAGAAACAGCTACAAGCAGGCATAGCATGTAGGGAGATATCTGACAACAAACAGAGGTGTTCAAGATACTTGCAGGGACAGAGTAAGAAATGATGATGATATTAAGACCCAACATCCAAGGAAAATGGTGTCAAAGGGATGGAAAGATATTGGCAACAGTAAAAGTGAAAGGACTGAAATACATAAAAACTGTCTAATGCCGAGACCACATGCTAAATGGGAATGTATTATACAACAAATCTACAGCAATTTGTGGGAACGACTAAAAAATGTTTTGCACTAACCTCTTAACTTGGGAAGTATGAGGTTTTTTAATGGAAACTTCTTTCTCAACACTCTTTCTATCAGAGAAATCGCTACATTGTTAACTGGGTAAAGGAAATACAAGTAACTGGCATTTCCATTCAAGTTCACAAGAGTATTTTGTGTTTCCAATCATAGTTGTAGACTTAGAGAAAGCTTTTGATAATGTTGACTGGAAAACTCTCTTTCAAATTCTAAAGGTGGCAGGGGTAAAATACAGGGAGCGAAAGGCTATTTACAATTTGTACAGAAACCAGATGGCAGTTGTAAGAGTCGAGGGGCATGAAAGGGAAGCAGTGGTTGGGAAGGCAGTGAGACAGGGTTGCACCCTATCCCCGATGTTATTCAATCTGTATATTGAGTACATTGAGCAAGCAGTAAAGGAAACAAAAGAAAAATTTGGAGTAGGAATTAAAATCCATGGAGAAGAAATACAAACTTTGAGTACGGTATATTAATAATTTTTACTTATGGACCGTCTGACAGCAACTGAATAAAACACAATTTTAGTGCCATACGCGTTTCGCCTTCATTTTCTGCAAGGCATCATCAGTGGCCTGGAATATGTACATATGTTAGCTATTTTATTTACATTTTTGTCATTGTGCCTATAGGTTATAAACAGTTCTGGTGGTTGGTATTTCCTATTAAGTAGTAATGTTTTGAACTGTACTTACAGGTTGCGTGGACAATTTCCTACATATTACGCACCTGTTGCATTTTGGTGTTGTTCTTCTTCTTATGAACGCCAATTTGCGGTTTTATGTAGGAAATTGTCCACGCAACCTGTAATTACAGTTCAAAACATTACTACTTAATAGGAAATACCAACCACCAGAACTGTTTATAACCTATAGGCACAATGACAAAAATGTAAATAAAATAGCTAACATATGTACATATTCCAGGCCACTGATGATGCCTTGCAGAAAATAATGGCGAAACGCGTATGGCACTAAAATTGTGTTTTATTCAGTTGCTGTCAGACGGTCCATAAGTAAAAATTATTAATATACCGTAACATTACACGCAACTGAGGAAGACAGGACTATAAAAGTTGAAGATGACAAACTTTGAGGTTCGCCAATGACATTGTAATTCTGTCAGAGACAGCAAAGGACTTGGAGGAGCAGTTGAACGGAATGGACAGTGTCTTGAAAGGAGGATATAAGATGAACATCAACAAAAGAAAAACGAGGATAATGGAATGTAGTCGAATTAAGTCGGGTGATGCTGAGGGAATTAGATTAGGAAATGAGACACTTAAAGTAGTAAAGGAGTTTTGCTATTTGGGGAGCAAAATAACTGATGATGGTCGAAGTAGAGAGGTTATAAAATTTAGACTGGCAATGGCAAGGAAAGCGTTTCTGAAGAAGAGAAATTTGTTAACATCGAGTATAGATTTAAGTGTCAGGAAGTCGTTTCTGAAAGTATTTGTATGGAGTGTAGCCATGTATGGAAGTGAAACATGGACGATAAATAGTTTAGACAAGAAGAGAATAGAAGCTTTCGAAATGTGGTGCTACAGAAGAATGTTGAAGATTATCACATAACTAATGAGGAGGTATTGAATAGGATTGGGGAGAAGAGAAGTTTGTGGCACAACTTGACTAGAAGAAGGGATTGGTTGGTAGGACATGTTCTGAGGCATCAAGGGATCACCAATTTAGCATTGGAGGGCAGCGTGGAGAGTAAAAATCGTAGAGGGAGACCAAGAGATGAATGCACTAAGCAGATTCAGAAGGATGTAGGTTGCAGTAGGTACTGGGAAATGAAGGAGCTTGCACAGGATAGAGTAGCATGGAGAGCTGCATCAAGCCAGTCTCAGGACTGAAGACCACAACAACAACAATCATAAGCAGTACAAAGACACTTGTGTATGTATTTCTATTTGTCAACATGCCTCGAAGGGCCATTTGAAGTTTAGACATGTACAATATCAGGCTAAAAAGTCCATATAGGGGTGTGCAATCATGTTGCTTTGGCAGCTATTAAAAATTTTGTCTCAATCACATAATTTCAATTCAAATCCATATATGATGTGATTTGGTAAAATACAAGGGCAGCAGGTATTCAAAATAGATAGGCATTGTAAAATTCTCCCCCTGCAACAGATATACAATTTATCTTCAGTCTTGTATAAATGTAATTACTAAACTATGACACACATTCATGTATGAATAAAGTACGACTGGTGCCACGAGGTGTCACAATCAACAGCATGTCAATTGCAAAATTATTAAAATGGACAATACAATCAATCTTACTTTGTGGGATTAAAATTAAGTAACTGTGGAAAACATTTAAATACAGGCAATGGAATAAGATAACACAACAACTCACCTACAAACTACACAACTGCTCACCTATGAACTATGTCCCACAGCCAGTTTCAAGGGAAAATGGACAATGTAGAATCAAACGAAAGTGCGACTATTAACAAGGTATGAAAAGATGGATTGCTACTTACCATAAAGAAGACTCATTTAAGTTGCACACAGGCACAGTTAAAGACACTTACATAAAGCTCTCGGCCACAGCCTTCATCAGCAAAGAGAAACAAATACCATTCATACACACAGCTAAGCACATCTCACACACATGACCACCAACTCTGGCAGCTCAGACCAAAATGCATACCAGTCTGAGCTGCCAGAGATGGCAGTCGTGTGCATGAGATGCGCTTAGTTGTGTGTATTAATGGTATGTGTTTCTCTTTTCCTGATAAAGGCTGTGGCTGAGAGCTTTATGCAAGTATCTTTTTATTGAGCCTGTCTGCAACTTAGCGTGTCTTCTTTACAGTAAGCAGCAATCTATCTTTTCCCACATTGTCGATATTCCTACCTGTAGTTTCCATTGTTTAAAAGTGTGACTGTATTTATGCATATACAAAGCATTGCCGGAAGGGAAGTAACATTACACTAATTGTTAACCACTTTTACATTATTACATATAGATACAAGGGACTATTTTGATCCAACTTTCTGTTCTGCTTCAAGCAGTTAGGCCCTCTGCTGCTGCCTGTTCGCATCTCCAGAGTGGCAAGTCTTGTATTCAGTTTTTCCTGTGTTTTCACAGTAATATAATCTGAAATTTCGTTCATGTTTTCCTACTTAAGAGGTTTAATCTTTTGTTTTTAACTGCAAGTGTAAAATCAGGCAGCCTGTAGCGCAGTTTTCATTTCTTTGAACAACCAGCTACACAATACACCAAGAAAACATGGCCTATTGGTGACACATCAGGAGGGTAACAAGTTGCATAGCTAGGTATCTATCTGCTTTTGTAATTTACTGAAACTTCCTGGCAGATTAAAACTGTGTGCCCGACCGAGACTCGAACTCGGGACCCTTGCCTTTCGCGGGCAAGTGCTCTACCTGCTCAAGCTGTGAGTACCGGGCGTGAGTTGTGCTTCGGTAGCTCAGATGGTAGGGCACTTGCCCGCGAAAGGCAAAGGTCCCGAGTTCGAGTCTCTGTCGGGCACACAGTTTTAATCTGCCATGAAGTTTCATATCAGCGCACACTCCGCTGCAGAGTGAAAATCTCATTCTGGAAATTTGTAATTTACTGTTTCAGTTAGCCCTGCTAGCATGGGCAAGAGATGTGCATGCTGGGTGTGGACACACAAGGAACTGGCTGCAATTCGCGAACAGCAGAATACACTTTTGGCTATGATCTGCCGCCTTCAGGCTGCTGCCTCATGGTGTAACGGTGTCAGAGAATCTGGCATGTCACATGGGATACCCAAGGTGTCACTTCTTTCGCCCATGAACTCAGCTGTTGAGGCACTTTCTAGTGCACCAAACATAATGATCAGCCCTCGCAGAATAGTGAGTGGCAAGCAGAAACACATTCGTATCACTTGAGGCAGATGGGCAATGTGGATGCTGGCTGTCTGGCTTTGCCTGTTCACCCTGTGAGTCAACAGGTGACCACTCCTTCAACATGGTCCAAGCCGGCACATGGGGACAGGTGTTTACTAGTTATTGGGAGCTACAACATTAGGTGCATTATGGAGCACCTTAGGAAGGTAGCATTCAGGGCTGGAAAGAAAGCTAATTTTAGACTCTCAATGTCTGCCGGGGGAGCCTTATCTGAGATGTGGAGGTGATCTCGCATGTGGCTATTAAGTGTGCAGTGTGCAGTCACTAGCAAATTATGGCTCACATCGGCACCAACAACGCCTGTCACATGGATTCTGAAGCGACCATCAGTTCGCACAGGCTTGTGGAAATAGTGAAGGCTTCTGATTTCGTGTGCTGAGCGCAAACAGGGATCGCAATTTGCAGCACTGTTCCAAGAGCTGATGAGTGTCCTTTGGTTTAGAGGCAAATGGAGGGTCTAAATCAAATGCTTTGTCAACTCTATGACAGTCTTGGCCGCAGATTTCTATACCTGCATTTTCGATTGGGGATTGTTAGGATTCCTCTTGATAGTATCGGGGTGCACTACACAAAGGCTACTTGGGAAGCAGAGTACTTGTGGAGTGCACATGGTTCTTTTTTTTTTTTTTTTTTTTTCTTTCTTCTAGGTTAGGCGATAGTTTGAGGTACACTGAAGAAGACTCCACAGTCAACACGCTAACAGTGAAGTCAGACCACTTTCCAGAGTAAAAACATTTCGACTTTCAAAATTTTTAACAGCAAATTGTTGCAGTGTTTATAACAAAGTTCCTGAATTTACTGGCATCCAGGAAAGCTCTCGCACAAAAATTTTCTTGGGAATGAGCTGGTTGAAACCTAAAGTAGAAAATTTCTGAGATATTTAGCGATTCAACAGAAAGACAGATTAGAAGCCACAGGAGGGGTAGCGTTCACTGTAGCTGACAAGAAAATTACCTTTACTGAAGCCGAAACTGATTGTGACAGCGAAGTTATCAGATTGCACGTAACACGTCTAGGTGTAACCTAGCTAACTGTTGATGGATCCTTCCCACCAATGCCAGCTTTTCTGAATTGTGCAGGTGGGAACTTTTCCTGCAATATATCCTACATTCCCGTAACCCTCCCGGCCTCAAACTTCGTTAATCATTGTACTCTCCCATCCAGCCCCTTCTCTATTCCCATTCCAGCACTACACAGCCTTCATTCCTCCACCGCAACCTGTTTTTTTACTTCTCTGGTTTTCAGCTCTCCGCTGCTCTCTGTCTAACCTCCTGTGAGCACATAGGTGCCCTACCCTCTTTGCACCTCATCGCTGCATGCTCCCAACAGTATGTCACTGCCTGCCACCCATACCCTACTATCCCTTCCCCTCCCCGCCCCAGCCTCCTCCTTACCCCCACCCAGTTGCCACTCCCATCATACACTAGTGTTGCTGCTCACAGTGTGGCCTCAGTTGCCGAATACTGCAGTCATGTGTTCGTGAGTGGGTTTGTGTGTGTTTGCCGTCTAACTTGGATAAAGGCCTTACTGGCTGATAGCTATATTTGTGACAGTCGTACTGTTGTGCTTATCTGCAACTCAACATCTCCACTACATGGTGAGTAGCAACTTTCCTTTTCACAATACTGTTATAAGTTAACTGTTGGAACTTTTACCAGCCACTTGATTGTGCTGCGACAGTTTTAGAGTCATTCAAAGGAAGTCTACAGTCAGTAGTGCATAAATACCCAGACCATGCTGTAGTACTAACTGGAGATGACTTTAATCTACCAAGGAAATTCCAGGAAGGAATATCAGGAATGTAAAGATAGATTGCTACTTACCATAAAGATAAGTTACAGACAGGCACAATTGAAAGACACAAAACCGCTCAACTACAGCAGCTCAAGCCACAGTGTCACTCTGGCAACAACCAAATGGCATTTTGGCCAAAAGCTTTTGTTTTGTCTTTTAATAGTGCCTATCTGCAACTTAATGTGTTATATTTACAGTAAGTAGCAATATATCTTTTCCTACATTGCCATTTAATCTACCATGTGCAGACTGATACATATATGGATTCATTGTGCGGGATGGGTGTGGAGAGGATGGTGGGACGGTGTACAGCAAGTCAGTCTTGCAAAGTACTTTTGAACATATTTTCTGAAAACGTGTCTTGAGCAACTAGATTGGCAAGCCACATGTAATGGAAATATCTTAGACCTTGTAGCTACAAAAAGGCTGGAAACTTGTATAGAGACTGAGATTTGTGATCCTCATGTCATTATAGCGACTATGGTTACAAATGTTAATAAATCAAAGAAAAAGGCTTGGAGTGTGTTTCTGCTATAACAAGCAGACAAGCAGGTGATACCCCCCTTACTTAGTCGATGAACTGACATCATTTAGTTCCAGCAAGATGGATGTAGAGGAATTAATGCACATTTAAACAGATTGTAAATCATTGTCCAGAGCACTATTGTGCCTAATAACTGGATTAAGGACAGCCTCCATAGTTCAAAAATGAAATTCAGATAACACTGAGGAAGCACAGGCTGTTGCATTTTTTATTCACACGAGAACGTGCAAATGACAACAGGCAGAGGTCATTAAGATTAGTGTGTCTGTGATGGTGGCAGTGATGTTTGGTTTGTGGGACACTCAACTACGCGTTCATCAGCGCCCGTACAAAGTCCCAATTTTTACATAGACTTATTTTTATGTAGTCCAATCTTGCCACTGTCACAAATGATGATGATGATGATAAAATGAGGAGAACACAAACACCCAGTCCCCGGGCTAGTATGTCTGTGAAACGATCTATGCATGAAGCATACAACAACTACCTCAATCACACCTTAAGCATTAGGTCTGGCTGAGAAACTGAGAAAATTCTGGTCCTATGTACACCTCTGTTCAGCATGTGTGCTGTTGCCTAGTATGCACAGGGTCCACCATGAGCCCCAATAACTTGTCCCTGCATGATGGAATCAATGCTTATAAGGAGCAAATGGTGTCTTGTGGTATAGCCATCCATGCTGCATTCACTTAGTTCCGAAGTTCATTTGTGGTGTCAGCCTTTTGCCTTGCCCTGCCAGTTCATTTGACTTGTTACCAACCAAAAATGTGTGGGATAGGGTGAAATGACGGCTGAGCAGACGGGGGAGTGGCATTACATTGGCTGGATTCACGCAAGAGCTGGCCCAGTATCTCTTGCGTGAATCCAGCCAATGTAATGTCACTCCCCCCCGTCTGCAGCAAAACAAAATGTGGTCATCATTTTCAAACTAGTATAATCTGGATTTGTTCAAAAACACTATCTGATACCACTTTTGTCCCCAGTGATGTCATTCCATATACTACTGCCGTCTAGCCTGTTTCTGCACATTCATCAAAGGTAGGCGGATAAGTGGATGATGCGCACATAACCTATGGCATAATAAATGGCAAAGGACTGTCAGTCCTGATAGTGTATGATGTGTTACATTGTTACACTGTTGTGACACAGCTGAGTAGGGCACAAATCTGTTCTGCAGTGCCATTTGGATGAGAAGTCCATCTTCTTGGGGGGATGATCTGGGTGGTGGGGCCGGCCCCTTATCGCTACATTTTATAGCCTTCCATGAACCATTCTACATACACCTGTTGCACTGCTGAAACACTTCGTCCCACATGAGCAGTATTTTCCTGGATGGATGCAGCACTTCCTCACATGCCATTATTGCACCCTCTTAATATAACCGATTTGAAGGTACGGTTCGCACATACATCTGTAAGGCATCCTACACATCTACTCACGTCACTCTGATCCATTACCTTCGCTTTAGAGTGACGAGAGCCGCAGGCACATTTTACTGATCAATGGTGTTACACTGTGATATCTCTGTTGACCTTGAACCTGTGGCCTGATTTGGTTCAAATGCTAATCATTTCTGCAGAACATGCCAATGTAAAGTCTTAGACATAGAAACTGACTGCCGGCAGGCCAGTCACAGAGACTAAGTCCGAGTTGTTCGCTTAAGGTGGCCAATAAAACTGACTGCCCCTGACAACGCACAACCTGGCAACACTGCACAACCTGGCAACACTGCACAACCTGGCAACACTGCACAACCTGGCAACACTGCAAGACGCGGAAGTGTCAGGAGGAAGTGTTGTCTACTTCCGAGATGATGTCGTGTTGTGTGAGCCCATGATCTAGTGGTAATCATCATGCATTTTAAACTTATAGTCACATGTTCACATCCAATGTGATCTCCAGCTCTCATGTAAAGTTATGAGTATGAGTCTGACTGAACATCGAAGATAATTCGCTTCACATTCTACCTGCCAGTAATAACAAATACTTCCAGAAACAATTCTGCAGTGCAGCTTGTGGCTGTGTCGCGATCAGAGCAGCCTATACTCGAGCGTTTCCTCACGCTGCAGCAGCCACTGGCCAGACGACACATGGCGCCTGAAATCAGGCGCTGTCCAGGTGAAGGCGGCACGATGCTGTCAGTGTATTTATCAACTGTCATTTTCGAATTTGAAGTTATAGTTATCATCTTGCAGTTAAGCATTGGATTTTGTACACTTGAAAATCATGAACTACAGTTAAGTGTTGTGAAATTGGGTCACAAGTGGAAAAGGTGTAACATCTCCAACTCAATATTTACTTTTGGGGTAATAGAGGGGTGAATGCAGAGGAGGCAGCTCAAACGATTTTGACTGTGCGTGGAGTGAGTACTTATGGGAAAAATATTCCACAAAAAGATATTCTTATTTCAACAAAGACTGTTCTAGAATAAATGATTTTCCACACTAAAGAAGTCTCAACTACTGATACAAGTAACGGATTACCATTTTAATCACCATGCAACATTTGCAGTCAACAGACAAGATATGGATGTCTGGTGTAGGAGTACTGCATGCAGTATTCGATACAACAAAAATCAACAGAGTGACTATTATTGAACGTCATCAGGTCGCTCATTGAGCATTCCTATGCAATACTGTTACTGGCGACGAGTTACGATGCCTTTATCATTTAATTCCCAAGAAGAAATGAAAGGTTGAACTCTGCCAAAAGACAAACTCAAGCAAAGAGTAGTGTGAACATAATATTTCCCATCTGGTAGTTCCAAAAGTGTGTTTTACACTACGAATTCTTCCACAAGGATGTGTCCATCACAACTGGAATTTGTTCCCAACAACTGAAACACCTTTTGGTCACACTGTAAGAAAAATCGACTGATAAAACTACATCACATGTGCTACTGCATGATAACGCACTTTGTTGATTTGAGAAACAAAACTATCCAAGTGACTGATAGGGAATTCATATCTCAGGCACTTGTCCCTCTGATTGTTTACTTGGGAACTTTTACTTTCCTGCTCTTGAGTGATCAACCTTCATGGCAATTCGTTTATAGATGAAAATGCTCTTCAAAGTACACTGGTTTCATGACATTGTTAGCACCAGTAGGTTTCTGAAGGCATATAAATTGTAAACTGCTTTAGCATTATCAGATTGTTTTAGATATTGTGAAAGAATATACTGTTGCTGATTAATTTCTCTTTGATGATTACTGTTGTGTTCAATAAACTAATGGAAAATGCAGTTAAAATATTCACTGTCCTAATATAAATTAAATACAACGTGCTACCTAAACATCACGACGGCAGTCTATCTTAGTAAAGCATTAAGTGTCTGTTAGATGATTGTGCTTATTTTGACACAAATTAGTAGGATATTACCGACTTTTAACTTTGAGAAGGTCTGTATTTACTTCATGTCCCATATCATTCTCAAGTATTATGAAAATGTGGCAGTTCATAGATAAAATTATGTATTCACAACAACAAAAATTTTTTTGGCAGAAAACAAAAGTGGCATTGTCAAGTTTGCAGTACCATAAAGTTTTTGCTCTGACACTAAGGGGTATTGAAAGTAGCAAGACGAATTTTGCCCGAGCGTTGTCTTGCGATTTCTTTATAGAGTTTCTATATGCCTGCTTTAAGCTCTGCTACAAAAGAATTCAAAATCTGGCTTTCAGCAAGTCTTGAAAGGCGAACAAAATCAGCTTGCATCTGTTAAGTAAGCATGTTACCTTGGAGCTAGCGAAGAGGTGCAGCAGATGTGTCTTACTTATTGACCCAGTAGCCCCAATGACAGACAAAATGCAAAATAAGAGGCGGGAGTAGTTATATTTCCTGTGTGGAATGACTTTTGTGGACTCTAAAGCATTTATCGATATTCTTATACCTCAAGAGAAAGTCACTCACATTATCCAACTGAAATGACATGTATATGACTGTAGTATCTGTTCCCGAAAGAACAGTTACCGTGGATGACCATGCAGCTTGCTAGAAATGAAATGATAATTAAATGGACACCCTGTTTGCAGCTAGGGTGTCCATTTAATTATCATTTCATTTCTAGCAAGCTGCATGGTCATCCACGGTAACTGTTCTTTCGGGAACAGATACTACCGTCATATATAGTTAAATTATGGCTTTCCGGCCATTGACCTTCTTGTGCGAACGCACACTCTATGCCCGAACTCGTACGGGACTTGGTAGATTAATCTGCCACGAGTAATGAGTATGATGGGCAAACATCTATTAGGCGCACTGCGAACGTAGTGGTGTTGACATGTTGGGAATGTGGATCTCACGGGGAGCGTGCAAGGGATAAATCCCTGCAGTCGCGCTATTCATCTGTGTCCTCGGTGGCTCAGATGGATAGAGCGTCTGCCATGTAAGCAGGAGATCCCGGGTTCGAGTCCCGGTCGGGGCACACATTTTCAACATGTCCCCAATGAAGTACATCAACGCCTGTTTGCAGCTAGGGTGTCCATTTAATTATCATTTCATTGAAATGACATGATAATATCAAGTGAATTTAGCAGGATAGATCTGTGCCATCGAGGAAGTAATTAGTCGGTCACGGAGTTGCCAAACATATTCTGCATTGTTGCTAAGTTTCAGTTATACTACCAGGAAGGATACCAGCTGACGTGTTCTGTGACTGACCTCTTAAGTGACTATACCTTAGTCTCAAAGTTGTGGTTGGCACGGGCCAGAATATCCTCATTACTTGTAATACATCGGTGCACTGAGTGCAAACAAAATGTCATAAATTAATAAATGCGACAATTATTTGTGTTTTGTTGTCCGAATCGGACCGAAACCTCGAAAGCCTGTTCACCAGACGCAATTCACAATTTTGGACCTTCTCCAGTGGTTGAGTTGGTAACGTATCTTTGCTATACAATATTATTATTGAGATCACTGTCATTGGCTCACCCGCCAGGAAACAGGGATAACCTCTCAATTCTTGTTGTCAGCATTTCTGACTGATATTCTGCCGCTGCTCAAAACGTGAAGACTTAAGGTGAATTGGAATATTCCATCCTGCAAAACTCTGATGTTTCTATTCTTCCAGCTCTAATATTCAAAACAATTAATAATGCAGTCATAATTAGTGGACTCTGACAAACTCCATCTGTCATCTGATAATTGTGAAAAACTACTTTCTTCGTCTGCACAGTAACACAATATGAACTCAAGGGTTTCGTAGAATTCCTATGCTTAATTTCGTTGTGATCATTTTCAATGACAGTAGAGGAGGAGCAAAACCGTCCGACTTGAAATATACTTTTCCAGCGGGATTTGAATCTTTGGTTACAGTTGCAGTAGCACATCCATTGAGGTATTAAGAATGTGAGCATTCATTCGTTGCTGTAGTATGTCTAGTGAAATGAGTAGGTTAATGCAGCTCCAGTCTGTCACTATCACATTTTCTGAATAGCACTTAAGATAGAAGTGTGTGTGTGTGTGTGTGTGTGTGTGTGTGTGTGTGTGTGTGTGTGTGTGTGTGTGTGTGCGCGCGCGCGCTTTCGGACATGCCCGAAAGAACAGACACTACCAATAAAAACAGACAGCCTTGTTAATCAATTAAATATCAAAGGTCAGATGTTCAGGCTGTCACAGTGCATCAAAATACAGCTACGGTGGCAGATGAAAATTTGTGCCTGACCAGATTTGAACCCGGATTCATGGTGTGTTCTCTTTCAGACGTGTTCGAAAGAACAAACACCACACATATATGCTTATGCAGGGTGGTTTAGGAGGAACAGCAGATATTTTAGCAGTTGGTAGTATAGACAAACTGCATAAAAATTCCATATAAATGTGTCCACATTTTATTGAGTACAAAGATACAGCTGTTAGTACCTAACCCTAACAAACTCAAATGAGGACGTTCAAAGCTGATTTTCAAAAATTCCCCCACCAACTTCAATGCACTTCTGACTTCTCCTTAAAACACCACTTGTAGCTCTTCTGAGGTCGTCTTTGCGATCTTTTACAAGGGCTGCACTATTCATAAGCCAAACGATCAAATTGCCTCTTGGGTTTATTTTTTCTTTGTAGACTTCGCCTTTCAAACATCCCCACAGGCAAAAATCGAAAGGGATAAGGTCTGGGAACATTAGTGGCCAAGAAAAGTGCCCGTATCTACTGATCCCATCTTCCGGGAAATGTTGGGTTTGCACGATGTTCCACCTGACGACTAGAATGTGCAGGAGCCCTTGTCACTCTGGAGGAACATACGCATTCTTGTAGCCTAAGGAACCTCTTCCAATAATGCTGGAAGCACATTTTCAAGAAAGTGTAGACAATGGGATCCTGTAAGGACCAACAAACTAAACGAAAATACACTGAACTCAGCTGTATGTACTCAATAAAAAGCAGACATGTTATATGTCATTTTTTTCTGCAATTTGTCTATACTACCACCTCCTACAATATTTAGTATTCCTTCTGAAACATGCTGGATAACTATTCAGGTCTCGCCAGGCCAGTTTTCAGTGTTAGATGCATAACATTGTTCAAACCATCACGGGAATACAGTGACAGTGTAGCAGCAAGTGAATGAAATAATGGGGGAGGGGTGGGAGTATGTGTTATGCAGCAAATATGAGAATTTGCATCTGGTGAGGAGAGTGTATAGGTAGGTCCTGCAGGCATCTTGGCTGTTGTGTCCCGATAGTGCAATGATCAGTGCGTCTGCATACTATGCAGGACATCCAGGTTCGAACCCTGGGTGAGCACAAATTTTCATCTGCCGCCACTGCTGTATTTAAATGCCCTGTGACATTGTGGATGTCTGTCCTTAGATATTTAATATGCAATTTTTTTTTTTTTTTTTTTTTTTTGAGGCAATACAGGTGATCTGCAAACATTTGTCTTGCCATCAATGTAACAGGACTTCAACAGAATCCATTCCCCAGTCATTGCTCTGTTACAGCAGTAACCCATGTTATATACATGCAAATCAGATTGTAGTGTATATTTACTCAAATAATGAATAGTCAGTAGCCAACGGCCTTGCTGCAGTGGTAACACCGGTTCCCATCAGATCACCAAAGTTAAGCGCTGTCGAGCTGGGCTAGCACTTGAATGGTTGACCATCCGGTCTGCCGAGCGCTGTTAGTAAGTGGGGTGCATTCAGCCCTTGTGAGGCAACCTGAGGAGCTACTTGGTTGAGAAGTAGTGGCTCTGGTCTCAGAAACTGACATAGGGCTGGGAGAGCAGTGTGCTGACCACACGCCCTTCCATATATGCATCCAGTGATGCGCATGAGCTGAGGATGAGACAACGGCTGGTCGGTACTGTTAGGCCTTCATGTCCTGTTTGGGAGTAGTTTAGTTTTTTTAATGAATGGTCAGTATACAAGTATTTATGAACGTAGATGCAGGATTGCAGCGAACTGATCACTTAACCAAGTGCAACGTAGAGTACCTGTGTAGCAAGTCATTTCAGTTGCACAGCTGATGGTAATATTTGTCATACAATTCACTGCACAATTAATGTAATGCCCGCACGCTGATCTCTGTAGTCATACTGTATCATTAGCAGATCATGAATGGAGAACTATGTTCGTTAAATCAGATTCCTCAAGCTAATGCCAAATAAAGAGAAGTGACAACGCCACCACACTACCTTTAGTTACGTAGTCAGTGCTAGATTATGTGTGCCACTATTAACATTACTTAAGCAGTTCAACAGCATACCACCACCACCACCACCACCACCACCACCACCCCCCACTTGTTACAGTGATTACAATTTGCTGAAGTTTGTCAAGAATAGCAGAGAGCACGTCATGAAGTTCAATTTGCATTACGCCTAGGGCAGAGAGAATCCTAAATAACAATAAGATGTTACCCAGTGAAGGGAAGAGTCTACATATTGTCTCAAGTTCTTGCAGTCTGACCTTAATTTAGTTCCCAATGGTTTCACACTAACAGGTTCTTTTGACTATCAGAATAGTCATATGGCAACTTTCAAAGAGTAAACGCTAGAACACTCGCCTACCTTAATAACACCTCACTTTGGACTGAATATGACTTTGAAAGCGACCTCAATTTGACATTTCCTTCTGTCTCCTGACGACTTACTGAATGAAGACTGATGTGCACTGACAGTTGTGTTGCCTGCAGCATGAATTCTGTAAAGAGTTGTGGCAGGTGGCAGTCATTCCTGAACACAGACATGTGCAAATATCTTCAATGCTCTAGGGGAACTCTTCTTTGTTGCATTTTTCCATATCATAAATAGCAGAATAAGAAAGCTCATTCTATTGAAGAACTTTATGCTCACATGTCTCTAAGAATATGCGAGTGGTAGTAATGCATGAAAGGGAACACACTGTTGGACAAAAGACTGGAGAGCTCCCTGCTTTTTGCATTTCCACTAGGGCCCACGATAAGAATCTGGTTTCATATTATGCTCCAGAACCATAAACACTCTAACAAAATTTGTCTTGCTACTTTCAATACCCCTTAGTGTCAGAGCAAACACCTTCATGGTACTGCAACATTCATAATACCACTTTTGTTTTCTGCCGACATTTTTTGTTGTTGTGAATACATAATTTTATCTATGAACTACCACATTTTCATAATACTTGAGTATGATACATGACATGAAGTAAATACAGACCTTTTCAAAGTCAAAAGTCAGTAATATCTTACTAATTTGTGTCAAAATAAGCACAATCGTCTAACAGACACTTAATGCTTTACTAAGACAGACTGCCGTCGTGATGTTTAGGTAGCATGTTGTATGTAATTTATATTAGAACAGTGAATATTTTAACTGCATTTTCCATTAGTTTACTGAACACAACAGTAATCATCAAAGAGAAATTAATCAGCAACAGTATATTCTTTCACAATATCTAAAACAATCTGACAATGCTAAAGCAGTTTACAATTTCTACACCTGTAGACACCTACTGGTTCTAACGATGACATTAAAGCTGTCTAGTTTGAAGAGCATTTTTGTCTATAAACGAACTGCCTTGATGGTTGATCAATCAAGAGCGGGAAAGGTAAAAGTTCCCAAGTACACGATCAGAGAGATGAGTGCCCGAGAGATGAATTCCCGATCAGTCTCCTGGATAGTTTTGTTTCTTAAATCAACGGAGTATGTTATCATGCAGTAGCACATGTGATGTAGTTTTATTGGTCAATTTTTCTTACAGCGTGACCTAAGGCGTTTCAATTGTTGGGAACAAATTCCAGCTGTGATGGACACACCCTTGGGGAAGAATTCGTAGTGCAAAACACACTTTTGGAACTATCTGATGGAAAATATTATGTTCATACTACTCTTTTCTTGAGTTTACATCTTTTGGTAGAGCTCAGCCTTTCATTTCTTCTTCTACATCTGCATCTACATGGATACTCTGCAAATCACATTTAAGTGCCTGGTAGAGAGTTCATCGAACCACCTTCACAATTCTCTATTATTCCAATCTCGTAAAGCACACGGAAAGATTTCCCTTATTTTATCTTGGTGATTGTTTCTCCCTATGTAGGTCAGTGTCAACAAAATATTTTCACATTCTGAGGAGAAAGTTGGTGATAGGAATTTCGTGAGAAGATTCCGTCGCAACGAAAATGATGTCCAGCACTCTCCCATATTTCACGATAATACAAAACATGCTGCCCCTTTTTGAACTTTTTCGATGTACTCTGTCCGTCCTATCTGGTAAGGATTCCACAGCACACAACAGTATTCTAGAAGAGGTTGGACAAGCATAGAGTAGGCAGTCTCCTTAGTAGATCTGTTACATTTTCTAAGTATCTTGCCAATAAAACACAGTCTTTGGTTAGCCTTCCCCGCAACATTTTCTATGTGTTTCTTCCAATTTAAGTTATTTGTAATTGTAATACCAAGGTATTTACTTGAATTTAAGGCTTTTAGGTTAGACTGATTTTTTGTGTAACCGAAGTTTAACAAATTCCTTTTAGCACTCATGTGGATGATCTCTCACTTTTCGTTATTTAGGGTCAAGTGCCAATTTTCACACCATTCAGATATCTTTTCTAAATTGTTTTGCAATTTAGTTTTGATCTTCTGATGACTTTATTAGTCAATAAATGACAGTGTCATCTGCAAACAACCTAAGACGGCTGCTCAGATTGTCTCCCAAATAATTTACATAGATAAGAAACAGCAAAGGGCCTATAACATTACCTTGAGGAACGCCAGAAATCACTTCTGTTTTACTCTGACTTTCTGTCAGTTACTACAAACTGTGACCTCTCTGACAGGAAATCACAAATCCAGTCACATAACTGAGACGATGTTCCATAAGCATACAATTTCTCTTCAAGCCACTCGTGTGGTAGTGTCAAAAGCCTTCCGGAATTCCAGAAATACGGAATCGATCTGAAATCCCTTGTCAATTGCACTCAACACTTCATCTGAATAAAGAGCTAGTTGTGTTTCACAAGAACAATGTTTTCTAAACCCATATTGACTGTGCATCAATAGACAGTGTTCTTCTAGGTAATTCACAATGTTTGAACACAATATACGTTCCAAAATCCTGCTGCATATCAACGTTAATTATATGGGCCTGTAATTTAGCGGATTACTCCTACTACCTTTTTTGAATATTGATGTAACCTGGGCACCTTTCCAGTCTTTGGGTATGGATCTTTCATCGAGCGAACGGTTGTATGAGATTGGTAAGTATGGAGCTAATGCATCAGCATACTCCGAAAGGCTCCTAATTGGTATACAGTCTGGACCAGAAGACTTGCTTTTATTAAGTGATTTAAGTTGCTTCACTACTCCAAGGATATTTACTTCTATGTTACTCATGCTGGCGATAAAGGCATCATAACTAGTCACCAGTAACAGTATTGCATAGGAATGCTAAATGAGCGACCTGATGGCATTCAAGCAAATCTGCAGTAATAGTAACTCTGTTGATTTTTGTTGTATCGAATACACCATACAGTACTCCTATACCAGACTTCTGAACCTTGCCTGTTGAATGCAAATGTCGCATGATGATTAAATGGTAATCCATCACCTATGTCAGTAGTCGTGACTTCCTTAGTGTGGAAAATCATTTATTTCAGAACGATCTTTGTTGAAACAAGAATATCTTTTTGTGGCGTATTTTTCACATTAGTGCTCACTCCACGCACAGTCATATTCTTTTGAGCTGCCTCTATTACACCAAAAGTAAATATTGTGTTGCAGATGTTACACCTTTTTCCACTTGTGACCCAATTTTACAGACCGTAACTATAGTTCATGATTTTCAAGTATGCAAAATCCAATGCTTAACTGCAAGATAATAACTAGAATTTCAAATTCGAAAACGACAGTTGATAAAAACACTGACAGCATGGCGCCACTTTCACCTGGGCGGTGCCCAATTTCAGGTGCCAGGTGGTGTCTGGTCAGTGGCTGGTAGCTGCAGCAGTGCGAGGGAACACTCGAGCGTAAGCTGTTCTGATCACGACGCAGCCACGAGCTGCCCTGCGGAATTGTTTCTGGAAATATTTGTTATTACTGGTGGGTAGAATGTGAAGCGAATTATCTTCGATGTTCAATCAGACTCATAACTTTAGATGAGGGCCAGAGGGGGGAGGGGGGGGAGGTGTAAAGAACACATTGGACATGTACACGTGACTATAAATTTAGAATGCACTACGATTACCACTAGATTATGGGCTCACGCATCACGACAACATCTCTGAAGTAGACAACACTTCCTCTTGACACTTCCGCAACTTGCAGTGTTGCCAGATTGTGGAGATGGTCAGACTGCATTTTCAGAGGCGATCAGTTTTATTGGCCACCTTATGTTCATGACTCAGACTTAAGTCTCTGTGGCGGCCGGCCAGCGGTCAGTTTTTATGCCCAAGACTGTACATACCCTGTGAATATGAACATCCCATCTCTAGTCATTCAAGGTGTTTTGTTTTTTCTGAACATGAGTGTAAAATCGCTAAGTGGGTCTAAGGCTTCATATCGAGTCATTCGTTGACCTCTCTGTTGCGACAGTTGAATATACCAAAATCAAAGCTAAGGTTTCAAAATTTCATGTTTAAGGAAAGATTCACACAGAAAAATCTTACAAATATACTGCTGTTTGACCATCGAACAGACTCTCATACGAATGACATAGTAATATGCATCCCTAGTGTAGAGAAACCACAGAACAAGTTTCAAAAAAATTAGTTGCCAGGTCCAGATGGAACCCCAATTCAGTTTCACAAAGAGCACTCTATGCAGCCGGCCCCCTATGCTCGCATTTATCGCAAAACTATAGCCCAGTCAATCGAAAAAAGTGCACACGACTCCTGTATAAAAGAAGGGCAAAAGAATGGACCCACAAAATTACAGACTAATATCCCTCATATCGGTTTACTGCAGAATCCTTCAACATATTCCCAGTTTGAATATAATAAATTTTCTTGAGATCAAAAAGCTTATGTTCACATATCAGCACAGTTTTAGAAAGCATTGCTCGGGCGGAACTCAGCTTGCCCTTTTCTACCATCATACACTGCTACCTATAGATGAAGGGAAATCAGCAGATTCCATCTTTCTAGATTTCCGGAAATCTTTTGTCACAGTGCTCCACTGCAGACTGTTAATGAAGGTAGGTCCCAGATGCATGAATGGCTCGAAAGGCTTCATAAGTAATAAAACCCAGAAAGCCATCGATAATGAGTGTTCATCGGAGACAAAGGTATTATCAGGAGTGCTCCAGGGAAGTCTGATAGGACCGTTATTATTTTGTATGTATATAAATGAAATGGCAGATAGGATGGGCAGCAATCTGAATTTCTTTGCTGATGTTTCTGGTGTGTCTGGGAAGGTGCCTTCAATGAGGAATTTGAAGGAAGATACAATACTACTTAGACAAAATGTCTTATTGGTGTGATGAATGACAGCTAGCTATAACTGTATAAAAATGTAAGTTATGCAGACGAGTAGGAAAAAGAAACTCAATCTTCAGATACAGTATTAGTAGTGCACTGCTTGAGATGGTCATGTCATTTAAATATCTGGATGTAACGTTGCAAAGTGATATGACATGGAACAAGCATGTGAGGGTTGTGGTAGGGAAAGCAAATGGTTGACTGACTTATTGAGAGAATTTTAAGGAAGTGTGGTTCATCTGCAAAGGAGACAGCATATAGGATGCTAGTGCAACCTAGTCTTGAGTATTGCTGAAGTGTCAGATTACAGGAAGACATCGAGGCAATTCAGACACAGGCTGCTAGATATGTCACCAGTATGTTTGAACAACACGTAAGTATTAGAGATGCTATGGGAACTGTAATGGGAATCCCTGGAGGGAAGGCGATGTTCTTTCAGTGGAATACTATTGAGAAAATTTAGATAACCAACACCTGAAGCTAATTGCACAACGATTCTACTGCCGCCAACACACATTTTTCATATGGGTCATCAAGGCAGTTGTCCATCCTTTTTTCTCTTTGTGAGTGGAACAGGAAAGGAAATGACCAGCAACAATACTAGGTACCCTCTGTCACACACTGTACAGGGGCTTGCACAGTGTGTATGTGTAAGTAGATGTGGATTTAGGTGTAGTAATAGGAAATCAAAATCCAGTATGACAGACAATTTTCAAAAATAAGAATCTACTTTGTATTGTCAAACTATATTATAATTTCCTTGGCAACAGTTATCAGAGTTAAAATCATATTGTGAGGACCTCTGTGCATAATAATGTTATTTTGTGTAGTTACAATATTTGACTAAAACATGCAATTTCAGAACTCCAACAACTGCAATGTAATAAAACCAATGTTCAAGGGCAAACATGTGGGACAGCTTTACTGTATAATGAAATGTGATGCAACAACTAAAACAAATAAAAATAATATATCAAAGCAAAGAATCAGAGCTTGCAAATATATCTACACTTCCCAAATCTATTGGCAGGGCATTGTAAAAATTACAGTCTATATATTGTGTGTGTGTGTGTGTGTGTGAGAGAGAGAGAGAGAGAGAGAGAGAGAGAGAGAGAGAGAGAGAGAGACCCATTTCAACCAATGTTAAATAAAGCTACAGATGCACAACAATGAACAACAACTCACTTCTCATCAGCTTCAAAACTACGGGTTCTCCGAACAGAGACTTCTGGCTTATCCACAATGGTGCGGTTCACAGTACCTGTTGGTGTGGAAACCTTCTGATTTTCCTTCTCAACATTACCTGAAAAGACATGTTGTACGTACTTCAGAACAACAAAATACTGTCGAGGTAATTCACATTTGGTACGTGCAAAACAAGTTGTGTGTGTGTGTGTGTGTGTGTGTGTGTGTGTGTGTGTGTGTGTGTGTGTGTGAATATTTTTATTATAATATTTTAGTAAATTACATGAAATAATTGAAAATGGATTAATATAATACCAAGCAAGAAATTAACAATCCAAAGGCAGTAGAGTACATTTACAAATCCGATAAACCCAAATAAAATACTTGTGAGCGACCTGAAGCTATGCCCTATTTCAGAATGTCAACAGCAAGGTTTCTACTCATAGCACAGTAGCAAATAATCTATTTCCTTTGAATCCAAAAACAATTTTCAGTGTGCTAGAAAATACTCTGGTTATGACCCTTTCTTACACTGGCAGCACATATAGTATAAATGCACAGAACTGTATGTGGTACGGCTGTAACTTTGAGGAAAGATGATGATGATGCATTTTCCTCTGCTGTAAAATATGTCCTTCCTTACAAGAAAATTTTTGATAGTATTATAAACCTTCAGTTTGTAACACATAAGCTGCCCATCATCACCACAACCATTTAAAATGGAGTTCACTTTTTAGTGACGTGTTGCCATTATTTCTCACCTAAATCAGATTCACGAATTATTTGCAACTATTTCAGCACACACTAAATGTGTGTTGACTTAGGCTGACCATAGAAAGGTCACAAAACTACCGCACAGTGTATTTTTTCGCATGTGCATTATATATCACAACACGCTCCTTTTGAAGTTCAGCAGCATGTCACTTTTATTGTAAACTGATTCACTATACATGAAAACTCGCCTATTCCAAGACAAAACTCATTCAAATGTAGGCAGTTTATCGGTTTTCAAACTTGGACTAGTGTCCTTTGAGGGCATGAGGAAACCAATAATACAAGTTTCTGTTGATACTCATCATCAATGAGAACATCTGCTACAGTTGTAATCATTAACAGACATATTTTCTCTCTGATATACAGGTATGGCTTTGTAAATGACATAAATGACACATTTATTCTCTGGTGTATAGTACCAACCTGACCTTTTGCTAATGAAATTTTTGAGAATGGATATCAATGTTAATGGTGTAATGTTATAGTGTGTCCACCTTTACTGTCACACCAAGAGTTCCAAAATCTCAGAACCTGTGCTGTTCAAGTAATCTACGATCACACTCACTGACAGGCTTGACAATAAAAGTTTCAAAAAGCATCAAAAGTAAGCTGCACACCTGTCGTAAGACAATTGTCAAAACAGGGAAGTTGCCTGTAGACCTCTCACACCTTTCTCACACCTTTTATTTGACCGATAACGACTTAGTACTTTTGTTATACAGTCCCTTTGAATCCCTACTTTCAGTCACCAGTCTTTCCACAATCTTGTCCAAACCTTAGCAATGAAATGTATTTCAGAGATATTTACTCACTCCACATTCTTCAGGACCATTTCACACAGTATCTATGGAAGGAGCTTTGGTATGTAAATATATATCACGTATATGTATTTTTGTTGTTATGATGTTCTACATCTTGGAAGATCTCACTATGTAGTTACAGGGTGCAATGGCGGATACAGAAAAACCTCAAGGAGGAGACGCTAAAGATATCTTGAGCTATCTTTAAGTTTGCCATAACAAAAAGTTATCAAGTCACATGCAAAGTTCAAGAAAGTTTTATTTAAACTAATTATACACATACACAAGACAATGCCATCTTATGATATAAAAAAATTACAATTGTGATTGTCTTCCTCAAATGATGAATTCAATGTGCCTATTCTTCCTGGCGAATTGGTTAATTACATCATCAATAGGGCAATCAATGTCAGGGTGTGTGTTCAACAGACCTCAACAGACCTAAGCACGTGCTACACAGGAAAATACAACTACTCGATAACTCAATTCAGTCGAGTCGACAAGGGGAGCGGGGGAGGGGGGGGGGGGGGGGCGTGCAGGCCCCCCATATATGGAGTGAAAGGTCTACC
Organism: Schistocerca nitens; assembly: GCF_023898315.1. Lineage (NCBI taxonomy): Eukaryota > Metazoa > Arthropoda > Insecta > Orthoptera > Acrididae > Schistocerca > Schistocerca nitens. The sequence goes on from NC_064618.1 coordinate 371,741,918, forward strand.
TATCTATCTACAGTACCTATCCATTCCTGAGAATTTCCTCCCACATTTCCACAGCTCCATTTATAGTGCCTTCCATTCTTGAAAAATAGCTTTGTAACTCAGGACAACTTCACTTACTGAGCACTACACAAATCCTGTAGACTCCTGCTACACACAGTCTGCTATTAGGATGAACTTTTTCCATGTTACTTTTTACATCACTGTCAGATGAATATTGCCTTTTAAAATTAAAGTATCCTCTTTTAAAAGCTTCTAAAATTCCTTCCTCCTCCTCATTCTTGAAATTACTTTCTTGTTTCTGCTCCATCTTGATGGTACATGCAGCTCTATCAATACCAGAAAGAGACCAGTGAACACCCAATGGTAGTCTTCTCTTCAGGGAAGCAACTACAGGCACAGCAGCAGTCAAGACTATAACACCACCTTGTACAAGGTAAGCATTCGAAATATCCTTGACACGCGGTGCAGTGACGATCGAGTAATACTGCTGCAAGTAAATAGGACATGTTAACATTCCATCACTGTCCCAGATCTGTCTGGCATTAGCTCTGGAATGGCAATCTTAAGTGAGACTTCTTCCCAAAATGTGGAGTTCTAACTGAAACCTAACAGATGACAATGTAGGAAACAGTATCACATCTTCAACATTCTTACAAATTTTGAAAACATAAAGATATCCAATTAATAGTGTTAATATTTCTTTGTCTTTTCTCAGCCTACTTATTTACCACATTATGACCCATTCATTTGGTAATTTTTATGGATGACAGAAGTGCGTCCAATCTTAAGGTCTCCAAAACACATTAAATTGTGTGGCTATTTTCCATTATTACTATCATTATCATTACTGTAGCAAATGTACAAGTAGTATCACAGTGAATAAAGATTGTCTAACTTCATCTCATGTAGACCGACTACGATTGAATGACCACCATAGTACTGCTAACTACATTAATTACCCTCATTAACGATAACAATTTGTTTTCCTGTCTCTACCATTACACATTTCTCAATAATATCTCCCATTCTCTAAACTGATTTCTTAGAACTTTTAGTTTCCAAACTTAGCCTATTGACTGATTACGGGCCTCCATCTGAAAACTGGCTGTCAATAATTATTAATTGTGCCATAAATTTCTTTTCCCCCCTGACTTGATTCAGTGCGTTCCCATTAATTATCTAGTTTACCCAGGTAATTGTCAGCTTTCTTCTGCACTGCTGTATTTTAAATACTTTTATTCTCTTCCTGACTGTGCTGTTAATCATCCGCTTTTTGGTTCCATATAATGCAACACTCCAGACAAGTATCTTCAGAAAAGATTTTCTAACACTTTAAAAATACTCTTTCCCCTGATTGACAATACTCTATGCCCCAGGTGAAAGTATATTTTTCCACATGAAGAGAAAATATACTTTCCCTCAGAACTGTAAAAATTATTGACCCTTTGAATGGTAAAGGTTTATACATTGGCATAGAACTTCCCAGCACTTTATGAAATGAAACCTAGCAAAATAACAGCACATTTTGGAAGTATCTCGAAAGCGTAACAACATGTACATAGTGTGTTTTCATATTATGAATGTATAAATATGAATTTCACCAAATACAACACAGTAGCTTCTAAAGCTCTGAAATCAAGCTTGTGTGGTCAGCTAATAGCAACGCAACTATGAAGTTGTGCTAACACACAAACTGGAAATGTTTATGGTTTAAAGTAATCAAAATATTTTTTGCTGTTTTTTTCTAAGGGTGTTATTAGGCCGGATGCTACGGGCAAAGCTTAAAATTGTAACAACTGAATATTTCTGACAAGCACAATTATAAATTTCAGGCTGTGCACTGAAAATTTCGTAGGTTACCTGGCTGAATACATGTTCTTTAGAGCATTTCGACTCCTCCGTAGAAAAGTTGATTGCATGTAAAATTGCTTAAGAATGCACGTCACACTTGTTTTTGAATGATAATTATACTTTATGCCATCATTATTACATAATTTGTACTCAATGAAAGAACTAAAATAAGTATGAAAAACTAAGCTTGAAACTTTGTCTTTTTTTGGATGTGTGACCTTTTAAGATATAGCAAACACAAATGTGTCATAAAATTTTAAATAATGGCGTAAATGTCGAGTCTTCCGAGCCTGAAATTTTCCCAATGGCTGGTCCTCAAAGTGTAAAGTTTCAAAAGAGGGCTAACACACCGATTTAATAAAATCGTCATACATTCCCACATATAACAAAATTCATCTGTGTGAAAGGAAATTTAGTTTAAAAGCAACACTTATCACACCACCATTCAGAATATTTTCCCATGACTGGTTGAAAATGTAAACAGTTGTGACATCATGTTCATCGAAAGCAGTTTGTTGTTACAAAGTACTGCACAGTCTGTCCTAAAGAATTTTGCTGTCGGCAAGCACTTGTGTGTGCACTTTTTTTTTTTTGCTGTTGTAAATGGCACATTTTCTTTGCAACTTAAGTTTTATTTTGGTGGTATTTTCTCCTTTTTGTTTTATTGCTGCAATAGCAGACTAAAGTAAAATTCTTTGTTAAAGTGTAAGTTCTTACCAATCAAAATTACAAAAATTTAATACATAACCAAAACAATACAAAATTACTGGAATTCTCAAAAATTCCCGTGTTTTATCCTCAGATTGTTTCCTAAATCTTTTATTAGATCAGGAACAGAGGAGTGTCTAACACTTCCTTGCAAATACCAGATATCACTTCTATCATTTCTGTTTTACTCAATGATTTTCCGTCTATTACTAGATACAGTGATCTTTTTGACAGGAAATCATGAAACCAGTCACACAACTAAGATGATACTCCATAGACAAGCAATTTAATTAAAGTTTCTTGTGAGAAACTTCATGTTTATTGCCATCACATGACATTTTCATTTGGAAATCACACTAAAATGTTAACAGATACACATTCACAGCTATACTGCTACAAGAAAGTATCATCGACATCTGAATGAGTAATTTGGTCGCTCTGTAAATGAAACTGCATTGTCGCAAAAATAGGACAACAGCGAGCATGTGGGAGAGGGAGATTCTCGCAGTCCAGTTTGTAACTCACAGCTAGACGCTCGGAAAGAGAAAGAATCTTATTGGCTACTAGCAGTTAATGGTGGGGGATGCACAGAAAGGCTGAAAATAGGGCTACTTTCCAACATGACAAGAGCTGTACCACTTGACAACAGCATCATAACCACAATTGGCCAACGATGGAAAATAAACAATAAATGTCACCTCTTTACAGATAGCCTATAACAATGTTAACAGAAGGGAGCCGTCTGTAGCTATGGTAAAGAGTGAGAGATTCCTTTTATTGCCTTAGTGAAAGATACTAGGGTAAACACCCGAAATCAAATTAAGCTACAGAAAATTTTATGAATTGCTGTGACCACAAAAACTGGAGTATATTCATTAGCCTGCTTACTGTTCAACAGTGTCTCAAAAACAGTTATAAGAGATGCGGGAATCAAAAGATGGGGAACTATCTTCTACTAATCAAAGTATATGCCTGTAACTAAGAAAGCCCATCCTAATGAATGCCCATCCTAATGAATGCCCATCCTAATGAATGCCCATCCTAATGAATGCCCATCCTAATGAATGCCCATCCTAATGAATGCCCATCCTAATGAATGCCCATTCACTGAAAATGGTTCATGTAAGTTCGATGTCTTGAGTAGTTCCACTTTGGAACACAAGAAAATTTTAAGAACAATGTCTGCTCTGAAATTAAAAAACAAATATTGTTGGCCAACAAGTGCTACCACAGGTTCAGAAAACATCCGAGATATAAACTGCTGTTCAAGTAAACTTTATACATCATAACTCAAATTTTAATGAAGGCAATGCTAACATACGGTGCTGAGATATGTACACCAATAAAATTTGGTGAAAAGCAACTTGACATACCTTAAAGAAAGATCTTCAAATAAATTCTTGGGCCAGTGGAAGAGAATGGTTTCTTGATGACTAAATTTAGACACATATTATATAACCTATATAATGAACAAGACATTGTTAGTCACATTAAGATTAGAAGGCTGGAATTGGTAGGACATATACCGAAAGATAACAACAGATTGAATGCAAAGATTCAGATACTGAGAGAAACAATAGAGTTGGAAAGTAAAGCAAAGCAAAGGTGTGAGGAAGGTATCAGAAATAACATTGGGAAAATTGCAATTCACAATTGGACAAGTAGAGCACTAAGCAGGAAAGAATGGTATAATTTATAGAAGGCCAAGGCTCACAAAAGGCTGAGGTATTGATGAGGATGATGAAAATAATAATAGTTACAGTCAATGGAGGATATGTTGAAATTTCAGAAACCTCCGGTTTATGAGAATACTTGGAGGAAAACAATTCCAACTGTTGTTACTGGAATGTAATTTCATGACTCTGACAGCAACAACCTGTTGCATTTCAAACCAAATGCTCTTCTACTGATTGTCACTGGTAACTTGGAAGCACGACAATGCAATACAATCAGCAAAGTACTACCTCGCAAAATGGCTCTGAGCACTATGGGACTCAACATCTGTGGTCATAAGTCCCCTAGAACTTAGAACTACTTAAACCTAACTAACCGAAGGACATCACACACATCCATGCCCGAGGCAGGATTCGAACCTGCGACCGTAGCAGTCGCGCGGTTCCTGACTGAGGGCCTAGAACCGCTAGACCACCGCGGCCGGCTTGCTACCTCGCATAGAAACTAATACAACACGAACTGAAACCTGAATAATCAATTCCGTTGTGCAAACTGTGTATGTTCAAAGGTGGATCTGTACTCGCGAGGCTGGCGAGCACCCCAAGGTGCAGGCAACGAACATTACAACAATCCAATGCACTACTTCATCTTTCCTTACTTGACTCTGCAACTGATGGTTTCAGAAGCAGAGTGATCTGTAACAAAATGACTCAACATTTTTCACTATCAACAAATATTTTAATTATCCTCAGAGATCCTCAGAATTCAACAAGACTTTCAGTAATCCCCAAAATTTCCAAACTTTTTCAGTACATTCCCCAAACATTTTGAATTTTCTGAAATAGGACATTTTTAAGCCATATCGTTGTTGTAACTGTTAACATAATTTATATTCTCTGGCAAAATCACATTTATGTTTTCAGACTTTCAGTTTTGACAATTTCAAATGGTCATGTTCAGAGCAACATGCTAGACAGAAGGACCACCCATTGTAGCTAAAGTAAAACGTATTCTACTAAATTTTATTCAATTGAAGTAAAACCAATTGTTACTTTTGTGAGTATAACATAAATCTGTAATTATGGAACCCAGCAGTATTTACATGCAAAACACTTCATAACAGATTATACATACCAGGTATAGTTTTATTCGTAATATCCTCCTCACCATTTGCTCCCCGGCTTCGTAAAGAACCAGGCCTTCGCCATCTTGAAGGGTCATCTATTTCCTGTGGCAAGTTAGATGGCATGGACGGACTCTGCACATAAATAATTTCTTCTTCAATTAATGTGATTTAAAAAATATTGCAATTTTATTGCTAAGCAGAGAGCAAACAGAGAAAACAAACGTCTGCAAACTTTACATGTAATGACAAACAGCAAACACTGATACCAGCCCAAAGCATTTTTTTCCCCTCAAGTGTTGCATCAAGATATTGATTTTCTTTCCATTTTAATAGAAGTGTGTTTTGAGACTTCAAATTATGTTTTGTTCTCCAAATAACGGAAGTGCTTGTTGGCACCAGCAAGTCCCCTCCTGATATCAGTCTCAGACTCATTCGGCATAGATTTCTCTGCCATTTCTAGAAACTGCTGACACTGAAACTAATAAATCCCAGATTTAACAATGGTGAGAGCAACAGGAAGCACTGTGACTTTAGGAACGAATACGTTGCTTAGGTTTGGTTGGTTGGTAGTCAGGATGTTCAAAGAAAATTTCAACATGGCAGTTTTGGCACTGCTCTACAGTCATGACAAATGTGGACTTTAGATTACACCGCCAAAATGTAGTCCGCAAATTTTTCAACACAGTGCAGTGTGCAAGCATCATGATACAAATTCTGCATCCTTTTAGGAAACATAATATAGCAAGCTGAGGAGATGAGGACTGTAGTTGTGCAGTCATAGGTTTTGCACGTCAACTGTACCAGTCAATTCGCAGTTTGTTCTGGAAGATTTCTAATGTTCATATCGTCAAAATGAAGACTGTGTGTTACATTTTACTCACACAACCCAAAACAGGTAGCTTTCAAACACATTTTGTCACACCTATATTATTCCAATCAACATTAAATAATTTAAGTGATTGAATTAATGAAATAAATCACTTATGAAGAAAAGTTGCAAAGTTTTTAAAGCATAACAGGTACCAAATTTGCCTGTGTGTTTTTATAAGTTTATTTACTGTTTCTCTACTTAGAAGTATATCAAACAGGGGAATTTTTTGCGGTTATTTTTACTGATACTCTACAGGGTATTTTCAGTTTAATTTTTTTTCTATTTCAGATTTTTAATTTCCATTAACCCTCTAATATTATAGACACATGAATAAAAATATGTTTTGCCAGTTTTTTCAAACGTTATTTTGTAAAAGAATGTGGCATTTTCCAAGTTTTCTGTGTTAATATTATTTGTTGATCATTAGTTTCAGCATTCTTGGCCATTCTCAAGTGATTCCATGGTTCTGCAACAGAAAAATATGCCTTACAAATTGAGATGATAGTGTCTTTAAATTTCTGTTTTGCATTTGTGAACCAAAACAAACAGAAAACACAAGTTTAAAGATGCCGACATTTTAATGTCTAAGGCATAGTTTTCTATTGCAGAACTACAAAATCACTTGAGAATGGTCTAGAAGGATGCAACCAGCCATGAACAAATAAAATTAACACAGCAAACATGGAAAATACTACCTTCTTTTAATAAATTCATTGCTGTAGTACCCGCACTGAAGAAAATTTATTTCTTAACTCAGATTTAATTATGATAAAATATGTACTTCACAGATATTAATGAAATGTGTGTACCTTTTAGGTAACTTCAGAAACAGATTCAGTACACAACTGTCAAATGTTTGAGATGCAGTAAGTTTTGTGTACTTCCCGTCAAATTAAGTTCTTAGGGCACAAAACGTTCTCGAACTCCCCAAAGCAGTTACATAAAAATTGCAATTACTGCCCCTACAATAAATTTCTGCAAATGCCCTTGGAAGTACTGTAAATCTTCAGCACTCAGATGAATTTTAATTATTCAAGGCACTCAGTATCTTTAAATCCTATTTATCACTGCATTCCTGAATCAAGTAATCACACTTCTTTCCCATTATCTGGTCTATGTCTGTCGACATGTTTATTTCCAAAGCCTTTGCAAACAATAGCCATTATGTAACTGAATATTTCTATTTGCCTCACTTCATTGAAGTAATATGTTACAAACTGCCCAGAAGAGATCAAAAAACAGTTTTTATCCTTTTGGTATTAAATTGCCGTTCCTTGATAGTAATCTCTTACAATACAAACAGTTTCTTCAATTCAGATGTCTTTTCGCATGAGGTGGGTTAACTCTGCATGTTCTTTCACCAATGAACTGAGCACAATTTGAGTATATCGAAATTTGTTACAGTTCATCAGCTAACTTTTCTGAAACTACTGTCATTGTAAAGACACTTACCACTTCCTACGCAATTAAAAAAAACTGCATTATATTTCAAAGTGAAGCCACAGTCTTTGCAGGCACTTCTCTTACAGCAACAAGCTCATTTTTCGACTCAAGGTACTTGAAACAGCTGTAAGATCCTGCACAGTGGTGTGAACATTATGTCTGTACTCTCAGGCCCTAGTGGCATGGGGTTCTGAGAGCTCACACAGCATTCAGTGTGGTTAAGTGTGGCTCTCCTGAACCCACAGATTCGATATTCACATGACAACTGTGAGATGCCACTCAATAAGAGCAGAAATATCGTGAAACAATAAATTGCAACCATGACAGACTGCTTTCTGCCAGTTTTATTTCAACATTTACTCACAGGTGTTTCTTGTTCTTCTTACACGAGATGTAACACAATCTTTTCACACACACCCCTCATTCAAACACGATTTCTGAATGTGGAAACTGCTGCCATTGCATAAATTTTCCTAGTATACAGAATGGCATTACTCCTAGCTACTTTGTGTAGGTTTATAGCAATGTTAATTATCTGCATGTTCAATCAAGTAGTACACTTCACTTCACGGAAAATTTGATTTTTATTGCATGCCTCAATTGTGTTACTGTCTTAATGGCCAGCAGTGTAATTAATGACAATGTACTGTTTTACTCATTGTCAAAATAACAGAATTATCAAAGATCGAAACTTGTCGCAGAAAAATAAAAACAATAATAGCAGCTTTGGTGGACTGATAAATAACTTGCACAATATCTACAGGATGTAGAGCACAAAAATGCAAAAATAAATTTACAATGTACAAGATTGCTACTTAGCATAAAGATGACATGTTAAGTTGCAGACAGCCACTATTAAAACACTTACACAAATTACTGCCAACTGTGGTAGCTTGGGCCAGAATGCAACTATCACTAGGGATGGAAGCAGCAGAGGGGGCGGGGAAGTGGAATGGATAAGTAGTGTACGGGTGAGGAGAGACAGAAGTGCTGTCTGGCGAAGTGCGCAGGGACTAAAATGCCAATAGGTACAGTGACAGAAGGTTGTGAGGTAGGGAGTTGGGGGAAACAGAGCAAAAAATGAAAGGAGCAGGAAAATATGGGTGGGTGCATTGGCAGAGGGTTGCAAATAAAGAGGGTAAGGAGATGAGAATGGGGGGTGATAGGACAGATGGCGTGGAAACTGTTGGGTCAAGGGAGTTGGGACAGTTTGTTACTGTAGGTTGAGATGGGAATAATAATGGGAGCAGAGAATGATTTGTATGGACAACTCCCACCTGTGCCATTTAGAAAAGCTGGTGGTGGAGGGGAGGATCACGATGGCTCAGGTAGTCAACCAGCCATTTAAGTCAAATGTGGTACGCCACAAGCATACTTTGCTCTTAGCCACAGTTCGGCAATGGCTGTTCATTCTGGTGGGTGGCAGGTTGATAGTCACTCCAATATAAAAAGCTGTGAAATGATTGCAGCAGACCTAGTAAATGACATGGCTGCCTTCACAGGTGACAGTACTGGAATACGAAGAGCTGGATGTGTGGATTGGGCAGGTCTTGCACCTGGGAGTCCCACAGCGGTATGATACTTGTGGCAAGGAGTTGGGATTGGGAGTGGCATAGGGAGGGACGAGGATGATGGGGAGGTTGGGTGGGTGACGCAACACCACTTTAGGAGAGGTAGGAAGGATCTTGGGTAGGATGTCCCTCATTTCAAGGCATAATGATAAGTAATCAAAGCAATGGCGACGGTTGTGGTTCAGCTGTTCCAATCTGGGGTGGTACTGGGTGACGAAGAGGTCACTACTTTCTGGCCGGTTAATGGGTGTGGGAAGAGGATTGGTGGTGTAAGGGGAAATGGCACAGGAGATCTGTTTGTGGATGAGGTGTGGGGGGACAGTACCTTTCTGTGAAGGCCTCAGTGATACCCTCAGCATAATGAGCAAGGTATTTCCTGTTACTGTAGATACGCCATCTCCCAGCAGGCCAGGCTGTATGGGATGGACTTTTTTGTGTGAGAGGGGTAACAACTGTCTAAATGCAGGTACTGTTGGCAGTGGTGGGTTTAATGTTGAAAGAGGCCCAGATGGAGCTACTAGAGAGGAGGAGGCAGTGTCTAGGAAGGTGGCACACTGGGTTCAGGAGGACCGGGTGAAGCAGATGGAGAGAAGATGCTAAGGTTCTGTAGGAATGATGATATCATCAATGAACCTGAACCAGATTAGGGTACAGCTTTTTGAGAGTCTAGAGAGGCAGTCTCTAGATGGCCATATACAGGTTGTCATATGAGGGTGCCATGTAGGTGCCCATCGCTATGCTGCAGAATTGTGTGTGTATTTAACATCCTTTCAAAGGAGAAGTAGTTGTGATTAGGATAAAGTTAGTGTATGAGAAATGAAATACTGGGTTTGAAGTCTGAATGAAGTTGCGAAAGATAGTGTTCAAAAACTGGGGCATGAGGGATGTTTGTTTGTGGGGAGGTGGTGTCAACAATGTTGAGTAAGGATCCAGGTGATAAAAGTGTGAGGATAGTGGTGAGTCAATGAAGGAAGTGGTTGGTATCTTTGCTGTAGGAGATTAGATTACAGGCAAATGGTTTGAGGTGTTTGTCAGTTAGGGCCAAAATTCTTTCAGTGCATGCACAATAACCAGCTACAATGGGGCATACAGGATTGTTGGGTTTGTGGATTTTGGGGAGCATGTAGAAGGTGGGTGTGTGGTGTGTCATTGGGTTAAGGAGGGAAATGGACTTGGAAGAGAGGTTTTGGAAAGGGCCTAAGGCTTTAAACAGGGATTGGAAGTTGTTATTTAAGGTATGGGATCACTCTGGCAGACCTCAAAATAAATCCTGACCTAATCACCCTACTGGCTAACAAAGGTTCCTCCACTGTTATGGATTCCAGTGACTACTTGGTAGAAGGTCTCCGCCAATTATCCGATTCCTCCACCTATAAACTCTGTCAGAGAGATCTCATCCCAGAAGTCCAACACAACTTCCAAACCATGCTTCAAGCCTTAGGTCCTTCCCAGAACTTCTCCTCTAAATCCATTAACCTCCTCACCCCAATGACACCCCATACATCCACATTCCACATGCTCACCAAAATCCACAAACCCGACATCTCTGGATGCCCCACTATAGCTGGTTACTGTGTCCCACTGAAAGAATTTCGGTCACCACTGAACAATACATCCAACCAACTGCCCTTAATCTAACGTCCCACATCAAAGATACCAACCACTTCCTTCACCGACTCTCCACCATCCCCACACCTTTACCTTCTGGTTACTGGTGATGCCATCTCTCTATACACAAACTTCACTCATGCCCATGGTCTTACCGCTTTTGAACACTACCTTTCCCAACATCCTTCAGACTCCAAACCCAATACTTAATACATCATACACCTTACTAATTTTATCAGAACCCGCAACTACTACTGCTTTGAAGGGAAGTTAAATGTACAAACAATTGAGCAGCATAGTCATGGGCACCTGCATGGTACCCTCCTATGCCATCTAGAGGAGACCTTCCTGGCCTCCCAAAACACCATATCCCTAGTAAGGTTCAAGTTCACTGATAATACCTATGCAACTGTTACGGCGTAAAGGCAAGTGCTGGCATGGCAGTTGGGAATGAGAGAGCAGAGAGGGCTGTGAAGAAGATATCAGCCAATTGCACGTTGATTGACCCCTCTCCACGACAACAAGATAGCAGTGGCCTCCATGCGAAGAGAATGTAAGCGCCGGCCCGACTGACCGCGGCCCAGTTCTATGAGAAGCTTCAAAACCAGTGACCTGAACAGAAGTGTCAAAGCTCATTACTTTGCTTGTACATTCTATGTAGCTCAAACTTGGAATTGTTATACTGAAGAGATTTCTTATCTTGTCTGTTGCCCTTTGCCTGTGACACATCTGTTTCACACGAAGTTAGGTATTGTATTTTTTCCTTTTTGTAATAAAACTCATTAATACGATTTGCTTGAAGTGTTGTCTAGCGATCCAAGAAAGTAGGTTTCTTAAGACACCCCATATTCGACGACTAGACAGGATTCAACAGCAACCTCAAAATCTTCTCTTCCATCCACTTCACATGGTCCTCCTGAACTTAGTGTGCCAATTTCCTAGATGTTGCCTCCTTCTTTATGATGGCTCCATCCGTACCTCTGTCCACATTAAACCCACCAACTGCCAACAGTACCTGCATTTCAACAGCTGTCATCCCTTTCACACCAAAAACTCCCTCCTATATTGGCTGGCTACCTGGGGACAGTGTATCTGCAGTGACAAGAACTCTCTTGCTCAGTATACTGAGGCTCTCCTCAAGGCCTACACAGACAAGCACTATCCCTCAGACCTAGTCCGCAAACAGATCTCCTGTGCCACTTCCCCTCACACCCCCAACCCTCCCACCAACCACAAGAACCAGGGACAAAGGAGTGCCCCATTTGTCACCCATTACCACCCTGGACTGGAACAACTGAACCACATCCTTTGTCAGGGCTTTGATTACCTATCACCATGACCTGCAATGAGGGGCATCCTACCCAAAATCCCTCTCACTCCTCTTAAAGTGGTGTTCCATCACCCACCCCACCTCCACAACATCCTAGTTCACCCACATGCCATTCTCAATCCCAACCCCTTGCCACAGTGGTGCAAGGCCTGCCAAATCAAACCCACCCAGGCACTTCCTATACCAGTTGGATGGTTGGTTGATTTGAGGGAGGGGACGAAATAGCAAGGTCATTGGTCCCACCAGATTAGGAAAGAATGGGGAATTAAGTTGGCCATAATCTTTCAAAGGAACCATCCCAGCATTTTCCCAAAGCGATTTAGAGAAATCATGGAAAACCTAAATCAAGTTGTTCAGACACAGGGTGGATGGTTGTCCTCTCGAATGCAAGTCCAGTACGCTAACATCACTGCACCAACTTGCTCGGTCCTATTCCAGTCCTGTCACAGTTTATCCTTCCCCATCAGGGGCTGGGTCACCTGTGAAAGCAGCCATGCCATTTACCATGTCTGCTGCAATCATTGCATGGCTTTTTATACTGGTATGACTAACAACCAGCTGTCCACCAGGTTGGATGGTCAGTGCCAAACTGTGTCCAAGAGTGAAGTAGACCACCCTGTGGCACAATATGCAGCTAAGCATAACATGCTCGACTGCAATGGCTACTTCAGTACCCAAGCCATTGGGATCCTCCCCTCCACCACCAGCGAAAGCTGAACTGTACAGGTGGAAGTTATGCTTACAACACTTTCCCTGCTCCCATAATTATCTTGGCCTCAACCTACAGTAACGTACTAGCCCCACACCCTTCACCCTCCCTGCTCTGTCACCTCCTCCCCAAGCTTGTCTTCCACCCTCTTTGCTTGCCACCCTCTGCCAATGCACCTGCACATCTCCCCCACTCCTCCTCTTTTTCGCTCCCTGTTCCCCATCTCCTTGCCCTACGAGCTCCTAACACTCCGCATGTTGGCATCTAGTCCCTGCATACTCTGCCAGACAGTGCTTCTCTCTCCCTCCACCCGTACACTGCTACCCCTTCCCCTTCCCCATCTCCTCCAGATTGCTCCTTTCATCCCACATGATAGGTGTATTCTGGCCCGATCTGCCAGTCTTGTGTGTGTGAGGTGTGGTTGCTTGTGTGAATGAATGGTGTGTGTTTCTCTTTCATTTTCCGATGAAGGCTGTGGATGAAAGCATATGTGTAGGTGTTTTAATAGTACCTGTCTGCAACTTAATGTGTCATCTTTACAATAAGTAGCAATCTATATTTTCCAAAACTGTTTATCTTCCTACCTGGAGTTTCCATTGTTTATTAAATAAATTTACACACCCTGCTACCACAACTAATGCTTCAAACACCTTAATAGGTAAAGTTTTTGCAATATAGCTTACAATGATATGCTGCAAATGGGAACTGTGCGTGCTTTAAGTTTTAATGCAATCTTAAGTCGTACCTTGGTGCCTTTTAGTTCTGCGCTGGGTATTAGCCCGTGCCATTCTTCTATCTTATGCACAGGAGACTTCACAAAAAGTGATAAAATATTTGATATTCATAGGCACACCATATATTCATTAATTACTGTATTCCTTTTAGGACTGGTGATCTTCATCAAGTCGTATGAATGATTACTGCAAGTGTGTTGGTGACTAAATTTGTTGCATGCATGTCTACTGTTTAGTTCAGTTCTGACACTTCCCAATGTAAAGATCAATATCTTATGATTTAAGACTGTAATTTTAACACCATTCACATTTATTTATTTATTTATTTAGTACTGTAGTGCTTCACCCTCTATTATTGTTGAGAAAGTCATGATGTATTCTGAATGAGGAAAGGTGGCATTCCATTTCTTCTTTCTTTGTAGAATACTCCTGGATGTCAAACACTAAAGTACTCACATATGAATATATCCACTGTCACGCAAAATCGGTTCAATACACTTTCATCAAAGCTCAATACAATCATTCGTTGCTGCATAAGCTGCTGTTCTCAACGATTTCTTAAACAACAACCTATCTGAAAAGAATGTTGTTTTTGAAATAAATACTAACTATACTCATCCACAAGAAATATAAAAATGAGTTAATGTGGATCTATGACTACTCAAAATCATCTTAATTATTTGACTTTGCCTAACATATGACCCAGCTGCATCCACTGTATTTTAACGAACTCAGTCTTACCTTTTAAAACCTTTTTTTAGTAAGTATAAGGTACACCTATTCTGGCATCAGTTCATTGTTCCCTATACCAAATCATCATCTATACCACTTCCATTCCACACTGGGCCCCTCCAACAATTTAACTACTGTATTCAGAGACTTCTTTTCCCCTTCATAGTATGTTATTTTCAAGATAATTAAAAAGCTATTAAAATCTGCTGTGTTTTATGATTACTTACGTTAGGAACTAATTTGTTGGTTTCTATGCTTGTTGTTTTGGCAGTATCATCCCTGTTAGCCTTGTTTTTCTTCTCTGAAAAGATAAAGTTAAAAGTTTTGTTCAAATTTTCGAAGCTCTGACAAATTTCAAATCACACACACACACACACACACACACACACACACACACACACACACACACACACACACACAGTACTCTGTGTGTTAGTGTACACTACTTGTGCAAGCATTATCATATGGACAATATGCACTTATGAGCCAAAAATCACGATCACTGCTCACTGCCAGACTGAATGTAACCTGGTAACAATGAGGGCATGCAATTCACAAGGGAACATAGATAATTAGAGCACAGATGAACAGAAAAACATTCTAGCAATAATGTTGTTGTTATGTCCTTCAGTCCAGAGACTGGTTTGATGCAGCTCTCCATGCTACTCTATCCTATGTAAGCCTCTTCATCTCTGAGTAACTACTGCAACCTACATCCTTCTGAAACTGCTTAGTGTATTCATCTCTTGGTCTCCCTCTACGATTTTTACCCTCCACACTTCCCTCCAATACTAAATTGGTAATCCATTGATGCCTCAGAACATGTCCTGTCAACCAATCCCTTCTTTTAGTCAGGTTGTGCCACAAAGTCCTCCCCAATTCTACTCAGTACCTCCTCATTAGTTACGTGACCTACCCATCTGATTTTCAGCATTCTTCTGTAGCAACATTTCTAAAGCTTCTATTCTCTTCCTGTTTAAACTATTTATCAGCCATGTTTCATGTCCATACATGGCTACACTCCATGCATATGTATACTCTCAGAAAAGACTTCCCGACACTTAAATCTATATTCGATGTTAACAAATTTCTCTTCTTCAGAAACGCTTTCCTTACCATCATAAGCCTACATTTTATATCTCCTCTACTTTGACCATCATCAGTTATTTTGCTCCTCAAACAGTAAAACTCTTACTACTTTCAGTGTCCCATTTCCTAGGCCATGTGAGCGACAGCTTCAGGCAACAAAACACAACCGCAGGTGTAGTTACAAAATGTCCTACGTGAGCAACATCTGTGTCGCTACCTGTCTCCCGCTGCAACTGGCGATGTTTGAATTCAAACGTGTTTGAATCTTGTCGCTGTAGCACGCGCAACACAGAGCGACACACACATCTTCTTGGCAACGCAGTGGAGCAGACGCGATGGCAGGTATGAATTACTTAACAGAAAACTATTTGGTGAAAAAATTTGATTCTTCTGCAACCTATACATTGATATCCGTACATGATAAAGGTCAAAATCTATTTTAGTTATTGAGTTCATGGGTGCATGAAATTTTTAAGAATTTGCGGACTTTCCACATAGTTCATTTAAGACCATACATTATTGCGTATGAAATGTAATCAATATATCTAAATTGTATTTAATGTTGGGATTGGAATGATATCTCTTTTCATTCTTGAGATATTGGTTGTTATATCCGCAGACGGCGCACTCGCTGCGCGTCCGAACCTTTCCTGTGCTTTGGGAATCAAGTGGACATAAAAATCGTCTTACCTCATAACAGGTTCAAGATATCGAAACAACGAATTTTGGAAACGACAGCACACAGAAAGGACTATTTTATCATATGGGTAACACTCGATACGTTTTTGTAAATGGGTGAGCAGAGCGAAAACAAGCATCCCTATAACTTACACCATGAAGTTTTGTCCAAATTATCATAGCCAAACAAAGGGAGAGAAACAGGTAAATTAGGTATCAAAGTGCCCAGCATGAGGTCTAGCTTGGCCTGAAAATATTAACTGCTTGAAAGTAATCAGGGTAATGAATGAAAACTTAATTAATAAGCTGAGGAAATATTGAAATATTTCATGAAAAGCTGTAGTAAATGAAGTGTCAAAAATGTCATCTGTTCAAGACCTAGCTATTTTGCACGTAAAAAGATACATTGGTGCGGTATTTAAATGTCAAAAAGGCTTCCTTCAAATCAAGTACGTTAGGAAGGCAAACAAGGAGTCAGTAAGATCATGCTTTCTGAACAAAACTTGAAATTCAAAAATGGAAGAAATCGGTCAAATATTTTATGAAATGATTTGTGAAAAGGAAATAAGTAGATCAGAGAAATGTTCTATGTGCCTTTGAATGATGCTCGAAATCATGAACAGAAAATGAGGTGCACCAAACGTTTCCCTAATATTTTTTATTTCATATTTTTAGACAAATCATTACACAAAATGTTTGACTTTCTTTTCAAAAATTTTGTAAGCTTTTCTTTCACAGACTATTTAGAGTAATTGAAACACTTGGCCTTAACACTGACTGCTGATTAATTATGTTCATAATATCAAATATCTGTAAAATTTCATGGTTCATTGTAATTTATTAGGAATTAAATGTGTGCAATATACTGAGATAGTTGTGAAGATCAAGTTCTTTGGAAAGACCTTAAAAATATACTTAGCGATGCAGTGTAGACAGTATACATAAAACTTAGTATACAGAATCTTAACCGAGTCAGTAAAAATATAAGAATGACCGGGAAACGAACCTAGGACCTTTTCATCAAACATAATTAAGAACTGTATATGCTACCCCTACACCACAGCTAGCTATTGTTCGCTGGGGCCACTCTGTGTGCTCATGAGCGTAGTTAGCACGTAATAGTCATTCCTCTGCATTAACTGGCTGCTAGAAGTTCTTGATCATGTAAAAAAATAATTCGTACTTAATTTATGGATGAGATAGTCAAATGCTCCTCTGCTCATTCACATGTACTCGAAGAACTTGTCTGGTGATCTTCATAGTTGACGATACTTATGAAATTCTTCAGGGAGATTTCTCCCTTTGTAAATTTAATGCACAGCATTCTTTTTGCTTTATTTTTTAAGTGAACCTAATTCTGTAGCCTTACTCTCCAGCTACAGTATTCTACAGGTTAAGGACATCGTTTTGTAAAAAGGCTGGTTGGCTCTAAGCAGCCATCTTGTAGCGTGACATGGTCATTCGCACACAGGACACCCAAGGTTTTCACCCAATGCTGCTGTTTGCCGCTGGAGTGCCGAGTATCCAGCAGTCGCTCGCTTCTGTTGCTCGCGTAGGACACAGCCCTAGTCTAATACCCTCAGCACCACCTGATTTAATTAAACTACATTCCATTATTCTCCGTTCTGATTTTGTTGGTGTTCATCTTACACCCTCCTTTCAGAACACTGTTCATTCCCTTCAACTGCTCTTTCAGGTCCTTTGCTGTCTCTGACAGACTTACAACGTCATTGGCGAACCTCAAGTTTTTATTTCTTCTCCATGGATTTTAAGTCCTACTCAGAATTTTTCTTTTGTTTCCTTTACTGCTTGCTCAATATACAGACTGAATAACATTGGAGATAGCAGATTTTTTTTGGCATTTGTAGCCTGACAGAAGCGACTTTGAAGAAGCGCCGATTTCTAAAACTGTCGATTTTTAGGACCTGAGGTATCAGTTGTGAAGATAATCATTAGAATTACATTAGCACAAACCATTAACGTTAGAAACATAATCCTCAGCAATGCATTTGGGAGTCAAATTGCCATAATTTGACTGCTTGTGTTAACCATACATAAACAGGCACTTAAAAAGCACAAAAAATAAAATCAAATGAAGTTATTTGGACGTGAAGTCCTTGCCTTACTTTCAGTTACTTTTGTAAATACTTTAGGATTAAAGGAGACCACTCACTGAAAAGTAGAAGCATCAAATCATCGATAGGCACAAACAAAAGAAGGAAAACTTGCTAGTTTGGACTCATCCTTTATCAATGCTATTTTGTGGCAGGTGATCTGGTTGTGGTGAGGGTAGTGTTGAGTGGGGTGGGTAGAGGGAGAGGGGGTGGGAGGTAAGGAACGAGACTGTGGATGGGTGGCTATTGGTTCGGAAGGAGACCAGTTTGCCAACTAGGAATGCAGGAGGGAGGGGTGGCAGGTATAGCTGCACTGACTGGTGCGAAGCAGCATACGCTTGTGGCTACATGGAGTGTGAACTAGGAGGAAAGGGGGGGGGGGGGGCGGTGACAGTACAGAGGAAGGGCAAACTTTTAGGTGGAGGACGCAGGGACAGTAGGTTACTTGAGATTGAGACCAGGACGATTATGGGTGAGGAGGATGTATTATAAGGAGGACTTCCATCTGCATAGTTGAGAGAAGCTGGTGGTAAAGTAAAGTATTCAGATGGTTTGGGTTGTGAACCAACCACAGAATCTGAGCATGCTGTGCCAGCTGCATATAGTGTGTCTGGGTGGTCAACTCTGTTCTAGACAACAGTTTGGTGGTGGCCATTCATCCTGGTGGACAGCTGGTTGGTAGTCGTATCAACATAAAAGGCTGTGCAGCTTTTGCAGCAGAGTTTATATATGACATGGCTGCTTTCACAGGTGGTGCTGCCTCTGATAGAGTAGGATAAGCCTGTGACAGGACAGGAGTAGGTGGTGCTGGGTTTGTGGACTGCGCAGGTCTTGTACCTTGTTCAGCCACAGGGATCATAACCCTGTGGCAAGTGGTTGGGAGTGGAAGTGGCATAGGAAAGGACTAGGATGTTGTGGAGATTGGGTGAGTGACACCACCACTTCAGGAGGAATGAGAAGGATCTTGGGTAGGGTATTCCTCATTTCGAAGCAGGATGAAAGATAAATAAAGCCTTGTTGAAGGATATGGTTCAGTTGTTCAAGTCCAGGGTGACACTGGCTGTCAAGGGGGAGCCTCCCAAAAATCCCCACCCTTAGTGTGGTTCAAGTTCACTGATGATATCTTCACGACCTGGACTCAGTGCCATGACACCCTATCCATATTTCTTCACAACCTCAACATCTCCCATCCTTGTAACCTGGTCCTCCTCTACCCAACATGTCATCTTCCTGGACATTGTCCTCCACCTCACTGATGGCTCTATCCACACTTCTGTCCACATTAAATCCTCTAACCACCCAAACACCAAAAAGCCCCTTCCACAGAGTCTAGCCACCTGTAAGACGACTTAGCTGCAGAAATGAGAACTCCCCTGCCCAATATGCTGTAGGTCTCACAAGGGCCTTTTGAGACAGGTATAAACACCTCCCCCCCCCCCCCCCCCCCCCAAAAAAAAAAAAGTAGACCTAGTCCACAAATGGATTTCCTGTTTCCCATGCCATATCCTCACATGTTCCAAATCCTGCCACTAGCCCCAAGAATCAGCTACAAAGGAGCTCCCTTTATGTAGCCTTAGGTAGAATATCATGAACACTATGTAGACGACACATTGCTGCTTGTAAATGGAACCAAGGAGACATCAATAGAACTGTCAGTAAATGTACCGAGTTCCACAAGAAAACTGACTTCACAGCACAGTTTGAATGTACTGGTTGTATTTCATTTTAGAACATAGGCGTAAAGAGGCAACTTCAGAATGTGAACTGGAACACACCTTATAGTTCGTAACCAGTCTTGGCATCCATAAATTTATAAAGAAGTAGCATTAATAAATAATGGGTATGATGTAAGGATGGTGAATCGTGTTATCCACATGGGCAAGAAGAAATGTAAAGAGAAAATAGCTAGGGACAAAAAGATCATGACTGAAGTATTTTGGGGAAATTTTGAAGAAACTGGCAAATATATTTAGATCACTTGATGTAGAAATACTTCCATGTTAGATCTTCAGTCTGATGCTGAAATTTCGAAACGTAATGCTTAATAAGTCTGATTGGCATTCACAGCAAAAAATTCTCCCAACCAAATCAACCAATCGGATACATTTCGAACACGATGTTGGGACAAGATAAATAAATTTGAATATGCAGTTGTTTATAAAACTGCGTGTTAAGTCATGTGACAAAATATATAGGACAGACTGGGAGAAAATTTTCGACAAGATAGAGGAGAGCATCCTGGTGCTTGTAGACTGGGTTATTACGGTAGATCAGTGGGTGTCAAATGAGACTAGTCATCCCCTGAAAGCTATAGGAGAGGATCTGGAGGTGATGTACATAGGCAAGAACGGAAAGGAACTTGACCTATTTGAGGAACTTAAAACAGGAATTCTCTGAGATATGTCTGATAATGTCACTAATGCACAAATGGGAGAGAGCTGTATTGCTTTGTTCAATGGGTTTTTAAGATCTTTTTGACTAGTTTTGCATTGATAACCACTGCTCTGTTGTCTCCTCATGTCCCTTGTAAAATCTTTGGAATCCATGGAACAGTTGATAAATCATTGCAGCCTGTTGGTGCCATACACATGTTTAGCTGGTGCACAAGAGAGAGACATGATGGAACTTTTAACTGATATGACCGCTGTTTACTTCTATATGAAAGGAACACTTTCATGGATGGGCAGTAGCATGGATAAGTGCAGCAGAGAATCAGGTGTGTCCTTGTTAAAAGTGAAACAAGCACTTTATGTGCGAATAACTACTTGTTTTTATCTTTTAAGTCTGTGTTTGTAAGTGCTCGTTTATGCAGCTTAACACAAGACAGCATGGCAATGGGAGCTTGTGTCCAGAAACCCATTGCTGCGGATATGTTCCTATCATTAGTGGTTGTATATTGAAGTAATTATACCGAAAGGGCAATTCTTATAGCCCATAGAAAAGGAACAAGACCCTCAAAAAAGGCGAAGGTTATCAGCTGTTTGCAAGAGCACCTAAGGAAAGTGTCTGAACAACAGTGAAACCATTAGTATGACAGAACGTAGAAGTTGGGAGGCTTACGTGCTATGTAATGCAAAGTAGGATGCAATCTGTGGCAAAGGTGACAACAGAGTACAATCCTGGTGCAGATACAAATATTTCATTGGAGTCCCCTGTTCGATATACATTGTTTAACAATAAGTTCTGCAGCTGACAACCACTACGTGTTTCCACGTTGGACCAACATCATGACTGCAATGGGCATGGGATTATCAGGACTAGACCTGGTGATGCTTTTTTACACCAGTTGGTTGTAGCAGTGTGCCACTGACACAGGATCAACTGGCTAGTATTACACTAAGGAGTATATTCATCTGAGCTTCCCTGTGGCAGTAATCTAACGCATACCAACAGCTACCAACTATGAATGTTACTGTTGACCACCAGCTTCACTTCATGCTCGGTGTCTTTCCCAACACCCATGGCATCTTCCAAAGGTATAAGGGTCCTTTTGAAAAGTCCAGAATCATGCTACAGTTGTTTGAGGAGCAAGATTGTGAACTCACTTCGAAGTTGAGGCAACTAAAGTCAGCTGATCTGAACATGATAGAATGCATCTGGGACACAATCGGGTGCAAGCTCAATACCTATAAACCACTAGCCTGTAATTTATGGGAGCTGCTTGATCCTTGCATAGATATTTGGAGCTACATACTTCCATAAATGTGATTTGTCAAACCCATCCCACACAGAGTTGCTATGGCACTGTGTTTCAAAGAAAAACCAAAATGATATCAAGCAGTTGGTCGTAATGTTTAGGCTCATCAGTGTATATGGTCAAGTATTATCATCACTCTTCTTCTGTGAGGGTGTAATCAGAAAAGTACTCCTCTTTCGCTTCCCTCCATTCTCTAAGATTTAAATCAACGAATAATTGAATATAATCAGCAACTTAAAAGTTGAAACTTGAAAAACTGCAGGGTAAGAAAATTATTGACTTGAAAGCAAGTAACTACACTAAAAATTCGCTTAAATTTATTACACAATGTAAAAAAAGTAATTGCAATGTGGCCAAAAGTGTGATGTCTTTCTATCCTCATAAGTGATGCAACTATTAACTGCAATATAAACCAAATAACTTTGCCCCATATCTCTAACTGGACAATTCAAATCGATGTCTTAAGTAAGAATCATCAGATGTAAAAGAGATGATTTGACATAATGCTGCAGTGTCGGAAAAGTGAAATTTGTAGGTGTGAAAAGTATGCTGCAGTGTCAGAAAAGTGAAATTTGTAGGTGTGAAAAGTATCATTTATAAACAGTAAGGAGTGCATGTAATTCTAAACCAACAGTTCAGGAAACCCTAAAAGTATCTCCAAAGAAATAAATTTACTTACTTTTTCTCTCGATATCATGACAGATAACAACATGCCAAAATTATATCCATGGGTCTTTAGCCGTGAATATCATTAGAGATTAGTCTTAAATTAAAATAGTGCACAAGGAGTAAAGAAAGAATTTTAAGAGGAAATCAGCAGAGAGAGAGAGAGAGAGAGAGAGAGAGAGAGAGAGAGAGAGAGAGAGAGGGGGGGGGGGGGGGGGTGTTTAGCTTTAGGCGACTGACAAGGAAGTATATTAAAGAAAAAAAAATCAATACTTACCCTCTGCACTATTAACACTACTTTGTGTTTCACTACCATTAGATGTTTCAGTGTCATCTGAAGAGTCACTGGAGTCACTGGACTGTTCTTGATCCTCTACAGCAGCATGCAAGCAAGAAAATCACATAAAACCTTTTCCCCACCCACACCAGCAAACAACAAGAAAAGCAGTTTAATCCAGAATGCAGGAAGCTCTGTGAGAGTAAAGTCTGTTATAAGGAGATTCTGGCATCTCAAAATAATAATATGTTTACAATGAACAAGTGTACTTAAATTACCAGTTTATGCTGTCACAGACACACTGCATCTCCAGATTTCAAGCAGCCCGTATTAAACAGTAATGTGAGCGATAAAAGCAAAGCTAAAAACTTCAAACAAGCGATAATATATTTCTTGCTAAATATCCATGGCTCACTCTCAAGAGAATAATAATAAGTAAGTACAATAGTCTCACAACGAGACCGAGGGGGGGGGGGGGGGGCGGCAAGGAGGCACATGTGCATACACATACCCCCACCCACCCACCCACCCACCCACACACACACACACACACACACACACACACACACACACACACACACACAGACAGAGAGAGAGAGAGAGAGAGAGAGAGAGAGAGGATTGTTTTCCCCCTTCTTATCCCTTTTCTTTTGCTTTACTTTTCTTTGCTTTGGCCCCTTTTTCCTGACTTTCTTCTCACCTCATTTTCCACTTTTTTTGAAGTTCTTAATAAGATTATTTCATTTTCATCTTTAGTTTTTGCTCTGACCTTTTACCACCTCTAGACTGAAGGTGGCACACTGTTTACCAGTGTACACTGCAATGAATGGGAAACACAATAAAAAGAATTCACAGCTCAACAATTGTGAAACTTGTATAATATCATACATCTTTGCTTATTTGATTGGAGACTTTTACATTTGAAATCCAGTGCTGGATAAAAGCTATCTTCCATGTAGTACATTCTTCAGCTGTATGCTTCCAGGTTGATACTGTATGCTTTCTAAAGTCGTCTGCTGACCTATTAAGAAACCACCTTCATATTTTCTTCTTTCTTTGAATTCAGTAAATAACTTCTTTGGCCCATGTACCACATGTGAAGTATATTACATGACTTGTCAACCTCCATCTCATTTTCATCTGTTATAAATATGCCTTCAAATGCAGTCATTTTCCTGATCCATTTGTTTCTTTCTATGTGTCTCCCAGTAATTCACAATATGAATCTCTCTGATGCTCACCGAGCAACCTGAAGTCCTAACAGCTTTCATACAAGAAGTTAGTTTCTTATGGCCGCAGACCATAACTACACGAACTGGAAACTATACCCAGTTTTTCCTTTTCTGTTTATTTTTTCCTTTTCTGTTTATTTATTCACTTGCTGTCTTCAACTGTTCTAACAGTCCATCTACTGATTCTACGATTCATTGTTAGGGACATGAAAAATTCGCATTTTGCAATTTATGTAAATATAGATGTGATTTCTGCCTAAACATGCAAAATTACCTAATAAGTTCTATGCCATAGCAAATTGTTTGCAGATGAACTATTTTATCGAAGATAGTTTCAAATGACTTCATTTCCTGCATATCAATATTGAAAATGTAACAAATTTTCAATTATTAATATTGCATATCTAGTGAAGCATAATTTGGAAAGATAATTTGCATCAGAATGTATTTACAAAATAAAAAGTGCATGAAACAATGACGTATCAGTGAACTCCGATGCTCTTGCGCCATGTCAATTGCAGGTGGTTGAATGGTCTCTATACACACTGCACCATGCAATGCAGGACTCAGCCATGGGACCTAGCATCTTAGAACAGAGAAATGTGTGTGTTTGTCCGCTATTTAAAGTTCAGAAATTGGTGTAGTAACATTTACACATGAAAAATTGCAAAAGGTAATAATTAAATTCCAGAAATCATTGTTTGTTGTTGTGTATACATGTTAAAGGCTGAGGCAGTTTTGCTAGACTTGTCAGACTCTACACATTGAATTCAGCTGTTCCAGTTTCTGATTTTAATCAGCACAATGGTTGATTCTTTTCAGTTTAATATTAGAGGTAGACAACTTTATACCCAGTTCTTTCACTGGAAAAAAAAGGCACTATGCCCACGTTGGCTGAAACCCGACAACCCAAGCATGTTTCAAAAACAGTTATGCATTTACAAGAGAGCAAAAATCAGTTGAAGTTTAAATCTGGCAACTAGAACCACATTTCCAGAATCAATATTGGAGTGTTTAAATGATCAATCAGAAGCACAATTGGGAAATTTGCCTATGAAAACTGATTTTGGAAGCCCAATTTAAACTAGTGAATGCAGATACTAGTGTGACAGTTTTAAATGAGAAATGTTTGGAACACACACACACACATATATATATATATATATATATATATATATATATATATATATATATATATATATATATATATATAAAAAGAAAGATGATGAGACTTACCAAACAAAAGCGCTGGCAGGTCGATAGACACACAAACAAACACAAATATACACACAAAATTCAAGCTTTCGCAACAAACTGTTGCCTCATCAGGAAAGAGGGAAGGAGAGGGAAAGACGAAAGGATGTGGGTTTTAAGGGAGAGGGTAAGGAGTCATTCCA
Organism: Schistocerca nitens; assembly: GCF_023898315.1. Lineage (NCBI taxonomy): Eukaryota > Metazoa > Arthropoda > Insecta > Orthoptera > Acrididae > Schistocerca > Schistocerca nitens. The sequence continues at coordinate 371,767,425 of NC_064618.1, forward strand.
ATCCCGGGAGCGGAAAGACTTACCTTAGGGGGAAAAAAGGACAGGTATACACTCGCACACACACGCATATCCATCCACACATACAGACACAAGCAGACATATTTAAAGACAAAGAGTTTGGGCAGATATGTCAGTCGAGGTGGAAGAGTAGAGGCAAAGAAGTTGTTGAGAGACAGGTGAGGTATGAGTGGCGGCAACTTGAAATTAGCGGAGATTGAGGCCTGGCGGATAACGAGAAGAGAGGATATACTGAAGGGCAAGTTCCCATCTCCGGAGTTCGGATAGGTTGGTGTTGGTGGGAAGTATCCAGATAACCCGGACGGTGTAACACTGTGCCAAGATGTGCTGGCTGTGCACCAAGGCATGTTTAGCCACAGGGTGATCCTCATTACCAACAAACACTGTCTGCCTGTGTCCATTCATGCGAATGGACAGTTTGTTGCTGGTCATTCCCACATAGAATGCATCACAGTGTAGGCAGGTCAGTTGGTAAATCACGTGGGTGCTTTCACACGTGGCTCTGCCTTTGATCGTGTACACCTTCCGGGTTACAGGACTGGAGTAGGTGGTGGTGGGAGGGTGCATGGGACAGGTTTTGCACCGGGGGCGGTTACAAGGATAGGAGCCAGAGGGTAGGGAAGGTGGTTTGGGGATTTCATAGGGATGAACTAACAGGTTACGAAGGTTAGGTGGACGGCGGAAAGACACTCTTGGCGGAGTGGGGAGGATTTCATGAAGGATGGATCTCATTTCAGGGCAGGATTTGAGGAAGTCGTATCCCTGCTGGAGAGCCACATTCAGAGTCTGGTCCAGTCCCGGAAAGTATCCTGTCACAAGTGGGGCACTTTTGTGGTTCTTCTGTGGGGGATTCTGGGTTTGAGGGGATGAGGAAGTGGCTCTGGTTATTTGCTTCTGTACCAGGCCGGGAGGGTAGTTGCGGGATGCGAAAGCTGTTGTCAGGTTGTTGGTGTAATGTTTCAGGGATTCCGGACTGGAGCAGATTCGTTTGCCACGAAGACCTAGGCTGTAGGGAAGGGACCGTTTGATGTGGAATGGGTGGCAGCTGTCATAATGGAGGTACTGTTGCTTGTTGGTGGGTTTGATGTGGACGGACGTGTGAAGTTGGCCATTGGACAGGTGGAGGTCAACGTCAAGGAAAGTGGCATGGGATTTGGAGTAGGACCAGGTGAATCTGATGGAACCAAAGGAGTTGAGGTTGGAGAGGAAATTCTGGAGTTGTTCTTCACTGTGAGTCCAGATCATGAAGATGTCATCAATAAATCTGTACCAAACTTTGGGTTGGCAGACCTGGGTAACCAAGAAGGCTTCCTCTAAGCGACCCATGAATAGGTTGGCGTACGAGGGGGCCATCCTGGTACCCATGGCTGTTCCCTTTAATTGTTGGTATGTCTGGCCTTCAAAAGTGAAGAAGTTGTGGGTCAGGATGAAGCTGGCTAAGGTAATGAGGAAAGAGGTTTTAGGTAGGGTGGCAGGTGATCGGCGTGAAAGGAAATGCTCCATCGCAGCGAGGCCCTGGACGTGCGGAATATTTGTGTATAAGGAAGTGGCATCAATGGTTACAAGGATGGTTTCCGGGGGTAACAGATTGGGTAAGGATTCCAGGCGTTCAAGGAAGTGGTTGGTGTCTTTGATGAAGGATGGGAGACTGCATGTAATGGGTTGAAGGTGTTGATCTACGTAAGCAGAGATACGTTCTGTGGGGGCTTGGTAACCAGCTACAATGGGGCGGCCGGGATGATTGGGTTTGTGGATTTTAGGAAGAAGGTAGAAGGTTGGGGTGCGGGGTGTCGGTGGGGTCAGGAGGTTGATGGAGTCAGGTGAAAGGTTTTGCAGGGGGCCTAAGGTTCTGAGGATTCCTTGAAGCTCCGCCTGGACATCGGGAATGGGGTTACCTTGGCAAACTTTGTATGTGGTGTTGTCTGAAAGCTGACGCATTCCCTCAGCCACATACTCCCGACGATCAAGTACCACGGTCGTGGAACCCTTGTCCGCCGGAAGAATGACGATGGATCGGTCAGCCTTCAGATCACGGATAGCCTGGGCTTCAGCAGTGGTGATGTTGGGTGTAGGATTAAGGTTTTTTAAGAAGGATTGAGATGCAAGGCTGGAAGTCAGAAATTCCTGGAAGGTTTGGAGAGGGTGATTTTGAGGAAGAGGAGGTGGGTCCCGCTGTGACGGAGGACGGAACTGTTCCAGGCAGGGTTCAATTTGGATGGTGTCTTGGGGAGTTGGATCATTAGGAGTAGGATTAGGATCATTTTTCTTCTGCCACCCTCTCCTGGTTTCCCACCTCCGGAAAGGCAACTCACTCACCCTTCACAACCTTTCCAGCAAACCTCAACCACCTCTCATTGCACACAAACCCAGTCTCTCCCATCTACTCAATCTCCCACTTCCAGCTCCACTCCCCCCAAAACCTCAAAATTCCTTTCAACACAATCTGGAACCACAACACCCTAATTCAGTAGTTAACCTTTCCTCCAAACCTCTCTCCCAATCCGAAACCTCTGTCCTATCCAAAGGCCTCACCTTCAGCCCCACTCCCAGATTCAACCAAACAGCCCTCGTCAAAGATTTACTGTCCTACACCCGTACTCTCTGCTGGAAATATCACTTTGCCACGAAGAAAAATGATCCTAATCCTACTCCTAATGATCCAACTCCCCAAGACACCATCCAAATTGAACCCTGCCTGGAACAGTTCCGTCCTCCGTCACAGCGGGACCCACCTCCTCTTCCTCAAAATCACCCTCTCCAAACCTTCCAGGAATTTCTGACTTCCAGCCTTGCATCTCAATCCTTCTTAAAAAACCTTAATCCTACACCCAACATCACCACTGCTGAAGCCCAGGCTATCCGTGATCTGAAGGCTGACCGATCCATCGTCATTCTTCCGGCGGACAAGGGTTCCACGACCGTGGTACTTGATCGTCGGGAGTATGTGGCTGAGGGACTGCGTCAGCTTTCAGACAACACCACATACAAAGTTTGCCAAGGTAACCCCATTCCCGATGTCCAGGCGGAGCTTCAAGGAATCCTCAGAACCTTAGGCCCCCTGCAAAACCTTTCACCTGACTCCATCAACCTCCTGACCCCACCGACACCCCGCACCCCAACCTTCTACCTTCTTCCTAAAATCCACAAACCCAATCATCCCGGCCGCCCCATTGTAGCTGGTTACCAAGCCCCCACAGAACGTATCTCTGCTTACGTAGATCAACACCTTCAACCCATTACATGCAGTCTCCCATCCTTCATCAAAGACACCAACCACTTCCTTGAACGCCTGGAATCCTTACCCAATCTGTTACCCCCGGAAACCATCCTTGTAACCATTGATGCCACTTCCTTATACACAAATATTCCGCACGTCCAGGGCCTCGCTGCGATGGAGCATTTCCTTTCACGCCGATCACCTGCCACCCTACCTAAAACCTCTTTCCTCATTACCTTAGCCAGCTTCATCCTGACCCACAACTTCTTCACTTTTGAAGGCCAGACATACCAACAATTAAAGGGAACAGCCATGGGTACCAGGATGGCCCCCTCGTACGCCAACCTATTCATGGGTCGCTTAGAGGAAGCCTTCTTGGTTACCCAGGTCTGCCAACCCAAAGTTTGGTACAGATTTATTGATGACATCTTCATGATCTGGACTCACAGTGAAGAACAACTCCAGAATTTCCTCTCCAACCTCAACTCCTTTGGTTCCATCAGATTCACCTGGTCCTACTCCAAATCCCATGCCACTTTCCTTGACGTTGACCTCCACCTGTCCAATGGCCAACTTCACACGTCCGTCCACATCAAACCCACCAACAAGCAACAGTACCTCCATTATGACAGCTGCCACCCATTCCACATCAAACGGTCCCTTCCCTACAGCCTAGGTCTTCGTGGCAAACGAATCTGCTCCAGTCCGGAATCCCTGAAACATTACACCAACAACCTGACAACAGCTTTCGCATCCCGCAACTACCCTCCCGGCCTGGTACAGAAGCAAATAACCAGAGCCACTTCCTCATCCCCTCAAACCCAGAATCCCCCACAGAAGAACCACAAAAGTGCCCCACTTGTGACAGGATACTTTCCGGGACTGGACCAGACTCTGAATGTGGCTCTCCAGCAGGGATACGACTTCCTCAAATCCTGCCCTGAAATGAGATCCATCCTTCATGAAATCCTCCCCACTCCGCCAAGAGTGTCTTTCCGCCGTCCACCTAACCTTCGTAACCTGTTAGTTCATCCCTATGAAATCCCCAAACCACCTTCCCTACCCTCTGGCTCCTATCCTTGTAACCGCCCCCGGTGCAAAACCTGTCCCATGCACCCTCCCACCACCACCTACTCCAGTCCTGTAACCCGGAAGGTGTACACGATCAAAGGCAGAGCCACGTGTGAAAGCACCCACGTGATTTACCAACTGACCTGCCTACACTGTGATGCATTCTATGTGGGAATGACCAGCAACAAACTGTCCATTCGCATGAATGGACACAGGCAGACAGTGTTTGTTGGTAATGAGGATCACCCTGTGGCTAAACATGCCTTGGTGCACAGCCAGCACATCTTGGCACAGTGTTACACCGTCCGGGTTATCTGGATACTTCCCACCAACACCAACCTATCCGAACTCCGGAGATGGGAACTTGCCCTTCAGTATATCCTCTCTTCTCGTTATCCGCCAGGCCTCAATCTCCGCTAATTTCAAGTTGCCGCCACTCATACCTCACCTGTCTCTCAACAACTTCTTTGCCTCTACTCTTCCACCTCGACTGACATATCTGCCCAAACTCTTTGTCTTTAAATATGTCTGCTTGTGTCTGTATGTGTGGATGGATATGCGTGTGTGTGCGCGAGTGTATACCTGTCCTTTTTTCCCCCTAAGGTAAGTCTTTCCGCTCCCGGGATTGGAATGACTCCTTACCCTCTCCCTTAAAACCCACATCCTTTCGTCTTTCCCTCTCCTTCCCTCTTTCCTGATGAGGCAACAGTTTGTTGCGAAAGCTTGAATTTTGTGTGTATATTTGTGTTTGTTTGTGTGTCTATCGACCTGCCAGCGCTTTTGTTTGGTAAGTCTCATCATCTTTCTTTTTAGATATATTTTTTCCACGTGGAATGTTTCCCTCTGTTATATATATATATATATATATATATATATATATATATATATATATATATATATATATATATATAAAAGCGCTGGCAGGTCGATAGATACACAAACAAACACATACATACACACAAAATTCAAGCTTTCGCAACCAATGGTTGCTTCGTCAGGAAAGAGGGAAGGAGAGGGAAAGATGAAAGGATGTGGGTTTTAAGGGAGAGGGTAAGGAGTCATTCCAATCCCGGGAGCGGAAAGACTTACCTTAGGGGGAAAAAAGGACGGGTATACACTCGCACACACGCACATATCCATCCGCACATACACAGACACAAGCAGACATTGTGTGTGTGTGTGTGTGTGTGTGTGTATATATATATATATATATATATATATATATATATATAAATTTTGTGTGTATGTTTATATTTGTGTGTGTGTCTGTCGACCTGCCAGCACTTTCATTTGGTAAGTCACATCATCTTTGTGTGTGTTTATATATATATATATATATATATATATATATATATAAATATATAAAATTTCAGCTTTTGTCATCTCTTTTTGCATTTGAGAATGAGGATAGGCTTCAAAAGCCACACAAAACACATCTAAATGAAAGGTTTTGGTCAGTGATGTCAAAATTCAATATTTATAGGCACTGTATACTCCATCTATATATAAGACTGTCATTAAATTACACTGATCCTTGAATGTTACACAGTGAGACACACTTATACTGTCCCGAAAGGAACATGACTTGCACTGATAGAAATCTCGCAGGCACACAAATAGTATGGCTTGGATTAAAAAGGGAATCAAGTGTGGTAATGCAACTCCACTCTGCAGAAAACTGTGAAAACACCACACTGCACACTGCTTATTACAATCCATCACCCAAGCAATAACAGTCCCATGTTTAATACAACCAATATTTTAAAGCAAGCCAGACTAGGTATTCACTCGGGAACTTACACCAAACTTTTAGTTATGCTAGTGCATTTCAGAGTTGCAACATTACCGTATCAATTGTTGATGCTGAGATCAAGAAAGAATCAGTGGATTTTCTGTAACAGAAGGTTACTATTACTCTTACCAACTTCACTGACATCAGAGTGTTCACTTTTATCTTCTTTGTCAGATACTGGTTCAATTTCCACTTTTACTTTCAGCATTTTGTTGGTGCTATCTTCTTCTGAAATTGACTGGTCCAGAATCTGACGTTCAGATGATGCATCTTTATTTATGAGGTTTGACTTGTCAGCTACTGACATTCGGGTGATGGATGACCTAACATTAAAAACAAAGGATGTTAATTGATTTGGGAGAGAGAGATATGAGTGAAATAAAAGCAATGCACATTTAGTAAAACCACTAACCTTCTCTTGGAATCGTTGGTCCCCTTCTTCTGCAAAATTGCGTTGTTTGCAGCATGATCTCTCTGCATTGCAGCCTGTCTCTTCTGCAGTTCCTCAAGAACTGGGATCATGTCAGGGTCAGCAATATCAAAGGCTGTTTGACCCTAAACAAAAGAATTAGGAATTAGAGATTTTCAATATCAGAGGGGCAGAGGGGGAGAGGAAAAAACATCAGCATACACTGAACTCAATATTACCTTCACCATTTAATTCTCTGTAGTTCAGAGACCACTTTCCCAAAATAATACATTGATTACCATCATCATCATCATCATCATCATCATCATCATCATCATCATCATCATCATCCTCCATCGGTCACTAACCGAAACACTACATATTACAGTATAGTGTTCTTATATTTCAGAAAGAGTGAAATTTTCCACATCTTTCACTGAACGTAAATAACATCTGCTATGAATACATGATGTACTAATATTTTTGTACATTTTTCTTTATGTGCCCATAACTTTATGTTCCACAACAAACATTACCAACTGAGGCATCAAGCTTTTTTTTCACATCTTTGGCTCTCACTAGTATCTCCATGCTATTTTCCCAAATTTCAGTTTCATCTACACATGCTGTAAAAACTAGAACAGTTATAAACATTTTATTTGGAATGTTTTGGAAACTTCCCCTAGGCTGCTTAATCTTCTATCTCATCCTTTATCCCAGAGTGCCAGATGCAATGACTGCAGTTAAGTCTTTGTGAAATTTGGAAAATTAAGAGAAAGATAATAGCAAACTGAAATAATTTAATTGGATTGCAAGGTGTTTTTGGGTACCCCAGATAGCATAACCACTTCCATGAAATGAAGAAGTCCCTTTTCAGTTCTCAAACCAACACGAAGCTAAAAAACATCTTCAAATATGTGTGAATTCCTAAGGGACCAAACTGCTTAGTTCATCAGTCCCTAGACTTACACACTACTTCAACTAACTTACGCTAAGAAAAACACACACACATCCATGCCAGAGGGAGGACTCTAACCTCAGGCAGGAGGTGTCACGCAGTCCGTGACATGACTCCTCAAACCGCGTGGCCATGAAGTTAAATTTGATCATTAAGACTAAATGACTGTCCTCTATTCAACTAACAATGCATCCTAACACACAAATCCATTTTGTGCGGTAAGTAGTCCTCCATATACTTCCTGAAAATATCTGTGTTTCCAAAATTATAGATTATCTATGACCGCAAGGCAGTGATTTCAGACTTTCTTGGAATTTCTTGCACTCTCAATAGCCATTAATAATAACAAACCGAGTTTTATTTTAAAACAATGATACATACAAAGAAAGACTTGCACATACTGGAAAGTTCATCTACTCTCAATTTCTTTTCCCTAGGTGGTCCTGTGCGACTGGAAAAACCATGCAGACTGATTTTTCTTTCTTTTCTTTTTTTTTTCTCATTTGTTTCTAAGTATATAATGTGCAACCACAAACTGATGTGATCTTAATCAATTATATCTTTCAAATTATAATGTACACCTTTTACAACTTCCATACAAAGTTTGGTGGTTTAAGAGGGATTTTGCAGATTGCACTCTCTTGAAAAATCTTTGGGATCATTTATGTGATCAAATAAAGTTAAGTTACTTTTGCCTACTAGCTTCATAACTTTTCTCTGTATGGGTCTTGCTAATCATGAAGGTAATGAAAATGTGCAAAAGTACTCGTTTTATCCAGTTACAAGCGACTGGCTGCTATGTAGCATGGCTGTGCTTGTTTAATTAGTGCAGATTTCCAATATAATGTCACTACGAAATACAACATACATTAATTGCAGATGTATATGATGTGGAGCCTTATGCACAAAACCCATTCTCTCTTCGCACATTTGGTGAATTCAATACTTCGTGCCCAAGGAGTGGTTCCTTCAGTTGCCTGTCACCTGTTAACCAGTACATATCAAGTATTCAGACACCAAAGACTGTGTTTAATGTAATTGTGAATTTGTGCAAAAAGACACAAATGGCAGAGTTTGGAACATCCCCTCCCAACCACCACCACCTTTCCCTGTCGCTGTTTACTGATACATAAGTACAACACCGATTTTTAGTTTTTAATGTGGAGTAGAATACTGCTACTGCCATGACAAATAACATCCACCACTTGTCTTTAATTAGAGTCAACTCATGCTAATTTAATTTAATTAACTGTTCATTAAGTGTTCATTTGTATGAAAATTTATTATACCACCCTTATATCATCTACCAGGATTCTCCCTTGTAATGAGACTTATGGAGACACTGTGTGAATACAAGAAGGAAGGAACAAAGAGAAAATACAGAGTTCAGAGTTTAGTGAATGTACCATACCACATAGTTCTTCATTTCCATATCACAGAAATTTTCCACCAGCATTTCACATGCTTCTTTTTGGCCCCAATGTGCTGCAGCATGGAGGGGTGTCCAGCCATCAAAGTCTTGCACATTTACATCTGCACCTCCTTGGAGTAGTACTCTAATCAAACAAAGGAAATCATTTTCACTTTCAAAGATACACACAAATCTAAATACAAAAAGTAGTTTTAATTAACTTGGTAACTGCTCCTATGTGAGAACCAAGTGAAGTTCTTTATATAGTTCTTTCACCTGGCAATATTTGGAAAGTGTAGTTACAACATTGATGGTAATAAAAAAAGAACAACTGCTATAATGCTCTGCCCTTCCTATTCAACAGCAATTGAAATCTATAACTTTTTAAGTCCAATAAAGCATCAAATATTTTTAATGATAATTGTACTTGTTGGTCAAGTTTGCACTAATGGTACCAGTAAATCAGAAATATTGTGGCTCATGAACCGGCTACAATTACTATCCAATGTTATAGCCATATTTAGATTCCAGTTAAAGTGGATTAAATAAAAATAATTTTGTGCAACCACTGCGCATTAATTTTCTATAATTATAGTATCGTGTGAAAGGGCATACACTCAAAAAATAATCAACACAACCTAATTGACAGTATACAATTCGTGACTGAAATTTTCAAAATTACAATTTACCCACTTCAAAATTTCTTAGCCATTAACTGCTGGGACTGGGTGAGGGAAGCCATGAGCGATGAAAATATCTACAGGAAACAATGGGCAATGTGAAAAATGGAACAAGTCAAAAGGCTAAGGAACAACCAACTTTGGACTAATAGTAAACCAACGCTAAGTGCCACTGAACCACCAATGCCAGATATGATGAATGTGTGTCTCTTTGTTAATACACTCCTGGAAATGGAAAAAAGAACACATTGACACCGGTGTCAGACCCACCATACTTGCTCCGGACACTGCGAGAGGGCTGTAGAAGCAATGATCACACGCACGGCACAGCGGACACACCAGGAACCGCGGTGTTGGCCGTCGAATGGCGCTAGCTGCGCAGCATTTGTGCAACGCCGCCGTCAGTGTCAGCCAGTTTGCCGTGGCATACGGAGCTCCATCGCAGTCTTTAACACTGGTAGCATGCCGCGACAGCGTGGACGTGAACCGTATGTGCAGTTGACGGACTTTGAGCGAGGGCGTATAGTGGGCATGCGGGAGGCCGAGTGGACGTACCGCCGAATTGCTCAACACGTGGGACGTGAGGTCTCCACAGTACATCGATGTTGTCGCCAGTGGTCGGCGGAAGGTGCACGTGCCCGTCGACCTGGGACCGGACCGCAGCGACGCACGGATGCACGCCAAGACCGTAGGATCCTACGCAGTGCCGTAGGGGACCGCACCGCCACTTCCCAGCAAATTAGGGACACTGTTGCTCCTGGGGTATCGGCGAGGACCATTCACAACCGTCTCCATGAAGCTGGGCTACGGTCCCGCACACCGTTAGGCCGTCTTCCGCTCACGCCCCAACATCGTGCAGCCCGCCTCCAGTGGTGTCGCGACAGGCATGAATGGAGGGACGAATGGAGACGTGTCGTCTTCAGCGATGAGAGTCACTTCTGCCTTGGTGCCAATGATGGTCGTATGCGTGTTTGGCGCCGTGCAGGTGAGCGCCACAATCAGGACTGCATACGACCGAGGCACACAGGGCCAACACCCGGCATCATGGTGTGGGGAGCGATCTCCTACACTGGCGGTACACCACTGGTGATCGTCGAGGGGACACTGAATAGTGCACGGTACATCCAAACTGTCATCGAACCCATCGTTCTACCATTCCTAGACCGGCAAGGGAACTTGCTGTTCCAACAGGACAATGCACGTCCGCATGTATCCCGTGCCACCCAACGTGCTCTAGAAGGTGTAAGTCAACTACCCTGGCCAGCAAGATCTCCGGATCTGTCCCCCATTGAGCATGTTTGGGACTGGATGAAGCGTCGTCTCACGCGGTCTGCACGTCCAGCACGAACGCTGGTCCAACTGAGGCGCCAGGTGGAAATGGCATGGCAAGCCGTTCCACAGGACTACATCCAGCATCTCTCCCGATCGTCTCCATGGGAGAATAGCAGCCTGCATTGCTGCGAAAGGTGGATATACACTGTACTAGTGCCGACATTGTGCATGCTCTGTTGCCTGTGTCTATGTGCCTGTGGTTCTGTCAGTGTGATCATGTGATGTATCTGACCCCAGGAATGTGTCAAAGTTTCCCCTTCCTGGGACAATGAATTCACGGTGTTCTTATTTCAATTTCCAGGAGTGTATTATTAAATTTTTGAATGATGTCAATTTCATTAGTTCATTGAATTTTTGATCTTACCAATCATTTTAGTAGCATAGTGCGCTCAAGGTGAATGTGTAAACTTGACAATTGTCTCCTTACGCAGTCATCTCGAAGGATGTATTTCTTATCGTGAAGCATGCCATATGTGGTATCTATTGTGATTGCTGTCTGCACTGTAACGACCTACTACAGTTATTTACAAAAATGAACACACACAAAATATCTGTGTTAACACTATTAGTGATTGCTAAAGGAGAGTGGAGAAAATCACGAAGGAAATTTTGGACTCATTGATGTCTTGAACAGTGAATTCCTCGTAGAGGAACAATACTTTTTCAACTTTCCATGTTGTACATGTAGCCCAATTTAAAAATTCTGTTTGGCATTTCTTTGACGTCAGTAGGTTCAATCATTCCAATTTGTCAAACACGTATGGTAGCACCTCAGCTCAACAATGTTTGTTGTGATAATTCTTACTTTCAACACTGTACAAGCATCACTCCTCTTGTTTGTTTCTTAAGACAAACATTTATTCCTGTGACCACATTCTAACCATTTTGTCCTCTTTGCAGCATAAACTGTACTGGACTGTGAGGGAATCAGCTGGTGATATAGATAGCAGCCTTGCAAGTCATTGGTCCACATTCCCTAGTACATTAACAAGATCAAAAACACTCGCTAACGGATGGAGAGATCTCTTAAATAAGTTTATTCTTATATTAAATTAATAGGAAACTGCCAAATCTTTTTATAAAATGTAAAAAAAAAATAGTAGCAGGACTCTAACCTGCCATCTCTGCCTTTGTAATTCATGACTATCAACTGCGCTATAGTTTCAATATGGCAGTTGTGACTAAGTTATATTATACAACTTACACAATGTCTAAAATCAGTTGCCACAAATGTCATTATTAGGCACTTAACTGTAACCAACTGTACCACAAATGACACACTCATTAAATCATCAATGTGCCGTAGCACTAAAATCATAGCACACAAGTTATAGTACAAGAAGTGTCAAATACGAGAACTCAACCAAATCCACATCTACAAATGCTTTCACATCCTGTAAGAGGATGCCTTTATGCCTTAACAACATGTGCAATGTGCTTCCCAGTATTGCTGGGGTGGGCGATAAAAGGATTTTACTACTAATAGCCAGCCGACAACGTCTCGTTTTTGGACCCATCGTTTATTTTCCTCGAATTCTGGACACACACACACACACACACACACACACGGCGCAAAAGTTGTACACTGGGTTTGGAGGGTAATGGAGACCTTCAGGGAAAGACCAGGTAGGTTGGGAAAGAACCCAGTGTGCACTCTGTCGTTTGATAAGAGGTCTCAGGTGAGATGTGGAGAAGGTTCTCCCAATACTGAACAACTTTAATGCAACTGGCTGCAAATAGTAGCACATGTCAGAATTAATGACACTTGCCACCCGAGACTTGCTGAAATTATCAATTACTTTACATGGTTGGTTGAAACGTACGTGGGACAGAAGCACTACTCATTATTTAGAGCATTGTCCTCTGGTTTGGAGCAAGTAGCAGTTCCAAATCTGAGACACTTTATTGTTTTGTTTTGATCTGTGGTTCAAATTTCTTGACCTCTGCTATAATGGAGTATCATGGAGCCCCTCCCAAACAGATAGGGCACACAATATACAAAATGGCTGCTCACATAGCAGAGTGCGTGCTGTGTGCACAGATTAGAACAAATCCATACGGGAATGGTATATCGACTTATTTCCCGAGAAAGATCATTCGCATCATTCTCCGAAGATAACTTTTAGTGTTGCAGGTCAGAAAGAGAAAATATTAATTTGGCGTTACAGAACTGCAGGAACATCAGTAGTAAGGTCCCAGAATTATTTTCAAAAGCTGACCACGGAAGAAAGGCCTCAAAACCAAAAGAACACTTTGTATAGAACCAGTATCTTTTACAATAGGCGATATATCCACATAGCACAGGTAAGTGAAATCTGAAGTGAAAGCATAAAATCAGACAGGAATAAATATCACAAGATAGTCTAGAAACCACTGATAGCTGTGTTATTTGTTGCCATAAAGAGCTCTACAATATCCAATGATATTTTTTGAATCCAAATAAGAAATAATTTGGCTGAAGGTAGATGTCAATTGTTAGTCAAACATGGCAATCAGGTGCTTTTAGTGAGTTATTTGCATGACCCATGGATCATAAATCTGACTTCGCACAATGACGTAGAGTGCCTCAGTTTTATGATTATGGCACTTTTTCTCAGCAGAAAATGTGGCAACATACTGACCAAATATCTATTTTGAAGTCAATTTTACAATCCATCAAACACTCTCAATCACTGGGTAGGTGACCAAAGAATTTTTGTGGCTGAGTATCCAACTTGTTTTTATGTCACACCAAGTGTGGGTACACAAAGACAGCTAGTTGTCTGCGTGCCGACTAGCTGCACTGTCCATTGCAGTTGTACATACCTATGGGTACAGACACAACACTGGTTACCAGCTAGTCAAGGTGCAGCAGTGCTATTATGAGCAGAATGACACACACACTTCATTAGTTTCCAAGTTTTCCTCACAAAATTTTACAGAAACTATTTGGTAAAAAAATTATTTTTGTGTTACTTATAGCTTTAAGTGCTAGCTTCAGGGTGAAGTGCCCACCATTTCATTAATTGTCACAGTTGTTGTGATATTTCACATTAAAGTAACACACTGCGCAAAATTTAAAAAAAAAAATGCAATTAAAAATAGGGGACACACTGACTCCACATTTGGAGCATATCAGATCATAACGTAGCAATGTAGCTGACTGGGTTGAGACCGTTACTGTTATTGGGATGATGGAGCATGAAATGCATTGGAGCAGGCTGGTTCAAACGGCTCTGAGCACTATGGGACTTAACTTCTGAGGTCATCAGTCCCCTAGAACTTAGAACTACTTAAACCTAACTAACCTAAGGACATCACACACATCCATGCCCGAGGCAGGATTCGAACCTGCGCCCGTAGCGGTTGCGCGGTTCCAGACTGTAGCACCTAGAACCGCTTGGCCATCCCGAGCGGCTATTGGAGCAGGCTGTCTAGTACTCTGTGAGCTAATGATACAACATCACCAGAGTAATAATTTACTGCACTTAAGCTTACAATTGTGTCCTCAGAGGTGAAACTTAGGCCAGCAGCAGAGCAGCACATGGCCTCAATGTCTCAACAATCTTCGGACAACATTGCCCAGGCAGCATCCACTCATGTAAACACAAGTGTCTAGCAGGCAGCAAGTCTTGCTGGTGGCTGGTGTAGCCCATACAGTACGTGCTGTTATCCAGGACAATGACAGAGCACTCGTGGACATCAAAGGGTGTGTTCTGGTAATACAACAGCATAACCCTTACACCAAGGAAGGCAGGAATGTTAACTGCTTATAAGCACTAATCAGGGGCCACAGCAGTTAATGTGCCTCCCACATACTGCAACAGGTGGATGGTGTACCAAAACCATCAGTTTGGCCCGCCAAGCTAGAGGTAGAAGTCACCATATCTTCCCATCAGTGGCTGCAAGGTTGGTAACTCACAGTGACCAAGTACAGCAGACCATACAAGTAACAGTTTTGAAGGCAGAAGCCATTTTGGCGAATGGTAGCAGCACTGCCTGGCTATTACCAAATGTAACCTACTTCTTCAGGTTCACCAGCAGTCTTTAGTGCAACCTCTACTTCGCAAAAATGGACTTAAGGGCTTCAGCTTGTTGCCGTTCCACACTATCAGCAGGCTGTTGCCGTTCCACACTATCAGCAGGCTGCTAAGTGTTCTCTTACAAAAACTACACCTACAAATTCAAATTGTGGTGTTAGAATAACGTTATTCCTTCTCCTTGCTGAGGTCATTTACTGAGTTTGCGAGTCAAGCTTTTCGCTTACATGAGGTGGGCCAGTATCTTACGGGTTTGCTCTATGTTTTGTGAAGTCAGTTTCCTGCCCGTTTGTCATTCTTATTGGGATATGGGGTATTGGCCTGGCTTGGTGCTGGCTGGAGAGGACAAAAAAAATTATTTGCCCATTAAACATTTCTGCTGTGAAACAACACATTGTTATATACTGAATTTTTCCTTTAACTTTGGACAAGATCTATACATATCTCCAATCATGAGAAAATAGATTTTAAGTAGCAGGTTCACTTGTACACTAGCAATACAGCGAGATTGAAATACACCATGTGATCAAAAGTATCCGGACACCTGGCTTAAAATGACTTACAAGTTCATGGTGCCCTCCATCGGTAATGTTTGAATTCAATATGGCGTTGGCCCACTGTTAGCCTTGATAACAGCTTCAACTCTCTCAGGCATACATTCAATCAGGTGGTGGAAGGTTTCTTGGAGAATGGCAGCTCATTCTTCAAGGAGTGCTGCACTGAGGAGAGGTACCGATGTCGGTCGGGGAGGCCTGGCATGAATTCAAGTGTTCCAAAACGTCCCAAAGGTGTTCTATAGGATTCAGGTCAGGACTCTGTGCAGGCTAGTCCACTACAAGGATGTTATTGTCATGTTACTACTCTGCCACAGGCCGTGCATTATGAACAGGCGCTCGAGCGTGTTGAAAGATCGAATCACTATTCTCGAATTGCTCTTCAACAGTGGGAAACAAGAAGGTGCTTAAAAACAACAATGTGGGCCTGTGCTGTGATAGTGCCATGCAAAACAACAAGGAATGCGAGCCCCCTCCATGAAAAACATGACCACACCATGACATCACCACCTCCAAATTTTACTGTTGGCACTACACACACTGGCAGATGATATTGACCGGGCCTTTGCCATACCTACACTCTGCCATTGGATTGCCACATTGTACCGTGATTCATTACTCCACACAAGTTTTTCCACTGTTGAATCGTCTAATGTTTATGCTCCTTACACCAAGCGAGGTGTCGTTTGGCATTTACCAATGTGATGTGTGGCTTATGAGCAGCAGCTCGACTATGAAATCCACATTCTCTCACCTCCCTCCTAACTGCCATAGTACTTGCAGTGGATCCTGATGCAATTTGGAATTCCTGTGTGATGGTCTGGATAGACATCTGCTTATTACGCATTACGACCATCTTCAACTGTCAGCAGTCTCTGTCAGTCAACAGACGAGGTCGGCCTGTACGCTATTGTGCTGTACGTGTCCCTTCATGTTTCCACTTCACTACCACATCAGAAGCGGACCTAGGGATGCTTAGGAGTGTGGAAATCTTATGTACAGACATATGACAAGTGATACCCAATCCCCTGACCACGTTTGAAGTCCGTGAGTTCCGCAGAGCACCCCCATTCCGCTCTCTCATGATGTATAATGACTACTGAGGTTGCTGATATGGAGTACCTGGCAGTAGGTGGCTACATAATGCACCTAATATGAAAAACTTATGTTTTTGGGTGTGTCCGGATACTTTCAATCACATCGTGTATTCGTAACATCCAATGTATGTCATAAGTGGTTCATGGTATCAAAAATACTTTTTGGTAACAGTAATTTGTATTTTGCCATATGGAACTTTCTTATCTGCTGTGATACATAAGTAACTACACAGGGACGTAGAGAAAGATCTACAAAATACCTAATAGAGAAACGGAGCCCAGAACTAAAAATTAGATGGCCTTCGCCATATTGCTACAACTGTTACAAAGTATAATGCAGACAACTGCCCGCGCATTGTTCGCTAAAACGGGTGATAACTCAGGCAGTAAACACAAATGAGAACTTTAGCGATTAAAGATAGGGCATTCCAGGAAGAAATGGTGGACCATCAAAAAATGAGCACAACGTGCACAAAAAGACGGGGAAGCACCTCTTAACAAATGGCAATGGCTAAAAAGACAATGCCCAATGTGCAACCTAGTTAAAATGATTCCCTTGAGGTGAGGGGGCCAAGAGGAGATCGTTCAAGTTGCTGGGAGAAGCCTAATAACCCAGAGCTTGTTCCCATGAAAGGAGGACCAGTGGTGATGCGAAAGTGACACTACCTGCTGACATGGCAACACAGATCATCATAGGGAATGTAAGGACCAGCATGCTGAGGTAAGAGGACTGCAGCCTTTCCTGTCAGACCAATGTGACCAGGAATCCACATGAACATCATAGTGGCTCCATGAAGAGTGATAAAGAGACAGCTTTCCTGAACTCATTGCAGTAAGGGATGGACAGTGTACAGCACACAGAGACTTTGAAGGGCATAGAGAGTCTGAGCAGATGACGCAATTGAAAAGCCTGTGTCACCGGATGTACTACATGGCCTGCTACAGGGCGAAGAGCTCTGCTATAAATACTGAGCAGTGTACTGGAAGCCGATACCGAAGAATATTGGTGCCAATGACAAAAGGCACACCCAACACCACACTCAGTCCGAGGGCCGTCAGTGTACAAAAAGGTACTATCGCAAATTACCATGTAAAGGTCATGAAAACTGAAGGCGACAGGGCGAGGCTGGAGCGGTGTCAGAGAAGTGAATGAAGGTCAGGGTGAACACTGGCCACAGCATGAAGCTAAAGTGGTTAAGTGTTTACACACGTCAGGAAAGTTGCAGATAGCGTTAAGTTACGCAGCCGGAGCAAGAACCGAAAGCGAACTCCAGGAGGCAACAGAGAAGAGGGACGCATCCCATACTGGTGATCCAAGGAGTTATCAACGAAGGAGGCATAGGATGAGTAGCGATGCATGGCAGACAAATGGCGTGCATATCTGCTGAGGAGAAAGTCACGGGGGCAGGACAGTGGTAGTTCAGCAGCTTCTACATACAGACTCTCAACCTCACTAGTGCAAAAGGCGCCAGTGGCAAAACAGATGCCACAATGGTGGATAGTGCTAAGACGGCATAAGAGGGACGGATGTGTAGATGCATAGATGAAACACCCATAGTCTAGTTTAGAACGGACAAGGGATCAGTGCAAAAAGAGGAGGGTCATTCGATCTGCTCCCCAGAAGTACCACTGAGGACACACAGGACATTGAGGGACTGCATACAGCGGGATGCCTGGTAAGACACTTGGGAGCATGAAGATAGTTCCCTACTGAGCACGAGCCCCAGGAATTTCATAGTTTCAACAAATGGAAGAGCAAGAGGCCAAGAAAGAAAACAATTGTGCTGCCAGAAATTCATACAAATGGTTTTGTCATTGGAAAAAGAAAAGCAACTGTCGATGCTCCACAAGTAAAGATTATCGAGGCACTGCTCAATATGTCGTTCAATGAGACAGGTCCATGGAGAACTGCTGTAGATGGCAAAATTGTCGACAGAAAGGGAGCCGGAGATGCCCGCACGAGACAGGCAATTATAGGATTAATGCCAATAGTAGAGAGCATGATATTCAGGATGGAACCCTGAGGCACACCGTTTTCCTGGATAAAGGTGTCAAACTAGGCGGAATCCACATATACCTTGAAAACTTGGACTTCTAGAAATTCCTGAAAGAAATGAGGCATGCGGCCATGTAAGCCTCACGTGTAGAGAGTACAGAGGATAGCAGTCCTCCAGCAGGTGTGTCAGGCTTTCTCCAAATCAAAAAAGCATGGCCAGTTTGGGATTTAGAAAACCATTCATAACGTGAGGGGACAAAGTGATGAGATGGTCAACTGCAGAAAGGCGCGCTCAAAATCCACACATTGCAGTGGTTAGTAAATTGCGGGACTATAGCTACCATACTAGCTGGGCATGAATCATACATTCCATCACCTTGCAAACACAGCTGGTGAGAGGAATGGGGTGGTAGCTAGAAGGAAGATGTTTGTGTCCTTACTGGGCTTAGGTACGGGTATGACAGTGGCTTCAAGCCGGCATCTGGCAAATGTGTCCTCTGCCCCGATGTGGTCGTATGGATGATGCACAAAGTGCTTGCCCACATGAAAAAGGTGCTGAATCTGAACATCGTCTGGCCCTGGGGTGGGGGATAGGGATGAAGTGAGAGCATGATCTAGCTCCTTCATAGCAAAGGCAGCACTGTAGCACTCATGAATTGAACAAGAGAAAGGTATTGCTCGAGCCTCTTGTGCTCATTTCCAATGGAGAAAAGCAGGGTGATAGTGGGACAACCTCTAAATCCCCACAAAATGGTGGCCCAAGGTGTTGGAGATAGCAGTAGGGTCCACGACGACATCTTCTGCTACTGTCAGGCCAGAAGTTGGAGAATGGATCTTGGTCCCAGAGAGCTTTCCGAGGTTGGCCAACTTCATGGAAGAGGAACGGTTAAAAGAACTAGTGAAAGAAAGCTAGCTTGTTTGCTATCCCGAAGAACACGATGACACTGTGCAACAAACTGTTTAATATGAACGCAGTTTGCCACTGTAGGATGATTGTTAAAAACACGCAAAGCACGCCTCTGGGCGTATTGCATTGTGGTACGCCTCAGTCCATGTCCACCAAGGGACAGGGACACAGCACGGTAAAGAGGAAGTGTGAGGAATGGAACATTTTGCGGCAGTAAGGGTAACATTTGTAAGATATTCTACCTTGTCATCACAACTGGGGAAATGTTTATCGAAGGTCGCCAGGGAGGAGTAAAGCCTCCAGTCAGCATTAGTAAGCTGCCATCTGGGTGTGCACATAGGTTGGATACGAGTCAGCAAATGGATCTCACATGGGAAATGGTCACTGGACTATGTGTCAGAGAGCAAACCACTCGAGACAATGGGCTAGCTGGGCACTGCAGGATAGGTCCAAATAAGAACAGGTGTGCGTGGCGTCTGAAAGGAACATGGGTGCTCCTGTGTTAAGGCAGAAGAGGTGAAGTTGATTGGGGCCGTCAGCCAAGATAGCATCTGTCTCTCAGTTTCTGGGAGAACTGCAAAGAGGATGGTGCATATTAAAGTCACCGAGCAGCAGAAAGCTGTACATGTCCTGAGCCACCGATCTGTCACGGCTGCAGATGATTTACTTACATATCTCAGTGAATAATAAAGAACTTTCAAGTATATATAAAAAACAAACGTGCTGTAACTTACCAAACGAGAAAGCACTGGTATGTTGATAGACACAATAAAAAAACACACAAATATTCAAGGTTTCTCAACCCAAGGTTGCTTCATCAGGAAAGAGGGAAGGAGAGGGAAAGACGAAAGGATGTGGGTTTTAAGGGAGAGGGTAAGAAGTCATTCCAATCCCGGGAGTGGAAAGACTTACCTTAGGGGGGAACAAGGACAGGTATACACTTGCGCACACACACACACACGTATCCATCCGCACATATACAGACACGGGAAAGACATACAATATGTGTGCCTCACTGAGTGCTATAATTTGCAAAAACCTCATTTCGATATCTTGAATTTACGACCACGATTTGCACTGTGCAGTGGCGTGAATGGGAGCGTCACGCATGACTGTCCAATGAATATAGTACCCAATAACTTGAGAATGAAATGAGATATTCTACTGCTTTCAGTTTCCTATATTTATTTTCACTGCAGTGTATGACCTAAAACTGACCATATGCAAAGTTTATGCATTTTGTTTTTACCTCTGCAAACTCTTTAAAGTTTTCTGCAGTGCTCAATAAGCTGGTGCAAGTCTGCCCTGGTGACACAGAATGATGGAGGGATGCAAATGGTACAAAGAGGAAAGGTCAAGCGAGGAAGGAAAAGGTGAACTGCAACAGTTTGAAAGCGGGTAGTCAGGAAGATGAGTTGACTATGAACGTCATCCTGTATGAGCAGCATGACTCCCCCATGAGATGGAATGTTGCCTTCGGGGGCAGGTCAAAACGGACCAGGAAGAAATACGAGAGCTCAAAGTGGTCGCGAGGACATAATTTTGTTTCCTGGAGGCATAGAAAAAGCAGACACTGCGATTCTAAGAGCAGCCATAAATCCTCTTTGTTGGATCTAAGACCGCAGACGTTCCACTGGAGAAGAGTCATGATGAGTAAAAAATGAAGGGATGTCCCCTCGGCGGCTGCTGAGTGTCAGCCTTCGAAGACTAGTAGCTACAGGGTGCAGAGGAAGGAGGATCCTGCTCCATAAGGTCCACAGAAGCATCGGCATTCTCCTTCTATTGGTCTGCGGAGTCTACGACAGAGAAATGGTTGGTGGTAAGCACTGGGACAGGAGGGTCAGCTGGAAGAGGGTATCATATGATGACACAGTCAAAGAGGATCTCTTTAGTCGGCGAAAGAGAAGTCTGTTTACCTTTGTTTGACTTCTTGGAGCCTTTCCAGATGGCAGGGGAAGACTCAGATGTTGGTTGGCTGGAGGAACGTAGGAAGTCTTCACGGGAGTATTCCTTCAGTCCGTTCCAGCCTGCCGGTTGGGGGTATGTTGCACAGCTGCAGGAAGGGACAGGGATGCTGCCATGACTCTGGGCAATTTCACAACCGTGGTGCTAAATTTGAGGTCGCATGTCTGTGTGACCATGTCCTTTATGGAGTGAGATGTAGCAAGAAAAGTACCGTAGGTGTCAGATGGTAAAACACAAGGTTTCCGACTAGCCAACAACTTGCGAGCAACCAGTTATGGCACTTTTTCTTTCACCCAGATCTCTTGGAAAGCCTGCTCATCGAGATGCACAGGACAATCGCAGGAAGAGGTGGCATAGCCACAAAAGCAGAATGCCATTGCGTAAAGAAGAGAGAGATTTCACAGGGCCAGCAATTGCATCAACACCTTCTGAGCAATAACCGGATTTACCGTAGCAAAAGACTAACTGTCTTAAGTACGTGAAACCATGAGGAACCATCCATGGTGGAGCTGGGAGGATCTCTGAATCGTTAACTCCATTCTGTTTATGTTTCGTGGCCATTGACTGAAGATGATGGGCTCATTGCGAGAAAATCCCACATGATTGCTAGTGTCTCCAATGGCACACTCCTTCCAACTGAGGGCGCCCTTCAGAAGGGGGCACCTACCTTAGGTGATTGTTCACACTTCATGTCACACCTCACAAACACCTGGGAGAGGGACCAATGGGCAATTTGGAAAGGTAGCAGCTCAGGCAATCACCCACGTGCAAACCCTACCTGTTGACCTGGAGCTGGGAATTATGTGTTACCCAGTCACCTGTTATGCGTCAGACGCATGGGCGGCCTTCAGGAGTGAGGAACCTCAAATGCCAAAGCAGAGGAAAGACAGGAGAAGGGGAATGAAGAAAGAAAATAAAAAGGAACGAAAAACAGTGGAGAGTATTCTGATCTTGACTGCCGAAATGCAGAATACATTTCCAAAAACAGCCCAGGGGAAAAAGAACAGCAAGAGGATAGACATGCAGCATGAAAGGGAAAATATGCTGAAAAGGCCAGGGCCCCGTAGTAGCCAAGCAGGAACCTGCCAAAGAGCAGCAAGCCAGGGGGAGGGTGGGGTGGGGGTTATCTCTCTGCCCATGCTATAACTTGCTAATACTTTGTTTTGATATCCCAAGCCATTCAGGAGATAGAAGGGATGTTATGAATATTTTATTCTTGTTGTATCATTAGTGTGTGTAGGTGCAAGTGAAAAATATACATAAAATCCATTTCTTGAGACTGAAAATACATATAGACCTGCTCCCAAGTTTAAAGAAAAATGTCAGATGCATTTCACACATAGCATGCACAATCTAATATGCACCAGACACAAAATGATAATGACCCCTATTTTTCATTGCAAATCTTTCTAATTGAAATATCACCAATAAGTATCACTATTAACAAAATGATGGGTACTTCATCATAACGCTGACAAAGTTATATGTAATTCAAAAATCAATTCTTTTTTTGCCAAATAGTTTCTGTAAAACCATGTGACAAATATCGCATGGCAAATGCCCCAGTTTCGTCAGCCCAGTGTGTTGTCGACCGATTGCACTGGCTCTGGCAAACAATGTTTCGTACATTCTGGCTCGATAGCAGGTGCATGTCCTCACCAGTCAATGCTGCCACCCAGCTACCAATCTTTGCTGTCCCCTTAGACAGCAACGTGTTATTCTTTGTGGCACTTTCAAGCCATCTCTTACTAGCCTCCCCTACAAAAGAAAAAAAGAAAATGTGTGTGCACCCTACAGATGAGTGATGTATTAAAAATCATTTTTCCTTCTACTATTATATTTGTGGATGTGACTGTTGTTATAAAACTGTGATTGATTGTTGAAACAAAATTGATAATAGAGTGAATGTACTGTGAAGCTGTTGTCACTATGCCGTGTGCCCTACCGTTTAACACTCTCACTGCTACAGAGGTTCTCTCAGCATTCCATTTCGAGGGCAGCTTTTGTTATGGCTGCACTGCTCACCAAATGCTGGTGCCTATGCTGAAAGATGGCATTCTGGTATGTACAAAATTTTTATCACAGATTTTTCATAAATTATTAGGTGTAAAAATTTTTATTTTTGCCACATAATACAATCTCATACCCTCACTCAATAAAGAACTGAAATTCTTTCCATTATCTGTCATAATTACAGCACTGCATCAAATTAAGTGAAACACTGCAAAAAAAACTTTAAAAGAGTTTGCAGAGGTAAAAACGCATTGGGTAAACATTGCATATGGTCAATTGTCGATCATTCACTGCAGTGAACGAAATATAGGTAAGCTATTGAAATTTTATTTGATACTGAAAGCAGAAGAATCTCTCATTTCATTCTCAAGTTACTGGGTTCTACATTCATTGGACAGTCATTTGTGACGCCCCCATTCATGCCACTGTACATTGCGAATCGTGGTTGTAACAACTGTCATAACTCAAATTATTCAAGCTATCGAAACAAGGTTTTTTGCAAATTATAGCACTCACAATGAGGCACATATATTGCATGATAAATACTCGAAAGTTTTTTACTCACTGAGATATGTAAATAAATCGCCTGCAGCAGTGACAGATCGTTCTCTCAGGACTCATACAGACATCCACAGTAGAGTAGGAAAACCCAAGTGGCACATACATACACATCCACAGCAACTGGGTAACAGCGTAGCATGAGACACATCCATAGCAGTGAAGGAATTAAAGAGTTGTCTACGCAAGTTTCTAGAGTGGGCACTACACATTATCCTTATTGCATGCTTCTGTGCGAAAACACTTTTCTCAATCATGAGTTATCCCCACAAAATGCCACAAAACATTAGAAAAAGAAAATAATTTTTTGAAATTTTTGTTCCTAGAAGACTCCCTCCCACATCCAACTCTCAAACTGAGTGCAATGAGGAAAGCAGCAAAGTTAAAGCTCATATGGAAGTCTGCTGATAGTCATTATTCACACTCAATTCACAGATGGAATGGGTGGGGGGGTTATGATATTGTCATCAGAAGTATTCTCCATCACAAATCGTAAGTTGGCTTAGAGTTCAGATGCAGATGTAGTGCTAACAACACTATACCCAACATATAATTTCAATTTCCACACACCGTTATAATTTCAATTTCCACACACCGTTGGATTGACTATCACTTTAAAATGTGATTCAAAGTCAAACAAGAATGTGTTTTCAAACAATTCTCCTTCTGTTGCCCAATCTTCTTAACAATCCCTTCACACCTGTAACTCTTAAATCTTAATATCATCTAACTTAGTAAAATATAGAAGTATTTTAATATATCTTATAATTATTCCATTCAAAAATTTAGTTTTGGGTGCTATGGAAAAACAACTTTGTAATCTTTTTCTACCTTACCTCATAACTTTGATGTAACCCTTAGCAGCAGCAACATGCAATGCTCTTGCACCAGTTTTTGGATGTGGTTCATCATCAAGGAAACCACTATTGAGCCAAGCTTTAGCATCTTCCAACATCATTCGTTCTTCCTCATTACGGGCTTCATCACAATCAATACCTAGCATAAAGCAAGGTATTTTTACTTACGTATTTCACTATTAACAGTAACAATTACAAGCAACATACTAATACACTCAGAAAAAACACTGTCCACTTACCAAAAGGAGCTTTTTTTCATGTGTAACATTGCAGGCACTAAAGCAAAATAATCACATTTTTACAGAGTACATGCAGACTAGTTTGTCTTATAGTATGAAGCTAACAGTTTTATTGTTTCCAATCCAGACCATCTCTTTCCTACTACATACCCCCTCACACAGAGTCTATTTCACAAATTTATCTTATTTTAACTTTGTGGTTAGGTATGATCTTTAATGTCAGTCACTCTATATACTTTGT
Source organism: Schistocerca nitens (assembly GCF_023898315.1). Lineage (NCBI taxonomy): Eukaryota > Metazoa > Arthropoda > Insecta > Orthoptera > Acrididae > Schistocerca > Schistocerca nitens. The sequence goes on from NC_064618.1 coordinate 371,792,759, forward strand.
TCTGTGTGTTATTGTATTTCAACTGCTTGTGTATCATACTTTAGGAATTGAATTTGCCCATGTAAGTGGGAAAACTGCCTAAAAACCACTCAGGCTCGTATCTCTGTCTCTCAAGTTAGCATGCTGCTCATTAAGTTGTACAAGCAGGTCATTTCGAATCTAGACTACACCTCACTGTAAATATTATGTTTTTTAGATGACATCTATGTCAGAACTTACCATTCAAAGGATATTTGGATAGCAAATTTAACTGGATTAGTACACTGGGACATTTGGGCTTATGCAGTAAAAAGAAGTATCAATAACTAGAGGCCAATTAAAGGTCACTTACTTTCAAAGAAACTGATACACAGAATACTGGTGTTTGGGTAGACAGACTCAAAACATATTTGTATAACATCATTTTTACATATCTGAACCAACTCTACAAAAATGTAGTAGTAGTAGTAGTAGTAGTAGTAGTAGTAGTATGAGGAGTATAGTAGTAGGAAGTGGCAAAAGAAAAGTAAACTTTGGTGGTCATGATGTCAAAGTGAGGAGAAATAATAAAGAGTCATTAGACAGGAAACAAAGTACAAACAATGGGGGGGGGGGGGGGGGGGCGGCAAGTGGGGAGAAACAATTTTGGTGTATATTTTAATATGGCAACAGAAGAGCTTTCAGGTTCGAAATTAACTTGTTTCCAAAGTCTGAGAATACTTATTTACAGAAAGTTAGACAATAATAAACAGTGAAAATATAAAGATAATCAGGGTAGGAGAAGAAAGAAATATTAGGTTGTAATAGCTGGATCATAATGTGGTCATTAGAGACAGAAAAACTCTGAGTGGATGAGAAAAGGCGAAAAAGGCTGCCATGTTATCCTGAATAGAGGTATCCCAGCATTTTCTTTAAAAGATGTACGGGAACCACAGAAAATAAGAATGTTGGTATTCACACAGTGCTCTGAACCTTGTTCCTCCAAATGTGAGATCAGCTGCTCAACCACTGCATCATATCACTCAGACCAGCTGGAAAGTCTAATAGTACAGTGTGTTCTTAATTATAAAATATGCAATCACACCTAAAAAAAGTTGGCAAATCATTTTTTACAGGTTTTAATTATGTATCTTTAAACTGTTTGCAGAAACAATAACCAAGAATAATATTTCTTTTTAATTCTGCTCCACAGATTAGATAAATAGTAGGAATGACGTCACTTAAAACCTAAGCTGCTGTTTAATTTATTCTTGAATGTGTAACTGGTTTCAGTCAAAGCACCTATTGTACGAACTTCATGAATACGAAAAATTTCTAGCAAAATACTGTTTGGAAATTGTAGTAAAAAACAGTGGTGTGGACACAAGCCAGTACCTGGTGCCGAAATCCAAATGCTTATAGACACCCACTGAGAAACTTCAGCACTTTCACAGTGCCAGCAGTCTGCAATCATATCCCAGGTGCTGGGGCAATAACCGGCATTTCAAGGCATTTTGACAGCACTTGATGGACCACGAAAATGACCTCAACTGAAACGTAACTTGTCTTGTCTAGTACAAAAGCAAGCCATACAGTCAGACTAGTATGTCAACTCAATTGCGCAATGAATCAGCATCTGCTGTGGGTTGGCTGCTGCTATATGGTATGCGGGTTGGAATAATTCTCTACTGACCACTGAACCACAGGGCACCTACTCGACATTACACTCACCTCTGCAGGGGGAGCTACAGCAACCCTGCCAGCAGGCTAACAATAATATAAGGTTGTCACATCTGACACTGTACTACCGAGATATGCAGACAATTAGAACTACTGAGGCAGTAACCGCCACCGTCCTCTTGACGCCACTTCTCACCACTGTGTGCCACAAGATCGAAATATGAATACAGCCAAAGAAAATTGGCAATGGGAGTTGACATCAGGCTGTGCCACCATATGAGTGAGTGCACCCGTAACTGCTGTAGCTTGTTGGAGTAACAGAGTTTACATACACATGTCTATCTTGGGGAAGCCAGTTTCACCTCCAACAGATTAGTGTAGCCCCTGCCAACCGTTCAAAACCCACAATGTCCGTGTGAGAGCCTTTTGCCCTCTTGATCACCACAATAATGACTCTTCCACCCTTCCACAGCAGTTATTGCACTATAGACCTGCAACACTTTGGTGCCCAACGGGGTCCATGCGACCACCCACTTGCTGAATTGTTCCTTTCTGGTGACTGTAGTGGGACTGGCAAAGATGCAACAGTTGTCCACTATGCAAATAAGTAGCAGCATGTCATTATCACAACCACACATTGGCTCCTTGTTTCCACTTTTCCTGGTTCTGTGTCCAACCCCTTTTTTCCGTTTCATTTACATCTACGTCATGCTCCGCAAGCCACCTAATGGTGTGGCAGAGGGTACTTTTTGTACAACTAACTGAGCCCTCCAACCCTGTTCCTCTCACAAATAGCACTTGGGAAGAATGACTGTCAGTAGGTCTCTATACTGCCTCCAATTTCTCGAATTTTCTCCTCATGGTCATTACGGGAGATGTATGTGGGGGGGAAGTAACATGTTGGCTGATTCTTCCCAGAGTGTGCTCTCTCGAAATCTGAATAGTAAATCTCTTTGTGATGCAAAATGCCACTCTTGTAATGTTTGCCAATGGAGGTTGTTGACCATCTCCATAACGAAACTTGCAGCTCTTCATTTGATCTTCTCTATCTCTTCTACCAGTCCTATCTGGTAGGCATCCTAGATAGATGAACAATACTCAAGAATCGATCAAACAATTGCCTTATTACCCACTTCCTTCGGGGACGAGTTACATTTTCGTAAGTTTCTTCCTATGAATTTGAGTCCGGCATCTGCTTTTCCCACTATTTGTTTTATGTGGTCATTCCACTTAAGGCCACTCTGGATAGTTACTCATAGATATTATCTGGCAGATACTGCTTCCTGTTGTTAGTCATCAACAGTGTTGGTATAGATTGGTGGATTTCTTTTCCTATGTATGCACAATATGTTACATTTATTTACATTCATGGCCAACTGCCAGAGCCTGCACCATTCATCAAGTCTCTGGAGATCATTCTGCAAACTGTTTCTATCTTCTGGCATTGCTGCTTTGTTACAGACAACTGCATCATCTGCCAACAGCCTTTCAGACTTTCTCTGCTTCATAATTTATATATATTGTAAACAGTAACAATCCTATCACACTTCCTTGGGGTACTCTGGAAACTATCTTTACATCTGTCAGTTTTGTTCCATTAAAGTGGCATGTTGAGCTGTGTCTGCAAGTAAGTCTTGAATCCAGTCACAAATCCGCTCTGATACTCAATAAGCTTGCATTTTTTTCACTAAATGGCAGTGCAGGACGGTGTCAAATCCTTCCTGAAGTCAAGGAACATGGCATCAACCTGAGCACTGTGGCTCTCATGGAGGAACAGAGTGAGCCGAGTATTGCAGGATCTCTGCTTGCGGAATCCATGTCGATTTTTATAGAGGATATTTCTCTTCTCCAAGAAGGCCATAATTCTATAACAAATTGATGTCAACGATATAGGTCTTATAATTGCGTGCATCTGTCCTACAGCCCTTCTTAAAAATGTGAATGACCTGCACTTTCTTCCAATCACTATGTAACCTTTGTTGCTTGAGCGACCTGGTTTTTTGCTCAAGCGACCTATGATAAATTACTGCTAGAAGGGGAGCAAGTTGTTTCACATAATCTTTGTAGAATCTTACAGGCATCTCATCTGGTCCTGATGCCATTACACTATTAAACAATTTTAGTTGTTTTTCTATTCTGCGATCAGTTATCTAAATAGCTGCCATTTCAACATTTATGTGATGATTTAAAGGAGGGACCATTTTACAATGTTCGGCGGTGAAATAATTTTGGAAGACCATCTTCAGTATTTTGGCCTTCGCTCTTATCTTCCATTTATGTTTCAGTATGGTCACTGAGTGAATGAATATAAGATTTTGACCCACTTACTGATTTTACACATGACCAAAACCTCAGTGTTTTTCCTCAGATCGGCTGCGAAGTTTTACTTTCCAAGTAATTGAATACTTCTTTCATTGCTCTCCCTATGCTCATTTTCGCTTTGTTCAGCTTTTGTTTGTCAGCTAGGTTTTTACTTCACTTGAATCTGGGATGAAGTTCTCCTTTTTTATGTAGCAGCTTTCTAACACAGCTATTAAACCATGGTGGGTCTTTCCCAGCCCTCAAGAATTTACTTGGAAAATGCTTGTCTATGGCATATTGCATGATTCCTTTGAATATTTTACATTCATTTCCCACATCTTCATACTCACCGAAAATTTTGACGCAAACTGCTCAGATACTCTGAAATTTGTATTCTGTCACTCTTACTAAGCAAAAATATCTTCCTATCTTTCTTAACATTCATTGTCAGACCCCATCATAGATGCTATAACAACCTTATAATCACCAATACCTTCCTCTAAGTTAACTGATTCGATAAATTCAGGTCTGTTTGTTGCCAGAAGACCTAAGACACTAACCTCACGAGTTGGTTCTCTTAACTATCTGCTCAAAGTAATTTTCGGACAGGACATCCAGAACAATGTCGCACAAATTCTTGTGTCTGGCACAAGTTTTTTGGCAAGTTGAAGTCATCCCCTATTACAACAGGATGATCAGTAAAATTATTATCGAGAAATTCGCATCTGATACCATCACTGAACGGTCTGAGCCTCTGGTTTAGAACTTCCACTCTGCTACAAACCAGAGGACCGCAATCAAACCTAGGTACAATACTACATACAGACAGCCCAGCCTGCACTCTGTGTGCAATGCTACTTGCCTTTACCAAATCAGCCAACCACCGAAAGGAGCCGAGGATGGCCTCAGAACCAAAGCAGCAGGCATCATTCATGCCGACAACATGTTCCACTCTATGCACTCATTGCACTTCACAGCCACAGGCACGGCCTCTTCCGCATCACAGGCAAGACTCCCGGTGAACATACTGAGTGCACACTGACATTCCTTCCTGCTATTTCCCTGAGGGGCTCCATCACCTGCGGAACATTAGAACTCCCAATGAAAAGCATACCCACCCTCTGCACTTGTCTGTACTGGAGAGGAAGATCGGCCACTGGCCCAACAGGAGAGGCATCCCGTGCTGGCTCAAGAATTATCAACAACATTGGGTAGCACCTTGTACCTGCTGCTAAGGCATAGGAGCCAGCCACGCGACCTGCTTCCTCTTTCACCTTTCACCCAGTGACACGCGAACCCACCACTGTCTGCCACCCACTCTTCAAGTGAGGACAGACTGGCCAGATGTTGCTTATCAGAAGATGTAGCGACACCCAAGTCGCCAGGGATTTCCAATGACACCAATGGTGTCGCAGGTCTCATTCCCAGTGCCCCAATGTTGCCACAACTTTGAGCACTAGCTGGAAACACTAAAAACGCTCTGCAGATTTCTCACTATGCCCTGACATGACAAACTCTTAAATGGAAACAAATTTCTCTACTGAAGTGGATGTATCTAAAATTATCTGTTACTAGAAGCTCTGTTTAACCGAAAGCTATTGTATAAGAAGTATGCAAACTAGAATGCACTGATCCAAATAATATGCCGTACCATCATGAGATTTAAACTTAGTACCATGATGTGGTGGTCTGATGGCTGGAAAATTATGCTAGGAAGCCACCTCACACAAGGATATGCACCAAGACTTCTGAAGAAACAGAAACTTACAGTAATTTGCTAACCACTAGTCTACACAGCAAAATACAAAGGTGTAGTTCACTCCTTTGCAGAAGCACTTGGGGAAAGAAACACCCCACTACTGTGTGTCAGACTACTGCTCCGATACCACTGTAGGAGTGTATGTTGGGAAGGTACAGGGAAATACAAGTAGGAGACAGTTATGTAAATGATAGACCATTGTAGACATGACTGGTCCTGCCTACATCAAACTACTCCAGTTGTGCCAAGACGCAGTGTACATGACAGTAGAAAAGCTGCCTAGAATAACTGTCACAATCAGTGTAAGGGAGAATGTATCGGGTAGTAGGAAGTTTTATGGAGTAACATATATGTACTAAGAGAGACAGGGTATGGCTGGGAAAGCACTTGTGGTTAAAGAAGTCAGTGATATCAAGGAGCTGACATAGCACAATAGAACGGACTAGTCCTTCAGGAAGCTTTGAATTGAGATACTGAGATTTATTATTGAGTATTGAGGATTTATGGTGAAGATGGCATATTAGGGCATTATGGTGACAAAGGATTTCCTAGTATTGTTGAGCTGCATTAAAGGACACTGCCTTTAGTTGTGAAAGTGTCTGTGGATGAATATGTTAGGGGGATTGTGGAGCAAACACTGGAAAGGTTTTTCACAGGGCAAGGTACAGTTTAAGTTTTAAGTTATAGTCTTCTGATACTTTAATGGGCAATATAACAGTGACTACCACCGATTACTTCTTTTTATGAATAACTGAGGTTAAACTCTTCTGAATGTTTATGTATCAGGTACACCTATGCTTGAATACATTTAGGAATGCCAAGATTAAAAACACAGTAAATGTCATTCATGCAAGAGGCTTACATAAGAGTACGAAGGAGACATTTTGCTAAAGTTCAAGTAGTAACTAGGAAATAGTTGAAAAGAACTTCTAAATGAGATGTCTAATTATGAGGAATGAGTTGTGATGTGATACACAAAGTGGAAACTTATCATGCTTAGTTTAGTCTGGAAACATGCTGATCATTTTGCGAAGTGTGATAACTCGATTAGGGTAAGTGATATGTTTTCAAGGTTAAGTACGAGTGAAGGAGAAAGCTCATGAGGAAGTGTGGGTATGTAGTTTAATAATGCAATCCTTGATCCCCAAACTCCCACCATTATGACATGGTTTAATGTTGCTGTCAAATTGGCAAGTGAAAGTCATGAACTATGTTCTATGGACTAGCATTACCTACAGACTCAGCATGACAACATAGAAAAAGTTGCATGAAACAGTGAGTGGACTATAAACTGAAGTGTAAATGATATAGACAAAAGTAATCATTGGAATTAAATTGTAGTAGTATGTATGAATTATACTGGTGTCCATGTCACATAACTTGTGCATAGTTCAACAGAACTAGCCAGTGACTGGCCCTATACGTGTGTGTGTGTGTGTGTGTGTGTGTGTGTGTGTGTGTGTGTGTGTGAGAGAGAGAGAGAGAGAGAGAGAGAGAGAGAGAGAGAGAGAGAGAGTTGTCTTTCATAATTGTGCCTGTGCCCAAGAAGGTGGAAACATGAAAACAATATTATAATGAATATGGGAACAAAGAGTACAGTTGCAAGCTTAGAACTTGTCTCTGGACTAGCGTTTTGTAAAGTATGAACTGTAGGAACAACCTCCTTGTTGCTGCCAGACTTTTAGCCACTAAGTGTGCCAGGTTATTTTAGGAGGGGGGGGGGGGGGGGGGAATGTAGTGGTGTGGACACAGGCTGGAGCCTGATAATTAAATCCGAATGCTCACTAACACCCGCAAGCTCTCCTGCACAAAACCAGGTGATCCGCAATCATGACCCGATTGCTGAGGCAATTTTGTTAGCTCTTGATGGGCTGTCACGAATCATGATGATAATGAAATGATGAGGACCACACAAACACCCAGTCCCCGGGCAGGGAAAATCCCCAACCTGGCCGGGAAACGAACCCGGGATGCCTAGATCCAGAGGCAGCAAAGCTAACCACTAGACCACGAGGTGCAGACAAAGGACGCTGGGAGTCTTGAGTGAAGTCAGCTTTCTAACTCGTCCCATAGGTGTTAAACTGAGTTCAGGTCAGGACTCTGGGTAGGCCAGTCCTCCTCAGAAATGTTAATGCCCCACAGATACCGCTTTCTGACTCTATGCATTGTCACACTGGTGCAAAACAAAGTTCTCGCTTTGACTTTTCCTCTACTTTATGCAGTACACAATGCTGCAAAATGTGTTCATATTCTTCCGCATTTCGTGTTTTCTTAAATACAATAATGGGACCACACCCTAACCATGAAAAACACTCCCGTACCATAAAACCACTTTGTCCGTACTGCTCATACTGCACCTGACAGCAGGTAATGTTCTCCAGGCATTCATCAAAAACAAATCCTTCCCTCAGATTGCCACAGAGTATAGCACAAGTCATCACTCAAAACCACTTGTTCCCTGTCATCCACTGTCCAGTGGTGTCACTTTTTACCCCACCTCAAGTGTAGCATAACAATGATTACAGAAATGTGTTGCTTAGGAGAAGCTGTTCGATCATAATAACCCATTCTTTATAAATTACTACACACAGTCATTGTGCCAACTGGACTACTGGTAGCACTTCGGAAATCAGGACTGATTCCTCCTGCTGTTTTCATATGATCCCTGTCTATCAACACATGAAGTCTGCCTGATCTTGGTTTAGGTGTAGTTTGATCTTTGTGTTTCCACATCACAGTCACATCACCAACAGTCAACTTGGGCAGCTTTAGAAGAGTTGATATCAGGTGAGTAGTCCACGTTAGAAGTCAATGAGCTCTTCTCACCAACCAACTCTCCTGACAACAAATACTTCCCACCTCCTTTTATACTGGCAGGTCAGCCTCTCATGACATGTAGTGGTCAGTTTCGCAGGTGTCCTGATACTTTTGTGATCAGATAGTGTATTGAGGAAAAATGCAACTACATAACTGAAGCAGAACATACAGAAATCTACGGACCTAATTTGAGACACAACCACATATTTCACATATCAATTTCATGGTATGTTGCGAATATATTGCTTCAGTTTGTCTTATAGTATAAAAACATGGTTTGCCATGTGTAAGCAAGTTTAGTCAGCAAGAAGGTAAGATATTTTAAAGCACCTTCACGAAATACTTTGTTTGTTAAAAGTTAAAAGATCTTTAAAGTTGTGCAGTAACTGCATGTTTTTCAGAATGTAAATTACTAGACCCCCATGAACCTTGCCATTGATGGGGAGGCTTGCGTGCCTTAGCGATACAGATAGCCGTACTGTAGGTGCAACCGCAACGGAGGGGTATCTGTTGAGAGGCCAGACAAACGTGTGGTTCCTGAAGAGGGGCAGCAGCCTTTTCAGTAGTTGCAGGGGCAACAGTCTGGATGATTGACTGACCTGGCCTTGTTACACTAACCAAAACAGCCTTGCTGTGCTGGTACTGCGAACGGCTGAAAGCAAGGGGAAACTACAGCCGTAATTTTTCCCCGAGGGCAAGCAGCTTTACTGTATGGTTAAATGATGATGGTGTCCTCTTGGGTAAAATATTCCGGAGATAAAAATAGTCCCCCATTCGGATCTCCAGGCGGGGACTACTCAGGAGGATGTTGTTATCAGGAGAAAGAAAACTGGCGTCTACGGATCGGAGTGTGGAATGTCAGATCCCTTAATTGGGCAGGTAGGTTAGAAAATTTAAAAAGGGAAATGGATAGGTTAAAGTTAGATATAGTGGGAATTAGTGAAGTTCTGTGGCAGGAGGAACAAAGACTTTTGGTCAGGTGAATACAGGGTTATAAATACAAAATCAAATAGGGGTAATGCAGGAGTAGGTTTAATAATGAATAGGAAAATAGGAATGCAGGTAAGCTCCTACAAACAGCATAGTGAATGCATTATTGTGGCCAAGATAGAAATGAAGCCAACGCCTACCCCAGTAGTACAAGTTTATATGCCAACTAGCTCTGCAGATGAAGATATTGATGAAATGTATGATGAGATAAAAGAAATTATTCAGATAGTGAAGGGAGGCAAAAATTTAATACTCATGGGTGACTGGAATTCGATAGTAGGAAAAGGGAGAGAAGGAAATGTAGTAGGTGAATATGGATTGGGGGGGAAGAAACGAAAGAGAAAGCCGTCTGGTAGAATTTTGCACAGAGCATAACTTAATCATAGCTAACACCTGGTTCAAGAATCATGAAAGAAGGTTGTATGCATGGAAGAAGCCTGGAGATACTAGAAGGTATCAGACAGATTATATAATGGTAAGACAGAGATTCAGGAACCAGGTTTTAAATTGTAAAACATTTCCAGGGGCAGATGTGGACTCTGACCACAATCTATTGGTTATGAACTGTAAATTAAAACTGAAGAAACTGCAAAAAGGTGGGACCTGGATAAATTTAAAGAACCAGAGGTTGTAGAGAGCTTCAGGGAGAGTATTAGAGAACGATTGACAAGAATGGGGGAAAGAAATACAGTAGAAGAAGAATGGGTAGCTTTGAGAGATGAAATAGTGAAGGTAGCAGAGGATCAAGTAGGTAAAAATCCTTCGGTAACAGAAGAGATATTTAATTTAATTGATGAAAGAACAAAATATAATAATGCAGTAAATGAAGCAGACAAAAAGGAATACAAAAGCCTCAAAAAATGAGATTGACAGGAAGTGCAATATGGCTATGCAGGGATGGCTAGAGGACAAATGTAAGGTTGTAGAGGCACGTATCACGAGGGTTAAGACAGATACTGCCTACAGGAAAATTAAAGAGACCTTTGGAAAAAAGAGAACCACTTGTATGAATATCAAGAGCTCAAATGGAAACCCAGTTCTAAGCAAAGAGGGGAAAGCATAAAGGTGGAAGGAGTATATAGAGGGTCTATACAAGGGTGATGTTCTTGAGGACAATATTACAGAAATGGAAGAGAATGCAGATGAAGATGAAATAGGAGATATGATACTGCATGAAGAGTTTGACAGAGGTCTTCCAGTGCTAAGTCGAAACAAGGCCCCAGGAATAGACAACATTCCATTAGAACTACTGACAGCCTTGGGAGAGCCAGGCCTAACAAAACTCTACTATCTAGTGAACAAGATGTATGAGACAGGCGAAAGACCCTCAGACTTCAAGAAGAATATAATAATTTCAATCCCAAAGAAAGCAGGTGTTGACAGATGTAAAAATTACCGAACTATCAGTTTAATAAGTCACAGCTGCAAAAGTCTAGATCAGTTTGGATTCTGTAGAAATGTTGGAACACGTGAGGCAATACTGACCTTACGACTTATCTTAGAAGAAAGATTAAGGAAAGGCAAACCTATGTTTCTAGCATTTGTAGACTTAGAGAAAGCTTTTGACAATCTTGACTGGAATATTCTCTTTCAAATTCTAAAGGTGGCAGGGGTAAAATACAGGGAGCGAAAGGCTATTTACAATTTGTGCAGAAACCAAATGGCAGTTATAAGAGTTGAGGGGCATGAAAGGGAAGCAGTGGTTGGCAAGGGAGTGAGACAGGGTTGTACCCTATCCCCCATGTTATTCAATCTGTATATTGTGCAAGCAGTAAAGGAAACAAAAGAAAAATTCAGAGTTGGAATTAAAATCCAGGGAGAAGAAATAAAAACTTTGAGGTTTGCCAATGACATTGTAATTCTGTCAGAGGCAGCAAAGGACCTGGAAGAGCAGCTGAATGGAATGGACCGTGTCTTGAAAGGAGGATATAAGATGAACATCAACAGAAGCAAAACGAGAATAATGGAATGTAGTCGAATTAAATCGAGTGATGCTGCGGCAATTAGATTAGGAAATGAGGCGCTTAAAGTAGTAAATGAGTTTTGCTATTTGGGGAGCAAAATAACTGATGATAGTCGAAGTAGAGAGGATATAAACTGTAGACTGGCAATGGCAAGGAAAGCATTTCCGAAGAAGAGAAATTTGTGAACATCGAGTATAGATTTAAGTGTCAGGAAGTCATTTCTGAAAGTATTTGTATGGAGTGTAGCCACGTATGGAAGTGAAATGTGGACGATAAATAGTTTGGACAAGAAGCTTTCGAAATGTGGTGCTACAGAAGAATGCTGAAGATTAGATGGGTAGATCACGTAACTAATGAGGAGGTATTGAATATAACTGGGGAGAAGAGGAGTTTGTGGCACAACTTGACTAGAAGAAGGGATCGGTTGGTAGGGCATATTCTGAGGCATCAAGGGATCACTAATTTAGTATTGGAGGGCAGTGTGGAGGGTAAAAATCTTAGAGGGAGACCAAGAGAGGAATACACTAAACAGATTCAGAAGGATGTAGGTCCCAGTAGGTACTGGGAGATTATGAACCTTACACAGGATGGAGTAGCATGGAGAGCAGCATCAAACCAGTCTCTGGACTGAAAAACAACAACAACAACAACAATTACTAGAAGCAATGACATAAATTAAAAGGTTTTCTGCTGTCTTCTGAAAAATTACACATACCACCATTTGATGAACTCGAGGGAACTGATTGAATTAGTGCTGACTTTAGTAAATACTGATGGTGCTTCTTGGCTTGTCATTTCACAGGAATTTTTATCCTATCCCACATAAGAGTCTAGGGCACTGCTTCCGACACTGGAAGAGCTACAATCAGAAGATTTGTCCAAGTATGGTCTGTGCTTTGGGAAAGCAATACTGCATTTACAAGACATGGTTGAACAATTAAGTAGGCACGCCACTCTTACAATGCCCTCAGAGCTATTCACATTCTGAAGTGGGAATTGCAGTATACAATGCGTTTCATTGCATAATTTCCAGGAGAGAAGGACCGAGCTTAAAAAAAATAATGTGATGCCATAGCAGAGATGCAAGCATTATCATCAACATGATTTATTAAAACAGTGTCATTTTGCTTCAGACGAGGAAATGAAAAGGCTCGAGGGCTTCAGCAGATAATTTTTCACATACTGTCTCTCCAAAGTGCATCGTATGTTTGTCTGTAATTAACAGAAGAAAACAAGGTAGCACTACAACTTCTTTAACATTTATTACTTCTGTTTGTGGTGCATATTTTTATTTATTTTCTGTACACAATCTGTAAGGGCTTTGTTTCCAAGAAAATAAAATTCCTGAATTAATTAAATTGCTCTAGATCATGAATGTACAATGTAATACACGAAACAACCAGATGATTCGGTAAATTATTTTTCTGTCTGGAGTTTACCATCATATTAAAACTGTTATGAAACAGTTTTAATGTTTTTATGTTATGAAACGTACAGCTGTTGGTCTACCTTTTTGCTCAACAGCTCACCTCTCCTTCCTCACAAAACACATCGCCTGAAAATGTCCCCTGCTATTTCTTTCCATCTCCCCTCTACCAATACTACTTGCAGGGTGATTGCAAATGGTTCACCAGATTTTGACATCATAGCTTCAAATATATAATGTCCACTAGTTTGTGTTGATAATCAATGAAAAGAGCATACTTTAATGTTCTGTTTATGTCACTGCAGGTTTCATGGTGATTCACCAAGAGGCAGGGTGATAGCAGTTTGCAAAATTGTGACTGATCAACAGAAAGTATGTATTTTGCTTGCTGCAATATTAGAAGACTGATTCCATCATTACCATGCAGTTTGTGTTCTGAAGACTGTACAACATACAGCCACCAACCCACCAAAGCATTCAGCAGTGGTGTTGACAGTTCAAGGATACATGTGGCCTCTGTAAAGGGAAAAAGCTCTGTACAACTGGATGTTGCAGCTGAAACCAGGGTGTATACGTGGACAAGGAAAAAGAATTCCCGGATTTGTCCCAGATTTCCCGGTTAAAAACACACTTTCTCCCGGGTGAAAATACCCTTTTCCGACAGTATACTCTTAGTCGGCACTGTAAAACTCATCAATCCTTTGAATGTTAATGGTTTTATATACCGGAGTAGAATTTCCCGGCACTTTAGAAAACTTAACTCAGTGGGAAAAAACACGTTTTGAAAGACCTTTGATATGCAGAAACATGTACGCTGCATATTTTCGTATTACAAAGGTAAATTCGAATTCCACCAAAAACTACATGTCACTTTCCAAAGCATTGAAATCGAGATTGCGATGCGCTTTTGTAAACCAGTCATGGCTCATGTCACATGATCAACAGCTGATGACAGCATAGGACACGTGATGTAGTCAGCCAATAGCAAGATCACTCTTAAAGCAGCGCGAACACACAAATAAGAAAAGTTAATGGTTTAAATTAATATACATAGCATTCACCTATAATATTAGTCTCGAAGATTAATAAGACGGAAGAGAAGGTAAGCTTCCACATATAATATTGGTATGTTTTGCACTTGTTACACTTTAAGATACATCACACAAATGTGTCAGTAAAATTTTTTAAAAACGACGTAAATGTTTGATCTTCTGGGCTCAAAATTCTTCTAAATGGTTGTCCTCAGAGAGTTGATTTTTAAATGAGAGTCAAACGCTTTGTGATTTAAGAAATTCATCTTACATTCTCGCACATAGCTCATCTTAGGTAAAAGGAAATCTCCTTTGAATGTAACGCTTTTCAAACCACCATTCACAATATTTTCCCGCGACCTGTTAGAAATAGGTTCGTTTCAGCAGTTGCAAGAGTGCGCCAGATAACAAGCGTCACCGAGCTTGCACAGCTACGATGACACTGGAAGCCCATATATATGTTCGTATGTGTAAAACATTAAAAGATCTTACAGTATGTCATAAAAGAAACAAGACATCACCGGCTGGGGTGGTTGAGCGGTTCTAGCCGCTACAGTCTGGAACCGCGCCGCTGCTACGGTCGCAGGTTCGAATCCTGCCTCGGGCATGGATGTGTGTAATATCTTTAGGTTAGTTAGGTTTAAGTAGTTCTGACTTCTAGGGGACTGATGACCTCAGAAGTTAAGTCCCATAGTGCTCAGAGCCATTTGAACCATTTTGAAACAAGACATCAGAGGATACTTCAAGAGCGTCGGAATTTCATGAACCAAACAAAAACGCATAATTCGGCTTAAAATGCACATTCATATACAAATTTTCTTGGAGTAACAGTACTGTATTATCTCATGTTTGGTTCTTTATTGGCATAATGCCATAAGTGCACTTGAAATGCAGCGAACAGTTGAAACTAGCCAATAGTGTGAAATTAAACACTTCGTTTAAATAAGTTAACTGCCTCAACAGAAAAGATTAATAAAAGCCAAATCTCTTTAGCAAACCAGCCAAAATAACTTCATTGTTCTGTAAAGCGATTAATGTTCGACTCTCAGAAAGGTGGAAATAAAATCTAAAACTGATAACATATTTTAGCCTTCCGTAATTACACGAACGTCTTTTAATTATTTTGATAGCTCCCAGCCACAAAAATCCGTTTTGTTATCATTTAACATGAGAGCAATAAATGAAGAGGAAACAACAAAATGACTAAATGTAAACAGGCCACGTGGAGACGACCCACCTCCCCACCACAACTCAGACTGCTCTGTGCATCAGCCCCAGATTTACTAATTTCAGAACCGGGGCAAAATTAAGTAGTGGCACCCAGCCACATATCTGTAACGAGAAGCGGGAGAAGGTACTACTCATTCGCGACTCAACTGTGCATGCGCAAGAGCCCGCCCGCAGCAGCTCAAACGAATCTAATTTTAACAGTTGTCACGCCATACTCATCGGAGGCAATTGCGTAATCTTCCTAAAGCTTCTGATACACTTTTCTGTTGGCAGACACTTGTATGAGCAGTTTTGTTGTTGTATATGGCACATTTCCTTTGCAACTTAAGTTTTATTTTCCTTCTTTTTTTTTCCTCCTGTTCATGTTTTGTTGCTCAGTGTTATTCTGCAGTAGCGGGATACAGTAATATCCTTCATTAGAGTATTGGTTCTTACCAGTCAAAATCACAAAAATTTAACTGAAAACTAAAACAATGAAAAATTCCCGGAATTCTAAACAATTCCCGGGTTTTCCCGGTTTTCTCCGGGATGAAAAAATTCCCGGGTTTTCCCGGCTCTCTCAGGTCATATACACCCTGTGAAACACTGGAGAATGCCAAAGAGGTGTTCAGGCGTTCCCTTTATAGCCCGAAGAAATCTACATGTCGTGCAAGTAGCAAACTGGGCATTCCACTGCCCACTGTTTGGAAGATTCTGCACAAACATCAGAAATATGGAACTTCCTGGCAGATTAAAACTGTGTGCCAGACCTAGACTAACTCGGGACCTTTACCTTTCACGGGCAAGTGCTCAACCAACTGAGCTACCCAAGCACGACTCACGCCCTGTCCTCACAGCTTTACTTTTGCCAGTACCTCGTCTCCTACCTTCTAAACTTTACAGAAGTTCTCAGAAGTATCGCATACACCTGCTGCAATGTTCATCAAGTGACGACACCATCAGATATGGATTTGTGAACATTTCCAGGAAGCAACGGAGAATGGTGTCTTTACTCCTGACTCATGTTTACTGATGAGGTGATGTTCCACGTAAATGGTCAAATGAATTGTCACAATGTCCATACATAGGTCACAGCAAATCCCAATTTACAGTTTAGATCAGGGTGTGGAATTTCAACTTTGAAGCCACTTTGATCGCCACAACCCCCTTTATCTGAATATGAAAAAATACCCACTCTGTCTCCTTCTATGGAGTTAGTTTGACAGACAGACTGTTCACACTGTATCTTGGTACATAATAACATGTAAAATTGTTTAATGGACTACTAAGGTTCATCGTAAGCATTGCAAACACAAACAAACTTCAGCACCATACTCTAAAGGTCTAGCACTTAATGTTTGTGTAGAGTTGTCTTTCTGCAGAGAAGTACTGCGTATCAGTGACAGTTCTTCGGTCAAACTCAGACAAAGAAGGTCCATTTAAACATACCATACACAAAAACTTTAGTGTGTGTGTGTGTGTGTGTGTGTGTGTGTGTGTGTGTGTGTCTTCAGCCAAGTCATGTAGGCAGTGTTTAGTCTGCAGTTACATCTGGAACCTCTTACACATGAAGCTGTTCTCGTTGGTAGAACAGCGCAAAATGTGAGCAACTGAAGCTGACTGGGAAATCTTGTAGAAAAATTTTCAATGTAAGTCTTCTGAAGTATCTGATTCTTACATACCTTCATCTCCAAACTGAGGAATTTTGTCATCATGAGGCCAGCCTAATGTGTCAAACATGCAGGGAGGTAATAACATTTGACAAGACAGACTGCAAACTTACGTGACGTATGCCTTTGTGTTTTTTTATTAAGTTTTCTCTTACAAACTGGTACTCATACTCCACAGTTTGAATGTTTGTCAGGTGAACATAATTATTTTTCCTAAAATGGTTACTTGCTCCAAAAACCTTTGTTCACTTGGTCCAACAGCAAAGTGTATGTCGTCCTAAACAGTGATGCAGTGTTCAATTTTCATTTCCTGTGATGAAATAAGGTGTTTCTTATTTTGTAGTGCCACACTTAATGGATTCAATTTCTCGTAAAAGTCCACGAGGAAGTAGGGAAGCCTAAAAAATTTAAATTGCCTTAGATTTTTCAGAAAACCCTTAGCTTTAGCAGCATCGTCATCAGTTTTATGGGCTAGCTGTTCAGAGTGGGTCACAATAGCTTTCCATGATTGAAGGAGAGCTTGAATGACACACACTTTACCGGTCAATCAACTGACAGTGTGAATATGAATTTCTCCTCCTAGAACTTTTACTGTTTCTCTTAACATGCGAAGTCTTTTCGTTGATCCGTAACAGAATTTGAGAAAATTTCTAACAACCGAGTCAAATGTTTTGAGATGTTCATATTCCCGACAGTCATCTATCACAGCTAACTGCAAAGGGTGTGCAAGACAGTGAATGCTTATCAGTATTTGAAGAGAGTTTCATTTGCATAGCTCATCCTGATTTGTGCCCAACCACATCTGCAGCGTCACCAATGCCTACACCTATAATGTAATATTTTTCTCTGTATTCATTTGGGCCTACAGCCCTCTCTCAATAATCTGTCAAAGCTGTGAAATAACCAGAGGAAGTGTAATCCGGTAAATCTATTACACCTAATATTGCCTCCTCAATGTGGTCATCTTCTGCATCCATGTATCCAACCTACACATCTGCACGATTAGTTGCAGTGGCACCATCAATTAGAAGGCTGATGTATTTACAGTTTTGTAGTTGTGTACGAGATCCTGCTTCTGTGTATCTACCATAAAATGAATGAATACTCCGTGCTGTTTTTCACTGGCCATACTGTGCTAACAGTGACATTTAATTTTCGTGTCAAACAAAGAATGTGTAAAAAGTCTTTAAATGACTTATCATGTCTAACTATGTAGTACTTCACATTAAACAAATTTCTAAGATGGAAAAACATTTGACTGTCCATTTTTTAACGGTGAACTTTATTCTGAGTATGCAGAAAAAATGAATTCTTTTAGAGGTGCAGAAAACCCTTTCACTTCTCGTCAACATTACTAGCTTGTACTAGTTCAAAAAATTTGGAAGATGCAAGCTTTGTTGTATCATTGTACATTAGCCACTCAAAATTACTTAACCAGTCTTTATTAAATTTCATTTTAGTTGGGAATGGTGGCGTGGCACAAGCTAAACACTATTACTATGGGCCGATTCTGTCACACAAATCGCAATTTGTTTTTCCTGCACATGAGGAACAATCACATTGTCCTTCACATTTTTGTCACTAGCTACACACCCACTGGATGTATTACACTAAAAAAATGACTGTTTGCCTCTTTTCCATTGTAATAACTAATTTGTCACAAAATCAGATAAACTAAATGTCTAGTTACAATAAAATACAGGTAACCATAAAATTTGAATGCTGGAGGATGCCGCCATATCAACAAAGACCTATCATACCATACACTACAACCTTCTTTAACATGGGCCACTGCTCTTGTTTCACAAACCAGGACTTTCTCATTGATGCCAACACTTGGCAAAGAGTATATACACTTCTATAGTAGCTGAACAGTGCATGAATTTATGTTGTCCATACTATTCTGAACGTAGCCATAGAGTGTTTAAAAAACAAAATAAAATTTACATGTAAGCCTGGATCAACAGCTGTCAATTTTCTGTTACTAATGGAGAACTGGCGACTTTAAAATTCGCACCCTGCTGTAGACTGAAAGAGATTCTCTGAAAGTGAATGTTTTCTGTGCTGTTTCACGTATGAAAGTGTATGGCTTTCACTTTTTTTCCTGGGAAAACTAACGGATACACTGTACCTACCTACATATGTTGCAAGACTGGGTGTTCCCTAAACCAATAGTTGATATCGCAAATTTCATAATCCAACAAGACAGACTCCACTTCATTGGCAAAGAAGTATGTCACCACATGAAGGAAGAACTTTGAAAGTAGTGGACTGGGCACTACACTCTGGATGACTTGGCACTCTTCAGATGGCCCCTACAGTCTACCAAACATATGGTTACCAATTTTCTTCTCTGATGGCATGTGAAAGACGATGTTTATGCACAACCTTTGCTGACAACACTGACTGAACTCCAGAATCACATAAGTGCTGTGCTATTGAAGACTGACAGACTGGCTTGAAATTTACTATCACATTGGTGTTTGTCATTTAACAGGATGAGGGAACATAGAACATTTGTAGCCATGTATAAGAAATTTGGAAATGTGCTTTTTGATACTAAGTATTGTCCACTATTTTTTATATATAATACTTTGTGAAATAAAGTTATACCAAACCAGACAAGTCATTTGTAATCATGCTCTATATTGCTTTCCACCCCACTGTCATTTTCCTGAACTTAGAACATTCCACATCGTCTTTACTTATCATTAGTCATTTATTAATAGTTCATTTTATTCAACTGATATTTCTTTCCTGCATAACTCTTTCATGCTGCAATGGAGTGAGCATTACTCTGAAACTTCCTGTCAGGTTACTAGTATGTACAGGAGAAATCCTGTGCAATTTGGAAAGTAGGGGAGAGTTATTGATAGAAGTAAAGAAGTGATAGCAGTCTGGTAGTCACGACTTGATTGCTCAGCCAGTAAGAGCATTGTCCATGAAAGACAAGATACAACATTGCTACAAAAAGTATAGATTGAAAACATCAATCCTGGAAAGCCCAATCTCACATGATTCAGTAAAGCTATCAGAGGTATTTTTATGACTCAATTGAGGATTTTTTGGTTTGGAGGATGCACATCTCAAATGGAAAGTCATCAACAGTTGCGAAGTAGCTGCAGGCTTGTCTTGGAAGAGTGCTGGGACCCTTGCTGTTTATGGTTTATATTAGTGACCTGCAGACAATATTAATGGTAACCTCAGACTTTTTGCAGATAACATGTTATCTATAATGACATACTGTGAGGAAAGTTGCTCAAATATCAAAGCAGATCTTGATAAAATTTTGAAGTGCTGCGAACATTGGAAATTTGCTTTAAATGTTCAGAAAGAGTGCAATGTCAACTGTCACAACTGGAACACATCAACTCATACAAATATTTGAGTGTGATAATACGCAGGTGTAAGAAATGGAATGGACATACTGGCTCAGTCACAAGTAAACTGTGTGGCAGGCTTCAGTTCGTCAGTAGATAATGTGAAAATGCCATCAATCTGGAGAAGTGATTGCTTACAAAATACTATAGAGTTGCACCCTAGACTACTGTTCAAGTGTTTGGAACCTATATGAAATACAACTAACAGGGGATACTGAATGTACACGAAGAACAGCAACATAAACGATAACAGGTTTGAATGACCCATAGGAGAGCTTCACAGATATGCCAAAAAACCTGAATTAGCAGACTTGGTAGGCACCCTATGGCGGACACAAGCTATCCTAGGAAAGATATTTACAAAGTTTCAAAAAACAGTATAAGTAAGGAAGCTAAGTAATTACAGTGTGCACAGAGGTAGTTAAGCAATTTTTCATCCTGAGCTTCATGCTGGAATGGAACAGGAAGAAACCCTAATATGTGGTACGGGGGTCGTTTGAATTGTGCCACGCCAGTGCTCTTGGAAGAGAGCTGTGGTAGTGACGTGGTTCTGTTATTGTTCCCACATAATGATTTGCGAAGTCCGGGGGGGGGGGGGTTCAAGGTTCAAACAGTGACTAAGTACTTCGTAAAGAAAGGCATGAAAGCAGACAGACATTCATGCCAATTTTCAGAATACACTGGGGACTCTCCTCCTTCATATTCAACTGTTGCCAAGCGGACAAATTAATTTAAATTTGGTCGGGAGAGCTTAGATGATGATGA
Organism: Schistocerca nitens; assembly: GCF_023898315.1. NCBI lineage: Eukaryota > Metazoa > Arthropoda > Insecta > Orthoptera > Acrididae > Schistocerca > Schistocerca nitens. Next base: position 371,813,709 of record NC_064618.1, read on the forward strand.
TATTATGATGATCTGCATACTGGTCGGCCAACATGTGTCACTATTCCAGAAATCGTTGCGAAAGCACACACAATGGTCACAGAGGATCGCCGATTGAAAGTGCGTGAAATTGCTCACGCCTGCCGGATATTTTTGGGACAAAAAGCTAATCTGTTTTGCTAAAGGCAGACCCCACCCAAAAACATACGTATTGTTAAAGCAAACACAGACAAAAGAGCTTCAACCTCAAGATGATCATACTAACAACTGATGGTTCATGACTGATGATACATACAGAAATGCAATTTCACTATGACACACATAACATTTAATGTGCTGTGTGCTGAAAGTGTGACAATATAAACTGTCAGAATTTTCATTACCGATTGTGGCACTGTGATTAATTGGGTAAAGTGTGTGGTGCAAACCTGTGACCAAGATATTGGCTTGACTGCCGGCAGAGTGCAGCCTTCCTTCTTGCGTCACTATGAGAGCAAGAGTGGTGGGAAAATTTCCGACACCTTAACTTACCTCTCTTGAATTCATAAAACTACGTTGTCTGTATAATCCAAATCCTCCAGACATTTATGGCTGTTTTTCCACTCCTTTGGCTTTTCACTTCAAGCAAACTCTGTGTCATCAAGGGATAGTGATGTGGGCTGGGCAATTGCCCAGTGGGCAGGACATTTATAAATGGGCTTTTGCCCAGGAATGTGCCCAAAGCAGTTATAAATGCCCAAAATCTGGGCATTTATGAAAAAAACTTTTTAAAGTTTTTACTGCTAGAATGGACAATTTACCAATTAAAATAAGGAATGTGATGATACTCAAAATATTAAAAGTTGGCAAATGTTTACTTTTAAACCTACATATAACATTCATTGCCTTTATTAATAGAAATGAAAGGAAGCGTGTTCACATATTAATATTATGATCCCAATATCACCTTTAATAATGATGCAGGTATTAATTTAGTGAGTGCGTGGTCTAGATCTAGAGGCTCTGATGCCTTCCATCCTCAGTATTTAAAACATATGCAAAGCAATAGTTACAGAAAGTACACTCTCTCCCTCCCCTCCTCACTCCACTGCCTGCACCAATTTACACTGTAGGTTGTTTACTTTCATTTTATTGCAGCTATTAAAATATTAAAAATTTAAGAGTCAACTGTTACATACCTTTAGCTTCAATATTCTGTTGAAGCATTTCCTCCATTTCATCTGATTCAGCAATGTCAACTGGAAGTTCAGCATCATTGTTGACAGCTGCAACATTCCCACCGTGTTCTATCAGGTACCTACGGAAAACGAACGAACAAAAAATTTTACAAAATAAATACTGCAGTTATATGCAGACCAATACAATTATTTTAATTATTTCTAAGAGATTTATTTGTAGTTCCAGTAACAAATTCATTTGCAGCATTTCAAGTTCTGAATTTTCATCCACACTTCATTATTCTTTTCATGTACCAGTATTTGAAACTATTTCAGATAAAAGTTACTGGCAGCCACTTACAGGCTACATATAAATGGTGATAAGATTGGGCCCAGCTGAAAGTTATAATTATTGTGTTGCTTTTAGCCACTATAGTCAAATAGCAAAATGCTCTGGTAACTGAATACTGTTGATTGCTACATTCATCGTGTATTCATTGGTGAGGCAAAGTATTCTGTTGCTTTCATTCAAAAAAACCAATCTCTCATTTGGTGGCTCTTTCATCTTCTTTACCAATATGTATTAACTACCACACAGCTCACAACTAGACCCAAAACAACAACACCACCACCACCACCACCACCACCACCACCACCACCACCACCAGAGTGGGGCACATGAGAAGAAGTAAAGAGTTAACAAAATGATAAAACTGAAATTTTTAGAAAATCTTGAAAAATAGTGCTACATTATTTTATTTATTCATAAATAATAACTTTTTTAGTATTCTCAGAAGTAATGTTACCAGTTCAAACTGCAATTAAATCTTAAAACATTTCCACTTTCCTGATATGATGATAGTCTGGACAGAATATCAAAGAAGATGTAATGTTCCAATGTGTGAATCATTTGTCACTTCCAAATAATGTTATTAACAGTACACCATGATAACTCAAGTTAGGAAATATGAACAGTTACATTAAAGGCCTCTTGGTTATACCCTGCAACCAGTATTAATAAGTAAATTATAAGTATCAGTTTACTCCTGTTGAGTGGTTCACTACTGTATTACAGTGGTGTGCACAAAAGAAGGTGGGTGGTGAGGCGATGCATAGTAGCTAGCACTAGTGCACCATGTGCCGCTCCAGCCAATAGTGTCATTCTTCTGCACCTGCCAATAGTACACGCTTGGGGGTGTGTGTAAAACATTTAGCATTGATTTTCATGTTAGTTTAGGTATTGTGAGCTTACTTAGCCACTTCATTGGTCATTATGGTGCACAAAGCAATTACAAGATATATTACAAGTGGCAGTGACAGTTTACCGAGCATGTAAAACCTACTAGTGAGAATCAGATGCAGAAACAGTGGCCCATTACAGTACTCATCCCTTCACAGCCAGTTACCAGAAGGGCAACAGCAGGTTGCACAGCCACCTTCCTAGATACACACCACTACAGTACGGAAGATACATTCCAAGCTAAGAATGATGATAGCAAATGAGTAAATTTTCAATTTTTGTGATGGTCTACCTGCATGTAGGGAGCATATCACAGTTCTCTCTTACAAGAAACAAGTTCAAAAGAAACAAATGTAGAATGTCCACTTTTATTTCCCTTTGTAAAACAGCAAGCACTTACTGTGTCATTACGTTACGTCCATGAATGAATGACTGAGTTCCTTGTCATTAAGTTTAATTTATTACTATCATAACTAAACAAAATAGAGTACTTTAACTATTTTACTTAATACACTCATATCCCAATAAATGCCACAAATTATGAAACAAATAAGTAAATTTCTTCTGTCTTGCAATATGTGACTAAGAATAATTTTTAGCTACTGGTACTATGACAAATCAGTAAAATTTAAGACCAAGTACACGGTTGCTGTTATAGACACTAAGTTAACTTGGATGTTGAAACATCAAGTTTCAAGCAGCCTGTAACACCAACAAAAATCACACGTTTTTGAGTATACAATACAATTACAGAGATGAAACACACACACACACACACACACACACACACAGGCCAAGTGCGAGTTGGATTCTTGTTCTGAAGGTTCTGTACAAAATTAATCTCCATACATAAAACACAATGTCTAAAATCAGTCACTCACTCACCATTGTCCAGCCACAAAAGATAGAAACTTGGAAATTTGCAGAGCGTGTTAAGCTTATACTGTAGGTGTCGTTAAAGACGGATTTTTCAATATTCCATCCCTAAGAGGGTGAACCCTCCCCCCCAAGAAGCATGGACCTTGCCGTTGGTGGGGAGGCTTGCGTGCCTCAATGATACTGATAGCCGTACCGTAGGTGCAACCACAACGGAGGGGTATCTGTTGAGAGGCCAGACAAACGTATGGTTCCTGAAGAGGGGCAGCAGCCTTTTCAGTAGTTGCAGGGACAACAGTCTGGATGATTGACTGATCTTGCCTTGTAACACTAACCAAAACAGCCTTGCTGTTGTGGTACTGTGAACAGCTGAAAGCAAGGGTTAACTACAGCCGTAATTTTTCCCGAGGGCATGCAGCTTTACTGTATGGTTAAATGATGATGCCGTCCTCTTGGGTAAAATATTCCGGAGATAAAATAGTCCCCCATTCGGATCTCCAGGCGGGGACTACTCAAGAGGACGTCGTTATCAGGAGAAAGAAAACTGGAATTCTACGAATCGGAGTGTGGAATGTCAGATCCCTTAATTGGGCAGGTAGGTTAGAAAATTTAAAAAGGGAAGTTAAATATAGTGGGAATTAGTGAAGGTCGGTGGCAGGAGGAACAACTTCTGGTCAGGTGAATATAGGGTTATAAATACAAAATCAAATAGGGGTAATGCAGGAGTAGGTTTAATAATGAATAAGAAAATAGGACTGCGGGTAAGCTACTACAAACAGCATAGTGAACGCATTTATGTGGCCAAGATAGACACGGAGCCCATGCCTACTACAGTAGTACAAGTCTATATGCCAACTAGCTCTGCAGATGATGAAGAAATTGATGAAATTTATGATGAGATAAAGGAAATTATTCAGATAGTGAAGGGAGACGAAAATTTAATAGTCATGGGTGACTGGAATTCGACAGTAGGAAAAGGGAGAGAAGGAAACGTAGTAGGTGAATATGGATTGGGGCTAAGAAATGAAAGAGGAAGCCGTCTGGTAGAATTTTGCACAGAGCATAACTTAATCATAGCTAACACCTGGTTCAAGAATCATAAAAGAAGGTTGTATACATGGGAGAATCCCGGAGATACTAAAAGGTATCAGATAGATTATATAATGGTAAGACAGAGATTTAGGAACCAGGTTTTAAATTGTAGGACATTTCCAGGGGCAGATGTGGACTCTGACCATAATCTATTGGTTATGACCTGTAGATTAAAACTGAAGAAACTGCAAAAAGGTGGGAATTTAAGGAGATGGGACCTGGATAAACTGATTAAACCAGAGGTTGTACAGAGTTTCAGGGAAAGCATAAGGGAACAATTGACAGGAATAGGGGAAAGAAATACAGTAGAATATGAATGGGTAGCTTTGAGGGATGAAGTATTGAAGGCAGCAGAGGATCAAGTAAGTAAAAAGACGAGGGCTAGTAGAAATCCTTGGGTAACAGAAGATATACTGAATTTAATTGATGAAAGGAGAAAGTATAAAAATGCAGTAAATGAAGCAGGCAAAAAGGAATACAAACGTCTCAAAAATGAGATCGACAGGAAGTGCAAAATGGCTAAGCAGGCATGGCTAGAGGACAAATGTAAGGATATAGAGGCTTATCTCACGAGGGGTAAGATAGATACAGCCTACAGGAAAATTAAAGAGACCTTTGGAAAAAAGAGAGCCACTTGTATGAATATCAGGAGCTCAGATGGAAACCCAGTTCTAAGCAAAGAGGGGAAAGCAGAAAGGTGGAAGGAGTATATAGAGGGTCTATACAAGGGCGATGTACTTGAGGACAATATTATGGAAATGGAAGAGGATGTAGATGAAGATGAAATGGGAGATACGATACTGCGTGAAGAGTTTGACAGAGCACTGAAAGACCTGACTCGAAACAAGGCCACAGGAGTAGACAACATTCCATTAGAACTACTGACGGCCTTGGGAGAGCCAGTCCTGACAAAACTCTACCATCTGGTGAGCAAGATGTACGAGACAGGCGAAATACCCTCAGACTTCGAGAAGAATATAATAATTCCAATCCCAAAAAAAGCAGGTGTCGACAGATGTGAAAATTACTGAACTATCAGTTTAATAAGTCACAGCTGCAAAATACTAACGCGAATTATTTACAGACGAATGGAAAAGCTGGTGGATGCTGACCTCGGGGGAAGATCAGTTTGGATTCTGTAGAAATGTCAGAACACGTGAGGCAATACTGACCTTACGACTTATCTTAGAAGAAAGATTAAGGAAAGGCAAACCTACGTTTCTAGCATTTGTAGACTTAGAGAAAGCTTTTGAAATTGTTGACTGGAATACTTTCTTTCAAATTCTAAAGGTGGCAGGGGTAAAATACAGGGAGCGAAAGGCTATTTACAATTTGTACAGAAACCAGATGGCAGTTATAAGAATCGAGGGACATCCAAGGGAAGCAGTGGTTGGGAAGGCAGTGAGACAGTGTTGTAGCATCTCCCCAATGTTATTCAATCTCTATATTGAGCAAGCAGTGAAGGAAACAAAAGAAAAATTTGGAGTAGGTATTAAAATCCAGGGAGAAGAAATAAAAACTTTGAGGTTCGCCGATGACATTGTAATTCTGTCAGAGACAGCAAAGGACTTGGAAGAGCAGTTGAACGGAATGGACAGTGTCTTGAAAGGAGGGTATAAGATGAACATCAACAAAAGCAAAACGAGGATAATGGAATGTAGTCGAATTAAGTCGGGTGATGCTGAGGGAATTAGATTAGGAAATGAGACACTTGAAGTAGTAAAGGAATTTTGCTATTTGCGGAGCAAAATAAATGATGATGGTCGAAGTAGAGAGGATATAAAATGTAGACTGGCAATGGCAAGGAAAGCATTTCTGAAGAATAGAAATTTGTTGACATCGAGTATAGATTTAAGTGTCAGGAAGTCGTTTCAGAAAGTATTTGTATGGAGTGTAGCCATGTATGGAAGTGAAACATGGACAATAAATAGTTTGGACAAGAAGAGAATAGAAGCTTTCAAAATGTGGTGCTACAGAAGAATGTTGAAGATTAGGTGGGTAGATCACGTAACTAATGAGGAGGTATTGAATAGGATTGGGGAGAAGAGAAGTTTGTGGCACAACTTGACTAGAAGAAGGGATCGGTTGGTAGGACATGTCCTGAGGCATCAGGGGATCACAAATTTAGCATTGGAGGGCAGCATGGAGGGTAAAAATCGTAGAGGGAGACCAAGAGATGAATACACTAAGCAGATTCAGAAGGATGTAGGTTGCAGTAAGTACTGGGAGATGAAGGAGCTTGCACACGATAGATTAGCATGGAGAGCTGCATCAAACCAGTCTCAGGACTGAAGACCACAACAGCAACAGCAACAGCAACAACAACAACAAGAGGGTGAAACAGGGGACAATAGGCTTTGTGAAAAGGTCACTATTAAGGCAATTTTGAAGCCAGAACCACGAAAATTGGTATTTGAGTACTAAGTTAGAAATAAAGAAATACGTGTTTCAGCATTTTTGGAAATTCAACCACTGAGCAAGTAAAATATTGAGTGCATGTTTTTTTGAAAATAAATCATTATTAAAGAACTACTAAAGCATTTTTACAGCTACGTTTATGAAAACTGGAATCTGACATCTGTTAGAAATTTAAAAAAATACATTTGTTTCAGTGTTTATGGAAATTCAATCCCCTAAGTGACAAACAGGGAATGAAAACTTTTATGAAATTATTTAATTATGAAAGCATTTTCAAAGCTCAATCTATAAACATTTAGTATTTAGCTCCTTTGTTAGAAACAAACAAATACATGTTTCACTGTTTTTGGAAATTCAACCCCTAAGAGGGTGAAATGGGATGAAAATTTTTAAGAAAATATTTGGATATATTTTTTAAAAAAATTTGACAGGAAATCTATGAAAATTGGTATTTCATTAGATATAAAGAAATATGCATTAGGGGGATGAAAGTTTCTATGGAAATGACTAACAAAAACCATAGACTTGAGCTAAAAGAATCATATTTTGGTCAGACGTACAATCCGAACAACTGTGCTTCGAAGGCCTTAATTAGCGTTAAAAGTTTAGAAGGTGTTGCAATCTGTGGACAACAGCGAACAAAGCAGAAGGCACTACCCTAGTTATGCATACTATGCACACAAATAGTTCATCTATAGATTTCGCTAAGTGAGTTTGCGAGTATCAAAATATGTGACAAATGACTGTATCTTTTGACTACAATTACTTAATAGCCTAATTTGTTTACACTGCTGAGAGACCACAGACCTTAGTATTTGCCACATTTCAATTTGAAAACTCTAACCATTCCAGAGAAAAAAGGAGCTTAATAGACTAGCAGGCAGACAAGAAAGTGATCTTGTAAGGCTTCCATTTTTACCAAGTGAGGTATGGAACCCTGAAAATAAGAATTCCAAAACAGGGTCAGACTAAGCCTTTACGATTATCATATTGACATACTAGCCATTATGCTAACGAAACATGGATGCACAAGTGACATTCGAAATTATTATCCACCTTACATATTACTCTGTAATTCTCTTTCTTATTGCTATTACTGATCCACCATCAGTAGCTTTTACAAGGCAAAATGGGGATGTATATCACTGCCAATAAAAGATACGTATCTATAGCACTTAGTCACTCACTGTCAGAAGATGTCCTGCAAACACCCCCTTGTTCATTACTCTGAAGTCTAACCAATGTTTTCTTCAAAGTCTTTCTTGATCATTTGCAACAAGAGCCAGTTAGAATGACATCAGGGCTATGCGGAGAACTATACAAAAGTCTTGACAGATGTGAGCACACTAGGTCATATTTGACAAAGATGATAAATGAACTTCCTCCATTTTTTTTAATAGATGTATGGCCTTTACAAGTTAGTGAAATACTCATCCGTAATATTATATAACCATTGTCAAAGTGCTAAAGACTGTGTGCACATCTGGCAACAATGCCCAAAAATATGACCACAAACACCTTGTTTAGATATTTATAGATTTTTATCAACATACATCAAGATATTCCCTTTTCAACACATCATGCGGTCGATCACAACCATAGTAAACACACGATAACTTGCCAGCAGGCATGAAATGTTTAGCTCCTAATAGAGGTTAGATTAAGAACAGCCTAACGGATTTATCGGTGGCCTGCTCCTCATACTTCAATTTCTTAGTAAAAGCAACTGATGTAGATATTATTATTATTATTATTATTTCTTTACTTTCTCAGACGTTAAGTCTGGTTAAAAATGGAAAGTGACGCGGACCTTGATCAAGCATCACTTCCTTTTAACTGTACGGTATATCTTACATTGCATTTAGGAAATTTCGGGTAATTGAACATGTATCAATAATTACAGATTTCTGTAGTTGTATGTATAAGTTTGGATGTAGCTGTATTGCATTGATGTACTGGTGGATATTGTGTGGTATGACTCCTGTAGTTGATAGTATAATTGGTATAATGTCAACTTTATCCTGAGGCCACATGTCCTTGACTTCCTCAGCCAGTTGGATGTATTTTTCAATTTTTTCTCCTGTTTTCTTTTGTATATTTGTTGTATTGGGTATGGATATTTCGATTAGTTGTGTTAATTTCTTCTTTTTATTGGTGAGTATGATGTCAGGTTTGTTATGTGGTGTTGTTTTATCCGTTATAATGGTTCTGTTCCAGTATAATTTGTATTCATCATTCTCCAGTACATTTTGTGGTGCATACTTGTATGTGGGAACGTGTTGTTTTATAAGTTTATGTTGTAAGGCAAGCTGTTGATGTATTATTTTTGCTACATTGTCATGTCTTCTGGGGTATTCTGTATTTGCTAGTATAGTACATCCGCTTGTGATGTAATCTACTGTTTCTATTTGTTGCTTGCAAAGTCTGCATTTATCTGTTGTGGTATTGGGATCTTTAATAATATGCTTGCTGTAATACCTGGTGTTTATTGTTTGATCCTGTATTGCAATCATGAATCCTTCTGTCTCACTGTATATATTGCCTCTTCTTAGCCATGTGTTGGATGCGTCTGATCGATGTGTGGCTGTGTTAGATGATACGGGTGCTTGCCATGAAGTGTTTTCTTTTTCCAATTTACTTTCTTCGTATCTGTTGATGTTATGTGGTCTAAAGGGTTGTAGAGGTGGTTATGAAATTGTAGTGGTGTAGCCGATGTATTTATATGAGTGATTGCTTTGTGTATTTTGCTAGTTTCTGCTCGTTCTATAAAGAATTTTCTTAAATTGTCTACCTGTCCATAATGTAGGTTTTTTATATCGATAAATCCCCTTCCTCCTTCCTTTCTGCTTAATGTGAATCTTTCTGTTGCTGAATGTATGTGATGTATTCTATATTTGTGGCATTGTGATCGTGTAAGTGTATTGAGTGCTTCTAGGTCTGTGTTACTCCATTTCACTACTCCATATGAGTAGGTCAATATTGGTATGGCATAAGTATTTATAGCTTTGGTCTTGTTTCTTGCTGTCAATTCTGTTTTCAGTATTTTTGTTAGTCTTTGTCTATATTTTTCTTTTAGTTCTTCTTTAATATTTGTATTATCTATTCCTATTTTTTGTCTGTATCCTAGATATTTATAGGCATCCGTTTTTTCCATCGCTTCTATGCAGTCGCTGTGGTTATCCAATATGTAATCTTCTTGTTTAGTGTGTTTTCCCTTGACTATGCTATTTTTCTTACATTTGTCTGTTCCAAACGCCATACTTATATCATTGCTGAATACTTCTGTTATCTTTAGTAATTGGTTGAGTTGTTGATTTGTTGCTGCCAGTAGTTTTAGATCATCCATGTACAGCAAATGTGTGATTTTGTGTGGGTATGTTCCAGTAATATTGTATCCATAATTTGTATTATTTAGCATGTTGGATAGTGGGTTCAGAGCAAGGCAGAACCAGAAAGGACTTAATGAGTCTCCTTGGTATATTCCACGCTTAATCTGTATTGGCTGTGATGTGATATTATTTGAATTTGTTTGGATATTAAGTGTGGTTTTCCAATTTTTCATTACTATGTTTAGGAACTGTATCAATTTAGGATCTACTTTGTATATTTCCAATATTTGTAGTAACCATGAGTGGGGTACACTATCAAAAGCTTTTTGGTAATCAATGTATGCGTAGTGTAGCGACCTTTGTTTAGTTTTAGCTTGATATGTCACCTCTGCATCTATTATCAGTTGCTCTTTGCATCCTCGTGCTCCTTTGCAACAGCCTTTTTGTTCTTCATTTATAATTTTGTTGTGTGTTGTATGTGTCAATAATTTCTGTTTAATGACTGAAGTTAATATTTTGTATATTGTTGGTAGGCATGTTATGGGGCGATATTTAGCTGGGTTCGCTGTGTCTGCTTGATCTTTAGGTTTCAGATAAGTTATTCCATGTGTAAGTGTATCAGGGAATGTGTATGGGTCTGCAATGTAACTGTTAAATAATTTAGTTAGATGTGAATGTGTTGAGGTGAACTTCTTTAACCAGAAATTTGCTATTTTATCATTTCCAGGGGCTTTCCAATTGTGAGTAGAATTAATTGCTTGGGTGACTTCATGTTGCGAAATTATCACTTCAGACATTTGTGGTATCATCTTGTATGTGTCTGTTTCTGCTTGTATCCACTGTGCATGCCTGTTATGTTGTACCGGGTTTGACCATATGTTGCTCCAGAAGTGTTCCATGTCTGTTATGTTTGGTGGATTGTTTATTTTAATGTGTGTGTTATCTATTGTCTGGTAAAATTTCTTTTGGTTTGTGTTGAATGTTTGGTTTTGTTTCCTTCTATTTTCACTTTTTTTGTATCTTCTGAGTCGTTTGGCTAATGCTTGTAATTTCTGCTTCTTTTCGTCTAATTGCTCTGTCGCTTCTTGTTGTGAGATTTTACCCAACCTTTTAAGTTTTTTTCCCGAGATTTCATTTCTTATAAATTGTGTTAGCTGTCCGATGTCTTTTCTCAGTTTTTCTATTCTGATCTGTAGCCTGTGTTGCCATGCTGGTTTTGTGGGTTTCTTCTGTGTGTTGGTTGGTTCTGATCTCTGTCTAGTGTGTATATTTAGTGTAGTGAGTGCTCCTATATAAACCAGTAGTTGTAACTCTTCCATAGTTGTGTTTTCATTTATTTTGTTGTGTATGATTGTGTCGATAGTTTTTATTGTTGTTTCGACTTGTGGGTTATTTGGTGGTCTATGCAAGAATGGTCTTATGTCTGTATTTGTGTCTTTGTATTCTATATATGTTAGCTGAAATTTTTCTTCTATATCTAGCATCTGTGTCACTTCGTGTTCTATTTGTGCTTGTGCTGGTGGCTGTCTTAAAATTTCATTTTCCTCTGATTGTTTAATTGATGTGTGTTGTTCTTTGTTTGTTTGCTCTGGGATGTTTGAGTCCATTACTGTATTTTCTTCTTCTTCTTCTGATTGCACATTATTTTGTTCCAGTATTTGTTGTACTTGTTGTTTGATGTTTTCTAATTCTGACTGGGGTATCCTGTTATTTTTGATTATTACACGGATCTGATCAGCTAGTCGTTGTTCTGTTAAAAATTTTAATTCTGGGTATCTGGTAATAAATGTTGTGTATACTTGTGATCTGTATCCAGTTGTGTTGGTTCCTAGGTTAGTTGCTTGGTAATAACAGAACATGAGGTGTCGATTAACTTCATCTGACCATCTCATCCTCTGTCTTTGTTTTCCTTCTAGGGTGGTTGCAGGAAGCATATCCTGCAAAACACCTCTATTTGGATTTAAATCATTTTCCAGTTGGCTAGCAGTGTCGTTACCATTGTGGGCGGGCATAGGGTTCAAGCGTCGTCCCCGACCATGACGGCGCTTGTCCGAGGCTTCTTTAGTTCTTTCCTGAACCAACTAATCACACTAAAGGGGGGTTAGCCCTATTAGTGGTTTGTTCTTTTCGTCACCTTTTACGACTGGCAGAACATACCGGAGGCCTATTATTATTATTATTATTATTATTATTATTATTATTAATTTTATGGCCTTCATTCGACCACTCTAGTCAAAAATACAAAGCTGTAAACAAGTTGTTACACACGGATACAATTTGGCTCAACAATAACTTGATATGATATTTAGGTAATATAATTATTAGTCTATTCTTATATGAAAGGTGTTTTGCTCTTATGTCTGCCCAATATTTCTTCATTTTTTCGTATTTTCTTTCTTTCTTTATCTGAGACCACTCTTCCTGTACTCCTTTTATTGATTTTCATTTGTAGTCTGGTTTGCGGGTCTTGCAGTATTCTGGTTTTCCCTGTCTGGTTTTTTAGGTCAGCTACTGTAATTTGGAGTTCTTTTATATCTTCCTTATTTTCTGGAGTTCTCATCAGATGTCAAAAGAATGAGATGCGTTTCCTTCCTGATCGTGCTCATGACTGGTTCTATTTTCTTATATACTGTTTCATTTGATGCTATTCTCCAATGTCCATTTATTTTATACTGTTTATTTATACATGTACTAATTATTCTTCTTTCTATTTTTCGTATTCTGTCAATTTCTGCTGTATTAGTTGTTTTGAAGATAGTTTCAGCTGCATACGTTATTTCTGGTTGCGTAACTGTTTTATAGTGTTTTAATTTTGCATCTACAGATAAGCTTTTTTTGTTGTATGTAGTTTTGGTAATGTAATTTGCATAGTTCAGTTTTTTTATTCTATTCTGCCATGATGGCTTCTCATTTAGATTGTATGTTGTTATTTCACCTAAATATTTAAATTTATCAACAATTTTGATTTCCTGTTCTATTGTAATTTTGTTTGCAAGTGGTGGATCAGTTAGCATGATCTCCGTTTTTCCAATGATATTCTAAGGCCTACTTTCTCTGCATTTCTTGTAGTGATTCCACTTGTTGCCCGACTTCTTGAACGGTGTTGGCTAGAAGAGCAAGATCATCAGCGAATCTCAAGCAGTTTAAGCTAGTATCATCTTTTGCACTTCCAATTCTTATCATGTTTGGATTGTCCTTGTACCATTCTCTCATTATGTATTCCAGTGCACAGTTGAACAGTAATGGTGATAGGCAGTCACCTTGTCTTAAGCCTGTTTTTATGACGAATGGTTCCAAAATTTCTCCTCTAAACTTCACTTTTGATTTGGTGTTGGTTAGAGTGAGTTGTTGCATTTTAATTAGTTTTGGATGGAGTCTTAGATTTCTTAAAATTTTTAATACTGAAGGTCTGTGGAGACAGTCATATGCCTTCTTAAAATCTACAAATGTTATTGCCAGAGGTTTGTTCCATTTCTTGTAGTATGCCATAATCAATTTAAACTAATTATCTGCTCTGCACAGCTTCTCCATGGTCTGAAACCTCCCTGATATTCCCCTAACTCCTGTTCTAATTGCTCCTTGATTCTTTCATATAGGATCTTGTATAGAATTTTGTATGTGCAATCTAGGAGAGAGATTCCTCTGTAGTTGTCTGGGTTGCTCTTATCTCCCTTTTTGTGTAGTGGGTGGATGATAGCTGTGGTCCAATGTTCGGGGAATCCTTCTGTTACCCAAATTTTTGTTGGAGCCATGTGTAAGGAGGTCTTGACTGTGTCACTTGCATATTTCCACAGTTCAACAAAAACCTGATCTTCTAAACATGCCTTGTAATTTTTTTGTTCTTTAAGAATTTTTTCTACTTCTTGGGAAGTTGGAGGGTCTAATAAGTTAGTTTCGGTTTTTATTGGGGTATTTATGTTGATTTGTAAGGTTTCTTTGGGTTCCTCGCAATTCAGAAGTTAGTTAAATGCTTTTGCCATGATTTCTGCATTTTCCTTGTTACTGTGTGTCATTCTTCCATCTTCATCTTTCAGTATTAGTGTAGGGGCCTCATATTATTGTAGTTGTTTCCCCAAGATTTTATAGTAGTCCCTGGAGTTGGTTTTATGATAATTACCTTCTATAGAGTTTATAATATCTTTATGGAATTCTCTCTCGATTCTTCTAATATTTTGTGTGAATTTTTTTCTTTCATTTTTGTAGGTTGATGGCATTTTCTTATATTTTATGTGTTTGAAACTTTAACCATGCTTGGTGTCTATCTTCATGGAATTTGTCACATTCTGATGTCCACCATGCATGTTTCCTTCATGGGTTCAAGGGAGCTAGATTCTCTGCTTCTTTTTTAAGATTAGGCACTAGTTGTTCTAGATCATCTGTTAATTTGATGGTTTGTGTTATTTGTTGGTATTTATTATTTTTAATTAGTGATGTGGGTCAAACCTTTTTATTTTATTAGTTTTTCCTGTCCTCCTTTAACGGAGTGAATTTGATTTTAATTTTAATAACATAATGGTCTGAGCCTGTGTCTACTCCTCTGAGTACTTTAACATTGTGGATCTCCTTATGAAAATTTTTGTCCATACAGACATGGTCTAGCTGCCAATCCCCTTTCCTCCAGTCTGGATGTTTCCATGTTTTAAGTTTACTTGGCTTCCTCTTAAAGTAGGTTGATTTAGATATAAGGTTGTGTTCTCTGCAGAGTTCTACGAGTCTTTGACCATTTTTGTTCGTAAATTTATGTGGACTCCATTTTCCAATTATATCTTTATATTTCCTTTCTTTTCCCAACTGAGCATTGAAATCTCCCAATAAGATTTCTACATTCTTTTTATTTACTCTGTTCACAGTTTGTTCTAGAAGGTCCCAAAATTTATCTACCTCTTCCTTTGTTTTTGTTAGACAATTTTCTTTTCATTTGTTGGTGCATGAGCATTTATTATTGTATAGGTTTTATTCATTGTTTTAAAGCTTAGAGTCGCAATTCTTGATGATACTGCTTGGAAATCCGTTACTGAATTATTATATTTATGTTTACTAAAAAACCCTGTTCCAAACTGGGGACATTGTTTCATTGCCCTCGGTCCTGGTTTCCCATTATAAATTCTGTATCCTTGTGATTCAAATGGGTCCTCTGTGGTGTTTCTCATTTCTTGGATCCCTGTTATTAAAATTTTTTGTTTATTTAGTTCATCTGTGAGCTCCTTGAGTTTTCCGGTCTGAAGTAGTGAGTTTATGTTGTGTGTTGCTATATTATTTATCTGCTCATGTTTAATCTTCTTTTTGTGTTTTAGTGTGCATTTTGATGGTTTCAAATGCTCCGATTCATTGCTGTCTTCTAGTTGACTACCCACCGAATCCGATGTAGCCTTTTCCTGCCTTTTTGAGCAGAACGGTGGAATTTTTTTCCTAAAAGACCTTTCCATTTTTGACTTTCGAAGGTTGTCAACCTTAGCTCGAGCAAGCTCCGATTTACAACTACGGTTGTTAGCTGCAGAGGGTGTGTTTGGTCCACAAGAGCTATTTTATTTCACTCAAGTCCGCTGGTAAACCGGTGAGGACTTCCCTATCCGCCACCTGGGACGCGCCATGTAGGAGTGTCACCTCTCCTCCTACTATGACAGCATAGCTTCAGAATTGTAAAAAGTATTCCAGTCAACATTGTCAAAAGCTTTATCCAAGTCTATAAATGCTAGAAAAGTAGGTTTATCTTTCCTTAATCTATCTTCTAAGATAAGCTGTAGTGTCTGTATTGCCTTGCGTGTTCCTACATTTCTACGGAATCCAAACTGATCTTCCCCAAGGTCAGCTTCTACTAGTTTTTCCACTCGTCTGGAAGGAATTCGTTTTAGTATTTCGCAGCCATGACTTATTGAACTGATAGTTCGGTAATTTTCACACCTGCCGATGCCTGCTTTCTTTGAGATTGGAATTATATTATTCTTGAAATCTGAGGGTATTTCGCCAGTCGCATATGGAAGAGTTTTGTCATGTTTGGTTTTCCCAAGGCTATCAGTAGTTCTAATGGAATGTTGTCTACTCCCAGGGCCTTGTTTCGTCTTAGATCTTGCAGTGCCCTGTCAAATTCTTCATGTGGTATCCTATTTCATAATCATCATCATCATCATCATCATCATCATCATCATCATCATCATCATCTACGTCCTCTTCCATATCCATAATATTGCCCTTAAGTACATCACCCTTGTATAGACCCTCTATGTACTGCTTCCACTTTTCTGCTTTCCCTTCTTTGCTTAGGACTGGTTTTCCATCCGAGCTATTGATATTCATACAGGTGGCTCTCTTTTCTCAAAAGGCCTGCAATTTTTCTGTAAGCAGTATCTATCTTACCCCCTAGTGATATATGCTTCTCCTTCCTTACATTTGTGGTCTAGCCATTTCTGCTTAGCCATTTCACACTTCCCCTGTAGATCTCATTTTTGAGACATTTGTATTCCTTTTCGCCTGCTTCATTTGCTGCATTTTTATATTTTCTCCATTAATCAAGTAATTTCAATATCTCTCCTGTCACCCATGGATTTCTACTAGCCCTCATCTTTTTGCATACTTAACCCTCTGCAGCCTTCATTATTTTATCTCTCAAAGCTACCCATTCTTTTTCTACTGTATTTCTTCCCGCTGCTCTCTTCAGTTGTTCCCTAATGTTCTCTCCTAAACACTCTACAACCTCTGGTTCTTTCAGTTTATCCAGGCTCCATCTACTTAAATTCGTACCTTTTCGCAGTTTCTTCAGTTTTAATCTGCAGTTCATAACCAGCAAATTGTGGTCGGAGTCCACATCTGCCCCTGGAAATTTCTTACAATTATGAATACTGTGCTTTAAAACTATTTAGTTATTTGTTTATTTATTTGATATCTCATGAAACTGGTGCATGAGAAAGAAAGAAGTAAATTTTTTTTAATTTAACTCTTAATTTAATAAATATCACTATTTTGCTTGTTGTTGTTGTTGTTGTCTTCAGTTCTGAGACTGGTTTGATGCAGCTCTCCATGCTACTCCATCCTGTGCAAGCTGCTTCATCTTCCAGTACCTACTGCAACCTACATCCTTCTGAATCTGCTTAGTGTATTGATCTCTTGGTCTCCCTCTACGATTTTTACCCTCCACGCTGCCCTCCAATGCTAAATTTGTGATCCCTTGATGCCTTAAAACATGTCCTACCAACCGATCCCTTCTTCTAGTCAAGTTGTGCCACAAACTTCTCTTCTCCCCAATCCTATTCAATACCTCCTCATTAGTTACGTGATCTACCCACCTTATCTTCAGCATTCTTCTGTAGCACCACATTTCGAATGCTTCTATTCTCTTCTTGTCCAAACTGGTTATCGTCCATGTTTCACTTCCATACATGGCTACACTCCATACAAATACTTTCAGAAACGACTTCCTGACACTTAAATCTATACTCGATGTCAACAAATTTCTCTTCTTCAGAAACGATTTCCTTGCCATTGCCAGTCTACATTTTATATCCTCTCTACTTCTACCATCATCAGTTATTTTGCTCCCCAAATAGCAAAACTCCTTTACTACTTTAAGTGTCTCATTTCCTAATCTAATCCCCTCAGCATCACCCGATTTAATTTGACTAAATTGCATTATCCTCGTTTTGCTTTTGTTGATGTTCATCTTATATCCTCCTTTCAAGACACTGTCCATCCCGTTCAACTGCTCTTCCAAGTCCTTTGCTGTCTCTGACAGAATTACAATGTCATCGGCGAACCTCAAAGTTTTCACTTCTTCTCCATGGATTTTAATACCTACTCCGAATTTTTCATTTGTTTCCTTTACTGCTTGCTCAATATATAGATTGAATAACATCGGGGAGAGGCTACAACCCTGTCTGACTCCCTTCCCAACCGCTGCTTCCCTTTCATGTCCCTCAACTCTTGTAACTGCCATCTGGTTTCTGTACAAATTGTAAATAGCCTTTCGCTCCCTGTATTTTACCCCTGCCACCTTCAGAATTTGAAAGAGAGTATTCCAGTTAACGTTGTCAAAAGCTTTCTCTAAGTCTACAAATACTAGAAACATAGGTTTGCCTTTCCTTAATCTTTCTTCTAAGATAAGTCGTAATGTTAGTATTGCCTCGCGTGTTCCAACATTTCTACGGAATCCAAACTGATCTTCCCCGAGGTCCGCTTCTACCAGTTTTTCCATTCGTCTGTAAAGAATTCGCGTTAATATTTTGCAGCTGTGACTTATTAAACTGATAGTTCGGTAATTTTCATATCTGTCAACACCTGCTTTCTTTGGGATTGGAATTATTATATTGTTCTTGAAGTCTGTGGGTATTTCGCCTGTCTCATACATCTTGCTCACCAGATGGTAGAGTTTTGTCAGGACTGGCTCTCCCAAGGTTGTCATAAGTTCTAATGTAATGTTGTCTACTCCGGGGGCCTTGTTTCGACTCAGGTCTTTCAGTGCACTGTCAAACTCTTCACGCAGTATCTTATCTCCCATTTCATCTTCATCCTCTTCCATTTCCATAATACTGTCCTCAAGTACATCGCCCTTGTATAAACCCTCTATATACTCCTTCCACCTTTCTGCCTTCCCTTCTTTGCTTAGAACTGGGTTGCCATCTGAGCTCTTGATATTCATACAAGTGGTTCTCTTCTCTCCAAAGGTCTCTTTAATTTTCCTGTAGGCAGTATCTATCTTACCCCTAGTGAGACAAGCCTCTACATCCTTACATTTGTCCTCTAGCCATCCCTGCTTAGCCATTTTGCACTTCCTGTCGATCTCATTTTTGAGACGTTTGCATTCCTTTTTGCCTGCTTCATTTACTGCATTTTTATATTTTCTACTTTCATCAATTAAATTCAATATTTCTTCTGTCACCCAAGGATTTCTACTAGCCCTCCTCTTTTTACCTACTTGATCCTCTGCTGCCTTCACTACTCCATCCCTCAGAGCTACCCATTCTTCTTCTACTGTATTTCCCCCGTTCCTGTCAATTGTTCCCTTATGCTCTCCCTGAAACTCTCTACAACCTCTGGTTCTTTCAGTTTATCCAGGTCCCATCTCCTTAAATTCCCACCTTTTTGCAGTTTCTTCAGTTTCAATCTGCAGTTCATAACCAAGAGATTGTGGTCAGAATCCACATCTGCCCCTGGAAATGTCTTACAATTTAAAACCTGGTTCCTAAATCTGTCTTACCATTATATAATCTATCTGATACCTTTTAGTATCTCCAGGGTTCTTCCATGTATACAACCTTCTTTTATGATTCTTGAACCAGGTGTTAGCTATGATTAAGTTATGCTCTGTGCAAAATTCTACAAGGCAGCTTCCTCTTACATTTCTTCCCCCCAATCCATATTCACCTACTATGTTTCCTTCTCTCCCTTTTCCTACTGACGAATTCCAGTCACCCATGACTTAAATTTTCGTCTCCCTTCACTACCTGAATAATTTCTTTTATCTCATCATACATTTCATCAATTTCTTCTTCATCTGCAGAGGTAGTTGGCATATAAACTTGTACTACTGTAGTAGGCATGGGCTTTGTGTCTATCTTGGCCACAATAATGCGTTCACTATGCTGTTTGTAGTAGCTAACCCGCACTCCTTTTTTCTTATTCATTATTAAACCTACTCCTGCATTACCTCTATTTGATTTTGTATTTATAACCCTGTAATCACCTGACCAAAAGTCTTGTTCCTCCTGCCACAGAACTTCACTAATTCCCACTATATCTAACTTTAACCTATCCATTTCCCTTTTTAAATTTTCTAACCTACCTGCCCGATTAAGGGATCTGACATTCCACGCTCCGATCCGTAGAACACCAGTTTTCTTTCTCCTGATAACGACGTCCTCTTGAGTAGTCCCCGCTCGGAGATCCGAATGGGGGACAATTTTACCTCCGGAATATTTTACTCAAGAGGACGCCATCATCATTTAACCATACAGTAAAGCTGCATGCCCTCGGGAAAAATGACGGCTGTAGTTTCCCCTTGCTTTCAGCCGTTCGCAGTACCAGCACAGCAAGGCCGTTTTGGTTATTGTTACAAGGCCAGATCAGTCAATCATCCAGACTGTTGCCCCTGCAACTACTGAAAAGGCTGCTGCCCCTCTTCAGGAACCACATGTTTGTCTGGCCTCTCAACAGATACCCCTCCGTTGTGGTTGCACCTACGGTACGGCTGTCTATATCGCTGAGGCACGCAAGCCTCCCCACCAACGGCAAGGTCCATGGTTCATGGGGGGGGGGGGGGGGGGGCTATTTTGCTTATGTAACACAATATTAAGTTGTGCTACTTGCTTATGTAACACAATATTAAGTTGTGCTACTTGCTTAAATACAGGTTGGTAAATGAAAAGACTGATTAATTTTTTTTCCAATTTGTGAGCAGTTTTCTGTGTTTTACTCAAAATTTATGTAAATACTGACTTACCTGGTTATTGAGCCAATGACTTAAATTATTTCTCATGCATACACCTAGATATTTTAAGGATGCAATGTCTCAGTGACATATCCACAGTAAAATGAAACAACAATTTGTCTCCCCCCATTAATGTAAAATAAGTTACATAGGTTTAAGCTGAGGGTCAACTGCTAGTTCCTGCAGTAAGCATCCATCCTTTATCTCACTACCATTTTCAGGCTTCACGACTTCCCTCTATGGCCATCATCAACCAATCATCACACCGAGTCTACAATATTACGAGGGTAATCCCAAAAGTAAGGTCTCCTATTTTTTTATAAGTACATAGACCTGTTTATTTCTACAATGCTTTACATCAGTTTACCGCTTTAACATTTAGCTATTTTTCGACATAATCACCATTTCTGTCTATGAATTTTTGTAGACACTGTGGCAGTTTTTGTATGCTCATGTCATACCAGCTCGCCGCCATGCTGTTCAGAAAGTTAGGAACTGGTGCGATTGCTGCTTGGTCTCAGGTGTAAAGTGGTATGCCCAGATTTCATCACCCATGACAACTGAATCCAGAAAATTGTCCTGTTTGGCTGCAAGGCGGTGAAGAAATGCACGGGAAGCATTAACTCGTTGGCGCATGTGGTCCTCAGGAAGCATGCGTGGCACCCATCTCGCGCACACCTTCTAATAGTTCAATATTTCCTTTAAAATTCTGTGAGCAGTGCTTCAGGAAACAACGTGCAAAGATCATCCAGGGTGATCCGCCGATCTTCACACATGCTTTGCTCAACATTCAACACTCTCTCCTCAGAAACTGACGGTCTCCCGCTCCTTTGTTAGTCATGAATTTTGGTCCGACCAGCTGCAAACTCTCTACACCACTTGCGGACATTTTTGACATCCATGCACGACTCACCATACAATTCCGTCAATTGGCGATGTGATTTCAATCGGCGCAGTGCCCTTTGCATTCAAAAACCGAATAACTGCACACAATTCGCACTTGGTGGTACCATCCAATGCTAGCTCCATTCACAACAGCTGCCAAACCAAGACTGAGCACCTCAGCGCGGCGTGCAAATGTTTACACACAGCACACAGCACGTGATTCACTCTTCATAACAATGTGACCAATTGCCACACAAACGGAGTTCTGTACTTCTTTAAAAAAAAAAAAAAAAAAAAAAAAAAAAACCATGTTCAAGGGAATAACAGGAAACAAAATGTGTTTTCCAAAAGTGAAAAAGCAAACTGTGATCTTTATTGTGGACTTTATGCTGTTAACAGCATCCGTAAAAACAGCAACGTTCTGAATGTTGGCCTCAGGGTCCACTATTCTGCAAAGGAATTGGACTGAATGTGTGTTCCAATGGATAACAGGCTTATTCAACAAGGAAGAACTGCAGCATTCTGGGAAGGTATTTTCAAATCTTCAACGATGAAGTCAATGGTGGGTTTCAAAGTATTATAAGGGATCCTCCAAATCAAAGGAACTACCAATTAAATATTGCCTGCTTAGCATGAATGTTTTTATTGCTGTGTCCAGTTGAGTGATCAAGAGTTCAAGGATATTTTTTGCTGATGAAATTATTGGTTTCTAAAGCCTAGAGCGGGAAATAGTTCCCTATCTGCTCCAAGTCTGTCTTAGGTGGATAGAGAAAGGAAAACGTGTACAATCATCTGGAGAAGTCTTCACCACAACCAAATTCAGGTCGCAATGTTCGGTCCCGATTTTATAGGATACATACATGAGGACTACTAGCTTATTCCACTTAACTGCATACTAAAGAAGCATTTGAAGCACTGGAATAGCAAAAAGAAAAAGCAAAAAGCCCCCACCATTGTGGCTCAAAGCATTGAAGAAAAGGTAAACCTAAAAACAATTCACAATAATTAGTTGAGAATACGGGACAAACTATTGTGTATTAGAATGAACAGAGAGAAATAAAAAATGGCTTATGGAACAGAAAAAATGGAATTCAAAAGGATAAAACACACAAGGAGAAAAAAATTGTGGAAGCATGGAAAATGGTTGCAGGACTGAGGAAATAGGTGAAAGAATGTGAAAACCAACTGGTTATCTGTCTGATAGAGTGGGAGAAGCCTTTTACAGGCCTGCTGACAACAGAAAAGGCAGAGTACAAGGAAATGAAGTGGCAGATGGGACAGAAGCAGGATGGTGATGAGAAATATACCATAAAAGCAGTATACAAATGAAAATGGTGAAATAATATGGGCCTGAAAACTGTAGTATGAGGAGGAACTTCTAAGAGAGTGAACTTAATGTATCTATAACCCATCCATAAAAAGGAAGCAAGAAAGTGCCTAACAATTATTGTGACATAGTTGTCAAGTTCAATTAGCGTGCTGTACAGGAGGATTTTAACAATAAGAATGGAGAAGATTATAACTTAAGTGGTAGAGCTCAGTGGCTTTCGAAGAGACAGGTCTTGTGTAGATAACACCTTTGCTGTAAGAGATCTTTGAGAAGAGACTGGAAAGGAATCTAAGCAATCATTTGGTCTGCATAGATCTTTAAGAAGCACATGACTCAATGCTACTAAAAATATTGTTTGAGGTGCTGTGGTCAGGGGAATTGATAACACACACACACACACACACACACACACACACACTAAATGCCAAAAGAATACATCATTAAATATGGGAAAGTAATTTCTAGAAAGACCTTCAGAAAGTTAAAAGATTGAAACAAGGATATGTCTGTCTTCCACACACTTTAAAATATATGTGCTGAAGGCACTGGATCTGCACTGAAGAAAGAGCTAGTAGGGAAAGTGAAGTAGGGAACCAGTGTATCTAGAGACTTTTCAACGCTGATGATTGGGTCGCTGCAGCAAACAATGAAGCTGATATGTCTTACATGCTTAGGAAGGTGTCGAATTAATATAGAAAGTGCAGTTTGAAAATTAATTTAAGGGAAAATGGAATGTCTATGCTGAGGAGATGAAAGCAGTAATTTGGACATGAGCAGGCATGAAATTAAATATTTGGGTAGTATCTTATCACTTGATGAAAGGTGTGACAGAGGTATCAAACAATCAATCAAGCATGGGAAGGTGGCTATCCAAAATTTAAATCCTGTGATTTGAGCCCAAGAATTACTTTCAACGGTTAAAATGCAATTATACAAATCCATCATAGAACCAATAAGTTATGGGAGTGAGTATTAGGAACTCACAGAAAGAAATAAATGCAGACTTATAGCTTCAAAAATAGGTCACTTGAGAACAATATACACTATTTCCCCGACTTGATCGTCTAAGAAATAAGGAAATAAGAGAAAGGACACAGAACCATTGTATTATGGAAGAAAGCTACATTAGTGCACATAAAAAGAACAGAAGAAGGTAGATGGCCAAAGAGAGCACGTTCAAGGCAACCTTCTGGAAGGAGAAGAAAGGGAAGACAACAGGAAGGGTGGATAACAGGTATACAAGAAGTAATGGAGGGAAGAGGAAGAGAAGAGGATGAGGAAGAATAGAGAGTCGAGGTATTTGGTGACAGCGACGAGGGACACAGTGACAACTCTAGGACTCACACAACAAGAAAGTGATTTCACAGAATATACTATGTTGTAACCTGTCTAAACCTGGGTTTTCTCATTGGTAGCAGACCACATGGATAAGTGGCAGTTAAACACTTCAGAGTTCCTACAGGCCACTTTTCTTCCATTCATTAGGAGCAATTCACTCCTCTAGAGCCCTAGGGTACAATTCTAGAAGAGGAGCAAGTTTTTTCGCATACTCAATGTAGAATTGAACTGGTGTCCCCATCATGTCCAGAGCCTTTCCTCTGTTGAGTGATTTCAGTTGCTTTTCTATCCCTTGGTAACTTATTTCTATATCTATTCTTCAGTCGTTGGTGAGACTTTTAAAGACGGAACTTAATACGACCTCCCTTCATCAAACAGACGTGGAAAAAGACGTTTAGCATTTCGGCTTTTTCTGTGTCATTCTCTGTTTCAATGCCATATGGTCACAGAGTGTCTGGTCAGATGGCTTTGATCTGTTTACAAATACAACATAATACCAGAACTTATTAGGATTTTCTGTCAAGTTGGTACGTGGTGTTCTACTTTTGTATTCATTGACTGCTTCACACATAGCCTTCCTTATGCTAATTTGGGCTTTGTTTAGTTTCTGTTTGTGTGTGAGGATTTGGCTGCATTTAAGTTTACAGTCTTCTGTCATTGCAGGCCTCCATGAGTTTTCCTTTTAGTGTAGTATTTCATTTTCTATGCTTCACATATTGTTGAAACCAGAATGTACTAATCAGTAAGGACTTCATGGTAATTTTTCCATGTACTGCATTTACAGAAAGAGTTGAACAACAAAAGTTTTGTTCTTTGATTTGGGGTCATAATTAATGTGTGTATGTGTGTGTGTGTGGGGGGGGGGGGGGGGGGTCATTGTCATCACAAACACATTACAGGATGCCAACACATTTATTTGGACCTACAGCAACCGGACATGAAATAACCATATCACAAAGAAATGCATAAACAGAATTTACTGTTTAGTGGCTTTGACTGAATGAGTATAAAACTTCAGTATTTTCGTTTGTGCCATAGGATGATGGGGTTTCCAGTTCCACTTAAGAGGTCAGGTGTCCACTACAGACAGGAGGCAGCTACACAGGTAGCAAGGGCTGTGTGGAATGGACTGGGTGATTTTTTATGTTACAAGGTCTCTGGCAAGTGCAGAGAGGTCTTCAGTTTTAAAGGGTGCAGGATAAACACAGGAAGATGGTAGACAAGTGATAAGCAACAATCAATACTGTAGCTGTAAACTGTTTTAGCTGCACTGGCAAAGAACCAGAGCTTCAAGCGCTAATAGAAAGCACTGAAACTCTAATCGGTATAGGTATTGAAAGCTGGCTGTAACTGGAGATAACTTCATCCAAACATTTTACAAAGGACCTAACAGTGGTTAGAAAAAGATACACTAAATGTCGTTGGTGACAGTGCCTTTGTTGCTGTTAGAAGTAGTTTGTCTTGGAATAGATAGCTCCTGTAAGTCAGAATTGGTAGACATTATAGAGGACAACAGGAATAATTACTAGTTGGTTCCTTTTACAGACTCCCAATTCAGATGATACGGGTGCTGAACAGTACAAAGAAAACTTCAAATTCATCACAAATAGGCAACCCTCTCTCACAATTATTGCTCGTGGTGGCTTCAATCTACCCTTGATTTGTTGGCAAAAAAATCTGAACTGGCAGTAGGTACAAACATCAAAAATTGTACTACATGCTTCCTCTGAAAATTTTAGCCAATTAGTTCAGGAACCTACTCAAAGTGTAAATGGTTGAAATGGTTGCAAAAGCATACTTTACCTCTTAGCAACAAATAATCTGAGCAAGGGAGCATCATGACTAGATACAGGGATAAGTGACCACGAGATTGTTGTAGCAAGACTGACCACCAGAACACCCAAATCCACGAAAAGTAAACACAAAAGATACCTATCTAAAATATACTTGGCACCTTAGCCTCCACTCCTTCCCAACTAACTATGTAGTCTAGATGAGATGTGGCTTAAATTCAAAGAAACACTATCAGATGCAGTTGAGAGACTTGTGCCAAATAAATTAATAAAATATGGTGTTGGTCCCCCATGGTACATGACACAGGTCAGAACTCTGTTGCAGAAGCGACGAAAACGCATGCCAAATTGGAAACAACACAAAATCTCCAAAATTTGCAACATTTAACTAAAGCTCTAAATTTTAGAATGGTCTTCAATGCAAAATGCTTCTAGTATCTTCTACAATGAGGCTCTGGCTTGAAATCCGTGAGAAAATTCGAAGAAATTATTCTTCAGGTGCAATACACAATTGATACTTTCACTGCAAAATACCAATGGTAATATTACCGATGACAGCGCCATTAAGGCATAGTTACTAAACACAGTTTTCTGAAATTCCTTTACCAAATAAGACTAAGAACGAGGCTGAGTCAAATGAAAAGCTCAAATATTTTTTTAAATATTATTTATTGTACAGAAGTGGTACAAAGCTGTATCACTTTTCAACATACTCTCCCCCAAGCTCAATGCAAGTCCTCCAGTGCTTACAAAGTGTGTATATTCCTTTAGAAAAAAAATTCTTTTGGTAGTCCGCACAACCATTCGTGCACCGTGAGGCGTACTTCTTCATCAGAACGGAGCTTCATTCCTCCCATTGCGTCTTTGGGTGGTCCAAACATATGGAAATCACTTGGGGCAAGGTCTGGTGAGTAAGGTGGATGAGGAAGACACTCACTCAATATGAAGGTCTGTGATTTTTGCATCTGTTGTACGGGCAGAGTGGGGCCTTGCATTGTCATGTTGCAAAAGGACACCTGACAGCAATCCACATTGCTTTGATCTGACTGCAGAGCGCAGATGATTTTTTAGGAGATCTGTGTATGATGCACTGGTGACAGTGGTCCCTCTAGGCATGTAATGCTCCAAAATGATGCCTTTTCGTCCCAAAAGAGTCAGCATTACCTTCCCTGCTGATGGTTCTATTCGAAACTTCTTTGGTTTTGGTGATAACTGGCGCCATTCCTTGCTCGCTCTCTTCATTTCCGGTTGGTGGAAGTGAATCCAGGTTTCATCCCCAGTAACAATTCTTGCAAGGAAGCTATCATCTTCTCATTCAAAGTGCCGAAGAAGTTCTTCACAAGCATCAACACGTCGTTCTCTCATTTCAGGAGTCAGCTGCCGTGGCACCCATCTTGCAGACTCTTTGTGAAACTGGAGCACATCATGCACAATGTGTTGTGCTGACCCATGACTAATCTGTAAACACGCTGCACTGTCATTCAGTGTCACTCGGCAGTTTTCCTACACTATGGCTTCAACTGCTGCAATGTTTGGAGTCACAACTCTTTGTGCCTGACTTGGACAAGGAGCATCTTCCACTGAAGTCACACCATTTGTGAACTTTCTACTCTATTGGTAGACTTGTTGCTGTGACAAACATGCATCGCCATACTGAACCTTCATTCATCGATGAATTTAAATAGGTTTCTTCACACCTTCACTACGCAAAAACCAAATAACAGAACGCTGTTCTTCCCTGGTGCAAGTCGCAAGTGCGGCAGCCATCTTTATACTGATACTGTAACGGTATGTGTGCATCTGCACTATGCTGGCACCTACAGGCCACTCTGCAAGCGGTTTGTAGCTTGCTTACCAATTTACAGGATAACGGCGCGAAATTTCGATTTGTTATTACAAATTTAAGGTTTTCATTTGACTCACCCTCGTAAATATTGCAGAATTCGAATCAAGAACAGTTGCCAAAATGAGTTCTTAAAACTAGATATTCTCGGTGGACCAAAGCAACTCAAATCACTTAAGAAAAGCAAGTCTTCCACTTCAGATAGCATACCAATAAGGTTCCTTTCAGAGTATGCTGACGCAATAGCCCCACACTTAGCTGTCACAGACAACCTCTCACTCAAAAGATCTGTATCAAAAGCTGGAAAGTTGAACAGGTCACACTTATACTCAATAAAGAGAATTGGAGTAATCCGTTTAATTACAGACCCATATCACTGACATTGACTTGCAGTAGGATTTTGGAACATTTACTGTGTTCAAACACTATGAATTATCTCGAAGGTAATGTACAGTCAGTACAAATTCAGACAATATTGTTCTTGTTAAACAGAACTCTCTCTCTATTTGCATGAGTTAATGAGTGCTATCAACAGTGGATCTCAAATTGATTCCACACTGCTAAATTTCCAGGAGGCTTTCAACACCATTCCTCACAAGAGACTTCTAATCAAACTGCATTTCTATGCAGCATTGCTCCAGTTGGTTGAGAGACTAGATTCGTGATTCCCTTTCAGGAAAGGTCACAGTACATAGTAATTGATGGAAAAAAATCGACTAAAACATAAGTGATGTGGCATTCCCCACAGAAATATTGTAGACCTTCTGCTGTTCCTAATCTACATAAATCATTTAGGAGACAATATGAGCAGCTCTCTTACCATCTAGTAATTCTTATGAAGATCAAAACCAATTGATAAATACAGACATGATATCTGAATGGTGCAAAAAGTGGCAATTGTCTATTAACATGGAAAAGTGTGATGTCATCCACAAAATTACAAAAAGAAATCCATTACATTTCAATAATATGATAAATTGCACAAATTTAAAGGCTGTTAATTTGACTAAATACTTAGGGATTACAAGTGGAACAAGTTGGAATGAACACACAGACAATGGCATAGGGAAAGCAAACTAAGACTAGGTTTTACTGGCAGAACACTTAGAAGATGCAACAGGTCCACTAAAGAACCTACACTATGCCTGTCCATCCCATGCTACAGTATTGCTGTGCTGTATTGGATACTTACCAGATAGGATAGATTGAGGACAGTAAAAAAGTTCAAAGGAGGACAGCTTGGCCTGTATTATCATGAAATATGAAGCAATGTGTCATGGATACGATAAGCGAGTTGGGACAGCAATCATTAACACAAAGGTGTTTTTTGTTGTGGCGAGATCTTTTCATGAAATTTTAATCACTAACTTTCTCCTATAAATGTGAGAATATCTTATTGTCACCAACCTACATAGGGAGAAATGACGAGTATAAGAAAGTATGTGATCAGAACTCATAAAGAAAGATTTTAGTGTTCATTTTTCCAGTACACTGAAGGGGAGTGGAACGGTAGAGAAATAGGCCGAAGGGGTTCAAAGAACCCTATGCCAGGCACTTACTTACAAACTGCAGAGCACTCATGTAGATATTCTACACAAATCTGTAAAGTCCTGCCGATGACGTTACATACACAGAAAATTCATGATTTATAAAAATAAAGTCTCAAAAATCAAGAATTATTCTTCCTATAACAGTAATAATTTCAACAATAGGATTAATCTCAACATCAACCTTAATCTGTGGAATCTAGATTTTATTCACAACAGGCAGAACTGCTGCTCATTCAGCTTAGTTATCTATTTGGTAACATTGATAAAATTCAATGAGTGTCGTTTTTAATACAATAAACATAATTAAATAATCATCACAACAATAACTGAAAGGTATGCATTTCTCTAACACCCTATTAGCCCCAGTTATTTTATAATAAAGTGTAAACAATTTCAGTTAACAGCCGTACCACAGAAACTGGCAGTCACTCCTTCCTTATAATGGGTGACCGGGAAGTAAGGACGAATTTGAATTTTGCACTATTTGGTCGTATAATGATGTGGAGCTGTGGTTTTTTCATGTTTGTTACCTATGATCGTTCCCACTAGTAGCTAGACAGCTTTTGTGTGGTGAACACTGTTGTTTTAAGTTTATTTTTACCATGGAGCAGATGACAGCTGAGCAATGTATCCAAGAGACAAAAAGTTATTACAACAACAGTGAAAGTGCCATGGCAACTGTTTGTTAATTGCATGTGACACTGACATAATGCTACTCCAGCTGAATAATCAGTTCGGAAGTCTATCTGGAAGTTTGACACCATGGGTGCTGTTTCAAAAATTAAGAAAACAGAATGACTGTTCTGTTTGAACAGAAGGAAACGTAGCTGTCGTGCATGACAATGTGACCAAAAGCCCTTGAAAATCGGTTCGCCGATGAGCTCAACAATTGAGTTTATCACTAAGTTCACTACATGAATTCTTTCGAAAGATCTGAACATGCATGTGTACAAGATTCAAATTACACAGGAGTTTAAGCCTGCAGATCGTGTAAAGAGACATCGATTTGCTCAACAGGTCTTGGCTCAACAAGTTGTTCATACCCTCGGTGCCACTTGCAGAGGGGGTGCAAAATGGTCTCCAAGCAAACGAGATTTTGTGGAAAATATATTACTACTAGAATAAATTCTAAGTATTATATTATTGCATTTGTTTCTGAAGGTGGTGTCAATAAAATGTAGTGTTGTACCCAGGGCACCGAGGAGGAGGCCGCAAATAAGGTGTTGTGCCCTGGGTGCCAATAGGGCCAAGGGGAGTGGGCCATTAATAAAGTGTCATAGGCACCAGCTACATTCGCTATGCCACTGTTCACCAGCTGTCTTGTAATTGCAATGGGTCTTGTGCAATCATATAACAACTGATGTTTACACATGTTTCAAATATGCAAAAGAAGTGTCATTCAGGCTGTATGAACAGCAGTCCAAACAAACTATTTCCAGACAAAATTATGACAGAACTAATTAAAGGAAAAAACAAGATAACTACTAATTTGTAGTCATGGCAGACAAATATGTCTGTCTATAAGTTTACAGTGATAAGTAAAACAATACTTTCATGTACATTAGAATCTCAAAGGGTGCCTGTACTCAGTTGTATTGCACTGTGTAATTACAACTTTTAAAGCATTTCGACTGCCATTAAATTACAGTATAACTTCAGTATATTCTCTCTAAGCCTCTTAACTTTTCACTAAGATGGTGAGGATTCTCCAAATCATCTACTTCGTCATATTCCCACCATTTGTTGGTTATTTGGGTATCACTTGATAAAATAACTAATTTTCCATGTTTATATCCGACTTGTTCTCTCAATTGCTCTTTTAAAATGTCACTGCACTCCTGTAAATATTCATTTTAACATTTTGCTGTGTGCTGATTGATACCCACATTACATACGAAATGTGAACTTCTCTCTTTGCATAGTTGGCTTCAGTTTTCAGTTGATATTACATGGAACAACAGAGTTAAAAGCAGACTAATAGGTAGCAATAGTCATAACTTAAATTTTTATTACACAGTGCAAGGAATTTCCTATTGAAGTAGTAGTTGTGGTCATGCTAGTAAAAGGCTATTTGTCTTCTCCCTTCCTATTTTTTAAGATTTTTTTTTTTCATTTCAAACACTGTATCCTGACAGTTAGCAGGTGTTACAGTGTGATTCAGATAGTTGGAAACAGCATTCCAATAAGTCCACATCCAATATATGAAGCACTTAAACATTGAAAATGTATGATGGTGTACAAAATTAAAGCAACAAATGGAAATTTTACAAGGACGCATTTATTTTGTCACAAAAGAGTTTAAACAGGTGATAGGATAGTAAAAACGATGTAAACAATACGGAACATAAACAACTGCAACATGCGTAACGGTAGACAAAAATGTTGTCCGTTTTTTCCAACTTAATGGATTTACACACACATTCTGACAACTGTTTAACACTCTCAGTATGGGGTGTGACCACCTCTGGCAGCAATAAAGGCCTGACAATGACGAAGCATGCTGTGAATTATGTTGTCAGTCTCGTGTTGAGGCAATAACACCCAGAGCTGCTCGCAAGTCTTTGAGAGTAGTTGGTGGATGCTGGTGTGATGCAACCCGTCTCCCTAATGCATCCCAGACCTGATCTATGGGATTAAAATCTGAAGCGCGAGCAGGCCACAACGTGCATGCAGTATCTTCCTTTTCCAAAGGAAACAACAACAACCCGTGCTCTGTACAGTCGAGCATTATCATCAATCAGTGCAAAGTCTGGGCCCCACAGCATCTCGCAACAACTATACATGATGTCCCAAGATTTTGTCACAATACCTGAAAAGTTAAACCTCGCCTATTCACCCATATAATTTTACAAAGAGCTGTTCAAGTGCTCAACATAATCCTTGCCCACACCGTTAGGGATCTCCATGATATTGGTCTTTTTCCACAACATCTGGATCCCAAAATCTTGTTCCACATTCATTCCAGATATTAATCCATCTAGAGTCACTCTCCAGACCAAATTGGGGGCTCATCTTTGAGAAGAACTTTGGCCCACTGTTCTACCATCCACAGGTAGCATGTTGACGATTAGACGCTACAGACGTTCCCTTCTGTGAAGACACACCAGAGGTACACACACACACAGCAGCTCTCAGCCATTCTGCCGAAGCCTTCTGTACCCCATTTGCCTCAATACAACACATCCAGTGGATGACACGAGGTCAGATGCCAGATGTCGTGCAGTACTATGGCTGTACCATCATGACCTTACAGCCAAATAACAGCCCCCCCCCCCTCTCTCTCTCTCTCTCTCTCTCTCTCTCTCTCTCTCTCTCTCTCTCTCTCTCTCTCTCTCTGTGTGTGTGTGTGTGTGTGTGTGTGTGTGTGTGTGTGTGTGTGTGTGTGTCACACATGGTTGGCGTGCCCTGGTCTTCAGGATACAGTTTTGGTTTCTATAAACTGTCGCCACGTCCGAGAAACAACAGAACGATTCACATTAAGCCATCAGGCCACATCAGCTTGTGGCTGGCCTGCTTCCACTCTTCCTATGGTCCTCCACCACAGAGTCTGGCAGGTGTCTTCTTTGTGCCACACTGCACCATCTATGACTGTTTACACAGAAATTGTGGGTATGGGACTATCCGACAAACACACCCCATTTGGTAGATGCCGTGACATCATCATTGGCGCAGTTGTCCGTTGACCAGAATGCCATCTTCATTGCCGAACACGATCCTATGAACATCTGCTGACAGTTTGTATGATTACAACGTAAATTACATACAGGACAGGAAAATAGCAGCTTGTTGCTTTAATTTTGGACACCAGAATATATCCACAGTCCTTTACCACATAAGAATGAAGAACTGCCAACTCCAGTCACATCAAGTGATAAAAGGTCATTTGTCCATACCCTAAAATCCTTCACCCTCAGAGCTAAAACGAGCGATTGATTTCTTCTGTGCTTCATCACCATTGGAAATCCATTGGACAATTCTAGATGGTTGCCACTCTCTCAAAATAAAATCATTGACTTTTTTTCAACATGGTGTGTAACATTTTCATTAGTATGTTTTTCATGTGCTGTATGAATCAATCATATGTATAGATGGATGTATTACTTTCCACATTATTAAAATAAAGATTATATGTATGTAATGTGTGTGTGCACTACAATTTACTTTCAATCAACTTCTTCTTCATCTGAATTTTGTCCTCAATTCTTTTCTATTATCTGAACGCCTATTACCTTGAAGTTTCAGTATTTTGAACTTTTTCACTGGTCCCTCGTGTTTCAAATTATCTAGAGTCGATTCAAGATCTAAATGTGGTCTTGCACATTTTCACATGCAAAATGTCGAGGTGTACAATAAAATATAAAGTGGCTTGAGAAAGGCCTTGGCGTAATATTGCCTAGTTACGTAATAATTAATTCCAGTCACTTACATTTTTTTTTGTCTCCACAGTTAGCTGACTGGTGGTACACAAACCTCAACCAAATTTTTCTTGAACACATCTTTACATGTTGCTAACATAATAGCTTTTATAAGTTATCAACTGAATTACTGTTTTTCCTATAACTATGAACGGTTTTATAGTTGCCTGAACAGAGAAACAAGCTCTTGCAGATTCTGAAAGTTTGTTAAGATTCTCTCTGTTACAATCTTAACAATGAGCTGATTTTAGATTAATTTCACCACCAGAAATTTTTAGCTGGGAATCTTCTCATTACAGGTAATTTATATATTACATCTCACACAGCAATACTTATGAGAAAAGTAGTACATTTGCCTTTGTCGATCTTCACTATAGCACACGGATATGTAGGATCAAACTACTTTTCAGCTGTTATTCTTGAAAATTTTGACTTTATCATTTACTGCAACAGTATGAGAATAATACTTATTGAACAGATAAATAACTGCAACAAGTATATTAATTACAATTTTTTAAAATTGTAATCTAATCATCTTTTCAAATACTATGTTGGTGTCACAGTTTTGTGTCTATACTGTGTGTGTGATATGGTTTCCTTCCATTCACCTCACCCACAGCAATACTCACTGATTTACTGTTCTATTATGATGGAAAGACAGGAACAGAGCAATGTAACTCACTTGGGCGTAAAAAAATAGGAAGTGCCAGGAAGCAAAAACAAAATCGCTACAATGACTTTTGCCGAAATCAAATGCAAGGGTGCCAACATTAAGAGTGCAATTGGAACGCCACTTGCAAACAGAGAGTGGGTAGGTGGAAAGAGTTCACCGAAGAGTTTATGAGGGAGAAGGGTTTCTGATGGCACAATAGAAGAACAAATGGGAGTCAGTAATATGGGAGATGCAGGGGTGTCACTTTTAGTGTTTAACGAAGTCAGTGGCTTATTTGAAATCAATAAAGCAGGAAGGACAGAACAACCCTTCGGAATTTCTAAAATGTTTGGGGGGAGGTGGCAATAAAATGAGTATTCAAGTAGATGCGTAGAATCTTTGTGACTGAAGACATACCATCAGATGTTTGAAAAAATATCATCCACAAAATTACAACAATAGCAAAGGTGGATAAATGAGAACACTATCGCACAATCAGCATTACAGTTGAAGCATAAATTTTGTGACAAGAATAACGTACAAAAGAATGGAAGAAAGAAAGGAAGGATAATTAAGGTTTTATATCCCACTGACATTGAGGTCATTAGAGATTGAGCGTAAGCTCAGGGTTTTCTTATAGAGGTAGGAGAGGAAATATGATGTGCCCTTTCAAACAGATCATCCTGTTATTTGCCTAGAGCGATTTACGGAAATTAGAGAATGAAAACCTAAATCTGGATGGAAATTTGAACCGTCAGCTTCCCGAATGCGAGTCCAGTGGTCATTACACTGTGCCACCTCACTCAGTCAGAAGAGAAGAAACTTTAGGGGCTATCAGACGACTATCATTTTGGCGTTCACAAAGGTAAAGGCACTAGTGTGGTAGTTCTGAAATTGTGCTTGATAATGATAATGGAAACAAGACTTATTAAAAATGAAGAGACCTTCATAGGAATGTCAATCTAAAAAAAAAAGTGTTTCACCACAAGATGTTTGAAACTCTTACGAAAACCAGGAGTAAGCTATTGGGAAAGACGGATAATATGCAATATGTAAAAGAATCAAGAGGAAACAATAAAAATGGAAGACCAAGGAGTGTAAAGGGGTGTAAGACAAGAATGTAGTCTTTTGCAAAAGAAAAAAAGGAAAGGATCTCCTATTTTTGGGGACAGAGAGAAACTCTTAATACACTTGTTGGCAACACGTAAGTGAGTGGTTTGCCTCTGTTACCAAACAAGCGTATGCCCACACTTCACTCAGATGCTTAGTCTAGACTTTGTAGCCAATCAAAATGGAGCTCCCACTGAAAGCTACCACCAAGTGCGAACTTCCCACAATTATTTGATTGTTTAACACAAAAAGCATAAAACAAATGAAATTTGCTGCACACTGACAGGTGTATGAACAGGCATGCACAGATGTCAAAAACAGATAGTTTCCAGCTGGTGGTGCTGCAAGTCACAATGCACAATGCAGCCAAGAGCAGTCATCAAGACAGTCATGAAGGTTGAGAACTCTTGAAAGTGCAGCTCATGACCAGAGATGAGGACTGTTGAGCAACGGCAAAAGTATTCCTCAACACAACATTCACCCACACATCACCCATCAAAACCTAGATCTACTATAAAAACTGGTTGGAACATCATCGCCCACCATACAGTCTGGGCTTTGCACTGAGCTACTACTACATGCTCCCAAAGTGTAAGGAACATTTGCCTGGGTAGCAGTTCTGCTCTGAAGCCAAGTTGAAAGACAGGGTTTAACAATTCCTGAAGGCCCTGGTGGCATAAGGTTCAAGAGTGGGATTAAAAACTGGGATGAAAGGATATCAATGATAGGATTTGTTAATAATATTGCCATCCTAACTGAAGGTGAAGAAAAAATGCAGAATCTGGTGGATGGAATGAACAGTCTAATGAGTACAGAATTTGGACAGAGAAAAACCGAAGAAAAATTGAAGTAATGAGAAGTAGCAGTTTGAGACATTAATATTTCTTTTTGTTGACTGTGTTGCACTCAATGCAGTTTGAAAAGATCCTATGGCACTGTGTTACACTCTACGCAGTTTGAAAAGATCCTATGTTCTGGAGAAGACATCTCTGCAACCTCAAAAAATTTAATTTTTTCCCCTTTCTTTTAGAGCAGAAAATTATATTTCTTTTTTGCAACTGATGCACTTATGTCCACAAATGAAGTACAGTAGAACACACCAACAATACAGCACAGCCATGTGTGTATTACAATCACACTGCCTATATAATCTCAGAAAGCCTTCGTGGGTCTTCTTTGTCTACAAAGAAATAGTAAATTAATGTTGTGAGTAAGTTGAGCAGCAGAGGAAGAAGATGCATCGTCCTGGGAATTTGGGATAAGATGCCAGGCAGGTATATTGCAGCCAGCGGCCACTTTTACTTTGTGCTCAATGTTGAAACAATCTCATTATGCACTTCTACAACAGCTGTTATAACAATGCTAGAAACGAAAGATTGAAGGACCCTACATCAGCAATGTTCTGTAAGGTTTCAATTTGCTGTGTCCGCTAATAGTGGCAAAGCCACTGCCATACCAAGGAAATGGTATGTTAACTGAACGGCCTGACAACGAAACAGACCCAAGTTATAACAAACTGATGCTCGAGCAGTAACAGATTGAACACTGTTTAAAATCTTCATTCCTTACTATTTATATCATCTTCATTGACAGGATTTAAAAACTGGAATTTCTATCTGTAACATCCTTTTTGAATCACAGCTACTACAAATTGTTAATCCAAGCTACGTCCACTTTACCCAGTAACACAATGAAGCACTCATCTCAAACAGTTCCAAAAATATCTTGATTTATTTGGTAGGATACACAAATACAAGATAAAGAACTCTTGGATTCACTTACAGTATGAAATATAAACTAATAACATGTTAGTCTTCACAAAATGAACAACACTTTTAATCACCTACTTAGCTATGCTGATGAAGCCACATGAGGCTGTGGCGTGGAGTGGAGTCCAACCTTCATTGTCACCTCTGTTAACATCGGCACCATGCTCTACTAGGAACTCCACCATATCGAGATTGTCATCTATGCAAGCCTGCAACAGAAATATCATCTCTTTCCTCTGGGAAAACTTCTCATGGCCATATCAAAGCAAGCATATGATTTCTCGTGTCATCTTAGTGTAATTCCACAGCTCTTTACTTAACAACAAACATTTCATAACCATATGTGCATCGTATGTGGCACGAACGATTTAAAACGAAATACTGTGATTTCAGAATTCTGTAATATTCTCCTAATCCGACCTCTTTTGACCAATTGTTACCAACTTTAATCATCATAATGGTATTTTTGCAGTGGGCTGTCTAATAATAGTTTTGAAATTATTTAATGAAAGGTTCAGTCAATGTCTTCAATTATCATGTCCTCAATGGTAGATGATGTCACTGCAGCAACAGTAATTATTTTGAGTAAAACAAAAAGGCAGCCACTAGCACCATACTTCAACCTTGAAGCTGTAATGAAATCCAGACCTTTCGCTGCTTACAGGCATTGATAAATATCAACGGGGACAGCTGAAAAACGTGTGCCCACACCGGGACTCGAACCCGGGACCTCCTGCTTGCATGGCAGATGCTTTATCTGACTGAGCCACCGAGGACACACAGGATAGTGCAAATGCCTAGACTTCTCTCTGGCACGCTCCCCATGAGACCCACACTTTCCAACTTTCTGTCCACACGCTCCCTTTGTAGTGCCCCTGCCCACTATACTCATTACTCGCAGTTTTTGTAATTTCATTCTTCAAGAGCTGCACAATCACCAATGGTATCTGTTCTTTCTGGCTTGTCCGAAAGAACAGATACCATCTACATATAGATAAAGCTTACCAGCCAATGAGAGTGTGGATGCACTCACATTGCCCAAACTCTTACGGGAATCAGTCGATTGACTGTCGTTAGTAATGAGTATGGTGGACAGGGGCACTACGAATATATTGTGTGGACAGAAAGTTGGAAAGTGTGGATTTCACGGGGAGTGTGCCAGAGAAGTCCCTGCAGTCGCACTACTGTCTGTGTCCTTGGTGGCTCAGTCGGGTAGAGCGTCTGCCATGTAAGCAGGAGGTTCCAGGTTCGAGTTCCAGACGGGGCGCACATTTTTCAATTGTCCTCAATGATATTTATCAACGAATGTAAGCAGTGAAAGGTCTGGATTTCATTATAATTTCATTCTTCAAGAGCTGCAAGATCACCAATGATATCTGTACAGATACCAGCTTCATATACTTCAACCTATCTTTAATACCACCAGCACAGCGGAATAATGTACTGAACTGAACTTATTGCCCACTATATGGTAAATAACCACGTCCTAAGCAGTGTAATAAAAAAACAACCACCCACAGTGATTTACTAGTAATACCTGGAAAATGCCGAGAAAAAAATTTTAGTTCCCACTATAATTAAAAAGAATTAAGGAAGAACAAATGGAAAAAATGTCAGCATGTGTACCTGTAAGCAGAGCTATGTTTAATGCATATGTAATTTATAGAGAGATCTAAACAAACTATCTCCCACACTTGTATGGAATTATATGTTTCTATGTTGAGCCAATATACAAACTTAAGCTTCTATCAAAGCAGATTATAGTGTGATGAATTCTGAATAAAAAGACAAACCAAATTCTTCACATTTTCAGTTCCTCAGTAGTGGTTAATGTACATGAGAAACTGCGTTAAAATTTTGCAATTTGCCAACTACAGAACCCTTCATATAGCTAATATACGAATACAGGCCTTACAAACGGAAAACCGTTGACTGACAAGGCTCTATGCACTGACAAATCATTTCCATTCCCCATTGAATGCGATGCAAAATTAGACTTTCTTGACTAACATATTTTTTGAGTATCACTAAGCCCCATACAACTGAAAAAATTGTACCCATCACTCTAGTTTGTAATGGTAATGAAAATTATGGGTTTTAGATGCTACAACCTACGAAACTTTATCTTACACAATTCTGGCAAATGTTCTAAGCTCATCTAAGGCACCTACAATGCTGGAGAGAAAAGAAAAGAAAAATCTCTCAACATCAGCCCACATTTGGAAAATATCTCTAGTATAGTAAACTGTTCACTTAGTCTAAGAACTATAGTGCAGGCAAAGAGATATATTCAGTAGGTGTGGATTTCTGGGGAGGGGGGCAGCTAATGTCTTATTCTGTCAACTGCTGAACACATGTTTACAGAGATTTCCGAGTATTATTCATGTAAAAATTGTGTCCATCAGAAATTAAGGTACTACTAAATGAGTCTACAGAATAAAGTGACAACTACAATAATTGACTGGTCAAATGAAGTAAATTACGTTTGTACGTACAATTTGGTCAAAACAGCATTGCAACCAACAGTTTATTGAGTCTAACACTAAGCTAAAGTCATCTTCTATATTTGCTTTTCTTTGCCACGTTTGATCTGCTTGCTGTAATGTGTGCTCTATAGTAATAGAAGAACGTGAACACATTAGTATTGGCATAATGAACAAATATTAGCAATGTTGCTTCCCTATGCTCAAAGTTGCCACTCAAACTTTAACTTGTTCAATCTAGACAAAATTCAAAATTCCTAAAAACAGCAAATGTTAGTTTCACCTAAAATATAGATAAGCAAGAATGAGACAAAAAGGCTAAAGTTTCATATCTAACAATTACAAGCTGGCAAGAAAATTACACATTCTAATTAAAAGAAAGATTAATTCAAATCAAAACAAGTCATTTTAAATTCTGTTAACCTAGTGAAAAAATTAAACCCATACCTATCCAATGTAGTGTTAAATATGTGTCCTTCGTTTCTTTTTCAATTTACCAATTGATGAATGTGCAGATATTGATCTAGAATTATTGTATGGTGAGGAAGTAGCTGGCTTTAGGTTTGCCACTCAGTCATGCTTGGCATAAAATAACTTCCATTTCCAAGATTATCTATATAACCAGTTCCACAACTTAGCTCACTTTCTTAAACCTTTGTAAATCACTTTCAAAACCATCTCACACAAAGAACCTTCAAGTGTACGTACGTACATACATACAGATATATCTAAAAAGAAAGAAAGTGATGAGACTTACCAAACAAAAGCGCTGGCAGGTCGATAGACACACAAACAAACACAAACATGCACACAAAATTCTAGCTTTCGCAACAAACGGTTGCTTCGTCAGGAAACAGGGAAGGAGAGGGAAAGATGAAAGGAAGTGGGTTTTAAGGGAGAGGGTAAGGAGTCATTCCAATCCCGGGAGCGGAAAGACTTACCTTAGGGGGAAAAAAGGACGGGTATACACTCGCGCACACACACACATATCCATCCGCATATACACAGACACAAGCAGACATTTGTAAAGGCAAAGAGTTTTCAATATGCGGATGGATATGTGTGTGTGTGCGAGTGTATACCCGTCCTTTTTTCCCCCTAAGGTAAGCCTTTCCGCTCCCGGGATTGGAATGACTCCTTACCCTCTCCCTTAAAACCCACTTCCTTTCATCTTTCCCTCTCCTTCCCTCTTTCCTGACGAAGCAACCGTTTGTTGCGAAAGCTAGAATTTTGTGTGCATGTTTGTGTGTCTATCGACCTGCCAGCGCTTTTGTTTGGTAAGTCTCATCACTTTCTTTCTTTTTAGATATATTTTTTCCACGTGGAATGTTTCCCTCTGTTATATTCATACATACAGATACATACATTAATCTTTGTTCGATAGATCATGAATACGACACTTCGTAATGATGTGGAACGTGTCACTTTAACATAAGTTTTCTTTACATAAATTAATTAATTAATTAATTTTTTTCAGGTTCTACTTCATATCTAAGAATTCATCTATTGAGTAGAAGAAGTTGTCATTCAGAAGTTCTTTTAATTTGCTTTTAAATGTTGGTTGGTTATCTATCAGACTTTTAATACTATTTGGCAAACGACCAAATAATTGTGGCAGCACAATTCACCCCTTTCTGTGCCAAAGTGAGATTTAATCCAGAATAGTGAATATCATCCGTTCTTCTAGTGTTGTAGCTATGCACTTTGCTGTTATTTTTGAATTGTTGTTGTTGTGGTCTTCAGTCCTGAGACTGGTTTGATGCAGCTCTCCATGCTACTCTATCCTGTGCAAGCTGCTTCATCTTCCAGTACCTACTGCAACCTACATCCTTCTGAATCTGCTTAGTGTATTGATCTCTTGGTCTCCCTCTACGATTTTTACCCTCCACGCTGCCCTCCAATGCTAAATTTGTGATCCCTTGATGCCTCAAAACATGTCCTACCAACCGATCCCTTCTTCTAGTCAAGTTGTGCCACAAACTTCTCTTCTCCCCAATCCTATTCAATACCTCCTCATTAGTTACGTGATCTACCCACCTTATCTTCAGCATTCTTCTGTAGCACCACATTTCGAAAGCTTCTATTCTCTTCTTGTCCAAACTGGTTATCGTCCATGTTTCACTTCCATACATGGCTACACTCCATACAAATACTTTCAGAAACGACTTCCTGACACTTAAATCTATACTCGATGTTAACAAATTTCTCTTCTTCAGAAACGATTTCCTTGCCATAGCCAGTCTACATTTTATATCCTCTCTACTTCGACCATCATCAGTTATTTTACTCCCTAAATAGCAAAACTCCTTTACTACTTTAAGTGTCTCATTTCCTAATCTAATCCCCTCAGCATCACCCGATTTAATTTGACTACATTCCATTATCCTCGTTTTGCTTTTGTTGATGTTCATCTTATATCCTCCTTTCAAGACACTGTCCATTCCGTTCAACTGCTCTTCCAAGTCCTTTGCTGTCTCTGACAGAATTACAATGTCATCGGCGAACCTCAAAGTTTTTACTTCTTCTCCATGAATTTTAATACCTACTCCGAATTTTTCTTTTGTTTCCTTTACTGCTTGCTCAATATACAGATTGAATAACATCGGGGAGAGGCTACAACCCTGTCTCACTCCTTTCCCAACCACTGCTTCCCTTTCATGCCCCTGGACTCTTATAACTGCCATCTGGTTTCTGTACAAATTGTAAATAGCCTTTCGCTCCCTGTATTTTATCCCTGACACCTTCAGAATTTGAAAGAGAGTATTCCAGTTAACGTTGTCAAAAGCTTTCTCTAAGTCTACAAATGCTAGAAACGTAGGTTTGCCTTTTCTTAATCTTTCTTCTAAGATAAGTCGTAAGGTTAGTATTGCCTCACGTGTTCCAACATTTCTACGGAATCCAAACTGATCTTCCCCGAGGTCCGCTTCTACCAGTTTTTCCATTCGTCTGAAAAGAATTCGCGTTAGTATTTTGCAGCTGTGACTTATTAAACTGATAGTTCGGTAATTTTCACATCTGTCAACACCTGCTTTCTTTGGGATTGGAATTATTATATTCTTCTTGAAGTCTGTGGGTATTTCACCTGTCTCATACATCTTGCTCACCAGATGGTAGAGTTTTGTCATCACTGGCTCTCCCAAGGCCATCAGTAGTTCTAATGGAATGTTGTCCACTCCCGGGGCCTTGTTTCGACTCAGGTCTTTCAGTGGTCTGTCAAACTCTTCACGCAGTATCTTATCTCCCATTTCATCTTCATCTACATCCTCTTTCATTTCCATAATACTGTCCTCAAGTACATCGCCCTTGTATAAACTCTCTATATACTCCTTCCACCTTTCTGCCTTCCCTTCTTTGCTTAGAACTGGGTTGCCATCTGAGCTCTTGATATTCATACAAGTGGTTCTCTTCTCTCCAAAGGTCTCTTTAATTTTCCTGTAGGCAGTATCTATCTTACCCCTAGTGAGACAAGCCTCTACATCCTTACATTTGTCCTCTAGCCATCCCTGCTTAGC
Organism: Schistocerca nitens; assembly: GCF_023898315.1. Lineage (NCBI taxonomy): Eukaryota > Metazoa > Arthropoda > Insecta > Orthoptera > Acrididae > Schistocerca > Schistocerca nitens. The sequence goes on from NC_064618.1 coordinate 371,856,897, forward strand.
CATTTTGCACTTCCTGTCGATCTCATTTTTGAGACGTTTGTATTCCCTTTTGCCTGATTCATTTACTGCATTTTTATATTTTCTCCTTTCATCAATTAAATTCAATATTTCTTCTGTTACCCAAGGATTTCTATTAGCCCTCGTCTTTTTACCTACTTGATCCTCTGCTGCCTTCACTACTTCATCCCTCAGAGCTACCCATTCTTCTTCTACTGTATTTCTTTCCCCCATTCCTGTCAATTTTTCCCTTATGCTCTCCCTGAAACTCTGTACAACCTCTGGTTTAGTCAGTTTATCCAGGTCCCATCTCCTTAAATTCCCACCTTTTTGCAGTTTCTTCAGTTTCAATCTGGCAACGGCCTTGCCGCAGTGGCTACACCGGTTCCCGTGAGATCACCGAAGTTAAGCGCTGTCGGGCGTGGCCGGCGCTTGGATGGGTCACCATCCTGCCGCCATGTGCTGTTGCCATTTTTCGGGGTGCACTCAGCCTCGTGATGCCAATTGAGGAGCTACTCGACCGATTAGTAGCGGCTTCGGTCAAAGAATACCGTCCTAACGGTCGGGAGTGCGGTGTGCTGACCACACGCCCCTCCTTATCCGCATCCTCATCGGAAGATGACACGGCGGCCGGACGGTCCCGGAAGGGCCACTTGTGGCCTAAAGACTGAGCTTTTTTTTTTTTTTTTTTCAGTTTCAATCTGCAGTTCATAACCAATAGATTGTGGTCAGAATCCACATCTGCCCCTGGAAATGTCTTACAATTTAAAACCTGGTTCCTAAATCTCTGTCTTACCATTATATAATCTATCTGATACCTATTAGTATCTCCAGGATTCTTCCAGGTATACAACCTTCTTTTATGATTCTTGAACCAAGTGTTAGCTATGATTAAGTTATGCTCTGTGCAAAATTCTACCAGACGGCTTCCTCTTTCATTTCTTCCCCCCAATCCATATTCACCTACTATGTTTCCTTCTCTCCCTTTTCCTACTGACAAATTCCAGTCACCCATGACTATTAAATTTTCGTCTCCCTTCACTACCTGAATAATTTCTTTTATCTCATCATACATTTCATCAATTTCTTCATCATCTGCAGAGCTAGTTGGCATATAAACTTGTACTACTGTAGTAGGCATGGGCTTTGTGTCTATCTTGGCCACAATAATGCATTCACTATGCTGTTTGTAGTAGCTGTTTTGAATTGGGATTGGTTATTAATGACAAGTTTCATAAGTGAATATATGTATTGCAAAGGTACTGTGAATATCCCGAGTTCCTTAAATAAATGTCTGCAAGGTGATCTTGGGTGGGCTCCAGCTATTATTCTGATTACATGCTTTTGTGCAATGAATAATTTCTCTCTTAATGACGAATTGCCCCGAAATATGATGCCATATGAAAGCAGTGAATGAAAATAGGTATAGTAGGCTAATTTACTGATATGTTTATCGCCAAAATTTGCAATAACCCTAATAGCATAAGTAGCTGAACCTAACCGTTTCAGCAGATCATCGGTGTGTTTCTTCTAATTCAATTTCTCATCAATGCACACACCCAGAAATTTTGAGTATTCTACCTTAGCAACAGACTTCTGTTCATAGTCTATATTTATCAATGGTGTTATGCCATTTACTGTACAGAATTGTATAAACTGTGTTTCCTCAAAATTTAGCGAGAGTCCATTTGCAGAGAACCACTTAATAATTTTCTGAAAGACGTTATTTGCAATTTCCTCAGCTGATTCTTGCTTCTTGGGTGTAATTACTATACTTTTATCATCAGCAAAAAGAACTAACTTTGCGTCTTCATGAATATAGAGTGGCACGTCATTAATATATATTAATGAACAATAAGGGACCCAACACATAGCCCTGTGGGACCACAATACTTAAGCTTATCTAGAAGAATTTCATGCTTCACACAGTCAAAAGCTCTCGAGAGATCACAAAATACCCCAATGGGTGATGTTCGGTTATTCATTGCATTTAATATCTGATCAGTGAAAGCATATATAGCATTTTCTGTTGAAAATCCTTTCTGAAAACCAAATTGACATATTGGTAATACTTCATTTTTACAAATATGTGATACTACTCTTGAATACATTACTTTTTCAAGAATTTTGGATAAAGCTGTCAGAAGTGTGATTGGGCAGTAGTAGTTAGCATCAGATCTATCCCCCTTTTTATGCAATGGTTTGACAATAGCATATTTCAGTCTATCGGGAAACATTCTGTTTCAGTGAGCTACTACATATGTGGCTGACAATCCTACTTATATGTTGGGAACAAGCTTTTAGTACTCTGTTGGAAATGTCATCTATTCCATGTGGGCTTATTAAACAGCAGTTCCTTTTCTGTGGATGATGTACTATACAATGTGACGTGGGCTACAAGACAACACATACTTTGAATATTAAACACAATAACAAAATATTAGTTCAACGTGGAGATAGGTGACAAATCTCTGAATTTCTTGAAGCTGTGGACAGATGTCAGTACACAAATAGACTACCTCAGTATCATTACTGATTTGGTATATCATTTAAATAAACTAAAAGTAAAGATAAGTGCAGGGAACACCAACGCACATTCCCACGACACACTTCAACAGAATCTCTAATTCTTAAATGCAAGAGGGGGTGCAATGTCATACTGGAAAGTGGGTTCATACTGCCTGGTTTTTCGTGAATTTGAATCAACACTGAAATAACACCACATTAATGTAATACAGAGAAAACCTAAAGTATATTAAGAGAAATTCTTCCCCAAAATGCCTCATCATCCCCAAACAGAATGCATTGTTTCTAGCTCAAGTCCAACATATCACAAACTATTATGATACATAACATCAGAAGCCAAAGCCCACTGTCTTTCATTTCACTGCTGACTTTGGTTTCTTGGCAGATTTATTGTTCAGTAACCTAAGTACTTTGTCAAAACGTGATGAAGTGAGAGAGCCACGAAAAAGTATCTAGCATAATGACACTGTCATAATAGAGTACTATGAGGGACAGTCAGCAGTCAAAGAAACAAACTGACACAGAAATGAAACAGTTTGTGGGAGGAGTTTTGTACTTTCATGACTTTTGTTGGCATCACTGGGACAAAGTAATAACAGCTGATGGATAAAAACTGTTTTGTTTATAACCCAGGCTGCATTTAAGATGGTGGGTCTGCTTGAAGTTTCCACATTAATAGAACAACATTCAGTGATCCACGATTTTACTGTATGGTGAGAGTAATACAGAGTACGGAAGTTTGCATATGGGTGGAACAGTTCAAAAACGGTCTTTTGGGATGCTCAACAGTGTGTCTATTCACACACTATGATAACCAGTAAAGCCAACAATGAGAGAAAAATGTCAGGGATCTCAAAGAAAAGGCGTGAATTTGCTACAGGGCAATGCTAACGCACATGCCGCCCAGATGCCCCAAGGATCCACTGAAAACATGGGCTGGAAGATACTACCTCATCCCCCCCTACAGTCCTGATTACCTCCCTCGAATTTTCCTTTGTTTGATCCATTGAAGTAGACATTATTTGAGTAAAAGTTCAGTAACAATGAGGGGGTCAAAATTTTGTGGGAGAATGGCTTAAACAAGACAAAGACTTCTTTACATCGGTCATAAAAAGGTATTTCATCGTTGGGATAAAGGTAGAAATATTGGTGGGGATAATGTTGAGAAGTATTAAAAGTCTCACTTTGTAAAAACACAGCTTTTTATACATCAAAGTCTTTAATTACTGACGTATCTCATATATTACTAAAATCGACAATGGTTATGTTGGCGACCGACAGAAGCACTGCAAAGTGCCCGGCTGCTAGGCTAGGGCAGCTCGATATCCCGATCACGCCAGGACCGGCGGCGAACGCGCATATGATCTATTTCGGTTCAGCCTTCAGTGCGTCAAGTGCCCGCACGAGTCGTCCGTCGCCCATGACGTTAGAACTCGCGTTCCTCAGGCCCTCCGGCACACTTTCAAAATTAACTTCTGCAAGGGACCAATTTACAAAAGCAGGTTCAGTAGTAAGTGCTATACAATATATGCCCGACAGCGCGTCATTTACTTGTTTCCAGCAAGAAAAATACGGAAAAAATAACGCGAACTTCCTCCAATGCCTACAATTAATATTTCGTCTTCTTCCTAAAATGTAATTATATCATCTTCATTTATCCCCAACTGAACTGATATCAGCGCTCATTTCCTGATAGCACGAACGTACCGATAACGAAATTTTTACGAACTGCGTGGTTCAAAATTGCTGGCTTTAATGGAACCATATCGTTATTTTTGTATCTTACGTAAGACAACTGCAACCATTTGGCGTACGTATTTTTGTAGCTCTGTCCCGAATTTTTTCAACGGAAATTTCTGACTCCTATTTGTCCCGGATTTAATGATTATCAGATTCGCCGCGAATTATATCTTTAATTGTACTGTTGTATTTTAGTAAAGCTGGCATTTGACAAAGAAATTCTACTCTTGCCAAAGATCGTTGTGCACAACACAAAAAGCTGGTTTCTATAATCATAACTATGTCAAATTTAAAAGTTATATCAGATTCAGTGAACAACTGCAAGAAGAATTTCTATCATTCAACAATAACATCAGTACTTCGGACTCAAAGGCGAAAAATGAGATGCAACACGTGTTTTTCGAGTTTCTCAATAACTCACAGTTCTCCACTTAAAAAGCGACAAACTTGTTATGAGTAGTCTGTGCAGCAGCGTCAAGCTTCTAACCGTATCATTAAAGTAACTCTTTAAATCTGAGAACTTTGTGATCGGGAGGAGAGGTTAGTCGAAACAGTGTTTTTGCATATCACAAATCCAGCAGTCATAGCTTCATCTATGGATTGTCATCTTCAAATTTTTTTCATCTAGTGTTGAATACAAACACGCTTACGAAAGTTCACAGCACTGAAATGCTGTTGGTATGCTAGCACTCCATTATGGAAGGTACCAATGAAGTATAAATTAATGTACTTTTTGTAACAAACGAAAGTAATATTTTGCATGTATTACATTTAATTAGGATCTTTTTTCAGTATCAAAATCTGTAATGTGTCCGAATTTGGCTCTAGAAAATTCGGTCACCTTACTAGAAAAGGAACTCTCCTGGAACGTCCACCTTTAGTGGCAACCAATGTATCTACAGTTTTTTCCGATGCATGACTACTAAGAAAATTTGTCATTGGGTTTGCCCAAAGCAATACTCGTATTATATCTTCCACATATATTACACTAGCATTCTCTCAACGCTGAGCTACAGGAAATCGTACAATAGTTACCGGCCACAGGTAATAAGAGCAAAGGGATATTACAAAGTATACGACGAAATACAGAAACAGGAGTGATTAACGATACGAAGTACTGCAGAATTACTTTCTAATTACATACAAGAGCGTATCTTCTGACTATTTCAGAACTACTTGACAAAAACATGAAACCGAACATTCTAAATTAGTTTTTAAATGTGGATTTATTTTACATACTGAACTAACATGGTTGTTTCCTACTCAATACAACACTCACGTTGGAAAGTGCGTTTTCAATCGACAACCCGTGAAGAACTTTGGCGCGGATGATCGTCGACAAACAAATAGTCTATGCTACTGACCTATCTACTTCCATTCTGAATGGCAGCATAAAAACAGTTAATATTTTTGGTAGAAGTTTTATTAATCATTCTACTCCCAAGTGAAACGGAATACGAAGCTATTTTTGCTTGGCAAAATGACAGGAACTAAGAAACTGAATGAAGTGATCTTTATTGACCTGACATAACCACAGCATTTCCGCTGCTGCCGAAAAGCAATTACCGCACGATACTCCAATTTATCAAAGGGCTGGGGCCTTTTTTGTTTTGACTCCTCTAGTGGCTTGCCTTCTGTATTGCAGCGCGGGAGTACCAAGACAGGACATGCGCCTGCGAACAACACACACGAACAAAACTAGAAGGTCTGGTGTGCTGTGTGGCCTCTATATGAGGAAGTATCAATCGCCTTTCCACTGACAAAGATTCTTGTTTATTTCATATTTGGATCTCCGAAAGAGAACTGCCAAGGGGCACGTGATCATGAAGAAAGAAAAAGAAAAAAAGGTTGAGGAATCAAGGAATGAATACGATTCCACTAGCGATGGAAATGCTGGTAATCTAAATTGGTGGGAAAGCAGATATATTTGAAAATGGAAAAGCAAAGCATTAAACTAGATGTAGTACAGTGAGTGAATAGAAATGAAAAGAAGAAGAAACAGGTCAGACAACAGTGGGCAATATCAACAGCACCGAAAATGGAATGCCGGTCGGAAAGCCGAGCGGTTCTAGGGGCTTCAGTCTGGTACCGCGCAACCGCAACGGTCGCAGGTTCGAATCCTGCCTCGGGCTTGGATGTGTGTGATGTCCGTAGGTTAGTTAGGTTCAAGTAGTTCTAAGTTTTAGGGGACTGATTACTTCAGAAGTTAAGTCCCATAGTGCACAGAGCCATTTGAGCCATTTTTGAAAATGGAATAACGGGAGTACGATTCGCAATGAGAAGAAATATGCGAGAATAAGAAAATAAGTGAGTTACTGTGAACATTTCAACTATAGTATTATTCTCATCAGGATCGAGGCCAAGTCCACGCTAACAACTGTAGTTCATGTATACACGCCATTGTCACAAGCAGCAGATTGCCATACAGAGTAGATGAGGGAAGAGAACAGTTAATTCAGTATGTCAAAGGAGATTCAATGTAATTATCTTGAGGATTCTATAGTTGGGGAAGTAACAGAAAGAGTTGCGGGAGAACACGGTCTCAGTAAAAGCAATGAAACGAGACGGATATTACTAGTTCTGCAATGTATTTCAACTAGTGACAGGAAATACACCGTTCAATAATCAGAAGAGGTATACTTGGAAAATGCCAGAAGATAGATGTAGATATGGCTGAACTACATCATCATGATGGGACGGAGATTACGAAATTAGATTTTGGATTGTAAAGAGTAACTTGTAGCATATATACACTCAGTTCATAATTTATGAAAGCTGAACAGTACGCTTAAGTTCAAAGGAACCGTCAGATAGATAGGCCGTACATATTGCAATAATGAATATCAGAGGCGCAACTGATTACTAATGGATACTTAAAAAGAATAATCACAGAAAATATCAGAAATATATAGGTAGGTACACAAGAGGTAACTGCAAAGAACTTTAACAGAAGAAATGCATCAATTGATCGACGAAAGAAGGAAGTACAAAAATGTCCAAGAAAAGGAAGGAATAGGAATACAAGAGAACTCAGAAATGAAGTCAATAGAAGAGCAAAGAAGTTAAAGCGAAATGGATACAAGATAAATGTAAGAGATCTAAAAACAAAGTTTAGTCGGAGAAACAGTTTCTAAAGCAAGAACAAAGACGTCAACATCAAGAGATCAATTCCTCTGCTGCAAGCACAGGAATGAGTACTTTGAGAGTCTCCACGAAACGGAGAAACTGCTTGCTTTTGTTATAGAATAAGAAATGTATCAGACAACATGCGTTACAGGGGATTCGGTTTTAGACTCAGGAGTTTGCCATGCGAACAAGGGAGGCAGAAGAGACAAATATTCCTTCAGTATTTTTTTAAAGTCACTGACGGTAGCGGCAACTGAGCTACAGGGTGTATCGAAAAGAATCATCCGATTTGGCACATCTATGTTGCTGACACAAATGAACACATGTAATTTATTTTGCTTTTTGATGAACGAGAAATTCAAGAGGTTTTCTTTTCATAGGTGTTCAATATGCCCCTTGTGATGCATGGCAAAGGTCAATGCGGTGATCACATTGTACCAAGACCAATAGAGTGAGTTGAGTTACAGCTTCCACTGCTGCTGTTATGTTGTGTCTCAGTTCATTCATTGTTGCTGGTAACGGAGGCACAAAATTTTTTTATAAACCTACACAAGACAAAAATGGCTCTGAGCACTATGGGACTCAACATCTATGGTCGTAAGTCCCCCTATACAAGACATCACATACAGTCATGTCTGGTGACCTTGGAGGCCAACAACGTAAGGCTGAATATTTGGTCCAGTGCGACCGATATATCGTTCAGTAACCATGCGATTTAAAAATTCCCGCACTTTCAGATGGCAGTATGGTAGTGCCCCATCCTGTTGGTATACGAAGTCATTCGAGTCAGACTCAAACTGTGGGAAAGGGAAGTTCTCAAGTGTATCGAGATATGTGCTTCTCGGCAAAGAAAACTGGACCATACACACCTTTTGCCGTGAAACTGCACAAAACACATTAAATTTTTGAGAATCCCTCTCATGTTGTGCAACTTCGTATAAAACACTATACATTTTTCTCTTTTCAACAGTACAGTATTCAAGCACATATCTCAAATTCAAGCACATATTTCAAATACCCCCCATGAACCATGGACCTTGCCGTTGGTGGGGAGGCTTGCATGCCTCAGTGATACAGATGGCCGTACCATAGGTGCAACCACAACGGAGGGGTATCTGTTGAGAGGCCAGACAAACGTGTGGTTCCTGAAGAGGGGCAGCAGCCTTTTCAGTAGTTGCAGGGGCAACAGTCTGGATGATTGACTGATCTGGCCTTGTAACAATAACCAAAACGGCCTTGCTGTGCTGGAACTGCGAACGGCTGAAAGCAAGGGGAAACTACAGCCGTCATTTTTCCCGAGGGCATGCAGCTTTACTGTATGGTTAAATGATGATGGCGTCTTCTTGAGTAAAATATTCCGGAGGTAAAATTGTCCCCCATTCAGATCTCCGAGCGGGGACTACTCAAGAGGACGTCGTTATCAGGAGACAGAAAACTGGCGTTCTACGGATCGGAGCGTGGAATGTCAGATCCCTTAATCGGGCAGGTAGGTTAGAAAATTTAAAAAGGCAAATGGATAGGTTAAAGTTAGATATAGTGGGAATTAGTGAAGTTCTGTGGCAGGAGGAACAAGACTTTTGGTCAGGTGATTACAGGGTTATAAATACAAAATCAAATAGGGGTAATGCAGGAGTAGGTTTAATAATGAATAAGAAAATAGGAGTGCGGGTAAGCTACTACCAACAGCATAGTGAATGCATTATTGTGGCCAAGATAGACACGGAGCTCATGCCTACTACAGTAGTACAAGTCTATATGCCAACTACCTCTGCAGATGATGAAGAAATTGATGAAATGTATGATGAGATAAAAGAAATTATTCAGGTAGTGAAGGGAGACGAAAATTTAATAGTCATGGGTGACTGGAATTCGAGTGTAGGAAAACGGAGAGAAGGAAACATAGTGGGTGAATATGGATTGGGACTAAGAAATGAAAGAGGAAGCCGTCTGGTAGAATTTTGCACAGAGCATAACTTAATCATAGCTAACACTTGGTTCAAGAATCATAAAAGAAGGTTGTATACATGGAAGAATCCTGGAGATACTAAAAGGTATCAGATAGATTATATAACGGTAAGACAGATTTAGGAACCAGGTTTTAAATTGTAAGACATTTCCAGGGGCAGATGTGGATTCTGACCACAATCTATTGGTTATGAACTGCAGATTGAAACTGACGAAACTGCAAAAAGGTGGGAATTTAAGGAGATGGGACCTGGATAAACTGAAAGAACCAGAGGTTGTAGAGAGTTTCAGGGAGAGCATAAGGGAACAATTGACAGGAACGGGGGAAAGAAATACAGTAGAAGAAGAATGGGTAGCTCTGAGGGATGGAGTAGTGAAGGCAGCAGAGGATCAAGTAGGTAAAAAGACGAGGGCTAGTAGAAATCCTTGGGTAACAGAAGATATACTGAATTTAATTGATGAAAGGAGAAAGTATAAAAATGCAGTAAATGAAGCAGGCAAAAAGGAATACAAACGTCTCAAAAATGAGATCGACAGGAAGTGCAAAATGGCTAAGCAGGGATGGCTAGAGGACAAATGTAAGGATGTAGAGGCTTATCTCACTAGGGGTAAGATAGATACAGCCTACAGGAAAATTAAAGAAACCTTTGGAGAAAAGAGAACCACTTGTATGAATATCAAGAGCTCAAATGGAAACCCAGTTCTAACCAAAGAAGGGAAAGCAGAAAGATGGAAAGAGTATATAGAGGGTCTATACAAGGGCGATGTACTTGAGGACAATATTATGGAAATGGAAGAGGATGTAGATGATGATGAAATGGGAGATACGATACTGCGTGAAGAGTTTGACAGAGCACTGAAAGACCTGAGCCGAAACAACGCCCCGGGAGTAGACAACATTCCATTAGAACTACTGACGGCCTTGGGAGAGCCAGTCCTGACAAAACTCTACCATCTGGTGAGCAAGATGTATGAGACAGGCGAAATACCCTCAGACTTCAAGAAAAATATAATAATTCCAATCCCAAACAAAGCAGGTGTTGACAGATGTGAAAATTACCGAACTATCAGTTCAATAACTCACAGCTGTAAAATACTAACACGAATTCTTTACAGACGAATGGAAAAACTGGTAGAAGCCGACATCGGGGAAGGTCAGTTTGGATTCCGTAGAAATATTGGAACACGTGAGGCAATACTGACCTTACGACTTATATTAGAAGAAAGATTAAGGAAGGCAAACCTACGTTTCTAGCATTTGTAGACTTAGAGAAAGCTTTTGACAATGTTGACTGGAACACTCTCTTTCGAATTCTAAAGGTGGCAGGGGTAAAATACAGGGAGCAAACGGCTATTTACAATTTGTACAGAAACCAGATGGCAGTTATAAGAATCGAGGGATATCCAAGGGAAGCAGTGTTTGGGAAGGCAGTGAGACAGGGTTGTACCCTATCCCCATTGTTATTCAATCTGTATATTGAGTACATTGAGCAAGCAGTAAAGGAAACAAAAGAAAAATTCGGAGTAGGTATTAAAATCCATGGAGAAGAAATAAAAACTTTTGAGGTTCGCCGATGACATTGTAATTCTGTCAGAGACAGCAAAGGACTTGGAAGAGCAGTTGAACGGAATGGACAGTGTCTTGAAAGGAGGATGTAAGATGAACATCAAGAAAAGCAAAACGAGGATAATGGAATGTAGTCGAATTAAGTCGGGTGATGCTGAGGGAATTAGATTAGGAAATGGAGACACTTAAAGAGTGATAGGAGTTTTGCTATTTGGGGAGCAAAATAACTCATGATGGTCGAAGTAGAGAGGATATAAAATGTAGACTGGCAATAGCAAGGAAAGCGTTTCTGAAGAAGAGAAATTTGTTAACATCGAGTATAGATTTAAGTGTCAGGAAGTCGTTTCTGAAAGTATTTGTATGGAGTGTAGCCATGTATGGAAGTGAAACATGGACGATAAATAGTTTGGACAGGAAGAGAATAGAAGCTTTCGAAATGTGGTGCTACAGAATAATGCCCACATCAGCTTGCACCTAAAGAATGTTATACAGAAGACTGGAAAAGAAAATTAATGAGAACTTTTGCTTTAATATAGGTGAATACACAATAAGGTAGTTATAAAGTTACCGCTACAACGGAAGCAAATACCTCAGAAAAATCAAGACACTTTGATAGATTTTGTTTGCATAAAAAAGGTATTCGATAATGTAATGTGCTTCTAGACGTTTGAAATCCTCAGAAAAACGGGAATGCGCTATAGCTCAATTCGGGTACTAGACACACTGTACTACTATATACATAGTCCACCGGCCGTCATACAGCGCATGGCAGAAGGGTACCGTGTATCACTCCTAATCATTCCCTTTTCCGTTCTACTTGCAAATGGAGCGAGGGAAAAGCAACAATCTATGTGATTCCGCGTAAGTCGTAATTTCTCTCATTTTGATTTCGGGTTCTTGGGTGACGTGTGTGTTGGTGGTGGGTGGATAGTTCTGCTGTCTGCCGCACATGTGAACGTCTTCTTCCCTGCAAGGATTCCCATTGGAGTTCGTAGAGTATTTCCGTAATACGCTCTTGTTGACTATCATACCAGTAACAAACCTGGCAGCATGCAAACTGAATTTATTCGATGGTTTCCTTTCATTTGACCTGGGGGAGATCCTAAACTTTTGAGTAGTACTCAAGAGAATGGATCGCACAATTATTCTGTACACGGTCTTCCTTTATAGGTGTGCTACACTTTCTAGAATATGTATAACAATCCAGAATGTACAATAGGTATGAAGGCCAAGAAACAAGTATCAGAATTAAATGGCCTAAGGCGAAAATGCAGTATCTCTCTTCAGCTGCACAATCTGTAAATTACAAAAGCAATGATGGAAATAAAAGAAAAGTTCATAAGTGAGATGAAAATTTAGAGTGAAAAGATAAGATCGATTGATGACACTGGTGTCCTCAATGAAAATGAGGAAATGTTGGAAGATCTGTTTAACTGAATTAACAGCCCATTGATCATAGAATACGGAGCAACAGTAAGATAAAGCATTTACGAGTAACAGAAGTAAGAATAGTGACTAACTTAACATCAATATTGTGGGCCAGGTAGAAGACATAGTGAAGATATTCTGCTACCTGGGAAGCAAGACGGGCATAAGAAGCAGACTAGCATAGGCAAAGAGAGCATTCTTCGCCAGAAGTACAGATACTGGAATATTCCAGTATCCGTGCCCAGAACTAGTTTATTGTTACCAAATACAGGCCTTCATTTAAGAAAGAAATTTCGGAGAACGTACTTCTGGAGCATAATGTTGTGCAGAAGAGACTCTTGACGAGCGGGAAAAATTGAAAAAAATCAAGCGTTTGACATGTGTTACTAAAGGATACTGAAAATTTACTGAAATGATATGACAAGAAGTATCTAAATAGAATTGGCAAGAAGAGGTACATGTGTAAAACACTAAGTAGGAGGAGGGTAATGGACTAAGAATGCATTGAATTTAACTTCCGTGTTACTATAGGGGGTCACGGAAGGCAAAAATTGTAGTGGTAGATACAGTTTGGAAAATATACAGCATGTAATTGAAGACACTGGATGCTAGGTTGGAAATATTGCAAAAGGAGAGGAAACTGAACGGTTGCATAAAACTAGTCGAAAGACTGATGATGCAAAACTAAAAGATACAGATGGCGTGCTAAAAAAGATGATCTAGGCCACCAAAATCCAAGTAAAGACAATAGAACGACAGGCAAACTACAAGAATTGTACAAGAAAGAGGTAAAGAGCAATATTACAATCAGACTCCAGCAACCAGTAAATCAGCAGCTGGCGATCTTTGGGTCCCCTTGTAAGCATGAAACGAAGATATAAAAATCGTGTTGCGAGCGAAGAAATTCTGGGACAGTGTACGAAGTGGCGCTCGAGAGCAAATTTTTACAACTTTTATCACCTTTAATTCAGAAATGGCGAAAGGTAGAAAAGTGCTGTTTGTGGCCTAATGTTCAGACACCCGCAGTGTTTGTTATTGATGAAAATGACCACTTCCAGCAGATGGCACTGTGTGTAGAATGTTCGACAGAGATCAAATATGACACCCACGTCCAGCGGAACTTCCGGACACGTCACAGAAGCGCACCACCATAATATCGAACAATTAAACAGTGGAACAAGAGGTTTACGCAATCCGGAAGTGTAATGAAGAGGAAGAGTTATGGGGGTCGGAGCATGAGTGATTCAGGTGGGGGAACACATGCAACAGGCATCTGTCTGAGCCCAACCAAGTCAATCCACCAAGCGTCTCGGGTTGCAGCTATCACCAACCATGACGCAGGAGTGCTACGATAGAGAATGAAGCTTCATGCCTGCAAGGTACATTTGCTGCATGTGCTTCAACCTTGCGGCGTCGTATACTACCGACATCACGCCAGGCAGTCAACGCCAAGAGGTTGGCAAGAACTCATGACTGCTTTGTCAATCCGCGGCCGGCTCGAAGACACCCTCTATGCATGTGCTAGTAGCGCCACCACCTATTCGACGTAAGAAGACTCCGCACCGATGCCAGCCCAGACGGGTAGATGAGTTTACTCGGTGCATTCGAAGCCTACTAATTAACCTACCTCCCTGTGTTATTATCTACGACGACTTTGCTCGTGTCAAGGAACTGCTGGAATAAAATTGCACTTGCTGAAATTAAGTAAACCGTTACGAACACCTTTACGTGTCTCATTTCGCTCTCTGTCTCAGCACTTACCTATTTCTTCAGCATCCACACCTGGAACGATCCAATAACGCTAATGACAGCCCAAAGCGCAAAGCATTTGCAATTGAAATTCTCAGTCGCATCGATAATGATCCAGACTATCTGAGGAGGATTACGTTCACGAACGGGAAGGTAAGCAGAGACGATTTGAGGATCTGGGGCTCTGACAACCCCCACTTTAGTACGGAAATTGCAAGACACAATCCAAAGATAAACATGAGGTGAGACCTGCTTCATGACAGTATGGTAGCACCGATTTTCTTTGCTCTCAATAACATCGACTATTTATCTCGACTTGTTGGAGCAGTTTGCATTTGCATACGTCAAATAATTGCAACCTGGCATACTGTAGCAGGATGGTGCCGCCCCTCATTGGGCTTCGATAGTCTGGAAGGCTTTGGAGAGACATTTCCAAGATACTAGACTGGTAAACTTCGACGATTTACGCGAAATAATATTCACATAATTAACATACTTTGAGGTAACAAGTATTTTAAAATTTGTGATTTATAAAACTCAATAACCTTCAATTTCAATGATAGGTTAAGAAGGAAGAATTCCCTGAAATTATATGAAATTCCTGAAGTTCCCCGAATCTTCCAGGTAAAACGTAATTCACTGAGAATTCCAGGTTTTCCGAGGAATCGCCCCCCTGTCAGTGCCTTCGTCCAGGGATAGTAATCCGGAATTAGTGATGTCCACCAGGAAAATATTCTGATGGTGAAAGTACGTAGGAGGGGTAAAATCGAGTTATTGCAGGCAATACCGATGCGGAACTGAAGTACGTTAGCCTCATTTTGCAGGAGAATATGTGAAACCTCGCGAAAGGACCTAAGCGGAGGCCTATCGGATGGTGCCATAGATGTGATGTTCTGAGACTACTACAGAGTGGGAGCCGTACCAAATGTAAAAGTCATCGATACACAGTGCAGGGGTGACAAGTGGCCCGACTGGTGTCACTAGTCCATAGATGGCGATGAGGAATAGTGTGACATTCAGCACGGAGCCCTGTAGGGCGACATTCTCTTGGACCAGTGGAGAGCTAAGTGAAGTAACAAATTCGAATGTGGAACAATCAGTGGGGGGGAAAAAACTAACGAATAAAATCGGTGGGAGCCTCAAAGCCCCGGTCATGGAGGGTAATTAAAAGCTGACTGAACCAGACAGTATCGTATAGCTTCTGTAAGTCAAAACCGACTGCCATGAGATGTTTCAGTTTTGAAAAAGCCTGTTCGATTGCTTTTCCAACCTAACCAAATGGTCAGTTGTGGATCGCCCCTTCCAGAAAGTACAACGATAGGGGGTTAAAGACTCCAAAATTTGAGAACCCAGCATAATCAGCACGCAATTACCCTTTCAAGCGGTTTGCAGATCACGCTGGTGAGGGTAATCGGTCGGTGACTGTCCATAGATGTCGGGTCTTTGCCCAACTTCAGGATTATAACGATGATTCTATCTTGCCACTGCAGTGGAAAGGCACCTTCAAGCCAATTACAGTTTAAGACCTGATGAGAAGGAGCCGTTGGCTAACATTCAGTTGTTTAATCATCTGGCTGTGAATGGAGTCAGAGCTGGGGCTATACAGTAAGACGACAGAAGAGCCTAAAGCAATTCCCATTCCGGGAATGGTTCATTATATAATGCGGTATGGCAAGGAGTGAAGGAGAGGGAAACGTCTTATTTGTTGCTTACAAATTCGAAAGCAGCCGCATGAAACATGAAACGAGGACGCTTGTGCCACCACAAAGTGAGTTGCAAGTGTTCCGCTGGAGTGCACATGTCAGTACAAAGACTGCCCTGCAGGGAGAGGCCTGGTGAAATAGTGGATCTTTGGCAGCCCACGAGACTATGGAACTTGCCCCTCATCAGTGATGCAGAGCTATACGTTCCCTGGGAGGAGATATAGCTTTATATCACTCCTGGCATTCTTTCTCGCTGCATTTAACTAGACAGCGAGCCTTAGCACGAAGTCGCTTAAAAGTTAGAAGGTTGCTCTCTGAAAGGTGTCGCTTGAAACATTGCCGGGCTCTTCAGCAATCCTGAACACTTACAGCAATGTCTCTCGTCCACCATGGCACCAACCAGCGATGGAGGGGACCTGTAAAAAGGGGAATAGCAGTTCCAGCGGCGCATGGGATCACACCAGAGGTTTCTTGCACGACCTTGTCGATGCAATCTCACAGATAGGTGAATGTAACAACAGAGACTTACAACTGCTGGTTGGCTCTTTAGAGGTAGTCAATCCACCTGGCAGTTGCGAGGAAGAACAGGATCACCAGAAAGTTTTCACTACCACAAGTTCGTCATTTAGTGACCAACGTAGCAAAATCACAAGACTGGCAGAAGAGATCGTTAGGTCGATAGCCGAAAAGGTGCAGTGAGTGGTCCTGGTGTGGGTAGAGTGTACCAAACAGAGTAGACGCATGTCATGATTGGTTGGGTCAATCACAAGATCGCTACTAGGTGAAGAGGTACTTCCCCACAAGAGGTGGTGCACTTTGAAGTCCACAAGAAGGAGAAACGCGGGGGGAGGGGGGGGGGGTTGTCGGATTAAGGTGGTCAACTCCATGTAAGTGGCCTGTCTGGAGGTAAATAAACGCTACAAACTATGATCGCTGTGGTCGTTTGCACCCAATCACAACTGCTTCCAATTTCTTACAATGGGAAATTCACACATTTGCACCCAACCACAACTGCTTCCAATTTCTTACAGTGGGAAATTCACACACTGACATCTGTGCAAATCAATGTACAGACCCCACCAAATGCCATCTTGGGGCCAGCATGGTTCTGACAGTGCACGATAACCAGTGTTGGGGAACGCTCATCAATGAAGTGCATTTCTTGTACAGAAATGCAAATTCCAGAAGAGGAGGAGATAAGATGTTCTAGTTCTGGCAGACAACAGTAATATACAGTTCCACTGAATGCCCATGTTAAATGCCCATGTTACAGATGTCCAAGTTAAATGTCAAGAGCCAGGAGTATCTTTCATGTCCCAAACTCACTGCCTGTCACTGATGGGGATGGAACCAAATCTATGAGCAGTTGTTAAGAACCCAACTGTGCGGATGGTTCTGGCAGCTCTGATCACCCGAGTAGCCTTGTCCCAATTTTCCTCCTCCTCCTCCAGACAGTCAAGATTCTAACGAGGGTCTGTCCACGATGAGCATGGGGACAGATAAAGGGTGGGCAGCCCTGGGACCACAGTTTTGCAGCCACTGGGTGTCACTGATAGGCCTGGAGGAGGACCCTCCAAGGCTTGGAAAGTGGTTCACAAAGATGGTGCTGCGGGAACCGCAAGAGGATGGCAGTGAGAGCTCTAGCTTGGAAGATGATGACAATAATAATAATAGTAATAATAATAATAGTAATAATAATAATAATAATAATAGTAATAATAGTTTGGGGAAGGGGGGATGGCAGTGACTTTCGCACAATTAGTCATCATGTCAACAGGACGCAGGTATTCATAATTTTTTCCTACCCCAGTGTATGGCACACAGCACAGAAACATATATTCATATACCTTCTTTTCGTTCTTAAAGACTGGGTAAACAGTGAGCGAGGACGATGGTGTTCTGTACAACTGTCACACAAAGGCGGTTGTTCGCAAGCACTACCTTCGCGTACTGATCACCTGCAATTTCCAGACTCTGGATCCACCGTGCATCAGGAGGGCAAATGATCAGCGAGTAAGCATTAGAAATACTTAATGAGTGGTGCGATGTAAGTGTTCATATCAAATACATGCATCAAGACAAATTTCTTCTGGAAGGACATTTCCTTCAGAGGCTAAAATGAAAGCAAATGTATGTTTGATTATCTCGGGGACCTTTTTTGTATGTGCCGAACAAAATGTACACCTAACCATTTGAGATTAGCCCTACCTCCTTGTCTGTCTGGAGTGTTTCGTCTCTATGGAAGATGACTCCTTGGACGAGTTTTATCTGGGGCATACGTGAAGAGCTGTAGATTGAGCAGCTGAGGAGGCTTTAATCAGTAACAACCAACTGTGCATTTTTCCCAGTGACTCAACTTCAAATCTGTCTTCAATGTGTTCCACAAAAAAAGGTGGTGTTGCCACCATAAAAGGATCTGAATCAGTTAAGTCCATACCAGGTATTGATAAAGTGTTTCGCTCCCAGAGGTTTGACTTATCCTCCTTCCGGTGGGGTAGCCCGTGCCGGAAACGCACTACGATACCAACTGCCCACACTGAAATTTCTATACCTGGCTGATGACTGTCAGATCAGAACGGCCAATGGTTTGGTTTAATTTTGTACGTTTAAAGAGCGAAACATCTGCCCTGTTGGCACCTACTCCGATCAACGGGTGTCGCCATGGGCACCGCCCAGTCGCAGCAAAAGTGATCTACGATGACGGCTATTGTCAGGAGCCCTGACGCCCCAGGAAGACGTGCATCTACTCCATGGCACGCTTGGGGAACTAACAGCACAGGCATCAGCAGTGTGATGCTTATTGTGTCAGGAGCCCCTATCAACAGAGTACATAACGATCCCACCACGTAGGATTGACTACCGTGTTAGCTTTTAAACGCAAATACGAGTCTACGCAGTTGCATGAAGATTATACTGAACATTGCAGCAGCACGTGCTATTTACGGAATTCTTCCCTAGTTGTTCCACATTACAGAATTTTGGGAAAGGTAAAATCCAGACAGGGACTAAAAATTACTACAGCTGAGAGATGATGTAAAATAAATGACTGAATATGACCAAAAAGGAAAGCAGAACCTAGGGCATAGCTGGGTCAACACAGACTGTCATCATGGGGAAGGAAGGAAGGAAGGAAGGGCATCCTGAGGTGAGATGTTGCAGCACAAGAAAGGAAGTAAATGCTGCATTAGCACAGGGCCCCTATTCTCGACGCACGTACTCATGAACGAGTACTGAGCCACCCCCCCCCCCCGCCCCCCGACCCTCGGGAGGGGGATTATTTCTCGGTGTGTTTCTAACAAACTACACACGGCATCGAATATAGTGGAGATTCTGACAGGTAACCCTTAGGATAGCTTACGTCATTCACTTCTCTCCATTAGATCTCCCAACATACGAGTAATTCTAAGAAAGATATACTATCATTCATCTCAACATATCTCAAACATTATAAAGCCAGCCGATGCGGCATCTAGAAATTTGTTATAATCCACAGTTAGTACACTCAAACACTGAGATGGTGTTTTCTGCAGCAAAACTCTTTCTCCACACACCTTATCCGCTCAACGTGAAAATTGATCTGTGCTGCAGCAAAATGTTTTGAACGAGAACATTTCGTGATTCTTGTGCCAGAAAAATCGTCTGAAATGAGGCTTCAGTCGCTAATTCCTAACCAAAATGACACAGTCTTCCAGGCATACAATAATATTTTCTTCCATCAGTTCCAACGTTTTTTGACAGGGAACCAGCAACTTTTGTTAAATTCCTTAGAGCGGTTATTAGTGATCCCGTCAACAGCTGCAGTATTCATATTAAGCGAATAGTTTCGAAATTTACAGGTTCATTTTCAAGCTCGGCCTACTGAGGCTGCACTGGCACTGCCTGATCTTAATAAATAAACATTAACGTGGCAGCATGTGTTTTATAAATGTTTGCAGAATGAATGTCCCAATCCACACATACCTCTTACCACGTCCAAATCAAACTAAACTCAACTCGGTAAGAGGCATATGCAGACTGAGACATTCATTCTGCAAACGTTTATAAGTAAATGTATATTAAGATCAGGCTCTGTCAGTGTAGCCCCAGTAGGCCAGGCTTGAAAATGAACCCGTAAGGTTCGAAACTAGTCGCCTGATATAAATACTGCAACTTTTGATAGACTCATTAATAAACGCTTTAAGGATTTTTTTTTTTTTTTCGCAGATCGGTTTGCGACTGGAAAAGGGTAGAGTATCGGTACTGAGTACTCTTCGACACACACACACACACACACACACACACACACACACACACACACACACCATTCATTGGGTTTCAGAGTGTACGTGAAAATTTGCTAGAAGAATTGTGTAATCGCTCTACTGAGACTCGATATCGGACAAAATTTCTCAACCACAGAAGGCACTAATGGAAACCGTTTCAAAAAATGGCGACATTAGGTATGGAACACACTTTCCCTAGGCTCTTGCCGTATCAGTCACACAGGCCGGTCTCTCCCGCTGACAAACAGCCGTTTCGAAACAAGTACGCAACGCCGCACTTCTAGGTTCATATCGATCAACAGACATCAATATATTTTCGCACTTCCTTGAGCCGTCTCTCTCTCACGTCAAAATCACCATTTCGTTCAGACTAAGGAACTGACAGACATATCTACATCTACGTAGCACTTTATTGTGCTAAAGTGCCTGGCAGAGGGTTCATCGAACCACTTTCAGATTCTTTCTATACCGTTCCACCCAGTACGGAAAACGAACACTTAAATCTGTTTGTGAGCACTGATTTATTACGATGATCGTTCTTCCCAATATAAGTGGACGTCAACACAACGTTTTGGCGTTCGGAGGAGAAAATTGGTGACTGAAATTTTCCGAAAAGATCTCGTCACAACGAAAAACTCCTTTGTTTTAATGACTGCCACCTCGACGAGCGTGTCACAGCCCATATTTCGCGATAAAACAAAACGAGCTGCTCTTCTTTGAACTTTTCCGACGTCTTCCACCAAAGCTATCTAGTAAATACCCCACAAAGCACAGCAAAACTCGAGCGAAGGACGGACAAGCGTAGTGCAGGCAGTCTCTTTAGTAGATCTGTGGCATCTTCTATGTGTTCTGCCAATAAAACGCAGTCTTTGATCTGCCTTCCCCAGAACATTACCTAGGTGATCGTTCCAATTTAAGTTGTACATAATTGTAATTCCTAGGTATTTAGTTGAACTGTTAGCTTTTAGATTTGTGTGATTTATCGTGTGACCGAAATTAACGGATTCCTTTCAGCACTTCTGTAGATGACCTCAATTTTCTGTTTGAAGTCTACTGCTATTTTTTGTACCATACAGTTATCCTGTCTAAATCATTTTGGTATTGCTTTTGATCTTCTGATCTCCGAAATCGTTTTTACAGATTAGAAATAACACAGGACCTAGAACATTTCGTTGGGGAACGCCAGATATCACGTAGTATGTTTTACTCGATTTTTCCTCAATTACTATGAACCGTGACATTTCTGACAGGAAATCACGAAAGCAGCCTCATAACTGAGACGATACTCTATCGGCACGCAACATCTGATTAGAAGTCGCTTGTGAGAAAGGGTGTCAAAAGCCTTGTGGAAATTTAGAAACATGGAATCAATTTGAGGTGCCCAGTAAATAACGCGTAAATGAAGAGCTACTTGTGTTTCACAAGATCGAAATTTTCTGAATCTGTGCCGATAGATAGTTCGACATAATTAATTCCGTTCGAACACGGCGTATGTTCCAAAATTCTACCACAAATCGATGACAGTTATATGAGTCCGTAATTCAGCAATTACTCCAATTTTCTTCCTTGACACTGATGTGACCTGTGCAAGTTTCAGTGATTTGAGTTGCTTTGTTGCACCGTAAGGCATCTAATTTTAAATGACTAAGGTTGGCAACTGTTCTTTATTCGAATTCTGGAATATTTACTTTTGACTTCCTTGATGGCTCTGAGCACTATGGGACTCAACGGCTGTGATCATCAGTCCCCTAGAACTTAGAACTACTTAAGGGGCTCCGGAAAGGCTCAAAATCATGAAAAGTTCAATTTTTACTTTTTCGCGTTTTCTACGTTTTAACGACACATCTTTACATAGTGCTACACATAAATATCTCAACTGCTGTCGACACTGTTCTTTGAATTTAAGTCACACCCAGTCTACGTTTACATAGTTTGGAAGAAGTGATAGTTTGGAAGGAGTGGAGTTTGTCTTTTAGGAAGGCATCAGCGAATTATCATTTCTTTTAAAGAGATTTTGCTTTTATTTTCGGTGTATTCGGAAGTTAAGTCTACCTAAAACGACCTTGTTGTCACTAATCCCTGTAGCCCTCACAGTGCGCCTAATCTGACGATGTTTTATGCCTACCACCGACATTACACACGTATTTTCGTCAAGGTATCGAGAGTACATTGACGTCACCACTCAATGTTTGTACCTGCCCGAGATCTTCTAACCTAAAAAAGCACTGCCCGCTACCCGTGTAGTCTCCTCCTACACGTAATGGGCTCCTGACCTATTAATTGGCACCCGAAACCTGACTATACTAAGATGCAATTACGAGAATCTGCAACCTACATGGTCGCACAACCATCTGAGCCTCTGACTCAGACCCTCCACTCGGCTCCGTACCAGAGGTCCTCGATCGGTCCTGTCGACGATGCTACAGATGGCGAGCTCTACATCACACAAGCAAGACTGGCAGTCTTTAACACTTCGGATGAACCACTGGAAACGAGAGAGAATCTTTTCAGATAACAAGGTGACAAACATTAGTACTGGCACGAGCCACGACCGGCAATTGCCAGCACCCATTGTTCTTGGCATCCAGAAGGACCCATTCCACACCTGTGTTAACTCCCCCCGGTATGCACACAGAGTGCATACTGGACTCCTTCCCCTCCTGGACAGCCGTATCCATAACGGGCCCCATTAAGTGGGTAACAGAAGAGGTCCCAACATCCAATAATTCCACCCTCCCCGAACCGGTGCTGAAGACCGAGAGGCTTCCTCTGAAACAGAGCAGGTGACTGCATCTGACGCAGAGTCTTATCAGTAACAGATACCGCCTGAAAACAGTTTTCAGGCACTAACAGGAGAGGCCCTGGGACCAGCCTCGCGAAAATTCTCTCGGTGCCTTCCTCACGTTGAAATGACCTCCCACTCGACAACGAATAGTGGTCAAACTCAACGTTGGCAGCAAGTGGGAGGGCCAGAGCAGTCGACCGAATGGGGAACACTTGGGAATTGCTGGACTGCCTCTGATCTCTACGACTGGTCCCCCATGGTGATGCTCGTTGCGTGATCGAAGGATCCACAGCCTCGAGCTATGTACGGGTCACCAACTCAGCTCGCTTCCGAACACAGCAACCACAGTCCGTACCCATACTAAAGGCGGCAGAAATCTACACTACACAGTTACTAAAACGCAGGACTGTGCCTTGTGAATACGCTAAGAAATTTACGAATTAAACTACAACTTAGCAGGGGGTATGTATGACAGCGAGTGAGCATGAAACAGTACTCTCAATCTAAAATACAACTACACGTAAGAATATATACAAATCCCACGGCGGGAGTGACATTCGCCACCTTTTAATCATCCCGTAACTCCTGTCAATAAGCACGCAACTAGGAAGGCAGAACCAATCTGAAATTGTACCCTTAACAAGATCTAAGAAGGTTCACACAACAGTTCTCGACATGGCTCTGTGACCAAGGAGGAATTTGTACCGTCGAGGAACTAAACAATTGGTAAAACATTGTTGTTTACAGAGACTTTAAGACGATATTGAAAAACGGTCATGCATCTGTGTCGCGTTTTAAGTCCCCTCGTATATTCAAACTAACTTGGAGGGACATATGGATTGTGTGTTACCGCTGCTAAAATGATAATTACTTTTCTGTCATCAGATGCTGTTCATATTCCGTATTTACTGGTTTTTTGTAAGGTTTGAAAAGGTAGACTGCGATAGTTTGGCTCCAAGTGGATATATTTTCAGAATAGAAATACACCGCTGCTCCAACAATTTTTGACATTGACCAGGGCATAGACTAAAACCAATTCCGATTTTATGACTGTCGTATACACTGTGAAACTCTGAATAGCTTCACAAGCAAGCTGTCTGACCGAAACACAGATTGACGGGCTTCATGCTTATAGTAAGCCACATGAACCGTCCCT
The DNA here is from genome assembly GCF_023898315.1 of Schistocerca nitens. Classification (NCBI taxonomy): domain Eukaryota; kingdom Metazoa; phylum Arthropoda; class Insecta; order Orthoptera; family Acrididae; genus Schistocerca; species Schistocerca nitens. Next base: position 371,880,901 of record NC_064618.1, read on the forward strand.
AAGAAACGTGTTTGCTTACTTTTCGCACAGTACGGCACAAGGTTGTCGGATCTCTTCTCCCGAAGACGCAACAGTGGTTTGGCGTAGCGCTGTTGTCTTGAAAATACTTCATGAGCTGTACAAATACACTCCTGGAAATTGAAATAAGAACACCGTGAATTCATTGTCCCAGGAAGGGGAAACTTGATTGACACATTCCTGGGGTCAGATACATCACATGATCACACTGACAGAACCACAGGCACATAGACACAGGCAACAGAGCATGCACAATGTCGGCACTAGTACAGTGTATATCCACCTTTCGCAGCAATGCAGGCTGCTATTCTCCCATGGAGACGATCGTAGAGATGCTGGATGTAGTCCTGTGGAACGGCTTGCCATGCCATTTCCACCTGGCGCCTCAGTTGGACCAGCGTTCGTGCTGGACGTGCAGACCGCGTGAGACGACGCTTCATCCAGTCCCAAACATGCTCAATGGGGGACAGATCCGGAGATCTTGCTGGCCAGGGTAGTTGACTTACACCTTCTAGAGCACGTTGGGTGGCACGGGATACATGCGGACGTGCATTGTCCTGTTGGAACAGCAAGTTCCCTTGCCGGTCTAGGAATGGTAGAACGATGGGTTCGATGACGGTTTGGATGTACCGTGCACTATTCAGTGTCCCCTCGACGATCACCAGTGGTGTACGGCCAGTGTAGGAGATCGCTCCCCACACCATAATGCCGGGTGTTGGCCCTGTGTGCCTCGGTCGTATGCAGTCCTGATTGTGGCGCTCACCTGCACGGCGCCAAACACGCATACGACCATCATTGGCACCAAGGCAGAAGCGACTCTCATCGCTGAAGACGACACGTCTCCATTCGTCCCTCCATTCACGCCTGTCGCGACACCACTGGAGGCGGGCTGCACGATGTTGGGGCGTGAGCGGAAGACGGCCTAACGGTGTGCGGGACCGTAGCCCAGCTTCATGGAGACGGTTGCGAATGGTCCTCGCCGATACCCCAGGAGCAACAGTGTCCCTAATTTGCTGGGAAGTGGCGGTGCGGTCCCCTACGGCACTGCGTAGGATCCTACGGTCTTGGCGTGCATCCGTGCGTCGCTGCGGTCCGGTCCCAGGTCGACGGGCACGTGCACCTTCCGCCGACCACTGGCGACAACATCGATGTACTGTGGAGACCTCACGCCCCACGTGTTGAGCAATTCGGCGGTACGTCCACCCGGCCTCCCGCATGCCCACTATACGCCCTCGCTCAAAGTCCGTCAACTGCACATACGGTTCACGTCCGCGCTGTCGCGGCATGCTACCAGTGTTAAAGACTGCGCTGGAGCTCCGTATGCCACGGCAAACTGGCTGACACTGACGGCGGCGGTGCACAAATGCTGCGCAGCTAGCGCCATTCGACGGCCAACACCGCGGTTCCTGGTGTGTCCGCTGTGCCGTGCGTGTGATCATTGCTTGTACAGCCCCCTCGCAGTGTCCGGAGCAAGTATGGTGGGTCTGACACACCGGTGTCAATGTGTTCTTTTTTCCATTTCCAGGAGTGTATTACGTCGCTTAAGTCTTCTTCCAAGATTCTTTCCAAAGTCACAGAAAAGTATACAATTCCAATTTCAAAAAACTAAGTCAATACCATTATTGGCTGCTATAACGGTTACAAATTTATTGCGTACGCAAGAAATTCGTCACATTGTCTGCTAGAACTTATCGAAAGCAACGCCTCGATGTATTTACTGTTCTGGATATACACTGACGAAAAAATCGCAACACCAAAAGCTAATTAATGAAGAGTAGTATTTCGGGAATACATTTGTCTAGGCAACATATTCAATAGATTAATATCGCAAGATCACACGTTAATGTAAGCGTGAGATAAGGCATTGCAAAAGTGAAATGCTAGTACATTAACCACCAGAATGTTGAATTCAAGCATGCAGATACGAATGCACTGTGTTGTACAGGTGCCGGATGTCAGGTTATGGGATAGAGTGCCACACCAGTTGCACTTCGTCGGTCAATACAGAGACGGTTACTGCTGTTTGTGAATGATGCTGGAGTTGTCTGATGATGTCCCATATGTGCTCGACTGGAGACAGAGCTGGTGATCGAGCAGATCGAGGCAGCCTGTCAACCCTCTGTAAAGTATGTTGGATTACAACAGAGGTATGTGTGGCGAGCGTTATTCTGTTGCAAAAGACCCCCTGGAATGCTGTTCATGAATGGCAGTACAAATGGTCGAATCACAAGATTGACGTACAATTTTGCTGTCAGGGTGCGTGGGATAACCACGATAATGCTCCTACTGTCATGCGAAATCGCACCGCAGTCCATAACTCCAGGTGCACATCCAGTTTGTCTAGCGTACAGACAGGTTGGTTGCAGGCCCTCAACTGGCCTCCTCCTAACCAACAAACGGCCGTCACAGCCATTGAGGCAGAACCAGCTTTCATCAGACAACACAACAAACATTTCCCTCCCCTCAACTTTCGTTTACGTCGAATAACTCCTCCTTGGTGTTGCGATTTTTTTCCGTCTGTGTATTTGGTGTGGCATGTCTTAGTTGCCTCACGCAAGGTAAGATTTTGTCCCATACTAGATCTATGCTGACATCTGTATTTAACGTAGGTAGTAAGCCACCTACCCTACAGATGAGTTCTATAACCTTGTCAATCCACTACTGACATGTTACTTATGAAGATACGACACAAAAATCGTTAAATCACCGGAAATAGACAGCCAAAATACGAGAAATCGTGAGGTTCAACAAGTTATATTACAGACTACAAATACCAATGTTCCTCGTGTATAGGCTTGCCAGGGCGCTTCGATCCAAATCGACGGTTCACTGGCACTGTTACAGCACGGGCGAGTTGGCAAGTGCCCAGTACCTCACAGCACTCCAATCTGCAACACGTCTGCAAAGGACAGCTGTAGGATCTGTTGGACAGGTGGAACGCCTTGGTTATTCTGACAGACATGCGTATTTAAACCAGGGCAGGGTCCATTGAGACAGATTTTTCGGTGCAAAAAATAATTTTTCCTTATTACAATTAGCTTCATTACAGACAGGTTTAAAAAACACCAGTGCATATACGAAAGCTTTACCGGCTTTTAAACCGATATCTCAGACGTAATACGCACATTCAGTGTACAATTCTGAGTCTTTTCTATAGGTGGATCCCCGCATTGTTCCGTTTCAAGTTCTCCAGCGTGTAAAACAAGAATTTTCCGGTTGCCAGAAAGTTCTCTACGAATTAATAGATCCAAACTGACATTTGTGTGCATGAGAATCACACCTAAATATTTAGCCTTCATCGGCAGATCAAATCAGACCACTAAAAATTTTTCAGGCAATGTTACACAGTGGTTTTCGCTGAAGAAGCCCTGGAAGATAATATAACATTTTGCAGGCTTTTAAACAGCAATTAGTGATAACCATTTATGGTGCCACATGTCTGTTACGATGCCATTTATTGATGTTCCACTGCAGATACCCAAGCCCACCACACAACCAATACCCTGGCAAATTTCGTAGAGTTCAAAAATCGATAAAAATATCAGGAATCACATTGATTACATTCTTATCAATAAACGCTCCAGGAATCCCATACCAAGAGTAAAAACATATCCTTGCTCAATATTAACTATTATGGTAACTGTTTGCTTGGCACAACGAATATGAAAATGAAAAAAGGTCACCAAGCGCAACGAACCAATCGAATTTGGATCAAAAATCTCCAAGATCCAGTATTCAAGAACGAAGTTCAAATGACACTGTGTACAATACCGGATTACATCCAGTCAAATATAGATACAAATAATGTTGAAGACACCTGGCACCAAGTCAAATATAGTCAGAAATGCAGACCTTGGATGACTGATGAAGTCCTGTTAAATTGAAGACCCAGTAATGTACACAGAACAGCAGAAGGTAATATGGAAGGAAACACATAGTTCAAATGAATAGCATCTTTCGAAGGCATGTAACGAAGCAGAAGAAATGAAGGCGAAGCATGACCCATTCAAAATTTATAAGGAAGCAAGGCAAGCATCAAGGATTACAACACTAGAGGTAGTGGGCACCTCATAAATATGGCAACATCCTCCCTAGTCCTGATGAGAAACTGGTGAGTAGAAGAAATACACTGAAAATCACTTCCGCGACAACATAAGTGTTGACTACTGTGTCCGGGAGAGCGATGGTACAGAAATGGCTCTGAGCACTATGGGACTCAACATCTTAGGTCATAAGTCCCCTAGAACTTAGAACTACTTAAACCTAACTAACCTAAGGACATCACACACACCCATGCCCGAGGCAGGATTCGAACCTGCGACCGTAGCAGTCCCGCGGTTCCGGACTGCAGCGCCAGAACCGCACGGCCACCGCGGCCGGCGCGATGGTACAGACATTACAAAAACGGAAGTAGAGCACGCCATAACAATGTACAAAGAAACTGTTCCAGGCAGGAGTTTTCCAATACAGAGATAAGTAAAAAAGGCAGAATACTACACTGCGGTCGGCAATGCCTATATAAGACAAGTTTCTGGCGCAGTTGTTAAATCGGTTACGGCTGCTACTATGACAGGTTATCAAGATTTAGGCGAGTTTGAACGTGGTGTTATAGTCGGCGCACGAGCTATGGGACACAGCATCTCCGAGGTAGCGATGAAGTGGCGATTTTCCTGTACGTCCATTTCGCCAGTGTACCGTGAATACCAAGAATCCAGTACAAAATCAACTGTGAGCGGAAAAAGATCCTGCAAGAACAGGACTAACGACGACTGAAGAGAATCATTCAACGTGACGGAAGTGCAACCCTTCCGCAAATTGCAGCAGATTTCAATGCTGGACCATCAACAAGTGTCAGCGTGCGAAACATTCAACGGAACATTATCGATATTGGCTTTCGGAGCCAAAGGCCCACTGGTGCACTCTTGATGACTGCACTACAAAAAGCTTTACGCCTCGCTTGGGCCCGTCAACACCGACAGTGGACTATTGATGACTGGAAACAAGTTGCCTGGTCGGATAAGTCTCGTTTCAAGCTCTATCGAGCTGATGGACGTGTACTGGTATGGAGACAACCTCACGAATCCATGTACTCTGCATGTCAGCAGGTGGCTGTTCAAGCTGGTGGAGGCTCCGTAATGGTGTGGGCCGTATGCAGTTGGAGTGATACGGGACCAATGATACGTCTAGAGACGACTCAGTGGTGACACGTACGTAAGCATCCTGTTCGATCACGCGTATCCATCGAGTCCATAGTGCATTCCGACGGACTTGGGCAATTTTCTAGCAGGACAATGCGACACCCCACACATCCCGAATTGCTACAGAGTGGCTCCAGGAACACTGTTGTAAGTTTAAACTATTCTGCTGGCCACAAAACTTCCCATACGTGAACATTATTGAGCATATCTTTGACGCCTTGCAACGGGCTGTTCAGAAGACATCTCCACCCCCTCGTACTCTTACGGATTTATGGACAGTCCTGCAGGACTCATGGTGTCTTTTACATCCAGCATTTCTTCAGACATTTGTCGAATCCATGCCACTTCGTCTTGCGGCCCTTCTGCGTGCTCGTGGGGACCCTACACGGTATCAGGCAGTTTTACCAGTTTCTTTGGCACTTCAGTGTATTTATTTAGAAGTCAATCTAGCGGAAACTTAACTTATGGCTTTCCAAAATAAAGGGACACTGCATCTACCTGGGTGTCAATACAATGGCTGGATAAGCAACTCGTGGACGGACACAACGCCGCTGCATGAGCAATACAAGTTATTGCTACAATTTCATTTTACATTCTACGATCATTCGTATCTATTTAAGCCATTTCAGCAGTTATCTTTAGTAAAGGAATTTGGAAAGACAGAATCCAGAAATATATATAATATATAAGAGAAGAGCATTATGTGCCCTATAATTTAATATAAAGGGTATACATAAAGTCCGGGAACACATCGAATTATTTATTGCAGAAGAACTAAACATTGTACAGATGTCATAAATATTGACTTTTGAATAGAAACTCTGAAAGTTGTTTTTTTTACGAACATTCGATATGCGAACCATGAGTGACGCGGCAAACGTCAACATGGTAATTAATTCTTGCCATATCCGTCCCAGCGTGGTATCGTCGACTGTGGCAGTCGCTTCCCGTATTCTCTCCCGGAGCTCTGCTACATCACGTGGCAGAGGCGGTACACACACCAGATCTTTAATGTGTCCCCACATAAAAAAGTCACACGGAGTGAGATCTGGTGATCGGGGAGGCCATTTCATGTAACAGCTCGCTCCGCACCTGAACTCGCCCTGTTGCGACTAGTGCTGACTCTCGGCAAATTACCGAATTACACTGTGGCGGTATACATGAAAAAACTTTCAGCGTTTCTCTTCAAAATGACATATGTATGATACCTGTACAATGTTTGGTTCTTGTGCATAAATAATTGAAAGTGTTCTCGGACTTTATGTACATCCCGTGCTTTCACTTGTTAAGAAGCAAGTACAACACACTCCCCAGCTGGATGCAGACTTCAATCGGATATTTCTTATCAAACCCTATAGCATGTTTGTAACAACTCCGCAATCACGTAAGGTTGTGTGGCGTGCACAAACCCAATACGAGTCTGAATTTGTAGGAAACATAGATATTCTTATCATTGGTTTAATAATGAAGCCGTTCAAAATACTGCACTCTAAAGAACATAGGAAACAGTTCCGAAGAGATTATGATACTGACTATTGAATAAAGCGGAACAATGTAGTCATATTTAAAATTTGTTTTCTATACATACCGCCTCTAGCCTCCTCTGGCGATCTTATTGGTCCACATAGCTCTTCTCACCTACAATGATAATGCGTTCAAAGCGGAATACAGCCTGTATCAATTGGAAGGGGAGAGGGTGATAACCTTCCGAATCATAACCGCAAGAATTACGAAAGCTTATAGACACGTCAATCTCACAACGCTTACAAAAAAAGTGTTGTCTTCTATTTGTTAACTTTTCGCTTTCAAGCGAAAGTTGTCTAGAAAACATCGAAGAAGTATAAAAAAAGGGTCAGCTAGTTTTTGTGTAGTCGGTAAATAGGGGAGAGAGAGTCACGGATGTGGTGTGTGAGTTGGAGTGGCAATCTTTACAACAAAGGCGTTGCGGCGAGATCTTTTCTACTCCGAATGCGAAAACATTTTTTGACCCCCGCCTACACAGAGAAATGACCATCGTAATAAAATAAGACAATGGGATGTAGCATCGAAAGATTCAAGTCTTCGTTTTTCCTGCGCGCTGTTAGAGTAGAACGGTAGAGAATAGTCCAAATGTGGTTCGAGCCCTCTGTCACGCAATTCAGAGTGAAGTGCAGAGTAGTCATTACATGAATTTAAAAAATTCACTTCGCACAGCCATGTATGCAGAGTTACTAACGGCCTACTAACTGTTACGGAAGCAAACAGTGCTTTGCTATCTTATTAAATTAGAAATGTTTGCACACGTCTCCCGAAACGATAATGGCTGCCGTTGCCATGTGTTTGTTAAAAGGTATCCTGAGCAATAAAACTAAATAAATAAATAATAAATAAAAGATTACACTACGGTGCAATTCTCTAAGATATATGAACTGCTGTATACGTGGAGGAGTGTTTTGCCATTAGACATTACAAGTAAGCTCCGCATGTAACGGAGGTTTCTCTGTTCGGGTATGAAAGCCTGGGTGGGCATCAGTTCCCATTTGCTTCGCCGAAAACCGAAGGAACATTCAATTCGCTGGGAAAACTTTAAGAGTTGCTTGTGCTCAAATAAATGCTTTAAATACACGGTCCACTCACATTAATGTGACCACTGCCTATGTTTGATGTCAACGAGGAATAACCACTCTCAGACGTCAGGTGGCAGGCGGGTCTGTGGGACGCGGAAAACGGTGCTGCAATCATTGTTGTAATATGGAAACTAAATGATTTCTCAGATGTCCAAAAGGGCATGACCATTGGCTTTCGGGCCAAGGGTGGAGGCACTTTTGAAACGACTACGTTTGTAAACTGGTCGCGCGCCGCCATGGCTAAAGTGTACCGTGCATGGCAAAATGACGCTATCCAAAGCCGGTACTGAGACAACTGTGGCGTACCACGAACCATGGATGACAAGGGTGAATGACGACTGCGGATAATGTACGGGCCAATAGACGTGCAACTGTTGAGCAACTGACGCCCGGATGAACAAAAGGGTTACCAACAGTGTCTCCTCAACGACCACTGGCGCGTATGCGCCTACACAGAAGGCGCCGGGTTCATGCAGCCATGCTGACTGCTGTTCATCGGTGACGAAGGCTGGAATTTGCATGCCAATATAACACCTGTACGGCAATGAGTGGCGATGGTTGGCATTTCCAGATGGATCAAGTTTTATGCTCCGTAGGACGGATGGCCGTTGGCGTGTGCGGCATGAAACGCCTGAAAGCAAACATCCTGCAACAAATGCCTGAAATGCCCAGGCCAAAGGAGGGAACGTTATGGTCTTGGGAAGGTGGTTGTGGCATTCCCTGGGTGATCGCGTTATTCTGGAAAGCACAATGGCTCAACCCAAGTTTGCATCTATCCACAAGTACGTCTACCGCTGCATGCAGTTTGTTTTTCTCTCTGTACGGTGATATATACCAGCAGGATAATGCAACGTGTCACACAGATTGCCAAGTACTTGCATGATTCAGAGTACCAGGATGAGTTTGCTGTACTCGCCTGGCCACCAATCTCCCTGGATTTAAACCCAACCGAGAATCTGTGGAACCCACCTCGATCGGACTGTTTGTGGCATGGATCCATAATCGAGAAACCTAGTGCGGCTAGCCATGGAAATGGAGTTGGTATGGCTACACATCCCTGTCGGTACCTTCCAGAATCTCGCTAACTCACTTCCTGCAAAAGGTAGTTATTCATGCTAATGAAAGGTGGTCACAATGTGACAGGACAGTGTGTATCCCATGGATCAAATCACTAACGGAACTGTGAGATTCATCAAAGGCGTCGGCCCAATGAAACATAAATATGTGAGCCAAGTCTGTTCTTGTACATCCACGTGGTGTAGCGGCCATTACACGACGAGTAAAATGATGAAATGCTACACGTACACAACTACTGACTTTAAACTCGGTCGAGTCATCTGGATGCCGCTGTGAAACTGAAGTGCGAAGAACGGCAGGAGAAAGAAACTTTTACCGAAACCTTGCATTCACTACTATTAAGGTCTTATTGAACTTTTCCGTTGTAGTCTAAATGTTACGAGCTTCACTACATCTGGCATGCCCTTGATATTTCGGAACGCCATCCGTCTATCTACCGACGTTCTTTGTTTCACCAGTGAAGCAACTTCAAGATCACGGTCATTATATTATCACTTTTGATAGAGACAACCGTTTTCAGGGACGCTGCGTTATAAGAGACCTAAAGAATAGGAAAGATGCAGATTAAACTGTGGCTTCCTTTTGATATAGCTGTTGCTGCCTCGTGGCGTCTGACGAAGAAACGCTAGGTAGAAATGAAGTCGGCATTAATTTATTATATATCTTTGGGAACTCTCGGAAAAGAGAACAGGAAACTGTGCTGAACTATTCAGATGAGTTGAGAACAATCAGCTGTTTTGGATTTCAAGCTCATATACGACAAAACCGACAATCAGTAACTAATCTAGGAATAGAAGATAAAAATAGTCATACTCTGAAATCTGCTAGATGTGGTCTGGCGCTTTTTCCAAGAGGGTGATTAAGGTGAACAGGTCGGGCACCTTATAAATGCATTCTTTGCCTAGCCACAACTATTTATTTATGATGTGAAACTAATCTCATACTATTTCGTATGGGAAATTTCCACGTCATGCGGTGGCTTAGATTTCACAATACACTCACTGCCACCATCCCCCCATACAGAAGCCACTTAGTTCTCGAATATCTGAAAAGCAATTGCTAACTGTTTACAACAGTACCAATCCTGTTGTTTGAAGTATAGCACTGTTGTGTTGAAAAACACCTTTTGAAGGTCATTACTTGCGAAACACACTATTTCTAATTCTTCACATCCTCTTTAAATGTGTAGTGAATACTGCAAAAAATCCCTCATAGAAAAGGCAGTTCAGAAACAGTTCGTAGGAAAAAAATGCTTTCGATGGTGCTGAGCCACAGTCATACATCACTCTTTTTAAAGAATACACCGCCATATGACTGTATCACTGTATTTTTCCTCTGTACAATGTAGGTTTCGGCTTTTACGCCATTATCGAGTACAATATTCTTAGACCACCAACATGTCGTATCTGGAAAAGTCAAAAGCTGCTTTGGGCTAACTTTACCACATATGAATCGTCTAAATATACAGTCAAATGGCGGTGTATTAAAAGAAAGAAAAGAAAGGAAGTTCGTAGGCAGACACTGTAGATTCCTGCACTCTACCAAGATGCCAACGAAAGGTTTCTTTAACTTTACCGCAGTTTACAAGGAACCAAATCTGACCTGCACGGAAGATGTGACAGAATCAATTCAAAGCTCAAGAAATATATTTGTTTTGGGCACCAAGTTACGCACTATCTTTAGGGTGAAATCCTTTTCGTGATAAGAGTTTCTGTTCCTTTTCCTAAGTTTAATTGGAAAACATTTTGATCTACATACTGCAAATAGAACAACTGTGTCGATGTGTCCAGCTCGCAAAAAGAACCTTGTGTTTTGTTGTCACAAGGTGCAGTATCCACCCAATGAAAACTTTTCTTACGCGAAGGCTCTTGGGTAAGAGAGCTGTCGACCCAATCAGACGAGCATACAATGTGGCAGCCGCAGCAGGCGCCTCTAATTTTTCACCGAAGACTACACACGTTTTCTTCAGTAGCGGATGCTCTCCGAGCGCATGGCCTGACTTTCACCTTAAAAAGAACGGTGTCCGTTGGGACCGAGCTTGTTAAAGGAGGAGACTTCCCAAATGCCATCATTCGAGGCGCTGCCTGACACTCGAATTCACTTTGAAATCTGAACAGATAACGAAAGAGAAATGTTCTCGTTTCAGCTCCATGGCGGACAGCGAAATATGCATCGCGGAACACAATAGAGCCATAGCGCATTTATTAGCATCTAGAACTTAAAACTTGTTCGTAGTTCATAGTCTGGTGGTTAGAGTCGTCACATCTAGATCGCTATGTCCCAGATTCTATTCGTTCGGTTCGCCGCCGGGTCGGGGGATTTTCTTCGCTCTTGAACAGGGTATTTGCTTTGTGTTAATCATTTAATCTCATCCGAGGCCCACGAGGGTATGTCGTGGCGTAAGTCACAGTAAGTAACACTGCAGGTCTTACAAGTGCCAGTAGTCATCTCTGGAGCAGAGCGAGTAACCATTTCCTACGAGCTTAATAATTCATGACTGCGCATTTAAGTTCATACAAGCTCTCGACAGCACACGACTAAGTTAAGCCCTTTCATGGTTAACATTTCAATTACATATTGATTTCCAGTGGGCCATGTACAGAACGAGCGTTCGCGAAGTGTGGCGGACAAGCGTAACGTCACAAGTTCCTTGCGAGGTCCATATTCCTCGTGAGCCCCGATCTCATGTTCTGACGCGTAAATCGTCGAAGTGGCGACAAACGGAAAACTTTTATCACGCGTGCGACCCAGATCAGGGTCTCCTGGCCAATAATTCCATACAATTTCTTTTCTTTTTTTTTTCCTTAAAATTTTCAGATATATATAACTGTATGTCGTTAATGTATCTCTGCCTTGAAAGTCCAGCAACAGACTAGAACCTAACAAACTCAAAAATTTTGGAGCGACTGTCGCACAGTAGTTCTTTTCCTACATATTTATCAGATTACTTAGAACCGATCTTGAATAGGCACTGCTTGGACAGCTACTTGGCCTTTCTTTGCGAGTGTCAGTGCTTTGCAAAAGGGATAATGACCACCGTCAGATCATTAAACCTCGCTAACAATCAAGCACATGTCTTTAGACGGTTTCGGCCTTAATCTATTACGTTCTAAGTTGCGAAAATCTTAGTTCGACCAGAGAGCTTCCCAGAGTTCACCAGGGAGCATCACAGAGTGCCCCTGAGAGGTAAAACACTAAGAAGAATCGCTTCTCGGCTTTTGGCAAGATCAATGTGTAGAAGTCTGTATCAGATAACAAAGTAATAAACAAATATAACCCACCCACCTCCCCAGGAGTTTTAACTCCTGCAGAAATAGACAAACATATCATTATAATCATTAGTAATCAATATAAACGCTGCATGGCTGTGTAAAACATGCAGTTGCCTCGTGTTAATTTAAATGCAGCTGCCTCGTTATATAGCAGCACTGCAAGTCCACAAAAGACTCTGTTAAAGCCTGCAAGTACTGATAACAGCCACACCATACGTCACACTTCCTGCCGATCAGTAGTAGCTGGGTGGGCGCGGCAGGAAGTAGCGCGCTAAAAATCTAACATGGCGGCCGGAAAAAACCTTTCGCAGCGGACCGTGCTTAGTTAGAACTATAGCACGGTCCTCCGAGCTCTAGCGGCAGCCAGGCGAACCTCGTTCAAGGTCAACCGCCTTAAGTAGCTGCTGCGGCTACGTACACAGTCATGCGCAGGAAGTAGCGTGCTAAAAATCTAACATGGCGGCCGGAAAAAGCCTTTTCAGCGGACCGTGCTTAGTTAGAACTATAGCACGGTCCTCCAAGCTCTAGCGGCAGCCAGGCGAACCTCGTTCAAGGTCACCCGCCTTAAGTAGCTGCTGCGGCTACGTACACAGTCATGCACAGGAAGTAGCGCGCTAAAAATCTAACATGGCGGCCGGAAAAAGCCTTTTCAGCGGACCGTGCTTAGTTAGAACTATAGCACGGTCCTCCGAGCTCTAGCGGCAGCCAGGCGAACCTCGTTCAAGGTCACCCGCCTTAAGTAGCTGCTGCGGCTACGTACACAGCCATGCAGATACTTAAGGCGGGTGACCTTGAACGAGGTTCGCCTGGCTGCCGCTAGAGCTCGGAGGACCGTGCTATAGTTCTAACTAAGCACGGTCCGCTGCGAAAGGCTTTTTCCTGCCGCCATGTTACATTTTTAGCGCACTACTTCCTGCCGCGCCCACCCATCGCTTTTGAACGCATTCCTAACAAAATCAACTCTTCGTATCAGTGGGAAGTTACAACTGCTACAACAATTATGCGTGTTTTGAGACGTCAGCTGGTTATGAAGCCTCAGGAGTTACAGCTGTTACAGACTCTACGTCATGACGACAAAAGCAAACGTGCGGCATTTTACGAAGAGTTTCAGAATGCCACTGACACCGATAATATTTTGGCACAGTGATGAAACGACTTTTCACTTTTCGTCGAAAACTAAACATAATGTTCGAATATGGGGCCTACAGAACCAATCCGCAGCCACTGAACATTACGACAGTCACCCAAAGTCACTGTCTGTCTAATTTGTCTACAGCTCATTCTTGGATGGAAACTAGCGTAACGGTAAGCAGTACCTTGTTATGTTAACAATACTGTTATTTCCGAGGCTGAACGAGGATAATACTTTTCACCAAGACGGAGCATTCCCTCACATGAGTCACCTAGTGCATGGATATGTGAAGGAAACTACTGAGTTGTTGGACTGGTCGTCAAACAGCCGGCTACTTAGCACTTCTCAACTGGCCTCTAAGGTCACCGGATTTGACGCCCCGGGACTTCTTTATACAACAACAACGTTTATGCACAAACATTGCTACAGAACTTAGAAGAGATGCAGAATCCGATCCGTGCTGCCATAACGTCAGTGACAATGGGCATGTTTCACCGAGTATCGGAGGAATCGAGTATCGACGTGCTAACTGTTCGTGTCGCTGGTGGAGGACATACTGAACGTCTGTGATTTAAGCTTGAGAGATGTGTGTCTCAAGTTTCATAGATGTCTATCCTACAGTTTAATAAATATATACGCTCGAAATAAATATCTTTTAAACACCCTGTATTTTGACTGCCGCAATGAAATAGATCATTTTCTTTTTTAAAAAAATGCAATCTGTCCCTTTTCGAAGACTCTAAAATACTTCCTAAACTCTAAAGTAACTTCTACACTTTGTTGACTTAATTGGCATTTTAATTCCGCCCAAGCATCTGCTGATACCTACTGCGAAACAGCGAACAATATTGGCAGTTTCATTGGCCAGAATGAAATTGTACTGGAAGAACAGAAAAATTAAATTCAAGCTCCATTACTCCGATGCGCACAAGCCATACATTTTTCAACTTGAGATAAATATTCTGTCTCGACAGTTACCGTACTCTTAAACTTAGGCAGACCATCATCTATTCCGTTTGTGGTGCCAATTATCACAGGCAGCATGTAGGGATTGTAATGTCTCAAATCAAGTAGATATTCCGCAGTCCAACTTAGAAGAGCAGGGGCGTAAACTTTGTGTGTTACGTGAGAGCCCAACCCCGCAGTTTATTCTCTTAGAGCATCAACGTCCGCGACCGTGCGGATCCGCCCACAAGCCGCTATTTAAAATCGTTTGCTCAAAGTCTATACTTCCTACCCTACTTATAAATAGGCAAGCGATCAGTTTAGCGACCATGCCGGGAGAAAGGATGACGCTCTAAGCAAAATACATCGCTTAACGTACTCTACATGCGGCAACAGAGCTTCTTTAAGCAACAGCAAAACTCACTTGGTAATAGATGACCCTTACAACAGCGTTTGCTGGGTATCCAATTCGCCGGCATTATTTTAATGTTATGTACTATCGAATGTAGCTTTCAGACGCTAATCTCTTAGTTGCAGTGACTTATTCTTGTTATTTTTGCTTCAGTACACTGTCTGTCACTGTTATCTATGATAAACTGTAAAAATCGTGTATGACGTTACATTAGATACTGCCCTTTTACTCACGATGCCATTCGGAGACACATCTTCTGGCATATTCTTGCTTATCTTGGTTGTAACCACTAAAAGTTGTCTTTTAAATTTTGTGTTTGCTATAAAGAATACAGAATGCGTGTACAAAAATTTAACAATTATTACTATTCTCTAAAAATCGAACTCATTACAGAAACAGTGTACTTGGCACGCAGAAATTTGGGAATGTAAAAAAAACGGATTTTTAATTACTCCTAAAAGTCTACATTTATATAACTCCTGGCTGAGGACACTAGTCTTTGCTGTGTCTCTAAATATTCGTCACTTGGCTTTTTTTTTTTTTCCGCGACCTCTTCCATTTCACGTAGGTAAGAGTGCATCCTTTCCTGGTATGCAGATTTTCGTTCCCGTCATACCTCCCGCTATCCATTACTTTCATCTCACATTTAGATGCAACTACCATACTCAGTTCTAGAGTTTTAATTTACGAAGTTAAATTTTACTGCCCTGAAGTTCAGTTACCATCGCTTCATTCAATGCCAGAGATACGGAGTTTCGTTAGCTGATCTAAATTCCCTTTTGCCTCTTTTTTAACTCCAAATTATAGTTCAAAAACTTTTATTTACGACTGGACTGCACTGATGGGGTAAAGGGACCAAACTAAGAGGCTATCAGTCCCTCAATCCTACATGCGTCAAGCCGGGAAGAAACTTTATCTCACTAAATTAGTACTCCCTTACAACCTATTTTCTTTCCCATTCAATTTTTAAGAGAACTTTTTTACTGTGCAACCTTTCGAAGAATTTATAACAAAACACTATATGTAACACGGGTTCATTACATTTTTATGAAGCAATAATGATCTATCATTCATGATTTTTCAGGGTACGTTAAATACCATGCTATAGGAACTGCACAGCAGGGGGTAAAAAAAGCCTTCTTTAGAAGTATCTCTTAGAACTTTAAGATTTATTGATCAATTCCAACAGACGCTGCAACCACTCGTTATTCGCATAAAATTGCCTCAATTCTCTTCACACATCAAAATGGAAGACAACGCACACGAGGAATTTTCAAGTCTGTGAAGGCATCCAGGGGAGGAAGTTAGATACGAATCACTCGCACCTGCTGTGCCGTCTTTCGGCAATAGTAGCTTGACTTTTTCCAACATCGAGCGATCTTTCACCTCCCATTAAATCATTTGGATGGAGAAACCTGAACATCTTTTTCCCCGATCGCGTTCAACGCTGTTCTCAAAATACGACGTTGATTCTAAGTATCATTTCTTTAAGATAGTCAAAACACAAAAGATCTAATATTGACTTCGAGAAACTGGGCACTCTTTTCCATATTTTCGAGTGAATGTGCTGCTGTGGTTTTCAAGTCAGATCGATGCTCTACAACTAATTGCTGGTTCACTTAGAACTACAGTTGTTTAATTTTTCTACGATGGTATTTTCGTCTTCCATATTGCGTCAACAAAATACACAATATAATCAGAACGACCCTATTGAAATTAAGTGGTGCCGTCCAAAAGTTTTCAAAATTTGAATTTTTGGCGTAAATAATTATGAACATACTGAAATGCAGTTAGGTTCTTTCCTATACGTCTTTCTTGAAGCAGTGTAACAAACAACTGCGAGCTGAGTCGTTTGGTTGGTTGGTGCGCTACTTAGATTGTAGTGTTTCGATGAGTTTGTTTTGCAACGACTAACCCGAAAGAGCAGCGTGTCTACATGAAACTTTGTTATAAACTTGGGAAAACCTCTGCCGAAACGCACCAAATGGTATGTAAGCCTTTGGAGAAAACGCTTTAGGCAAGGCACAGCTTGAATTGGTAGATGCGTTTCAAAACCGCGCGAACTTCGACTGATGAAGAACGTTCTGATCGACCAGCAACTGGCATCACATGTGAAAATTTTCTGACAGTGATGGTCGGATTCTGTAACATCGTAGACAAACTACGCGAGATCTCTGCTGCACTTTGGGATTGAGTTACGCTACATGTAAACGTATTCCATCAGAAGAATTAAACACACAACTGCTTCGAGATGATCAAAAGCAACATAGCACTGAAGTGCATAAGGAACTTGAAACAACGATCCGATGTTACTTTCAAAGTTTATCACTGGTGAGAATTTTATGGCCTGCAATCCTGTAACAAAGCAGCAATCGTCACAACGGCAGAGTACAATACCTCGGCCGAAAGTAGCTCTAAAGTGTTTATCCCTACATTTCATACGGTAAATCTAAGACGTTTGAGGGAGGATATGAGAATAATACTACATATGGCCTACATAAATTATATTTTACTGAAAACAAAATGACCTCTTCCCACTCGCCGTAATCATCAAACTTAGCTCCGTATGACTTCTTGCGGTTCCCAAGCATAAAATCAATTTAATAGAGTGTAGGAAACTCAAGCAGAGTCTAGAAGCAAATACTTCCTGGACGCATGTGGAAGAAACGTTAGGATCTGTGTATTCGTTCCCACGGCATTGCTTTGAAAACCGTGGTACAGAATACATCTACATTTATACTCCGCAAGCCACCCAACGGTGTGTGGCGGAGGGCACTTCACGTGCCACTGTCATTACCTCCCTTTCCTGTTCCAGTCGCGTATCGTTCGCGGGAAGAGCGACTGCCGGAAAGCCTGCGTGCACGCTCAAATCTCTCTAATTTTACATTCGTGATCTCCTCGGGAGGTATAAGTAGGGGGAAGCAATATATTCGATACCTCATCCAGAAACGCACCCTCTGGAAAACTGGACAGCAAGCTACACAGCGATGCAGAGCGCCTCTCTTGCAGAGTCTGCCACTTGAGTTCGCTAAACATCTCCGCAACGCTATCATGCTTACCAAATAACTCTGTGACTAAACGCGCCGCTCTTCTTTGGATCTTCTTTATCTCCTCCGTCAACCCGACCTGGTACGGATCCCACACCGACGAGCAATACTCAAGTATAGGTCGAAGGAGTGTTTTGTAAGCCACCTCCTTTGTTGATAGACTACATTTTCTAAGGACTCTCCCAATGAATCTCAACCTGGCACCCGCCTTACCAACAATTTAATGGTAGCTTAAACGCTGTAACTTTAATTACTAATTTACGTGAACTTTAGGATGTACTTATCTTCCTTTGGATCCTATTTTCCTCGTTTCACGTCTAAAAGTATGAATAATTTATTCATATTTTCTTTATTCGCCAGTTCATTTTTACCTGGTTCTACATATGGCAGGTTCACCCATAGTAAGCCGTGCATGTCTCTATCTCGTGGAAAAGGAGCACAATATTTCGATTTTTCCTGTCAAGGAACTGGTCTTCGGAATGTACGCGGTCTGGCGACGCTGAAGTGTACTCTCCTAACAATAAATATACTTAACTTTTCTGAATACCTACTGAAGAATGAAAAGAAATAATGTCAAATGAGCCTTTAGTCATCCCAAAACTGTTTGAAAATTTCAGACTTCTGATGTGACAACTCACGCTCTGAAATTTATCATCCTCTATCTTTCTCTTTCACCAGGTTTTAATCACTGTGTTGCAAGAGCGCATCTAACAGGTACTTCAGATAATATCACTGTCATAACTGTATTATATTATTAGTGTCAAGTCAGCCAAGAGATGGCGCGCTGCACATTTACGCTATAAAACGTGACAATGATTGAGCAAGTCTATTACCTGTGTTATGTTCTCTACCAGTAGCATAGTATCGCCCCCGAAGTCAATGTACACAGAAGTTATGCGTCAGACGCTACAAGCAGTGACTCATCAATGGATAGCGAAAGGATGAGCTCGAAGTGCAAATAAGGAGTATGCTACAAAGCAAAAATATTTGAATTATAACAACCCGTTACGTTTGCAATATACGGTCCAGGGCATTTGACAATTGTTCCAGAAAGCCTACCAAAAGTGTTAGGGAAAAACAAACAAGGGTGTTCCAACGAAGAGCGTATCGAAATGCATTTGAGATGATGTACTAATTAACATTAGCTACTTTCGACACGGTTGATCGAAAATTTTTCATTGTTGATCTTTTATGTTCTGTCACTCAAGTAGATTTCTCAGATCTAGGTAAGAGATGCAACAGACTTTATCTAACGGTGTTGGAAATTAAACAGATCCATACCAGACACTGAGAACAACGCTTTGATGCGTGGCAATGATACACCATTACAAACTTTCGAATCAGTGAAGAATCAAGATTTCTCCAAATCTGCAAGATACTGATGCGTTTCGAAATGTAAGTTACTCTACCAAATATTTACCTCGTTTTTTTCCTGAAGCCGCCTCCGTAACTAAGGCAGTGCTCGATTCCGAGGTTGATATATAATCCTGGAGGCAGAAAAAAAATTTCAACGCAAGTGTTTGTCCTGAAATGATAGGAAAGGTGTTGGAATGGCGTGCCAGATCACCAGCTTTTGCGACTGTCGTGGGATTACTTCTTTCCCATCTAGGCATGACAACGATACTCCAATGTATTGGATATATCGATACATTTCCTTGATATTCGGGCTGTCTTAGTTTTATGTTTTATATAGTTTTACGTAACTGATTACACATCCTGTTGAACTTAACAAACCGAAGCTTCATAAAGCATTGTATCACACTGGTAATGACATCCCAGCTAACCTTTGCAGTAAATAGTTATTTTTTTTATAAATCAGTTTAATTTCTTATCAGACGAGATACCTTAAATAAATCAGACATATTCGTACATCTCTTTTACATAAACATAGAGCAACTATTAGTTCCCTATATACCTGAAACTAACCAGTTGGTGAATCCGTAAATAACTGAACCCATCGAGCACCCCAACTTGTCTACAGAAAGAAAGAGGTATAACTGTTAAAAAAAGCTCAACCTTCTAGGAATACGTCAGACATGAAGTCACACTTACAGCTGCACAAATTAAAGGAAGAAGTGTTTTATATCAAACATACATCATGTGAAACAAAGCGAAGTGTGACGGATATCTACAAATTAATAACCGGTAACAGGCCCTCACACGAAATTTAATTTGCACTTACACCTACCCAGTTTGTCAGTACTAAGTTAAAATATTCGAGCTATGAGTACTTTAAATACTACTTCTGCTTCACCGATATCGACTCGTCGCCAAAGAAGTATCACTCAGATTCAGCTGTCCAACTCAGCACTAAAACAGCGTACACTAACTTTATTCTGTGACTGTCACAAAGTGCGGTTATGAATTCATTCCACACACTGGAAATGTTTTAAATGAGACTAACTCTCTTTAGATATAATACGATAAATCGAAACTATGGCTATTTTACCTCTGAAAACTGTCGTCAGCATCGTTGTCCCCTCAAACTTCTTATCGAATAGTTTCTCTATTTTGCCATCTCTAACCCCATTCGCCCGTTGGGCAGGGGCATAAAACTCTCAGGTCAATATTGGTGCTCTTCGAGAGTAGGTATCGAGTTCCATCCTCTCCTTCATTTCAATCATAAAAACACACATCACAACCATCCACAAAACACAGCTAACTCATTACAAAGCAGAAGAACGTCACGGCAAACCACTTCCACAAGACTCCTGGCAACGTTAAGATCGATGGAGTCACTGATTTCTACGTATTGCTTGCAAAGGAAACATGTATAAATACTTCTTGTATGTCAATATGTGTACCTATCAAACTGGCAATCTGAGTTATATTCGTCCCAGCTAACCGCATTGCAACAACCAATATAATGTCAGATCGGCCCACTCCGCAACATATAAGTCGTCAATTTCATTTACATGCAACTTAACACATCGCCTATGTCCACCTACCGTCTGATAAAAATCATCATTTTCTGTGTTTAGTATATTACAGCATACAGTTCCGTAATTCCGTAACATATGTTTTTCCTTTTTATCCCTGCAACGACCTCAAATAGATGGTCAATCTAACAGATTTTCAGTAAATCTTAAACCAATATGTACACGACTAGTCAACACACATTTCAGAACAGTGACAAAATCTGCAGCTATCCTCCACCATTCCTTGTTGTGTGTTCTAACATTATGAATCTAATGTGATCCTCAGAAGTTCATGACACGCTAAAGAAACAAAATGTGTGGAATTCCATCCTCGAATAGCACTGTTATTTGCGTTCACCCTCAGGATCACTTTTCCGGATTTCACACACGAGGCACAGATTTCTCGAGATGAACTGCGTTAAAACCTACAAAGCGCAACCGTCCTGTCCCCCATTTCAACGTGACATTTGTACGTCTGGCGCAATATAGGGAAAAAAAAGGAAAAAAACCAATGGTGGAAGCTTCAGTGGTATTCTTTCGGAATAATGGTGAACCATGACTAAATCTAAAGAAGTTACCGCCTTAGACTTACATCAGGCTTTCAGAATCCTCACAAGCAACTCTGCAGATATTCACATGAGCCACGCAGCGCGAGCTGAAGTATTTACTTTCGCTACGGCAGTTTACGGAAAAGAATTCTTTTTCAACAAAAACTTGATATTTCTAGGCGTTATATTCCTGCTTTACATTATCGTAGACTGTCTTTCACAAAATTTCGTACGTTCCTTTCTTTTCTCCAAAGAAAACACGTGGTACTCGCTACATTGGATTATGTAGCTTAACTTGCGTCTTATGTAATTCAACGGAAAATATTGTCTCGCTCAGTACGGTCTTTCTCAAGGAAAAAACATCGCTTGCTAAGAAGTTGTTTAGACTGCATTGTTTCCACCTGAGTCTAACAGGTTTTGGACTGCTATCAAGTCCAGAAACTTCTTCGCGCAAATCGATATTTGTGTCAAACGACTTCCTTTTCTGCAAACAAAAGTGCATTCCCGAGATGTGTTACAACTTACAGTTACTACGACAATTAGAGTAATCTCTCTGTCTTTATCCGGGTTACTCGTCGTCGTCACCCGTAACAGTGAACTTTTATCACGTCGCTCTTACCATGAACTTAGGTAAGCTTCGCCCACTTACGAAGATCCTGTTGGCTAGATGCATTACAACTCTAATGACAAAAAAATCACTGGACCAAAACACAGATTTGTCAATGCCGCGCTCACTGTTCTGGGAAAAATCCGACGTACGCCCCAATTACCATAAATAAGAATCTTCTTACAACTTAAGACGAATTATAAGCACTTAATTACCGAGTAAATGGCGAAAGTTTTATTTCTCCCGCCTCGTGTTACAAGGCAGATAGCGGAGAAGGAATACTGTCGGAGACCGTAAGGCTACTGAACGTGTTCATGCCGCTTCCCACGACATGGACACTGAGGGTCTCTGTGACAGTCCATAGAGCAACATTAGGGGGGAAATCTTGGGCCAAGGACATCGTTCGTTATAATTGTTGCGGGAACAGAACAACTGCGATTAGACAGTATAACAAATGAATTTGCCTTGTAAGTCCTATTCCATGGCGCGTCACGTGTATTCTTCTGAGTATATGCTATCATAGAGAATGGCTGATCGACGCCTGCACTAAAGGACGCACGTACCCCGGTAGCGGCCGTTATACACCATCCGCCTTACCAAAGTACTAGCCTTTTATGGATTAATGGCGCGTAAGCGACATCAGCGCAGCAACCACGGTGGTAGCTTGAACTAACAACTGTAAACAGAAATGTGCATTCGGCCAGTCAGCTGCAAGTAGTGGACGTTGTGTCACAAATCGCAATGGAGTAACATCTCTAAATCAAGTGTTCAAGATATTCTTCAGGATGTTTTGAAGAAGGGACAAGTGCGTGCAAAGTTCGTCACGCACAGTTTGACTACAGAATAAAAAAAGACGCGTGGACACCTGCCGCGATTTTTCTAACATTTGCACATGATTGTAGAAACGTTCTGTGCGTTTTATTCAAGTGGGTGAAGACTAAAAAAACACCTGAGGCATTCAAACCAGTCTTAAAATGTTCTCTATTTTTTTATCAATCCAATCTCGAGTTTTTTTAACTGACGGAGCTACAAGGGAGAGACATTCGTATGTAAACCAGCAGCATTTAACGTTGACACAAAAGGCACAATGAGAGTTGTACAATATACCATTTACTATCGAAATATAACACTGTGGTGCTTACCCGTTCACCACCACATAACAGTGTGGTGCTACGTTTAGAACCACTGACCACTCACTCTAAAGGAGGAGCACTCAAATTCCCGTTCAGTCAACCAGAATTATATTTCGCGCAGTTCCCATAATTCACGTGGCGAATGCTGGGATCGTTCATTAGGAAATGCCAAGGCCCTTTAATACTCCCATTCTCTTCCAATTCAAGTGCTTGCCGTGTATATGTAAAGAACACCTCAATAGAAATGGTCGTCCCAAAAAATGAACAGTCCCTACCACGTAATTATAACGACATTCCAGTTTTTGAGGAGTTTAATGGTTGTTCCACTTGATATCAAAGACCTCAAAATTAGACGAATATCAATAATATCCGACCCATTAATGCTTCCGAATGCCAGCTGGAGTTTAGGAAAGAAACTTTTAAATCGCAATAACACTATACGGTCGTTTAGCGCTCATCACACCTTACCAAATACCACCAGCTTCCATACCACGATGAAATGCATTTTTTTGTGTGTTAAGAGGTGAACCGACATTCTTAGGCGCGTCGTTGATACGAGAAGGAGAAAAAATGTATGGATCTGGCAAACAAATGACAAACAAGTCAAGGAAATTTAGTTCTGTTGGTACATGCCATCACGCAGTACGTAAGTAACCGTCATCTTACCAAAGTAACAATTTCGTGCATACCGTTTCTTAAAGTAGTGTTGTTTGTGTTTCATATGGTCAACGGAAAAAGGAGGGATATGAGGTGTACACTGCTAGGACATCGACTTTACTTTTATTTATTCCCATGTCAAAACAAAAAAAGACACTGGAACGCATTCTGAGGTCACGGAGAGGTTACGGCAGGTTGGCTCTACTCATTGAACAGATACTGGACAAAGTTCATTGACCTAAATGGCTGCTGCGTCGAAAAATTAGGTCCATTCCTGACACAAGAAACAGGCATCACTGACAGGCCTGGAACCTTTCTCCTTCCTCTCTTACCGGGGTATTTGTTGTCGCTTAAAGTAAAGCTGTCATCTATCCGAAGATTGTTTTGAACACCATGAAGCTTTAGTAGGCATGGTCCAGTAGAAGGTTGCACGCGTTTGCCTGCTCTGAAGTGACTGAGCCAGGCAGTCACTGGTGGGGGCCTAAATTTTAACTTAGATACCGATCCATGATGCAACTCGACATTTTTCACATTAACAAACATTGCCAGAGGTGAACGACGTGGTTCGAGACATAAAATTTCTAGGATTAACAGGGTATCGAACCTCAGACCTTTGGACTTTTCGTCTGGTACTTTACCACTGAGTCATTACATCTGGTTAAATATGAAGGAATCTCTACTTTATACCAATTCGATGACAACTATTTTCCACGTGTGGCGGAATTAAAGTTAAAAACTAATGGCTCCGTAATGTTCATTATCTAATTGACTAGTGCCATGCCCAAAAATTTGCGACCAGTGCTGACGGTCCCCTAGTTTGTAGCTGTATACACAATCATCGGCCTTTCTTCTAGGCAGCCGAACTTTTAAACACAACCCTTAAGTGATCTACACTCTCAAAGCCACCTTACGGTATGTGGCGAACGGTACCTCGGATACAACTGTCTTTAACCCCTCTACTCTGTTCTAAACGTCAATGGCACTTCGGAAGAAAGAATGTTGCTACACATCTGTATCAGCTCCAATCTCCTTTTGTGGTCATTTCGCGAATCGTTCATGGGAGGAACTAGAATGTCGGCCGAATCGGCCCGGAGCGTAACCTCTCGGGATTGTAGCAGTAAACTTCTCCGTGATGTACAGCGTGGCACAAAGGTCACTGGACACTGATTTAAACAAAAGATTTAATTCGTCAGCTATGACTGTTGTTGGGCGGCCGGATCTTGGTGCATCCATAACAACTACACGTTCTTCAAATCTATCTCGTATGTCGTACAGTGTTTGTCTAAATGGGGGTTTTGATCTAAACTGTCTTCCCTATTCATTAACTGCAGTAACACCGTCATTATAAAATGCTTTTAATGCGAAAATCATTTCTTCTTTCGTTAACATCGTGACAATTCGAAACCTTCACCTGTAAACACGTCTCACAGATCACGCTTTCAACAATTCAACAATTCACTAGTTTGATTATTGAGTTTGTTTTGCTTGTGATTGCATCATATACCATCTTGACAAGACGTAATGATCACTATTTGGTAATAACTTAACGGGTTAAAACTTCCTACTGTACTAGGTCTTTCTGTTACTTTTGTTTTCTTTTAAAAAACTGACCAGTGACTTTGGCGCTACCCTGTAGAACGCCTCTCACGTTGCGTCTGCCACTGAAATTTGATGAACATCTACTTTTCGCTCTCGCGCAAGCTAAAGCATTCTACGATGAAGCTGCCGTTCTTCACTGGATCTTGGTTCCTTCCCCCCTTCTCTCTCTCTCGCCCCCCCCCCCCCAATTACCCCACCCGATAAAGGTTCCAAGACTCGTGGGTAATAGAAAGAAATCTGTCGACCAAGTGTTTTGTAAGCCACTTCTTACGTGGAACAACTACTTCCGATTCTCCCAATGAATCTTTTTGTTTACGTCGCTCCAAATCGTTACTCCTAGATATTTTACGATAGTTATTGTTTCTCGCGATTACATGTAAACAATGTAAAGGAACAGTAGTGGATTTCTTCGCATATACAGGGTGATTACAATTAAAGTTAAACTTTCAAAACTCTGTTGAAATAACACCACTAGTCAGAATGACGCCGAATAGCAACGGAATCTTATCGGAGAAGGGCGAAAACGTATGGCAGAAGGAAAAAAGGTGTGAAAACTATAGATGGCACTGTATGTGTCAGAATATGTAAATGAAAACACCTGCCATGCGCACGACCTATTGAAATTGGTATATACACGCCGGGTACAAAGCTTTGCCGCCTTTCGCGTCTGCGATGTTCGCGTTGGCTGTCTCTCAATGCACTATCGCTCTGCAAACGTTTCGGACACTGAAGGGTTTGAAAAAAGGCGTTGGTCCGATGACTGCCGTAGGTCTGGAGAAATTGATTCGGAAATTCTAAAAGAGGGGTTCTTTTGGTGCGCAACCTGGTAGAGGGAGGAAACAAATTGATTCGACGTCAGTGGAAGCAGTGGCCACAGCAATGCAGGAGGAGCAGAGTGGTGGTGTGCAAACGTGTAGTGCACGGAGAATTGCCCGAACACTGGACATACCCGTGAGCACGGTGCGTAAAATCTTACGAAACATCCTTCTTTGCTATCCATTCAAAATCACCCAGGTGCACGAGTTGCTTCCTGTTGACCTGCCAGCAAAAGAGACCTTTGATTTAAAATTTCTTGCTCGCATGGAAGTGGACAATGATCGACCGTTGAAGATTTTGTGGACAGATGAAGCCCACTTCCATCTGACAGGATATGTCAATACACAGAATGGTCGAATATGGTCAACGCAAAGTCCACACGCAGACCAACCAGTACCACTACATCCTCAAAAAGTCAGTGTGTGGTGCGAATTTACGGAGTCATTTATAATATGGCCATATTTTTTCGAAGCGACATGTTTCCGGTCCTGTTATGTGTACAGTCATTGGTATGCGCTATGAGGGCCTTTTGGGCAACCACGTCATTTCAGCTCTCCAACAGCGTAGATGGAATCATTTTTATGCAAGAGGGCGCACCACCGCACACTGCAAATCCAGTTAAGCAGCTGCTGATGCGCCATTTAGGAAATGCTGCAATTATCAGTCGCCATTTCCCTACAGACTGGCCGTCCCAATCACCTGATATTAATCCGTGACTTCTGGTTGGTTGGTTTGTTCGGGGTATAAAGAGACCAAACTACAGGGTCATCATCAATCCCTTCTTCCTGACGCAAGCAAGGCTCAATGTACCATAACACCCAAATTACGTTTGAGAAAGTAAAAGGGGGAAAAGAAATGGGGAACCACACCTAACAATAATATGAATGGAACGCACAAAAAACGGGGAAACATACAACACAAGGAAAAGTAGAAGAATGTATTAAAACCATAGAGCAGATGGTCTGGGCTGGCTGATCACAATAATAAAAGGGGATGAGCCAACCACTCTGCAACACATTAAAATGTCCACCCCACGAAGACAAGGCGAGATGAACACATGTAGGGGAAAAGACGACCACCAAGACAAACAAATGTAAAGAAAGCGCGACAGAGTTAAAATGGAGGGAGGGTGGCGGACTCTGAGAGAAGGCTAAATGCCCACCCTTAGATGGTACGATAAAAAAACCCTCACGAATAAAACGTAAAACTAAATATGCTGTTGAGGCATTGTTGCCCAACACCGAAGGTAGGGTGTTGGGAAGGTTTAAAGGCAGCCGCAGATGGACGTAAAGTTGGCAGTCCAGCAAGATGTGGACGACAGTCATATGTGAGCCACAGTGCCGCCGAGGTGGGTCCTCGCGACAGAGGAGGTAGCCATGTGTTAGCCACGTATGGCGAATGCGGAGCCGGCAGAGAACCCCACAGTCCCTGCGAGATGCCCGCATGGCGGACTTGCGTAAATTCATAGTCTACTTAATGGCACGTAGTTTGTTGTGCGTACTGAGATTATGCCATAACGTCTCCTAAAGATGAAAAATCTTGCGGCGTATTAATGATCACAGATCAATTACGGGGATGCCGATCTCCAGAAGCGGTTTCCGTGTAGCCTGTTTGGCCAGCCTGTCGTCAAGTTCATTTCCGGGGGTTCCAACGTGGCCTGGGGTCCACACAAACACCACCGAACGACTGGACTGTGCCAGGGCGTAGATGGACTCCTGGATGGTGGCTACCAAAGGATGGCGGCGGTAGCACTGGTCGATAGCTTGTAGGCTGCTCAAGGAGTCAGTAAACAGGAGAAATGACTCGCCACGGCATGAGTGGATGTGCTCAAGAGCACGAATATGGCCGCCAGCTCTGCACGAAAACACTGCAGCCATTTGGCAAGGAGAACCACTTCATGGTCCCGGTACATGCCAAGAATCGAGAGGAAGTGACAGCAGAGAGCCACGGCGTTAACCGAGTCCTTAGGACCATCTGAAAGGTCCAGGCAAAGCTTCGGCCTAGGTGTACACAATGGAGGTGTACGTGAATGGACCTCGAGTATAGGTGGTAAAGGCAAGAACTCCACTTCAGACAGAAGAGATTGGACGCGAACCGCAATCTTAAGCCCTGACCTGGGCCTCCAACGCGGGAGATCAACTGCCGTGGGTGGGAAAAGGAGGCTGTAATTCGGATGCTCAGGAAAACTACGAATGTGTGCAACATAACTGCCGAGCAGTTGTACACGCCTTACCTTCAATGGAGGGACTCCGGCCTTCACCAGGACGTCGGTCACCGGACTCGTCCTAAAAGCTCCCGTTGCCAGTCGAGCGCCACAGTGGTGCACTGGGTCGCGTAAACCCAACTCTGAGGGTGCCGCCGAACCATAAACCAGACTCCCATAGTCACGGCGGGATTGAACAACCGCTCTGTAGAGCTGCAGCAGCGTAGAGCAATCTGCACTCCTGTTGGTGTTGCTAAGGCAGCAGAGGGCATTGAGGTGCTGCCAGCACTTCCGCTTCAGCTGACAAAGATGAGGAAGCCACGTCAATCGGGCGTCGAAAACCAGTCCTAAGAATCGATATGTCTCCACTATAGTGAGTGGATCGTCATTAACGTAAAGTTCTAGTTGCAGATGAACGGTAGGACGCCAACAGAATTGCATGACACGACTTCGCAGCTGAAAACTGTAAGCCGTGGACTAGAGCCCATGACAGCGCCTTGTGGATGGCTTCCTGTATAAGGCGACGCTCAGCAACACCAATACTGGAGTAGCAGTACGAAATGCAGAAGTCGTCTTCATACAGAGAAGGTGAGACAGACAGCAGCTACTACTAGACCGTTAATGGCCACTAAAAATAGAGATGCACTCAATACAGAGCCCTGCAGGACCCCTTTCTCCTGGATATGAGGGGGTGGGGGGAAGCAGGAAGAGCTATGGGAGGCACCAACTTGGACACGGGAAGTACGGAGCAATAGGAAATTTTGGATAAAAATCACGAGCAGGCCCCGGAGACCCCACTCACATAATGTGGCAAGGATATGATGTCGCCAGGTCATGTCTTAAGCTTTCTGTAAATCAAAAAAGACGGTAGCCAGGTGTTGGCGTCTGGAAAAGGCTGTTCGGATGGCAGACTCGAGCGAAACTAGATTAGCAGAGGTAGAGCAACCCTGCCGGAAACTGCCCTCGCATGGAACCAGTAGGCCACGTGATTCCAGGACCCAACACAACCGCCGACTTACCGTACGTTTTAACAGCTTACGAAGATCAATGGTGAGGCCGATGAGCCGATAGCTATCCACGTCAAGTGGGTATTTGCCAGGCTTGAGCACTGGAATGATGGTGCTCTTTCGCCACTACGATGGAACGACGCCATCGCACCAGAACCGGTTGAAGATGACGAGGAGATGTCGCTTGTAATCGGAGGAGAGATGTTTGATCATCTGACTGTGGATCCGATCTGGCCTAGGAGCTGTGTCGGGCCAATATACAAGGGCATTAATGAGCTCCCACTCTGTAAACGGAGCATTATAGGGTTCACTGTGACGTTCATACGAGAAAGCTTTCCTTTCCATCCGCCGTTTGAGGGTGCAAAATGCTGGGGGATAATTCTCCGACGTGGAGGCTCGAGCATAGAGCTCAGCAAAGTGTTCGGCAATTGCGTTTGCGTCGGTAGATAACACACCATTAATGTAAATGCCAGTGACACCTGTCGGGGTCTGGTACCCACAAACATGTCTGATCTTTGTCCAGACCAGGGAAGGTGACATATGGCACCCAATGGTTGAGACGTACCTCTCCTGTTTCCGTCTTTTTATAAGCTGATGAACGCGGGCATGGAGCCATTTCAAAGCTATTACGTATTCAAGGGAAGGGTGCCAATTATGTCGCTGTAGAGCTCGCCGACGCTCTTTAATGGCCTCGGCGATTTCCGGCGACCACCAAGGTACTGACTTTCGCTGGGGGCACCCTAAAGAACAGGGGATCGTGTTTTCCGCCGCACAAACGGTCGTTCTAGTGACCCGCTCAACTACCACATCAATGGTATCATGTGGCGGAGATTCAACAGTGACAGCACAGATGGAAGCTTCCCACTCTGCCTTGTTTAAAGCCCATCTTGGTAGACGTCAATGGGAATGGCGATGGGGGAGTGACAGGAAGATGGGAAAGTGGTCACTACCACACAAGTCATCGTAGGCTCTCCAGTGGACAGATGGGAGAAGTCCTGGGCTGCAGAGGGATAAATCAATGGCCGAGTAAGTGCCATGAGGCACAATGAAATATGTGGGGACCCCAGTATTAAAGAGGCAGAGGTCGAGTTAAGACAGGAAAGTTTCGACATCTCTACCTCGGCAAGTGAGCACAGTGCCACCCCACAAGGAGTTACGGGCGTTAAAATCTCCCAAAAGTAGGAAAGGTTTAGGGAGCTGATCAGTGCAGCCAATGCGTTCAGGGGTACTGCACCATCTGGAGGAAGATCTACGTTGCATCATCCTTATCCTGACAGCCACAGCTTCAAGAGGGGTTTGAAGGGGCACATGTTCACTGCATACTGAGTTCAAGACAGACACAAACCACCTGACACTCTATTATAGTCGCTACAGTTCTTGTAATATCCCCTATATCCGTGGAGGGCAGGGATCTCTACATTGCCGGGATCAATGCAGAAAGCATATGTAAAGCTCAACATTGCTGTAGCTCAGCCAGGTGGTGGAAAAAAACAGCAGCAATTCCACTGGAGGATGTTATCGTGAGGCTGGGAAGACATGAAGCTCAGAATGAGGCAGGTTACACCTCAGGGTCACCTGCTGCCACTGAGTATTTGTATCCATTCCTATTGTGGATGAGCCATCAGTGAGATCCAGGTCCTCAGGGGACACCAAGATCTCCACCTCATCCTCAGGTGCAGAAATGGTAGAGTGTGGTGGTGTTGGGGCCACCAGAGGGTCGTTTTTCTTAGCAGACCTCCTTGTTTGCTTGCCCTCTCGCTTCTCTTTAGGTGCTTGCTGGGAGGACTTCTCTGAAGTGGCTTCAGGCACGGAGGAAGACCGTGAAGCTATTCGCCCAGCGGCTTTTGGCTCCTTTAGCCACTGGCGAGTTTTTTTTTTTTTTTTGTTTTTTTTTTGTTTGGGGTTTAAGGGCGCTCAACTACTGAGGTCATTAGCGCCCAGTCACAATTGTTAGAGCACATAGAATCTAGTAAAACTAGTAAAACTCAAAGGGGGGAGGGGGGGGACCAGAAAGTTATTACAAAGATGCAGATAAAATAAGTGAAAGAGTTAGATGTCTTTGGACAATCCAGTCAAAATAATGAAACGAAGAACACGAGCAGCTGCTCGAGCGTCATCCGCTAAAATATCCTGTAAAGTAGATGGCAGAGACAGGACAACACGAGATTGACTAAAACGGGGACACGACAATAAAACATGGCGCACTGTTAATGCATGACCACAAGGGCACTGCGGGGCTGGGTCACCGGAGAGCAGGTAGCGGTGGCTAAACCGGCAATGCCCAATCCGCAACCTGGTCAGGAGGACCTCTTCTCGCCAAGATGGTCGGGAGGAGGTTGTCCAAGCTGTTGGGAACGGTTTTATTGCCCGGAGCTTGTTTCCTTGAAGTGAGGACCAAGTATCCCACAACAAGGACACAAGCCTCTTACAAACAACCCCACTAACGTCAGATGACAGGACACAATGAGAGGCTGGCCAAGGCAGGAGGACTGCAGCCTTGGCTGCAGCATCAGCAGCCTCATTCCCAGGCACTCCTACATGGCCGGGAACCCACAGAAAGCTGACAGGAGAGCCACCCTCAGCGAAAGAATGGAGGGACTGCTGGATCCGTTGCACCAAGGGATGGACCGGATATGGAGCTCCAAGGCTCTGAAGAGCACTGAGTGACTCAGAGCAGAGTACATACGATGAATGGCGGTGGCAGCGGGCATACTGAACGGCCTGATGGAGAGCAAAAAGCTCGGCCGTAAAGCTGGAACACTAGTCTAGGAGCCGGTATTTAAAGGTGACGGCTCCGACGACAAAGGCACAGCCGACACCATCGTCATTTTTGGAGCCATCAGTGTAAACAAACGTGTGACTGGCAAGTCGCGCACGAAGTTCGACAAACTGTGAGCAATACACTGCAGCCGGAGTACCCTCCTTCGGGAGCGAGCTGAGATCGAGATAAACATGAACCAGAGCCTGGAGCCAAGGTGGTGTCGGGCTCTCACCCTCTCTGAAGGTGGTAGGGAGGGCAAAATCCAATTGTCGAAGCAGGCGACGAAAGCGGACTCCGGGGGCAGCAGGGCAGACACATACAACCCATACTGACGGTCGAGAGAATCGGCGAAGAAGGACTGATAAGAGGGGTGGTCGGGCATTGACAACTGCCGGCAGGCATACCAACAAAGCAGTGCGTCGCGCCGGTAGGTCAATGGTAATTCGGCAGCTTCAGCATAAAGACTCTCAACAGGACTAGTGTAGAAAGCTCCGGTTGCAAGACGTAACCCCCTATGGTGGATGGAGTTGAGACAGCGTAAGAGGGATGGCCGAGCAGATGAGGCTCCCATAATCCAGCTTTGATCGGACTATGGACCGATACAAGCGAAGCAAGACAGTGCGATCCGCTCCCCAAGATGAACCACTAAGAACTCTGAGGACATTAAGGGAACATGTACAACGGGCAGCCAAATAAGAGACGTGCGGGGACCAACAAAGTTTCCTGTCCAGTGTGAGACCTAGAAACTTAGTTGTTTCCACGAATGGGAGAACAACGGGACCGAGATGTAAGGATGGCGGAAGGAACGCTTTATATCGCCAAAAGTTGATGCAAACCGTCTTCTATTCAGAGAACCGGAAGCCATTTGCCACACTCCATGAGTATAGGCTGTCTAGACAACGCTGAAGGCAGCGCTCCAGGAGGCATGTTCGCTGGGCACTGCAGTAGATCGCGAAGTCATCGACAAAAAGAGAGCCTGAGACATTAGGTGGAATGCAATCCATAATTGGATTGATCGCTATGGCAAAAAGGGCTACGCTCAAGACGGAGCCCTGAGGCACTCCGTTCTCCTGGAGGAAGACGTCGGACAATACGGAACCCACACATACCCTAAACTGTCGATCTGTTAAAAAGGAATCAATAAAAAGGGGCAGGTGACCGCGTAGACCCCACCTGTGCATAGTGCGGAGGATACCTCCTCTCCAACAGGTATCATAAGCCTTCTCCAAATCTAAGAACACGGCGACCGTTTGGCACTTTCGCAAAAAGTTGTTCATGATGAATGTCGACAAGGTCACAAGGTGGTCAACAGCGGAGAGGCGGCGACGAAAGCCGCATTGAACATTGGTAAGTAGCTGTCGAGATTCAAGAATCCAAACTAACCGAGCGTTAACCATGCGCTCCATCACCTTACAGACACAGCTTGTAAGAGAAATGGGGCGGTAACTAGAAGGAAGGCGTCTATCCTTCCCGGGTTTGGGTATAGGAACAACGACGGCGTCACGCCAACGCATGGGGACTTGACCTTCGGTCCAGACGCGATTGTAGGTACGAAGAAGGAAGCTTTTGCCTGCCGGAGAAAGGTGTGCCAGCATCTGAACGTGAATGGCATCTGGCACCGGAGCAGAGGACCGGGACAGTGCAAGTGCACGTTCGAGTTCCCGCATAGTAAAGTGGGCATTATAATTTTCCAGATTCAGCGAGTGGAAGGAAGGTCGCCGAGCCTCTTCTGCCTCTTTCCTGGGAAGGAAGGCATGGTGGTAATGGGTGGAGCTTGAAACCTCCGCAAAAAGGCGGCCGAAGGCGTTTGAGATATCCACAGGATCAACAAGGACCTCATCACCTGAAGTCAGGCCAGGTACCAAGGAATGGGCCTTAATGCCCGACAGCCGGCGCAGGCCACCCCAGATGACAGAAGAGGGAGTAAAACTGTTAAAGGAGCTGGTGAAAGAGGCCCAACAAGCTTTTTTTGCTGTCTTTGACGTAGGATGGCGGCGAAAGTGCGTAAAGCACGTCGCCGAGCACGGATAGCGTCTCGACAAGCCTCATTCCACCATGGGACGGAAACGCGACGTGAAGAAGAGGTAGTACGAGGAATGGAACGTTCGGCAGCATTGATGATAACAGCCGTGAGGTATTCGACCTGACTGTCACAACTGAGAAAATCGTGGTCCGGAAAGGTCGCCAGGGAGGAGTAAAGTCCCCAGTAAGCTTTCGATATGTTCCAGCTCGAAGGACATGGAGATGGGATGTGGTGCAGGAGACCAACGACACAGGGGAAGTGGTCGCTCTAATAGGTGTCAGAAAGGACATACCACTCGAACCGACGGGCAAGAGTGGTAGAACAGATCGAGAGGTCCAAGTGGGAGTAGGTATGAGTAGAGTCCGAGAGGAAAGTCGGGGCGCCAGTATTGAGGCAGACAAGATTGAGATGGTTGAAGACATCCGCCAAGAGGGAGCCTCTCTGACAGGATGCAGGAGAGCCCCAAAGGGGATGATGGGCATTGAAGTCGCCAAACAATAAAAACGGCGGAGGAAGCTGAACAATCAGGTGCATCATGTCAGCCCGACTAACTGCGGATGACGATGGAGTGTAGACGGTATAAACGGAAAAAGTAAAGGCAGAAAGAGTAATACGGACAGCTATTACTTGGAGTGGGGTGGTCAATGGGATGGGATGGTAATAGACATCGTCCCGAACGAGCAACATGACCCCACCATGAGCTGGAATACCGTCCACAGGGGGGAGGTCAGACTGCTCCGAGGTATAGTGGGTAAAAGCAATACGGTCAGTTGGGCCCAACTTGGTTTCCTGGAGACCAAGGACGAGCAGACAGTGCAGGCGGAGGAGCAGTTGTAATTCCTCTTGTGTTCCAATGTAACAAAGCCATCGCTAGTCAGAAAAGAGGGGGAACGAAACAGGTGAAGAGCTGGTCACCTCGACGGCCGCAGAGGGCCAGGTGTCGAGGGAACAACGCTACATCCGGCGGGAGGCGGATCCTGTTCCATCGAGTCGTCGCCAGCGGCGGCCGCTTTCCCGGGTTGCGTAGGAGGGGCAGCATCATTCGCTGACGAGAGGCCAGCTGAGCACCTGGCAACAGAGCGTCCCAGCGAAACTGAGGACGGCCGGGAGCAGCGACTCACGGATGGAGCGTCAGACGAAACGCGCCGGGGTGGAGAAGGGGATAAAGATTTCTTCTTGGAGGCCTTCTTGGAAGTCCAATGAGGCACGGGGATGGTGGGCTGGACCCGAAGAAGGCCCTCATGTGCGGGGTCCGTGTTGGAACGCCGGACCTCGGAAGCCGGGGTCCGCAACATCTCACCGATGGACGCCTGAGAAGAGGATCGCTTCTCAGGCGGCGGAGGGGGAGGAGGAGGAAGGGTGGCACCCGGGGCAGAGGGGGCAGGGGCCGCGAGGGAGGGGGATTTGCAAGGGAGGGATTTGGGAGGTGGAGGCATAGACCCCGGATGGTAGGGGGGGGGGGGGACAGGAGAGGGGTGAGGATACTGTGGAAGGAGTGGACACGACTGAGGCAAACGGAGTTGTCAATGTTACAGGATGGAGGCGGTCATACTTCTTCCTGGCCTCAGAATAAGAGAGACGATCCAAAGTTTTTAATTCTTGAATCTTCTTCTCCTTCTGATACGCGGGGCAGTAAAGATCTAGGCGAGTGGATGCCAGGACAATTGACGCAGCAAGGTGGTGGGGTGCATGTATGTTCCTCACGAAGAGGACGTCCGCAATCGCCACAAAGGGGCTCAGCCTCACATCGTGACGACATGTGCCCAAAGCGCAAACACCGAAAGCAGCGCATAGGAGGTGGGCCTTAAGGTCGCACGTCGCACTGGTAGCACATCACCTTTACCTTCTCCGGGAGAACGTCCCCCTCGAAGGCGAGGATAAAGGCTCCGGTGTCGATGCGACGGTCTTTGGGGCCGCGCTGAACTCGCCGAACGAAATGCACGCCTCGGCACTCCATGTTGGCCCTGAGCTCCTCATCAGATTGCAGCAGGAGGTCCCGATGAAAAATAACCCCCTGCGTCCTATTCAGTGCCAGATGCAGGACAATAGACACTGGGGTGTCTCCTAGTCAGTCGCACGCCTGGAGCTCTGAGCACTATGGGACTCAACTGCTGTGGTCATAATTCCCCTAGAACTTAGAACTACTTAAACCTAACTAACCTAAGGACAGCACACAACACCCAGCCATCACGAGGCAGAGAAAATCCCTGACCCCGCCGGGAATCGAACCCGGGAACCCGGGCGCACGCCTGGAGCGCCGCCGACTGTGTGGCGAAGGCGTTCTTTATAAGAACGGACCCCGAACGCAGTTTACTGAGAGCCTCGATTTCCCCGAAGATGTCCTCGATGTGCTGGACGAAGAACATGGGCTTGGATGTGGCGAACGTCCCCCCATCGGTCCGAGAACAGACTAAATAGCGGGGAAAGTACTTCGCCCCAAGCCGGCAGGCCTGTCCTTCCTCCCAGGGAGTGTCCAAGGTGGAAAGGGCAGGAGAACCAGAACCAGAGACAGTACCTTTCTTTTTAAAAGACTCGGCCGCAGAGCGACCTGATACATGTTGATGTTTCATCGGCGAAACGTCCGCCCCGATACCACCCACTCCGACCAGGGGCTCTCCCCACGGGCGCCACCCAGCCTCAGCAAGGGCCACCTGGCAGGATGACCGTTGCCGGGAGTCCCGATGCCCCAAGGAGACGGGCATCTACTCCTTGGCCGACGTGGGGAGGGTGCAGCTCAGGTATCGGCAGTACGATCCCTGTGTTGTCAGGGACCTACAACCTAGAGGGTACATGACGACCCCACCACAACGGGCTGGCTACCGTGCTGGATGTCGGGTGCCATGGAAGGTCCATCATGATCGTAGGTGCAGATGGGGACGCACTATGGGCGTAACTTGTGCAACCCATCAGGCGTTTAGGCCCAATTTGAGGAATAGTGGGTGTGGTTACAACGCCGTTACAATGCTGAGTGCCAAGGTCTTAGTGCACTGAGGGCCAGTGATACACCACATAAGGCGCCCTTCCCCAAAAGGCTCGTACTTCTGTAGAATTTTGAAAAACGGAGGTCAAACCCCAAGGGGAACCTACTACTACGAGGCCGAAACAGTTGAAACTCATTTTAGTCGCCTCTTACGACAGGCAGGAATACCTCGGGCCTATTCTTACCCCGGACCCGCAGGGGGTCCACTGGCGAGTGTCCGCAGTGGCATTAGTAGATACCTTGGAAGAGAGGGTCCCAAGAGTCCCCTTCCACACAAGAGGAGCTCAGAGATGGTTGCCTCTCCAGCTGGTGGGAGGTCCACTGCATTTGGGGGGGGGGGGGGGGGTTGCTCTCAAATTAGGTACTTCGGGAGCAACGGATGGATATTTTCCTCCTACCTCCAAGGGGGCGGATGTATTCTCGAGATCCGGAGGGCCCACTGCTCACGGCATAGAGTGTGTACAACTGGTGCATGTGACAACGATGGTAATGCAGCTGCAGCATATGTGGACGTCAACCAAATAGGATGTAATCGTTCAAATTTATGTTTAGCCTCTTGGTAAGTCAACCGGGCCAGGGTCTTGTACTCCATGACTTTCCGCTCCTTTTTGAATACAGTGCAGTGTGGCAAGCAGGGAGAGTGCTGCTCTCCACAGTTGATACACGCGGGAGGAGGCGCACATGGAATATCTCTATGCAGTGGACGTCCGCAGTCTCAACATGTGGTGCTGGAAGTGCAAAAGGAAGATGTGCCTGAATTTCGAGCACTTTAAGCACTGCCTAGGGGGAGGGACATATGGTTTAATGTCACAGTGGTAAACCATCACCTTGGCCTTTTCAGGCAATGAATCACCCTCAAAGGCCAAGATGAAGGCACCAGTAGCAACCCTGTTGTCTTTGGGTCCCCTGTAAACGCGCCAGATGAAATGAATACCCACTGTTCTAGATTGGCACGGAGTTCGTCGTCAGACTGCAAGAGGAGGTCGCGATGGAAGATAATCGCCTGGACCATGTTGAGGCTTTTATGGGGAGTGACGGAAACAGGAATATCACCTAATCAGTCAAAAGCGAGTAACGTCCGAAATTGGGCTGGGGGTACTGCCTGAATCAAGACTGCACCACTTCTAATCACGGACAGCAATGTCACTTCCCCAAACTAATCCTCAAGATGTTCAACAAAATATTGAGGCTTTGTAGGTAGAAAGGAGTCCCCTTTCTTTCAGCTACAGACTAAATACTGAGGCAAATATGGATCTCTTCTTTCTGTAGCCCTACGTTCCTTCCACAATGTAGTGAGGGAGGGAACTGATTTAGGGTCATTTCTGTCCACACTGTACTCGATCTTGCCCTTCTTAAGAGACTGCTGGTGCCGTACGGTCACCACCAAGAGATGGCTTAGCCTGCTTCATTACGAGTCATCTGCCCTGATACCACCCACTCCAATCAGGGCCTCTCCCCACGGGCACCACCTAGCCACACGAAAGGCCACCTGGCATGATGGTCGTTGCCAGGAGTCCTGATGTCCCACGAAGATAGACATCTACTCCTTGTCATACGTGGGGAGTTTACAGCTCAGGCATCAGCAGTGCGATCTGTGTGTTTTCAGGGTGTCTACCACCAAATGGGTACACGACAGCCCCACCACAACCGACTGGCTGCTGTGCTGGATACTGGGCGCAGAGAAATCCAATATTGTCAGCGGGGCGAAAGAGGACATAAGACAACAGGAGAAGATGACATGCCCCAGAAAGTCCTCACCCAAATAGTTGAATTGCAGATGGAGATGCAAAGCCATGACATGAGGTTCAGGAGATTAAATCTAAGGGCATTATAGGTAACTCGTGCACCACATAAGGCATCCTTCCCCATATGGTCCACACTTCTATAGAATTTGGCAGCTCAAACCATAAAATGGGACCTGAACTTGTAGGGCCGAAAAGTGTGAGACACCTCTTAGTTGCCTCTAACCTCAGGCCTATTCTAACCCCGGACCTGCAGGGGGCCATGTGACTTCTGGCTGTGGAGCTATCTGAAAGGTGTTATGTTCAGTGTTCCGATTGCAAACTTAGCTGCATTAAAGGCACGCCTTGTGCAACACATTCTGAACGTGACAGTGGAACACTTCAATCAGTTGTTGAACATTCTGTTTCTCGATTTAAATTTGTTGCACAAAATGGTTGTGCCAGTCACATGGAAATTAATAATCCGATTTTATTTTGACTAATGCTTTATATGCGGTTCTTGGCATCAGGACAAAAACCGATTTTTCCTATCCGGTGTGATATGACCTTGCCATGGTGGATGGGCTTACATAACTAACAGTATCATACCTGTACACCTATGCACACTGAGTAATACAGTTTGTTTAACGTCAAACAAACACTTTAGGCATTGTAGTACGATTCATTTGTCATTTGTAGTCGACCCCTATTAAATTATGATGCTTACTGCGGCCTTTATTGCTACATTTTGTAACTATTTCATTTTCTTCTGCCATACGTTTTCCCCTTCTCCGATAATATTCCATTGCAATTTGACGTCATTCTGACCAGTGGTGTTATTTCTACAGCAGTTCGAAAGTTTAATTATAATCACCCTGTAGATGCACAATACGTTACACTTACTTATGTTCAGAGCGAGCTGTTGTTAATTGAAAGTTAAGCCACGATTGGCAACTCCTCACCCACCTGACTTCCCCCACAACAGAAATGACCGGAAGAAACAGAACTAGAGTCCTGTCCCGCCACAAAGTGACCAGTAGCAAGTCTATCCAGAACCGTTTGTCGTGACCACTCATCGGGAAACGAATATGGGCGCCGCAGCCGGCCCCCGACTCCCTCTTCCCCCCGGAGCTGAGATTGTGGGTACGGTGTCGAGCACTTCCTAACTCTGGCCACCAGGCACGTGTGCGCCACCGACGCAATGGTCGTCTCGAGCAGGTCAGCGACGCTCGGCGTGCCGACGCGACCGTACCACAGCCAGGCGCCGGGCTGGCTATTTATAACTCGGCGCGGTCATCACGGCGAAGAACGTCTTATTTATGATCGAGCTAGCGCCAGATGGCCCCACCCTCCCGTGGCACGCGATCTGCCCTCGTCTTTTCTGTTTTACATTCTAGGCGGTACCATTTACGTAACAATGATACGATACACGAGATGTCAACCAGTGAACAGGTGCTGTAATTATTGCTTCGGTACATTCGATTTTTGAAAGTTTACTAAAGAGACTACCATTACTAGACAGTCAATTAATAGACACATTAACTCGACGAGTTCGGGCGTCCGTTTGATACGGACATACGAACAGCTGCGCGACGTATTTATTCTACAATGACGTTTTACTGTGAAGCAGCCCCAGCCTGATAGTAGAAGCATGAAAGAAGAGTTCGAGGAAAGACGTGTAGTCCATACTCCAATACTAAATCTCAAAAACGGTATTCATAGTTACGAATTGGCAGCATTTGCACATTAGTCAAAAGTTTAACAATTGGAAACAACAGTTCTTTCAACAGGGGCGCGCGCCATTTGGCACTTTTTTATTGTGATAAAAAGTGTGCCAAATGGACACTTTCTTATTGTGCATTGTAAAACAGTTTCGCCCTACTCTGTTCTTAGATGGGTTGTGGACAGTACAACTTTTTATACCCCAGTGCATGTGGAATTGACGAATATTTGCAATTTGGTCCTAAAAGTGATTCCTGGAATTCATTGAGAAGCACTTTATCAAGACATCTGATACCCTAACAGTGTGCTTCCAGATGTTCAATGGTGTTTATTCCATAATGTTGGCAGTTGATATTTCTCAGCATTTGTATCACAATCAACTTCTCAGGGCTAATGCACACACAATAACTCATGTTGCCATTTTTTGTATGTTGGATGTCCCCCATCCCCCCAACTCCATCACTCACACCTAACATAAATCCCGTGTATTTAAGCAGTAATTCACTATTACTGGCATAAGAGCCTCATAAGCAATCTCTTTTGTAAAGAAACTACAGTCCCCCAACATCCTACAGATGAACTGAAGCACACTAAATTATATACAACTAAACTTTCATTACTGTTCTATTTTGTATCACCATATATTGTTACTTCCTGGTTCTTGTACCAGACGACTCCATAGGTGGTACACTAATACTGTCATCAAATGCTACTACATTGTGTGCAAAGAGATACCAGTGAAGTAACAGTTAAAGTTTATTTTGAGAATTCTGAGTAGGGATGAACAATATATAAAGGTGAATGCTAGTGCATAATATCAAAGTTTCAGCACTATTAGATCGACAGCTCACTCATCATGAAGCGACGTATCCTGGCTTTTCTATAGGCAGACGGGAACATACCGGGTATTAGGGGTGTGGGAGCATGGTTCCTGTTCTTAGTCAGCAGCAAATGTATTTGGCTGTGTGTAGCGTTAAGACTGAATAAATGATGCATAATTATTTTTTTTTATTTTGAAAAGGTAACTTACTTCCGGTACATACAAATGTAAGTGCATTGTACATAACTTATAATCGACCAAAGGAATGCATTTGTTAAGACACCTGCCTCAGATTCAGGAGCCTCATACACCAATTTAAGTGTGCCATGTTTTTCAGGCAACTGCTAGGATGGTTTCAAAACTCAGATCACATCTGAACTGTCTGTACTGTCCTCTCCTCACTGCACACGTGTGCATATTCATAGGTCTGTACATATGACATAGATTTTCCTTGTATTAAGCTGATGGACCCTAAAACATTGTAAAATGTTCCTTGGACAAAGAAACTGCAAATACTGACAGTCTGTCCTTTTCATACACAAACTGACTACATATGTTTGAAGACAGCTATACACTAACATTTCATTTTAAGCTGACTGTAGAATGATACTACTGCCACCAACATACATTTTGCATAAGGACCACAAAAATAATATATGGCAAACTACAGCTCATACAGAGGCATAAAGGCAATCCTTTTCCTCAGCTCCATCTGCTAGTGGAACAGAAAAGGAAATTACTTTTGGTGGTACAGGGTATCCCCCACCACCATACAGTGGCTTATGGAGCATGGATGTGGGTGTATAATCATACGCAGCAGTAATTATTTCAGATTTGACAGCCAACATAAAAGTAGCTCCAGCAGTCTTGGTAAAAGGGTCAAGAACATGTCAACAGTCCACTATGATTGTGGCTCCATTCATCAAGCAGTTTATAAAAACAAGAATCTATCAACAAAATCTGGGAAAAGTTTACTCACCCCCATTTTCAAGAACATATGTTTAATGAGTATGGAAACTTTATTGGACACTCAATAGTAGAAGTTATGGTTAAGTACTCCACACAACAGGATTAACTGTATGGAAAAAACTTATTCAATTCTCAGAAATTCCTTGGAACTGAATACCCTACCCAGACAGAGAAAGAGATTGGAGCAGGAAAGCAGCAGCGGAACTCTAAATTTCTTTACGGAATTCAAGCTCTCAGTAAGGATTATAATTTTCTATTTATACAAATATCACTATTTAACTACATGCAGAGCCTTCTACAGGAAACAATGACACGATAGTTACTTCACTCTGCTTTAGCTTCTCACCTGCCATAAGTAGTTTCAACTGCATTATGCATACCTCATTAGTGTTACAACAGCCCACTTTGTGATATCTGGTAATGCTAGACAAACACCTCACTGTTCCATAGCTGTCTTCTCTGAAACTTCACTGGTAATTTACTATTAATGGCATCAAAATTACTGTCCTTGACCACCACAAGTTTCAATGTCTAGGCTACGTTTCTTAATAGCACAATTTTCTCAACGTAAATAAGTACTACCTGTGCACATCGCCTGTACTGCTTTCAGAGGTATCAAGAGTCGCAGAAGCACCAAGCTCAACACCGCACAAGATGTCTGTGCAATTGTTCACATACTGTTGCCAGCAACAAATGCACATAGCATCAGTCACTTACAACGCTAAAACTGTCATATGGCCAGCAGCAAATAATGGAATGTTATCAAACTCTAAATTGTTTCTCCCGGTATGAATAATGAAGTGGACTGGCTGAC
Source organism: Schistocerca nitens (assembly GCF_023898315.1). NCBI lineage: Eukaryota > Metazoa > Arthropoda > Insecta > Orthoptera > Acrididae > Schistocerca > Schistocerca nitens. The sequence goes on from NC_064618.1 coordinate 371,923,906, forward strand.
CACAATAACTCCCTTTTCTCAACAGAAATAGTTAAAGCAGTTTTCAGTGCCTTTACAACAACTGCCACTGTGCCAACATAATATCTGATAAAAGCTGTTGATGAATACTTTCTCCAAAATAATTCCATTTCGAGGAAAGCCACATAAAATGAAAAAGCAAAAGTGCACAAATGGCTGCACTCACAGAAATACATTTAGACCCACAGTTTTCTCATTTTCCATTTGTGATACTGCCAAGAAGGAATCCCATAATAATGCAAGCACTGCACTTGTGCAGGCAAGAAAGGAATATCCTTTCCATTTGTATAAACATTCCTTTCCTCAATGAAGCTGACAAAGACTTTCTGACACACATAAAAGTATATCAGTCACTGTACTAAGACTGATGACAATGATTCAATGAAGACTTATTATTAGTTGACTAACAGGCCAACATAGCATAGAAATTATTGTTCTGCCTGAAACAGGGCCAATTCAAAAACCACAACCACGTCTCAAGCAGCATAATTGCTAATGCACACTCTACATTTTAACAAATTAAAGCTGACAGGCAAACAAATGGACCTACAAACCAACAACAAAGTACTCTGACTAATTACCATCTAAATGTGCATCCAAACGTCATGCATACATATATGGTTCTGCTTCAGAAGGGTGCGCACACACGCACGCACGCACGCACCCACCCACCCACACACACACACACACACACAAAACCATAAGATCACAATATTTATTCATTTGCAATTAACACACTTAAAGCAGTGTCAATTCAATTAGTTCAAGTGGATTATGTTAATGATGTAGGGACCTATCTGCCGCAAATTACATGGCTGCAGCAACATCGTAGAAGCACTGAGCACACGAAACAGGCACAAAGTGAAATTGCAAGGGCTGTTAATTATGATGCACACGCAAAAACGAGAAACTGAACACAATGTAGCAATTTGTAAACCTTTGAACACTGAGATGACCCGTTCACGTTTGTTACACAGTCCAACATGATATCCATTCATCTGTAAACTATACTAACCAATCTGTATCCAGCAACTACTGATAGGTGACAAATGTTTACAAATAAATTACAGGTCCTTCATGAAATGGTAAATAGTCCTTGGCATCACGACAACGTAACTCAGCTGTCAAGATGCCTGTATGACTAAATAAATTTATGCATACACTCTTATGGTGTAGATATCTGCTGACTGACACTACGATACCAAGAGGTAGAAATGTCTCTCAGAATAAAACAATTCATGTATGTAAACAAACAAGAAAAGTACTAGTCGCCGAGACACGCACTGATATTTTCTAATACTAGTAAAATCTTGCTGTCACAAGAAATGTGTGTACCTCAAGCAACGCTAACCTAATGTAAACATTGAACCACAAGTAGTGTTGCCACCTTGAGGACAACACAATTAGCTCACTGTTCTATATCTGCAGAATGTAATTTCACACGGATTCGAACCCTTGGAGAATACAAATCATAGTATTCATAGAAAGTTGTTTTAGTAGGACAGCTGTAGATTGTGTCAGCCATTTTGAAACGACCCACTTCAATAACAGTCAATTCATTATGATCTGGCTCACAATCACTAATAGGCATGACATTTTGAAATTCCACCAAATGGCGAGAGCGCGTCTGTTACCTGATGTAGCGCCGTCAGCCCATCTACGTTCGCTGTATCTATGTCTGCCCCTTTCTGTAGCAAACGGAGAACCTCTTCCTTGTCTCCGGCAGCACACGCAGCTAAAAACACACATCCCGCAGAAAATTGTATCTTCTTTTTCTTCCTGTTTGGTGTTCCAGGCACACGGTTCGTTTCTGATTCTTCCCAACGTTTCAATTGTTCAGCTCTTTTAAAGAGAGCTGAGTTCGACCTCGTCTCAATAGACATGACTACCTACACTCCCCATACGTTTGTGTAACTCAACATGGAGGGAGCGGTTAAGAAATAAACTCGCTGCAAATTATGCAATACACTGGCTCCAACTGGCGAGCCTAAGTCAAGGACTTTGCTTAACACATATCTGTGACGCGACAGCAGACACTGTTCACAACAGACTCGGCTGTGGTAAACCAGAACTCAATTCCTGTCTCAAATACTGGATATGAAACTGAACTCCACGTATCAAACAATTAATATGAAGCGTCGGCGAAAAAAAAACAGATAACTCGCATTTTTACAAGTTGAGTTATTGTATCAGATAGATTAAGACTAATTATATGCATCTGTTGACAGCTAAAACCTACAAAGAAAAAAAGAAAGAAACAAGCGTGTCCAGAGTAGCATTCAAAGTAGTTTTGCTGTAAGGGAAAACAACTGGGTTACGTCAATTTTTTCAGAGGAAGAAAAAACAGGCAAGTCAGTGATGACTCGTCCAGCACAGCACAGCAAACTGAATTCTGATGTAATCTCTCGCCTACAGTAAATTGGAGCTAAGTAAAAACAAAAAGAAAGTGAAATTAGGCATAAACTTTGCAAAAAAAGTATGCCTCCCAAATATAGCAACCAATTACATTTCCTTTAAGTGGCAACTTCGTTCAATATCCACGTTCTTACAGCAATCGAATCCTTTATTTATGTTTATCCTGAATGCATCGCAAAATTCCTTTTTCACTTCGTAACTTACGTCTTGGATGAGGACACTGAAGAGGATTATACAGGGTGTTGCAAGAGGAATGGCCAATATTCAGATATATTGTGGGAAAGATGATTCGAAACAAGACACTCGCAAACATACAATTTACAATGCATGCCAAGAGCTATAAGCAGTTGCTAGTAGAAGAGATGTGTTTCACACAGCGAAGATGAACAGGTGTTTTTACTGCTTGAGGTAAGCACATTAGAGCCCACCTTTAGTAGACAATTTTACCTTGCTTTGGTCCATACCATCTCTACCAAAATATGAAAAGCAAAGAGCTTGCAGTAGGAACATCTGTTCCACAGTAATGAAGATGAAGAAGTACTCATAGCTATTTAGCTATGCATTTTAGAGCCACGTTTAGTAGATTTTTTTGCTTCGATTGATCGTTCCTGTCATATCGCTGAATATTGACCATTTCTGCTGGGACATACTGTATATTTGTGGTTCTGTTGGTGGTCAAAATACAAACTTCAGTGTCTCCCCTTCATTTATAATGTGACTCTCAATCAAATTGAAGACCTGAAGAAGATAAACCTTACATTCTACGACCATGGCCATTCTTATTCAGAGTGTGATAAAAATGTTAGATTGTGGAATGCAAAGGCACTGACACAACACCAGAAGACTTCAAGAAAACGCACAAAGCAGCCAGATGTAGGCTATCCATTGTCTTTCTTGACTTTGGTCAGTGTTAATCAAGAAATAAAAAACATTGTTGAACTCAAATTACACTGCAAAATTCCCTTTCAAAATTCCGTCTATTAACTTATCATCTGAAAACAGCCACTGACGAATACTGAAATATCAAACAACTTATCACGAAGGAATGCAAACTGACAGAATGACAATGTCAACCAACGAATAGGCATCTTCAACTGCCTGTATCTGCTCATAATGGTGTATTTGACTTCAGAATTCCTTAATTTATTAGTGAACAATGACCTAATACTTAAACAAGAAATTAAAAACCCATGTTAGTGCCAAACAGCTACTCCTTGCTTGCTACACCTTTTTCCAAATACACATAAATTATGTAATAAAGCTGTTGAGTGAATCTACTGAAGATAGATGAGTGACTATTTGGCAGAAAAAGCTATTAGATGCATGTATGGCCTAAGAACAAACACTCTATGTATAGTGCATCGGTTATTTGATTGAACGTTGGGACTGAGAAAGATAAATATCTCCATAAATGAGTGATCTGAAGCCTAATAATGTTCATCAAAGCCAATATTTTAACTTAATAAAATCTAGCAATTCCTATGCAAATGAAATTAATACCCTCTATGTTTCCATGAAATTACATAAAAATGCTCTAACTATTTTAGCCATAAAGAGCAAAGATGTATTTTAAACATTACAACACTGAGAACTGAAATCTTTCTGTTTTGAGTAGAAATTAGTTTCATATAGGTTCTGATGTGATTTAGAATAAAAATCGTTTTCTTTATCCTTTTTTATATTACTTCCAGGGTGTCTCTTCGCAGTGTAAACCCAAGCTACGATTAATGTTGTTTTAGGAGATTCATGAAGAATCAGATACAACATGTCAGCTTTGACCAATGATCTCAGAAGTACGGTACGATGGACGTGGAACAATTACGGGCAAATTTTAAACACATTGTAAATCACGCATTGGACAAGTATGTGCCGAAAAAGTGGGTTATGGACGGAAAAGACCCACCATGGTTTAACAGCGCAATTTGGAGAATGCTCAGGAAGAAAAGGCAGTTGCACTCGCGGTACAAGAAAGATCAGGAGAATGAGGACAGGCAAAAGTTAGTAGAGATTTGTGCTGCTGTAAAAAGAGTGATGCACGAAGCATTCAACCACTACCACTGTCATACCTTAGCAAAAGATTTTGCTGAAAACCCAAGGAAATTCTGGTCTTACGTAAAATCGGTAAGCGGGTCGAAGGCTTCCATCCAGTCACTCACTGATCAGTCTGGCCTGGCAATGGAAGACAGCAAAACGAAAGCTGAAATTTTGAATTTAGCATTTGAGAAATCTTTCACGCAGGAGGATCGTACAAACATACCGCCGTTCGAGTGTCGTACAGATTCTCGTATGGAGGACATAGTGATAGACATCCCTGGGGTTGTGAAGCAGCTGAATGGGTTGAAAATAAATAAATCGCCAGGTCCTGATGGGATTCCAATTCGGTTTTACAGAGAGTACTCTACTGCATTGGCTCCTAACTTAGCTTGCATTTATCGCGAATCTCTTGCCCAACATGCAGTCCCAAGCGGCTGGAAAGAAGCGCAGGTGACGCCTGTATATAAGAAGGGTAGAAGGACGGATCCTCAAAATTACAGACCAATATCCATAACATCTGTTTGTTGGAGGATTCTTGAACATATTCTCAGTTCGAATATAATGAATTTACTTGAGACAGAGAAGTTACTGTTCACGCATCAGAACGGCTTCAGAAAGCATCGCTTCTGCAAAACGCAACTCGCCCTCTTTTCACATGATATTTTGCGAACCATGGATGCAGAGTATCAGACGAATGCCATATTCCTTGACTTCCGGAAAGTGTTTGACTCGATGCCCCACTGCAGATTCCTAACTAAGGTACGAGCAAATGAGATTGTATCCCAAGTATGTGAGTGGCTCGAAGACTTCTTAAGTAATAGAACCAAGTACGTTGTCCTTGATGGTGAGTGTTATCAGAGGTGAGGGTATCATCTGGAGTGCCCCAGGGAAGTGGGGTAGGTCCGCTGTTGTTTTCTGTTTACATAAATGATCTTTTGGATAGGATGGATAGCAATGTGCGGTTGTTTGCTGATGATGCTGTGGTGTACGGGAAGGATACAAGATGACTTGGTCAGGATTTCTGATTGGTGTAAAGAATGGCAGCTAACTCTAAATATAGATAAATGTAAATTAATGCAGATGAATAGAAAAAAGAATCCTGTAATGTCTGAATACTCCAATAGTAGTGTAGCGCCGGACACAGTCACGTCTACTAGATATTTGGGCGTAACATTGCAGAGCGATATGAAGTGGGATAAGCATGTAATGGCAGTTGTGGGGTTGGTGGATAGTCGTCTTCGGTTCATTGGTAGAATTTTGGGAACATATGGTTCATCTGTAAAGGAGACCGCTTATAAAACACTAATACAACCTATTCTTGAGTACTGCTCGAGCGTTTGGGATCCCTATCAGGTCGGATTGAGGGAGGACATAGAAGAAATTCGGAGGCGGGCTTCTAGATTTGTTACTGGTAGGTTTGATCATCACAGAAATGTTTCAGGAACTTGAGTGGGAGTCTCTAGAGGAAAGGAGTCGTTCTTTTCGTGAATCGCTACTGATGAAATTTAGAGAACCAGCATTTGAGGCTGACTGCAGTACAATTTTACTGCCGCCAACTTACATTTCGCAGAAAGACCACTAAGATAATATAAGAGAGATTAGGGCTCGTACACAGGCATATAGGCAGTCATTTTTCCCTCTTTCTGTTTGGGAGTGGAACAGGGAGAGAAGATGCTTGTTGTGGTACGAGATACCCTCCGCCACGCACCGTATGGTGGATTGCGGAGAATGTATGTAGATGTAGATGTAGTGGAAAAAGAGAAAGAAAAATAAAATGGACAGAAGTAATGTTAGAATGCAATACTTCAGTTGATTTATATGAGTTGTATTCTTCAGTTGACCCTGTTTTAGTGTAGAAAATTAATCTATAACATAAAGATAAAATTTGACAAAGATTTGTTTTTTTTTTTGCTATTAGACTTTGTAAAACACAAATTACTTCTCACAAGCTCAGAGATTAGGGGTTGCTGTTTAACATAAAATGGAACTCTGGAAAATTAAAAAAACAAAGAATCACCAAACCACGTGAGTGTTCACCTGCACAACTACTGGCCACATATACTAAGGAGAAGGTAGAGGAAAGATTTCTGAAATACATAAACAGACTTCAAGTAACACTAAAGTATTATTTAGTGAAAAAAACATGAACACTTGCATTACATTGTCCATCATGCACATAGGCAATGAAACTATTATATGAGTACCAATAATCCAGCAACTGCTGTACGTAACAAATCTGGTAATCTAATAATCTAGAAATCTGATAATCGGAATATCTGAGTCTCTGAATATTTGATAACATGAGTATGTGGTAATAATAAGTATGAGTCTCTGGATATCTAAGTGACTGAAACTAGGAGAATAGACTAGAACAGAATAGACCAATTGAATATTGCAGCTCCACCTTATATAGTCTTTCAAGGAGGTTCTGTACCTCACTAAGAGTAAATAATCTTTCAGCACTGGTCCAAAGCTTTCATATAAACTGCATGAAAGAATTAGTCTTATTAATAGGTATTAAAACGAGAAAAGGAGATGTCACAATGCACAATGTATTTCATTTGTAACAAAATAATAACTGTCCCAAGTCTATAAATAGTTCACACCCTTATGCAAATCGAGAACAATAGGGATATACAGATACAAAATCAAATGCGCACTCTTACAGGACTAGGTACAGGAATTCTTTGAATATTCCCTGTACTAGACTTACAAAAGTTCACAAAAACTTCATGCATGCAGGAAGGGCTCTTGCAAACAAATTAAGAAGTGGTAAAATGAAGTTAAATACGAAAAATTTCACAAAGATTATAGAATTGTGACTGAAAGAAAGAAGCTTTCTATAGTGTTGATGAAGTTATGTAGGAGATCTTGTAATTTAATTATAACCAAATGTCTGTAACTTTTTTATCCACGAATTTAATTATAAATGAACAGTTTCCATCCTTAATTGTTAAGAGAGTGGGCAGAACCATTTTATATAGGTAGTGTAACCCAACTTAATGTAATGTAATTATAAAATTATCCAGTTGCATACTGTACAATAAAACCTGCATTTCAAAAACACAAAAGGCCAGTATTACACTATCATATTTCTTTGATATGACCAAATATTCGCCAAATTTCTTTGACAAAGATCTTTGACATGTCACTAGAAAGGGATATTACAGTGTCATCATATTTTTCGTCAAAGCTCAAGGTGACTGACCATAACAACTTGTTATTATCCACAGTAACTGTGTGTTCCGCAATTGCAGTGTGTAAACATTTGGAAGAGAAGTGGGGAACAAAAAGGAAACCTACCTGAGTGAAGCTGTGGGTTTTACAATGAGACGATAAAAGCATTCAACAAAATTTGTTACCTGAGCTTCTAGTGGAGAATGTCAAGTCGTATATACCAGGTGATCAAAAAGTCATTATAAATTTGAAAACTTAATAAACCTCGGAATAATGTAGATAGAGAGGTGAAAATTGACACACATGCTTGGAATGACATGGTATTTTATTATAACAAAAAAACAAATTCACAAAATCTCCGTCAGGTGGCGCTGGACAGCAAAACACCAGTGCCTGCGCATGACAATCGCGTATAAAAGGAGCTGTAATGAGAGAGAGAATCTCCCACTCCCTCCTCCTGAGCGGCTTCCCCCTCCTACTCCCCCTCCATCTCTTGTGCCTCCTTTCAGTGTCTCTGCACTCCCTCCTGCCCTGTCTTCCCTCTTCCTCTCCCGCCCCACGTGTCGCCTGCCTCTTCATGAACCCACTAAGGCCCCTCCTCTCTTCATCCTGCCGCTTCCCCAGCTGCCGCATGCTCTCCCCTCCTTTTCCATCCTCTCTGGCCTTCTCCCTCGGCAGGTCCCACCTGGCAGTTTTATTCTTCGTTGTGTGTGCTCCAAGTGGGTTTTAAGTGTGTTGTTCCGGAGTGTTTTTACTACTGTGGCCGACTTTTAACCTGTGCCTGCGCATTCAGTGTCTGCTCTGTGTTTTAAGAATCGCCAACTGTGTTTTTAACTTTCTGGTGACTTTTTTAACTGTCCCCCATGAACGTCTCCATGTCAGTGTATATTTTACCTCCATTTTCTCCCCTTACTCTGTTTTATGTTCCCCTTTTTTATCTCCTTATGTATGTATCATTTTATTCTTGTTTTAGTTGTAGTGTCACTCGGCTGAAGAGCGGCGGATTGTGCCGCTGACAGCCCTCCCCTGCCCATATGGGGCAGGGGAATGAAATCACAATAAAGAAAAAAAAAAGAGAGAGAGAATCAGATGCGCCAGCAGTCGCAGCATGTTGACGTTACCTGAAAAGGCGCTTTTATTGAAGCTGTATTATCAGAATGGGAAATGTGCTAGTTCAGCATTATGATCCTATCGCCATAGGAAGGGGATTCGAACGGGTAAAGGTCCATTGACAAATGCAGCTGTGGCGAGAATGATTTCGAAGTTTGAAGCCATGGGTTGTTTAGACGATAGACCCCATAGCGGGCGACCGAGCACAAGGCGATTTAGTGAAGCGGAGGGCATTTGCGGTGTGGGCGTTTCAAAAGATGGCGGAAGATGACGATTGGTTGAGTAACGTGTTGTGGTCCAACGAAGCTCATTTCACGCTCCGAGGGTCTGTCAACGCCCACAACTGCAGAATTTGGGCTACCGAAATTCCGAGAACTGTCGTGGAAATTCCATTGCACGACGAGAAAGTCACGGAATGGGTTGGATTTACCACATCTACCGTTATCGGACCTTTTTTCTTCGATTAAATGCGTGATTCTGGTTTTTTAACTGCTACCGTGATGGGTGAGAGGTACGCCGAAATGTTACTGAATCGCATCATCCACGGCCTGGCTCAGAAACACCTGCTGGAATGTACAATGTTTATGCAGGATGGCGCTCCACCCCATATTGCTAGACGCGTCAAAGACCTCTTGCGCGCGTCGTTTGGTGATGATCGTGTGCTCAGCTGCCACTTTCGTCATTCTTGGCCTCCCAGGTCCCCAGACCTCAGTCCGTGCGATAATTGGCTTTGGGGTTGCCTGAAGTCACAAGTGTATCGTGATCGACCGACATCTCTAGGGATGCTGAAACACAACATCTGACGCTAATACCTCACCATAACTCCGGACAACTCGACTACAGCTATTGTTGAGGGATGATGGTGGATATATTGAGCATTTCATGTAAAGAACTCATCTTTGCTTTGTCTTACTTTGTTGTGCTAATTATTACTATTCTGATCAGATGAAGCGCCATCTGTCGGACATTTTTTGAACTTTTGTATTTTTTTGGTTCTGATAAAACCCCATGTGATTCCAAGCATGTGTGTCAATTTGTACCCCTCAATCTACATTATTCCGTGATTTATTCAGTTTTCAAATTTATACTGACTTTTTGATCACCCGGTATATTACTTAAGAATGGATGAGAATACTCAGTGAAATTTTTTCTCATAACACAAAGAACAAGACACACTTAAGAACTGCTATATCTGTAGAAAACAGGCTCACAGTAGTACTCTGATTTCTTGCTACAGGAGAGAGTTTCTCTGGCTTGAGTACAGCACTTAAATACCACAGAGCACATTAACTAAAATAATACCTAAAACGTGTGAAGCAATTTATAAAGCACCAAAAGACTAATATCTGAAGGTAAAAAAAGTCCAATACACTTTACGTGCATTAAGAACTATTCTTATTGTAGATCAAAGTAATAATTACATTTTCTGTCCCACAACTACAAAGGTAATAGAAATGTATGAATCTGATGAGGCGGTTTACAACGTGATGCATCCTGAGTACAAAAATAGATTAAGAAGACTGGAGAGCTTCGAAAATTTATATATATGTGTTGTAGGGTGTCTTCCTCCTGTATATCATCTTGCTGGAAGGCTGCCTTGATGTATGCAGAGGTGGATGGTTGGTGCTGTGGAACTGTCGCCTGCAGCATATCCCACCTGTCCATCACAACACGATTTAAATCCTGCAGAGTTCCAGCTGCGAATACTTTACCACCAACATTTTACATCTCCCGCAGTTCAGCTGTGATTTGGGTGGCAAAGGCACTATACCGATCTTCCTTGGCAGGGTGGGGCTGATTTTTGCTTGTATCAGTCACAACCTTCAACGTTTCGGTGGCCTCCACAAGTACGTTTGTCGTCATTTTTCTTCTCTTTGTGGGAAGCCGCTCATGATGCTGGGGATATAGCTGTGGCTCACTGCAGGCGGCATCAGTCTCTTCTTGAGACAAGTACTGAGCCTCTATTTCACTCTATGAAATACAGAAATGAAAGCCATTAGTTACATACTACATTACATATACATAAATTTTATTTACAGGTACCCACAAGCAGAGAAGTGTGGAAGCAAATTGAAAATTATTTCAAGGAAAAGTGGAACATTTTATAACACTTTAGCAGCACTGGACAGAAACCATGTTCGCATTAAATGTCCACAAGCTAGTGGATCTCATTTTTTCAATAATAAATTCTTTAACCGTATAATTATATTTGCTGTGGTAGATACTACTTACAAATTCTTGTAAGTTGATGTAGAAACTAATGGGTGTGTAGGTGATGCTGGAGTGTTTTCGATAAGCAAACTACAGGAGTGTCGTATTGATCGATCTATTCTGAATATTCCTGAAGGCAGAAAGCTTTGGAACACAAATCATACAACTCCAATGGTTGTCCTGGCAGATGATGCTTTTCCTCTGAGCTACAACATTTATAAAGCCATACCCCTTAAAGAGAATTAGTGAGAAAGAAAAGGTTTTTAATTACAATTCATGAGGAAGAAGATTAGTGGAAGACGCTTTGGCATTCTTGCCAGTCGTTTCAGAATTTTTCTTATTAACATTAATCTGCCTCCAGAAAAAGCTACTACACTTACAGTGGGTGCATGCACACTGCGTAACTTTGACAAAGAAATAAGATAGTGAAACTTCCTGACAAATTAAAACTGTGAGCCAGAAGTTTCATATCAGTGCACACTCCGCTGCAGAGAGAAAATTTCACTATGGAAACATCCCCCAGGTTGTGGCTAAGCCATGTCTCCACAGTATCCCTTCTTCCAGGAGTGCTAGTTCTGCAAGATTTGCACGAGAGCTTCTGTGAAGTTCGGGAGGTAGGAGACGAGGTACTGGCGGAAGTAAAGCTGTGGGGACGGGGCGTGAGTCGTGCTTGGGTAGCTCAGATGGTAGAGCACTTGCCTACGAAAGGCAAAGGTCCCAAGTTGGAGTCTCAGTCCAGCACACAGTGTTAATCAGCCAGGAAGTTTCATATCAGCGCAGACTCTGATTCAGAGCAAAAATTTCATCTGGAAATGTGATAGTGTAGTACCGACCTAATAAAAGTGAAAAAACATAATATACATGTATGAAATTATATGGTATCTTATGCAGGTTGAAACCTGTCTTATGAGCTAATGAGTAAATCACAATGAATGCAGTTATCTTATATTCATTACAATCTAATTGGAATAATTTCATTCTTTATTCTAGTTCTCCTTCCAGTTTCCAGGCTGACATGTAAAGAATTGCAAAGTGTAATTTATTTTTTCCATCCAGGTGCAGTGAAGTTCTTGAGTCAGCTGCCACGCAGCTAAATACATGTGATATGAGGGCTATCACTGTACTATCACAACCACAAATTCGTTTAGTCGTGATTATTATGGAATTATTGCATGTTTTGCTTGACTTACTTGCATCTTTCCTCTTACTGCATCTTTGGAAATTACTTCAGTCTGGGAACTCTCTGGATACCAATAATACTATTTCCAAATTTGGTGCCCCAAAAATATTTACTTTATGGAATAAGAAGAATATTATGTTCTTATGTATTTATGTAATCACATTTCAAGTATTCAAATCGCTTTTCTCGAGTTTCATAAAAATTGGCATACCTGTTTCTTTCTCCTAACCCTTCATATGATATATTGTTTTACATCTTCACAGCACTTATATTAGTTTGAAAAACATACAATTTGCTAAAATTTACATTGCTATTTCAAGTTCATTAGGATCCTCAACAACATGTTTCGTGTAATCAGATTCTCTTTTAAATGTACAACTTTATAATTACAAAATGTTTTCTAAAATCTGAGAAAAAACACTACTGCTTCAGCAAACAATATCATTATTGCACTAATATCATTAGATTTACTTCAACATTGTTCATACATAGAATGTGTATAACAAATTATTTGTAATCTTCTCTACACATTTAACAAACAAAATTCATTTTGACATAATTACATGAGTGTCATGAGATGAGAAAAAATATTGTGGTTTCCATTAATATTTTATTCAAGTATTATATAGAAGGCTTTCACACAATCAGAACTTTTTGCCTTGTGCCAATAAATTTAGATAGTCCTGAAACAAAGAGTTGTCTATGTGAAATCAATGAAAATATTAACTTTGTGAGCATTTTTTCAACTGTTCTCAGCCGATATGATACAAGTCCATACATTATTATAAAACAGGTAAAATAATAAACCTTTACTTTCGTTACATAGTATACCACACAACTGAGAATCAGTTCCCAAGGAAACATTAATGAAAGCCTTACAGTAGAGAGTGTCTCATGCCAGTAGAATACATAGCTGCATTGAAATTTCGGACCTGATAGTGATGTGAAGAGACTAGCTGCTGTACACACTTGACAGCAATGACTGATGAGCAGCTGATGCAGAACTTTATGTTTCATGGAATGTGATTGTATTTGTAAGTTTAAAATTCATAAAATTTTCCTCATTTTGGTCCCTTGGTTATCTCCATGCTCTGAATGAATTAGCTAGTATACTAAAGTAGCTAACTGCTTTTAATGGGGTAAATGTTGTGCTTATTTCATTTCTGTTGTGCTGAAGAACTTTCGCCTGACAGGAGGAAAGCCTGTGATTGCTATTTTTATAATACATACGAAATGTGATCCTAATTGTAGAACTAGTCTCAAGATTAAACACTAGTCGACCTTTACTGTCATGTATGTGATCAATGCCAATTATCATCATGTATAAAATATCTAGAAATATATTATGGTATTTAAGTTTATCCTGCAAAATTAGTACAGTAAGAGCATACAATATGCTACTGCATATTAAGAATTATTTTAAATACATTTAACATAACTAAGTCTGAACAGGCCTCGGAAGACCCAGTGGTACTGACCAACCGCCATGTCATCCTCATTTGATAGGTGTCACTGGATGTGAATATAGGGAGGCATGTGGTCAACACACCACTCTCCCAGCCATTGTCAGTTTTTGTGACCGGAGCTGCTACTTCTCAGTAAAGTAGCTCCTCAATTGGCCTCACAGGGGCTGAGTGCATCCCACTTGCCAACAGCCCTCGGCATTCTGGACAGTCACCCATCCAAGCACTAGCCAAGCCCAACAGTGCTTAACTGTGGTGCTCTATCGGGAACTGGTGTTAGTGGTGTGGCAAGGCAGTACGACTTAAATACATTTATACAGATTTTTTGAATGAAATTATTTCTGTGTGCTCATAAATTACTATAATGTTGTGAAACTCTTTGTCTAAAGCAAGAGGAAAATGCTTTAATTTTATAAATATTTCTCTTTCAGCATGTGGTGTACACCACCAAACTCCCATATTTTTATAGGCATCTGTGTCAGTGGTAAGGTGATTTATTGAACATATTCATGCTATCGATGTTAAAAACCATTATATTTATTAAGTCTGAAAACACAAACATAAAACAACAGAAATAGAAACAAGGAATAATAAAGAAAGCAACTGAAATGAGAAAAAGGAAGTGATATGGGCAACTGTAGCATACAGCTTAGCTGCTGCTTTTAGTATCCAGGAACATGTGCAGTCAGATGTTCAGCAAAGCCGATCTGTAACATCAACAAAACCAGGCATTTCACTGGCATGATATACTTCCATTTATTCTCTGATAAAATTTGCTGTCAACAGTCCATTAGTGATAGAGATATTCACAACTGCAACACTGGAGGGGAAAAATGGTCTGCATTACTCTTTAATGAATCTGACCATGTTACAGAAAGGAGTGAAATATGCAGCTGTGAAAAACTTTGACAGTCTACTCATGGAAATACAATGTCTGACAGATAGCAGAAGTGTTTTCTAATGTAGATTAAAGATCTCTTCTACAAAGCTATTTTACACCACAAAGGAATTCCTGAGTGGAGATAATTAGTTATTTTCAATGTAAACACCCTTAAATGACCAGACTGTAGGCATACAAATATTATATTTTTATTTTTTGTTCTCTACAGGTGTTACTTTTCACATTATGACATTTGTAATGTCTTTGATCTAGTGAACAAGTAATTGACTAATTTGTAATTAAACTGAAATCAGTCACTAGCACATAAAACTCATATTTTCTGACATTACACTGATATAATAATGTCAAACATAATATACTATTTGGCTTTCTAGGCTGCTATATTTTATGTGTAATTAAGTGTGGCGCCCTTTCTACTCTGAATTTAATGTCAATAAGAAACATTCATACCGATATCAAAACTAATTACCTCGAAAGTTATTAGAAAAACTCATTTGTCATAGTTTCACAACCTGACAAACAAATTCTGTAGTTATTTCCAACACATTGCAAGCTATTGCACTGCAAGTAGCACAGCAGGGGTCACCGTATCTGCTCATTGCAAAAGGAGCAACTGTTCCTTGAGAGATGAATATTAGAATTTTTTCATCATCGAGTCCATTAGTGACAATACATGAACATGGGACTGAGAAGGTTAGAGAAAGGAAACTAAACTTAGCCTTTTCAAAAAATCCAATGTGACATTCGCCAGATGTTACCTCATGAAACTATATGAATCCAAAATTCCAGTTAGGAATGTTCTTCATAGGGGTACAAATTATACATTGCACAATACATGTGTCATAAAACTAGTTCTGTGCCTGTGGATAAAGACATAATGATTACATCTGAAGTAATAGTAGAAAATTTATAGGAAGTGAATGAAATATATTGGGTTTAGCAAAATCACTTGTTTGTTTGTGAGTGACAAGCATCAGTTTGGAGAGTTCTAAAAATTTACAGCAACTCTGTAGATATTAGTATATTTAACACTAGTATGCAACTCATACTCAGTTACTGTTTGAATGTGTGATATTGTCATGACAGCAGACAGAAGGGAGAAAAAGTAGTAATTCAGACATATGCTGCTATAGACTGCCAAATGGTTCTTAAGCCAGAACAAGAAGTTACACATATATTCCAGCTGCATACATTCAAACCTCTGGAGGAATTATAGTTTTTCTTTCGTTAAGTGAGAAAGTGTCGAGATCCAACATTTGGCACTGCTGGAAAAATAGTCTCAACACCTCTACTATATATGAAAATCGAGAGATTTACACAGAGAAGTGTAAACTCATTTCCCCTCTGTCGGTCTGTGACTGTAATTGACAAAGAAAACACGATTAATTGTACACCAACCATTACTCTTCCACATATACAACAGTGGGTAACCAAAAAATGCATATTTCAGCAGTAGTGGCAAACAGAAACAGAGTAGAAAGGATTTTGTGCTCATGTTTGTAGATTTCAAAGAATCCTCTGATTCAGTAGATACACCGAGACTGTTCCAAACTTTGGAAGAGATGAGTATGGACAGAAGTTTCAGTGAGCTGGTTAAACATAGCCAACACAACAGCGAAGGTCAAGTTAGAAGGAAAGTTGTCAGAGAACTTCAGGACCCAAACTGAAGTAAGATACGGAGACAAACAATCCTCCACGTTCTTTACACAATATCTTTGGTAAGGTGATCGAGGAACGGTGGCTAGAGAAGGAAGGACTGCCATTGGCAGACTATGTATTATCAGAATCATTGGAAGAGGTGATTAATCAAAAGAGCCAGCTCCATATACAAGTGGTTAAAGCAGTTTTACAGAGCACTCTCGAGAAGACACATTATATAACGAATATTAAGACAGTTCCTAATGAATAATATTATGAGAGAATATTGAAGTACTCAGAAGAGTGTGTAGAAATTGATATGACAGAAAAAGAAGCTATGGGAATATGGAAAAGCATGTGAAGGTGGCATAAAAGTTCACTATGAACATCTACAATTAAAATACTACCAGACAGTGATCCAACATGAAGCACTGTATGCAGAAGAAAGTCAGGACCTTATAATAACAGATTCCTTAAATGGGTAGGATTTATGGAACAAAGGATTCTCAGGAGGATAGTGGGACCTGGAAGAACAGGAGATATTCAGTATAGAAGACAAATGAATCAAGAACTCTACAAACAATTAAAATGGATACTGGACGGCATTAGCAAAAGAAGGATTATATTCTTTTGATACGTCCTTAGCATGGAGCAGGAGAGGCTGACATATCAAATAATGAATTTGCTTATGAACAAGAGAACCCAAGTATGCAAGATCCAAGGGACACAAAGTGATCAGAAAGAAATCGGAACACTTGAAACAGATATTTACAGCAGGATGACGTTCAAATCAAAATCTGGGTTTGCCGTAGGTTACTAGGATGGAATTGGATCCAGGAAAAAGGCATGAAAAACAAAAGAACAGAAAAGGCTGCAAAACATGAAAATGAAAACATAGTGGACCATGGTAAATGCAAGAAGAAAATAAACTGATACCACTTGTTGTGGTCCTCAAATGGCCAACATAAAGAAGTTCCCATCACAAAATATTCTGTAATTTACACATCTTGGTCCTTCTAAAAAATCACTGAGTTTTGTGTTGAGCTGAGGAATTTTGTATTTGCTCATTTTGAGAGTTATAATTATATGTCTCTCAGCACAACTAGATCTGTCAGTCATATTTCTAATTGTCATTGTCTATTTGAAGATGACTTTGAAGTATTTGATGAACTGTTCCATTTTCTGTGGATATTATTCACTTCTCGTACTTAATTTCAATATTTGCCTCAGTGCAAATGGTATCTTATCCCGCGAATCAACCTTCAAGGACGTTGCACGCAGTGAAGTTGATTTCACCTTCCGGTTAGGGAAATCTTGCGGCAGTGGGCCCATTGCAGCGGTGTCACCTAGCTGAAACACTGTTCCGCTAAGTTCTACAATTTGCTGTCTGAGGTTGATTTTAGCGTGATGTTTATTCAGGAAATCCAGTCCTAGGATCGCGTCGTACCCGTCAGTTACCTTTGTTACCACTTCTACATCTTCCTGAAATTGTACACTGTGAATATAGAAAATCAGCGATGTACATCCTAATGACTTCACTGTACCTCCTCCTACTCCACTAATCTATACCTTGGAGGGTCATGTTTCTTTTCTCTAATACATTCATTACTTACTATTGATACGTTTGCGCCTGTATCCACTAGTCTCCTTGCCTATTTATCCTGTATGGTAGCAGATAAGCAGCATTCCGCCTTCACATTCGCCTTAATAGCATGAAATTTTATTGGGAACGCCTGGCGGCGGCTCTGACATTCCCGTTTGAGTTTAACTAATTTCTATTTCCAAAATCTTTCTTAGATCTGCATTCCTTGAATGTGTGACCTATTCTTTGACAATTCGTGCATTTAGGTTGTCTGCAATTTTTTACTATATGGCCCTGTCGATCGCACTTAAAACATCGTACTCCTGCTGAAAATACATTTCGCTTCTCCTTGTATCTGGTGGCAATGTCTATTTCTTCGAAAGCCGTCGCCACAGATACAGCTTCTGCTAAATTTTTAGGAAACTCTGCCCTGACACGACGGGACGTTTCAGGAGGTAACCCACGTAAAAATGTATCTAGAGCTCTATCATCTGCCTCTTGTAAAATAACTTTATTTGCTTCATCACTAGTTGTCAACTGATAGGTGTTAATATTAACTTTCCTAATCCTATCTACAAAGCTTTCTAACGACTCGTTTTGCCTCTGAGTGATAGAGTTTAATTTTTCCCTATAAAATCTACAGCTGTTCTGTTTTTGAAAACGTTTAAGCAATCCTTTCTTCAATTCCTCAAATGTTGGAGCATTCCGTAATTCTTCATGGTATAATACGTGTGCTTTAGCCTCTCCTAGCAGTCTTAACTTTGTCATTTGTAAGAGCTGTTCATCTGACCATGATCCTAACTTTGCAGCTGCTACTAAATCATCAAAAAAGGCTGTTATGTCCTCGCCAGGTTTTCCTGAAAAAGGAGTTACTAAGGCTGCTGCTGAGGAATCTAGGGTGGGAGGGATTAAACTGGTTGCCTAACGTCACTCAACTGTTTAAATAATGCATTATTATCGTTTTTAAGCTGTGCTATCTGATTAACTAAGCTCTGAATAGCTTCCTCAGTAGAAACCGCTTGTGATGCTGAATCTGACTTTGTACGATTTCGTGTTATCATTTTACAAACTGTTAGTTACACAATCTTACCACACTGAATGAAAAGGATGTTTAAATATTTTCGACAAACTCTTAAAATTATGAGAGAGAATACACTTCTAAATAAAGAAAATATTACGCTGATATGCAAACCTCTATACTTTCACACATTAAACAATACTTACTGTGGACCTTTAGTGACTGTCATTCACACCTCATATTGAGCCAAGGGTTTTTTCTCTGACACCAAATGTTACAGTTGTGATACTAAATGTAACTGGGTTTTCCCTTTTGATGCTAGTCAATTGTCAGGATGAGCATTCTAAAGCATTATGTCAGGGTGAAAATACTAATTTAATTAATTTTTCTCTCCTAACAACATGTGGGCAGGGTGGGTTCTTCCTTGGCTTGGGTATGAGGTCGAATGAAACATCATTTTTACATAAGATAACTTTTATTGAAGATTTGTACAACTGTTTCTTACTCGATGTTCTGGCTCGGCAGCGGCGGCGGCGGCGTCTGATTACGCGTGGCAGTGTGTATCTCGTGTCGCCGTCTCGCCCAGCTGACTGGAGACGCGCAGCGCGAGGTGGCCCGTTTAATTATTGCGAGCGAAGTCGTGCATCGGATGATGATACCTTGGATGTGGCGTCCCAGTGTTTCTCTTCTCTAAGCGGCCGCGTGTGTTGTGCGTCGGCCAGCGTAGCGGCGCGGCGGGGGAAGGCCAGTGTCCTGGACTCGAACCACGGACTCCCGCTTGCCAGTCTTCGGCTGTCAGATCTTCATCCCAGCTCACAGGTGACTGCTGATGTGAGGCCATCTCCTTCCCATCTTCACGAGTCACCCGGGTATGTAAAAATCAGGCTTCAAATACCTTTAAACTGCTGTCTTCTGGCGCCGCGGCTGCTGCTTGCTATTCCATTACAGCAGTGGACTTGGTGCGTCTGTGCATGATGCAGTCTCTTCTTGCATGACGGTCTTCAGCACCGAAACTGACTGAAAACTACTGCTACGCTTCTTCACTTCTTCGTCTTCTTCATCTCTTGTCTGTCAGGCCCACTGCGTCTCGCGTATTTATTCACTTCAGTTCACTGGAGGTGAACGATTCACGGTCATTGCCTCTTCTGTCAAGTTGAGAAGCTTCTCGAAGAATCTTCCTAAAGTCAGTCATTGGCTCATGGAATGTAGGCGAGGGCCTTTGATCATATGTGACGACTGAGAAACACGTGAGCCGGTCGGGCGATGCCCTGACGGCTGAATCGACAGCACCCGCTTATGTGGAACTTGCTGACTTCACGGTCATTGTCTCTTCTGCTCTGCTGTTCTGCCCGCTGTTTGCCAGTATGTAATTCTCTAAACTAAACCAAGTTTTTCATTTATATTCTAATTTCTACTTCACTTTGATTTCACTAATTTTTATACTTAAGTACCACTCAACATATGTTCATCCAATTCTCTTGACACAGCCAATGATTGCTAATCTGCTGCATTTTCAAACATCACTGGGAATCTCTATTTCCATTTGGTATTATGGCCACTTCTGAAGTTAAATCTATTGTCTAGAGAACACCACATAATTATTTGATCTCTTTGATCGACTTTCTATGTGTGCTTTCTGCTCAAAATTAGAGTTGTCATGCATAGAGTTAGTCTTAGATAACAACACAGTTGTATCATGCAAATCTTGTTGCAAATATTGGAGATGACTGGATTGTTTCAGGGTGGCAAGTTTCATTCAAGTGGTTGTTTTCATGTTAGACAATGAAGAAGTAGTGGACAGATATCAATGACATTTCCCAGTCCTCATTTGTATTTGCTGAATCTCCTTTTTTTCTAAAGTGTGAATTAAAGATTTTTCCACTCACCTGAAACGTTTTCCATTTGCTAAATGTCTTGCATAATTGTAGTAGTTTTATGTACATTATTTTGTCTGAGTGTATTAATCTTTTTGGTGGTTTCTTTTTAAATCACATACATTAAGTTGATTTTTGAACTGAACATTCTTCATTATTCAACCAGTCTTTGCCTTGGTGACATAGTCCAATAATAGCATACTGCTTTTGAGGCCTATCTGAATGAGCATATATCAGGAGTGCACAAAAAATAGCTGCAGTTTCGTTGGATGAAATCATGCTTTTGAGATAATTAGGGGCATCTACGAGATTTGTAAGAAACATGGCTGGACAACATCTAACTTTGTTAATAATATACTGTTGGATGAGAGTTGTGGGATTCCAACTTATACAAGTTGTGGAAATGAAAACTGCAATCTCGATAGGCCACAGCCCTAAAAGTATGAATTCCAGTATTTACTAACAAGCATGTCTCCTTACACCAGGCATTACAATACCTTCTCCCAAACAACCGCCAGTCAAATGTGTACTTTTCATGCCAGTTTGATGTTTGTTGTATGCCACCTTCATAGTATTTAAAATTTAAGGATCAGAAAACCCATTAAGTTTATTCTTCTGACGTTTCCCTAAGCTGGATTCAAATGAACACATAGTGATCGAAGCACCCCAGCACAGAAATTAATGGTTTTAGTTTTATTTTCAGTACATCTCATGAGATGTCAGAGGAGATTTTTAACTACTGGAGCAATTAATAGCAGCAAGAAGAAGTATCTTAAAGTGTATTGCAATTTGTAAAAGAGGGAGAAAATCTAAAGGTAAAGCTTGTAATTGAGGCAAAAGTCAATAAAACTATAGTTTCACCACTGATTGTCTGAATGGCTGAAATATAAACATTTTCCATGTTCTCACTTTTCGCAGTGTTTTTGTGGAAATGGAGTGCACATTTCCGCAGAGTGAAGTTAAAAGATAGTGACCATCCTACTGGACATAGAGCTGGAATGATAATGTAGCACATTCTTCATAGTGGACAATAAAGCCACAAATTTATTATGGGCGTATTGATTCAGATCTCAATTAATACAACCTAAGCCGAAGAATGGCTTCTTCATTTAGTGTTATAGTTGTAAAATTGTAATACTGGAGCAAAGGGTTTGACCAATGTGATGTTGGTGGAGTTTGAAATTGTAGTCTTTCAGACCCTTCTGTAGAAGGGCGTGTCTGGAGAGACCAAGAGCGAAATCCCAAAGGCGCAAAACTTTTGACCGACAGACATACAGAAGGAGATAATAACCATTTTGAAGGGGCTTCATGGTGTCTCCATAATACAGTTTATAGAACATTTAATTTACTTGAAGCACTGATGGAGCACGCTGTCAACTGAATGCCATAGAATGGTGAAGTCATCGACAGAGTAACCCAGCAGACTCAATGTCTAAATCGAAAAAAATTCCATAGCAGTTGCTGTAATGAGAATAGCTTTCTGTTGGCATCCAAACAGCATCTCGCTGGAATAATCAAATCGATCTGCAGCCTAGAGTGGCTGTATTTATACGTCACTGTAGTTCAGGCCATGGTGCCACTTCCTAGCTATGACAAAGAGCAGTGCCACTGGCAGTGGTCACAACTGATGAAGTTTAGTGACAATATCGAAATCAACAGTGTCTGTACTAGTGGGAGTTATAATATCATTCTACCTGTAGTTGAGACACATGAGGATAAATTTCTGGGCTTATGCCAAGAGATACAACACTGTTACTTCTGTTGCAAGGGAAAGAAGGCCATCTCCTCATACGAAAGTATTGTGGGTTATGAAATGTCTGAGTGATAAGGATGAGCAAGAAGTAATGTAGTAAGGTTACTGACAGTATCTGGGTGTGCTTTTAGTAACAACCAAAATAGTGTTCCAACTGTTTTACGGCATTCAAACTACTATGGAAGTCACTTGTTATTTCGACTGTACTCAATCCAACATAACAGCTAAAAGTGCCATTATTACAATAGTAGTAGGGTAAATCCGATTCTGGGACATTTTTTAATGTCAAATTGACATGCAAATTAATTGAACTGTGACAGCTGATTGATTTATGACCTTAACCTATTGTTCTGCTAAGTGGCTTTTCATTTAGCCCCTAATGTTCTCCCCCTATCAACCTCTTGTTCTGTTAATTGGTTTATGACCTCCTGGGGATAATCCATTTTGTCCACAGCTCGTGGTCGTGTGGTAGCGTTCTCGCTTCCCACGCCCGGGTTCCCGGGTTTGATTCCCGGCGGGGTCAGGGATTTTCTCTGCCTCGTGATGACTGGGTGTTGTGTGATGTCCTTTGGTTAGTTAGGTTTAAGTAGTTCCACGTTCTAGGGGACTGATGACCATAGATGTTAAGTCCCATAGTGCTCAGAGCCATTTTTGATAATCCATTCTTCTGAGAAACCCCCACTTCTCCCCCTCCCCCTCCCCCTCCACATCCCCAACCCTTCCAGGAAAGCCACTCGCAGATACAACCACATCTTTGATAACAAATTAATGGACTAATTACATAAGTCGATAATTTAATTAATCCCTCCCCCTCTGGAGAATCCCCATCCTCATCCCCCTCCCCCACCTGGAAATTGACGGGAAAAATACTGAGTCTGTGCTGGAGAGGAAGGATCTCAAGACACACAATTCAAATCAGTGCCAATTACATAGCAAAGGATGTACTGTTTATTTATAAAATTCAATTTGCGGAGGTTGGATCTCTCTTTTATTTGGCGATAAAAGCTCATCATTCTCTGCTGTTCTGGAAGATGCAGGTATTGTAAAATACATTGAAAAAAGTAATTAAATAGATGATTTATCCGTAATTATACTGTTTAAAATATTTCAATTGCTTCTTAATACCAACCTTGGGGCTGACGTGCTGAGAACCACCCTGGTCAGGATACTGCATTCGACGTGCCAGTTGCGTTGCATATTACTGTGCACACAGTTTGGGAGAGAGACACGCACACAGTGCAAAAGACAACTTTATCCTATTCCACTACACCATACAGAATGAAGTGGATGTGTTCACCTTGACATATGGGTCTCAACTAAGATATTTCAGAAAGCTGCCACACAGGGTACTTGAAACAGTTTTTTTGTCCCCCACCACTTCCTTCAGGAACCAAGAGGAACACAGCATTCACCTGAAAAGTGTTGGGAGACAATAGTAATGCAGAATCACTACATCCAGACATGTTATCATGTTGTCAGAGGATATAAGACAGATATGCTCTCAGTCACAGTTTGTCAGTGGAAGAACCATGGAGCATCAACAGCATCCAAATCCTCATCTGCCTCTGCATCAGAGAAGAAGCGTAAAAGTAAGTTCTCATTACATGTCATTGCTACTATTAGTACATGTAGTGGTTCCTCCTGTTCTTTGTCAAGTTCGCTTTCTTTGTTCAACTCCATCTCATTGCCTATGTATGCTTATTGTTTCTTCTTCGTTGTTCAGTGGTCTCTGGCACATCCTGAGCAGCAGTGACATTCAGTGTGTCTGGACCAGCAGCAGCTACCATTGGCTTGTTGAGACCTGCAGCGAACTCTGGCCTGTCAGGACCAGCAGTGGTAGCAGCACCATGGGATCCTATAGCGCACCTGGCCAGCATGTTGGAGTAGGGCAAAGTGCACACTGATTTGTGTAATGAAGACACCCACCAGAAGAACTGTGCTGGGGGCCCTACACCACACAGTGCAGATCAGTACTGGTATCCGGCCTATAAAAGAACATTCCAGTGATATTGCAAGGACAGAGTGTTCATGCAGTGGATAAAAAGCGGCCAATTCATCCCAGTATTCTACTGCTTCTCACTTCAACCTATAATTTAACAGCTAGTGGTTCAAAGTGCTTAAACACGGGTATAGAAACATCAGTAGATCAGTAGACTGTGACTCGCATGTTGTGTTAGAGATTTAAAACGCATGGAAGTGCGTTAAAGTGCATCTTATAGAGTTGGAATGGGCTGAACTGTGTCGTGCAGAACCCTAGATCAATCATCAGATGACTCCGAGTATTCTCAGTCTCCGGACATTTATTGTGCTGAGCTGACAGTAACTATAGCATCATTGTATGATGGCATGACACTCAAGGTGAGATCTGGAGATCGATCCATTTATCTGCAACACTCCACAGTTATAAACTTGTTCAGTCTATGGATGCTGCTATCCCTTGTGTTGGAAAGACTGAGCCATGGGCTGCCGTGTGTTCAAAGTGTGTATAAAGGCATTGTGTACTATCTCCTTCTGTATACTGTGCATGCAGACAATTTGGAATGCTGCATCAATATGGTGTTAAAAGAAGAAGCTGAATGAACACCTACCACTTTCAGAGAAATACACACAGAATTCTGTGCATTCAAGGAACCTTTATTTGCAAAATACTGTACTGTTTTGAAGATGGAACTAGTGAACTCTTACTGATGTATACCGTTGATGACATGTAAGAAACAATACTATCGAAAATCTTTGTCGTTTGTCTTATTTAATTACTCAGTCATTATAGAATAGATGGTGTAGCCATTGTAGCTCAGTCAGGAAAATGACTGAGCTGTAGTGGATACATATATTATAATTACAAGCGTTCATTTTTTTTAATAAAAGTCCATTACACACCAAAATCTGATGTACTTGGTGTCATGGCAGGGTGAGTGAAGCATCAGGACAGGTCCTGTGATGATGCAAATGAAGATCAGTAAAAAATGAAGAAGAATGGGATACTCCTACAGGATAATACATGAGCGATAATTGTAGGTCCAGCCAACTTAGGCAAGTCAAATGTTCCCACATCACTACTAACATACACAGATGGAGATCGCTTTTAGCATGTATGTTTATTTTCAAAAACGCTGTTTCAACCGAAGTATCAGCTACTGCAAAAGATACTGAAGAGTAAAGATGGTGTAACGTACATGACATTCAGTCAATGCAGTCACATACACCCGCCAGAAAAAGTAAAGCTAAACATAGTGTCCGTATTTGACGATTTTGCTGTGGAAAACCAGAATCCAATTCTACAATATTTCTGTTTGAGTCGATGTATGGGTTTTAGGGTATTTTATTTGAGTCAGATATATTCCAGAAACCCAAAACAGTTGGTAAGGTATAATGCAGATCTCATTAGAGCTTTCAAACAAGACAATTTGCACTTAAAATGCATTTAGCAGACACATGTAGGTACTGCCATGTCATTCAATGATTTTGTAAAGACATGTGGATTGCTGGAATTGCACACTCTTTATTGATAAATCAAGAAAATTGAATGATGTTAGGTATAAACAGAACTTCCAGGAGTTTCTATATATGTAGCTATGAAAGGAGTGATGAGTATGTTAATATACACTGCACCATGGACAAGTTCGCACATATGTCAGGCATTAAACCCGAGAGTATAGGTTTGCATAGTCAGAGAATGCGTCTGTACACAGATGGAAAATTTCAGTCTCTCAAACGTAAAGTTAAGAGGCTAGAGACGTATGCCCAGACCCTTCTGAGACTGAACAATGAATTAGATACTAGAGTTAAGGAGCTAGAGACTTAAACCCATTCCATTCTGAGAAAGAAAGTAGACGACTTAGCTGTAAAGGTTGATAGAATTGAAAAGAAAGTACACGATTTAACTCTAAAGGTGGAGCAAAATGTATATAAGGTGCAGCCTATGAAGCAGCCCGCTTAGTACATAGCAAGCTGTGTAGAATGCTGTTTCAGAGAAGTTACCATTGCTAAGGGTAGGGCATTTAGATCGAGAACAAACACTGTGGGAAACGATTAAACGAGTTGCTGAATCTCTCGATGAACTCTCAGCGGAATTACACAATGATGATGATGATGCTATTACCAGTTTCCTTACCCAACACAGCGACACTAGGATGGAAAAGATATTCAGTGTCAGTGGTGAAAAAATGTCATGTTGGGCACACAGCCTATAAGCTCAAATGAAAAAAAACAGTAAGTAATTTCAAAGAAATCCAGGTCCACTGACTTCATTTTCTTATAACTCTTGAAAACAGTAAAATTTTCACCCAAAGATCTGGAGATGTACAATGAAATAATACAACTGATTGGTCTACACTTAAAGCAGGAAACTAACGCAGTTCGAAATACAGAGACACCATAAAACCATTATTATTAGACGGTCAGTATAGCAATGGTGGTAGTATTGACATACAGCATAAAGGAGTCAGCAATCAGCCTCCTCAGTATATATGCTACGAAAACCCAAATGAGATAACAGATCGACTTAGACTGCTCATGGCATCATCTGCTGCAGGCAATACTGCTCATTCGAAAGAGGTTTTCTCAGTAATTGCACAACTTCGAGAGAGAGGTATAATCGAATGAGAATCGAGACAGTAGTTCAAGAACTGCACAAACCAGTTTTGAAAAACTTGACTTTGTGGGCATGTTATGATTAAAGATTTGGTTCACTTATGGTACATTGATTTCGTAGATTTGAGGGAATAGTCACAAGAGAATAATGGATTCAAATATGTTTTAATGCTTATTGACACATACTCCAAATTTGCCTGGGTTTTGCCTGTTAAAACAAAAATGGGGAGAAATATCTTGGATGTGTTTGACTGTTTGTTGCAGACAGGGATGAATCGATGCCCTGATAACCTCCAAACTAACCATGGTGTGGGGAGTTTTACAATAGGTATTTTAAGTCTATGATGCAGTGGTGTGGAATTCATCACTACTCAATATTCACCCACCTGAAGACGAGTACCCTGGAAATTCTGAACAGAACAATAAAAGAACAAATGTGGATGCATTTTAACCGTTGTGGCTTGTGCAAATGGACAGATATCCTCACAGATATAACTACATGGTATAATCGAACCAAACATAGCACAATAAAAATGAGGCCAATAGATATTTGAGATAAAAGATTCGCAGATATGGTGTACCATCATATTAAAATTTTGGGTCCACATTAACAGAAATGTGAGTGATTTGGTATGTATGTCAAAACACAAGAAGCATTTGAGAAGTCATACCTACCAAATTGGTCGAGTGAGATATTCCCTGTTTCCTAAGTGCAGAGAAAAAATCCCAGAACTTACATCTTAAAGGATAGCAGTGGCACTGAAATTTCATATTGCTTTTATAAGGAGGAAATGCAGAAGAGCTCAGAACCATTTGTGATTCTCACAGAGAATGTGATAAGACGTCGAGGGAACAGAATGCTAGTTAAATGGCATGGTTTTCCTGCAACACATCACAGCTGAATTGACGATAACTATTTGCCATATAATGGGGTACACAGAGCACAACCAGTATAGTACCATAACATACATGTGTGTAGACAGTATGCATTACACACATACATAAATAAATAAATATTTTCATGTTACACAGACACACAAACACACACCAGGGTGCGATTTGTGATTTTACCAGTGGGGGGGATGTCTTCGGGGGTTATTAGAATTATTAGATTAGATTGGATTAGATTAATACTAGTTCCATGGATCATGAATACGATATTTCGTAATGATGTGGAACGAGTCAAATTTTCCAATACATGACATAATTAAGTTAATTTAACAACATACTTAAGTTAATATAACTTTTTCTTTTTTTGTGTTTTTTATTTTATTTTTTATTTTTTTAATATTTTTTTAAAATTTATATCTAAAAATTCCTCTATGGAGTAGAAGGAGTTGTCATTGAGAAATTCTTTTAATTTCTTCTTAAATACTTGTTGGTTATCTGTCAGACTTTTGATACTATTTGGTAAGTGACTAAAGACTTTAGTGCCAGTATAATTCACCCCCTTCTGTGCCAAAGTTAGATTTAATCTTGAATAGTGAAGATCATCCTTTCCCCTAGTATTGTAGTTATGCACACTGCTATTACTTTTCAATTGGGTTTGGTTGTTAATAACAAATTTCATAAGAGAGTATATATACTGAGAAGCTACTGTGAATATCCCTAGATCCTTAAATAAATGTCTGCAGGATGATCTTGGGTGGACTCCAGCTATTATTCTGATTACATGCTTTTGTGCAATAAATACTTTATTCCTCAGTGATGAATTACCCCAAAATATGATGCCATATGAAAGCAACGAGTGAAAACAGGCGTAGTAAGCTAATTTACTAAGATTTTTATCACCAAAATTTGCAATGACCCTTATTGCATAAGTAGCTGAACTCAAACGTTTCAGCAGATCATCAATGTGTTTCTTCCAATTTAATCTCTCATCAATGGTCACACCTAAAAATTTGGAATATTCTACCTTAGCTATATGCTTCTGATTAAGGTCTATATTTATTAATTGCGTCATACCATTCACTGTACGGAACTGTATGTACTGTGTCTTATCAAAATTCAGTGAGAGTCCGTTTACAAGGAACCACTTAGTAATTTTCTGAAAGACAGTATTGACAATTTCATCAGTTAATTCTTGTTTGTCAGGTGTGATTACTATACTTGTATCATCAGCAAAGAAACTAACTTTGCCTCTTCATGAATATAGAATGGCAAGTCATTAATATATATTAAGAACAGCAAAGGACCCAAGACTGACCCTTGTGGAACCCCATTCTTGATAGTTCCCCAGTTTGAGGAATGTGCTGATCTTTGCATATTATGGGAACTACTTATTTCAACTTTTTGCGCTCTTCCAATTAGGTGCGAATTAAACCATTTGTGCACTGTCTCACTCATGCCACAATACTTGAGCTTGTCTAGCAGAATTTCATGATTTACACAATCAAAAGCCTTTGAGAGATCACAAAAAATCCCAATGGGTGGTGTTCGGTTATTCAGATCATTCAAAATTTGATTGGTGAAAGCATATATGGCATTTTCTGTTGAAAAACCTTTCTGGAAACCAAACTGACATTTTGTTAGTACTTCATTGTTACAGATATGTGAAGCTACTCTTGAATACATTACTTTCTCAAAAATTTTGGATAAAGCTGTTAGAAGGGAGATTGGACGGTAATTGTTGACATCAGATCTATCCCCCTTTTTATGCAAAGGTATAACAATAGCATATTTCAGTCTATCAGGGAAAATGCCCTGTTCCAGAGAGCTATTACACAGGTGGCTGAGAATCTTACTTATCTGTTGCGAACAAGCTTTTAGTATTTTGCTGAAAATGACATCAATTCCATGTGAGTTTTTGCTTTTAAGCAAGTTTATTATTTTCCTAATTTCAGAGGGAGAAGTGGGTGAGATTTCAATTGTATCAAATTGCATAGGTATGGCCTCTTCCATTAACAGCCTAGCATCTTCTAATGAACACCTGGATCCTACTATATCCACAACATTTACAAAATGATTATTAAAAATATTTTCAACTTCTGACTTTTTGTTCGTAAAGTTTTCATTCAATTTGATGGTAATACTCTCTTCCTGTGCTCTTGGTTGAACTGTTTCTCTTTTAATGATTATGTATGTTACTAGCGTGGACCGTGGTGTTACGCATGGTTAAACAGCTATTTATAAATAGATGTTAATGCCAAAACTCACTATTCACGCGTATGCACTATCAGAAAAGCCATCCCTTGTTATATCTTTAAAAGTGCATTATAGGTAAAGCTTATTTACAAAATCATCTACATACAGGTATACGAGGGGAATTCAAAAAGTAGAAGCACATTTGTGAAGAGCTGTACTTATTCTGATGATAGAAAACTGAAACATTAATAGTATTAATAGTAAGACCTATTAAAAACTTTCAGTGTTCGGCTCCACAAATTTAAATTATATGTAAAGTTTTACTCCAGTGCGTGGGAAATAAACATCCCAGGTTGGGACGCATAAACTAAAACCAGAGGAGGGGATGGTCTGATGCAGAGGGGGGGGGGAAATCCCCCCCAACCCCCCCTGCAAATCGCACACTGACACACACACACACACACACACACACACACACACACACACACATGGTATGCATGTACATATTTACAAACGTGTGAACACAGTACACATTCCTCACATACATAAATAAATAAATATTTACACCACACACACACACACACACACACACACACACACACACACACACACACACACACAATCTGTCTCATTCTCTCTCTCTCTCTCTCTCTCTCTTACTGATTCTCTCCCTCTCACTAAATAAGAGTCTCCCACCTCTTCTCTCATGAATAGTGTGAGTACAGGGGAATTTCAATCCCATCATCATAATGACCCTTTTATCATCTTGAGGGGACAGGCTGATTTTAGATTGCAGCATACTGTACACCTCTTGCTCTCTTGACTGAATACTAGTTTGCCACACCATGTGCAGTAGCTGTGATGCGGCGTCTTGAACACCATTGTACAGGCACTGCAAATAGTGGCTGATTGAGATAGCTCTCGATGCCATATGGTGCACACCCTTAGCCCACCTCTGGGTGACACCTTCTAATGCGTGACACGCTTATATTTTTAATTGCAGACCTCTGAACTTCACAATCGGCAATTCATTCATCTCGTCTTTCATAAATGCGATAACCTTCTTGTTCTGCGGAACAATACCAGAAGGATTATCTGTCGTGTATGAGGACGTGTCAAATTCATTACTGAGATACCTCATTATTTTATGGTATACTATCATATTTAAATGTTGGATCCACGTCAACAGAAATGTCGGTGATTTGGTATGTATCTCAAAACACATGAAGCATTTGAGAAGTCATACCTCCCAAACTGGTTGAGTGAGATATTACCAGTTTCCAAAGTGCAGAGAACAAACCCTGGAACTTGCATCTTAAAGGATAGCAGTGGCACTGAAATTTCAGATTGCTTTTATAATGAGTAAATGCAGAAGAGCTCAGAATCACTCTTGTTTCTCACAGAGAAGGTCATAAGACGTTGAGGGAACAGAACATTAGTTAAATTGCATGGTTTTCCTGTAACACAACACAGCTGGATTGACGATAATGATTTGCTATATAACTGGGTACACAGAGCACAACCAGCATAGTACCATAACATGCATGATATGAGGTGCTTTATAGAAGATGGTGATTTTCTCGGCAAACTACCGATCGAATTACATATTCCAGGGTATAATTAATATGGACCTGGTACAAAGTTGCAAAAATGTTTGGCTTGTGGTGATAAGGGGTTTAACCTGCTTGATGAGGCTTGTTTAGAACATGACATTTCATACGCAAAACTAAAAGCCCTCCTGGAAGTCATGTTGCAGATCGTATTTTAGCTGATAAAGCTAAAGCAATATGTGCGAAAAAGGATATTGGTATAGGAAAGCCCATTGCAGCATTTGTAGTTGATAAAACCATTTGTGGTAAAATTAAGTTGGGCTTGGGTGTGACTTACAAGGAAGTTATCAAAGCTCCATGTCGTGCACTGAGCAAGAAGAAGACAATGATGAAGAAGAATAAGCCAGTGCTAGGGTGTTTAAGAAACTGTCAGCAATATATGCCACTAAAAGTTCCCTGAAGCATAAAGGCCCCTTTAAAGCACTCAGGGTTCTGCCAATACCCAAGACATCAGATGGAATTATACCCTTCCTCATTCTTGCTCTTGCAGGTCTCTCAGCAATGGGTTCTCTCGCTGTTGGTGTTATGACTACTTATTCTGGTAGGGAGTGCAAAGGATAACAACTCATACATTCTAGGATCTCAAGAGGAGAACGAGATCACCATCAGTAAAATAATACAGAAAATGCAACACATTACTGTATCAGAGGAGAAGCATTTGAAGCGTTTAAAAATTTTGAATGTCGGTGTATTTCTACCATTATTTTTTCATTCATGGGAGGTTTTTGAGTGCCCAGTGCTACTGACAGCAAGTAGTCAAACGTGGCCTATTAAAACCTCTGCTCAACTAGAGACAACCAGGTTCATCATACTTGCATTTCGGACCAATAGAGGAGGGACTATAGCAAATGATTCCACCAAATTTGATAATTGACAGTTAGTTAACGCCAGAGTCTACCAGAAATTTGAATTCTACCCCTGTGATAATTTACACGTGCAGTGGGATGAAAATGTATACAGTCCAGCATATGACATGTATATGAGGCTCTATACTTCATACTATGAAGATAATGGATGTGTACCCAGTCCTTGGAAATTCAAGGAGGTGGCGCTAGTCATTGTAATAGACTGCTCAAAACAAAACGAGATAGTTAAATCTTCACCTATAGATGTACAAGTTGAATATGAATATTCGGCAAATTTCCGAGAACACACTGCAGCTTTAGTTATTCGATCAAATGGATTTAATCATCTACATGAAGGGCAGAGAGAAGATCACATGGCTTCATCGAATCTTCGAGTACGTTGCTGGAATTCTACAGGTGTCTTGCTGTCCATCGATTCAAGTTGATTATATTTTACAGTTTATACAAATCTACACTAATAACTCATCCAGAGACAGTTTTTTACTACACCTAAATTCCACAGTCCCAATAGCACAGATTTTACAACAATTCTGATGGACTGTGAACCATATACTCTTCAAAAACTAATCAGTCTTGAACATCGAATGGCGGGTGAAACTTAAAACCCATTTTATTTACATGACACACATGCCATATAGATACATTTACATGTGTGTACACAGTACACATACACTGTGTATGAATAAATAAAATCTGGATGACATATATTTGTTTACGCCTTTTTAAAATATTATTTTTCTTTTTTAAATACTTTTTACACAACGCATGCACACATACACACACACACACACACACACACAAACACAATCTCTCTCATTCTCTCTCTCTCTCTCTTTCTCTCTCTTACTGATTCTCTCCCTCTCACTAAATAAGAGCCTCCCACCTCTTCTTTCATTAATAGTGTGAGTACAGGCGAATTTCAATCCTGTCATCATAAATGACCTTTTTATCATCATGAGGTGACAGGCTGATTTTAGTTTGCAGCATACTGTACACCTCTTGTTCTCTTGACTGAACACTAGTTTGCCACATCATGTGCAGTGGCTGTGATGCAGCGCCATGAACACCACTGTACAGGCACTGCAAATAGTGGCTGATTGAGATGGCTCACGATGCCATATGGTGCATACCCTTAGCCCACCTTTAGGTGATACCTTCTAATGTGTGACATGCTTACATTTTTAATCGTAGACCTATGAACTTATCATTTGGCAATCCATTCGTCTCGTCTTTCACAAAGGCGATACCCTTCTTGTTCTTGGAACAATACCAGAAGAATTATATGTCGTATATGAGGACGTGTCGAATTCATTACTGAGGTACCTCATTATTTCATGTGGATCACAGCTCTTCACCCAATAGATGAAGCTTTCTGTAATTTAGGATTAACGAAATGCGCTTTCACAAACTCTTAATGAAAGCGGTACATGTGGAGCTTGGATAGGTCTAGTCTGCACATCCCTATATAAACAGGTTTTGCAGACTCTAATGCAACCTTCGCTATCTCTACAACAACAAAGTTCTCACTGAATATTGTGACCCATTTAAAATTTTGTGTGGCCATGTATTTTCTTAAGCTGCAACGCCCATGCCATTCAGTTCTAATCAAAATCTCGCCTTGTTTACTCAAATTACCCATTCGTTCACTGGAAATTGAATTATCCATTAATGTAAAAAAATCTTTGTCAGAGTCACATGTCTCAGAAGCTCTCAGTGTCATATTCAAACCAGAATACTCCTTCAGCCAAGGAGATAGCTTGAAAGAGATAGTGTGGGTGATTCGAAACAGCTCCATCACCAATCTGAGATACTGCTGGACATTACAATAGCGAATAATGTATCTCTGCTTATTCCATGGATTTGACATGAGTTTTGAGGTTCGGCCTCCTTGTGGAACTAGTTGCTCTGGACACAGCGGCAAATCGGATTGTGCATCATGCAGACCGATAGGAAATGTGAGTTCTGCGTCCACCACACACCCCACATTAAAATAAACCGCTATACCCTCGATTTTTCCGCTTAATCCCTTGCGTTCAGTTTTGGGCACCCATCTAAACTTATCAATCAGCACTGATTGTTGCCTGGCATGCCTGTGTAAGTTATTGGGATCCAAGTACATGAAGTAATTGGAATCAAGCGATGCATTGAACCTGTCACCCATACATGGATTATTTGTTTAGGTGTGTCTATGAACACATTGGTAAAGTCCTCCATGGATCCTTCACTCAAAGAAAAGAAGCATGTCAGCATCAGTCAATAGTTCGATTGTGTGCTTTTTTATCTTGAGCATAGTGTCATAGGACAACACAGGTGCTCTGTAATAAAGGACGGGATTCAGGGAATATGTAGACATGCATAGACATCGGAATTTGTCGAAAACATCTGCAAGCAAGCACACATCTGTGTGCTTGTAAAGCTGTGCATACTCTCTTAAAGTGGAGAATTCAGCATCTGCTAAATTCCTGCCAGACATTCACAGCATGCTCATACTCTGCATACAACATGGCATAGCCTGTAAAGTTGCTGGAGAATACAGTTATGTCGCCTAGCCTGGTGTCTGCCATACTATCCAGATACTTGTATGTGAAAACCCCCTTCCTTTTCCTCGTCGGGAAATGAAGTTCAAATGATATGCTTATCTTCCCCAGATAGAGCTTCAACAAGTTTCTGCATAAAACGGAGTGAGTGAAGGAAGTGGAGAGTAATTCTCTGCTTTATTTATTTGGAGGTTGAAATATATTTCTCAATGCTAAATGGCTCTGAGCACTATGGGACTCAACTGCTGAGGTCATTAGTCCCCTAGAACTTAGAACTAGTTAAACCTAACTAACCTAAGGACATCACAAACATCCATGCCCGAGGCAGGATTCGAACCTGCGACCGTAGCGGTCTTGCGGTTCCAGACTGCAGCGCCTTTAACCGTACGGCCACTTCGGCCGGCTTCTCAATGCTCTCAGGTACGAAACTGACCTGCTTTTTCTCCATGCCAAAATCAACCACGTGCACAGCGAGAAAGTGACTGTCACACCGACTTAAGTTATAGAAGATAATGGGTATGTGCCTTGGTAACTGGTACTTCAAATTGCATTGTATTGTGAGCTGCATCACGGAACTTCCATGTAAGGTGACATTGGTCTCTATGAGGAGTTTCCGCTTTTCTATCTAACAGCAGCCCACAAATATGACAGTCAACTGTGTTATGAACACATCTTCATTCTCCTTCGATTTGGCCACGAGGGCGTCGTATCATAAAGCTTATCAATTCCCATGAAAGTTTTTTAACCTTGTGAGAAGCCAAACTCCCGGATTATCGCCGACATAAGGTTTGTAGCAGTTCAGACTTGAATCATAGGACAATAAAATTTGGCACACTAGCACATATGTTACGTGTTTTTCTATAAAGGTAGCATGTGAGACTGTAGGGTCTTCTTTAAAGCAGGTCACAGGAGCGAGGAAGCATTCAAAGTCGGCATACAAGACAAATGGCCATCGCTCCTTGATAGTGAGCATATTTGAACTTTATGAATTTATTGTTTTCCTCAGTAGGCATAATAACTCATACTGGGAAGCATCCAAAATTGGTGCACAACACAAATGGCCATTGCTCCCAATGGTTAGCATATTTGAAATTTATGGATTTATTGTTTCCCTCAGTAGGCATAATAACACATACTGGGTCCTTGGGTGTGTAGTCAACTACATGCTTTGGCAATAACTTGCCTGAGGAAAAGGCATTGAGGCACCTTAACGAAATACATTGTTTATGCATGTGTTTGTTAATTTGGGAATAAAGAAGTCAGGACATGTCTTTGATCTGAACATTATGATAATTACCTTTCTCTTTATTTTTCTCATTTGAGAATGAGAGCAAGTTTACACTCATCTTACCAGCAAATTTTGAGAAATGGAGGGGGCTGATGACTATATGAGTAGTGGGACAAACTTTGTTTGGTGCATTTTGTTAGTGCAGGTTGCCTACATCAGGGGCGTGTATGCACTCAGGGGCGCACCTATTGTTCTCCTTTGATTGACAGGTACTTAACCTATTGTTCTCCTTTGATTGACAAGTACTTAACCTATTGTTCTTCTTTGACAGACAGGCACTTAATCTATTGTTCCCTCACCCTCTCCCACTCCCTCCCCCTCAGGAAACCTCCCCCCCTTACTGCTACAGGTCCACTTTCAGGTCTGAGTTATTGGTTAGCCCTTCTCACTCCTATCAGTTTGATTGACTACTTAATTGAATTGATCAATTAATTAACCTCTCCCCCTCTGGTAACCCCCTTCTCTCCCACCACCCTCCTGGAAATTGGTGGGAAAAAGACTCAGCCTGTGCTGGATAGGATGGACATAAGTTTTCATTTTGCATGTAGTCTTTATTTAAACAATTTGAGGCAGTGGCTTCATTCAATGTGTCCACCATGAGGTCCAGAGTCCAACTGACCTAGTACACAGTACTGCTACCAGAAGGCACTGTCGTCCCTCCCGTGACATAATCCAATATGGCTGTCTGGGGGGGGGGGGGGAGAAATGGCTGGAATGAACTCAGCCTGTTCTGGGCTGCTGGGTTGGAACGACTGTATTTATTTTGGAACTATTTATTTAGGGATACATTTGACATAGTATATTTATTACACTGATATAAAAGACTCGCTCTGACATGTTTGGAGTCACACTACATAGCCTACAGACCTGCAAACGTCTAGGAAATTATCGTAATAATGCAGTACACTGATGTTCAGACAAGCAAACATCTCGTAAATTATAGAAATAATGCTGTACACAGCATACAGAGATGCAAACTACTTGCAAATCACCGAAATAATGCAGTACACTGATGTACAGACACACAAACAATTCCCAAATTACAGAAATAATGCAGTACACAGCATACAGACATTCAAACTACTCGTAAACCACCGAAATAATGCAGTACACTGATGTGCAGACATGAAAACAACTCGAAAATTGTCAAAATAATGCACGTAAAACGCTCTGCAGACACGCTCACTACTTGTAAGCTGTCCAAATAATGCAGTATACAGCATGCAGACCTTCAAACTACTGGTAAATTACTGAAATAATGTGTACACAGCCTACAGACCTGCTCGCAAAAATCATGAAACAAACAACTCGTAAATTGTCAAAAAATAATGCATGTAAAAGGCTCTGCAAACACGCTCACAACGCTTAAACACCGGAAAATAATGCAGTGCACAATCACTCAGTGCAAGTAAAAAATGCTTTCGAACTATCGTCAACTGTGACGTATCATCAAACTATTCCAATGCGTGCACGCGACGCTGCCGCCGCGAGCCACCGCTGGACAGACGAACGAAGGGGCACGAGCTATTGCTCTCAGGCTGCTACCACATACATCCCGTAGGTGAAAGTCTCGTCTATTTTCGGGTGTACTGTTAGAATTCTTCGAGTGTTATACCGATGTCACATGTCTATGTAAATAAAAACCAAGTCACCCTCTAGAGGCGCACATGTTTACTATTGCTGGCGCGATGCCTCTACCTGCACTCCAGGTAAGACCTAATTGCCGAGCATCTCACCCTCGCAGATGCAGCTAAAAGTTTCTCAATGCTATACTGACGTCGCAGGTCACGCTATAGAAATCTGTTCCAATGATTCCCACAATAGCACAGGGTGCATTGTTCCTAGCGATCCTAAAGGGCAATGTGAGATGTCTCTGGCCGCGCACGTGTTTACTATGACTGACATCCACCTGCAAGTCCAGCATCAAGCGAGATAAGTTTGCATAGAGGCTCAAAAATGGTTCAAATGGCTCTGAGCACTATGGGACTCAACTGCTGTGGTCATCAGTCCCCTAGAACTTAGAACTACTTAAACCTAACTAACCTAAGGACATCACACACATCCATGCCCGAGGCAGGATTCGAACCTGCGACCGTAGCAGTCGCACGGTTCCTGACTGCGCGCCTAGAACCGCGAGACCACCGCGGCCGGCGCATAGAGGCTCACCTGTGCAGGCGCATCTAAAAGGTTCTCAAAGCTATACTGAGATCACATGGCTATGTAAATTAGAGCCAAATCGACCTCTCGGAAATTGTAAAGTGTTACAGAATTACACTACTGGCCATTAAAATTGCTACAACAAGAAAAAATACAGATGATAAACGGGTATTCATTGGACAAATATATTATACTTGAACTGACATGTGATTACATTTTCTCGCAATTTGGGTGCATAGATCCTGAGAAATCAGTACCCAGAACAACCACCTGTCTGTAATAACGGCCTTGATATGCCGGGGCATTGAGTCAAATACAGCTTGGATGGTGTGTACAGGTACAGCTGCCAATGCAGCTTCAACACGATACCACAGTTCATCAAGAGTAGTGACTAGCGTATTGTGACGAGCCAGTAGCTCGGCCACCATTGACCAGACGTTTTCAGTTGGTGAGAGATCTGGAGAATGTGCTGGCCAGGGCAGCAGTCGAACATTTTCTATATCCAGAAAGGCCCGTACAGGACCTGCAACATGCGGTCGTGCATTATCCTGACGAAATGTAGGGTTTCGCAGGGAGCAAACGAAGGGTGGAGCCACGGGACGTAACACATCTGAAATGTAACGTCCACTGTTCAAAGTGCCGTCATTGCGAACAAGAGGTGACCGAAACATATAACCAATGGCACCCCATACCATCACGCCGGGTGATACGCCAGTATGGCGATGACGAATATACGCTTCCAATGTGCTTTCACTGTGATGTCGCCAAACACGGATTCGACCATCATGATGCTGTACACAGAACCTGGATTCATCCGAAAAAATGATGTTTTGCCATTCGTGCACCCAGATTCGTCGTTGAGTACACTATCGCAGGCACTCCTGTCTGTGATGCAGCGTCAAGGATAACCACAGCATGGTCTCTGAGCTGATAGTCCATGCTGCTGCAGAAATCGTCGAACTGTTCGTGCAGATGGTTGTTGTCGTGCAAACGTCCCCATCTGTATAGTCAGGGATCGAGACGTGACTGCACGATCCATTACAGCCATGCTGATAAGATGCCTGTCATCTTGACTGCTAGTGATATGAGGCCGTTGGGATCCAGCACGGCGTTCCGTATTACCCTCCTGAACCCACCGATTCCATTTTTTGCTAACAGTTATCGGATCTCGACCAACGCGAGCAGCAATGTCGCGATACGAAAAACCACAATCACGATAGGCTACAATCCGACCTTATCAAAGTCGGAAACGTGATGGTACGCATTTCTCCTCCTTACATGGGGCATCACAACAACGTTTCACCAGGCAACGCCGGTCAACTGCTGTTTGTGTATGAGAAATCGGTTGGAAACTTTCCTCATGTCACAGCGTTGTAGGTGTCGCCACCGACGCCAACCTTGTGTGAATGCTCTGAAAAGCTAATCATTTGCATATCACAGCATGTTCTTCCTGTCGGTTAAATTTCGCGTCTGTAGCACGTCATCTTTGTGGTGTAGTAATTTTAATGGCCAGTAGTGTAGTTAATCATCGATTTTGTAGGAAATTTCGTGATGTCTCAGCTTGTCTGTATGGAAATTCTTGTCCTAACTGAACCTGTTTACGAAAATAGCCCAGAATAACAAATGGCTCTGAGCACTATGCGACTTAATTTCTGAGGCCATCAGTCGCCTTGACCTTTGAACTAATTAAACCCAACTAGCCTAAGGACATCACACACGTCCATGCCCAAGGCAGGATTCGAACCTGCGACCGTAGCGGTCGCTCGGTTCCAGACTGTAGCGCCCAGAACCGCACGGCCACTCCGGCCGGCCCCAGAATAACACCGAATAAATATGTAGAGCACTGTCCGATATACTTTGATTGTGTATGTGTTCGGGAATTACCAATGAATGGACGTACTGTGAAGTTATCTATCCATGTTCACAATGATACTCGCAAAGTCGAGAAGGCGTGGTTTAGCTATGATATTGAAACTGGGAAACATGGTGTCACATCATTGGTCAGTGTTGAAATTATTGTAAAATTGCTAAAATTGGTTGCACTATCAACTGCGATGCTTGTTATTAGAGTACGTCGATTGTGCCTTTTCCATGCCATCTGTGCACTGGCATGCTGTTGGTTACCATATAATAAGTGACTGATATCGCTTGTTCGAGTTGGAGAAAGAGTTTTGGTGGATGCATGGCACCTTCTGGAACGGATAGCACCGAAACAGTGATCGCGTACTTGACTGCAATATGATGAATCAGTCAAAATGGAACGTAGAGTCATCAGCTATTCCATGTCTATAACAGATGAGTTAAAATGTAGTTTGGAGTGCTACGCCAACGCCGTAAAACTCTTCTAGTTTCCTTATGTTGTAACTGTCTTTTATTTAAACTAATCCACCAACGTGTATTGCATGTTATGGTAGCCACAGTAACAAAATGATTTACACCGTGCAATGTCTAGTTTTCTGCGAGTGGCCATGGATCACAGCGTCTTAATGTCTGTTTAGGTCCTGGCACAGACCTTGAAGTCATGGCAGAAAACAAAATGTATGGCGTGTGTTAGAAAAAATGTTTCAAGCAATTACACGAGGTCACAGGGAGCGTCTCTTGCGAGTTACAGTATAGTCTGTGGGATATGGTCATCATCCTATAGTAAGGCTGATGAAACCTTAAACTGCCCTCTACAATGGATCAAAAACTGTATATTTAATAGGACTGTCCTGCATAGGCAGCACCAGCAGTTTGATAGGTAAATTCGATGATGGATGGGATGTCCCGTTAGGAATGCTAGGAGGAATGCTATTCTGGGAAGCATTGCAACAACTCTCTCTCTGTGCTGGATCCACATGGCAGCTATGCATCATCACGCCTGCAATGACGCCTAGGTGGGTTCTATATCAGATGAAGTTAGTGTAGCTTTTATAGTTAGTAATTTTTCTCTGTTCGATGGTACAGAATAATGCTGATAGCATGTTGGGCTGATAGATGTGAATGGATATGGATCTGCTTCAGACAGTAGTACTACATTGCGCGCATTTCCACCGAATGGTCAAAACACGGTCCTGTTGCACTAACTCAGGTCGTTCTGTTTTTACAATTGGTTGCAGAAGGTGGTGGATATGTCTTTCTCCGACTTCTGCTCAGTTGGAACGATCAAATGCGCTTAGTTGTAGAAATGGGATCAGTTGCAAGATGTGTAGGGGCTGACTAAAACCACTTGGAATTTAATTGTAGAAGACATGATCGAGAAAGGTGTCTCGCATCGTGATATGAGAGTGCCAGAAACATGATTGTGTGTCATCCAACGCAGGTATGTGGTTGAATGGAAAGACTTGATTCCAAATAATGGACATCATTTCTCACAGATAGTGTACCACTAAAGATCTGAAAATCTAGTGTACATTATCTTACAACCTCAGTCAGCACATCATCTACTACTACTGTTTGTGTTCCTTCTCCATCAGTCATCGCCTCTGACTCAGTGGATATATCACAGAACCTCTGACATGCTATCAAGTCAGAATATGTTACAAGTACTATAGAAATATCTAGCTGGGGCGGTGTGAGGGAGTCGCAAATACCGTTTACATACCACGTCCCTTAGCTTAATCACTTTCAAAATTCAGCGACTTTATCACGAGGTTGCTGGTCTGATAATATACACTCCAATGATCATCTTCTCGGTATTTGTCCAGATAGAAAAACCACCTCATTCAGAGGTAATGTCGTACATCGATTTATAAAGCCAGTATAGCTTTTAACATGGATACTTGTGTGCACGTGTAGAACCATGACCACTTGTGACAGTAACATACAGTAGTTGTTGCGGTCGGGTTTTTTAACACTTGGCCGATTACGTCTCTCTTTCTGGGACACAGTGGTAGCACTCGCAAGAAAAACTGAGGACACATGTCCAGCCATCGCTAATTTTCTCTCAGTGTTATTTCGTATCGTAGGCAATCAGTTATTGATGAAGTATTATACTTATGTTAGTATAGTAGGGGCTGCGTGATAGGTTCACCTTCAGCATCAGGCTTATAAAATATGATTTTGTGTTCCAAAATATGCAAAGGAATACTTCTGATATTTCTATTTCCAGACCCGCAGCTGTCCGTAGGGTGTATTTCCGATACTTCGCTCATTGTCGTGTGTCTTTCAACTGACACTGCAATGGTAATATTTAGTTGTACGAACAGGGATAAAATATGTATGTGAACGATTTCTTAGGATAATGATTCTGCCTATGTGTGCTCGGTATGCAGCGCAGGTGACGTAAATGCTTCACATTTCCCGTTAACGGCAGCAGCCGTCCGAATCCAGAGGCCTGTTGGAAAGC
Organism: Schistocerca nitens; assembly: GCF_023898315.1. Taxonomy (NCBI): domain Eukaryota; kingdom Metazoa; phylum Arthropoda; class Insecta; order Orthoptera; family Acrididae; genus Schistocerca; species Schistocerca nitens. Next base: position 371,966,742 of record NC_064618.1, read on the forward strand.
AGGAATGTAGATGAATATTAACTTTACCGTCCTCCAGACTGCAGAATAGTGAACTAATCCTTAGCATGTGTTGGAACGCTTTAGTGATCTTGTGGAAATTTGAGAAGATTGAATATGGAGGTGCATTTGCGTTGGACTATTATTCCCTCCCATTTAACTGTTTGGTTGACTGCTTCTGTACATTTCGCGTCTTTATTTAGTTGAGGGAACATCGATTGTGGAGTGTGCATCTAGCAGCTGAAAGAGATGTTGCTAGTTCTCTACACATGTGAAACGCCTCAGCTGACTGTAAATTATGGGGATGATTTGGAATCTGTTACTTCACCAACATCGGTATTCGAGAGTGGAAATATCATTTTCCTCTATTTGTTTCGAGTTCTTACGTAAAGGTCTACGCAGACGGGATAAGCGCTCAAGTTTCAAGTTTCTAGAGAAGTAATTTCCAGTCTATATCTTGCGCGACGGATAGGTAGGCTACTGCTCATGTGAAAATATATGTGTTCTTGTAATCCCAGGGTCTGGAGATGGGTGTAGAACAAAGCAAGCAAGTAAGCAGGACCGGACCAGAAACAGTAACGCGTTTATGCCGAGGGGAACGAGCCCGAATTTGTAGAACACTTCTGAGAGTGACTTAGATCCACTAATGGCGCTCTGGTCACCCGTCGGGGGTGGATGCCCTCCTGACCTCGCTGGGGGATGTCTAATGCCACGAGTATACGTACTGTGCTGTCTGTCTTCGTAGTATATGACTTTGTATGGCGCAGGATAGGAATTGTATGTTTACTACATCGACACAGTATGTGGTGATACATTGATGCATTGGAGAACGGTTTCACCTCCTAATATTCAAGCTCCTGTCCTCGGTGGGAGAGCAGTGTAATTGAGGACGAGTGTTTCCGTATTGTATGATATGTTGGGCACTTTTCACTGTTTAATTGTCGAACAATATGGCGATCAGTATAAAATAGTTTTTTAGCACTGAAAGTCTCGTCTTCAGAAAGTAAAAGAAAAGGCGGATTGTGCTTCCACACCAACGGCATCAGTAAATGGCGGGTAAATTCGATAAGAGTCAATCATAATGCTCGATTCATTCACAAGATTTTCTTTTGTGTTGGGATATAGGAGTCTCTACATAGCAGAGGGTAAGTTTGTGTATGTGTTGAAAGCAATAAGGGTAACACATGATGGAGGGGATGTCACATTAGGACTACTAGAAAGAATGCATTCGATGTTATTATGCGCAATTTTCCTAAACAGGTTCTGTTATGGCAAGAATTTCCGTGCATACAAGCTGAGACATCAAGAAAGCGAGCGTTAACTATTTGTGAGACACTATGCAATTTCCGAGATGTCGGCTTGGTTCTGAGTTTGCATAGCCATGTGACATCAGTATAAGATTGAGAACCTTGTTAGATGCGCTTGTGATGGTTTGTAGCTTCGCTCGCGCACTTCGCAGCATTGCGTCAGTCAAGCTCGGCAGTTAAGCACAGTTAGACGCAGCCCACATGTCCAGCTAGGATCAATGCACACTGTGCTACTCTGTCATCAACAGTAAACACACGTGCCACCCAGAGGTGTCTCGCATATGCGAGCGGCATGAGCGCGCCTTGGAGTTCTGTGACGTCAGTATAACACTGACTGTATACTCGGAAATAGAAGCAACTTTCACGTGCAGCAGCATGAGAACAATGGGCCGCACTGACTTGCGTCTGGTGGTGGCTCACAGCTGTGTCAGCGCTAGCACCCCTGGAGCATCTGCGCTCCCGTCCGGCTGCGTGAGCATCGGTGCCTAGGTGAACACGTGTTTCGAGCGGAATTTCTCAGGTGCCAAGTATGAAAGGGATGTAGCCACCTCATGCTTGGGGGCACCTGTGCACGGTTTGACAGCTGACGGCTGCGTCACCTCGTGGGGTTGCAGGTAGCCTCCTGTGTGGTCTACTGGACAGGGGGTGGCGGACAGTGCTTGTACATGTTGATTGTGTGTCTGTTGCATTATTTTGTGAGAGGTCTGTAGGCTGTGCTATGGGCTATTTGGATAATTTAGAGTCGATTTCGTTTCTGCACATTTATGTACTGCATTACTTAGGATGAGTTTACATGTCTGCACTGAAATTATTTCAGTAATTTAGGAGTTTTTGTGTGTCTGCAGAGCATTGTTTAAGAGTAGTTTACAGGTCTGCGGGCTGTGTGGCTTGAGCCCAAGCATATCAGAGCATGTGTTCTGTATCAGCGTGATACATATACTCCATCCCTAAATACATTGTTCCAAAATAAATAAAGTACACTCCTTCCTTACTGTCTCCAGCAGCCCAGTGCAGACTGAATCATTTTCACGCCATTTCCCCCTCCAGACCACCATCTTGGATTATGTCACAGGAGGGATGACAGCACCCTCTGGTGGCAGTACTGTGTACTAGGTCAGCTGGACTCTAGAGCTTTTGGTGGAGACACTGCCTGCAAAATAAAGACTTATGCCCAGCACAGGTGTAGTTGTTTTCCTGCCATTTTCGCCCACCCCAGACTCCATATTGGGTTACATCATGGAATGGATGACAGCACTCTCTGGTGGCAGTATTGTGTACTAGGTTAGTTGGACTCTGGACCCCATGGCAACCACACTGTTCCCCGCCATTTCCCCCGACCATCTTGGATTATGTCACACATTGGGCGACAGTGTTCTCTGGTGGCAGCACTGTGCATTAGGTCCAAACCTCGTGGTGAACAAACTGTTTCCCCCAAAAATCCGCCATCTTGGATAATGGTACTTGCATCATCAGCTGACGTCATGGCCCCCATCTTCGATTACATCACGGAATGGACGATGGTGCCCTTTGGTGGTGGTACTGTGTACTAAGTCAGTTGGGCTCTGGGCCTCATGGCGAACACACTGAATGGCTACAGTGCCTCAAATTGTTTAAATAAAGACTGGTGCATGATTTTGACAGTTGACAATTAGCAAGCATGTTTGCAGTCTTTTAGTGATTTGCAAGTTTGTAGGTTGTGTGGCGTGACCCCAAGCAGGTCAGAGCGTGTGTTTTGTATCAGTGTAATAAACATACTATCTCTCAAAGTCTGTCCCTAAATAAATTGTTCCGAAATAAATAAAGTACATTCCTTCCTCTCTCCAGCTGCCCAGCACAGGCTGGGTCCTTTTCCCACCAATCCCTAGGAACAGGTGGTGATTGGGTGACTTAGGTTAGTGGAGGTAGCCCAACTGCCTTTCTTTCCTGCCATTTTCTTAGGTTAGTAGAGATAGCCCAATTGGCCTTTCTTCACCACAAAATTTAAACTTGGAGCCAGTTCCTAGGAATAGGTGGTGGTAAGATGACTTAGGTTAGTGGAGGTGACTTATCTTCCCGCGATTTTCTTAGGTTTGTAGAGGTAACCATGGTGTGATGCATTATCCTGTTGGAATTTGAACTTCCCGCCATTGTTCTAGGGGAGGGGAGGAGAGTTAGGTTAGTGGAGGTTGCCCAACTGACCTATCTTCCAGCCAAAATATGCCATCTTGGATGATGTCACAGTCACCATCTTGGATGACAACATGCACTGTTGCCAAGTCTACACGCCGCCATCTTGGATGACGTCATTGCCCATCTTGGATACATCTGGCAACAATGCAGAGTGCTCCAGAACAGCTTCGCCCCAATACTAATATATGACGTATGTGCGCAGAAGTAGCCTAAGCCCACCCACCATTATTCGTGACTCCAACTATAGTATTTGAGAAGTCCATTCTTTGTCCTGGCGGCTAATTGATTCCTTCAGATGACGCACTTTTGCGGCGCGTCAGCGCTCGGAATCTGTCTCTACTTTAGCAACGGAAGAGTCTGTTGAAGAGCAGTGCTGTTCTCGTTGACAATTCGCGCCAGCATGCCCTCTTCAATGTTTTCGCTGTGGGAGACCTGGAGATAAACTACGAGAAGACGATGTCGATGGGGAGGCAGCTGAACTACTGGTATTATACTTATGCTCCATATTTCGTGAGACATCAGATTTGCTTTCATCTCACATGCATGGCTCTGAGTGAACTTCAAATATAATTTCCGTATTTTCGGTACCACTACATGGTGCGTCGTCACATGGAGAGACGATTGTTATATTTTCAAAGGTGATAGAGTATATATTAATTGCCACAATTTCCATCGGTTTCATGTCTGTTGGTTTCGTTTTCTATATTCAGACACAGATGTAGGCTGTGACATGGCATGCATAGTCGTCTATGACTTGGGGTATAATGTAGCAATACCCATTAGATTTATTTATTTATTTATTAGAGCTGATGCATACGACATTGACTACATATGCTCAGGACACTATCGATTCGTACAACTTTTCCTGAGGTTGTCGGTATAATTGCAAAATAAACACGTCCACGGTTGATCATTGTACAAAACAAAGGCCCTATAGTCGCCAATAATGAGGAAGGGAAGGAATGTGCCGTGTGAGTTCAATTCGGACACTTCAAACACAATTGTAGACTTTCAGTATAAAACCACTGCCCCATTTTTAATTAGTAATTGAATAAACATAAGGAATCAGACTCTGAGCAGTCATCTGGTTCAGGATCTCAAATGGCAAACTGAAGACACGGACCTGCCATATTCTGAATGTCACATGGAACAAGACTACTCCGCACATGTTCCGTCATTATATTTAAATTTCCGTTTGCATCTGTGTTCACTTAATGTTCTGGCCCAAGTATAGGGATTCAGAAATTTCATGAACAATGTATCAGTTATAAAATCCACTGCACACCATACATACTGTCTTCGTTAAACGGAAACCATTAATGATGGAATTGTCAGCTTTGTACTTCGTAGGTCATGTTTGATTTAATTCCCATTTTAAACTGTACATTATTTAAAACTTCACAAACACAAATTGAAAAAAAATCGAGGCCCAAGTGTGACAATGCTGTGTGAATTACGCGGCTGCTCGCATTCAGATATAGGAATCTACGAAAGATGTACCATATGTTTTGCTGTTAACAGTGTTCAGAAAGCATATATATTTAGAGGCAACCTTTTTGAGTTCCTCTTTTTTAAAATTGTGTTGCATTGCTTTAGGAAACTGATTTCTGGGCACATACTTTCAAATTCTATGAATCTGTGTAAAGAAAATCGAACGGAACTCGTTCCATTGTTAGATAAAAGCTCATGTGTACGTTCACAGGCGTAAGTCTGTATAACCTGCAACCTGACCTGAGTGGAGACATATACAGAGTGCGTAAAAAATACAATAACCAACACCACCTAGAGACAAGGCCAAACAACGATATCGTGACGTCGTAGCCGAGGGGGGATTGTAATGTAAAGTTGAACCACCAAAATAATTGTGAGAGTCACAAAATTATTTATTTTTGAATTGATACTTGAATGAGGTTAGTTAACAGACAAAGCACACATAGTTGTTGACATGGAAATGAAGCAGAAACAATAACGAGTGCATAACTGCGATTAATTTCGTCCATAGGGTATACAACTTGTGTAGCACATTTGTGAACAAAGCTGCTGATGTCTTTGAAAAATGCGATATTTTCGTGTGTAAGAACTGTTAGGAACATCTGGGGCATTTTTAAATGCAAATCAGTCACAATATTCACTAACAAGTAACTAATGGTACTGCACACATAGGTCGGCACACATAAAAAAATACACACTTCTTATATGAATGCATGGTGTCTGTTCTTTCGGCCATGTCCAACCATGTATTCAGATTATAATTTCGCCTCAATGGACGATGAATCCACAGTTTTCAGTGTGGATGCATATTTCGTTCGACCTTAAGTGAAAATCTAAAAGTTAATGAGCATGGAGGACGTGGACGAGGGCTGTGGATAAGTGGCACTGGGTGGGAGTGTAACTTGGCTGGGGAGCGTGCCGAGATAGTCCGCGCATTTGCGATAAACACTGCGTCTGGATGGTGCAGAGGTTAATGTAATGGCTTCGTAAGCTGGAGATACCACGTTTGAGTCCCAGTTTGGCACAATTTTCACTCATCGACATTGAGTCCGCATCAAGAAGTGATGCACCTGATATCATTAATTCCTTCCTTTTCCTTTCCTCTCTCCCCCTCCCACCTTCAGTTTGCATAAGATGCTTTCTTTTTTCACTATTTTCACCCATTTCCTCTGTAGGAATATTGCATTAATGTTAACTTTCAGTTCCTGAAGGTTGTTACACGAAATTCTTTTTAAGTGCTCATTATGGCTGGCTACACTAATCTTGATGTTTTCCTGCAATGTTGCTGCCTCCAGTGTCACTTTTTTTCTTCTTGACCTGCGGGAATGGTCCTTGAACAGAAAATAGGCTCTCTGAATACATCAGGAAAATGCCTAAGAAGGCATTTGAATCAAGCTATGGTTTTGAAAGAGGGTTAGAATGGTTTTGCTGTCTGTGGCAGATACTCCCCAGATAATGTCACTAGCTTTGAAATTCTTGTTACAGAGCTGAAAAATGAGCAGTGAAGTATATTAATCGTAATATGTTCAGGGCTAGCGATCCATTAAACAATAATGTGCCATAATACATTAGTAAATTAATTTCAATCCAAAGGTATGTGTTAAACTTACCACTGAATAATTAGTAGCTCTGGAATCCTGCCTTGGAATTCAATGGAGCATTTTCTGTCTCATTACATCGTCTTTAGGAAACGTGAACACATGAACTTTCTTTCCTGCTGTGTAATATCCATTACTCCTTTAAGTACACAACACTTCGTAACTTTAATCAAGATGGAACTTCATAAACGTATATTACATCATGTTAAACTTATCCAAACACAAGTTAGGACTACATAGTGTGAGTGCTGTGTACTTAGTTACATATCTCGTATGATCACATAGCACAGCGAGTCTTTTTTATGCTCAAGACACTGTTGATGCAACATTAGACAGCTGTTGAATTGCCGGCCGATGTGGCCGTGCGGTTAAAGGCGCTGCAGTCTGGAAACGCAAGACCGCTACGGTCGCAGGTTCGAATCCTGCCTCGGGCATGGATGTTTGTGATGTCCTTAGGTTAGTTAGGTTTAACTAGTTCTAAGTTCTAGGGGACTAATGACCTCAGCAGTTGAGTCCCACAATGCTCAGAGCCATTTGAACCATTTTGAACCAGCCATTTGAGCTGTTGAATTCCACTTTTCGCTGATGTTACAACTTCAAGTTCTCACAGTTGTTTGGCCTTTCCATCTAGGTTGTGTTGCAATAACTCAAATAGATTGCGGTCATTTTTACAAGCCTGGAAAAGAACGTCTGGAGCCTTAAGAACTACTTGATGAGTGTTACATCTACCGGCAGTGCCAGGTACTTGGTGGCCTGATGCCATGAGCCATGATCCCAGAAAGCTCGGGATTTAACGTCAAGCATTTTGTACTCTATGAAACGAAAGCAGATGTGGAGGATTTTAAACCACCCATCAAAAAGCAAGATGCTAGACGGCTGGAAGCCATGCAGCGCTCCAGGTGGTCTTGCAGGGAACCATGGTCGTGATATCGGAAATCCCTACACCGATTTCGCACCTGTGGTTCTCAATAACAGTGTGACAGTGAAAATTAATATTATAATATCAAAACACTATGTTTTTGAGTTTACAGAATTATATATATATATATATATATATATATATATATATATATATATATATATATATATATATATATATAACCCTGAGTTACCCTAATGCAGTCATGTATCGCTGAACTGTTATTAGTAACAGGCATTGGGACGTATATCTGCTGAACTGTACTGACCTCAAAGTGTCCTGTTCTTGTTTGTAAAGGCAATTACTTATCAGGACCAAAAGTTAGCAGGTTCAATTTCCAAACTAACAAAAACGTTACATGAAAAGCGGACCTATCCAGTGAACAGTGAAAATGAAATCCCAACAAAAAAGTCCTCATAATTATGAATTAAATTTGTTATTAAATTTGTTCTTTATTTGTGTTTAAAATTTCTGGTAATGGAACAAGTGTGAAAATAATGAAAATAATATTTATTGTGTGATGCTGAGAATTATAACGTAAATTTCCACAAAATCCATTATCAATTTGTGTTTAGAATATGAAGTCTAACCACTTTATTATGTGTACAGGTGTGTGAACTATATTTTCAGTCACATCATATACAGATAACTCAGTGTTCCAGTGACAGCAAAACTGTAAACATCTACACTGCAGCCATAGACTACCCTAATCTGAAAATGAAATGAAATGGCATGTGACGAGGGCCTCCCATTGGATAGACTGCTCGCCTGATGCAAGTCTTTCGATTTGACGCCACTTCGGCGACTTGCGCGTCGATGGGGATGAAATGATGATTTACAACAACACAACTCCCAGTCCCTGAACGGAGAAAATCTCCAACCCAGCTGGGAATCGAACCCGGGCCCTTAGGATTGACAGTCTGTCGCGCTGACCACTCAGCTACCGGGGGTGGACACCCTAATCTGAAAAAAAAGATTAGTTTCCTCGTTTGTGGATGGCATTGTCTGAGATTATTGATTTGCAGGTGCTATGACACTAGAGCTGTACACTGTCAATAGCATTTACATGAATAATAATAGAAACCTTTAATACTACTTATAATTATCCAGATGCAGTTCCCACGCTGATACCTTGCTGCCCTGTTTATCGTCATGATAATAGGAAACACTTGGAGAACTAGCAGCTTAAAAGTGCTACAGCTTAAAGCATAATAAGTCAGATTATTTGAACCATCTCATTAAAGTCATTATGTGGCCTAAAAGCATGACAAATAGGTGCAATACGTATTGTGAGTAACCTGTTCAGAATAACGAAAATCACCGCAAGTTATCTCTTGAATGTGAATGACAACCTGTACCACTAAATTTTCTGTCACGTAGTTGTTGATAATGAAGTGGTTGTTTGCATTAGCGTTGATTATATGCAAGAGATGAGGGTAGGAAATTGAGATCCTCCAGTTAAAGACTTGACACTTTGAAGTCATATGACTGTGCCAACATTCTAACTACGAAAGTGACAGCTATGATGAATGAACAGACTTGATTTATACTCTAGCACAGTGTTTACAGTTCTGTTAACATAATAATGAACAATTTACAAATTAATTTAATGGTGCTTTGACAAGTAAAGTATCACTAACTATAGAAAGGAAAACTAAAAATTCATTTTGATTCCTGTTCTTAATTGTTTATGCATAAAATAGCTTATATATATATATATATATATATATATATATATATATATATATATATATATATATATATATATAACATCGTTTGTCCAAAGTTATTTGTGGAACATATTTTGTAAAGCGTCAAAAATCAAAATTTTCTCCTACATTGTACCTCTAATGCAGACTAGAGTACAAATACAGTTAAATGAAATAAGCTGTTATTGAAATATGAGATGTGTTTAGTCACCAACTTTGAAGCTTGTTTATGGAAAACGTTTTCGAGTTTTGAACTTGAAAGGTGATAATCTGATGTACCACACAGGTGCCATGTGTGTGTGTGTGTGTGTGTGTGTGTGTGTGTGTGTGTGTGTGTGTGTGGAAAACTGCTGTATTCATTCAGCATGAGTTACAAAGATTTTAGAAGTAAGAATTTCGACTAACAAGGGGCATGCAGCGTCAGTTGTTATTAACTTACGTTCACAGTGGATGGTATGTTGTAAATTGTTATTTTTCGCTGTTATAAATAACAACCAAAGATATCTGTTACTGAGAGAACTATATACGCAATAACTGTACAAAAACTGCATTTCAATCAGTCCCTACTGTATGACTATGATTGAAAATTTCTGGCTGAGTAGGAGACATGGTATCTGGAAGGGGGCACTCTGCACTTTGGAGTGATCATTCCATGAGACAACTGGCCTGGTGGAGGTGGCGAGGCACAAGGTCTGTTGTGAATTCCAGCCTGGGAGGTAAGTTGAACAATGACATTGTTACAGTCAGCAGCAAATGCTAAAATCATTGTCAGATGCTTCGCCATTTGAAGCTACTGAGAAAAAATATACAGGGAGCATCCATGGATCATTGCAGGAAGACATCGTGGATGTAGGCCATACTGCTAGAGTCAGCCCAGAGAGCCAAATGCATAGTGATAGTGGTGCTGCTATGTTGTAAAGGAGGCCATGCAAGACAGGCAATAGTGTACTGGGTGGACGCCCATGTAACAGTTCTACAGTCCTGTGTTTATCTTTAACAGACGATTTGAGTACATACTTCGTGAACATTTTCTCGTTTTTGTGTTAACTCACTTATTTAGTGTTTCCTACATAATGGTTAATTCTGACTGTACAGTACTGTGTTATACAAGCCATCAACATCAACTGTTTGAAAGTATCTGCAGCGATTATCGTTTAGTGTTTGTGACACACCTTTTTCACTGCTGGATGTCACTCTTGTGTATTACGATGTATATAAATACTTCGCTTTAAGATTGTGCCAGAGAATAACTGTAAGACAATGTTCAGGTAACTTGTGATCATGTGCAAGCTCACCATGAACACATGTGCTTCATGCTCTTTTCAGCAACTTACGCTTATTGCATCTGGTCTGACCTCTTGTGGTTTGGTAGCATGAGACCACAATTTAACTTTCATAATGTCTGACATACTATATACTTTTATTATGCACACATTCACCTTATTACATTCACACACATAATTTTATACTTATAATTATTTATATTACAGTGCGACCCTTTTTCTTTCGTACCTAACACCTAACTATGGTGTACCGTATTTATCCCAGGACATGTCCATGCATCATTTGCTTAACACTAACTTAAAACTAGGCACATAATTCCTCGATTTCTACTAATGCATTACTTTTTCAATTTACACATATCCATTTCCCATCATTATGTAGCTGTATTCATCACTCATCTCGTGTTATAAGAGGGCAAATGTTTACAGTGTAGCTGTCATTTTCATTTACTTTTTGCACCTGAAAATAGAGCTGTTGTCACAGGCGGAACACAGTCTCATTACCTTTGTCAGGTTATTGAAAACTTATCATCTGTTCCTTCCTTCATTGTGCATTACCTGTTCTGCATAAATCAATGAGAACTTCAGATCATATAGCAGTCTGTAGCATGTTTTGACAACACTGAATGTCTTTATCACAGTTTTAATTAAAGATTATAGCACACCATTAATAGAGATGTAATGTTCTATTGTAACATGACTGTTCATAGGGGTTCGTGAAAATAGCTTCGATAACCATTCACGACAGTAACTGAAAATTTATGAGAGATCATGTTATATATGTGGCAGCACAATATTCACAAAATTAAAGACTGAAAAGTCATGTAGAAACAACAGTTTCAATAAATTTTTTTTAATCACTCCACAAGGTTCGTGCATATAATTATGTGTCTGTGATAGTCATTGCACAGGAAAACAGTTCACAGAGTTGTTAGTCCCACAGTCATTTCTATTCATGCAGAGTCTAACATTCCTTAGTTCAAGTAAGATACTATATATATATATATATATATATATATATATATATATATATATGTGTGTGTGTGTGTGTGTGTGTGTGTGTGTGTGTGTGTGTGTGTATGTATATATGTATGGATACTTACATGAGATACAGTTGTACCTTAGTATGTACACTTTCATATCCACCTCTACTGTCTCATCTTATGGGAATAGGTTTCCCAAGACAAAAGAGGCAAAAGAGCAAAAAGTATGACCAAAGGAGTCGAATAGACACCTTGTGAATCTGTATAGATTAGCAATAGATAGAAACCACTAATATTAAAGTCTATCACCCTTAAGTAAGTTTGTATGTCTGTCTGTGTGTGCTATGTACTGTAGGTAGACAATGATAAGTTATCACCAATCAATTAATACTAAAAGAAATAATAAAATAACAAGGTATCGTTGTTACAATGCTGGTAGAAACAATTAAAATGAATAAGCACAGAGTACAGAGTTCGCACAACATTATATCTATATTAATAATATGTAAAAATTCATCTCAACTAGTGAATGTAATTGTGACTAAGCACTAGTACAAAACTTAGTCTTGTGGAAAGCAATCACCTATTGTTTGACTGAGGATGTCTTGTGAAATTAAACGTTATGATGTTATAATGCAATTGATACAGCTCATCTACCCTTGTTGAATTTTCTGTCTGGACTTTCTAAATGACATGATTCCAAAGAGGATCTGTTCGGTGTAGCTATGCTATGTTTCTGCACAGTCTAAGAATTGCTCTTCAACTTCCCACGTCCTTCATTAGCAAAACTGTAAATTCTGATGTTTGGTCTACTATTTCCATAGCCATGGTTAGTCCTTTGGTAATCTTGATAGGTCATCTGCAACATGTTCTCTCTGCCACTGACATATACAGCTTCAAAGCGGTATTTTTGTAGAATATGTGCCCATATAGCTAATCAAGAATGTAAAAGCTTGCAATTATTCATTAGATTAGATTAGATTAGATTAATACTAGTTCTATGGAACATGAATACGATATTTCGTAATGATGTGGAACAAGTCGAATTTTCCAATACATGACATAATTAGGTTAATTTAACAACATACTTAAGTTAATATAACAACTTTATTTTATTGTGTTTTTTGTTTTTCTTTATTTTTTATTTTTATTTTTTATTTTTTTATTTTTATAATATTTTTTTTCTTAATTTATATCTAAAAATTCCTCTATGGAGTAGAAGGAGTTGTCATTCAGAAATTCTTTTAATTTCTTCTTAAATACTTGTTGGTTATCTGTCAGACTTTTGATACTATTTGGTAAGTGACCAAAGACTTTAGTGCCAGTATAATTCACCACTTTCTGTGCCAAAGTTAGATTTAATCTTGAATAGTGAAGATCATCCTTTCTCCTAGTATTGTAGTTATGCACACTGCTATTACTTTTGAATTGGGTTTGGTTGTTAATAACACATTTCATAAGAGGGTATATATACTGAGAAGCTACTGTGAATATCCCTAGATCCTTAAATAAATGTCTGCAGGATGATCTTGGGTGGACTCCAGCTATTATTCTGATTACACGCTTTTGTGCAATAAATACTTTATTCCTCAGTGATGAATTACCCCAAAATATGATGCCATATGAAAGCAATGAGTGAAAATAGACGTAGTAAGCTAATTTACTAAGATGTTTATCACCAAAATTTGCAATGACCCTTATTGCATAAGTAGCTGAACTCAAACGTTTCAGCAGATCATCAATGTGTTTCTTCCAATTTAATCTCTCATCAATGGACACACCTAAAAATTTGCAATATTCTACCTTAGCTATATGCTTCTGATTAAGGTCTATATTTATTAATGGCGTCATACCATTCACTGTACGGAACTGTATGTACTGTGTCTTATCAAAATTCAGTGAGAGTCCATTTACAAGGAACCACTTAGTAATTTTCTGAAAGACAGTATTGACAATTTCATCAGTTAATTCTTGTTTGTCAGGTGTGATTACTATACTTGTATCATCAGCAAAGAGAACTAACTTTGCCTCTTCATGAATATAGAATGGCAAGTCATTAATATATAATAAGAACAACAAAGGACCCAAGACTGACCCTTGTGGAACCCCATTCTTGATAGTTCCCCAGTTTGAGGAATGTGCTGATCTTTGCATGTTACGAGAACTACTTATTTCAACTTTCTGCACTCTTCCAGTTAGGTACGATTTAAACCATTTGTGCACTGTCCCACTCATGCCACAATACTTGAGCTTGTCTAGCAGAATTTCATGATTTACACAATCAAAAGCCTTTGAGAGATCACAAAAAATCCCAATGGGTGGTGTTCGGTTATTCAGATTATTCAAAATTTGATTGGTGAAAGCATATATGGCATTTTCTGTTGAAAAACCTTTCTGGAAACCAAATTGACATTTTGTTAGTACTTCATTGTTACAGATATGTGAAGCTACTCTTGAATACTTTACTTTCTCAAAAATTTTGGATAAAGCTGTTAGAAGGGAGATTGGACGGTAATTGTTGACATCAGATCTATCCCCCTTTTTATGCAAAGGTATAACAATAGCGTATTTCAGTCTATCAGGGAAAATGCCCTGTTCCAGAGAGCTATTACACAGGTGGCTGAGAATCTTACTTATCTGTTGAGAACAAGCTTTTAGTATTTTGCTGGAAATGCCATCAATTCCATGTGAGTTTTTGCTTTAAGCAAGTTTATTATTTTCCTAATTTCAGAGGGAGAAGTGGGTGAGATTTCAATTGTATCAAATTGCATAGGTATGGCCTCTTCCATTAACAGCCTAGCATCTTCTAATGAACACCTGGATGCTACTATATCCACAACATTTAGAAAATGATTATTAAAATATTTTCAACTTCTGACTTTTTGTTCGTAAAGTTTTCATTCAATTTGATGGTAATACTGTCTTCCTCTGCTCTTGGTTGACCTGTTTCTCTTTTAATAATATTCCAAATTGTTTTAATTTTATTATCAGAGTTGCTGATTTCAGACATGATACACATACTCCTGGACTTTTTAATAACTTTTCTTAATATAACACAGTAGTTTTTATAATTTTTGATAGTTTCTGGGTTACTACTTTTTCTTGCTGTCAGAAAGCTTAGTGCCTGGTGATGACAATATACTCTAGTATATGCTCCTGCTAGAGAATAACAAAATTTTCGAAATGTCCATATAACTGCCAATGCTACCAGTTCTGAAGTTGTATAAGCTCGTTCACAGTTATTGAGCGTTCGACTTGCAAAAGATATAGCGCAAAAGTTATGTACACCATCAACGAACTGGATCCCGTAAAGGCAAGCTCATAGGCAAATAACGACACATCTGTCATCAGCACAAAATCTAATGTCATGTCCAGATGGTGTAAGATAGTTGCAGTGACTATAGTGATTTTAAGCTTGTTAAATGCTATCTCACAACCTTGAGTCAATTGCCATGACACATTGTTTTTTTTAATAAAGACAACAATACTTCTGAATTTAAGACTTGATTTGGTATTAAAAGATAATAAAATGAAGCCAATCCTAAGAATGCGTTTAAGTGGCTTCTATTACATGGTGATGGTGTATTCTGTACTGGAGTAACCTTTTTTAGTGGGTAAAATCCCATATGATGAAATAAGATATCCTAGGAAGCTGATATCAGTTAGTGTATATTTTGATTTCTTGAGTTTGGTAGTCACCCCTGATAGTCAGAAATTCTCCAGCACTCATATTAATATCTCAACATGTTGCTCCCAAATAGATGTTGCAATTAATATGTCATCCACAAATGGTGTGACCAAATCACGTCCTAAGACAGTATCCAGTGCAGAAATGAATACACCCGAGCTCACATTAAGACCAAATGTTAGTACAGTAAATTGGTAACTACACCCTAGGTAAAGGAAAGCCGTATAGTTCCCTGATTCCAAGTCTAATGGGAATTCACAAAACGAGTATCTTAAATCTATTGCAGAAAAAAATCTCAAGAACAGAAAATCTTTGGATTAATTCATCTATATTAGGAGGTTGTGTTCTTACTGGAAGAATAATTTTATTTATGTCCCTGGCATCCAGAACCAAGTGAAAACTCCCATCTAACTTGGGTTCCACATGCAATGGACTACAATAATGGCTATTGGATAGCTCAATAATGCCCAAGCTGAGCACTCACTTTATTTCTCGGTCGGTGGCAGATCTTAGTGCCCAAGGAATGGAGTGATATCTGTGACAGTATTTTTTTGACGTCTCACGTTTAAATAGTAGACATGACCTCTTGTAATGCCTGGTTTCTCTTCAAACACCATAGCATAATCCTGTAATAATTGTTTTAATTCATGTATGAGGCACTAGGGCATTAGATTCAATTACTTATGTGTTTATCTGTTCTAATATGCTTAAGCTAGAATCACTAGTCATTGGGTTGGTGAAGTTTCTGCTATTATCCCAAGTAATGAAATTTATCACAATCCTTTGACAATAGCGCCCAAGCAGTCCTGCTTCTGTACCAGATTAACTGACAAAGGTACTCTGGCCATAGTTAACATGAGCTTACTTGAGGTGGATTCTCTCTCAGTACTTCATGCCCGAAAATTAAGTCGACAATAATATTAGGTACCACTAGGAACATGCAGTCTATTGTTCAGTTACCAAGGTCTATTTTGATTCTTGTTTGGATATTAACTGAACGAGAGCGTCCTCCTACAGCATCAAGTATTTTGCAGTTCGCCACGGGAAAGGTCGGCAAATTTTCTCGTTCTACATTTACATCTACATAGTTACTCCGCAAGCCACTGTAAGGTGCGTGACGTAGCGTATCCTTTACCACGACTAGTGATTTCCTTTCCTGTCCCACTCGCAATTAGAGCAAGGGAAAAACGACTGTCAATATGCCTCTAAATTGGCCCCTATTTCTCATGCCTTATCTTCGTGGTCCTTATGCACGTTGTGTGTTGGCCACAGTCCAGTTGTTCGACAGTCAGCTTCAAATGCCGGTTCTCTAAATTTTCTCAATAGTGTTTCTCGAAAAGAACGTCGCCTTCCCTCCAGGGATTCCCATTTGAGTTTCTGAAGCCCTTCTGTAACACTTAAATGTTGTTTGAACGTAACGGTAACAAATCTAGCAGCTCGCTTCTGAATTACTCTGATGTCTTCCATCAATACAACCTGGTATGGATCCGAAACAATCTAGCAATACTCAAGAATAGGTCGCACCAGCGCCTTAATGCAATCACCTTTACAGGCGAACCACTCTTTCCTAAAATTCTCCCTATAAACCGAAGTCAACCATTCGCCTTCCCAACCAGAGTTTCTGTAATCTCTTCTTAAGAGCCATGAAGATAGAACTTACACTTGTGCCTTTGTGTAAGAGTCCCATAGCTTTGAATCCAACAATTTTCACATTAATATCTACTTGTGGCATGCTTTTTGGTTTAAAGTTAGAGGGTTTGTCACTGAGTAATAATTCGTTCCTAAAGTCAGCACCATTGTTGTACCTTATCATCTTAATACGAGGGCAGTTCAATAAGTAATGCAACACATTTTTTTTCTCGGCCAATTTTGGTTGAAAAAACCGGAAATTTCTTATGGAATATTTTCAAACATTCCCGCTTCGTCTCGTGTAGTTTCATTGACTTCCGACAGGTGGCAGCGCTGTACGGAGCTGTTAAAATGGCGTCTGTAACGGATGTGCGTTGCAAAAAACGGGCAGTGATAGAGTTTCTTTTGGCGGAAAACCAGGGCATCTCAGATATTCATAGGCGCTTGCAGAATGTCTACGGTGATCTGGCAGTGGACAAAAGCACGGTGAGTCGTTGGGCAAAGCGTGTGTCATCATCGCCGCAAGGTCAAGCAAGACTGTCTGATCTCCCGCGTGCGGGCCGGCCGTGCACAGCTGTGACTCCTGCAATGGCGGAGCGTGCGAACACACTCGTTCGAGATGATCGACGGATCACCATCAAACAACTCAGTGCTCAACTTGACATCTCTGTTGGTAGTGCTGTCACAATTGTTCACCAGTTGTGATATTCAAAGGTTTGTTCCCACTGGGTCCCTCGTTGTCTAACCGAACACCATAAAGAGCAAAGGAGAACCATCTGTGCGGAATTGCTTGCTCGTCATGTGGCTGAGGGTGACAATTTCTTGTCAAAGATTGTTACAGGCGACGCAACATGGGTTCATCAGTTCGAACCTGAAACAAAACGGCAATCAATGGAGTAGCGCCACACCCACTCCCCTACCAAGAAAAAGTTTAAAGCCATACCCTCAGCCGGTAAAGTCATGGTTACAGTCTTCTGGGACGCTGAAGGGGTTATTCTGTTCGATGTCCTTCCCCACGGTCAAACGATCAACTCTGAAGTGTATTGTGCTACTCTTCAGAAATTGAAGAAACGACTTCAGCGTGTTCGTAGGCACAAAAATCAGAACGAACTTCTCCTTCTTCATGACAACGCAAGACCTCACACAAGTCTTCGCACCCAAGAGGAGCTCACAAAACTTCAGTGGACTGTTCTTCCTCATGCACTCTACAGCCCCGATCTCGCACCGTCGGATTTCCATATGTTTGGCCCAATGAAGGACGCAATCCGTGGGACGCACTACGCGGATGATGAAGAAGTTATTGATGCAGTACGACGTTGGCTCCGACATCGACCAGTGGAATGGTACTGTGCAGCATTGAATGGAGATTACGTTGAAAAATAGTGTTGTGTAGCTAAAAGATTGGGGAATAACCTGGTGTATTTCAATGCTGAATAAAACAACCTCTGTTTCAGAAAAAAAATGTGTTGCATTGCTTATTGAACTGCCCTCGTATTACCATCACATACCTGTTCACTAATTCCGATCAGCCTTTTGGGGGTAAAGTTGGTCCTGTCAAGTTTCCCTGCCATCTATGGTTTGGTGATGCTTGTTCATCTGTACCTTCAGTAATAATTTGTGATTGATTACGCCAATCATTACTGGTTTCATTTTGATTTCGTCGAATATTACTGTTCTGATTCCATTGTGACATTGTGGATTCTGTTGATAACCAGGATTAAATCGCCTATCAAGTTTCCTTTCCTTGTTTTGTATCCATGGTTTTGCTGTTTCCATTTCTATGATTGTTGGCATTATTAAATCATGTGTTGAGCCAACCTGTTTGTTTGTTTGCATCGGCATTCGCATGTACTGATCGTTGTTGGTATGTTTGTTTCCATAATTCTTTCTACTTCACCCATTATATCATTTCCATTGTTTCCTCTGGCTCTGGTGTCTTCCATTAACATATCTCTGGCAGCTACTGCAGTCAAAAACTTATCAAAATTGGTTTCACTGGCATGCAATAATTTAGTTTGTATGCCCAGTGGCAAATTTTGCCTCAAATATTCTAATGAGTTCTTTTGCAGATATTGGTTCTGTTAAATGCTTAGTCTCTTTATCATATATCTCAAAGAATCTGCCTAATGCGCCTAAACGAGAATTGTAAGATTTGGGATTGTAATCTGCTAACAATTCCTCTCTTGTATTGCAGAAGACCAGTATTTCGCAATCAATGCATATTCAAAGTGAGCATGTGAATTGTAGGTTTCTACCGCTTCAACTGCTCTTAGGGCTCCATCTCATAAAATATGCTCCCTCACATATCTTATCTTCTGATTTTCCTTCCATATTCTCGGTGAAGCTCCTTACAAGGTCTAATAAAAACAATTGGATGTACGGTCTTCTTTTCCAGATTATAAGATGGAAAAGTCTGTACTTAATTAATTTCTCCTCCATATGTAATGCCGTGTAAACACCAACATGATTTGTCATTACATTCACATGTGGTAAAATTTGTTATGTGCCTGTTCATTGGCTCCAAAAGCTTACTGCATTATGTGTGGACTAAATCTTGCACTCTCAAATTCATTGTCCATGACAACTGAATAATTGGGAAGCATAACATAAATAATTTACTTGCCTGCTCACACTAATCAGTTATTGGCAGAGTATTATACTTAGTAGAAGCGGATGTGTGATAAGTTTGCCTTGAGCATCAGGCTTATAAAGTATGTGTGTGTGTGTGTGTGTGTGTGTGTGTGTGTGTGTGTGTGTGTGTGTGTGTTCTGACATGCGCAAAGGGAATAACTATGTCCAGTCGTAAGGAAGGTTTTGATTTGACGTGGAATACTGTGATAGCAAAGGGGAAAGTATGTCAAGTCATAAGAATGATACAGATATTTCTATTTCCAGAGCCACTGCCATTAGTAGGGTGTGTTTCCGATACTTCGCTCATTGTCGAATGTCTTCCAATTGAGACCGCGATCGTAATATTTAATTGTAAGTACAGAAGAACATGTAGAACAAAGCGGGAATTACATCAAAATGTTAGAAGTAGTCACAATCAAGCTACGGTGGCCCATTACAAACAGTGTTGTAAGGTGCTTAAAAATGTTATTAGCAAGGCAAAAAGTATGTGGTATGCAAATAGAATAGCTAATTCACAGGATAAAATAAAGCCATATGATCAGTTGTGAAGGAAGTGTCTGGTCAGCAGCACAAGGTTGATGATATAAAGTCAGTTCGCAGTAATAATATTTCTGTTACTGATAAATCAGATATATGTACAGTATTTAACAACCATTTTCTGAGCATTGCTGGTGAATTAAATAAAAATGTAGTTTCTACAGGAAATCATATAAATTTCTTAGCAAATGCCTTTCCGAGATTGACGTCTGAAATACTCCTCTGTGATACAGACAAGAGGGAGATTGAGTCAATAATTGAATCACTGAAGACTAAGGACTCTCATGGTTATGATGGAGTGTCTAGTAGAATATTAAAGTACTGTGCTGCACATGTTAGCCCTGTATTTAGCCATATTTGTAATTTTTCCTTTAGCAATGGTCAGTTTCCTAAGCGATTAAAGTACTCAGTAGTAAAGCCGCTTTATAAAAAGGGAGAAAGGGATGATATAGATAATTTTAGACCTATTTCTATGCCATCAGTGTTTGCAAAAGTTATCGAAAAGGCTGTGTATGTAAGGTTAATTGATCATTTTATATCACACGATTTGCTATCAAATGTACAGTTCGGCTTTAGAAGTCGTTTGACAACTGAAAATGCTATATTCTCTTTTCTCTGTGAGGTACTGGATGGGCTAAACAAAAAGTTTCGAACGCTTGGCGTATTTTTTGATTTAACAAAGGCATTTGACTGTGTTGATCTCACAATATTGCTCCAGAAGTTGGATCATTACGGAATAAGGGGAGTAGCTCACAATTGGTTCACCTCTTACTTGAGCAACATGCAGCAAAAGGTTATTATTCACAATGTTGATAACGGCTGTGATGTGGGATCAAAGTGGGGTACTGTCAAGTGGGGGGTGCCACAGGGATCAGTGTTGGGGCCACTCCTGTTCCTTATTTATATAAATGATATACCCTCTGGTATTATGGGTAACTCTAAAATATTTCTGTTTGCTGATGACACTAGCTTGGTAGTAAAGGATGTTGTGTGCAACATTGAGTCGGTTTCAAGTAGTGCAGTACATGACCTCAGTTCATGGCTTGTAGAAAATAAACTAACATTAAATCACAGTAAGACTCAGTTTTTACAGTTTCTAACACACAATTCAACAAAACCCGACGTTTTAATCTCACAGAACGGGCATATGATTAGTGAAACTGAACAGTTCAAATTCCTAGGTGTTCAGATAGATAGTAAGCTGTCGTGGAAAGCCCACGTTCAGGATCTTGTTCAAAGACTTAATACTGCCAGTTTCACTATTCGAACAGTATCGAAAGTGAGTGATACTTCGACACGCAAATTAGTCTACTTTGCATAGTTTCATTCACTTATGTCATATGGTATTATGTTTTGGGGTAACTCTTCCCATTCTAGAAGGATATTTTTGGCTCAGAAACGGGCGGTTCGGGCAATAAGTGGTGTGAGTTCACGAACCTCTTGTCGACCTCTGTTCATGAGTGTGGGTATTTTGACATTGGCCTCTCAATATGTATATTCCTTATTGTCGTTTCTTGTTACCAATATTAGTTTATTTCCAACAATAAGCAGCTTTCACTTGGTTAATACTCGGCAGAAATCAAACCTCCATTTGGATCGGACTTCCTTAACTCGTGTGCAAAAAGGTGTGCAGTATACTGCTGCATCCATTTTCAATAAGCTGCCACTCGAATTCAAAAATCTTAGCAGTAATCCACGCGCTTTCAAATCGAAACTGAAGAGTTTCCTCATGGGTCACTCCTTCTACTCTGTCGAGGAGTTCCTTCAAAAATTAAGCTGATTCTCATTGTAATGCTGATAGCGTTTGCTTAAACTTATAGACTGATTTTCTTTCAGGTTCATGAACATTTATTTTTATATATTATTACTTTTATGTTATAAGTTCATGTACTGACACGTTCCATGACCTTGGAGATTTTCTCCTCAATTTGGTCCTACAGAACTTGACATGTAAATAAAAATAAAAATAAATAGTGATAAAATATACATGTGGCTGGTTTCCTAGAATGATTCTGTCTATGCGTGCTTAGCGTGCAGCGCCGGTGACTGTGGCGGGAATGATTCACGTTTCCAGCTAACGGTAGGAGTTGTCCAAATGGAGAGGCCTGCTGGGATGCAGGAATGTAGCTGACTTAACCGTGTCGTCCCCTAGACGGCCGAATGGTGAACTAATACTTAGTATGTGTTGGACAGCTTTTGTGATTGCATGGAAATTTGAGAAGATTCAATATGGACATGTGTTTCCACTGAACCATTATTCCCTCACATGTAAATTGTCCAACTGACTGCTTCTTCAGATTTCCCATCTTTATTTACTTGAGAGAACACCCACTGTGGTGTGCACATCTAGATGGTGGAAGACATGTGGAAGACACGTTTGCTGGTTCTCTAGACATGAGAAACAAAATAGTTGAATTTGTAAATTATAAGAATGATTTGGAATCTGTTACATCACCGACATAGGTATTCGCAAGTGGAAATATCAGTGTCCTCTATTTTTTTCGAGTTTTGTCGTAAAGATCTTCGCAGATGGGATACATGTCTACTTACTCAGTGGTCTAGAGCACGCTACATTTCGCTAAAGTTTAGAGTTTCTAGAGAAATAATTTCAAGTCTATATCTTCAGAATTATCTTGCGCTAACGATACTGCTATTCAAGCGATATTGCTATGTGTTTGATATCGAGAAGTATCGAGTAAATGGTTTAATATTCTGTCAAACCATGTGAAAAGACATGTGTTCTTGTAATCCCAGAGTCTGGAGATGGGTGCTGAAAACATCCAAGCAAGCAAATAGGTCAGGGCCAGAAACAGTGATCCTTTGTTCTGAGGGGAACCGACCCAGTTTTGGTACAACAGTCTTTGCGGTGTATGTACAAGTGTGTGGTGGTCACTACTCCCTGTCCTATATTGACGGAGGTACAGATTCAGCAAATTGATAGCCGTAAGGGGAATGAAAGTTTTTTTTTTTTTACGTGGAAAATTATGTGCACTATAGATACTGAGATTCGTTCCAGAACCACGATCATAAAGAGGAGACACTTCCAGTACTTTGCTCGATGTCAGACTGCGGCAGCAATCCTGATATTTAATTGTAGTTACACTGGTAAATATGGGTCTGGTTCCCAAAATTTTTGCGAGCCTGGAGATGGTCGTAGAAAGCACAGCAGCAAGCAAGCAGGTCGCGGCCGCAAATAGCATCTCAGCCAGCGCCTGTGTTCCGTGTTGGGGCTTGCTTGCCCTTCCTTTGTACACCAGTTCAGAGAGTTTTAGAAAGCTTCTGGCTTATGATGATTTGGCTCACGGCTCCCCTGGATGGGTGAATAGTGAACTAATACCCAGTTTGCATTGAGTCACCTTCGGGACTGCGTGTGTCGCGTGTATACTCTGTGGTAATTTGAGAAGATTCAATACGACGAGTGTTTGCACTGGGAGTATTGATAGCATTTGAACTCCTGCAACTCAGGTCCTCCTGTGATGTGGGGTCAACCATGGCCGGCTGGCCTCTCTCTGGCTGACATGCTCTTCCAGGACTGTGAACATCGGCCTCGTTTACGGCGGCAGTTTCCTCCGTCGACACTGCACAGTGGCACGGTGAGTATGGGGGATGTATTTGACGATTGTAGACCACTTTCGCATGGTTTAACTGTCAGTGCAATATGGAGATCTGTACAAAATAGTTTTGTTTCTGTAAGTCTCGTCTGCAGAAAAAAAGGGGGGACAGTGCTTCCACACCGGCAGCATCAGTAATTTGGCGGGTAAATTCAGTATGAGTAAATCAGAATGCTCCATTCATTCACAAGACATCCTTGGTGCTGGGACATAGCAGCCTCTACAGACTGCTTTGATCAAGATGGGGGGCAAGTTATCTCCAGAAAGTGCTGAGTGTAAGGTGATGTATTCTGTCTTCAGGTGCTCAATGACAAGTTGAAGCAGACCATCCATCTCTGGTGTGATGCTGTCCCTCATCCGACATTGTGGTATTAGGACATCTCCAGACCAGTAGCTGTAGTACACCGAAAATTCCAGGCACGCTACGGACACATCTCGTGGTGATGCAGCAGCCTTGCTGGGAAGGTGTATCCTGTTAGGATCGCTAGGAACAATGCATCCTGTGCTTTTATAGGAAGAATGGCAACAGATTTCTCTAGTGCATTCAGAGGGGGGGCCTTGGCTCTTATATACATAGACCTGTTTTGTCAGTATAACACTGAGAACCTTTTAGCCACGTCTACGAGGGTCAGCTGCTATGCTAACATCTCTCTCGGAACTGGATCGGCAGGTACGTCTCAGCCACGATGGTCAGGTAAACACGTGCACGTTTAGCAGGTGACTTGGTTCTTATTTACATAGATATATGACGTCAGTATAACACTCAAAGAACTCTAACTGTAAAGCCGAAAATAGAAGTGACGTTCACCTGCTCCACTGCAGGTGGCAGCAGCATGAGAGCGATGGCTCACGCCATGTCGTTCGTCTCTCTGGCGTTGGCTTGCGTCCGGCTGGTCCTGCAAAGCACCTGTACGGTGTCGGCGGCGTCGGCATG
Source organism: Schistocerca nitens (assembly GCF_023898315.1). NCBI lineage: Eukaryota > Metazoa > Arthropoda > Insecta > Orthoptera > Acrididae > Schistocerca > Schistocerca nitens. The sequence continues at coordinate 371,991,228 of NC_064618.1, forward strand.
TGCGCACATTGGAACAGTTCACGGATACGTCGCAGTTGGCAATAGTTCGAAATCGTTTTTTATGTGCACTGAGTGTTTGTACACTGCATTATTTTCGGCTGTTTAAGCGTTGTGACTGTGTTTGCAGAGCCTTTTACATGCTTTATTTTGACGCCACGAGTTGTTTGCATGTCTGTACATCAGTGTACTGCATTATTTCGGCAATTTACGAGTAGTTTGCAGGTCTGTATGCTGTGTACTGCATTATTTCGCCAGTTTACAATTAGTGAGTGTGTGTGCAGAGCGGTTTACATGTATTATTTTGACAATTTACTAGTTGTTTTCGTGTCTGCACATCAGTCTACCGCATTATTTCGGTGATTTAAGAGTAGTTTGCAGGTCTGTAGTTTGCATATTGTGACCCCAAGCACGTCAGATCGAGTGTTCTGTATCAGTGTACTAAATGAACTACATTAAATTAGTCCCTAAATAAATTGTTCCAAAATAAATAAAGTACTCTCCTTCTTCTCTCCAGCAGCCCAGAACAGGCGTAGACCTTTTCCTGCCATTTTTCTGCAGACCGCCATGGGACGTATTGCCCTCTGGTGGCAGTACTGCGTACTAGGTCAGTTGGACTCTGGACCTCATGGTGGACACACTCGATGGTGCTACTGCCTCAAATTGTTTAAATAAACACTGCCTGCAGAATAATGATTTATGTCTATTCTATCCACCACCCCAGCACAGGCTGAGTCCTTTCCCCGCCAATTCCTAGGAAGAGGTGGCGGTCGGATGACTTAGGTAAGTGGAGGCAGCCCAAGTGACCTATTTTCCCGCCATTTTCTTAGGTTAGTGGAGGTAGCCCAAGTGTACTTTTTCTGCTAAAATTTGAACTTCCCGCCATTTTCTCGGGGGAGGGGAGAAGAGCGGGAGGGGAGTGGATTATGTTAGTGGAGGTAGCCCAATTGACTTATTTTCCAACCAAAATTTGAAATTCCCGCCATGACGGCATTGCGACGTTGCCATATCTATCGCAACCATCTTGATTCGCCATCTTGAATAAATTTGACAACAATGGAGAGTGGGACCACGAAAAGGTTGTCCCACTACTTAGAACATGAATCTTGTAGTATTTCCATACGAGAAACACAGTTCAGCCAATCCCTATGGGCCTCAATTGTCTCTTTTTGACTTTCTTCCTGAAGGTATATCATTATTGAACTATTAGATGAAACTGTGGTGTGCTGCTTGGGGATTGCATTACACTGGGGTTGGGATGATGATAACATTGGGTGGTAGACACTCCCCATTGTGATTGAGTTACAAAATGCCTAAAACGATTCAAAAAGGCCTTCAATTACAAGTATTTTTCATTTGCTATCTGTGTAGTGGCGATGCTAAAACGAAAATACTTACAGATGCAATGATTTAGTTTTCATGTCGAAATGTTTGAAGTTATTTCATCAACCTGATTTCATCTAAATTCGTTGTCTTACCATTGTTAAACTTTTTCATGTTATTCCACAGTGCTGTAAAGAGTGAGGTGCCTAGTTTCCATGCCTATTTTTCTGTTAGTATTGTCCACTGAGTCAGATATGGCCAAAAATGCCGTAGTACTTAAAAATCAGTCTGTTTTAACAATTACATGTCGTTAATTATCATATCAATGTTGTGATAACCTAGAATGCTCGTTAATGTAAAACAACCAGGAAATAAACTATGAGCTAAACGCGCCATCTGTGAGATACTATATACAAATTCCATCCAGCCCTTACCTAGGCTAACCTTTTTTCTTTTTTTACTTTCGTTCCACTCTGTCTTAAGTTTTATCAAACTTAAAAGCTTAGTCTTCAGGCGCTTTCTCTTTTATTGACAAAGCATCGTCAAAGGTTATATTGGACCTGTTACGAGTAGACAATATATTTCGTCTCTTTGGTTTTTATTGAGCAAGTGACAACTTTACGTGAGAATGACATATTCAACACTTTATTATAGACACTTTTTTCGCTTGTTTCACATTCTCATCATAAAGGCTTCTCCTTTGATGTTGTCAGAATCTGGAATCAACTTGCACTGCAATGATTCACTTGTTTAATTATCTTCACACCTTTTGAGCCGTATGTTTTGGTCACTGTGAAACATTTTCTTGCACGATTTGCTGTTGTGATTTGAAACTATATATTATTCACAGCTTATGAAATTTGATTACAAAATGCGAACATCCACAACCTGTCTTATGATGTCTTCTCGTTTGTGTTACTATGTATTAGAGGTAGTGCCAAACCAAGCATTCATTAGGAAAACTGTTTTCAAGTACATAATATTAAAATGAATGTTATTTACTCATAAACGTTGATAGCTCCTAGTGATGCTAAAAAAGCGAGTAGCTTCCAGTGAATGAATTCCATAGTTTGCAGTTTGCTTAAGGCCGAAAAACCAAACTACGTATGACAGCTATTGAAGAGGAGAACAGCCAAGAAAGAGAAGAACAGCCAAAATTTCCCATGCTCTTTATTTATGATGTTCGAATTGCATTCAGTGGATCTGGACATTATTCGTAACTACACTTGAAACCCACACTATAGTTACAGAAACATAAATTAAGTTTTCAGCTCCCAATCAATGCAGAGGAAGCCGCCACCAGCACGTCTCCGAAGGGCGATCTTTCCCAGTGCCAGCTAGTTCAATAAACACATCAGCTGATCAAATGTATTCTGCCTGTCGCTAGTCTAATGGTGGATTGGCAACATTGCAGAATACTTTAGGCAACTATGCGACCATTGATTTTCTGCCTCGACTGGTTCAGAATTGAGTGGTCTTATGCTAGAATGAACTAAGCGACATTTAAAAAAAATGAGTTCTTCACCATTTTGAAATGATAGGGTTTCATTTTGTCTTATGACAAAACGAACTATCTGACAACTCGCCTCGTTTCGTTGCTGTAGCAAGGGATTTCTTTGGGAGAGGGTTGGTACTATTCATTCTCTTATTCCAAAGTGAACCATGCGGCTTCACAAGAAGGCTACCGCGGTATATAGCTCAGGCGCACGTTCCTGCACAATGCCAGAAAACGATAATAATTGTGAAGACGAGTCGTTTAGTTCTATTTCTTCTGATGTATATGAACCTAGTGATGGTGCCTCTCAATCATCAAATGGTAAGTAGATTTTAATAACTAGTGATACTTTAGTTTGTAGAATTAACTCGTTAATTGGAGGTTATGTTGTTTAACTCACATGTCAGAATGAACCATGACCACAAGTAGTAAATCTAAGGTCACTGCACAATCGATAGTGAATGTATGTCGTTATAATAAGGGGAGAGAAAAATTGACCCTGTGGAAATAAATACCTCTTTATTTAGGGAGGGAAAAGCGATTTAATGTGGAGATGGTTCACTCTGGCAGAAGAGTTCCTGAAAGAATTGTATTTCGCATATTTGTCTGCTACCAAAGTAATGAAATGGAATATCGTAACTTGGTCTCATGATTGGCATTCTTAATAAATCAGTTTTGAAAACGAATTTGTGGATCTAAGTAATTTGTTTTTCAGATGAACATGAAATATCTGGCAATAAAAGAAAAAAAAGGAAACAGGGAACAATGGAAGAAAACCCTAAGGAAGAAGAAGCGAAATAGTGGGGAAACTTACGTTAACAGTAAAGGGGAGACTGTCCCAGGAAAGACATTTGTTGATTTTAATTGTTCATGTAGACAAAAATGCTGGCAAAAATTAAATTGTGAGGAGAAAAAAAAGGTTTTTGACACATTTTATGGAAGTGGGTCTTGGGATCTGCAGACATCAATAATACATGGTTCAGTTAAAAATGTTCCCATCAAAAGGAAGCGTTTAAAACCGACAAGAAGAAGTTTTCTAGGAACTAGTATGTTCCTAGTGCAGATGGAAATGATCTGAAGGTGTGCAAAGGAACTTACCTAAAGACACTACAGATTTGTGGCAGCAGGGTGCATCGAACCATAGCCAATGCAGAGACAAGCTCTTTATGTGATCAGTGTGCAAAAAACGTACCTCATAATAAAAGTGCTGACTCAGTTATTATTCACATCCATAATCATATAAATCCCAGTACATCGAGTCACTAATGTAGTAGAGATTCGCCAAAAAACTACGTAGTCTTAATCTTAGTTTGATGTACAGATTATTCATTGATAAGCTAAAAGAAGAAGATCCCAATGTTAAACCTCCAAGCCAATCACTGTACGAAAAAGTACTTAGATGAGACTTCAATCTCAGTTTCAAGCCTCCTCAAAAGGATACATGTCAAACGTGTGACAAGCTAAACACGCTAATTACAGCAGAGGAGACACTTAGAGCTGGTGATGCAGACACTGAGAAGCTACGAAGATTAAGAAAGGAGCAGGAATTGCACCACAGGAAGGCTGAAGCTGCAAGGGATTGTCTGAAAAGGGATATGGAGAACTCCAAGACAGAAGATAATCTTACAGTTTTTTCATGAGAATTGCAGAAAGCATTACTGCTGCCAAAATTGACAATTGGTGTTGCATACTATAAACGTCAACTCTCCTGCTTTAATCTTGGAATTCATGACTTTAAAAGTGGAAAGGCAGCAATGCATTGCTGGAATGAAAGTATTGCTTCAAGGGGAGCTCAAGAGTTAGGCTCTTGTGTATTGAAGTATGTCGAATCTCATGATATTGGTTCAAGGATGGTAGTATGGTCGGATTCGTGTGGTGGGCAAAACAGGAATTTTAAAATTATGACAATCTGGATGTATTTGGTTCAGAGTGACAAAACTAACATTGAGAAAATTACACACAAACTTGCTGAACCTGGTCACTCGTATCTTCTGAATGACAGTGATTTTGAGGATATAGAGAGGAAAATACGGCATTATCCAGAAATATTTGCACCGGAACAGCTTAATTGTATTATTGAGAATGCCAGAGTGAAGAAAGGTAAATTTGAAGTTGTAAAAATGGATTGTAGTGACTTCAAAAGTATTATGCTACTCGAAAAAGCAATGACTAACAGAAAAGTAAATCTTTCTGGAGAAAAGGTTGAGTGGCTTAGGATTAAGGGAATGAGATTTTCAAAAGAGAAGCCGGGGATAATGGAGTACAAATACAGCCACAGTGACATGGAAGAATACTCTTCAGTTAATTTAAATAAACGCTTAAAAGCTCGCCACTGTTCTCTCAGTCAAATTACTCTACCTACACTGTATCCATTACTGTATCCATCTACGTCCTGAGAAACTGAAAGATATTCAGAGCCTTCTAATGTATGTACCCCCAATATACCATGAATTCTATAAGGGTCTCAAAATGGCTGAAGTATCAGAAGTGAGCAGTGAGTGTAATGAAGAAGATGAGTAATGGGGAAGCACAATCATCGCCTTAAGTATATTCCAGTGTTCTCTCCTAATTCCAAAAATTGCTTAATAATGCTGTATTACATAAATTCTGAAATTATATCTGTGTGTTTCAGTTGCCAAATAGATCTATATATGAATATAATACAAAAACAACAAAACTTTATATTTCGTACTGAAGTACATTAATGTGATGTGACAACAAAATACCTGACGTACATGGATATTTTACATTATTTCTCTGTAGTTTTAAGTTTCAAACTGTAATTAAATAATGTGCTACAGGGCTCAAAATGCTTGGAAAAGTAAAAACACCCATTATACACCAGACCACAAGTATATTCACAAATAGTTTTGAATAAATACGTTGCTGTAAACTCATAACTTCAGTCCTTTATTTCTCAAAACTAACAAAATGTCACTTAGTTCATTCTGGCAAAATACCACTCAATTATGCTGGTAAATTCATTCGACAGTTTCTTGTCATGTAGATTAAATGTTAGGAATTATTCTCACTTAAGGTATGACACAGAGGCAGCAAATTTATGAAATAGTCCAGAAAGCTAGTCCCAACAGAAGCCACAGCTTTCTTCGCTATTTACGTTGCGAATGCTCGCCACCTTAGTCGTCGTTGGGACCTGGAAAGCTATTTGAGTATTTGTATACTAGTTAAGCAATAAATTGTTCGCCCTTAAAGTGGAAGTCTTTGTTAGTTTTAGGTCCTAATCTTGCTGGACACAAGACTGTTACCTTTTCTGTGAAATACTAAGACAACTTCCCCCCACCCCCAACCACGACCTGTTTATTTTGTCGCTACTTAGATTCTGTACCCTGTATACTTAAAGGAGAATAGTTTGTTGAATTGCACAGTTGACAGTGGCAGCTTTTTCTGCATTTGTCAATCATATTGTCTACTTCTACAGCTGCATTTGAAAACCCATGTGGTAGTCATGAAACCCTTCTCAGCATGACTGTTTACTGATTGCAGACACAGAAAATTTCGAAGTCGATCGTGCGTATTATCCTGCTAATTAATGGCAACTTGGGACACTTTGTTTTATTAGGAGAGGATTTTTATGTAAAATTATTATGATTTGCTTTCATTTGTACTAGTACAGGGCACATTAAATAGTGATTTCCTATTAGTTTATTGGACAGAGCAGACAAGCATAAGAGATAAAATCATCAGCAGCAATATAGTCTCACACATTATGTAAAACAGTGTGACAGTGGTTGGGTAGTTTTTCTACTTTACACCAGAAGACAGTACGTTGGTAGCGACTTGTCTCCTCGCATGTTATGCTATATTAACAGCCAGTAAAGCTGTGCAGTTCAGTATAACGATAAGGGAGGTCTCGCGAATTCTGCCACTGACTGCACATCAGTCGACCTGTACCAAATGCTTTAATTTCTGCATCATTTTTGGTACTACCCATCTTCCATGTAGTGTCAAGTTGTTCATATTTAGGTACCAATTGCGATGGTTTGTTGCGTCATGTGTCGTTCCACTGTGAATACAACTCTTCATAGTTCAGTTAGTTTGCACGTACAGAAAAATGGTTGCGTCTCACCATTAAGACTTTGTTCTGAGTTGTTAAAGTACATGCGCAGGCTCAATTTCTTGAATTTCCCACTCGTGTTTCGCTAGTAGTCAGCGCAAAAAGTCTCTTCTTTTGCCCACGCCGGTGCACTCATTGGACCGATGGCACTTTTTATTACATTTAAAATAAATCACAACTTTTTATACTGTTTTGATAAGTGATTCATTTGTACTAGTGCAGTGTATACTAAATAGTATTTTTCCGTTGATTTAGTGAACACAGCAGGTAAAGATAAGAGAGAAATTAATCAGGAGCAACATAGTCTCCCACGTTGTGTAAAACAGAGTGGCAATGCTCAGATAGTTTATCTACTTCACTCCTGTAGATAATATGTTGGTAGCGATTTGTCTCCTTGCATGTTATGCTGCATTAACAGCCAGTAAATCTGTGCAGTTAAACATAATGATAAGGCGAGGGGTCTCACGAATTCTGTTACCTACAGTACAAGATCTGAATGGACGGAAGTGGACAGTATGATATTTTGAAGATGTTTGATTTTGGCAAGGTGAATCCTATAACTTTTTTCTGTGAAGAAAGCTGCACAAAAAATAATTAATCAAATAATTGGAAGTAATGGCAAATCATAGATTTTTTTCAACAACAGTATTGCAATTTCTCGTTCATATAGTGCAGAAAATGAGCTTCATTGTTTGGCTGTGAATGCTGTTTGTCAGAAAATATCTTGTGTTGCTGCTAAAACTGACGATACTAGACAGAGTTCTCATGAAAAAGTGGTTCGCCAAAGGGATCGTGGTAAACAACTACTGGTATCAACTTTTGAGAGGGGTGCATCCATGGTAAACGTCGTGAGTTTCTGTTTGGTGAAAGAGTGCAGAAACCTACTAAAACCCGAGAATTAATATATGCAGAGGTTTGTGGACCAATGGAAGAAAATTATTTGCAATGTCATCGATACTTTACTGTTTTTAAGGATGATTTTTCTAGTTTTGGGGTAAAGTACCTTTTGCAGCACAAAGATGAAATTAACTAAAACCTACCACTCTTCATTAAAATGATTAAGACTCAAGCTGTTGTTATTGTGAAAGAATTATGTACAGATGTTGTCAAGGAATTCTGTAACAAAAATGTACATAAGACTGCTGACTCATTTGGGCTGAAACATTCAGTTAGTGCACCATATAATCCTCAGCAGAAAGAAGTTGCTAAGTAGGAAAGTAGATTTCCCTGCGAGACCTCACGTTTTTTGATCTGCTGTGCTGAATACCTACTACACTACCGGCCATTAAAATTGCTTCACCACGAAGATGACGTGCTACAGACGCGAAATTTAACCGACAGGAAGAAGGTGCTGCGATATGCAAATCATTAGCTTTTCAGAGCATTCACACACGGTTGGCGTCGGTGGCGACACCTACAACGTGCTGACATGAGGAAAGTTTCTCATTCACAAACAGCAGTTGACCGGCGTTGCCTGGTGAAACGTTGTTGTGATGCCTCGTGTAAGGAGGAGAAATGCGTACCATCACGTTTCCGACTCTGATAAAGGTCGGATTGTAGCCTATCGCGATTGCGGTTTATCGTATCCGGACATTGCTGCTCGCGTTGGTCGAGATCCAATAACTGTTAGCAGAATATGGAATCGGTGGGTTCAGGAGGGTAATACGGAACGCCGTGCTGGATTCCAATGGCCTCGTATCACTAGCAGTCGAGATGACAGGCATCTTATCAGCATGGCTGTAACGGATCGTGCAGCCACGTCTCGATCCCTGAGTATACAGATGGGGACGTTTGCAAGACAACAACCATCTGCACGAACAGTTCGACGACGTTTGCAGCAGCATGGTCTATCAGCTCGGAGACCATGGCTGCGGTTACCCTTGATGCTGCATCACAGGCAGGAGCGCCTGCGATGGTGTACTCAACGACGAACCTGGGTGCACGAATGGCAAAACATCATTTTTTCGGATGAATCCAGGTTCTGTTTACAGCATCATGATGGTCGTATCCGTGTTTGGCGACTTCGCGGTGAACGCACATTGGAAGCGTGTATCCGTCATAGCCATACTGGCATATCACCCGGCGTTATGGTATGGGGTGCCATTGGTTCCACGTCTCGGTCACCTCTTGTTCACATTGACGGCACTTTGAACAGTGGACGTTACATTTCAGATGTGTTACGATCCGTGGCTCTACCCTTCAGTCGATCCCTGTGAAACCCTACATTTCATCAGGATAACGCACGACCGCATGTTGCAGGTCCTGTACGGGCCTTTCTCGATACAGAAAATGTTCGACTGCTGCCCTGGCTAGCACGTTCTCCAGATCTCTCACCAACTGAAAACGTCTGGTCAGTGGTGGCCGAGCAATTGGCTCGTCACAATACGCCAGTCACTACTCTTGACGAACTGTGGTATTGTGTTGAAGCTGCATTGGCAGCTGTACCTGTACACACCATCCAAGCTCTGTTTGACTCAATGCCCAGGCGTATCAAGGCTGTTATTATGACCAGAGGTGGTTGTTCTGGGAACTGATTTCTCAGGATCTATGCACCCAAATTGCGTCAAAATGTAATCACATGTCAGTTCTAGTATATTATGTTTGTCCATTGAATACCCGTTTATCATCTGCATTTCTTCTTGGTGTAGCAGTATTGATGGCCAGTAGTGTAAAAGCATTGTGAGGTGAAACAATGTTGGCTACAACATACCCTTTGAAGTGAACTAGTCCCACAAAAATTAAAGGTACAACTTCAATTTAGGTACTTTTGGAAAAGAAGGTCGTTTTGATAATTTGGTGATATTTGGAATGGAATGCTATGCTTGGATTCCCATTCATAAAAGTATGAAGTATGTCGTTGGATAAATGTGAGTACCATGTTTGTTATCATGATTAGGTTGTGTGTGTGTGTGTGTGTGTGTGTGTGTGTGTGTATGTGTGTGTGTGCAGAGATATGAAATTCAACTGTATACAATTACAGAAACCATTTACTCAGGAGTCTGAAAGGGTTGTACTAATTATGTCAGATATAGATGATAAGGAAGATATTACAGAGACTGAATGTGAAAATGCTGATTTTGAGGAGGATGGTTAGAGGGACTGTATAAATCAAGATGTAGCTATAAGTGGCGAAAGGATTAATAACCATCTGTATGACAGGGATGAGTTTAGAGCAACGTGGAAGCAGTGAATGAAGACAAAGGAAGCCACAATTTGTGTATAGCGAAATTTGAAAACAAAAAGCCAAAGAAATAATCATGCTTGGCGATTTTCTGTAAATTTCCTTACCTTTAGCAATGATAGAACAGATTTTGAGAATGTAATGAGCTCTCTTAATCTGAGGGCAGTTGCTGACTTTCCCATTAGGGTGACTAAGAACTGTATAAGTCTGACTGGCAATATTTTTTAGACAATAACAGAACTGATAACGTATGTGTAGCACAAATCTTAAAAGGCTTTCCTGACTATGATGGGCGGTGGTTAAAAATGCTTGATGTAAGCCCAGCTAACAAGGGTTGTTTTACCAATAGAGCTTAATCAATAGTTAGAACCTGGAAACCTTGAGCAGACATTTGCAGCTTTTGGAATGGGACCCAGTATATCAGGCTAAATATGTCGATATTTAACATTTTCCTGAATGAATTCGTTAGCATTTTTGAAGCTGTATTTCTCAAGAGGATTTCAAAAAACACCAATCTGAGTGATTACAGTAGACAATGGCTCACTTATGGAATCAAAACATCCTGTAAAACAAAGAGAATGCTTTTTGTCTCAAATGTCTTATGTCTCACTCAGAAATTCTAACAAACCTCCAGATAGGAAGCGCTACAAATTATACTGTAGCATCCAAGAGCATGTTTATTAAATCTGAAATTAACAATTCAAATAATAAAACAAAAACTATTTGGAATGTGGTGAAAAGAGAGAGAGGAAAAATTACAGAAGATGCAGACAGTATCGAAGTGTGTTATAACAGAAGCATGGTAGATGAAGACGACATGGCTGCCAATATCTTGAACGAACTTTTTGACAGTAGCAGATGTACTTGGTTGTAAAGAGTCTAGAGTTGAAGCTATGTGTATTCTACAAAAAGAAGTGCAGAACAAAGTTAGTCAGATGCATGTACCCAAAGAGATGGAGACCAAATGGATTCTATATCTATGGATTTTATGTATAATATATGGATTATATATCTATCAAACTACAAAGCACTTCTGCAAATCTTTTCTTGAAGTTCTCTGTCACATATTTAATGAGTCCATAAATTGAGGTACTATCCCTAATAGACTCGAATGTGCAGTTGTGAAACCACTGTTCAAAAGAGGTGATAAAGTTGATGTTTCCAACTACCAGCAAATTTCATTTTTAAAAGTTTCTCTAAAATCCTAGAGAAACTAATGATCAAGAGAATCATGGATCATCTTAAAAAAAACAAAAACCTTTTAAAAATCAGTTTGCATTCCAAAAGGGTATTTCATCTGAACACATCATTTTCTCACTTGTCAACAAACTCCGTGAATCCATAAAAAAGCATTTGGCTGTGTAGATCACAAAATTCTACTTACAAGGGCTGAGCGCTACACACTAAAATGTAAACTAAGGATCTGGCTCAAGTCATATCTAGATGACATATGGCAGAAGGTAGTAGTGAACAATTCTGCAATGGCATCTGCCTGCTCTGACTGGGGCACAGTAAAATGTGAAGTGCCACAGGGTTTGGTGCTTGGTCCCTTACTTTTTCTCATCTTTATCAATGATTTACCATGCTGTATGACACAAAAAGCACACCTCACCCTGTTTGCTTATGACACAACCATTATGAATGACAAAACACCCAAGTGCAACCTAGAGAACATTGCAACCACTGTATTCAAAGAAGCTCTAGTTTGGTTCACTTCATATGGTCTGTCACTCAGTGTTAACAAGACTCAGTTTATTCAGTTTCAATCAGCAAATAAAAACAGGAAAATATTGAAATAAAATGTGATGACAAAGAAATATTGAGAGCTGAGTCTTCCAAATACCTGGGGTTGTGGGATTACACATAAACAACAATCTACACTGGTCAGTTCATATTGACGATCTATGTAAAAGACTGAATCCAGCAGCATTTGCCTTTCATTCAGTTTCATCTGTTTGTGACTTGGAAACAACTAAAACTGCATACCTAGGATGTTTCCATTCACTTATGACATATGGCATCATATTTTGGAGCAATCAGCCACAAGCAAACAAAGTCTTTATTTCACAAAAAAGTGTCATCGGAATTATAGATAGAGTGCACCCTAGATGCTCTTGCATGTAAATTATTCAAACAGCTCAGGATCCTCATCATGCCATCTCAGTACATTTTTTCACCAAGGTGATTTGTGAACAGTATTCGTATAGTTTACTAAACAAACGGCGAATATCATGGTCATGAACAAGAAGTAAAGATGATCTTCACAAAGATATAAAAAACCACAGCATGGTATAGAAAGAAGTACATTATTCAAACATAAATGTATACAATAAACTTCCATTCCAAGTTAAATCAGTCATTGGGGATATGATTAAATTAAAAAACAGCTGAAACATTATCTTTTGAATAGTTTTTTCTGTTCTTTACGGGAATTTTTTGACAGCATGTAATAATTAGTACAATGTGTTTAACTTTAAGCATGCTTGAAAGAACTGACTATCTAGCACTAGCATATCAATTGACAGAATGCTTTTTATATGTATTAGAATATAAGACATAATTTGCTCGTGTAATCATTATTATTACTGTAATCTGTGTTGTTGTTTAAACACTTGAACCTCATGTATCTGTTTGCATATGATTTGGTTTGTAAGCCTCATGATCATTTAGATATGGTTATTACTATAATAATCTGTCACATTCTACATACCAGCGAAACACTTGCATCAGGGATCTATGGAACACGAAAACAAATAAATAAATAAATACTGCAGAGATCCCACCCATCAACCGCAAATGACCCTTCTTTGGGAGATACCAAAGAACAATAAAGAAGCTGTGTAGTTAGAAAAGTCTGAACAATGGAAGAAACAATGTAGGAAGAAATAAATGCTCTGAATCAAAATAAAATGTGGGAATTAGCTTACAAAAATTAAAACAAATAAGAATGTTGAAATGATTCAATAAAAGGTTCCATTGGTGGCTAAAGGATATACTCAACATTATATAATAGATTGTGATGATACATTTAGCTCTGTAGCAGATTCGAGACGTTGAGAGCCATGCTGAGTGTTGCAATTTAATGTGATTTGTGTACAGGGCAACTAGATGTATGGACAGCATTTCTCAATGGTATTTTGAAGGGGAAAATCTAAATGTACAGCCAGAGGGCCGTTGTGATGGTACAGGACATGTACACAAATTTCTGAAAAGTCTGTATGGTTTAAAGCAAGGTGTGATGGTTACAAAACCATTATTTTCATCCATTGCACCATGATGTTTACTGGGTGAGCCACTGCCTAAAATACTAAACTGTATCGAAGGATAGTTGGAAATTCCACGTATTTAACGCAAGATACAAGATTAGATTTATCATATGCTGTTAGTGTTGCACTGAGACTTCAACACTCATAACATGAGTGCATTTTGAATTGCTCAAACGAATACTTAGGTACCTGTATCTTAACTTAACAATTACAGATGACTTTAAGTTTCAGAAGTATGAAGATTGTAATGCTGAAATTTTTTGTGACACTGGTCATGGGGGAGACAGAGGCACAAGATGATCAACAAGTGACATTGTACTTAATTTTCATATAGGGCCAGTTATATGAAAATGTAAATTACTATGTGTTGCTCTTTGTTCATGGCTGCAAGTGAAGCTTTCAAATCATTTGTGTGGTTAGACTGTCTTCTGACAAAAATTACACCTTTTGACGAATACTCACTTCCTACTTTCCAAAGCGCTATCAAATTTATTAATGTATCAGAATTTTAAAAATGATGAAAACACATAGAGACAAAGTATCATTATACCTGTAAACTAGTTAATTAGAAGGAAGTTAACGAATTACAAACCAACCATCAGACAGGCACAGATATATTGATAAATTGGTTACCATTTGCAGAGTTACAGATTATGAAGGAAATTTTTGGCATAGGTTATCTCATCTCATACAGGGTGACACTGAAAAATCTCGAAAACTACACATTGGATCAAAAAAAGTTTTATTTCCAATTCGGTTGACTTGGAGGGGGACATCCAATGATAGCACACTCAACCCCAGACCCCACATGCGCGTGGGTTGTGTGGGCACTTGTGAGATCTTCAATAGGCACTCCCATTTTTTGCATTTTACGATTCTATGGAAAAATCTACATTTGCTTTGCCTGAAGCACTTTCTTCATTTCGCCATAAATGGCACTGTAATTGGAGGAACAGAAATGGGTACACAATCCTAATTTACGAAATGCCACTCAATGGCTCTTGAATATCCAGTAGCATGTGGGATCCCACCTCCATGCTGCGAGGGTAGGACAAGCCAGTATTTGATAGCTTTTAATTGGAAACCCCATTCGCAATGTTGTATTCCTTTGACACATCAAACAGGGGACTAGCCAAAGCACCACTGTGGCCATGGCTCAAGTCGAATGCCACTCTACTTTTCCAGTTAGAGTAAGTGTTGAAACATAGTACCGCCAACTTCAGTGCATTTCATGTTCCACCTTCCAAATGACCATACAAGGGATAGAAGCATATCTGAGGGAATGTCAGCACAGGCGTTTCTGATACGGTCCACAGTGTCTTCACAGCCTGGGGCCCTATTCTGTATCGTTCATACCGATCGGTGTAGTAGGTTAGTCTCGGTAGTGACGTCATTTTCGGTTCTCTATCGAAATATTCTATTCAGCAAGCTTCTCAGACCTGTTACCGAACGGTCCTCCCATCGATTTTACGACAATTGTACCGAGAGGTTTTGGATTTCGGTGTGGCCCTATCGATCGGTGAGCTGTGGTTTATGTACACCTAAAATTTGTTATTTTAAACATATTTAGCGGTTTTAGCTTTGGATTTAGTGACTTTGTTACTAAAGAATGAACAGAAGACGCATCCGGTTGGAAAGTGAGTTCATAATAGACTATTTTCCTTTGTTAGAAATATGATTAGGTTAGGTTGTTACTGTGAATGATTACATCAAAAAAAAGTTTTCGGTCAATATTCTCTCAAAATATGTGTTGCTTCTATGCAAATAATAGTTTAAAGATCATTAAATATCAAGACATCGACTCTGCTTAAATATATTACTTGAATGTGAACTGACGTTACTAGTGACTTTGTGTACTTTTTCCCACAAATGGTTTAGTTAGTAATTATTGAAACAATGGAAAGCAATTATGTGAAGCCTGATATCGGAAAACTTCCAAACTATAACGCATGTATGACTTTCATAGCAGTGTTTGCCAACCAAGTCAGCCAACGTTCTTCTATGCAATAGTATGAGAATTGAGCACTCCATTTCTACTGTTTGGCGTGGTTAGTGCGTGTACTTGCTTCGGCAGTACATATACTAAAATTGGAACGATACCGAGAAGATTAGCATGGCCCCTGCGCAAGGATGACACGCAAAATCGTGAAGCGTTATAGCCGGCACGGTAACTCGGCGTGTTCGGTCAGAGGGTTAGCTACCCTCTGTAATAAAAAACTGAGTTAATGGATCAGCGACGAACTGAAACGGGTGTCTCGCGACGTCCGCCCCGAGCACATACAACGAACGAAAATGAACAAAATGAGATCTAAAAAAAGAAAAAGTGCGTGGGAATGCGATAGGACAGGTCACAGGTTCGCGCATGGGTAGGTGCAAATATTTTTTTTTTCCTCTTTACATATGCAACACGTTCTGAGACACTGTTATTGTGTATGTTAAGATTTTTCTGCAATATTCGTTATTAATTACATGTAAGAACGCACTTCCTCAGTAATGATTCCGTGATTTCTGTGTGTTTAAAATATGAAATATGCAATTGCTGTGAGTGAAACAACCGGCAGTGACCTTTATATTTTATACACAGTGACCTTTATATTATATTATATAATTCACATTTTTTTCCGAATATGTAGCGATTTCCGAGTATGCGGTTAGACAGGAATCTAAATGCACTACTTAAATTACTGGGAATGTAACTAGCAGCAGTCATCTTCATAATCTTGCTTCTCACAAGAATTTATCTGTGACCGAATCCTCAGCAAGAGTAGACAGAGATGAAAGATCTTCGCCGAAATATTTTTAGACTGTAGCACCATATACGAAACATTTTCATTCGTGAGACGCATGTTATACACTTCGACGAACTGCAGGAACTCTCGAAAATGCGTTTTTTCAATTTCGTTTTTAAGACCCAAATCGCTGACGTATCATATAGGGAAGTGGGCTACTTAATTATATGGATCTCTAGGAGCGGGTTATAACCACATTCTGTTTATGTTCTTATTCTTTGAAACACTCAGAATCAATTTTTCGGGTGTTTTTTTATAGATGTATTAGTGCAATGTGGTACTACACACTATTCCTAACTCATTTTCCGAAACGTAAAATCCAAAACACGATGTCAGTGTGAACGAGAATAAGATGACATGAGCGATGCGGCATTTACGACAGTCTGCAGAATACAGTCAAATACGCAATCGTTGTTATGCATGTATGGAAACATGCGGTCAGGGAAACTGTAAAAATTTCTATGTATTTCAGCTGAGAATAATGGAAATGGATATACTGCACCTGATACTGTTAAAGAGGTGGCAAGAGCGATGAAGACGGGCACATCGCTTCCGAAATACGTACTGGATAATGCAGGGGCTCTAATTCGAGTACTAGACTGTTCGGTGCTCTTGAGTACCGAAAAGATCGGCACAGTGGCGGAAAAACACAGAATAGGCACTCTGTTCTCACTTGCTGGTACACCTTATCGTTCAAATATCACCTCAAAAAGAAATTCGGTGACGTCAAATCCGCGACCTAGTGGACCAATTAATAAGGCTATCTCTGTCTATCCACAGACCAGTGTAAAAACGGTCTGATATCTCCCATGCTTCAATTGTGTAATGCTATGGGCAATCATCATGCTGAAACCACATACGATGTCAAACATCCAGGGCAACATCTGGCAGTAACACTGGTAGTTCCTATTCCAGAAACGTTCGATATTTGCGTCTATTCGATAAAATATGGACCAATGAGTACGTTTCCCATTATGACACATCATTCATTAACTGACTAGGGACATTGATGGTCAACTTGCCATAACCAGAGGGGATTTTCTCCACTGCAGTAATGTTTGCTATGCCAGTTAACGCTACCATGGTTTGTGAAAGTAAACTCATTGGAAAACAGTACCTCAGCAAAGAACGTGGGGGTCGATTCCATTTGTTGATGTGTCCATTCACAAAACATTACCCAGTCATGTAAATCAGCGCCATGAAGTTTTTGATGCAGTGACATGTTATGTGTATGATAGTTGTGACATTGTGGTATTGTGACAATACTACCCACAGACATACCAGAATCGCTATGTAATTGCCGGGTGCTTATCCTTGGGTCGTGGTTCACTGCCACTTATACAGCTGTTTCAATAGCTTTTTTCCTGTAATACATTTGCTTCGTTTCCTTTTGCTGGTCTCTACTCTGACGTCAGACAAAAAGACGTTCACAACCACGTCAAAGAATGAACGAGAGCGAGCTTCCTATGGAAAACATTCTCCACAAATCGTTATCATTTCAATTTTTTCTTCTGTGGTTGCAGCATTCATCGTCCAATTGCACTTTTGTTTTCCAAATAACAGGTAGGTGTGCAAGCAGTAAACACTGTGCAAGTACTGTAATGTTTAGAGCCGCTATCTGTTCTACGTCTGCACAATATCTGGTCTCCGGTCACAGTATTCTGCCTGTCGTTATACGTCATAGTTCACTACACAGCCATGATGGCCCATAGAGTAGTACCCTGTTTGATATGTTGAAGGAATGCAATGTTGCAAATGGAGTTTCCAATTAGGAGTTATGAAATACTGCCTGCCCTACCCTTGCAACATGGAGGTGGAGGCCCATGTGCCATTTCATATTCAAGGGCAACTGAGTAGCATGTCGCAAATTACCATTGAGTTCCCATTTCTATTCCTCCTATTACAGCGCTTTCTGTGGCGAAAGGAAGAAAATGCTTTACACAAAACGTATGTAGATTTTGCTATAGAATCATAATCTGAAATAAAAAACAAGGGATCAGATTGAAGATTTCAAAGCGGCTGCCCGCTACCCAAGCATGGGATAGGGTGGCAGGTTGAGTGTGGTATCATTGGAAGTCCTCATCTGAGTCAAACAAATTGGAATTATAACTTTTTTTGATCCGATGTGTAGTTTGCGATGTATTTCAATGTCTTCAGTTAAGGGGCTCCGGAACGCCCTATACTTGCAATGTTAAAATAACGCTTATAAATTACATCTTTCCTCACAAAGTATTTGAGGTAGGAAGTTGAACTTTTTACAAATTATTTATTCGAATATGGGCTACAACTTAACACAGGGATTTTACAAAATTTTAGTTCAGTTATTAAAGATGATTTTTTTTCAATTGTAATGAAAATTCACAACATTTTTTTGCAATTTTTTATTTATATATTAAAAAATATACAGTTTTTTGGAAAAAGGCTGTGTTAAATTATGCAGAAGGTACTGTGTAACATTTACTGAAAGTTTGAAACAAATATGTTTGGAAGATCCTTAGAAAACATGTAATTAGTATGAGAAAATAAAAGTTTTGGGAATCGACCGGCAAAGGTTGGATTAACTTTTTAGTGCATTCCAGGTCCATAGGATGGATTATCTTCATCCTCTGCAAACTCCTCCTCCAGATTCCTCTTGTTCCTCCTCCTGTTTACTCTTGCTTGTATTTCTAGACTCTTTACAGCCCTGTCTGCAGCCCGAAGGCGTTCCTTGTCTAAAGCAAGCATCGCTCGTACCATGTTAGAACCTATCTTCATTCCCATATTTCTAAATACCTTGCACCTTGCAATGCTGCCATCATTGAAAGTCGCAACAGCATCATACACACCAAAGTGAAGTGTTTCTATTCCAACAAATACAGTCTTGGGGATTCTCGACCATATAACACTATTTACACTTTCATTGGGGTTTTGAGTTTTTCCGTGAATACACTTTTTCAACAGTTCAGGTGCTGCTAAGTCTCTGAAAATAGGTTTTATCACCTCCATTATTGCATGAGGCAGACTATGCTTATGAGTGTACACTTCACCAGTTAGCAATCCTTTGTTATATTTACACCAACTGTCTTCTTCTTTGGGACACAAGCTATGTTGGGGATTTTCATCGTCTTTATTGTTTACAGTAATAACACATACCTTTGGCTTTCCAACATTTCCCCTTTTCTTAAAAGCCTTCAGAGGATTTCTAATAACTTTACTTTTACTCATTATTATACTTCAACAAAACAGAGACTCAAGAAACAGAATTAATTACGAATATTTTCGAGATAACGACAGAGTAAATAAACAAGAAACAATCGTCAATCACACCAGCGATATATATTGAACCATCACAGGTTAGCCACAACACATACTTTATCTCACATCACTAAAATGTACCTGATGAACACGGACGTTAATAATAACACCATTTGACAGCAGTTTAACAGCGCCACAGTGGGTCACGCCCATGTAGAACACATTTCAAAAAAAATTTAAAAATAGTTGTAGTCTTCGGAATAGAATAAATTATATATCTATTAAAAGGTAATAGTCTGCAGATTCAGAAAACGCAAAAAAGTAAAAATTGAACTTTTCATGATTTTGAGCCTTTCCGGAGTCCCTTAAAACGAACACCCTGCATATAAAACATTGCGAAAGAGTGTGCAGGTATCAGTATTTATTTAGTGTTGTTATAGATATCCATTCTTAATCTTTGAAGTTTGTCAGCTGTTATTACAGAAACCTCTTTACTTCACTTCAGAGTGCTGTGATGGCTTTGACATATTCCTTCAGCATTGTCATACTTTTATGGTGTTTTAAATAAATGTTTTTTTAAGTGTCATTTAATATTTTATCAATGTGGTGTCACCGCCAGACACCACACTTGCTAGGTGGTAGCCTTTAAATCGGCCGCGGTCCGTTAGTATACGTCGGACCCGCGTGTCGCCACTATCAGTGATTGCAGACCGAGCGCCGCCACACGGCAGGTCTAGAGAGACTTCCTAGCTCTCGCCCCAGTTGTACAGCCGACTTTGCTAGCGATGGTTCACTGACAAATTACGCTCTCAATTGCCGAGACGATAGTTAGCATAGCCTTCAGCTACGTCATTTGCTACGACCTAGCAAGGCGCCATTACCAGTCACTATTGATGCTGTAAAACATGTACCGTCAAGAGCGATGTTCACCAATTATGGATTAAAGTTAAGTATTCCAGCAGCTACGTATGTTTTTGGCTATTCTCATTTCCGTGTCCTGTTCCAGACCTCACACCAGCCTGCGTGAGCTTAAACGCGTGACAAATCGGCTTCCTCCTAGTGGATTGGCTGTCTTGCCAATCCACAACAATCAGAATGACCAAAATGTCTCATCTCACAGCTATTGAAATTAGTTACTGCTTGAAACGAAGCTAAATTGACCTTTGAAGGAGACTGGTGATATTGATATTATTAAAATTGATATTATTAAAATATTTAAAAAGTAGAATTCACTGTGATACTTTGTAACATTTAATTATTCTCAATAAATATTAGTTTTTGAAGATCTGTCACCACCCTTTCACCAGCGACAAGATTCATTAGTGTTTATTTAAGCATTGCATACATTGTTAGTTGTTTACATCTACATCTACATTTATACTCCACAAGCCACCCAACGGTGTGTGGCGGAGGGCACTTTATGTGCTACTGTCATTACCTCCCTTTCCTGTTCCAGTCGCATATGGTTCGCGGGAAGAACGACTGCCGGAAAGCCTCTGTGCGCCCTCGAATCTCTCTAATTTTACATTCGTGGTCTCTTCGGGAGGTATAAGTAGGGGGAAGCAATATATTCGATACCTCATCCAGAAACGCACCCTCTCAAAACCTGGACAGCAAGCTACACAGCGATGTAGAGCGCCTCTCTTGCAGAGTCTGCCACTTGAGTTTGCTAAACATCTCCATAACACTATCACGCTTACCAAATAACCCTGCGACGAAACGCACCGCTCTTCTTTGGATCTTCTCTATCTCCTCTGTCAACCCGACTTGGTACGGATCCCACAATGATGAGCAATACTCGAGTATAGGTCGAACGAGTGTTTTGTAAGCCACCTCCTTTGTTGATGGACTACATTTTCTAAGGACTCTCCCAATGAATCTCAACCTGGCACCAGCCTTACCAACAATTAATTTTATATGATCATTCCACTTCAACTTGTTCCGTACTCATACTCCCAGATATTTTACAGAAGTAACTGCTACCAGTGTTTGTTCCGCTAATATATAACCATACAATAAAGGATCCTTCTTTATATGTATTCGCAATACATTACATTTGTCTATGTTAAGGGTCAGTTACCACTCTCTGCACCAAGTGCCTATCCGCTGCAGATCTTCCTGCATTTCGCTGCAATTTTTTAATGCTGCAACTTCTATGTGTACTACAGCATCATCCTCAAAAAGCCGCATGGAACTTCTGACACTATCTACTAGGTCATTTACATATATCGTGAAAAGCAATGGTCCGATAACACTCCCCTGTGGCATGCCAGAGGTTACTTTAACGTCTGTAGACGTATCTCCATTGAGAACAACATACTGTGTTCTGTTTGCTAAAAACTCTTCAATCCAGCCACACAGGTAGTCTGATATTCCGTAGGCTCTTACTTTGTTTATCAGGCTACAGTGCAAAACAGTATCGAACGCCTTCCGGAAGTCAAGGAAAATGGCATCTACCTGGGAGCCTGAATCTAATATTTTCTGGGTCTCATGAACAAATAAAGCGAGTTGGGTCTCACACGATCGCTGTTTCCGGAATCCATGTTGATTCCTACAGAGTAGATTCTGGGTTTCCAGAAATGACATGATACGTGAACAAAAAACATGTTCTAAAATTATAGAACAGATCGATGTCAGTGATATAGGCCTATAGTTTTGCGCATCTGCTCGACGACCCTTCTTGAAAACTGGAACTACCTGTGCTCTTATCCAATCATTTGGAACCTTCCGTTCCTCTAGAGACTTGTGGTACACGGTTGTTAGAAGGGGGGCAATTTCTTTCGCGTAGTCTGTGTAGAATCGAATTGGTATCCCATCAGGTCCAGTGGACTTTCCTCTGTTGAGTGATTTCAGTTGTTTTTCTTTTCCCTGGACACTTATTTCGATGTCAGCCATTTTTTCGATCGTGCTAGGATTTAGAGAAGGAACTGCAGTGCAGTCTTCCTCTGTGAAACAGCTTTGAAAAAGGTGTTTAGTATTTCAACTTTACGCGTGTCATCCTCTGTTTCAGTGCCATCATCATCCGAGAGTGTCTGGATATGCTGTTTCGATCCACTTACTGATTTAACGTAAGACCAGAACTTCCTATGATTTTCTGTCAAGTCGGTACATAGAATTTTACTTTCGAATTCACTGAACGGTCCACGCATAGCCCTCCTTACGCTAACTTTGACATCGTTTAGCTTCAGTTTGTCTGAGAGGTTTTGGCTGCGTTTAAACTTGCAGTGAAGCTCTCTTTGCTTTCGCAGTAGTTTCCTAACTTTGTTGTTGAACCACGGTGGGTTTTTCCCGTCCCTCACAGTTTTACACGGCAAGTACCTGTCTAAAACGCATTTTACGATTGCCTTGAAGTCTTTCCATAAACACTCAACACTGTCAGTGTCAGAACAGAAATTTTCGTTTTGATCTGCTAGATAGTCTGAAATCTGCCTCCTATTACTCTTGCTAAACCGATAAACCTTCCTCCCTTTTTTTATATTCCTATTTACTTCCATATTCAGGGATGCTGCAACGGCCTTATGATCACTGATTCCCTGTTCTGCGCCTACAGAGTCGAAAAGTTCGGGTCTGTTTGTTATCAGTAGGTCCAAGATGTTATCTCCACGAGTCGGTTCTCTGTTTAATTGCTCGAGGTAATTTTCAGATAGTGCACTCAGTATAATGTCACTCGATGCTCTGTCCCTACCACCCATCCTAAACATCTGAGAGCCCCAGTCTATATATGGTAAATTGAAATCTCCACCTAAGACTATGACTTGCTGAGGAAATTTATGTGAAATGTATTCCAGATTTTCTCTCAGTTGTTCTGCTACTAATGCTGCTGAGGCGGGAGGTCGGTAAAAGGAGCCAATTATTAACATAGCTCGGTTGTTGAGTATAACCTCCACCCATAATAATTCACAGGAACTATCCACTTCTATTTCACTACAGGATAAACTACTACTAACAGCGACAAACACGCCATCACCGATTGCATGCAATCTATCCTTTCTAAACACCGTCTGTGCCTTTGTAAAAATTTCGGCAGAATTTATCTCTGGCTTCAGCCTACTTTCCGTAACTATAACGATTTCAGCTTTGGTGCTTTCTATCAGCGCTTGAAGTTCCGGTACTTTACCAACGCAGCTTCGACAGTTTACAATTACAGTACCGAATGCTGCTTGGTCCCCGCATGTCCAGACTTTGCCCCACACCCTTCGAGGCTGTAACTCTTTCTGTACTTGCCCGAGGCCATCTAACATAAAAAAAACGCCCAGTCCACGTCACACAACCCCTGCTATCCGTGTAGCCGCCTGCTGTGTGTAGTGGGCTCCTGACCTATCCAGTGGAAACCGAAATCCCACCACCCTATGGCGCAAGTCGAGGAATCTGCAGCCCACATGGTCGCAGAACCGTCTCAGCCTCTGATTCATACCCTCCACTTGGCTCTGTACCAAAGGTCCACAGTCAGTCCTGTCGACGATGCTGCAGATGGTGAGCTCTGCTTTCATCCCGCTAGTGAGACTGGCAGTCTTCACCAAATCAGATAGGCACCGGAAGCCAGAGAGGATTTCCTCTGATTCATAGCGAAACACATCATTGGTGCCAACATCAGCGACCACCTGCAGATGGGTGCACCCTCTACCCTTCATGGCACCCGGAAGGACCCTTTCCACATCTGGAATGACTCCCCCCGTGATGCACACGGGGTGCACATTGGATTTCTTACCCTCCCTTGCAGCCATATCCCTAAGGGGCCCCATTACGGGCCTGACGTTGGAGCTCCCAACTACCAGTAAGCCCACCCTCTGCGACCGCCCGGATCTTGCAGACTGAGGGGCAACCTCTGCAACAGGACAAGCAGCCATGTCTGGTTGAATATCAGTATCAGCCGGAGACAGAGCCTGAAACCGGTTCGTCAGACAAACTGGAGAGCCTTCCGTTTGGCCCTCCAGAATGTCTTTCACCCCCTGCCACACCTCGAGATGACCTCCCACTCTACCGCGGGTGAGGGGTCAGCGTCAATGTGGGCAGTATCCCGGGCAGCCACAGCCAAAGTCCGATCAGGGGATGCGTGGGACGAGCTGGCCGTCCCTGACAAACCCTCGTCCGGACCCCCATAGTGCTGCCCTCAAGCTGTGTGACCGAAGCCAACACTGCCTGAAGCTGGGAATGAAGGGATGCCAACTCAGCCCGCATCTGAACACAGCAGTTGCAGTTCCTATCCATGCTAAGTACAGTTGTGCAAATAACGTCTGAAATAATCTACAGAGAGCACAAACAATTCGACACAAAATTTAAACGGTTATTAAAATACAAGACTGCCTAGCAAATGTAGTAATGCTGCTAATTGCGCACTGCTGACACACTACTCGGCGGAAGAAGGCTAACTGCACTGTCAGTAACATACAAGACGTACATTTCGGTTAATGACTACAAGTCTTCCTTGTTGCTGCTTTATAAGGCAATAAACTTACTCGTTTTTCTGTAGCAGCTTCATGTTCATGTTTCTCAAATTCTGTAATACATTTATCTCATTTCGTCTTACAGATCTGGTGATGGCTGCAAAGCTAAAACCAGTTATCTGTGCAAATAAAATGTGACCAAGACCGTAAATCCTATAATGTTTTTTGGTAACACCGGATCGGCACACAACCAATAAACACCCAAAGAGGGAAAAATTAACTGTAAGTCTTCAAGCCTACTCCCTCTATTTCCTATGAACTCTTCCAGGAGAAATGCGTTTCTCAGGTTTGGGTACAATAACTGTGGTTAGTAACAACATTTGGAAGTGGCTTTCTTTTCTGGTGCAACACGACATTTTACAGTACTCTCAAATTACTCATAAGGTTCCTATTTCTAAGTTCTTCATCCGTTCATTCATAGTATCCCAAGAATTCCTGAATTTATTAATAGATTTCTGTATGACATGCAAGCTTATTTTTCAAAAACATTGGGGCTACATACTTGTGGTAACTCTATTTAACATCTGAGAAAGATATTTATTTAATTCTCTTGCTCCTGCTTTTATACACTTGAGTAAAGGTACGGGGTGAATATATGAGTGCAGCTTTATTGATTTTGAGTTGGACTCAAAATGTAATTTTTGTTTCTCAGAATCCCACATGTGGAATTGATCGCTCTTGACTAACACACTTAGGTCAGTTAGCATACCATAGCAAAATTAGGTCACCACTTGGTTACACAGTCAAGTCACTGTTTAAATTTAGATCAACCATCCTGTTTTGTTATAGATACCCTGCTATACACTCTGATAGAATGAATTTGCACCTTGCACTGTACATCAACGACACAGTGCTACTTGCATATGGTATGAAAACCCAGCATGTACTGCACTGACTCCAGTCCACCTGCTACTAGCTGGTGTCACGGTCGATAAAATGGAGATTACGTTTCAGTGCAGCGAAAATCCAAACATTCATTAAGCGAAATGGCCAGATAGACAGCCTGTGACTCTGTAAAATGGGGAAGTACGGCCAAGTACCAGGGTGTCACTCTCAACAGGCTCCTTATATTTATTTTATTTATTTACTTGCTTAACCTATAAGGCACCAACATATAAAAGAAGTAAGGGAAAAGCAGTGGGTTACGCTATGCCAGTTATATCCGCTTCTAAACCCAATATCCATATTCCCACAGGACCTCGAAGTCTTTCTGTACAAGGCACTACCCTGCCAGGGTTTGATGTCGCAGCTGTCACCTACAGAGAGCGCAAAAACGAACTCTCAAACTTGATTTATATCTCCCATGAGGTTATAGTGGAACTTCATCAAGTAACCAGAATATCTTACTTCCACAAGAGGCTTAGGCAACTGGCTGTCGGCTTCTACAACAGATGTAGAACATCACACAATACACACCTGCTGGTGAAGCAGCTGTTACAGTTATATGTATCTCTATTTCATTAAGTATCAAACAAGGTTAGCAGCACTTCTGCTGCAGAGTCTATGGAGATCCAAAAACTGTAACACTTATTTATAGAAGGGTGTATTTGTGCAATGAGAAATAAACGAATGTTCAGTGGAACAATTAAGTCTTACTACATATGACAAGTGCATGTAAAAGGTTATCGGCCCAGTTTCATTTAAGCGTGTTAAGTGAATTAACGGTTCAAAACAGTGACGATAAGCTAGCACAAATACGGCAACACATGAAAATGTATTGTAGAGCTTCTTAGTGCAAGTAAGCGTCAAAACAAGAGATTTTACGCCCACCAGCAAATACAGTAGTCATAATTCGAGGTTACAGTGTATTCAACTGTGTTCTGAGTAGAGTACAGTCAACTGAGGTTTGAGTAGAGTACAGCTGACTGAGTTTGGATGTTAGAAATGTGGTGTCACTGCCAGACACCACACTTGCTAGGTGGTAGCCTTTAAACCGGCCGCGGTCCGTTAGTATACGTTGGACCCGCATGTCGCCACTATCAGTGATTGCAGACCGAGCACCGCCACACGGCAGGTCTAGTCTGGAGAGACTCCCTAGCACTCACCCCAGTTGTACAGCCGACTTTGCTAGCGATGGTTCACTGACTACAGACGCTCTCATTTGCAGAGACGACAGTGTAGCATAGACTTCAGCTACGTCGTTTGCTACGACCTAGCAAGGCACCATAGTCAGTAATTAGAATGAATTCTAAACAGGCAATGTTGTGAATCATGTACCGTCACGAGCGACGTTCATCATTGATGGATTAAAGTTAAGTATCAAACTAATTATGTCCGCTTTCTAAATTCTAATTCCTTGTCATGTTCCAGACCTCACGTCATTATAGTTCTTCCCTGCTCATGCCAGCCTGCGTGAGCTAAATCGGCGTGCATTTCAGCCTCCTCTAGTAACACGGTGTTGGCTCTTCAGCCAACACAACAAGAAACATCGACAGTTGAGTTTTATGTTACAACAGTTGTATTCAGTAAGTAACTTTAGGCTGCATAGTGTATTTGGAGATGAAGTCCTGCAGAAATAGATATGTCTGTGGGAGTGACTACCGATAGTTGGCAGGACACCATGTGCATAATCTTTGAGGCCAAGTTATATTGGCCAAGTTTGAGAAGAATGTTTCAATTTACCACATCATATAATTTGTTGTTATGTTATGCCTTATAATAAGGTTAAGTGGACATTAGCACAAATATGTGTATGTGTTCTTTTATTTAGTGCAAGTTCCGCTAAATAAGTGGTGACCCCAAAGTTACAGTTGTGTGGCAGTGGGTAACTTTTCTTTACACATATTCCATGTTGAACTGTATCCGCATTTGTGCACGCAAAACTTCCTCCATGAGGTTGTCGGTGCCATCCAGAACATCAAGAAGGAACTTGATGTGATACAACAAACTCCCCAGTTCCTGGCGTCATTGGAGCCTACTTCTCTAAACGAATTCATCCACAATGTTGCTTTTGCAACCATGCCAGTTGTGCTGTTATTTCCCACAACACTGCCATAAAGTGTTGCCTTGTACAGCCAATCTACAGGACACAGTGAAATCAAGCCAAATGTGAACATCTTCGGGTTTCTGTCACCTACACCAATGTTGTTTGCATGACCTATGAACTTTACACTCATTGGTTCTCACAGCCCACTTGCGTCATGATTACAATTTCAGGCATTAATCCCTTTCTGCATAAAACCTATAGATCACTGAGTAACACAACTCCTGTACCGTGAGAAGCGCAGTGACAGGTTGCCTTCAGACTTTTGGAGGCACTTACACGTTATGATTGACGCTTGAATGTTTTAAGACAATTTACTTTCACACATTTGGCAACAACAATTACCTTTACAGGTGCACTTAACCTTGATAGCACACGAGAGTCGGCCATTAAGTGAGCTGTAGCAAGTGGCCGTTAGAGCGCATGCCATGGTGACCACTGCCACAACCACCACTGCTAACGAAACCCATGAGTGTGGCCAAATCCGGCCGCCACAGCTGTCCCAGTTGTGCTGCCACAGCTGCCCAACGACTGCCAAACGTGAATGAAGTTCTCTGATCCCTCTGCACTGCCACATCAGCTGACAGATGAGCTGCAGTGGTTACAGCGATGTAGGATGCACGTGAACGATCGCGCCACGTGATGCAGACCGCACAACATGTAAACATCAAAACTGGTTATTGCTGGTTCCACAAGTATTTCAGCTTGCAAGCTACCATGTGCAGGACACCATGCCCACAACCAAATGCCTATCATGGCCTGCCTTAGGCGCAGCCATCTGTGCCTAAACTCGCAACCAATCAAGACACACCCATTTCAGTGCGAGCCTTCAACAGCAGTCAGATACACAGCTTCACAAAGACTGTTCATCCCTGATCACTCTACAGGGCAGATGGTTTCGGTCGACACTGGAACGAATGTCAGGACCCTATCACAGACAGGTAGATAGATGAGTTTCAATTGAAGGTAGTCAATGATTTAGCCGTTCAAACACATGGACAGAAAATACTGATGGTTGACATTCAACTTTCAGAGAAATGCTACTGGACATTTGTGCTGGGCACAACCTTCTTGTTGGGCATAAAAAGCATCCCCAAATTTAAAATAATTAAAAGATAAATAAATTTTTCATAATGCCAACATTTCCTCCACAGCCTTAGATGGTCATTCTAAAAAGGTATACAGATCCTGTGAGATCATACTTTGGATTTCATCACAAGGTATGTTACCATACACGTTTCTGAAGCCACATGATATCATATGGGTGGCCGACAGTAAGAATACCTCCTGTTTCCTATTTTTAGTAGTGAAATTAGTGGAATGTCAGAAACGTTTATTCAGATTCTCACTGGGCAGCTTTTCTCTTTCGTAATCCAGTTCTCCCTCCAGCATTCACCGTCAGATCTAATGGTTTATCTATTTTATGAAGTTTTACAGTACTGTACAACATAATTTGGGTGCAGATTGGTGCACTGGTAAAAGTTGCTTGCTTTGAATTTTATAAGAAAATATTTCCAATTTGCCAAAAAGCTTTTTTAGATTCACTACATATTTTGCAGTTAAATCATATCTAACTTTCATTACATTATTGTGCCAAAAAAAATTGAAATTTACTTCTGTAGTCTGCCTCCATGGTTACTACTACTGACTTACTTTGTTTGGCCTGTTCTATGAGTGCCTGATGTTCTGATAGCTTACTATTAATTGATTTTAAAATGACACTGTCCAATTTTTAATTTTTTGCTTTTGTTTTTCTCTCATTTTAGTGTGTAGATATAGGATAATCTACCTTCATCACAACTTCATTATGATCTGCAGCAGGAAGATCAGCACCATCCCAGGCAGCCACCATATGAGCTATTATGGTACTCATATGCATCTGTGAGCATGTTGTTTCTAAATTGTAGGATAAGCTTTTTTTGTAATATCTTCTCCTCTTTTTTGTCAAATGCAATGTTTGTTAGGTTACATAATCTAAGTGCAAAATGAAAATGACATTTTGGAGGTTCTGGCATCCTTACTTGCCTGTATTCTCAGCATATCCCTTCCAGTTTCCTTTGATGATTTGGAGGTACCTGTGACTTCAACCTCATTGGGGGTGTATGATAAGCCATATGCTCAAAGGCCATGCAAAACTTTTAATGGGACACGCTCCTCTAGCATTACCTTTTTTTATACACTCCTGGAAATGGAAAAAAGAACACATTGACACCGGTGTGTCAGACCCACCATACTTGCTCCGGACACTGCGAGAGGGCTGTACGAGCAATGATCACACGCACGGCACAGCGGACACACCAGGAACCGCGGTGTTGGCCGTCGAATGGCGCTAGCTGCGCAGCATTTGTACACCGCTGCCGTCAGTGTCAGCCAGTTTACCGTGGCATACGGAGCTCCATCGCAGTCTTTAACACTGGTAGCATGCCGCGACAGCGTGGACGTGAACCGTATGTGCAGTTGACGGACT
Source organism: Schistocerca nitens (assembly GCF_023898315.1). NCBI lineage: Eukaryota > Metazoa > Arthropoda > Insecta > Orthoptera > Acrididae > Schistocerca > Schistocerca nitens. The sequence continues at coordinate 372,021,482 of NC_064618.1, forward strand.
TTGAGCAAGGGCGTATAGTGGGCATGCGGGAGGCCGGGTGGACGTACCGCCGAATTGCTCAACACGTGGGGCGTGAGGTCTCCACAGTACATCGATGTTGTCGCCAGTGGTCGGCGGAAGGTGCACGTGCCCGTCGACCTGGGACCGGACCGCAGCGACGCACGGATGCACGCCAAGACCGTAGGATCCTACGCAGTGCCGTAGGGGACCGCACCGCCACTTCCCAGCAAATTAGGGACACTGTTGCTCCTGGGGTATCGGCGAGGACCATTCGCAACCGTCTCCATGAAGCTGGGCTACGGTCCCGCACACCGTTAGGCCGTCTTCCGCTCACGCCCCAACATCGTGCAGCCCGCCTCCAGTGGTGTCGCGACAGGCGTGAATGGAGGGACGAATGGAGACGTGTCGTCTTCAGCGATGAGAGTCGCTTCTGTCTTGGTGCCAATGATGGTCGTATGCGTGTTTGGCGCCGTGCAGGTGAGCGCCACAATCAGGACTGCATACGACCGAGGCACACAGGGCCAACACCCGGCATCATGGTGTGGGGAGCGATCTCCTACACTGGCCGTACACCACTGGTGATCGTCGAGGGGACACTGAATAGTGCACGGTACATCCAAACCGTCATCGAACCCATCGTTCTACCATTCCTAGACTGGGAAGGGAACTTGCTGTTCCAACAGGACAATGCACGTCCGCATGTATCCCGTGCCACCCAACGTGCTCTAGAAGGTGTAAGTCAACTACCCTGGCCAGCAAGATCTCCGGATCTGTCCCCCATTGAGCATGTTTGGGACTGGATGAAGCGTCGTCTCACGCGGTCTGCACGTCCAGCACGAACGCTGGTCCAACTGAGGCGCCAGGTGGAAATGGCATGGCAAGCCGTTCCACAGGACATCCAGCATCTCTACGATCGTCTCCATGGGAGAATAGCAGCCTGCATTGCTGCGAAAGGTGGATATACACTGTACTAGTGCCGACATTGTGCATGCTCTGTTGCCTGTGTCTATGTGCCTGTGGTTCTGTCAGTGTGATCATGTGATGTATCTGACCCCAGGAATGTGTCAATAAAGTTTCCCCTTCCTGGGACAATGAATTCACGGTGTTCTTATTTCAATTTCCAGGAGTGTATATAAATAGTCCATACCAGGAATATTCTCAAATCTTGTATAGGTTAACATGGTCTCAGCTGTTTAACTAAATTAATTTCATATAGTTTTGTATACAATGTATTATATTTCGGACTAAAATGTATAAAAAGAAATTGATTTGTTCCAATCGATGTGTACTAACTCTGTATGTATGGGTAAAACTACTCTTCTTTTAGAAATATTTGAAATTATGAAATATCTGGCACACTTAAAATTCCTATTATTATTTATGCAATCTGATGCTGATCATTAAATTTATTTCTGGACTCATTTATAAAATAATGATATAACTTGGTGAAGATCTTTCTTTTGTCAAGAAAGTTTGTAAACTCATTTGTTTTGTAAACTCTCTGGAATATTGTTAGTACTGCAAAATGAGTTAGGACTAGGAGTAGTGGACATGCCTATGATGGAATTGATCGTGTTTTTATGTTTGGTGATAACAATGTGAATTTGTGTTCTAAAGTGGAGATTGTTAAGTCAGTGTGATGTAGAAGAACATGATAAAATAAAAAAAGTCATAGAAACAGAAATTGCTTCATCAGTTGTCATGTCAACTGGAACCCACAAAATAAAAAAAAAAAAAATCAGCTTGAAGAATCTACCCCTAGACATGACAAACTGCAGCCAACAATGAGAAAATGAAGATAAGTAACAACATTATTTGTACATATTACTCCTCTTGAAGTGTTTGAAACAAAGCAAACAAACTTTTGAAGAGACTGAAAAACTACTGGTGATATGTGGGAGGGTAAGATTAAAATTGGGGGCTCAGCCGGAGTCAGTTGATTGATAATGAAATCTTGTCTGTTGCAGAAGAAGAAAGGACAGTGATTTATGTCAATTGCAGTTTATATAAAATGCCAATCAGTTGTTAGAAGACCCGAGGCCTGCCCAACAAAGACAACAGTGATGAGACACTATCAACAATGATGAGCCAGATGAAGTGAAAGAAGACTTTACATCTACAATGAGGGACATCAAAAAGAAAAGATAAGTTTTTTTGGGCTCGTGATTGCAAGAAAGATTAATAGACGAGGGTAGTAGAGATGAAATGAAAGTTGTAGGACACAGCCAGGACACGTCTGAACAAACTGAAAGTGTAGTCAGCAAAGGAACAGTTAAAACTGATATTTTGCAATTGATTTTGGCACAATTATAGGAAATGAAGACGGATAACAATAGAAAATTTAGTACAGTTAATGGTTAGTAAACTGAAATAAAAACAGATACCAATAGTAAATTTAGTGCAGTTAATGATTAGTTAACCAAACAATTTACTTGACTATAAGGACAATTAAATGACCTGGAAATTGGAAACAATGGTGCAATGGACAGGATACAATTCCAAATAAACAAACGAAGTAATCAGGTTTCGGAGCTAAAAAATGGGTTGTTACATGAATTAAAAAGTATGAATGAAAAGTTGATGTCTTAGAAAATAAATTTATTGTTTCAGAAAATGAGCTAGTAAGTGAATGTGCATGAGAGACAAAGAATATTAATTACATCAGAGTTGAACAGAAGACCCTTGCGGAAAAAATGGAACAGAACTTTACTAATTAAAAAATCTTTAATGTTGAAAACAGTATGCAAACTAATGTAAATGTTTTAGGCCAAAAAAATTCAGCAGTTCAGGAAAACTATATTCACAAAAATCTATATTCAAACAACACTAAAATCAAAAGTTTTTTATCAGACAATTTACATCCAGTGGATTTTCTGCACCACTGTAGATATAGTTTTGTGTCAAGCATGAGTGATGATCAAAAAATTAGATTTGTTAAAAAAATGTCTTGGAAGCAAAGCTCTGTCATGGGTAAATCTAAATTGGAGTCAATGGGAGACATATCAAAGTTTCAAAAAAGTTTTATAAATAAATTTTGGTTGGAAGCTGAAGAGGGGAGAATTAAAAGTGAATTTTTGAATGGTCTTAATTATAGGAATAGGGACGGTACTATGAAAGAGTTTTTGTAAGAATCAACTTAAGAAACTGACACACCTTGACAAACCATTTGACAAAATGACATTGATTGATACACTCAAAAGGAGGTTACCAGAGAGATTGCAGTGGTATTTAGTACAAGGACCTAATGATTGTCTGAGAAATTTTTACAATATGTTGACAGGCTGGATAGAGCAGTAGAATGAAGTATGTACCATAACAATAAGAATGATAGAGATCACAATGGTAATAACTACAGAAACAGAGGTAATGGTAACTTCTATCAGGGTCAAAATGGTAATAGAGACAGAAATTTTGAACATCAGCAGAATAGGAATAATTGGGATAAGCATGGGCAATTTAATAAGATAAATAATCATAAAGTAACTACTCAGGAAACGGCAGTCTGCCTCAATGAATGCCCATAGTTTTGGGGTGAGGAAACACAACAAGCACAGTACCCCCAATTTACACTTGCAATTAGACAATAATAACAGTGTTAATAATGTGGCACAGGTATCTGAAGTTGAACAGAAGGAATATCAGATTTCTCATTTATGTTTTGATCAAAAGTTTTGGGTACTATGTTCAGTTATAGTGACGTAGGTGATTATCACAAACCAGAATGTGGGAGTAATGAGAATTTTGATTTAGTGTGTACTAATGATTTCTTCTCTTGGCCAGAAAAAAGGTGTTATTGATGTATGTACAATAGATGATGACTGTACTGGATCTGAAATAGGTGGTATTTTTTATGTAGATGTGAATGAGAACTGTGAAATGACTAAGGTTGGTAAGTCTGAAACTAGTAGCTTGTTGCAAATGAATGTAGGTGAGGCATATGACTTTTATGGAAGTGAGACTTGTGAAACTTCCTGGCAGATTAAAACTGTGTGCCCGACCGAGACTCGAACTCGGGACCTTTGCCTTTCGCGGGCAAGTGCTCTACCATCTGAGCTACCGAAGCACGACTCACGCCCGGTACTCACAGCTTTACTTCTGCCAGTATCTCGTCTCCTACCTTCCAAACTTTACAGAAGCTCTCCTGCGAACCTTGCAGAACTAGCACTCCTGAAAGAAAGGATACTGCGGAGACATGGCTTAGCCACAGCCTGGGGGAGGTTTCCAGAATGAGATTTTCACTCTGCAGCAGAGTGTGCGCTGATATGAAACTTCCTGGCACACAGTTTTAATCTGCCAGGAAGTTTCATATCAGCGCACACTCCGCTGCAGAGTGAAAATCTCATTCCAGTGAGACTTGTGTTGTTAATGATGCTGTTGATGAAGTAATTTTGGAAGAATATGACGATGACGATGATGATGAGTATCAGGTATTTGTGGAGTTTAAGAATAATGAAGTTCAGCGATGTTAATTATGCTATGGAAACCATTCAGTGTGTCCAGTCTATACCTAATAACATGAGTAACCAAAGTAATGCTATGATACCAGTAAAGTTGATAAAACCCTGTGAAAAAACAGTATGGATATAGTGTTTGATGAAATTGAAAGCGATCTTTTACATGATGTGTCAAATAATAGAGACGATGATTTACATTTTGGGAGTCCTTACATTAGGATTAAGACTGATCAGTGGGAAGGGAATTGTTTGATTGATACAGGTAGTCTGATCTGTTGGTATACAGTATCTGAACAATTTAGAGACAAGATCAAGTATAGTAAGAATTTTGTGGAAATGCCCATTGTAGATGTAAAGATAAGAGCAGCTGCAGGTAAGGAAAGCAAATTGGTAAAATCTCAGGTACTTTTAACGTTTAGTATAGAAGACAAAACCTTTGAACATGGATGCTTGGTGATCCCCAGTCTGGAAGAAAATATAAATCTCGGTACTGATTGGATAGCGAAAGGTGAGACTTGTTTTGGATGGAATACTTAAAGAATTGTTTATTTTGAAACCTGAAAGTAATACTTGAGTTAAAACTAATTTCTGTATCTTAATCTCTGGGAAAGAAATACAGTAGACGAAGAATGGGTAGCTTTGAGAGATGAAATAGTGAAGGCAGCAGAGGATCAAGTAGGTAAAAAGACGAGGGCTAGTAGAAATCTTTGGGTAATTGATGAAAGGAGAAAATCTAAAAATGCAGTAAAGGAAGCAGATGAAAAGGAATACAAATGTCTCAAAAATGAGATTGACAGGAAGTGCAAAATGGTTAAGCAGGGACTGCTAGATGTAAGGATGTAGAGGCATACATCACTTGGGGTAAGATAGATACTGCCTACAGGAAAATTAAAGAGACCTTTGAAGAAAAGAGAACCACTTGCATGAATATCAAGAGCTCAGATGGAAACCCAGTTCTAAGCAAAGAAGGGAAAGCAGAAAGGTGGAAGAAGGAGCATATAGTGTCTATACAAGGGTGATGTACTTGAGGGAAATATTATTGAGATGGAAGAGGATGTAGATGAAGATGAAATGGTAGATATGATACTGTGTGAAGAATTTGACAGAGCACTGAAAGACCTAAGTAGAAACAAGGCCCCAGGAGTATACAGCATACTATTAGAACTACTGATAGCATTGGGAGAGCCAGCCATGACAAAACTCTACCATCTGGTTAGCAAGATGTATGAGACAGATGAAATACCCTCAGACTTCGAGAAGAATGTAATAATTCCAATCCCAATGAAAGCAGGCATCGACAGGTGTGAAAATTACTGAACTTTCAGTTCGATAAGTCATGGCTGCAAAATACTAAAATGAATTCCTTACAGATGAATGGAAAAACTGGTAGAAGCTGACCTTGGGGAAGATCAGTTTGGATTTGGCAGAAATGCAGAAACACGTGAGGCAATACAGACCCTATAACTTATCTTAGAAGATAGATTAAGGAAAGACAAACCTACTTTTATAGCATTTGTAGACTTAGGGAATGCTTTTGACAATGTTGACTGGAATACCCTCTTTAAAATTCTGAAGGTGGCAGGGGTAAAATAGAGGGAGCAAAAGGCTATTTACAATCTGTACAGAAACCAAATGGAAGTTATGAGTCAAGTGGCATGAAAGGGAAGTTACGGTTGAGAAGGGAGTGAGAAATGGTTGTAGCTTAACCCCAGTGTTATTAAAGCTTTCGAAATGTGGTGCTACAGAAGAATGCTGAAGATTAGATGGGTAGAGGTACTGAATAGAATTGGGGAGAAGAGGAATTTGTGGCACAACTTGACTAGAAGAAGGGATCAGTTGGTAGGACATGTTCTGAGGCATCAAGGGATCACCAATTTAGTATTGGAGGGCAGCGTTGAGGGTAAAAATCATGGACGGAGACCAAGAGATGAATACACTAAGCAGATTCACTAGGATGTAGGTTGCAGTAGGTACTTGGAGATGAAGAAGCTTGCACAGGATAGAGTAGCATGGAGGGCTGCATCAAACAAGTCTCTGGACTGAAGACCACAACAACAAGAAACTGTGGGAAAAGTTTTAACTATTTACAAAACATTATGGACCAAGGTGAGCACCAGGTGTCTGATGATGATATAGATTTTGATGAGACTGAGGATCAGGGTTTTGAACGTGTAGTAGATTCTTAAGTAAGGGAAGCTATGGCTCTTAATCACATACAAAAGGATCAACTTAGGAATTTGTTATTTGAATTTAGAAATGTGTTTAGTGAAAAATCAGAGAAAGTGAAAGGCTATCAGTGCATATTTTACCTTAAGGATCATCAACCTTTCTTTCTTGAGCCATATAATATACCATTTTCAAAAAGGAAATATGGAGGGAAATAAATTCAGAAAATGGAAACATGGGGTGTAATTGAGAAAAATAGGAGTGCTTAAATAATCCTTTAGTTGTGCTAAGTAAGAGAAATGGTGGAATGAGAATTGTTTTGGACTCTAGACAGCTTAATAAATTTCTTATTAGAGAGAATGACCATACTGAGAACATGGACGAGTTAAAAAAATCTGATTATGTAAAATATATGAGTACTTTGGACTTGACCTCTGGATTTCACCAGATACCACTTGAAATTAATTCTAGAAAGTATACATCATTTTTGTATGGAGGTGAGTGTTTTCAATACTGTGTGGTGGCATTCAGGCTAAATGTATCTGTAGCTGTATTCATAAGAGCTCTGGATTCTATCTTGGGAAGTGAAGTGAGTTCAAAATTAATTGTGTATATTGAGACATTCTGGTGACAGAAACGACTTGGGAACAACATTTGCATTTGTTAAGAGATGTGTTTTCAAAATTAGGATCAGGAGACATGACTTTGAAAATAAGTAAGCGTAAATTTGGCGTGGAAGAAGTTAAATTTTTAGGACAATGTTATATCTGAAAAAGGAATTGCACCTGATAAAGAGAAACTTGATGCTATTGCTATTTTTCCTACTCCTCACAACAAAAAACAGCTTAAATTATATTTTGGGTCAACTGGACTTTATAGAAAATTTTGTAGCAGCCAAGCTTTGAATGCTCCATGCGTGTGTGAAGTTTTGAAGGAGAATACCATTTGGGATTAGAATCAGGAGTTTCAGGATGCTTTCAATGAGATCAAAGGACAGTTGTGTCAAAGTCAGATATTGTTCAGACCAGATTTTTCTCTTCCTTTTTGTATTATGGTAGACAGTAGTGATGTTGGTTTGGGTGATCATTTTTTTCAGGAGGTTGAAGTTGATGGTGTTATTAAACATAGAGCTCTTGCATTTGCTAGTAGAATATTGCAGAAACATGAAAATACTTACACTGTAACTGAGAAAGAACTTTTAGCTGTACATTGGGTGTTCAACAAATTTAAAAATTGCATACTAGATCACAAAGTCATCATCTATACTGATCACAAAGCATTATGTTATCTTCAGGTGTGTAAGCTGTACTATAATAGAATTACTCATTGTGCCATGTTTTTACAGCAGTTCAGTTATAAAATCAGATATGTTAAGGACACAGACAATGTAGTTGCTGATGCTTTGTCTAGGCTACCTTTAAGGAGTGAATGATCTAACAGCTTTGGAAAAGGAGAGAAAGAGTTTAAAATTATGTACCTGAGAGGTGTGAAGGAGGAAAAAGAGATCTTGAAAATTTGCAAAAACATCCACAGGTATCAAAATCATGATCAAAGCTGAAAATTGGTTAAGAGCTTGTTGGGTAGGAAAGGAGAAAAGACAGGACAGTTTTATAAGGTACACATGAGTATTTTATTCAGGTGACATAAGATCGACTCAAAGGATTGGAGACTATGTTGGCCCGAACACTGTATTGTTACTTTAATTACTTATACACATGAGATTTTTGGTCAGTGTGGATCAACAAAATGCACACAAAAGACTCAGGAAAACATCTATTTTTATAACATAGAAAGGAGAGTCAAGAAGAAGATGGCCAGCTGTGACAGATGTCAAAGAGTGGAGATAAGTAACCAAACAAGTAGAGGCCAAATGCAAAACATACTGCCTAACAGTAAACTTGGTCTCATGTCTGTGGGTGTTTATGGACCTTCACCTAAACCTAAGAATGTATTTTTTATGTTTTTGTGGTGGCTGATGTATTGTCGAAGTTCATAAAGTCTCTTAAAAAAGCTACCAGTAAGCAAGTCCTCCCTAAGTTTGAAAACACATATTTTTGTCAGGTGGGTATTCCTAAAACAATTTTATCTGATAATGTTTCTCAATTTGGATCACAAGCTTTGAAAGATTTTGTTGAGCATGCAAAAATAAGGCATATTCTAACCTCATTGTACCATCCTTCGAGTAACCCTACAGAAAGATAAATGAGAGAGATTGGAAGATTGTTAGAACATATTGTAGTATGAATCATAAGAGGTGGATAGATTATATCAGTGATTTTGAGGATATAGTGAACAGCTTACAACATTCTTCAACAAGATTTTCGCCATTTGAAATCATGTTTAATTGCACACCATCTAACCTTATTTCTGAAAATGTTGAATTTCCACCATGTAAAATACTGTAACTCTTCAGGCTTTCTCGGCGATCTAATGACATCTTGGGTTGTCGGGTGTTCTGCCGGATATCAGCGTCGTACTTCAGAACCCCATTCTTCTGTGCAGGGTGGTGACAGCTGCTGGCCTGCAGATATAAATCAGTGTGTGTTGGTTTTCGGTACACACTGTGGCCAATTGATCCATCTGCTTTCCTCTGGACTAGTACATCCAGAAATGGCAGCTGGCCATTCTTCTCCAGTTCCATGGTGAACTTGATATTAGGGTGGCATGAGTTAAGATGTTCAAGAAACTCATTGAGCCTGTCCATCCCATGTGGCCAGATCACGAAGGTGTCATCCACATACCTAAAGAAGCATGTGGGTTTAAATGTGGCTGTCTCCAATGAGTTTCTTGAACATCTTAACTCATGCCACCCTAATATCAAGTTCACCATGGAACTGGAGAAGAATGGCCAGCTGCCATTTCTGGATGTACTAGTCCAGAGGAAAGCAGATGGATCAATTGGCCACAGTGTGTACCGAAAACCAACACACACTGATTTATATCTGCAGGCCAGCAGCTGTCACCACCCTGCACAGAAGAATGGGGTTCTGAAGACTTTGGTCCACAGAGCACATGCCCTGTCAGACCAAGAGAATCTACCTATAGAGATAGAACGTCTCAAAACAGTTTTCTCCAAGAATGGATACACGGACAGACAAATTGAGAGGGCACTCCAACCAGCCACCATACCACAGGTTCCTGAAGAAGACCAAGACGAAACAAAGAAGGTGGCATATCTGCCCTATGCTGGCTCTATTTCTGCCAGAATCAGTAGGATCCTCCGTAAACACAATATCAAGTGTGTTTTCTGTCCATCCAACAAGATTGGGGGACTGCTGGGGAGTGTCAAAGACGACCTGGGGTTACGAAAACCAGGGATTTACAATATACCTTGTCAATGTGGCAGGTCCTACATTGGCCAGACGACAAGAACTGTGGAGATCAGGTGCAAAGAACATCAGAGGCACACTAGATTAAGACAGGTGACTAAGTCAGCCATTGCTGAACACTGTCTAGAACTAGATCATGCCATGAAGTATGAGTATACCAGGATTCTAGCACAAACACCCAGATTTTGGGACAGTGTTATAAGAGAATCGATAGAAATTAAAATGGCTGACGATCTTATGAACCGTGACACAGGGTACCAGCTAAGCAGAGCCTGGGATCCGGCTATGGAATTGTTAAAGGAGCAACGGGGCCAGCTGCAACACTGCACAAACAGAAGAACCAGAGACATGGAGATGGAAAACGAGCCCCTGACGGACTGCCAGGAGCACCAGACCGAAGATGGAACACCCAGAAGTGGGACTGGGGGGCGCGGACCGCAGAGGGAACATCCAGAGCCGCAGTGGACGAAAAACGGAGCGGCAACGCTCCAACAGGTCGTGGTGAGCGGGCGCGGACCGCAGGGGGAACGCTTGGTACCCCAGACCGTAGATGAAACCCGCAGGAGCGGGGTCGGTGGGCGCGGACCGCAGAGGGAACACCTAGAACCGCAGCGGACGGAAAACGGAGCAGCAACGCTCCAGCAGGTCGCAGGGAATGGGCGCGGACCACAGAGGAAGCGCCTGCAGCCGTTGGTGGAGGGGGAAGGCCATAGGCATAAATACTGGACCAGGTCCGCTCCTTTTGTACTTTTGAATTAATGTTCATATTTTCATTTCTATTGCTAGCTCCATTTCTAACTCTAATTCCACTTCTACTGCTTCAAAAATTGTAAAAATTGTAATTAGTCTATAAGTTAACAAAACAATTCTATATTGCCAAACACTATTTTAGGAAAAGTGTAATTAGTATGTAAGTTAGCAATAAGTACAAAATAAATAAAGAAAAGAAAAATGTAATACCCTCATCTCTGGCCCCAATAGAGCAACAAGCTCTCCAGCGGCCCATCCGCCTCCCATCAGGAGCGGAAATGAATAGTATAAAAAAAATTTTAAAAAATAAAAAAAATTAAAAAATTAAAAAAATAAAAAAATAAAAAAAAATTTAAAAAAACTCGAGGAGCAGTCTCAGGTCGCACCTGATGAAGGTTACGAGCTACGTGACCGAAATATCGTGCAAGTACGACGCTGATATCCGGCAGAACACCCGACAACCCAATATGTCATGTAAAATACTGTCACCACAAGAGAGGGAAGAATGTGTAAGGGAGATGATAAGAAAACTGGGGGATAGGAGAAAGCAGAGATATGATGGTAAAAGTATATTTTCTATGTTTGAGGTAGGAGATTTCATGTTGGTGAAAGCCAAAGAGAAATCTAAAGTGTTGACATCTGAGATAAAGAAACTTTTTGGCATTTATATTAGACCACTCAAAATTTCTGAAAATCCACATCATAATGTATACAGGCTTGTGTATCCTAAATCTAAGAAGTTGTTCAGATTACACAGTATCACTGAACTGAAAGCATATAGATGTGATCCATAAGTATCTAATTTTTGTTTGCTTGTTCTTTTTCCATTGTCATGTATTTAGTGTGTAAGATTATGTGATTTTTAAAGGTCTATCTTATCCATTGACTGAGTTAAAATCTATTTGTAGATTCATAAAACTGTATAACTGCGTTTTGTTTTTCATGAATTCAGTATGTAAGATGATGAGATTATTAAAGATCTGTCTTGTCTACTGACTGACTATGATACACTAGATAATTATGTTCTATTAGAGATTTGTGCTTTATAATTTGATACACATTTGCCATGAGATTAAATGAGTAGATCCTTTTACAATTTTGAAATGGAAAATGTTCATTATTTGTACTGTAAAAATTAGGAATAGTATCTTAGTATATCTGTGTGTATCACCTTGTTATTTCATTTTTTTATTACATTTAACTCTTTCCATTAATGTTTCATATGTGAACACATTTTAATCACACCTGACATAAATCCCACATGATGTGAAGAAGGTATTGAACAGCATATTTAATACACAAAATAATGTTTCTGGATTTGATGGGAATGCTAGACAGGAAGTTACTTATTCATTGGAGTGTGCAATGAGAACTCTAAGGAGGAAACTGAAAGACGTGGGCGGGTCCACTCCCCACACTGCTGTAAAGTTGTACCCTGTTGGACCAATCAATTTTCAAGAGATTATAGGTGCTGGTTAACGTACTAAAGCATCTGTCAACTGTCAGTGTTGTGACTGATATTTGCGAATTCTCTCAAGCCTTGCTTTGCAATCAATAAATAGAAATTAACAGAATTACATTCAATTCAGTTAACGGCAACTATATTTTAGTCATCATGTTCAAAATCTAAAGTTGGTACATGAATAACTGAGGCCCTTCAAGAACCCGTTTCATATTTACTTATGCACCTAAGTAAAGGTGATAAGAGAAGACAATATCCCTGAGAGAAAGAATCATGCTGATAAATTAAAAATAAAGATATATAAAATATATATGTAATTTTTTTGTATATGACGTAACGAATCCCAAACGGACGTCACAAGTGGTGCCCCACAGACATCACAAATGGTGCCCAACAACGTGAGGGCCCAGGATTTTATGTACCAATATTAAGTACACAGAAATGACTGAGATATGGTTGTCCGTCTAGAAAACTATATTTAAAAGAAAATTTTTTATGTATGTAATTATATGTATGTGAAATTAATGCCATATATGTAATCTATTTCCATGTACCAAAAATACAAAACTTGTACGAGATCCAACCAGTGAAGATAAATGTACATGAAGCTGATTAGATGCGTACCATTGTCTCGACTGAGATAAAGATAACACCAAGCAACAATGACTAATAAAGGTAAGGGTGTATATGCATGCGCTTCTGGGCTGGAAACTAAAGGAAGAAAGGATCCGGGGGCCATGCACTATGTTTATCTTCTCGAGTTAAAATTTGTCAAAAGTGTTTATGCAATTTGTTTTAACGTCAGTGGATAGTGAAACAGTTTCATTTAGTACTACTGAACAAAAATCAGTGTTAGAATTCTGAGATAGTGATTAGTGTTCAGGATTTGAGGTCACACAATCAGCTGTCTGAATCAAATAAATGCTAGTGAATTTGATTGCCAAAGTAATACTTTTGCAGAAGTAAAAGTTTTCACAGTGCAATGGAAATATGATGAGTACGAAAGTGTAACTGTTAGTTTCAGTAGTAATAGTAGTAGGTAGCTTCTTTGCTTTACTTGATTTCAGTGTTCTGTATGTGCTATGTGTGTGCTTTGTGTAGTTAGTATATTTTGTGTGTATGTCATTTTTGGGGGAAAATAGATTTTGTGTGTACTCATGTCTTACCAGTCACGATTAATACTAGTCGAAATGGTGAAGACACGCAAGGTCAAACGGTTAGAGGTGGAAGATCTGTCAGGCTATGACACAAACGAAAATATACAATACAAGAGTTTCCAGTGAGGAACCCACCCACAATGACGGGTTCTCAACTTCCAAAACCGGAAGCTGAGCAACATGAAACGGACAAAATATTAGGCACTGATCAGGATCAAGCTCAATTGAGCAAAGAAATCCACTCAATTACTGGCACTGGGAAGGAGGATGCTACTGCGTCAACAGCGAATGTTGTACAAGTACCGGTACCAACGACCGATTTTATAACGGTGCTGATGGCACAATTAGACATGAGAGACAAGCAACGGGAGCAGGCATTAATTAACAAAGTTAAGGTTAATTTGCCGGAAGAACATCTCGAACGTGAGGAAAAGGAAAGACAGGAACGCCTTGAACACGAACGCAGGGAACAGGAGCGTGATGCTCAATTCCTGGGCAAAATGAATGAAATGTTTGAACAACGTGACAGGGCACTAGTGTCATATTTGTCACAGGAGATCGATGTAGTAAAACAGCAAGTGGCTGAATTGGTAGATCAGAACAAAGACATTCCACAAAAGGTCACGCAATTGGATGAATGCGTAGATCAATTAGACAAGGTGCATAGCATCTTAGAAATTCAAGTGAAAGATGTTGTTAAAACGGTGGACGAAATTTCAAACAATTTAGATCAAAAGATCGATGACTGTGTCACACAGGCGGTAGCTCGCTTAGAGCGGGCCGAGCAGTCATTGACCCCCACGCCATTCAACAACAATTTAGATCAAAAGATCGATGACTGTGTCACACAGGCGGTAGCTCGCTTAGAGTGGGCCGAGCAGTCATCGACCCCCGCACCATTCAACAACAACATACAGTACAGAAATGTGCCGATAAATGTATGCCGAGTGGAAAAAGCTGACTGCGAGAAAGTGCAACTGTACTTGCCAGTCAATTGTTCAGGCGTGGTCGCCGTGAACGGAGAGGTAGCGCTACCAACTGTAGCGCAAGTAAAGCACGAGGAATCACTATTAAAACACAGGCAGTTCCAGACGTTTAATGATGAGAAAAAGAATGTCCATCCAGTAATATTTATAAAAAGTTTCCGGAATGTACTCCCGGCATCATGGACTGAGCACCAAAAGGTTCAGTTTGTGATCTCTTTCATCACAGGCGATGCGGCACTGTGGGCGATGGAAATCGCGGATAAGTGTCTGTCATTGTCTGAATTCGAAAGTAAATTTCTTGCCAGATACTGGTCCAGGTCTGTTCAGGAGCATCTCCTGAAACAAGTGTATAACCGGAACCATTCAATCCCCATTCCGGTAACTTGAGAAAATATATTGAAAGATTCCGGAACAAAACCAGATACTGGGATGAACCCATGCCTACCACGGACGTTCTAAGAATTTTGAAGGGTAAACTGCTTATAACAATAAGAGAGAAACTCATACACGTTCCTGACACAGACTTGGAGTTGTATATGACAACCATAGACACTCTCGATTTAATACACGAAGATGCCAGGCAAGGAGATCAGGGGAGTACAAACAACGGACTTGCGAACGGGAAAGGAAAAAACCAATCCAATAATAGCCCTCGTAAGAACAGATATTCAAAGAGTGACGCATATTCGCAATGGGAAAACTTAACTAAGAATGGAAACACCATGAATAGTGTGCCCACTGTGGATGGTCACTGGCACAGCACTGGATACAACACGTACTAGCATGGCCAGTCAAACTCGTCTTCACCAAAAAGAGGTGGAGAAAACTACAATCGAAAGAGACAAGGCGAAGGGGGAGGAAACTCCAACTTTGGCAGTAAACATCTGAAAACTGGTGTGTGTGTGTATACCAACACAGTCAGTAGAGAATTTAATATGGTACACACATGATTCTTGGGGACACTTTGGCGGAAAGAAATGCGCAGACTTATTGTCTAGGTACTGCTACTTCCCAAACTTGCATCATAAGGTGAAGGCTCTAGTGAGAACTTGCCTTATTTGTCAAAAGACAAAACCGTGCACTCATAGCTCGAGACATGAGCTACACCCAATAGTGCCAACAGCACCAGCACAGATTGCTGCGGTTGATTTGACAGGACCCTTGCCAATAGCAAGAGGTGGGTTGAAGTATGTGGTAGCAGCATTGGACATTTTTTCAAAACATTTGAAGTTGTATCCTACAAAAATGTCTACCACAAAAGCAATAGTCAGGAAAATGGTATCAGATTACATACCGAACGTCGAAAAGCCGATGACCTTACTAACTGACAATGCTACTTATTTTAAAAGTCACAACTGGAAAGTGTTTCTTTGGGAACATAACATCAAGCATGTTTTTGTGTCATTGTATAGCCCGAGCGCGAACCCTGTGGGATGTTGCTTCCACGACTTCAACAGGTTTGTCCGTACATATGCAGCAAATCATCAAATGAAGTGGATTGAGTTAGTACCTCAATTCGAGAAAATACATAATAATGTACCCCATGAATCCACTGGGTGCACACCAAATGAACTCATGACACAGGATTCACCTGACGAGGAGTGGTTAAACCCTTTGCCACGAATTCCACAACTTGTAAACAGAGAGCAGAAGCTACAGCAATGCAACACAATGCAACCATTAGGAAGAAGAAGTATGATCGCACATTGAATAAACTCTACACGTACAACAGAGGAGACTTGGTGATGCTCAAGAGTCATCCCAAGTCATCGAGTATCAAAAAAGTCAACAGAAAGTGGCAACTCTTGTATACAGGACCACATAGGATTTTAGAGATACCACATGACGGGTGTTGCCTGTTGGCACACCCGGACACAGGAAAGGTAAGTGGGTTGTTCCCAAACAAGGACTTAAAACCGTTTATATCCAGGGATACTTAAGGGTTTATGTCTAAAATGTGTAGTGTGTAAAAGTAGATGTAAGTTGTATGCCTAGTTAGTAAGATTTATTTAATGTTTATTTGATTTTATACTTGTGCTTGTTAGATATAGAATAGTTGCTAAGTGTATGTATGAGTGAGTTGTGACAGAAGGAGAATACGGCACTTAAACAAGTGCCGGGACAGAAAGAGATTAGCAAATGAATCTGCGTAAGGACGCTCTGCACAGGATAAACCTTGAAAAGGGAAGAAGCATTGTGCATGGTCGTCGGACGCGCAAATTAACAGCGAGAATTCGCGTAATAAAAAAATTTTAAACAGGATAATATCTCTTAACTTCCACACTGATTCCAGCTTGAAGGCGCTTGCAGGTATACCCGCGAGTAAGCAAGGCAGCTACAAACGCAACAATGACAAAAGTTTCTGAATCAGTGTTGAATGAATTAATAATACACATGTCATAAAACCTACTGAACTCACGGGTCCAGTATGACCAACTAGATAAACACTTTAAATAAGAGGTGACAACTAGGTCAATCACTGAATACTAAGTGATAAACGGACCTAGAAGGAACTCTTAATTGTACCATATCTATGTATATACATAATATTAACATGTAAAATGGAAAGCAAATTTATTATGTAATTATAGTAAAATGCTATAAACCATGTTCCAATTTAAAAGTGACTATCCGAACGCTCAAATAGTGAAAAAATGGATGAACTGAACTACGAATTGGAACGACATAAAAGTGCGAACAGTTAACTGTGCAAGAACGCAACATGTGTGACTGTGTTTAACAGTGGAAGACTGTTCTGAAAGTATAGTGAACAAAAGAATAAAAATTAATAGCTCAAATGGAATGCCTTTCCCAGAAAACAATTTAGATGCAAAACATGATAGATATTCACAGTATGGATAAATGTTTTGGCAAAGAAGTGAGACTTCTGATAAGCGGAGCCATAGCAGTGGACTGTGAAAATATGCTATAGGTAGCGCACAGCGAACTGTGGTTTCCGGACCGGCAGATGCACGCTAGAAGCGACGCAGGCCAAGTGATATGAAGCGAAAAGAGTCACCGCGACGTACTCAACTGAACACTCACCATAGTGACAGTGCATACTGCGATCAAGTGAACACTTAGCTTAAAACTACAGTTACGTTAAACCAGTGTAGAATGTGTGAGTTCGTACCAGAACTTATTTAAAGACCTGGAACTCGTTCGTTCGTACATTCTTACAATGCATTCCATAAACAGTGAACACAAGCGACTGTGGAGTGTTTGGGAAACTAATGAATTTTCTTCCAACACTTATAGCAGGTATATTTACTTTATTATGCTGATTAATTGATACTCGGTGAAATGTTTACATGTTGCGCGACGCGGTGAGCGATCGGCGGTTATCCTGTCCGAGCAGCGGACGCCGTGCCACTCCCACCAACCAGCAGCTGTTCGCGCCTACGTCACCGCTTGGGCCAACGAACCGGCGCCGGCTGCTACAAGCGGTCACATACGCTATCGTCTACGCCAGCAGCGACACACCGCCAGAATAACAACATACCGCCGTAGGCAACGTTTACTTCGATCAGATCCAAAAATGTTGTAGTCAACGATGAACTGATATACCATGTAAAATTGTAACAGTCAAAAACACAAAGCCTAATACAACTATCTGTACAAAAGAAAAAAACAGACTGTTGTACATTATGTAATTTCATGTTTTAATGATTATTTTTTGTAATGTAAATGTATATGTATATATTTGTCTGTTAATTTGTGTGCAGGTGCTACACATTCAATGTAAATAAAAATTAATCATAATAACAGCAATCCGAAGGCTCCGGGCGGGTTTTTTTTTGGCCCGTCTTTTTCCCTTACGCCTGTAACCCGAATGGGGTAGCGTAAGTCAAAGTGCCTTGGGTCTGCAAGATACTGGATTGTACCTATTCATAATAAAACAGAAAGACAGATGGGGCTGATAGACGTACTCACCTGTAATTGTGAATTATGTATGACAACCATAATTGTGTAATGAACAGAGTATTGAACAGTGAATTGAAATAGGTGGGCCAAACATAAACTTTTGGCCGTACACCAAACATAAACTGAAATATAAAACCATAGTGAGTCTGTACACAAATAGTGGACTTTATTACGTACACCCTCACTAGGGGGCCCATGTGACGGTACGTCACATAAATATTGACATTTTTAGCAGTTGTAAATCATAGTTTACGTATTTTATGAATATAATTAGTGTAAAAGATATAGTTAATGTTCTTGAAACAACTGATATGCAGCGATAGCATCTTTATTTAATGTCTATGAAAATAAAAAAGGATCGAAAGAGACGCGATTGTATGGCCGAGGAGGAAGGACGTATTTTGTGGTACACACACTGTTTTGTTTCGCTGTACGGAAGGCAGCCATTGAGCGGATACACATATTTTATGTAAGTTACTCATATTTCTGCTTAAATAAACTTATTATTATTATTACAAAATGAATTTCTTTGTAATAGTTGTCACCTCAAATGGTCACAGTGGCTAACTATTTTTAATAAGCATTTTTTCAGTAATTTGCGCTGCCAGAAGCTCATCTTCCTATGCAGCCTCTGGTCAGCCATTACGCGCTGAAGTATTAATTTATTTTTCAGTGTTAACAGTAACTGGGGTCAACAGAAAGGTCCGATCTTACTCGTCGGCTTTGACCCGTGACGTAAGCGTGTTGTGGTGTGTGACGTCATTACGGCGCGGAAAACCTAATACATGGTTTGATGTATTCTTGTTTAAAGAACATGTATACGTAATATGAAGCAATTTGATGAACATATTGATCTGTAGCGTAGCCCACTTGAGGTTAGGTTGGGAGTTTTTTTTTTTGGAATGCGGCCGCGGCAGCGGCCGCCTATGATTCGAAAATATTGATTTGACACTGCTGAAGCCTGTGGGGGGATGGGGGGGGCACTGCAGACTCCCCCCACCGCATAACGACATATTTAGTTTCTCCCCACCCAAAAACCCCCAATGTCCCACGCTTGTCCCGTTACAGTCATTAGGCTTTTTGTGAAACTTGTGTATTTCAGTGTTTACAATACGTATTCGATGTTTTTATATCCGCCATATTGGAATTGTTGTTTATGGTCGTTTCCGCGTTATTTGTGACGTCATGGGTCAAAGCCGACGGGTAAGATCGGACGCTTCTGTATTTCCACTAACTGTAAATGCGAGAGATTTCGTTATAAGAACCTTTTTAAATTGCAACAGATAATTAATTTACGTTAAAGTTCGTGTTTTTAAACTATACAGATTCCATGAGTTCAGTAAGTTTTATCTTGGCCACTCCACGGCAACAATCAAAATTCTCTCAAGCCTTGCTTTGCAATCAATAAATAGAAATTAACAGAATTACATTCAATTCAGTTAACGGCAACTATATTTTAGTCATCACGTTCAAAATCTAAAGTTGGTACATGAATAACTGAGGCCCTTCAAGAACCCGTTTCATATTTACTTATGCACCTAAGTAAAAGTGATAAGAGAAGACAATATCCCTGAGAGAAAGAATAATGCTGATAAATTAAAAATAAAGATATATAAAATATATATGTAAGTTTTTTGTATATGACGTAACGAATCCCAAACGGAGGTCACATGTGGTGCCCCACAGACGTCGCAACACCTTGATGGAGCTGTGAGGCGAATCAATGTGGGGTTAGGGATGGCTCTGAGGACAGCCAACTTTACTCATGTTTCTCTGGTGTCCATCGGGACTATCAACAGATGGAGTTTCACTAGGCATAGCCTACACCTAAACAGGACTGGGAAGGGAAGATTGGTACAGCTGATTCATGAAAGTATAGGGGGTGGATCTCGGGCCACACATGGTCAAATACCTGTTGTCATAGGTAGGAAAAGTAGGTCTTTTTTTAGTATAAATCCAGACAACAGGTTCCCCTGCCCAAAGAGTATCTCCAGCACTTTAAAAAATACTGAAACAATCACTCACAAGACAGATTTTAACATCTCAGACATCACATATACCAGATGTCACAAAGAAAAACAAACCATTGGAAAGAGTAACATGGGGCATTTCACAGACTTAACAATCCTCCATCAAAACATGCAATCAATAAAAAATAAAACGCAACAATTATATGTTGAGCTGCAATCTTTGAACTGCACAGTGGTTTGTATTACTGAGCACTGGTGTAGAGACACAGAAATCCAACATGTAGTATTATCATTGTACGAAAAGGCAAACTCTTACTGTAGAACTACTTCAAGAGATGGAGGATCATGTATTTATATCAGAAAAGGAACACAGTTCAAATCAAGACATGACCTCAGTACTGTAAGTGAAGAGAAGAACTTTGAAATATCAGTTATTGAATTAACAGGGCTTGATATCACCAAGAAATTAATCATTTTGTGTGTGTATAGATCTCCCAGTGCTAGTGTGGACACTTTTTCCAATAAGTTAACAGAAGTTCTAGATAAAGTCTCAAGTACAAAGGTCAACATAATTCTGTGTGGGGACATTAACGTCAACACTAACATCATAAATGAATCCAGCAGCACCTTCACAAACATCCTTCAAAGTTTTGGCGTGTCTC
The DNA here is from genome assembly GCF_023898315.1 of Schistocerca nitens. Taxonomy (NCBI): domain Eukaryota; kingdom Metazoa; phylum Arthropoda; class Insecta; order Orthoptera; family Acrididae; genus Schistocerca; species Schistocerca nitens. The sequence continues at coordinate 372,042,342 of NC_064618.1, forward strand.
TATTGGTCAATAGTGCAACAAGGGTTACCACAGCAACTTCATCAGTAATTGACCATGTGGCCACAAATATGGACAGGGAAAAATCTAAAGTAGCTGTAAAAGATCTCGGCCTATCAGACCGTCTCTGTCAAATAACAACAGTAAAGTCAGGCATTGAATCATTCCCTAAACTACGAGCCTACAAACGACATCTATCAGATATCAAAATGAAAGATTTTTCAAAGGAACTAGAAAAACAAAGCTGGGATGAGTGTATAAGGAAACCTATGTGAATATGAAATTCTGTAAATTCTCCACATTGTTTAAATTGAACTTTGAAAAGGCATTTTCAGAAGTATGCATGTCTGTATCAACATCTCACAAAAACTGAAGGATAACAGCAGGTATTAAGAAATCCTCCCAAACACTTAAACACCTCAGCTCCATGAAAAAGATTCACAATGATCCAGAATTCTTAAATTTCTATCACAGATACAAACAGATCTATAGGAAGGTGCTGATCACTGCAAAAAAGTCATTTAACGACAAAATAATATATAATGCAGAGAATAAAAGCAAAGCAGTCTGGGATGTTATAAAAAAGGAAATGGGGAGAGGCACACAAAATCAGAATAACATACTGCTAAGAGAGGGGGATAAAGTAATAAATGACCCACAGCACTTAGCAAACTATGTAAACGAGCATTTTTCAGGTATTGCAGAGAAGTTACAGCAAAAATTCCCCCAAACAAATATAACGCCTGTAAATAATGTTGCACTAAATACAATGATGTTACTTCCAACCACAGAGAAGAAGTCAGTAAAACAATTCAAAAACTAAAAAATAAAAAGTCAGTAGGCTTAGACGAAGTACCAATGCATAGGGATTATACAAGGCCCCTTAACAAATATAATAAATGAATCCTTCACATCAGGGACATTTCCAGAGCAGTTAAAACAGGCAAGAGTTGTATCTTTGCTAAGAAAGGTAATGCAGAAGACACAGAAGATAACTGGCCCATTTCCCTGCTGTCACCATTCTCAAAAATAATAGAAGCAATTATGAAAGATAAATTAATGAATTACCTGAATTGGTATCTGAAGTGGCAAAAACACGGAGTCTGCCATAGTAGAATTCACAAAAGTTGTACTTGATGCTCTTGATAAAGACGAGTGTGTCACAGGCATATTTTTGGATCTTTCTAAGGCGTTTGATACAGCTGACCACAAGATTCTATTAAATAAATTAGAAGCATTAGGAATTAGAGGGGTAGCTAACGACTGGTTTCAATCATGCCTAACAGATAGGGTACAAAGAGTAGAGATGACACATACTTCAAATAGATCTAAACATTTAGTAAAACACTTATCAGAATCAAAATACATTAATATAGGGTTTCCACAAGGTAGCTTATTAGGACCAATACTGTTCCTGATTAACATCAATGACTTTCCCAGTAGTGTTACTCATGGTGCAAAAATCCTCTTTGCTGATGACAGCAATATTATAGTCATTGGGAAAACAAGAGAACTCCTTGCCGAGAAAGCAAATGAAACTCTCAGGGAAGTTTATGATTGGTCAATAAGTAATAAAATGACATTGGACATAAAGAAATCTAATGCCTCGAATTTCAGTTTGAAGAGGAAAAACGACAATATTAAATTAAATGTAGATGACACTTCTATAGACTGTGTAACAAATGCAAAATTTTTAGGAATTAATATTGATTCTCAGTTGAAGTGGTGTGAACACACAAAAGTACTTGCAAACAGAATGTCATCAGCGTGTTATACCCTTCGAATCCTATCATCAGTGTATAACACGCAGTGTCTTTTAGTTACATATTATTCATATGTACACTCAATTCTTAGCTATGGAATTCTTTTTTGGGGAACAAATGCATAACATATGAACACAGTTTTCAAACTCCAGAAAAGAGCCATAAGAATAATAACCAAAAATACTAGTCAAGCTCATTGTAAAGATCTGATCAGAACACTAGGGATTTTAACTGCTCCACGTAAATACATTTACCAGTCAGTTGTACACATCAAAAATAACATTGGTAATTACTGCACAAACTGCTCTGTCCATGACCATGCAACAAGAGATAAACTCAACTTACATTTACCAAGAAAAAATAAACATAAAACTCAAAGCAGCATTTCCTACCAAGGAATAAAACTATACAATAAATTACCAAAAGAGATTAGAGAAATTGCCAAAATACACTAATTTAAAAAGGCAGCTAAAAAGTACCTGTTATGCAATACATTTTATACATTGAAGATTACTTAGCTAAAGCAGAGTAGGGGTTTGATAAAAAATGTTATACAAATAAATAATAATAATAATGATTACAAAATATCCAACATTTCACATAACACTGTCACTTTGTTTTTTTTTTCCCTTCTTTTTTTTCTTTCTAGAAATACTTACCCCCAAGCTATGCATAGCACAATACTAACACCTGTTCCTCTTTCTGAGCTCAACATCTCACTCATTATGGAGGGATGCTGACTCAGTTTTTCAGGATAGCAAATGGGAAGCTGCGGTACAGAAAATGGCCCAGAGATCACCAGTGCGCGCGCGCGCGCGTGTGTGTGTGTGTGTGTGTGTGTGTGTGTGTGTGTGTGTGTGTGTGTAGTGAATGAAGTGATATGAAACAATGTGTATAGTGTGTGCAGTGACTGATAGTGAGATATGAGTGAACAATGTCGCATTACATTATTTAATAAATTATTTGTAAAAAAAGTATTGTATACCAGGAGTAAATCTAATGATTGTCTCGAACTAGAAGTCTGTAAATATATGTGTATACAAATTAGTTTATTTTAAATTAATCTAAATTTGTAAATACTTTGACATGTCCTATATCCTTGTAAAAAGAGATCTACAGATGAATAATCAGTATTCTACCTTTTGGAATCATTTTGTACACCATTTGGTGAACGTTATAGTCTGTCACAAAATACCGTAAACACACTGTTTCCAAAATTTGTGAGGGGGGATATAGTAAGGGGATACCCTCCTCGAACATTACTTTTTTTATAGAAATATTCGATACCAGGAATATTTTTGAATCTTGTATAGGTGAACATGGTCTCAGCTGTTTAACTAAATAAATTCCACATAATTTTGTATACAATGTATTATATTTCAGGCTAAAATGTATAAAAAGAAATTAATATGTTACAATTGATATGTACTAAATCTGTATGTGTGGTTAAAACTACTCTTCTTTTAGAAATATTTGAAATTATGAAATATCTGACACACTTAAAATTTTTATTATTATTTATGCAATCTGATGCTAATTACTAAATATATTTCTGGACTCATTTATAAAATAATGCTATAACTTGGTGAAGATCTTTCTTTTGTCAAGAATGTTTGTAAACTCTTTTGTTTCGTAAGCCCTGCAATATTGTTAGTACCACAGAATGTGTTAGGACTAGCAGTAGTGGGCATGCCTGTGATGGAACCGGTCATGTTTTGTGTTTGGCAACAACAATGTGAATTTTTGTTCTAAAGTGGAGATTGTAAAGTCAGTGTGATATAGAAGAATGGGATAAAATAAAAAAAAAAAATTCATAGAAATAGAAATCACTTCATCAGTTATCATGTCAACTGGAATCCACAAAGATAAAAAATTTCAGCCTGAAGAATCTATCCCTAGATGTGATGAACTGCAATGAACAACAAAAAATTGAAAATAATTAACAAAGTTATTTATACATCTTACTGTTCTTGAAGTGTTTGAAACAAGGCAATTAATCTTTTGAAGAGACTGAAAAACTACTGGTGATGTGTGGGAGGGTAAGATTAGAAACTGAATATCAGTAATCCATTTTGTGGAGGCCAGTTGTGCCAAATATAGTTTCCTATTAATCAAATCTTTCTTAGTATATAAGGCCCCTGCTTCATTAGCAATGCGAAAATTCATAATCCAGTTATGGCTAATATTAGTGTTTCTATATTTACTATTCAGAATGTCTAACATAACTTTAGATGCAACATTACTTAAGAGATTCTTTGTTAATGTTTACATTACCTTTTGTAATAACTGTTGCCGTGCTTAAATTTAAAAATTGGTAATATGCCCTCTTTTCCATTCTTGGCATTTTGTAACAAAGAATTTTATACTCTGGGCATCCACAGCTGTTGAAAGGCAAGGTGTTGAGAAGAATACTGCTGACAGCTGGTAAAATTGTGAAAAGTATTAGTATGTAATAAAATTCAGTATTATTCTGTCTTATAAAGGGAGCAACCCATTGCTCCTAGTCATGAGTACGTGATGTCACACCATCCTCACGATAGTTTCTGTTCTGCCGGCCTTTTAGTCCATCTTACTCATTTGTGTGGGCCACTTCTGCTCTTCCCAACATAGGGTTCCCTGCCATCACATGGTAAGAAAGTGAGAAAGTGCCATCTTCGACCATTCCACACAGTGATTAGCATTGTGCCCCATCTAATCACATTAGTAGTGACTATTTTTTTATTGTCAGTCCAGATTTTTTTAAAACCATTGTAGTGTCCTCTCACTATAAATTATTTTTTCTTCACTTAGATACACAAAAATTTTAAAACAGGGGTCTATAACTACATAATCCACCCACCAGCAATTTTTACAACTTTAATGGATTACATATTTGTCACCTTTCTTTTGCAAATTTAATGTACACGACATTCACTGAATAATATATCTTGACTAAGCGTGATCTTTTAACATTGTAAATGTATTTTAGATGTTATCTTCATTAATTTCAATATCCACAAAGTTGGGTTGGAATATAAATCACAAAAAGGGAAGATAGTTCCTGCAAAACTGCCTCAAACACAGGTGAGTGGAATAATGCTCTATGTGTTTTGTAATGAGGCGTGTGTCTATGTGTCCTGTACAGTGGCATATGTACCCTTAGGGCATATGGCTCTAAAAACATACATTATCTGTGTCTTCTGAAAGCATTGCACTAAAAATATACAACATGAATAAAATTAACTACGGTTTTATAGTTATCATTGATGAAAAATATAATACACAATCTGAGCACTGCTATATTATTAAAAAGAATGTGAAATATGACAATCCAGTTGAATAGCAGATAGTAATATTGACTGTTTGCATGATTCAGGACCATGTATGCTATGCAGAAGTATGCTCAAAAGGAGGATGCAAAGACGTAAACCTGGAAATTAAGTTAAAGCCATACAAAGAATATCATGCCTTGACATATAACAAACAGCCCATTTACTTGATAAAAACCAGCCATGGAAAGAATATCATGCCTTGACATATAACAAACAGCCCATTTACTTGATAAAAACCATGGAAATAGGTGTGCCAGCCAAATGAAATAAATGGCTAGGACAGACGATACTTCACAGAAACAAGCTACTTTCAAATACAAAGTCCAGTCAAAATAAATGTGTCAAAAATATTGCTTGACATATTCTGCATCACCCGATGATGTATATATACTCATCAATGTAAACTAAAAGGTGGAATGACAGTTGAGGAAAACATTTCAGTAGACCACATGGCGTATCAAATGAGGACAGGGCTCTGATTTGGGAACACATTTCAAGTTTCCCAGAGCAAATGAGCCATTACAGCAGGAATAAATCATCAAAAAGAATGTCTGCACCCCAATCTCAACCTCTGCAGAATGTATTGATTGTTTATTGAAATGCCAGAAGCAGAGTTCGTTTTGTTTGCTGATGACACAAGTATTGCAATAAATAGTATGTCAAGTGTAGTTCTAGAAAGATCTGCTAATGATATTTTCATGGATATTAATAAATGGTTTAAAGCCAACTCACTGACATTAAACTTCGAAAAGACTCACTATATGCAATTTAGAACCTGTAAGAGGTTTCCACCCAGCATATGCATAAAATACAAAGAAGAGCAGATAGAAGAGGTTGACAGTCTTAAATTCCTGGGATTACAACTTGATAATAAATTCAGTTGGGAAGAGCACACCACAGAACTGCAGAAATGCCTTAACAAATCTGTATTTGCAATTCGAGTGTTAGCAGACATAGGCGACATAAAAATGAAAAAGCTTGCATACTTTGCCTACTTTCATTCCATAATGTCATATGGTATAATATTTTGGGGTAACTCTTCAAGTCAAACAAAAGTTTTCAGAGTCCAAAAGCGTGTAATACATATTATTTGTGGAGTAAATTCACGGACGTCCTGTAGAAACCTCTTCAAAGAACTGGGTATACTAACTACTGCCTCTCGGTATATTTACTCATTAATGAAATTTGTCCTAAATAATATATCTCTTTTTCCAACAAACAGCTCAGTTCATACATACAATACCAGAAACAAAAATGATCTGCACAAGGACTTAAAAGCACTTACTTTAGTTCAAAAAGGGGTCCACTACTTAGGAACACTCATCTTCAATAATTTGCCAGTAAACATAAAAAATTTAGTTACAAATAAAGATCAGTTTAAAAGGAGCCTGAAAGACTTACTAGTGGCCAACTCCTTCTACTCCATTGACGAGTTTTTTAATAGAAACAAATGATGTATTGTATATATTCATACTATTAGTATTGTTATTTCAGCTTTTTTTTTTAAAAAAAGAAATTGACATGTTCCACATCCATGAGGATCTCCTCAGCATGGATCCATGGAACGTAATCTAATCTAATCTAATCTATGTTTTCTGATAAAGCAATAAGAAGGTCTTACTATCAAAGTGTGTTTCAAACAGATTTTAATTTGTGTTCTGCAGCACCTAGGTCAGATACTTACAGACAGTGTGATTTGTTGTTTAACAAAATGATTGCCGCTTCAGGTGAAACAGAATTGCACAACATCAAAATTAGAATGCAGTCGCATCATGCAAAAACAGACAAGGCATACAAATCACCAAAAATGACATGGAAATGACTAAAAGGAACAACAATATACATGTTATATGTGTTGAACTACTACAGGTTTTACTTTGTCCTACATTGATGCATTCCACATTATCCTACTAGAGACAGCTGTCGTCATATAATTTCATGGTTCATGACATTGATACCAGAAACGTTACTCTACATTTGTGGGATGAATCCACTGCAAGGAGAGGTTCAGCCAAAATAGTTTCCTCTCTACTTAAATTTGTGATGAACGATTACAATACACTTGAAGAAAATATGGAAAACAAACTGATAGTATGGTCTGACCACTGTCTTGGGCAGAACAATAACTTTATTTCTATCTGGCAAGCTGCAAGTAGTTTACAGAAATATATAAGAAGTTTTTATGCTCAGGTCGTAGTTTCCTACCTTTTGACAGGGATTTTGCAATGATCAAGAAAAGACAGAAAGATTCAAAAGTTATGGTTCCTTCAGAATAGAAGCGTATTATTGCTGAGGCCTTTTGTCATTACTTCAAAACTGACCATTCAGGAGATGATTATGGAAGACTTCAAGGAAATAGAATTCACTGAGTTGGTTTTGATAAAGCCACCTGCTTTGAAAATTACTGAAGTACTCTGGTTGAAACTCTATAGCAATGATCCTCAAGGTGTAGGTGTGTAACGGTCACAATGTGCTTTATCCCTGGCAAAAACATTGTATTGTGAAACATGGTTGTGAACATCAAGTAAAAAATTTTCCATTGCCTTCTGGTTTTTGGTTTCTCTACAACAGGGCAATGAAACTTTGTAAAGGATCTATTGGATGTGATGAAATATATGGAACCAAAATACAGGAATTTTTACAAAAAATTGCAGTGACAACTGAATTTAATGTTTGTCTTGTTTCTCAACTTGGTAACAAATTCAAGTTCTAATACATTTTTCAAGACCATAATAATCAATTTATAACAAATATTACTTCGTAACTTGCTATAATTTTCTTACATACAACTTTTGGAGTCTGGACAACCTTATCATTACAGCAGAGTACAGAGTGATCTAGAATAATGTTGTATATCCATTACTGTGCAGCTGAATATCCATTGCTATGCAGCATTCTCCCATTTTAATACTTTCTTAATTTCAAAAAAACTATGCTTAGCACAATTTTATAAAGCACATCCAAGTATTTTCAACAGCTTGTATGCACAAACATCATTTGATATTACATTATTATTTTGATATAATTCTCTGGAATTAATAGTTTTTGTTAATTTCTTAAAAACTGTAAAATGTGTCCTACAGCATGATTTGTGAACATTCTTCAATTACAAAGAAAACAGAGAACATGCCTACTGAGGATACCAAAGTTTATAAAGATAAAAACAATTATATATAATTTTGAAACAGTTTCTTAAATGTTTATGAACTATGTTTCATTGCCAAAATAATAAACATTTCAAATTTTCTTCTACATGCCTGACTTTTCATTTAACAAACAATAACATGTTATGAGAAAATTTCATAAACAAGATATTTTAAAGTGTGAAATATATGCCAACTATGACAATAGTTGGCATATCCAATTTAGAGGTGAATCGATTTCTCTAAAATCAAAGACAAAAATAGTGTTCTGAAGTAATATAGAAAAATTTGGAAGAGAATGAAATTTAAATAAATATCTCCAGACAATACATCAATCCCATATACACCCCTTTTATTCTACATATTTGAAATTTTAGGTGAAACATAGCTCAAAAAATAATGGAATTGTAACTTTCATCAAACAGACTTAATATCATAGTCTACTATTGAAAAGAAGATTCCCAAAATTCTGGTATATTACAAGCAGGAGGCAGATTAAATTCATAGAAGGACTAATGACTGGCAATGGGAACTTTAAGAAATGCCTTCACATTATGGCAATCATCGACTACCAGAATCAACTGTCGTCACAATGTGCTATCTTTGAACTACCAAAATATTTTATTTTTCAAACTTTTTCTGCCATTGTCATTTGTTCTTTAGTCTTATTCCAGCACTTGGCACGTGATGTTGTATTGTGCACAGTGTTCTTGATAAATATACTGTTTCATATAAAGTAGTGTTCAGGTTATTAATATGATGATTGTATGACCTGTAAACGTATGCTTCTGCGGCTGTTGTCACAGCCAATAAAATTCTTATGGGTTTGAGGCTGCATTGTCAACTATAAAATTCCAATGTTTCGGTGACTGTTGCAAGGCGCCTTCCTCAGGGTTTATTGCTGACTGCTGAATGAGCACTAGTTTGGTTACTTCATTTTATTGGTCTTTGCATTGGTGGAAATTGATGGAAATAGGGGAAATAGGTGCTTTCCATTGGAGTTTCCTTTATTGCTTGCCATTGGTAGAAGCTTCACTGCTAGAAAGGATCTGCCACATTCATGGTAGTCTCAACGTGAACAACATAAAACTGTGTGAACTGCACCTCTTTCTGAGTGGAAAACTGGATGAGGATGACTGGGAGAAGGTCGACAGGTTAACCTTCCAACAAGCCATAAGGTCAAGTGAAAGTATCACCAGTCACCAGATGATGAAATTCGACAAAATGCAATGGAAAACAACAGATGAAGGACCAATTCTGGATATGCGACGAACAGCGGTGAACCTCTCCAGCCACACCTTGAGCGATGCAGCCACACAAATTCTGGGCAAAGGGATGAACTATGCAGTTTCACCAAAATTAGTACCAAAAGAAGACATTATCAAATCAGTGGAGGCCTCAGTTCATCATCGACCACAACCAGAGGCAGAGAAGATCTGGCAAGAAACAGTACAAGTCTTGGCTCAAGCAAAGACTCCGAAGCAAAACTTCAGTAAGGAGGAACATCTTGCCATCAAGAAGCTGAAGAACAACTCTCAGATAGTGGCAATACAGGTGGACATGGGCAATGCCACCATATTGTTGGACACAGTAGATTATGACAAGCAGATGGAAGATCTTTTGAATGAACCCATTTACCATAAACTTAAGGGAGATCTGATGGCCAAGGTAATGAAATTGACGCAAGTGCTGCTGAAGAAAACTAGGATGAATTTTGACACGACCCGAAGACTCATTCCACAAGTGCCACAGGCACCAGGAATATATGGTGTACCAAAGATCCACAAAGAAGGCTATGGTGTACCAAAGATCCACAAAGAAGGCTTTTGCTTTACAGCCGATAGTCAGCAGTATTAACTCACCAATCTACAAATTAGCGAAAGAATTTGCCCCAAAGCTTAGACATTTAGTGAGCCACACAGATTCATACGTCAAGAACTCCACCCATTTTATAGCACTTTTGAAAGAAAAGCACATCTCGGATACTGATCTGATTGTCAGTTTTGATGTGAAGTCTTTGTTCACGAATGTATACGTGACAGGCACCATGAACATCTTAGAGGAATGCATGGCACCTGATATCTGTGAGCTAGTGTGCCACTGTTTGACAACCACCTATTTCAAGTGGAAAGGCGATTTTTATGAGCAGATGGATGGTGTAGCTATGGGTTCCCCTCTTTCGCCTGCTGCAGCAGACATTTTTATGCAAGCGTTCGAAGAAACAGAACTCCAGTTCTCACCATTACACCCAGAATGTTGGCTATGATACGTTGATGGCACCTTTGTTATCTGGCCACATGGAGAAGAAGAGCTTCAGAAGTTCCACCAACATCTCAATCAGCAGCACAGCAAAGTTCACTTCACCATGGAGATAGAAAAGAATGGGGTGTTGCCTTTTCTTGATGTGGAAGTTTACCGTAAGCCTGATGGGAAGCTTGGACACAGAGTTTAAAAGAAGCCCACCAACATGGACAGGTACCTGCATGCATCCTCCCACTATCATCCTGCACAAAAGAAATTGGCCCTGCAAACTTTAACTAAGAGACCCTGCACGATCAGCGATGAACACAATCTGAATGCTGAACTACAGAACCTCAGGTCCATTTTTGGAGCTAATGGCTACAACATGAGGATGATTCACAAAATCATGGTGTCAAAGGAGGAGGGCAACAGGGAAATGCAGAATGAAGCACAGAACACCGTCCTGCTACCATACGTACAAGGGGTTACTGAACGTCTGGGCAAAATTCTCCATCGGGCAGGTATTAAGCTGATTTTTTGTAGCAACAACAAAATAAAAGACGTTCTGGGCTCAATGAAAGATACAATTGACAAGTTTCATGCCACCGGAGTTTATGAAATCGGATGTGAATGTAGACTGGTGTTTGTAGGTGAGACTGGGTGTCCAATAAGCAAAAGGTTAACTGCACATGAGAGATATATCTGCCTCAAACAATACAATAAATCTGTGGTGGCAGAACACCAGGAACATTGCAGGATGAAGATTGAATTTTGAGAGGCCCACATACTGGCGAAACAGCCATTTAGTTTGAGGAGGCAGATTAGAGAGTCTATAGAAATAGCCAAGCGACCCGACAATATGAATAGAGAAGATGGGTACCGACTTCCAGTGTCTTGACTGCCAGCAGTGACAGCTTTGTGGAAGGACAGCTCTTGTAAAGCAACAGGCGCACAGTAGGCCACAGCAGTGGAGGGTACACAGAGTGCTGACGTGCCCTAGTTGATACCATGCTGTTAGTAAACAATGCTATGCCGCAGTCACCGCTCAGTTTCCTATTTGCTGATTTCAACCAATGGTAAGCAATAAAGGAAACTCCAATGGAAAACATCTGTTTCCACCAATGACAACACGGAATGCAAAGACCAATAAAATGAACTCCTAACACCCTTCCTTCTCACCGTCATATCCAATGACAGCACTCCTCCATAGTATATAAGTAACCAAACTAGTGCTCATTCCACAGTCAGCAATACACCCTGAGGAAGGCACCTTGCAACAGTCACCAAAACATCGGAATTTTATAGTTGACAATGCAGCCTCAAACCCAAAAGAATTTGATTGATTGTGTGACTTGTTTCCCATAACATGATGGGTATAGAGAAAGAATTCCATAAGTGTAGACTAGGTGGCGAGAGGTTTGAAACCACACCACATTTATTTTTCCTATGTGAAGTGTTTACCGTAAAAAGACATGGAATATTTGGGTCATTAATTCCTGTAGGAACTGCAACTGGTAAAGGGTCTCTCACATCTCTTTAATGGTACAGAATGGCTTTACTGGCATTGTGTGGGCAATAGTGAGCCAAGACCACTGTTTTTTTATCTCCCTGTGCAAATCAATCAGTCAGTCAATAAAGAGCATGTTATATGTATATAAATTATTTATTGATGACAGGTACAAAATGTTTCCAAATGTATGTATTTTATGAAACATTTGCATCTTTATTTTTACATTACTCTGAAACACACACACACACACACACACACACACACACACACCAAAGTGGAGGATATTAGTGCAGGAATAGAAGAGAACAAAACAGTTAACAGACACAGTTATATTGTACTTAGAACTGTAGAGCCCGATTTGGATTGTGTCTACAGTGACAGAGTTGAGTAGAGGCAATGGACTGCAATGACTGATATTTGTTAAGGAAACATCATTAGTTGTCACAAATTTTATTAAAGAATAAACTAGGATGCTCACAGCAACACTCTCTGGTGATAACGCCTTCCTGAGTCAGTGCTGAAGGCAGTGAGTGGCGAAGCACTGATGCCACAGCCGGGCCCCTCCTGCTGTTACCCCTTTGGCTCAGCAGGAATGCTGATGTTTGGTGTGTGTTGCAGCATGTGTGCAGTCTTGGTGCAGTATTGCAGCTGAGGGAAGGATGCACTGGAAGACACAAAGTCCTACCATGTTCCTTTTAGAGGAAAACAGCTGTCAGCAGAGGTGCAAACATTACAGTGACAGTGACAGTGACAGTATGACTGCACTGGCAGAGGTGGGCAGCACCACCCTGGTCTCAAACAGCTGTCTTCCAGGGCAGAAGACTGGCAGTGGTTGGGAGTAGGTCCACAGGTGGCCCAAGGTTTGGATGACACTAAGCCCATAGCATTGCACTTTGACTGAGCAGTAGACCCACAGTGAACGGAGACCAAATCTTGTGGTGAATGCTTGTAGAACCATCATCTCATGGACTGGCATAGACATCTCCTCATAGATGGTAGCTGCCAGTCTGTGATCCCTTCGACTAAAATAGTGGATTGTTTATGCTGGCTCAGGGCATACTACTTTGATACTGCATTGCGTCTGGTCATACAAGCCAAAATGAGTTCGAGGCAGTGGTATGAAGTAACCAGGCCATCTACATCATGGTGTCTTTGCCTTTCCGCTGTATTGGTATAATTTATGCTCCTGACTCTCCCACTTGGTGATGACGTGAGGTAACTACCCTGACACTCTGGCAGCCTTGGTTGCTACATCGGCAGATAGGCCTGGCATAACTTCCCCAGCCTTCTGTCTTGACATGCTTCACTGACTTCTTGCTTTAACCAAGGAAAGTGTTGGAATTTTACTCAGCTGCACCAAGTAAATCTATTTGCAGTGCAACAGATCACTCTCTCTTAATATTTTTCTCGTGCCATCCATACCTTCTCCACCTTCCATTAATACTGATACTGTAAATGGTGCCATAAACATGTGCTTCCTCATTCATACTTTCATCAGTTAGAAATTATAGTTCATCCTCCTTGTGTTGTGGGCTCACACTAAGTTACTAGCAAACAGAGCATAAAATTTGAAGTATGAATAGCTGCCAGCATAATTTCCTTAGTCTGATATTAATACTATTTTTTTCCAAGTATTTTCATCTAATTTCTTCACGAGTTTTATGTAATCTGCTAAAAGAGAGAGAGAAAGAGAGAGAGAGAGAGAGAGAGAGAGAGAGAGAGAGAGAGAGAAAGGCACCACTTGCATATCTTAAGATTAATGTGGCCTTAGACCAGAGAACATAAAATGGGAGAAAAAGCATTATGAAAGAAGTAAGAAATAGAATTTTACTGCAAAAGAAAAAAAAGGAAGAAAAAGACAGATTGACTGATAATGTACATCTTTGTACAAATGTGAAATCAAAATCTGTGGATGGGTAAAATTCAGTACCATGTTGCTCCACCCAGGTGTTGTAACACACATAGATCCCCACAGTCCTGTCTGTGGGGTGGCTGAGACATTGCTGCTCTGGCCAGGGACATAGCTAAAGGGCGTCTTGACACCACTCCCTCCCCCAATCACCTAATGAAATTACATATGACCTTGTTGCCATATAACGAAATTGAAAGATATTTTTATTTTCAATCATACAACAAAAAAGGGATACACACTATTGATAGTCAGCAAGGCCAATGATAGATTTAAACTGTCAAAACATCCATAGTGCTACAAGCTATTGCCCATTCTAGTTTAGCCAAGACCAATTTTGGCGTTGCTTGAGCTCAGTTATCATTTTGTCAAGCAGTTCAGTTCTTACTTGCAGTTGAATTTAAAGTAGGTGCTACTGTTTATTATTTTTGTGCTGCATGCTCTTGTGATAGTTCTAATTATAGATCAGTTTGTAACAAGAAAGGAGAGGAAAACTGCTAGCATTACGGTAAGTTAAAAATATACAGGCATGACTAATAGCCTAATTACCTACCTACAGAAGTTTAATGTTAGCACTAGAGTCATTATTTGAAGACTGGTAGAACTTTGGTGTTGCAATATTTCTGTATTTAACAAGGAAGTGGAGTGGTAAATATCATTACAAATAATATTAAATTAAAATCAGTGCATAAAAATACAATTGGTATTTTCTGCGTTACCCAAAAATTGCATTGACCAACAAAAATAATGTCCAAATCGAGATGGCTGTCTTTCTTTGAAAAATTTGCTCAATAGTCTATCATCAGTAGCACAAATGCCAAAATATCTCCCAATCTGGTCACTCAGGCATTACTAATTATAAAAACCAGTTCCAAGACAGAATGATGGAGAAGAGTTTGTGGAGAGGGGAAAGAGTATTTGATGACAGCACATTTTATAGTTAGTTCATTTCTAAACCATTTTTTCAGAGGGTTGCTTGAATTTGTCCAAGCCAACTGTACCCTGCATCCCTCCCATCCCCTTTTGTCCAAAATATTTTCATGCTCTTTTGATACCATAATAACTGAAGCCAGAAACTCCATGCACAATTACATATTAAAATATGCTTGTATTCATTCACTATCAAATGACTAAACATGGACAAATGAAAGGAAAAATGTTCAGCATTAGAATTCAATCTTTTGTTGCGATGTGTTCTATGTTATTTCAAAACAATGTACAACAACCAGTTTTTTAAAATTCTCCACCAACTTGGGATAGCTCTGCCTGCTGATCCCTGAGCTAGCAATCACTGGATCCATCTGCTGGTCACCTTCACAATAGTTTTCTGTAATTTTTCATTTTCAATTTACACAAGCGCTGGGGTTGGTCTCTTACCATAGGCCACAGTCAGTTAATTATCTTCCTTCCAGATTCCAATTTCCTTAAGACACAGTCCCTCTGCTTAAATGAAATTAGCTGCATTGAACACAAGCCGAGCATCTCTTTGGAGACTCCTGGCACTAAAAGCCATTTGGTAAATAAATAATAAGCCAAATTCTCCCCATTTAGGCTCATGCATTTGTCTACTGGGACATTCTTTAATGCAGAAAATGATCTTTCTTACATTGCAAGATGTGACAGATGCATATTTATAAGAGGAAATTTAAGAAAGTGTAAGGTTGAATAATTCCAGGTCCTCTGCATTTTCACCACCAAACATTTTTCTAGCTGCTCTCTCAAACAGAGAACTCTTTGTTCCAAAAACACTGTTGGTTCAATCATATTGTGCAAAACAATAAGCGTTTATTCATTCCTAATCACTTCTTTGGCTCAAACCCAGACTGAAAGAAGAGTGTAAAATGACCTCAAGAGGGGGAAGGAAGATCAGAGCATGAGTGCTTCTTAGTGGTTTGCCAAAATACAACAATCCTATGTAATGAGATTATATCTCCATTTGGTGAAAACTCTGAGATCATTGTCAAATAAAGTGGTTTATCGTTCTTTATGGAAATTTTCAGAAGAAATGAAAAATATGAGTCTTTTTAAGATCTTCTTTGTTGTTTATGACTTTATACACAGTGATAAGGACAGGTGGGCTACAGAGTGGTGCGGCAACTGTCATTGTAAGAAAGCTGGCCAGGAGCAGAAATGATTAGTGAACAAATTAACACAACAAACAGAAGATTTACTTAACTTACATTTCTCCAAATGTGTGAAGACTCATTACAAATGAAGGAATAGAAGATAGAGTCCAGCTATCAAATTGTCAACCATGATAAGGCTTGCTTTAACAAGCATGAATGTTGGTGTCATCACAAAGTGGCTCCAAGCATGAGTGGGCTGCCATTGCCACTGGCCGTTTTATATTGTGGCGCAGAGAGCACTCATAGTCCAGAGCCATTGGAGACATGGGTCAGTGGGAGTGATCTATTGGGTCCATCAAATATTGACCACTGCTGTTGGTGTTGGATGGAAACTTACAATTCCTTTGCCAACTGTGACATGCTGGTAGGGTGGTAACAATACATGACACCACAACCCCTCCCCCCCCCCCCTCCCTTAACCTCCTCACTGTCATCATGTAGCGTAGACGAGTGAATGACAATAGAGGGGAGGCCTGGACACATCTATCAGTGAGGAGTCACAAACCGAAACTAAAGCTGATGGTGACTCCTGCTTATGCCCCAGCACCAGAAACGCTAGCTAAAAAATTGGGCAGAAGGTGCACACCCACATCTACAGGCAGAGCAGAAGAGGAAGATGAAGGCATCTCAATGTCTGCAGAGGGACCCAAGGCAGCACATGCGACATATGCCAGGAAGGGGTGCCCATCCCCAGAATGGTGGCTGTTGAGATGGCGACAACCCCATGAAAGGGCATCAACTTCCATCAGGTCCAGGACAGCTGTGAATGGTGCAGGGCCCAAGCCATGGGAGCTGGATGCAGTTAGGGCTGCTGTGTCCAGGCAGGCATGGAATCTGAAAGCACAAATCCTGCAGCAGGATCAGGCAATTCATAAGGACGAGTGTGATTCTGATGGTGTTGCAACAATCCTTTCCATCTCTGCAGAAGAAACATAGAACATCCAGCACATTTTACAATGGTGCCTTGCTTCTAATGCCTCCATCTGCCATGCAGTCTGGAAAAGATTGAATCATTAGTTTGATATTTTGCTTGTCTGGATGCAGTGGGTACCACCCACTGGGGTGGGTGTATCAACTGAAGTAGGGTGTGGTGGCATCATCTGTGTAACAACTCTGCTGGTGATAGTCTGTCACATGGCTGGGAATAGTAGAAAGCCAACAAGAGCAACAGAGCTTGATCCCATGTGTGGGAGGTACAGAGTTTGTTCATCTGTTGGCTAAATGTTCATACAAAGTGTTCAGCTTCATTGTTGGATTGTGGTTGGAATGGAGCACTCATGATGCGGTTGATGCTGAAGATGGTGCAAAACTCTTCAAGCTTGGCTGCAGCAAATATAGGTTCATTGTGTGTCACAATCACTTCAGGCAATCCCACAAGGCAAAAGATCAACAACAAGGCCTGGATTATGGAATGAGACATAGTAGAGTGCAAAGGAAACACAACAGGAAATTTACTGAAAGTGTCAACAACAATAAGTCAACATGTATTTCAGTAAGGTCCCACAAGATACAAATGAAAATGTTACCAAAAAGCTTGAGGTTTGGTCCACTCAAAGAACTGCTGAGGTAGGGCTGACTGATGTTCAGCAAAGACTTGGCAATGTGAAGTCAACTGTTCAATTTGGGCATCCAGACCAAGCCGAGTGCAACAAAGTCACACCGACTGATTGGTGTGAATGACGCCATGGTGACCTTGGTGTAGCAAATGAAGCACTGAAGCACATCAAGCTGGAGAGCTGGGGAACCACAACATGAGAACGGTCAGGTGAAGTGAAGGACGTGTCAGTGGGCAAAATATCAGCAAATCACTGAGCTATGAATCTGTCTGGCCGAACACAGTCAACTAGTGCAGATGTTTGGCTACAGAATCTGCCAATCAGCATCCACTGCTGTGGCCTGGGAAATTTTCTGGTGATTAGGCAGAAAGTTGTGCAAAACATCTGTGTCTTGTGCATCCATGTAGCGACAAGAAGCAGAGGACTTGTCAAATGTTGAATCAGTGTCAACAAGGAGACAAGAAAGTACATCTGCATTGGCTCTGCAGTTTGTGAATAATTGCATTGAGCTTTGTTCAACAACTTTGAAGCAAAGGTAGTCAACATGTCACCAGCACCAATTTTATGTGACAAAACTGCACCAATGTTCTAAGAGGAAGCATCCATAGCCAGGGCCACAAGTTTGGCTGGATTAGAATGAACAAGGTACTGATCTCTAAGCAAAACATCCTTCAACTTCTGGAAAGCATACTGACACTCTTGTGACCAAACAAAACGAACATTCAAGAGAGCTGCAATTTAAGTGGTGCTAGAAATAAATCAGATGTAACACATGAGCTTCCCTAATGCATACTGCAATTTCCACACATTGTGTGTGTGTGTGGGGGGGGGGGGGGGGGGGGTAGAGGGTTATAAATAGCAAGCAGATGTGATTGGATGGGTGAATACCCTGGTGGTTATTAATGACTTGTTGTAAGTACTCAAGCTCAGTCTGAGAAAACACCCATTTTGTCTGTTACATTTGAGACCAGCTGCAGACAACACTTGAAACAGAGTGTAAGATTGTGAATGTGTTCTTCAGGAGTGTGACCTGAGATGACAATGTCATCTAAATAATTTGAGCAAAAAGAAACTTTTGCAGTCAGCTGCTCCAGGAAGCACTGACGTATGGCAGGTATGGAAGCACCACCAAATGGCAATCTCAGAAATTTGAAGAGACCTACATAGTTGAGTATTAATGACAAAGACTTGCTAAGACTGCTCATCCAAATGGATTTGCGAGTAAGCATCTCACAAATCAGTTTCAGAAAAGTAATAACCAGCACCCAATTTATCCATCAATGTTTCCAAGTACATCACAGGATAACTGTCAATGACCATTTGAGGATTCACAGTTTTCTTAAACCAGCAAACAACCACAGTTTTCTGATGGCTTCTTCGGAATAACAAGAGGGGACACCCACTTACTTGCAGTAAAGGGTCTTGCAAAGCAATTCCTGAGCCACCTGTTCTTGAAGAGCCTAAGGGGCAGGACAAGCTCCAATAAAATGTGACTGTGTGTTTTCCATCACTGTGACACAGGCTTTTTCTAAACCCTCAGAAAATAAATCCTGAAATTCTGCACATAACTTGGCAACACTGTCCTGAGAATCAAAGAAAGAAACAAAAAGTACATTGGCCTGAATGCTAAACTCAGACAAATCAAAAGAGGCTAGACCAAAATTATTAGCACTTTCTTGGGAGGAAAGTAGTGTAAATGTCACTGTCAAATTTCAAAAAGTTGCAGGAAGGCTACAAGTGCCTAAGACACAAATGTCTTGGCCATTATATGCAATCAGTGTATGGCATGATATGCACAACGTAGGCTTGCCAAGCAGTTCATAAATGCTATGGCTGAGCAAAGTCATTGTGACACCAATGTCAAGTTGCAAATTGATAGATTGTCCAACAATAGTAAGAAAGACAAAAAGTTTTTTGTCCTCACATAGCACTGCAGATGAGTTGGGAGCCTTTCCTGAATGGCTATTACACTGTTGATTTGCACTAATGACACTGTGGAGCTTTGAAAATACACTACACACTGTTTGTGTTTTTGACTTCATGAAGGAGTAGGAGAAGGAGGTAAGGTATGCTTCTGTAAGCACACAGACTGTACTTGGACTGCTTGCCACAAAAAGAAAAAGTTGCTTCACATGAGGGGCAAGATCGGCAAGTATGTGCCATATTACAGCAAGGGCATGACTTCATACATTGTGCCAGATGCATCATGTGTTTACGTGAGTACTTTGGCTGTGGTTAGCTGAGACACTGTTTGTCAGCTGGCTGCAAAGCCTATTTGATGCAGCTGTCTACAGAACAAACAGGTGCTATCTCAGAAATGTCTGTTGTACTTTTGCAGGGATCTTGACAGTCTAAAATCTGCAGAACCTAGTGCAAGGAAGGGTCCAGGTATTTAAGACTTGTTTCCCAAATTCAAGAGTCAGCCACATTGTGTTTGATGGCATCATGAACCATGGTATTACTGTAATGTTTGCCACAGTCACATTGAATCTACATTGCCTACTGAGGCCCTGGAATTCAGTCACCCACAGACAGTATGTCTGTCCTTTTTGATTATGCAACCTAGAGAATTTGTAATGGGCACATGCCACTTGAACCCTATCCTCATAATACTTTTTAGGCACCTGCAAGATGTCATTGTATAGCATTAGTCCAGGGTGGGACATGAGAAATAACTTGGTGCCCAAACAGTATACAGTCACTCCCACCATGGACAAGAAATAACAATGTTTATCAATACCTAGTGTGTAATGTGTTGCGATGTGTGAAGTACTCTGTCCAGTCTTTCTACACCTCATCAAACTCATGAAGCAATTCATCACTTGTAGTACTTACACCATTTGTTGGTTCTGAAACTGAATAAACTGAGTTAGATCAACTGCAGGTGGTACAGGCAACTGCAGCACAGTAGCCATTATGAACTAAACAATGTGCACAGACAAACAGCAAAAAGCAAAAATAGCAAGACAGTGAAGCACAGAAAAATCAAAAAGGCAGTGCAAATGGAGCAACCTCGGAACCTAGAACATAAAGAGCACAAGCAAGGCAAATACTGGGTAAATAAGAACAGCAAAAGCAAGTAAAAATCTAACAGAATAGAAAGAAAGCAATTATACTTGTAGACTTGATGAATGACACATGAAGGTATGATAACTTGATGCCATTGACGCCAGATGTTGTGTACATCTGTGTACTCAATGGTAAGAAGAGGTGGGCTACAGAGTGTTGTGGCCACTGTCATCAAAGGAAAGCAGGACAGCTCCAGAAATTATTAGCAAACAAGTTAACACGACAAACAGAAGATTCACTTAACTTCTATTTCTTCATATGTACTCAGATTCATTACAAATGATGCAACAAGAAATGGAATCCATGTATAATAATATTGCCCAGTCTGAGGCCTACTACAACAAGAATGAAAGATGGTGTCATTGCAAAGTGGCTCCGAGTGTCAGTTGGCTGAGTCATTGCTGCTGTGGCACTTGTAGTCTAGAGTTGTGGCAGGACAATCCACAAAGTTGGAATATACATGTACACCTTTATTAGTCTGCAAGAATTTCTTTGAAAAGTTATGCATCACAGAACAAAAACTATAGTATTCCTTAAAGAAAGGAAAGGGCAGAAAATAAGTTACCAAGTGAGTGCTTTATAGAGACACAAAAAAGACTTTCATACCAATACAGCTGTGCACCTTCATTACATCCTGTGTTAACAGCAAAGGAGCATGCTACAAAAGTGAAACAACCACTTAGGTGCAGCCAAATAACACAAGTACTAATATATGCTTCTGCTAGTGTACTAGTAAAGCAATTTCTTGCACACTAGTTGCAGAGAGAGAGAGAGAGAGAGAGAGAGAGAGAGAGAGAGCAAAAGTTGTAGAATACATTTCAATTGTGCTGAAGGAAATCTTCTTTGGCATCAACCAGCAACAGAGATCAAAATCTTGTGGAGAAAACTGCTCAGCCTCAATTCAAAATCCCAGTTGCCATGTGCTTGCAATCTCAGCATCAAAATGAGGGACCAGACACAGAAAAACATAACCTATTAAGTGGCTCCCAACCTCTGGCGAAATTTAAGGGCATTCAGTATTCACATAGAAGAACAAATACTTTTACCAAAGAAGATGCAGCTGTGTTTGTAACTGCAAGATATACTTAGAAAAGCATTTGACTCCCCTGTGTTAAGGGATTACAGGCTTCATAGAAAGAAATACCTTAGTGACAGTGCTAAATGTGATGTGGCTATATTTGTTAATGACAAATACCACTCTTTGCCTCTTCTCCCAGCCACTAATCTGCAAGTACTCACTACTGTGGGAAATGCACTTCTCACTAATCTTGCATACATAAGCTGCCTATTATGGAGCACTAGTACGCATGGGGTTAAGGGGAAAATAGTGAGCAGAAAACTTAACGTATATTTTTAAATTTGTCATTTCCTTTATTGGAACAGAAAACCATTACATAAAATTAACAGGAGAAAATGAACTCAGTAAAATTATATAACAATAAAAATGGACACAGGGGAAATAACACCAATAGAACATGGTAGCCTCACTAAATTGAAGGTTACTTTGACTGGAAAGTAATGAATTGTAAATGTAAAAAAGTATATATAGTAATTCTGTACTTAATCAAGTACAAGGAATAAAAAGTAAAAGGATTGCAAGTATGCCTTTGTGTGGTATTGTTTAATCTATGTGTTCCTCGTATAACTACAAGTCAGATGCTGGGATAGGCCATGATGGCAACACCATAGGCTCTCATGGTTGAGGTGTGCATGTCATTCCTACACATATGATCATGATGACAGTGCAGGAGGCAACAAAACAAAGTCACACATGTTATAGTCTAAGGCAATCTGGCAAAATACGGCACATAATCTGCTAGAATAATTGGATGGATAAAAAAACTACTCACCAAGTGACGGCAGAACACACACAATTAAGAAGCTTTTGGAGACAGTGGCTCCTTATTCAGGCAGAAGGGATTAAGGGGAAGGAAGAGGGGTGAAGGACAAGGACTGGAGAGGTCTAAGAAAAGGGGTAGATTTCAGGAAAGTCACCCAGAACTGCAGGTCAGAGGAGACTTACCACACGGGATGAGAAGGAAAGACTGATTGTTGGGGACTGCATTGGAGGAGACTTGAAAGCCTGAGAGCTTAAAGGTGGAAGACAGAGTAGTATGCAAGACAGAGATTACTGCTTAAACACCATGCATGAGTTAATAAGAGTGAAAATCTAAGTGCATTATACATAACAAAGGTGGGAGGGGGTAGTAAAATATAGGTGGGTAAGACAATGACAGATGTAGAAACTAAAACAGAGTGAAGAAAAGAGTAGTTACTGTGAAGAAATGCTGAGACAGAAGAAATCAACATAAATTAAAGCCAGGCAGATGGCGAGAACCACGGACATGTTGTAACACTAATTCCCACCCGCAGAGTTCTGAGAAACTGGTGTCTGGAGGAAGAATCCAGATGGCAGCTATGGTGAAACAGACACCAAGGTCACAATTGTCATGTTGAAGAGCATGCTCTACAATTGGATATTGTGTGTTGCCAGTACACACCCTCTGCCTATGCCCATTGATCCTAATTGATAATTTGGTGGTGGTCATATCAATGTAAAAGGCTGAACATTTCACAGGTGGCTTTCCCTTTGATAGTATATGTTTAGCCAGTTACTTGGCTGCTATAGGCGGTGGTCGGAGGGTGCATAGGGCAAGCTTTGCAGTGGGGACAGACATAGGGGTAGGAGCCACAAGTTAGAGAGATAGTTGCAGAAGAAGCATAGGGTCTGACAAGAATATTGCGGAGATTTGGAGGGTGATGAAAAGCTATTCTAGGTGTGGTAGGCAAGATTTGAGACAGAATGGATCTCATTTCATGGCATGATTTTAGGGAGTCATGGCCCTGTCAAAGTAGATGATTAATACATTCTAGACCAGGATAATAATGAGTCACCAGTGGTGTGCTCCAAAGTTGTTTTTGGAGGGATCAGCAGTACTATGAGTGTATGTGATGGCCCAGGAAATGTGCTTTTGAACTAGGCTGGTGGGTAATTATGTGCAGTGAAGTCTGAGGTGATAATGGTGGTGTATTGCTGTAAAGGTCTGCATCTGAACAAATACGTTTTCCTCTAATTCCATGATTGTATGGGAGGGAAATTTTGACATGGAAAGGATGGTAACTGTCAAAATGTAAGTACTGTTGTTTGTTGGTAGGTTTAAAGTGGACAGAATTGTGTTGCTGGCCTTTAGTAAGATTGATTGACATCAAGGAAAGTGGCATGGGATTCGGTACAGGACCATATGAAATTAAATTGGGAGAAGGTATTCAGAGATTCCTGGAATTGTAACAGATCAGTCTCACCATGAGTCCATAAGGTAAAGGTGTCATCAATGTTTCTAAACCAAAGCAGGGACTGAAGACATATGGATCCCAGGAAAGCCCCCTCCAAGTGACCCATAAAAAGGCTGGCACAGGAAGGAGCCATCCTGGTTCCCATGGCTGTACCCCTGATCTGTTCAGAAGTCTGCACCTCGAAGGTGAAACAGGTGTTGGTACATATAAAGTTGATTAAAGTGAATAGGAAGGATGTCATAAATTTGGAAGCAGGTGGTCACTGTCTGAGGAGCAAACAGACCATGTATGTGGGGGATGTTGTAAAGAGGGAGGTGGCATCAATGGTGACAAGCAAAGTGTGTGGTTGGTGTGGAATGGACATGGATTTTAGACAGTTTAGGAAATGGTTGGTATCTTTGATATAGGAGGGGAGTCTTTGTACTATGGGTTGCAGGTGCTGATCAACTAATGTAGATATACGTTTGGTGGGTGCTTTGAAGCCAGCAACTATAGGACTGCCAGGATGATTGGGTTTGTGGATCTCAGGATGAAAGTAAAAGGTAGGGGGTGCATGATTTGAGTAGGGTGAGAAGTTCTATGCATTGAAATGTTAGTCCTTGTTAGGGTCCTGAGGTTTTAAGGAGGGACTGCAGGTCAGTTTGAATCACAGGGAAGCAATCTTGATGGCAGATGCTGTCTGGTGTCTGTTTCGCCATAGCTGCCATCTGGATTCTTCCTCCAGACACCAGTTTCTCAGAACTCTGCAGGTGGGAATTAGTGTTACAACATGTCCTTGGTTCTTGCCACCCATCTGGCCTTAATTTATGTTGATTTCTTCCATCTCAGCGTTTCTTCACAGTAACTGTCCGCAGCTCGTGGTCGTGCGGTAGCGTTCTCGCTTCCCGCGCCTGGGTTCCCGGGTTCGATTCCCGGCGGGGTCAGGGATTTTCTCTGCCTCGTGATGACTGGGTGTTGTGTGCTGTCCTTAGGTTAGTTAGGTTTAAGTAGTTCTAAGTTCTAGGGGACTGATGACCATAGATGTTAAGTCCCATAGTGCTCAGAGCCATTGCAATCACAGTAACTACTCTTGTCTACCCTCCTATTTTTTACCACCCCCTCCCACCTTTGTTATGTACAATGCACCTAGATTTTCACTCTTACTAACTCATGCATGGTGTTTAAGCAGTAACCTCTGTCTTGCATACTACCTTGTCTTTCACCTTCAAGCTCTTAGGCTTTCAAGTCTCCTCCAATGTAGTCGCCAACAATTAGTTTTGCCTTCTCACCCTGTGTGGTAAGTCTCCTCTGACCTGCAGTTCTGGGTGACTTTCCTGAAATCTACCCCTTTTCCTAGACCTCTCCAGTTCTTGTCCTTCACCGCTCTTCCTTCCCCTTGATCCCTTCTGCCTGAATAAGGAGCCACTGTCTCCAAAAGCTTCTTAATTGTGTGTGTTCTGCCGTCACTTGGTTGAGTAGTTTTTTTATCTACCCAATTAAATTATTTTGTAAAAAAATTATTGTTTTCATTGTTACATTATCTGCTAGGATACAATTGTTACTAAGAATTCCATGATGCAAAAGTAGCCTACCTATCCTGTAAAGTTGCCTGCAGAGGCATGAAACCATCAGTATCAGACTGGTCTGTATGAACAAAAAATTTAACACTCTGCTCCTGACCACTGTGCAAGGTTTGCAGATGCTAGCAATCATTCTTCAACTGAAGTGGGCAGTACAGAGTCAATGGCACTGTCTTCTCTGCATGTACATGTCTAGATTGGCATTATTGCACCTTGTGGCAAGTCCCTTCTTGAAGATCACATAGCACAATCAATACTAACTATAAAACAGTATCTCATTTGGGAGAGCATGACAGTCATTCTGTGTGGGCATGGGAAGTTCCAGTCAGGGAGCTCTTTCTCTCCAGACAGAAATCAGAATTGCAGTGAGGCAGTATATGGTGGAGAGAGACTGTACAACTTAGATCCACTTTGCTCATGACTGATCCACATGTTGTCTGCCATTGTCATCTGCTGAGGCACTGTAGCGCATCACCACACAGCTCCCCCCCCCCCCCACTCTACCCACCCCTGTGAGAGGGAGATGGTGACAGTGATGGTATGGTGCTACTGGCTGTGGGCCTTGTACTGGCTAGATCCACTGTGTTAGCAGGGAGCTGGGTTCAGCTGTAGCGGAGAATGCAGAGGTGGTAATGAAATGCATTGTGGTCCCCTTGGTGGGCTGCAGCATAGCGTCAACAGGGACAGACACAGTGATGGTATGTATAGCAGGCCTGACATTTTCTTGGGTGAACCTGTCACACAGGTGATGTGACACCACAATGCCAGCCAGGGTGGGTGGTTGGTGCTTCACCTCAGTTTTCCAGCACTATGGAATGTGTTATGATGTGGTGGCAGGGTCTGGCAAGAGATGCTGTAGAGTGCAGTGCATGGGCAGGTGACACATGGTGAACGGTGTAACGTGT
Source organism: Schistocerca nitens (assembly GCF_023898315.1). Taxonomy (NCBI): domain Eukaryota; kingdom Metazoa; phylum Arthropoda; class Insecta; order Orthoptera; family Acrididae; genus Schistocerca; species Schistocerca nitens. The sequence continues at coordinate 372,068,725 of NC_064618.1, forward strand.
GCCCTGCATGGGTGGCATACTGACTGTGTTGGTGCTGTGGGTATCCGCTGTGGGTGCCCTGTGCTGGTAGGCTAGGTCACACATCACCACAGGGATGTGTGCTAGTGCTGTTGTGGTGATGAATGGACCCACAGTGCTGGAGGCAGGACATTTTAACCTGACGACGTGGCTGCGGCAGCTGGGGAAATGCCTGGCAGTGGGGACGGGGTGGCTGATGTGATGTGCAGCTCTGTTGGGTTGGTAAGTGAGGCAAACAGCAATGCAACTATGGGGTCCCATGGACTGCCACTCAGATCAGTGTTGTTGGGTGAAGTGGTGTCATCATTGCTTGGAGGCACCTCAATTCTGATCGCTGGCGGCATGCATTGGCTTGAAAGGTCGAGTACGTATGCCGGCTTCAGGTGATGGATTGAGATCTCAGTGTCAGTGCCTTGGAGCTGCAAGTAGGATGTGTTTCTGTGGCCTGAGAGGATGAAGTGTTGGTCTGAGCACTGCAGGCAGTGGCTGGCAAGCATGCATGCATAACTTCACGTGGGTGCATGTGCTGAGATCCAGGTGCATAAAGGGCTAGTGTTCGCGTTCCTGCCTGGGAGGCATTGAATCGTGGAGCTACTGCATGAAGACAGGGATTCAAATGATATAGCACAGTCCTGGAGTTAAGTGCCAGGAAGTCCCTGCATGGGCTCTATGTATTGTCCTTCTTAGGCACAAGGTGTAGGGCAGACGCCCATGGGCTCCTGGAGTGGCAGAGCACACTTGTGGCAATTGCTGCTTCAATATTGGCCTGTGCAGCTCTCTGGTTGATGAGTGGAAGATGGCAGGGACAGCAGAAAACCGGTGGCCTGAACATCACAGCAGTGTAGTATCAGGTGTCATGGTGAACCTCACAGGGAACACTGCAGGGGTAGGTGAGGAGTGGGAATGTAGTGAAGAGGTTGGCAAAAGAGCCAGAGTAGGAGAGTTTTTTGCTGGAGCAAATGGTAGTGGGGCAGGATTGGCACAAGGCTGTATGATGGACAGTGGCACCAAGAATACTGTGGTTTGCCAGGTTGAGGAGGAGGCCATAATGAGAAATAAAATTGGCGCTAAGGATGGCATCCATAACATCAGCCATGGTAAAGATCCATGTAAATGTCTACTGAGGGCTAGGTTGATGGATTGGGTGTGGGAACAGTAGATTGTGATGGCTGCAGTGAGGAGCTGTGTCAAGGGGGGGGGGGGGGCAGTGGAGGCAGATGGTGGGCAACAGAGGGTAGTAATTGGCGGAGATAGACAGAAAGATCCAAACCTGTGTCAATGATGTACGGTGTGGAGGAGCAGAGGTTGACGAGGTCACTTGCAAACAGGCACTGCAGAGCTGCAGAGCAGCCAGCTTGCTTACTGCCAGTTACTTTTGCCTTTTGGGTCCACAAACATACTGAAATACTCGTACCAGCAATATTTGCTGAATCCACATACAATACAGCCGTCATCATCTGGTTGGAGGGGTGGGTGTGCCCGCTCAAGCATGCTTGATAGTAGTCATACGCACTGCTGGGTGGAGGCAGGCAATGCAAGGTGTGGTTCACATGTGTACCAGCACAGAGGGTATCAAAGCATTAGTGAGCTTGCCCATCTTGCTAATTGTCTTGGCTATTGGCTGCACTGTGTCAGCAGAGAGTCCAGGGGACAGGGTAGTGTGGGTTGGTGCAGGTTGCATGAGCGTGTGGTCATGCAGGTGAGTGTTCTGACAGTGCATAGCAGCAGCGATGGTTTGCAGGTCAAGGGCTTCAGAAGTGCTGTCAGTAGTGGCAGCTGCAGTGTCAGGACTTTGAAATCATATACAGCTAATCCGTACATATTGCAGTGGGTAAACATGCACACCAAGTTGCTATTAGCAGCATGTCAAGAAGCACAGCCTACTCTGCCAGCATGTGGAAGTGCTGGAAGGGCTTGACAGCTATATGTTGGCACATTACTGTGATGAGAATAGCACACACATGCACTGCAATTCTGATAAGGCAAGTTGCTCTCTGAGCCAGGCATGTAGGGCACTGAATTTTCCAGATTGCAGCACATGTGCAATGAGGTCACATGCCTCCATAGTGACCAACAGTTCCAGTTGCATGACAGCAAGTGCAAATTGCATTGCATTTTTCCTTGGTGGAAGAGTCTTTGCAGAAGTGAACCACAAGCATATTGTAGGGTGGCAAGCACATGGTAACACAGGCAGGTGGAGGAGTGGGAGACGTTGGATGATACTGCATAGTCGTGCCATGTGCGAGATGTACAAAGAGGCTAAGACTCTCAGAATTCATCTATCTGTGTGTGTGTGTGTGTGGGTCCAGGGGGAAAGGGGGGGGGGGGGAGGGATGTCCATCAGTGGGGGCTGGACCTGCCAGGAGAAGTGTAGCAGGATTGGTCTGTACCATAATGCTGTAATCTTACCCTCCCACACATCACCATTAAATATCTCTTAGTCTCTTCATTATTTTCAAAAGCTTCAAGAGGCAGAAGATACACAAAAGAAAAAGGTTTTACTTGTCTTCATTTTCTCTTCTTGTTGTTGGCTCCAAGTCTTGTGCCTAGGGGTACATTCTTGCAACTGAAATTTTGATTTAACGTTGTGGATTCCTGATGACTAAATAACGGATGATGATTTGCCTGTATATTTCTTGAACTTTGTTCTTTGTCACATTATTAAATATCACACCATTTGTACAATTTCCACTTAATATTCCAAATTATATTGTAGTGTCGATCTTATAAATAAGCCTGTCTCTACTACTACTAACGTTCTGCAGTACTCACAATATTCCAAAGAGTTTACAAAGCAAAAGAGTTTACAAACTTTATTGACAAAAGAAGAATCATCACCAAGATATAACATTATTTTATAAATGAATCCAGAATAAATTTAATTAGCATCAAATTGTGCAATTAATAATATGAAATTTAAGTATACCAGAAATTTTGTAATTTCAAATATTTTTAAAAGAAGAGTAATTTTAACTGTATGTGCAGAATACTAACAAATTAATTTATTTTTATACATTTTAGCCTGAAATATAATACATTGTATACAAAGTCAAATGAAATTCTTTCACTGAAACAACTGAGAACTTTCACCTATACCAGATTTGATATTAATCCTGGTATTGGCTACTCCTATACAAAAAAGGCTATGTTGTTTAATCTAAGTGTGCCTCATATAACTACAGGTGAGATGCAGGGTATAACTCATGATGGCAACACTATAGTGTCACATGGCCTGTTCTATGGATCACGATATTACATAGCTTGCCTAAATTATTTCTCCTTTGCGAAGTTTTTAATTCACTGTATTGCCACATTGCCCTGAGGTAGAACAGTTGTGAACCTCATGTGTGCACTAGCCTTTCTTTTGAATACAGTGCAAAGCATTTGCTTCAGCACTGTTGTGAGATCATTCTCCACCACTGATCTCTTGATATGCTCTCCCACCTTCTCAGACACAGCTTAGCCATTCTAATACAATGAACATACAGTACTTTTGCAACACTGCCATACAATATGAAGTTAAAGCTAGAACTCTGCCACTTCACTCAAAGAGAATACTCTGTGTCATTGAAAGATTTTCCATATAATAACTTTTCTTTATACAGTTGCAGTTAAAATTTATGTCATTACCATAATCTTTTCATCTGAGAACTTGGATTTTTTCACACAAGTAATTTTATACATCTTCTGTATATAAATAACTCTCTAACTTAAATTTCATTGATCAGTACAACATTTTCATCAAAACAAAACAATGTCAAATACAGCATATATTTTTGATTGACCACTGACAAATGTTAGCTACAAATGTATTAAAATAGAATTGTCATGTGACTAGGGCCTCCACTCGAGTAGACCATAAGCTGGGTTCAAGTCTTTCAACGACTTGCACGTGGATGGGGATGAAATGATGATGATTAGGACAACACAACACCCAGTCCCTGAGTGGAGAAAATCTCTGACCCAGCCGGGAATCGAACCCAGGCCCTTAGGATTGACATTCTGTCATGCTGACCACTCAGCTACCAGATGTGGACATGTACTACAATAAAGAAAACTTAAAAAATATGTAATATATGCTGCCTGACAAAAATGTGAAGCAACCAGAACACATGGTCAAATGTCAATGTAACTTTGTGCATGCACACACCTTGGCAGATATGTACATGATTAAGATTTAATGAAAAGGATAGTTGCTACTCACCATGTAGTACAAATGCTGAGTGACAGAAAGGCACAGCAAAAGACTGTCACACAATTATCTTTCAGCCAATCACGTCTTCATCAAATGCCTTGTTAGCCAAAAGCTAATTGTGTGACAGTCTTTTTGTTGTGCCTTTCCACAATTCAGTATCTCTGCTATATGGCAAGTAGCAACAATCCTTTTCATTGTATTGTTACATTCCATCCTGGGTTTTCCATTTCATGATTAAGATTCGTAATTCACTGTTACAGGTAGAAAAGCCATCAGAATGCATTAGTTTTGCTCATGTCTGGTATGTTATGTAGGCATGGTCCCGGTCACCTACGGTGGACTGGATGGCCGAGCGGTGAAATCTCCAGTTGTCAGGATGCTAGGAAATGGCTGTAGAAGCGTCAGAAATGCCAAAGAAACATTATTAATTCATAGCACCTTTATTCCTGCCGAGTACAATGTGGCTTGGTGATATCAACGGCTTTCCCCGAGTCCTCACTGACTCGTAGCGATGACACCAGCTCCAGGCCGCACAGTCTTGGTAGCGCAGCACCGTGTACTGTGACGTAGTGAAGGAATGTCCTTACTTTGGCTGCGTGAGGCAGGCGGCGTCCGGCTGGCCGGCCGGCTCAGCGGCAGACAGCAAGCAGCTGCGCGTGAAGGCTCCAGGTTGGAGTCCCAGCACTGTCGGCACGAGAAGCGTTCTCGTAGTGCGGAGTGTACTCTATCCCATCCCGTCTTCTCCCCTGCTCCTCCTGGTGGCTCGTCCATGGTGGACGGGCGGAACGGGCTGCAATCCCCCAGCGTTGTCGGCTCACCCGGTTGTGACGGCAGATGCACAGGGCCTAGGCCCCGCACGATCTCGACAAGGGCTCACTGATGTGGTCAGCATTGGCGGTGAGCGAGTCTGCCATGATGTCTGCTAATCCTGGGTTGATGATTGACAGCGGCAGCAGAGAGGACCAGAGCTGGTACTGTCCCCTCACGTCTGCTACTGGATGGGATGCCCTTACTGCAACATCTCCTTAATAAAGATTAACGTGTCGATCACTGAGCTGAGTGCTACGCAGCGACCCAGTACACATATAACTGCAAGTCTAACTTTGAGTGCCTTGTTGCTATCAAAGCTGGCGTATTTAAAGGAAGCACAAGCGATGTCCTGATGTCATGCTCGTTGGTAATGAATGCATTCGTTCCACTTATACTGCTGATTCATCTGTCGTACTCGCCCTTTAGGTGTTCTTGCAACAGAGTTATGTGTTGTTACAGCAGACTTACGTGAAGTAGTGAAATGCAGTACAGCTGAAGCTATACCTCTGTCTTGCACTCTACAAAAGTCTCCATCTAACACAAACCCTTGTGCTAAGCAATTCTCTCTTGCCTGTTGTTTGTAACCAGGACATTGCCCCTGCATGACGACACATTCTGATATATGTGCAATCCTCTTACCACTTGGCTAACCTACTGCCTCTGGCTCTCAGCATAGGCAGCGAAACTTTGACAATATTCCACGTTTCCAACTCATTACTATTCTGCGACACTACAGTTAGCAAGCCTGGTAGAGTATATAATGGGCATGAAAACATCAAATGTTGAGTGGTCTTTCTGAAGGTCATGGAGATGCTACATATCTATCTGAGACAGCCTTATCAGACAGATTTTTGAATAAGGTCTCATTGTTACCATCATTTGGCCAGTTGGTTGAATAGGTCAATATCCAAATTGTGAGGTAATCATAAATGACAGCTACCTGATGTTGGACTGCATTTGATCATGTGGGCAGGCATATTTGTCATCAAAGTTGCAGTTGACCAATGTCTGATCATCACAAGGGAGGATCACCATGTTGTGCACCAAGCGCATCTTAATCCCTTTACACCTGTGCCTAGCATTCGAGAACATTTGGAATGGTGCAATGACGGAAGGTATGGACTGCTGATGAACAGCACTGCACTGTGTTCAGTGATGAATTGTGTGCCTTCACTGTCTGGGACAACAATTGTCAGTGAGTATGGTGGCAGCCTAGGGGACGGGTCCCATTCTTCCATGTTTTGGAGAGGCACAGCAGTGTTACTCCTGATGGCATGGTGTGTGAAGCCATTGGGTACAACTTCACGTCATGGGTGATAATGATTGAGGGAACTCTGATGGATCAACAGTATTTCATGGATTCCTGGATCCTCATGTGTCACCTCTCATGCTGCAATGTCAGGATGCCATTTTTAAACATCACATGGCTAAACCATACATGCCACATGTCTCTATGAACTGTCTGTGTGGTGTAGAGATACTCCTGTGACCAGCAAGATCCCCAGATCTCTTTGTGATAGAACACATATGGAAATGGCTTGGATGTTGACTCTGTCCCAGTGTTAGTATCCAGGATATCAAGGACCAGTTGCAACAGCTGTGAGCCAGCTTGCCTCCAGAGAGTTTACAGTGGCTTTATGACACCAATCCCAACTGGATCACTGATTGTATCCAGTCCAGAGGGAATGCAATGTCATACTGATAAATACGCTCATACTGCCTAGTTCTTTGTAAATTTGACTCAGTTTTCTAATTACTAAAATAACATCACATACCCTACTTACATGGTAGCATAATGTGTGAATATCGTTGGCACTTAAGATATTGCAATATATTCATTATGTTATTATCAGTATTATTACACCATTATCTGTTACTATAAAGGTGAAGGGATTCTTGAGATCACAGTTGTCGTACACATTTCACTATGGTGAATAAAATTTTTCACACTGGCTGTTAAGAAACTTTTATTAACTGTCAAGCAGGAGCATTGATTTTCATAACACAAGGGGGCATACAGCATACTTGTAAACACACATGTAAACAAACACTTATTTGATTACTAATTATCTCACAGACAGTCACCTCATTATGGGATTGTGCTGCTAACTTGAAATCTGGGTCAGCTTCTTTCACAGATCACAAATTTTTTCTCACTGAGCTCACTGTTTATTTTATATTACTGCTGCTCACTTGGGTGTATGACAACACAACTTATCATTGTATTCGCTGAAGCAATGATGAAGGAATATGTATGGGCTCACAATTGTAAAACCACAGTGGAAGAGTATAATATAAAGTTATTTGTTGTTGGTGCACTTTCCACGTAAGTGTGCCCCTCAAGGGTTAAAAAATCATGACTGGTTTCACTTCAGTGGAGATGCATCTTTAGGTCATCTGCACAAGAAAGTGAAACATTAAAGAATTAACATGATTTTAAAAATAGATGAGTTCTACCACAAAGTGCCGTATATCAATGAGAGCTGAGTGCTCATAGGTTTCTTTATTTTTTTAAAAAATACTCATGGTGTGACTAAGCAAATGCTAAGAGCCAAGTCCTATCACTGATCATCAAAAGTAAAACAATTGTTTTGATATACCATAGACATCATAAAAGTGTGCACAGCATAACTATGAGTCAGTATTATGAGCCACAAGTGTGAGGTGGTGTTAGCGTGAATCTTGGCTTGAACTGATGCTACTTATGACAAGAGAGGTGGGTGTTGGCTTTACATCTTATATGGACATTAGGAATTTGGATAGATGGAAGTAGGGGCCTATCCCTTATGATTTGAACATAGGTATCACATGTCTAATACACAACAAAGGCAATACTATGAAGTTCTCTAACTACATGGAGTTTACCTATTACCAAAAGCATATAAAATATTCTCCAACACCCTTTTTTATAGGCTTGCGCCATATGTGGAAAATTCTATTATGACTATCAATGTGAGTTTTGTCAGGGAAGATTTACTGTTGATAAGATATTCACAATATGGCAAAGACTAGAAAAATACAAAGAATTTGGGATCAATACACATCACCTCTTTATAGACTTCAGATCAGCCTACGACAATATTGATGGAAGGGAGCAGTATACAGCAATGGAATAGTTAGACATTCTTAATAAACTGATTGCCTTAGTGAAACTTACTACAGAAAACATCCAGAGTCAAATTAAAATACAGAATATTTTCTCAAGTGCTGTGATCACAAAAAATGGAGTAAGACAGGAGCTCTATTATCCTACCTTCTGTCTAATAAAGCCTTGGAAAAGGTTAGAAGAGATGTAGACATCAATACAAAAGGGACTATACTGCACAAATTAAAATGCCACCCTTAAGGGAGTGAGACAAGGAAAGCATTTTAATTACCACTGATGCTGAGTGAGAATAAAATATATAGCTTTTGTAGTTTTATGTATAATTGGACAGTGGTAATAGTGAATTTTTAATGATACCAACCTAATAGCTTGGGCCTCCACCATTCACAAGCACAAAGATGAGTGAAAACTAGAAAGTTTCAATCACAGTTATTGAAACTTCACATAATAACTTAGCTGCTCCATATAAGATAGGCCTACTCAACTTTGATACCCTTGGGCGTTGTTGCTTCAAAAAGTCCCACCATTTGGAGATGCTGATGTAATAATATTTAAATAAAACACAGAGTACCGTATATGACTTTTCTTGTCTTATGTTGGGACTGATTAGCATGTACATTGACTGAATATACATTTGAAGTCTGATGGCCTCCGAAAGAGTCTCACACAAACAGCTTCTGAAAGACAATAATACAGACTCACTGACTGAATGACTCTCTCTCTCTCTCTCTCTCTCTCTCTCTCTCTCTCTCTCTACCCTGCTACTGCTTCTCTGCGTGGCTCATGCATCACTTACTTTTATATTAAACTAAACAATTGAATATATTGTTAAATGTTAGATTTACAAAGTAATAATTAAATGCCATCAGATGATTTTAGTTACTTACATCAAAAAATGGGCCACATATTGCCTTACATGTTCTGAAATACAATTTGGAAACGTTTAATTAATCTCATACACAATTTCAATGAATTTTACAGCATAATTTAAATTACATTTTAGTTAATTACAAACAAATCACTTTGAGTAAATTATTGTTAACAGTATTTTGGTTTGCTCTCACGTAGTCCTATCATTTTAAATAAGCATAATGAATAAACCTTGTAGCTCTTCAGGAATTGGGGAGAAGTAAATTTCAAGAATAGGTAGTGCAACATGACTGCACAGTTCATATCACGAAATTTCAAAATTGGATTATTAACAAATGGCTTACCCTCCTTACTTGCTAATATAAAATGGGTAGCATATTAATGTGAAATTTAATCTGAGACAGCAAACTCATGAGTACTATTTTTTAAAGAGCAGCTTATTACTGGAACTGGGTATAGATAACAGTATAAAGTCCAGAAAATTAAAAATTCAACCCAAATTGATTTCTTCCAAGAATTTGAAATGAGGAAGGAATTTCAGATAGGGATGGGAAGGTAGTCTCATTTCAAAATCAGTTCAGGTGCTGGTGCTTGCAGATGTTCAAATGTGATTTGTTAGTCTCATTTCATACATTGTACAGATCATATGATCTGTTGTAAAGGAGACACATCAAGTTTAGAAAAAATGTAATGTATAATGATTTACAGAAATTCTTTTTACAATATTTTCAAAATAATACCAGTTAATACAACACTACAATATTTACTATAAATTAACTGTTTACCAATTGCCTTTGTTGTACACAGACAACACTGCAATATTAGTTATAGATTGTTCAAAGTGTCAGACTGTCTTCCATGAATTCTTAAATGGTGTAGTAACATTTCTCTTTTAAAATATTTTGGAGTAAACTTCTCAGCAAACCAAGGTCGATTGTTAATATGTTTCTTCCTCTTTATTTGTTATATATTTTCAGCCCCATGTACAGTAATGTCTGAGTGTAAAGCTTTAAGTGATTTGAAGGAAATTTTAAGTTTTCCTTGTGATGAGTGCCATAGCTATGCCTAAAACAGAACTTTTCAAGATTATATTGATTATTATATACAAAAATCAAAATTTCAAAAATGTACAATGAAGTAATTGTTAGTATTTCTAAATTTTTGAACAATGTGTGACATGATTCATTTTTTTGGGCAGCAAACATGTTTCTAAGGATTTTCTTCTGAAGAATTAGTAGCCTTGTATTGCTTCTATAGTTTCTCCAGAAAATTGTCCCATACCAAATACAGTAATTGATTCAAAATAACTGTGGTAGACTGTCTTTCTTGTGTCCATATGAGTGGCACCAGATAAAATAAACATTGCCATAGCCAGGGAATTTAATTTATTTGCCAGAAAGTCTATAAGTATCTTCCAGTTTAAACTTTTATCAAGGTTTAGGACCAAGAATTTCAAATGGCTCACTTCTGTCATCAGTTGATTATTAAGGGCTATTTGTACAGGACATATTGCTGACAATTTAGAGACAATTTTCATTATCTGAGTCTTAGTGACATTGAGCTTTCATCCATTTTCATGGAACCAGGATTCCAGTTTTCCCAGAACATTTTCTATACTATCTGGAATCTTTTCCATTGTATCATTTTCTATCAGGACTGAGGTGTCATCTGCAAACAAGACTGAATGAGCATCAATATTTAATGATAAATCATTTATATACAGCAAGAACCTGTAAGGACCCAGTATTGAACCCTATGGAACTCCTTGGGAAATTGTTTTCCATTTGGAGTGGTAGTTAACTGAATTTGATGTTAAAATAACTCTTTGTTTCCTATCTGTCAGATAAGAGTTGAACCACTGTAATGCAGTATCTTCGATCCCATAGCTCTTCAGTTTGTGGAGTAAGAATGAGTGGTTCACCGAGTCAAAGGCTTTCATTAGATCACAGAACATTCCTGAGACTTTTATACTCTGGTCTAATGATGTGCTTGTTTTTTTCTGTAAATTCTCTGATGGCATTTATCGTGCTTTTTCCTCTCTGAAAGCCAAACTGATTTTTACAAATAATCACAGTTACTGTAAGGAAATTTTCTAATTATTTTGCCACAATTTTTTCAAATATTTTAGAAGAAACAGGAAGTAGAGAGATAGACTAGTAGTTTCCCATGTCATCTGGTGATCCCTTTTTAAATAATGGCTTCATCTCTGCATCTTTTATAACATCAGGGAAAGACCCATCTTCAAAGGACTGGTTTACAATAAGAGTCAGTGGGTATGAAATAATATGGCATACTGCCTCGAATTTTTGTTTTTTAATGATAATATTGTGTCTTCCACATCTTTCTCAGTGATTATTCTGAATTTTTTAAAAACAAATGTTTTGTATGCCTTATGGGCTGCCAGATCTATGTCAGATTTTGCTGTATTGACAAAGAAATCAATGAAGCTGTTTGACATTTGAACATGATTTATAATAATATCAACCTGAAACCTAATTAGAGAAATTTCTCAACTTTTAACATTGACTCCCAACCTGGTTTCCATAATAGATCAGACTGCCTTTGTTTCATTTGTTTGTTTGTTTATGAATATACTATTTGCCAGTTTTTTGCTTACAGTATAACTTTTTTCATTATAGTCTTACAGCGCGTAACGTAAGTTACAAAATTAGGGTTTCTATTTACTTTGAGCTCATTGTGCAGATGTCTTTTTCTGGCACTTGAAATTTTTATGCCTGGTGTAATCCAATTTCGTTTACTCCTGACTATCTTTTGATAAGATTTTGGGGGAAATGTTTCACTGATTACACACAAAAAACAATTTATAAATTTATCAAAATTTTTGTTGCTTGAATCACAGTGGTCTAAAGGCCAGCTTATAACACTAAACTTATTACAAAACAACTCTTAATTTTCTTTGCTAAAATTGCTTCTTACATGGGATTCAGATTTTAGTTTCTCTGTTTTGGGGGGCTCTATAAACAAAGCAGAGTGATCAGATATCCCTACATCCAGGTAAGCTTCCTTGTATCATCAAACTGATAATTTGTAATAATATTATCTATGCAAGTTGCTGAATGGAAGTTTTCTCTAGTGCACATAGTAAAGTTTAACTTGAAACCAGATTTTTGATTAAATTGCGAAAATTTTCAGTGTCACTGTGTCCAATTAATGTATTTAATTTGAGGTCTCCTGCAATCACAATATTTTTTTTGCTTTCTTGTTTTAAGTTTATCTAAGAGATACTGAAATTTTTCTAAGAACAATTTAGTAGCATAACTCCCAGGAATTCTGTAAATTGATATTATCACAGTATTTAAATCACACAGCTTTCAAAAATACATTCTTCCCTTAGATAACTAAAATCTTCTTTCACTTTAAAGTTTAAGGAGGCATGCAGTAAGATACAGGAGCCCCCGTGAGACTTGTTTTTTCTACAAAAGCTGCCGGCAAGTTTGAAATTACTAATTCTATTTAGAACTTCTACGCATTCTTTTGTGATCCAGTGTCCATTTAAGCAGACTACCTTTATGTTTTTGAGTTCAGAAAGTATAACTTGCAGTTCATAAATTTTTAAAGTAACCTAGATTTGGATGATTTTCTGCTAAACCGTTTATATTTAGATGCATCAAGATAGAATTTTTGAGTTTGTTTATACTTTCAAGAGCCACACTTATTCCATTGTATTTACAGTTTCCATTTTGGATCTCTACTTTTGTTTTCTCACCTCTTTCGGAAGTTTTCAGTTTCCCTTGTTTTTAATGATTGCGGATGTCTACGATCATTTTGCTGAAAGTCATTGAACCTAACTTATTCAAGTGTTTCCCAGACACTTACCACTTAGAAATTTATTTGAGTCTACAAAAATTTCACCCAGCTTGTTGCACTGTTCTCTGATTCCACTGTTTATCTTATTTATGTTTGTATCATTTACTGGACTTCTGTGTAAAATTGCACTAATGACAATTTTTGAATTTGCAAACACACTTTGTGCTGAGCAGATCAACTTCCATGTTTCACTGATTATTTCTTCCTCACTGCTGTTCTAGGTGGAATTTGTTCTGAGATGAATGAAAACACCTTCGTATTTGTCCTTTTTTTCCACCTTCAGTTTCACTTCGTTTCAAGGTCTGCTGACCTGATGCAATCAGATTCTGGGATGAACATCGATTTCACTGTAATATTTTCCAGTATGGAGTTGCCAACTACAAGAAAGTCTCTTTCTTGAATCGGTTTTGCCGTGGCACTTCCAAGTTTGTCCTTTTTGTAGGTCACTGTTTCCCATTTATATTTGTTAACAGATAGTCCAGTGGGAGGGTTTTTGGCACATTTTGGACACCATGTGTATTTTGAAGGTTTTGTTTCAAACTTGGCTGGTGTTATTCAGAAACCCTGGATTCCATTTCGCTTGTTTCCGTTTGATGGATATCACACACATAGAAATGTTTTTCTTGAGTTAATTTACCATTGTCTTTCTTTGTAGTCAGTAATTCAGTTTTCAATGCTTCAATGTCCTTTTGTAGCTGCTTTATAAATTCATTTTTTGTACTGTATCTTCTTTTATTTCCTTTTCAGAAGCACAGGCCTTTTTTCCCATGTTAATCTATCCTTTTCATTTTTTATAGTCACTATTTCGGTATTTAATGCCTCAATGTCCTTTTGCAGCAATTTTATAATTTCAGTTTTTGAGTCCACTGTACTTACAAGATCGGCTGTTTCAACTCGTAAACAAACATAGCATGTCCATGGAATATCATCACTGATGAATTTTAGGTTCACTTTCATGCACTTTTTGTGCAACCAGTAATTGCACTTGACACACAAAGTACCCTTCATCACTCGCTTTTCACATTCTCTACACGAAAAACTGTTTGTTTTTTGCTTTTTTGACGAGAGCAGAACGTTACTACACTTTCCTAACGGTGCTATCTTGACCCAGTGATACTAGTATAATTGCAAAATGCAGAGGGTCAACAAAAGAAGTCCTCATATGTCTTGAAAGAGTGGCTAGAAAGATAAACTTACAGATAAATGAAAGGGAAACTAAGTATATGCCTGTAATTAAGAAAAATTATTCATTTGAGACCCCATCCATACAAATTAGTTGATATAAGTTTGATGCTGTGTGTAGTTTCACGTACTTGTATCAGAAGTAAACTGTAAGATCAATGTCAGCACTGAAATCCAAACATAAATATTATCTGCCAACAAGTGCAAGTATAGCCTCAGAAAATATCTGAAATCTAAGTTGCTGCTCAGGAAAACCAAAGTTATGATGTTTAAAGTCTTAATAAGGCCAATGCTAACATACGGCACTGAGACATGGACGTGAACTAAATTTGGTGAAAAGCAAGAGGACATATTTGAAAGAAAGGAGACAAATTCTTGGGCCAATGGAAGAAAATGGTGTCTGGAGGAGGAGATTCAACTATTAATTATATAATCTGCATGCTGAAACAATTGTCAGCCACATTAAGATTAAAAGGCTGGAATGGTCAGGCCACGTATTGTGAGAAAATGACAAAACAATTAAAAAGATATTCTGCATAGTGCCTGAAGGAACCAGAAGAGTACGGAGACCAAAGTTAATGTGGGAGAAAAGTGTCAGAGCGGGAAGGAAATTTGGAATTCAAAGTTGGAGGAGTTCAGCACCACACAGTGAAGAACGGAATAATCTACAGAAGGCCAAGGCTCACACAGGGCTGTTGCACCAATGATGATGATATCTTTACATCAAAGTGCAATTACAGCATTGTTTGAAATAGCCTACTGTTGACAATCACTTTTTAGCCAGGCTCAATTGAGGTACAGCTACTAGAGGCATATTAGCAGGTAAACAGGGCAGTGGTAGAAGTGCACTGAATTATGACAGAACGTTTTGGGATGAAAATGATGGCTGCCAAATTCCTGCCACAACTGCTGACTGCTAAACAAAACCAAGGTTGCATGTTGTGCTTTGAAAGAAGAGTGCTGAAACGATCCAAAACTTTCCAAGACTTCTCACAGATGACACAACTTGGTGCTATGCTAACGACCCTGAATCAAAACAACAGTCAAGCCAGTGGAAACTTAAAGATCGCCTCACCCC
Source organism: Schistocerca nitens (assembly GCF_023898315.1). NCBI lineage: Eukaryota > Metazoa > Arthropoda > Insecta > Orthoptera > Acrididae > Schistocerca > Schistocerca nitens. Next base: position 372,083,812 of record NC_064618.1, read on the forward strand.
AAGAAAGCTCATCAGGTTAAACCAGGCATTAAGACAATGCTGATTTGTTTTTCTGATGTGAGAAGAGTTGCCCATTCAGAATTTGTTCCATAGGCTCAGACAGTTAATCGAGCTTTCTACTTGTTGTTGTTTTGGTCTTCAGTCCTGAGACTGGTTTGATGCAGCTCTCCATGCTACTCTATCCCGTGCAAGCTTCTTCATCTCCCAGTACCTACTGCAACCTACATCCTTCTGAATCTGCTTAGTGTATTCATCTCTTGGTCTCCCCCTATGATTTTTACCCTCCACGAAGCCCTCCAATACTAAATTGGTGATCCCTTGATGCCTCAGAACATGTCCTACCAACCGATCCCTTCTTCTAGTCAAGTTGTGCCACAAACTTCTCTTCTCCCCAATCCTATTCAGTACCTCCTCATTAGTTATGTGATCTACCCATCTAATCTTCAGCATTCTTCTGTAGCACCACATTTCGAAAGCTTCTATTCTCTTCTTGTCCAAACTATTTACCGTCCATGTTTCACTTCCATACATGGCTACACTCCATACAAATACTTTCAGAAATGACTTCCTGACACTTAAATCTATACTCGATGTTAACAAATTTCTCTTCTTCAGAAACGATTTCCTTGCCATTGCCAGTCTACATTTTATATCCTCTCTACTTCGACCATCATCAGTTATTTTACTCCCTAAATAGCAAAACTCCTTTACTACTTTAAGTGTCTCATTTCCTAATCTAATACCCTCAACATCACCCGACTTAATTCGACTACATTCCATTATCCTCGTTTTGCATTTGTTGATGTTTATCTTATATCAACCTTTCAAGACACCATCCATTCCATTCAACTGCTCTTCCAAGTCCTTTGCTGTCTCTGACAGAATTACAATGTCATCGGCGAACCTCAAAGTTTTTATTTCTTCTCCATGGATTTTAATACCTACTCCGAATTTTTCTTTTGTTTCCTTTACTGCTTGCTCAATATACAGATTGAATAACATCGGGGAGAGGCTACAACCCTGTCTTACTCCCTTCCCAACCGCTGCTTCCCTTTCATGTCCCTCGACTCTTATAACTGCCATCTGGTTTCTGTACAAATTGTAAATAGCCTTTTGCTCCCTGTATTTTACCCCTGCCACCTTTAGAATTTGAAAGAGAGTATTCCAGTCAACATTGTCAAAAGCTTTCTCTAAGTCTACAAATGCTAGAAACGTAGGTTTGCCTTTCCTTAATCTTTCTTCTAAGGTAAGTCGTAAGGTCAGTATTGCCTCACGTGTTCCAGTATTTCTACGGAATCCAAACTGATCTTCCCCGAGGCTGGCTTCTACTAGTTTTTCCATTCGTCTGTAAAGAATTCGTGTTAGTATTTTGCAGCTGTGACTTATTAAACTGATTGTCCGGTAATTTTCACATCTGTCAACATCTGCTTTCTTTGGGATTGGAATTATTATATTCTTCTTGAAGTCTGAGGGTATTTCACCTGTTTCATACATCTTGCTCACCAGATGGTAGAGTTTTGTCAGGACTGGCTCTCCCAAGGCCGTCAGTAGTTCCAATGGAATGTTGTCTACTCCAGGGGCCTTGTTTCGACTCAGGTCTTTCAGTGCTCTGTCAAACTCTTCATGCAGTATCGTATCTCCCATTTCATCTTCATCTACATCCTCTTCCATTTCCATAATATTGTCCTCAAGTACATCGCCCTTGTATAGACCCTCTATATACTCCTTCCACCTTTCTGCTTTCCCTTCTTTGCTTAGAACTGGGTTTCCATCTGAGCTCTTGATGTTCATACAAGTGGTTCTCTTATCTCCAAAGGTCTCTTTAATTTTCCTGTAGGCAGTATCTATCTTACCCCTAGTGAGAAAAGCCTCTACATCCTTACATTTGTCCTCTAGCCATCCCTGCTTAGCCATTTTGCACTTCCTGTCGATCTCATTTTTGAGACGTTTGTATTCCTTTTTGCCTGCTTCATTTACTGCATTTTTATATTTTCTCCTTTCATCAATTAAATTCAATATTTCTTCTGTTACCCAAGTATTTCTACTAGCCCTCATCTTTTTACCTATTTGATCCTCTGCTGCCTTCACTACTTCATCCCTCAAAGCTACCCATTCCTCTTCTACTGTATTTCTTTCCCCCATTCCTGTCAATTGTTCCCTTATGCTCTCCCTGAAACTCTGTACAACCTCTGGTTCTTTCAGTTTATCCAGGTCCCATCTCCTTAAATTCCCACCTTTTTGCAGTTTCTTCAGTTTTAATCTACAGGTCATAACCAATAGATTATGGTCAGAGTCCACATCTGCCCCTGGAAATGTCTTACAATTTAAAACGTGGTTCCTAAATCTCTGTCTTACCATTATATAATCTATCTGATACCTTTTAGTATCTCCAGGGTTCTTCCATGTATACAACCTTCTATTATGATTCTTAAACCAAGTGTTAGCTATGATTAAGTTGTGCTCTGTGCAAAATTCTACCAGGCGGCTTCCTCTTTCATTTCTTAGCCCCAATCCATATTCACCTACTACGTTTCCTTCTCTCCCTTTTCCTACACTCGAATTCCAGTCACCGATGACTATTAAATTTTCATCTCCCTTCACTATCTGAATAATTTCTTTTATTTCATCATACATTTCTTCAATTTCTTCATCATCTGCAGAGCTAGTTGGCATATAAACTTGTACCACTGTAGTAGGTGTGGGCTTCGTATCTATCTTGGCCACAATAATGCGTTCACTATGCTGTTTGTAGTAGCTTACCTGCATTCCTATTTTCCTATTCATTATTAAACCTTCTCCTGCATTACCTCTATTTGACTTTGTGTTGATAACCCTGTAGTCACCTGACCAGAAGTCTTGTTCCTCCTGCCATCGAACTTCACTAATTCCCACTATATCTAACTTTAACCTATCCATTTCCCTTTTTAAATTTTCTAACCTACCTGCCCGATTAAGGGATCTGACATTCCACGCTCCGATCCGTAGAACGCCAGTTTTCTTTCTCCTGATAACGACATCCTCTTGAGTAGTCCCCGCCCGGAGATCCGAATGGGGGACTATTTTACCTCCGGAATATTTTACCCAAGAGGACGCCATCATCATTTAATCATACAGTAAAGCTGCATGCCCTCGGGAAAAATTACGGCTGTAGTTTCCCCTTGCTTTCAGCCGTTCGCAGTACCAGCACAGCAAGGCCGTTTTGGTTATTGTTACAAGGCCAGATCAGTCAATCATCCAGACTGTTGCCCTTGCAACTACTGAAAAGGCTGCTGCCCCTCTTCAGGAACCACACCTTTGTCTGGCCTCTCAACAGATACCCCTCCGTTGTGGTTGTACCTACGGTACGGCTATCTGTATCGCTGAGGCACGCAAGCCTCCCCACCAACGGCAAGGTCCATGGTTCATGGGGGGGCTTTCTACTTGGAAGTTTGAAAATATTGCACAACAGTGTACAGTGGAAGTGCCCTGATTTGTGGCAGTTGGGTGACTTTTTTTCCACCTTGACAATGCTTCTGCTCACACAGTCCTGTGTGTGTGACAATTCTTGACCAAAAATGATATGATCTCTGTACCTCAACTGCCCCCCCCCCCTCCCTTGCCCAACCTAGCCCTGTGCGACTTTTTTTGTTTCCTAGAATGAAAAGGGACATGAAAGTAAAGCGTTCTGCTGGCATTGCTGAGGTGAAGAAAAAACAATGGAGGTGCTGCCAAACATCACAAAAGATGAATTTAAACAATGCTTTGAAAAATGGAACTTTCTTTTCTGAAGCGTGAGTGCCTCAGTGAAAGAGAGTGGGGTTTCTGCTATCTTTATCAATGTAAATTATTTTTGACAGTGACTTTGCTTTAAACACTGTATTTTCTTCCACAAATTTACACAATTATATTTACAACCATATAACAATACCTTTTAAACTAGACCTTCACCCAAAATCAATCAGTTTCTTTTGTGTCATTACTAGTATTGACATTATTGGAGAGGTTTGCTTGCATATTCTATGGCAACCCCTCCAAACCAGCTTCAACTGGTGTCAGCATGGAATAGTGCACTCCATTAGCAAGTGTAGACACCCACTCATGGCTCAAGCGGCACACCCAGATAGCGCCTTATCTCACTTGACTCTCATCTCTGATAAAAATACTATTTTTAGAACGTACATCTAAGCTATTTATAGTTTTTTTGTAATTTCTTCATGTGGCTATCTTCCCTACTTTGAAAAGCCTAACATTGTGCCATAGACTTTCCCATGGAAATGTTATAGGACACCACATATGCCCTAACTTTGAATGGAGGTGGTAGTGTTAATGACCCTCATACTTTTTTATATCACTCAATCGTATATTTCTTAGTCTTAGATAGTACAGCAGATTCATCACTGAACATTTTCTCTAATCCTTAACAATACTCTGCATTTGTAAGTACCGCCTTAACATTTTCATATTTATTTACAATGAAAATTGATCATATCCCATTTTTAAAATCATGTTTATTCATTAAGTGAACTCTTGATTCCAAAACTGATTCCAAATTGTATTTTGACTCCTCATATAAGAATACTGTGTTCAGGTAAACATCACATTGTAACCCAAATACAGTAGATTCAGAGATGTGCCAGCATTCAGCCTTACTTTTTAGGACCAAATCTCAGAATGTGGCATAGCCAGCACAATGAAGCTCAGAAGAAGGTAAGTCTCAAAATTGCCGGATCACTATTATGTCATACCTTCTTCAATCTGGAGGAAAACTCATTTCAAATATAACATTTGCCCTTTACTAAGCTTTCTTCACTCTACATTATTTCCAGAGATAGTTATTCTCCTTACTCATACACAATTTCAATGCGATGTCACCTCTCACCTCCTTCACCATCATCATAAAAGATATGGTTAGCCCATCTCTCCTTGTGGTTCATCTTAACCTGACACAGATTACCATCTGTGGGGTACCATACCCTAAAAACCTCCCCCCTCTCTATTAACAAGGTACATCTCACTATAAGTATTGAAGCATACCAACCCTTTCATTGCATTTCAGCCTTTTGTCACACTTCCTGGTAGCCCTCTACCAGATGCTTTGACTTCCTGCTCACTTTGCTGTACTCCTTGTTTGAGTCTTCCTTTTGGTTCCCAACATCTCCCTAACTTCTCTATGGCATATTCTCTTCCTGCCTTCCCATTTGTGTGACTGTTTCAAGCTATCCATTGTCAGTGTGTCATCTGTTTATTTATCTCCATAGAAAGGTACCGAACTGTAACCCTCCCCCCCCCCCCCCCAAAAAAAAAAAAAGAACATGAGTCAGTTAACGCTCAAGATAAGTGTTTATATACACACACAGAAAAATCTACAACTGTGGCTAGTACCTATATACTATGCCTGATAATCCATTAACCTTCCACTATAAAACCATGTATAAACCCAACCCATATTGTAGTCACTCCTATACAAAAAGTAGGAAATCTTACACTGACATTTGCAGAAATTACCTGTTAGTGTTGGAGAATATAAGAAAGGAAAGACTTTTCTCATTTTTTTCTATTACATTGCTGTAATACGTCACTCATCACAAAATTCACAAGTAGCTACATTCAGCTTGCTGTTTGTCATGTTTTATCTGTTCCACATTATATAATCCTTTCTCTCATTCTGTAATTTATCTCCTAGGAATAAAGCTTTCGGGTGTGGAACCCCTTTTGCCATATATAGTCCACTACATTTAGGGAAAAATTTGTTTGTCTCCTTTTTGATATTTGAACTTAACAGGTGACTAGAAATCAACACCAATTCTCCAATCTTAAATTCCATAATTGTGCATGATGGTTACGTTGGCACACATGCTGTTCCACATGTAAATGTAAACTTTTGCCTAAGTGTAGTTGTATTTCATCCATAGAGATGGCTTCCAGTTAACACCACTTAAATATTGTCATGTAAAAGAAGGTGTAATTAGATGGATGACGAACACTAATTTCACTGAACGAAGGTTTATTCAGCACTTGCACATACAAGAGCGCGAAGCGAGCTGCCTCCGGCCACAACACATATGGTATATGTACAGTTACAGAACATTCCAGTATAATGTTATTGACATTTGTGGATACTTGTAGAATGAATTCGAACCGAATATAGAAATTAAAATTTTACAGTTTTGAACTCACAACCCTCCCTGCAACAGTCTAGTATCATAACCACTACACCATGGCTTCTGCTGTGACAGTATTTTTAGTATGACTCCCCTATAACTAGTTTGTCCATCACTTCCATGGGTGCTAAGCTCTTTTCATGTGTGGTCGTTCATTGATGATAAGCTGAAACCCAGATATTAACTGTGCCCAAGTCGTATGTTTAGTAGGAGAATAGGTTCTACATAGTCATGAAATCTCCTTCATAATTTGTTCACAATAGTTACATTGTGTATGGTATTTTGAGATAGCTATATGCTCAGCTTTTTCCCATATAAAAATTAAAAAAAACTCCTCAAACACCAGACTGACAAACTGTGGACCATTATCTGTTAGCAATCTGAGTGGTTTACCTGCACATTCAGAATATTCCTGCAAACTTTTTCTGTTTTCACATGTTTTATGCGGCACAATTTTACATATTTAGACCATCACTCAACTAGCACAAAAATATGTTATTCCTCCTTTACTCATTTGAAGTTGATCAAAAACGTTGGCTGCAGTAAGGTCATGTAATTCATTTGGTATTAAAGGATACCATGTACAACTTACAGCTCAATTATCATCTTTCATTTTATGGTATATTTGACAGGATCTTAAAACTGATACAGTGTTTCTACTTAAACCCTTAAAGTAATAGAATTTGACCATTTGCTTGATATGCTTACATACTCCAAAGTGTCCATATCCCTTGTGTATAAATTTAACAAGTACTCAGTACAACAAAAAAACCAACCAAAGTTCCAAATTTCACATTTTTTATTTACTCAATGACTAGTTACAGGCTAGGACCCATTTCTGAATCATTTTAACAGTTTATCAAACAATGTAAAATCCAGGATGGAATTTAACACTACTGAAAATTACAAATGTGAACTTCTATATTGCAAGAAAGCTTTTGACAATGTTGACTGGAATACTCTCTTTCAAATTCTAAAGGTGGCAGGGGTAAAATACAGGGAGCGAAAGGCTATTTACAATTTGTACAGAAACCAGATGGCAGTTATAAGAGTCGAGGGGCATGAAAGGGAAGCAGTGGTTGGGAAGGGAGTGAGACAGGGTTGTAGACTCTCCCTGATGTTATTCAATTTGTATATTGAGCAAGCAGTAAAGAAAACAAAAGAAAAATTTGGAGTAGGTATTAAAATCCAGGGAGAAGAAATAAAAACTTTGAGGTTCTCTGATGACATTGTAATTCTGTCAGAGACAGCAAAGGACTTGGAAGAGCAGTTGAACGGAATGGACCGTGTCTTGAAAGGTTGATATAAGATGAACATCAACAAAAGCAAAATAAGGATAATGGAATGAAGTCGAATTAAGTCAGGTGATGCTGAGGGAATTAGATTAGGAAATGAGACACTTAAAGTAGTAAATGAGTTTTGCTATTTGGGGAGCAAAATTACTGATGATGGTCAAAGTAGAGAAGTATCACAATTACTGGCAATGGCAAGGAAAGCATTTCTGAAGAAAAGAAATTTGTTAACATTGAGTATAGATGTAAGTGTCAGGAAGTCATTTCTGAAAGTGTTTGTATGGAGTGTAGCCATGTATGGAAGTGAAACATGGACGATAAATAGTTTGGACAAGAAGAGAATGGAAGCTTTTGAAATGTGGTGCTACAGAAGAATGTTGAAGGTTAGGTGGGTAGATCACGTAACTAATGAGGAGGTATTGAATAGGATTGGGGAGAAGAGAAGTTTGTGGCACAACTTGACTAGAAGAAGGGATCGGTTGGTAGGACATGTTCTGAGGCATCAAGGGATCACAAATTTAGCATTGTAGGGCAGCGTGGAGGGTAAAAATCGAAGAGGGAGACCAAGAGATGAATACACTAAGCAGATGCAGAAGGATGTAGGTTGCAGTAGGTACTGGGAGATGAAGGAGCTTGCACAGGATAGAGTAGCATGGAGAGCTGCATCAAACCAGTCTCAGGACTGAAGATCACAACAACAACATATTGAAAGTATACCACAAAGACATGATAATAGAAAATTTGAAAAAAATATGCCAAAGCTTCTCAAATGCCACATATGTGAATGTACCATCTTCAGAAAGAAGTCATTTTACCAGGCATGGGCTACACAGAAATAAACTTGGAAAAGCATTCATTAGCCGAGAAATACTTAATGCAGCGTTAGCAGTTGAAGACAAGAACTGCCATAGCATACCACTACCACCACCCATCACAGCAACTGAAATTCTCCAACATAAAAATGAAACTGTTTCACTGGAAACAGAACCAGCAGTAGAATGTCCCCTTGCCACAAAAGTAGCTGAAGCAAGTTAAGCCTCCACAACAGCTTCAACAATATCAGAAGCAGATACAGACCATACACCGGCATCATCAGCAAGAAATGTGCTTAAGGCCAACGAGTCATCAGATACAACAGGAATTCCAGTATCAAAAGTTGCAGCACAGCCAGAAGAAAGAAAGACAAGATGCAGGAAACCTGTGTCCCTAAAGGATTTTTGCTACCCAGCCTCAAAACGAAGAATTTGTCGACACCAGACAATACGAGTAAGAGTTCCTCTCAACCGAGTTGCAAAAGCTTAAAATTACTTAGCCTTAATATACAGGGTCTCAAAAATAAAATTCTAGATGTCGAGATTGAGGCCAGTGAATATTGTGTTGATTGTATTTGCATTCAAGAGCATTAGTGCAAAAATTATGAATTAGAAAACATTAATATTTCCTAGGAAGGAAGCCAAAAATGGGGGTGTCTGCATTTATGTAAAATCAGATATTAAAGTGAAAAACAGGCCTGAAGCTGAACTCCTGAGCATAGAAAAACATTTTGAGCCAACAGCAGTTCAAATCAATGTAAAAAATAGGAAAATGTCATGTCAGGGTACAGATCACCATGTGGTGACCCAGAAATTTTTTTTAAGCAGATTGAAGAACTGCTGAGCATCTTACATGATGAGAAGTCATCAGTAATTGTATGTGGGGACTTTAATGTCAATATGTTAGTAGATAGTTCAATTAAAATCAAATTCCTCAATATTCTACACATTTTGAACCTATAGTCTGATATAAACAGTCCTACAAGGGTAACAAACACTTCAAAAAGTCTTATAGATAATATATTTTCAAATATAGGAAGCCCATATAGAGAAGTTTTGAATATTGACCCAGGAATATCTTACCATAATGCACTTGTCATTAAAGTGCTCACAGTTCCAATACATAAAAAACAGTACATCATATGTATAAGAGAATTTTCTCTCCCAAAAACTGCAACCAGTGTGGTATCACACTGGCTAACCAATATTGGGCAGAAGTATTGTCACAAACTGATACAGATGCTGCATACAATGTTTCCTCCTCTCTTCTCATGACAAATTTTGAAATGTGCTTTCCAAAAAGATTGTATAAAATCAACTCATCTAGCCATAGACACACAAATTCTTGGATCACATCTGGCATTAAAAACTCTTCCAAGACTATGAAAAGACTAAACTCTGAAATAAAAACTAATAGTGACCGTAATTTTAAAAAATATGTTAGTAACTACAAAGAGGTATACAGAGACTTACTGGAAAGGTGGAAACACACAAAAATATTGTATTGTCACAGGCGGGCAGCAAGATCACTGATCCAAAATTAATTGCTAACCACTTCAATACTTACTACACCAATATTGCTGGTGAGCTAGTGAAGGAACAAATGGGAAAAACATCAAACAAAATATTACAGGAAATTTCTGGAAATAGTGTAACAAATACATCCATGTTCCTTCGACCAATAAGTAGGGAAGAACTGTTAAACAGCATAAAGTCATTAAAAAATAAATATTCAGCCGGAGTCGATGATGTGCCAGACTATATTATAAAAGTATCAGGTGAACAGATACTCGCAACACCGCTAGATATATGCAATTCTTCACTGTCAAGTGGTATTTTCCCACAACAGTTAAAAACTGCAAAAGTTGTACCCCTTTACAAAAAGGGCGATCGGCAGCAGATGGTCAACTATAGGCCTGTGTCACTCCTCTCGGGTTTTTCAAAAATCATTGAAAAACTAATTCTGCTACAATTAGCTGATTTCTTTAACAAAAAATATGATCTCAGGATGTCAGCATGGCTTCAGGCCTCAGTGCAGTACTGAAACAGCCACTTTTAGCCTCATAAATCGTATTTTAAATTCAGTGTATAGTCACAAAAATGTTTCGGGGATTTTCCTGGATTTAACAAAAGTATTTGATTTAATAGACCATGAAATTCTCCTAAGAAAGTTAGAGTGGTATGGTGTAAGAGGCCTGCCACACGAGTGGCTGAAATCCTACCTAGAAAATCACTCTCAGATAACAGAGGTAAAACACATGGGAAAAAACGAACTCCAGGATTATCAATCAAAACCTAACACATTAACCCACAGTGTACCACAAGGCCCAATTTTAGGTCCCTTTCTCTTCTTAATTTTCATAAACGACTTCCCCCTACACGTTCAACAATCTGAACCAGTGCTATTTGCAAATGACACAAGCATATTAATTGAAGGTGAAAACGAAATGGCTCTAAGTTTAAATGCTAAAGTCACTAATGAAAATGTCACAGAGTGGTTTATGAGGAATAAATTACTGATAAACCATCAAAAAACAGTCGTCTTACACTTCCATACACAACAAAATAAAAACCCATTAAAACCAAACATGTCCATGGGAAACCAAAGAATTAACAGTGTCACTGAAACAAAATTTCTTGGCATCTACTGACAAGACAATCTTAAATGGAAGTCCCACATCACATCATTAAATTCTAAACTATCGAAAATGACTTATGCGATGAGGATTATATGGAACAACACAAGTCCTGAAACAGTTAGAGTGGTGTATTATGTTTGCATACACTCCCTATTGAGATATGGCATCATGTTCTGCGGAAATTGTCCTCATAGCATAACCACATTCCAGAAACAAAAAAAGATTGTGAGGATAATGAAAAATGCTAACAGCCAAAAATCATGCAAACCATTCTTTAAAGAACTGGGGATTCTACCCCTACCATGTATCTATATACTAGAAGTTGTCATGTGCCTAAAAAAAGCATGCTAAAAAATGGAAATATATTTATTCAAAATAAATCTGTACATGAACACCATACAAGGGCAAATAGTGACATACACAGACTTCATTGTTATACCACACTGTGCAAGAAAGGTGTATACCACTCAGGTTCATATTTGTTTAATAAGCTGCCAAGTAACTTATAGGCCATAAACAAAATCCATAGCTTTAAAAAATCTGTAACTTCATATCTCTTGGAAAACTGTTTTTACTCAGTAACACAGTATCTTGAAAAATAAGTTAATTTCGGTTGTGGCAATATAAAAATGTAATGTAACAATATAGCAATATAACAATGTAACAATTTATAAATGTAATGTATACAATCAATGTAACAGTATATTAATGTAATGTCATTTTGTCCAACATCTAAGGTATGGTATATGTATCTCAAAGATTCAGGACGTAAATAAATAAATATATAAATAAATAAATAAATAAATATAGAAGGGTAATTAATCTAGCAAAAGTATTAAGTAATGATAGACTAATAAGGAAGTCAGACAATAAATCAAGGACCACATGGGAAATTGTTAAAAGAGAAATAGGAAAAAGCTCTAAAGATCGGGATATTGTACTTAAATCTACTGATAACATTGAAATAAAGAAGGAAGTCTTGCCCAATTACGTTAACAACTACCTTCTAAGCGTACCTGATAAACTAAGAAAGAGCTCTACCAAAGAAGATAAAACAACAGCACCAAAAGTAGTCAGTAGCATGATAATAAGTCCCACTAATAAATATGAAATATTCAAAGTAATTAACAGTGTGAAACCCAAAATGTCTGAAGGACTGGATGAAGTGCCAGTGACAATAATAAAAAAAAGTCGCCTCACAGATCTTGGAACCACTGGTACATATTGCCAATTTATCATTTAATGAAGGTGTTCCCCCCAAGGCGAAAATTTCTAAGGTTAAACCATTATTCAAAAATGGGGATACACATAAGATAGAAAACTATAGACCTATATCCCTCCTTCCACCTTATCAAAATTTTTTTGAAAAACTAATGAAAATTAGACTCATAAGCTACTTTGACACCTTCAACCTTCTAAATTAGAATCAACATTGTTTTCGTAGAATTCACAGCACAGAAACAGCTATACAGGCCTATACGGAAGAAATTATTAGAAATTTAGATAATAACAAATGTGTGGTAGGAATCAACCTAGATCTCTCCAAAGCCTTCGATACAGCAGATCATCAAATTCTCCTTGACAAACTGGTGGCAATAGGCATCAGAGGAATTGGAAGGAAATATTTTGAATCCTATCTCCAAGATAGAACTCAGATTGCGTAACTCACCTCATCTCAGAATAAGAAAAAAATAAAGTGGATATCTGATGCTAAGAAAGTGGCAGTAGGTGTCCCTCAGGGTAGTGTTCTTGGCCCCCTATTATTCCTAATATATATAAATGACATTTAAAGGCCAAACAGATCATCAAAAATTATGTTGTTTGCAGATGATAGAAGAATAATTATCAGTGATGACAGCAAATCCTTATTCACTACAGCTGAAAAAGTTCTGAAGAGTGTGCAACAGTGGTTTTATGCTAATAAGTTAACACTCAATTTCAAGAAAACAAATTACATACAGTATGGTAAAGTAAGCTGATGATCACCATTTATCATTGAGTGACCATGAAATAGAGGAAGTCTGGTCTACAAAATTTTTGGCCATGTACATTGATCACCACTTGAGCTGGAAAGACCATGTCACATACATATTCAAAAAAACTCAATTCAGCATGTTTTGCACTGAGAATAATTTCTAGAGTTTGCAGTGCAGAGTGTAAAAGATTAGTGTATATGGCATATTTCAATTCTATTATATCCTATGGAATAACATTCTGGGGTGCAACTAAACGTCACTTGAGAGAGGTTTTTAAATTACAGAAAAGGGAAACACACTTCAAACCCTTGTTCATGCAGCTAAATATACTTACTGTACCACCTCTGTACATATTAAAAAGCATACTGCATACAAGAACACACTTGAGTAGTTTACATGTAAATTCAGATCATCATTACTACAATACTCGTATCTGTAAGAATCTGCATATAGAGAGAGAGGAAAAAAAAAAAAAAAAAAAAAAAAAAAAAAAAAAAAAAAAAAAAAAAAAACCTCAAAAACAGGTAAGCCACTATGGAATAAAACTTTATAATGCTCTGTCACTCTGCATCAGGGGAACAGAAGATGAAGGAAAATTTAAGTCAGAATTAAAAAAAAAAGTATCTGATGAATAAATGTTTTGATAGCATAGCGGAATATTTTGAATCCTTAAATCACTAACCGACAGTTGTATTGTCAATATCATGTTGTTCTCATTGTCCGTTCTATGTCTCATTTATACGCTTTTAACTCTAAATTATGTGTAATATGTGTCTTCCAAAATGTACTAAACATATATAAATTCATCACATACAGTACATGTTAAAAGAGCACGTAAAAGAACAACCCATTAATTGAATGTCTTAATTTTCAAAATATTATATAATGTCATTTTATGTGTTTGATAGAAATTTGTAATATTCTGCTGTGCATATTCTGGACAGTATTATGACAATCCTATATAATATAAATGATGCAAAGGATGATAATAAATAAAATGAAATGAAATGAAAATGAAAATGTAATGAAAATGAAATGAATGTGGTTTCAGTTGCCTGAGACTGCAGTCATATGTGTGAGCTGCATTTGCATGAGTGTGTGTGTGTGTGTGTGAGAGAGAGAGAGAGAGAGAGAGAGAGAGAGAGAGAGAGAGAGAGAGATTATTTGATTATTTGTGTCTACTGTTGACAAAGGCCAAAAGCTATAATTGTCAGAGTCTTTTTGTTGTGCCTATCTGCCTATCAACTTCTCATAATGCTGTAGCAGTTAACTGACAGTTCATATATATATATATATATATATATATATATATATATATATATATATATATATATATATATATATATGAATATAGCAGAGGGAAACATTCCACGTGGAAAAAATATATCTAAAAAGAAAGATGATGAGACTTACCAAACAAAAGCGCTGGCAGGTCGATAGACACACAAACAAACACAAATATACACACAAAATTCAAGCTTTCGCAACAAACTGTTGCCTCATCAGGAAAGAGGGAAGGAGAGGGAAAGACGAAAGACGAAAGACGAAAGGATGTGGGTTTTAGGGAGAGGGTAAGGAGTCATTCCAATCCCGGGAGCGGAAAGACTTACCTTAGGGGGAAAAAAGGACAGGTATACACTCGCACACACACACATATCCATCCACACATACAGACACATCCTTTCGTCTTTCCCTCTCCTTCCCTCTTTCCTGATGAGGCAACAGTTTGTTGCGAAAGCTTGAATTTTGTGTGTATATTTGTGTTTGTTTGTGTGTCTATCGACCTGCCAGCGCTTTTGTTTGGTAAGTCTCATCATCTTTCTTTTTAGATATATATATATATATATATATATAAAACAAAGATGATGTGACTTACCAAATGAAAGTGCTGGCAGGTCGACAGACATACAAACGAACACAAACATACACACAAAATTCAAGCTTTCGCAACAAACTGTTGCCTCATCAGGAAAGAGGGAAGGAGAGGGAAAGACGAAAGGATGTGGGTTTTAAGGGAGAGGGTAAAGAGTCATTCCAATCCCGGGAGCGGAAAGACTTACCTTAGGGGGAAAAAAGGACAGGTATACACTCGCACACACACACACACACACATATCCATCCACACACATACAGCACATATATATATATATATGAACTGTCAGTCAACTGCTACAGCATTATGAGAAGTTGATAGGCAGATAGGCACAACAAAAATACTCTGACGATTATAGCTTTTGGCTTTGGAATGTTTCCCTCTATTATAACCATATATATATATATATATATATATATATATATATATATATATATATATATATATATATGGTTATAATAGAGGGAAACATTCCATGTAGGAAAAATATATCTAAAAACAAAGATGATGTGACTTACCAAATGAAAGTGCTGGCAGGTTGACAGACACACAAACAAACACAAACATACACACAAAATTCAAGCTTTCGCAACAAACTGTTGTCTCATCAGGAAAGAGGGAAGGAGAGGGAAAGACGAAAGGATGTGGGTTTTAAGGGAGAGGGTAAGGAGTCATTCCAATCCCGGGAGCGGAAAGACTTACCTTAGGGGGAAAAAAGGATGGGTATACACTCGCACACACACACATATCCATCCACACATATACAGACACAAGCAGACATATTTAAAGACAAAGATTTTGGGCAGAGATGTCAGTCAAGGCAGAAGTGCAGAGGCAAAGATGTTGTTGAATGACAGGTGAGGTATGAGTGGCGGCAACTTGAAATTAGCGGAAATTGAGGCCTGGTGGATAACGGGAAGAGAGGATATATTGAAGAGCAAGTTCCCATCTGCGGAGTTCGGATAGGTTGGTGTTAGTGGGAAGTATCCAGATAACCCGGACGGTATATAAAGGTGATGTGACTTACCAAACGAAAGCGCTGGCACGTCGATAGACACACAAACAAACACAAACATACACACAAAATTCAAGCTTTCGCAACAAACTGTTGTCTCATCAGGAAAGAGGGAAGGAGAGGGAAAGACGAAAGGATGTGGGTTTTAAGGGAGAGGGTAAGGAGTCATTCCAGTCCTGGGAGCGGAAAGACTTACCTTAGGGGGAAAAAAGGATGGGTATACACTCGCACACACACACATATCCATCCACACATATACAGACACAAGCAGACATATTTAAAGACAAAGAGTTTGCGCAGAGATGTGAGTCGAGGCGGAAGTGCAGAGGCAAAGATGTTGTTGAATGACAGGTGAGGTATGAGTGGCGGCAACTTGAAATTAGCGGAGATTGAGGCCTGGTGGATAACGGGAAGAGAGGATATATTGAAGAGCAAGTTCCCATCTCCGGAGTTCGGATAGGTTGGTGTTAGTGGGAAGTATCCAGATAACCTGGACGGTGTAACACTGTGCCAAGATGTGCTGGCCGTGCACCAAGGCATGTTTAGCCACAGGGTGATCCTCATTACCAACAAACACTGTCTGCATGTGTCCATTCATGCGAATGGACAGTTTGTTGCTGGTCATTCCCACATAGAATGCATCACAGTGTAGGCAGGTCAGTTGGTAGGTCACGTGGGTGCTTTCACACGTGGCTCTGCCTTTGATCGTGTACACCTTCCGGGTTACAGGACTGGAGTAGGTGGTGGTGGGAGGTTGCATGGGACAGGTTTTACACCGGGGGAGGTTACAAGGGTAGGAGCCAGAGGGTAGGGAAGCTGGTTTGGGGATTTCATAGGGATGAACTAACAGGTTACGAAGGTTAGGTGGACAGCGGAAAGACACTCTTGGTGGAGTGGGGAGGATTTC
Organism: Schistocerca nitens; assembly: GCF_023898315.1. NCBI lineage: Eukaryota > Metazoa > Arthropoda > Insecta > Orthoptera > Acrididae > Schistocerca > Schistocerca nitens. The sequence continues at coordinate 372,100,466 of NC_064618.1, forward strand.
ATGAAGGATGAATCTCATTTCAGGGCAGGATTTGAGGAAGTCGTATCCCTGCTGGAGAGCCACATTCAGAGTGTGATCCAGTCCCGGAAAGTATCCTGTCACAAGTGGGGCACTTTATTGGTTCTTCTGTGGGAGGTTCTGGGTTTGAGAGGATGAGGAAGTGGCTCTGGTTATTTGCTTCTGTACCAGGTCGGGAGGGTAGTTGCAGGATGCGAAAGCTGTTGTCAGGTTGTTGGTGTAATGCTTCAGGGATTCCGGACTGGAGCAGATTCGTTTGCCATGAAGACCTAGGCTGTAGGGAAGGGACCGTTTGATGTGGAATGGGTGGCAGCTGTCGTAATGGAGGTACTGTTGCTTGTTGGTGGATTTGATGTGGACGGACGTGTGAATCTGGCCATTGGGTAGATGGAGGTCAATGTCAAGGAAAGTGGTGTGGGATTTGGAGTAGGACCAGGTGAATCTGATGGAACTAAAGGAGTTGAGGTTGGAGAGGAAATTCTGAAGTTCTTCTTCACTGTGAGTCCAGATCATGAAGGTGTCATCAATAAATCTGTACCAAACTTTGGGCTTGCAGGCCTGGGTAACCAAGAAGGCTTCCTCTAAGCGACCCATGAATAGGTTGGCGTATGAGGGGGCCATCCTGGTACCCATGGCTGTTCCCTTTTATTGTTGGTATGTCTGGCCTTCAAAAGTGAAGAAGTTGTGGGTCAGGATGAAGCTGGCTAAGGTAATGAGGAAAGAGGTTTCAGGTAGGGTGGCAGGTAATTGGCGTGAAAGGAAGTGCTCCATTGCAGCGAGGCCCTGGACGTGCAGAATATTTGTGTATAAGGAAGTGGCATCAATGGTTACAAGGATGGTTTCCGGGGGTAACAGATTGGGTAAGGATTCCAGGAATTCGAGAAAGTGGTTGGTGTCTTTGATGAAGGATGGGAGACTGCATGTAATGGGTTGAAGGTGTTGATCTACGTAGGCAGAGATACATTCTGTGGGGGCTTGGTAACCAGCTACAATGGGGTGGACGGTATGATTGGGTTTGTGAATTTTAGGAAGAAGGTAGAAGCTAGGGGTGCGGGGGTCAGTGGGGTCAGGAGGTTGATGGAGTCAGGTGAAAGGTTTTGCAGGGGGCCTAAGGTTCTGAGGATTCCCTGAAGCTCCGCCTGGACATCGGGAATGGGATTACCTTGGCAAACTTTGTATGTGGTATTCTCTGAAAGCTGACGCAGTCCCTCAGCCACATACTTCCGACGATCAAGTACCACGTCTTATATATTGACATGAGTTTTTATTTTCAAAAATACCGTTTTGACTACCTCTTATGATGATCTGAAAATGGGTCGCAGCCTGAAACAAGTCATCGAGAAAATAAAAATTGAAATTTGCATTTTTTGCTTGTTTTTTGTTGTACTAATTAAACAGACGCTGCTGACTTGCAATTATTCCAGCATGCTGGAAGTTTGTTAATAAGTTCTGACCCTGCAGTCATTGGTATACATACTCTCCATGAAAATCTTATAGTTCTTATACTCCAAAACAAAATATCATTATGTGTTATCCATTCCGCTGTATTATCAGTAATAACCCAACCTTGTTTCATAGTTAACCACTTATCTTTAATATATGGGTCCCCAAGTATATCCTGCTTCACTGTCACCACCAAATTCCATACATCAATGTTGGTGTAACTTAAGGCTAAAACAGTTATACTGAATGTTACTTGAGGACCCTCGGTAGGCATGACGACACATGAGAAACCACTTTCTGTAAACCTTTTATATAATTTTTATCTGTGTGATACTCTTGAAAGAAAAGTACCCAGCCTGTGAGTCACCACTGTAACAACTTTCCATTAAGAAGGACAGGGCTTGATGATTTGTACAAATTATAATTTTAGACCCGCAAATCAGAATCTGAAATTTCTTTATACTCCGTACTATGACCAATAACTCTTTTTATGTTATAGTATAATTTAACTCATATTTGTTCTGTATTATGCTGGCAAACACTATGGTGTTGTAGTATCCTAATGTCAGATCTCACTCTCAGTGGAATTATTTGCATGCAATTCATATTCCAATGCATCAGAACCAAATTTAAAAGGCTTATTCATTCGTGGATTCCCTAAGATAGGTGTCTCTATCAACACTAACCTAACTTAATATTATTGAACGCTTCTGATAACTCTTCACTCCAAATGCATTTCAACTTTTGTTTGAGAAGTATGAATATCCTGGGATCATTCATAGGTTTCCCCTGCATGTATTGCCCATAAAATCCTGTTAAGTCTAAGAATGATCTTAATTGCTTCACATCCCTTAGTTCAGGACTATCTTTAATAGCCCATATTCATTCCGAATTGGAGTTTATACCATTTACGCCTGCCAAATGTGCATGAAACTTTAGCTCTTCTCAGTCAAAATGTGATTTAGAAAGCTTAATTGTAATACCTTTAATGCAAACTCTTTCCAAAGTTCTTGTTCTTACCAAATTTTTGGAACTAATAATACATCATATACATAAATAATTAACTCTTTTAGTTGATCCTTGCCTAATGCTGCATCCAAAGCTCTAATGAATATGGACACTGAAATATTCAAACCAAACAGCAACATTTTAAATTTGTAAGACTTACTTTCAAACAAAAAGGATGTATATTTTCTCAAATTTTCATCAATTTTGACCTGCCAATACCCCAAGGTCAAATCCATGTGGCTAAAACACTGTGTTCATTCAAGTTTTGACACTAATTCATCAATACTGACTGGTCTATCTCATCCTGTTTCTATAAGTTTATTCACCATACACACGTCCAGTATTAACCTAATTCCACTGGTAGCCTTATACAGGGCGTTTCAAAAAGAAAGAGCAGATTTCAAACATTTATTTCTCAAAAACTACAAATGATAGAAACACAATTCCAACGGTCCTTCACTCAATATGAGTACCAAATGTTACACAACAAATATCAAAACTGTACCTCAATATGAGCACCATTTGTTACACGACAAATATCAAACCGGTATCTCATTTCTTGCCACACACGACGCAACTGGTCTTTAGTTACCGAATTCACGGCCGCAACAATTCGATGTCGTACCTCTTGAAGAGTAGCGGGCATAGGTGGGACATAAACACAGTCCTTTATGTACCCCCACAAATAAAAATCGCAGGGAGTAAGGTCTGGTGACCTGGGAGGCCACAGACGATGACATTGATCTTGTGCTCCTGCTCTTCCAATCCACCGTCCTGGAATGGTGTTATTTAGGTACCGTCGTACAGGTTCAGAGAAGTGTGGTGGGGCGCCATCTTGCATGAAGATGAAGTGATTTGAATCTTCCTGAAGTTGAGGAAATAGCCAGTTTTCTAACATGTCCAGGTAAATGGTTCCTGTGATAGTTTTCTCCATGAAAAAGAAAGGTCCATAAACTTTGTTTACCGAAATTGCACAAAAGACGTTAACCTTTGGTGAGTCTCTTTCATGTTGAATAACGTCCCTCGGAGTTTCACTCGCCCAAATTCGTACGTTATGCCGATTAACTTTACCAGAAATGTGAAACGTTGATTCATCTGAAAAAATTAATCGTTCGGCAAAATTGTCCTCTTCCATGTCCTGTAGAATTGCAGTTGAAAATTCGAACCTTTTGTTGTGGTCGTCAGGACGCAATGCTTGCAATAACTGCAGTTTGTACGGCTTCATGTGCAGACGGTTACTCAGAACGCGCCATACCGTTGTTTTAGACATGTTTAGTTCGTGACTTGCCCGTGCCGTGGATTTTCTAGGGCTCCTTTCGTAAGCTGCACGGACACGCTCGACATTTTTATCCGATGTGCGTGGACGACCCGTGCTTTTTCGCTTGCAGATGCAACCATCTTCTACGAATCTGTGATGCCACTCATAAATTTGCTTATGACGAGGCGGCTGTTTGTTGAATTGATGGCGGAATGCACGTTGCACACCAACAATGGACTCTAACTTTGCAAATTGCAGCACACAAAATGATCGTTCCTGTGGTGTCGTCGCCATTTTCCTACAAACAAACGCCAGCGCCACTGCGGATTTGCATGGAACTTCTGCGCGGACCATTGAAAAACTTTGAACCTTTCTCTGACAAGAAACGTTTGAATTGTGTTTCTATCATTTGTAGTTTTTGAGAAATAAATGTTTGAAATCTGCTCTTTCTTTTTGAAACGCCCTGTATAACTTTATGAGCAGATTGCTATATACATAGGTTGGAACTTAAATAGTGGCAATACTGCTGTGGAGACACTATGCAATGGAATATACTATTGTCGCTGATAGCACACATTGTTGATATACCTACCTTACCTCCGAGCAAATGGACTCACCCATCCCATGTCACCGGCTGTGCACAACTGAGGGAAACACAGTTACTTGTGAGTGAGTGGTCTAACATAACTGTGTCACTATGTTTTTGAAACAGTAACAATGGAGTTGGATCAAGATTGAATGTGCCACAGGCCATACAGCACGACAGGGTCATCAAGGTCTTCAAGAGGCATGCGGGAAATCGGTACTGCCGTACAGAATAGTGGGTAAAATCCTTCAATGAAGGTCGGCAAACTGTGGCAGACATGCATAGGGCAGGTTGCCCTAGAATCTCTGAAGAAGAAGTGCATGCTATTGCCAAGTTTGTGGACAGTGATCGATGCGATATGATCCGTGAGCTCACCACGAAACCAGATTACTGCATACGACTGTGCTTCACATCCTGAAGGAATGCCTGGGGATGTGAAAAATTGTATCACGATGGGTTCTGCATGACTTCACAGAAATGCAGAAATGAATGCGTTACAACACAGCTCAGATGAATTTGGAGTGCTATGAGCACAAAGGAAAGGCTTTCTTATGCCATGAGCCACATTGTATGAGCCAAAACTGAAATGCCAATCCAATGAATGGAATCATCATGGGTCGTCACAAAAGTCAAAAGTGCGTCAGAGCCCCAGTATGGTGAAATTTATGGTGAGTCTCGTGTATGCCTGCGATAGTGCTACCCTGACGCATTACATCCCTTCACGGCAGACCATCAACGCACAGTATTACTATTCAATTTGAACATCGCCTGCAACCAGCTTTGCAAAAGAAGTGGTGACACGTTCTGCACAAACCACCCACCATATTGCATGACAATGTGCGGGCGCATACAGTGCAAGCTGTGGCTGCTCTGTTCGATCAATGGGACTGGGAAGTACTGTACCATCTACCATACTCCCTGGACTTAAGTCCTTGTGACTTTGATTTGATTCCGAAGATGAAGAAACCACTTTGTGGCATTCGCTTCAGAACTGTTCCAGACAGTAGTTTGCTCCATTTGCAACATCAACAGAACAGGCTCTCCTAACGGTATACTACGCCTTCCACATCGGTGGCAGTGGGTTCTACACAATGTTGGTGACTACTTTTTAAGGACAGTAACAGGTGAAAACATGTAACTCTTTTGTATCGGTTGTGAATAAATAGTTGCTACTGTTTCACTGCGGAAAATCGTAACACGGTCCCTGACTTCAGCCGTCGCACGGACGCCAAAATGGAAAATATTGAAATAAACGATATCGGAATTGAAAAACAACTGCTATCACTTAGTAGCGGAAAAGCATCCGGACCAGACGAGATACCCGTAAGATTCTACAGTGATTATGCTAAAGAACTTGCCCCCTTTCTATCAGCAATTTATCATAGATCTCTGGAAGAACGTAAAGTACCTAGCGACTGGAAGAAAGCGCAGGTCGTTCCCATTTTCAAGAAGGGTCATAAATCATATGCGAATAATTATAGGCCTATTTCGCTTATGTCAATCTGTTGTAGAATAATGGAACATGTTTTATGTTCTCGTATTATGACGTTCTTAGATAATACAAATCTCCTTCATCATAACCAACATGGATTCCGCAAACAGAGATCATGTGAAACTCAGCTCGCCCTATTTGTCCAAGAAATTCACAGTGCCGTAGACACTGGCGAGCAGATTGATGCCGTATTCCTGGACTTCAGGAAGGCATTTGATACGGTTCCGCACTTACATTTAGTGAAAAAAATACGAGCTTACGGAATATCGGACCAGGTTTGAGATTGGATTCAGGATTTCCTAGAAGAAAGAACACAACATGTCATTCTTAACGGTTCAAAATCTGCAGATGTAGAGGTAATTTCGGGAGTACCGCAAGGAAGCGTGATAGGACCTTTATTGTTTACAATATACATAAATGACTTAGTTGACAACATCGGTAGCTCCGTGAGGCTATTTGCAGATGACACGGTTGTCTACAAGAAAGTAGCAACATCAGAAGACTCGTACGTACTCCAGGAAGACCTGCAGAGGATTAATGAATGGTGCGACAGCTGGCAGCTTTCCCTAAACGTAGATAAATGTAATATAATGCGCATACATAGGGGCAGAAATCCATTCCAGTACGATTATGCCATAGGTGGTAAATCATTGGAAGCGGTAACGACCGTAAAATACTTAGGAGTTACTATCCGGAGCGATCTGAAGTGGAATGATCACATAAAACAAATAGTGGGAAAAGCAGGCGCCAGGTTGAGATTCATAGGAAGAATTCTAAGAAAATGTGACTCATCGACGAAAGAAGTAGCTTACAAAACGCTTGTTCGTCCGATTCTTGAGTATTGCTCATCAGTATGGGACCCTTACCAGGTTGGATTAATAGAAGAGATAGACATGATCCAGCGAAAAGCAGTGCGATTCGTCATGGGGACATTTAGTCAGCGCGAGAGCGTTACGGAGATGCTGAACAAGCTCCAGTGGCGGACACTTCAAGAAAGGCGTTACGCAATACGGAGAGGTTTATTATCGAAATTACGAGAGAGCACATTCCGGGAAGAGATGGGCAACATATTACTACCGCCCACATATATCTCGCGTAATGATCACAACGAAAAGATCCGAGAAATTAGAGCAAATATGGAGACTTACAAGCAGTCGTTCTTCCCACGCACAATTCGTGAATGGAACAGGGAAGGGGGGATCAGATAGTGGTACAATAAGTACCCTCCGCCACACACCGTAAGGTGGCTCGCGGAGTATAGATGTAGATGTAGATGTAGATATGAAGACTACATTCAATAATTTTGTTTTCAAGCATCCTTTCTATATCCTGCAGCACTGATGGTTGCATTCTCAGCAGTATGGGATGTTATTGTTGTGGTCTTCAGTCCTGAGACTGGTTTGATGCAGCTTTCCATGCTACTCTATCATGTGCAAGCTTTTTCATCTCCCAGTACTTACTACAACCTACATCCTTTTGAATCTGTTTAGTGTATTCATCTCTTGGTCTCCCTCTACGATTTTTATCCTCCACACTGCCCTCCAATACCAAATTGTTGATACCTTGATGCCTCAGAATATGCCCAACCATCCGATCCCTTCCTCTAGTCAAGTTGTGCCACAAATTTCTCTTCTCTCCAATTCTATTCAGTATCTCCTCATTAGTTATGTGATCTACCCATCTAATCTTCAGCATTCTTCTGTAGCACCACATTTCGAAAGCTTCTATTCTCTTCTTGTCTAATCTATTTGTCATCCACATTTTGCTTCCATACATGGCTACACTCCACACAAATACTTTCAGAAATGACTTCCTGACACATCTATACTTGTTAACAAATTTCGTTTCTTCAGAAATGCTTTCCTTGCCATTGCCAGTAATTGTGATACTTCTCTACTTCGACCATCATCAGTTATTTTGCTCCCCAAATAGCAAAACTCATTTACTACTTTAAGTATCTCATTGAGTATGGGTTAAGGTTTACAAAAAATGATGTATCATCCTTTATCTTAAAGCTACATTTATAATCTCCAAATACCTCTGGTTTATCTGTAAACCCCATTCCGTACCATAACAATATTAGGTACAAGTCCTGTTTTTGTTGGTCTGTTAACAAATCTGATTCAAATGCTTCTAGTTTTATTTGCTAGTGTAATAATTCTTGCTGATCAGTATGTTCCTCTGAACTCAATGTGCTTTGTGTAGCCACTATTCTTATCTCATATTTTCCATTACTTATTACTCTCCCATTCTTAAATGCTATCACATGACACTTATTGTTGTAATTACATGTCAATTCTCAGGCTGTAAAATCTAAAGTTACGGATTTATATACAATAAGCCAATCAATGCTGAGCAATAATTGCAAACTGATACTGGGCACTACTAAAAGTAGTCCCCATGTTAAAGGTAGTCTTACTTCTTGTTTGATTTGCATTGTTTAAGAACTAGTAATACCAACAATGTATGCTCCTGTCACTGGAAGTGTAGGGTATACCATCTTGGGTTTTAACATTAATATCTACATGTACATCCATATTCCGCAAACCACTGTGAGGTGTATGGCAGAGTGTACATCCCATTGTACCAGTTATTAGGGTTTCTTCTTGTTCCATTCACATATGGAGCATAGGAAGAATGAATGTCTGAATCCCTCTATGTGTGCAGTAATTACTATAATTTTATCCTCATGATCCCTACGTGAGTGATACATATGGACTTATAGAATATTCCTAGAGTAATCACTTGAGTGGAGTTGCAACACCCTATCCTGACAATGTTAAATTTAGTGACTTGGGCTTCCCTGTATTTCAGGAAACACTGTAGCCATTGACATGAAACTTTTACAGGACATTAAACTGTATGTTCTAAGTCTACTGAACTAAAATAATTGCATTTCAATCACTGCTTTCTTAAATACAATTTTTAATCACACGGTTAAACTTTTGTGTACTTTTTTGTATGTTACCCTAAATAATTCTAATTATACATAATATTATGTTCTTCTTTCAGTTCAGTAGACTCAGAATATGTATGTTATTACTCCCTGAAAATTTGAATACTCTACTTGAAGTGGTTTCTGAGATTTAGGGAAAAATGCAACAGAAAATGCAAATTTTCGGGAATGGCTTCTAAAGTTTCAGAAGACTGTAACTCACTTAATATATGCTTAATTTTTTATTTTTGGCCACTCATAAGCGCCTTGCACCATATTGTATATCATCCTCTTGATCGTTTTCCAGGCTTTTTCTTCTTTCTGGACTCCTTAGTGGCCAACTGTGCTGCATACTCTACTTTATATATCAAACCTTGTCCATCCATTCAAGTTCTCTGATGCAGTTTGCTCCAGGAATAATTACCATATGCCATAGCACTTTCACCCTACCAATGTTGCCATCAATAAAAGTAATAACAGAATCACTGACCCCCCACTTTAATGTCTTCATTCCAACAAAAACATTTTTTGGTAAGTGAGTCCATATAAGATTATTGAATTACTCATTGGGATTTTGAGTCTGACCATGAAGACACTTCTTCAGTATTTTAGGGATTGCCAGGTCTCTGTAAATAGGTTTTATGATATACGTGACTGCTGCCGGGATGGAATGTTTTTGGTTGTATGAACTGTTTGGGCATTGCGGAAATTCCGCCATGAATCAGGTCCAGGAGGGCAAAGATGGTGTACTGGTTTCTCATCAGTTTATAGTCTGTGGAAGAAGGTAGCCCATACAGCCTGCTTCATTTTCAACGTATCCTCGGTATTATTTCCAATGGCCGTTGCGTAATACTGCTGTAGTTCATCAATCATTTTGTCTGTCAGCCTGCCTCTTATAGTTTTACCATCAGAAAGTTTCTTGTATCTCAAACTTTGTTTCGATTTCCTCAACCTGGTGCCCATCCTCTTCTGGACATGACCAACACATTCCAGTTTTGTGATAATCTTCTCACCATAATGCTGAGTGGCTACTACTATGTTATATGCTTTTGAGTCTCCATCACCTACGAACTTAGTGTAACAGTCTCTCCTTTCATTCACAGATTGACCAAAAATTTCAATAGCTGCAGAGGCCTCCATACCACCACTTGTTCATTCATAATTTCTGTCACAGATATGCCCTTCTTCATTCCCTGATTTACACTCATAACAATGTGTTGTTAAAATCTGGAAATCCATTACCTCTCCAATATCCACACTGGTTTCCGTAGCAACAGTGTTCTTAGAACTGTATCTGGGCTTCTGCCAAGTGCCATCTAAAGCTACTGGTATGTCAGTCATACCATCATTTATTTCAATGGCTTCCTCTGCAGCACTCTTCATGGACTCACATGCAACAGATTTCACAGAAAATCCAATAAATCCTGCATATTTGTCAATTTTACAAGGTGGGCATGGCATATTCACCATGGCATGCATTGTTTCTCCTGCAGTGTGAGCTATGCCAGTAGCTCTCAATCCATAAAACCACCTTAATTATCTTTACACTAATCATAATTCCAAAATAACTGAATATATTTACAATTGGCACAGTTAATGATAAGTTTCCTGGCTAGTCCATTTGATACCTCACTGTCTCTGTGTAAACTAACTGGCCCTCCACATGTTTTACAACACACACAGTCACCTAACACTCTTGTTAGGATGTGTAAATCTATCAGAATATAACCTAACCTGCCATTTACATCACTTTTGTTTTGAGAAAACTACATATCACAACGTTTTATTTTAATCTTCAAAGCACTAATGGGTGTTTCTCTAGATACTGATGAATTTACTTTATTTCATTGTCTGTAACTTCACATGCCACATGTTGAACACAAAGTTTCCTTTTATTCGAAAATCTACTAACATGAAACCCACGTTTCTTAAAAACACTTCGTTTTCATACTTTACTTTTGAGAAATTTACAAACCTATTCATCACATTTCCCCAGAAAAAAATTAGCACTTCGACATACAATGTGTGTTTATACTATGAAATGATACAGCACTACAAATACAAACAAGTAATTTAACCTTTATAACACAGCAATCCCAGCCTTCTACATAAAAGTTATCGATTTTATTGGATCTTGAGGTAATGCTCGTAAAAATTTTTAACATTTTCACCTAGTGTAGAATATAATTTAAAAAAATAAAATAAAATACTTCCCATATATATTTGGATTTTTAACTCATTATAAAATTTGCAATTTTCCGAATAAAATTATATATATAACAGAGGGAAACATTCCACGTGGAAAAAATACATCCAAAAAGAAAGATGATGAGACTCACCAAACAAAAGCGCTGGCAGGTCGACAGACACACAAACAAACACAAACATACACACAAAATTCAGGCTTTCGCAACAAACTGTTGCCTCATCAGGAAAGAGGGAAGGAGAGGGAAAGACGAAAGGATGTGGGTTTTAAGGGAGAGGGTAAGGAGTCATTCCAATCCCGGGAGCGGAAAGACTTACCTTAGGGGGAAAAAAGGACAGGTATACACTCGCACACACACACATATCCATCCACACATACAGACACAAGCAGAAATGGATATGTGTGTGTGTGCGAGTGTATACCTGTCCTTTTTTCCCCCTAAGGTAAGTCTTTCCGCTCCCGGAATTGGAATGACTCCTTACCCTCTCCCTTAAAACCCACATCCTTTCGTCTTTCCCTCTCCTTCCCTCTTTCCTGATGAGGCAACAGTTTGTTGCGAAAGCTTGAATTTTGTGTGTATGTTTGTGTTTGTTTGTGTGTCTGTCGACCTGCCAGCGCTTTTGTTTGGTGAGTCTCATCATCTTTCTTTTTGTATATATATATATATATATATATATATATATATATATATATATATATATATATATATATATATATATATATATATATAGACACACACAACTAAAAACAAAGATGATGTGACTTACCAAATGAAAGTGCTGGCAGGTCGACAGACACACAAACAAACATAAACGTACACACAAAATTCTAGCTTTCGCAACAAACAGTTGCTTCGTCAGGAAAGAGGGAAGGAGAGGGAAAGATGAAAGGATGTGGGTTTTAAGGGAGAGGGTAAGGAGTCATTCCAATCCCGGGAGTGGAAAGACTTACATTGGGGGAAAAAAGGACAGGTATACACTCGCACACACACACATATCCATCCGCACATACACAGACACGAGCTGACATTTGTAAAGGCAAAGAGTTTGGGCAGAGATGTCAGTCGAGGCGGAAGTACAGAGGCACAGATGTTGAAAGACAGGTGAGGTATGAGCGACGGCAACTTGAAATTAGCAGACGTTGAGGCATGGCGGATAACGATAGGCAAGGATATACTGAAGGGCAAGTTCCCATCTCCGGAGTTCCTTCAGGTTGGTGTTGGTGGGAAGTATCCAGATAACCCGGACGGTGTAACACTGTGCCAAGATGTGCTGGCCGTGCACCAAGGCATGTTTAGCCACAGGGTGATCCTCATTACCAACAAACACTGTCTGCCTGTGTCCATTCATGCTAATGGACAGTTTGTTGCTGGTCATTCCCACATAGAATGCATCACAGTGTAGGCAGGTCAGATGGTAGATCACGTGGGTGCTCTCACACATGGCTCTGCCTTTGATCATGTACACCTTCCGGGTTACAGGACTGGAGTAGGTGGTGGTGGGAGGGTGCATGGGACAGGTTTTACAGCGGGGGCGGTTACAAGGGTAGGAGCCAGAGGGTAGGGAAGCTGGTTTGGGGATTTCATAGGGATGAACTAACAGGTTACGAAGGTTAGGTGGATGACGGAAAGACACTCTTGGTGGAGTGGGGAGGATTTCATGAAGGATGGATCTCATTTGAGGGCAGGATTTGAGGAAGTCGTATCCCTGCTGGAGAGCCACATTTAGAGTCTGATCCAGTCCCGGAAAGTATCCTGTCACAAGTGGGGCACTTTTGTGGTTCTTCTGTGGGAGGTTCTGGGTTTGAGGGGATGAGGAAGTGGCTCTGGTTATTTGCTTCTGTACCAGGTCGGGAGAGTAGTTGCGGGATGCAAAAGCTGTTTTCAGGTTGTTGGTGTAATGGTTCAGGGATTCAGGACTGGAGCAGATTCGTTTGTCACGAAGACCGAGACTGTAGGGAAGGGACCGTTTCATGTGGAATGGGTGGCAACTGTCATAATGGAGGTACTGTTGCTTGTTGGTGGGTTTGATGTGGACGGACGTGTGAAGCTGGCCATTGGACAGGTGGAGGTCAACGTCAAGGAAAGTGGCATGGGATTTGGAGTAGGACCAGGTGAATCTGATGGAACCAAAGGAGTTGAGGTTGGAGAGGAAATTCTGAAGTTCTTCTTCACTGTGAGTCCAGATCATGAAGATGTCATCAATAAATCTGTACCAAACTTTGGGCTTGCAGGCCTGGGTAACCAAGAAGGCTTCCTCTAAGCGACCCATGAATAGGTTGGCGTATGAGGGGGCCATCCTGGTACCCATGGCTGTTCCCTTTTATTGTTGGTATGTCTGGCCTTCAAAAGTGAAGAAGTTGTGGGTCAGGATGAAGCTGGCTAAGGTAATGAGGAAAGAGGTTTTAGGTAGGGTGGCAAGTGATCGGCGTGTAAGGATGTGCTCCATCACAGCCAGGCCCTGGAAGTGCGGAATATTTGTGTATAAGGAAGTGGCATCAATGGTTACAAGGATGGTTTCCGGGGGTAACAGATTGGGTAAGGATTCCAGGCATTCGAGAAAGTGGTTGGTGTCTTTGATGAAGGATGGGAGACTGCATGTAATGGTGTTGATCTACATAGGCAGAGATACGCTCTGTGGGGGCTTGGTAACCAGCTACAATGGGGCGGCTGGGATGGTTGGGTTTATGAATTTTGGGAAGAAGGTAGAAGGTAGGGGTGCGGGGTGTCGGTGGGGTCAGTAGGTTGGTGGAGTCAGGTGAAAGGTATTGTAGGGGGCCTAAGGTTCTGAGGATTCCTTGAAGCACCGCCTGGACATCAGGAATGGGATTACCTCTGTAAACTTTGTATGTGGTTTTGTCTGAAAGCTGACGAAGTCCCTCTTCCACATACTTCCGACAATCAAGTACCACGGTCATGGAACCCTTGTCCGCCGGAAGAATGATGATGGATCGGTCAGCCTTCAGATCACGGATAGCTTGGGCTTCAACAGTGGTGATGTTGGGAGTAGGATTACGCTCCCATAATTTAGTTTCTCAGGCTTGTCTGACATTTGGCATTACCCCCAAAGGCCTCACACTTAAAGTTCCCATCTCTGGCTGCAACCCTTCTTTCCATCAGTCCCTATACCAGTTCCAAACTGAAAAATCCATTGCCCTCACCCACATAATCCTTCACCTACACATCAACTCAGTCAACGAACACACCCATCAACTCCTATATTTAATAAAAGCCCTCAATCTTTCCTCTCCCACATCCACACCGGCTGTTCAGAGCATCCTCCTACAGCCCAACCGCAAATTAGAACAGCATGCCACCCTCCACCTCAAAAAACTATCCAATCTCCTGGTTTCCCACCTCAGGAAAGGCAACTCACTCACGCTTCACAACCTTTCCAGCAAACCTCAACCTCCTCTCATTGCACAGAAACCCAGTCTCTCCCATCTACTCAATCTCCCACTTCCAGCTCCACTCCCTCCAAAACCTCAAAATTCCAATCAACGCAATCTGGAACCACAACACCCTAATTCAGTAGTTAACCTTTCCTCCAAACCTCTCTCCAAATCCGAAACCTCTGTCCTATCCAAAGGCCTCACCTTCAGCCCCACTCCCAGATTCAACCAAACAGCTCTTGTCAAAGATTTACTGTCCTACACTCGTACTCTCTGCTGGAAGTATCACTTTGCCACGAAGAAAAATGATCCTAATCCCACTCCTAATGATCCAACTGCCCAAGACACTATCCAAATTGAACCCTGCCTGGAACAGTTCCGTCCTCTGTCACAGCGGGACCCACCTCCTCTTCCTCAAAATCACCCTCTCCAAACCTTCCAGGAATTTCTGACTTCCAGCCTTGCCTCTCAATCCTTCTTAAAAAACCTTAATCCTACTCCCAACATCACCACTGCTGAAGCCCAAGCTATCCGTGATCTGAAGGCTGAGCGATCCATCGTCATTCTTCCGGCGGACAAGGGTTCCACAACTGTGGTACTTGATCGTCGGGAGTATGTGGCAGAAAGACTGCGTCAGCTTTCAGAGAACACCACATACAAAGTTTACCAAGGTAATCCCATTCCTGATGTCCAGGCGGAGCTTCAAGGAATCCTCAGAACCTTAGGCCCCCTACAAAACCTTTCACCTGACTCCATCAACCTCCTGACCCCACCAACACCCCGCACCCCTACCTTCTACCTTCTTCCCAAAATTCATAAACCCAACCATCCCAGTCGCCCCATTGTAGCTGGTTACCAAGCCCCCACAGAGCGTATCTCTGCCTATGTAGATCAGCACCTTCAACCCATTACATGCAGTCTCCCATCCTTCATCAAAGACACCAACCACTTTCTCGAATGCCTGGAATCCTTACCCAATCTGTTACCCCCGGAAACCATCCTTGTAACCATTGATGCCACTTCCTTATACACAAATATTCCGCACGTCCAGGGCCTCGCTGCGATGGAGCACTTCCTTACACGCCGATCACTTGCCACCCTACCTAAAACCTCTTTCCTCATTACCTTAGCCAGCTTCATCCTGACCCACGACTTCTTCACTTTTGAAGGCCAGACATACCAACAGTTAAAGGGAACAGCCATGGGTACCAGGATGGCCCCCTCATACGCCAACCTATTCATGGGTCGCTTAGAGGAAGCCTTCTTGGTTACCCAGGCCTGCAAACCCAAAGTTTGGTACAGATTTATTGATGACATCTTCATGATCTGGGGACTCACAGTGAAGAAGAACTCCAGAATTTCCTCTCCAACCTCAACTCCTTTGGTTCCATCAGATTGACTGGTCCTACTCCATATCTCATGCCACTTTCCTTGACGTTGACCTCCATCTGGCCAATGGCCAGCTTCACACGTCCGTCCACATCAAACCCACCAACAAGCAACAGTACCTCCATTATGACAGCTACCACCCATTCCACATCAAACGGTCCCTTCCCTACAGCCTAGGTCTTCGTGACAAACGAATCTGCTCCAGTCCGGAATCCCAGAACCATTACACCAACAACCTGAAAACAGCTTTTGCATCCCGCAACTACCCTCCCGACCTGGTACAGAAGCAAATAACCAGAGCCACTTCCTCATCCCCTCAAACCCAGAACCTCCCACAGAAGAACCACAAAAGTGCCCCACTTGTGACAGGATACTTTCCAGGACTGGATCAGACTCTGAATGTGGCTCTCCAGCAGGGATACGACTTACTCAAATCCTGCCCTGAAATGAGATCCATCCTTCATGAAATCCTCCCCACTCCACCAAGAGTGTCTTTCCGCCGTCCACCTAACCTTCGTAACCTGTTAGTTCATCCCTATGAAATCCCCAAACCACTTTCCCTACCCTCTGGGTCCTACCCTTGTTACCGCCCCCGCTGTAAAACCTGTCCCATGCACCCTCCCACCACCACCTACTCCAGTCCTGTAACCCGGAAGGTGTACACGATCAAAGGCAGAGCCACGTGTGAAAGCACCCACATGATTTACCAACTGACCTGCCTACACTGTGAAGCTTTCTATGTGGGAATGACCAGCAACAGACTGTCCATTCGCATGAATGGACACAGGCAGACAGTGTTTGTTGGTAATGAGGATCACCCTGTGGCTAAACATGCCTTGGTGCACAGTCAGCACATTTTGGCACAGTGTTACACCGTCCGGGTTATCTGGATACTTCCCACCAACACCAACCTGTCAGAACTCCAGAGATGGGAACTTGCCCTTCAGTATATCCTCTCCTCTCGTTATCCGCCAGGCCTCAACGTCCGCTAATTTCAAGTTGCCGCCGCTCATACCTCACCTGTCTTTCAACATCTGTGCCTCTGTACTTCCGCCTCGACTGGCATCTCTGCCCAAACTCTTTGCCTTTACAAATATCTGCTTGTGTCTGTGTATGTGCGGATGGATATGTGTGTATGTGTGAGTGTATACCTGTCCTTTTTTCCCCCTAAGGTAAGTCTTTCCGCTCCCGGGATTGGAATGACTCCTTACCCTCTCCCTTAAAACCCACATCCTTTCATCTTTCCCTCTGCTTCCCTCTTTCCTGACGAAGCAACCATTGGCTGCGAAAGCTAGAATTTTGTGTGTATGTTTGTGTGTCTGTCGACCTGCCAGCACTTTCATTTGGTAAGTCACATCATCTTTGTTTTTAGATATATTTTTCCTACGTGGAATGTTTCCCTCTATTATAATCATATCATTAATTTAAACCCAACAATTACGTTTGTTATTGTCGCTGTTGCATTTCGAATTGTTTCCTGTCGTCTTATTTTCTGTTTCTGTTTTTACCAGTAGTCTCAGTTTGTATTCACCTTCCCCTTTTTACCGTAATCTACTATAAAATTTTATCCCGCCTATATATACTCAATAATACGTAACCCACTTCCAAACCATAACCAAAAAAATTTATTTTCCGCTTTCAACACTACCGCTGCTATAAAATCCACCGTTTCTAGTTCAAAAACAGTTGCTTTCACGTATTAAGCAACCATTTCGGCTAGTTCTAATAACTTTCGCTTTATTTCCACTTCCGTTTTTCGCACATCACTGATCATTTTTAGCCGCTCCCCACAGGTTTTAACGTCATTATTTCGTCGTCAGACAATTGTTAGCCCCAATTTCGTAATCTTTCACCACAACACCACTCCTTTTAATCCATTTACACGTAGTTGTTTCGAAATTTTCCCGAACTTCTCCGTCCTTTAACGTGTTTTAGCGGCATCACAACCACCTAACCTTTATGCACATCGTTGTCTACCAACCCAGGTTCACCACAGGATCAACTTAACCAACACTTTTTCGCCTTTTTTCATACCAGATCTCCAGTTGCTTTCTAGTTCACCTTTATCTCTCCCCATATATTTTTATTTTTCATTTTCATTTCAACCTCATGTTACACTTTCCACCTTCTAATACCATGTCACCCTCAAAACACCCCCACAACGACCCCATTAAGTTTTATTTACATTCCCTCCGCAAACATGCCCTCGCCCTGGCCAGATTACGCTCCCATATTTTATTTTCTCTGGCTTGTCTGACATTTGGCATTACCCCCAAAGGCCTCACACTTAAAGTTCCCATCTCTGGCTGCAACCCTTCTTTCCATCAGTCCCTATACCAGTTCCAAACTGAACAATCCATTGCCCTCACCCACATAATCCTTCACCTACACATCAACTCAGCCAACGAACACACCCATCAACTCCTATATTTAATAAAAGCCCTCAATCTTTCCTCTCCCACATCCACACCGGCTGTTCAGAGCATCCTCCTACAGCCCAACCGCAAATTAGAACAGCATGCCACCCTCCACCTCAAAAAACTATCCAATCTCCTGGTTTCCCACCTCAGGAAAGGCAACTCACTCACGCTTCACAACCTTTCCAGCAAACCTCAACCTCCTCTCATTGCACAGAAACCCAGTCTCTCCCATCTACTCAATCTCCCACTTCCAGCTCCACTCCCTCCAAAACCTCAAAATTCCAATCAACGCAATCTGGAACCACAACACCCTAATTCAGTAGTTAACCTTTCCTCCAAACCTCTCTCCCAATCCGAAACCTCTGTCCTATCCAAAGGCCTCACCTTCAGCCCCACTTCCAGATTCAACCAAACAGCCCTCGTCAAAGATTTACTGTCCTACACTCGTACTCTCTGCTGGAAGTATCACTTTTCCACGAAGAAAAATGATCCTAATCCCACTCCTAATGATCCAACTGCCCAAGACACTATCCAAATTGAACCCTGCCTGGAACAGTTCCGTCCTCCGTCACAGCGGGACCCACCTCCTCTTCCCCAAAATCACCCTCTCCAAACCTTCCAGGAATTTCTGACTTCCAGCCTTGCCTCTCAATCCTTCTTAAAAAACCTTAATCCTACTCCCAACATCACCACTGCTGAAGCCCAAGCTATCCGTGATCTGAAGGCTGAGCGATCCATCGTCATTCTTCCGGCGGACAAGGGTTCCACGACCGTGGTACTTGATTGTCAGAAGTATGTGGAAGAGGGACTGCGTCAGCTTTCAGACAACACCACATACAAAGTTTACCAAGGTAATCCCATTCCTGATGTCCAGGCGGAGCTTCAAGGAATCCTCAGAACCTTAGGCCCCCTACAAAACCTTTCACCTGACTCCATCAACCTCCTGACCCCACCAACACCCCGCACCCCTACCTTCTACCTTCTTCCCAAAATTCATAAACCCAACCATCCCAGCCGCCCCACTGTAGCTGGTTACCAAGCCCCCACAGAGCGTATCTCTGCCTACGTAGATCAACACCTTCAACCCATTACATGCAGTCTCCCATCCTTCATCAAAAACACCAACCACTTTCTCGAATGCCTGGAATCCTTACCCAATCTGTTACCCCCAGAAACCATCCTTGTAACCATTGATGCCACTTCCTTATACACAAATATTCCGCACGTCCAGGGCCTCGCTGCGATGGAGCACTTCCTTACACGCCGATCACTTGCCACCCTACCTAAAACCTCTTTCCTCATTACCTTTGCCAGCTTCATCCTGACCCACAACTTCTTCACTTTTGGAGGCCAGACATACCAACAATTAAAGGGAAAAGCCATGGGTACCAGGATGGCCCCCTCATACGCCAACCTATTCATGGGTCGCTTAGAGGAAGCCTTCTTGGTTACCCAGGCCTGCAAACCCAAAGTTTGGTACAGATTTATTGATGACATCTTCATGATCTGGGGACTCACAGTGAAGAAGAACTCCAGAATTTCCTCTCCAACCTCAACGCCTTTGGTTCCATCAGATTCACCTGGTCCTACTCCAAATCCCATGCCACTGTCCTTGACGTTGACCTCCATCTGGCCAATGGCCAGCTTCACACGTCCGTCCACATGAAACCCACCAACAAACAACAGTACCTACATTATGACAGCTGCCACCCATTCCACATCAAACGGTCCCTTCCCTACAGACTATGTCTTCGTGGCAAACGAATCTGCTCCAGTCCGGAATCCCTGAACCATTACACCAACAACCTGAAAACAGCTTTTGCATCCCGCAACTACCCTCCCGACCTGGTACAGAAGCAAATAACCAGAGCCACTTCCTCATCCCCTCAAACCCAGAACCTCCCACAGAAGAACCACAAAAGTGCCCCACTTGTGACAGGATACTTTCCAGGACTGGATCAGACTCTGAATGTGGCTCTCCAGCAGGGATACGACTTACTCAAATCCTGCCCTGAAATGAGATCCATCCTTCATGAAATCCTCCCCACTCCACCAAGAGTGTCTTTCCGCCGTCCACCTAACCTTTGTAACCTGTTAGTTCATCCCTATGAAATCCCCAAACCACTTTCCCTACCCTCTGGGTCCTACCCTTGTAACCGCCCCCGCTGTAAAACCTGTCCCATGCACCCTCCCACCACCACCTACTACAGTCCTGTAACCCGGAAGGTGTACACGATCAAAGGCAGAGCCACGTGTGAAAGCACCCACATGATTTACCAACTGACCTGCCTACACTGTGAAGCTTTCTATGTGGGTAATGACCAGCAACAAACTGTCCATTAGCATGAATGGACACAGGCAGACAGTGTTTGTTGGTAATGAGGATCACCCTGTGGCTAAACATGCCTTGGTGCACGGTCAGCACATCTTGGCACAGTGTTACACCATCCAGGTTATCTGGATACTTCCCACCAACACCAACTTGTCAGAACTCCGGAGATGGGAACTTGCCCTTCAGTATATCCTCTCCTCTCGTTATCCGCCAGGCCTCAACGTCCGCTAATTTCAAGTTGCAGCCGCTCATACCTCACCTGTCTTTCAACATCTTTGCCTCTGTACTTCCGCCTCAACTGACATCTCTGCCCAAACTCTTTGCCTTTACAAATATCTGCTTGTGTCTGTGTATGTGCGAATTGATATGTGTGTGTGTGCGAGTGTATACCTGTCCTTTTCTCCCCCTAAGGTAAGTCTTTCCGCTCCCGGGATTGGAATGACTCCTTACCCTCTCCCTTAAAACCCACATCCTTTCATCTTTCCCTCTCCTTCCCTCTTTCCCGACGAAGCAACCATTGTTTGCGAAAGCTTGAATTTTGTGCGTATGTATGTGTTTGTTTGTGTATCTATCGACCTGCCAGCGCCTTCATATGGTAAGTCACATCATCTTTGCTTTTAGATATATTTTTCCCCGCGTGGAATATGTCTGCTTGTGTCTGTATGTGTGGATGGATATGTGTGTGTGTGTGCGAGTGTATACCTGTCCTTTTTTCCCCCTAAGGTAAGTCTTTCCGCTCCCGGGATTGGAATGACTCCTTACCCTCTCCCTTAAAACCCACATCCTTTCGTCTTTCCCTCTCCTTCCCTCTTTCCTGATGAGGCAACAGTTTGTTGCGAAAGCTTGAATTTTGTGTGTATATTTGTGTTTGTTTGTGTGTCTATCGACCTGCCA
This sequence comes from Schistocerca nitens, assembly GCF_023898315.1. Classification (NCBI taxonomy): domain Eukaryota; kingdom Metazoa; phylum Arthropoda; class Insecta; order Orthoptera; family Acrididae; genus Schistocerca; species Schistocerca nitens. The sequence continues at coordinate 372,121,837 of NC_064618.1, forward strand.
GCGCTTTTGTTTGGTAAGTCTCATCATCTTTCTTTTTATATATATATATATATATAGAGGGAAACATTCCACGTAGGAAAAATATATCTAAAAATAAAGATGATGTGACTTACCAAATGAAAGTGCTGGCAGGTCGACAGACACACAAACAAACACAAACATACACACAAAATTCAAGCTTTCGCAACAAACTGTTGCCTTATCAGGAAAGAGGGAAGGAGAGGGAAAGACGAAAGGATGTGGGTTTTAAGGGAGAGGGTAAGGAGTCATTCCAATCCCGGGAGCGGAAAGACTTACCTTGGAGGAAAAAAGGATGGGTATACACACACACACACACACACACACACACACACACACACACACACACATATCCATCCGCGGATGGATTAAGCAAACCTGTGACCAATTTGTGCTGCCCTTCTCTGTATATGTTCCATGTCCTCTGTTAGTCCTATCTGGTATGGTAACACACACTTGAGCAATATCCTAGAACCAGTCACAAGAGTGATTTGTAAGCCATCTCCTTTGTAGATTGACTGCACATCCCCAGTATTTTTCCAATAAACCAAAGTCTGCCACCTCCTTTACCTATGATTGCAACTATTTGTTCATTTCATTTCATGTCAGTGCAAGGTAATACACCCAGGTATTTGTATGAGTTGGCCAATTTCAATAGTGATTCATTGGTATTGCAGTCATAAGTAGAGATGGGATTACATGCATTTGCATGTTGCATATAAATTTGCATATTTGGCTCTTTTTCACCAGTTATTGTGTATTTTAACTAAAAGTTATTGAAGATGGATTTTTTTGCTCTATGTTTACAATACTTTAAAAATTTAGACAGGTGATCTCTAGTTTGATCCTTGTTTTGATGTTTCACAGATTGACCGCGACCTAGAACTGCATACAGTCGCTAATCAAGAGGCCACTGCCTAGTAAAATCATTACAGTAGAGGAACAGGTACAGGCAGACAGAGTCAATGTCCTGAACCTGCGTCCCTGGTTAATACCCTCAGCTGCAATACCTTAAACATTGGCAACAATTAAATTACACTACGTAAGCTTTTAGTCGCACGTCCATTGTTTCAGTTTAGCTTTCTATTTACTTGTACACAGTTGAGTGTGTTTACCACATGTTGTGCGCCATGTCACCTGAAAAAAGAAATGTTTCGTGGATAGCTGACCATCCTGGAGTATTTACAAATGACGGAATTGTTTTATATTGTCAATTTTGCGAGAGAAATGTTTTGTGCAAAAAAAGTTTCAAATAGACCACCATGTCAAGACACATCTTCATATTGCAGGAATGCAGAAGAAAGGACCATGACAAGAACTTCTGACACCAGCAAGTTGCAGAAGGGATTTGTCCAAAGGTAACCAAAAAAGTCGGTTTAACATGGATCTATGTGAAGCATTCATTTATTTATTTTATTTTATTTATCCATCCGTTGACAATAAATATTGTGTGGATGTTGTCAAGCCATTTCAAAGAAATGGACACAAACAATATATACGTAAAAAAGTACAAAACAAAATAATACAATGAGGTTAATAATAATACAATGTAAGTAATATAGCCTATATACATCCCTGCTTGTTATTTTAAATGCATAATCTGTTTTTCATAAGGCTTTAGTTTTGTCCTCCCTAAACGGCAAGTCCTTATATACACCACACTGCTTAAGTATATATTTACATCACACAACAGCTGTCCTTTAAGTATGTAATGTAATGAATGATTAGGTAATGAATGATTAGGTACATATTGAGTATTTTCCATTTTGCCTCTATAAATATCATCAGAAAAAATTTATTGAGCTACATAGGCATTTATACAATAAAAACATTGTTCTACTAGAATTTTTTTAAATTCTGTTTTAAATTTGTTATCATCTTCTAACTGCCTGATGTTGATTGTCAGTGCATTGTATAGTTTTGCTCCGATATGGCTCACATGCCTTTGTGTATTCGTTCTTTTTGTTTGCTGAGTATGGAGTGCTACGCTATTACGGGTATTGTAGTTATGAAAGTCGGCATTTGTCTGAAAATCTGCAATGTGGGTCCTGACATACAATACACATTTGTATATGTATAATGATGGTATAGTAAGTATTCTAAGCTTTTTGAATAGGGGTTTGCAGTGTGTCTGTGGATGGCTGTTACTTATTATTCGGATGGCCCTCTTCTGCAACAAAAAAATTTGTTTTAGGCGCCCTGTTGTGGAACCCCAAAATATTATTCCGTATGTGGCAAGAGATTGAAAATAGCCAAAAGATGCCATTCTGGCACCCTCTGAGGTACAAACATTTGCAATAATTCTGAGAGCAAAACAGGCTGAATTAAGTTTCTGTGCAAGTTTTATTACGTGGTCATTAAAATTTAAGTTTTCATCCACATGAATCCCCAGCAATTTTGTGGATGTAACTCTGTCTAAGGCTTTGTCACCTCACAACAGATCAAGATTTACATTTTGACATCTTTTCCCAAACTGCATATAATTTGTTTTATTTACATTCAGTGTCAACCTGTTTGCATTGAGCCAAGAGTGGATGTAATTTAGTACTTTATCAGCAGTTGTTGGTAGCAACTGCTTTGGTGCACTTATTATCACACTAGTATCATCTGCAAATATTATTGCTTTGACTGCATCATCTGAGGTGTGAAAATCATTTATATAGACAAGAAACAATATGGGCCCTAAGATGCTGCCTTGTGGTACTCCTATTTCTACATTTTTTGCCTCTGATACTGAATTTATTTTGTGGTTGGAGTAAGTTGATGTCAGTCCTACAACCTGTGTTCTGTTTTTTAGGTATGATTCAAACCATTTTTTTCCTATCCCATGTATACCCAACGATTCCAATTTTTCTAAGAGAATGTCCTGGTTCACCATGTCAAAAGCTTTGGAGAGGTCTAAATTTACTCCTACTACACTATAATCTTTTTCTAGATTTTTGATTATTTGTTCAGTGTAGCACATTACTGCTGTTTTGGTATTTTAACGTGCTTGGAAGCCATGCTGATTTCTGTTAAGTAAATTATGGTCATTTAGATATGTGTTGATTCGGTGCTTCATCAGATTTTCTAATATTTTTGAAAATGCTGGGAGGAGAGATATTGGGCGATAGTTTTCTACCTTATACTTGTCGCCATTTTTAAATAATGGCTTCACGTTTGCAAGCAATATTCCTCTTCACAAACTTACAAAACCTATCCTCAAAGGCTTCATACGCAAATATTGCTTAAATCAAAATATACCAGATGCATCAACACTGTGTAAAAATTACATACTGACAATTTACGTAAATGTTTTGGAAGAAATACGCGATGAGGTCAAGGACAGCATTATCTGTTTTTCAGTTGATGAAACTACAAACACTTGTGGCCATTACATTGCAAATTTAATTGTTGGTGCTTTAAAAGAAGAGCCTTGCCCTTCCTATTTAGCGGCCTGCAAAGAACTTGAAAAAGTAAATCATTCTATGATCGCCAGATTTATGAATTAGGGTATAAATATTTCCAAAATCTTCTGCAAATGAAATGTGTTTATAGCAGATGCTGCTCGCTATATGATCAAAGTAGGAAAAGATCTCTAAGTATTTTATCCCAATTTGATTGTTGTGAAAGTAAATAAACTGATTTCATCCACAAATAAAATGGTTCTAAAGGTTCCTGCTCGCATCAAGACCTACAAAGAAAAACTACCAAATGTGCCTTTACCTGCTGAACCAGTGATAGCCCTTTGGGTATGTGGGTCGAAGCTGTGTTGTTTTACAATGAATATTTTGAGGTCATTAGAGGGGTAGTAAATGACTTCGATAGCACAGAAGCTCTGGCAGTTTGCCAGTGCAAGGAAGCTTTTAACGATTCCAGTATTAAAAAAAGACATTGCTGTAATTAGCACTCGTCTTTCCCATATGCCATAAAGAATTAAAAAGCTTGAAACTCAATGTTTGGAACTGAATGACTCTATTCAGTTAATGAATAAAACTATTCTAGTAAACTCCTCATTGCTGAAGGTATGCTCAAGAAAACTTAAAGAAAAGTTTGAAAACATTTTAAATGATAACCCAGGCTTTGAACCCTTGTGTCAAATTGATAGTTTTTAATGGGACAGGCGAACTTTTACAAGAAACAATAAGTGCCAACATAGCACCCTAATTCAAATATTGACCAGTTACCTCAGTTGATGTAGAACAGTCCTTTTCTGCTTATAAAAATGTGTTGAGTGATCGAAGACACAATCTTACTACCAAACATTTGGAACAGTACTTGGCTGTTTATGTTTTCAATAGTACAAAAATGTAAAATAAATTGTAAATGATACTTTGGTCCAATAGTATTAATTAAAAGTTGATGCTGTTCCAAAAAACTCATGATTGTATGTTGTTTTTTAAATAAAATATTATGGAGTTTTCGAGCATGCCCCTGTGCTTGCGTTATACCTAGAAGGTGGTCCTGTGCATATCAATTGGTTCGCTGCGGCTCACTCGCATCGCGTCTACTTGTTACTGACAACAATAGCAAAGAAGGGACAAATCTTGAAACATGATGTGTGTCCCCATTTTGCAAATTTTTAGAAAATAATCCCAGAAACACCCCCTTCCTAATCTCTACCAGAAAGTATTCAGAAAATGATATCAGCAGTCTAAATGTACTGATTTTTTGCATGGCTGCTGCTCTTCCTCATAATTGCTATGCACAAGTTCAACTTTAAGATATGATGCACATGGTAACTACCATGTTCTATTAATTATTTGATCTTGAATATTTCGACACTTTTCGTGCATTTTTTTAAGCATTTTTCATGTATATTTGCATGCATATTTTAAGGTTTTTAAGATGTATATAATGCGGTCTGTATCATAAGATGCTACGTTTTATCATTTTCTGAAGTGCAAAATTTTACATTTTTGAACATTCAGAGCAAGTTGCCAATCTCTGCTCCACTCTGAAATCTTATCAAGATCTGACTGAATATTTATACAGCTTCTTTCAGATAGTACTTCAGTACACATAACTGCATCATCTGCAAAAAGCCCAATTTTACTATTAATATTGTCTGCAAGGTTATTAATAAGCAGCATGAACAGAAAGGTTGCCAGTACACTTTCCTGGGGAACATCTGAAGTTACTTCTACATTTGATGATGACTCTGCATCCAAGATAACATGCTGCATCCTCCCTGCCAAAAAGTGCTGAATCAAGTCACAACTTTCACTTGATACCCGATATGATCATTGGTGTGGTATTGAGTCAAATGTTTTTCAAAAATCAAGAAATACAGCATCTACCTGATTTCCTTTGTCCAAAGCTTTCAGTTTCAAAATCCATTCTGGTTGGCACTGAGAGGGTCATTCTGTTCAAGAGACCTCATTATGTCTGAGCTCAGAACATTGTCTAAGATTCTACAACAAATCAATGTCAAGGATACTGGAAAGTAGTTTTGTGGATCAGTTCTACTACCCCTCTTGTAGATGGGTGTGACCTGTGCCTTTTTCCAAGAACTGGGCATGGTTCTTTGTTTGAGGGATCTGTGATAGATTACACTTAAGAGGGGCTAACTCAGCCAAAAATTCAGTAGAGAATCTGACAGATATTTCATCGATGCCTGGAGCTTTGTTCAATTTCAATGATTTCAGTTGTTTCTTAACACCACTGATACTAATGCTTATTTCATCCATCTTTTTAGTGGCACGAGAATTAAACTGAGGCAATTCTCCTGCTTTTTCCTTTACAAAGGAACGTTTGAAAATGGAGTGAAGCATTTCAGCTTTTGCTTTTCTACCCACAATTTCAGTTCCTGTCTCATTCACAGCCAGTGAGCTCCCTGCCACTGTTGGATAAGCAGCAGCCAGCAGCAAGTCATACTCTTAGCTCACTTATTTGTTTCACAGTTTAATTCTAAATTTATTTGTGTGTTTTTGGATACTTGCATAGTTTAATTCACAAACTTTGGGCATATTATAGTATTTGAGATTTCTAGCATTGCGTTTTAGTACCCGTATATCGTAAATTCGCGTAGTCATCAGTCATCTGTTTTGAACGGCTTGTGAGATAAGAGGGAAGAAAAAAAATTGTTAGGCATGGATAGGGACTGCGCCTGTTTTGTACAGATTCAGGGGGAATTGGCCACTGTCCGTAAACGACTGTAAGCTGTGTTGGCCGTGGTCGACAGGCTCCAGGCTGTTGCCCAGGCCTGCAGTGACATTGGGACACCCGAGACGAGCACTTTGGCGCGTCTGGAACCTGTAGCATTGCCTGGGTCTCTGATTCCACTGCGTCCTCGGATTCAGATGTCCCTGCTAGTCGACACTTGCCTGACGGTAATTGGCGAAACAGGGCAGGGTCGTGAATCCCTGGGCGGAAGGTGAAAGTTGGTGGTGGCTGCAAGGCTGTACCCTTACGCCTCTGTAACAGGTTTGAGGTACTGCCCACTGCTGAAAGTACTTCTAAGCCAGCAAGGGTGGCCTCGCCTGTTGCGGCAGTGGCCAGTCTTCCTGAGAGGTCTGGACAAGCACAGAGGGTAGGATTGCTTGTCATTGGGAGCTCCAATGCTAGGCGACTGATAGAGCCCCTTAGGGATATGGCAGCTAAGGACGGGAAAAAAGCCAATGTGCACTCCGTGTGCATACCAGGAGGAGTAATCAAAGATGTGGAAAGGGTCCTTCCGGATTCCATGAAGGGTACAGGTTGCAGCCAACTGCAAGTGGTGGATCATGTCAGCACTAATGACGTTTGTTGCTATGGATCGGAAGAGATTCTCTCTGGTTTCTGGCGGCTATCTGAGTTGGTGAAGACTGCCAGTCTTGCTAGCGAGATGAAGGCAGAGCTCACCACCTGCAGCATCGTCGCCAGGACCGATTGCGGGCCTTTGTTACACCACGAAGATGACATGCTACAGACGCGAAATTTAACCAACGAGAAGAAGATGCTGTGATATGCAAATGATTAGCTTTTCAGAGCATTCACACAAGGTTGGCGCCAGTGGCGACACCTACAACGTGCTGTCATGAGGAAAGTTTCCAACTGATTTCTCATACACAAACAGCAGTTGACTGGCATTGCCTGGTGAAACGTTGTTGTGATGCCTCCTGTAAGGAGCAGAAATGTGTACCATCACATTTCTGACTTTGATAAAGGTCGGATTGTAGCCTATCGCGATTGCGGTTTATCATATCATGACATTGAAGCTCGCATTGGTCGAGATCCAATGACTGTTAGCAGAACATGGAATTGGTGGGTTCAGGAGGGTAATACGGAACGCCGTGCTGGATCCCAACGGCCTCGTATCACTAGCAGTCGAGATGACAGGCATCTTATCCGCGTGGCTGTAATGGATCTTGCAGACAAGTCTCAATCCCTGAGTCAACAGATGGTGACGTTTGCAAGGCAACAACCATCTGCACGAACAGTTCGATGACGTTTGCAGTAGCATGGACTATCAGCTCGGAGACCATGGCTGCGGTTACCCTTGACGCTGCATCACAGACAGGAGCGTCTGCGATGGTGTACTCAACGACAAACCTGGGTGCACGAATGGCAAAGCGTCAGTTTTTCGGATGAATCCAGGATCTGTTTACAGCATCGTGATGGTAGCATCCGTGTTTGGCGACATCGCGGTGACCACACATTGGAAGCGTGTATTCGTCATCGCCATACTGGCGTATCACCCGGTGTGATGGTATGGGGTGTCATTGGTTACACATCTCGGTCACCTCTTGTTCACATTGACGGCACTTTGAACAGTGGACGTTACATTTCAGATATGTTACACCCGTGGATCTACCCTTCATTCGATCCCTGTGAAACCCTACATTTCCGCAGGATAATGCACGACTGCATGTTCTAGGTCCTGTACGGGCCTTTTGGATACAGAAAATGTTTGACTGCTGCCCTGGCCAGCACATTCTCCAGATCTCTCACCAATTGAAAGCGTCTGGTCAATCGTGGCCGAGCAACTGGCTCGTCACAATACGTCAGTCACTACTCTTGATGAACTGTGGTATCGTGTTGAAGCTGCATGGGCAACTGTACATGTACACACCATCCAAGCTCTGTTTGGCTCCATGCCCAGGCGTATCAAGGCCGTTATTACGGCCAGAGGTGGTTGTTCTGGGTACTGACTTCTCAGGATCTATGCACCCAAATTGCGTGAAAATGTAATCACATATCAGTTCCAGTATAATATATTTGTCCAATGAATACCCGTTTATCTACATTTCTTCGTGGTGTAGCAATTTTAATGGCCAATAGTGTAGATATCTTAGGTGTTGTGAAACAACTCAACTCACCTAAGAAAGGCAAGTCTTAAGGGTCCAGATGGTATACCAATCAGGTTTCTTTCAGAGTATACAGACACAATAGTGCCTTTCTTAGCAATCATATACAACTGCTCACTTGACAAAAGGTCTGTTTCTAAAGACTGGAAAGTAGCACAGATCACACCAATATTCAAGATAGGAAACAGGAGTAACCCATTGAATTACAGACCCATATCACTGACTTCAAGGAGACGAGTTACTGACAGAAGTAAAGCTGTGAGAACGGGGCATGAGTTGTGCTTGGGTAGCTCAGTTGGTAGAGCACTTGCCCATGAAAGGCAAAGGTCCCTAGTTCGAGTCTTGGTCCGGCACATAGTTTTAATCTGTCAGGAAATTTCTGTAGATTCATTGGACACAACAGAGTCACCAGACTCGCTATAACATACCAATACCTCGATGTGTGTACACGCTTATGAGAGTCATTGCTTTACATCTTTACATTTGTGTTCCGCCAAATTCTCTGACCTCCTCCACATTTCACCAACCTCCTTAACATATTAATCTACTTCCTTCCACACTAAGTCACACTGTGATGAAATCTCTCTTTAGAAAAAATGGTAACCTTCTGTTGCAGTTCTTCAATCCACTGACCTCGCTCCTTGATGACTTTGGTCACCACTTCCTTATGTAGCCTATAACTTTCATCACCACTGTTATGTGAACTTTGGATTACCTCATTTGGCTCAGATTTTACATTTTCATTGTTTCTTTTCATTTCTCCAATGCCACTTAGAAAGTGTTGTAACAGATTTTCATCTCTGTTTCTAGCCTCTTTGCCTCTCTTTCTAGCTTCTTCTGAATGTCAGGAATTTATGATGCCATATCCTCATAATCAAAATGGTTCAAATGGCTCTGAGCACTATGGGACTTAACAGCTGAGGTCATCAGTCCCCTAGAACTTAGAACTTCTTAAACCTAACCAACCTAAGGACATCACACACATCCATGCCCAAGGCAGGATTCGAACCTGTGATCATAGCAGTCGCACTGTTTCAGACTGAGGCGCCTAGAACCGCTGGGCCACAGCGGCCGGCTCCTCATAATCATAGGCATACAAAAAAGTCACCAGTCGAATAACAAATTGAATGTTATGCCATATTCCACAAAATACTCTCTTAAAAAATACTGTGTTTCACAAAGATATGTCATTTCAAACTAACATCAATATGAAACCTGCACACCCAGAGTGAGGGAGGAAAACATGACGCAGCATCAACAACTGATGTCACAGCATCAGTGGGTTAAACAGCACGGCAGCAGGCAATGGCACAACATGCAGCTTCTCCCACCGGCCCATGCTCGACCTTATGTGAACATCGCCTCAGCGTCGTCAACCACCCATTTCCCTCATAACTGTGAGTGCTGCCTTCCAGTGCAGACTAGAGTCGCCCAATATTTGCGGTCATCACTCTCTTTTGTAATTTTTACATGTCAAAAACACCTTAACTCTCACTTCTGTGAGTGAATTCTTATTTGGCCACCAAAAACCACTGTTTATGGCTCATTAGCCCCTTGTTATTTCGTATGTAATATCAGTTGTTACCCTTGGGAACACCATATCTCTTAAAGTCTCCCACTTAAAACCGTTTAAATTCTTCGAAATTCCCTTCTTCTGCTCACATTTACTCATCACACTCTGTCCTAGCCATAGCTGTTGACATATATGGTGTTTATTGTGTTCCCTGGTGCTCCTGTGCTTCACCATACTTGAAACCAGGTGTAATGCCAGCTTTTCCTTAGCTGGTTGAAGGTACAATATGTTAACACTGGATTGACAGTCAACAAAAATAATAATTATGAGCTGGATCTGCTAGTCAGTTCTCACTTGACTTATTGCCATGCTAGGTAACTTCTTCTGCAAAGTCCGAGTGCTTCACTGAAAGAGAGCGAGGTTTCTGCTACCTTTAACTACAGAAATTATTTTCAGCAGTGACTTCACTTTAAACACTATTTTCTTCCATTAACTTACACAATTACAACAATAACTTCGATCATGAGCCAAAATCAACCAGTCTCTTTCGTGTCTTTACTAATGTTGGCTTTCTTGGAGAGGTCTGATTGTGTATTCTATGGTGGCTCCTCCAAAGCACCCTCAGATGGTGGTAGTGTGGGCTAGTGCACTCCATCAGCAAATGTAGACACCCGCTCACCACTCAGGTTCCACACCTAGGCAGTGCCTTATCTCTATTGACACAGCACAAAGAGCCACCTCTCATCAGTGTACTATTCTTACAACATCCATCTAAGTGATACATAGTTTTTTGGTATTTTGTTCAAACTGCTATCCTTCTTACTGGTACTTTGAACAGCCTAACGGTGTGCTATAGACTTTCCCATGAAAATGTTATAGGACACCACAAAATTAAACTAGTATATTAGTGCAAGTGGAGAGGACTTCGAAGTGGATTGAAGGTTTGTTCTTACAATGTAAATAAATAAGTTCAAAAAATAATAATAAATGTGGTTTCTCTTCTGTACCCCTTCTACACACTACTCCAGAACTCACTACACACAACAGTCAACAGTTGCCAAGATACAATAGGTCACAGGTCAGAGATCATAAAATACATTGATCTCTTACATCTGAAGAATTTTATGTGCGAGGTCTGATCAAAAATTTATTTGTAATTTTGCGACAATGGTGTGTTGGAGTGAAATGCTGTTGGCATCCCTGCACAAGCCTGTATTTAATGTAAAACTGCTCATTGTTGTATGCCTGTTAGTTATTGTTCAGTGGTGAATTGAGTAGAATGTTGTGTTGCACAGGTTGCAAATTTCAAGATGGCAGAGTTAGAGGAGAAACATGTCTGCATTAAATTTTGCGTTAAACTCAAGAAACCTTTGCAGAGACATACCAAATGACGCAGGAAGCCTATGGTGATGAGTGCTTAAGCCATACTTGGTGTTATAAATAGTCCACATGGTTTAAAAACGTTAAAAGTTAAAGGTGAGCCTCGTTCAGAATGTCCTTTGAGATCTACCAACGACGTTCATGTCAGGAACGTTATCGAAATTGTGCTTGCCAAGCGAAGACTGACTACCCAAGAGACTGCGGAAGATTGTAACATTTCAGTTGGAGCATGTCACGAAATGCTGACACAGCATCTTGTAATGTATAGTGTTGCTGCCAAGTTTGTCCCATGGCTCATGAATCAAGACCAGGAAGACCTATGCCTTGTAGTCATTGAAAAGTTTCTGAATCACGTTAATATGAAGGTGATGTTCCTTAAGAGAATCTCAACTGGTGATAAAACATGGGTCTACGGTTATGATGTTGAGATAAAGGTTCAGTCTTTACAATGGTTTGGGAAAGGTTCACGAAGACCAAAAAAGTTTGTCAGGTCAGGTCAAATGTCAAAGCCATGCTGATAGTTTTCTTTGACTCTGAAGGATTAGTTCATCAGGAATTTGTGCCACAGGGACAAACTGTTAATTGACAGTACTATCGGGATGCATTGCGACACCTGTGAGAAAATCTGAAAAGGAAACAGCTTTAAATGTGGCTAGACAATTCATCCCTCTTGTGGGGGACTGATGACCTTCGCTGTTTAGTCCCCCTTAAACATCCCAACAACCACCACCACCATCCCTCTTGCATGGCGATAACGCATCCACACATTCATTGCTGTTGGTTTGTGACTATTGCATGAAAATGAAATCACTGTGCTGCTTCATCCTCTGTACTCTCCAGACCTGGCTCCTGGGGACATTTTTTTTTATTTCCAAAGTTGAAGACCCCACTGAAAGGACGAAGATTTGCAATGAAAGACGAGATAAAAGAAAATCTGCAGACCACTTTGCACGATCTGGCAAGAGATATCCCAAGACTGCTTCCAGAAGTGGAAACGGCATTGGGAGTGGTGTATCAGTTGCAGAGGAGAGCATTTCAAAGGAGATCACACACAATAAGTAAAAGGTAAGTGCAGAAAAGATTTGTGGAAAAAGTTCCAGAAATTTTTGAACAGACCTCACATAAGCAAATGTTTCTTTTCAAATGTTTTCGGAATCAGTTGTTGAAACACAAATAATAACTATAATTTTAAACTATAATTACAGTTTCAAATTAAACTGGAAATAAATCTAGTGTCAACATTATCCATTAGTTCTATTTATGAAAAAGTATAAGAATGAATGATGTTTTTAGATTTAAAATTTTGATTCTGTCGGATCGTGTCATGAATTTAATGTGAGTAACATAGTCTACAATATGTATGAGAGCTAGGTGCATTGACCAGTTCTGTTACAATGTGTCAAACTTGTAACCTGCTTGTCATTTAGAATGACACTTGGAGTTTTGAAAAAACTAATCAATATGAAAGACATTGTCCCCACTGCCACACAAGCTGCTAACAAAGCATGGTTCACAAATGATAGAAAAATGAAAGCTGATCCATCAGACTATTCCTGCTGAATCAAATTAGCATAGCACATGCATTACATCATATGAGCCATACCACAAGCTAGAATCTGTTAATGCATTCAGAGGCCTGACTCACAAGCTACTTTGCTCAAATGCCTCATATTTCATAAAATGCAAGATGGTGATGATGTGATATAACATCTTGCTCAGTTCTTTGACACTGTTGTGACACAAGTGACAACAAATAAGTGTTGATATAAGCTTAGACGTTATGTCAACAATTCAAACTTCTTGTTCAAAACATGACCTCAGATTTCCTGCTTACTGTTGATTTATTGTAACTGGGATTGAGTCTCCATCATCTCTAGGTCATCACTCCTAGGTAGCAGAATCATTCCAGTGCAGACACCAAAGGAAATCCTTTCCCCTACTGCCATTTCATTGTTGATTTCAGGTTATTGAAGAATAATGCATACAAGCTATCTTCAAGTTTTTGATGTCTTGCATAATTTCAGGAAACATTAGGTTGAGAACAGTTTACTTTAGGGGTAGTTTTGCACTTTGGATCAGGAAAAGGTTACAGTTCACATCAATAAACTTCAGAAGAATTCAGTAGAATTTGTCATGATCTCTCAGATGTGGATTGAATTACATCATAATTTCTTAATTGACTTCAGTATTTATTGTTTGGAGACTTGGGTTTTTACAATATAAATTGGTTGCTTATATACTTCAACATAATATGGGACATGTGCCTTCTCAACACTTTGCAAGTGTTAATGGTAGTATCAGAGTGTTGCATAGTCTCTTGGAGAATGACCCTTGCCATGATATGACAGCCAGTGTGTCAGGAGCTGCCAGTTGCTCACGTGCTGGCTGCGTCCATGTGTGATCTATATAAACAGCACTAAGCAATGGCCTTCATGACAGTGCAGTTTTGTGTTCCCCAGAGGACCACCCAGGTACGGTGAATAGATGTTCACCCAGTGCTGTGGTAGCTTTGCTGTTATGTAACAGAAAAAGTTAACACTGGGGCTCCAGAGACCATTCAGCGAGAAACATGACAGAACAAAGTACTGAAGTATCCTGCCTTGACACAGACCTCTCATTGGAATTCACCACAATGGCAAAGGTGAACTTAATAGACAAAAAAGTAAATGCCATCACAGTGTAGATAAAAACTTGCATAAGTTCACCAAACATTACCTTTTTATTCAACAAAAATGCATTCTCTGAGCATGCCTGTGGGCAAAACTGGACAGATCAAAGAACTGAGAGCAGAGAATATGTGGCTATGACAAGAAGTTGCTCATTCTTTGTCACTGGAAGTGAAAATGTGAATTTGGTATTTGGAGGTAGAAAATACTTGTTTATAGGAAGAACTGCAGCAACCAGTCATCTCATATGTTTCTGCGGCAACAACTGAGGTAGTAAACAAAACAAAACGCTGACAGCAGCAAAGATACAACAGGCCAAATCACAGCAAGCTATGACACTTTCATCAGTTAAATGAACAAGCAGGACACAAGGCTTGTATGGAAACCCATCACCAGAGAAATAATCTTACAAAAAGACCATTTAATGATCAGTTCAATCATAACAAGTACTAATGCAGTTACTGTTGAGACTAATTCCAAAAATACAGTCAAAAACCTATGAGAATGGCAACTAGATCAAAAATACTAAATGTGATGAGCCAAAATTTATCATATTTATGGATTCTTCTGTTACATCCTAGTAGAACAATTCCATATTTAAGGTTGGATAGCAAGTATACTGTTTTTGTCCTACTGATTGTTGTTTATTTCAAACTAATTTTTGGCTTATTGGGACAGCTACAGGAAAGAAATGTTTCCTGAAGATGGTCCAATCAGCTGAAAACTTGTTTGAAATAAACGAAAATCAATACAGCAAAAGCAGTATACTTGGTATTCAACCTTAATCAAAATTTATCAGTTATCAGACAGAGTAGCAGAGGAGGAGGAAATTTATGAATTAAACATGACTGAGGTAATCAGTAGTGATGACATAAATGATGCCACATCTCAGGAAACCATGATCTCCATTGGTATAATAAATGAAAAACACTGTTTAGTTCCCTATTTTAATAACAAATGGTGTTTTTAATTCATTAGCAAAGATGAATTAAAAACCATGGTCAAAAATTAATTCAAAATGGACCTAAAAGTTATCATGTTAACTCAACTGTGTATTGGGCACTGCCTTTTTAGCCATTGTCATTTGCTAAGTGGCACTAACCCACCACTTTGTACACATTGCACCCAAATTTTAACTGTCTTCCACTTCCTACTGGAATGGCCTTTTTTTAACAATTTATGTTCCACTTTGGGTTTGCCATCTAATTTATCAGCGGTTTTAGCGAAAGATGCGCAGGCTGTCGACTGCGTTTTACTTTTTTTCCGCCAAAGCAATATGGCGAAGGCCATTTAATTTTTGGATTTGGACCTCCATTACTGTATGGTGTTTTTTTAGTCCTCTTTCCACGTGCCTGTTTTTAGCTGTCTCCTATTCTGTCCATTGGGACTAACATATAGTCGTTTAACTCCTCTCTGTGTTCTTGTTCTATAGTTTTGACTTGGGCACGTATCACCCTAGGTGATTTTTGCACCCTAAAGCAAAACAAAAGAAAACAGAAATGTATAGGCTTTCAATCCCTAAACATCAATGATTTCATTGATGCCCAAAAGTGTTTAAAATGCTATTACCTAGGTCACCCAGTCAAATTCTGCAACAATACCAGTCTGTGAGATGTGTGGAGACTAAGGTTACCAGAAAAAGAGTCTGTGAAAGACAAGACAAGCATCTGAGATGCATTACATGCAAACTGACTAGGTGCCAGTGAAGCAAAGGTGTACATTATGCCAGCAGCCAACTGAGTGTATTGCATGTACCAGATATGAGCAGTAAGTAAGATTGTATGGCTTTCAGTGCAAGGGGAATAGTAAAAGATAATCTGACTTCCAGTAATTATGTGGCTGGTACAAAGCATGACACACAAAAAGAAAACAGGAACCTCCCTCCACCAAAGAATGCAACTGGCGGTGGGTCATTGCTTGGTGGAGCAGGGTCCGAGCAGGCACACGGGAGCAAAGGCTTGCTGGTTATTGGGAGCTCCAATGTTAAGCCGGTGATGGAGCCCCTTAGGGAAATAGCATACAGGGCTGGAAAGAATTCTAAGATGCACTTGGTTTGTTTGCCGGGGGCCCTCATCCAAGATGTGGAGGCTGCCTTGCCTGCAGCTACTGAGTGTACGGGGTGCAGTCGTCTGCAAGTAGTTGCTCACGTCGGCACCAATGATGCCTGTCGCTTGGGTTCTGAGGCGATCCTCAGTTCGTACAGGTGGCTGGTGGATTTAGTGAAGACCGCTGGCCTCGCACACGGGGTGCAAGCAGAGATCTCTATTTGCAGCATCGTTCCCAGGGTGGATCGGGGTCCTTTGGTTTGGAGCCGAGTGGAGCGTCTCAACCAGAGGCTTTGTCAACTCTGTGATAGTCTTTGCTGCAGATTCTAAACTTGTGCTATTGGGTGGGGAATTGTAGGACGCCCCTAGATAGGTCAGGGATGCACTACACAAAGGAAGCAGCTACTCAAGTAGCAGAGTACTTGTGGCGTGCACATGGGGTTTTTTTAGGCTAGGCAGTAGTATGAGGTGTCCTGATAAACACTCACCAGTTGACGTGCAGGCAGGGAAATCAGGACACGCTCAGTGTAAAGACACTTCAGCTATCAAGATATTAGCAGTAAATTTTCAGAGTGTTCAGAATAAAGTTCCTGAATTCACTGCTCTCCAGGAAGCATGTGGCGCACAAATTATTCTCGGGACTGAGACCTGGCTGAACCCTGAGATAGGAAATTCTGAAATATTTAGTGAGGGTTGTAACATGTATCGGAAAGACAGATTAGACACCGTAGGAGGTGGTGTTTTCATGCAGTTGACAAAAATATTGTGTCTACTGAGGTCGAAGTAGAGTGTGGTTGTGAAGTTATCTGGACACGTTTAACAGGGCTAGGAGAAATAAAGTTAATTGTTGGGTGTTGTTACTGGCCACCAGGTTACACTGTGACAGTTCTAGAATCATTCAAAGGGAGTCTACACTCTGTATCGCAGAAGTACCCGTATCATGCTATATAAGTCGGAGGCTACTTCAACCTACCTAGTATAGACTTGGATGTTTATGGATTCATTACAGGTGGTACAGACAAGCCGTTGTGTAAATTACTTTTGAACACATTATCCGAAAACTGTCTTGAGCAGCTAAATCGACAGCCAACATGAAAATATTTTAGATCTGGTAGCCACGAACAGACCAGACTTCATCGACAGTGTCAGTGTTGAGACAGGGATTTGTGGTCATGATGTTGCCATTACGACTATGGTTACAAAAGTTAAAAAGTCAGTCAAGAAGGCTAGGAGAGTATTCTTACTAGAAAGAGCAGATAAGCAGTTGTTAGCATCCCACTTAGTAAATGAATCGACTTCATCTACTTCCGGTATGATGGACGTGGAAGAATTATGGACAAATTTTAAACACATTGTAAATCACGCATTGGAGAAGTATGTGCCGAAAAAGTGGGTTACGGACGGAAAAGACCCACTGTGGTTTAACAGCGCAATTTGGAGATTGCTGAGGAAGCAGAGACAGTTGCACTCGCGGTACAAGAAAGATCGGGAGAATGAGGACAGGCAAAAGTTAGTAGAGATTCATGCTGCTGTAAAAAGAGCGATGCACGAAGCATATAACCACTACCACCGTCATACATTAGCAAAAGATCTTGCTGAAAACCCAAGGAAATTCTGGTCTTATGTAAAATCGGTAAGCGGGTTGAAGGCTTCCATCCAGTCACTCACTGATCAGTCTGGCCTGGCAATGGAAGAGAAGCAAAACGAAAGCTGAAATTTTAAATTTAGCATTTGAGAAATCTTTCATGCAGGAGGATTGTACAAACATACCACCGTTGGAGTCTCATACAGATTCCTGCATCGAGGACATAGTGATAGGCATCCCTGGGGTTGTGAAGCAGCTGAATGGGTTGAAAATAAATAAATCACCAGGTCATGATGGGATTTCAATTCGGTTTTACAGAGAGTACTCTACTGCATTGGCTCCTTACTTAGCTTCCATTTATCATGAATCTCTTGCCCAACATAAAGTCCTGAGCAACTGGAAAAAAGTGCAGGTGACACCTGTATATAAGAAGGGTAGAAGGACAGATCCTCAAAATTACAGACCAATATCCATAACATCGGTTTGTTGCAGGATTCTTGAACATATTCTCAGTTCGAATATAATGAATTTCCCTGAGACAGAGAAGTTGCTGTCCATGCATCAGCATGGCTTTAGAAAGCATCGCTCCTGCGAAATGCAACTCGTCCTCTTTTCACATGATATCTTGCGAACCATGGATGAAGGGTATCAGACGGGTGCCATATTCCTTGACTTCCGGAAAGCATTTGACTTAGTGCCCCACTGTAGACTCCTAACTAAGGTTTGAGCATACGGGATTGGTTCCCAAATATGTGAATGGCTCGAAGACTTCTTAAGTAATAGAACCCTGTACACTGTCCTCGATGCTGAGTGTTCATTGGAGGTGAGGGTATCATCTAGAGTGCCCCAGGGAAGTGTGGTAGGTCCACTGTTGTTTTCTGTCTACATAAATGATCTTTTCGATAGGGTGGATAGCAATGTGTGGCTGTTTGCTGATGATGCTGTGGTGTATGGGAAGGTGTTGTTGTTGAGTGACTGTAGGAGGATACAAGATGACTTGGACAGGATCTGTGATTGGTGTAAAGAATGGCAGCTAACTCTAAATATAGATAAATGTAAATTAATGCAGAGGAATAGGAAAAAGATTCCCGTAGTGTTTGAATACTCCATTAGTAATGTAGCGCTTGACACAGTCATGTCGATTAAATATTTGGGCATAACATTGCAGAGCGATATGAAGTGGAACAAGCATGTAATGGCAGTTGTGGGGAAGGTGGATAGTAGTCTTCGGTTCATCGGTAGAATTTTGGGAAGATGTGGTTCATCGGTAGAATTTTGGGAAGATGTGGTTCATCTGTAAAGGAGACCACTCATAAAACACTAATACAACCTATTCTTGAGTACTGCTCGAGCATTTGGGATCCTCATCAGGGCGGATTGAGGGAGGACATAGAAGCAATTCAGAGGCGGGCTGCTAGATTTGTTTCTGGTAGGTTTGATCATCATGCGAGTGTTACGGAAATGCTTCAGGAAATCGGGTGGGAGTCTCTGGAGGAAAGGAGGTGTTCTTTTCGTGAATCACTACTGAGGAAATTTAGAGAACCAGCATTTGAGGCTGACTCCAGTACAATTTTACTGCCGCCAACTTATATTTCGCGGAAAGACCACAAAGGTAAGATAAGAGAGATTAGGGCTCGTACAGAGGCATATAGGCAGTCATTTTTCTCTCGTACTGTTGGGGAGTGGAACAGGGAGAGAAGGTGCTCGTTGTGGTACGAGATACCCTCCGCCACACACCGTATGGTGGATTGTGGAGTATGTATGTAGATGTAGATGTAGATGAGAGAGCTGAAACATCTCCCATAAGGAGAGATGAGTAATGAAAGTGCACTGCCAACCCTTTTTGAGTTGGAGGTACTGCAAAATAGGCATCTCTTCCTAACAGATTGCATAGAGGACCTATAGCAACAAAGACTGATCAAGCCTGCAACTACTAGGTTGATTAAACATCAAGCCACTGAAATGCCATTCACCAGATATGGCATATAATCACCAACAGTGACTTCTACAACTGTGTGTCACAAAATTAAATGTGAGAAAGCAGGGAAACAAGTTTGATATGTTTCAGCCAGTGTAAGCTATGCAAAAAAATTCAGATATTACCAGAGATAAAAACACAAGCAGCACAATTAATTCTGTAAACACAAAGGACAAAAGTGATCATGATGATAGCACACTTTCAAATGGCAGAGTCTTCAGCAGCACAGATGGTCAAGACGAGGAGAGCTTATGTGGTAATCTGCCCATTGTGGAATTGTGGAATTGACCTCCTCCTGTAATAGGCCTAAATTTTGTAGGCTGCACTGCCTTCCAATACATTCAGCAGAATAAACTGATAGAATGCTACTTCGGTCAGATAACCTGCTGACAAATCTCAGAGAACATGGCAAACTGCTTGGCAATCTGAAGGAGATGATTTCAACAAGATCTATAAAGTCCTAATTATGGCTCACAGAAGGGAATACTTTGATCCTCTCAAAAAGCTCTGAAATGCTGTGTATTTATCAGTAGCATGAAGCTGCTACTATTATATGGAATGAGGGGCACACTAGTAACTGTAGAGCTCAGAAGAGTGTCAGTGGAGCTGGTAACGGACACAATGTGCCTTCAATAACCCTACATCTTGGAGAGCTGACTGACATGTATTCTACCATATACTAGGATCATAACAGGACACTGTAATGCCACGTCAACAGTCATAGTAATGAACTCAAAGCAAACTATCATAAAGGTGTCCAAACTCTGAAAACCAACTATCATAAAGGCGTCCAAACTCTGTACTGAATACACAGTAGTAGGAGATTATAATACATGGATATTACTACAAGTACACACTCAATACTTGGGTGAAATTGGCAGTTGTATACAGGATATAACTGCAGACTATGTGGGGGGGGGGGGGGGGGTGTAGTTACTAAAAATGGGAGGTACGAATGCATGATCATGTTCTGACACTGTGATCAAAGTGATGAACTAGGAAGAACTGCACAAGAAATACTAGGGAAATTGATCTGCATGGACTTAACATAGCTGATCAAGCACCATCCTATATCAGGAGGGCTACTGTGCCAAGCAACATTGATGTAACTGTGTCAAACAGGAGTGGTTTGCATGAAATCAGCTACTGGATGTAGTTACAGGGATTCACTTCTACATATGTATATACAAATTAAGGTAGCACCATGGGGCACATTGTGTCAGAGCGATGGGTATATAATACTGAACATAAAGAAGACCTGGTGGCCTCAAATGCATCAGTTTATATCAGATTCTACCTTGGATACATCAGAAGGCAGTGCAGATTACAAAATTCTTGTACTTACACATCTATTGCAGGAGGCACATTTTCTGCTGATAAAATGGCACAACAAGCAGATCACCACATTGATGGCACAGTTGATCAAACTAAGGAAGGAAAAGAGGATTTTTAGAAGTCTATACCAATGCACCATTGTGCTGATGGATAAACAGCTGAAACTATAACATACAGACCAATTATAAACTGATGCAAGACATTACACTTCCAGGCGAGGGAGGACTCCTGTGAAAGGTATCTATGCACTCAGTTTCAAATAGGTATCTAAGGCAGACACTGTGAACTCGTAGCTGAGGGGTCAAAACACCTATGATCTTCTGTCTACACTACAAATCAGGGGTGGCAATTCTGTAAGGGGATAGGCACATACAGCAGAATATCTGTTGCATTACCTCCTCTCCAATGATGCTCCAAATACAGATCAAAATGAACACATACAAATTGGGATGATATTAGACCAGGATTACGATACCGACTCCATCACTTATCCCTTTGCACAAAAGAAGCCTGCAGTGGTGTTGGCCAAGTTTGAGTAAGGGAAAACACCTGGACCTGGTGGTATCCACATAGATGTCCTCCAGCAACTAGTGCTGAAGATCATAACTTACATAACATCTGTACCACATGAAACACTTTGATTGCTTTGGGTACCTGAATCTTGGAAGACTGTGAGAGAAGTAATTATCAAAAAATTTAAGTATAACAAACCACTGGAAAGTAAGACTTACAGACCTGTTTTCTTAATAAACAACTTGGCTAAGGTTCAGGAGTGCCTCCTTCAAGCACACAGGAAGCTTCATGAACTCAGCCAGCATTAATTTTTAGAGGTCAATTGACAGATTATTCTGTAAATGAGATGCTCGATATAGTAAAAAAAAAAAAAAAAAAAAAAAAAAAAAAAAACTTGCAGATATGTGATAGCAATCATGATCAACATTACAGGTGCTTCTGACACTCTGTGGTGGCTTGAGTCATGTATGTGTGAGAGAGAAACAGGTATTTCCATCACTCTCTGACAGTTTCTGCAAGAGGTGGGTGGTGAAGTGGCATGTGCAAACTTAAGCATCACTGGCCAGAGAAAATGACTTTCAGTCTTATCTCTGATGGTTAACAGTAGCAAAGCAGTTCGCTCTGTGACTCAAGTGCATTATGTCTTGTATCCTTGTATGTGTTGAGTTTGTGTGAAATAAGGTGTACTAAGTACTCCATGCCACTGTGTCATCTATCATTCACTGTCACTGTGTACTGGAGGTGTACATACATATTGATAAAAAGCTTGGTTACAGTGATCATATATCAGCAGTTGTGGACAAGGCTAGAAAAATAATGCAGATTGAAATTAATAGTTCCTGCACTTGTCAAAGTGCAGGAACTATTAATTTCAATCTACTACTGTCTGCCACGAAAGCAAACCACAGTGTCACATTCAAAGCAATAGACAGTTTTAGAGCCAATGCTTGGACACACTGATTCCATGTCAGGTGACATAGAACAGATGTGTGTCAAGGGCAGAGAGGTTTATAGTTAGGCTACCTGGGTGATTACAACCCATGCCATTGCATTCATTATATGTGGACTACACCCAATAGACATCACTATTACCTACAATGATGCTTCATACTAAGTAAAGAAAGAAAATATCAAAAATGCCTGGAAGATGTCCGTTATTAGGGTGACCAACATACTCCAGCTAAAAAAAGTGGAGGGTCGATAACTGGTAGAATTTATTTATTTCTCCAAGAATTGTTTTAGTACATTGTTTGTACACATGATATAGGACAGTGGTAAACCTAGTTATTTACAATACATTAGTCATTTTGACTACATTGTTGGCATAATCAAAATGCATAATAATGTAGGTTGGTGTACTACATTGCTTCTACATGTGATAATAGCAGTTATTAAGTGAGATGACATGATAAGCATAACGTAAACTATATTATGAATTGATAATTAGTAAAATTTGGTAAATTACAATGTTCCATAAATTCATACAAAGAATAGAAGCAGTGGTCAAGCAAGAACTGTTTTAACTTTATTTTAAATGCATTTAATGTTGGTATGCATTTTAGGTAAGAAGGCAAATGGTTATATAACATAGCCCCTGTATGATACACTCCTCTTTTGAATAGGTTTGTATCTACTGTGCTCATGTGTAGGTTCATCTTCTGCCTAGTTTCATATGTGTGTATATCACAGTTGTGTCTGAAGAGATGTTCCTTGTTTAAGATGTTCCCTTTTGTGAAAATTAGTATTTCGTATATATACAACCAAGGCAGCGGCAATATTTTGAGAGTTTTAAAAAGGAGTGTACAGGAATCCTTGCATCACTCTGATAATATTTTCGTGTATTTTAAATGTTTTTGTAGAATTTTTGAAATTCCCGCAAAAAACTATTCTATATGTAAGTAGCGACTGTATACTACAATGGTACATTGTTACCACTGATGAGCAACTTGCATTCTAACAGCATATGCTAATGAATTCAGTCTCTTATTTAAATTGTTTAGGTGCACCTCTCACTTCAAATCTGGGTTGGGGTTGGGTTGTTTGGGGAAGGAGACCAGACAGTGAGGTCATCGATCTCATCGGATTAGGGAAGGAAGTCGGCCATGCCCTTTCAAAGGAACCATCCCGGTATTTGCCTGGAGCGATTTAGGGAAATCACGGAAAACCTAAATCAGGATGGCCAGACGCTGGATTGAACCGTCGTCCTCCCGCTTCAAATCTGCCTGAACACGAATGCCTAGAAATTTTGTATGACTGACCTTCATCAGTAAAAACAGGGTTTGCAGGATGGAGATTTTGTGTGGTGTGGAAGTTTACTGCCACAGTTTTTCAGAATTTGTGATGTGCCTATTGGTCCTTAACCAGTGCATTAAGGTATGCATAACTGATATTGCAGCCTCCTGCAGATTTTCCTCATTCTGTGATTTAATTAGGATATTAGTGTCATCTGCAAAGATTACAGTGGTTCCGTCATGTATTTTACTAGCCAAGTCATTCATATACAGCAGAAATATGAGAGGTCCCAGAACTAACCCTCGTGGGATTCCATACCTGATTTTCTTATCACCATTGTAAAAACTAGAAATTTTTTGCATTTCACTATCTTTGTGTTTTATTCATGTAATCTGCTGATGATTGGTGAGGTACTACTGGAGCCACCTTTCAGACTGGCCTCTAATTCCATAATTACTTAATTTGTGCAAGAGAATGCCATGAACAATAACATTGAATGCTTTACTTAGATCCAGAAATATCCCAGATAGATGTTTTTTATCATCCACTGCTTTTAATACTTCATTTACGAAGGCAAAATTAGCTGTCTGAGTTGACTTTCCAGCTCTAAACCCATGTTGTGAGTCACTTATCAGCCTTTCTTTATTTAAGAAACTGTTAATCTTCTAAGGAACTTTTTTTCTCATAATTTTGCTGAGGCCTGACAATTCTGAAACTGGAATCAATGGGAGAATCCCAATAGGGGCTGGTAGGTTTAACCTCTCTTTCCAAAAATCTGGGTAAGGTTGAAATTGCACTATGTCAATCCCAGTCAGTCCATGGTGCATCATTTGACAGTTCACAGTCCTCATCCTACACATCTTGAATGACTCAAGCTCAGGCAGAGATGCTACTGTAAGTGTGGAGATGATGGAAATTCAGAACTCACTCTCTTCCACTGTGTATAATTTAAAGCCTTTAGACAGAACATTCTGTTAGCATTAGACCTGTGCACAACAATAAGACACCCCAAAAAATGATACACAATTAATGGCCTCGGGAAAAAATCTTGAAGAGGCTCTTAGCAGTATATATGGAAAAGTGCCCCCGTGGACTTTCCAGAGTGCAATGCATACAAAAAAAGTAGTTGGACCCCACAGTTAAAGTGAGTGATGTGGAAGTGTAAGGAAGTAAAAGTGACATTATGCATCTGATGCACATGCCTTCATGGGCAGGTGTCCACACTGTTGGCAACACTCATTCTTAAATGATACTTAGGTGAAAAAAGGGAGCGTGCTGTTCCCATATCGGGCACAAACCAAACACTTTGGTTTAGATAACTACAGATTTGTGTAATACTTTAATAATAGTAGGTGCAAGATATTTTTGTGCAAAATTCAGTCGTAACGTTACAATGAGGCATTATGTTCTGTAATGAGTACTAACAACAGTACTATAAGGGGAACAAAGGCCTCTCCAGAGTTGAAGCCAAGACTGCATAGAAGCGAAAACAGTAACAGAACATAGGCAACTAGTCTTGGGATGCGAACTTAATATATATTCCAAAGCCTTAATATATATTCCAAAGCCACAAACCCTGTGTGCTGTGATGGAGACTTACCCATATCTCTTCCCACTTTCTATTATTTTTTTCCTCTTATTAACTCTCAGTCAGATGTTCTCAATTTTTTGCGCTGTTTATGTGTGCTAGATTAAGTAATAATGGGCTGCACAAAACACTAACATAACTGTCATTCTTTCAAACATCAGTCTTAAAGCAAATTAAGTGGTTGTTCAGCAAAAGCAAGCAGTAAGGAAATTGTGTAAAGTAGATAATCATATACAGTGCGGAAGTCTTTGTGAGAATCTCAGAGTTCTTACTCTAATTTCTCAATCGATTGACTTCTTAATGGTTTTCATTCCTGCTAATAAAAGTCAGTTCCCACTTCACTGTAATGTACACTGTCACAATAGAAGGCATAAAAATAAATTTCATGTAAATTTTGCCTCCTTGTTTCAGATTGGAGTTGTGTACTCCAGTGGTAAATATACAATATTCTCCCATATAACATTAAGCAAGAAATTGAGTACCCCTACCATTTGAAAAGAAAATTTATTAGCTACTCTGTCTACAAATTAGATTCACATTGAAAATTTCTGTTAGTTACATGACATATAATATTGTTTGTTATAGTGCTCTATGACAAGTAGTAACATATACTTCTATATAAAGACAAATTATTATTTAACACTGTTACCAAAAATCTCAAAAAGTGCTTGACCAATTTACTTCAAGTTTTTACATGATCTCTAAAGAACTCTATGTCCATAGGCTATACATTTTAATATATAAATGTATATCTAATGTTCAAAGGGGAAATGCTGTTACCAAAAATCTTGAAAATTTCTTGACTGATTTACTTCAAAATTTTACATTATACTCTATGCTCATTATACGATATGCTACATATATGAAGTGGTCGGAGAGATATAGTCATAAGCCAAATTCAACTAGTTTTGAGATACAGCGACTTTAAAGTTTCATGGAAGTAAGAAAATGTTGAAGACCAAATAGACACTTCCTTTTTGCTTTTAATTATACTTTAATGCATTGCAAACCTTGTGTAAAATAGACAATCTTCTTTCTGTTATGTAATATTAATTTGAGAGTCACTTTAATTATGATGTGTTCGAAAATGGCTTATGACTTTGCCTCGCTGAAAATAATTTAGGACACAAAATACATTTTTAAGGTTTTATTTTGAAAATTATATAACAACTAGTAATTTTTAACAGTTTTTGCACTTTCACATACACACGATAATAATAGATAAGTCAGGCTAATAATTTATTTTACACTGTAAATGTGAAATCAAGGAAGTTCTTCGACATCATAATTGTTCATATTATTTCCAGCACATGACCGAAAAAAGCTTTGATATGCTGCAGGTACATACGCCATAAGAGACAGTACGTAATCAGTCTTTTTACGATTAGTTTGAAGTGGTTTTCTATATTTTATTGTCATCTGAAATAGTTCTGGTTCAGCAGGTCTTCGTTTCTGCTTGCAACGTAGATACACTGATGTGAAGCTTCCTATATTTGAGTAGCAGTGCTTCACACTTAGTGTGAGGAGAGCTTTGTACTCAAACTTAAATTTAGTTGCTTCACTAAAATGGATGGGATCTCGAGATCTGAATAGAGTGGGTATCGAGATTAGTGACTTCAGATCACCCAAGCTTCTGAAGCCTTGTCTGTGAATTTTCGTTGCAACAAAATTTTTTAGACTAGCAGATTTGACTACTTCTGCCCATTCATCTGGCATGTATATTATTGGACATCTGTTTCTTGCATAAATTTCAATGCGATTAAAATCACGATCGCAAGGAAGTATAGCATGACCTACCATGAGCAAATAATGCTGCACAGACTCAAATCTTTCAGTGGCAATGAGAGTCCTTTCCAGGGCAATAAGAGGCCAATTCTTTGCCTGACCCTTACAGTTATCTGTGATTATTTGGAGATTTTTGGCTTGAGTGTTAGTTATCTCCAACTATTTTAATACACAGTTCCCAACTTCATCTCTACCCCTTCCTCTGTCCTTCTCACTCCACGGAAACATGTATCCCTCATTTGACCCACAATCATGGATACCGTAGTTATATGTCCACATTTTTCTCTTGTAATATGCTGGGCCAACTGTTAGTTTTGGCATGGGAAATATTTGTTGCATGTCCATTGCTATTACGTGGTGCTCTTTCACATTCTTCTTAGCCAGAGAAGTTAAAGTCACGATCATATTTTGCCCGCTATCAGCCTTTCTTAGATGCAACTTATGTTGTTTTTTCTTTGTGTAATTTCTTTTGCACATAATTCTGGGTTACTCATTGCTGTTGTGAAGGCATCACATGTTGAACAGGTGTTGCTTTTTGCAAGTCTGAAGCCTATGTTAAATTCGGACACAAAAATCTTCTTTTGGAACTGAGTGACCCAACTTCATTTGCTGTTGCAAATTCCTCACTCTTCTTGTGTGGTTCTGTAAGCCATGAACCCTGAGAAAAGCTTGCTTGCAAATCATGACTTCCATTCCATTTTCTTTCACATTGTATTAAAATGTCACAGCTCTAGATGAAATTCGCTTTGTAGTCTTTCTGGGATAGCTGTAAAAGAAAAAAATGTGAACCAGAACAAGGTAAATTAAATGTATGACAATTGGTCCATTCATGTTTACAAAAAGTGAAACGAACTTTCGCTTTTTTAGTACCATTTTCATACAACACATTAGGTAAGTATTATGGGCATTAAAGTTTTCTATGTCCCAAAACGAGTGGAAAATATTTTCTTCTTCTTCTTTGAGTAGTTTTATATAGCACTTATTTGAACAACTACAGGGACTTCCAAAAGATGCTGCCTGAACAGTCTTGTTGGTTTTAGAAGACATACTGCTGACCCGCGTTACATCAATGTTTGGCCTAATTTTTTTTCCACCCATCAATATTACGCTTTCTTCTTCTTGAAGGGCTTGATTATGGGGTGATACTTCATTTGCTCTACTTATTTCAATCTGTAATATGAATAGAAAAGTAGTCACAGAACTTCCATGAGAGACAGTCACAAGCCACGCAAATCATTATATGCCACTGAAATGGCATTGATAATAAAAATATTCTTACATGTTTGTAGTCATGAGAACTATATTATTACCACAATCATCGGTCATTAAAATTAGGC
Source organism: Schistocerca nitens (assembly GCF_023898315.1). Lineage (NCBI taxonomy): Eukaryota > Metazoa > Arthropoda > Insecta > Orthoptera > Acrididae > Schistocerca > Schistocerca nitens. Next base: position 372,150,079 of record NC_064618.1, read on the forward strand.
TCTAAAGGTTTCTCATTAACACAAAATATGACGATCAACTGTGAGTGCAATGTTACAAGAAACAATGTCACAGGCCACTGAACATTGATCACCAGTAAAAAATATTTTTGTGTACTTACCGAAACATCTTTTGAGCTAGTACTGTTGCTTGATGGACACCAGGACTCATCTCCGTCAAAAGAATCAGAATCCTCATTTACACTACTGTCACTGCCATATACACCTAGAATGTGCGAAGCACCTTCAGATGTACGCGAACATTCAACCATTTTGATGTGGCTTGTGACTATGTATGTTCTCAAAAAGACACCAGGTGGCAGAGTATAGAACTAAACTACATCATCACCTGCCTGCTGATGGAGAAAGACAGAACTTCTTCAATCCATGATGAGGAGAGCATCGTTAAGAATGTCATAGTGAGAATATCTCAATTTCGACAAAAGTGTGGCTTATGACTATATCTCTCCGACCCCTTCGTATATATAAAATATGTAAAAATATACAAAGGGTAAACATTGTTACCTAAAACTTGAAAAGTTATGGACCAGTTTGCTTCACATTTTTACATGATACTCTAATAAAAATTTGGAATGACAATGGCTGCATATTTTTAAAGTATATAATATATAAATATACATTTAATAAATAATGGGAAAATTTTCTTAGCAAAAAGCTTGAAAAGTTCTTGAACGATTTACCTCAAATTTTTCCTGATACTGTAATAAACATTCAGACGGACATAGATTATTTTTTTAAACTACAATGTACAGGTTTCCTGTTAAAAATGACTGTGAGAAAGAAAATGGTGTTCTGTACTGTGAAAATGTCTGGTTATAATTTTTTTCTTGCAGTCTACTGGAGGGCATACCTGTATACTCCATTAGATAAACAGTTTCTCCCAAACATCCATATATAGTCTTTTTCCTTCTACATAATTTCAGACAAAAACTGTGAACACAACAATGTGCTTTCTTGTTTGCTTCTTCACCATCAATTTTACAGAAAATGGCAAAGTTGTATTTAAGATTTATCAGCTTATGATTAGAATACTACTACGGAATATGAATCATTCAAAACTTTGTAATCCTACTCATTCACAGATAAGATGAAAACTATGCAAAATAGTGTCACTGAAGCCAAGGGCACAGATAACTGAGGGGGGGAGGTGGAAAGGGGGGGTCCATGACAGGGGCAGTGTAGTCCATACCCTCGTCCCACCCATTGGCTCCAACCTCCAACTCTCAGGGAAAGGAAAAAGTATAGTGTACTCAGGTATCTGTCTTTCAAGAAAATGATTAACGGTTGGTATTACAAAGGTTTTTTATAGGGTTGGAACCGGAACATTTTTATGACTACTTACAGGTTGCCATTCATCTTCCAGAATATTAAAAATCCTCCATACACCCTGCCCCCCCCCCCCCCCCCCCCACACACACACACACATGCACACAAATTATCATACAGGCACCCACAATTGAATCTACTATAATCAAAGATCCAACAGCTGGAGAGGTCTCTCTCATACCCCATATACCAATTATCTCAGTCAGTTTACCTGCTCATTTTAAGGAACTTCAATTCCCAATCAGGTTCAAGATCAGAGAGAAGGGCAACAGGACAGAGACTGGAGAGGAAATGGACACAGAGAGGGGTAGAAGGGGAGATGGACAAAAGAGAGGGGGAGTGGATGATGCAGTGAGGGAGGAGGAGGATATAGGGAGGGAGAAGGCAGGAAAGGGTTTAGGGTGCATATCCAATTCCTGTGCATATTTAGCAATTGCTGAGTTTGCTACTGTAATATAAACAGGACTCAATGTTTGTAGAAGTAAAAAAGTTTTCTCTGACAAATACCATTGTAATTGAGTAAATATTAATATATATAAAAACACAGATGATGTGACTTACCGAACGAAAGTGGCAAATAACTAACTGCTGTACAGTAAAACTAAGATGGTAAGAGCGTTTTTCAAAGTGATAGCTTCCTAACTTACTCGACTAAAATTAGGTGGCATAAGAGTGGACAGCATTAAGCTGAACAGTGAGAGTTTGTTGATACAGTATACAGATTAAGTGAATTGAATTGAATTGCATTTTATTTGATCCTGTAAGATTACAATGTGTACAGTAAATGTACATGTAATATAGGACATGTCGAAGTATTAAAATTCTTTATCACTTACTTTCCTACACCTTTAGCTTACATTTTTACATCACTGATAATGAGTAACAATATATACAAATTTAATGGCATAAGTATTCTGCAACACTGTAAAACTCTTTTTCAATGAGATAGTCTTTAAGTTTCTTTGCAAAGTCATTGTGAAGTACACTATCTTGCAGGGTTTTGGGCAGACTTCTTAGTAGTCTTATACCAGAAGTTTATATGATGCCTTTGTCTCACATTAGTGTATAGCTTCATTCTTTATTGTGTGCCTATTAATGACTCAACACTTCTACCACTTTCCCAAAAGCAAGCAAGTTTTCATTCTTTTTTGTGTGCCTGTCAATAACTCAATGCTTTTACTGTTCAGAGAGTGGTCTCCGGTACTCCTAATTTATTTACCTTCTACCAGAACTTTAATTCCCATATTCATGTAAGAGGGTGAGTTGAAAAGTAATGACACCAATTTTTTTGTTGTGATCTCAATATTGGTTGAGGTATTACATGTCATACATATTACTCAACTAACTTTGTCGCTTTTCTGATGCAAGTTACAACCCTCTGCTGCTAGAGGACTCTGAATTACAGTGTGTCTGAATTATAGTGTGTAATGTAGCGTGAACAATGCAGCTATGTTGGTGCATTACAAACAACATGCTTTAATCAGGTTTCTAACTGCAGAAAATGTGCTTCCAATTGAAATTCATAGAAGAATGGAAGTCATGTATGGTGATGATTGTATCTACATCAGTAATGTGGGAGATTGGGTTGTTCATGGTTGTTATGAAGTGATGGTGGTGTTGACCTCAAAGAGTGTGACAGAACTTGGAGTGTTTCCAAAACTTAACAAACACTTTCAAGGACTTCACTGCGACAGTTACGAAGTAATGAAATGTGGTTGTGGCTTTGACAACAAAATCTAACATTCTACAATGATGTTATCAACAAACTGGTCTCTTGCTGGGAGAAAGGTGTTTGTTGCCATGGTGGTTAGGTGAAGAAATAAATATGCAGACATGAAGAATAAAAATTTAGAATATTAGTAAAGACTGTTTTATTTAGTAAGGTTTAACACTACTCACATAAAAAATTTGAAGGCATTACTTTTCAGCATGCCCTCATATGACATATGAGGAAATGACTGGATGTTTGTGTCTTTGTATGATGATAAACCTCATCAAAAATAAAAAGAAGGTATTATCAGAAATTTATGGACAGATACCAAACACTTAACCAGAGCCACCACAGGTGACAAAGCATTTTAGCCCGCATCTCGTGGTCGTGCGGTAGCGTTCTCTCTTCCCACGCCCGGGTTCGATTCCCGGCGGGGTCAGAGATTTTCTCTGCCTCGTGATGGCTGGGTGTTGTGTGATGTCCTTAGGTTAGTTAGGTTTAAGTAGTTCTAAGTTCTAGGGGACTGATGACCATAGCTGTTAAGTCCCATAGTGCTCAGAGCCATTTGACAAAGCATTTTAGAGCAAGATGGTGTTCTGCCTGCACTCTACAACATCCATACAACAATCAAAGTGGGACATAGAACACAAAGTATTGTGTGAACAGGGTACATATAAAGGTGTATAGAGTTTGTATTGCTACAGTTCAAGAACCCATGCAGCCATAGTGCAGTTGCCACATATTGAAATCCTCTAGGCAGGAATGTGATTTTCACATGGAAGTGCACAGTGATTTACAGCCAACTCCACATCAACACATAACTGTCAAAAACTACCATGACACATATTTGTCAAAAACAAACATGCTGATACGTCTGCCATATTGCATTCAAACTCATTCATCCCATTCAACCTGCACCATGTGGCCTAGCCTTCCGGATAATTTTTTAGTGTTTCTATCACACATACGACCATGCCATGTATAGATGGTGAGCATTCATCCATTGTATCACTCCAGATTTCACAATGGTCATTGGCATGACCATTCACTGATGACATCACAGTCCACTGTAGTACTCAATCTAAACTGTCACTGTTTCAACCAGATCAACCCACTATCTGGTATGCAGTTGTCAACATATAATATATCAAGTGACAGTGCCAAATTCGCCACATTACTCAGTCGTCTCAGTGATCACACAGATGTAATCAGTGACATCATTCTTCCATGTCCAAATGATAATAAATACATTTCCATGAAATCTCCTCTTTCCAGCACCTCTCTCGGGTGATGGAGCAACACTTACAAGTTATTTATGACAAAAGGCTGTGGGGCAGGACATATTCACTGCTTTGTTATCAGTTGCATACATTAGTGTTTAATACTGATGCTGGATCACATGCTCTGCATCTTCTGGGCTGTCAAGCTCATGACTCAAGTATAACTTGCTATGATTTCATGTGAACATGAATTGCTGGATTGCAAGTTAAAACTGGCAGACAGAATCTTTACAGTTTAACAACAGTAATAATGTATAAATACTACAGACGACAATGCCTCCAAATGTAGCTCACAGCAGCCTCACCCTGCCCATTGCCTCACTACAGCCGAGCCATACTGAACTCGTCCAACTGCCACCGAATGGGACGTCAACTCTGTCATAGAGGATTGCGTAATCTTACCCTCCCACCCATCACCATTAAATTTCTCTTAGTCTTTTACATTATTTTCAAAAGCTTCAAGTGGCATAAGATATACAAAAGAAAAACTTTTTACTTATCTTCTTTTCCTCTTCTTGTTTCCAAGTCTTGCATTTAGGGGTACATTCTTGCAGTTGAAATTTTGATTTAACATTGTGGGTTCCAGATGACTAAATAACTGATGAAGTACTATCTGTTGCTATAATTTTCTTTTATTTTATCCCATTCTTCTATATCACACTGACTTCACAATTTTCATTTTCATAAAAACATCAATTACATTGTTGTTGACAAGATTAGCAAAATACATGCATTTCCATCAGAGTCATGCCCACTACTACTAACATTCAGCAGCACTCACAATATTCCAAAGAGTTTACAAAGCAACAGAGTCTACATAATTTCTTATCAAAAGACGAATCTTTACTAAGGCCACATCATTATTTTATAAAAAAATCCAGAAATAAATTTAATAATTAGCATTAGATAGTGCAATTAATAATATAAATTTTTAAGTATGCCAGAAGTTTTGTAATTTCAAATATTTTTAAAAGAAGAGTAATTTTAACTGTTAGTACATATCAATTGTAACACACTAAGACATTTTAGCCTAAAAAATAATACATCGCATACAAAATCATATGAAATTCTTTTAGTTAAACAGTTGAGATCATGTTCACATGTACAAAAATCAGTAGTATCAATGGTATTTCTATAAAAACAAAGGTAATGTTAGAAAAGTGTGTGCCATTACAATGGTGACCTTCACATGACCACAAAAACACTCCCGCAACTGGCAACAGTGCCCTGTGCACTGACACACTAATATGGGGATGGTTTTTCTGGTTCCACATGCAGTTCAGTGACACTGCATGTAACTGCCATCCACTGTATGATTACCAAAAAGCAATGTGCAGTCTGTATACAATAAGTGCACTGGATTGCAAAGTCCATTAAAGTCACCTTACTCTTCATTGCATCAACAAAACATCTTCCACACTACCATCACCACATGGTAGCAGACTCTACTCCCTTGATAGCAACAATAAACAATATTTCCTTATCTACACAGGTTCTAATTTGAGTACCTGGCCCCCAGGACTACCCTCACTGTTTAGTGCTGTTCCTACCATGCAGCTCCACACGGTGAATGACTCTTCTAGCACTCTCTGCAGAGCGAGCTTTCGCAACCTGGATTTCATGCTTGGGGAACTGTTTAGATGGAACTTCCTCAATGCAGTTGTCAGTGATCCAGCACTTGGCCCCTTTTAACTGTTAGTGGACCTTGCCTGTATTATTCTTATCCACCAAGACAGTGGCCGCTCCATTACTAGCATTGTCAGTTATGTCCTCCCAGGTCACAGAATGCCTCTGCCATGTCTCTATCAGATGGCACTCAATGTTGCAGCTTGATCGACGGAGTCAATGATACCTACAAGAATGCATCACATCTCTAGTCAAACTGCAACATCTTCAGCTGCATTATTTTGACACGAGACTGGAGTCATTACATCTAAAGGATGGAAACACTGCTATATGCTCCACAATGTGCCAGAGGTCAGAGGAACTCAATGCCACATGATGCTACTAGTTTGGTTCTCAGATGTGGCATTTGCTCATACCTATTTTGGATGACTCCACCACGCCATGTCTTTTCAGCCTCAGCATGACAGCAGTGTCCTCTCAAACAGCATACACAGCCTTCCACACATGACCAAGGTCAGTAATGTGCTTCCTGCTCTTGTACCACCACACTGAAACTTTGAGGGTTCCTACAACCTCTGCACAGCCAAAGGTGTTATTTACTCAATGTGCTATTTGAAAATGGAATGTTCCACTAGATTACCAACACCCTATGCCCTCCTATTCACTGCAGGCTATGCAAATTACTACCTGAAAAGCTTTGTGCCATCAAAGTGACAATCGGTGAAATTTTACAAGGTGGGACTGTGAGACCTTCTGATAGTTTGTGTGCTTCTCTCATTAAGTTGGTGCCTGAGAAAGATGGGACAATGAGACTATGTGGAGACTATAGGGCTATTAACCCCCACAAAACCTTTGCCTGACAGTTCTGTAAGACAGTTATTCAAGACTTCACATGCTATCTTGCTGGCATCTCAGTTTTCAGTGCCTTAGCCTGTAAGAAGGCATATCTCCAGAAATTGAAGGGTGCAGATGCCGTTCACATAACAGTGATCATCACACTTTTTAATTTATTTGAAAGCCATATAACCTTAAGAATTCCACTCAAAGCTGGAAGCAGTATATTGGCAGTGTTCTGTTCAAACTTGCTTTTTGCTATGTCTACCTGTATGACATTCTCATCTTCTGCCTTATCTTGGAATAGCACAAACTGCATCTTAAACAAGTTCCTGATGTGCTCGCTGCTAATGGCATAGTGATTAATGATGACAAAGGCCATCTTCAGCAGCCTCAAGTCGTCTTTCTTGAGCACAGTGTCAATGCGGCCAGTATTTGCACTGCACCACAGTGAACTGACCTCATCCATCGATTATTACCATCATAGAACTTTTACAAGTTATATTGTTCCCTTGGGACGATTAATTTCTATTGTCACCAACTCTCTCGTGCAGACACCATTCAGACACCACCCACAGAAGTTCTCATGGGCATGAATACTACCAGAAAATGTAAGCTAAAGTGGACCCTCATATGTAGCATCCCTTCAAGTAAATAAATGGCTGTCTCATGGGAGCGATGACACTGGCACACCCATTTCTGCAAGCTCAACTGACAACTACTACTAACACAACTGTGAACTACTGACACTGTATGAAGCAGTTTGTCAGCTTAAAGATGATGAGGAAGGCAGACCTCTCATCATCTGCACTGACCGTCAACCTTTAGTGGACTTGATCATTCAAAGGATATGTGCCCTCGACAAATTCTAGTGCCTCAGTTATATAATGCAGCTCATGACTGATGTCAGATATTTGCATGGCATGGAAAACAGTGTCAGAGACTACCTGCTGCACATCAATATCCTCTCTGCAGTGATTGGCTACAGCAAATTTGCAGTTGGACAACTGTGAGATCAACAACTCATCCATTTACTCCACGATACAATGAAGAACCTGTACCTGGAATGTTGCACAGTTCTGGGGAATGTTGCCCACTCCTGGGCACAGATAAACTCCACTCACATGATGTTTAGCAAAGTTTCCCTTGTCCCTTTGTACCCAAGTCACTGCAGAAGTTCATCTATGAACAGCTTCACAACTTGTTGCACTATGGAATCTGCCTGATAACCTGACTTGTCACAGAATGCTTTGTGTGACCTAGTGTGAAAATGATTGCAGAGAGTGGATGCATATTTGTGTAGCCTGTCAACAGTGTAAAGTGGGATGTCACACACAGCTGCCACTTGATCAGTATGAGATACAAAAAAGATCCTTTCAGCACCTACACCTCACATTGGGAGGGCCTCTTCCTGACTCTGACAGCTACTGATACCTGCTCTAAGTCATGGATCATGTCACATGGTGGGTGGAGACCATATCCCTAGACATCATAGCAGAAACGAAGGCCAGGGCTTTGTTTTATATTCGGATCTCCTGTTTCAGTTGCTGGGTCTCTATAACCACTGGTCAAGATTGGCAGTTGGCATTTTCCAATGAATTATGCAACCTGTGTGACATTTATTGGTGCCATACCTCCATGTACCACCTGCAAAGCAATCACTTCATTGAACACTGGGATTGTACTTCGAAAGCTGTCATAATGTGCTATGGGAGTCAGTGGACCAAGGCCCTTTCTTAGTACTCTTGGGCATTCATTCCATACACAGAGGGCAGCTTTGGTGCCTCCCTGGCAGAGGTCATATATGGTGAAGCACACACTCTACCTGCACCCTTCATTTTCCAGCATCAATCAACATCAGCTACGTACTTGCCTGACTTCCTTGAACATGGCAAACAGCACATAGCGTGCCTACACCCTCCACTTCCACACAGCACACGAAGAACCTTCACCCACAAGGCTTTGGCCAACGGTAATTTTGCTTACTTCACAATGATACTGTTTGGCCAGCAGTCCAGCCATCATACACAGGCCCTTGCAAGGTCCTTAAATGTGGGATCCATGGATTTGACATCTTGCTTCAATTAGCTCAAGTCAACATGGGCCTTATGCAACAACTCTTCAATCAACCATGCACCACCTGCTTCAACCTATGCAGCCTCGCTCCTAGCTATACAGCCAGATGCTATGGCTTCCAAGCCCTCTGCAATCATGCCCAAATATCCAATACTTCTTCCAGATGTTCTGTACATCAAACTAGTTGAAAAATTCCTGGTAGTCAGGGGTGGCATGCCAGATGACAGATTGAGAATCAAATCATTATCTTTCAATTCTCATACAGTTACAACCTACCTAATGATTTGGACCTGGCCACCATTACATCACACCTATTTTCTGATGGTTTCCTCACTGTAACTGCCCCTAGGAAACAGTACCAGATCACCTCTACTCTGACAGATCCCTACATCACTACTTCAGTGAGGGTTCACACCTGCCCTGGCTCAGCATCAGATATTTACAGTCACTTTCGATAAAACTATCTTTACATCCGCACTGCACCTCCCGGACGACCACATCTCCACTTCAACATGGAAGAGGTCTCATCGCAGTGATGGGATCACAGCTACATTCCACTCAAGCATTCCTGGAAGAGGGGAGGAATGTCTGTGGGGACGCCACAAGAGAGGATCCTCTCTGACCACTGACTGCATAGTCACTAAGGAGCTCTATAGCTGCCAAGCAGTATGACGTGCTCTTGTATTTATGTCATATCATAAATAAAGAATGTTCTAACAAACGCTGTGTCATTACTGTCACCAATATCTTTTCTTGGGATAAGATTCTATAGGTACTTATACGCTGGCTGACATGTCATTTTCGAACCGGTCATTGGAAAACAGTTAACTTTCTCAAGATGGGGACAGGATTCAGGATGTAACAAGACAACAGTAGGACCCCAGGTAGAAGGGGTAGTAGCCATTACTCACACAATCCCTACAAATGAGTGGTTACTGGAACAGAAGAGTACAAACAAGGAAGAACAAATCACACTGATAGTTTTGGGAAAGTTATTTGAAACAGATGTCAATATTCATCTGTCTCCAGCAATAAAATATTGATAATGTCACGGGAACGAATGTTCACCATTTGAAATAGATATGTATTCCCAATACCCCCAGTAACTAGAGTTTATGTTGTAGAAAATGAAACACTATAAAAGAAGAGACAAGATTGCCCCACTGTAATTAACCATTTTACTTTCCATCAAACTCTGTTGATTGTGCCAAATCTTAATTTAGACGTACTACTAAGCCTACATTAGCTATTGGGTCATAAAGCACCTCTTCATTTCAGTACAAATGCGGCATTGCAGAACAATGAGAATATTACTTATAGAATGCTGTTAAAAAATAATTCGGTGAAGTTTAAATAAGATTTACAACTGTATCTAGTGGCTATGACTAATATAGTAACAGTGGACAGTCAGCTTAACAAAACAGAAGAATTAGTGAATAGTACAATGCTAAAATCTCAGGAATCTAGCATATTAACCCAAGAGCAATAAAGAGAAATTGCATGATATAGTACTTAAGTACAAGAAAGTCTTTTTGGGTAAACCCAGAGTGACTGGTGAGTATATACATCAATTTAAGAAAAAGATACAAAGTGTTTCTTTGGTAACCCTATTCCATTCCAGACCATGAGAAAATACAAAAAGTTATTGATAATGGCATTATTGAGTATAGGTTGAGTGTATATAACAATTCATTGTTGGTGGTGAATAACATTGTTGGTGGTGAATAAATCTACTGTAGGTGCCCATCTGGTGAACTTAAAATAAACATATTGACACAGAAAGGAATAGGCTAGTAAGAATAGAGGTATAATTGTTGCCAAAGTTCTTTAGTTCCATGGATTTAATGATGGGGTAGTGGTAGGTGTCTTTACATAAAGATTCAAGACCTTATGTGGGATTTCTGTTTGAAATAAAATCATATCAATTTTGGGTACTTCCATTTGGATTAAATATATCGGTAGCTGTTTTTATATGAGTATTAGATAAAGCATTGGTTAATGATTTCGAGCAAGATGTAATTATATAAACAAAAAACTTATTATTAGTATCCAATACACAGGAGGAACATTATGCATTGTTAATTAGATTTTTACAAAGAGAAATGAATAACAATACAGCTTGCACATACTGGCAGAGGTGAATTAAAATTTTTGGGACAAATCATGGGTATAAAAGAAGTTTAATCCAATCCAGTAAGGATCCAAGTGATAAAAGACTGGCCTGAACCATGCAATGTGAAAGGGTGATGTTCATTTTTAGGATTGGCTGAGTGCTATCTGTGTTTTATAAGGAGAAAATCCCATCTGCACTAAAACAATAACTGAGATTGGTATGGGATTATGTCTCTGCTAAAGCATTTAATAATGTTAAGCAAGGCTCCATTGAATGCCAAGATTTTAAGCCACCCTGGAAGGCTTCTCCCTTTTAAACTAAACAGAATATGGGCTTGATTATGTATTGTTTCAAGAAGAATGGGGTCCTGAAAAAGAGGAATACAGCACAATAGCTTTTACCAGTGAAACTCTAAATAAAAATGAGTTAAATTACACAGCTATTATCCATTATTTGGAATTTGGAAGCCAAAAAAGGCTAGTCTTCAGCTTGCAGAGAAAAAAGAGAAACATGTTCCAGTGACACTTATCCCTCATACCAGGAACATATGAGTGGTTATCAGAAGACCATTGCATATTGTGCCAGTGCTGAAAAATGTATGTATGCTTGATTATATGGATGGCACAGGAAATATGTGCAGAGCATAAACATCAAATGGATGAAGAACAATCAACAAAGTCAGCTGCACTGCACCACTAAAGGATATAATCATGCACTGTGATGGTACAAACTTGTTACAAAGGCCTAACACAATCTTAATTACTAAGAAAGTCTTGGGAGTAAGCCTTCAGCATGCTAAAAGCACAATGGCAGTCTGTGGAAAGATCTGTTCATGTCATGTCAACTCAAGAACTGAGACAATAGTATGTAGATGTTCCTCCACTGCATCCATAGCATCCCAGTGGTAGCAGCACAGGGACTGAGAACTGCAAACTAAGTCCCAACAGCACACTTCCATCTCACCAGCGGAGCCTCACCCAGGCACTGCAAGCCTGAGACTGAAGGAACGGGATATATAGATGGGACCACGCAGAAGACAGTCAGTCACATGGACTGCCTGAGGATGCAACAAGTCAGCCTGCCAAAATATTACACCATCTGGACAACAACAACCAGTTGAATACTGAAGATCAGTAAAACTGAAGCAAAAAATAGAAAGTTTTATGACCTTAAACTGCGAAACCAGAGAGGGGATACATATTAATGAATCCTTTCTGAACCTTCTTCATTTATCGGATGTTTATCTACTGTTTTTCTCTATTGTAGATAAACTTCAAAAATTAACAGAAGAACTTATTACAATAACTTTCCAAGCAGTCCTGGAAATCAGTTACAATTAGGCTAAAACAATGTAAAGTCAACATATCAAAAAGAAACTCATACACACATGACCACAGTCTCCGGCTGCCAAGGCCAGTCTAGCCTAGGCAGCCAAAAACTGTGATCACATGTTTGTGAGTTGCATTTGTGTGAGTGCGTGCGTGTGTATGTTACCTAATATTGATGTAGACCTGTTTAGCTGAAAGCTTTGTTTGACACTCCTTTTCTTGTGCCTATCTGCAACTGAGCATCTCTGCTATTTGGTGAATAATTACTCCTCCTTAAAATGTTGAACTGGAATTGAATCACAGTTTTCATGAGAAGTTTTTCCTTTGTTATTTTTTTCTTGCAATTTTATAAATAATTGTTGGACATGCTAAGCAGAAGTTACATTATGCAATTTTTGTTGGGATCATTGACTCTTAATTACATTAGCATTACAATTTTTGCCACCCATAATTACCCGCTTCCACCCACCATGACCACAACACCATAGTGCACAATGCGAGACTTAAGGCTATACCCATGCACAAACACCATTGGTCTGCAGTGAATAGTTCTAGCTACAAAGTGAAAAATGTGTACTCAAACCCAAGTGTGTGTGTGTGTGTGTGTGTGTGTGTGTGTGTGTGTGTGTGTGTATGATAAAAAACAATTTGAAAATAAATTGGAGTAAAATGTCCAAATGTCAAAGCAACTTTTCACAATCCAACAGTGTGAAAAAGCCAAAACATGGTGTGGAACAATGAAACTGGTCAAGAAAGAGAAACATGTCTAGCAGTGTTACGAGAAAATTCTCAATGAAGAAGAAATAATCTAACAGAAGAGCAACATAAAAATATTGGGGAGACATATCAGAGAAGAAAGCAATCATATAGAAAAACAGGAAAAAGGTCAGATAGCAATAAAAGTGATTAACAGAAAACAGAAGTAATAAATAATCTTCAGTTAGGAAATCAAGTCGCAGCATAATCATTGAAGACATCATCAGGTGCTGGATGTGCAAAGATGCAAGGACCCCTGTTCTTGCTGCTATCCTATGCCTTGGCCTGTCAGTTATGTTCTTATTTCTGATATAGTGTTTGTGAATTGCTTATCTGACAACACATTCTTGACAATGAGCACAGAGACATACTGTGGGAGATTTGTAACTGTTAGTGTTGCTTAAAAGAAGGCAACAGTTCTCCATAGAACTGTCCTTGCTTATTATACAGACAACTTTTATTTTTATAATTCTCAATCCATCCTAAGACTTATTCTGTCACTTGCCACTTCCTTCATCTTAGTAATGGTCTGTTGAAGTGATAAATGTGAAGTTGTGGTTCAAAGTCCACGTTAAACTGGAGTGTACAGTGTGAAAGTCTCAATAAAATATTTCAAAGGTTAGAGGTATGCAAGGGTGTCTCATTCCAATAAGATCTACCTACTAAACTTACTCATGAAAAACTACGATAAAACTATATTAATGTTAATGTGTCACATGCTTTCATCTTTTGTATTTGATCAGAAAGAATTTTGCTACTTTCTGAGGCAATGCCCATATACATCAATGAGCCGGAACACTACAGTCACTAACCTCTGCAAGACTGAATGCTGCCATATGTGGAAATGGATATGTGAAACCGTATGAAAAGTATACAAATGGGAAACTCTTCCAGTGATGATTTGGGCTGCAAATAGGGACATCCACTGACATGAGTGGCAATGACAATGGGTAGATTGTTATGGTCCAGTGCCTGGAACAAGTATCTTGGAAACAGCGAAGCTGGTTGGTTGTCTGTGTGCCTGTTGTGAGCACCTATGGAAAGCTGTTGAAGAATGATGCATTTACAAGTGCGTGACAAGTTGTTGGATGTCCACACTTCATCACAGAATGTGTAGGTCAGAGGTTTTCCAGCTCCTTAAAGCACAATAGGTGATGAACTGTGATAGATCTGTGACATAGTACAACGATGGTGCAGGCATAAGTGTTTTGAAGCACAACATTCAGCACACATTGTTGAAGATGGGCCTGCACAGCAGATAACACGTATATTTCTGTGTGGACTCAATGACGTCAACAATTACAATTGCAGTGAGCAAGTGATCATCAAGCTGTGACTGTGGATCAGTTGAACAATGTCATCTGATCACATGAGTCAATTTTATTGTTGGAATTACATCTTCAAGCCATATAAAGCCTATGTCACAAGGCCAGAACTGCATTACAGTGGTTCGAGGAGCACGACAGGGAAGTCACATTGATGTTTTGGTCACTAAATTCGTCTCATCTGAGATGAATGCAACACATGTGGAACACTATGGGCACCATCTCCATGCCCACATACTATCGGTCCGTAATTTTTAAGAATTGCGTGACCTGTACATAGACATCTAGTGCAACGTGCAAATTCAGACTAGGAGTCAAGAAAGTCAAAAGTTTACAGAAAGATAAAACAAATTGAAAAACTAGAGACAAATGGTGAGGTGAGAGGAAAAGAGCGCAGTCGCTAAAAAAAAGTATTTTATAGAAGGATGAACGAAAAGAGAAATAAATACACTGATGTGCAAAACCTAAGGATTAAAGTAACTGCTACAAAATAACTCAGAAGGTAACTGAAAGAAATATGCAATGAGGTGAACAGAAATGACACTACTATTCAAAGACAGTAATTACACTTAAGTCATCACGATTCATGGTCCCCTGCACATTACAAATGGCAGGATGTGGCTCTTAATAGGGTGTGTGGCCACAAGGACTGGAAATATGCTCTTGGGGGAGTGCAGTCTCACGAAAACGTTGGTAGGTAAATGTACTGTGTTCAAAGATTTCGAACTAAATATGCCCATGCAACATTATACGTCTGCCCATGCCGTAACACCTGCACCACCAAAACTACTATATTGGACCAAAGTTCCTGGGTGTATCATGAGTTCCTTAATCTCGTCATGTGAAGGTACATACAGCGTTGTTGAACTGATCGTTTTGGTGTGGTGACTGCAGGATAATTATTGTTTTTGAACAAAAGTGTCATTTCTGTTCGCCTCATTTCATATTTTTTTCACTTAAATTATACTGTAGCATTTATTTCTATGTATGGTGCAAGTTTCGTAGAGCATAATACAAAAGTTATGGTACTTTCATTCTTAAGTTTTTCGCACCAGTTACTTATCGTGGCGTCGTCGTTAGTTAAAAATTAAGAGCTTTGGCCATTACTACAATGGTAGAAATGTTGTGTCTTTCCCAAATACATAGACTATTATCTAGGAAGACGAAAGAAAATAATCAATGTTCTATACAGAACATACAAGTGGAAGTGCAATTACTGAGGAACTGAGGAAAGGTAATGCTATTATCTTATGACAAAGGACATCCTGGGTAAAAATAAAGGTAATGTCTTCACTTATGTTGTCCCAAAACGCAAAGCATTTCTAGTATCGCCAACTATCGGTAGCCCTTAAAAATGACATTCTTTCATCGAAAAAGCCTGTAGGTGGTGGAAAAACATGGTAGATAATAAAGTTTTTCATAATAACCTATGGCAAAATACTCTCCTCTTGGCATGCTACCGTTTTGCAAAATCTCATTTTGTTATCTCAAACCGTTTATGAACGATGAGGAATGTTATGGATATTATACTCTGGTTTTATCGCTGGTATGGCACGATCACAAATGAGTGTGCTTTGTCAGATCAGTTTCCTTGAGACTGGTGACAGATAGAAACCTCCCTTCCCCGTAAATATCACAATAATTGTGACCGTTAACAGAATGACGAGCACAACATAGTGAACGTGACGTATAAAGCTACAAGCAAAGCAAAGTATTTTTTTATATAGTTTCTGTAAAATCGTTTGCGAAAGATGGTGCCGCGATTCTGTCATCGCCGACCGGCCCAAAGGTGGCAGATTATGTCGGCCTCCCTTGCTGAACTAACGAATGAACTCGTCAAGCGCTCTGGACGAAAATTGGTCCCTACGCATCGGCCGTGGTATCCTGCGCGGAATCTATGTCTGTGCGCTTGTTTGACAAATCAGTGGCTGTAGGAAAGGCCTAATTTGACAAATAAGTTTGATTTTAACTAGCGCAGGTAAATAACTAGTTTTTAACTGAATTCATTTGGACGAAAAAGTGGGAGCATTTAAAAAAAGAAAAAGGAATGTGGGAGTTAAAAATAGATTACACTGGTTTTACTGTCGCTATTTGCTTCACTTGTTAACTGCTTTACAGTATGCAGTTACAGCATTATGCCCCAACAAGTAGAACGTAAATTTCGTTTTGGGAGGTCTGCAGTCTTGGAATTAGGGTGAGTAACTGCTGTATTCAAATCCTGCAAATATCATATTTTAAGCTCTAAAACAGCTTGCCAACCACCCTCAGATGGAGAATGAACAGCGCATTAAAAAATACATAAGAATTATTGTAAAAAAAATTTCATGCGCAACAAATGGAACACCTGTCCTGCTGATGCTTTGTAGTACAACTTTCTCTTGACGTACAGCAGCCCTTAAACGAAGTATTGATCAGAGCTACTTACCCAGAGTAGGATGAGGAAAAAGAATCGACTATATTAGTCGCTACAGGAACTTCCATTTCGTAGTCCTGAAGAAAGTCAGGATCCATACGATGTCCAAAAGCAGATCAGTAGCATTTTAATTTTGGTAGAAGTGTCGATGATAAAGTTTTCAAAATATAATTTTCTGGAGGTCGAGCCCACTTAATTCAATTGTAATAAGTCAATACCATGTATTAATACCACAGAGTACGAATATGTATGCTGTAAGCATAATGTAGGCTTCTGTGCATGTCGCCAACAGCAATCTGGGATTGTCACATGTTTTTGACGTAATGTTGTTTGCTTACATTTTGTGCTAAGACTAAAACTTTTAATTTTATTCACCTTTGTCCTGTTTTGTACGTATATTTATTGCAGCTACAGGTTCAAGTTGAAAAAGGCCCCTCCTCCTTGGAGGTAAGGAGTACCACAACGGACTAATTATAGTTATAATATGGACTTGTAGCGCGGCTCATAATGCGTTGTAAAGCGAGACACAGTGTAGTAAAAGGTAGCGCTAATGTAGTGATGTGCGACCATTTATTTACGAGACAAATGTTAGATGAATGCGACAGTATTACTATATGAATGTCCGTCCCCAGTAGCTGAGTGGTCAGCGCGACAGAATGTCAATCCTAAGGGCCCGGGTTCGATTCCCGGCTGGGTCGCAGATTTTCTCCGCTCAGGGACTGGGTGTTGTGTTGGCCTAATCATCATCATTTCATCCCCATCGACGCGCAAGTTGCCGAAGTGGCGTCAAACCGAAAGACTTGCACCTGGTGAACGGTCTACCCGACGGGAGGCCCTAGTCAGATGACATTTACTATATGATTATCCCCCTTTGTGATTATTGTAGTGGTCACAATAGGAAGCTATACGAATAATACTTATGAGGAGGAGAAACACTGTATGCAGTTAATGTATTTGTTTTCCTAAGCATCAACAAAAATTAAAAATATGGCAATAGAAGATAAATCTAGAAAATTTCGTTCCTAAAAATATGTTTTATACACTGAAGAGCCAAAGAAACTAGTACAACTGCCTAATACCGAGTAGGGCCCCAGGAAACACACAGAAGTGCCACAATGGGTGGCATGGATTCGACTAATGTCTGAAGTAGTGCTGGAGGGAATTGACACCATGAAACCTGCAGTACTGTCCGTAAATCCGTAAGAGTACAAGGGGGTTGAGACCTCTCCTGAACAGCACGGAGGAGGGCATCCCAGACATGCTCAATAGTGTTCATGTCTAGGGAGTTTGGTGGGCAACGAAAGTGTTTAAAGTCAGAAGTGTGTTCCTGGAGCCACTCCATAGGAATTCTGGACGTGTGGGGATGTCGCATTGTCCTGCTGGAATTGCCCAAGTCCATGGGAATCCACAACAGACATGAATGGATGAAGATGATCAGGCTTGATGCTTACATACATGTCACCTGTTACAATTGTATCTAGATGCATCAGGGGTGCCGTATCACTCCAATTTCACATGCCCCACCCATTACAGAGCCTCTACCAGCTTGAACAGTCCCCTACTGACATACAGGGTCTGTAGATTCATGAGATTGTCTCCATACCCGTACACATCCATCTGCTCGAAACAATCTGAAACGAGATTCATCCGACCAGGCAACTTGTTTCCAGTCATCAACAGTCCAATGTCAGTGTTGTCGGGCCCGGACGAGACATAAAGCTTTGTGTCATGCAGTCATAAAGGGTACACAAGTGGGTCTTCGGCTCCAAAAGACCACATCGTTGATGTTTTGTTGACTAGTTCTCACTCTGATGCTTGTTGATGGTCCAACATTGAAATATGCAGCAATTTGCAGAATGGTTGCACTTCTGTCATGTTGAGCGATTCTCTCCAGTCATCATTGGTCCCATTCTTCCAGGATCTTTTTGCGTCCTCAGTGATGTCGGAGATTTGATATTTTACCGGATTCCTGATATACATGGTGTTGTTGTTGTGGTCTTCAGTCCTGAGACTGGTTTGATGCAGCTCTCCATGCTACTCTATCCTGTGCAAGCTTCTTCATCTCCCAGTACCTACTGCAACCTACATCCTTCTGAATCTGCTTAGTGTATTCATCTCTTGGTCTCCCTCTACGATTTTTACCCTCCACGCTGCCCTCCAATGCTAAATTTGTGATCCCTTGATACTGTATTAGGCATGGGCTTTGTGTCTATCTTGGCCACAATAATGCGTTCACTATGCTGTTTGTAGTAGCTAACCCGCACTCCTATTTTTTTATTCATTATTAAACCTACTCCTGCATTACCCCTATTTGATTTTGTATTTATAACCCTGTAATCACCTCACCAAAAGTCTTGTTCCTCCTGCCACCGAACTTCACTAATTCCCACTATATCTAACTATAACCTATCCATTTCCCTTTTTAAATTTTCTAACCTACCTGCCCGATTAAGGGATCTGACATTCCACTTTCCGATCCGTAGAACGCCAGTTTTCTTTCTCCTGATAACGACGTCCTCTTGAGTAGTCCCCGTCCGGAGATCCGAATGGGGGACTATTTTACCTCCGGAATATTTTACCCAAGAGGATGCCATCATCATTTAATCACACAGTAAAGCTGCATGTCCTCGGGAAAATTTACGGCTGTAGTTTCCCCTTGCTTTCAGCTGTTCGCAGTACCAGCACAGCAAGGCCGTTTTGGTTACTGTTACAAGGCCAGATCAGTCAATCATCCAGACTGTTGCCCCTGCAACTACTGAAAAGGCTGCTGCCCCTCTTCAGGAACCACATGTTTGTCTGGCGTCTCAACAGATACCCCTCCGTTGTGGTTGCACCTACGGTACGGCCATCTGTATCGCTGAGACACGCAAGCCTACCCACCAACGGCAAGGTCCATGGTTCATGGGGGGGACACGGTACACTCCTGAAATGATTGTACGGGAAAATCCCCACTTCATCTCTACCTCGGAGATGCTGTGTCCCATCACTCGTGGGCTGACTATAACACCACGTTCAAACTCACTTAAATCTTGACGACCTGCCATTGTAGCAGCAGTAACCACTCTAACAACTTGGTGTCACATATAGGCATTGCCGACTGCAGCGCAGTAATCTGAATATGAATGCCTATACCAGTTTCTTTGATAATTCAGTGTAAATCGCCAGTTCACTTCATATCATAGTCCAAATTCTTTGCTTTTATGAACATTTTCCTTTTGGTATGCCATTATAAGAAGCTAAATCAAACACTAGCCAACACAATATAATTCAGTACAAAATCCAAACGAAGCTGTGTTATCCCTTCTTTTCTGGCAGCAAAAAATTATCATCTAAGCTGTTACACTTGTCAGTAACAAGCGAAATATCCTTGCGACTTTCTGTAGTGGCACCGTAATCTACCATTCACACAGGACGCCACAAATTTTATATACCTGCACAGCTTTCAGCATGGTGTCAAGCGAAATCATATGGGCGTGTATTACAAATGCAAATAATCCTGTTGGACGAACATCTGCAACTGAACAAACCGTGCCTAGTACACGTCCATAGCGGCGCTTGGGGGACACATCACAGTTGCGACACCTGAGAATGGGCTTATGAGAGCCCAAAACTGGTCGTGATAATAAAACAAATTTACAACTGAAGCGGTATTTTCAATGTGTAGGACAAATACTAATGTTTTATTCCACTGTTGAGTATATTTACATGCAATTGGTGTCACAGCAATAATAATGTAAACTTTGACATGACAAATGTTTTTAACTACAATATAATAATCCAAGATGAATACAATGCATATTTGTGCAAATGTCAATAACAACAAGAAGTTTCCTAACAGAGCAAGTACAAGATAAATGAACTATATAGTTCAGTGAATGAAAAATAAATAACCAAACAGATAATTAACAATAAGTACATGAAACAGTAATAAAATGGTTGCAAAGAGTGGCAAATGTAGTTTGCAGTTAATTTATAGTTCATTGTCATAAGGAAAGTGGGTCATTTGTCACATACTCAAGGAACTCTTGAGCAGAGTAAATTACTTTACTTTCCATCCACTTCGAAAGACTAGTTTTAAATTTATTTGCCGACACTGTGTAGGCATTTTTAGGTAATTTGCTGAAGCAGACAGGACCAACATATTTGTAACTGTTATGTGTCTTTGCAAGCCTAGCAGATGTCATATTAATTGTAGGTCCACTTCTTATGTTATGGTCATGAACTGTTCTCCTTAAGTGAAATTTACTCAGATTCTCTTTAACAAAGACAAGACAGTTGTAAATATACATGCCAGGCACTGTCATTATATTTAGTTTCTTAAAATAATCTCGACATGATTCATATGGGGAAAGTCCTGCTATGCACCTTATGGCTTTCTTTTGTCATTTAAACACTAATTTTGAGCCTACAGAATTGCCCCATAATAGTATTCCATAACTCAGATGTGAATGGAAGAATGCAAAATATGTATATAACAGAAGTTCTTTACTGACACTGCTCCTCAGCTTGTATATCAAATATATGACATGTACCAGTTTGCCACATATCTTCCCTGCTGTGGGTATCTCAGCTGAGCTTTTGATCTATATGAAATCCTAATAATTGTACTGTTTTGTTATTATGTCTGGAAGCATTCAGATTGAATACAATACCTTCAGTTGTACTATCATTCTTTGCAGTATGTTTGCCTCAAACCAGGTAGTGCACCTCTCCTTTGCCACTGCCACGCTGTGTTGCACATTTTCAAGATTGGTATCACATGTGATGAGTGTTGTGTCATCAGCATATAGCACTGAATCACATAATACAACTGCAGGTAAATCATTTATATAAATAATGAAAAGGAAAGGTCCAAGAACAGATCCTTGAGGTACGCCCTTTACAGCTGGGAGACATTCTGACATTTGATTATATATGTTAACTAACAGTTTTAGATTGTCCAAGTATGACTGCATTAGACATAGAGCATTCTCTCTTACTCCACTGTGGTAGAGCTTTTTTATGAGAATATTGAGGAAGTCCATATCAAAATCTTTCCTGAGGTCCAACAGTGTTACACAGATAATATCTTTATTTTCCAAACAATTTGTGTTATACTGCAGGTTATGGCATTAGTGCTATGACAAGAGTCAAATGCAAGGAAGCCAAAACCCAAATGTTAGATCCGAAAATAGATTTTGTGCAGGTTTAAATCAGGGGCTCCAAATACACTAGCAAAAGAAATTGCACTCTAAGAAGACAATGCTGTCTGCTATGGGAAACTAACCAGCAGCTTCGTAAATATTATCTGCAGACACGCTACTCCTCCAGTATTTTATAATCTTATTCTATACGTTGACCTAGGCATTTCGAATATCTGATTTTTAGTTTAACAACTGCCACATCACACTCAGAGACTACTTCCCACATATAAACCACAATTTCTACAGTTATTGATCTCACAACCACTTTCTTCACCTCACTTTTTTGGTTACGTATCAGGTTTATTTATTTGTTATTTATTTAATCACCCAAAGATCTTTCAAGGTTTTGGGATAGGCCTATGTCGTTGGTTTGCAAATATAGTGCGCGCGCGCGCGCGCGCTCACACACACACACACACACACACACACACATTGCTAAAGAAAATTTAACGTAAGTTGTTGTTTTCGTACTTCCAGGAACTGCGACATGGTACCTGCCAACCACTGTTTTGACTTTTTTCTTTAACGAAATGAAAACACACTGAAATCGAATGGAGTACAACAGCAATTACTCCGTGATAACTGCGACAGAACACTCGTGTTACGACATGCAGCCACCAGGGAGCAGTGGAGGAAGGAAAGTTGCATAAAAAATACAACCAAGCTGAACTTCTTTTGGCGTAACTTAAGTTGCGTATCTGAAGATGCGCCAGTCAACACTGGAAGTTCACACATGCAACTGCACTGTGCCATTAGCTGTGGCAACACTTTTGTTGCATGTGTGAACCAGGCATTAAGCCAGGTCCATTCCAGATATAGAATGCAAATTGTTAAGATGTCTATGGAAATCACGCGCAAAATCCACGGTACTTTTGAACGGCATCTGACGGTACAAGTCGTGTGATGGCATTCGATATACAACACAATCTGCTGCTTCAGGCATCTTTAACAGTAAAATTTACTTTCGATCGCTGCCATGCCGTACTGCGCCCAGATTAAGCAATTATTACTATTAAATGTGGCTGAAGCAGCAAATTTGAAGCAATTTTAAATCAAAGGACAGTCGCAGACTTCACTTAGCTCAGTATAACTACATTTAAGTTATGACATTCAAAATCTGCAGAGCATTTGCGAGCGAACCTATCGCAGTACTTAACCTACGTATTGGCAATGAGAATTTTGCGTTGCGCATTTTAATGCTCGCTCCATAGATGTTTTTACTGTAAGAGCAATGCAAGGAGGTTAGAGTAAGCCAAACGCTTTCAATGTTGCCAACTGCTTGACACCAGTCAGTTGCATGCTTCCTCAAAGCTACAATAGATGTCACGGCTATCGTAAGTTTGTAAACTCTCTGACTGACGGAAAAAAGTCTGTTTGTGTGAGGAGGGTCTCGCAGGCAGGTGGAGTGTTCGGTGTTTGCAAAGTGTTTGAAAGGTTTTTGTGCGTTTTGTGTTGAAGTAAGGTAGCTGTAAACAGATGGAGACAAGCTGTAGTGAAACGAGACTGCCGTTGTATTAGGATCCTGTAAGTAGAAATTTGTGAATTTCCTCACAGCACCGTAAATGAACAGAGAAGTTTCCTAGGTATGGTTTGATGTTGCCGACTTTGTTTTTGTGCCTGATTTTGAACTTCAGATGTATTATGTTTTTATTGACAGTACCCCACAACAACAGTGTAGAAAAGTGATCATGGTGTCCCTCGTATTCGCGTAGTTAACGATGTGAGATTCAAGCAATAGTTACAAATTTGATATTTCTGATTGGTATGTAACAAATATACTGCAGTTGTCAAATACAGCCAGCACAGTCGAGTGGTTAAAGAGACGAAAAAACCGCATCAAATAGAAACATGCGTTATGCATTTCTGTTTGGAAATAAAGTTTAAAATTGGTTGTCACGTATATAATGTGCCCCTTGCCATTTTTTATTAGGGCTCTTACAATTTGACGTTGCATATCGAGATTAAATAGAGAACGTTTTTTACTTCGGTACCGGTTTCTACTGAATTGTAAGGAAATGCATAACATACGGTTAAAGCAATTTGTATATACTGTCGGCCTACTGCATAACCCAATAGTAGTACATTTTTAAACGTCATCTATAGTGAAAGAATTCTGCACACCTACCCAAGTGATCCTTGCGAATCCCTGTGCAAGATCTACAATTCCTACATATATACATGCAGAACGTAATGCTAATTTCTCACTAAAATGAGTTCGATACTACATAGCGCGATTAAGGGAATCCGAAGTTAGGAAGAAGCACATGTGCCGTAAGTGTTGATACACCTCTGTTCCACCGTAATATTGTTTTATTTGTAGAAATTATGTAAAGGATCAAAATAATACCTGTAATAGCCGACTGAGCTACTGGAATCTGCTGGTTTTCTCTCGTTTCTTAAAACTGCAGTTCACTGCTATTCCGCCAATATTTCGATCAGTAGTGATCGTATTGTGAGCATATTGATGCTGTTGCGGAGAAATATAAATCACAATCGACACATTGCAATTCAAATTGAGGATATGTTCCGCAGGAATCAGATCCGTATATGGTATAAGGACAGATTATATTAATTTAAGAAAAGTGCAAACTAGTACGGAAGATGGTAAGCTGTGTGATATGATAATACTGATAATATGTGATAGGCCTACTGTTAATAAGTTTCGTTTCATACACTTCGAGGTTTTGCTGTATGTCATTTGGAAACTTTTTCACTTCTCATTAGTGCAATTTGCATTTTCGATCATTGACTGCAGCATATTTTCATATTTAAAATTGAAGCAGATGTCCAGTGCAGAAATACTGGAAAAAATAAAATGTAGAAAACCTAGTTTCCGCTAATTTCGAGATAACTTTACCGATTGTAAACTTTCTCAGCAGGACTATTCTGTTAGTATTTTTTTTTTTTTCATTGTCTGTATTTTTAAGCCCCAAAAGCACATAGGTTGGAGAGAAGCTTGAGAACCTTCCATGAGAACCTCTGTATTTGTTGCTAATTGCTCTTACAGTGGCCAATTTAGGTACAAATCTATCTGACAGAACAAAAAAAAGAGTGCTGCAATACAAGCAGAGTTGGTACCACAACAATACGTCCTTCGTTTTTGTGGACAAATTTAAATTTCTCTTTTTCCATCTCTAAATACTTATGATTTTCAGTGACCTTTTGATGTGCTCCCCTTCAAAACATGAAAATCCAACTTTGGGAAACGGCTGTTCACAGTCGGAACTGAAAGATGACTCTGTAGAAACTACTGGGAGGTACTTGGAAGTTATTCAGTAACTCTTTTGGCGCTAGAGTACCTTAAATTTCGATCCACATTTATCTTCAGTGGGAAATATTGTGGAAAACGTTTCGTACTTGGATGTCTAACAGAAGAAGAAACGTATCAGTCTAGTAAGCTCTTTCTTATTTGTGTCGAAGAATTCAAACTATCTGTGCAGAGTTGATAGTTGCTGTAGCAGTGTATAATGTCACTGTTATGCAAGCTTATCAGTGTCTTGAGAATTAAGGCTTTGGGAAGTATGATACCGTTATCGATCACTCCACAATTTGGATTGTGCAGAAAGTCCACAACATGCGCTAGCGCCTAAAGCAGTTTTATTTCCTCTAAAAATGAAACGCTTGCTGGTCGGTGCTATGTATATAAACTTCTTTTGTGCTCTCCATTGTCGGTCGCGGTATCATATTTTATTCCTTTCTTCTGTATATGTTAGGCTACTGCACTCCAAGGCAGATTTTCTTTCACACCGTTTCTGTGAGCTTGAGTAGCTTTGAGACTGTGAACAGAAGGTAGGTTTTGCACGACACGTGTATTTGTTACCATTTTTCGCTGGATTAAACCTATTTTGCGTATGTTTGTCACAGATCTGAGCGGCTTTGCTTCAGATGAATTTTTTCGAAAGGAGAAGTGACTGCGATAGACTGAACTGCATAGAAATATAGAACAAATTATGCAGAAGTCCTTACATTACAATGAGAATGGAATTTATGAATTACCTCACTGTTGCCAAGCCTAGAAACTTAAATGCCTCACTTGGGATGAGCAAATGTCACCCCCCCCCCTCTCTCTCTCTCTCTCTCTCTCTCTCTCTCTCACACACACACACACACACACACACACACACTTGATAGCCTAAACGATGTCGTGGCAGTACTAGAGGGTTGTCAAGTCAACTTGACATATTTTCTGCTGTAAGCTTTTCAAGACGTCAGCAGATATAATGGACTGCCTCGTGATGACTGGGTGTTCTGTGATGTCCTTAGGTTAGTTAGGTTTAAGTAGTTCTCAGTTCTAGGGGACTGATGACCAATAGATGTTAAGTCCCGTAGTGCGCAGAGCCATATAATGGACTGTCGAGTCCAACACAGCCGCGTTGTATTTAATTGGATTGTGTTCAGATGTATTAGCGTCGTAGTTGTGACCGAGACAGTGTTCTTAGTTCTGCTCCATAATGTTCGGCGCCAGTCTGGGGTTCGCATCGGCGCCGCTTGGTTTCCCTCACGCGGATGTGTGCCGCGTCTAGCGATGCGGGGTCGACCTTCTGGAAGGACGTGATCTCCCTGCTAAACGGTGGCGGCGGCAGCAGCAACAGCAGCGCGCGAAGCATTTGGACAAAAGACGGGAGCACTTTCTAGCCGACGACTTCCTTCTTCACAAAGCGAAATTGAACTGTGGTCGTTAACGGATGCTGTTTTCTTAATACTCGTCCGTCCCATTTGTATGATTGTGTACCCAAGGAACCAATCTGAAGATTGGAAATTTGAGAAAGACAGTCTGTATGGAAATGTTTCTTCCAACAGTGGCAGAGTGTCGAATTTTGCCCGACTGTGTGTTCTGAATCACAAGAAAGTTTACAATTTAGTGCCACGTCGACGTCCAGACCATTAAAGGTGGAGTATCACCTCTGTTGGATTTATGGAACTGTCATTGATTGCATCTGTCCGCAGCTCGTGGTCGCGCGGTAACGTTCTCGCTTTGCGGGCACTGGTTCCCGGGTTCGAATCCTGGCGGGTCAGGGATTTTCACGTGCCCCTAGACATCATCATCATCCATCCCCATTACGTTCGGAGGAAGGCAACGGCAAACCACCTTGCCTAGTACGGCGGTGCGGGTCTCCCGCATCTTTCCCCTACGCTCTGTAAAGAAGCATAGGACTTGCTTTCATCTGTAGTGATTTTAGGAAACCACTGAGTATACTAAGTGTGAACTCTGATTCTTGTGGATGCAAGTCCAATTTCTTTAATCATTGCACTACCTCGTTCTGTCATATAAAAGTAGGGGACAAACTAATCAATTGTATTACTGTCGTTTCAATACTTATTAGCGGTTTCAGTGTTACATCTATCTAGAACACTGCACTCGTTGCTAGATGCTGGGTGCTCCAGGAGAAATAGCCAATGTTCAGGGATATGACTGGAACGAACAGTCATTCGAAGCAAACGGTCTGGTAAACATGGCCACTAAAATGCATACCTTAAGAGTCATCTACGCTACTGTGTAACACTTCTCTTCAACTGAAAAGTGTTCATAGCTCCTTAAGGTATGCATTTTAGAGCCGATCTTTGTTAGACAAGTTTTTTTGTCCATACTAATTCTCTGAAAGTATGGAGAGCAAAAAACTTCAGTTGAGAGATTTGTTTGGCAATATCGAACACGTTTACTAGAATTTTTACTTCGAATGATCCGTTTCTATCATATCCACGAATATTGACAATTCCTCCTGGGAAACCCTTACAACGTGATTGAGGATAAGTTAAAATAATGCCTTATGGGAGCCAAAGGCTGGATAGCCTCCTCCGTGTGGCCGACATGCGACACGTTACACCATTTGTCAGATCTTTTCTGTCCATTTTGGACAACAGGTTTGAGCAGTATAATTTTTTTGGTGTGAATGCTAGATTCGTATTGTGCTGGATACAATCTTATGTGCACTGGTAAACATTTTGCTGTTTCTATTGCTATGTGAGTGATTTTTTCAGTTTATTCTCAAATTATGTGCTAACATTCAGTACAATAACTTTTTGATTCCTTACATGTCTCTTTTAGTGGTGTGTTGTGCGCTTCTCACAGAACATGTCATCAAATACATGAGAGCTTGTTGTTTGTGACGTTTATTTCTGACTCCACCTAACATATTTGTTTCTAAACCGTGAAATTACGTCTAGAATGCAAATATTCGGTGAATCTTAAGAGAGTATACTGTGTGTTAACTCACAACACGCATAGTACAACCAACACTTAACCTGTAAAGCGTTGACTTCTCTCCAGTTTCGGTCGTGTACATCTCTGCAAGGTTTTGGAGTTTTAATCCGTTGTGGTGCTGTGTTGGTCAACTGTAATATTGTAGTTTTCAGACATCAAATATAGTTTCAAACAACTTATTTGCTACATTCGTGGCAACAGTCGCAAATGCACTGTGGACATCTTAAACTTCTGTATCTGATATGTGTACTAGACACGAAATGCAGTGATACAGTGAAAAGCTGTTTATAAATGTGTCCACACTCACCGCATCAGCTGCAGACACTCATCGCGTTGCATCAAATGGATCAAATATTTCTCCGTCTTGTGAGCTATATTGCCTTTGGACGTGATTATAACTTAGCGGAGAACTTTAGAGTTACGCAGTGTTTCACGGAATGCTGCCAGTGAACAACGCCTTTGTCTTTAAGCACATTGCTTTGGCTTCCTTCGCCGTCGAGAGTGGCAGGGTATTCGGGGAGTCAGTATCGGAAGAAGGGATTAAACATTCTTCCGGCATCTTCGTTACGAATAAGGAGGCGGTCGAATATAATCAGTAGCTTTTACTCTCAACGTCCACATCAATGAAGTTCTTTAGTTTTTCATTAATTGTCATTCTCTGGAGTATTGTGACACTAAAATGTTCGTTCCTACCAACAATTGAGGTAAATCGATTTGCGCTGCCCGTTTATCTTCCCCAAGGCTTTTTATACTCGCCATTTAGTTTTAGGGAGGACTGTAATGAAGAAAAAAAGGACATCTTTTGTAATACGAAATGTAGGAAAAAACTGTCATTCGAGTGGGAACTTCGGTGCAACTATGTAACAGGCAGCTCATGCAATAAATATGCAGCCTGGACATTGGTACTCTGTGGAATTTCGGAGTATGTTCGTCCATGCCGTCTCGACAGTTACCAGTAATTACGTGGTGGTCACTTGTGAATAATTTGGGCCACAAATTGATTATCGAATATGCTTGCATGTATTCCTGCCGATCCAGGTTGCCGAAATTCACCGAAACTGTTCACCGTGCTAATCTAACTCGCTGGGAACGATCGTGGTCTAGCGGTGCGAGGCATTTGTTGTGACGGCAAATGCTACCTTTAATACGACACATTGAATATGTAAGCGAGTTCAGAAACTTACGTAGCAGCCCCGTATAGTGCTTTACACTCAGTTACTGGTGCAGGAAATAAACCATATACTTATACAGAGCAACCACCATCTTGTACATAGGATTGCTCTCAAATGGTGTCGTGGAGACTGCATGCTATCAGTTTATACCAACTGATATCTTGATTAATCCAACCTAGCCTGGCTACATTCTCCCTATTGCTTACGGCCCAAGGAATGTGTCGATTTGCTTAGGAGATAAACTGCGTTTGCCGTGGAGCTAAGGAGGACACGCTTTTCGACGCTTGGATGTCATATCCTTATGCTCTATGACTTGACCAACACTGCTCGTTGCTTTCTCTGATAGATCTTTACGCCACAAATTATCCTAATATAATCAGCAGTCAGAACATTGTTAATGTCATCCATTTTCACGCGTTCTTTTGTTCATCCTTTAGTAATGAGGTTCGGTTCCTGTTTTTCCTGGACATAGTGTTTATCTGTATTGATCCGATGCATTCTTGTGGAGTTTAGGGTTTTCAACCACGGCTATTATCAAAATGAAAAGAAAACGAATAGTGAAGCTTGTGTACACTGATGGAATTGGAGGAAATGTATTCTAGCAACTAGATTACTCCTCTGTTCTAACTCGCTAGTGCCCTCCAAACCACCCAGTGCATATAATCGGCAAAGAAATACCCCACGACATCTTGGACTGCCTCCTCAATCTACGGAGGCAGGAGTATCTGAGAATGTGGTAATTCCGTTCAACGTATCAGTGAATGAAGCAACCAAAGTAGTGTGCCCAGTATCTACTGTAGCACGAGGGAATGTCCGTTCTGCACCCCGTGTCCTGGCTATTGAAGCACAAGATAATGCGTCATTGAAAGAATCAATGGCCAGAAGTGAGGGACAGTATTTCGGAACTTTCAGTCACTGAGGCATAACTGGAACTGCCTCATAAATTCCGTCTCTGGTGTGAGCACGCCCCTTAAGTATCTGTGGTTGTAGGACACGAGTATTTTTGGAAAAGTGTATGCAGTTTTTTAATAGGAGTGTAGTCAATAATCAGCTTGACGTCGTACCCCCTCCTGTTGGTAACTACACACGAAGTGTAAAACGGCATATTAAGTCCGCGTACAACTTTTAAACATTGTTCTCGGTAGCAAAATTTACCTGGATCATTAACCAAATCTTATGATTGTGGATCTGTTTAGACGCATTTGTTGCTTTTTGTGCTTGTAGCAGTTAGTGCATATGCTAATCTTTTTGTTATTGTACATATAACGCGCAACTAAACCGTTGGAATAGACATTATTTTCGAGAATTGTTGACATCCTTGAGAGAGCCAGACATGAGGAAATTATTCCACTTGCTATGCAAGATATGAGACAAAAGAAATACACTCAAACGTCAAGAAGAATGTAATAATTCCGATTCGTAGGAAGGTAGATGCTTACAGGTGTGAATATAACAGAAACAGGTGTTGACAGATGTGAAAATTACCCATCTATCAGTTTAATAAGTCACGGCTGCAAAATACTAACGCGAATTCTTTACAGACGAATGGAAAAACTAGTAGAAGCCGACCTCGGGGAAGATCAGTTTGGATTCCGTAGAAATATTGGAACACGTGAGGCAATACTGACCCTACGACTTATCTTAGAAGCTAGATTAAGGAAAGGCAAACCTACGTTTCTAGCATTTGTAGATTTAGAGAAAGCTTTTTGACAATATTGACTGGAATACTCTCTTTCAAATTCTGAAGGTGGCAGGGGTAAAATACAGGGAGCGAAAAGCTATTTACAATTTGTACAGAAACCAGATGGCAGTTATAAGAGTCGAGGGACATCCAAGGGAAGCAGTGGTTGGGAAGGGAGTGAGACAGGGTTGCAGCCTCTCCCCGATGTTATTCAATCTCTATATTGAGCAAGCAGTGAAGGGATCAAAAGAAAAATTCGGAGTAGGTATTAAAATCCATGGAGAAGAAATAAAAACTTTGAGGTTCGCCGATGACATTGTAATTCTGTCAGAGACATGAAAGGTCTTGGAAGAGCAGTTGAACGGAATGGACAGTGTCTTGAAAGGAGGGTATAAGATGAACATCAACAAAGGCAAAACGGGGATAATGGAATGTAGTCGAATTAAGTCGGGTGATGCTGAGGGAATTAGATTAGGAAATGAGACACTTAAAGTAGTAAAGGAGTTTTGCTATTTGGGGAGCAAAATAACTGATGATGGTCGAAGTAGAGAGGATATAAAATGTAGACTGGCAATGGCAAGGAAAGCGTTTCTGAAGAGGAGAAATTTGTTAACATCTAGTCTAAATTTAAGTGTCAGGAAGTCGTTTCTGAAAGTATTTGTATGGAGTGTAGCCATGTATTGAAGTGAAACATGGACGATAAATAGTATAGCCAAGAAGAGAATAGAAGCTTTCGAAATGTGGTGCTACGGAAGAATGCTGAAGATTAGATGGGTAGATCACATAACTAATGAGGAGGTACTGAATAGGATTGGGGAGAAGAGAAGTTTGTGGCACAACTTGACTAGAAGAAGGGATCGGTTGGTAGGACATGTTCTGAGGCATCAAGGGATCACCAATTTGGTATTGGAGGGCAGCGTGGAGGGTAAAAATCGTAGAGGGAGACCAAGAGATGAATACACCAACCAGATACAGAAGGATGTAGGTTGCAGTAGGACTGGGAGATGAAGAAGCTTGCACAGGATAGAGTAGCATGGAGAGGTGCATCAAACCAGTATCAGGACTGAAGACCACAATAACAACAACAATTTAGTAAGACATCGCTGCAGACTAGTAACACGAATTATTTACAGGTAGGTAGACGCCGGCCTCTTGAAGTGTAGAAAAACTGCCAGGCAGTAATGACCCTACGAGTTATCTCGAAAGACAAACTTAAGAAAGGAAAACTTAACGTTTATATAGTCGTAGATTTATATAAATGTTCGACGATATTGACTGGAAATTCGGCAAGTATCAGAAATGAAGTGCACGGAGCGAAAGGTTACCTACAAATTCTACAGAAACCAGACTGCAGTTATGAATCGAAGCAGTGAAAGAGAAGCAGAAGTTGAGAGTACTGTGAGACGGGGTTGTAGCTTATGTTGTTAAATGTGTTTCCAATAATGGAAACCTAGGAGAAATTTGAAAGGGAATTGAAGTTCATGGTAAAGAAATATGAAGATATGAAATTTTTGAGGATTACGGATGAAATTGTAATTCTGTCACAGACGGCATTGGACCTGAAAAGTCAGTTGAAAGGACTGAGTAGCGTTTGAAAAGATATGATAAACAAAACAAGGGTAATATAAAATACTTGAATCATTGGAGCAGTAGATAAGTTTTGCTATTTGGGCAACAAAATTACTGATGGTGCCGAAGTAGGAAAGATATAAAAACGCTGACTGCCAACAGCAAGAAAAGCATTTCGGAAAAATAGAAATTTGTTAAAATCGAATATAATTTTAAGTGTTAGGAAATCTTTATGAGAATATTTGTTCGATTGTAGCATTGTATGGAACTGAAACGTTTGCGATAAAACAGTTCACACAAGAAGAGAACAGAATCTTCTGAAATGTGATGCTACAGAAGAACCACAGAACATCATATGCGCAGAGCGGATGAGTAATGAGATAGGCCTAATGAAGGAAAGTCTTTTGTGGGATTGGATATAGAGACTTGACGACAGTAACCATTTTCAAAAGAACTTAGGTTGCAGAAGTTACGTAGAGGTGAAGAGGCTGGCACATGATAAACTGGCAAGGAGAAATACATCAGACAAATTTTCAAACCGAAGACAACAACAATGCAAGCAACTATTTTTCTATGGTGGCCATTTTTTACAGCAGCTGTGTATTACCAATCAGTAAACAATACATGTGATGGAAGATATGTAGGACAAACCGACAAAACCCATTACAAAGAACGCATCAGAACCTGGAAGTGTGGGACAAACAACTTAGCTTTTACAGAACTTTTAAGAGAAATTAATCACATGCTAACTACAAGCGAGAAATAAATGAAAATAGTTAAAATAAATAATGAGTCACCTGGCAACTTTACAGAAAAATGTTTTATCATACGCAAAACAAAGGCAGAAAAGAAACTACTATTCAATAACCAGTTGATTACATAGTAGAAAATAGACAAGCATCCCAATATGTTAATTACTTTTGAATACATTATGGGAGTAACAGTGATCAATATGTTACAAATATTTACTATTACAAACATTCTTGATCACAATTTATTTGGTACGGTGACCGGTTTCAACCACTACTGTGGTCATCTTCAGACCAATGAGTAAGAACCTCCTTCTGCTAGAGAATCATTTCTCTTGCAGAAGGGTGTTCTTACTCATTAATCTGAAGATGAATAATTTCTCTAGCAGAAGGATGCTTATACTCATTGGTCTGAAGATGACCACAGTAGTGGTCGAAACCCGTCACCGTACTAAATAAATTGTGATCAAGTCTGTTTTTAATAGTAAATATCCCAATATGTGATGACAAATCTTATTCCTCTCCTTAGTTAAAAATAACTATTCGCGCGCGCGCGCGCACACACACACGCACACACACACGCACACACACACGCACACACACACGCACACACACACGCACACACACACGCACACACACACGCACACACACACGCACACACACACGCACACACACACACACACACACTTTTCAAAACCGCGTAATTGTCTCCCATTGCGAATCAGAAGTTTGAAATTTGACTCGAGGACCTTGGGCTCGGCGACGCTTCAAGGAGCGAGGTTTCGACACATGCGGAAAAAAAACAAGCCAGATCCCAGAAGTTCATATGACGTGTGAGGTGGATTAATTCACCAAAATTTTGCCCAGCGCCGCAGTAGACGTGTCGCACGACGGGTGGACGTGTCACACGATGGGAAGATCGTCACATCCCATCTTATCCTTATTTCACCCCTTCTCTTGACATATGTGACGGAGGTCATAACCGCGACGCTCAGCGTTGAAGTCGCGGTTTTCGTATTGAATGGCCGATGAAGACATTCCGGACACACCGCTGCTCAGAATCGACGCGAAAAGCCCTCATGGGGTGGCATGAATGTCGTCAGTGGAACCACTCCTTCCCGCACATTTCGAAGTCGAAAACGACAGTTCGTAGTGCAGTGAGCAACAGGACGACCGACGTTCTTATCAACCTTCAGTACTGCTGACACCCCCGGACGATTCCAAGTTCCTCTAAGGACATCGTGAACCGGCAGCGCCACTGGACACGATCGACCCCTTTGGAGTGTGGTGCGAATGCAGCCACCTGCTGGCCACATGCAAATGTCAGATGTGTACTTGTCACGGCAGAGCTTAGTAACCAGTAAATGGCTGTCTTTGTACATGTTTACAGTTTTAAAGAGCCCTGCTTAGTAGTACAGGTGTCACTGAGGGTGTTGTCGTCCTGGAGAATCTTAAGGGACCCTTTGCCGTTTTATCAACCCCCCTCCCCTCCCCGCCACCAACCACCCCGCGATCCTGCCCCAGCAGGGCTGATAAAACATGAGCGCCCTTTGCTGCTTTGCATCTCGTACAAATTTCGTTGAATGGTTTTGAACGGTATCTGGTGGTTTCACCCTGTACACCAGATCAAAAATTGTGATGGCATTACACTCTAAAAGGGTGCGATCAATTTCAGCGGTGATGCCTTTAGAGAAGGGCTGAACGGTCCGGCGGCTGCCAGCAGTGTCAAAGGTTATCAAGAACGTCGTCCTGTCGCTCACCGCACTGCGAACTGTAGTTTTCGGATGCGAAATGTGGGGGATGAACGTCCCAAGGAAATTGATAATTTCATTGACGCCCTTTATACCACTCCGCTGAAGCCCTTTCGTTCGGTACTGAGCGGCACTGTATCTGAAATGCTTTCCTCGGCCATCTATAAGAAAACCGCGTGATTTTAACGCTGGTCGTCACTGTTCTGACCTCCATCGCAGAGGCGTCAAGCGAAGGGGCGAACTGTGTATAAGCGGGTGTGTGACGACCTTCTCATCGTGTGAGACGTCCAAGGTGGCAATGGACTCAATTTGGTGAAATGTGGTTTCAAAGTGACATACTTAACCCACCATACACCTGAAATGAACTTCAAGTTCTGGCCTTTGTTTTCGCATGTGACGACAACGTGCTACCTGAATCGTCGCCAAGCGTGAGGGTGTCGCTTATGCACCGTTACAGAGGAAAGCTATAGGCACCTTTGAACCAAACATTAAACTTCGGCCTTGCAATGGGAGATCATTACGGGGTTTCGAAAAGGTGACCCTTTAACTGTGTTGCGTACTGAGTATTCGTGTATATAAGCTGAAAAAAAAAACAGGGATCATGGACACACTTATAGAAACAAAATGACGCGCTTGACAGCGAAAGTGGCAGTTGGATGTTATTTTACGAAATCACAGAGACTACACGAAAAAGTAGACCTTCAACCGGTTTTCCATATAGGTGAATACTGCATGATATTTAAGCAATTGGGAAGGGAGTGAGACAGGGTTGTAGCCTCTCCCCGATGTTATTCAATCTCTATATTGAGCAAGCAGTGAAGGGATGAAAAGAAAAATTCGGAGTAGGTATTAAAATCCATGGAGAAGAAATAAAAACTTTGAGGTTCGCCGATGACATTGTAATTCTGTCAGAGACATGAAAGGACTTGGAAGAGCAGTTGAACGGAATGGACAATGTCTTGAAAGGAGGGTATAAGATGAACATCAACAAAGGCAAAACGAGGATAATGGAATGTAGTCGAATTAAGTCGGGTGATGCTGAGGGAATTAGATTAGGAAATGAGACACTTAAAGTAGTAAAGGAGTTTTGCTATTTGGGGAGCAAAATAACTGATGATGGTCGAAGTAGAGAGGATATAAAATGTAGACTGGCAATGGCAAGGAAAGCGTTTCTGAAGAGGAGAAATTTGTTAACATCTAGTCTAGATTTAAGTGTCAGAAAGTCGTTTCTGAAAGTATTTGTATGGAGTGTAGCCATGTATTGAAGTGAAACATGGACGATAAATAGTATAGACAAGAAGAGAATAGAAGCTTTCGAAATGTGGTGCTACGGAAGAATGCTGAAGATTAGATGGGTAGATCACATAGCTAATGAGGAGGTACTGAATAGGATTGGGGAGAAGAGAAGTTTGTGGCACAACTTGACTAGAAGAAGGGATCGGTTGGTAGGACATGTTCTGAGGCATCAAGGGATCACCAATTTGGTATTGGAGGGCAGCGTGGAGGGTAAAAATCGTAGAGGGAGACCAAGAGATGAATACACGAACCAGATACAGAAGGATGTAGGTTGCAGTAGGACTGGGAGATGAAGAAGCTTGCACAGGATAGAGTAGCATGGAGAGCTGCATCAAACCAGTCTCAGGACTGAAGACCACAACAACAACATTTAAGCAATGAATTAGACGTCTCACTGTAAACACACTTTCATTTTATTATAAAATATTTTCTGAACTGAATGTGAAAACGAATAAGTGAAAACCCAAAATCGTGTCATATTCCAGTACACGCACTGAAGATGACTTGTTAAAAAGGCGTAATGCATCTGGAGATATAAACAAAATTTTAAAAAGTCAAGTGCCGGAAGCAAAACGGCGTTTTCTTGCAAACTACTGCGAACATGTATTTCTAGGTGCATTTTTTAGTTATTGTCATCTTCAGTTAAAGTCGGTGAAGTGTCGAATGGAAGCTCTGTTGTGCACCCCAGTCGTCACAGCAGCAACAACTGTGCACTCTGTTTGTACAGGTACTGGATCGGAGTTTCAATTCAGGAAGAAGTTGTACCCGGAAGCGAAGCGTGGCGTTCGCAGGCGCGGGCCCAGCGACCGGCGCGGGCGGCACCCGACCCGCCTGCGCGGCTGCCGTAGCGGGCTCGCCGCGCGACCGCTGCCCGCCGGAACACAGAAATAACCTCCCTCTGCTCCTCTCCTCTCTCCCGCCGCACGCGCCTTCTGCATTTTTTATTCCTGACGGATATAAACCGCGCCACAGTGGGAACGACCTCCGCTGCCTGACATGGCGCTGCCCTGGGCGAGGGGTGAGCTCCGCGGCTTGCGCTACCTGCAATTATGCCGAAGTACTCCGCGCGGAAT
Source organism: Schistocerca nitens (assembly GCF_023898315.1). Classification (NCBI taxonomy): domain Eukaryota; kingdom Metazoa; phylum Arthropoda; class Insecta; order Orthoptera; family Acrididae; genus Schistocerca; species Schistocerca nitens. The sequence continues at coordinate 372,187,561 of NC_064618.1, forward strand.
TCAGAGCGCTGCCACCGTACCTGACCGAAGGAGGGGCAGGAATTGTGTGACGGATGCACTTGCTCGGCTCGCCTTGTGTGGCTACCGGGTTGTTGCCTGTTTTGTCGCTTACGCATCTACTCCGTAGTCGTGTCAGTTTCTTACGTACAACCTGTCGGTAAACTGTTCATTCTACCTGGCACGAAAATGTAAACCCAAAAAAACGCCACGGTATACTAGGAATAGTCATTAAGATTTAATTACACCCCGAAAAACTTTAGTTACGTGGTCACTTGTTTATTTTGATAAATAACCGCTCCAGTAGCAAAATATTCGTTTTACTCCGCGATGATTTCGGCTTTTATATTGAAGCAATTTTCTAGTGGAATTAGAAACTGATATTGCAATTACAACCTACCCTTGTAGATCATGATATGTGGGCTGCCCAGAAAGTAACAGACCTTTTGAAATAAAAAATTAACAATATGGAAAACCAAATTTTAATATATTGATTTTAGACAATACTCTTAAGCCATGGATGTCCATCTTATTGCACTGACGAGGGACTTCAGCTAATGATATGTATGAGAAAAAGTACCATCGCAGCTGTATCTTGAGAATGTCTTTATCTCATGACTAGTTGCGGGGGCACATTACCGCCATCCTCAGGCCTCACCACTGCCAAAAGAGTATTCGATTTCCTTCGCGGATTTACTGTGGGATCCATGTTGCTAGCGCACTTGGGCTAGTTTTCGTAAGGTGTCTATACTCGATATCGTGTTGTCTCCAGTGCTAACACGTGTGCTAGTAACAAGGATCGCACAGTAAATGCGCCAAAGAAATCGAGTACTCTTTTGGGATTGGTTGGGCCTGAGGATGGCGGTAATGTGCCGCCGAAACTAGTCGTGTCATAGAATAAAGACATTCTCAAGATACTGCTGTGGTGCTACTTTTTCTCATGTATTTTTAAGCTGTTTTTCTCATAACTGCCAATCAGATTGCGCACTTATACTGTGGCGCAAGTATTTCAGTACTGTCTCTGTAGAAATCTGCCGCTTGCGATTGCAACCCCTTGACCGGCCAGTGTGGCCGTGCGGTTCTAGGCGCTTCAGTCTGGAACCGCGTGACCGCGACGGTCGCAGGTTCGAATCCTGCCTCGGGCATGGATGTGTGTGATGTCCTTAGGTTAGTTCGGTTTAAGTAGTACTAAGTTCTAGGGGACTGATGACCACAGCAGTTAAGTACCATAATGCTCAGAGCCATTTGAACCATTTTTTCGTCCAGAACAGGTTTTCTGAGCACGAGGATGAAGTTGCCACAGTTTGCGGGGAGAATGGTATAACATTCCCTCGAAAAGGATACAAGACCTGTACATATCCATTCCGAGACGACTGGAAGCTGTTGAGAATGCCTACGGTTTTCCTACGTCGTATTAGGCTGGTAATGTGTTTACGGTGTTCCCGTATTTCAGTTCATCCCCTGTAGGAACCACTTGTAAATAGGTAGACATGTATCAGGCTGACTGAATGACTGGTTAATTAAATTTTTCTCAAGAAAATGAACGTTTATGTGTTTAACTTTCAATACTTCGGTGAACGTATTAGTATTTGTTATCACTCAGTTAGCCGTAATTCTTTCCGTTAGGTGGGCATTAATATTTGTGCTATATCGTAGTGAAGACCTCATACAGTAAAGTCCGTGAAAACATTACGGACGTGCCTCCTAAATGCCAAAAAGCTAAGCTCATTAACTCGAAGTGAGCAACCAAATGAATAAATTTGGCGTTAAAAGGATGAAATTACAGGTTTGACAAAAAATGTTTAGTCCGTCACTCCAGCGAACTCTGTTTTTTGTTTCCTGCGTTCTCCACGTAATCCCACGTGTGATCGTGACGCAGTTGCGATGTGGCCTTGGCGACGGCGCCTGAATGACCAGTATTTCTTTGAGAGAAGATAAAAGTGTTATCTAGAGATAAGAGAGTCGTTGTGAAGTTCACTGGTTCACACGGCTGCCCCGCGTCACGGTACAAAAATGTTTGACTTTGGCCCATCTCTCAGAGTTTTTAATTACTCTTAATTAATAGCGCACAGGTGGTCTGAAATTGGTCCAGCTCCCTAGTGTGCAGAAAATAAACAGCAAAATTTATGTGTTTCTGTAACTACATTGCTCGTTTTTCTCACGCTTTTCGTTGAAAACATGTCACGTTGTGCGAAACGTTCAGTGAATTTAAACCGTGCCGGTAATGAGAAATTTATTCTCGGAAAGAAGCAATAGCCTGCTGCGGCGTTTTGTGCTTGAAGATTATCAGATACTTCTGCCTTAGCAGTGCCGCTGTATGGTTTCATGTGTGTGACGCGTTATTTAAGACGAAACGGTAACTTACCTTATGTTGGGGAAGAGACATATACAAGTTGATAATTAATACGCTTGCTGTGAAGAACGCTGCACTCAAATAAGCGTAAAATGGGCTGAGTTTTTTGGCTCTTGCGATTAGCGTCCGCAGCCAAGAGGGGCTGGCGAAGAGGCGGCTGTCAGCAGCTGGCCCCCTCCTAGTTCATTAACGAGCCCAACTAGCGACAAATCATTCGTTACCACTGGCCACTGAGCGCACACACTGAGCAGCCGGCTCTCCCCACTAGCATTGTTTGGATGCCAGGCGAACCCCTCACTCAACTGAAAATTGTTTCCTTATCCCGTGCGGCGATGGTTTCTATTACTTCGTAGACGTAAATACATGAAGCGCCAAAGAAACTAGTATAGGCATGCGTATTCAAATACAGAGATATGTACATAGAACATCGGGCTGCGGTCGGCAACGCGATTATATAAGACAAGTGTCAGGCGCAGTTGTTAAATCGGTTACTGTTGCTACAGTGACAGGTTATCAAGATTTAAGCGAGTTTGAACGTGGTGATATAGTCGGCGCACGAGCGATGGGACATAGCATCTCTGAATAGCGATGAAGTGGGGATTTTCCCGTGCGATCATTTCACGGGTGTACCGTATCAGGAATCCGGTAAAACATCAGATCTCCGACATCGTGGCGGCCGGAAAACGATTCTGCAAGAACGAGACCAACGACGTCTGAAGAGACTCGTTCAACGTGGCAGAAGTGCAACCCTTCCTCAAATTGCGGCATCTTTCAGTGCCGGGCCATCAACAAGTGTCAGCGTGCGAACCATTCAACGGAACATCATCGATATGGGCTTTCGGAGCCGAAGGCCCACTCATGTACCCTTGATGACTGCACGACACAAAGCCTTACGCCTCGCCTGGACCTGTCAACACCGACACTGGGCTGTTGACGACTGGAAACATGTTGCGTGGTCGGACGAGTCTCGTTTCAAATTGTATCGAGCGGATGGACGTGTACGCTTATGGAGAGAAGCTCATGAATCCCTGGACCCTGCATGTCAGCAGGGGACTGTTCAAGCTGGTGGAGGCTCTGTAATGGTGTGGGGCGTATGCAGTTGGAGTGATATGGGACTCCTGACACGTGACACTTACGTAAGCCTCCTGTCTGATCAGATGCATCCATTCACTTTCATGTCCATTGTGCATTCCGACGAACTTGGCAATTCCAGCAGGACAATGCGACGCCCCATATGTCCAGAATTGCTACAGAGTGGCTTCAGGAACACACTTCTGAGTGTAAACACCTCTGCTGGGCACTAAACTCTCCAGACACGAACATTATTGAGCATATCTGGGATGCCTTGCAACGTGCTGTTCGGAAGAGATCTCCATCCCCTCGTACTCTGACGGATTTATGTACAGCCCTGCAAGATTCTTGGTGTCATTTCGCTCCAGCACTACATCAGACATTAGTCGAGTCCATGCCACGTCGTGTTGCGGCACTTCTGCTTCCTCGCGGGGGCCCTACACTATATTAGGCAGGTGTACCAGTTTCTTTGACTTTTCAGTGTACATGACAATAATTCATCACTGGCAAGGACTCGAAAAGCTACATCTTTAGAACATAATTTTGGACGGTAGGCGATATTTTATTCTATATGTTAATTAAATAACTTACTACTGTACCGTCCATCCACGAAATCATTCGTATGAGAGATGACTTTTTTCATTTTCAGTGCTGCCTCAGTCAGCAACACGCATTAGGGGGATACAAGGGTGAAAGTAGTGAAGGCAGGAATGATTTAATGTGATGTCTACATCGCTGTCATTATACGGGAGTGAACATAAACTCCACCGCCAAACTTACGGAGGTGCAGGGATGTTACATGAGTATTTTGGTATATGAAGCCCATGGTATCAAGTGGCTCGTTGCAGAGTAATAATTATGATTTATTGGGTTTGTTATTCAGATTACTTTGTTTCGAAAATACCTTAACGAAAGTGAAAAATCTGTAATATGTAATCATCAAAACTCACAATACCAAACAGAGCACTACAACGACCCTCAGGCTAAACAGTTGTTTGGCTGGCGTTCAGAGCGCAGACTACTGGTGACGAGACTGTCGCCAGTGTAACACATCCTCTTCCATATCGGCTCTTCTGACATACCTTGCACCGCCAGTGTTGTCTATTCTAACATGGAACGAACTGGATTCTCGTGGGCGTACATGTGCGTAATATGGTTGCCATCGCTGCGGGAACAGCTTAGCATAGCCTCGTTATGCCGCTCTTCCGTTCTAAAATGTAAACTTTCACGGCCGGAAGCGTTACAGTTAACAAAACATTCCGGGCGATTATGTCGTGGTAGGATGGATTTCACATTAGAACCCAAAATCACTGTCTGTGGACGACATTTTCGAAGTGGATCGTAGCTTCTTTGAGTGTCCAGTTCATACCCTGGCTCGCTAGTGACTGAATTTGTCGTAGCGAGCCAGGATCTGAACCTGACATTTGATGTGAAGTTCATCCGACCACGCCATAATAGCCCGGAATATTTTATTAATCGCTCCTCCATTGTATTCGATGAACCCATACGGAACATAACATCGAATCTGTTATAAGTGAACGTGTTCTTACTCCTATCTTTCACTGTTAACGTAAACACTACCGGAAAGAAACCCTAGATGGAACGGAAGAGTGTGAATGTAAGCTTGAGGGCGAAGAGTAGAGTGGGTGTTACAGGTATCTGTAGGAAGTACCGTGAGTGAATGGAACAAGCTTGTTTCGAAACAGGCACATGCCATCGACATGTGCACTGTTGTGCAGATATTTCCAGAACAATATAGACACGAAGATAAATTATGGTAACGAACCATTCGAGACTGCGGATCCGTTGTAGCAAAGTACTGTGAAAATATCTCTGAACAACCTCTGAAATATTGTCGTTGGGGTTTCCCCTGTAGATTGAGCATTTCCTCGTACTGGAGAGCGAGGAAGAAAAAAAAAAAAAACTCGTTGTCGTGTTGAAGGGAACATTTTGCCATCTTCCTGATGCGATCCGTGGGAGCAAATGGAAGGAAAGCGTATTTAAACTAGTTCCTTTTAAATACAAATTCTTGATTTTTGGGTATTGCCCTCCAATCAGCACAGTACAATAAGAGAAAGAATGTGGATGTTGCGGGCGATTGCAGTAATTATGTCTGAGACCTTGCACTTACGTGAGGTACTGCAGTGCTTATACCAGCACTGCAAAATGCTCCGTACTCGTTCTAATAGCACATGTTCAGAAATTAGAATGATAAAAGGAACAGTAGCATATGAACAGCAATGACGCGCAAAATATTAGAGCATTCCACTTTGGTAAACTGCTCGTAAGCTGTTTTCCATTTTCGTGAACTGCGAACGAATGATACTATTTTCATTTTTAAAGTTTCGGTGAGGTTCTTGCTGTAATTTTTGTTCCTGTATTTATATTTAATTGGCACATGCGAATAATGTAAAAGGAAGTGCTCTTAAATCACTCAGTATTTTAAAGTGTGTTATCCGCTATTCTGCTGTTATGAAACTTTTGTAGGATTTCGGATTAATTATGGCTGTATGGGGTATTTAGGACCAACTACATTCCCAACCTCTCCATGAACCTGACGAATCATCCGTTTTCATTCAGGCACCAACTCCTCATAGTGTGATTAGCTCACAAAATGAACTCGAATCTCTGTTTACTTGCGTACCTTAACATTAATCACTCGTATCTCGATCGAGTTTTTGATCATCTTAAACGAGCAGTGAGGCCGCTTTGTATCTATAAAAGGAAGATCTTTTACAGTGGATGCCACAAATATGAGAAACCACGGAGGATTTTGTATTTAAAGTAGTCTGTAACCTTAATTAAATTATGGTATTTTATAATATTTGTGAGTGCTACCTACTCTCCTTATTGTAATTAATTGTATCAGTGGGGGAAAAGCAAGGGGACTTCCTTTGCGGTTCACTCGTATTCCTCGAACAGTTTTCGCGGTTTCGTTTTCCACTGAGATTCCGTCACTCATTGGAGAGCTATATATAATCCTGAAGGTACTGGAGCAGATGAGACGTCACGAAGGTAACAAATTTTTCCTCCTTCGATTCATAGATTCCCCTCGAGTTCCGTAGCAACAGAGAAAACAATTGAAACTTTGTGAGACTCTTCCCCCCTTCGATTCACCTATTCCTCTCGAGTCCGTAATAATTTTTCCACCAGAGAAAACATTTGAAAGTTTCTGAGATTCTTGTCCACCTACAGCAGCAGCAGCAGCAAATGTATAAGTCAATGTGTTGGGTATCAAGGCATAAAGAAATGCAGATAATTTAGGACTGAAGTATAGCGGCCTACGAGGAACACCATGTGAGACTGTGCCGCTGGCCGTGAGATCTCGTCTCGTTGCGGAGCCAGGAAGCCACGCATAGTGTGAAGATAGGTGGCGCGAGGTGAAGGGCAATGCGCTGCATTGTAAAATATCCTACCATGCTATTACATAACAAAAGACAGTAACGTCACAAGTTGATTGTAGGTGTAACAGAAGAAAAGGTGAAGTAAGAGCTTATAGTGGGTGGTATTTAAGGCAAAGTTTCTTGAATGCGTTGAGGATCCCATTGTAATCGATGTATGTCTTTTTGTTGGGCTTTTGACGTGTTACGTAATTTTGTGCCTGAAAATTTCTAGATATTCTAGAATGTCCGGTCTGGGGCTTTTGTGTTTGTATTCGGCATTTAAGTAGTTTTCGATATAGTCAACAGTGCGTCCAGCTTCAGCCGAAAGGGCAGCTACTGGTGATTTATCTAGTTGTTCAAGATGAAAAGCTGCAGTCTGTCCGTAAAGTTCGCTCTGAAATTCGTGCAAGGAATAAAAATCGTAATACAGGCAGTTCTATATCTGCACTCATCAAGCCATCGTATGGTGTGTGGTGAAGAGTGTTTTATGTACCATTGTCACATCCTCCCGTTTCTTGCTTCAGTCGTGAACTGTGCGCGTAAATAACGATTCATGGTTATCCTGTACGTTGAGTTGGAATCCATCAAAATTTACGCTCATGATGTTCTTACAAGGTATACTTAGGAGGGTAAGATATATCTGTGGTCTCTTCTAGGAAGGTACGCTCTCAGAATTTTAACAGTAAATCGCACCGTGATGCGCAACACCTCTCTCTTAGTATTTGCCATCGGAGTTGGATGAGCAAGTCTTTGACGCTTTCGCTCTTACTAAAAGAACCTGTAACGAAATGCGCTGCTCTTCCTTGAATCAACTCTACCTTCTCCATCAATACCATCTGGTGCGCGTCTGGACTGGCAAGCGAAAGCGGTCGAAAGAAGATTTTGCAAGTTGCCTCTTCGTGGGTGCACTACGCTACCTAAGGATCTTTCCAGTGACTGTCTGGCATCTGCCTTTCCTGCGATTTGTTTTACGGCGTCGTTCCACTTTAAATAGTTCCGTTAGCATACGCGCCAATATTTGATGGATACGACTAGGGATACGGAAAAGTGTCAGTACTTCTTGGTATCGATTATTTTCATCTCAGTACTAATACTTTTTCTACTAGATAGTTTCCACGTGAAACTTTTATTGATATCAATATTTTATAGCATCGTATCGAATGGTCTTAATAATAATTACTATATTTTTATTATTTTGGTCACCATGAAACATTTCTATCACTTTTAACCATTGAACGCATGAGCACTAACAGGTCAACAATTGAACGCGCCGTGTACATGCGAATGATAGTGTGCGCACGAATTAATATATTTAGCTTTGGTTATTATTCACTGTTGTTTCTAATAATGTGTTCTGCAATTTCATATTTGAAGTTCAAAATTTCAAAAATTGTAATTTATAATCTAAACAAAAACTGCGCTTCATTTAATGTTTGAATTTTTCTATTAAAACTTTCGAAAATCGATCCGTATTATAGATAAATTTTAAAAATGGAGATGGGGGGACTGGAGCCAGCGAGTATAGTGTCGATACTTCTCGATAACGTGTTCCTGTATGCTTCCAGTGCTGGTTCGGCAATCATGTTATACAATAAAGGGTTCTTCCCCCTATTAATGCGTGATACGTTTACGTTTGTGTTGTGGGTCAACTGTTATTGTCTGCAACAAACGTTGATCCTCCGCAGGTCTTCCATAATTTCGTTACAATTTTCTATCGCTGCGGCTTCGCCGTATGCTACTGCCTCATCTGCCAACAACCTCGCGGAACTTCTGACGTTACCCAGTTGCTAATTTTTATGTGAACAGTAATGGTCCTGTAAACCTCTCTTGGAATTAAGACTTCTTTTCGTAAATATATATAACATATGTGTTTTAACGCTTTGTGTATGGTTAGGAGCCCTGTATGAGCTTGTAGCTTTGAGGGCTTAATACCTCGGAATGAGTTACTCACTGTTTTCTTTTTAACTCAATGCATATCTCCGGGAGAAATGCAGGGGAGTAGTGCGGCGAGCAGCAGTGACGGCGGCAGGTGTAGTGCCCCGCTGTGAGAACAACTCTGCGGACAGTGCGGGCGCATCAGAGCGTGTCAGGCGGCAGCAGCTTTTGTGGCGGCTGCGAGCTGTTGCCGAACACAGCGGCGCGGCGCTGCGGCAGGCGTCGTTTTTCAACGCGTACCTGGTCGCTTCTCTCCGCGAAAGTGGGACACCGCGGCCGCCGTTTGTGACCCCTCGGCGCTGCGATACGTCGCGCCCTACACCTGCCTCGGTCTCCGACGAATATGACGCGGCCACTACTGCTACGAGCGGTGTATATGAACGCCACGCAGGGAATAGATGATCTTTCGTCTTTGATGCTGTCATTGCAGTTTATTTTCACTACGATCGAGGTCCGCCTTCTAGCAAAACTCAGTTATACACTGAGGTGACCAAAGTCATAAGGTAGCGTTTTGCAAATATACCATGGCGGTAGTATTGCGTGCACAAAGTGTAAAAAGTACAGTTCATTGGCGGAGCTGTCATTTATACTTGGGTGATTAACGTGAAGAGGTTTCAGATGTGATTATGGCCACACGACGGGAATTAAGACTTCCAACTCGGAATGGTAGTTGGAGCTAGACGCATGGGACATAGTTTTGGGAAGCGTTAGGAAATTCAGTATTCCGAGATCCACAGTTACAAGTGTGTGCCGACAATACCAAATTTCAGACATTACCTCTCACCACAGAGTACCCAGTTGCCAGCCGCCTTCACTTAAAGACCGAGAGCAGCGGCATTTGGTAGAGCTGCCAGAATTAACACACCAGCAACACTGCGTGAAATAACTGCAGAAATCGAAGTGGGACGTTCTACGAACGTATCCGTTAGGACGGTGCGGCGAAATTTGGTATTAACGGACTACAACAGCAGAAGACGGACGCGAGTGCTTTGGTAACAGCACGACATCTCCTGCAGCGCCTCTCCTGGGTTCGTGACCATATTTGTTGGACCCTAGAGGATTGGAAAACCGTGGCCTGGGCAGATGAGTCGCGCTTTCAGATGGTAAGAACTGATGGTGGGATTCGATTGTGGCGAAGCCCCCAAGAAGTCAGGGTCCCATTTTGTCAGCAAGGCACTGCGCAATCAGATGGATCCATAATGGACTGGTTCTGATCCAACGAAACCTATCATTGACTGTAAATGGTTATGTTTGGCTACTTGGAGACCATCTGCAGCCATTCATGGACTTCATGTTACCAAACGAGGATGGAATTTTTTTATAGATGACAATGTGCCATGTCACCGGTTCACAGTTGTACGCTATTGGCTTGTACAACATTCTGGACAGTTCGAGCGAATGATTTGACCACCCATCGAACATACATGGGACATAATAGAGAGGTCAGTTCGTGCAAAAAATCCTCCACCGGCAACACTTTCGCAATTATGGACGACTTTAGACGCAGCAATGTTCAATATTTCTGCAGGGGACCTTCAACGACTAGTTGGGTCCATGCCACGTCGAGTTGCTGCGCTATGCCGGACAAAAGGAGATCCGACACGACATTATTAGGTACCCTATGATTTTTGTCACCTCAGTATATGTTTGTCTTCTGCCAAACATGTTTCACGACAGTTTTAGAATCCTCAGTGGACGTGGATGTATCATTATCCTTTCGATTAGGCATTTTTTTTACGATATGCTGGCCATTAAATTTGCAACATGAACAAAGGTAGCAAATAATGAAATTTTATTTTACGTATGCAATGTACTAGGAAGAGTACACGATAAACTTTGTAGGTGTTTTGGAGTAGACAGGTTGCGAAATTTATTACTCAGAGTTGCCACATCGAGCAGCAACGATTGCTCCAACCTGGCTGGCCATTGAGTAGAACTGACCTTGATGACAGATATGGGTACATTATTCGATGGCGCCTCTTCATCTCGTATACCAGTGTTCAGGAATCGTAGTGGCTGGGGACTGGTGGCGTGACAGTGTTTAGGGGAACCGGGACTATACGTTTCGAATGGGTAGCTTGCTGACCACGGCAGCAGTCGAGTACACTCTGTATCGAGCTAGATCAGAAACAGCATGGGCAACATGTGGCCTTGCGTAATGTTAGTGAGAGATAACATCGCGGATGTCTCGAAGATAGGGCACAGCCACTGGCTTTAACAGGCAAGGTATGTAAAGGCTGCTATCTAAGTTACCTGCCATGCGAAACAGAAGTGTACTCATTGGCGCCTCATACCGTCACGCCTGGTGCTGGGCCCATATGACAATGACAGAAACGATCTGATAACGTTCGTTCTCCTTGGAGCCGCCTGACATTGACACGTCCATCGTGATGCTGTACACAGAAAAGGAACTTGTCTGAAAAGACGACGTGGTGCCACTCCTGGTCCATTATTGTCGTCATTGTCGCCGCACTCTTGTGCCGCGTCAAGGGAAGCCACAACAATGGTCACCGTGCCGACAGTCCGTTGTGCTCCAGACGCCATCGCACTGCCCTTGTAGATACTTGTCAAACAAACCCGTTTCGTGACTCAAGGTACGTGATGTGGCTGTCCTCTCGAGCTCTAGTCGCCTGCGGCCGTTGAATTCCTGCTTAGCACTGTCTGGCCATCCTGAACCCAGCGATTCCACATTCACATGACAATTCATAACTGCGAAGCAATATCCCCGATGCTGATTTCATGGTGTTGCAGTTGTAATGGCTAGCAATGTAACTGCAGCCTAACATTGTTGTTGACCTGCTCTGAAGATTGAGGGGTTGGTGATTAACCTTCTTGATACCTCTTATTGCGTCTTTTGTTTCAACACTATTTCCAAACTGCTTCATTGCTGATGTGATGCGTTTATTCCAGCCTTGTTCAGTCACATCTTTTGGTCCATGTGTAATGACCTCACGTTATCATGATATCTATACACTCGTGGTCAGCTACTACAGTTGTCTGAAAGAAATCTTCCATTGAGAGCGACGTGACCTCTGCAACGAAAATCGATTATAGACTAAAACTATAAATTATGTCTAGTTACTAATAATTTATGTCGTTAGCGTAGTAGTAGCAGCAGCTAGAGCCCAAGTATGCCTTTACATACAGGGAAATAATTAGTTTATACCTATGAGAGGGTGCTGATAGGTCCTTGACTTTATAAAGAAAAAATACTGTTATGGGGTTGAGAAAATTTATTTACCCAACATAATTTCCCCTTGAGCTGGACACATTTATGGCATCTTTTCGAGCTTCTTGAACACGTCCTGAAAACAATAAGCTGTTGTGTTCTAAAACCCGCAGCGTTTCTGGCTTTCCATTGTTCAGAAATCGTCTTCCCTGTTTCTTGAGGCTTGGAACAGATAATATTCTATGGGAGTCAAGTCGGGTGAGTAGGGCGGATGTTTGACTATTTCAAAGTGAATATCTGCCAATTTTTGCTGTGTGATGGCTACCTTCCGAGGGACGTTGTCTCGCAGAGACAAGATTACTTTTTTCACCTTTCCTCGAAGGTGATACTTTGCCCTGACGGTTTTACCATGTTGTAAGTAGTCAGTAAGCAGAATTCCATCTTTATTCCTAAAGACGGATGCGACTAACTTGCCTGGTGATCTTTGTGTTTTGACTTTCTTCTGACGTGGAGAACCACTGGTCTCCATTCTTTGGGCTGTTCTGTGGTCTCTGGATCGTAAGTATGTATCCATGTTTCATCTACGGTGACGACACGATCCAAAAATTCCTCAAAATCCGTGTGAAATTGGACAAAACGGACTGTGAACCAACCACGCGTTCACGATTTTGTTCTGCATTGAGACATTTGGGAATCCATTTGCCTGAGAACTTTCTCATGTCCAAAATCTCATGAATAATATCGCCCACACGTTCTCGCCATATTGCCAGGATTTATAATCCCGCTATTTTCAAGTTCGAGTCCAGTTCTGTAACCCATGCGTCTCTTTGCTCAATAAAAACGTTGTCTTCGCAAACGGCCGAACTTGTCCTATAACACATCTTCCTGTTCACAGCTACAAGCGCCGCACAGTCCAACGACCCTGTTACAGAACTATGAGCCTGCCCGTTCCGCTACGAGTGCCAGGCAGTTGTTCATTTACGGGGCGCCTTCCTGTGGCAACGAGTCTTATAACAGGGTACACTCACGTTTACAGGCGTCCGTAACGGGTAGGGGGCGGCAAGAGGGAGCACTTGGCGTCTCCCGGAATGTGGAGGCTTACACTGTACGCCTATTACAGAATTGTCACACATTTCTCTCAGTGATAATCTGAAATTCTCTAAAATCAAATTTAGCATTCGGAGTGCTATGGGAAATTCTGTGGTTTTTTAAAGTATTATTCTGTTTCTCCACTTTTCATTTTTCCTGATTATTTTTGTTGCTATTCAGTAGAATTTTCTCAATAGTTCTGTTTTTTTTTCTATTTCAGATATTTAATTTTCGGTGACACGTTAACATTATTCGGATGTAATTTTTTTGTGAATAACTCATTCAGTACTCTGGATTTGTGTGAATGTAGATTTTCCCGTTATATACTACTGATGAAAAGTCTCGCGATTCCGAGTGGATGGTAGTGTTGAGATACCGAGACGTTTGGACGAGTGTGGTACTCATCGTCTGACTTCGTCAGAAGTTGAAGAGGACGGCAGCGTCGAAACGTCGCAGTTTCTCAACACCGCCATGTTGATGAGCACGCGAGAGCTTTTCATCAGTACTCTGGATTTAATCATTAGAAGGCTGTAATTTTAGGTCGTTGAATAATTTATATTCGTGTTAGTTAAAAAAATAATTAGCATATACTACTGAAATATGCTTAGCATTCCGGTAACAAAGTAACTTACCTATAAAAGAGCACATTCCTTACGGTACCTATAAGTTAGTCGGAATACAATGAATTTTGTGTAATTTCAGTCAGATTTACTTTTGGCGCACTAAACGTTAAAAATCATGGAATCAGTTATAAAAACATGGCAATTTTAGAATCTTGCCGTTACTTGGTTTAGTTATTCGTCAATGCTCAGTCGTTGAATGTGGCTATCTACTAGATAAAGTGTTGAGCGTTTTCAAATGTAAATCATCATCGGAGACTTTTTGATTGTTATTTTCTTCTTCTCTGAACTGAAAGTAATGAACGCCATACTCTGCTATCTACCTCCTCCTGTACTGGAGTAGAAAGAAATCTCGCATTGAAACAGCCCATGCGGCTTCGGATTTGGAGGACGTATGCACGAGGGTGACATGATTCACAGTACCTCCAGTCAGTGAAATAACGAGAATATACCGCCTATACGGTATTTCACAAAGCGCCGTTCGTCAGTGACCCGTAAACCACACTAGCCACTGACGTAATGGGCCAGAGAGGCGGCAGAGTTGTTACACCTCGCAAGTACCCCCGGCCGTCCACATTATGTTTTACTTTACTTAAGGAGAATTGCCTAATAGCTCCTTGAGTGATTTCACATACGAAATCTCCCATTTGCCCTTCCCCGGTATCTCTATCGTGTGAGCCAGTTTTAAATAACTTTGCTGCTCGCTGCTACCGGGAAGTTAAACCATAAGAGCCGGCCGAAGTGGTTGAGCGGTTCTAGGCGCTACAGTCTGGAACCGCGCGACCGCTACGGTCGCAGGTTCGAATCCTGCCTCGGGCATGGATGTGTGTGATGCCCTTAGGTTAGTTAGGTTTAAGTAGTTTTAAGTTCTAGGGGACTGATGACCTTAGAAGTTAAGTCCCATAGTGTTCAGAGCCATTTGAACCATTTAAACCATAAGATAAAGGGAGAAGAGGCAGCGTACGAGGTTTATGTTGCCAGCGTCTTGCATAGTTGCCGCATGCGCAGTGTAGAACATTTCTTCTTCTTCTTCTTCTTCTTCTTCTTCTTCTTCTTCGCTTTCGGAGCTATTCATGTACTTGATGAAGGTTCTATCTAGTCACTTTGATTTTTGTGTTGGATAGTCTCCCAGTAGCCACAAATCACGGAAACCTATAATTGGAGGGGAAGGAGAGGAAAACTGAGAAAGAATAAAATCGAGTAACAATTCAAGTATCTTACAGAAAGCTCATCCTGTCGGTTCTTGATAGTTGTATGTTTATCTGATATTCTTACTAAGTTGATTCAAGGGAGTAGATTGCAGATCTTCAAAAAAAATAACTGATTTTAATACTCAGCACGAGTATGTCATAGAAATGGTCAACAAACGAGACATGCTAGTAAATACTTGTTCATTCCTGAAAATTTATTCTAATCAGTGGAAAAATGCTACTGTAGGAGCACTTTAAAGGCGAATATGTTTCTCTCTAAAAGACTTTTGACAGAAAAATGGGGAACCCGTTGCCTCAATCTTTTACCCAGTCTCTCCCTGTAGCTAAGCCATCACACTCAGCATCTCCCACTGTCCATACAGGGCCTCTCTCCTAAGAGTCGTCATGCACATTTCCTCTGGTGTTTCGGCAGATATTTGCAATATTGTCGCCCCCCGCCCTCCCCATAAAAAAATCTGCTCACACGCCCTGCATGCGACGCCCAACATCCGTGGCCCGGCCAGTGTGGCCGTGCGGTTCTGGGCGCTTCAGTCTGGAACCGCGTGACCGCTACGGTCGCAGGTTCGAATCCTGCCTCGGGCATGGATGTGTGTGATGTCCTTAGGTTAGGTAGGTTTAAGTAGTTCTTAGTTCTAGTGGACTGATGACCCCAGATGTTAAGTTCCATAGTGCTCAGAGCCATTTGAACCATTTGAACCCAACATCCGTGGAAAGCACAGGTTTGTTTCCCGTTACAGACCAAAACGATTTTTAAAATGAAATTTTACGTGACCATTCGACAGAGCGACTACTTCAACAGCGACAGCACCGCCCTGGCCCGCGCTGACTGCTTGCTACCACGATGCAGAAGCGCGCTGCTAATTCGTTGCTGCGGTACCGGTTGTTTCTCGCGTGTTCCTATTAATACATATCGGTAAACCAAATATCACACTAGATTTATATGGTAGCGCTTTATGGAACGGGCACGTAAAATTCCGATTTAAAAATCATTTTGTTTGAAACAGGAGGCAAACCGATACATTTCGTCGACGCTGTTCGTCGCATGGAAGATGTCATGAGCAACATTTGTTTGGGCTGACACCAACTACACATTGCAAAAATGAAATTGAAAATCTGAGCCGAAACACCAAAGAAAACGCACCTGACGACTATTAGAAAAGACACCCGGTATATGTCTCTCCTTTTTCTCTCATTGATTTACAGTTCATTCCATTGCCCCTGTCTCATTTTGTCTTTCTTTCCCACTGCCTCAGCAGTACCTCAAGAGCTCAAAAATTCCGGTAGGTCCAACGTATTTTTTCCCCTATATACACGTGTTTAAACTTTCGATCCAAAACACGCCCTCCCCTAGACTTGTTTAAGTTCGCCGCTCTGCGATGGTCCCCCTCCCCCTCCAAAGCCTATGTATGGTCTGCACTCATCTCTCTTTTTCATTTCCACTGGCTGCTCCCACTACTTCTACGAGTATCTCCATCCATCTCTCTTTCACTGCCACTTTCTCTCCCAACGCAGGCTCCTCGCTCTTTCTCTCCCACTGCTGCAGTCTCCTATCTCTTTCACTGTCACTGTCTCTTTGCTACTCTGTTTCAGCACAAAAAATTGCAAATATGGTCCCAAGCAAAAATTTTTTTTATGAGGAAGGCGGAATGAGGATTGAGGCAACTGGTTCCCCTCTTTTCCGTCGGAGTCTTTCAAAGAGGAACATATTCGGTTTTTTTGTGCTTCGACAGGAGCATTTTTCCGCTGGTCCTCGTCTTTTCCGTATTACAGCAGCCTGTGCTGCTTATTTAACGAATTCTATCGGCCAATAAAGTTTTGACAGTATACTTCGACACGTTTGTATATTTTCTCATGAACAAGTAAGTACGCGTAATATAAGGCTGACACAAAATCGTAGATTTCACATTTTTATTGATACTTTGTTCATCGATAGCAATTAATCGAAAATGCCCGGCGTATATCCTATTTCTATCTTAAAATAGTAAAAATGTCATTACAAATATTTTACTGAATTTGCAGTCTTCCCAATTTTACATAATTTTAGCAGTCGTTTTAAGTTCTTTTCAGGCATGTTAAGACTTTTTAGCCAATTTTTGTCACTGCAATGCCTATTATACAGAGACAGCACGCCATAGGGTTTTATTGGTGAAGCGAATGCCGACTAAATACATAGTTTGGCGACCTCAGAATCCTTGCGACTACTCTAGAACCCTTCACTACTTCAGTTAAAACCACAATGATGCCTCAGACCGGATAATACGTGCATAAGTACGGTAACGTTGGACCTCCCCGAGAACATCATCTTAGAAACATACAGTAATCATTTCGACCATCCCTGAGAACATCATCTTAGAAACATACAGTCACAATTTCGACCATCGATAATGAATATTCTGTCAGGAGTTGTTGTCCCTTTGGCATCGCCATTGGTCCTCCCTTCATGGGAATAAGCTCCGAATTATGAAGCATCTTCCAGCGGCTTGGACGACCACCTCTCGGCCCTCCCGCCGGGAGGTCATTTCAACTAGGTTGCGCATTGGGCACTGCCTTTTTAGCCACCGTCATTTAAGTGGCGCTCCCCCACTGCTTTGCACACATTGCGCCCAAGTTTTAACCGTCCGCCACTTCCTGACGGAATGCCCATTTTTTAACCGTTTACGTTCCCGCCTGGGTTTGGCGTCTGAGTTATCGGCCGTTTTAGCAAATTACGCACCGGCTGTCGGCCGCGTTTTACTTCCTATCCGTCAAAGCAATAAGGCGAAGGCCATTCAATTTTTAGTTCTGTACCTCCGTTTCTGTATGGTGTCTTTTTTAGCCATTTTTCCATGTCCCTGCTTTTAGCTGTCTTCTTTTACATCCATTCTGATTGACGTATAGTCGTTTTTTAACTCCTCTCTGTCTTCGTGATCTATAGTTTTGACTTGGTCGTATGACCCCTGTTGTTTTTGCGCCCTAAAACAAGACAATGAATATGAGTTTTAGAAGTGGCCATCCCTACGATTGGTACTTCTCGTACCCAAAAATCATGGTGTATGGGGTTTTTCTCAGGAACCGTCTGTGATCAAATGGTGCTTTTATAAGCCCTCTAAGGTCCTTCTAGACCACACCTGATGCAAAAGAATCAACAGATTTGCTCAGTTTGTCTTGGCTTGAGGAAGTGTGTAACGTTTAAATTTCGATCCTGTACTGTAGCATAACTACAGTATGCCCGTTCTTCCGACAAGTATGCAAATGGTCACTTTGCCCAGAGCTAACCAAAACACATGTCCCTTGATCTCTGTATCAGTAGAACCCGAGATCTCCTGCGAAATCGCATTTTTGCGTTCCGCTTTTTGGAACATACTGCTATCGTGCACTGACAGCGCACGGACCGATCATTCGGAGAGCAAACATTGAGGACGAGTTCCGAAACGCATGACCATGATGATAAAATAGGGGATATTCGGGCTTATATCGAGACTTAACCTAGAAACGTTATTCAGTTACCATCAGAGAATGGATTAGGACTGGGGCATTGCGTAATATTCTCAGCTTTGTATTATGTGCTCCACACAATCGTTTGCGAAGTGTTGATGTATGTGAATCAATTGGAGAAGGAAGGAATTTTATCGTGGAATTTATTAAGGAACCGGCCACACATTGGCTGTAGTGATTTAGGAAAACTGCTGAATACCTCAATCATGACGGCCTCATAGAAGATCAAGCCAGTTTCTTCCGAACACACGTTTCTATTTTAACTGTATATGTATAGAGTATCTGAAATGAAAACAGAAGGAATTTTCCCGTATATAGGTGTCAGTAATTAACATCAGTATCACAAGTTGACTTTAGAGTGTGCCAGGTTGTAAGATATCCGTGCACTTTTGTTCACCGGTTGATATCGTAAGCTAACTCTGTGGCGTTTTGGGCGCAGTAACGTATGCATTAAAGTATACTTCCATATTAAACATTAAGGTCCCATTTGTCAGAGCGAGCATAAATTATTAAGAGCGTTTTTGTTTAATCATGTGAACACGAAAACGTGTTCCGTTAAGACACTTCAGGCCGCCCATTCACTATTGTAGAAATAATAATGCGTAGTCGGGGCAGGAACAAATTATAAAGTAAGTCGGTAAACGAACAAACCTCGTCACGGTCAATAGTTGAGCATGTCAGAGAGGACTACTGCTCGTCACTTCAGATTCTTGCCGATAAGTGACGTTATTGTGGGCGAGAGAGCATTCTATTTCTGACAGAATAATCAACCCGCTGAAGTGGTGTCAAATCGAAAGGCTAAGAGCTGAGAAGGCCAGAAATTTTGCCCACTTGGTTTTGGTGGTTCTAGTACTATTGTAAAAGGGGGACAGAACACGGCAATATGACAATGATTTACAGAGCAGTCTTGCTTTCCAAGGTTTTTATTTCAAAACTAGAAAACAGTTTATAACCTGGAAACGAAGAAAAAGGGTGTCCACTTTCATATTTACTTGTGTGTGTTTTGGTGTGTCTTATCCGTCTGTGACTCGTGTCTCAAATATGAAATATCACCCTCTTTTTACAAAGGCACGGAACACTATTTACGAAAGAGGGAAGCGCGCCCCGTTTGTCTCCCTCAGAAACCAAGGGCTCCTGAGGCTCGTCTACAATGTCTGGGTACAAGCTCAGCTCTGCGTAGCATTTCTGACCCTCTGCCATCAGCCGTTAATCTGAATGATTTATGCTTAACTCTAAGCTTGATGGAGGGTCTTCTTTCCTGCCGAAACACAGTCTTGATTTCGGAAATTTGAACGCACATGTATCATGTACAGTAGTTTTGTTGAGGCATCTTTTTGTGTGTCCTGATAAATGTGAAATTGGATAATTTTCGTGACATGAAGTTCAACAACGTATGTTGAAAGCTAATTATTCTTCTCTTGCCTCGACATGGCGTGATGTAACTTTAAATGGCGCCTTGCGTGTGCAAAGTTTTCTCATTTCCCTAGAAGAATTAAGTTTGCAACTCCTGACTTACCTTGTGTATCTCGTCTGGTTCTAGAGGGATTTTTCTTTATTACTCTGAGGAGACGCGCTGTAGTTGCATTATCGATTTGGCTGACTAACCATTTTCTTGTACAGGAACGCTCGGCTTGATTCCCTCAGAGTGAACCGTTGACCTCGTGGTTTGGTCTCATTAACCCCACCATTCCGATCCAAACGTGTAGTTGTCCCAAGCCACAGGTAGCTGACGGTAACTTGACAAGATTGTTAATGAACAGCAACTAAAAACTATGTAAGTGTTGCCGAGATTGTTGCAGTAGATGGTGGACTTCTAGTGTCAGTTACTTTTAAGTTATCACAAAATTTCATGCTGAGTTCTCTAAGTTAATACAATATTTTATATACGAGGGTTGGAACTTAAATAGTGGCAACTATTTATTCACAACCGATACAAAAGAGTTGCATGTTTGCACCTATTACTGTCCTTCAAAGTAGTCACCAGCGTTGTGTAGAACCCGTTGCCAGCGATGTTGAAGTCGTAATATGCCGTTAGCAGAGCCTGTTCTGTTGATGGTGCGAATGGAGCGGTCTACTGCCTGTCGAGTCTCTGGAACAGTTCTAAAGCGAATGCCACGAAGTGGTTCGTTAGTCTTCGGAATCAAAACAAAGTCACAAGGACTTAAGTCCGTGCAGTATGGTGGATGGTACAGTACCTCCCAGTATCTTACACTGTAAGATATTTGCGGGAAAGAACGAAACTGTCCTTCGATATCAGTGATTGGCAAGTATTATACAATTATTTATTTCTTCCAGATAGAATCACAGTAACGGGCTTTTAATCGCTGATTGTTCCAGCCATTATATATATTAAGTCTAGGTTGAAATTATGGAAGTCTTCAAAAATCGTCGAATAGAGTTTGCTGTAGACTTTTCCTACTTGCTCATTATAATTTCTGCAGATAATCACGTGTGATCGAAATGGTCACAATTGCATATTTATGTGATAGAATCTCCAAGAAATAAAAAAAAGAAATGCACTGCACGACCGCTTAACGCAACACTTATCCGAAAAGATTGTGGCAGCTAATCTGCGGGGCGGCTGGTCCCGGCGGAGGTTAGAGTCCTCCCTCGGGCATGGGTGTGTGTGTTTGTCCTTAGGATAATTTAGGTTAAGTAGTGTGTAAGCTTAGGGACTGATGACCTTAGCAGTTAAGTCCCATAAGATTTCACACACAGCTAATCTGCGATGGCAGCATTCTCGTGCTCATTGCAGTCAGGTTTCTGTTGTTCCTGAACAGTGGAAGATGATACAAAGGTGTGTAGCAGCAGCAGCAGATGTCGTCAAACCGTCTATTATAGTCATGTGGCCAAAATGGTGGTTATCCCAGCATGTAGTTGCATTGTGTGATCCATTACCTGCTCGCTGCAGCGTACAACTCTAACGTATCACTCGTTCTGTAGAGCGAGGTGGCGCAGTAATAAGTCTCAGAAAGTGCATTCAGGAAGATTGCGATTCAGATCTCTGCCCGCCCAACAAGCTGTGGGGTTTTCACGGTTTCCCTGAATCATTTAAGGCAAATTCCAAGATGTCTTCTTAGAAACTACTTACTAGAGAGTGATCATTCTAATCACGTGTTGATATTGCACGCTCTGACGGCGACAGAGGCTACTGGCACTTGTTTTTATGTTTGCATTTCGTCTTACGGCACTTCATTGTCCGTGTTCCTATAATAATGTCTCCGCTGTCACACAAGAAACGACGCTGTTTACCTGTGTGTGCACTACATCTCTGCAATCATTGCTGGAATGGTGTTCTGCGTATTGTCATTGTTTGAATTCATTTGGGCCAGTCTTTCTCTGCGATGCAGTTTTGTTATGAACTGTGATGGTGTCACATCAGTCATCGATATTAAGTAGGACGCTCTTCTGGAAACTGGACATCAGTGATTAAAGGCACTTGCTGCATATCGGATCCAGTCCTCATTTTTTCCCCCTCTTTTTAAGTTAGTCGACCTGTAAATGAGGTCCAGAGGAATTAGGCTCCAACCGGGCAGGGAGGGATCGAGCAGAAGGAAAGCTGATGAGGGCAATTTCCGGTTAGCGCGATTAATTAGTCGCTGGAATCTCTGAAATCAGGGCTCGGCCCGGCCGGTTTGCCGGTGCCTTATTAGTTCCGCACGTGCCGAACGCAACGGCGCCACCAGCCGCAACGAGCCGCCCAGCGACTTTTACAGCCCTTCTGAGCTTCTCTCTTCCGTTCGTTCACAGCCTTCGCACACTTGGCTTTTAGTACGGTTCGTTGGTGCGCCGTAAACTGCAGTCCGTTGCTGGCTTTCACCAGGATTTTAAATGCATGCTTGCACAGTGAATGGCAAGAAATATCTCTCACCAACACTTCGCATTCTCTCGAGCAAGCACTACTATCTGGATGCTCTAGACGACTTTAGCATTTGACTATGACATTTCTTATGTCAGTATCTTGATAGAGAGATGAATGTTTGTTAATCAAAAATGACAACTTTGGATGCCACACTTTCTTCCAAGCAGGGTACACTATATTGCTATTAATAATTGCCTATCCTGTCAGGTTTACCACCACACCAAAGGATTTTTCTTTACTTCCTACGTGTAGCTATGAAAAATCAGTTGATACTCGGAGCTTCTGTGCTCAAGCAACTGTTTCGAGAAAACTATCAAGGGTCGCTATGTAACAACCAAAGGATTCGAATTTTTCCATGTTGGAAAGACTTAAAGAGGTAAAACTGTCATCAATCTGAAGATTAGTTTGAACCGCACAGTGCATTTTTCGGCACAGTCCTCCTGGAGGTGGTACGTCGTTCCGTTCCTCTAACTTTTGAACTTACTGACCGCACCATTTACCGATGTGGCGCAGTTGTTAGCACACTGGACACACGTTCGTGAATGCGACGGTACAAATTCGCTTACGGCCGTCCAGATTTTGGATTTGAGTGATTTTCCTAAACCACTCCAGGCAGATCCGTGGATGGTTGCTTTGAAAGGCACGGTCCATTTTCTTCCCCATTCTTAAAGAAACACCCAAGTTTGTGCGCCGTCTCTAACCACCTCTTTCTCGACGGGGCTAGGATCTTAATAGTCGTTCTTTACTTTTGCAATTCAGCGTGGATTCCGAACCACGGTGCAGCTCGGGAGTTTTCTCGTACACAAACATTACTAGAAATGAAAGAAGTGATACGTGACACGCAAAAATCCCAGAACTGACCAGTGATCGAACACGAAACCTTTGGATCATTTTCTGGCCTTTACCACTTAGCCACCGAGCCGCACGGGGAAAACTGAAGACTTCGAATTTCAAAAAACTAGATTTGAAATCCGCTAATAGAAATTGTTATTGATATTGACATCAACAGGTTGTCTGGCCTTGCCGAGGCTAGTGTTAATCTTTCTAGTAATTGAAAGATGCTGCTATTTGGGTGTGTGGGTGTGGGGGGGGGGGGGGGTACCAGTCTGATGCCAGCATGACTTTCTTTGGCTGTTATTCCACCTCTCTATTGGGAGACACGCATTACTTGGTGCTTTGATCGAGCCTTGCCTAGTTGGGTGGTACTGCGAGGAGCTATACTACCACCGGAATAGCTCTCTTTGTCATTGGCGATGTAATATCTCGCGTCTTTTCTTCCTCCTATTGAGGGTAGAAATTATGTCGTAAATCATTAATAAAATGTTTGATGATAATTCAGTGATTCGATTTGAGATTGTGAAGTCACAGACAAGGATTAAAATGTGCATCTCTGCCTAACTTATTATGTTTTTCTTTCTCTAGAAAAGAGATGAGATGTATCCATTTTAGAGAGTTCTATTGTGCCAGTAAATGGTCTATAGTTGCCATTTTATTTAACTCCGTAATTAAGCTGATATATTTGAAATTTCTTAAGGATGTTTAACTTAGTGAAGAGAAACTCTGGAACTTTTAAAGATTAATGGTGTTATGTGATAACTATACGTCACGTGTTCAAGCATTGTTGTGTGTGTGTTGAAGAACAATAAAAATAAAAGATTTATCAAAGACAGTAGATTCCTATTCTCTGCTCCGTATTTCAAATTTTTTTTTAATATTTGCTCCACATACAATTTCCTTTCCCTGGGCGCTAATCCTCGTCTGGCATGAAGATGTCTTCGACAATGAAGAAGCAACCAAAAAATGTATCGAAAAGAAATAGGCATCTAATCTTCGGGAGCCGTTAATATCGAAATAAACTGTTCAACAAGTACTGATAGTGGATGGAAACTAGCACTTGATTTTACCATCTCAGGAAGACGCAGCGTGGGACGTGCCACAGAGGCGGAATGTTAAAGGACGACAGGGCAAAACGCATAGCACGTGAAATTGATGACAATATCGTTCAGATAAATGACTATGACAAGGAGTGACTGCAAACGTGTATAAGTACGATGGACCCAAAACAACACAGCATCAAACTAAGGTTAGGCCTAATGTGCGGTAGAATATTATTTGAAATTCAGGCACTACCAGGTGGCAGCCTAGATAAGGCGTCCCAGTGACGGAGAGGTATAGGTTGTTCTCGGAAGTAAATGGGCGTACAGGCTGACAGCAGAGTGGCTTTCTGCTCATATTTATTACAGACACAGGTGCCTCTATACAGACGAAAGTTTCATTGAATGGTGGTGGAAGCGGTTAAGGTGACCGCTCGCGAAAGCGGGAAATCCGGGTTCGAGTCCCGGTCAGGACAAATTCTCATTTATTTTGAAATATTCTACAGCTGATGCGGAACTGCAAACACTGTTTTCGAGTTTGTTCTTAAGTGAATGCAGCTATTTATCGTCAACGCAGTGTGTCAGACACTGCACCGCAATGTTTAGTATGTATCGTTATTTATTTTCTGTATCATTCAATACACAGTCAGGCGTAGACGTGTACAACAGCTAGTAAACATTAGAAGTATCAATTTAAAAAAAATATGAATTTTTAACCCATTTACCTCTAAGCATTATCGTGCACTATACATATAGTTCACAATAAATGTTGGAACATCGCACCGTCAACTTTCCTAGATATGTGCACACTTGGAGAACATATTGTGTTGCTTGTGAGAATGCCTCAGCGCGTTCCCTAATGAGGGCAACGGCAGCAGTGATGCGACGATACAGTTCATCTCGCGTGTTTACCTTTCGTTCGTACACTTCAAACTTCAACCTAAACCGTAAACAAAAATCTGATGGCTTAAGGTCTGGCGATCTTTGTGACCAATTAATCTTACTGCCTCAACCAATTCAGCGAATAAGATAAGGCTGGTTGAGATGTTCTCTCACACATCTGGTAAAATGTGGGGAGGGGGGTCCATCGTGCTGGAAGTACGTTGCATGCCGCGCGGCTAAAGGAACGTCTACAACATGTTCAACAAACGAATTTTCCAAAAGCTGCAAGTAATTCACTTCCGTCACTCGTTCTTCTAAAATGGCTAGCCAAAAACAAATGCAAGTTAAATGTGTTCTATCTCAGAAACCATCCGGAATAGGGCATATGAGCATATGAATGTTTTTGCATAAGATAGCGTTGCTGTTATATACCTGAATATTGACCATGCCTCGTCGGCCCCTTGTACGTTAATATTTCCTTATCTTTTTTCTACAGCTTGGAAAACATTCTTTGTAACCGTTTTGGGACGTTGGTGTCTGGCAGTGCACGGCGATGTACGTAGTTTCGTTAAAAAAGGATATCTTGAAACATACTCGTATATTATTCTCGCAACGAACAGAAAAACAGTTTTGAAATTCCACGACGATGATCCTGGGTATACTTGCTACTGGTCACTATCTCTCTTCATCCTTAATTCTGATCTGAAATGGTAAGTCTGTTCCATGCCCACCCTCCTCCCCCCTCGGCTAGTGCGCCCTCGTTCGGTCTACGCTCAATTGCGTCGATAAAGATTATTATAAATCTGAAGTTCATCTAACCTGTTTTTTTTTTTTTCACGCCGACTTCGGATTATTTTGCTATATATAATCAGAAATTGAAGTAATAAACTAGTCATTTTTCTGGAGTATTTAGAAAAGCATATACGGTTTGATCAAGCGTATGGAAAGGAATTTTAAGTGTCGAAAACCAAATTTTTACGTGCTAGTTGTCTGTCCTAAGAGTTCCGAAAGGTATTTCCTGTTACATTTTTCGTAATGTGTTGTTGGATTCGGCCTAAACAAAGCTGCTCGTGGAATTTTGTTTTCATCAGCGACTGAGTTCTGTGAAGAAACAACGTCGTGGTACGTGATTCTTACTGCAGTGTTATTCGGGACTGGAAAAACAGATGATTTTTGTTTGTTGTCACCATCAATAAGGAACATCACAATTGACTAATTCCCACTGCGAATGAAACATTAAATTTTAACAGGAGCAAAGTAGTTTATATCACTTACTGAGACGTGTGCCACGTAAATTGGAACCTTTCTCACACTGAGGCACACACAAAATTCATTGTGGAACTTTATATTGGTCAAATCGGAAAGATCATCACTCAGCTCAAACAGCACACTACAGTACGTCCAGTAACCTTTGCAATCACCTTTACTGCACATTTTAATGACTTCAGACATAAAATACGTATTACTGAATCGATTAGGTTTTGCTTGAGTTACAGGAAGGTAAACTAATGGACGGGTGGAGGAGACAGAAATCTATACCAATCCAAGGGACCAGTCTGTTACAGATCTGAATGAAGAGAAAGACTAAAGAAATGGAGAATTTCCAACAATTTCGCATTTATTCTACGAAGAGGTGTTGCAGGACAACAGGACGCGCAGTCGTCGTCATGTCACTCTGGTGATAATTACTCGACCCCAGAACAGGGGAACCATAGTCATGTAATCAAAAGTTGTGGTTGTTTTACGGTATACCTGTAAGGATACGTATTTATTGTATTTTATTTTACTCTACTGGTAAATTATACATCTTGGTCATTTCATTTGACTGCCCCATTATTCCTAACTGTACAGGAAGTAAGTTGGTAGAATAGATTATTCATGACACCTGTGTGCATCATCTCTGTATTTCTGCTGTGTAGATTAGCACAAGCTCTTAGTAAAAGCATTTTCCATAGTACCATGCCTACATTAAGCATTGTGCGCTCATAACTTGTAAGTCGAGTGGGATGGTACGTGGAAATACATGTATTTTTCAATTTGTGACATGTACCCGTATTAACGCTCCTATGAAAGTGGTTGTATGACAACTACGACCTTCGAAGTCGTAAGCAGATGTCGGTGGCGTCACTCAAATATAACATGTGCCAAGACTAATATAGTATAACGTACAATCGCTGAATTTTTGTTCTCCAAGTTTTTATTAATGCTAGCATATTTTATGGCATGACTTGTTACTGTAAGTTCTAACTGGGTGTTAAAGCAATGAATTCATGTTGCTTCCGTTTATTAGGATCTTCGAAAATATTCTAAGACCGAAATTGTACAATAACACAGCAAATATAGAAAAATGACAGCTGCAGGCGGTATGAGAGCATTCAAAATATTTCTCAGTTGCGACGCAAGATCACTGAATAGTTTAAACGATAGTTGATTTGTAATGAGAATTTAAACGACGTTTTCTGTTGATACGTTTTGCCACACCCACTGAGCAGTCTGTTTGGCGCCTCCCATGCACATATC
Organism: Schistocerca nitens; assembly: GCF_023898315.1. NCBI lineage: Eukaryota > Metazoa > Arthropoda > Insecta > Orthoptera > Acrididae > Schistocerca > Schistocerca nitens. The sequence continues at coordinate 372,215,001 of NC_064618.1, forward strand.
ATAAAAAAGAAATAGTAATTATCTTCCGAATCTGAAGAGAGATGGCACCTGATGGTTCTGGACAGATATATCGGGTTTTTGAGGGCCTTATTTCACTTCATTTAGGTGACAGCAGAAACAGCGCTGATTAAATCAGTACAGCAGTGTCACGACAAGTTTAAAGCATGTCCATCATTCTAGTTGCAAGACTGATTCATGCATTAACAGGAAGTAAGCACAGTGGTCCAAGTATTTGCTACAGAGAGTTCAGTAATTTAATGTCAGCAATGTCATTCGTAAATTAACTCTTCCAGAAATGAGACTGCCATTGTCCCGACGCCAGACCCGACAGTTAATTCGACGCGATTTTTGAGGAATCAGCGAACTTTGGTTCGTGCTTTACGCCACTGAATGCGGAAAGAGCCCATGCTTGAACATTGCGTATTTTCCCGCTTGACCGACGAAGTCGCCCGCACCTCTTGAAGCAGTGTAACCCTAACTGAAGTCTCAAGGCGTATTCCAGAGTCATCTCTATATAGCGAGCCGACCACGGTCTCTACGTGGAATCTACATCTCTAATGACAAACCCCCCCCCATGTTGTAAAGAGCACTGATACGGTGTCAGCAACGGATGAACTTAGACGTGTAGCCATCGATTATCGTAGACAATCATGTAGTTGAGCTACTTTTCACCTGCGGTTGACCTAGATAATAGCTGCGGATTTAAAATTTTCTGGCTGAGAACCAGGACAATTTCTTTGGTGCGTATCCACTTCTTTAGTTAATTCCATTAACAATTGCAGTCTACAGGAAGGGTGCAAAAACTGTCAGTACTTTGTGTGAGTGGTGGTCGGAGGATATATGTTAATCGCTCGCATATTTGAGTATTCAAAAGAAAATAATGACCAGTTTGATTTAACAAAACTACATCTACTCTTCATTACTTGGTTGGTGAATGACTTAAACATTGTCCTTAAGAGTAACAGAATCTGTATAAAGTCGAAAGCAGTTTTGACGGGCCCTTTTGGGCGTTTCCCTAAGTGGTTTCTTTGATAGGGAGATTCGACTTGTAAGAATTACATCGTTTGCAAGACAAATGAAAAGGAATTGGCAAAGGATCAGAACAGTTTGAGCATCGAGGTAACTGGCGTCGAGACAATGACAGTTTCATTTCTGGAACTGTTTAATTATCTAGTGACGTCGCTGATATCAAATTACTAAACGCTCTGTAGCATATACTTGGATCACTGCGCTTACTTCCTGTTAATACATGAATCTGTCTTCCAACTGGAAGGACGGGCATGCTTTGTACTCGTCGTGACATTCCTGTAGAGATTTAATCAGGGCTGTGGCAGCCGTCACCTAAATGAAGAGAAATAAGGTCTGCGGTTGTGCAGTTAAACTAAGAGTCTGTTACATCGAGACCTTAACAAAGTGTACTTCCGTTCCACAATCTCAGTAGCGTACGACTCATCTAAAATGCGGGCGGGTGAGTGATACAGTGGTAATTGCTCAAGTTTTTAAAATTTCCTACATCGCCCAGCTGTCTGCAGCGTAATGGCTGAGGAATTAGCGAAATTCGGCTACGCGAATATATTATTAATACTAGATAAAAATAGCTGTAAGGAGAGGCATTGTATCCATCGCGTTATTGACATTTAAGTTTGGGAGTATTTATCAGCAATACCACTATTCTCACCCTAGCAGCTCTGCGCGTCTAACTGAATTGGTCGATTTGTTCAGTAGATATTGGAAAGATATTTTTGTTTGTAAGATAACATTTGTTACGCGCTCAATACACTGTGTTCAAAATTGTCCGGACACCGACTAATGAGTGTTCGTAGACGATGACCTCACTTAGCGCAGTAGCAAGTCTATGGGAAGTATCATAATGGGCCGATCTGTGAAGCTCACAGATTTCCAATAAGGTCGGGTGAATATATGCTACTAGTGCAGCGGTTAGTGCGGTCATATCAGCCATCCTAAATATGCTTACGTCAGCTGCGTCAGAATTCCTACAGAAGCGGCAATCTTGGGACGTAGCTAGTGTAAATATTGTGGCTTCACTGTTGAATATTTAACGTGGGCTGCTTACCCTGCTCTGTCTCTTAGTTTGTCGGTGTTTGTACTAGAACTTTTACTTTCTTCATTTCGTACGCTCTCAAGAGCTATCATTGAAAGTTACTTACTTAGTTACGCGTAATTAGCATATTCCATTTAATATGTTCAGCTATTAAATTGAATATACTGGATGTCTAATTACCTGCTAATCGCCCACAAGTAAAAGGTTACGTCGAAATAGATTCATTGAATGCGAATTAACTTGGCTTCAGCTGTGTTGCTCTACCTATTGGTGACACATGAAAATTTGTGCCGGTCGCGGACTTGAACCCGAATTTCCCGCTTATCGCGAGCAGTTGCGCTAACCATTATGCCATTCGTGCGCGCCTCCCGGCCCGAAGTAAACATCTGTATGTCACACTGTCTACAGCCCTATGCCATAACATACCCGCTCGCGATAAGCGGGAAATCCGGGTTCGAGTCCCGATCTGGCACAAATTTTCACATACCGCCAATAGGTAATACATCAATACGTAGCACAGCTAAAGCCAAGTTATTCGCATTCAGTGAATTTATTTCGAAGTAATTTCGTACGACTGTCTTTCGTCGATAATGTCTGCTCATCGAAATATCCAAGGAAATGAAACGTTACACATTCACTGTGTGATCAAAAGTATACGGACACCTAGCTGAAAATGACTTAAAAGTTCGTGGCGCCCTCCATCAGTAATGCTGGAATTCAGTATGGTGTTGACCGACCCTTAGCCTTGATGATAGCTTCCACACTCACAGGCATACGTTCAATCAGGTGCTGGAAGGTTTCTTGGGGAAAGGCAGCCCATTCTTCACGGAGTGCTGCACTGAGGAGAGGTATCGATGTCGGTCGGTGAGGCCTGGCACGAAGAAGGCGTTCCAAAACATCCCAAAGGTGTTCTATAGGATTCAAGTCTGTGCAGGCCAGTCCATTACAGGGATGTTATTGTCGTGTAACCATTCCGCCACAGGCCATGCATTATGAACAGGTGTTCGATCGTGATGAAAGGTGCAATCGCTATCCCCGAATTGCTCTTCAACAGTGGGAAGCAAGAAGGTGCTTAAACATCAATGTAGGCCTGTGCTGTGATAGTGCCACGCAAAACGACAAGAGGTGAAAGCTCCCAACCTTGAAAAACACGACCACACCTTAACACCACCGCCTCCGAATTTTACTGTCGGCACTACACACGCCGGCAGATGACGTTCACCGGGCATTCGCCATACCCACGCTCTGCCATCGGATCGCCACATTGTGTACCGTGATTTGTCGCTCCACACAACGTTTTCCACTGTTCAATCGTCCAATGTTTACGCTCCTTACACCAAGCGAGGCGTCATTTGGCATTTACTGGTGTGACGGGTGGCTTATGAGTTGCCGTTCGACGATGAAATCAAAGTTTTCTCACCTCCCGCCTAACTGTCATAGTACTTGCATGGATCCTGGCGCAGTTTGGAATTCCTGTGTGATGGTCGGGATAGATGTCTGCCTATTACACATTACGACCCTCTTCAACTGTCGGCGGTCTCTGTCAGTCAACAGACTAGGTCGGTCTGTACGCCTTTGTGCTGTACGTGTCTCTTCACGTTTCCACTTCACTATCACATCGGGAACAGTGGACCTAGGGATGTATAGGAGTGTGGAAATCTCGTGTACAGACGTGTGACACAAGTGACAGCCAATCACCTGACTACGTTTAAAGTCCATGAGTTCCACAGAACGCCCCATTCTGCTCCCTCACGATGTCTAATGACTACTGAAGTCGCTGACGTGGAGTGCCTGGCAGTAGTTGGCAGCACAATGCTCCTAATGTGAAAAACGTATGTTTTGGTGGGGTGTCCGGATACTTTTGATCACATAGTGTGTATTTTTCATTTACTCAGAAATATATTCCATTACTATTGTCCTTTCGGAGCCAACAAATTTGTATAAAATCGAAACAAAACAAAAAAAAATCTGCTCAGTAAAATAAACGACAAGCACCAGTAATTAATATTGATGGCAATGTGTTTTATAATACAGATTGCGATACTTGCTACTACTCGTAATATGGTATTGCTGTGCGCCATTGTTGCCAGTGCGATACTTCATCAATTGTGGAATGTCTAACTATCTTGGTTGACTGTGTCACGAATAGATGCAAGTTTTCAGGGGTGCTATTGAGGTTGATGACCACAGCTTTCGTGGTGTCTCAATGACAAAAATCTAGCGTTGGTGTAACTGGAAGTCCCTCACAGCATGATAGTGTTACAGAGCTAGGTTGCGCATTGATTTGGGAGCAAGGGTGAGGGAAGAGGCGGTCAGATTTCGTCCCCGTCCAGCAACAAAAAAATGTAATAAAACTGACTAAATTATACTACGGTTCAGAAGGAATACTCGTAAGCCGAAAACATGTTACTAAGCACAAAGCACATGTGATACAAGGAAACGAAGTGGTACATACTGTCGTTGTTGAAGCAGTCTACGTAATAAAAAGTTACTTCTTACAATAGGCACAATGATACTCGTTTATTCGTAGCAGATGTACTTTGTGACTATTGACATGTTGTACATATTTTCAAAATGTTTTCATACTGGACCATTCTATAGTAGCGTTCTTATATTGTAATTTATGTAAATAATGGAGTACTTCGATTCTTCACTTCTGGATTTCTTCTCAAAAATCCCAGTTTGTGACTGAGCAATTTCCCGGTACATATTTTGATGGAATATTATCCTGCATGACTCGTTCATCTTTTATTCTACTGCTTTACTTTAATTTATATGTAATGTGAGATGATAATAGTTGTAGTTGTCTTCTGTTGGCATGCCACTGAAAGTGGGCGTATCGCCCGATACTAGTTCTGCAAGACTGTTGATAAATATTCATATTACGGAGCTTCAGTCGATATTGTTATTTAAAAAAAGACCTTCGTTGCACAGTCAAGCTGCAGAACCCCAACGTTTAAAACGTAATTTTACAAACTTTGTGGGAGTGATTCCTCGCAACAAAACAAGAACGAATCTACGAACATTTATTTTTGAGTTATTACTGAAAGAAAATTTTTCAGTCTGATACTCATAGCAAGTGTTCTAAATGTCCCTTGCATCTGAACACACGTGTACTCGTTAGTTAATGGACTGCCGCGCGGAGTGGCCGAGCGGTTTGAGGCGCCGTGTCACGGACTGCACGGCCCCTCCCGCCGGAGGTCCGAGTCCTCCCTCGGGCATGGGTACGTGTGTTGTTCTTAGCATAAGTTCAAGTAGTGTGTAAGTCTAGGGACCGATGACCTTAGCAGTTTGGTCCCTTAGGAATTCACACACATTTGAACATTTGAGTTGATGGACTGTTGCATTCTTTCAGACGTCCATGGACGGTTTCTAATAATTTCTGAAGCTTCCACGAGTCGTTGATGAAGCTTATCTGCATCGGAGAGAGGCAAGAGTGTGCCAAGTCCTGTGTGACAAAGCCTATGAATTCGCTGTACTACGGTTGCTTTAGTTTTTATTATGGGATAGATCGTGTTTCAGTAGATTTTCTGTGCTATTATCAAGAGATGTAACCGGGCTGTCGGACACAAAAAAATTGAGTCATTATTTTGATATTTGCGAAACACAAAAAAAGAGGAGTCAGTTGTGAACAATCAGAAATGAACAGTGTCGCAACTGGAAAATTGCTAAGGCTTTCGTGGGCACTTGTACAAATTGCATGTTGGCTTCTGTCTCGTGTTCTTCGGCCGACGTTTGTGTGATGATTTTTCTGACGTGGCTGGCAATGTCAAAGTTTCACACTCCATTGCTGGTGACCCACCATCAGTGATGGAGGCTTTAGCTTTGACAATGCCAACCATTCAAAAACATTTCTGGCGAAACGTCAGAAAAATCATCGGACAAACCTCAGCTGAAGAACCCGAGTCAGAAGCCAACAGGCAATTTGTCAGTGTTGGCACTGTTAACAGTGACCGCGGATCATTCACGTCTCTTCTGTGATGCGTTTACCTAGCTACATTGTGGCACGGAAGCCACGTGCACGTTATAAAGCAGCAACTCAGTAAATGTCGTTTTAACGAAGTGTGCAGTGCTTAGAGGTCTGTTCGCTGGCTGCCTTTTGGTACGGGAAGGCGCCTTCTCTCCAGACCGCTTACGCAGCTGGCGCGCTGCCTGAAATACTCCAGCTGCTTATGCCGCTGCCACTGCTACGTTGTGATTGGAGCGGCGCAGAAATAACTGGACACATTCGTCGCAGCCACCAGCAGTATGTTACACCTCTTCAAATAAACACGGCACGTTTCCCCCTAACGTAGTTGCGTAGTGTTTGAGCGTTGCAGTTTTGACAGTGTTCACTGACGTGTATTCTCGGGAAGAAAAGGTCTCCATCACTGGGAGGCGCTGCTCTGTAAAAGTAACTACCGCACATGATCAAGCTTGTATCTGTTGTTGTTGTTGTTGGTGGTGGTGGTGGTGGTGGTGGTGGTGGTGGTGATTTTCAGTCCGAAGACTCGTTTGATCCGTGCCTCCACCTAGTCTATTCTGTGCAAGCATCTCCGAATAATTACAGCAGCCTGCATCCATTTGAACGTACTTACTATACTGAAGCTTGTTCTCCCTTTACAATCGCCCCCACAACCATACACAGTGTGTCTATTACCAAACCGACGAGTCTTGGATGCTTAAGAACATGTCTGTCAACCGATCGCTCCGCGTAGTCATGTCGTGTCAAAATTTTTTCCTCAGATCGATTCAGTACCAACCCATTAGTTACTCGATCTAACCAGCAAAGCTTTGGTAGCATCACATTCCAAGAGTTTCTACTATCTTCTTGTCTGCTGAACTGCTCATTGTCCACGTCTCATTTCCGTACAAGGCCACACTCCAGACAAGTACCTTCAAAAAAGAATTCCTAACATTCAAATTTATGTCAGGTGTTAACAAATTCGCATTTTTCAGAAATTATTTTCTTGCCATTGTCAGTCTGTATTTTATCTCCTCTCGACTTCGACCGTCAAGAGTTATTTGGCTGCGCAAATAGCAAAACTCGTCTATTTTTAGGGGCTCATTTCTTAGTCTGGTTCCGTCCGCGTCACCTGATTTAATTCGATTACATTTTACTGCCCTTGTTTTGCTTTTGTTGATATTCATCTTGAAATATCTTTTCAAGATGCTGCCCGTTCTGTACAACTGCTCTTCCAAATCGTTTGGCGTCCCTGACTGATGTCATTGGGAAACCTCAAATTTTTTATTTATTCTCCCCGAACTTTAATTCCATTTTTAAATTTCTCATTGATTTCCTGTACTTCTTGCTCATTGCACAGAATGATTAACAAGGGCGTAGGCTACAGCCCAGTCTCACACCTTTCTGAAGTACAGCTTCCCTTTCATGTTTTTCGACTTTTACACCAGCAGTCTGGTTTCATGTACAAGTTGTAAATACCTTTCACTCCCTGTATTGTATCCTTGCTACATTTCAGAATTTCAAAGAGCGTATTCCAGCTAACATTGTCAAAATCTTTCCTAAAATCCACAAATGGTGTTAACCGAATTTGTCTTTCTTTAACATGTCGTCTAATATAAGTCAATAACTTTCAGGGAATGTAGTCTACGTGTTCCGAGGCAAGACTTTATATAGTAAGTGGTCCAGAAATAACTGTATAAGCCAAAGTTGTTTCAGTGAGTACATCTGTAAACTCTAACAGTGCGGTGACCTTGCAACGATTAACAAAGTTCAGCTCCCTTTCGCTATTTCTTAAGCACGCAGTGATGCACGTCACACATGACCATGCGCTAACGATGCGGTGCTTGAGTTGCCGTAATCGCGGGTCTAATATAGGTATGCCGTTGGATTCGGGTTTCCCCGAAGATAAAAATTGAGAATCACGAGGTCCACGGATCGTGGAACTCACTCGTTCGATCTCCTCAGGCGAGCACGGTGGTAAGTTATATGGATGTTGAGAGAGATGTTTCCCGTCATGGGAAGGTAGCATACAGAGCGAACCAATAGACACAAATTTCATCGAACACTGCCGATAGATTTCGTCCTCTGTCTTGTTCTTAAATAGCTTCTTACTCGGTAATCCACGCCATTCCACATAATCTTCTCGGCTTCGGGAAATTTTGACCATTGCTATTCCTCGCTGAATGCTTAAAAGCACAATTTCCTACGAGTATTCAGCATCGACTCCGAACTGTTCTCATCTGGAGACAACTCGCGCACCTATTCACAAGATTCAGTTCGCCTGGCGACGCCGTCATCGCACAGCACTGATTAGTCCACATTTTAAAGCGAAGCTGTTTGTTTGCATTCAGTATTCGGCGAAGGGAACTTTCGTGTTTACAGAGTGCGGCTGCCAGGTGTCGGATATATTTCCTGCTGCTTATCACCACCATGGCCGATATGACAATCGATGTCTCCTACACAGTGATAGTACGAGGTCGTTCCACACGCGGTTCATCGCTGTCACCCCAGTTCTTTTGACATTCCGGTTGCCATCGTGTAACTATATTGGATGTAATAGTCTTATCCGAAGGACGCTTTCCGTTCATCAACTTTGCTGCGTGTCAGTAGTAACTACACAGGACAGATGGGTGATACCTACATGCTGCTTGCGCGCCCACACCGCTCACATCGTGCATCGAATCGACAACGTGACAATTGTTTTTGCATACACCTGATCTTTTTCAGTGCGTTTAGCCACCCCTCAATTCTGAGACCGTTTCTTTGAAAAGGACACAGACGATTTCTTCCTTCTTCTTTAGCAGTTCGCGTCGACTGGATGTTAAACCTAATTTCCGTCTCCCCTTCTGTCCCTCAAAAATGGTTCAAATGGCTCTGAGCACTATGGGACTCAACTGCTGAGGTCATAAGTCCCCTAGGACTTAGAACTACTTAAACCTAACTAACCTAAGGACAACACACACATCCATGCCCGAGGCAGGATTCGAACCTGCGGCCGTAGCGGTCGCGCGGTTCCAGACTGTAGCGCCAGAACCGCTCGGCCACCAGCGGCCGGCTTTCTGTCCCTCCTGATCGATTGTAAATGAACACCTGCAAGACGAACGCATACGGCATTTTTACGTGGACAGAGCCTTTCTGACATCACTGGATAATCTAAAGTGTCTAAACGATACATCTAGTTCACTGTTCATATAAGTAGGAGCAGCAGATCAGTGAAATAGTTCTGGACGATGACTTCGTTAACAGCAGGAATTCTACCAGAAAACCCTTTCCAACAGTTTTAATTTTTTTTAAAAAAATCGTGATTTGTCTAATTGGTCCTAGGTTTAAGTACTGGTTCGTTCAGTTAGTATGAGAGCGTCATCATATTCAGCTCCAGACGATACAAGGAGCCGTTGTGCTTTACGGAGAGTTTTACTGTGGAATTCCAACAGCGTACTTTCCAAGAAAGTTCAAGCAACGTACTGCGTTAGTACTTTATACAATTTTCCCGCGAAATGACCATGCCAGGAAAATCTGTTAAGTTCGCACTTGTACGATAGCTTACCTATCGTGTTCTTCTTTTGTGAAACAGCACTGGGGCTTATAGTGGTACGAGAATTGCCAGTCGCCACACACCGTTAGGTAGCTTGCGGAGTATAGGTGAAGAAATGTTCGTGCCGCTGCCTATCGATTTAGTTTGTGATCGTCAGTCATCCCCTCCCGGCAGCTAGCCATAGTTTTAGATAATATAATCCGCCGGACGAAACGGACTGTGAAGAAAATTTCACGATTCATCCGCGTTGTTTCGTAAGTGCACCTCCACATTTTCCCTATTCGTAACACGTCTACCATCTACAAAAATGACTTGATGATGACTTTTAGCAGCTGTTTTCGATTTCTTGGGTAGAAAACCTATCACAGCATGAAATGCTCTGTTGGCAGTACTGGTAACAACGCAGCCTTCGTGATCTCTTGTCGCGAGCTCAATACAATTGCAACAGTGGTCTTGCGAACAGTCGCAGTGGAGTAAAACTTCCTGCTGTGAAAAGTAGCAGTTGGGATAGGTATGTATAGCATATATTGCTATGTATAGCAGTTGGTAGGATAGCAGTTGTACCTAGTAAAGTTAGTATAGAGGTGGTGTAGAAAATAGTAATACGTAAGAATCTGATTACTCATTAAGTTACAAGCATTTGTAAATACTGCTTCGGAAATCTTTCCAATTTGCGAAAGACTGAGGTACTATTAATGTGCGTGTATATTTCAAATTTCTGGACACTTGTGTTACCACGGATTCTTTCACGGCTGCTTGACACAATAAATTCTGTTTTCGAACCGCGTCAGTTGACTCAGAATTCTCGAGATTCTGATAGCTGTCACCGCCATCAACTAGAGGAGTTAAAACTTCTGACTGATGTGTCGGTAAGGTGTCCTCTCCATATGCTGCAACCAGCAGCATCCATAGCCTTTCGTAGGTGGGCCCAATTTCCTATGCGCGGGAAGACGAATTAAGCATTGCATGGAAGAGAAACCCGAGAGGAATTTACTCATTTTCGGGAGAGCTAGTGGTGCATTTTAATCGTTGTGCATGGACGACATACTACTAGTATTCTGTTGGGGAAGGAGCTTCATGTGCGATGCCAACACTGCACAGTTCTGTTCAGCGTACCCGTGCGCTCTTTTAATTCCCGTTACGCAGGTATAAGTGGGCCAGTTCTTTGACTTCTACGTTCACCCTATTTATAACCATTCGACTTTTTTTCTGTGCAGCTATGCCACGTCTAAGCGTTACACACCACTTTCGTAGGCAGTTTGTGGAAGCATGTAGAGCAGTGCGCACTATTTAAGTATGTTTGGACTCTAACTACATTCTCAGCCTGTAGTCAGGCTAGAGGTACACTCTTCAAACATATGGGACGTCATGTGAACCGTTCTACATCCAGCAAATGTCAAATTGCTCCTACTGATACACAATGCGTAACTTTTGTAACACGGAAAGTAAGCATTCTGGACCGATGTTGAGATAAACATGTAAGTAGGCTGTTTATGTGTTTGTATGTTGGCAGCGCTATGTAGCGCTCTGCATTAATAACTCTGACAGCACTGTGTGCACTCTGTAAGAGAGACTGTGGCTGGTCGGACTCGCAGTTAGAGGTGAATAGTCAGTAGTGATAGCAGATGAGGGTGAACAGCCAGCATTGATGGATGTTGGAAGTGAGTAGTCAGCAGTGATGGAGGTTAGAGGTTAATAATTAGCAGTGTTGAAGGTTTGCAGTATTAGCGCGAGCGGACGGTCTGAATGTGCGGACGGTCTGAATGTGTATCCGTCATGGAGATTTATTACTGATGATTATATAATTTTTTTGAACTGGTTCTCACTTGATTAAGCTAAAATCTGCTAAATACATTTTTTGCTCTGCAACAAAATCCTTCCTTTGCTAACCACATGCCTACTGGTCATTCTTTTGTATTAATTATTTGAAGTCAGGTTATCATTTTTGAGCAGTCAGAGTGCGTTGCGCTAGCATATTGTGGGTCAGCGTTGAAATGATAAAATAGCAAAGAGACAGGATTCAATTTCACTCAGCAGTTTAGGTAAGAATCTGTATAAAGAAATTTCAAACATTTCTTCTCTTTTTCATCTGACGAATCCAACACCTGAAGATTTTCAGTCACCCAGTATCTAAACACATTTTTACAGAGAGAAACAAAATCTTGTGCAACTACTTGCTACGCCGAATCTCAACTACGCATGATGTCCAATGCGGCATTTGAAATTGTCTTAGTGTGTAGAGATGAGTAAAAATGTTTGTGATCCTTCCGTCTGCAGCATTCGTATGTTTGACTATGTCAGTGGCTCATACGCCCTTTCGTATGGTTGCGACCAGACGCGTTACGTGACTACAACACGCTAGGGAATGAGTTTCTCATTGTGAAAGTGAAGAGCGAGATGGCGCAGTGACTGTAACTGCACTCCAGAAGAGCGCGGTTCAAATACTCGGGCGACCATCGAGATTGTAGTTTCCTGTGCTTTCCCTCAAACCAATACGGCAAATTCTGGTATCGTTTCTTTGAAAAGGATATGAAGCTTCGCTTTCTCAGCCTTGTCCAATTCTAGATTGTGCTGCATCTCTGACATCGTCGTCATCGGACGTTAAACTCTTAATCTTCGTTGCTTCTCAGTGTGCGCGCTCCTTTATACGTAAAAGATACCTCCAGTCCCATCCATTGTTACTTCCTGCCTCTTGATCATGCTGCCCTGCCACGCATCCTCCTCGGATTCGACCACCAGATTGCGTTTAAGGAAAAGCTGATCTTATGGCCTTAATCTTATAACCATGGATAAACACACAAAATATTAACGTTTGTGGTTGTTTAATTTTGTGCGAGTTGTTGTCTTAAGAAAGCAACTTTTAGTGGAAGCTAGATATAGTAACTTTTCCCTTCGCATAGTAATACGAAAGACATTTGCCTTGCCTAATAGAGAAGGATTTGTTAATGTCATCTTCCAGTTATTAAATCTCCATTTTCTGTTTTTAGTCTCCAATCCTATGTAAGTTCTCGTTTTTCTCATCTTTTTTATCCTATCTTGGTGAATGATATCTGTAGTCCACGTTCCTCTGCCTCGCCTCTTCCATCTAAGTGGGAGTATCTACCTGTTGCGTTATCTCCATTATTTCCCCCTTCACAAACAAACATAAACAGCCGTTATATTTGATTATATTTCAGTAACATGGTGTAACAACTGTATCATAGTGAATGTAAAAGTATAATGTGAATAATGGCTGGTGTGGGCTTTAGGACGTCAGTCTTATGACCATAACTAATCCATTGACAAACACACAAAATATTTGCCTTTGTGACTGTTTAGTTTTGTGCAAATTGTTGTCGACAAGAATGCAATTTGTAGTTGAAGTAAGAGGTAGCTAATATTTAAAAGGTATGATTTGAAAATGTTTGCCGGTCGCTGTGGCCGAGCGGTTCTAGGCGCTTCTTTCCGGAACGGCGCTGCTGCTACGGTCGCAGGTTCGAATCCTGCCTCGGGCATGGCTGTGTGTGATGTCCTTAGGTTAGTTAGGTTTAAGTAGTTCTAAGTCTAGGGGGACTGATGACCTCAGATGTTAAATCCCATTATGCTTAGAGCCATTTTTTTAATGTGTTTGTTAGTTTACGCAGAATGTGTCCGCGTTCCTTGTTTTATTTATTTATTTGGCTTAGGTTTATTGGACCAGATTGCCAATAGCTTGGTAAAAATATTAAAAAAAAACTGTACAGGCAGTCGTAATATGAGTGTCTGAACAAAGATTTAAGACTGTTTCACAGTATCCACATAGGCACAATACGTATAAAATCAAATGTGTGTGAAATCTTATGGGACTTAACTGCTAAGATCATCATTCCCTAACCTTACACACTACCTAACCTAAATTTTCCTAAGGACAAACACACACACACACCCATGCCCGAGGGAGGACTCGAACCTCGACCGGGATTGGCCACAAAGTCCATGACTGCAGCGCCCTAGACCGCTCGGCTAATTCCGCGCGGCCAATACGTATAGCTACGCTACGAATCTTAACACGATATCAATTAAATGTAATGTATAAAGAACTCAACAGTTATTGAGGGTTATGCTCCTCGAAATTAAAGTATTAATATAACCACTGACAGTACACTAAATTTCATAAACACGTGTTACTGTATCGCGTAAGTAACTTCATGACACAAAAAGCGGGACAGTGCTCCTTGTTGATTGTCGTTTTGTCGCGACAACGTTTACGTTGTTACCCGATTTGAGATACCTTTTCACAGTGATAGAGTAACAGGAGTACACAGAGGTGATAAAACTCATGGGATACTTAATAATATTGTGTTGAAACTCCTTTGGCCAAGCGTAGTGCAGCAGCTCGAAGTGTCATGGACTTCACAGGTCGTTGCAAGTCCCGTGGAAAAATACTGAGGCATGCTGTCTCAATAGCCGTCGGTAATTGTGAAAGTGTTGCCGGTGCCGGATGTTGTGCACGAACTGACCTCTCGATTACGTCTCATGAATGTTCGATGGGATTCATGTCGAGCGATCTGGGTTGCTAAATCATTCACTCGATTTGTCCAGAATGTTCTTCAAACCAGTCGCGAACAGTTGTGATCCGGTGACATGACATCGTTGTTTGGGAACATGAAGTCCATGAATGACTGCATATGGTCTCCATATATCCGAACATAACCATTTCCAGTCAAGGATCGGTTCTGTTGGACCAGAGGACGCACTCCATGTCATGTAAACAGAGCCCACACTATTATGGAGCCACCACCAGCTTGCACAGTGCGTTGTTGACAGCACAGGTCCATATCTTCGTGGGGTCTACACCACACTCGAACCATACCATCAGCTTTTACCAAGTGAAATCGGGAGTCATCTGACCAGGCGACGGTTTTCCAGTCGTCTGGGGTCCAACTGTAATAGTCCGAGCCCGGGAGAGGAGCTGCAGGGGATGTCGTAGCCCATTAACGCCAAATTTCACCGCACTGTACGAACGGATACGTTCGTCGAACGCCCCACATTCATTTCCGCGGTTATTTCAGTGTTGCTTGTCTGTTAGCACTGACAACTCACCACAAATGCCGCTGTTCTCGGTCGTTAGATGAAGGCCGTCGGCCACTGTGTTGTCCGTGGTGAGAGGTGGTGCCCGAAATTTGGTATTCAAGACACACTCTTGACACTGTGGATCTCGGAATATTGAACACTTTAACGATTTTCAAAATGTAATGTCCCATGCGTGTAGCTCGAAGTACAATTGCGCATTCAGAGTCTAATCAACACGGAAACCTTTTCACGTGAATTACCTGATTACAAATGACAGCTCCGCCAATGCACTGCCCTTTTATACCCTGTGTACGCGATACTACCGCCATCTGTGTATGTGGATATCGCCATCCCATGACTTTCGTCACCTCATTGTATGTGCTGACAGTTTGCTGAATTGCTGTGGTCGCTAAGGGTACTGACGGTGGCTGCGCGACTCATAATTTATGCCAATGGAGTGCCGCAAGAGCTAATCTAGTGCGGACAGGGCGCATATCAGAGATAAGCGAGAGCACGGAGGCGACTATCTCGGCGGGCCGCCCTGTGCGGGATGACTCACTGCTGTGCTGCAAAACTGCACGCAGATCAATAGCCGAGTAGCTTTTGTCTAGCTCTCACCACTACCACCGCCATCCCGTCCTGCTCATCCGCCATCGACCACGCTGTTTGCTGTCAGATTCAGAGCGTGACCTGCTTCACTGCTTGCCTGCTGCGGTCCCTGAAATTGTAACCGGCCAGTGTAGTGCAGAAGTTAAAATTCCGAAAGATTAACATAGTTTCCGTCTATCTTACAGCAAATGATCAACGCTGGTCGCTGAATTAATACTAGCCGCGCACCAGGAGGAGTCGCAGAAGTTTGTAGGCAAGTCGGTAAGCTCCGATGGTACGGGCTAATCTATCAATAACGCCCACTTAGCTCACAAACGAAGAGGACGGTTGATGATTGCCGCCAGGACTTCGTTACTGGTATTGTGCATTCGCACAGGTTTTTTATTTTTTATTTTTTTAAGTGTGTCTCTCACCTCTCTGAGTGTGGTCATCTCGTGACGGGAACGTTTCAGTACCAAATACGATGCGCTATTTGATTTCGGTACCAACGTCGAAAGTTGTATCGGTTATTAGCTTGGAGAACACTGCCGCTCCACAACTGTGTACTGAATCGATGAATAGCCGATCCACGCGCTGAAATGTTCTTTATTGTAATTCACGACAGGTTTCGGCTTTTGTACTGAAACCGTTTTGTAGTGGAACTGAAAATTGGGCTGAGGTTGGAGTAAAGAAAAACATGTAGTGCAACCGAAACCGGTTCCGGACTAAAATGAAGAAAATTTTAGCAACTGGAGTGGGTATTCATTGATTATATCGATGGCCGATGATATCGGGATAAAAGCGTCAGTACCGACAGTATTAGCAGGCACAGATTTTTTTTTTACTTTAACACAAAATGACGGAGTCTAAATACAAGATTAACTATGGAAATTATTTAATGTTTTCATAAACCAGCGCGAGTGTAAAATGAAATCCAGACATAAGCTCTAAAGGATAAGAATTCCAATACAAACAAAAATTTGGGCTTTGACGTAAATTTGATTCTAAAAAGTAATCATCTTGCAGTGTAGTTCTTCTTGTTGTATCCGTGCTCGCAACAAAAATGGGATGAGAAGTTCGGCCGTTTGCAAGACACTTTTTATTTATTTATTTATTTATTTATTTTTTTCCTTCTTCACCCATACATGTTTCAGAACTTTTGCGCTATCGTCAGTGGGTTCAATTTTTATTTTTATCTTACATGATGTTATTGTCAATTTATTTTGGTAGCTATTCTGGTACACAATATACAACTTGTCATAGTTTTGAAGTTGTGGGGCGTTCTCCTGTGTTGTTGGCGAAGTAAATAGGCGTAGTTCTTAACCTATGGTCGCTTGGCAGTGTCTGTAATTAAATTATTTACATTTGGATTTACTTTTAGATCGAAAAACAGTTCGTTAAGAATAAGTTGATTTGTACAGCATTTCCCGTTGTAAGCGAGAAATCAACCGAAAATCACTGTAAGTACAAATCAACTAATTCTTAACGAACTGTTTTTCGATCTAAAATCAAATCGAAATGTAAATAACATAATTACAGACCACTGGTGATGATTTTCCTCAGTAAAGCGAAACGCATCCGGTGAAAAAAATCACGCATTTTTGTAGTTGCAACGACGGAACAAAATACCCTCAAGACTTAAATCGATATGTGACATAAATTCTTGCACGTTTGTACAGCCTAAACGTATTGCCTTAGTGACACACAGTTACGCCATGTAATGTTTTTAAATTTCTTCCTTGGATGGAATGCGGTCCCTTTGGTACAATTTTCAGGCATTTAAGTTATACAAAATGTAGTCTATTCCTATACAGTGATTCTGTCTTCGGTGTATTACACTGTCTGACGGCTGCACGTTTTAAAACGGCAAGCGGAATGTATTTCACTGTACTTGTTGCCAGCGAGTGACGTCAGAGCTGGACGGAGTTCAGTTGCCTTCAGCTGCGTTTATACTCCAATCTGGACAAAATTCTGCTTCATATAACTCAGAAATATAACGAATGTTCTTTACATTGTATTATTAATTGAATAAATGTAACTGACGTTACAACAAATGTATTATGTTATTTTATGCCGTCCGCCTAACATGCAGTAGCGTTAAGCAAGAGGAATATACCATTTGTCTAGTAAAATTTGCCAAACTTCATTTATCCCTGAGTGCAGTTCGTAGACATAATGAAAAGTAGCCATTAACGTCGCAAAAAATATAGGCTGCCGTGTGCCCTTCAGCCTTTTAGACAAAACTAAATCGGTTATGCACGGATCCAAATTTGGTTTTCGAAATGAGAGTTCAAACGAAATGCGACGAGGAGTTAGGGGCGAATGGAATAACAAATAGAAACACAGGTTTATCTTCCATGAGAAACATAAATAGCGACAGCTTGATAAAACGAGAAACAATGCCACTGTATGTTCACGGGGACAGCTGTATGACGTGAACACGCATAGTGTGTGATAGGGACGTACTTTAGCTGTTAGTAGTGTACACTACGTACCATGGTTTCACACGCGCATAGCACAAACAGTATGACCGTGCTTGTTATTGATGATTTAAGATAATCTTCTCCAGTTCTGATGTGAGCAATGCCGCCCTGTAATAACCTTTTGTTGATTTCAGACCTATTGTCACCTAGGTACCCATCGGCGGCGAGAAATTTCTTTTTAAGTCGGTAGATGTCTGTTTTGTGGAAATTCGTGTGTGTAGATTCTTCGAGCAGCGGTCAGGAGTCATGAAAGATTGTTCTTTCAACTGCCCTTTGTGCCAATCATAATCCTCTTCAGATGGATGAGATACGGTAAGAAATCCCTATCTCAAAGTAGTTCGCTTGGACCCCTTTAGCACGTTTACCATTTTGGCGTAAGAGTTTAGGGAATCGCACATCAGCGTTGAATGGACTTGCATTGATTTAAACGAACAATTAAAAAATTATTTCACTGTACACGATACGTCATCTCACCGAAAGTTTTAAGGGCGATTGAACAGAAGCAACTACACCCCTGCTTCTTCGTTGCTATAAAAGAATTTTATAAAGGGTATTCACCACGGTCGTATCGCTGTGTCTGGTGTTTTCCGCCGTCTCTATCGACGTTTACAAGCCCCCGCAGTGTACTGACACGCAACCAGAAAAGGCGCTTGATTCAACTCATAGCATCACTTTGCTGCCCAGCCAGAAAGCCAGTAGAAGGAAAATAGATGTTTAACACTTGCTGAAAGCTTAGATTGAGAATTTTCTGCAACTGCTTCACTTAATGCTGATACAAATACTATTTTCGTTGCCCTGCGAATTTGTAAAAATTTGAAATGATGATCTCTAGCACCAAGCCACTAACGGTAATGTTTCACACAAAAGCTGGTATTTCTAGCAGATCATCAAAGCAAGCACCTTCAGTGTGGCTGGAATCAGGGGAGCTAGCACAAGTTAGCTAACTGTTCGCGACATCTGGAAAAGATGTTTAGGTTGTTCAAAAATGGAATCGCCAGTTCAGAGGACTTGACCTTTCTTGGACAGTGCTCTTACCAACAGAGCTATACAGAAATACCTCACACCTTGACTCAGTTTCAGTCCGCTATATATTTCCCTCCTCCTTTTGAGTAACTCTTCGGAACACAGCTGTAATCAATTCGAAATTTCACTACCGCAAACATTGCTGCTGAGTCAGAGGATCGATTCGCGTTACATCCCTTTTATCATATCCAATAGTAATCGTGATTTTATTAAGCTGTTTACCCTCATTCTGTTTACATTTTTAGAGAAGGGAAATCTAAATACAGATGTTGATGTTTAGGTAAACAACAGGAAAACAAATATAGAAATAAATATAGAATTATAAATGTGAAGTATGAAATATATGGGATCTTATTATGGCTATGAAATAAAATAAGTAAATTATTTAGAATCTACTACACTCGTACTCCTAAAATGATATGAACACTTCACTCAAGTGGACGATGACAATTGGGTTGACTGAAGGAAGATTGTAAGATCAAACGATCCCAGCAAGACGCAGATACCGTAACGGACTACATAGAACAATGAAATCATCCACATGAATACTAAAAGGAGTCCACTAAATTTCGGGTACACTATAAATCACACAAATCTAAAGGCTGTAAATATAATAACTAAATACTTAAAAGGATTACAGTTACTAGTAACTTAACCAGAAACGATCACATAGATAATTTTGTTGTGGAAGCTAACCAAAGACTCAGATTTATTGTCAGAGCACGTCTGCTAAAGAGATTACCTACACTTCGCTTGTTCGTCCTCTAATGCAATAATGCTGTGCTGTGTGGGCTCTGTATCAGATCGAAAAAGTTCAAAGAAGGGCAGGGCGGGGTGGCAATCATTACAACAAAGGCGTTTTTCGTCGCAAAAGGATCTTTTTACGAAATTTGAATCATTAACTTTCTCCTCCGAATGCAAACATATTTTGTTGGTGCTCAACTACATAGGGAGCAATAATTACTGTAATAAAATGAGAGAAATCAAATGTTGCACAGAAAGATCTAAATATTCGTTTTTCAGCACGCTATTCGAGAGTGGAGCGGTCGAGAAATATCTTGAAAGTGGTTCGATGAAAACTCTGCCAGGCATGTAATTGTTAATTGCAGGTTAATCATAGATGTTATTGTACGTGTAATAGTAGTAGTGTAAGTGGAAGAAAGGGGAGGATTGGAATTCCACATCTTGCTTAAACTATACTGTCACGAGGTCAGTATAATATTTATAACCTAGTTTAATCAGACTGTGAACCTGAAAGTTACATATTCTTAGAGACGCGTAAATCTTTCTATGATTTCCTGTCATTGGTTTATATGTAACATGCTAAGTTCTGTCATTACATAACCAAACTTTTCATTCAGAGCGGGGGTTCCCTGAATTTTTGTCACTGCGTACCATTTTTTGAAATTTGGGCGTGCCATTGTAGCTAGTTCACTTTTTAACGAGTCTAGTGGTGGTGGTGGTGGTGGTGGTGGTGGTGGGGGGTGGGTGGGAGGGGTGTGGTGGGGGGGGGGGGGTGCGGAGAGTACCGACGACTGCCCCAGAGGTCCAAAACTAAAGCTTTCAGCGTATCACACGGTCAGTTAATGTAACGCCCAACAAAGCGACAATAACAACAATGAACACTTCACCGCGTAATGACTACTGCAGCGCCACACATTGGTACACCGCGTAGGTTGGCAGAAATTGCAAAGAGGCACGAATACTTTTAAATAGCCATCAACAAGACCCTATTAAGTTATCGCCAACGTCAAAACAAGATCAACCATTCCCTGTCAAGCCAGCGCTGACTAATGAAAGGAGGGGGACGGTACAATCCGACCTTCCTTTGCCCTGCGTACAGTCCGAAACAAATATGCAGCGGTAAATCCATTTTCTTTAACATTATACAGATGCTGTTTTAGCAGAAAGTTTTCTCATTATCGTTTTATTTTGAGAATAACGTAACCTAAGAGAATAATTTTACTTGTATCAGTACGTGGTTTGTTTACTTGTACGCATACCCCCTTAAATTTCCTGGTGTATCGCCCTTTGGGAACCTTTGATTCCGTAAATAAACATACAGTCGTAGCATATTATGGAAACATCTAAAACTGTCTGCAAAATGCTGAATAAGTCGCTGAAGAAAAAGTCATTGACTGGATGCAATCTGATTTTATTATTCCAGTATTACGCGTTTCGGACATTGCCATCATCAGATATTTTGGGACATCGTGATGCACATAGATACAAAAGTTACATGCTCTAGTAGTGGCGATCATAAGCAATCTAAAGTTTTCCATGGTTTCCCTGAATTGCTTAAGGTATATGCCAGGATGATTCATTTAAAACAGACCTATCCGATTTCCTTGCTTCTCCTTTCCAAATCTGAGCTGCTGATCCGTCCCTAATGACCTCGTTGTCGACGGGGCTTTAAACTCTAGTCTTTCGGCCTTTTCCCTGGAGAGAAGAGCACATACCTTCAAAAGGCGTGGTGGATTTTAATAACAAATATGTGAATGACGTTGGTAAATCCCATGTACTGTCTTGCATGCTAAAAAGCCTTAGTTTAAAAGAAAAAATCGACCATGGACAGAATAATGCCGGTTTAAGCGCCGCGTTTCTTTCTTTTTAACTGCAAGGTACTAGAGAAATTTGTGTCTAACCTACAGACCACTGAAGTGCAAAGTTGTCTGCGTCCGACGTCTGTAGGAGAAATTGTGATAAATTAATAGTGATAGAAAGGCAAATGGAAATGATAAACTATCTTTATGGTTGTACATATTAAAAGATTCCAAAAACACTGTCTCTGGAGAAGTTTTATTGAGCAAAATCTATATCTAAAGCACTCAAAAATAAATGAGACAATTTATTTCCTCAGCTCCGGAGAAAAAATACGACCGATTGCTTCCCAGAAGACAGACGGCTGTGCTGCAGGTTTCTGTTATCAGTGTGAAGCTATAGTACAGGTTGCATACCTTCCACGGCGGAGCATATTTGCAACTGCGAAACTGTGTTATCTACCGAGAACAATTTTATCACCGCGAAGTAGCAGCCGTTCCCAGGTTTCGCAGGTAGTGATGCTGTTTTCTTGGAGTAGCAAATAATTGTCGCGTTCACTTACATAATTTGCTAAACTTACGCAACATTATGGTGAAGAGTAATATTCTGCCGAAGCTGTCAACTCGTGTACAACGGTGCTTACTGTTTTCAAGTAACAGAATTTCATGCCTCTGTGGGACTACTTTGTTGACCTCTGCCGAAGTACCTATGGTTTCTTTCTTAACCAATGCGATGATAAAGTGGATTAGTCATAGGATTCACACTGAGGAGGTGCCGCGGCCAAGTCCCGATGCGCGCTTCTAGCGTAGATGTTCAATGGTTCTAGTAGTAGCTTAGGACGAATGCCTGGATAGTTCGTTTGAAAAGAACGTGGTCGGTTGCTTTACTTATCCGAGACGATTCTCCATGTCCACTAATTGGACATAACATCTTTCCTATCGTTTTCTTATCTTATACCTTCTTTTATCGATCTTTACGCTACATCATTTACTCCCACTACTAAGGAAAGTGTATGTCCATATCGTCACTGAATCTAAATATAAAAATGTGATCCTGACTAATTTCAAAACTGTATTTTTATTTTAATATATAACTTTTAGAGACGGAAAGTATATTTACTTGTGCTTATGTGCAAGAGGACTCTGTTGTCGGATCTTCAGATGTTAAAATGTCAGCTCAAGAAGTACTTTATTACTTAACTAGGATTAGGGGAGAAAAATGAACATGCGGGCAATGATATAACCTCATCGTTGTACCACCGTTTTTGTTTCGGGATGGACATTACCTGAAACGTGTCTGCAAGCGAAAGACAATGTTTCGACGAATGTCATGCTCGTAACTGTCTGGCGAAGTGTCTCGACACCCTAGAGCGTTTCATCAGCTGTATACGTCGGGGGAAAGTACATATTCGTAGAATAAAAGTTTATTCCTCATTGATGTTCTCAGGTAAAATCCCCCCAGTGCCACTTGCATCTTTGTAGACGAGTGTGATGTGTGGTATACACGTTCGTGCAATGTCTCCCAGTTTCTCTTTTACTCGCAGTCTCTTGCGCATCACATAATCGACCATATTCACAACGTGCTTTCCCGCGTCTAATTGCTTCGACTCAAGCGAGACCTGGGAGCAGATACGCGGAATGAGTAATGTCGCCGACTCTTGTGTGAGCGCCCTGGTTGGATTCCTTGTGTTCACATTGGGATGACTGTGTCCAGCAAAATAAGCTGTGCGTCAGACGGTTACGTATGTAAGCCAGTAGTTATTTAGATTGCAAACTTCTGACGCAACGTCGGCGCGATGCGCTACGGGAAACCAAGGAAGGGAGCTACTTTACTTATAAAGGCTGATTCGCATTCGTTGTATTAATTTCCGCTATTATCGAGAGTTATTTTCCGAGCAGTATCATTCCTTTTAAGAGTGGAGGTTTGACAGTGATGGTTTACATTGTTTTACATATCATGTAGTATAATTGTCTTGGGTTAGGATGCCTGTGTTAGGAACTGTAGAGCTTTACTTTAGTTCTCAGTGAAGGACGACTAAAAAATTTTCTGTAATGGCCTTTCAGTAAGTGTTCGCTAGTTCAAATTTTGTGTTTAAACCCTTCCCTCGAACTGCCGAAACGTGTTACCGTCTTAGAGCCCTTTCTCCCTTTCTCTATACGTATTCGGTATCACTTTCGGTTCCTCTTGTGGAGTGAAGGTGTAAGAGGGGCACACCATCGACCAATGTTGTGTGTTATAATGGTTGGAAACGTAAGAATTTGCAAACACGTCGCTTAGTTTGTCAGTGACAATGTCACTCTTCCTACGTATCCAAGGCTACGACTTCCTTCAACACCTACATTGACGGCATTTATTTTACCTAAATACCGTGTATTGCAACAGTTACACACATTTACATCTAGTTTGTGTGTTTCAGTTGCACCCATTCTGCATTTTGTTTTGTTCATCTGCGCCGAAGTATCTGTACCCGGATTCGGAACTTGAATTTCGTGCTTAATGCGAGTACTAGTCATATCAACAGACTTTCCAGCATGCCTCTTCGCACGACTCAAACTGCCAGTGTACATAGGTTCTAAATTTATGCATGAAATGTATATAACAACTCGATGCTGCATCTAACGTTAGTATTGCGGCACTTGTGCAAAACTACACCTAACCTTCTGGACGAACCGGTGGATACTAAATACACGTCCTGTATGCATCCCGCCAATGCAGTTCCAAATGTAAGACAAAGTAATCTACCCGGTGATTATGAAGGCATGGCCGTGAGTTACATTCCTCAAAAATCAGCCTATAGTCGATGAAAAATACCCCGTTTATTTTATTGGTAAAAACAGTAATCCTAAATTCCTATGACTGTTGCGAGAACTTCTTTGCTTTACATAGTTTGCTGCAATTCGACAAATATTTTAAATTTTACGCCACAAGCAGATCTGCTGTGCCTTTTTACTGATTTTGTATGTTACCACAGCGAGACTCGGATTTTTTGTTCAATACAGCATCATTACGAATGTTTCGTCAGATTTTATTCACATAGAATTAGTGACACATGAAATGAAATAAACCTGTGCGGTTTTTAGCAGGAATATTCTTAATATTCACTGTGTTTTCCGTTTGTCACAAAGTATATGTCATGCAATTTAGGTCGGCATTCAAGCAGCGTTATGCCACGTTTAGATCGACAGTCGCAAAACAGCGGTAATACATTTCTCCAATTAATACAGCAGTTCCTGTTAAATAGCTGATACTGTAAGCTAGCCATAACAAATTCAAGCAGAAATAGTGTGATGGTGGAAGGACGAAGGCCCGCCCTCATGCTTTAAAATCTTCAAACACTATCTGCAGTGTAGTTGCCTGACAAGATGATCACTTATTATTTTCCACGTCTGGTACATACACTGCACAGCAAAATTTAAGAAGCCCACTACGCTTCTCATTTATACAAGAAGGATGCTTTGAAGCTATAAACACGACTTTCAAACAGCATCATCATTCAGTACAATTCCTCTCACCTGAAAGCAGGTTCCTAAAGCGCCGCTTGCTGACCTAGCAGTCGGGTTCTTTGAAGTAGATTAATCATTTAAACCCAGCAGGCCGTTCGAGCTGTATGAACTTGACTGACTTCTTGGACCACCCATCGAGGCTCTGGCGGTGGCAATCTGTTGCAATCTTCGCCCAGAGGTTTTTTTTTGTTTTTTTTTTTTTGTTTTTGTTTGCAAGCTCCGAGACCGCTTACTCGCCGTCGTCAAATTCATGGCCGTCTCGGCTCATTCCAAGCCATTAGTCCTAGTTGTTCTCTTACTTGCAAGTGAAGCGAACATCTGGAAAGAAGCTTGAAGTAATCTTCAGAAACAGAGAATTTTGTTATAGATACATTCCTGTTCGTAACAAAATACACGGAAACAGAATACCACATTTTTAACAATAAAAAACAATAACTAGAATGCAGCTGTGTATATTTGCCATTGTCAATAAAGGACACTGACATTTATTGCACATACATTATGGCTCTTCGCACTCGGCAGTATGTGCTCATTATAGACTATTGTAAATAGTGATGCGTTCCATCTGAATTATTGTAACTGCGACCGCAGACCACTTGTTTGTGAAGTGGTGTTTTTGGTTGCTAGAGAAAGAAACGGCGATATTTGTAAGATACATCTTTGATGCAAATATCAAGATTGTTAGAGGTGTCATATAGTTAGTCGGACACAAGCAAAAACCGATTTGTGGGTCAATTTTTGATACTGCGATCCATGCTTTTGTAGATCTCACAACTGTATTGGATATTTCACTTAAGCTAGATATTACTGTAACATTTTATATACTGTCAACTAATGTACGAAAATGATAACTTAGTGGTACTGCTTTTAAGGTAACTGACGTATATGGAAATTTGTTATGTTTTCGTGGAAACGTGCTGGGGGTGATTACTAGAAGTTAGATAAAATAAATAGAATACGTGTAGAAGTAGTCGAGGTCGTCAGCTCTCCACCCTAGTCTGTCCAGTGCAAGCCACTTCATCTCTGCATTATTACCATGACCTAGTCTCCCTCTAAAGTTTCCTCCCCCCTCCCGCACTTCCTCCCCTCAGTTCCGTCCATTACCAAACTGACGACCCCTTGATGTCTCAGGCTGTCCCCTATCATCAGATCTCTTTCTTTTAGTGAAGTTATGCTACAAATTTATTTTCTCCCCAGTTTGGTTCGGTCCCTCTTCATTAGTTATCCTATCCATTCATTTAATCTCCCACATTTTTCTGATTACATAAAATACACAAAACACTAAGTTAAAAAAATATACATACCTTGTAAAGATGATATTCACCGATGAGTCGAAACATTATGACCAACTGCTTAATAGCGTACTGCTCCACTTTTCAAACACAGTACAAGAGAGATTCTGTTTGGCATGGATTCTACAAGTCCTTGACAGGATTCTAGGAGTATGAGGCACCAGGTGTCTACGGACTGGTTAAGCAATTCCAATAAATTACGGGATGGAGGTTTACGGGCACGCAGCTGGATCCTGATGTGTGTTCCAGTGGCTGTCGACCAGGTATAGTTGCTGGCCGACACATCACTGTGAGTTCACTGTAACGCCACTCAAACTACTGCAACACGGACAATTATCCTGCTGAAAGATATCATCGCATTAGGGGGAGACTTCACGCATGGAACGATGCAGGTGGTCCGCAATAATGTCCACGTAGTACACTGCTGTCGTGATGCCTTCGATTACCACCACAGATCCCACGGAAGCCCAGCGCAATGTGCCCCATGGCACCGGCCTGCATCTGTGCCGCGGTGCACGTTTCGTGCAGCCATTCGTCTTGATGACGGCGTTTAAGGACCCAAGTATCGACCAGATATAACGAAAAATGCGATCATTCTACAGGCGACACGTTTCTGTTGATCCACGGTGAAAACTTAGTGATGCTGTGCCCACTGCAGTCATAACTGACGATGGAGCTCCATGTTCAACAATGGCCTTTGAAAGGCGTTCTCCGAAACACTTGTGCCTGCACCAGCATTGCACTCTGTCCATCATATCTGCTACAGATCGCTGCCTGTTCTGGATTATTCAGTTAGGGTTCGTCCGACTTCTACGTTTTGTGAGGAGACGTGGTCGTCCAATACCGTAAGGCCTACTCGTCACTCACTTTCCATGGGAGCTCACGACAGTAGTTCGCCAACAGGCGACCAGCTTCGCCGCTTCAGAGATTCACGATTTCAGCCGCAGCGCCACAACAAAGTGCCCTTTGTCAAAATCGCTTACATCAGTGCGTTTCCGCATTTGCGGTCCATATCTTGGCTACAATAACTTCCCATTCGTCTCTTTTCCGCTTATATAATTTCCTTACTGCGTCCTGTGCACGCAAAACCACCAGGAGGCATTCAACTTCGCGACGGACAGCGGTCATAATGTTTTATCTCATCAGTGAACACATTTAATGTAGTATTCACCTGGAACGCGTGATTAGCAAATACGATGTGTTAAATTACGACATGTTCAATTCCATCTAGCGATACCGCTGCGGTAAATACTGGGAACCTAAGACTTAGTAAGGAAATGGTTAATATTACGTCTGCTTTCCGCCCTGTGTAACATATCACGTTCTAGTCTCTGTTTAGCAGACTTTCATCAATCTTTAAACAGCGGATACGATCTCCAAATTCTTTTAGCATGAAAAATATTTGTGTGGCATTGTGGCTAGTAGAACGCGAAGAGCTATTGAGCCACCGGACTGTAAAAAATCTCGTCAGTTGCACAACAATCCTGTACGGTGTTCGTGACTGAATTAAATTGATATTTGGCGTTTAGACGTACGAAACGATTGATTGGCACCTGCACTTGAGTGTGCCAACAGAATTGTTGTTTTGCAATCTCTTGCAACAGACACTCAAATAAGAAACAAAAAAGCTAGTCTGTAACGATGACAGGGTCCGTGTTGTAGGCTGACGGCGCAGCCAGGGTCCTAGTTAAACGTCGGCGTAACTTGCCAAGTGTAGACATTACTTGTGGCAGCAGATAGCAATTGTCAGTTCTTAACCCGTGGATGCTGTTAAGTTATGGATCTTACACGCAAAGTAAGCTTCATATTTTAGTGCCTATCGCCTCCACCTGATCGTAAATAGGTCACAGATCACGAGTTTTGTCTTACCTTTTATCGGGAATGGGATAATATTGAGCTAAACTAGTAATTTTTGAGAATTTCTTAGACTAGTACGCTAGAGCGTCAGCGATCCGTCAAAGACGTCCACGTTATAATTTTATGATTTTTCAGGGTTTTTCGTTTCTTATATTTTTGAAATGTGGGGATTTATCTGTGTGACCCTATCAAACTCATGCTGTTTTTGTTATTTTTCCTTCTCGTAATAAATTACTCTTAAGTAAATGTTCATCATTGCCCTTCTCCCCCCCCCCCCCCCGTCCCTCCCTCCCTCCCAGTGTTAGATGCTGCACGATGAAAGCGGACAGTGTGAAAGGACCCCAAGCTTTGACAGCATTTGCACAGGCACTACTGGCGTACACGGAGGATTAAAGAGTAGATTTTCCTGCACGAAGTGCATGGAGGGGTGATCTGCCTTGCCCTCTTACGCGTTGTCATTGACATGTGTTTTCGAAAACCTCTGATGTATGGAAATTATTTCATATGGCAACTGCTGAAATTATTGTTGCAGCTGAGGGTGAGGCGGGGTCGTGTGGTATGTCCCTGCAACTCTGGAACTGAGGAGTGGACTTCCTGGTACTCGTAAAAGTTGACTTTGCTTTGATGTGTGTCCGTGGGAAACACTCACAGAAATACAGCTGGTGAGGAATGGTATCCTTGTTCAGTTCACTAAATGCCCGTGTCGTACTCAGGAAGGGGAACGTGTTACCAAGGTTCAGAGCGACCTAATAGACTTGTCGTCGTCGTCATCATCATCATCAGAACAAAAACAACAGAACGCTGAAGCCCGTTGAAAACAGTGGGATGCAGTGTCTGCTTGCACTTCCACACCTACATCCATACTCAGCAAGCCACACAGAAGTGCATGACAGAGGGCACTTACCATTGCACCACGTATAAGGGTTTCTCCTAATTACATTCGCGGAGGAACGCGGAAAGAATGCCTCCTTAAATGTCTGTGTGCGTGACGTAATCAGTCTAATAGTGTAATAGTGATTTGGCTGTCCCTACGGAAGCTAAACGTGTGGGGGTTTGTAGTATACTTCGAGATTCCGCGCCGAATACTTTGTAGGTTGGCTTTCGCGAAATAGTATTCAACTTAAAGATTCTATCAGTTCAGTTTTGTCGTGACGCTACGCCCAGGGTCAGACAAACTTGTCGCTACTGGTGCTGATCTTCTTTGTATACGTTCAGTATCCCCTTTTAGTCCCGCGGATCCCACACACTCAAGCAACATTATAGACTGGGTCCCATGAATGTGTTGTAAGCAGTCTCCTTTGTAGACTGACTATTTTTCCAGTATCCTACCAGTGACCTGAGATCTCAGCTGCATAATTTATTTATCCCTTGCGCGTGATAGTTCTGTTCCATAACACCACGGGTTGTTACGCCGTGGTATTCGTGAGAGTTGTCTGATTTATGAAACTCTGATATTACAGTCAAAGGATAGTACGTTTTGGTGTATTTTGAAGTTCACTATTTTACATTTCTGAACTTTTGAAAACAGTTGCCAATGATTGGATCACATTAAAATTTTAACAGGATTTGACTAGATATTTCTGCAATTTTCTACATGTAGTGTTTAGTGGAAGATACTTGCATCATCTGCAAATATTCTGAGGTTAATATTAATACTGTTTGACAGATCTTCAGTACATATCATCAACAACGAAGGTCCAGACAGACTTCCCTGGAGCACACCTTGAAGTTATTTCTACATGTGTCAGTGATTCACCATACATGATGTAATGCGTTCTCCGTACCAAGAAATCCTTAATCCAGTCACAAAATTCATTTGACACTCCATATGATTGTATTTTCGTTGATGTGCTTTGTTGTGGTAGCGAACCAAAAATCTTTCGCAAATTAAAAGTACAGCATCCACCTGTTTGCTTACATCCCTGACTTTCAAGACATCTTGTGAGAAAAGCGCGGTTTGCATTTATTTGTTTACCTATTTATTTATCAGATTCCTCGGGACCATGCGAGGCAAAACTACTTGGTCGTGGAACGAGTCAGTACATAGGTACAGAACGCTAATTAGAAAAATTAGAAGCAAAAGAATTTAAAAACTTATATGACACGAACAAAAGGTTAAGAGAGATTGTTCAAATAAATAATATGTTGCAGACAAAAGATTTTGGAATACTACGAGGAACTCCTGTATAGAAGAGAAAGGGTATGCCACATGGAAACCTTTGGACGTAGATTTGAAGACTTAATTTTTTTTTTTCGTTTTTGGTGGAAGCATGTTGAAAATGAAACCTGTCAAATCGTTCTGTGCAAAGCTAAGGAATTATTGTCAAAGTGCATATCGGCTTTTGTCTAGTGTTCGCTGTTGTATTGAATAAGTCAGTACTGTCAACAACAAATCCCTTGATGGAATGTATGTATAGGGATGGGAGAGCTAGAATTTCGAAAGACCTGAACAATGGCCTAAGCGAATTTCGCGAACAGACACCGCCGACGAGTCTGCCTACCCCTTTCAGGACTAAGAATATTCTCGGTAAGTACACAGACTTCCCCAAAGTACATGACCATAAAAGATAATAGAACGAAACTAAGCATGTTTTCTATACGCGTGCAGGTTGGCAGGAAGGTTGACAGTTTGCTCGAAATACGTTATGGTGCAAAATATGTTGTAACCCCCATGTTGGATGATGGCACGACTGATTGGCCGTCTTTGTCAGATATGTACGAATACGCAGTGGAGTGTCATATTTGCGATGCGTTGCTCGTCAGCCAGTGCAACGCGAGCGGCGTTCGCAGCGTATGTGGAACAAAGCGCGTGGCGATATGGGCAGGTTGTTGGCCCTGCTGCGGCCGCGGGCGTGGCCTCTCCGCCAGACACCGCGGCCTTCGCGCTGCCCTATTTGGGAGCGACTGACTGCTCCTTCCTCTTCTCTTCGCTGCCCGCAGTTTCTCAAGCTTAGCTGCCGCCTGCGCGCCATCTAGATCCGGATTCGATTCGACTCTTAATTTTAATCGGCGCTTCGTTTGTTGGAGAGGCTCAGTTGCTTGAATGTCTAATAAGTTATGGTTTCGAATCTTATAATAGGAGTTGCTTACGAATGATAAGTAATGCATGTGGCGGTCGTAGCGGGCGGGAGTAGCTGATGGTTACGCTCCGCCTCAGTTACTGTTCTCGCGCAGGCTTACCGAAAACGTAAGTGCAAAATCAAATATAATTAAAACAATTTTGCTGGCCAGCCTTTTCTTTATTGTAGAACTACGAGTTTCGATGGTCGATACCATCATCTTCAAAGAGCTTTGTTCTTGGTGTTATTGCTGAGCATAGTCAGCTTTTCACACCAGTAAGCCACGTGAAAAAGTGGTTGTGATAATTCTTTTACTGAGGATAAAAAAAAAATTTTAGTAACAGTACTGTTAAATTTAAAACTGCAAGAATAGCGTGTACTTACAGGTAAAGTAGCGCCAAAAAGATGCAGTATACTAAATGGCTCAAATGTCTCTAAGCACTATGGGACTTAGCATCTAAGGTCATCATTCCCCTAGATTTAGAACTACGTAAACCTAACTTATCTAAGGACATCACACACATTCATGCCCGAGGCAGGATTCGAACCTGCGACAGTAGCAGCAGCGCGGTTCCGGACTGAAGCACCTAGAACTGCTCGGTCGCAACGGCCGGCTGCAGCATACTGCTATTTTGCTTTATGAATTAAAAAATTAAGTGCAATTACCACATATCCTAGTCGAATCAAGTCTGACGAACGTTTGTGATTAGTCATCTCAGTTCTAAGATTTCTGCTGTATTTTAACAGGTGCGTTCAATAAGTAGGGCAGCACATTTTTTCTCGGCCAATATTGTGAAGAAGTGCAGAATTTGTTGTGGGGCGTAGAATATTCTCACTTCAGCCCCTATAGTTTCATTCAGTTCCAGCAGGTGGCGGCGCTACAGAAGCCTTCAAACTGGCGTATGTAATGAAGGTGCGTTCCAAGCAGAGAGCTACCATTGAGTTTCTTTCGGCGGAAAACCATAGCATCGCAGATATTCACAGGCGCTTACTGAATGACTACGGAGACCTGGCAGTGAACAAAAGCACGGTAAGTCGTTGGGCGAGGTGCCACTCACCATCACGACAAGGTCGTTAAAGCGTGTTCGATCTCCCGCGTGCCGTCTGGCCGCACACGGCTGTGATTCCTGCAATGTTGGAACGTGCAGACACACTCATTCAATGTGATCGGATCTTAACCAAACACCCCACTGCACAACTGGACGTCTGCTGTAGTGCTGACGTACTCGTCCACCAGTTGGGTTACTCAAGGGTGTGTACCCGGTAGATTCCTCGCCGCCTAATAGAAGACCATAAAGAGCAACCAAGGATCATCTACGCGAACGTCTCCTCCATGACAGTGCAAGGCCTCACAGAAGCCTGCGCACCTGAGAAGAGCTCACGACACTTCTTTGCATTGTTTTTTCCTCACCCGCCCTACAGTCCGTCTCTCGTATCTTCCGACTTCCATCTGTTTCGTCCAATGAACGATGCAGTCAGCGAGAAGCAGTACGTGGATGATGGGGAGATTATTGATGCGGCAAGACATCGGCTCCGACGTCGACCAATAGAGTGGTGTCATGCAAGCATATGTGCTCTCGCAGTAAAGTGGCTTCAGGCCGTCGCATTGAACGGAGATTATTTTGAAAAATAGGGTTCTGTACCCAAAGGAGTGGAGAACAATATGGTGTATTGGAATCCTAAATGAAACAAGCCTACTTTCACAAAAAACTGTGTTGCAGTACTTGTTGAACGCTCATCAAATTTCTGTTGTGAAGAGGGTATGTATTGGCCTGGTTTCAGGTGATATAGCTTTTCGTCGGCGCGGCGCTAGATGGCACCATCGCCGCAGCCTCTTTTTATCCCCGGAAAGACTTCAAATATTCAATTAATATCAGGCTGTTTGGACTTGGGGGCCGTCCGGGAGAGACTGGAACGAGGAAAAAGGCCGCCCCTATGCTCGATTGAATCCGGGAGTTCCAAAGCCTGAGTCTAATGCTCCAACCGCTAGTCCACCACGGGCACAACTGTATATTAATGTTGTTTAATGCTATTGGTATTTTTAATTTTTTTTACAATTGGCTTCAAGTTGGCCGTATGATCCAGATAATTGAATTGTTTGCCTCTCGATGCCCCACAGTCCACTTATTAATTAAAAATTACGAGAATACTACAGTACCTCATTAGAAGCTCTGTAGAACACTTTCATATTTATATACTCCCCAACATTTTTCAGGCCGGCCGCGGTGGTCTCGCGGTTCTAGGCGCGCAGTCCGGAACCGCGCGACTGCTAAGGTCGCAGGTTCGAATCCTGCCTCGGGCATGGATGTGTGTGATGTCCTTAGGTTAGTTAGGTTTAAGTAGTTCTAAGTTCTAGGGGACTGATGACCACAGCTGTTAAGTCCCATAGTGCTCAGAGCCATTTGAACCATTTTGAACATTTTTCAGCAGCTTCGTTGCTACACACCGTACGGCAATAGCACTCGGATAGCAGCCTGTGGTAGAGTGATATCTCTCGCACTCGATTGATACAGATGACGGAGGGTTTAGGACTCTTGAGTCGCATACGGGAGAAGAGGGGTCCAAGTCCTCGTCCTGTCATTCTGACTTACGTTTACATTTTTCGTGGCGTCCTGGAGTAGATTAAGACGAATGCCGAGTTGGTCCCTTTCTATAGGACACGGCCCATTTCTCCTTTTTCATTTTATTCAGTCATACCTTGTGTTTCGTCCCTTATTATCTGGTCGTTGACGAGACATTAAACATACAAGCATTATTTCTTCTCTCGCATTTCACTCACCTCCCTTCTCCCCAGCCCCCTCTATATGCTCGTTTTAATTATTCTTTCCTTTTTCTAAATACTGACGTATCAGGTTGTTGTTTATTTGAAGCTGTGTTTGGCTTTTAAATGTGTGAAACTGTACGTCGGTACTAATGCTTCATTGTTGGATCGCCGGCCGATTCGCGAACACGGAAATAGTGTTCACGGACGGAGACGTGCACGCATTGCAGTCGGTCGTGCAGGGCGCGACCTAGCAGCGCGCCTTGTTTATGCTAGGCCGGCTGGCGCATAGCAGCCAAGGACACCAGGAAGTCGGCGATTATATCTACGTACGGTCGACGTCCGTGCTGCCGTTGCCGCCGTTGTATATGGTTCGGAGAGTCAAAAACTCTTTCCTCTGGCATACTCACTTGCAATATCAATGTTTCTTCCGTTAGCGAACAAGCTTTCGGTATATGCTGCAGTACATTACAGCTATTTGTGCTACGGTGGTAGGTACTGCGTGACAGCGAAGTCACTTTACTGCGTCGTGGTCACTCGTGAAGCAAGAAATTTGTCTCATAAGATATTTGTTGATGAAAATTATAGCTGAAAAGCTTCATTAGTAGATCCACATTAATGAAACAAAATAGGTATTTTATAAATACCACACAAGTTACAGAGCAAGACATCATGCTTATGGTGCTCTCAGATGAGCGATACCAGTTTTTGTAATATTTTTCGGCTAGAGTGCTTTTAAGTAAGTTTACAATCCATTGATGATAGTATTTATCAGTGCAGGACATAGCTGGCAAATTGTGTCCAAGCGTTGACGTACTTTATTAGTGATCAGACTTAACCCTATAAGTGACAAAATGTTTTATCCAGCATAACAGTGAAATACATGTCAGTATGTACTCTTTAGGAATAGTAACCAACGACGCTGCTCAATTCATTATATATGTCTAAGTCTACCATGTCTTACGGGGGTGGTAAATATTCATATCAGTGAGTCAGGAGCACAAAATATATCCTGAATTCGTATGAAAACTCTGCATAAAATTATTAGGAGAACAGCGGTTAGTATGGGCCATTTAAGACAAATTTGGTATAAAACTTTGGCTGTTATTTCAGAATAAATTATAACCTCATAAAACCCTTACTTGAACACTTGGTTTGGCGTCAAAGGTAAAATAAATTCCAATCAAACGGTTGGAAATGTTAAGAAAGATGTCGGGTTTTATGGGCTATACAATAATATTTAGTTTTTTAATGACAAAGGTGTTCTTGTTGTTCACAAACAGATTAATCTGTTTCTTAATTAAAAGTACAAGATAATAAAGAATTGGTCAAGAAATCCATTGAACTTGGTCTCGACTAAACTGGACACAATAAATCAAAGTTGTTGACTGAAATTTTCTGAAAGAGTTCTAGGTGTTTCTTCAAAACTGTTTCATACGAGTAGAAATCTTTACCTTCCAAATCGATAGCCAACTTTCGATACCCAATCTTCAAATGGTTCAAATGGCTCTGAGCACTATGGGACTTAACATCTATGGTCATCAGTCCCCTAGAACTTAGAACTACTTAAACCTAACTAACCTAAGGACAGCACACAACACCCAGTCATCACGAGGCAGAGAAAATCCCTGACCCGCCGGGAATCGAACCCGGGAACCCGGGAAACCCAATCTTACGTAGCGGTATTAACTAGAACTAAATCTGTCCTGTATGGTACATGTATTTTTTACTAATTTTCTTTATATGTGGGTTTGAGAAACCCAGGTGTCATAGATGTATGCCGATTCTCTACAACTGATTTTAATCTCATTTGCAATGTGATTCTAGGAACATCGAAACGACTTGCAGCAGCCATTTCACTTCCCAGAACTCTCGAAACCGCTTGCTTCATCGCAGTCCCGGATCACTCCCCTCGATCCTCATCGTCAGTCTTCTTCTTCATATTTGGCACTGTGTTCTAAAAACAAAAAGCCGAAAAAAGTTTGAGCCATGCGACCCGACAGACATTCTATATTAAACGACAGCGGAAACAGAAACCGCCTTGAATGAGCGGAAATTCATTATTATGATGTAATCTACATTAGGCTACTTAAATATTAATATATGATAATATTACCACTTAACGTTAAAAATACAGATCGATGCTGAAAATTACATCGTTCAACAACTTCGACACTCAAAATCAAATACAATTTATTTCTGACACAAACTCAATATCAATATTTCTTAGGTAGCAAACGTGGAGAGAGATCCCCTCTTTGTTCCGCATACTGTATGCGTCCGCTGTTTTGCGGTAAACCCGAGAAACACCAAGTGGCCCCTACTTCCCGCCGGCCCATATTAACCGGCGTTGCGCTAATGTCAACCTGTTAGTAAACGTATGTCCTCTGGAGGAAGACATTTCCCAAAAGACTGGAGTTCACAACCAACTTTAGACCATGCATATAAATTCATATTTGCAGGTACTTAAGTATTAGAATCGGTTGCACAACTTCCATGACATGCTTCTTCAAGCTTAGGGCAACAGTCCACCAGACGTGTTGCATCGGTACTAGACGCTTCACCCACTGGTCCGTCAACACACTGTTACCCAGACTACTATCAGTTACCGTAGTAGTGTTCGAATCTAGAAATAGCAGCTACATCATCTACAACAGTCTCTCTTCCGGATTCTGATTCTTCTGCTTGCTCTTTTGCGAACTCTTCCCAGCAGTTCATTATATGATCAGCCAGAACTTCATATCCCGTGAGTCTATGCTACCTCCATGAGAACTAAAAAAAATCATGAATGTCTAACTATTAAGACCAACCAAATGTGAGTACTGTTGCATACTTACAGCCATAATCCTACAGGCGCACAGTCAGCGGAAATAATTTATATGACCTCAGTGACTAACATTTTCGAGATAATTTGCGAAACAATATTACCTGCAAAGCTTATTTTTCATTAGAAGAAGCGTTTCACAGTATATAATCAGTAAAATTGGATGTAAGTTGGAAATGAATTAGCTACAATCTGTTTACTTACATGTGCAACGTGAAAGAAAACTGGCTGTAAATATGTTTAGAAACGGTTTCTGTATTAATTTTATACTTTATACTGTAGGAAATGTTACAGTGAATTGAACGTTCCGTGCCGGCCGGAGTGGCCGAGGGGTTCTAGGCGCTACAGTCTGGAACCGCACGACCGCTACGGTTGCAGGTTCGAATCCTGCCTCGGGCATGGATGTGTGTGGTGTCCTTAGGTTAGTTAGGTTTAAGTAGTTCTAAGTTCTAGGGGACTGATGACCTCAGAAGTTAAGTCCCATAGTGCTCAGAGCCATTTGAACCATTTGAACGTTCCGTCATTTGCATCAGAACAGTAAATCCGCGGGTGACAAATGCTGGCTGGACGCAAAACCAGCTCCGAAGACGAGTGCCTGAAAGGCCATCGGTAAATACTCCTACCATTACTCACTTGTTCGCTGATGTCTCAAGCATACCGACTTAGAAACGTAAAAATGGTATTCATACTTCCCCGAGAAACTATTCTGAATGTATGAATACCAATACCGTTTGTTGGTAGAAGTAAGCAAAGCTATAAACATGTTTGAGACCAGTGGAGCCCTACCATTGTCTCTTAAAGGGCTAAGAAAAAATACGTTGTCCATTGTGTCGTGGAGGCTGTATGAATAACTTGAGGTACATACATTATGGCGTTGTCTTACTGAAATATGACATTGAGTGCACTGACGTATGTAGGATAAGAGAGACAATGGTTGTTGATTGTAGCAGGCTGCCACAACTTTAGTGAGACAATGGCTGTTGATTGTAGCAGACGAGGTTGCCAATGGCAGTATACTCACACACATAGGAAGTGGACAAAAATATGGGAACACCAAACACAACACATTACCATGCCTAATACCGCGTGGGAACACTGTTGCGTTCCAACCAACTTCCACTCATCTCGGAATGGATAAAAACAGGTCTTGTATTTTTTTTTTCAGAAGTATATTATACCATTCTTCCCGCAAAATAGTGGCAAGTTCCGGTAAGGGTGATGGAGGTAGTTAGCGATATTGCGCCCTTCTCTCCAAAATAGACACCGAGTGAGGTGGCGCATTGGTTAGCACACTGGACTCGCATTCGGGAGGACGACGGTTCAAACCCGCTGCTGGCCATCCTGATTTAGGTTTTCCGTGGTTTCCCTAAATCATTTCCGGCAAATGGTTCCCTTGAAAGGGCTCGGCCGGCTTCCTTCCTCATCCTTCCCTAACTCGAGGGGACCGATGACCGTGATGTTTGGTCCCCTCCTTCGAATCAACCA
Organism: Schistocerca nitens; assembly: GCF_023898315.1. Taxonomy (NCBI): domain Eukaryota; kingdom Metazoa; phylum Arthropoda; class Insecta; order Orthoptera; family Acrididae; genus Schistocerca; species Schistocerca nitens. The sequence goes on from NC_064618.1 coordinate 372,252,988, forward strand.
ACCAACCCAAAATAGACCACAAAGGCTAACAGTATCGTATTGGGACAAAGCATCACGTTGGGCAACAAACGTTGTACCATGATATGGACCTGAGCAACCAAAATGCTCACAAAATGCTTGGCAGTAATGCGATCTTGCAGAGTACCCATGGAATATCAAGGTAAGGCTGCCCAAATCATCACCGAACTCATGTCATATTTCACTCTTGGGATGTAATCTCGGCCAAAAGTTGGAAATCGTGCGAAACAAGACTCATTGACCAAATGACTTTCTTCCATTGCTCCATAGTACGGGTTTTATGGCTTCGGCACTACGTTGCATGTGGGTCACGTTGTTGGCTATGAAATTACAGCTCGCCTCTCAGTTCCCTGCTTCTGGAACTCGCTATATGTTTTGTTGCCGACAGGGTTCGTGAGTGTGACTTCCAGTTCTGTGGTGTCTTTTGCAGTTGTCGTCCTCTTCAATGACTGTCAGTCAGAATCACCCAACACACACTTTCGTCCGCGTTGTGACTTAGCGGATAATATTTTAGCGCTTTCCTCTTACGCGGTATAAATCTTGGATTGGTGCTCCTTGACACACCACACATTTCGGCTACCTTGGTTGCGGGAGCGTCCACCATACGAGCACCAACAATTTGCTTACGTTCGAATGTATTGAGCTGCTACATTATGCACTCAGAACTACACAGACCATGACTGTCATTTGCAACGTATTGAGGACATTGCACAGGTGCTGTTTTTGTGGATTAAATACAACAGTGCAACCTACAGGCTTGGCTATCACCTGCACTTATATTGAAATATGAATTTCTGGCGTTGTTACCATATTCCCCCCCTCCCCCCTCCTTTCCTTCTTTTGTGGGTTGTACAGTACGATGAACCGCTGGTGTTAATCACAACATCGTTTATTCTCTCTTATCTAATAATGTGAGGAACGCGGTAATTTTTTTTGAAAATGTTGTGTTGTTGAAATAACTCAATCTAAGTGGCCGTTTTATCCGTTGTACTAAAGTAATCAGCCCGCCACATGTAGCTACTTTTTTTATTTTAATTTCTTCTGTATACTTCTTTTAATGCTTTATTTTTTTTGTTGGTAGAGTCGATTACATGCTACGCAGAGGTGTTACTTTGGATATTAGCTGCCATCTTCAACTCTCCCATTCACGTTTATTGAGAATCTCTCGTGCAGCGATGACTTTCCCACAGTTGGAAAAGGGGCAGGTCACTCTCATGGATAAGCAGAGTAAAGGAAAGGACATGAAGAACTACAAACCAATACCCTTAACGTCATTCTGTTGCAGGATCTTGGGAGTAAATGCTAGATTCGAATGTAATTGCATTTCGCGAAAAAGAAACTTCTCTCCAAGAAAAGTTACGCTGAAGAGAACAGGGACCATGTGAAATACAGTTTGCTCTCCACGCACACGATGTTTTCTTCTGCGTAAAGGCAAGTAGCCAATACTGGTAACAAACACCAGGCTCTGTGCGGTGGCCAGCTGAGTTGTGCAGAAACGTGCATTTGAGTTCGCCCTGACGATAGTCGACGATATTGGTTATGGTTAATATGAAATCCAAAATGTAACAAGTTCTGGGGACTGCAGATAGACGACAGCCATAATTGCAAATCCCCCACCCTGGAATTAATGAAGTGCATTTGTTCAGATACGTGAGCACTACGCAACGTTAACGCTAAAGTTGATTTAAAAATGTGAAGAAACTAGTGAACTCAGCATATTTTCATTCACTAATATTTCCCATCAAGGGTGACTCCGCATTCGTAACTTAATATATGTAAATTAATTTTTGTTTCTTTTTTGTGGGCAAGAAACTAAGTGAGCCCGGACGTTGTACAGCGCATATAAAACGCAGACTGACAAAATCAAGAAACGCATTTGTGTAAAAAAGAAATTTGTTAACATACTAATTTAACTGTTAGAAAGTATTTCTGAAGGTATTTATCTGAAGTGTAGTCTTTGAAAGTGAAGTCTCAACGATAAAAAATACAGACAAGATGAGAATAGAAACTTTTGAAACATGATGTTACAGAAAAATATTGGAGATTATGTGTGTGGTTGAAGTAAGAAATGAGGAGGTACTGAATATAATTGTGAAGAAAAGAGTATTAGCTCAGTTCAAGTAAAATAAGTGATCGGTTGATAGGCCATTCAAAGAAACCTCATTGTGCTAGCTGGGAGAGACGGGTAATGGCGACGGCGGTGGGGGTGGGGAGGGGTTGCAATTGTAGATGGACACAAAGGTTTGATTACAGTGAGCAGAGTCGTATGAATGTTAGCTGCAGAATCTAGCCAGTGACGAAGAAGGTTGAAGAGGATAGACCAGTGTGGAGAACTGTCTTGACATTGACCACAACAGAAACAGTGTAACTTGTATCTGTTCAGAGCTATTTGCGATTAATATTTGACGAACTATTGCTATATTTATTAGAAAAAAGAAACGCCAATTATTGTTTTTCGTAGTGGCTCTTGTACACAGTATACGTACAAAATACGTAAAGGGTCGACAGTTTTGTAGTTGATTATGGGGTCTTTTATGAAATTAGAGGAATAAGCTGTGTGTCAACACCAGGCCTTACGCTTTCCATTCGTTTCATCCACATCATTCTATACTCCTCAAGCCACTTTATGGTGTATGGCGGAGAGTACCGGCTGATCAAAAAGTCAGTAAGAATTTGAAAACTGAATAAATCACGGAATAATGTAGATAGAGAGGTACAAATTGATACACTTGCTTGGAGTGACATGGGGTTGTATTAGAACCAAAAACATACAAACATTCAAAAAATTTCCGACAGATAGCGCTTCATCTGATCAGAATAGCAATAATTAGCATAACAAAGTAAGACAAAGCAAAGATGATGTTCTTTACAGGAAATGCTCAATATGTACACCATCATTCCTCAACAATTGCCGTAGTCGAGGAATAATGTTGTGAACAGCACTGTAAAGCATATCCGGAGTTATGGTGAAGCATTGGCGTCGGATGTTGTCTTTCAGCATCCCTAGAGATGTCGGTCGATCACGATACACATGCGACTTCAGGTAACCCCAAAGCCAACAATCGCACGGACTGAGGTCTGGGGACCTGGGAGGCCAAGCATGACGAAAGTGGCGGCTGAGCACACGATCATCACCAAACGACGCGCGCAAGAGATCTTTCACGCGTCTTGTGTCAATTTTTACCTCTCTATCTACATTATTCCGTGGTTTATTAAGTTTTCAAATTTATACTGACTTTTTGATCACCCGGTACTTTGGTACGATTATATTTTCCCTTCTTTACTCTTCCACCACATATGGCGCGTGGGAGGACAGATGGTCGGTAAACTGCTGTAGCTCTGGATTTCTCGTTGCGATCATTTCGCGAGACGCATTTGGGGGGTTGGTTAAAATGGCTCTGAGCACTATGGGACTTAACATCTTAGGTCATCAGTCCCATAGAACTTAGAACTACTTAAACCTAACTAACCTAAGGACATCACACACATCCATGCCCGAGGCAGGATTCGAACCTGCGACCGTAGCAGTCGCGCGGTTCCGGACTGAAGCGCCTAGAACTGCTCGGACACTTCGGCCGGCGTATTTGGGAGGAATCAGTGCATTGCCCAGCCTTTCGCGGAATGTACTCTCTCGGAATATCAACAGCAAAACCTCTACGTGATGCGCAACGTACATCTTGTTGCATCAGATTCTAGAAGAGTTTGTTGAACATCTCCGTAACGCTCTAGCGCCGACTGGATGATCCAGTGACGAAACGCACCGCTTTTCGTTGCATCTTGTCTGTCATATATTAATCCCGTCTCGTAAAGATCCCAGGCTGACGATCAGTACTCAAGAATCGGTTGGTCTGTGTTTCGCAAGCCTATTGTTTTGTGAATCAATTACAATAACTTAAAATTGTCCACATGAATCTGTGAAGTAGCTGCTCGCCGGTTTATGCGTAACATGTTACGTTTATTTGTTTTCACTGTCAAGTTCGGGTCCCTGCGCTAGTCGCCGACGCTTTTCAATCGATCTTTCTGGTCTTCTGACCAGCTTGCATGAGCTTTCGACGTTTTGCATCCCCCCCCCCCCCTGCGGGTTCGGGGGTTAGAATAGGCCCGCGGTATTCCTGCCTGTCGTAAGAGGCGACTAAAAGGAGTCTCAAATGTTTCGGCCTTATGTGATGGTCCCCTCTCGGGTTTGACCTCCATCTTTCTAAATTATTCCGAAGAGCGGGCCAATTGGGGAAGGGCGCCTTACATGGTGCACTGTATCCGTCGTGCATTGAGACCTTTAGCCGGCTTTTTCGTCGTTGCAATGGTGTCCCGCTCGTTTTCCATCTCTTGGGCGAGGATACGTCCCTGGGTGCGATTACCACGCTGCACTCTGCAGTGTTCCTTTTAACTGCGACGACGACCTTGGACATTTTTGCACCTAAGATCCAGCACGGTAGCCAGTCCGTTGTGGTGGGGCCGCCATGTACCCTGTTGGTTGTAGCCCCCTGACAACACAGGGATCGCTCTACTGATGCCTGCGCCGTTAACTCCCCACGTATGCCAAGGAGTAGATGCCCATCTCCCTGGGGCATCAGGACTCCCGGCAATGGCCATCCTGCCAGGTGGCTATTGCTGCGGCTGGGTGGCGCCCGTGGGGAGGGCCCTTGGTCGGAGTAGGTGGCATCAGGGCGGATGACCCGCAATGAAGCGTGGTACATCATCTCTCGCTGGCGGCCAGCCACCAGCAGTCTCTAAGCGTTCGAGGGCTCATTTTAAAGCTAACGTTTATGACCCCAAATCGTTCCCATCCCTGGCCACTCCAAGGGAGGAACGAAAGGCAATGAATGACAGTGACGTGTATTCGCCCAGGTATCTCGTCTGTACCAGAGCTGATGGTGACTCGTTTCTATCTGTGAAGCCTCAGTTCTTTGTAGAGCATTTAGAGGACAAGTTTGGGGAGGTGGAGGGCTTGTCCAAAATGCGCTCTGGGTCAGTTTTGATAAAAACGGCATCCTCTGCCCAGTCACGCAGGTTACTTGCTTGTGACAAGTGGGGGGATGTTAACGTTACCATCACCCCACATAAGAGTTTAAATATGGTCCAGGGTGTTATTTTCCATAGGGACCTCCTTTTGCAGTCTGATGACGAGCTGCGCGCCAATTTAGAGCGCCGAGGTGTACATTTCGTCCGGCGTGTTCATCGGGGTCCGAGGGACAATCAGGTAGCTACCGGTGCCTTCATCTTGGCCTTCGAAGGTGATACCTTACCAGAGAAGGTCAAGGTGATGGTCTACCGGTGTGACGTCAAACCCTATATCCCTTTAAGTGCTGGAAGTTCGGTCACATGTCCTCTAGCTGTACTTCTAGCCTCACATGTCGAGATTGTGAACGCCCATCTCATCCCGATACTCCATGTGCTCCGCCTCCCGTCTGTGTCAACTGTGGAGAGCCTCATTCCCCTTGCTCGCCGGACTGCAGTATCTTACAGAAAGAACGCAAAATCATGGAATATAAGACCCTGGACCGACTGACTTACACTGAGGCTAAGCGGAAATTTGAATGGCTACATCCCGTGTGCATGATGTCATCTTATGCCTCCACTGTCACTCCTGCTCCAGCTCCTTCAGCTGCAAGATATACAGTCAGCTCTCAGAGTCAGAGGACCTCACCTGCCCCCTTGATGATGGGGGCCCCTTCTCTCGCTGTTGCTCCCACACCATCTACCTCGGGAGCAGCACCCACTAAACCAGCGGGGACACCAGTCCCCACTTCTAAGCCGGAGAAGCGTAAGTCTTCTTCGGCTTCTCTCGCTCGGAAGGGATCCCTTGGGTCACTCCCTTCCCAGGTTCCTACCAGCGGCACAGCAGACACCAACCAGTGGCTGAAGAAGCCACAGGTCGCTGGTCGCGGGGCTTCGCGATCCTCTTCGGTCCCGGAGACTGACTCAAATAAGCCCTCTCAACAACGGCAACCAAAGGAACAGCGAGAGAAAACGACTTTGAAGACCCGTAAGTCCAAGACACCTGCGGTGGCACCTACTCCACCGCTACCTAAAAGCTCTGTGTCTGAGGATGAGGTGGAGATCCTTGCGTCCACTAAGGACCTCGATCTCGCCGATCCCTCAGACGCAATGGATGGCACTTGCACAGGTGCTCCATCGGAGGCAGCAGGTGACCCAGCGGCGTAATCTGCCTTCCCAGTCCCGTCACGCCTTTCTCCGCAATGGACAATACCATCTTCTAGTGGAACTGCAGCGGTTTTTTCCACCATCTAGCTGAGTTCCGCCAACTTATCAGCCTTCACCCTTTCTTCTGCATTGCTCTTCAGGAAACTTGGTTTCCAGCAATGCAAACCCCCGCCCTTCGTGGCTATCGGGGTTATTATAAGAACCGGGCAGCTTATGAAAGGGTGTCTGGTGGCGTCTGCCTCTATGTCCTTCACACTCTGCACAGCGACTCTGTCCCTCTCCAAACACCTTTAGAGGCTGTCGCTGTTCGGGTGTGGACGCCACAGGCTGTTACCGTCTGCAGTCTTTACCTTCCACCGGATGGTGATGTCTCGCAGCATGTCCTGGCTGCGCTGATAGCCCAATTGCCGCCACCTTTCTTACTATTGGGCGACTTCAACGCTCATAACCCTCTGTGGGGTGGGTCAGTGGCAACAGGTCGAGGCGCCACTGTTGAGCATTTATTGTCGCAGCTCGATCTCTCGATTTTAAATGATGGTGCCTTCACACACTTCAGTGTGGCGCATGGCACATACTCCGCCATTGACCTTTCAATCTGTAGCCCTAGACTCTTACCGTCTGTCCAATGGAGTGTGCATGACGACCTGTGTGGTAGTGACCACTTTCCGATCTTTCTGTCACTACCACGGCGTCACTCTTTTAGGCGCCCTAGCAGATGGGCTATGAATAAGGCTGACTGGGACTTGTTCTCCTCCACTGCCGCTATTGAGCCTCTCTCTAATGATGACATTGATGCGGTGGTTCAATCGGTCACCACCGGCATCGATACTGCCGCCGAATCTGCCATTCCCCGTTCCTCTGGGTCCCCTCGGCGGCGGACTGTGCCTTGGTGGTCGCCTGAGATCGCTGCAGCGATTAAAGATCGCCGGCGGGCGCTACAGCGTCACAAGCGACATCCCTGTATTGAACACCTCATCACCTTCAAACGGCTGCGTGCGCGGGCCCGCCGCCTTCATCCGCCAAAGCAAGCAGGAGTGCTGGGAGCGGTATGTGTCCACCATTGGCCTCCATGTCTCTCCATTGCAGGTCTGGGCCAAGATTCGCCGCCTCTATGGCTATCGGACCCCTGTCAGCGTCCCTGCGCTCTCACTGAATGGAGCAGTTTGTACAGACTCCGGCGAAATTGCCAACAGCTTGGCAGAGCATTTTGCTCTTAGTTCCGCTTCTTCCAATTACCCACTGGCCTTCCGCTCCATTAAAGAGCGGATGGAACGTCGGAGCCTTTCGTTTCGCACCCACCACCCAGAATCTTACAATGCTCCATTCATTGAGTGGGAATTTCGCAGTGCCCTAGCCGCTTGCCCTGATACCGCTCCTGGGCCAGATGGCATCCACTGTCAGATGGTGAAACACCTTTCAGTGGACTGCCAGCGGCGCCTCCTCGATCTTTACAACTGTCTTTGGGTCGAGGGGGCGTTTCCGTCGCAATGGCGGGAAAGCATTGTCATCCCCGTTTTGAAACCTGGAAAGAACCCTCTGGAGGTGGACAGCTACCGTCCCATTAGCATCATCAACGTTCATTGCAAGTTGCTTGAACGGATGGTGAGCCGGCGCTTGAATTGGGTACTGGAGTCTCGGGGCCTTCTGGCTCCGTCTCAGGGTGGGTTCCGTAAAGGCCGCTCCGCCACCGACAATCTGGTGAGCCTGGAGTCGGCCATCCGTACTGCCTTTGCCCGCCGTCAGCACCTGGTCGTTGTCTTTTTCGACATGCGGAAGGCGTACGATACGACATGGCGTCATCACATCCTTTCTACGCTTCATGGATGGGGTCTTCGGGGTCCTCTGCCGATTTTTATCCGCAATTTTCTGTCGTATCGTAGCTTCCGCGTGCAAGTCGCAGCCTCATATAGTTCCTCCCACGTCCAGGAGAACGGTGTGCCACAGGGTTCTGTTTTAAGTGTCTGCCTGTTTTTAATAGCCATTAACGGGCTCGCTGCGGCCGTGGGAAATTCTGTTTCCGCTTCCCTGTATGCTGACGACTTCTGCCTTTACTACAGCTCTACTGGCATTGCAGCTGTTGAACGTCAGCTACAGGGCGCTATCCGCAAGGCGCAGTCTTGGGCTGTAGCTCATGGGTTCCAGTTTTCGGCAGCCAAGACCTGCGTTATGCATTTCTGCCGGCGACGTACTGTCCACCCGGAGCCGCAGCTTTCTCTTAACGGCGAACTTCTTTCAGTGGTGGAATCACACAGGTTTTTGGGGGTGGTTTTAGATGCCCGGTTGACTTGGCTGCCTCATATCCGGCAGCTCAAACAGGCGTGTTGGCGGCATCTCAATGCTCTGCGATGTTTGAGCCACACCCGCTGGGGCGCCGACCGATCTACCCTGTTCCGGCTCTACCAGGCGTTAATCCAGTCTCGTCTGGATTATGGGAGCCTGGCTTATGGCTCAGCTTCCCCATCTGCGTTGCGGGTGCTGGGCCCAATCCTCCATAGCGGGATACGCCTTGCCACTGGTGCTTTCCGCACCAGCCCTGTGGACAGCATACTAGTGGAGGCAGGTGTCCCTCCACTGCGGTTACGACGCCAACAATTACTGGCTGCTTATGCTGCCCATGTTTTTAGCTTGCCCGGGCATCCAAATTACCGTGTCCTGTTCCCGCAGTCAGTCGTCCATCTGCCAGACCGTCGGCCCCGGTCGGGTTGTCCGATCGCCGTACGCGTCAAGGAGCTTCTCTCCGGGCTTGGGTTTTTCCCTGTTCCACCTCCTTTCCGGGCACCTCTGCGTACACCCCCGTGGTGTCCAGAATGAGATTTTCACTCTGCAGCGGAGTGTGCGCTGATATGAAACTTCCTGGCAGATTAAAACTGTGTGCCCGACTGAGACTCGAACTCGGGACCTTTGCCTTTCGCGGGCAAGTGCTCTACCAACTGAGCTACCGAAGCACGACTCACGGCCGGTACTCACAGCTTTACTTCTGCCAGTACCTCGTCTCCTACCTTCCAAACTTTACAGAAGCTCTCCTGCGAACCATGCAGAACTAGCACTCCTGAAAGAAAGGATATTGCGGAGACATGGCTTAGCCACAGCCTGGGGGATGTTTCCAGAATGAGATTTTCACTCTGCAGCGGAGTGTGCGCTGATATGAAACTTCCTGGCAGATTAAAACTGTGTGCCCGACCGAGACTCGAACTCGGGACCTTTGCCTTTCGCGGGCAAGTGCTCTACCAACTGAGCTACCGAAGCACGACTCACGGCCGGTACTCACAGCTTTACTTCTGCCAGTACCTCGTCTCCTACATTCCAAACTTTACAGAAGCTCTCCTGCGAACCATGCAGAACTAGCACTCCTGAAAGAAAGGATATTGCGGAGACATGGCTTAGCCACAGCCTGGGGGATGTTTCCAGAATGAGATTTTCACTCTGCAGCGGAGTGTGCGCTGATATGAAACTTCGAGTCTCGGTCGGGCACACAGTTTTAATCTGCCAGGAAGTTTCACCCCCGTGGTGTGTTCCTCGCCCTTGCCTTCAGTTCGACTTGGCACAGCGCTCGAAGGACTCAGTCCCTCCAGAGGCCTTCCGCCGCCGATTTTATTCCATCCTGGCCACTTATCAGGGCTCTGGAATTGTTTACACTGACGGTTCGATGGTTGCTGGTCGTGTCGGGTATGCGCTAACTCTAGGGGACCATTCCGAACAACGTTCCTTGCCGGATGGCTGCAGCGTTTACACTGCTGAGCTGGTCGCCATCTTTCGTGCCCTAGAGTATATCCGCTCCTGCTCAGGTGAGTCCTTCGTTATCTGTAGCGATTCCCTGAGCGGTTTACGAGCTCTCGACCAGTGTTTCCCTCGTTCTCGTCTGGTGATGGCTATCCATGAGTCCCTGCATACTCTTGCGCGTTGCGGCCGCTCTGTGGTCTTTGTGTGGACCCCCGGTCACGTCGGTATCCCGGGCAATGAACGTGTTGACCGCCTGGCCAAACAGGCCACCAGTGCACCCACCCTGGACATTGGCCTCCCGGAGACTGATTTGCGGGCAGTCTTCCGCCGCGAAGTTCTCTCGCTTTGGGACACTGAATGGCTCAATCTGCCCACGCCAAACAAACTCCGTTCTCTCAAGGCGACGACGCGTGTGTGGCAGTCATCCATGCGAGCCACTCGCAGAGATTTAGTTGTTCTTTGTCGGCTCCGCATTGGCCACACCCGACTGTCTCACAGTTATTTATTGCGTCGTGAGGACCCGCCTCTCTGTCGCTGTGGGGCGGTTTTGACGGTGGTGCACATTTTATTAACTTGTCCGCTTTTAACTGTGCTCAGGCAGACATTTGCGCTGCCTGATACGCTCTCTGCCCTTTTACTAGATGACTCTGCCATGGTGGACTTAGTTTTGCGTTTTATTCGGGCAGGGGGTTTTTATAGTTTAATCTGAGTGTTTGTTTTTTAGTGTTGATTCTGGCTTTTAGCCTCTGATTTTAAACTGAGTTTTTAATGTGTTCTTGGTGGTTGGCTTTTCCTCTTTTTTTTCTCTACGGTCGGCCAACCACCGTCACACTCTGTGTGTTTTAATTTGTTTTCTCTGATCTCTGTCGGATTCTTTCTCGTCCTGTGTCGTCTGACGTCTTTCCTGCTGTTCGTTTTTTATTCTCTTTGGGCGGTTTTAATTTTTTGGAAAAAGGGACCGATGACCATCGCAGTCTGGTCCCTTTAATCCCACAAACCAACCAACCATTTTGCATTAAATTACTAATATAAATCGTAAACAGTAAATGTCCTATCACACATCATTGTGGTACTTCTGAAATTACTTTCACATCTGTCGATTTTACTGTGTTAAGAGCAACGAATTGAGTCCTATCTGCAGGGAAGTTCTGAATCCAGTAACAAATCTGGTCCAATACTAGATAATCTCGTGTTTAGTTCACTAAACGGTAATGCGGGGCTGATTAAATGCGTTCCTGAAACCAAGGAGCACGGCGCCAACCCGTGCACCTTTGTCTATGGAGCTGTGGATTTCGTAGACGGTTCCGTAATCGCCTGTAACGCCACAACACTGGACGAACAGTCGCGGGCTACGACGATCAGGGTGTAACAGAGGGCCAGAACTGTAGCGCGTAGGTGGCGCCCGCTACGAGCAGAGCGGCGTGTAGGCGCGCACCTGCGGCGGGGGCGCGGCCGCTCGCCTGCTCGGCCTGCGGAACGCAGCGGGAAGTGAGTGCACGCAGCGCGCCGTCACAGCCGCCGCCCGCGTAACGGAGCTGCGGCCGCCGTGAACGCCAGATACCTATCAAACAGGACACGCACACGCTGAGAGCTTACACTTAACACGTGCATTCGCTGCTCAGCCCAATATTGAGAGAGTACTAGGAGCATTCAATAAATAATGCAATACATTTTTTCTCGGCCAGTTTCGGTAGAAAAAATGCGGAATTTGTTTTGCGACTTCGTGGAATACTCCTGCTTCAGCGTCTATAGTTTCATGAAATTACGATAGGTGGCGGCGCCATACGTAGCCTTCAAAATGGCGGCTGTAACGGAGTTGCGTTCCAAGCAGAGATGATCTGTCGTTGAGTTTCTTTTGGCATCGCACCTATACATAGGCGCTTGCGGGGCGTCTACAGAGACCTATCACTGTACAAAAGCACTGTGAGTTGTTCGACGAGGCGTCGCAAAAAGGTGGCGCTTACCGTCCAATTTCCTGCATGCCGGCCGGCCGCCAAAGCGATGACTCTTGCGGACACTCTCATTCGAGGTAATCGAGAGATCACAAACGCCCACCTCGCTACTCAATTGAACGTCTGAGGCACTCGTCCACCGGTTGGGACACTCAGAGGCGTGTGCCTGCTGGGTTCCTCGCCGCCTAACAGAAGACCAAAGAGAGCAACAAAGGACCAGCTGCGTGCAATTGCTTGTGCGGTACGCAGCTGATCGTGACAATATGTTGTCGAACATCGCGTTTCTGAAGGGGTTATTCTGTTTGATTTCCTCCCTCACATGTAACGGTCAACTCCGAAGTGTACTGTGCTACCATCAGAAAATTGAAGAAACAACTTCACCGTGTTCGTCGCCACAAAAATGCAAACGAACTTCTCCTTCTCCATGAGAACGCAAAGCCTCATACAAGTCTGCGCACCTAAGAGGAGCTCATAAAACTTTATTGGACTTTCCTTCCTCATCCACCCTACAGCCCGGATCTCGCACCTGCCGACTTCCATCTGTTTCACCCAACGAAGGATGGACTCCACTGGAAGCAGTACGTGGATGATAAGGACGTTGTTGAAAGCAGCAAGATGTTCGTTCCGACGTCGACCAGTAGAGTGGTACCATGTGGGTTGGTTAAAATGGCTCTGAGCACTATGGGACTTGAAATCTGAGGTCATCAGTCCCCTAGAACTTCCAGAACTACTTAAACCTAACCAACCTAAGGACATCACACACATCCATGCCCGAGGCAGGATCCGAACCTGCTACCGTAGCGGTCACACGGTTCCAGACTGAAGCGCCTAGAACCGCACGGCCACTAGCGGCCGGCGTACCATGTGGGTATACAAGCCGTCCCATTGAGGTGGCATAAAGCAGTCGTATTGAACAGAGATTTTTCAAATATGGTTTAGTAGCCAAAATATTTGGCAATAATATGGTGTGTTGGAGTCGTGAGTAAAATCAACCTGCTCTCAGTTAAATGTGTGTTCATTACTTATTGAATGCCCCTCGTAGATAGCGTACACCGTTCGCCCAAAAAACTTAGATTTTATTCCTGACGTATTAGCGACGTCAACACAGTAACTACGGTCGCAGCTCGAACTCACGACAGAAACAACAAGTGTCCGTACGACCAGGCTGTGTTAAGTAGTGCATGTCCGGCCGTGGTGCGTCGCCGTTGTTGTCACAAATAGCAATGGAGCAACATCTTTAAACCAAGTGTTGTGTGTATTCTCCAGAATGTTTTCAATACTAGAAATATGTGTACTAAGTTTGCCCAGCACACTTTGATACCCGAACAAAGACGACGACTCGTGGATACCTGCCGCGATTTGATTGAAATGCAAAATGCGGACAGTTCCTTTCGGGAGAAAAGTACCATCGCGGCTGAGAGACTTGGTGTTATCAATATGAATTTACCACATAATGACGAAATATGGAAATTTACTTGTTGGGTTAACGCTTTGACGTCGGAAGACATTGAAGCCAGTGTGACGCGCGATTTTATCATCTCAAAGAACTTGCAGTTTCAGACGATTTTGTGAACGTTCTGTGTGCTACACTTAAGTGGCTGACGGGGTGGGGGAGAAGAATACATAGAACTCTTGCAGTATCGAAACTACCATAGTAATGTTACTATATATTTTTTAGTCCAATCTGGAAACTTTTTGGACTGCATCCAGCTTCCAAGTCAGTCTCTGCTTTCGCTCTCATTTCACCTCTCGACGCTATTCGAGCATTTGCCACACACAGATTGCGACCGTGGCCGCGACCGCGACTTTTCAAATCCTCTTATTTTCTACACGCCTTATATATTGTCCAGTGGAATTCTCTATCTGCCGGATGCACCCGAACTCCGCCGACAAAATTTTGGACGTTGTTCAGGGATAGTTCCTGAATACTTTAGTATAAGGGGCCAGAGGTCTTAGGTGTCACGTTACAGATAAATAATGTGATTATGATTACTTTTGTTTCTGTGAAACTACCTTAACAACAGTGAAAGTAATTAATGTACACACAGCAAGATCCGGTTTATCGTAGGCACCTGTGGTTGCCTGGTTGCAGGAACAGCTCAGCATAGCTTCGTTCTGCTGATTCTCTGTTGCATTTATTGAACACACATAAGAGGTGCGCGTCGGCCGTTTATTCATGAGTAAACGTATCCGCGTTATTGCGTATTAACAGTTACGTACAAATACGTGGAAATACAAATCGGATACAGAATCCAGTAGGACTGAATACAAATCCGAGGGCCGGCCGGTGTGGCCGAACGGTTCTAGTCGCTTCAGTCTGGAACCGCGCGACCGCTACGGTCGCATGTTCGAATCCTGCCTCGGGCATGGATGTGTTCGATGTCCTTGAACAAATCCGAGGGCGAAGAGTGAAATGGGCAGTACTTATGTCAAGAACAAGTACCGTGAGCGATCAAGAACAAGTTTGTTTCCAAACAAGACATACAAGGCAAACAGTTGATATTTTCGCTGTTGTGAAGACATTTTCAGTGCAGTGCTGTTAGAAAAATAACCGGGTTGAGAAATCAAACAAAATGCGGTCACTCTGTAACTAGTCACTCCCTTTACAGAACTAACCTGTCAACATCACTGAGCAACCTCTGAAATTTTATCGGTAGAATTCCAGTTTATTATGTACACTGCAAGAACTAGAAACCGTATCTAAAATTATCTGGTCTTTGGTGGTGTGTTAAAACCCAGTCATCCTTTACCGTTCATGATGGATTGCTACTGCCAAATTATTTTTTTACGATTTGGAATTCATCTCCCCTCAAGAGGACAACAAATGGTTTTCGGCAAACTATAGTGGGTACGTGTTACCCGAAAGCAGAATAAGAGCAGTACAACAGAAAATCAGCATCTGTGGTCGTCCTACGGCATTCTTGCTCTCGTGGGCGTCCGTGGAATTTTTTTCAAGAGGGGGTAAACTTCTTAAATAGCCACATTTTATCTAATTGATTCGGTGAGACAGAAGCGTGTTATGCCCACGTAACTACATGTGACAGTAAGGACTCGAAACTTAGTAGGTCTCAAACGATTGATAGTTACCTAATTAATATTTTAAAGATAGATTACTTTGATATTTTACAGTTGTATATGAATTAGAATGTCATCCTTTTTATTCAAAGATCTAAAATTTCGTCCTGATATGATTTAATCCGGCATATCCAACGAACTATGAAATATAGTTTGAAAATTTTCGCAAAAATTGTTTATAGCCCTGTAATGTGGTATGAAATGAAAATAAAAAACCTGAAACAGAAAAAGAACGATTGAGAAAATCCTGTTAAATATCAACAAAAGTAACAAACATTAATACTGCTCGAAATGGAGGAGTAGGCTGTAACCTTGAAGAAAAAGAAAAAAAAAAAAACAGAAGCCTACTGGATTTTATGTCATCTACAATACTTTCTGTGCTTGTAAAACGCATCTGAACACGTTAATGACTTTATTTCAACACTTACATACTTTCCGTTTTTTGATACTGGCGAAACTAAAATTGAACAAAATGTGCATTGAAAAACTACATTTTTAGCTTGTTGACGTAAAGTGTAGTCTGGAGCATGGTGAGATATCTTCCAAAATCACCCCAAACTGGTCGATAGAATCGACTTTTAACAGCGTAGGTTGCCTCGCTGCTGTGCTGTCAGGCTAACTAGACAGCAGAATTTATAGGTCTATAACTGCATTTGGCGCTGTGTCCCACCCCATAGAGTTGAGAAGCTACCAACTCTGGAAAGGGCTGCTTTTCTACGTTGAAACTTTACTTTTTTTCTCTGTCTTCCAGCACATAAAACGGGAGTTTCTGTTTCGGCGGAAACATTTGGACTCGTAGATTAAGTACAGGTGCCTTTGTTGTTTAGAGTTCATCGCAATAGCTCCACCATGGAAAATTAAATGTGAAATATGCAAGCAATAAATCGCGGATCCCCTTTGTCCACAGATAAACGGTAAACTATTACTGGGAATCCATTGTGCAGCAAGGGAGGAGCCGTGCTTGGGCAGCTGGGGACGAATGACAGGCACGTATACTGCTGCCATGCTTGTTACACTGGAATCCACGTTTCAGGGTACTGGATCGGCACCTTTCAGCAGCTCGAAAAGAACTGTGCTACGAAGAAGCAGAAGAAAGATTAGTAACACTATTTTAGCACTGCTCAGTAAATGCTCGCATCTATCGTAACTGCAGAATAGCGCCGAAACAGCCACCACGCCAAGGTATCAGCATAAGTTCTCATGAACGGCGTGGAAAAAAAAAAAGTCCCTAGTCACTTCTAAAGTCACAGTGCTTCCCGTCGCACTACGCTGTATTATTCTGCAGTTTAGCAGCATCGCAGACAACGATTGCTAGAAATTAGAGAGGATTCCTTAGTGAGTAGAAAACCCGTACCTCAGATTGCAAGAGTGTGTAAATGCCCGCTGTTGCCCCCTCACCCTACCTTCCCCCCTCCCCCCCCCCCTTTCCAGCGGACACCTGTGCTTGCTACCACGTGCTTAGTGGCACTGTGACCCGGCCGCACCCAAAACCCCGTACGAACTGAGCGAAGACGCGTTAGTAGTAGGATTAAGACACCCCATTCACATTCGGGTGCGCTACGGTTCAAATCCCCGTCTGACACCAACATCTCGGTAAGCAATGCCCAATGATTGCCGCGTTGATTCCTTTGGAAAAAAAGAATGCGGCCTATTTCCTTCTGAGATCTTGTACTATTCAGCTTCAGTCACTTGACTGTAACAACATTAAACCATAATCTTCCATCTCTCCTGTATTACAGGACTTCGCTCGTGGGTTATATTGATTATATCGTCTTTTATACTTGAGCCTGTCCAGGGTTATATTGATTCATGGCTATGGTTAACGTCTTTTATACTTTCAGCGTGTCTAGTCCATTCGTTACTACTATTCGCCAACTTCCTTACAATAACATTGCATTCTGATCCAGGCTACGTGGAGTAAAACGTGTTGTCATGACGGCCTTGGACATTATCTGAATTAATATTCCATCACAATGCCTCATTCTTCAAATCTCCACTGTATGCGTACAAAGACGACGCATTATGCACCGTTATACATGGTGTTGGTTGTGGTCGTCGAGGCGGCGGCGACAGTGTCAACGTTCTGCTTAATATCCGGTCTGTAATGACGTCTGCGTGGAAAGCGTTTAGATTCCCAACGATTGCTAGACTGAAGCACTTCCAAAATAGCTGCTGACACACACACACACACACACACACACACACACACACACACACACACACACACACACACACACACACGCGCGCGCGCGCGCGCGCGATCAGTCTGAAAGTAGGGAGTAAATCGTGTTGTACAATCATCCATCAGGGCGCCTTGTATGCATATAGTTGTACAGTAGAATGAGAGTCTTCTGAAATATTACGCGTAAATAGTTGCCTCTGAGAAAACGTGCACAGCGAACTCTGGTGGACGCAAATTTGTTGGAAAGAGAGAACTTGAGCTTACTGCAGCCTGCCGTTGACCTCTGCGTAGTGAAGGAAATTGACGGAATGCGCGGCTTCCTATTTTTATATACAGCCTAGTTGGTCATATAAAGACGCTTTTACGATGCGTGCGACATACTCTACCTAAACTACGCTAGCAGTGAACACTTGACAGAATGGTACGACAAGTAGATGTCAGAACTGCTCCACGGAAACCTAGCAAAATTATTACTCAGTTTCTCTGTTTCACGAAAACAATGAAAAACTTGAAATTATACGTATGTTGGGGGAGGGGGGTGTTGGGAGGCCGAAGGAGTTGGTTGACCTGACGAAAGTACTTGCCACACCGTAGCACATGCGTAAATGTATGCGGAAAGCTTAGGTGAATGTGATGAGCGCCTGTAGAGTTCTGCTTTCTTGTGTTGTTCACGAGGATGTAGAATGGAAAGATAGAAGCCGTTGCCTTCACATACGCTATTCTTTGGAGTAACTCTAGGATGGTCGCTGGATGGACGGATGACCATCGACAATGTCACATGTCCTTACTCGAAGAGGCACTGCAGAGAGATTTCTAATTTAATCCATGAACTGTGCGCCGCTACATCTCCCCTTGTGAGCGAAATACTGACGAAAAATATTCCAACCATTACCAGGAGTCGAACTGGCTACCTCTGATATGAGAGACACTGCACAAGCGTGGGCTATAGTGGCCTTGTCTATGGATGTGGGTGCTTAATGCAGTCATACATAACCAATTTGTCTTTATCACTGAAATCAATAGTAGAGTTTACGAAAACATAATTTGCACACAGTTTTCATCGTCGTATTCATGAGAACTGAAGTATTGGGCATGTAATTAGTGGACACAAGAAATAAAAGAAAGAGAGATGTCATCTTTGTACATCGTCGCGCGCAGAAGTCAGATGTTTGGGCATGTCAGTCATTTATTTTGTTTTATTTATCGTTTGTACCGTAGTGTCATTAAATATCTTAATTTAATAATGTCTAATTTAATAGTAATATTAATAATTGTTATTGATGATATTTATGAAATTAGCTGAAACAGATCGATCTGATTTTACCCATGGCAATTTCGGCGTGAAGTTCCTGCTACGCAATATACAGTACATGCAGTAATAGACGAAGTCGTCGTTCGTATTTACCATTAAAAAAAAAAAAAAAAAAAAAAAACAAAAAAAAAAGATGGGCTTCCACTGCCACAGAAAAGAAAATAAAGTCGTTGGCTCAATCAAGCACACTAGCTCTCTCTCTCTCTCTCTCTCTCTCTCTCTCTCTCTCTCTCTACGCACTGTTCAGTTTGTACTTGATTTTTCTCTGAAAGACCGGGGGGAGGGATCGGCTTAGCCCCAAGTGCAACTTGATCGTTTGCTTTGAGCACCGGGTGACGTGTTTCGGTCTGGTAGGCTGGCACACGCTGAGTATTGATCACCGCACTTTTATTGGCTCTGCAGTTCTCTCTGCGCCTGTATAAACTCCGAGCATTATTCTCCGTCAATTTGGCGATCTACACGAAGTGTCAGGATTACTTTTATCTTTCTAAAAAGTATTCCTGTACAATTAATAATATTACCTAAGAAACGAATGTGGAACAGTGTTAATTTCCTGTGATAACCAGCTGTTATACTGAGTACTGTCGGAATATAAAACATGGAATTTTCGTGAAAGAAACTAACTGTCGTACAACTTATTGTTCTGGTGACTCTACCTAGCTTTTCTGCAAAATTTAACATTTCTGTGGCCGCATTATCTCACATACGCAAGATTATTTTCCACACACACAGAATATATAATATATGGTAAATTTCTATACTCATCTGTCTACGTCTCAGAGGAATTAGTAACACTCATATTCCGTTTTATGAAATATGCTTCTGAATAGCGAATCCAGTGTTTGCTGCACATCACTCATAACTTCTTGAGAGAGAGAGAGAGAGAGAGAGAGAGAGAGAGAGAGAGAGAGAGATGTATAGCATGTAGCTCAGAATGGATGAACCAGGTTGACTTCGTTTATCGTTGACCGTAGTGTGTTACAAATTAGTCATTAATTGCCAGAAGATATAGTAATGCTTGGGTTTGTATGTCGTTCACGTCTTGGTTGTATGAATTACACTAAAATACTTTCATTATACCGCCTTGAGCAAAACATACATTTTTGTGTTTTTTTTTTTAACTTGTACCCAGAAATTTTCCAGGGCTGTTTTACCGCATCAGTAATTTCGTCCTCCATATAACTTTCATGCTATTGGGGGAAGAAAGCTCTTTGTTGCTTGGTTCGATAATCTTCATGTGACTGGCGGAAGAAATCTTTTTGTTGCTTGGTGGAATAACACACTTCTGCGTACTTCTACTAACATAAATATAAAATAATTGAGTAGGTTATTAATTGACGTAGTCCACATCAGGGTAACTAGTGACTCCTCACCTGTTTAAGGAAAATTCGTCAGAAAAACGAGAGCGTGCGTCTCTTTGCGTCCGCTCAGTTCAACATCCACTAGGAGCGTACATGTTATGTGTACATCTCATTTTTCACATATTTTAAGGCAACTGAAAATAAACAACAGCAGGGATGAAATTTTTCAAGTGTGCGCCTAACCGGTAGTAAAAAATATTGACGTGAAAAATGAAAATGAAAACGCTACGTAAAACCACGAAGCTAAACAGAGTGAGTCTTAGCCGGGGAAGCGTTATAAGTTGTTTGTGCAGCTGTCGGCGTTCGGTGGAAAAGGAACATTCGTTTTACAGTATGTCACGTATGACTTTTGATCGAAGTGATAATAGACCTTGTCTATTGAAAGATAGCATTATAGTGAGGCGAATGTCTCAGGGATCCTGATAGTTGCCTCGGTAAAATGTCTTTGCGTAAATACAGTGCGACAGTGGCATAGCCCAAAGGGAAAATATTAAATATTGTGTACTTTTATTGCAGAGATGCGTTTACTCATTAATATTTGCGAGTATGACAGATCTGAAGCTGTACCTGATTATTACTTAAGTTTTCATCACAATAGAACCATCTGAATCACTTACGAAATTTTTCCTTTATCAGCTGTACGAAGTAGTATTAATTGCGTGCAATTATAGATTGCCAGCAGATGACGGTTTTGACTGAATGGTTAAACTTCCAGTACTAAAAGATTCTTTTCGCGGCAGTGAGGTAAAGATTACCTCGGCAGAAACGGGTGACTGTATGTCGCTTTCGTTAATTTGGAAGGTCGTTAAGTACTATTTCTGGTTTAATACGTTCTTTCATTAAATAGGCAGATTTCCAAAAATATCTATATACCGCAGTTAGTGTTGGGAGTGTAGCAATTTTTTGCTTATTCTGTGGGTGCAAATTTCTCCATCACTTATGGCTTTCATAACAAGAAAATTAAGCTCATGTTTCTTAATGTCGTTTCATCGTTTGTCATACCAGAATTTTCTACATATACGTCCAATTCCGTCCTGTTGTAAGGTGCCGAGATGAACATACTATATCGTTACATTAATCCAAACTTGTTTTAGGCGTCAAACCAGATGTAAATCAGAAATATGATAATTTAAGTAAAACCGCCCTAGTCTAGTTAGTGCAAACAGATCATGTGACGCTTTATTTGATGTTTATCTTTTCACCAAAGAGTGCGGAAAGACCAAATATGACGATATCTGCAGACCGCTTAGGAAACAAGTTCAGGTATACCTCTGCCTGAACTGTCAGCGTTATCGAGATGCAGCACGTGGCAAACTCTGTACACGTAGTTTTCAAATAAGGAAAACACATAAAGTTAGGGAGACGTTACCTCTGAACACTGGCACCCTGCAACTTACGTTCGTTATTGTAGTGCAGGGGATACTCAACACGACACAACGTAACGTGTTAACGTATGCGTCCGTGCCATCGACAAGACGAAACTGAGGAAAGATTGGGTGAGTTCCCTGAGTTTGAATGATACTAGAATATTATTCGGTTGCAGTGTGTTTGTAGAAGGTTGCAGTGATTTATTTTGAAAGTGGCAATTTTGCAAGTGTTAATGCTCTAATCAAGAGTCAGTGAACTTTTCATCAGCGGAGAGTAATAGTAGACGAGAAACAGTCCTCAGTAATTGCTTTCGCCCGGCTTAGAAGAGGGTTATCATAAAGAAGTGCAGAGATAATCCATGTCAGGTGACTAGAAAAAAACCAACCATTGCCTGGAACACGGTGTATATGTACAACTCACTATACATATGTGATGTCCGACAACGCTAGAAGTTTACATCGCAATTCAGTTCAGCATGAAGCAAATCAAGTCGACACCACTCAGATACGTGGCCCAACAATGTTGGGAAAGAGTTGTATGGTCGGAGAACTCATCATTCACCTTGTTAACAAAAACTTTTCTGTTTTAATGTGTAGTACATGTACAAAAAGAAACATACTTCATGATTTCTCCAGTGGAACATAGAATTGGATCTGTGATTGTGCGGGTCATATCATCCAGTGATCTTGTTACTTTGCAATTCCTTATTACCCTAGAGAGATAATTCGACTTAATATGTTGTTGTGGTCTTCAGTCCTGAGACTGGTTTGATGCAGCTCTCCATGCTACTCTATCCTGTGCAAGCTTCTTCATCTCTCAGTACCTACTGCAACCTACATCCTTCTGTATCTGGTTGGTGTATTCATCTCTTGGTCTCCCTCTACGATTTTTACCCTCCACGCTGCCCTCCAATACCAAATTGGTGATCCCTTGATGCCTCAGAACATGTCCTACCAACCGATCCCTTCTTCTAGTCAAGTTGTGCCACAAACTTCTTTTCTCCCCAATCCTATTCAGTACCTCCTCATTAGTTATGTGATCTACCCATCTAATCTTCAGCATTCTTCTGTAGCACCACATTTCGAAAGCTTCTATTCTCTTCTTGTCCAAACTATTTATCGTCCATGTTTCACTACCATACATGGCTACACTCCATACAAATACTTTCAGAAATGACTTTCTGACACTTAAATCTATACTCGATGTTAACAAATTTCTCTTCTTCAGAAACGCTTTCCTTGCAATTGCCAGTCTACATTTTATATCCTCTCTACTTCGACCATCATCAGTTATTTTGCTCCCCAAATAGCAAAATTCCTTTACTACTTTAATTGTCTCATTTCCTAATCTAATTCCCTCAGCATCACCCGACTTAATTCGACTACATTCCATTATCCTCGTTTTGCTTTTGTTGATGTTCATCTTATACCCTCCTTTCAAGACACTATCCATTCCGTTCAACTGCTCTTCCAAGTCCTTTGCTGTCTCTGACAGAATTACAGTGTCATCGGCGAACCTCAAAGTTTTTATTTCTTCTCCATGGATTTTAATACCTACTCCGAAATTTTGTTTTGTTTCCTTCAGTGCTTGCTCAATATACAGATTGAATAACACCGGGGACAGGCTACAACCCTGTCTCACTCCCTCTCCACCCGCTGCTTCCCTTTCATGCCCCTCGACTCTTGTAACTGCCCTCTGGTTTCTGTAAAAATTGTAAATAGCCTTTCGCTCCCTGTATTTTACCCCTGCCACCTTCAGAATTTGAAAGAGCGTGTTCCGGTCAACATTGTCAAAAGCTTTCTCCAAGTCTACTAACGCTAGAAACGTAGGTTAGCCTTTTCTTAATCTTAGCTTCTAAGATAAGTCGTAGGGTCAGTATTGCCTCACGTGTTCCAACATTTCTACGGAATCCAAACTGATCTTCCCCGAGGTCGGCTTCTACTAGTTTTTCCATTCGTCTGTAAAGAATCCGCGTTAGTATTTTGCAGCCGTGACTTACTAATCTGATAGTTCGGTAATTTTCACATCTGTCAACACCTGCTTTCTTTGGGATTGGAATTATTATATTCTTCTTGAAGTCTGAGGGTATTTCTCCTGTCTCGTACATCTTGCTCACCAGATGGTAGAGTTTTGTCAGGATTGGCTCTCCCAAGGCTGTCAGTAGTTCTAATGGAATGTTGTCTACTCCCGGGGCCTTGTTTCGACTCAGGTCTTTCAATGCTCTGTCAAACTATTCACGCAGTATTATATCTCCCATTTCATCTTCATCTACATGCTCTTCCATTTCCATAATACTGTCCTCAAGTACATCGCCCTTGTATAGACCCTGTATATACTCCTTCCACCTCTCTGCTTTCCCTTCTTTGCTTAGAACTGGGTTTCCATCTGAGCTTTTGATATACATACAAGTGGTTCTCTTTTCTCCAAAGGTCTCTTTAATTTTCCTGTAGGCTGTATCTATCTTACCCCTAGTGAGATAAGCCTCTACATCCTTACATTTGTCCTCTAGCCATGCCAGCTTAGCCATTTTGCACTTCCTGTCGATCTCATTTTTGAGACGTTTCTATTCCTTTTTGTCTGCTTCATTTACTGCATTTTTATATTTTCTCCTTTCATCAATTAAATTCAGTATTTCTTCTGTCACCCAAGGATTTCTACTAGCCCTCGTCTTTTTACCTACTTGATCCTCTGCTGCCTTCACTACTTCATCCCTCAAAGCTACCCATTCTTCTTCTACTGTATTTCTTTCCCCCATTCCTGTCAATTGTTCCCTTATGCTCTCCCTGAAACTCTGTACAACCTCTGGTTCTTTCAGTTTATCCAGGTCCCATCTCCTTAAATTCCCACCTTTTTGCAGTTTCTTCAATTTTAACCTACAGTTCATAACCAATAGATTGTGGTCAGAATCCACATCTGCCCCTGGAAATGTCTTACAATTTAAAACCTGGTTCCTAAATCTCTGTCTTACCATTATATAATCTATCTGAAACCTTGTAGTATCTCCAGGGTTCTTCCATGTATACCACCTTCTTTCATGATTCTTGAACCAAGTGTTAGCTATGATTAAGTTATGCTCTGTGCAAAATTCTATCAGGCGGCTTCCTCTTTCATTTCTTACCCCCGATCCATATTCACCTACTATGTTTCCTTCTCTCCCTTTTCCTACTGCCGAATTCCAGTCACCCATGACTATTAAATTTTCGTCTCCCTTCACAATCTGAATAATTTCTTTTATTTCATCATACACTTCTTCAATTTCTTCGTCATCTGCAGAGCTAGTTGGCATATAAACTTGTACTACTGTGGTAGGCGTGGGCTCCGTATCTATCTTGGCCACAATAATGCGTTCACTATGCTGTTTGTAGTAGCTTACCCGCATTCCTATTTTCCTATTCATTATTAAACCTACTCCTGCATTACCCCTATTTGATTTTGTGTTTATAACCCTGTATTCGCCTGACCAAAAGTCTTGCTCCTCTTGCCACCGAACTTCACTAATTCCCACTTTGTCTAAATTTAACCTATCCATTTTCCTTTTAAAATTTTCTAACCTACCTGCCCGATTAAGGGATCTGACATTCCACGCTCCGATCCGTAGAACGCCAGTTTTCTTTCTCCTGATAACGACATCCTCTTGAGTAGTCCCCTCCCGGAGATCCGAATGGGGGACTATTTTACCTCCGGAATATTTTACCCAAGAGGACGCCATCATCATTAGCCATACAGTAAAGCTGCATGCCCTCGGGAAAAATATACAGATAGAAAAATGCGTCTTGTGAAACATACGGTAAACGCTGACAAGGACATTGTACTCCAAAATCAAACTGTTATATTTCAGACTGATAGATTGCCTTTGACAGCGATACAGGTGAATTTGAGCACCCCCCCCTCCCCCCCAAGGCCCGTGTAGCCTGTTGCCTTGAATGTTATAAAGCGTCCATGGGCAGCCTTGGAGATGAGAACTGATTGCGTATGTTATGGACGAAACTTAGCGCTGAGCCACAGGACGAATAGCATAAAATTTTGCTGGAAACAGTACATTTTCGCTTCGTGTCACAACTGTACGATAGGCTGAAATCGGCAAAGTGCCTGATTAATCACGTTCCCGTTTAGTTTATTATCTGCATAACATCTCTCTTGAACTGCCAAAGTTTCATGTCGACAAAGAATATTTTAGTGTCTGCTAAAACTTTGAAATCGCGGCAGGAAGCCTCAAAATAAATAAACTCGTGTGATTCTGAATCATGTTTTTTAAGCTTGCACTGCGTCGTGATAATTACAAAATTTGCACATCGATGGATCATTCACTCATGGAGTAAGAGGTATGTTGGCACATGAGAAGATTAATTTAAAAAAAGGTCATATAAGCGTTTACTTCGTAGACATTGTGTAAATCGACACATGTTGGTTGAGATAAATGAATAATTAGTAACATTTCAGTTTATGTTTTTTAAATCACGCCAGAAATCTGTTACCGAGTAAGGTAGCGTTATCATTAGAGACTGAAGTCTTGTTCTGGTGTATCGGGGTTCAGATCCCCGTGGAGTCACCCTGAATGCGATTTTATGAGGTTTTTTCAAGTATCGAGGAGCTTCTGCCCTGAATGATTAAGACGACGTGGTCACATAAATTTAACAAAGGGGACTCTTGATGCCAGCCCAGACGTATTGGAATAAACTTAAGTAGTTCTCGCACGTGAGAGGTCGCTCATTCAGCCAATTGTTGATCATGTTTCGTCGGTCTTCGGATCCGTAATATGTTGCAACAGTGGAAGCGATAAAAAAAGATACACTATCTGATCAAAAGTTCCGGACACCCCTACGTAATGCGAAATTGACAACTAGGTTTCAAGCGAGGCGGACCCGCCA
Source organism: Schistocerca nitens (assembly GCF_023898315.1). Classification (NCBI taxonomy): domain Eukaryota; kingdom Metazoa; phylum Arthropoda; class Insecta; order Orthoptera; family Acrididae; genus Schistocerca; species Schistocerca nitens. The sequence goes on from NC_064618.1 coordinate 372,279,009, forward strand.
GTGTAAAAGGAGGCGGGGTCTAGTGTATTGGCAGTAGAGAAGCAATAACAACAGAATGGAGTGGTCAGAGGAGCTCAGTGACATCGAACGTGGACTAGTCATTGGACGTTATCGTTATCTGAGTAATAAATCTGTCGTGAACATTTCAACCTTTCAACACCTACCGAAGTCGACTGTTAGGGATATCACTGTGAAGTGAAATCGCGAACGAACAGCCACAGGTAAACCAAAACCAGACATGCCTCATGTAATGACGGACAGGGACTTTCGAACATTGCGGTGGGTAGTGGTAAAAAAATCGCATGAAATCAGCGGAAGTAACCACTCGTACCAGCAGTCCACTTGGCACGAGTGTACGTAGGGAGGCAAATTGGTCGAGCTGTTCCTTTATAAGTCACACATTTTGTAGACAGTGCTAAGCAATGCTTGACGTGGAATCAAAAGCGACGACACTGAATAGTCAATGACTGGAAACGGATGATTTGTATTAATGACTCACGCTATACATTTTACAGAATTGTGGATTTCGTACAGTAGAGGACCATTTCGGAGATGATGATTGATTGTATCAGAATGTCAATGCACTCCGTCACAAAGCAGCGTGTGTGAGGCAATAGTTTGTGGACAGTAACATTTTGACATGGACTGGCGTCCCAAGTGACCCGACCAGAACCCAATGGATCTCCATTGGCAAGAGTTACAACCTCGACTTCGTTCTAGACCGAGCGTCCATCATCACTACCTTCTCTGGTTCAGGATCTTGAGGAAGAATGGGCTCCCAGTCCTCCACAGAGACTCAGACATCTCACTGAAAATGAACCTAGCAAAGTTCAGACGGTTATAAAGGCGAAGGGTGGACACACCCCGTCATACCTATTCATTGCACGTTCCGTAGTATTTTTTGTAGTCAGCGTGAGAGTAATATACAAATGCTCATCGAACTGCAGTGGACGACTTCGCAAGAAAGATGCGGAGTGCCTTACAAAATTTCAAGAGCTCGAGTTCCGTGACGAGTCAAGAAACGTACTACTTCTCCCAAAATATATGTCGCATAATGATCACGACGCTACAATTAGAAAAATTCAGTCTTACACAGAAGTCTTTCTTCCGCGTACGAGGGCTGTTCGGAAAGTAAGGACCCATCGATTGCGAAATGAAAACCACCGTGAAAAACCGATGAAGCTTTTCATAGATGTATTGGACAGAGTCTCTAGTATGCCCATCGTTCGCATCACGTCGCTCTTTTGAGTTCTGAGCGCGCAGCGATCACTTAAAGATGGCTAGAAAATGCTGTCTCCCTTTAATTAAAAGTGCCTATGAGAGATTTCAGCTGATTTTATGCAGCTCACACAACGCAGCTGTCATGTTTTTCCTTTTTCATGACAATTCTCGGCCGCACACTGCAGTTGCAACGAAGACGCTCCTGCAGGATTTTCGATGGGAAGTGTTTGATCACGCACCATAGTCTACAGCCCAGACTTGGTTCCCTCTGATTTTTCTCTGTGCTCACATGAACCACTGGCTATGAAGACAACACTTTGGTACAGACAACAAGCTGCAGACCAGCGTAGAGAATTGGCAGAAAGCACGGACGGTTACCTTCTGTGACGAGGCTATTGGGAAGTTGGTACAGTGCTACGACAGATGTCTCATGCGAAGCGTCGACTATGTAGAGAAGTAGTGGGAAGGTGTAGCTGTTTGCAGATAAAACATTTTTTATTTGCACTGTGGTTTCCTTATCGCGACCAGTCGGATCTTACTTTCAGAGTAGCTCTCGTATTACTTGTGAATGGAAGATAAAAGGAGGCTAAACGTTACTGCTACATTACACACCGTTTGGTGGTTTACAGAATACAGATGTATGTTGAAATTGCTTGGTATGAATCCCAGGATGATACATTAAACAATGCCAAGGTCGATCTCTTTCCCAAACCTGTCAATTCAGAACTACTGCTCCGATTACTTCCCTAAACTCCGTCAGATAAAGATGTACTTTCGTTCAGAGCGACTATGTGATCATTCTACAGAAGACCTGCAATGTCTCTGATAAAGAAAATCTGAACTTGCTGGAGATACCATTTGTGTGGCCGTGCTGCCCTTGGTATTGTTTAAATTCTCAATTGATTTTAAATTGCTCATTGCAGCTGGCACCAAAGGCTCGTTTCAAGGTCCGGAGAAAAAACTATAATGTATTGAGGACAAAGTATATCACTACCAAGAGAGAAAAGTTCCCTAAAAACTCATTAGTTTCCGCACTAGTCTCCTGACTGAAACAGCGTCTTCATGACGACACAGTTTTCTGTGCTTACATTTTACGTCAAGGCTTCTCTTTACGTCAAGGCTTCTCTCATTGGCCAACGCATGCTAGTTGTGTTACGCGTAGCAAATACGAGGACCCTATGCATTCAGTAATGACACATTTCATTGGCAATTTATGGAGCATGAAATCCGTTGGGCATAGAGTGGGCTGCTGCAAGGAGGGCTACACAAGATGTAGGAAATGTATATAGCCAAAGGCTGTTATAACGTTGGCTGTGATGGAACATTACATTTTGTAGTTCAATTTACGACCAACATCTTAGTGTGAATGGAAACATTTCTACTGCACTCGAGCGCGCTGCTTCAGGGATAAATCAAATCAGGGCCACGTTTCGTCTTGGCCACGGCTCCGAGCCGCCTTCTGTTTTTGAACCAGCCAGAGTGGTGTTAACGAGTCTACCAGCACCGCCTTTGTAGAGTTCTACTAGGCAATTGGCTGCATGGTATTCTCTCTCTCTCTCTCTCTCTCTCTCTCTCTCTCTCTCTCTATCTATCTCTCGTTTTGTTACTTTCTGCTATTTCCACCCCTGGCTATGGCCCATTACTGTGAAAAAAATGCTAAATTGTATGGTGGTCTATGGTGGTCCAGGAGTCCACATTAAACTGTGGATTCTCTTATAACCGACTGTGAAAGTCAGTTAAAAGATCGGCGGAAGACAAGGGCATGCGACCTCCAAAAGAACTACCTGTTTTACAGCCCTACGTTATTCAAAGTAACCTTCAGTTTGAGGCCAGTTTGACAGTTCTCTCTAACGAGAGCGGAGCATTCTGGTGTAGAACTTGTTTCTCTTCAGTCGAATCCCAGCAAGCTAGGACCGAGGCAAGAGGGTTCCCAGTAGGGAATATTTGAGAGGGAAAATCTCTCGAAAACCTTCGTCGGGAACGAGGATAGTGGAACGGTGTTCAATTTTTGTGTACGAAAATGGATAACACAGTTAAAAATGTGCGTGTGCGCTTCTCCAAGTTCACACCATCCGGTCTGATTTCGACAGTCTAGAACTCTTTAACCCGCCATCAGCTGCGATATGGATCTAATTGTAATAATTCTCTATACTGCCACCGAAATATCCAGTATCTTGTGTTTGTTCCGTAAGTGTGTTGGACGTGGGTCTTGTCATAGTTGTGGTAATCAGAAGTCCCTCTTCTTTTCTTTGGTGCAGCAGTTAATCCAGAATCGACGGAAGCTGTCTGTAACTTTTAGAAAAAGAGAATGATGACACCATAAGTTTGGAAGCCCTATAAATGTTGATCGTGCTAAAATATTTTCTGGCTTGAGAGTGCTTAAAGTTAATCAGCATTCCCGCGGCAGAGAGATAAGTTTGTGTTCTTACGCTGCACGACTCTTTTGAACAGCCACATCAAACAATTTTTGAAACTGATAAAGTTGAAAAACGATTTAAACGATAAGACCAAACAGTATTATTTATCGTCGGTTAGATCGCCAGCGTAGTTATAATTGACAACGGAGTTCAACTTTTTCCTTCAATACCCGTAATACGAGAGTTTTCCGCCGTAGTTCTCTTTAGCTAGGAACGAGTTTGTTGGAAGATAAAGCACAGCCTTGACGATAAGAATCGGTTGTCATGAAACCAGGCCGTTTGCCAGGCGATGAGTAATGTTGTGTAGTGGTCTGCGGTCACGTACGATATTTATACTGGAGAGAGTGAAGGCGCGATTGTTTCGCAAGGTCCGCGGTGCGGTCGCGTAACGTGACGTGGTCGGTCTTTGTGGCTGCGCCCTGGCTACGGCAACAGGTGCAGCGCGCCGTGGCCTGCCGGTGTCGGGTGTCAAACCGCCGCCCTCGCCACCGCGAGCCCAACTCTGCGCGTCCCACTGCCGCCTCTGCTGGTACGTGGAAGACACTTCGCGCTGTGGTTGATGGGAGCGGCCGTTAAGTGGGAAATGTCTTTACGATCGCCCCGACCACACACTGCGCTGGGATGTCGGCTTCCTTTTGCGAGTAGTCGAGGTGGTCTCTGGTAGACTTCTGCATCAGATTTTTGTATTCGCCCGAATTGCAGTGCGCAGGTAGTTCCACGGAAGTCCGGTAGATCTCATTGTAGCCTCGTTGGACTTAGAGCTCTGTATAGTGAAAGTAAGGCCAACTTGCCACTGGCGACCTCATTGGGCATATCGCACTGCTACTAATACACTGACCACTACAGTGTATTCAGCCATTTTTATTAAGGAAATGAGCTTAGGTACCCCATGCAATGCTAAGATAAATCACAAGCTTCAAACTGAACGTTTCGAAGTTTAAGCAAAAATTAAAAAAAAGTAATCATAACGTGCCTATAAAAATATAATTTCTAACGTCTTTAGTTTTTGTAATAGTAACATTCATTAACGGCGAAAGCGATAGATTCGTAGCTCTTATTAACACATTACCGTCCGCACCTCTCGTACAAATTTATTCGCTTGGTGCCGGCAGCGCTAATTCGGGTTACTTTGCTTGTTGCCGGCCGCTTGTCGCCTTTCCGTTGATGATAAGCTTCAAACACATTGACTTTTGCGCGCTTTAATTTTCCGGAAATCCTCTATTTTGCCGTATCGTTCCACAAACTCGAATTTTGAAGTAACTTTTCTGCTAGTTCTACACTGTTATAATAATTATTCATGTAAAGGTGATGCCACTTTCCATAAAAGGGTGTCAATAATTCCATCACTATTTTTGCTAAAGACTGTCCAGCGCCGGAATAAATCTTGAATGAACCACGCGGCTGCTACGGTCGCAAGTTCGAATCCTGCCTCGGGCATGGGTGTGTTTGATGTCCTTAGGTTTAAGTAGTTCTAAGTCTAGGGGACTTGATGACATCCGATGTTAAGTCCCATAGTGCTTAGAGCCATTTGAGCCAAATCTTGAATGAAGAAATGTATCCCGTAATCGAATCACACAGCATTCGATTGAGTATACCGTATTTCGTAATTTTCGACGGATTGTAAACTTCAAAATTTGATCGACCACGCCACGGTATTATTCCTTCATCAATTGAGATATTTTGACTTGGATTAAACGTTTATTTAAACTTTTCGGAAAAATAATCAATTACGAATTGCACTTTGAGAAGCCGGTCGGCATTATTCGGTTTATTGTTGCTGTCGGAAAAATGTAAAAATGATAATATTTGTCTGAATCGTTTGCGGGACATCGTTTTGGGAAATATCGGTGTGTGTATCAACGGATTCGTTGACCAATAATCATCGATCCTGGCTTTTTTTATAGTTCCCATAAGGATATCAAGCCCAAACCATTTTCTAAGTTCGGGTCCCGTAACGTTGACAAATTTGGCATTTTTTAAATCCAGTTTCCTTCTCTTGCAATTTTGACTGTAGTACTTGTTGGTTTCGTTGCTAATATATTCAAATAGATCGTTCCCAATGTATAATTCTAAGATATCCTCGACGCTCTGTGTATCTTTGGGAAATATGTTTGGACCCGGGGACCCTTCAAATTTATTATTGGTTCTCAGTAAATCAAAGTCTGACCACTATGCACTGCCTTCTTCGTCTGATTCAGCCGAATCAGTTGACACTCGTAGCGTTCGCTGAATTCTTCTTGGACGTATTTCACCATTCTGCTTCACTTTCATTTTGTTGCTATCCAATGTCTTCTTCCCAATCGGCCAAGTCGTCTCGATCGTCAGACAAGATGTCCGCGCATTCATCGTAAATAATCCTTTTCTCTCTTTCGTCTGCCATGATGAAAGGGCACAAGTACTTTGTGACCTAAACATAACACCAACATAATGCAAAAGATATTAAAGTGCTGTCGCCGGCCACTGCGTGATACTATGCTGACGACACCACTGTGGTGTCGCCGGCCGTTGACCGCTATATGGCGCACGACACCACTGTGGTGTCGCCGGATGGCATAATGTTAATGCAGCAAGCCCAATTGTTGCTACAGTAAGTATCCGTAGCTTTTAACTGATCATCTTGAATTCTTGGAAGCAGGAAAAGCTAGCCAACATTAGGTCGCAAAACATTGTTTTTACAAGCAAAATTCAAATCTGCAGGACAGACAACGAAATTCTAAAGAAATTTCTGTGGTAATTTTTGAAATTAGCGTAAACAAACCGTATACTACCACAGCAGCCACATTTAAATAAGCAGTATATGTGTTGTCTGTTTTCTCGGTCGTACATAATTTAGGCGATGATGACCTATGATCCCTTCAGTGCAATGCACTCCAATCTCGAACTCTTACGAGAATCAGCGAGATGCCGCGAGTAATGAGGATAATGAACAGGCGCATACATCAGCAGTCTGGGGTATAAATTGAGAATTTTGGTTTGACAGGCGTGCTAGGGTAGTCCGTGTGATTGTGGTGACCACTGTGTCCGGATGGCGCAGTGGTCAGCGCATCTGCCTAGTAAGCAGGAGACCCGGTTTGGAATCCCGGTCCGGCACAAATTTTCAACTTGCCCTATTGATTTAAATAACTGACCAGATTGTAGATCAGTGCTGTTTACCAGAAATTACATTTACATTTTACAGTGTTAACAAACCTGTCCTGTTCAAACGGTACATATAACTGGACACCGCAACTCTGAATATTTACACTGTGAGCTGTTTCTTCTCGGCATTAAGCCACAAATCATAATTATGCTTTTCAATATACATTGGCAGATCCTGAAATGACATAGAAACAGCTTTTACGTTGCGAAAGATCAGCGCAGTTTATCAGAAACGGCCTTTACATGTTCTAATGTTGGAAAGCTTTCTTGTTAAAAACGGTACACGCATGCACATTTAAATAAGTCTTTATGCAGGACCTTGTTAGGATTTGGAATGTAAAAGTAACAACTAAATTTTGTTACTACGTTTATTCGGTCTTGTCGTGACACACATCCGTCACTACTCATTACTTTCGTTACTGAATGTTATTACGTATAAATAATTTTTTTAAATTAGTTGTAGATTCTCCTCTGACTTGAGTATGACTATCGACACATTAATCCTTACTTCATTTCCCGCCTTCTTCTCTTAAAAAGAAATAACTCTGTTCGCTTCTTTTCCTCTACATGATGTACTAAATTAGAATGCATATGAACTCTTATGTACAATACAACAGATAGTTTGAAAGTAGAACTAATTTTTTCATTAAGCTCAGATCATTAGTTAATTTTACAATCAAAATGAATACTTCGTAAGAAGCATGGTAAGTGAAACTAATTGATTTTGTAGACTTTCAGTTCACACACAAGTAACTCACGCCATCTATTACTCGCTCACGGCGTTTAACTCGTGACAATGTAACGTATATGGGAGGAAGAAATAGAGGCTTATAAATAAGGCCGACTCTGCCCAACCTGGACACAAACTACATTCTGGAAAGTAAATGCAGCGAGTGAAAAAAATGGATTCGGTGCTCTGCGTCATTGCTTACTTGGCCCGATGAGAATAAGAAACTGGAGGAATTCGAAAACCGGTAAGTGGGCACAAACTGCGGGATGAACAAAACGTTGCGAGTAACGAAACGTTTCTAGTTGTAACGGAAAGGTAATTAAGAGTCGTATTAACGAAACTAGATTCCAATGAATGCTGATGTAACAAATTTTGGAAGATTCTCGGTAGTGATTAAACAGGACAGAAAATCATGCACAATAACGCAACAACCCCGTTGGCTGCGAAATTATCCAACAAGTCAGTAGTATGCAAAATTAGCAGAAAGAAATTGTATTTATCAAAGGCCACACTGGCATCCGCGTCAACCTACAGGCTGACCGCTTGGCTAAACAAGGTGGAACGTCAGACCACACCAGGCCACTCAAAGGTACCGCTGTCTGGTTTCCTACAAAGAACTACGGAAGATTCAGTTCATCGTACGTTTTTACTGAGCGATCGGCCAGCTGAGAGTAGGTTACATTGCGGTCATGCAGATAAGATGCGAAATTTGAAGTTAGGACGCCACGTGTTGCACTTGTTGGGAGCAGTTGGTTTGTTGTCTTGAGCGTTGCGCACCGCCAGCTGCAGGAAGTCTATTTCTACACCGGCTGCTGCGTCCTTGTGTCCAGCCGAGTGTATCTGCTAGTACCTGGCGCCGCCGATTCCACTGCAACTGGCGCGAAATGCCGCTTAGACACGGAAGCCAGCTTGTTTCGTGCCCCCATTCCGCTGTCGAAACAATTGTACGCTTGTGACAAATAGTTGTCTTCAAGTTGTTGTTGGGACGCTAACTAGTAGGAGGCTTTATGAAGTAGAAAATACTTACCCTTATTTTCCTACTAACGGGCACAGACAATGCCACCTGTGTAACGAAAGTGGGGAGTAGTGTAAACGAGATTTTACTTTTTTCCTCAGATACTCATGAGTGGAAGAAAAAACAATTTGTTTTCAGTTAATCCCTAAATATGAGACCGAAATAGTAAGAGGCGATGGAAGAATCAGTTTGCTTCCACCGCTGCTTATTATTACAGTTTCTTGTTTAAGGAAGAATAGGAAATAAATTACATTTTCTTTCACACACGAGTGTGGGAAAAAATTATCCTAGAGAAGACAAGATTCTAAAATTAGCGTTTTTTGGTTCAAATGGGTCTGAGCACTATGGGACTTAACATCTGAGGTTATCAGTCCCCTAGAACTTAGAACTACTTAAACCTAACTAACTTAAGGGCATCACACACATCCATGCCCGCGGCAGGATTCGAACCTACGACCGTAGCAGTCGCGCGCTTCCGGACTGAAGCGCCTAGAACCGCTCGGCCACCGCGGCCGGCAGGCATTTTTTATGTGACTAATTCCATGAGTTTGAAAACGTATAGCACCCCAAAAACTAAATTTCACAGGAATTACGCGGACCTTACAATTATGTTAAACGATTGGTAGCTATCCATGCAATATCTTTAGGTACATTACTTTGATACCGAAATGGAAGCATATTTTATTGGTATGTGCTAAGTCCATACTTCTGTATTATTAATATGAATTTGAATGCCACTATTTTGATTCAAGGATCTGATATTACATCCTTCTTATAATTAAACCAAGAAATATGTGGCTTCATACACCAAACGTCATTTTTCACTGAAAATTAAAACTCTGAAATGCAAACAAAAAAATCAGAACGACTGAGAAAATCCTTTTAGGTAGTAGCGAAAGCAACCATGAAAAATGGGAAATTAAAACTCCTCGAAGTGGAGAAACAAAAATACAAATACAGTTAAAATACAGACGCGCATTTTCTTGTTTTATATTCGTTAACTGCCAAAGTCCGACATTGATTACCGTGCGCAGAAACTGAAACATGAATGACGATGCACTTACTGTTGCAGCGATGTTGAGACCATGAAACAGCAGGAGGAGGATGTCTACCAGAGACCTTAACGAAGAGCACAGAGCGGCCAGTCATCCAGTTAAAAAAGAAACGCATGATAATGAGAAAAGAAAAGTGGGCAATACATGGAGTGATGTACATATTTCGATTAAGATATGAAAAATCTTTCATAAAGAGAGAAGCAATAACATCATCGTTTATAAAAAAAAGTGCATTTCTTTGGGTACATGTACAGTATGAGCAATGATCGCCTAACAAAGGCGATCTAGAACTCCATAACTTCAAATGAAACAAAATCTTGGTGGTTTCGAAATTCATAAAGTTGATATTCCAGAAAACCAAGTCAGGAATAAGTATTACTTCAAGAGATGGAACACAACTACCAAGGATTCAGAGAGGAATGAGAATTCAGAAGACAGAGAAAACCTCTGTGTGAGGAAAGATAGGAGTCCTTCACTGAGGGGTAAAGAGATACTGGCATGATGTCAAAACTAACAGCACAGCTAGACCTTAACATGGAAAATGATTTCGACTGCTAACACGTAATCTGTAGTGGCTCATTTCCAGTGTAAAACAAAGATTAAAGGACTGGAACCATTGGCCTTTTAATCACAGCTTGAGCACTTGACGTACTAAGCTGACGCTATACGATAGAAGAGGATCTATTTTCTGAATAGGACGTTCGGTTTGTCAGTTTCTGGTGTATTAATGCGTTCTGTGTTGTTTTCGTTGCGACCTCGAGTATGCTGCGGCGACCCACTAACTGAAAGCAGATGTACCAGTACGAGCCAGTCCTTGACCGCCCCGACAGTTCTGTTTCTGTCGGGTCTCTGTGTGCCGCTGCCCAGAGACCGTTTCCACTGGCTGGCCTTGTACCTTCGTTAGCTGGTGCGTCATGGAACTCACTCCCGCAGCTTTAAACTGAGGCCTTTTGCATCTAAGCAAGATTTCCCTTTAATCCCAGAGCATCGTTTGAATGTAATCTAGATAGCGCAACACAACAGTTGATCATGCTATTCCATCGTGTTAAGTTTTGACGACTGGTAGACAACCTAATTTGAACACTTTTTTTTTCAAATTTGTCATCAGATTCCGTATTAAGATGTTTGAATTGCGTTGTTTTGTTATCAATCTACGATATACGTAGTCAGTAAGAAGTTGACATTCTCAACGATTAACTATCAACAAAGATTTCATACTAACACTTCGAGTATCTTCGTAATTAACAGGAATTTGGAAAAAACTATGGTACCTGCAAGAGGAGAAACTATTTAGGTAAGCCTAACGGTATTGCTGCACTCAGAGTTTGCACAGAATGGTGTTTTTTCGATTGAAACTGAAACTTTGAGTGAACTGCAGTGTTGAGAACCATGACACACAGCCACGCGCGCGCCCATTTGTGAGTTACACGCCTGGATCATCATCTTGAGTCATTTGGTATCCAGTATTGGATAAATGCGTCCTGTAAGCTTCTGTATTCATTAAGTTCTTTGTTCATAGGCGTCCACGTTGCTCGTGCATTTTCCTGGATAGTGTCGTCCAGCGACCTGACATTAGATCATCGTTTTAGGCTTTTCTAAGCTCTTAAAAAAATATTAAAATACGTTGTTGGTCTATTTACCATCCATTTGCCTGCTACATGTCCTGCCAACTTTTTCGTTTTTATTGCAGTCATAATTACAACTTCCATACAAGTCTGCCGCCTGATCAAATGTTTGTTTTAATGTGCGTCTTAGGAACTTCCGGGTCCCGATTTCACACTAAGCAACGGCACCTAATGCCCACAATAGAGATGCATTTCCACCACAGAAGCTTCCTCAGTCACTCCACAAGATGACAGTGCCACTTGACATCAGCATTACACTGTCTGATAAAAAAGCGAAGCACTCAATAAGGGAGGAGGAAGCGAAATGAAAGTTCGCGGGTTGTGAAGGGTATGTGATGTTATTTCGGTGATTACAAAATCGAGTCAATTTTACAAACAACTTCGCGGTGTGAGCCCACTTATCAGTACGACGTTGCACCCACTCTGGCCTAAATAAATCCACTGATTCAGTTGGGAAAGGTGCCGTTAAGCTTTTGTATCCTCTCCTGAGGCCAGCTGGCCCACAACTGATGTAACTGGTCCTTGACACACTGGACACTGACACTGAGTGGAGCTGGTGTCCGCCGCGCGGGATTAGCCGAGCGGTTTGAGGCGCTGCAGTCATGGACTGTGCGGCTGGTCCCGGCGGAGATTCGAGTCCTCCGTCGAGCGTGTGTGTGTGTGTGTGTGTGTGTGTGTGTGTGTGTGTGTGTGTGTGTGTGTGTGTGTTGTCTTTAGGATAATTTAGGTTAAGTAGTGTGTTAGCTTAGGGACTAATGACCTTAGCAGTTAAGTCCCATAAGATTTCACACCCATTTTTTTTGAGCTGGTGTCCGAGTTGCTCTGGGCATCTTGCTGCCCACGGGAGTAGCTCAAGTCATCGAGACAAGTGCTGTGCGTGGACGAGGATTGTCTCGTTGAAAAATGGCATCGCGTGAGAGGTAACACGTAAGGGCGCAGGATGTCTGTGACGCATCAATGTGCCGTCTGAGTTTCCTCAAACACTACCAGCCGTGACCTGAAGTTACGCCCATACAGTGGCGCCATGAATATACCACTGTGCACTTCAAAACATTGGGAGAGTGGGACCCTTCATCAGATCGCCGCCATACTCATCGGCGGTGGTTATCCGAGGTACTGCAGAACCGCAATTCATAACTGAACACATTGTGGCGTCATTCATGAGCAGTCTGTGCTCCTCGGTCACGGCACCACTCCAAACGCAGCCGTTAGTGTCGTGGTGTTAACGGCAGCCTACGCACGAGACAGTAATTTCCTAGTCGTACCGCACACTGGACTCGCATTCAGGAGGACGACGGTTCAATCCCGTGTCCGGCCATCGTGATTTGGGTTTTCCGTGATTTCCCTAAATCGCTGCAGGCAAATGCCGGGATGGTTCCTTTGAAAGGGCACGGCCGACTTCCTTCCCCGTCCTTCCCTAATCCGATGATACCGATGACCGCGCAGTTTGGTCTCTTCCCCAAGACAACCCAACCCAACCTTAGTCGTACCGTTGCTGGTCTCCGACCACTGGTGTAGTGTGATACAGAATGTTGCAGGGAGTCCATTACTTGTTCTCGGATGTAAAGAGGTAATGATGTGCTTGGCGCGCATACGAGGGTTGTCACTTGTAGTGGTAAGACGTGGTCGACCAGAACCTTGACCATGAGTGCGCCTGTCTTCACGTTCACATGTAGTCCAATGTCATATCACTGCCGTATCCGAATATCCCTCATATTTCGATACTGCACCCTTTGACAAGCCAAGCAATTGAGGACCCACAATGAGACCCCTTTAAAATCGTGCCAGGTGCTGGTAACGCTCTGTCACATGAGTACGTAGCGTCTCCGTGTTTTTCACTGTGATCACTCAATACGTGATACAGTTCATGCCCGTACCGTGCAGGCGTAGTGACAACACTAAACACGAACAACACTAATGCCGCTCTTTCTGTCACAAATAATTTCAATTCTTAAGCATTGACATACCTGCCAATAGTAGGTCCGCAGGAAGTTACATTAACATCCTTCCTTCTCTTCTGGATGCTTCACTCTTTGTTAGGCTGTGTAATTTAAATAATTTTTTGTATGGACGGTACTGCGACCAGGCAGTCACTTTGAGCAATTAAGCACGTTGCGACTCCAAGTTTCCACTACCCTCGAATCAGAAAATAAAACAACTTGCTGCTTCATCATAGAATGTTTTGAGAGCTTTTAATCCGCACATTTTACCATCTATTCCACACACAATTTCTGTATCATCCCATGTACTTAAACTATATCTTATTGAAGTCGTCATATATTTCAAAGATCACTTGGCTATTTCACTTCATTACAAATTGCTTTGGTATAGTTCTGACTCGTCGCAGAAACATTCCTTTGGGGTCAGGTGGGGATTCGCGGCAGACCAGCCCATTTCAGGAATGTCGCTGTGCACAAACCATTGCTGCACATTGTCATGTCCGAACTGTTCCTTACTGTACACAGAACACAATGCTGTAAAACGTATCCACATTCTTTCGCGTTTAGCATTTTCTTAAGCGTAGTAATGGAATTACATCCTTAAACACGAAAAACATCGCCATAACGTAACATCACCATAGTTCACTGTTGGCAACTACACATGATGGCGGGAAACGTTCTCCAGGCATTCACCAAACTCATATAACTCAAATCCTTTCCTCCGGTTGCAATAGGATATAGCGTGATTTATCTCTCCAAATCGCTCGTCTCCAGGCGTTCACTGTCCATTGGCATCGCTCCTTACATCGCCCCAAGCGTCGCTTAGCATTGACTACAGAAATGCCTGGCTTACGAGGAGCTGTTCGACCACTGTTTCCCATTCTTTTTAACTCTGTACGCACATTTATTGTGCTAGCTGGACTGCTAGTAGCTCCTTCCACTTATTTCATGCTATTTTTTTTACAACCACTATTCGCAATGTCCACGATCCATGTCACTTAGTAAATGAGGTCTGCGTGGTCTTGGTTTAGCTATGGGTGTTCTTTCGCATTTCCACTTACAAGGAGACGACACGACCGTGGGGTCTGGGATTTGTCCGATATTTTGTGTGATTAAAGAGGACCCCTAACACCTCACGTGGTTAAAATATTAGGACGCTCTACCCGGAAAATCCCGAGAAAAATCGATCCAAAGTTTCTTAGGTGCGGTATGAGTATAAAATGTTAGTCCATTGCTAAGCCGCCGTTTGGCCTAGATGGACAGGGCTCGGACTCCTACGCCAGGGGTCTTGAGTTCGATTCCTCCTCCGGCACTTTTTTCTTCTGTTCTTCTTTTGTTATCCCATCATTATTCAAAAAGTTTCTCAAACCTACATTATTTTTAAAACATTATTTTAGCTCAAGAACGTAAAGTTTTTCATTCACTGAAAAGTATTCGTGCTCGTTGTTCCATTTCGTTTTATGGGGGTTCAAGGTTTAAAGGGGCTCTGTAAGGGTCCCCTTGGGATTATAACGGTCATCTGCGCATAGGACCGTGCGCGAGCCGTGAGAAGCACGTGAACAGACGCGCCTGTTTCAAATTTCAACGTGGTATTCCGATCCGAGGTTAAACATGTCGACTGAAGAAGATGCTGGCTCATCTGGAATAGAAGAAATTCCGGAAGAATCCATTCATAGTGATCTATCAAAATTACGATTGATGGACGCAGTGGTGTAGTATGAAAAGCTGTTGACGGAAAATAATGTAATATCATCGACATCTTTGTAACAAATCTCTCGCGACGCTATGTAATTGGCCGAAGAAAAAAAAGACTGGAGAAGGAATCGAATCCGAGACCTCTAGCGGAAGAGTCCGAGCCCTAACCATCTAGACCAGACGGCGGCTCAGCAGTGGGCTAACATTTCATACTCATAACGCACCTAAGAAACTTTGGATCGATTTTTCCCGGGATTTTCCGGGTAGTGCGCCCTCGTATTTTAACCACGTGAGGTGTTAGGAGTCCTTTTTCACCACACACAATTTCGGACAAATCCCCGACCCCACGGTCGTGCCGTCTCCTTGTTAGTCACATTACCAGCAGTCGACTAGTGCAGCTTTAGAAGGGCTGGCTGGAATGTTCTTGATAGCTTTATTACTCAGGTGTCATGCAACGACTAAACCATGTTCTAAGTCACTGAGCTCTCGTGACCGACCCATTCTACTGTTGTTGTTTCTCTACTATCAACTCGATACACCCCATCTGCTTTTATGCCGGCGGGACAGTCTGTCGTGACGCCTAGCGGTTAATTCCACATTACAGAGGGATATTCGGGTACTTTTCAGCAGTTAGCGCACTCATCGACTCCCTCCTAAATGAGACCGATCGCGCCAAAGCTACTTCTACTACGGACGCAGATAAATATCGTTTCTATTCTTTCCAGTTAGAAGTTGACTTAAATACAAAAAGCGATGCTTCCTTTATCACACAGGATGAATGTTCCACAATAGGATACCGGACGAGGTAGCACAGTAGTTGAGGCACTGTACTGTCATTCAGAAGAAGTGGAGTTCAAACCCCTGTATGGCCATCCAGATTTAGGTTTTCCTGTTCTTCCATCGTTTCCCAAAATCTCATAGCTACGGTCGATTTCCTAACCCATCGTCCTACGACCTTGTGCTCCGTCTGTAATAACCTGGTTCTCGACGGACTTTAAATCAAAGATTCCTGTCTGCATTCTACAAAAAATAGGTGTCGAAGATTAAAGAAACACTGTTTTGAGTCACACGAACGCCGCACTTCGCCCCATTTTTTAATCAATGATCGATCAGTACCCACTGTTGCCAGCATCGTTGTGGCCCTTCTTCTGAATCAATTTAACGATCTTTGTATAAGTTTGGTTATTCATATATCTAGTCTGTTTCTTGTACCCTTTTCTCCATATATAAATACCTCCAACTCTTCTTCTAGATGTCTCATTTATCCATTTGGCATTACTCGCTCACTTGTGTCTCTTCATTTTTCGGCGGTCTTGCCACTGTGAAAATTTTGCTCTATATTGTAATCGTCTTTTACTATTTACGGCTTTTAAGTCAATTCTCAATTTAATGGTACGTAATTCAGAACTCATAATGTAATACACTCTTCTTTCTCGATGCCCAGTACACTATTGCTACGCAGATTAAACAAATTTTCGTTATTGGTTAGTGGGTTTCAACCGTTTAAGTACACCGTCACTAATATATAACTTTCTGAAGAGTTATCGCAAAGTGCGCAAAAACGATTAATTTTTGAAGTGAAATTGTCATTGAGCAAGACTTACCTTAAAATGCCTTTATGTTAGAAATTTTTATGCTGTAACAGAGTGGCTATAAAACTGTTTGTTTTACCATTGCAGAACTCGGGGTCAAACCGTGTCCAGAGAGGATGCTTCGTCGTATCTCCAGCACCGCCCTGCAACCTCTCACGTGAGTATTAACAACTCGTTAATGTTGCTTTCTTACAATACTGCACGTTCTGCGGTGTTCACACTTTTCCTTGAAGGGCAGCACGCCTATGTCTTACAAACTTACAGCTGATAGTTACTCTTGCAATGGCATTACCGTCATATTTCATGGTTTATTAACGTTAGAATTATCATTAAATTAATGTAAAAGAAAACAATAGAGCATTCTTGTCTGATTACGTACACTGTCAAAATGACAACCTCATAGCTGCCGTGCTTCGGGATGCTGCCTTTATTAGTGTGTATGTCAATAGCATGTGAGGTTTCTTCGGACCACAGGTAACAAAAATTAGCCTAAAATGTAATAATTTTATATCAAAAGAACATGCTGCACCAGTACTTTCATTGCGAAATTACTCATAAAACCAGTAGTACAGTCTCAAATTGATGTTACAATAACTTAGTATATACTTATTTTCGCTGTCAGTGATCTCCAGTATATAAGAAGGGTAAAAGAACTGACCCGCAGAATTACAGACGTAGTCGAATTAAGTCGGGTGATGCTGAGGAATTAGATTAGGAAATGAGACACTTACGGTAGTAAAGGAGTTTTGCTGTTTGGGGAGCAAAATAACTGATGATGGTCGAAGTAGAGAGGATATAAAATGTAGACTGGCAATGGCAAGGAAAGCGTTTCGAGGAAGAGAAATTTGTTAACATCGAGTACAGATTTAAGTGTCAGGAAGTCGTTGCTGAAAGTATTTGTATGGGGTGTAGCCATGTATGGAACTGAAACATGGACGATAACTAGTTTGGACAAGAAGAGAATAGAAGCTTTCGAAATGTGGTGCTACAGAAGAATGCTGAAGATTAGATGGGTAGATCACATAACTAATGAGGAGGTATTGAATAGGATTGGGGAGAAGAGAAGTTTGTGTCACAACTTGACTAGAAGAAGGGATCGATTGGTAGGACATGTTCTGAGGCATCAAGGAATCACCAATTTAGCATTGGAGGGCAGCGTGGAGGGTAAAAATCGTAGAGGGAGACCAAGAGATGAATACACCAAGCAGATTCAAAAGGATGTAGGTTGCAGTAGGTACTGGGAGATGAAGAAGCTTGCACAGGATAGAGTAGCATGGAGAGCTGTATCAAACCAGTCTCAGGACTGAAGACCACAACAACAACAATCCCTAACTTCGGTTTCCTCCAGAATCCTTGAAAAATATTCTCAGTTCGAATGTAATCTTTCTTGAGACTGAAAAGCTTATGTTCACGAATCACTATGGTTTTAGAAAGCGTCGCTCTTGCGAAACTCAGCTTGCCATTTTCTTACATAACATACTCCGAACTATGGATGAAGGGCACCAGGCAGATTCCATATTCTAGATTTCCGGAAAGCATTTGACACGGTGCCCTATTGCAGGCTGCTAATGAAGGTACGAGTACTTAGGATAAGCTCACAGATATGAGACGGGCTCGAAGACTTCTTAAGTAATAGAACCCAGTATGTTGTCCTCGACGGCGAGTGTTCATCAGAGTCAGGAGTGCTCCAGGGAAGTGTGAAAAAACCGCTGTTGTTCTCTATGTACATAGTTGATTCGGCGGGCAAAGTGGGAAACAATCTGCGGTTGTTTGCTGATGGTGCTGTGGTGTACGGTAAGGTGTCGAAATCGAGTGACCGTAGCAAGATACAAGACGACCTGGACAAAATTTCTAGTTGGTGTGATGAATCGCAGCTAACAAACCAGTAATGTTCGGATTCAGTATTACTGGTGTCCTGATTGACACAGTCAAGACGTTTAAATATGTGGGAGTAACTTTACAAAGCGATATAAAATGGAACGAGCATGTGAGAACTTTGGTAGGGAAGTCGAATGTTCGACTTAGGTTTATTGGGAGAATTTTAGGAAAGAATGGTTAACCTGTAAATGAGACCACATATAGGACGTTGATACGAGTGTTTGGGATCCATTCCAAGTCGGATTGAAGGAAGAGGTCAGAGCAATTCAGAGGCGGGTGCTTGATTTGTTACCGGTAAATCGCCCAATAAGTAAGTGTTTACGGAGATGCTTCGGGAACTCATAGGAATTCCTGGAGGGGAGGCGACGTTCTTTTCGAGAAACACTGTGTAGAAAATTTAGAGAACCAGCATTTCAAGGTGACTAACGAACGATTCTGTTGCCGCCAACATACATTGCGCGTAAGGACCAAGAAAATCAGATTCGAGAAATTAGGGCTCATACGGAAGCAAGCAGACAGCCGTTTTTCCCTCCCTCTATTTGCGAGTGGACCAGAAAGGGAAATGGCTAGCAGTGATACAGAGTACTGTTCACCACGTACCGTACGGTGGCTTACAGAGTATCGACCGCAAATGAAGTACCTCAGTGTAAAACCGGATGTCTTTGTTTTGCAATGGCATCGGTGGTTTCATGCCAAAGACTCTAGTACTTCAAATAAAAAATGGTGGCTTAAGACAGAAACCACCGGTGCTCAGATGGTTATGCATGTAAGCTAGAGAAGTTTAGAAAATGTTTGAAATTATACTTAAAATTTGTTGGAAATCGCTAAGCTCTTTCATTCTCAAATACTGGATGAATGAAGTCCCGGTATTCGCGCGCCATCAGTTGCACTGCCTCAAGACAGTTTCTAACTGTAATACGTGTCTTACTGTTTTAAACTTTTAAGTAAGATATTCCTCTTAATGAGCACATCATGACAGCATTTTAAATTTTTAAATTCGATTAATAATTAGACTAAATATTGGAAATCAAATTTTTGTTGGCCCTGGAAGACAACGTGTCATTGGTAAGGGGTTCCGGGAAATTCGCTTAGTAACACAGTTTCGCCAGCTGCCGTCGGGCGTGAAAGGAATCTCGCACGAAGTAAATAGCAACAGAACACATAACTGGAATTGGAAATACATTATATAACTTTTAAATCGTAATTAATAATTCGAAACTTCTGTAGTAATACCAATTTACTAATACATGTGTACAGACGACCGTTCCTGCGTCGTTATGAATTTGCCACACACCTTCAGTTTTCCGTAGACAGTTACAAATAAAAAAGACAATATTGAAATATGTAATGTTGCCGTATTGTCAGTGCCAATTTGCAGAAAGTTGTATTTAAGAATGATCGATGTTACGAAGACAGAAGCAACTAGGATAAGTAAGCTTTGTGACAAGCAGGGTATCTGTAAAACAGATTTTATTGTTCAACAAATAACTTAAGGTGGACGATGTGTAAATACTGCAGGAAAGTTACGACTATCAATGTCCACTTCACCACTAGAATCACTTGTGAAGCGTTACAGTGAGAAACCAAGACAATATTGATAGCCTGTTGCGCAAAGATCCAGTCTGACTAAAAACTACTGGACAACATGATTGAGGATCAAGTGGCGTCCTTCAGCTATATGGACCCTCAAACTAACCTAGTTGATGATAATAAATATGTAGATATAAAAACGAGATAGATTTGGACCTTTATCCAAATACGAACAAGAATTTCATTGGGTTATTTTCAGAGACTTTACAAGGCTTACAAGGCAGCTTGCCTCGTCCTATTATTTACTGTGAAATTCCCTACTCTTGTCATTTCTGGTATCCATTTATTCGTCTTTCTCTTTCTGTTCATTTAGGCTAATGTGATTCTTATCGCTGACTGTTGGGCGACTCTCAGACTTCTGATGGTTTGCGCATTGCAGTCCCATACTATAAAACAACACGTCAGCCTACCTAAAAAAAAATCCAAGGGAAATTAAACCTTGGAATATTACATAAAATTACGGAAATAATCTACTCTAGGTAAAAACTTTACCTTGATTGCTAACGTGCAGAAATTTCAGAACAGTTTTTCATATATCTGATATTCAAACGGTGATTAGTCGTAGTACTGATACGTAATAAATCTTTTCACTTTTGGTGACCTATCACGCATGAAGACAAAAAAGAAGAGACATTCGCACCATGCCTCGATTATAAACTTTAAATACGTATCCCAGATGAAGAGATTTAAACATGGTTCACTATTGCAGTAATGGCAAGATCTCGTTTTACATGATCATGGGACCTGAAAACTCGTTAACCGCAGAATGACTGTGTCGCTTCTCCACGGACGGGCGTGATAATGAATTCCTTATCAGGATTCGAAGGAAGATTTAAAAGATAGTGAGGTAGCAGCACTTATCAGATAGATGAGTACCTGAAATTCCGAAAACTTCAGATAACATGAACTGGCTGGAACACGACCGAATTACACGGAAGACGGAAACGTGTGAGCGCGCGTTTTGTGTGGTGAATATTCGTTAATAGTTCCTTCTGTGTGACAAGCTATCTGTTTTGAGACCTTCGGTGGCTGCTTATAAAGGACACTCTCTCTGCTACATATTCTTATTGTGGTGGACATCAAAATCATATCACTCACGAGGATTCAATCGCCGTCAATCAGATGAACAGCTAACGTCACAAGAATTGCGAAATAAAAAGTTCCATTTACTGTCTTCACAGCAACTTAACGATACAGAAGTCACCGTGCACAATTCAGTAAGTAATCTCTCCTAGACTGTCTAGAGATGCGTTTTGATATGTTTTATTCTGGGGGCAGGTTGCTAATTATGGATCAGGTGTTGTCATGGTACGCTCGACATAAGCTCAATTACAACCAAAGCCGTGTTTTGAAATTTCGCAGGTCAACGATTGAGCTCTACGAACTCACGTTCGTAGGGAACTGTAGAGTTACATAAGGTCTTGTGCTACGAATGGCGGTAGAGGTGCCATACGAGTGAGGTAGATACACGGGGGCTGTAGAATATCCTGGACGTACTACTGTGATGTCTCCACGACCGCAAGATCTGTAGAGAATCTGTAATTTAGTTCCTCGTTCGCCACACTGTTGCGAATATTATCTGTATCAAGACAGAACGGAGATTAATCTCTAGTCCCGTGTGTAGTTGCGACGTTCCATTTACCAATAACGACATGACATCTGGCACAACGTGGCGCACATGCAGTAGATAGGTGAACTATTCATGCCTCAGTTACTCATGCCCCCACTTTTTTCGTTATCACTCTAATAAGTATTTTCAATGTTGTTGTTGTGGTCTCCAGTCCTGAGACTGGTTTGATGCAACCTATCCTGTGCAAGTTTCTTCATCTCCCAGTACCTACTGCAATCTACATCCTTCTGAATCTGCTTAGTGTATTCATCTCTTGGTCTCCCTCTACGATTTTTACCCTCCACGCTGCCCTCCAACGCTAAATTTGTGATCCCTTGATGCCTCAGAACATGTCCTACCAACCGGTCCCTTCTTCTTGTCAAGTTGTGCCACAGACTCCTCTTCTCCCCAATTCTATTCAATACCTCCTCATTAGTTATGTGATCTACCCATCTAATCTTCTGCATTCTTCTGTAGCACCACATTTCGAAAGCTTCTATTCTCTTCCTGTCCAAACTATTTATCGTCCATGTTTCACTTCCATACATGGCTACACTCCATACAAATACTTTCAGAAATGACTTCCTGACATTTAAATCTATACTCGATCTTAACAAATTTCTCTTCTTCAGAAACTCTTTCCTTGCCATTGCCAGTCTACATTTTATATCCTCTCTACTTCGACCATCATCAGTTATTTTGCTCCCCAAATAGCAAAACTCCTTTACTACTTCAAGTGTCTCATTTCCTAATCTCATTCCCTCAGAATCACCCGACTTAATTCGACTACATTCCATTATCCTCGTTTTGCTTTTGTTGATGTTAATCTTATATCCTCCTTTCAAGACACTATCCATTCCGTTCAACTGCTCTTCCAAGTCATTTGCTGTCTCTGACAGAATTACAATGTCATCGGCGAACCTCAAAGTTTTTATTTCTTCTCCATGGATTTTAATACCTACTCCGAATTTTTCTTTTGTTTCCTTTACTGCTTGCTCAATATACAGATTGAATAACATTGGGGAGAGGCTACAACCCTGTCTCACTCCCTTCCCAACCACTGCTTCCCTTTCATGCCCCTCGACTCTTATAACTGCCATCTGGTTTCTGTACAAATTGTAAATAGCCTTTCGCTCCCTGTATTTTACCCCTGCCACCTTTAGAATTTGGAAGAGAGTATTCCAGTCAACATTGTCAAAAGCTTTCTCTAAGTCTACAAATGCTAGAAACGTAGGTTTGCCTTTCCTTAATCTGTCTTCTAAGATAAGTCGTAAGGTCAGATCTTCCCCGAGGTCCGCTTCTACCAGTTTTTCCATTCGTCAGTAAAGAATTCGCGTTAGTATTTTGCAGCTGTGACTTATTAAACTGATAGTTCGGTAATTTTCACATGTGTCAACACCTGCTTTCTTTGGGATTGGAATTATTATATTCTTCTTGAAGTCTGAGGGTACTTCGCCTGTCTCATACATCTTCCTCACCAGATGGTAGAGTTTTGTCAGGACTGGCTCTCCCAAGGCCGTCAGTAGTTCTAATGGAATGTTGTCTACTCCCGGGGCCTTGTTTCGGCGGGCTCGTGATGACTGGGTGTTGTGTGCCGTTAGGTTAGTTAGGTTTAAGTAGTTCTAAGTTCTAGGGGACTGATGACCATAGATGTTAAGTCCCATAGTGCTCAGAGCCATTTGAACCATTTGAACCTTGTTTCGGCTCAGGTCTTTCAATGCTCTGTCAAACTCTTCACGCAGTATCGCATCTCCCATTTCATCTTCATCTACATTCTCTTCCATTTCTATAATATTGTCCTCGAGTACATCGCCCTTTTATAGACCCTCTATATACTCCTTCCATCTTTCTGCTTTCCCTTCTTTGGTTAGAACTGGGTTTCCATCTGAGCTCTTGATATTCATACAAGTGGTTCTCTTTTCTCCAAAGGTGTCTTTAATTTTCCTATAGGCAGTATCTATCTTACCCGTGGTGAGATAAGCCTCTACATCCTTACATTTGTCCTCTAGCCATCCCTGCTTAGCCATTCTGCAAGTATTTTCATAGCTATTAAAAATTCACAGTCACAAATTTTAGAACTTTCTGTATGGGTTTAGAAACGTTATGGGACTGGGAAAAATTATTTTATAGTTTTTAGTCTGATTTAAAAACGTTATGTATTAAATTTATTTTTATTAGAATAATCATTTCTCATATATTCGTTCACTAATTTTACGCTTTATGGCGGTTGTGACAATTGCTTCTGTCATTGGTTCTTGGATGAATATGATGTCTCAGTATGCTTGAGCTTGCTCATGGTGTATCAACTCCAGCTGTGATGTACACATTTTACCAAAAGTGAATACAAGTCCCCGGTGCTTACGTCCATTCTTTTTTTTTTTATTATTGTGAGCTTCTCAATTGCATTTGCGTCATGGCTACACTGTTTTTCGAAGAGCCCTTCGCTCTCATGATTTGAGTTTTTGCGATCAAGTGCATGTTTTTCCAACATGCCGGAAATGATGATACATTTCTTCGGGTTAGCTTTGAGGCAGTTTTTGTACATTTTCTTCTGACCTCAGTCTTGGCTATTACCCTTAGTTAGTTCACAGTGGAATATACGTTTCTAAATAGAAAGGTCTGACATATTACCTCATATTGAATACACTGGCGTAAATACATCGCTAAAATGCTTCTGCGCACGTGCTGCTGCTCTTTCCCGGAATGCTGATGTTCGTGCGTTTATCCTGCCGAATAAATTCCTAGATGAAACTTATTGTCAGATCAAAGTAGCTCTTTGCCGGGAGATTAATACTGCCAACCCAACCTGGACTCAGACACGCTTCACAAACATTTTGAAACTGCCAGAACGTTTCTTACAGGCTGCAGCGGAATGCGTGAATCTGTTAAATTTGCGTACAGATTCAAACTGCGTAACTAGCTGAACTAGCACTCTTAACTACGAAAAAGGTACTGCCAGATTGAAACTTTGAAGTCGGCACGTGTCTGTGTAGCTCAGTTGGTTAAGAGACCACTCCACAAAAATTAAGGTTCCAGTATCGGATCTCGGTCCGCCTTGCAATTTTAATCAGTAAGCGAGTTTCGTAAGCTCACACTCCGCTGCCGAGTGTAATATACGGCCTGCAGTTTTCATGGTGTATGAGTCGCATATCTATTCGAATACTAAAAGTATTTTAATATGGCGTCTCTAAAGACACTGTGTCTCACAATCATACAAGAGTCTGCCGTAAATCAAGTGCATCTCCTCACATGATTATTATTTAACAGTCTGTCTCACACACAGCGTTCCAGAATCTGCTTCAGCAGAAAATTTAATATTCTGCAATTGATATCGGCTGACTGGTTGGGTCATAAGATACTGCAAAATTCTGCCCTTCCTAACCGTTTGCTTAAGTCTGGGATACATGTCAAATTGGATAAACTAAAGAGAATAAAAATACAGAGAAGCTGAAAGAAAACGTAATACTAACTGGATATGATCGGAAATTCAGCACTGTGAAAGACCAAAATATTTGAAAATTACCTTGGATCACACCATTTGTTTTAGGACACACTGTAAGGGGTCCAAAACTAAAATTTTGCAACAGAAACATCATCTTGAGAAAGCTGCAAGTACTACTTGAGGAGGAATCTCCAGTCCACTACGCTGGTACTCTGGTTTTCTATGGGAGAGTATAGACCACACGTTTGGGGATCTTCGGTTCACACCAGACATAGGACGTGGCCTTGCCCGAGTCAGTCGGCTTATTTAAGGGACGCTTCAGACCAACCCCGTGGCTCGCATTGCATCGCCACCCATATCACAGAGTGGCAGAAGAAATAGAAAGGAGTAAGCATATTGAAAGCCCAGAGCACTTGATGTACACACCTGCAACATGTCGCCTTAAGTCCAGGAAAAGTATTTTGCAGCGAACGTTACCATTATACGTCAAGCCAGATTCCATACGTGTTTGCCTGTAGTAAGAAAGTGCACCTAAGCAAGACTACTTCACTCCAAGGGAGGGAATTAGCTGCGATTTCTACCTACCCTACACTACTTGGAGAATCCTGAATATATTAAGAACAGAAGTATCGAGATACAGAACATATTTGGTCATGTGCAGGTATGAGAACGTTACGTGCAGTTGCGGAGCGGGGCGCCTAATCACCTACTATATAGTAAGCCAGAACAGGGCGAATCCTGCACGGAGATGTTTTAAATGTCACCGTGAAGGGCATAGAAGTTCAGAATTCCGGAGAGAAAAGAGTAATCATTTTTTTCTGGACACATGAAGTTAGTATTACAACAAAGGCGTTGCGCATCATGGAGAGATTTGCTTACAAGATTGTGAGAGGCAACTTTTCAAAGTGAGTCAAGAAACATGCTGTTCTTACGACATAAAATTCGCGTGTTGGCCACGAAGCTAAAATTTGAGAAATTCTGGCTCTTGCAGTGTGACACCGACCGTGTTCCTTCCCAGCACACCACACGTGAATGGTTCAGGAAGGAAAACGGGAGGATGGTACAGCACGCACTACACAGTGATGTGGCGAATACGGATGTAAATGTAACATGCGTTAACAATTATGCGTAGTTTATTCTCTGATTGTGTAATTATGACGTTTCATCAGTATAATGAAGACCCAAGACAGCTGTTAGTTCCCTTTTCGGTTGTTTATCCTATAGAGACTGTACATATTAAAAAAGCTAGCTTTGATCCACAAGATTATGCACATTTTCACATGACATGCAGTTACAATGTATTACTCTGAAAAGCTAATCTAATGATTTCGGTATTTCATCCACGCTCTACTGTTCACAAATATTGACTCAAAATTTTTTATGGAACTGACGTATATTTATGTTTAATGGTTGTTTGAAAGTGAATTAAAAATTGATACAGACATGCTACATGCCTACTCAGTCTTTAGAAATAAAAAGTATTTTATGTAATATTTGGCATTTCCCATTTTTGAGCCAAATTATAATTTACTGTTAATACTGGCATTTTCGTACGATTCCTTATTAAAAATAAAAAGTTGTTATTGTTGATAAAAAGTTTGGTACAATGCATGTTATTTGACAAAATGTTCAAATGTATGTGAATTCCTAAGGGATTAAACTGTTGAGTCCCTAGACTTGCCCGAGGGAGGACTCTAACCTCCGGTGGGAGGGGCCGCGCAATCCGTGATATGGCGCCTCTAACCGCGCGGCGTTATTTGACGTTTCTAATCCTTACGTTGTTACGATTATGATACTTCAACGCTACATATTCAACTACCGACCTCTAATTAAAAGATTTTCAAGTGTGTTGTATTGAACAGTGCTCGGAGTCTTTCAATTTTCAGAAGCGATTTTTCGAGGTATTATTCTTTTTAATATCATCGTACTATTTTAGGGACGTGATGTCCGGGAAATGATCTTTAAATTCGTAGGGCCGGTCCCTAAGGACACTTGTAAGATTATTCAGGTACTGAATAACAGAGATTTATGTATTTATTTACGAATGTCTCCTATCATTTAAAGTAACTACTGTTTCTGCCGTCGTTGATCATGTAGTATTAAAAGGTTGTGTATGTTTAACTGTTTGCCTCGGCAGGAAGTACAGGGTTATATCTAATTAGTTGCAGTCGCCTCATGGAGATACATCTGTATACAGCCGTTACATGGACGTATATATAATGTACGGATGTATATGTCCAAAAGTCTGGTAAGAATTATTCCTACTGTTCCAAAATGGTCAGTCTGCCGGTAGCTCTCGTGTCCGTTAATTTTTGGTTGCTTTCAAACAATTTTTTTTATTTAGGTAGACGTATCGGTCGCAGTGTTCGTATCTATATAAGACTGTACCCTCAGTACAACTGATGTAGAGCTTGTTCCAGCCTGGATTAACATCCCGGTTGAGATCAGTATTAGGATTAGTGACTGTCAATTTTTCTCGTATAAGTAACATGATCGATTTCTTAGGCGCCACTTGTTGTACAAGCACTACTACAGCATTGTCAAGTGGCAAAGTAATGTCTTTTCGCGATCCTGTGCAGTCAACAGAAACAGTAATACCTAATAACATGAATTTTTTTACGAAATGCGTCACCTCTCTCTTACATCGGCTCGCGGATTCAAGAAAACAATCAGTTTCAGTACACCGTAGTACTGGAAAATAATGTATGTTGGCCTTTGTAGTGGTCCCCTGTAGGGTTTGATCTCCATTTTTCAAAATTTTCTCGAATAACGAGGCATTTGGGAAAGGGCACCTTACATGCTGAGACCTATCGCAACCTTCGTTGACGTGGATCTGTACTTCTGCTCACTTTCCAACTGTTGGGCGAGGTCACCCTCCTGGGTGCGTATTTTTCCATCAACTCTGCAGCATCGTTTTATACGCTGACAATGATAATGGACTTGTTTGCTTGGTGGCACCTGATATCCAGCACGGTAGCCAGTCCGTTGTGGTGGGGCCACCATGTACCCGGTTGGTTGTAGCCCCCTGACCACACAGGGATCTCTCTGCTGTTAACTCCCCACGTATGCCAGGGGGTAGATGCCCATCCCCTTGCGGCATCGGTACCTCCGGCAATGGCCATCCTGCCTTTGCTGCGGCTGGGTGGCGCCCGTGGGAAGGTCCACTGGTCGGAGTGGGTGACATCAGGGTGGATGACACGTGATGAATCGTAGTACATCATCTCTTGCAGTCTCTAAGCGTTCATGAGCTCAATTCACTGCACAGAAGTACGACCCCAAATCGTTCCCCTCCCTGGCCACACCAGGGAGGAACGTCAGGCTAAGAATGGCAGCAACTCTTATTCGCTCCTGTACCTTGTATCTTCGATAGCATATGGGGAATCTTTCATGACGACGAAGCCTCAGTTTTTTGTTTTTAGAGGACAAGTTTGGGGAGGTGAGGGGCTTGTCCAAAATGAGATCTGGGCCAGTCTTGATCAAAACAGCATTGTCTGCCCAGTCACAGACGTTACTCGCTTGTTACAGGCTCGGGGATGTTCCTGTAACCATCACGCCCCATAAGAGCTTAATTATGGTCCAGGGTATCACATTTCACAGGGACTTTCTTTTGCAGTCGACGATGAGCTGCGCGCAAATTTAGAACGCCGAGGTGTACATTTCGTTCAGCGTGTTCACCGGGGTCCGAGGGATATTCAGGTTGCCACTGGTGCCTTCATCTTGCCACTGGTGCCTTCATCTTGGCTTTCAAGGGTGATGCGTTACCTGAGAAGGTCAAGGTGATGGTTTACCGCTATGATGTGAAACCCCATATCCCTCCCCCAATGCGGTGCTTTAAATGTTGGAAGTTTGCTCATATGTCTTCCTGCTGCACTTCCTGTGTCACATGTCGAGATCACGTCCCAATGCTCCATGTGCCCCCTCCCATCTGTGTCAACTGTAGAGAGCACCATTTGCCTTGCTTGCCAGACTGCAGGATTCTCCAGAAAGAAAGGAAATTCATGGATTACAAGGCCCTGGACCGACTGACCTACACAGAGGCTAAGAGGAAATTTGAACGCCTACATCCTGTATGCACGACATCGTCTTATGCCACCGCTACAACAGTTCTAGCCACATCAGCTCTGCCAACCCCAGTCATCTCTCAGAGCCAGAAGACTACACCTGCCCCCTTGATGGTGGGGGGCACTTCCCTCCCTGTTGCTCTTGTACCACTTACTTCAGGAGCAACCCCCCCCCCCCCCCCGCCCCCAACCATTGGGGAGGTCCATCCCCCAGTTCTAAGCTGGAGATGCGTACAACTTCTTCGGCTGCTCTCTCTAGGAAGGGGTCCCTTGGGTCACTCCCTTCCCAGGTTTCTGCTAGTGGGAAAGATGACACCAGCCAGTGGCTGAAGAACCCAAAAGCAGCTGGTCGCAAGACTTCACGTTCACCCTCAGTCCCGGAGACTGAATCAGTGAAGTCCTCCCAGCCAGGGAACCCAAGGAACAGCGAGAGAAATCCAAAAAGAAGATCCCCAAGACCAAGGGAATTGCGGTGGCACCCACACCACCACTACCTGCAGGCTGCGTATGTGGATGAGGTGGAGATTTTGGCGTCCACTGAGGACCTAGATCTCGCCGGACCCTCAGACAAAATGGATATAGACTGCTCAGGCGAAAAGTTAGTGGTAGCAGATGACCCTCAGGCGTAAACTGCCTCGTTCATTGTTCCACACCTTCCCAGTCTCATGATGACGCCTCTATTTTTTGTTGAGCATTTAGAGAACATGTTTGGGTAGGTGGGAGGGGGGGGGGGCTTGTCCAAAATGAGACCTGGGTCAGTCTTGATCAAAACAGCATCCTTTGCCCAGTCACAGGCGTTACGCGCTTGTGACAAGCTCGGGGATGTTTCTATAACCATCACGGCCCATAAGAGGCCTCGTACTTTTCATCCAAAACCAGAACTTTACCTTAATGATGATCCACTCACAATAGTGGAGACATATCGATTCTTGGGACTGGTTTTCGACTATACTGGCCAGTTACATAGCACACGTTCGTAGTTCTCCTGCATATCCGAACCACCGTCTCCTTTTCCCATCCACTGTGTTTCATCTCCCACATCGGCGGCCCAGGTCAGGGCTTCCAATTGCAGTTCGTGTCTGATCCCTTCTTTCTGAACTGGAGTCATTGCCTTTACCATCTATTCTTGAGGTCCATTCACGTACACCTCCATGGTGTACATCCAGGCCGCAGCTTCGTCTGGACCTTTACTTTACCCTAAGGACTCAGTTAACCCCGCGGCTCTCCGCTGCCACTTCCTCTCGATTCTTGACAAGTACCGAGGACACGAAGTGGTTAGCACCGACGGCTCGATGGCTGATGCTCACGTCGGTTTCGCGTATGTCCATGGAGGACATATTGAACAGCATTCCTTGCCCGATGGCTGCAGTGTTTTCGCTGCCGAGCTGGTGGCTGTGTCTCGTGCTCTTGAGCGCATCCGTCATGCCCTGGGGAGGCGTTTCTTCTGTCATATCGACCATCCAGGAGCCCATCTATGCCCTAGAACGGTCCCGTCGTTCAGTGGTGTTTGTCTGGACCCCAGGTCACGTCGGAATGCCGGGCAACGGACTTGCCGACAGGCTGGTCAAACAGGCTACGTGGAAACCGCTTATGGAGATCGGCTTCTCTGCAACAGACCTGTATTCAGTACTACGCCGAAAGGTTTTGCGGCCTTGGGAGACGAAATGGCATAACCTCAGCTCGCACAAAAGGTTTTGCGGCCTTGGGAGACGAAATGGCATAACCTCAGCTCGCACAACAAACTGCGTGCCATTAAGGAGACTACGAATGTGTGGCAGTCCTCCATGCGGGCCTGTCGCAGGTACTCTGTAGTTCTCTGCCGGCTCCGCATTGGCCACGGTTGGGTGACACACGGCTACCTCCTGCGCCACCTCAGTGTAGGTGCGGCGCCCGGCTGACAGTGGCCCATATCTTGGTGAGCTGTCCTCCTTTGGCTGCCCTGCGACGGACTCTTCAGTTATCAGACTCGTTGCCATTAATTTTAACTGACAACGCCTCATCGGCTAATTTAGTTTTGCGTTTTATAGACGACGGCGGGTTTTATCATTCTATATAAGCTTTAGCGCATGTCCTTTGTCCCTTTGTGTTCTCCACTCCAATGCTTTTAGGGTGGATGTTTTAATGTGTCGCAGAGTGGCTAGATTGTCCTTTTTATTCTCGTGGTTGGCTAGCCACGATCATCTGCACTCTTGTTTTTACCCCTTCTACCTGTTTCTTGCTTCTCTCTATGGTTTTCTTTTCCTGTTCTTGTCCATAGTAGTGTTGGTTGTCCTTATGTCGTTCTTCTTGTTCTTCCTTTCTCTTCTTATTGTGCTGTACGACTCTTTTCTTTTCTTCATTCCGGTGTGTAAGTATTTTACTGGGAACAAGGGACCGATGACCCCGCGGTTTGGTCCCCCCCCCCCTCCCCACCTTTTAAACAAACCAACCAACCAACCATCTCTCTCTCTCTCTCTCTCTCTCTCTCTCTCTCTTCCCCTCCGTCCCTCCTCTCCGTTTTCAAATGTGTCGGAGTTCTCGACATAGTTTATCATATTACTTGTAATTTTTCTGCCGAGGACGGTATGGTATGGTATGATATGGATTGGTTTGGTTTTTTGTGGTCGTGTTGTAATGGAAACTACTGATGCAGAATTGTTCTGGCTAGCCGTTCAAGCACGGGATTCTGCTTCTGTTGAGGTTCGTCATCTGCTCTTTCGCATCTCTAAAATTACAGCCTTTCTTCATCCTTCTGGTAGTTTGCACACTGGGTGTAGTCCATTACCGTGCTCAAATACATGATTACATCTAACTTCGTCTGAGTCTGCTCCTTTAGAGTTCCTTAAGTGTGGTTCAGATGGTACAGAGAGATCCACTATAAAAAGCGGCGTGGGCGCTTGACTCATATATAGTACGGAATTCGAAATACATCTGCGGATTTTTATTTTTATTTATTTATTTTTATTTTCGCAGTCGATGGCAATGTTTCGGAAGATGCATTTTTAAAATTCGTGATCTGCGTTAGTTTTACCAGGAAATCATCAACTAGACCCTAAATTCCAGCCTTAAAATATTATAAGCGGTTGGATTTTTGCTATATGTATACGGATATTCAGTCTAAACAAAGTCCTGATGGTACAGTAAGGGATTAGTCTATCTGCGTCACGAGAAAATGATTTGGAATGTATCTTTGCTTTGAGTATTTCCTGGGCCTTTCATACTGGAGGCATTTCAACACACTGCAGCAGTCATGAACACGAATCACCTCGTCAACATCGTTCGTACATTTCATGTGGTGTTCCTTAGCTGTGGATAACTGTCCTTTTCTCGTACTCACTGTGTGTTTTTCGCATTTCTTGTAAGCAGTGATTTCTTGCACTATCATAGTCCACGCCCGCAGTCAATCCCCACACGAACATAAATGGAGACACAAAAACGTGGATGTGTGTTCTGTGTTGAACGTTTAGTCGAAAATTTGATAAGCATCACCGCTGCTGCGCTGACGTTCAACCACATCCGCGCTTCCCAGAAACGCCATTCTGCCTACTGGGTTCATCTAGTCCACTCAGAGTTAAAGCGAAGGCCAGGCGGTGCGTTTAATCTGCAGCCGGCGCCACTTGTAGAAAGGAACATCTCAGCTCTGAAGACGACTGCTTTTTCTTTTAGCATGGTGACGGAAGAATCCAGGCGGTCGGTGGAGAAGTCGCTTCAGTATTTCTGGTTCTAGCCTAATTCCGTTGTTAACACTCTTACAGCTAATGAATACACTTGCTGGATAAGTTAAGGGACAAGGAAATTTAAAGTAAAGCAGCCAGATAAAAATTTACTCACAGCCCGTTCAATCGCCCATGGTTTTAAAGCATTTGCAGGTCTGTATTGCAAGACGTGAAGACGCAGAGTCACAGCAACCACATTACTTGGGTGGCACCACAGTTACACTCTAGTCAACTGATGCCAGAAGGAGAAATCGTATTCGTAGCTTGATATTCGTTCAAAGGGTTAATCCCCAACCCTGTTAGCTATTTATATCTATTAATGAACCCTATAAAACTTAGTACAAGTGAAATACTATAATAAGTTCGTAAAATCCTGAGCACAAGACCGTTGCATCACGTGAATAATAATAATAATAATAATAATAATAATAGTGTGATTACTTGGTTCAGGACAGAACTAAAGAAGCCTCGGACAAGCGCCGTCATGGTCGGGGACGACGCTTGAACCCTATGCCCGCCCACAATGGTAACGACACTGCTAGCCAACTGGAAAATGATTTAAATCCAAATAGAGGTGTTTTGCAGGATATGCTTCCTGCAACCACCCTAGAAGGAAAACAAAGACAGAGGATGAGATGGTCAGATGAAGTTAATCGACACCTCATGTTCTGTTATTACCAAGCAACAAACCTAGGAACCAACACAACTGGATACAGATCACAAGTACACACAACATTTATTACCAGATACCCAGAATTAAAATTTTTAACAGAACAACGACTAGCTGATCAGATCCGTGTAATAATCAAAAATAACAGGATACCCCAGTCAGAATTAGAAAACATCAAACAACAAGTACAACAAATACTAGAACAAAATAATGTGCAATCAGAAGAAGAAGAAGAAAATACAGTAATGGACTCAAACATCCCAGAGCAAACAAACAAAGAACAACACACATCAATTAAACAATCAGAGGAAAACGACATCTTAAGACAGCCACCAGAACAAGCACAAATAGAACACGAAGTGACACACATGTTAGATATAGAAGAGAAATTTCAGCTGACATATATAGAATACAAAGACACAAATACAGACATTAGACCATTCTTGCATAGACCACCAAATAACCCACAAGTCGAAACAACAATAACAACTATCAACACAATCATACACAACAAAATAAATGAAAATACAACAATGGAAGAGTTACAACTACTGGTTTATGTAGGAGCACTCACTACACTAAATATACACACTAGGCAGAGATCAGAACCAACCAACACACAGAAGAAACCCACAAAACCAGCATGGCAACACAGGCTACAGATCAGAATAGAAAAACTGAGAAAAGACATCGGACAGCTAACACAATTTATAAGAAATGAAATATCAGACAAAAAACGAAAAAGGTTAGGTAAAATCTCACAACAAGAAGCAATGGAGCAATTAGATGAAAAGAAGCAGACGTTACAAGCATTGGCCAAACGACTTAGAAGATACAAAAAAAGTGAAAATAGATGGAAACAAAACCAAACATTCAACACAAACCAAAAGAAATTTTACCAGACAATAGATAACACACACATTAAAATAGACAATCCACCAAACATAACAGACATGGAACACTTCTGCAGCAACATATGGTCAAACCCGGTACAACATAACAGGCATGCACGGTGGATACAAGCAGAAACAGACTCATACAAGATGATACCACAAATGCCTGAAGTGATAATTTTGCAACATGAAGTCACCCGAGCAATTAATTCTACGCACAATTGGAAAGCCCCTGGAAATGATAAAATAGCAAATTTCTGGCTAAAGAAGTTCACCTCAACACATTCACATCTAACTAAATTATTCAACAGTTACATTGCAGACCCATACACATTCCCTGATACACTTACACATGGAATAACCTATCTGAAACCTAAAGATCAAGCAGACACAGCAAACCCAGCTAAATATCGCCCCATAACATGCCTACCAACAATCTACAAAATATTAACTTCAGTCATTACACAGAAATTAATGACACATACAACACAGAACAAAATTATAAATGAAGAACAAAAAGGCTGTTGCAAAGGAGCACGAGGATGTAAAGAGCAACTGATAATAGATGCAGAGGTGACATATCAAGCTAAAACTAAACAAAGGTCGCTACACTAGGCATACATTGATTACCAAAAAGCTTTTGATAGTGTACCCCACTCATGGTTACTACAAATATTGGAAATATACAAAGTAGATCCTAAATTGATGCAGTTCCTAAACATAGTTATGAAAAACTGGAAAACCACACTTAATATCCAAACAAACTCTAATAATATCACATCACAGCCAATACAGATTAAGCGTGGAATATACCAAGGAGACTCATTAAGTCCTTTCTGGTTCTGCCTTGCTCTGAACCCACTATCCAACATGCTAAACAATACAAATTATGGATACAATATTACTGGAACATACCCACACAAAATCACACATTTGCTATACATGGATGATCTAAAACTACTGGCAGCAACCAATCAACAACTCAACCAATTACTAAAGATAACAGAAGGATTCAGCAATGATATAAGTATGGCTTTTGGAACAGACAAATGTAAGAAAAATAGCATAGTCAAGGGAAAACACACTAAACAACCCCCCTGCGGGTCCGGGGATTAGAATAGGCCCGAGGTATTCCTGCCTGTCGTAAGAGGCGACTAAAAGGAGTCCATCCCCCTCACGGGGGTAGTTAGCGCCTGCGTCCGGAGACGGACGGTTTCCCGACCTATAATCGTGGTCTTTTTGGTTTTTCACTTCTCATTTCTTCATTCCTTTTGTTGGTTCCTTTTTTTGCTCTTCTCCACTTCACTGTCTTCCTTACTCTTTCCCTTGACTTCTCCTTGCCTTCTCATTGCCTTTTTCTCCTTGCCTTCTCATTGCCTTTTTCTCCTTGCCTTCTCATTGCCTTCTTCTCCTTGCCTTCTCTGGTCTCCGCCTCGGCGTTTGAGACAGTCTGTCCTCTTTCTCCCTCTCTCTTCTTTTTCCTCTTCTTCCTTCCTCCCTGTGCGTGTCTGAAGGCCGACCCACGCGTTCGCACGCGTAGCCGGTGACGGGGTAACGCGTAAGTCCCCGCCCTGGGTAGACATGTAAGGCACGCGCGTACCCCCTGGTAAAGGCCAGGCCCGGGGAGGGGTGATTGCCTGAGCTGATACCTTCTGACCATGCCGATTGGTCCCTCCGTCTGTTTCTCGGGAGGTGTGACCTGAGGTGTAAACATTCACCTAAGGCGGGAGTGCCCTCTGAGAGGGTCCCCACAAGGAAGGAGCGCGCCATCGGAGACGCTGGCAATCATGGGGGATTCCTCCGCAATGGATTCTACTCCATCGCTTTCGACTTCGACCCACAAACGGAAACGTGACCAGCCAACAGTGACAAAAATACTACCGCCTGCCCCACAGTTCCTCGTCGTTTCTCGATCTGAGGAAGGAAAGGATTTTTCCTCTGTCAACCCTTTCGTTATCCAGAAGGGCGTCGATGCCATAGCTGGATCTGTCAAATCTTGTACCAGATTGCGTAACGGTACCCTATTACTCGAAACTGAGAGCGCCTTTCAGGCACAAAAACTGCTTCGGGCCACACTCCTTTACACATTCCCTGTCCGGGTGGAGGCTCACCGAACTTTGAATTCGTCTCGTGGTGTGGTCTATACTAGATCCCTCGACGGCTTGACTGACGAGGAGATTCAATCTTTCCTCGCTGAGCAGGGCGTGACGGCTGTCCATCGGGTCATGAAAAAGGTCAACAATGACCTTGTACCGACCCGGACACTTTTCTTAACCTTCGATAGTGTTAAGCTGCCATCGCGCATCAAGGCGGGCTACGAGGTCATTTCAGTTCGCCCCTATGTCCCGACACCTACGCGCTGCTACCAGTGTCAGCGTTTCAATCACACTCGACAGTCTTGTTCCAATGCGGCTAAATGTGTCACTTGTGGCAGGGATGCCCATGAGGGTGACTGTCCACCTCCGTCTCCTCGTTGTGTGAACTGTCAGGGTGACCATGCCGCATCCTCCCGCGACTGTCCTGTCTATAAGGAGGAACGCTGTATCCAGGAAATTCGGGTCAAAGAGAAAGTGTCCACCTCGGCTGCTCGCAAGCTATTGGCTAGTAGGAAGCCCACGCTGCTCCCAGCGGGGAAATACAGCACTGTCCTCGCCTCTCCTCGGACTACCCGGGAGGTAGCAACCCAGACATGCGATCTGACCTTCAGCACCACGGTCGTCCGTTCGGCCAGTGCTAAGATCGCGCGGTCGACGTCTCCTCTTCCTCCCATCACCCCACAGACACCAGCCACTTCCTCAGCTTCTGCTCAGTCGAAGACCCCGAAGTCAGATGCACGGGCCTTCAAGAAGGAACCATCCCGTGCAGACTTCCTCCGTTCCTCGACCTCCCAGCCTTCGACCGGTACTTCCACCAAACGTCCTTCTAAAAAGGCGCATAGGAAGCACAGTTCTCCTTCTCCGCCGCGGCGCCTTTCTTCTCCTGCGCCACCCAGCGGTTGCCGCCCCAGGCCGTCATCCGTTTCGCCTGGCCGCACCGCTGGTAGCCGAACATCTGGCCGTTCACCGGCGGAGGAAGCTCCCCCTCCCGGCCATCCTCCTGAGATGGCCGATGACCCTATAGACCCCATGGACGATGACTGTCTGCCTCCTGCTAGCGGCGGCAGTGCTCGCTCGAAGCCAGGCCCTAAGCGGCCTTCGAGGTGACCCCTTCTCTCATCTTCCTTTTCTTACGATGGCACTTATTAACTGGAATATTCGCAGCATTCGCTCCAACCGAGAGGACTTGAAGTTGCTGCTCCGCTCGCATCGTCCGCTCGTCGTAGCCCTCCAGGAAACGAAGCTACGCCCATGCGATCAAATTGCCTTGGCACACTACACCTCTGTGCGTTTTGACCTACCCCCTGTGGTAGGTATCCCAGCTCATGGAGGGGTTATGTTGCTGGTCCGGGATGATATTTACTACGATCCCATCACGTTGCACACCGGCCTGCAGGCAGTAGCCATCCGCATTACTCTCCCCACTTTCACGTTTTCCTTTTGTACCGTTTACGCTCCATCGTCATCTGCCGTTACCAGGGCAGACATGACGCAACTTATTACTCAGCTACCTGCACCATTTTTGTTAACTGGAGACTTCAATGCCCACCATCCTCTTTGGGGCTCTCCAGCATCCTGCCCGAGGGGCTCCTTGTTAGCAGACCTTTTCAACCAGCTCAATCTTGTCTGCCTCAATACTGGCGCCCCTACTTTTCTTTCGGACACATCTGATACCTATTCCCATTTAGACCTCTCTATATGTACTCCCCAACTTGCACGCCGGTTTGAGTGGTATGCACTTGCTGATGCATATTCGAGCGACCACTTCCCGTGTGTTATCCATCTCCTGCAGCATACTCCCTCTCCGTGCTCCTCTCGTTGGACCATCTCCAAGGCAGACTGGGGGCTCTTCTCTTCCAGGGCGACCTTTCAGGATCAAACCTTCACAAGCTGCGATCGTCAGGTCGCACACCTCACGGAAGTCATTCTCGCTGCTGCTGAATATTCCATCCCTCACCCTACTTCTTCTCCACGTCGCGTACCGGTCCCCTGGTGGACCGCAGCATGTAGGGACGCTTTACGTGCTCGTCGACGTGCTTTACGCACCTTTAAACGCCACCCTACAGTGGCGAATTGCATTAATTATAAACGATTACGTGCTCAGTGTCGTCGTATTATTAAAGAAAGCAAGAAAGCCAGCTGGGCTGCTTTCACCAGCACCTTCAACAGTTCTACTCCTTCTTCTGTTGTCTGGGGTAGCCTGCGCCGGCTATCTGGCACTAAGGTCCACTCCCCAGTTTCTGGCTTGAAGGTCGCGAATGAAGTCCTTGTGGCCCCTGAGGCTGTCTCCAATGCCTTCGGCCGCTTTTTCGCCGAGGTTTCGAGCTCCGCTCATTACCACCCTGCCTTCCTCCCCCGCAAACAGGCAGAGGAGGCGAGGCCACCTAACTTCCGCTCCTCGAATCGTGAAGGTTATAATGCCCCATTCACCATGCGGGAACTGGAAAACGCACTTGGCCGATCACGGTCCTCCGCTCCAGGGCCTGATTCTATTCATATCCAGATGCTGAAGAACCTTTCTCCTGCGGGTAAAGGTTTTCTTCTTCGTACTTACAATCGCATCTGGATTGAGGGACATGTTCCCGCATGCTGGCGCGAGTCTATTGTTGTCCCGATTCCTAAGCCGGGGAAGGACAAGCACTTGCCTTCCAGTTATCGACCTATCTCGCTTACCAGCTGTGTCTGTAAAGTGATGGAGCGAATGGTTAACTCTCGATTGGTTTGGCTGCTCGAGTCTCGACGCCTACTTACCAATGTACAATGTGGATTTCGAAGGCGCCGCTCTGCTGTCGACCATCTGGTTACCTTGTCGACCTTCATCATGAATAACTTCTTGCGGAAGCGCCCGACCGCGGCTGTGTTCTTTGATTTGGAGAAGGCTTACGACACCTGTTGGAGGGCGGGCATTCTCCGCACCATGCATACATGGGGCTTTCGCGGTCGCCTCCCTCTTTTTATTCGTTCCTTTTTAATGGATCGACAGTTTCGGGTACGTGTGGGTTCTGTCCTGTCCGACACCTTTCGCCAGGAGAATGGGGTGCCACAGGGCTCAGTTTTGAGCGTCGCTCTCTTCGCCATCGCGATCAATCCAATAATGGATTGCCTCCCAGCTGATGTATCAGGCTCCCTTTTCGTGGACGATTTTACCATCTATTGCAGCGCGCAGTGTCCACGTGTCTTGGAGCGCTGTCTTCAGCGTTCTCTTGACCGTCTTTACTCCTGGAGTGTCGCCAATGGCTTCCGTTTTTCTGCCGAGAAGACGGTCTGTATTAACTTCTGGCGCTACAAAGAGTTTCTCCCACCGTCCTTACGACTCGGTCCCGTTGCTCTCCCACTCGTGGAGACAATCAAATTTTTAGGCCTTACCTTTGACAGGAAACTTAGCTGGTCTCCACATGTGTCATATTTGGCCGCCCGTTGTACCCGTTCTTTAAATGTCCTCCGTGTTCTCAGTGGTATGTCGTGGGGAGCGGATCGAACCGTCCTCCTTCGCCTATATCGGTCGATCGTCCGCTCCAAGCTGGATTATGGGAGCTTCGTATACTCCTCTGCACGGCCATCCATCTTACGCCGCCTCAACTCCATACAACATCGGGGTTTACGACTTGCGATCGGAGCATTTTATACCAGTCCCGTAGAGAGTCTTCATGCTGACGCTGGCGAATTGCCACTCACCTACCGGCGCGATATACTGCTTTGTCGGTATGCCTGTCGGCTACTGTCAATGCCCGACCATCCTTCTTATCGTTCCTTTTTTGACGACTCTCTTGACCTTCAATACGGGTTGTATGTCTCTGCCTTGCTACCCCCTGGAGTTCGCTTTCGTCGCCTCCTTCAACACCTTGATTTTTCACTCCCTGCAACCTTCCGAGTGGGCGAGAGCCGCACGCCACCTTGGCTCCAGGCTCAGGTCCGCGTTCACCTCGACCTCAGCTCGCTCCCAAAAGAGGTCACCTCCGGTTCGGTCTACCACTCCCGTTTTTTGGAACTTCGCTCGAAGTTCAACAACATGACTTTCATTTATACAGATGGCTCTAAGACCAATGACGGGGTCGGGTGTTCCTTTATTGTCGGGGCACAAAGTTTCCAATACCGGCTCCATGGCCATTGTTCGGTCTTCACAGCTGAGCTCTTTGCCCTCTACCAGGCTGTTCTGTACATCTGCCGCCACCGACATTCTGCTTATGTCATCTGCTCAGATTCCCTGAGCGCCATCCAGAGCCTCAGTGATCCGTACCCGGTTCACCCTTTCGTACACCGGATCCAACGCTCTCTTCAGCAGCTGGTGGACGTCGGTACGCCGGTTAGCTTTATGTGGGTTCCTGGCCATGTCGGTATCCCTGGGAACGAAGCTGCAGATGCCGCGGCCAAGGCTGCGGTCCTCCAGCCTCGGACAGCTTCTTGTTGTGTCCCTTCGTCCGATTTTAGCAGGGTCATTTGTCGGCGCGTTGTGTCGCTGTGGCATGCCGATTGGGCTGCACTTACCGACAACAAGCTTCGGGCCTTAAAACCTCTTCCCGTGGCTTGGACGTCCTCCTCACGCACTTCTCGGCGGGAGGAGGTCGTTTTAGCAAGGTTAAGAATTGGACACTGCCGGTTCAGCCATCGCCATCTGCTGACGGCTGCGCCGGCGCCGTTCTGCCCATGTGGGCACTTGCTGACGGTTAGTCACATTTTAATGTCCTGTCCCGATCTTAAAACACTGCGCCTCGATCTTAACCTGCCTACTACTTTAGATGCCATTTTAGCGGATGACCCACGAGCAGCTGCTCGTGTTCTTTGTTTTATCAATTTGACAAACCTCGCTAAGGACATTTGATGTTTTTTAATCCTATGCCTGTCAGTCTGTCTTTTATTGTGTTTTCCCTTTTAGTTGTTGTTGTCCACTTGTGCCTCGCGGTGCATTCTTAGAGTAGTCAGGGCGCTAATGACCATTGAAGTTGTGCGCCCGAAAACCACAAAAAAAAAAAAAAAAAACACTAAACAAGAAGATTACATATTGGATAACAGCGACTGCATAGAAGCGATGGAAAAAACGGATGCCTATAAATATCTAGGATACAGGCAAAAAATAGGAATAGATAATACAAATATTAAAGAAGAACTAAAAGAAAAATATAGACAAAGACTAACAAAAATACTGAAAACAGAACTGACAGCAAGAAACAAGACAAAAGCTATAAATACTTACGCCATACCAATATTGACCTACTCATTTGGAGTAGTGAAATGGAGTAACACAGACCTAGAAGCACTCAATACACTTACACGATCACAATGCCACAAATATAGAATACATCACATACATTCAGCAACAGAAAGATTCACATTAAGCAGAAAGGAAGGAGGAAGGGGATTTATCGACATAAAAAACCTACATTATGGACAGGTAGACAATTTAAGAAAATTCTTTCTAGAACGAGCAGAAACTAGCAAAATACACAAGGCAATCACTCATATAAATACATCGGCTACACCACTACAATTTCATAACCACTTCTACAACCCTTTAGATCACATAACATCAACAGATACGAAGAAAGCAAATTGGAAAAAGAAAACACTTCATGGCAAGCACCCATATCATCTAACACAGCCACACATCGATCAAGACG
Source organism: Schistocerca nitens (assembly GCF_023898315.1). NCBI lineage: Eukaryota > Metazoa > Arthropoda > Insecta > Orthoptera > Acrididae > Schistocerca > Schistocerca nitens. The sequence goes on from NC_064618.1 coordinate 372,320,986, forward strand.
CATCCAACACATGGCTAAGAAAAGGCAATATATACAGTGAGACGGAAGGATTCATGATTGCAATACAGGATCAAACAATAAAAACCAGGTATTTCAGCAAGCATATTATTAAAGATCCCAATACCACAACAGATAAATGCAGACTTTGTAAACAACAAATAGAAACAGTAGATCACATCACAAGCGGATGTACAATACTAGCAAATACAGAATACCCCAGAAGACATGACAATGTCGCAAAAATAATACATCAACAGCTTGCCTTACAACATAAACTTATAAAACAACACGTTCCTACATACAAGTATGCACCACAAAATGTACTGGAGAATGATGAATACAAATTATACTGGAACAGAACCATTATAACAGATAAAACAACGCCACATAACAAACCTGACATCATACTCACCAATAAAAAGAAGAAATTAACACAACTAATCGAAATATCCATACCCAATACAACAAATATACAAAAGAAAACAGGAGAAAAAATTGAAAAATACATCCAACTGGCTGAGGAAGTCAAAGACATGTGGCATCAGGATAAAGTTGACATCATACCAATTATACTCTCAACTACAGGAGTCATACCACACAATATCCACCAATACATCAATGCAATACAGCTACATTCAAACATATATATACAATTACAGAAATCCGTAATTATTGATACATGTTCAATTACCCGAAAGTTCCTAAATGCAATATAACATATACCGTACAGCAAAAAGGAAGTGACGCTTGATAAAGGTCCGCGTCACTCCATTCGTCACCAGACTTAACGTCTGAGAAAGTAAAGATAATAATAATAATAATAATGTTCATCACGCAGTCATAGACGCTTCGGAAGTGTCAGACTACTGATAAAATAGAAAAACGAAAATACGAAATCCAGCATAGTGAACTCATTTGCTATGGTTACTGTTCTAAACAATGTGTAGTGGAGAGCCGAGCAAAATGGCCACGGTGGGCAAAATGGCCATTGGGGTCCTGGGGGCCATAAGGTGTTGGCATGGCGCGGAAAACGCTTTAACTTATTCTCCCTGGAGATTCCAGTCATCTCCTGAAGTCTAATCTGTTTGCTGTGCCCTTCCTCAGAATTACAATAATTTTTGTGGATTTTAGCTATCCTGATGTAAAGTAAGCGGCCAGATTGTGTATTTATTGTGGGGACGGGATGTGACTTCTGACTTTTTAGTGAAATTGTGTGGAAAGTGTCACACCTTGACTCCATAATCCTACTTAAGTTATTGAAATTTCGTTCATGCTATTAGAGACTGTATAGCTTCTGTGTAATGTCGTCGTTGAGGGGAAAGTGGCCATCTCGGCGGTGGCTTGTGGCCATTTGGTGTGGGAGGAGAACGTAGAAGCAGCAGCCGAAAGAAGGGCGCCGCAGCGGTACTCACGGAAGGTCACTTGACCTTGATGCGGGGGTTAGAGTCATCCCCGGGCATGAACGTGTGTGTTGTTCTTAGCATAAGTTAAAGTAGAGTGTAAGTCTAGCGACCGATGACCCCAGCAATTTAGTCCCTTAAGAATTCACACACACATTTGAACGTTTTCCCACCATAACCAAACTTGACTATTCCTTTGATGCCTCGTGATGTGTCCAGTCAATCGACTCCTTCTTTCAGTCAAGTTGCACAAAGATTTTATTTTCTTCCCGATACGATTCAGTACATATTTATTAGTTATATTACACTGTAGGGAATACTGCGACCAACCACAAGTTTTCGAAATGATTTTATTGTATCGTTACTAGTTTTTCTCGTCTGAGCCCACCGTTTGAAGGTAGCGTTGATTTCTTGGCAAGTTTTACATTTGTGTCTTCGTGATGAGTTCTCCTTTACATATTATAAGGCAGAAGTTTGATTTTAGTTTTCGATTCATGCTGATTCAGGAGCTCAACTAAATGCAATGTAAAACTTGTATGTGGTTTATCTCATGGATTAGCATACTCGTAGATTGAAAAAGAAACTTCTCTAAATATGTAAAGGAGGGCCTCATATGATGACTCAAATCTACCATCTGACTATGGGCTCAGGCACGAAACTAGTAAGGGGACATAAAATCATTTGGAAAAAAAAAAGCTGCGACTGATTACAGTATTTCCTGCAGTGTAATTTAAAAAAACTGTGTTCTTAAACAAAAAGGATAAAATAATTTTCATTAGTTATCTGGTTAATCATCTAATCTTTAGCATTGCAGAAGCTTCTATTGTCGTCTTGTCTGTAACGTTCATTGTGAACCTTCGACTGTGAACAAAGCTGCACTCGAGAAAATGCTGCCGCATATAAACTGGTAAGGTAAAGTTCACAAGACAAATAAACTGTTGAAGAAAAATTTGCGTATCTACGGAAGTTTGCGGGATTAGATGGAACAGAAATTGGGAATAAAACAATAAGGTTCCGCAAATTAAAAAAATAATTTTACTGACGAAAACAAATCAACAACTAGAATAAAGGCAGTCTCATTTGTAAAATTAAAGTCCATTGCATGGTACAATACTATATTGTCTTGCACCATCCCGTCATCGATTCTCCTTGGCTTGCTGACCGCAAGGAGCCATTCTTCAACGGCAGCGCTCCCGCTGTCACCCATTGTGCGAGGACGGTTCCTGCGGCGACACACTGAGAAAAGGAAGAGTAGGGTCTCACGTCTGGTCGATATCGTGGCCATTATAGAAGGATCACAATCTCAAAATGTTTCAAGGATGGGGAAGGAAATCGACCGTGCCCTTTCAAAGGAGCCAAGCCGGCATTTGCATGGAGCGATTTGGGGAAATCACGGAAAACCTAAATCTCGGTTGTCGGACTCGGATTTGAACCGTCGTCCTCCCGAATGCGAGTCCAGTGTGATAACCATTGCCCCACCTCAAAAGTTTCGAGTTGTCCCAAGCATGTCCAATCACGATCATGTCAATAAACATTGTAGGTCATTCCATCCGATTAATTCATTCCAGTCCGCCTCCAAAGATGAGTGGTCAGTACGGCAGCGTGCCATGCGAGGGGCTCGGGTTTGATTCCCAGCCGTGTCGGGGATTTTCTCCGCTTGGAGACTGGGTTTTGTATTGTCTTCATCGTCATTTCATCCTCATCGACACGCAAGTCACCGAAGTGGTGTCAACTAAAAGGACTTGTACCAGCGACCGGCCTAACTGACGGGAGGCGCTAGCCACATGCACATTTCATATCATCTGGCATTAGACAAATCCTGTGCTCGTCAGCTTACAGAGTCCGACGCCGTTGGTTAAAGTGTTTCCGTACCCATCTGCTTCGCACTCCTCGTTGGGCGGGGAGGGGGATGGGAATAGATAGGTGGAGGGAAGGGGTCGGCTAATATCTTTCTTCCCGTTCCAAGGACAATACGAACAGGTTCTAACCTTGAGTGCCCCTTCGAGTTATGTGACCGTCCTGACAATGTGCACAAGCCGTATTTTTCAGTTGAGGATATTAGACATAGGGCACTCCATCGAGAATTCCGGTGTTCTTTTATCCACAGTACCCAGGTAGCTGTATGTAGCGATTTCCTGTGATCAAGAGTGTTTCGAGGAAGAGGTTTCCGATAATAAAAACACACACACACACACACACACACACACACACACACACACACACACACACACACACAGAGCCTTTTTTTGTGGTTCGTATTGAGACGAAAGGTATGAGGATTTGTGGCGTTGTACAACTATACTGTATGCACAAAAAAATCATTCGCTCAAGATAAAATGTCTGCGACATTTATTTCAAGACAGCATTGTACAGTAGAATATCTTTAACTGTTTTGATTCAAGCTGATGCAGCAAGTAACATCGACTAAGAAGTTCATGCTTAAAAATTATGTACGAAATTGTTAAAACAACTGATCGCTTATAAAACGATGCATTTCCTAGTATTTGGACAAATTAGCCTGCTATTAACGTTTACTTTAAAACTAAGGACTCCGACTACTTAACTACAAACTCTTCCGAAATGCCGGGTATGTCAGCAATTTTTTTATAGCTCGGTATTTCAGCTGGCTGCGGCGTCTGTGCAGGAGGTCCGGACATTTTCATTCCTAGGAGAGCGCAGTTTCTCTTTCCAGAAATAACTTGAGCGGTGTTCTCCCACATCGTGCCAAATTCGCGTCGGTCAAACGAGCCTTGAAACGTCCGTCCACCAGGATAATAATTAACCAGCGCGCAGCAAGCCAGTACTAATTTCGCTATGTTATATTTCCGTAAGGCATGCTGAGAGTGGGTCGTAACATTTACATCTGCGTCTACACTGTGGTTGACGGAGGGTACTTTGCATACTAGTGAACAGTCGTTCCTACCCCTCCCCCCTCCTCCTCTCACCCTTTCCTGTTCCAGTCGCGAATGGCTCGCAGCAAGAACAATTGTCGATAAGCCTCCGTGTGAGCTTAAATCTCTAGTTTTACATCATGCTCTTTCGTCGAGAGATACGCAACAGGAAGAAATATATTGGTTGACTCTTCTAGGAACGTACTCTCCCTCTGAATTTTAACAGTAAACTACACTGTACACTGCGACACGGCGAGATTTTAGACAGTAAGTTTTTCTTTTACCTGACAGCTTATGCTATACAGAGATAACTACAGCGTTTTGAGCTTGATATGTCATATCGCTGTTGCTAAAGGGAAAGGAGTGTCCTCGAACTTCCTTCCGAAATTAAAGGACAAAGACAAAGCAGATTAAGCAGGTAAAACTAGCTGATTTATGCCTGAGTGATGGAGTATTATGGATACGTAATACATATATTGCCAACAACAGGGGAATCATATGCCACTTTTCGAAGAAAACCGTATTTACGAACCTGGCTGTTGAACAAGGCAGAATAAAAATGTTGAAATCGCTACTATTATCCTGAAGAGCAACAAAAATCTCTCAAAGCTGTATTCGTGGCCATTGTAGTTTCTCTCTCTCTCTCTCTCTCTCTCTCTCTCTCTCTCTCTCGTGATTCCAAGCGGGAGCTCCGGGCAGGCTCCGGTGGAAGAAGTGTCGCCAATTGATCACAGCTGCATCTCCATATCGATCGGTGTCAGCAGTATTGTCTGGACAGTAGTAAACTGCTCGTCCACTGTCATTGTGATGAAACTTGTCACAGCGTAAGGACACAGCTGGACGCCGAAACACAGTCACGCACTAATGCGCCACAACAAACAGTCTCATCACAATGCGAACAGTCTCGTTTCTTGCATGTTGTGGTAGTGCTTGAATGCCTTTCGGTGTCAGTATTTATTTGCGGATTGTCTTTCTGAAGTAGCTTTTTCTTCTTTGCATTTTCATAGACAGATATGATGGATGACATCAGAGATTCACAAATGATTGATGTGCTTGTATCATTGTGAAGAGCCCTTTGTTAAGACATCCATTGCACTAAGTGAGATAAATTGTCTGTATCCTATCGAGTCGACGTTATTTACAACAGATAGGAGTACACCGTTCGTCGTACCATAATGACATAAGAAAGCCACCTTATTAAGACCCTGTGACACGGTATCACATATCTTTGTTACGATGTTTAGCTGCAGTTGTAATTTAGAAAGCGAACGTTCCTAATGGAATTATTTTAAACGATCTCAAATCGTTCTTCTGTCACTCAAAATGTAATGATTAATTGTAAATTAAACTTCGCACTCCAATTAAAATGATGTCGACCTCTGTCGAAGAAAACCATATATTATGCTACGAAATGTAAAACTTGACACAATCTATTAATATTTTAAAGTGAGTGGAAGGTAGCGTATGATGAAATAACAGTGCAGAATTGAATACATAATACAGAACAAGTAATCCTTTTGTGTTAGTCCTGTTGTAGCGAAGGAGATGCTCGCACAGATCCTAAAATTACCATGTTCATGACTCCATGCATACTCGAGTCCATCACAAGATAACATTTAGATTCGACACAAAATATAGATGCTTTTGCCTGGCAGACGAGTTAATAATAATGTAAAGATTCCGGTTTTCCATATCACTTGTCAAAACATTTTTTAAAAGCGAAATATATCTGAAAACCTCGCCATGAGATTCTATATTAAATTCTCTGTGCTGCATCACGCAGTGGTAGTTGCAATTGATAGTCGAAAGTTGAAAGTTAACGGAGGCAAACAGTCATATTAGTTACGGTACCGGCTATCCTAGAAACGCGATTAGTCTTGATATCATCCCACATATGCTTACCTAAACATTACCAGCCACGTTGTAGTTCGACAACAAAGTGTGTATATTGTTGAAAACGGATCATTTGGGAAAGATCTGATCCTCAGCGTTCCCGTTGTGTTTCCTTTGGTTTTTTATATATGCTCCATCCCCGAAGAGATCGTACTACAGACTGTCAAAGTAATCTCCCTATGTAAATGGAAATGTCCTGACTGATGCAGTGGCTCACAATTGCCCAACCCAAACCGTTAAGGATGTGACAGGGTGTTGATTTTATGCTGTAAACATCGTTTAAGGAGTTTTTCGAAATTCCACCACTAAGGGGGATGAAATAGGGGATGACAGGTTTTGAGAAAATATGTCTGTCTTAAGCCAATTTTCGAGCTAGAACTATGAAAATTGATATTTGGTTTGATCGGTCAGAAACAAAAAATTGTGTTTTAGTGTTTTTGGAAATTCAACACCTACAGGATGAAACGGGGTGAAAAGTTGTACAAAAATATTTCATTATGAAGCATTTTTAAAGCTAAATTTCACGCATACATGTAGTATTGTTCTATTTGCGCATCAGGATGCTTGCTGAAACCTGACTGTCATCCAAAAAGTGCTTGATCCCTTATAATTGTTGTCTGTAAACATCGCCTGTATTTTCGCTGTTACGTGAGATCATGCACCGATTCTGGCTTGACACGTCCACGTTTCATCAAATACCATCTGTTCGTGTGGTGAGTTGCACTGGTTGTAAGCCGAGAACTAGACAATTTTCTGTTTCAGTTATTTCATTTATCTCGTTTGCTACTAGATGTGGCGACTCTCAGCCGTTTCTTAGGATTACTGTTATGTCCTGCAGGAACCGCTTCTTGTGCTCTGTGGCAGAAGCCTGTAACGTTGCCGATCGAATGTGCACAGTAATATGTTCGCTCGATAACTAACCCGTCAGGTTTTTTAACACCGAAGAAGTGTGGTTTACATGTTGAGGATTACTGTGATAGATGGGATCAGAAAGCGATCACGGAACGGTGAGTACAGAGGGAGTCATAATAACGAGAATGATAAAATGTGGGTGGTACATGTAGGTTGCACATAGACTAAGCATTTACTAGAGGCGTAAAATGCAAAAGATTACCTTTGTCGTACCTTTTTTTAATTTATTACTTTTTAGAAGTTTTGACTGTTTTTATATAACAGGTCGTGTTTTTAGCATTTTTGTGGTTGTTATATGTTGTAATTCACAACGAAATTGTGATTCGCTGTAATAATAATAATAATAATAATCCCCGTGGAGGCCCGGGAAAAGAATAGGCCTCCGGTATGTTCTGCCAGTCGTAAAAGGCGACGAAAAGAACAAACCACTAATAGGGCTAACCCCCCTTTTAGTGTGATGAGTTGGTTCAGGACAGAACTAAAGAAGCCTCGGACAAGCGGCGTCATGGTCGGGGACGACGCTTGAACCCTATGCCCGCCCACAATGGTAACGACACTGCTAGCCAACTGGAAAATGATTTAAATCCAAATAGAGGTGTTTTGCAGGATATGCTTCCTACAACCACCGTAGAAGGAAAACAAAGGCAGAGGATGAGATGGTCAGATGAAGTTAATCGACACCTCATGTTCTGTTATTACCAAGCAACAAAACTAGGAACCAACACAACTGGATACAGATCACAAGTATACACAACATGATACAGATCACAAGTATACACAACATTTATTACCAGATACCCAGAATTAAAATTTTTAACAGAACAACGACTAGCTGATCAGATCCGTGTAATAATCAAAAATAACAGGATACCCCAGTCAGAATTAGAAAACATCAAACAACAAGTACAACAAACACTGGAACAAAATAATGTGCAATCAGAAGAAGAAGAAGAAAATACAGTAATGGACTCAAACATCCCAGAGCAAACAAACAAAGAACAACACGCATCAATTAAACAATCAGAGGAAAACTAAATCTTACGACAGCCACCAGAACAAGCACAAATAGAACACGAAGTGACACACATGTTAGATATAGAAGAAAAATTTCAGCTGACATATATAGAATACAAAGACACAAATACAGACATTAGACCATTCTTGCATAGACTGCCAAGTAACCCACAAGTCGAAACAACAATAAAAACTATCAAAACAATCGTACACAACAAAATAAATGAAAACACAACTATGGAAGAGTTACAACTACTGGTTTATATAGGAGCACTCACTACACTAAATATACACACTAGGCAGAGATCAGAACCGACCAACACACAGAAGAAACCCACAAAACCAGCATGGCAACACAGACTACAGATCAGAATAGAAAAACTGAGAAAGGACATCGGACAGCTAACACAATTTATAAGAAATGAAATGTCAGAAAAAAACCGAAAAAGGTTAGGTAAAATCTCACAACAAGAAGCAATAGAGCAATTAGATGAAAAGAAGCAGAAATTACAAGCATTAGCCAAACGACTTAGAAGATACAAAAAAAGTGAAAATAGAAGGAAACAAAACCAAGCATTCAACACAAACAAAAAGAAATTTTACCAGGCAATAGATAACACACACATTAAAATAGACAATCCACCAAACATAACAGACATGGAACACTTCTGGAGCAACATATGGTCAAACCCGGTACAACATAACAGGCATGCACGGTGGATACAAGCAGAAACAGACACATACAAGATGATACCACAAATGCCTGAAGTGATAATTTTGCAACATGAAGTCACCCAAGCTATTAATTCTACTCACAATTGGAAAGTCCCTGGAAAAGATAAAATAGCAAATTTCTGGCTAAAGAAGTTCACCTCAACACATTCACATCTAACTAAATTATTTAACAGTTACATTGCAGACCCATACACATTCCCTGATACACTTACACATGGAATAACTTATCTGAAACCTAAAGATCAAGCAGACAATGCAAACCCAGCTAAATATCACCCCATAACATGCCTACCAACAATCTACAAAATATTAACTTCAGTCATTACACAGAAATTAATGACACATACAACACAGAACAAAATTATAAATGAAGAACAAAAAGGCTGTTGCAAAGGAGCACGAGGATGTAAAGAGCAACTGATAATAGATGCAGAGGTGACATATCAAGCTAAAACTAAACAAAGGTCGCTACACTAGGCATACATTGATTACCAAAAAGCTTTTGATAGTGTACCCCACTCATGGTTACTACAAATATTGGAAATATACAAAGTATATCCTAAATTGATACAGCTCCTAAACATAGTAATGAAAAATTGGAAAACCACACTTAATATCGAAACAAATTCAAATAATATCACATCACAGCCAATACAGATTAAGCGTGGAATATACCAAGGAGATTCATTAAGTCCTTTCTGGTTCTGCCTTGCTCTGAACCCACTATCCAACATGCTAAATAATACAAATTATGGATACAATTTCACTGGAACATACCCACACAAAATCACACATTTGCTATACATGGATGATCTAAAACTACTGGCAGCAACAAATCAACAACTCAACCAATTGCTAAAGATAACAGAAGTATTCAGCAATGATATAAATATGGCTTTTGGAACAGACAAATGTAAGAAAAATAGCATAGTCAAGGGAAAACACACTAAACAAGATCACATATTGGATAACCACAGTGACTGCATAGAAGCGATGGAAAAAACAGAGGCCTATAAATATCTAGGATACAGACAAAAAATAGGAATAGATAATACAAATATTAAAGAAGAACTAAAAGAAAAATATAGACAAAGACTAACAAAAATACTGAAAACAGAATTGACAGCAAGAAACAAGACAAAAGCTATAAATACCTATGCTATACCAATATTGACCTACTCATTTGGAGTAGTGAAATGGAGTAACACAGACCTAGAAGCACTCAATACACTTACACGATCACAATGCCATAAATATAGAATACATCACATACATTCAGCAACAGAAAGATTCACATTAAGCAGAAAGGAAGGAGGAAGGGGATTTATTGATATAAAAAACCTACATTATGGACAGGTAGACAATTTAAGAAAATTCTTTATAGAACGAGCAGAAACTAGCAAAATTCACAAAGCAATCACTCATATAAATATATCGGCTACACCATTGCATTTTCATAACCACTTCTACAACCCTTTAGATCACACAACATCAACAGATACGAAGAAAGTAAATTGGAAAAAGAAAACACTACATGGCAAGCACCCGTATCATCTAACACAGCCACACATCGATCAAGACGCATCCAACACATGGCTAAGAAAAGGCAATATATACAGTGAGACGGAAGGATTCATGATTGCAATACAGGATCAAACAATAAACACCAGGTATTACAGCAAGCATATTATTAAAGATCCCAATACCACAACAGATAAATGCAGACTTTGCAAACAACAAATAGAAACAGTGGATCACATCATAAGCGGATGTAGAATACTAGAAATACAGAATACCCCAGAAGACATGACAATGTTGCAAAAATAATTCATCAACAGCTTGCCTTACAACATAAACTTATAAAACAACACGTTCCTACATACAAGTATGCACCACAAAATGTACAGGAGAATGATGAATACAAATTATACTGGAACAGAACCATTATAACAGATAAAACAACGCCACATAACAAACCTGACATCATACTCACCAATAAAACGAAGAAATTAACACAACTAATCGAAATATCCATACCCAATACAACAAATATACAAAAGAAAACAGGAGAAAATATTGAAAAATACATGCAACTGGCTGAGGAAGTCAAAGACATGTGGCATCAGGATAAAGTTGACATCATACCAATTATATTATCAACTACAGGAGTCATACCACACAATATCCACCCGTACATCAACGCAATACAGCTACATCCAAACATATATATACAACTACAGAAATCCGTAATTATTGATACATGTTCAATTATCCGAAAGTTCCTAAACGCAATGTAACATATACCGTACAGTTAAAAGGAAGTCACGTTTGATCAAGGTCCGCGTCACTTTCATTTCGAACCAGACCTAAGGTCTGAGAAAGGAAAGAAATAATAATAATAATATAGTGATAGTAATAACGATTAGGTAACGGTAAAGAATTATGTATCAGTAGCAATATTAGTCCAGAAAATAAATGCGAATATGTTGGCGGAAAAATAGAAAAAGTGGCACTGTACAAAGAGGAAGGAATACTAGACAGACAAGATTTAACTGTAAGAGCCATTTTATTCTTGGTTTTATATAAGTGGGTGGAGGGGAATAGTTAGAGAAAATACCATCAGAAAAAATACCGTTCTACCTTTGCCGTAACAATCACATTTTTGTGTTTGAAAACAATATCGGAAAAGCATCGGGGTTGTTTTCTGCACTGTAGTGCACTTCATGTGTGAGATAACTCTCTCTTCGGCATCGTTGCCCAGGTGGATCTGGATGTTGTGCTGATGATGGTGCTGCGGATTCTGCCTGCTGTTAGGTAGTGATCTTGATTGCACACGAACCTTGTCTAACGCAATTCTCACATTCACGTCTTGTACAACACTAGATGCAGTCGCTATCGCACCATTATTCATGGGATTCGGTGGTGATGGTGTGTGGCCATCGAGGGGTTTCGTAATTGTCGTACTCTTTCAAAACTTTTTTGAATGTCGGTAAATGTAGTTAGCGACCTACCTTATGACACTAATCAACAAACTGTAACTCTTTTCCTGCCTCTGATTTGTAAATGAATGGATGTACCTAATTTTGGTGTGCTGAATTCCCTGGTGAAAATCAGGATTTCTGTATCACGTCATTTTTCCTAGATACACAGCAGAATCCAAAATAACACTGGCGAACAATGACAGAATTAAAACTGACAAGGAATACCTATTCGTAACTGTAGAGCTCAACGATATTTAATATGTATAACAGATCTTCTACAATGGAAGCAATAACATATCTTCTGTTGCCCAAAAAGCTCGTCACAATTTCTTTGGAAGAGGACCAGACCGCCACCTCGATATTTGTAAGTTGGATATCAAATGTTGAATCTTTAATAAGTTTTCTTATTTGTGGTGCGACAAATAAACCTCCTTTTAGCTTTGCTTCACTCTATTTAGGAAAATTTTCTTTCAAGTGACTGAAGGCCCGACCTCCTTTATCCAAAGCTTTTACAAAGTTTTTGAGAAGGTTCAACTTGAGATGAAGAAGAGGCAAAATGATTTTATCAGGCTCAACCAGTGGAGTGTTTTTCACGTTTTCGTTTCCAGATACATATGATTTCGTTGTAGGCCATTCCTTGACGGTATAATGGCTCTTGGTTTCGCGGGGTGTCCCATAGGCACACAAAAAAAAACGGTGTTTCTTGAACCTGCCCTGTAAACCTGGAAGTTAGACAAGGAACAGGCTGCCCTTCTTCCTGGGGCACAGGCAGATGCACTGAAGATACATTTGGATAGTTTATTTTATGTCTAGTTTTGCTTGAATGCTCTAAAATATTTGCGAGGAAGAAGTAAAAGTCTCAGAAATGGTCTCGCCACACCACTGGAACAGCGAATGACATGGCTCTGCGTCTGCGTTTCAAAGACTCTGTTAATGTGTTTTGCGTTTCAAAGATTCTGTTAATGTGTTTTGCGTTTCAAAGACTCTGTTAATGTGTTTTGCGTTTCAAAGACTCTGTTAATGTGGTAGTGCAGGTCATGCAGGCAATGGGAGGTGCAAAATTTTTTTGTCTTCGTCACCGACAGTACAACCAAAATACAATTTACACGACAATATTAATTAGCTCAGATATAGGTTTTCCTTGAGATTTTGGGGTGAATTTCTCACAAACAGCAATTGTTGTCGGCGTGATGTAGACAACAAAGAAGTTAGTCAGTTGCCATTTTTATTAAATGTAAGTTTTAAATACCACATCGTTTCACTACCTCTCAAAGGAACACTTAGCTGAGATAACGAAGGCTCATAGTACAGTATTTGGGCCGAGGCACATATGAAGGTAATGTACAACGCCCTGGCTGGGATTTACACGGCCAAATGATAAGCATTCGCGAATGCACTGGAAAAGTATGTGGGCTCTGCCATGTACTCACTTTACAATTCAGTTATCCTTTGTTAAAAGTTATCCTGGATTGTCAAATCTCCTTTACGTAACCGGTAGAGGCTGTACGACATCGTAACGTAAAGCCCACTAGACAGATCCCGAGGGTTACCAGTAAAGCATCAGCTGGCGTGGTACCAAAGGCCCGTGTGAGTTGCTGGCGATACCCAGACTAAACACCAAGTCCGCTTCAGTTCGTTGTGTACGGGCCAGTGGAACAATAGAGGCGACCCGCTGCTAGACTGGCGGCTCGATAGCGGTGTGCTGTGGCGTCGCCGGTGGGACGCCGTCGTTCGCCGCGCACGACAGAGGACAGGTGTCGCCACACTAGCTAGTAATACAGGGTGTTTCATAAAGGTCCATCCTACTTCACAGGACCATAACTTCTGCGTGACTTAAGTCAGAAACTAGGGATGAATTTTAACTTACATATAGGTATGCAAAGTTTTCGTTTTCAAAAGATTCGTCTGCTTTTACAAGGGTATATCTTTTACCTGCATACACTTACAACGTTGGAGTACTTTTAAAATTACACTTAAAGTCAAATTTTTCGTTTACTTTTTACAGATGTGCAATATACCATCCACCTTTTGCACGACAAACTTCCGAAAGACAGTCAGATTCGTTCCATACTTTTCGCGAGCATTTACTGCTGCCGTTATGTGGCTTCGCATTCTACCCAAAGTTATTGGAAGGTGTGGTGCATGTCTCACCAACCCCCGAAATAAAGTAACCTACCGCGAAATCAGGTGACTTTGGAGGCGAGATCCTTACATTCGTTACGGAGGATACATCAGGCAGCTCATTGTTAAGAAATACTCTCTCATCCAGATGAGAATGCAGTGGTGCTCCGTTCAGGTGAAAAATGAAATTTTCGCGCGTTCACACAATTGTGGAAGAGGCCCAGTTGTGTGATTCCTGCAACTGTCTTCTCTGCAAAAAATAAAAAAAGAGGGGGTCGCAGCTCTATTATCGGGAAACGGGGGGATGGGGGGGGGGGGACATACGAAGCTTTGGATAGTCTTTCACGTTCTAGTTTATGGTTTGCGGTTTCTATGTCCCACATATTCCTACGTCGTGGCGATTCATTTTTTTCGCTGAAATGGAACTTAGGCTCATCACTGAACACTTAATATAACAGGATATCATCTTCCATCTCCACACTCAGAATGAATCCCCAAAACTGTTGTTGATCATCATCATGAGCGTTTAGCAATTGAATTCAGTATGACTTCAAACACAAACGTCACCCAAAACCCGACAGGTGTTTTGGAATCTCTATACTGTATAGATCACTTAGTTGTTATCTTATAGATTACATTAAGCGATCTAGACAGTATTGTCCGCAAAACTTTATAATGATTGTGGATTCTTTTTAGAATTAATTTTCTTCTTTATTTAGGTGCGATGAATGTTGGCGGTTGCTGTATATGTGCGCTTAGCGGACGACGGGAAGTCGGCGCTGCACCAGCGCTGGCTTTCTGCAAGGAAATGCTGCGCATTGTCGACGATGAGGTACGATGATTGCGGGGTACGCAGCAATGATCCAGAAATATCATCGTCCGATGAACTGGGCAATAACAGAAGATAAGCCGCCAGATATTTGGCGGTTTTCATTCCTGCGCCATCCGTGTACGACGCTGTTTCTTCCTGCTGGAAACGGCGTTGCCTTGTGCCGAGAGGCACTCCATCTGGAACTCGGAACCCTCATTAGCTACTGGCGCCACGGGAACGGTAGTGTCGCACGCCCTGCCAAAGACCCGATGGGAGGTGGTTGTATGACGTCAGAAAACATGGAGGCGCACCATTGATACGTGTGGCTGAAGACTGTATTGCGCAGAGAAGTTTCGAGGAGACGTTTATCCAGCAGTATATTATAGAGAGTTTTACTTGCAGCTCGGAACAGATTGCTGATTCTGTAACATCAAATGTAATCGTGTTTTTGCGTGTTAGTGATATCCATCATTCCGAAGGAGCAGTAGAGACGAGCCCAAAAAATGACGGCTCGTTTTCTGCTAGATGTGTTGCGTGGTGTTCGGTTGGAACGTACGATTTCGGACGACAGTTTCGCACCTGACACACTAAAACAGATTTATGTTCGCTCACTAGGTTTTACATAAATTTGCGTAAGAAAGCTGTTCCCAACGCCAAATTAAAATAGTTACTGTATCCAATCCCACAAAGTGTACAGTTATTTTCAGAGATTCGCCTTTGATTACCAGGCAAATGCTACAGTTAGTAATTCCCTACCAAACATTACCAGTCGGGAACTCCAGTGCTTTGTTCTCAATCACAGGAATCTTGCTGAAAAGAATTCAGAGTATTAGAGCGGCTCCCCGTGTCCTCATGGAACTTCTAACGTTATCCACTTATCATTTACATAAACTGTAAACACTAAAGGCCGTATCATACTTCCCGAGTATTTCGTTTCGTTAGGAACGTCATACTGAGTTCTGTCTGCTAGAGTGCCGTGAATCAAGTCACAGATATGATCCTATGCTAGATAAGTTCATATTTTGTACGCTAAACGAGAGTGAAGAACTTTATAGAACGGCTTTTGGAAGTGACTGAACACGGCGTCAGCCGTGGCACCTTTGTCTGTGGAGCTCTGAATATCATTGATACATCGAGTTTCACAAGAACTTAGTTTGTGGAATTTGCATTGATTACAGTTAAGCAGATTTTTATTCATGAACAGAAATGTTAATCTGGTAAAATTGATGGGTTCAGAGGGATCGGCTGTTTTGTTTAATTTTGGCACTAGTGCGGTGCAGTTATGAGAAAGTCGTGGGATGTAATTCTGAGATGCACAGCCTCTGAGAAGCCATTGCGCCCCTGATGCAGGCGCGCGCAGGGCTGTAGTTGGCCGCGGAACAAGTGTCCCTTGGCCGTCCACTGACTCACTGCCGCTGGCGCAGCCGACCTGATTCATGACTGGCCGCCGTCGCCGGGATAACACGTACACACCCGACCTCCAGCAAGTGGCACGCGTTTCGGCGGCGAGGGCGGTGGCAAGGGTGTCACCTCGTTATCTCAGCTAGCCTCCCATCCTCACGGCTGCTCATCTGTCTTAGATGTTCAACTCCTGTAACTAAACTGCAGTATATGCATTTCTGTGTAACCCGCGTCCAAATTACACTGTCGTGTTGGCCATGCTGTTTCTTAAATCTCGTATAACTCGTAATTTTAAATTTACCTCCTATATGCAGAATGTCCCTCCTAAAAGTCATCAGGTGCATTTGCTCTGATGTTTCGGCAGGTACTGCAATTTCGTTTTTTCAATGTGTAGCTGGAGTCAATCCAAACCAATACTGCTTATCACGTCTTTCGTGCTGCGCCCAATGTTGAGGGAATGCGTAGGTTTCTTTAGCGTTAAAAATAAAGTTATTTTTAAAGCGTAATTTTACGTGCCTATTCGAAAGAGCAGTCCCAAATTATTGGTTTTCTGAACATGTATTAACATGGATATTAAAACACAGTAAGCAGTATTCCAGCAGCGACAGCACTGCCATGGCCCACGCTGACTGCTACCGCCGTGCAGTAGCGCTGCTCAATCGCTGCTGTAGTACTGGTTATTGTGTTTTAATGTCCGTGTTAATACATGTCCAGAAAACCAATTATATGGGACAGCTCTTTCGATTAGGCACGTAAAATTACGCTTTAAAATTAATTTTATTTGTAACGCTAAAGAAACCCACACTTTCCCTCTACACTGGGCGTAGCACGAAAGACGTGATGAGCAGTATTTGTGTGGACTGACTCCAGCTACACATTGAGATAACGAAATTGCAGGTACCTGCCGAAACATCAGAGCAAATGCGCCTGACGACTCTTCGGTGGGACATTCTGTATTCGAAAATACCCAGTAACACCAGTAGAATGCCAGAGAAGTCGCCTGCACTGGGATCGAAACGTCGAGTACCCTAGAAATTTGAAGAGGAATACAACTCAGCCTAACAACACTGAAGATTATATTGTCAGATATTTGACATCAAAATGCAGTTAATTTGTCGTCTTCCTATAGCTCGGCGTTCTTAGTCCAAACTTATTCTAACTTTTATAAGTCTGTCAAAAAATATGATTTGGTTTCTCCATGGTTTCTTCTTCTTACACTTCTGTCTCGCGTTAGGCCTTGCTCGGCCTGTTGTAAATATAGTTTGGTCCTTCCATCTTTTTTCTGGACTTCCAGTGCATCTTTTACCTCGAAGAATATATTTCCAAAAAGTAGCGGTAATCTTGACTCCTCCATTCGCAACAGATGGGATATTCATTTTTGCCTTTTTTCTTTCGTTTATATCAAATAATTTCAACTCCTTCCTAATATGTATATTTCATTTATAATAAATGCTATAGCACATCTCCTCCACCCACCTCCCCCCCCCCCCCCTCTCTCTCTCTCTCTCTCTCTCTCTCTCTCTCTCTCTCTCTCTCTCTCTCTCTCTCTCTAATTTCATCCCCTTTGTGGATTACCTTTGACGTTCCACTTTGTTAAGTTTACATATTCCACTATACCAAAGTCCTTGCCTTTTTGTTTTTCCCGTTCGTCCAGGATTTTCGTCCGATTTGTTCTCTTATGTAGCTTCCCAGTAATTTCGAATTTTATCTGGCCGCCTTTGAAGGCTGCTCGGATGTAGTGGGAAAAGAGGGCTGTCACATTAAGGCCTTCCAACCTGCCTCATTAATTGATTTATTTATTTTTTGTGTATTTGTTTCGACCAAATTTTCTCCTACGTTATTTTATAACTGTACGTATAGGAACTCCTCGCAATGTCATAAAAGTTGCATCGAATATTAGATGAACCGATTTCGACTAATTTGGCCACGACATGTGCATTGCCCAAATTAATCTCAATCTTTTTCTGCGACTTTTTATCTCTTTTTAAACGTAGGCAGTGTTATATGGCCTTTACTGTTCACGATATGTGAACAGTAAGTGATATGGTGAATATCGTGGCAAATTGCGTGAGGCTGTACGCGGATGATGTTGCTTTGTAGAGGGTGACGCACCTAACTTTCTCACCTAAAATAACTTTCGACGCACAAAGACATTTGTAATCGCTTCTCAACTAAGCAAATATTAAGCAGGAGTTTCTGAACAAAAGCAAAGACCCCATTGTAACTTGATACATCACCGAGATACAATAATTAATTTTTTTGAATGGAATTGACTGACTTCGTGCCAGAATAGTAGACTTAGATCTGTGTGAGACAAATTCAGTGACATGAAACTTTTAGCTCTGGCAAAATCTTACGAAGTAAATATACACTGTACATGGGGCATTTTGTGCTGTTGTTGCTGTCGTTCGAGTGGAATGCCGCCCGAAATCTTACGTCGATTTGCACGAAAATTAGCGCCGCCAAAGCAAATATGTGTGTTTGTGTCCATCTCGACGGAGAGTGGAGACTGACGTAAACTTCGGAGCGGTACGTCATTTGAACGTTCACAAGAACAACACGAAAATCGCCATATTCAGTGTATTTTTACTCGACAGTTTGTAGTCAGGCCTACAAAAGAGTCATATCACTGAATATGTCTCATACAGACCTGATATTCTGCCTCAAAAATGCTACATGTCCATTAAAGAAAAAAGATTTTTATCATTGTGATTAATGGAGTTGCGACAACACTTTAATCTTTGTTTCATGACTTCCCCCGGTACCACCATTTGTCTAACTGAAAAGAGTTTACAAATAGCTTTACCGACTAAAATGATCGGTGGGGGGTGGGGGGTGGGGGGGGGGGGACGTTTGGCAACTCACCCTACAGCGAAAAGTCTGAACGCTAGAAAACCGCACAAAAATACAGCAATATCTGTCCCTGGAATTTGATAACATACATTAAGCAGTCGCAACTGTTAAATACCTATAAGTTTCATTCTTGAGTATTACTCGTCAATCTAGGACCCTTAACGATATAGGACTGAAACGAGCTCCTCGCAAGGCCGTGAAGGCCCGAGGGATGTCTCCCTGCCGCTGTGCCATCCTCTGCCTTGCGACGTCACGCGGATGCGGTGTAGAGGGGCGTATGGTGAGCACAGCGCTCTCGCTGCCATTTTGCAGGCGCTTCTACTTGGTCAAGTGGCTCCCAAACTGGCCACACGAGGCTGAGTGCACCCCGTACCTGTCCTCTCACCAAGGAAAATCATTGGCAGTACCGGGAATCGAACTCGGGTCCTGCGCATGGCAGCTATCTACGCTGACCTCTCAGCTATGGAGGCGGACGCAATATAGGATTAGTAGATAGGATGTTCACTAAAAACCAGTGGTGGACGTTACAAGAGAGATACACCACGTTTGAATTTTAGAGAATGAATGGTACTTCCATGACAGTAAAACCGTAGAATTTAAAGTTCATACGGAGGCTTGTCGTACGTGTAGCAAGAAAGATAAAAAATCGTAGCATTATTTCACGTAACGTTACCTAAATGGTATAGTATCTATCGGTTATCAGTGTAGGGACCTATTTCATTAAATCGATGTAAATGTGATTGGTTTTACAGATACGGGATGTGTGTTGGGAAATCGGTCATGTGTGTTGTATCAATAACCAACATCAGTAAAGTACGACTTCAGGAAGTCTGTAATTTTTCACATAATAAAATATACTACTGCTGCGTACTTCCGAAATGCCATCGTCAACAACGAAGAAGAGATTAGAATGGTATTTTGTACCATTCTTGTTCATTGAATTTTAGAAAATTAATGTTACTTTCATGGCGGTAAAACCGTAGAGAGACGGTCCGTAGACGAAACGGCGCGGGACTGGGGAAAACATCTGTGCAGCGGTTATGCTAGGCATATTCTCATACGAATGTTGATACTACAGTTTAATTATTAAGTAATTGCCTGCTGACTCAAGGCAGTGTAACCATTCTGGCACGCAAGTAACTTACGAAGAATTCTTACGTCCACCGTGTGTACAACGGTGATTCATAGTAGGAGTAGGTTTTATGGAATAAATCTGATGAAATGTGTGCTGTCTCGACACTGAAGGAACAAGACTGCTAGTATTACTCATACTAACGAGCTGTTTGTTGTGGCGTCCCGTTTTCCTATTTGAATTCAACGTACAGGTGTACATTTTAGAAAGCATACATTTTAGTAGGCCCCTATATCATACTGCATTTTGTACGGAACACAACTCTCAGGCATGAGCACTAAGGTCTTTTGGAACTTAGCGGAGGATCTTCTCAGAAGAGCCCCTGTACTTGTGAACGTTGTTCATCGCGGCGAGGCAGTGGCTGCTCTTCACGAAACTCGTAAGGCAGATAATTTCTCATTTCTTGGGCGTATATTTCGTACAGCCAGATCCTGTCGTGACTCTTTTTCAGGACTGACTAAACATCAAGGAAGACCCAGACCTTCCACGCGGCTGGGAAGTATTATAGTTCTTGACAGATGAATATTACTTTAGTAAAATTGACAACAATTTTTTCCTTTTGATTTCCCCTGTAGAGTGAGTGGTATAAAAATTTCTACTTCAGTAATATTGGCAACAATTTTTTTCTTCTGACAAGTGTTTCCTCTCAAGAACTGTATAAAAGTTTATCAGAGGGTCTGTTATTTAAAAACTTGAATGTTAGGAACGTGGAGCAAGTAGCTACGTTAATTTTTTATTTAGTGTGTGTTGTGCACAACGATGAAGACCCGTAAATTGCAGTGTAGTTACACATTCTTTCAATGAGACCAGATGTAGACGCAGTGTCCTGTAACGCTCTAATGAGCCGCAGGAGATACGTAGTGATTGTTTTAGCATTGAAACTCCTTTATATACCAGCAGATTTGTTGTTGTAGTCCAATCATGCTATGTATGTGGCTGACGGTGAACGAAGCACAGTCCCATGTTGTGCTTCGATGGGAATGGTACAATGTTATGCATTTACTAAGAACTAGTGACAAACTGTACACTAAATATAACTTTTGCGTGTGATTTTTTTTTTTTTCTCTTTGCAGGAGATAAAACGAAACAAAAATCAAATACCAAAACGTCAGTGTGCATTGCTGCTTAAAGCGAGATAATATTAAGGTTTAGTGCACCGTACATACCGTGGTCAATCTATTCATGGTAATCATGGAAAACTTAAATCTGGATGATGAGAC
The DNA here is from genome assembly GCF_023898315.1 of Schistocerca nitens. Classification (NCBI taxonomy): domain Eukaryota; kingdom Metazoa; phylum Arthropoda; class Insecta; order Orthoptera; family Acrididae; genus Schistocerca; species Schistocerca nitens. Next base: position 372,342,350 of record NC_064618.1, read on the forward strand.
GGTCATATGAACGTTGTTTCTCAAGAATGCAAGTCTAACGACTAAAACGCCTCGTTCGATCACCGCAGTACAAATGCCTGCGAAATATACAATTGTCCTTTCTGGAACATACTTCACTTCGTCTTACTGAAAACTGACTCTAAATGTTGGTTTTTAATTTATTACAAGGTTGATTTCGTGGCTGTTCGTGTCCTCGTGTCCAGTCTTTTCTAATTGAATTTTCTTATTTTTTAGGGCTTTGCTCTTATGGAATGCTGCACTTACCGCTCTTGACGCCTTTAACTTGCATGATAAAGTCTGCGCCCGCTTTCTCATAGTGAATTTGTATAATGACGTCCATGTCTTTCACACCGATCTATTTTCTTGTGGTCCGCCTCTTCTGGCGGTATATTCTTTTGATTATGTCACCTTTAGTAGTAGTAGAGGTGTAAGATCCAACTTGGAGATTAGAAGTATATGCTCCATTTTTTAAATATTTGCTATTCGACGGTAAATTAATCCTCATTGTATGTAACAAACTCTCTACATTTCAGTATTTTCTGAAGTATCGTGGGCGATGTGTATCGGACCTTCAACATTTAGCGCTATTACTTTGGACAAAGCTGAAGTCAGTAAATGGCAGCTTAGAATGATGTCTTCTTACTTCAATGTAAGGAAATATGTTGTCGATGGTGCCTAGCAGCTCTTTCATCTTGATCCTATTGCCTCTAGGCCAATGAATATCTCCGGATGTTCTCATCTGACGAGTGCAATAAATAATACGCGACCTTTTGCTGTGTTCGGTATTTTAATGATGGCGGTCACGTTTGTCCTGCAGCCGTTGTCACTGTAGCTATTTTACATGTAAAACTTCACACCACAACATTTGATTTGACACATTGTATTTGTATTTATTTTTTGTAACCCAGAAAATAACAGAAACATGTGTTACTTTAGTTTTTCACACAATGCCGCCATAACATGTCCGTTATTTAGCCTGAGCATCGCATGATTTTAATGTTGTTTCCAGGCACTGGTTTCGTGGTACTTCTATGGCTATTATTATTCACTTGTTCTGTTAGTTCTTTAAGGTTATTACGAATATTGTTCCCTGTGTGACTAGAGGCATATGGATTGTGACGTTACTGGCTTGAAAGGTACCCTGTTGATTTTCGTAAATATGTTGGCTTGCAGCTATTTGAATAAACACTTACTCGTGTCTCACTATGAGTGTGCCATGTACACAACACATACAAAAAGCTTACAGTGTTCTGCCGTTCAAGAAATCTTGCAACGGCCTGTCGCAGAAATAAAGGTTTGAGTGACCATAAAAAATACAGTGAAATCAGCACAAGATGTCGAGAATGATAGGTTGTGACGCCGCGTAAGGCCTTTTGCGGCTCATCAATGACAAATCTCTCATTTAGGCAGATGCTGTACAGTAAGAAATGTAAGGCAATCCTCCTTTCAGTTTTGTCTGTGCTGAATATAATACTGAACACTGATTCGCACAAAAATTGAAACCCGTTAGCACCTTGTTAATAAATGCTTGGAGCGGTTTCATTCTTGGCGGGAAGAGAGGAGAGATTAGAGGAAAAAATTTACGAAATTTAGACTAGGTTATGCGATTCCTTGTGTGGTTGTGCCTGTGAAGAGGATAAAACGTAGGACCTGTGGCATGTGTGTAGGCTTATATCTGTTGCTTATGTAACGACGCCCTCGGAGTGACGCAGTCGGCGGTCCAGATCGATTCCAGTGTTGCACGGAGAGGCTTCGAGGGTAGGTCAGGAGATTTCCTGCGCTGCACCAACTGCAGAAGCCGCCCAGACTAGCCAGCTGTGCTGAGGTGTCGCTAACCATACGGATGAAATCTTGAGCTGGTCTTCGCGGCGAAGGCCCGGCTGCCTCCATCCCAACATTAACTGCTCCGGATTACTTCATGTGACTGCAGATTTGGCCTTTAAGCGAAGCCAGAGTAACTACGTTTCACAATGTGACCGAGCGCTCTGTTTTAGAGGTCTATGTTAAAACAACTTCAGAAGCTGATGAACTGCTACAGTTGTTTCCGGCGAAAAAAGTGACCGTATTTCTACGCCTGCCGGCATATGTTTTTATTGGAGCTTATTGACATAAACTCGGTCTCTTTGTCTTTCAACAAGTTATCCACGCACAACCAGTTGTCCAACTTTTAGAGTGTCTGGTAGAAGTGAAGTAGTAGCAGACATAAAAGTTTAGCAGCACCACAACTAGAGGAGACCAAGGCGCTGGGCTCACAGATTTACTTCAAACTTGGTACACCTTTAGTAGGCCATTAAAATAACACAATATGAAAATAGAAAGGTGCACTGTTACGGCAGTTCCGAGAAAATTGCAAGAGAAGTTTTACTTGTCTATTATGTGTCTTATGTATCTGTGCATAGATGCTGGATGTTAATGCTCATGGTGGTCAAGTGATAAGCGTTCGAGCGTCGTAAGACGAACATGTGTGAGGCGACGGTTCGACTTCCGATCAAACTTAATTATCTGTTTTTTCATCACTGGTCATATTATTTAATTTATGTGACATTTGAGAGGCTATATAATTTAAAAAAAAAAACACTTGTATTTGCGGTCGTGCGGTAGCGTTCTCGCTTCCCACGCCCGGGTTCCCGGGTTCGATTCCCGGCGGGGTCAGGGATTTTCTCTGCCTCGTGATGGCTGGGTGTTGTGTGCTGTCCTTAGGTTAGTTAGGTTTAAGTAGTTCTAAGTTCTAGGGGACTTATGACCACAGCAGTTGAGTCCCATAGTGCTCAGAGCCATTTTTGAACTTGTATTTGCATACATGTTTTAGTGAATTTCATGCTATTTGACTACTTATTATTTTTAATTAAATTTAATTTTTATAGCAGACCTTTATAACTATCGACATGTAAACGAGGAAACGCATAGAGTTTACCCGAAAATGTATGCCTGTCGTTATTTGCGAAATCCATTATACATGCAATCTGGTAAAGTACCCGGAACTACTTAGTATGTCGACGCTTCGAGCTGCAGACGCAAAGGCAGGCCTCATTTGGCAGTTAACCTGCGTAGCGGTGAGACGTTGCTAATGAAGCGAGAACGAATAGTGTAGGTGAAATTTTTTTGAATATCACAGAATTTACACTTCTACTACAAAAATGGTGACTCCCTGTTCTTCGACTACTACAGATACCGAGTGTCACGACGATTCAATACATAATGCAGTTACAAAACGACTGTTAAAAGATGCGTTCGTGTACTGTGATTCTCCTACAGGAATCGGACCTTACTGATACAATCACCGACGATTCCTGTTGTCGTAATGTTATGAGAAAAGAGATTTATTACTGACGAAGAAATGATTCGTTTCGACGAAGTAGATGAAGGTCCATTTCGTGAAGTTGACAATATTTCCGACAAAGAGGCTTTTGAACCAGCCGAAAAAACGGCAAAAGCCGAATTCATTCCGTTGAAGACGAAAATAAAAGTTGTAACACTGACATAAGAACACGTGGAATCTACAAATTTTCCAGAGAAAAGGATCTCGATGTTTAGAAAGAAAGGACCCTTTCAAGAGATGGGAAGAAAACACAGAAAGTGAAGGAACAGCGATCGATAAATATTCACTAACTTATCGTGGACCAGTGACCGCTTCGTGGAGGTTTACAAAAGTTACTTTTTTGTCTACTGTTCATTTAATTTTTGTGTCTTCAACATCCGTGTCTTGACAACAGATAATGAAAATGACATGCAACTTTGATTTTACGTTTCAGGTAACAAGGATTTAACAGTATTGGGCTTTGGCTGCTGCAGGCCGTTTCAATCCAAGGACTTCATCTTCAAAGCACCACTTTCGTGGGCTAAGAAATTCGAACAACGGCACAGAATTCGACTGAAGAAGATCACGACTTGCGTGAGTAACTGGGGATCTGTGGCTTAGGAAGAAACACTGGAAGCAGCAACAAAGTTTCAACTGCAGACGAAGGCACTTATCCCTAAGTTCGACAAAAAAATTGTGATTAATACAGACCAAACAGGTTGACAGTATTAGTCAACTTACGACCGAACTTCCGCTGAAAGAAATTAAAAAATTGTATTTGTTGAAAGTCGCGTTATGAGCAAGATAACGCACTCATACAGTACGCAATACTCGATAACAATGTCTGGTCAATTATTACCGCAAATGTTGTTGTGTTTGCAAGAGGCCACGGGAAAGTTAGAACCAAAAGTTCAACAAACTGCTGAAAAATTAACGACGGACTTCCCAAATGGCGTTGTAACTTGTTCGAAGTCTGGGAAGCTTACCAGACAGCTCTGCACTTAACTTTTAACCAGCATAATGCTTCACAACGTGGAAAAGAAATCATTCTTCCTAATAATAAAGTCTTGGGCGGGGGTCAAACGAACCCGGATTTTTACGATTTCTTTAACGATAACGCAGTATTCCAACTTGCACACTTAAATTCATACCCCCACCCCGCAAAATGTACTCTGATTTGCCAACCATGCAACGTTTGTTTCTATCGACAAGTAAGAAACTTTACCAAACGCCCCCAGAACTGTTAATTTCTGATTGACAACGAACGAGAAATAGCTTCACGTGAAGAGCTGTTAACACCCATTCCATAGTGCAGCACCAATTGTCAGCACCTATACTTACAAAAAATTGCGTAACTTTGAACATTACCTGTAAATGCAGGAAAACTGCATTCATTCGATGTAGTAGATTCCGATTCAGTTTGTTTCCCATGTCTGTATGTCAACAACTATCTTGCGACATGTGATGTCGAGAACACATCCGACGAGTTCATGACTCTTGTGGTCCGGCACATTGTGACTTGCTATATTACTGATGGAGAATAACGTCATTCGCATCATTATTAATCAAGGTTTGACTTGGACTTTCCAGGTCTGTCCCATGTCCTTGAAAATTTAATTACAAATAGTAAACAATCAAATAACATATGAAATGCACTACAACTTCATGGAAATATACGTGCTTTTTTATTATATTTTCTCTCAAATGTCATATAAATCAAATAATGTGGCACGCCAATGATGAAAAAACTATGGCCGGCTGCTGCTGCTGCTGCTGCTGCGGTCGCAGGTGCATGTGTGTGATGTCCGTAGGTTAGTTAGGCTTAAGTGTTTCTAAGTCTAGGGAACTGATGACCTCAGATGTTAAGTCCCATAGTGCTTAGAGCCATTTGAACCATCTGAAAAATGTATCGATTAAAAAATAAGTGTTAGCGATATTCGTATCGTCGACTCGTCCACTCGTCCACTACACTCTTGCAAAGAGCGAACGATAACCACTTGACCACAATAGCTTCTCACGCCTGATACCTTCGCACAGATACATCAGTCACGTAATAGACGCGTAAAACTTCTGTAACGATTTTATCGGGATTGTCAGAGTGGTGCACCGTACTACTTGCACATTAAGTTGTTTTAATGGCCTACTAAAAGCGTACAAAGTTTGAAGTAGATCCGTGATCCCAACGTCGTGGCCTCCCCTTGTAAGCAAGGTGACTACCCATATGTTCCATGGTTTCCCGGAATCGATGCAGGTGAATGCCCAGATGGTCCCTCCTCCACACTTATTAATGTCGCTTGCAGAATATGGATATAGAAGAACTGGACGCGTCTTTTTCATTCCCCATCCTTGTCCAATACGGTTGTATACTCCGTCTCTTGGCGTCTTTTTGGACGAGACGTTAAGCTCTAATTGCCCTTCCGTTTGAGTCCTGAGCGAAGTAACGCTGGAGTAGAAGTCGGAAGGAGTATGGTTAAAATCCATTTTCGGACATCGACGTATAGGTTTGCAGCGGTTTTCCTTAATCGATTTACCGAACGAAGTGACTCAGTGGCTAAGGCACTGAACTCGCATCCGGTAGGTGTCAATTTAATCGTCATTTTGTGCATGTTATCACTGTCAACAAGTATAAGTTTTGCGTCAGCATTTCTTATGTATTGCGTTGTTGTTCCAATAACTAAGAAGGGGAATTGATCCAAAGCATTTGGAGAATGTCTTCACTATTACTTCTACTATGACATTGGGCGGTCTACTGTAGAGCAACAAGGTCCCAAGTCCTGTCGGAACACGCAGTATAGGTTTCTCGTGATCTCCATAGTTCGGAACTTGTGCTTCGACTCTAGTCCTTTTTGAATCGCGTCGTGGATATTGCGTGCAAAGCTCAGGCGGTGGGAGTAGCTCTGGTGAAATACAAGCGTCCGAGTTCGGATCCTGGTCTAGCAGAAGCTTTTATTCTGTCAGGAAATTTCACAGTACAGTGAACTCGACTGCGAAGTGATGAACATTTGACCATTGGCGTGGTTCAATTCTGCGCTTAGAAGTCCATATTTTTACAGTACAATTTTGGTTTCTATTGAGAGATAGTCAAGAATTCCTTATCGTTATGGAGTAGTGATGACACCTTCAGCTGTATGGGTCTAATTTTGTCAGTTGATTTCGATGTTAAACTGCACCACCTTCAAGCCACATAAGGTGAACATTACCAAATAATCGTCGTTATACTCGTACATCTCATAGAGGGTACAGGAAATCGGTATCTTTCTTGCTTTTGGTGTGGACCCTTCGCCAGTACCTTAACTACAAGTAAGAAAGAAGGTTCAGCAGGGCGGACATCGATATTTTTTTGTACGTCCTATGAGATGTATAATAGTGACTACTCAGTACACACACGATCACCTAGTATAATAGATGGACCTGAAGACGGTGTAATGTAACACCGAAATAACTGCAAATAAAATTAGGTCTATAAATACAGCTGAAAGCGTCGTCATTGTTACACTGTCCTGTCACTTTAATAAGACCACTTGACAAAAGCCTGAATAACCACCTTTCACAGCGCGGACCGCTACGAGATGTGAAGGAAATGTATCAGTGAGGTTCTGGGAGGTACCGACAGGGATGTGGAGCCATGCCGACTCCAGTACCGTGGCCAGCTGGTCTAGGTTTCCCGGTTGACGGTCCATGGCGCGAACAGCCCGCTGGAGGCGGTCCCACAGCTTCTCAACTGAGTTTATATCTTGGAAGTTTGGTCGCCGGAGGGTACGGTAAACTCATCCTGTTGCTTTTCGAACCACGCGCGTACATTGCGAGCTGTGTGGCACGTTACGTTGTCCTGCTTCTAGATGCTGAGGAAAAACTGTGTGTAGTAGTGGACGTGGTCACCAAGGATAGATGCCTACTTCTGTTGATCCATTGTGCCTTCCAGGATGACAAAATCACCCAGGGAGTGCCACGAAAACATTCCCCAAACCATAATGCTCTCTCCTCAGGCCTGAGCACTTCCTATGGTTGTTGCAGGGTGTTTGCTTTTTTTTTCACACCGATGGAGCGTAAAACGTGATTCGTCTGAAACGGCCACTTGTGGGCGTCCAGTTGCGGCACTGGCCCAAATTCCAGCCTCCGTCGCTGATGAACAGCAATCAGCATGGGTGCATGAACCAGACGCCTGCTGCAGAGGGCCATATGCAGCAACGTTCGCTGAATGGTCGTTGAGGAGACATTGTTGTAGCCCCTTGGTTCATCTGGGCCGTCAGCTGTTCAGCAGCTGCTCGTCCTTTCGCCCGTATACATCACCACAGCAGTCATTCACACATGGCACCTATGGCCCGTGGTGCAAGACAACTACCTCGGCTCCTGTTTTGGAAAGTGTCATTTTGCCATGCACGGTATGCTTTAACCACGGCGGTACGTTACAAGTTTACAACGTAGCCATTTTGGATATATTTCTACCGTCGGGCCAAAAACCAGTGATCGTGCGCCGCTGGAAGTCAGATAAATCGCTCCGTTTTCGCATTATGACAACGACTGTGCTGCACCCTGCACTGCTAGTGCTGCTACCTGCCGTCTGTAAGTGGTTATTGCTCGTTGACATCGAACATAGGCGGTGGTGTAGGCGGTGGTGTGTGACTGGACGGTGTTCTTGAAGATTAGTAACAGCTATCGTCCCATGATCTATTGCAAGGTGGATTACACGGAAGAAGTGGGCTAGCTTCGCTGTAGTATTCTATATGTGCACCGCAGCGAACTTCTCTAGAACGTTCTTTGTGTTTGCGTGAGGGGGGGGGGGGGCGCGCTTCGACCGACAACGTCAGTGGGTGGCGTTGAGGACGAGACAAGCTAGCCCGCAGACGTTTGTCGGCCGCGGGGCTGCGTTGCGGGCGGATAGTTGGGCGAGGCCCAGAGGAACTGGGCTATCAAAGCCACGCTCGCACTGAGTGGGTCGCCCTGTGCGCGGGTAGGAGGCTACCGCGCCTTGGCTGCCGGCCACCCGCTAACGGTCTTTGCAATTCGCGTGCTCTGCACGCTACGGCGTCGCGTGTGTGTGTGTGGGGGGGGGGGGGGGGGGGCGCACCTCTCTCTCTCTCTTACGCCCGCGGTCAGCCTCCACCGTTAAGTCATAAACGATCGTTCCATTTTGTGGGCTGTACAACAGCACTGCGTATGTCGTCTCCATTGCTTGTTACCTCTCACTCTGTGAACGCATTAATTCTCTGCTGTTTCCTCCATCGGATTCGTCAGAGGTAAGTTACCTGCTTCGACTTTTATGTGTAAGATTCCGCATTGTTTTTCTCGAACTATCGTGTGGTAAGACTCTTTGAACATACCGATTTTCCAGTTTATTATTAAGAAAAATTTCTCAAAATCGTGTTTACCTTCCTAGGAAGTTCAGACTATCATAAGGATCTGTTCTACTTGCGCGTTTTTCTTTCGTGTAATCTGCCTTTCATCTACATTACATATTTCGCAAACCACGCTGTGGTACACGGTGGAGAGTACCTTGTACCATTACTAGTTATTTCCTTTCGTGTTCCACTTCCAAATGGAGTGAGTTCACGAAGCATCTCTGTAATATTCGCATGTTGACCGGGCCTACCGATTACAAATGTTGCAACACACCTCTGAATTCCGTAGATGTCTTCCTTTAACTCGACCTGGTGGGGGCCCCAAGCACTCGATCAGTACTCCAGGATGGGTCGCACTTACGTTCTACACGCTGTTCCTTTGTAGAGGAGGTACACTTTCCTAAAACTCTCCGAAGAAACAGTAGTCGAGCACTCGCTTTCCCACTACCATCCTTACGCTCACGTTCAATTTCTTTTCGCTTTCCAGCGTTACGTCTAAATAATTTGTAAACAGTTGTGTACGCTTCAAGCCTCGTTAACATAATACAGTGTGTCACTGTGTCAAAAGCTTTCCGGAAATCTCCGTAGTTCGCAGGATATTTTGTGAGAAAAGGGAAGCTGAGTTTTCCTTCTGCGTTCGTTCCATCACAGCATAGTTCGCTATGATCCATGAGTTTCCCGTTAATTTTTAGTTCTACGTCGTATTTCTGTCTACTCAAAAGTCAACTTCCCGGGGTGGGGAAGGGGGGGGGGGGGGCGGGTAGCGCTGTAAGCTATCTTTCTGGGAATCCTATAATCTTTGTTCTTTGTGTATTCATATTTCAACCGTTTCTGTGTTCTATATTCACAGGATGTTCGCAAATACTGGCTACAAATTTCGAATCCATGTAGATGTGACTGAGTTCACAATATTTCGAATGGGAATCCATGTCCGGAAAGGTATCATTTCTGTTCTACGACCATTTCAAATCAGGTGTTTAACTCATCCAGTTCTGCTGTTTAAAATAACAATATCTCAGATTTACCTTTAATGGTGTGCAGCAGGATAGGCAAAATGAAGATTACTACGTCAAAACATCTCAACCGATGATTGCAGAAGTGAATACGCCGTTGCGGTCCAACTGCGTGCACTGCACGATTGTTGGGTTTAACTACAGAGAACTTTTTCTTTTCGGCTCGTATAGAAGGTTTAATTTACTTGACTCATTTAGAGACATAGGGAGGCCTGCTGACGCGACTTCTGGTCGCTGGACAGCAGATTAGCCAGATACCAGGTGTCATGGACGGTGTGTCCCAGAACAGGATTCGTAGGTACAGTGTGTGTATCGACGTTGGTGATCGCCACATCGAACCGGTGTCGTAGAGCTGTAGTGTACGAACCATGCTGACTTGTTTCCTGTTTCGTTTAGAATAACGCAAAAAAAATTAAGTTTTACAATGGTAAAGTGTTAAATGGAAAAGTTTATTTCCTTCTTTGAAATTTTTACCTAATTGTGTTTGGCTCTTAGAAAGTAATATATTGAGTTACGCATAAAGAAATACCTTAAACAAAAATGAAGGATTTACGTACCGCAATTTTAAATTTTTATAGGACAGAACCGGTGTATTTCCGTTAATGGGAACTATTCAGAATATTGTATACTCATTGTCCTCTACAAATTCTAGAAGTTTGTAACCGAAATTTCCAAACACCTTGTATACTCCACAAACTGATGTACAGCGCTTGGCATAGGACACTTAGTACTGATGTAACGTCTTTAGGTCTGGCTCCAGAGCGTGGGGATGATGGCTGTATATCTACTTCCGCGACCGTCTTAATTGCTCGTTTCTCATTCTCATGGTTACTACGCGAGGTGTACGGTGGATACAGAGACGTGTTGTACAGACCTGTTTCGCGATAGCGACATTTCCCTTCCGTTTGAAGTTACATGTGCATCGGCGTTCCACTTTCGTAAGGGGCAATACAGACTGTTTCGATTCTAGCAACGCATTTGTGATTTCTTTCGGTATCTGCTGATACAAACTCCAAACACTGGGCATTACTGTAGAGTAAGTCACTCTAACATCTAATACGGCTTCTCTTCCTCTAGTTTCCTAGAAACCTTCCAACGAATATAACAGCTCAACATCACATTATCATCACTCATTACATGAGTGCGTCCCATTTCCTGTCACTTCGTAGTATTCCCCTAAGGTATTTAAACGGTGTGACATGTTTCAGAAGTTTACCACTGACCTTGTAATGGAATACTGTAGCATTCCTTCTCTTGTTTATTTGCTTTTTCTTGCATTTTATTTGAGTCAAAGGTAGCTGCCATGTAGTGTACCAAGTAGAAATACCTTCCTGTATTTTCTTAAAATTATCTAGCGATGACATTTTCTTGTAGATAGCAACATCAGTAGCGAGCTATCTGAGAGTGCTTGTTGTCCATGACAGATCAATCATTTTATGTGCATTGAGAACATTAGCGGTGCTGCAACGCTTCCCTCAGGTGTGCTTGACGTTACTTTCGGCTGTGACTGTGTCCAGGATGACGGTAAATATTCTTATAGACATACAGATATGTGTAAAGGTACTGCCTCTGATCGTATCCCGGTTGTCACGGACACGCCGTGTAGTGTGCTTTTGCACTCCAGGAAAATGGTATCTATTTGTTCATCGACATCTGCAGTTTGCAAGTTGTCGAGTGAGAGCAAAACGAACTGTATTGACGACTATTGCCCTGGCTCACTATCCTGAGTGAAGTTTCAGATGTTTTAAGTTTTAACTGCTCGATATTGTGGGGATGCGACCTCAATTCAGAATCGAAGTATCTGCCTAAGAAATTCGATGTATTGTTTCGCTACAGGATTTCATCGCAGTTTTTAGTCATTCTCGCCAATAAACAAATTGCACTGAAATTATAGGCATCTCCGCACCAAGTGCTGTAGTATTATGCACTGATTCACTGATGGCCCAAAGTAATGGAATCAAGTGCATAATTTAGATAACGACAAAACCTACTTGTTGGTTTTGACTAAGCGCTTAGAGCCTAAGCTGTGGGGCCCTCAGTTCGGACATTGATATTCATTTTCAACCGTGTTAGAAATTTCACAAGATGGAAGAACGGTACTGTCAGTCACGCATATCGCATGGTATTCACAAGTTTCTTTAGTATCTTTTACAGTATTTCGACGTTGCATTCTTTTTATTTTCTGTCTCACTGTCAGGATTTCCTAAGTGGACTGCTCTCACATCCACTGTGGTGTCACACTCATAATTGTTGTGTTAACGTTACTAAAGAAGAAACGGGAATTTTGTAAAAACGAGAAGCTCTCTTTAGGTGTGGAACGATGAACATAGTTAATTACCAAGGTTGCCGAAAACATTGTAAGTATATCTCAAGGCTAATAAATGTAGGCCAACTCACTCCATTGGAGATGGCGTTTGTAAAAGATGTATCTTCCGAAGCGCCTTTTACAGAAATAGTTTAACACTGTAATGTGTTCGATACAATTAGAGTTACCAAAGAAATTCGTTGGTGGTGGGAGCAGAGGCCTTCAGCTACAACCAAGTGGTGCTGAATTCCAATTTGTTATATAGCATTCTGCGGTTGAAAGAATGTGAAAGTAAAGTTGCATGGAGTGGGATACTAAAAATAATAAAGGAAAATAGTGGTAAAAAAAGAATTCGAGGATGGAACGTTTCACGTGTGCAGAAAAATTAATGCAAGCAGTCGTCGCAGCTATTAATTTGTTAAGATTCTTTCCAACAAAGCTCATCAGAGTCCTGTGTGTGGGATGTTTGACAGAAACCATTCAAGTTTACGGTTACGGATCAAAGTGTTATCGGCTGCATCCAAAGCTAACGTCGTAGCGAGTGCAGGTGAGCGCTCCATGGCTGCTGTGATTACACGTTCATTGACCGTGGTCAGCGATCGCTGGATTGTTCCGCTTCGAGTTCCACTTCCGCAAGGCAACGGTCACGTCTGCCGCCGTGTTTGTGTTTTCTGTCGCCGCTTTTGTATGAGGCCTGTGTAGTTGGTTTACTGACGATTGTCGTCACAAACAAATGGCGCGGCGGTCAAAGACTTCACAGCCGTCGTGACGTCAGTTGCTCTGCTGCGGCTGTCGAGAACGTAACTGTAGATCAGTTGATAGTCCTGCTTGTCTCTGCTTCGTCTTCCACTTGCTGAACTGTTGCCCCTTCATCATGATTGGATTCGTTGCCGCTTCAAATTTCGTTGGATTTATTCGTAACAGATCTAATAGTCTCATCATCCGAATTGATTCTTATACGATTTACTTATGTTGTTACAAATAAATATCGTTTTTTGTATCAGCGTGGTGCAAACCTTTCTACTTGATGCCAAACCGACAGCTTACGTATCAGTCTCGCTGCTTATTTTATCAAGAAGGCTCAAGGTGGTATCACGTGTATTTATGCCATCAGGGAATAGCTTCCATGGTACTAGAAGCTGTAGAGGGTGACTTTAGTTGCATAGTCCATTGTGGTGGGGTAAGCAACGGTCCCCTCGTCATACCTGTTTCTGTGGTGGAGGTATTTCTGGGCGGGAGAACGTCTAATTGTTGTTTTATGTTTCGGAATGGAAAAAACATAAGTCGCACTGAATGTATGGTTCGGTCCTAGGGATTGTGCGTAATGGTTAAAGCGACGGCCCGCGATATTGCAGGTTAGACTTCAGGATTGGTACACATTTTCGTTTGTCACGACAAATTCATTGTGTTGCTGATTCATCATTTTTGAGCATATTTTACTCGTATTAATTGAAGTCATTCTTTTCACTTGGCTCAACTCAGCGATTCCATTCATTCAATGTCAATAACTGCTATTGAAACACGCAACATTCGTCTCAATTGCTATAACGGAACCTACAGTCCAACATGAGCTTCGAACACTACGTACCTCCAAATTTTTCATGTAAATAAATCTTTGCAACATGTTAAAGAAGGGATTAATTGCATTCGCAATTGCGAATAAGAACAGCCATCAGCTGTAGAATGGAATGACAATGAAAATTTGTGCAACCTCCTCAAAAGGGTGTGATCGTTTTTAGCTATCCCTCTACTTCAGTTAAGTAGGTTCTGAGTATGACTTCAAATTCATTCCGTAATTGACCATTTTAAGTTATGACATGGGCGCTGATGACCATGTTTCGCGCCTTAAAGCACCAACATACAACAACATCAACAACAACAAATATGCCATCTCCACACACCTCACGTTCACCTTTGTCTGTCTGACATTTTCCCGAAAGGTGTGGGGGGGGGGGGGGGGGTTCCGAAACCGCGGATGCGAAGGTAGTGCCGATTACCCCTTCCCACGTGTGGAAGGTTGCCTCGTCAGAGAAAACATTACGTGGATAATTCGAGGTCTGCCCGATCCGGTTAAACATCTCAACAAAAAATTTGTGGTGAGGCTGCAAGTCGTTTCCCTTCAGTGCTTGCACAAGCACAAGGAAGCGAAATTGTTTAAGTAGCAACTTGAAACTATTGAAGTAGAGAAGTGTAGCTCTCGTGAAACTCGGCGAACTGGCTTTGATGGGCATTAGTGGGTGGTCTCTCTGATCTCCTCTGCTATTTCACCAGAGGTGCGCTTTTTGTCAGAACCTTTCTGTCTGTTTACCGTCCCATTGACTAGAAACGTGTCGTTCCAAGTGTTAATCGTTTTAACGTCTGGTGTATCCCTTTGAAATTCACGTTGGAAATTTCTTTGGTGATTTCGTTTCAGCTTGGCACACCACTGCGTGGTTTCTCTTGTGGTTTAGTCATTTCTGTTAATTATTTAGCACCCGAAACAAAACAAAAGGAATAGTTTAGAAAAATATCTATACAGCGCATTTTAAGTTGCTTTACTTGATGGTGCAACCGCAAATATCTACGTCTCAATTGTTTTCAATTGCATTTGGAAATTAGGGAGGTTTGGTGTGGACAACCTGTATGAGCGACATCGTAAACTGGTTGCGGACGTGACTACCTGCAGATCCTGCAAAGGGCGTGCACGACATTTGGCGCCATCTAAATTTGTACCCGTTTGTGCGGAACTTGGCAGGCGGGACAACCGCAAGGCGCCTAGTGGGAGGTCGGTGGCTTCAGGCAGCGTGGTGCATCTCGCGCGTATTTCGTTAGCGAAGACGGATGACTCACATGTGTCGGCGAAAAGATCTTATTCTTACGTTGTCACATCAGTAGGACAGACTATCGTCGAGCTGTTTCCTGCGGCTCGTGTCAACGGCCAGTGTGACCGCAGTATCGCGCTGTGGGCGGCGGCGTCTTAGTGAACTGGCGCTCGCTGTAGTTTCTTATTGATCGCATGGTCCAGAGTACTGGGGCTCCCGACAGGTGTTCTAGCAGTTCATATCGTAAAAACAAGACCTCGTTACACGTGAAAATTCGATCTGTAGCTGGTCCGTTGCACCAAGTGAAGACGATATTTCTTCACTGCCTCTCTCATAACCGACATTGGCTTTCTCGGAAGCGTCTACAGTGCTACCAAACAGCACAAACTGAGTTTTTTTGTGTTCTCTGAAATACCTGCTTGTTCAACCTACGCTATGTAATGTATCATGTATCGATGATCGAAGCCGATCAATCTACTTTATCGCTGATAATCATCTTGCAGGGTTTGGAAGTTTCTGTTGCCGCTTTTAACGTTTGCATATATATATATATATATATATATATATATATATATATATACTCTCCACCTTCGGCAAGACACAATGTTTCCTTTTTTTATTCTTTACGTAAATAAGTGTCTGCATCTGTCATTTTCAGCGAGTCTCCTTTTATTTTTGTGAAATACACTATTGTTGTCTTTTTGTTTCATGAATTATAAATGGGATATGATCGTTGTTAGAAACCGGAGGTTATAGAGTTTCGATTAGCACTGCTGGACAGCTGCTTAATTGCTTAAATTACCGCTAGAGTTGTCTCGTCATCAGACAGCCAGTTAGCGTTAGTTGTAAGATGGCTCATATGTTCTTGCTGCCGAGATCTTTTAATCTCGCGCCATATGACTTTATTGTGGGGCTGTATAAAAGTGTTTACATTCCACCTGCACCAACAATCCTGGCCAACCTGCGGAACCTTTATCAGAGCTTCAGTGAACTCACACAAGATGTGATTCCCAGAGTGTTGGACGAATTCGGCTACGTCTTAGATATTTGCTTTGCAACAGCAGGCAGTACATGTTCATCTACATGGTTACTCTGCAATTCACAATTATTCGCCTGGCAGAAGGTTCATCGAACCACCTTCGAGCTACTGCTCTCTACCGTCCCATTTGCGAACAGCACGCGGAAAAAACGAACACTTCAATCTTACCTTGTGAGCTCCGATATCTCTTGTTTTATTATGATCATCATTTTTCCCTCTGTAGGTGGGCACCAACATAATATTTTCATACTCTGAGAAGAAAGTTGGTGATGGAAATTCCATGAGAAGGTCCTGCCGCAGAGATAAACGTCCTTGTTTTAATTACTACCACCCAGAATCGTGTATCATATTCGCGGCACTCTCTCCACTATTTAGCTGCAATACGAGACGAAGTCCTCCGCCATCTTATCTTAAATGGATCCCACACGGCACAGCAGTACTCGAGAAGAAGGCGGACAAGCGCAGTGTAAGCAGTCTCTTTAGTAGACCTGTTACATTTTCTGAGTGTTTTGCCAATAAACCGCAGTCTTTGGCTTGCTTTCTCCACAACATTATCTATGTGATAGTTCCAGTATAACTTACTCGTAATTGTATCACTAAGTCACTAAGTATTTTGTAGTTTTTGTAAAATTTAAAACTTCCTTTTTCCTTCATATCCAATTTATGTTACATACAATAAAAATTAATTAAATGTGATCCATATTTCTGAGTAGCCCTGTATTTATAGCTAACTCTTAATCGGTTTGTCTAGGCCTAAAAACTGTGACGTATATATTTTTATTTTGTTTTGGTTGCTCATTTGAAACTGCATCAATTTTAAAGGTGAATTTGCACTAGTTGGCTCGTGCTTGCGTGTTCTGTGACGTGAGAGCATGACATCTCCAAAATAGCCGGGAGAATTTTTGTAAACTTTTCCCGAGAGTAACGGTAGTAGATGTGTGCTTAAGTTTGTGTCACATTCTACGTCTTCGGTATATTTCTTTCCGTGGTGTAATTATATACACAGTTTTTCACACCTCGTGCAGTTCACTGTTTTCGGGTATCGCAAGTTTCCATCTACAGAAACCATAAATAAGAAATCTTATTTCGCTACACTAATTGATAGATGATGTGTTACTATTGCTGCTCATTTGTTCATCTTGTTTTGTCCAGTATGGCAATGGTTTTCAATGTTTAATGCGAGTTTGTGGTGCAGGAACTGGGCAAATTCTACATGGTAAAGAGAGAGTGAGTGTGTGTGGTGTGTGTGTGTGTGTGTGAGAGAGAGAGAGAGAGAGAGAGAGAGAGAGAGAGAGAGAGAGAGAGAGAGAGGGGGGGGGGTGATAAGGCGGAAGAAGAGGAGGAGGAGGAGGAGGAGAAGGGGGAGGGGCGAGGAAATTGAGAAGCGATGGTTTTGGATAACAGAGAATGTTTGAATACTATGTTTACTTTGAGGAATTGTCTTTGTGTAATTCATTAAGTATTGCAAATGGTAATGTTCTGTATTCCTTCAAAGCTTTGTTTCTTTATATTATTACATTTTATTTGTTGAAGTTCTCCTCTATTGTGAGATTTTCGTCGCGACTGTTGCTTTCTATGAGGAACCTGAAATTAGTTTCAGTAAATACATCAAAAAAGTTTTGCATCACCCCGGTTACCAGAACTCCAGAAGATAAACGTTGACTGTAGATACTGTATCACAGACACAGTCCCTTTGACTGTTCAGAGATGTCACCAAACCCTCCCCAAGATGTAAACAACCAAGCATGAACAGCGCCTATTAGACGGAGGGGGCCCGACAGCCCATCAGTCCCAGTCATTCCACCAGGAAGGATGTACACGGATCGTGTTGTCTGTAGTTCAACAATGCCTAGACGGTCAATACCGCGGTTCGATCGCGTCCGCATTGTTACTTTGTGCCAGAAAGGGCTCTCAACAAGGGAAGTGTCAAGGCTTCTCGGAGTAAACCAAAGCGATGTTGTTCGGACGTGGAGGATATACAGAGAGACAGGAAATGTCGATGACATGCCTCGCTCAGGCCGCCCAAGGGCTACTACTTCTGTGTATGACCGCTACCTACGGATTCTGGCTCAGAGGAACGCTGACAGCAACGCCGCCATGTTCAGTAATGCTTTTCGTGCAGCCACAGGACGTCGTGTTACGACTCAAATTGTGCACAATAGGCTGCATGATGCGCAACTTCACTCCCGACGTATATGATGTGGTCCAACTTTGCAACCACCACACAATGCAGCGCTGTACAGATGGGCCCAACAACGTGTCGAATGGACCTCTCGGGATTGGCATCACGTTCTCTTCACCGATGAGTGTCGCATGTAACTGCAACCAGACAATCGCCGGAGACGTGTTTGGAGGCAACCCGGTCAGGCTGAACGCCTTAGACACACTGTCCAGCGAGTGCAGCGAGGTGGAGGTTCCCTGCTGTTTTGGGGTGGCATTATGCGGGGCCGACGTACGCCGCTGGTGTTCATGGAAGGCGCCGTAACGACTATACGATACGTCAATGCCATCCTTCTGCCGATAGTGCAACCATATTGGCAGCATATTGGCAAGGCATTCGTCTTCATGGACGACAATTCGCGCCCCCCATCGTGCACATCTTGTGAATGACTTCTTTCAGGATAACGGCATCGCTAGACTATAGTGGCAAGCATGTTCTCCAGACATGCCCTATCCAACAAGCTTGGGATAGATTGAAAACGGCTGTTTATGGACGACGTGACCCACCAGCCACTCTGAGGGATCTACGCCGAATCGCCGTTGAGGAGTGGGACAATCTGGACCAACAGTGCCTTGATGAACTTGTGGATAGTATGCCACGAAGATTACAGGCATGCGTCAATGCAAGAGGACGTGCTACTGGGTATTAGAGGCACCGTTGTGTTCAGTAATCTTGACCACCACCTCCGAAGGTCTCGCTGTATGGTGGTACAATATTCAATGCGTGGTTTTCATGGGCAATAAAAAGGGCAGAAATGATGTTTATGTTGATCTCATCTCCAATTTTTTTTGTTGAGGTTCTGGAACTCTCGGAACCGACGTGATGCAAAACTTTTTTTGATGTTTGTATTATACAGGACGTGGTTTCACTTGTGCTATGATCTGCAAATGTTCAATTTGTACTATCACTTTTTAAGGCCGTGAGTTGCCCAGAATACCTAGTTTTAATAGTCCTACATGTGTGGCCTATGTGAACTACAAGTTAACATATAGACATTAACTGTCTTAAATTAGGCTGTGGAGGTGGTGTTAGTTCTGAGATGTTTCTCTACTGTGTCGTTCGTGCGATGTGATATTTGGAATAATCGTTTCTTCAGTAAGTCCTGTGCTCGATTTTGTTGCTGTATGTTAATCTGTTCCATTCAGTATTCTTTTTAAGATGTTGTCCCCTTGTCTTCTGTGTTCGTCACGTGTCAATTCCCTGGCTGGTATTTTATCGCATTGAAATATGTTTGGATACAGAATAAAAGAAGAAAAAACGTCAAATTTTGCTAAAGTGGAGATTTAAAAACCAAATGCCTCGGAAAAATTGCTTCGAGGTGAACCAGCCAACTTCAGAGAAACGCACTAAAATTTGGGTGACAGTTGTACTCTGTTGTGGACGTAACTGCCATTATTGCGTGTTTTATCTAAGAAACTGTGCACAAGGATTCGTGGGCGAAACAGGTATGTACACAGTGTGTCATCGGATGTTTCAGTTCATTCGAAAGATTCATTTGTACGTCATGTCAGTTACTACAGTGGTCACTGTTAGACCTAACACAATAAATTAAAACGCATATCTTCAGGTGAACAAGTCTGTCATGTCATTCAAATATTTGCTAATTACGTAATACAATCTAGTTCACCATCTGTTTAGTAATGCAGTCGACTTCAGTAAAAAGACTACGACGTTGTCAGTAATTGTCTCTCTGACTCTAGTGAGCTAGACACAGGAGCTAGTGTTAGCATGCCACATGGGACATTAACTCCATTTGTCGGGATACTGAAACTTCCCGATTTTCCTTGAATATACGTCTCACGCATCGAATGGACAGCTGAGGTGAGTTGACAGGTCAGTACTGAAAAAATCTTCAGGTATACCATTCTCGCATTTGCATAGTTTTTGCTTCTCCTCAAGTCCCAGTTTTCGTTGTCTATCTGGTAGACTGCCATTACGGATTACTAACCGTTAAAATATGAAAAAAAAAACCAGTGAAGCATAGCTGTAGATCTCGCTGCATATTCTGACAGGTGACTGATAGGTCAGCGTATAAGTGTATAATCAGTGCAGCTGGAGAAGCCAGCTCATGCAGATTGATGCAGAAGCCTGTCAAGCTGCGGCGGCTGAGGGCTTCAGCATCAGCTGTCAATCGGATCGGGTACTTTTCCGCGGTGCGACCTGACAAATCGCGGACGAAAATTTTGTTTCTGTAGCGACTTCACTTGCAAAGAATAATTCTTAAACATATTAATAACTTGAATAAAACGTATCAATGTTCCACGGTAATATTTGTCAGTTATGAAAAGGCTTTCGGCTTCTTAAGCCATCGTCAGATAACTTAATGCTGAACAGATAGCCCACACAACTTCGGCGTGAATTCGTAGCTGTACGAAGAATGTTGTACAAAGGTATGTGACATTTTATGACTATTTCGATACAAAGCAGAAGCATGATGTAATATGTAGAGAGACTCTGAACAAATAAATCTTATACTACAATATATTCAAGACTATGCGAGTGTATAAAACAGATGTGCTAAAAGTGAGTAATTGCACTAGCTACTTTGTCGTATGGACAAACTGGAGAATACGGTGAACAGACCGAATAAGGGGAGGGAACGATAATTGTGACCTGTCGAGCGACCCTACTTCCTTATTACTGCCATCACGTGACTGCTGAACTGCAGTTGTATCCGTACGCTGTACCGGATTACTAACGCGATTGTGAAGAGATGCTTATACAGAATTGGGAATACAGAAGCGCCGAAAATACTATAGCACGTCTAGAAAACATTGTCTTCTTTCTCGCCCTGTGAAGGTGTCGGGATACTTAAACCTAAATCGTTTTAACAAGTAGTTGACATAAATAGCAGAAAGTACTTTCTTAATGACCTTTCAGAGGATAAAATCGCGGGCGACATATATAATCATGTATAAACGAACATGATAATTTGTAACTCCTTTACAGCTCATGCGATTTCCCCTGAAATTTGAAGGAAAAAAAAGGATTGCAGTGTCACCGAGGAAATGTCACATTTTTAGTGAATGTACGATTATTTGTTTCCACAGATAAATGTAATATCTGCGTTAGAATTATTATGAAAACTAAAGATTTCTCAGTATTGTTCCGAAAAGTACTTTTGTCCTGAATCGGTGCTTTCATAAGGATGAAGTTGTCATTTTTTGGCCATTATTGAGAGATAGGATTCAAAAGTACAGTATACTGTACTTACAAGGCATGTGTGCCGACAATTTCTACAGTGGCACCCAATCCCGTATATCGCTGAGAATGCTAATTAAGAAACACTGCCGTGTTATTTCGTTCTTCACTTTGTGTCTTACGGCCTAAAAATTTGAACTATTTCTGGAAATTCTGATGGATAAGAATAGTTGTCTCGTTTTGAAATTTTTGTCGCAGCTATAATTTAAACTGAACTACACATAAATAAAATGTGCTATAAGGTTAACCTTACGCAGTTTTGATTTTCAGATTTGTTCATTTGCAATCAGTGCAGAAGCATGCTCCTTGTTTGTGTGATCACGGTAAGTAAACATGGAGCTTTCGAGAGTGCAGATTTAAATATAGTTCAGTAATTATTAGATGGCGATCACAGCAAATTGATGTCAGAAGTAACATGTATGTGTAAAGAGGAAACCTTAGTTGAAGTAGTGAAATTTCGGGAATTGTTTCACTTTCTTTGAATATTGAGCAGCCAGAAAAATCATTCCTGTAATCTTAGCTGATGGTAAAGAAAATACTTTAAAACAGTTAAGGCCTTTATCACGTATCGGTTGAGTGCTCCAAACAGAATTGAAAGGCAATTAGTGATTCAGCTGAATTTGTGAACTCTTATTGGTGTTTTTCCGGTTATTAACCTTAAGGATAGTTTGACGCAGTTCTACAAACGTGATTCTTACCAGCTTTGATCCTTATTTCAGCATAACTTTTGTATCCTACAACGTCAACGATCTGTGTCTCGTACATACTCATACCGAGTTTCCAGCACGCACTCAAGGCGTAATATAGCGAAGCCTGTATGTGTAATTATATTTTTTGTTGTGTACTTTTTCTCATCACCGACATGTCAGTATATTTAAATGTCTAGCATACTTCATAATTTTGAGGAAAGCCCAGTGGATATTCCCATAGCACAAAAAACACTTAGCTTTGTAATTATTTACCTTCAGGTCCACAACGCAACATTATCGTGATTACGTAATATTTATTGTGAATCCTGACTGCCCATAAAAACATACGTAAAATTGAAAAGTGTTCATGAGTTTCTCCAAGGTAAGAGACGGAATGTCGTTTGCGTAAAATTAACTTCTGTTTATTGCATTCTTTTCAAATTGTAAAATATTTGTGATGAATGACATTTTGTTTTATTTTTGTAAACATCATGTATCTGGAACAATTGTGCCTTCCTTTCTTCATTGGATACGTATCTCGGTCTTAATGTACTGCCGTGTGTTTATAATTCAAAATTAATAATTCCATCATTCGTTATTTACAAATTCACGCTCTATTCGAAGTTTTTCAAAGTGCCTAGAGGTGATGCCTTGTTTCTGATTTCGCGAGTTTCCTTTTATACTTCTTGCGCTTAAGCATGTATGCTTTATGATCTGACGTTAAGATGCGTCGTAAGATTGATTATGTTTTCCCACCAGTATTCGGAACGTTGTGACTGGTAATGAAACACTTTGGGTTGCCAGTGCAAGTAGTAGTTTTCAGTTTACATCTCTTTGCGTCAGATTCTCAGTGTTTTCTGTATTAACTTGCTTGGTCAAGGAAGAAATTTGTGAAATTATCGCGGGGTTGAGATATCAGGTGCATATTAAGTACTGCGTGCTAAAGGTGGTCAGCATGTACTTTAACTGCGCTCAAGTACCTGCCTGAGATAATCGTGAGAGAATAGCGGGAGAGGAATGTTAATGTAGTGGCCAACGACGAGA
Organism: Schistocerca nitens; assembly: GCF_023898315.1. NCBI lineage: Eukaryota > Metazoa > Arthropoda > Insecta > Orthoptera > Acrididae > Schistocerca > Schistocerca nitens. The sequence goes on from NC_064618.1 coordinate 372,365,300, forward strand.
CTTGATGCGTGCAGCGTGCGGCACGGATGGCCGTTAAGAGATCAAATAGCCGCGCATGAAAGGACACTAATGCGAACTGAAAGGCCCATGGACATGGTCCATCAAAAGGACCTCGCAGACAGTTGCTCCAAGACTAAGCGGCGATTGCATACTCTGATGAACTGATGAGAGGAAATTGTCTGAATCGTAAATGAGAAGCTCGATCTTTAGCCAAGTGTTTCCACCATTGTGAAGCTTTCGTCCTTGGGCAATGAGAACTCGTAATTATTCTATAGGTATTTCATATGTGTCTATTTTAGGACCACGCATGTTAGACGCGTATTAGTATAGTAAATCTTAACGAAGGAAAATGTTTCCCGTGCTATGATCTCATAACTTAGATATACCGCTGACTTAATTCAGATTTCTGAGCCAAGTGGTCATTAAAATTCCTAATGGTTTATCGGAGTTTTTAATTTTGTGTGCTGAAAGGTAACCAAATAGCGTAGCTTGTTCGTCGAGGATGCTAATTTGGTACTGACTGTGGGTAAAAAACTAACTACTGGCGTGCAAGTCGTGAAGATATTGATCAGATTTGTATCTACATGTATACTCAGCTAACCACCTTAACGTGTGTGGCGGAGTGTGATTCGGATACAAGAAACATTTTCACCCTTGCCTTTTTCATTCGTGAGTGATGCTTGGTTACATAGAACGTCGGTGAGCCCCTAAATGAGATCGAATTTCTCAGTTTTTACAGTCACCGCCATTTCTTGAAATGTATGAACGGCGATCTTATACATAGCCTAAATTTTTTTGGAACTTATACTCTCGGAATCCAACAGAAAACCTGACTGTGATGTCCAGTGTCTCTCTTGGGGTATCTTCCCTTGTAGCTGGTTCCCGCGTTTACTGATCAAAATGTGCCAGTCTTCAACATTTCTTATCTATCTCCTTCGTTACTCGTAACTGATAAATATCAAAGATTAACGATCTCTCAAGAATCAGCCGATCTATGTTTTTATAACTACCTCTTTCGTGGCTACCTTTCCTAAGGATTGTTCCAGCGAATCTCAGTCTGGCATATGGTTTTCCTACAAGACTACGCAGGTTTTAAGAAATGTCAACTTCTTTAAGATGTCATCCGATGTACGTAGTCTAAAGATTCAAATTGAACGTACAGAATTATACTAGCGATAATTTTTACTTTTTGAGGTAGTAAATTCTAGCTTACAGGGATATTTTGTGATTAAAAATCTAGTCAATATGTGAAATCCACTAATTTTTACAACAATTCGCGGATAAGAATGTAAATTAGTAATAAATTTAATAACCTGAGTTAATGAAGGCAGCAGGGGTATCGTTTACCAGTGGGGCAAATGAGAATCACGAAGAGAAATGTGCAGCAAGCGTTTCTATTCTACATTCTTCCTGCAAACTATCGGAACTTCCCAGCAAGCAAAACTGAACGGTTTAGGAGGATCGACTTTAAACTGTCGTTCTAGGTTCCTTCCTAATTTTTGATACTCCAATGCAGAACTAGCTCAGCTGCCGACACCTACCGATGTCAAGATGAAGCTCTTGCACCGTCTATTTGCAAATACATGAGCCAACAGTTTTGTCTGCCAGTATAGTACAAAGTATGTCAAAAGTGAATGATGTGTTTCTCACTACATAAATCGTTGACTTACATAAGGGAAGTTGACACCAAGTTCACTACGCGCCGGAATCGCTTTCTTCTTTATGTTTAGCTCCCCTTAATCCTTCTGCTGCGACTAAGCGACTCAAAAATAAATTCGCCTATGTCTCTCTACCTATCTCGGTGCTGTGAGGTGTAAAACTATTCGCCCGGCACCCAGAGGAAACCCTTGTTGACGATTTAGCCGTAGCGATCTTTCTTCTGAGTGGGCTGCGACTTTCTCGTACACAGATACTTGTTCTTCCTCGGTTTCTACTACGCATACCTCAAGTAAGGCACGTACGCCTTTCTTCTGAGTTCTATGACCTGTTCCAGTGGGCAGACAGTCTTGTCTGTTCACTGTTAACCTGTTGTGGTCACGCTATCCACCTGCCGCTGTTATAGTAAGCTGGTGAATCACCGTTCTTTGTTCAGTCATCTCCTCTTGGGACCTCTCAGCCCAAGTATATGCAGTTATTCATCCCCCCTCCCCCCCCCCCCCAGTCAGCTACGAAAGTCATTAGGCCACTGAAGGACTCTTTTGTTCTAGAAAACACAAAACTTTCACAAAGCGCGATAGGGATAAATATCGTTTATATCCACGCGAAAATTTTTTTGTTTCGCATAAGACAGGTCGATGTATTCGTTGGTTCGAAGCGGAAACCGTCCGTCTGGATATTTTGCGCTGGACTTTTATCTATTTCTATATTTCTTTTGAAATCTTTCCAAGTGCACTAAAACGCATCGCATTACATATTGCCAATCGAGTTTATTGGAGTTTTTAAGATTTCTTTCAGTGTGCTGATATTAGCGGAGAAATAATGGTGCCGTATTTCTACGAGTCACAATTTAATGGGAGAAGGAAGCGAAAGGTAAAGGTAGGTGGGAAAGGAATAAAAACTAGAAATAAGTGTAAAGGGTAAATCCCCATTTCTATCTTTGGAAGGATGTTGCTGTTCTTCCTAAAGGCGGTAAATGCCACCAGAACTCGTAAATTACACATCGGCACTGCAGTTCCGGGAGAGTTGAAGATGCCAAAAATACGCCATTTCAGCTCGTTAAACTGAACATTGATCTCACGTTAAACTGTTGCATGTCACAATGAATCTAATTTGACTGATGACTTTTCCGCGCAGGTGTCAAGAACAATGACGAGAAAGATCTTTTCTGGTAGACTGCAATTTTCAGAAAAGGTGTGCTCATTTTAGAGGCGCCACAATACATATTTTGCCTGAATCCACTTTGCTTTCCGAATCAGGTATCGGTTTCCGAGCAGCAGTTCTTCTACACGAATGGTGTGTGTAAATCAGCTAATCCGAATTAGTCAGCACCGTCAAGTCAACAGTACCGTAGTATTTGCATAATAAAGAGAGGGAACAATTTCCTTAAGATGTGTGTGGGGGCGGGGGGGTGGTTTACAAAAAAATAGCTCTGAGCACTATGGGACTTAACAGCTATGGTCATCAGTCCCCTAGAACTTAGAACTACTTAAACCTATCTAACCTAAGGACATCACACAACACCCAGTCATCACGAGGTAGAGAAAATCCCTGACCCCGCCGGGAATCGAACCCGGGAACCCGGGCGTGGGAAGCGAGAACGCTACCGCACGACCACGAGCTGCGGACGGGTGGTTTACACCTGCCTAGATGACACACGTTGTGGGAATAAGTACCAAGTGGCCACTGGTGTTCCATTACTACATTCTAGCATTTTGGAGACTTCGAATGGCTAGAAAACGTTAGAATGAATAAAGGCGCATAGATCTTTTGTGTGCAGAATTAGCAAATGTTTTACCACCAGCCATTGATTGTGTGTCTGAGCCTTAACCTCTAAAAAAGGTGTAGCTAGATTACAAATTAGCCAGCTGTGGGGGCTGTTTCGGAGCAGTTCTATTTTGATAATTCAGCAAATAAACGATGTTTCAAGAGAAATAGTAAGTATTTTATGGACTTACTGAAATTTTCAGCTAAATGCTTTGTTCAATTCTAGTGTATCGTTTAAGCGCGCCGCCCTTACACTGATCACACAGAACATTATGACTACCTACCTACCTACCTACCTACCTACCTACCTACTTCCCATAAATTCCGGATAGGGGGTCGATGAGCTCTGACGCCACGTTCAATCCCATCCCAGATGTGTTCGATAGGGTCGAGATATGGTGAGTTGGGGGGGGGGGGCAGTGCATCAACTGGAACACGCCACTGTGTTCCTCGAACCACTACAACACACTCCTGGCCTGTGACATGGCTCATTACCTTGTTGAAAAATGACATTGCCGTCGGGAAACATGATCGTCATGAAGCGGTGTAGTGGCCTGCAACCAGTGCAAAATTTTCTTTGGCCGTTATGGGGCATTGCACGAGCTCCGTTGGACCCGTCGATGCCATTGTGAATGTTTTCCAGAGCATAATGGAGCCGCTGCCAGCTTGTCTCCGTCCCTCAGTACAAGTATCAAGGAGCTGTTCTCCTGGAAGATGACGGATTCATGCCTTCCCATTGGCATGATGAAGGAAGGTATTGAGATTCATCAGACCTCGCACGCTGTGCGCACCAAAGTCCAGTGCTGATGGTCACGTACCCATTTCAGTCGTAGTTGCCGATACCGTGGTGTTGACATTGGCACGTGCGTGGGTCGTCGGCTGCGAAGGCCCATCGTCAGAGCTGTTGGCTGCACTGTGTGTTCGGACACTGCCCTGTTCTACCAGTCTGCCTAGCCTACGACGTCCGACGTCTGTAATGAAGGGTCGCCGCCTAACCCCACGGCGTCTGAACGTGGTATCACCTTGGTTTCGCCACATCTTGCAGATGCTCACCACAGCACTCCTCGAACATCCGACAAGTCGTGCAGATTTCGAAATGCTCTTGCCGAACCTCCGGGCCATCACGCTCTGCCCTCGGTCAGACTTAGAGACATATTGCACACCTTTCCCATCCTACACAAAGACAGCACGCTCACTGATACTACATGCACAGAGCGTGTCTCTATCAGCTACTCCACGCCAGATAACGCTGCTATCGCCTGAACGGGTCAGTGGTCATAATGTTATGGCTGATCAGTGTACATTTGTCTTGTTAACAGAATCCTGAAACTGGATGTCTTACTGGACAAGCAACTGGAAACCTGTTGTTTCGGTTTGCAATAACATAAGTGCAGAAATTTCCACATTTATTGTCATACCAGCAAATTCTCTTTTCACCAGCTGCCAGTGACTGTTAAAAATTACAGCAGAACATTTAAAAACACTGTAGGTACTACTATATTGCAGTAAATAAAGTTTCTGCAAAATACTGACCATTTTGCGCGCAACGCTTTCTGATATGACGCTTATGAACAGTTCTCTTTCGCTCTGTTGTGGGATACACGGGTGGAACTGAGTGCGCTACACAGGGTGTTTCAAAAATATTTTACAAATTTTGGGCACTGCTTCCCTACATCAAAACAAGAAAAAGTCATGTAAACATATGTCTGGAAACCCTTTCTTTTCGAATTATTAATGACACTTTACAATTTAGGTAATTGGAGCTCTTCAACACATGTAATACAGGGCAACAGTTATTGAACTATGTAAAATAATATCGTCATAACTTATGAACGGTTTGCGCCAAGACGTTGAAACTGCACGGTTGGCTGCGGGGCATGATGGGTATTAGTATGCACCTTGTTGTTTGATTTAGCAATGAAGCCCACTTTCATTTGAATGGCTTCGTCAATAAGCAAAATTGGCGCATTTGGGGGATTGAGAATCCGCATTTCGCGATCAAGAAGTCTCTTCACACTCAACGAGTGACTCTGTGGCGTTCAGACTAGTCACGGAATAATCGGTACGATAGTCCTTCGTGGCACGGTGACTACCGAACGGTACGTGAGGGTTTTGGAAGATGATTTCATCCCTATTATCCAAAGTGACCCTGATTTCGACAAGATGTGATTCATGCAAGACGGAGCTCGACCCCACCGAAGCAGGGGTGTGTTTGATGTCCTGGAGGAGCACTTTGGGGACCACATGCTGGCTCTGGAGTATCCAGAAGCCACAGGCGTAGACCTCGATTGGCCGCCATATTCTTCAGATCTGAACGCATGAGACTTCTTTTTGTGGGCTGTATTAAAAATAATGTTTACAGCAATAACCCTAAAACCATTGCTGAGCTGAAAACAGCCATTCAGGAGGTCATTGACAGCATCGATATTCCGACACTTCAGCGGATCATACTGAATTGCGCTATTCGTCTGTGCCACATCATCGCCAATGGTGAAAGGCATATCAAACATGTCATAACCTAAACCCGACTTACGAAAATCATCGTTGAACGTAATCATTTGTCTTACATAAATTTTTAATTTGTGTGGGTTACATTGTAACAGCTCTATCTGTATAAGTTATAAAAATTGCAGACTTGATACTCGTATATGAAATGTTTTATTCGAATTAGTTTGTACTAACAGCTCCTAAAATATTTACAATTCATTCTGAAAGGCACTATAATTAGCATTTATGTACAGTCATACGAGGCATGTCTATAAAGTACCTAGACTATTGCTGTAAGAAATTTTATTTCAAAAACATACATATTTAGTTACTGTCACCATCAATATACTCCCGTCCTGTATCCCTCCAATGGTGCAAATGAATTTTCCACTGACGGAAACAGTGCTGGAAGTCTTCCTCTGTGAGCCCCTTGATGACGCGTGCCTCTTTTTCTTTCAATGCTTCAGCAGACTGAAATCTTGTTCCTTTTAATACAGATTTGATCTTGGGGAATAGATAAAGTCACGAGGTGCTAGGTCAGGCGATTAAAGTGTGTAGTCAAACACTGGGATGCTGTAATGCGCAAGAAACCTCTTAACAGACATGCGGATGGACTGCTGCGTTGTCTTATGCAGAACCCATTACTTGTTCTTCCACAATTCGGGTCCTTGTTTTTTTCTTATTTTTTTCATTTTCTTATGGAGTTGACGAAGACCCGTAAGGTAGTGATGCTGATTAATAGAATGACCTTTAGGAACCCCGTGAAGATGCACAACTCCACGAGTATCGAAAAAACAATAATCATAGCTTTGAAACTTGATTTGCTCATTCGATCTCTTTTCGCTCTCCATGAAGATCTCTTTTCGCACTCCATGAAAGTAGGCCCTTCCACTGCATGGATTGGCACTTAATTTGTGGATCGTAAGTGATAAACCAAGATTCGTCACTTGTTATTACTCATACCAAGAAATTACAATCATTTTCTATGGTATTCAAAGGGTCAGTACAAACATTTTCACTAGCTACTTTTTGTTCGATCATGAGAATTTTCGGCTCCAGTTTCGCCCATATTTTTCTCATGTTCAATTGGTCGTGTAAAATTTGCCTTGCACAATCTTTGTCAATTCCTACATTTTGAGCAATCGATAGAATATTAAACCGACGATCAGATCGAATCAGATTACCCACTTTTTCGGTATTTTCGTCCGCTTTTTATGTTAAAGGACGTCCCGAGAGTGAGTCATCTTCAGCGTCTTGTCAGCCAGCTTGAACCACTCAAAAACTCGCATACTTGATAAACAGTCTTCGCCATACAGTTCTTTCAGTAAAAGACAGGTTTCAGTAGCAGTCTTTCCAAATTCTATATGAAACATCGCGAAATTTCGTTGCTCTATAATGACAATTATTATTATTCCGCCAAAATAACAGCTCTCTCAGAAAACAAGGCAACGGCCACACTGGTTGTCTACACACACCAGAGATGCCACAGTCGACTGAGAAGGCTTCACGCTCCACAGTTATTGATCGTTCATCTATGCTATTGGTCGTTCATCTTTGGCGCGTGCGTACTTACTCTGTGACAACGTCAGTCCCGTTATTTTATAGCCACATCTCGTATAACATAAGTAAAATGTGCTTCTCATTAATTAAACAAAGAAAGAACTTCGTCCGCATTAGTCCACATTGTAGCAAGCCTGTCAATCCAGTCATGACCCAAAAGCCGTTTACACGAAGCGAAAACCTTCATTCCCAGAATCGATATTTCAATGTTTACACAGCTTCCGGAAATCTGTTAACGGAACACCGTTTTTGGGAGGCCATGTTGGCGTGGTGTGTGAGGTGTCGCAGTGCGGCTACGCGTGTGCCCACGTGCCGCCGCTGACGGATCCTCGCCCCCCCCCCCCCCCCCGCCCCCCTTCACGGCCCATGCTGCCCGTCCCTTCGCTTCCCTTTCCGGTGCGATCCGGTCCACCCACTCAACTGTGCTGCTGCGCGACCCTCCGGAACTGGACCCAAACTCCATTTCCTAGCCGCGCCAGCAGACCCGACACCGGGCGGTAGCAACTGCAGCAGCAGCAGGCGAGATCGCGCGCTGCACTTCTCTGCCGAGACTCACCTCCCTGCAAGCTCTCGTCTAGCACGATTCGCGTTTCAGCGGATACGAGCTGGAGAAGTCTGTAGACTCTCTTCCCAGCCTTAGAAAGAAAGCAGCCTGTTGCTTTGTTTCATACCTGTCGCGAAATAAGTGAAAAATAAGGTTAGAATATTTTATTTCTCTGTTTTAGTCCACCGTGTTTCGCAGCTCCATTCGGAGCCCAGTCTCAGAGACTACTTCGACCTACATCTGCTTTAGTTGATCACCTAGCAGTAAGTAAACGAGAAAATGTTAGTTTCACGCGAGAAGCTTATTAATTAAAGTATTATTAATGATATCCGAAATACTAATTTGTTTGTTTAATTTACTTCTTCCGACTTTTTAGCGTAAAACTGATAACTGTGTCGTTCACTTACTGCGAGGTGTGAACTGTAGCAGAAATAACGCCAAAAACAATGTACTCCTTGAGAATGGAGCTACAGCTCCAAAAATAGTAATATAACAAAAATATTCATAAGCTATGAGTTTCTCGCCTACAGACCCTGACGAAATAGCTTGCTGATAACAAAAATGACACATTTTCACACAGACTGTCCGAATCCCGTTTTCTTACATGATGTGGCATTGTTCGACAAGGAACAGTAGCAACTGAAGACATGTTTGAGACCGCGTTTTGTTGTACGTTACCGAAGGCGACTTCCGATACTGCAGAAATTAGCCCAACAGTACTCAGCTTAGATTTTATGAATTAAAAGTTTGTACTGGTGGTCAATGCAATGTTGTGCGACAGGGTATAACTAAAATATTAAATTTAAAAAAAAATTTGTGATATTCATCACCATTTTATGATGTGTTCAAAGTGAATGCTATTTACGTGAAGAGACTGAAATATTTTCAGTACTCAGAAGACTTAATAATAAACACCTAAAATATATGAAGAAAGTAACTGTTCTCGAAAGAACCGATACCATTGATTACCGTGCAGCTTCTCTAGAATAAATGATAATTAGTTGAAACCCTCAGCTGCCGACAGGTGTTGTTGATATACCTCGATGGGGACAGCTGAAAACGTGTGCCCCGACCGGGACTCGAACCCGGAATCTCCGGCTTACATGGCAGACACACTATCCATCTGAGCCACCGAGGACACAGATGAATAGCGCGACTGCAGGGACTTATTCTTTGCTCGCTTCCCGTGAGACCCACATTCCCAGCTGTCCACAATCTACATACGTAATGTACCTAATAGATATTTGCCCATCCACTCTTTACTCGCGCACACTAAGGTGACGATTCCCGTAGGAGTTCGGGCAACCTGTGCGCATTCGCACAGACGAAGGTCAATGGCTGAGTAGCCTTTAACTATGTTTACGAAGATAGTAGCTGTCCTCGAAAGAACCGATACCATTGATGACCGCGCAGCTTCACTAGAATAAATGATAATTAATTTGAAACCCTCAGCTGCCGACAGGTGTTGCTGATATACCTCAATGGGGACGGCTGAAAACGTGTTTCCCGACCAGGACTCGAACCCGGGATCTCCTGCTTATACGCTAAATACTGAAAATCAAATCTATGAGCTTTTCAGGAGATCCCGGGTTCGAGTGCCGGTCGGGAAACACGTTTTCAGCCGTCCCCATTGAGGTATATCAACAACACCTGTCGGCAGCTGAGGGTTTCAAATTAATTATCATTTATTCTAGTGAAGCTGCGAGGTCATCAATGGTATCGGTTCTTTCGAGGACAGCTACTATCGAGGTATATCAACACCACCTGTCGGGAGGTGAGGGTTTCAAGAAATTATCATTTAAACACCTAAAAATTATGAAAAAAGTGTGACTGAAATATGCCGGCCGTTGTGGCCGAGCGGTTCTAGGCACTACAGTCTGGAACCGCGCGACCGCTACGGTCGCAGGTTCGAATCCTGCCTCGGGCATGGATGTGTGTAATGTCCTTAGGTTAGTTAGGTTTAATTAGTTCTAAGTTCTAGGGGACTGATGACCTCAGATGTAAAGTCCCATAGTGCTCAGAGCTATTTGAACCATTTTTTTTTTTTTACTGAAATATGAAAGTATGGGTTGTCGCCGAATGTAGAGCCAGTGCTACATCGACAACAATATACCGGTGTATTCTCGTGATGAAGTAAGCAATTACTCAGTCTATAGTGTAGGGTATATTAGCTTATGCTAATCACATTCTTGTCCAGAATTACTAAAAAAAAAAAAAACACACACACGAGTTACCTTTATTTCTCGAAGACATGCTGTCGCTACGATAAAAGTTTTCTTCGAGCAGGTGCTACCATCTATTGAGAACATGCAGAGACGACAACATGGTGTAGAGTATGCGCTAGAATCAGACACAGCAATTTTATTTTATTCTCTGATCTAGAAAAATATATAAATTGTATGTAGCATGTACGCTAGGTAAGGACTTGAGGATATTTATGTACTGAACAGTGGGAAATGCGATGCCGGAGCTTGACGATAATTTAGTAACTGCATCAATAAAAGTGACTATTCAAGGACGTAATAATTACTCCACCCTATTTTCAGCGACCGTCTCTTCTCATACATTTTTTAAATAAATAAATGAGCGAGCGTTTTTAATATGTGGTAAATGATAGTGCTATTGCACATGAGTCGCCGTGATAATTCGTTGAGTAATTGCCAAATCCAAAGGTCGGGTATTCGATCGGCGGGAGTATAGTATGCACTTACGCCGTGACAGGCCATGCGTTCCCCAAATTTGCCACTGTGGGGAAAGAAATACCGCCCGTACCTTTCGTCATATACTCACTACTAGAATGACGCATACATGCAGAATATTCTCACAGTCTTACTCAGTTTTATTTTTAAATTAATGCATTCTTTTATCTGGCAGAAGGGAAATGAATCTGTTCGCCTTCGTATTCATTATCCATACATATTTATATGTACAGTAGTACTTTCATTTCACGAACTATTGGAACATAATAAATCGTATTAAGGAAAACTGTCGCTCACAAACACGCACACACCGGCGCCCCCCCCCCCCCCCCCCCCCACACACACACACACACAGAGAGAGAGAGAGAGAGAGAGAGAGAGAGAGAGACTTTTTAGATGTTCCATAGCTATGCGCTGCTGAAGAACGTTAATCGCTTATACAAGGCTATGTATGGTCTTAGCATGTTTTGGTGTATCTTAGCTTGTAATAAGAGATAGCTTGCTTCTTGCTCGCACGCCACTGAATTATTTGTAACTGGAGATGAGCTCAGCCAAAGAGGGTGACAGCAAGATTTTAAAAAGTCATGGTGGGCCTTGCAGTTACATAAACTGTCACACTTCAGCAAGAGAGATCCTTAAAGTTTATACAGATTTCATTGTAACTCTAGTTATTTTATGTCAGGTAGGCATATCGACACTATCAGAAGCGAACATAAAGTAACATTGAAATGAGTAACACACAGAACTCTTGATTATATCGGAGTGTTAAAGGCATTTCAAGAGAGGAAACCCAGCACTACCGAATGCCACATGATTTCCGGCGTGCTGAAACACGATGTGTAAGGTACGCGAGAACATGTGTGTGGCCTTGTTCCTCTGTTGTTTTCCTTGAAAGCAGTGTATTTCAAGACGATAACTTTATCGTGCAGTAACCTTCGGTACTTTGCATCAGTGCCATAGTTCTTACACTTTCGGGTCGGCTCTAGCACTAGAAAATTTTAAAACTGAGAATCAGTTAAATGTATCAACTTCGCCTCTTTCTTTCTAGCAATTTGATTTGCAAATAAGCCTCAAAAACTGTCTATATTACCAAACTGATGTCTCGGAATAACCAAATTTAAAAGGTTGTCATGGTTTGCTCTTTGAGAGGTATAATCTTACGTTAAAAGTTTAACTCAATAAGACAGCCGGCCGGGGTGGCCGAGCGGTTCTAGGCGCTACCGTTTGGAACCGCGCGACAGCTACGGTCGCAGGTTCGAATCCTGCCTCGGGCATGGATGTGTGTGATGTCCTCAGGTTAGTTAGGTTTAAGTAGTTCTAAGTTCTAGTGGACTGATGACCTCAGAAGTTGAGTCCCATAGTGCTCAGAGCCATTTTTTTCAATAAGACAAGTATTACAGCTAGAAAATGTGTGTTTGTTTATATATGGCTCTAAGCACTATGGGACTTAACATCTGAGGTCACCAGTCCCCTAGACTTAGAACTACCTAAACCTAACTATCCTAAGGACATCACACACATCCATGCCCGAGGCAGGATTCGAACCTGCGACCGTAACAGCCGCGTGGTTCCGGACTGAAGCTCCTAGAACCGCTTGACCACAGCGGCCGGCTGTGTGTTTGTCTTGAGACAGTGTAACAGACGGGATGCAAATACAGTACCTGGATTACATTGATCCAGTGGTTGAGAGCGACTGCTTTTTGCAACTTTCAACAAACTTAACACACAATTTCAAATTTTTATGAAACATTTCTTGTTGGACACCCCCCCCCCCTCCTCCCTCGGTCCCCGCACACACACAAAGCGACGAAAGTAGTATTTTATCGGTCACTACGTGTCCGGTGTTCATGCAGAAGTAAACTTAAGTATCAGGCATTACGTATTAGTTTTTTCCTTTTTTACGACCTACTCTGTTTGCAACACTGTTTTCAGACAGTATTCACATATACCACTGAATGTACTTGCAATATTATATTATTTTACTACCCGCAGATACGTCATATACGTTTGGATATGTGGAAAACTGGCTTTTACTTGAAATAGAGCGCAAATTACTCAGACTATTTTTTTTTTCAGTGTTTCATAATGAGAGCACTTAGCAACGCCCTACAAACTTTAAGCATAACATCAGACTTTTTTCCAAACTTTTTCTCGCGTATATGCATAACGTCAAATATTTGAAGTATTAACTCATTTGTGAAGTACTCGGAGGTTTGAAGCTGTTTTGTACGTGGGAGGTCGATACTTTAATGAATCGGGAGGTTGACTGGTTGCAATCTAAACATCATACTTGGTGAGATTTCAGAAGATTTTTCATTCAGCGAGGGAAGAGAAATAATACTGATTAGGGACTTAACAACCGCAACTAACTATGTGCGACAGCTGTTACTTGTGTGGAACGTTGAATGCAGTACCGTGCGCAGACTGCTCGGAACGGCGAAGTACACGGAGCGTAAGAGCTACAAATAGTTCTGACAGGTTGCATGTAAAACCCTGCAATGATTTCATCAGAAGGTGCTGGATAGAGTATTTGGCAACAAGTCAATATCACCCGACGATCTTTTCCTACAGAACTAGCGCGCAGGTCGTGTGACGAATGCTTTCCTGGTCTAACCTACTTTCTGCCGTCTCTCGTGTGGCGGGTTAACAATCGTGAAAGGCAAGCTCTCCGCCTGTTCACACCGCCAATAGGACCAGGCACTGAACTACTACTGACAAGCAAGTTACGCAATGCGTCACAACTGTGTGTGTCACGTTGTAACCAGATTGCAGTAAAACAGGTTGTCGCTTCTTCTTCTGTTGCAGTTTTCTTCCGTTTCGTCGTGTTGTGTTTTATTCCGTTTCGTCGTGTTGTGTTTTATTCCGTTTCGTCGTGTTGTGTTTTATTCCGTTTCGTCGTGTTGTGTTTTATTCCGTTTCGTCGTGTTGTGTTTTCTTCCGTTTCGTCGTGTTGTGTTTTCTTCCGTTTCGTCGTGTTGTGAAATTTACTACAATTTTTTTTATGGTCTCATAAGATTTCCTATTATGCTACCAAAGGAAACAATTACAGCTGAACAGAATGATGTTCTGGATATAGTGTGTATGAATACTTAACTATGATCAGGCGATATTTCTAAATGTTTATTTGCATATTATATAATTTGATAGGAACAATTTTGTTCGTATGTAATTTAGGTATGACGTTTCTGTACCAAAATAGTATTTGGTAAATGTGTGTGGAAATTATGATCCAAATTACAAGTGTCATTAACACGGTTAAGTATTGTATTTTGTGAAGGTGGTGCCACACAGAGTGAGAATTTGAAAAAGTCGTGTTTTAATCGCCCAGAGCTACTTCAGTTATTTATTCACAACCGGGTTCAGTCTTCAGGTATCTTACCCATTTGTAACAGCTTACATGGCAAAATTAAGACATTGGCTTCAGATAACATAAAATCCGTCCTACGTCACTGCCGTCAATAGTGAAAACCATTACGTTGTCAATCAGAGAATCTTTTACAGATCATCTTTGACTCGACGTGCAAACAGGATTCAGCTGTTTAGTCGCCAATATGTCGAGTGGCCCAACACGGAAAGTTGGAATCTGAACTGTAATATGCAGATGAAGGGAAACAGTTCAGCTTTTACCTTAAATTTTTTTAATTTTTTTATGTGTACGTAGTGTATCTGTGGCTGAAGTGGGGAACATGCGACATGGCTGAAAAGATTGCGTCCATCAATCCAGCTCCAGGTAATCGATATGTCAACCTACGGTTTCAATTCGTACCGAGTCTGCTCGCAGAGCTATTTGCGAAGACGTGTAAGCATAGATACTGTGAGAAATAAACTGTTTAATACAATAATGGTCAGTTTCATTTCCATCTTTCGCAAGCAAGAACAACGATTTTTAAATGCCGTTAAAAATTGCTGCATATTGCAGTTTCTTAATTTGTATGGAATATTGCGACTGTGCTTTGTGTGTCTCAACAAATTCATCCGGATCTGGTCATTTATCCTCAAATCGTACACTTTTTAATTCCATTTGTATATAGTCACCATGATCATATCTGTAGCTCTTAACTGCCTTAATCAGAAAACACGCATGACACATAACTATCCACTGTGGAACATACTGGAAATGTATTGAAGTAACCGACCTATTGTGTCCTATGCCACGTCTTGAAGCTCTTCCGGGGATATAAAGCATACTCTGCGACAGTCCCCTTGTGATTAGCGAGTATTTACAGAACTGGTTTCGCGCAGCGTTGACTAGTTTCGTTTTGAATATTCCTCATTTCAAAGAACTCGCGATGGAATCGCAGCTTAAAGAAAATTTGATTTTACTGAAATCTGATGAAAATATTTGTGTCCCCTATCTTCCTTAAATGCAAAAAGATTCAGTAGCCATTTTTTGTCAAATATATCGAAGTATGCCAAGTCACATAGTAACAGCATGTGCCACTTGCAACTGTCTTTTCCCAACGTGTTTTTTTTTACATATTTTTAGCCCCTTAGCTAGTAATCATATTTTTAATTTAAAAAATCTACACCCAGCCAAAACTTTTCGTGGCTGGATTAATAAAAAAAGGAGAAACGTTAAAATGGTGGGTTTAAGGCTTCAGGTGCTATGCGTAGAGTCATCCCACTGTGTACAACTCATAGAACTTTCATACGACAAAGGTGAAACTGTCAAAGAGTCCTTCTTTGGGATGCTGTTCAACTCGCGCGTCACGTTGGCTTGAATGACGATTAAGTCGCCAAACGATTGACCCTTCATGTGAGTTTCTGCACTTTGTTATTTTGTGGTAGATTCGCATTGATAACATCAAGTCTCATCATCCGTGGTGGTTGTATTTTCAGAAAAGATTTGTACGCGTTTTGCATTTCAATGAAATCGCGGCAGGCGTCCGCACTTCTTTTGTTTTATTTGGGGGGTCTGTGTGTGTGGAACAAAATTTGCATACACTTCAGAATGGTCTAGTGAATGTTTTGAACACACAATCTGGAGATGTTCCCCCACTGCGATTTGTGACACAAAGATGTTCAAACACTTCGATGTCAGAGGGCCCCACACAGCGATCCGTCGCGTGCGATACCGCTGCAATCGCTCGCTCGTCTCGACCCCGACACACACGATCTACTTACCTGGCAGCTTAACAAGTATTACGAAGACCACTGTGTCGAGACGTTCAGCTAAGGAAAGTGTATTCCTTTGTTTAGTAGCAGTCGCAGTGGTCTCCATATCCCCATGAATATTTGCAAAAATAAATTTACAGAAACGGGTATTGTAATTTTCTAAGCTTGTTTTGAAACTTTTTTCTTGGGATGTGTAGGTTCATAACAGAAAAAATAAATAAATTTTGCAGTTACGCCAAGTGGGTTGTGTACATGTTCCCCGTGTGCTAGTACAATTTGTTTTCGTGTATTAGCCCCCAATTTTTTTTCATTCATTAATGGTTCAAATGGCTCTGAGCACTATGGGACTTAACATCAGTGGTCATCAGTCCCCTAGAACTTAGAACTACTTAAATCTAACTAACCTAAGGACATCACACACATCCATGCCCTAGGCAGGATTCGAACCTGCGACCGTAGCGGTCACGCGGTTCCAGACTGACGCGCCTAGAACCGCACGGCCACACAGGCCGGCTTCATTCATTAGTCTGTTAGTTTAACTTGAAGTATTTACATAGTTTGTTTTGGAATCACGATGTTTCTATAGAAATGTTGTCAATAGCAGCACTGCCGATTACCATAACTCAAGTAATAACTAGTACGTGGGAGAGTTACATTATATGAATTAACCAGGGACGTAAAAATAGCTATATAACTGCTTTGCTCTGAACATTTAAACTAAAATGTCCGCTTAATATTACCCTACGTTATTTTGATTAGAAATTAAAAACTTTAATAACAGGTTAACTGTTCCACAAATAACAAAAAATTCTCAAATTTAGCCCAGTGTTTACTGTCTCAAATTTAGCCCAGTTGTTATTGTCTATCAGTATGAACTTAGCATCAATTCTGCTTTACAGCACAAGCTTCAAATTGCTAATCACTGCAAAATCCAAGGGTGTATTTTGTACTACTTCTTAGTATAAATGGGAACGTCAGCTTCAAGTTCACTTCTCAAAGTGGTTCGTGGTCCTTGAATAACTACACATCATAACGTAAAATTCTCATCTTAAGCAAAGCGATACTAAACAAAACTACACAACAAAGCTTAATAACTAGGGAAACGAGTAGTAGGCATATTACGATTTGCCCACAAATTTGCGATGTACGAAGCTATCGATTGCACATGCGACGGATCGCTGCGATATGTCGCTCACTTATGAGGCCCTTGACACTGCCTGTTCACAAGTGGCTTGTTGAACATTTGTTGTTTTGAGTTAGTATTTAAGGCTGCCACAATAGAAACCGGGCCGAATTCGATTATACGCCAGGTATACACTCAGGTGAAGAACTTTTTGGACGGTGTATAGTACGCAAACTATCTCACGATGTGTAGTGGAGGGTTCTACTATCGCGAATGATGCTTTAGAAGAATTCAGTAACCGTTCTTGTGCTCTCTAATTTATCAGATTTTTTTTTTCTTGGTGGTTATTTCGTGACATGTTATGTGCTAGGAAATAGTATGTTTCTTAGTTCTTCTTGGAATGTATGCCCTGGGTATTTTCTTGTAGTGCCTGCGTCTGGATTTTGGTTACCGCGCTCGGACACTCTTGCGACTACTGAACAAACCCTTGACGAAGCGCGCCTGTCTTCTTTGAGTATTCTCTACTGCCTGTGTTAGTCCTTAGTGGTAAGAGTCCCATACTGCAGAACGATATTCTAGAATCTGTCGATCAAGAACTTTGTAAGATTCTACAGCTACATATATACTCAGCTTGTCACCAAGCGGTGTGTGGCGGAGGGCTTAATTTGCGCCAAAGTCGTATTCCCCCCTCCCCCGTTCCACTCGCGGATCGCGCGAGGGAAAAACGATTGTCTGAACGCTTCAGTACAAGCTCTAATTTCCCTTATCTTTGAATGGTGATCACTGCGCGATTTGAAAATTGGTGGTAATAACATATGCTCTACATCCTCGGCGAAGATCGGATTTCGGAATTTAGTGAGCAGCCCATTCCGTTTAGCGCGCCGTCTATCTGCAACTTCCTGTGAGATTTGTAACGCGACGGCTAAATGTACCAGTCACTAATCTTGCCGCTTTTCTTAGGACCTTCTCAATCTCTTGAATCAGACCCAACTGGTAAGGGTCGACTAACTGGACGAACTAACGTATTGTAAGCAATTTCCTTTGTTGAACGCCTGTATCGCTTCAAGATTATACCAATAAACCGCAGTCTAGAGTTCGCCTTGGCCGTTACTTGTTTAATGTGATCATTCCATTTGAGGTCATTTCGAATAGTCACACCCAGATACTTGACGGATGTTACCGCTTCCAAAGACTGGGCATTTATTTTGTACTCGTACATTAATGGGGATTTTCGTCTTGTTATATGCAGTAGGTTACATTTACTAATATTGAGAGGTAACTGCCAGTCATTACACCACGCATTTATTTTCCGCAAATCCTCATTGATTCGTTCACAACTTTCGTCTGATACTACTTTTCTGTAGACTACAGCATCATCGGCAAACAGTCTAATGCCGCTTTCAATGCCATCAACCAGATCGTTCATGAAAATCTTAAAAAGAGGCGTACCGATTACGATGCCCTGGGACACACCTGAAGTTACGCTTGATTCTGTTGAAGTCATCCCGTTCAGGACGACATACTGCTCCCTGTCTGTTAGAAAACTTTCTATCCAACCGCATATGTCATCGGTTAGACCGCAAGCGCGCACTTTTTGGAGCAAGCAACAGTGCGGAGCTAAGTCGAACGCGTTTCGAAGGTCGAGAAATGTGGCAGCAACCTGGGAGTCGGTATCTAGATCCTGTTGTATATCATGCACAAAGGGGGCCAGCTGTGCCTCGCATGACCGATGTTTCCTAAAACCGTGCTGGTTTCTGCAGATGAGCTTCTCAGAGTCTAGAAAGGTCATTATGTCTGAACACAAACTATGTTCCATGATTCTACAACAAATCGATGTCAGTGAAATTGGCCGGTAATTACGTGCATCCGATTTTCTACCCTTTTTATAGATTGCTATGACCTGGGCCTTCTTCCAGTCCCGTGGAACTTTCCGCTGTCCCAATGATCTGATAGATGACGGATAAGAATGGTGCTATATTTGCAGCATAGTCAACATACAATCGTACGAGGATACCGTCTGGGCCAGATGCCTTCCTGACGTCTAAGGGTCTTAACTGTTTCACAATCACAGATATACTGAACACTATGTCAGCCATCCTTGCGTTTGTTCGATAGTTGAAAGGGGGAATGGTGCTGCAGTCTTCTACCGTAAACGAGTTTTTGAAAGGTAGGTTTAGAATTTCGGCCTCCTGTTTATCATCATCCGTTACATTACCCGTACTGTCAGCAAGAGAAGGTATTAAATTATTTGTTGCGTTCATAGATTTTACGTACAACCAAAATTTTTTGGGGTGGGTATTTTGTGGGTGTATACCATCCCTAGAGGTTCTTGGAGTTAATTTCGGATTGGCATCTGCTTTTTCTGCAACTAGTTTCATGTGGTTATTCCATTTTAGGACATTCACTCCTAGGCATTTTACGGTTGTTATTGTTTCCAGTGATTTATTGCCAGTAATGTAATGGAACCTAAATGGGCCTGATCATGTATGCGCAATAGACTACGTTTATTTACGTTAGGGTCAACAGACAATCGCTCCACCGATCATCGATCATGTGCTGGTCTTTTTGCATTTCATTGCAATTTTCTGCGTTGTGTTGTCTGCGGACGGCCTCAGGTTGATCGGTGATATTTTCTGAGTGCTGTAGGATAAGGGGCCCATGGTGTCGCTACAAAGTAATAATATAATTGCCCGCATCTCGTGGTCGTGCGGTAGCGTTCTCGCTTCCCACGCCCGGGTTCCCGGGTTCGATTCCCGGCGGGGTCAGGGATTTTCTCTGCCTCGTGATGGCTGGGTGTTGTGTGCTGTCCTTAGGTTAGTTCGGTTTAAGTAGTTCTAAGTTCTAGGGGACTTATGACCACAGCAGTTGAGTCCCATAGTGCTCAGAGCCATTTGAACCATTTTTGAATAATATAATTATGATTTATTCGGTTTGTTTCCCCAGTTGCCTTTGTTTCTGTAAAAACTGCTTCATAGCATTGGTAAAGCATGTCATATTTTCTGATCAAACATACAACACAAAACGCATAATAATGCTGCAACCCTCAGACCGGTGCAAAAATGCTGTGATATGGTTGCCATCGCTGTAGGAACTCCTCAGCATAGCATCGCCCTGCCGCTCTTTCATTGCTTTCAGTGAACACACCCGGCTGGTGTGGCCGAGCCGTTCTAGGCGCTTCAGTCTGGAACCGCGCGACCGCTACGTCGCAGGTTCGAATCCTGCCTCGGGCGTGGATATGTGTGATGTCCATAGGTTACTTATTTGTAAGTAGTTATAAGTTCTAGGGGACTAATGACCTCCCATGTCAAGTCCCATAGTGCTCAGAGCCATTTTCAGTGAACACATACACGACCTGAATATCGACCAACTGCTCATCAATGAACTTATCCCATATTGCTGTGTGTCACTATTAAAATACAACTAACACTGCCGGAAAAACAAACCCGAGACAGCACCGAACAGTACTGATACAAGCATGGGGGGGTGAAGAGTAAATGAAGAGTAAAGTGACAATTACTGTTGTCAACAGCAAGTACCGAGAGTGACAGGAGCAGGTTTGCCTCCAAATAAGACTTACAGAGCATGTCGTGACATTTGCGGTGTTGTGCAGATACAGTGAGTGACAAAAAAAAAAAAAAAAAATAAAAAAATAAAATAAAGCACCCACAAAGGAAAGATGAAACGAAATTAAATTTAATGGGTTGCGGTGGTATGTGACACTTTCCAATGAGTCAAATTTTCAAAGGACTGGCAGTATGAGCCCACTGAAAAGTAAGACGTTGTAACCGTCATGACCTGGATGCATGTACTGATTAGGTTGAGAAGGGTTTCGTAACGCCGTTGTATTCTCTCATGAGTCAAGCTGTCCCCACAGCTGTTATAGCAAGTCCGTCACACTTTTGATACTGGTACCGGAACGGAGCTGACGTCCGAGCTGATCGCACACATGTTCTGTTGGGGACAAACCTGGTGATCTTGCTGGCCAAGGGGGAGTATCTTAACATCATACAGACATGTGCCATGTGTGGGCGATCTTGGGTCTGCAATATTTCAGTATTTGTGTCATTCAGTCCGCCTGCTTATCTGAGTGGTAACGTGCTTGCTTCCCGTGCAGCGGGCCCGGGTTCGGCTCTCGGCGGGGTTGAAGCTTTTCTCCGCTCGTTGACTGGGTGTTATGTTGTCCTCATCATTTCATCCTCATCACCGGCACGCAAGTCGCCCAGTGTGACGTCACCTGAAATGAGACTTGCACTTGGCGGCCGAACTTCCCCCCGGTCGGGGTCTCCCGGCCAACAATGTCATACGACCATTTCTTTCTTTCTTTCTTTCTTTTTTTTGTGTGTCTTCCAGAAGTACGATGCAATGCACCGCAGTGACCACAGACGTTATGAAATGCATGAAATGTATTTACAGTTGCGAATATGGACAACTATCAGCTGTGTAGTGCAAAGACGGCAATGAACATTCGTCTTAGACCGGGGCTCGATACATACACGACTTACGGCCAAACACAAACTTCCATATGTTGTCAACCATGTATCTACAACCTGCACTCGTACATGTGAAAGTTTGGACTTGGCCGTGAGTTGTGCTCGAGTAGCCAATGGTAAGACGACCGCTCGTGCTAAGCGGGAAATCCGGGTTCGAGGTCAGGTCCGGCACAGATTTTCATTGAAACTTGCCCGCGAAAGGCAAAGGTCCCGAGTTCGAGTCTCGGTCCGGCACACAGTTTTAATCTGCCAGAAAGTTTCATATCAGCGCACACTCCGCTGCAGAGTGAAAGTTTAAATCTGAAAACAGATTTTCATTGTTGCCTTTCCATTATACCTAAGAACACCGTGCGTCGCCAGTCATCAGCAAGGAGTGCTTCCCGGTAACGGCACCACTCCAGACGCAGCCGTTTGTGTTGTGATGTTAACAGCAGTCTATGCGCAGGACTGTTAATCCCTATTCCGACTGCTGCTAGTCTCTGACCGGTGGTGGGAGATGACACAGTACGTTACAGGGAGTCCATTACTCGTTCTCGGATGACAGATGCAGATACGTGGCGGGTACGATGTGCTTGGTCCACAATACGGCGATCTTCCCTTGAGATGGTCAGATGCGGTCGACCGAAAACTAGACGTGTAAGCGTGGCTTCACTTGCCCTGCAGTCCAGCATGGGGTCACTATCACATACGAATGCTCCACAAATTTGGATATTGCACGATTCGGCCAGCCGGCTGATGGAGACCGATAATGATTTCCCTTTCAAACGCTGTAACGATGCTGATAACGCTCTCTTACATGAGTGTGCCGTCATCTCTGTGTGACATTCATAGGGATCACTCAACATCTGACGCTGTTCATCCCCAACCTTATATATCCTACCACGCCTCGGAACACAAAACACGAGGAAATTCTACACTACTGGCCATTAAAATTGCAACACCACGAAAATGACGTGCTACAGACGCGAAATTTAACCGACAGGAAGAAGATGCTGTGACATGCAAATGATTAGCTTTTCAGAGCATTCACACAAGCTTGGCGCCGGTGGCGACACCTACAATGAGGAAAGTTTCCAATGGATTTCTCATACACAAACAGCAGTTGACCGCGTTGCCTGGTGAAACGTTGTTGTGATGCCTCGTGTGAGGAGGAGAAATGCATACCATCACGTTTCCGACTTTGATAAAGGTCGGATTGTAGCCTATCGCGATTACGGTTTATCGTACCGCGACATTTCTGCTCGCGTTGGTCGAGATCCAATGACTGTTAGCAGAATATGGAATCCGTGGGTTCAGGAGGGTAATACGGAACGCCGTGCTGGATCCCAACGGCCTCGTATCACTAGCAGTCGAGATGACAGGCATCTTATCCGCATGGCTGTAACGGATCGTGCAGCCACGTCTCGATCCCTGAGTCAACAGATGGGGACGTTTGCAAGACAACAACTATCTGCACGAACAGTTCGACGACGTTTGCAGCAGCATGGACTATCATCAGCACGGAGACCATGGCTGCGGTCACCCTTGATGCTCCTGCGATGCCATACTCAATGACGAACCTGGGTGCACGAATGGCAAAACGTCATTTTTTCGGATGAATCCAGGTTCTGTTTACAGCATCATGATGGTCGCATCCGTGTTTGGCGACATCGCGGTGAACGCACATTGGAAGCGTGTATTCGTCATCGCCATACTGGCGTATCACCCGGCGTGATGGTATGGGGTGCCATTGGCTACACGTCTCGGTCACCTCTTGTTCGCATTGTCGGCACTGAACAGTGGACGTTACATTTCAGATGTGTTACGACCCGTGGCTCTACCGTTCATTCGATCCCTGCGAAACTCTACATTTCAGCAGGATAATGCAGTACCGCATGTTGCACGTCCTGTACGGGCCTTTCTGGATACAGAACATGTTCGACTGCTTCCCTGGCCAGCACATTCTCCGGATATCTCACCAATTGAAAACGTCTGGTCAATGGTGGCCGAGCAACTGGCTCGTCACAATACGCCAGTCACTACTCTTGATGAACTGTGGTATCGTGTTGAAGCTGCATGGGCAGCTGTACCTGTACATGCTATCCAAGCTCTGTTTGACTCAATGCCCAGGCGTATCAAGGCCGTTATTACGGCCAGAGATGGTTGTTCTGCGTACTGATTTCTCAGGATCTATACACCCAAATTGCGTGAAAATGTAATCACATGTCAGTTCTAGTATAATATATTTGTCCAATGAATACCCGTTTATCATCTGCGTTTCTTCTCGGTGTAGCAATTTTAATGGCCAGTAGTGTAATTAACTGTGGCGGCTGTTATTTCTGTCACAGAGAGTTGGAATTCGTAATCATTTACATACCCGCTACTGACGGTTACGTGTGCGAAGTTACATTGCAATCCAAAAATGTCTCGTGGGTGCTTCACTTCTTTTATTTTTTTTTTTTTAATTTTTGTCAGGCAGTGAATTTACAGTGCAACACAGATGCAAAGATAAATGGTGGAAGTGAAAATGAAATGAAGTCCCATGCTTCTTTACAGAGCGTAGGGGAACTATGCGGGAGACCCGCACCGCCTTACTAGGCAAGGTCCTAATGGAGGTGGTTTGCCGTTGCCTTCCTCCGACCGTAATGGGGATGAATGATGATGATGAAGACGACACAACACCCAGTCATCTCGAGGCAGGAAAAATCCCTGACCCCACCGGGAATCGAACCCGGGACCCCGTGCTCGGGAAGCGAGAACGCTACCGCGAGACCACGAGGGGCGGAAGTAAGGTATAAAAATTCAATTACTTCGTAACGAGCCACTGGAGACCACGCGTCTCTTATACTAAAATATTCAGAACAATACTTGAACAGTCTCCGAAATTATGTTGAAGTTCGGGTTGCCCGTGTGTGTATTGTCAACATTAAAGATCCTATACCACTCCTTTGGTGTAGTCCCGAAATTGTTTTCACTTCTTAGATGACAAAGAGTAGCGTATCGATAAAAATAACACTCGTAAAGAATGATGATAAAACATCTCTTTTACATCTCACTTTCAAGTTTTTTCCTTTTGTGTAAACGTACTCCAAAGCTTGTGGTAATATAAATCACCGTCTTTCTGAGACCAACATTTCACTCATTATAAAGGGATGCTGTCTCAGTTTTGTCTGGCAAACCAGTAGGAAGTTGCGGTACACAAAATGTGAACCGTATATCTTCACTGTGGTCCTGATGGGAACTGATATTGTATGTAGTATTACATTATTCCATTAAAAAATGGCTCTGAGCACTATGGGACATAACATCTGAGGTCATCAGTCCCCTAGTAGTTAGAACTACTTAAACCTAACTAACCTAAGAACATAACACACATCCATGCCCGAGGCAGGATTCGAACCTGCGACCGTGGTTCCAGACCGAAGCGCCTAGAACCGCTCGGCCACACCGGCCGGTATTATTCCATTATGTTTGTGTGGAGCTATAGTGAATGGTGTTGGGAAATGAAAGAAGAGTGTATGATTAACTTTTTAAATTATTAAATAAGTCCTTTGCAAGACAGTATTATACGCTAAGAATAAACAGAGTGAGGTTGCGCTGTTTTGAACAAAGTGGTTTTGTATTTGGGAAGATGAATGGTCCGGCCAAGCTTTACATTGGTCTCTACTTTAGGCAAGCGCTGGGATGGTTCCTACTATAAGATCAGGCCCGATTTCCAGTTCCATACTTGTCAAACTGTGAATATTTAAATCACTGTATATATGACTTTTGTTTGTTGCATGTTTGTTCTTAAACTGTAATACTGTGACATGTCCAATACCATTGTAAATAAAACTGATCCACAGGTGAATAAAACAACAGCAACAACACTACTGTTACGATAGGTTGCCGGCAGGAAACTCTTCAAAATGTGCAAAAAATTGTGTCATTTCTGATAAGTCTTCAGAAACCTATACACCTGTAATCTGAATATTCCTGTGCTCATGCTGTGTCTACTAAATGACTATTCTCTTTTTAACTTTTTACTGACGTGCATTGACAAAAAAGTACCCGTATCTACACGTGGCTATGAGAGAGCGTCTTTGACCGTGCCTGTTTGTTGTTTCAAGAAGAATACTAGTCTTGTCGCAGACGAGACAACCGTACCATTGTTCGGAAGCCGCCCTGAGAACTTGAAACTGAAGGCGATGCTACGCGAGTGGTTTTTGTGCGCGGCCCTTTCATCACCTCCATATCCCGCGGGCGCCCACACAGCCCGCTGTGGGTTGCGGTAGCCCCGGGCGAAAGAGGTCGCCCGTCCAAGAGCGCGCCTGGCTGGGGCCTGCCACTGTTCGTATAAGGCCGAGCGCCGGCGAGCATTTGTGCCAAGTTCACGTTACTCACTAACTGCGCTCATTGACCGTTAAGCGCGCCTTCTACGGGAAGCCGCTCTTGCCTCTGCGCTCTTTTTTTCGCCCTGGAGTGTGAGAAGTTCTCTGTCAGCTAAACGTCTCCTTTTTGCCATTCGATCACGTTACGAAGTATTTTTTCGCCATAAAATGTGTAATAGTCTTAAAAATTTTCATTTGATACAAGTAGTTAGATCACTTGAAAGTAATGCATAGTGTTTTGCAAAGAGGCTCGAGATGAACGCCAACGAAGTACGAGGGTCGTTCAGTAACTAATGCTCCACATTTTCTTTTTAGACCTATTACGGTTGAAAAAAATGCTGAATTTACTGTGGAACGACGTGGAATATTTCCCCCCCCCCCCCCTCAGCCCCAATACTTCCAAGAAGTTACGATAGGTGGCGACGCTATACGTAACCTTCAAAGTGGCGTCCGTAACGGAGGTGCCCTCCATGCAGAGAGCTGTCTGAGTTTCTTTTGGCGGAAAACCAGAGCATCGCAGATATTCATCCGAACTTGCAGAATGTCTGTACGGGCCCTATAGTGAACAAAAGCACGGCGAGTCGTTGGGCGAGAAGTCAGTCTTCATCCCAACAGAGTCGCGTAAATCTGTCCGATCTCCCGCGCGCCGTCCGGCCGAACACAGCTGTGGCTCCTGCAAGTTTGGAGAGTGCGGACACACTCATTCGAGGTGACTGACGGACCACAGTCAAACGCCTCGCTGCACAACTGGACGTCTCTGTTGGTAGTGCTGACACACTCGTCCACCAGCTGGGGCACTCAAAGGCGTGTGCCCACTGGATTCCTCGTCGCCTAGCAGATCACAAGAGCAGCGGGGGACCATCTGTGTGGAATTGTTAGCGGGTTACGAGGCTGATCGTGACAATTTTTTGTCGAACGGTCTTCACAGGCTATGAAACATGGGTTCATCACTTCGAACCGAAAACGAAACGGCATTCCCAGCCGATAATGTCACGGTGACGTTCTTCTGGAACTTTGAAGGAGTTGTTTTGTTTGACGTCCGCCCTCATTCTGCAACGATCAACTCTGAAGAGTATTTTGTTGTCATCAGAAAATTGGAGAAACGACCTCAGCGTATTCGTCGCTACAGAAATGCAAACGAACTTCTCCTTTTCCATGAGAGCGCCAGGTGTCACACAAGTCTGCGCACGCGAGAGCAGCTCACAAAACTTTTGGACTGTTATTCCTAATGCATTCTGCAGCCCAGATCTGGGGAGTTTATTGATGCAGCAAGACGTTGACTCCAGTGTCGATCAGTAGAGTGGTATGTTGCGAGCATACTGGTCTCCCAGTGAGGTGGCGTAAGGCCGTCTCATGGAACGGAGAGTATGTTGAAAAACAGTGTTGTGTAGCCAGAAGACTGTGGAGTAATATGGTGTATTGGAATCCTGGATAAAACCAACCTGCTTTCAGGAAGAAAGTGCTGTTTTACTTATTGTACGCCCCCCTGTAAATCAACGAATTAAATCTTAAGATGCTGAGGGATTGTCTGTTGTGAAGCCATAGTAAGGCTATATCACGATATCTGTACGGATATTATCACCCAGCAGTTGTCCAAATGTGAGGTTTATTTAATTTAAAAACACAGGATGTTTCGGGAGGATATTATTTCTTTATCATGTTTTCTAAATAAATGAAATAGACTAACATGTGTAAAGGATGTCATCTACGATCTCCATGTAATATTACATACCTTAAAAGTATTACACCAGTAGACACAGTCAAAAATATGCAAGCAATACAAATGCATTATCAGTCATGTAAGTCTGTTCATTATACAGTGTGTTCCAGGAGGAATTAACAGTATTCAGGTATATAATAGGAACAATCAATCGAAGCAAAAAAGTCTAGTGAACATAGGCTCCCAGTTGCGTAACTTAAGAGCTATGAGCACCTCTTCATCCTTGCGACTGTGAAACAAGTGTTCAAAGCTCTTAAGGTATGCATTTTAGATCCCATGATTACGTGGCATTTTTTCTCGTTTTGGTCCATAAGAGGTGTGCTGCCAGAGGCATCAGAAAGATTTTCGCTTATATCTTTCGATTAGGTCGTTTCCGGACCAAGGTCCCTTACCTCAGATTGATAAATTTACCCTTCTCCATCTTCCCTGAAAGTTTTTATCATCACGGAATCAGGTATAGTGCTCATAAATGTTGATGGCTCTTAACAGTCACAGAACCCTGTCCGCTAATGAAAGCCAACTGCCATTCATCTACCAAAGACTTTAATATCTTATTACATATCCATCAGTTCCAACCAAAAATATAGCTGCCAACAGTAAGTCTTTTCTACATCCGTGAGGCTGTGTGATAGCAAAATCTAAAAACATTCTTACAACTATATTTCAGTGTTTGCCTATGTTAAGATGTGACAGAATTTTAATATTCGCTAACATATCATACCAAACTTCTGGCAACCAATGGAATCTTCTTGACTAAAGCTTGAACTACGTTCCAAATTATGCTCACTACATACATTATAAATTACAACCAGAAACATAAAAATGCTTGTTGCTACTAAAGGACATTAAGTTATTGCCTTTTTTCCCAAAAACTTCGCTAAATTCGGCCCAGAAACGCCCATTGGACACATTTAATTTGACTTCTTCGTCTATTAAAGAGCACGTATGGATAACTGGTGCGTCGTGTAATCCCTGCTGATAAGATGCGGAGAGAATTTTATTCGGAAATGAGACGCAAATGGAAGCATATGAGTTTTGCTGTTTGGGCAGCGAAATAACTGACTCCACTTGAAGTAAGGAAATAAAATAAATTTATCGCTCTGTTTGCCTATTAGAAGGGAGAAACTGGTAATACACATCGTGAGGCATCAAGGAATATTTACTTTGTTAATGGAGGGCAATATTGAGGCGGGGAAAGAAAAACTTATAGGGAGACCAAGGCATTAGTGGTAATTATAAAATTTTAATTATCGCCTCGAAAAAGTAAAGTTCCTTAATAATTTTTTGATATTTATTTGAAAGGTAAATGTCTGCAGTCCTTTTTCACATTGGAATATCTGCACTGATACCCGAGTGCACCGCTAGAGGAGCCAAAAGAAAATAGCACACTCCACTTATAAAGTGGAGCATCGTTTCCTAATTTGTTTCTGCGTTTGAGGGGGAACCGCGCTGCGACTTTCCCTGATTAGTTGTTGGAAGTGTACGACAATAATGCATTATCATCCGGTGTGATGAGCCAAATCTAAGTGACGATTAATGGAGTGACAAATCACCTCTATGTGCAGAACTGCGGGTCGCAAGTGAGTGGAAGCTGGTGCTCGAAAACCAGCGTATCGCAGTCGATGAGACAGTGAATAAGCTTATTCAAAACCCTGTCCAGGAGAGGCAGCAGCAAAAATGTTGCAGCTGTATGAGGCAAATCCAAATGCATTATGGGTGGAGTCTGTTCAGTCGGATGGCGGAGGCGATTAAGGCAACCGTTACAGAGAAGCGGAGCCTCCGCGTTAGAGTTCCGTTCCGGCTCCAATTTTCAACTCTCACCGTTGCATTTGCCGCAATGTCCTGTGTGACTGAACGTCATTATTTCCTTCCTACGTCTTTTCCATGCTGTTTCATTTACATTCCTTTCACCCTAATTATTCATATTAAATTTAATGACTTTTCTAGCCACTTCATCACTATGGACTAGTGCTGGGCATGACCTCGAGACGTAGGACTAAAGCAAGGAGTGGAAATCTGTGTGTTCGCCGCCGCCGAAAGACCCCAAATGTTTTTTTTTATAATGCTGTGGTGTGATGCTAACAGATTAAATTCGTAAAGGACTCACGCGCATACTACTGAAATCCCCTGCTGAGGTTGAGGAAGCTGTACGGTGGCTGGTTTGCTCCAAAACTTCACCCCAGCGCATTCTGCAAAGCATAAAGTCATAGGTGCTGCTTCCTTGGGCTATGTGTTGGTACGTGGCTGGCTCCACGCTGCCCTACGACGATCATCATCTGTGTAAAATCCTGCAGTCGGTGCAGAAAACGTAACGCCATTCAATAACGTTCTATTCCTTGTGAACCCTTCTTCAACTTTCACGCGCACCACACTTCTGGGACGTTCCTAATGTTGTTTGTAATGAACTCCAATAGTTCAAATTAATCGTGTGGGGGACTGTTGCGTACTGTATACATCAGCACAACCTTCCCAATTGCCTCCAGAAAGAACGTTCGCTGTTCTGTTTCATTCTTCTCGGGGTAACTACGAACCATAATTCGAGGGGTAGTGGTCATGAACTGCTGTAGTTGGTCTCGGGCCGCCAGCGCTAGGTCGAACATACGTGTTTCTATCGGACGATAGCGGTTTCATTTCCGAATGACGCCGCCATGGTGTACTCAAATTCGGCGAGTCGCTTACTCTGAGGACAACCCTTCTTGCCTTAAAGTGACAATGAGCTTGAAATGACCCTTCTGAACTGAAGAGTGGGCACAAGCCACACTGTCTTGGTCGCTTTTGAAAGACAGAGCTCGCTGCTCACCTGCATTCGGAATATAGGTTTACTTTTACTCGGGTGTCTATACGTTGCATTTTCTGTGGTCCAGAGAGTATTGACAAAGCTTTTTCTGATTTAAATATCAATAAATATTCTGATTATTTTTTGAGCAGTTGATTTGTTGTAAATGTGGACGCCATTACTTGTGTATCATATTTGTGTGGTGCTATTCGGAGGTGTGGACGAACCATCCTATCATTTGCCTATACGAATGTGAGAAACGGGCGAAAATCTACTCAGGCAGTCCAGATTACCACGCGAGCGGGACTTACTCTGACCTGCTCTGTCTTACATGTTAAAATGTTTGCCATACACATATAAGAACTGGTCACAATAGTAATAACAGTAAATGTCTATTTCCCTCTGAATTATGCAGATGGTGAACATGTCATCTCCATAATACCACAACTCGGACAAAGAAACATACGTTTGTTTCGTGAAAACTAATACAATTTTCTTGCTGCGCTTGTAATCCCTTAAAATTCCTGCATCTGCTGCAGACTGTATTTGTAGCACGTGATAAGCGCGTACGCCGATCTCTCTACGAGTGAATTATTCCTGTGGAACTTCGTCAAATTTTCACCTTTCAACTCCAGGCGGCGAAGCCTGAGTAGAGAAACCTGTTTGCGAGGGATTTTCGAGAGTGGAACTTTTGCCTAGTATTCCACAAGGAGCTCACGTCGTATGTGTAAATTTAAAACTTTCGTATTGAGCTGCTATAAGATGATGTTGACTGGAATACACTCTTTGAACTTTCAAGTTGTTAGGGATAAAATGTAGGCAGTCAAATTTAATCCACAACGTACAAGAGTCGAGAGATAAGAAAGGGAGGGGCACTTGAGAAAGCAGTGAGTTAGGATTGTAACCAATACGTAATGTTATTAAATTTGTACGTGGAGCAGGCAGCAAGTAAGGATTAATTTGGAAAAAATCAATTAAGTTTCAGGGAGATGAAATAAAGCCTTTTTGCAGATGATATTAATTCTGTCACACTGCAGAAATCGTAGAAAATCCTTTTTACGGAGGGATAGTGTCTTGCAAAGAAGTTATAAGATGAACATCAACCAAAAAAAGTAATAAAGCGTAGTTGCATTAGCTCAAGTGAGGCCCGTGTGAATTAGATTAGGAAATGCGATTGTGAAAGTGGTTAGACGAATTTTGCTATTTGAGCACCAAAACAACAAACTGGTCGAAACAAGGATGTAAAACGCAGATTGACAAACGCAGGAAAATATTTCCTGAATAAGAGATAAATATACTGACTTCCAACATAAATTTGTGTATTAAGAGGTCTCTTCTGAAAGTATTTGTCTGTATGCAGCGTTGTATCGAAGTGAAACGTGAGTGATAAACAGTACAGACAACAAGAGAACAGAACACTAAAAGAAGTGGTAGGCAGGCAGGACTTTGCAGAGATGAAGAGGCGGGTACTGGATAGCGGCGTCCAAAAAAAGGCTTCAGAATAAAAACCAACAACAACAACGACGACGACGACGACGACGACAACGACAACGACAGAATCATTTTTCCCTCCACCAATAATCGACAGAAAATGGCTGGTCTTGCTTGTGTCTTACAACGATTTGTATGTTTTAAAAATACAGCTAAATCATTTAAGGATACTAAAGACTCAATGGAAAACATCTCTTAAATACTGAAGTTAATCTAAGAATACTGTCCACCACAACGTGTGCTATAACAAGGTCGCACATCGTGAACACACGTCCTTAGTTATTGAGAGAACGTTATTCAAATAACAGTGTAGATGTTTCTTATTCCGCTGCCTTCGTTATGGGTGTGATACTTTTTTTTTCTTCTTCTTCAAGTCTTTAGTTACTTATCCCTGTGCAGTATTTGGCAAACTTCAGAAAATTCTACTTCTTTCATAATTTCATTGTCAACGTGACAAATAGCCGTAAGAAACATATATGGAACATCTGTGTGCAGTATATTTATGCTTTCTGAGTACGTTAAAGATGTTTTGCAACTTGATTCGTGGTCCTTTTTCCTCCTTTTCCTGGTACAGCAGGTCTCTCTGAACATTTTAAGACCTACCTCTTTTAATGCTTTCTTAAATCGTAAGAAAGTAGCAACAGGTAGGTATTTCCCAGCGTAATTTTGTAGTAGGTTTCTTGCATTTAGATCCCCCTGCTTTTAAAACGATGCTTTAATGGACGTGAGTCATTTCCAGGTAATGCTGCCGATTCTCGTACCAATTTTTATCTGGTAAGAATCCAGTCACTGTTTGCAAGAGCCACATTGTCTGCATATTTTAACCATAACGCAAACAGAAGCAGTTAGCGCATCGCAAAAGAATGTCTCCTGTTTGCTTGCGTAATACTGAACTGTCTCTGCAATTAGTGACTGAACGTCGCCGAATGTCATTCTTTCGCTGGACCTAATAATATTTTCAGTTACGAGTGAATTTGCAACCGCATTTTTTTATGTATGTATTTATTTATTTATTTTTTTTGCGAATCGGTAATGCTTTTTGACTGGGGGAATCGATGACTGGCTGTTTCTTTGCCTGCACATACCTGAAAACGAGGGTCGCGTCTGTGAATGACACACAACAGTGGCAGTCAGCAGGAAAGGGGGAAGGAGTTAAAGTGCAACGCCCCCCCCCGCCCCCTCTCTGCCGTCCGGATGTCTAGATTAAGGTTTCGTATGATGTCCTCGATCGATTATGACGAATGTTGGTTCCGTTAAAAAAGAGACCCGACTAATTTCTTTCTCAGTTTTTGTTTGACAGTCCCGCTGTCAAATGTTTTCATACAAAAAAAATTTCAGTTTGGTATATATTTGCCCCCCCCCCCCCCCCCATGAACCATGGACCTTGCCGTTGGTGGGGAGGCTTGCGTGCCTCAGCGATACAGATGGCCGTACCGTAGGTGCAACCACAACGGAGGGGTATCTGTTGAGAGGCCAGACAAACATGTGGTTCCTGAAGAGGGGCAGCAGCCTTTTCAGTAGTTGCAGGGGCAACAGTCTGGATGATTGACTGATCTGGCCTTGTAACATTAACCAAAACGGCCTTGCTGTGCTGGTACTGCGAACGGCTGAAAGCAAGGGGAAACTACAGCCGTAATTTTTCCCGAGGACATGCAGCTTTACTGTATGATTAAATGATGATGGCGTCCTCTTGGGTAAAATATTCCGGAGGTAAAATAGTCCCCCATTCGGATCTCCGGGAGGGGACTACTCAAGAGGACGTCGTTATCAGGAAAAAGAAAACTGGCGTTCTACGGATCGGAGCGTGGAATGTCAGATCCCTTAATCGGGCAGGTAGGTTAGAAAATTTAAAAAGGGAAATGGATAGGTTATAGTTAGATACAGTGGGAATTAGTGAAGTTCCGTGGCAGGAGGAACAAGACTTTTGGTCAGATGATTACAGGGTTATAAATACAAAATCAAATAGAGGTAATGCAGGAGTAGGTTTAATAATGAATAAAAAAAATAGGAGTGCGGGTTAGCTACTACAAACAGCATAGTGAACGCATTATTGTGGCCAAGATAGATACGGAGCCCACGCCTACCACAGTAGTACAAGTTTATATGCCAACTAGCTCTGCAGATGACGAAGAAATTGAAGAAGTGTATGATGAAATAAAAGAAATTATTCAGATTGTGAAGGGAGACAAAAATTTAATAGTCATGGGTGACTGGAATTCGGCAGTAGGAAAAGGGAGAGAAGGAAACATAGTAGGTGAATATGGATCGGGGGTAAGAAATGAAAGAGGAAGCCGCCTGATAGAATTTTGCACAGAGCATAACTTAATCATAGCTAACACTTGGTTCAAGAATCATGAAAGAAGGTGGTATACATGGAAGAACCCTGGAGATACTACAAGGTTTCAGATAGATTATATAATGGTAAGACAGAGATTTAGGAACCAGGTTTTAAATTGTAAGACATTTCCAGGGGCAGATGTTGATTCTGACCACAATCTATTGGTTATGAACTGTAGGTTAAAATTGAAGAAACTGCAAAAAGGTGGGAATTTAAGGAGATGGGACCTGGATAAACTGAAAGAACCAGAGGTTGTACAGAGTTTCAGGGAGAGCATAAGGGAACAATTGACAGGAATGGGGGAAAGAAATACAGTAGAAGAAGAATGGGTAGCTTTGAGGGATGAAGTAGTGAAGACAGCAGAGGATCAAGTAGGTAAAAAGACGAGGGCTAGTAGAAATCCTTGGGTGACAGAAGAAATACTGAATTTAATTGATGAAAGGAGAAAATATAAAAATGCAGTAAATGAAGCAGACAAAAAGGAATAGAAACGTCTCAAAAATGAGATCGACAGGAAGTGCAAAATGGCTAAGCAGGGATGGATAGAGGACAAATGTAAGGATGTAGAGGCTTGTCTCACTAGGGGTAAGATACACTCCTGGAAATGGAAAAAAGAACACATTGACACCGGTGTGTCAGACCCACCATACTTGCTCCGGACACTGCGAGAGGGCTGTACAAGCAATGATCACACGCACGGCACAGCGGACACACCAGGAACCGCGGTGTTGGCCGCCGAATGGCGCTAGCTGCGCAGCATTTGTGCACCGCCGCCGTCAGTATCAGCCAGTTTGCCGTGGCATACGGAGCTCCATCGCAGTCTTTAACACTGGTAGCATGCCGCGACAGCGTGGACGTGAACCGTATGTGCAGTTGACGGACTTTGAGCGAGGGCGTATAGTGGGCATGCGGGAGGCCGGGTGGACGTACCGCCGAATCGCTCAACACGTGGGGCGTGAGGTCTCCACAGTACATCGATGTTGTCGCCAGTGGTCGGCGGAAGGTGCACGTGCCCGTCGACCTGGGACCGGACCGCAGCGACGCACGGATGCACGCCGAGACCGTAGGATCCTACGCAGTGCCGTAGGGGACCGCACCGCCACTTCCCAGCAAATTAGGGACACTGTTGCTCCTGGGGTATCGGCGAGGACCATTCGCAACCGTCTCCATGAAGCTGGGCTACGGTCCCGCACACCGTTAGGCCGTCTTCCGCTCACGCCCCAACATCGTGCAGCCCGCCTCCAGTGGTGTCGCGACAGGCGTGAATGGAGGGACGAATGGAGACGTGTCGTCTTCAGCGATGAGAATCGCTTCTGCCTTGGTGCCAATGATGGTCGTATGCGTGTTTGGCGCCGTGCAGGTGAGCGCCACAATCAGGACTGCATACGACCGAGGCACACAGGGCCAACACCCGGCATCATGGTGTGGGGAGCGATCTCCTACACTGGCCGTACACCACTGGTGATCGTCGAGGGGACACTGAATAGTGCACCTTACATCCAAACCGTCATCGAACCCATCGTTCTACCATCCCTAGACCGGCAAGGGAACTGGCTGTTCCAACAGGACAATGCACGTCCGCATGTATCCCGTGCCACCCAACGTGCTCTAGAAGGTGTAAGTCAACTACCCTGGCCAGCAAGATCTCCGGATCTGTCCCCCATTGAGCATGTTTGGGACTGGATGAAGCGTCGTCTCACGCGGTCTGCACGTCCAGCACGAACGCTGGTCCAACTGAGGCGCCAGGTGGAAATGGCATGGCAAGCCGTTCCACAGGACTACATCCAGCATCTCTACGATCGTCTCCATGGGAGAATAGCAGCCTGCATTGCTGCGAAAGGTGGATATACACTGTACTAGTGCCGACATTGTGCATGCTCTGTTGCCTGTGTCTATGTGCCTGTGGTTCTGTCAGTGTGATCATGTGATGTATCTGACCCCAGGAATGTGTCAATAAAGTTTCCCCTTCCTGGGACAATGAATTCACGGTGTTCTTATTTCAATTTCCAGGAGTGTAGATACTGCCTACAGGAAAATTAAAGAGACCTTTGGAGAGAAGAGAACCACTTGTATGAATATCAAGAGCTCAGATGGCAACCCAGTTCTAAGCAAAGAAGGGAAGGCAGAAAGGTGGAAGGAGTATATAGAGGGTTTATACAAGGGCGATGTACTTGAGGACAATATTATGGAAATGGAAGAGGATGTAGATGAAGATGAAATGGGAGATAAGATACTGCGTGAAGAGTTTGACAGAGCACTGAAAGACCTGAGTCGAAACAAGGCCCCGGGGGTAGACAACATTCCATTAGAACTACTGACGGCCTTGGGAGAGCCAGTCCTGACAAAACTCTACCATCTGGTGAGCAAGATGTATTAGACAGGTGAAATACCCTCAGACTTCAAGAAGAACATAATAATTCCTATCCCAAAGAAAGCAGGTGTTGACAGATGTGAAAATTACCGAACTATCAGTTTAATAAGTCACAGCTGCAAAATACTAATGCGAATTCTTTACAGACGAATGGAAAAACTGGTAGAAGCGGACCTCGGGGAAGATCAGTTTGGATTCCGTAGAAAAGTTGGAACACGTGAGGCAATACTAACCTTACGACTTATCTTAGAAGAAAGATTAAAAAAAGGCAAACCTACGTTTCTAGCATTTGTAGACTTAGAGAAAGCTTTTGACAATGTTGACTGGAATACTCTCTTTCACATTCTAAAGGTGGCAGGGGTAAAATACAGGGAGCGAAAGGCTATTTACAATTTGTACAGAAACCAGATGGCAGTTATAAGAGTCGAGGGGCATGAAAGGGAAGCAGTGGTTGGGAAAGGAGTGAGACAGGGTTCTAGCCTCTCCCCGATGTTATTCAATCTGTATAGTGAGCAAG
This sequence comes from Schistocerca nitens, assembly GCF_023898315.1. Classification (NCBI taxonomy): domain Eukaryota; kingdom Metazoa; phylum Arthropoda; class Insecta; order Orthoptera; family Acrididae; genus Schistocerca; species Schistocerca nitens. The sequence goes on from NC_064618.1 coordinate 372,402,303, forward strand.
CAGTAAAGGAAACAAAAGAAAAATTCGGAGTAGGTATTAAAATTCATGGAGAAGAAGTAAAAACTTTGAGGTTCGCCGATGACATTGTAATTCTGTCAGAGACATGAAAGGACTTGGAAGAGCAGTTGAACGGAATGGTCAGTGTCTTGAAAGGAGGATATAAGATGAACATCAACAAAAGCAAAACGAGGATAATGGAATGTAGTCGAATTAAATCGGGTGCTGCTGAGGGAATTAGATTAGGAAATGAGACAATTAAAGTAGTAAAGGAGTTTTGCTATTTAGGGAGTAAAATAACTGATGATGGTCGAAGTAGAGAGGATATAAAATGTAGACTGGCAATTGCAAGGAAAGCGTTTCTGAAGAAGAGAAATTTGTTAACATCGAGTATAGATTTAAGTGTCAGGAAGTCGTTTCTGAAAGTATTTGTATGGAGTGTAGCCATGTATGGAAGTGAAACATGGACGATAACTAGTATGGACAAGAAGAGAATAGAAGCTTTCGAAATGTGGTGCTACAGAAGAATGCTGAAGATAAGGTGGGTAGATCACGTAACTAATGAGGAGGTATTGAATAGGATTGGGGAGAAGTTTGTGGCACAACTTGACTAGAAGAAGGGATCGGTTGGTAGGACATGTTTTGAGGCATCAAGGGATCACAAATTTAGCATTGGAGGGCAGCGTGGAGGGTAAAAATCGTAGAGGGAGACCAAGAGATGAATACACTAAGCAGATTGAGAAGGATGTAGGTTGCAGTAGGTACTGGGAGATGAAGAAGCTTGCACAAGATAGAGTAGCATGGAGAGCTGCATCAAACCAGTCTCAGGACTGAAGACCACAACAACAACATATATTTGCCGGATATAGGTTCCGCCTAGGTGAAAAGGTGTTTATAAAAAACGGAATTACACGAAGTACATTGGTTAATATGTATGTGCAATGCTCTCAGAATGCGAAAGAAGGAGAATCAGTCACAACAAATATATGCGCAAAACAGTTTGACACGCCAAAATCACGTTTTGTAAAAATCAAAGGATGTATTAACTCTCCTATGAAATTCACATTTACATCGTTTGGTTTCCACATGACAAGCTATCAATGCAGGACACCGTACAGATGGTCCTGCAGAACCATATAATGTAAAATCAGGCTAAGAAGCAAAACGAACAAAACTTTATTTAGGCCTCACTTTGGTAGATCAGTTACAACGTAAAACATGTTCACATTTTACTGTTTTCAATAAACAAAACCCACTGATGATGGCACAGAGAGGCCAAAACATGTTTGGGTGAAAAGAATAACAGTGTTTTTGCAAAAAGGCTTAACCTATATCTTACAAATACATATGTACTATATAAAGGGGAAACGTTAGCGAAAACCTCGAAAAATTTCTTGATCGATTAACTACAAATTTTATACATTTTTATAGTATGTATGTGACATAAATGGGGAACCGTAGTTACTACAAATCGCGAAAAGTCCTGACCAATTTACTTCAAATTTTTACACGATACTCTAATGGACAGTCGGGTGGACACAGGCTGTATATTTTTGTAATATGGTACATACATGTAGCATATAAAGGGGAGAAATTCTTACCAAAAATCTCTAAAAGATGTTAACGGATTTACTTCAGATCATCATCCTTTATTCGGGAAGACAAATTGTTGATGCAAACTGTTAACTTTAGAAGGGAGATATGTTTATTTAATTCCACCTAACAAGACTGGTTACACTTGCAGTTCCGCGGCAAAGAAAATGAACATAGGTTCAAGTCAGTTGCAAATCGAGTTCGTTAAAGGCAGAACTCTCTGTTGGATAAGATATGGAAGAAATGCGCTGTGGTCTCCTGCAAAAATATTTCTTGAAGTGATTTATGGAAAGGGCGAATATCTCGAATCGGTGTCAGAGGTTCGGACTTTGTACTCCTGGTCCTCCAGAGTGCAGTAACTATTGCGCCATCTGTATCGTTAAAGTAGAAAGAGGGGTGAGAGTGGAGGCGAAAGCCCCCTTGCGTACTTGCAGTTGTTACTATTTATTTCAGGAAAGTGGGTAGAATAAAGCATTCGATTTGCTTCGATTACATTTGATTCCTTTGCCAGAGAGTTTATTAAACTTCAAGAGCTTGCAGCAGACGAATTGCTCATCTGTAATTTTTAGCAGCCACAGTATTTTTGTGGCTGCTAATAAAATGTACATAGACGGGCACTACCGTCTTTGCTATCCGCTAATTTAATGTTGGTACCTCCATACCGTTAAACTACTACTCAGCGAGGAAGCACATCGTTTTCGGCAGCATGTCCTATTATAGTTTCAGTGCCTGTGGAATCCAGTCTGAAGTTTTTCCCCTTGGAAATAGTGATACCAAACCAACGTTATGATACGGAGTTACCCACGTTTAGATGTGTTCGTCTAGCCATGGATGTAGACCTGTGTCTGCCGGTTAGTGGGTGATACACGTGGCTGCATGACGGTGCGCCTCGGTCAATACTGCGAGCTGCAGTGGCGTGTCCACCTTGGAGTCACATTACGAAAGAAACATGAAGCCGCGCGGGTGACCCAAGGGCTCTAGGACACGCCGCCTGCTGTGTTTTGTCGAAGAGTCTGGTTCGTTTTGTAACGTCTTTCAAGAAAACATTCTGACACTGTGTGTGTGTGTGTGTGTGTGTGTGTGTGTGTGTGTGTGTGTGTGTGTGTGTTAGTCAGTGCGAATAAAATATTTGAACATTTTTCTGTTCACCTAAAGAATATTTTAATTTGAATTTTGCAATGGAAGTATTAACGTAGCAACGTAACAGTTGGGATACATGTCCTTTTTTCCGTGTGTTGTTACGAGGATAATTTGAAAAGTTCTCGAAATGGAATAGAAAGAAACGACTTACGTAGTGTAGCTCCTTTATTTTTTTTCCTCGATGTAATCTCTCTGACACTAACGCGCCTGGTCCAGCCCAGCGGTGTTCCAGTGCGTCGATCCACCTCGAAAACTCCTTAAAGCCTGCAAAAGAGCTGTCAGCTTCAGCTGTCAGTCCTTCGTTTGAAGAGAAACTCCGCCAGCCAAGAAAAATTTTGAGCTTTTGGAAGAGAAAAGTCTGACGGAGCAAAATTAGGCGTGGTCACAGAAATGGAAACACCTCAGCTCATCACAACGAGACTGCTACGCCAGAAGAACAAAGTGAGCGACTGTTACAAAACATTTTCATGCGAACATCAGTCCAGCTTCCGAAGTGACATCGCTTCTTACTAAGTTTTCTCTTCTTCCACAGGATAACCACAGCATTTATGAAAAGACTGTGTAACATCAGTATCATCTTATTGTGAAATTGTTTTTTTTAATGCCATTTAGCCTGAAGATGTGTTCCCTCGAAACATGTAGCAAAATAAATAAGTAATACAATGGTTAACAAAGTTTGTGACTGGTAGCGGTAATTAAAAAAAAAAAAAAAAAAAAAAAAACTTTACATATTTCTTGAGACATTCACTGTCGAAAAATAGTCAAAAAGGCTTCCAAAACACTTGGCAACAGTTGAATATGAAGTAGCAGCGTCCCCCAGTGTGTTCTGAAAATCGGGATGAATTTCCTTTGCTTTCATACCTTCCTTTAGGAAGTGCTTAACCACTACACGGGAACAACGACAGAGTGACAGACGTCCGCACCCACAGCACTGACGCGTCACGTGATTTATTCGTAAAGGATGGCCTATTATTACACGAGAACCTCGTTGCGCTATCACTGACATATGATTCAGCAAACTTCTCAAACTACCCTCACAGAATCGTGGATTGGCAACAGTACTTACTTCCACAGTGAGCTCAGAATAAGTGATGGACGCACGGTCAGCTGCTCTTTACTCTAACCAGTGTCTCCCGTATTCCTTAGCCTGGTAAAGTTTGAAAATAGCATTCGAGAATTTTCGAACAAATTATTTTCTGTAGGTAGCCTGTACGTCGATGTGTTCTCATCCGTTAAATGTCGGTCAGTGGTTTCATTTTGAGTATCTCTTGTCACACACCTTAAAGGCTCAAGTTCAGTTCCTGCAAGACAACTTTTTCTCGGAGAGCCTGGGGTGACCAAGAAAAGGACGATGAGGACGGCTCCCCCCCCCCTCCTCCCCTTCCCTCCACATACACACCCTCACTCTCCTCCCGGCTCCTCCGGTTCGCGCGCCCTCCTTTAAAGGTCTCTGCTTGCCCTCTCGATGTGAAACAGCTCCCAGGTAGCCCTATCCAGGGAGCCGTTCTTTCTTTTATCCCTTGGTCTGTCACCAGGAGACCGTTGAAGGGAAGTTCCTTTTGGTGTATGGACACTCATTCTTACTCGCTGCGAAAATTGTATTTTGGTGCAGTTTCTTTGCAGGGCGGTATTTGATATTACCATTCGTACGTGAGTATGTTGTGAGGTATACTGTAGCGCAGTGGTTAAGACACTGCTCTATCATTTGGGTGGGCCTGTTTTCAAATGGGCATCAGGCCAGCCAGACTTATATTTCCCGTGGATACCTTAATCGCTTCAGGCAAATGTCTGGACGTTCCCTTTAACTCTAGACTATTAAATCCTCGTAAAATTGACGATTGCATTTGATGTCCGGACACATAAGAAACACATGTTCGTGAGTACGTTCATGGCAAACATTGTTGTTAACAGTGGGTGAATTGTCCCGGATCTACTATATTTACGAACCGGGGTAAAAACTTGATAGTGACGCCCCACCCCTCTCCCTCTCGACAATTTGCGATGCGACGTGAAAAATAAAAAGAAGATTGATTTTTCAAAAATATGTTCATTTTGTAGCGCACATCTTTCTGAAGTGTCTGATGTTGTGATCTTCAGTCCGAAGAGTGGTTTGATGCAGCTCGCCATGCTACTCTACCCTGAGTAAGCCTCTTCATCTCTGAGTAGCTACTGCAACCTACAGCCCTCTGATTCTGCTTACTATGTTCATCTCTTGGTCTACTTCTACGATTTTTACCTCACACGTTTCCCTCCAGTACTAAATTTGTGGTGATCCTTTGATGTATCAGAATGTGTCCTACCAACCGATCCCTTCTTTTGGTCAGGTTGTACTACAAATTTCTCTCCAATTCTATTCAGTACCTTCTCATTAGTTACGTGATCTACCCAGGAATACAATAGAAGAAGAATGGGTAGCTTTGAGAAATGAAATAGTGAAGGCAGCAGAGGATCAAGTAGATAAAAAGACGAGGGCTAGTAGAAATTCTTGCGTAACACAAGAGATGTTGAATTTAATCGTTGAAAGAAGAAAATATAAAAATTCAGTAAATGAAGCAGGCGAAAGGGAATACAAACTCTAAAAAAGAGGAAAGAGAACCACCTGTGTGGACATAAAGAGCGCAGATGGAAAACCATTCCTAAGCAAAGAAGAATTTGATATATAAAACGTATATGTTTGAGGAAATGTAAGGTACGATATTTGGTCTTAAGTGTGACAAAGTCCAGTGCCACGTCGCTTCACACAACATTCTTCTAGCGCACGTCACACCATTTCGCTCTGTGGAATTCAAACGTGTATATTTTGTAATGGAAGCCATGAAACCCATATTTTGGACACGAAATAAGAATGTCCTGTAGTGCCTCTCCTGCTCCTGGTCGGCCGGTTTGACATCCTAGCTCCCCCCCCCCCCCCAAAAAAAAAAAAAAAAAAAAAAAAATACGCTCACAATTAATACTGGGTGGGATTATTTGTAGCCTGGAGAATAAGATCTCTTCAGAAAATTTGCACCATTTACTGTCTATTAGCTAATAATTTTCTCTTTTGTGTGACATAAAATTAAATATAAGAAACATAAAAACAGTGAAGATGAGAGACGAGCAAGACAGTATACATTTATTCAAGCCATAGGTCCCAGCATTTTTTTCTCCTTAATCTTGATACCGCTTTACAGGGCGTCCTTTCCTTTCTGCGAAAGAATATTACGTAATCAAAATTCGTTAAACGTTTTGCTACATGAAAAATCAAAATGTTGTCTAATTCTGAAAAAGTTGGTAATATGAATAGTACCCAAGACTGGTATGGCTTCTCGATTTGATTTCTTCTATTTTGTCACTGCTAGATAAAACGAAATAGGTCTTTTTAATATTCCAGCAGTTGTAATACACGTTAAATAAGCGATACTGTTGGCACAAATGGTCATTTTTATGTACCTCATTTACATAGTTAACTCGACAGAATATAATTCACTAAGTACCAATGTCAAATGCCTGTTAAGCCTACTACAAGCAAACAGTTTTATGTTAGAAACTAGTTTCATATTTAATTCATACACTCCAGTTTCTCAAGCATGAGATCGAAAAGTAGTAAAACGAAATTTTTATATAAATTTGGAATCGTCATATTTTTCTATATAATTTGTGTGATGCCCCCATGTGTTCTCCTTCTTTGTACTAACAAACAATCCTGTCATCACTAATTCTCTAACTGTATGTGCCATTGTCAAAACTTATTGTCCGGTTAACTACCCTGACCCTGCCAGAATCACCAGTTTAGTTATTCCGCGTTAATCTCCTGTTAGACGTTATTACGTTTCCGTGCAACGCGATTTCCGCACTGTTCCGAGAATAAAACTTAAGCGGCTGATAACCGGGGACTATGCAACTGGCCCTTAGTAGTGTTGTGATCTGGCAAAAATTATCTGTCAAAATTTCATTTTAGTGGATACCTCGAGAAGATTACGAATTAATCTTTCTTACCTGTCATTGCTGTTAGTCGTTTATTTCCACTTCTGGTAGTCTCAATCTATGAATTTCGCTAGTAATCATAACAATTCTGATCACTCGCCACACCCAGCCAACCACATAAAGAAACAGCGATTGACATTCTCTCATTTGGGTTTATTTGGCTCAGCTCGTATAGCCCCCTTCCCTTTCGTCTGGCCCGCATCTCGTGGTCGTGCGGTAGCGTTCTCGCTTCCCACGCCCGGGTTCCCGGGTTCGATTCCCGGCGGGGTCAGGGATTTTCTCTGCCTCGTGATGGCTGGGTGTTGTGTGATGTCCTTAGGTTAGTTAGGTTTAAGTAGTTCTAAGTTCTAGGGGACTGATGACCATAGATGTTAAGTCCCATAGTGCTCAGAGCCATTTTTGAACCTTTCGTCTGTTGAAAGATTTTTATTTCTAGATGCGACGGGGATCCCCTAGGAGAGACACCACGTAGGCCCACACTATGCACGCATTCAAAACCCACCATATTACTCGTTCAAAAATCTACTTAGAATGGTTCAGAAATGTTCAAAAACCAGCAGGGATGCATTTCAAAATCATATGAATAATCTATGGACGAACCTGCGCTGGATGCTAGGTGCTTTATGATACAAGGTTTTTTCTTGAAGAGCATGAATTTAGCGCCCCTTGAAACTGCCGCCCGGGGCAGATACTCCGATGCCACCCCCACCCCCGTAGATCCGGGCCCTGCTGACACACTGGTGCTCTTGTCGTAAATATGGCTGTTTTCTAATAGTCGACATATTTGTTTTATCTCTTAGAATTTAACTTCGCTTGGTATCTTAGATGAAATATCGAACAGTCAGCTTGAGAGAGACAAGTATGCTCATTTTGTCTAGGGTTGCCAGACTTTTCGGTTTTCTGAGACAGTCCCGGTTTCAGACTAAAGAAATCCGTGGCCCAGATTTCGGATTTCAGAGAGTTTCCATTATTGTCCCTTGCCTCAGTTAATTGTAAGTGTTGCAGTAGCATGTCTGTCTGACTCGTATTGCGGGTAACTTGTTATTAAAGTGTTTGATTGTTTCTCGTGAACGCAAATACCAAAGAGGAAGAGTTAATTCCAAGAAAAATAATCAGAAAAATGGTTCTCCACAAAACGAGGGAGATGTGACTATGTAATTTGAGTTGTATCTCCCTTTCACATGGGTCAATAGTAGATATTAACAATCGTTTAGCTAGTGTAAAGCAAACATTAAACGTGTACCCTGCAAGCCCTTCAAAAAAATGGACATTTATTTTGTTTCAAATTCATGTAAGCAGGGCAAATTAGTAAGAGCAGCGGAATTACCTATGTTCTATCGTGCCGTTAAACGTCATATGTCTTTGAAATCAGTGGACTGTACTTCTAGGCTAAGCTGAAAAAAATATGACGTTTGGCAGAACAAAATTAACAGCAATTGTGAAAACGGTGTTAGCATCCGACACTGTCAAAGAAACATCCGATGATCATTCAAAAGTCCGTTGTTTTGGTATAGCTGCAGTGGCTCGCAATCTCCCGATTAAAACCGGTAATTTGCTGGTATATATTTTTAAGCTTAAGAGAAGTGCCCTTCTTTGTCTCGGTTTACACTTCCCAAAATACGTCCATTTTTAGTCTTTTTTGAGAGAGATGTTCCGATTTGTCAGACAGAAACTATGGCGACCCTAATTTTGTCCTTCGATTAAACGAAGAATTACGACATTTTGTAACCTCAGCTAGACATCAGTATGTGCAAAACACCGAGCTAGGTCTTGGTTAGGTTATAATAATAGTGTCTAAATCCTAGCGAGATCTTGATGAAGATAGTGCTATTGGATTACGCTATTGGCGATAAATTTACGACAAAACCACCCCTTAAAATACCTAGAAGTTACCGTCCAGAGAGACCTAAAGTGGAACGAGGACATAAAATCAGATGTCCGGCTGAAATACATTGAAAGAACCGTAAAGAAATTTATGTCAGTCAGGAAAGATGGACCCATTATAGAGTACTGCTCGGCGTTCCGGAAACCTTACCAGATAGGTCTGATACAAGAAATAAACAATACAGAAAGAAGAGCGGCGCGTTTCGTCACGGGTTCATTTAGTAAGCGTGAGAGCGTAACGGAGATAAAACTCTAGTGGCGGACACAAGAGAAGCGGCGTTGTGCATCGCTGTGAAGTCAACTGTTAAGTACGGGAGCTGGCGTTCCAAGAAGAATCATGCAACAGTTTGTTTCGGTCCACATATTACCTCGTGCGAAATAAACACGACGAGAAAATCGGACAAATTAAAGCTCTTACGTAAACTCCCTGTGTACCATTCGTCCTACGGCACCTGTGGATGAACTTCGTCCTAAAACTGTTCACGTATGAATAAATCGTTTATTTGACGGAACTTTGACATTGTGAAGTTTTCCCCATCATGTTAATAACTGGAAACCACCAAGACCACAACGATGGTGGGAAGTGGTGCTACTCCGCGGAAAACATTTTGAGAAATGCTATTTCATCGCTTTTGTGGAGTTCATGCGGTGCTTAAAAGAAAAGAAGAAAAGACGCATCTTGAAGGATTATCCAAGTAGGACGGAAATCGGTAGACGTGATGTGCATGTATAGACAAACAATGGTTATCGTTTTAGGAAAATTTGATGATTTATTCAACAGAAATAGCGGCACAAATTAAGCAAGGTGGTCCACCTCTGGCCCTTATCCAAGAAGTTGTTCGGTTTGGCATTGACTGATAGTTGTTGCATGTACTCCTAAGGGATATCGTACCAAGTTCTGTCTCACTAGCGCATTAGATCGTCAAAATCCCAAGCATGTTGGAAGACCCTGTCCATAATGGTCCAAACGTTGTTAATTGGCGAGAGGTGCGGCGACCTGCTGGCCAAGCTAAGATTTGGCAAACACGAAGGCAAGCAGTAAAAACTCTCGCCGTGTGCAGGCGGGGCATTATCTTGCTGAAATGGGAGCCCAAGAGGCTAGCCGTGGAGGGGTACACAACAGGGGGTAGAGTATCGTGGACGTACCGCTTTGTCTTCGGCCTAGATCTCATGGAATTGCGTAGAGTTGTCTTCAGTGATGAGTCCCTTCTCGATCTGAGCCCCGACGACCAGTGAAGGCGTGTCTGAATACGGCCCGAAAACCGGGAGTGATGGCCTGGGGTGTCATTTCTTTCCATAGCAGAACCCGTTTGGTTGTCATCCACAACACCCTTCCATTACGCAGCTCCATCGACAGTATTCTACGCACTGTTTCGTTACGCTTTCATGGCACGCCATCCTGTGGCTACATTTCAGCAAGGTAATGCTCGCCCTCATGGCGAGAGTTTCTACTGCTTGTCTTCGTGCTTGCCAGACCCTCTCTTGGCCAGCAAGGTCACTGCATCTCTCCCCAATTGAGAACGTTCGGAGTATTACTAGCAGGTCCTTTCAACTATCTCGGGATTTTGACGATCTAACGTGCCGATTGGACAGAATTTTGTACGATATCCCTGAGGATTACATCCAACAACTACATGAATCAGTGCTAAGCCAAATACGTGTTCGCATGAGGGTCAGAGATGAACCAACACGTTACTAACTTGCTCAATTTGCGAAGCTCTTTCTCTTGAATAAATCATCACAATTTTTCTGAAATTGTGATCATTTATTTCTCTGTACATGTACATCACATGGACCGATTTCCATCAAATTCAGATAATTTGTTCATAGTGTGTGTCTTTTTTATTTTTATTTATTTATTTTTTGTATAGTGTGTATTACCTACAGTTGTGAGCCGACAACCTTTGCCCGCATTTCCCGTTTCTTCGTTATCCTCGCTGTGTCCATAAGTATGGAGCTCTCGGCGACCGCCTCATTAGGCAAAATGTAAGTGCGACTATAGACAGAGGCAAATAATTTTATTTCTGATCGTGCTGCTCGTTATTCCATTCCGCAGCATGTCGGGAATGTGTACTGTATCGTTACTGAGACAACTGCTAATTTGGTAGAGGTTGTGATTTGATCTGTGGTAGATAATTAAAGCGGCCTGTCTAAGTCGCACAGACTTCCAGGCAGAAAGGCCGATGGCTCGTGCGGCGTAGTGTTGGCACGCCGCGTTATCATTAATCATGCAGGCCTGTCCCCCATCTCTGCTCGAACATTGGGCGGCGTCGCGAGCCTTTGGTATGAAAAGAAGTTTAATTGGCACAGGAGGTTCTTAGTTTGCGGAAGGTCTCAGCCCGCCGACGCGTGGCTGGAAGTACGGAGTGCAGGTAGTGTAGTGTGATGTGTGCGTGCAGGCGGCCCTCGTGGCGGCGTCCTGTGTGGGCAGCAGGGCCTCATTAGCAGCAGGCGTGGCGCCCTCGAGAGCGTGCCGGCGCCCCGCGGGCCCGCGGCTCGCCCACCAGCACAGCTTTGCCCAGCCACTGCGCATTTTCTTTTACTTTCGCTCGCATTTATAACAACGGTATCCGACAGTCTCTGGAACGAAACAGTGGCTGTTAAAGAAATACACTTACCGTTCTACAACTACATGGGGTCTCCCATATACAGGGTTATTACAAATGATTGAAGCGATTTCACAGCTCTACAATAACTTTATTATTTGAGATATTTTCACAAAGCTTTGCACACACATACAAAAACTCAGTTTTTTTAGGCATTCACAAATGTTCGATATGTGCCCCTATAGTGATTCGGCAGACATCAAGCCGATAATCAAGTTCCTCCCACACTCGGCGCAGCATATCCCCATCAATGAGTTCGAAAGCATCGTTGATGCGAGCTCGCAGTTCTGGCACGTTTCTTGGTAGAGGAGGTTTAAACACTGAATCTTTCACATAACCCCACAGAAAGAAATCGCATGGGGTTAAGTCGGGAGAGCGTGAAGGCCATGACACGAATTGCTGATCATGATCTCCACCACGACCGATCCATCGGTTTTCCAATCTCCTGTTTAAGAAATGCCGAACATCATGATGGAAGTGCGGTGGAGCACCATCCTGCTGAAAGATGAAGTCGGCGCTGTCGGTCTCCAGTTGTGGCATGAGCCAATTTTCCAGCATGTCCAGATACAAGTGTCCTGTAACGTTTTTTTCGCAGAAGAAAACGGGGCCGTAAACTTTAAACCGTGAGATTGCAAAAAACACGTTAACTTCTGGCGAATTGCGAATTTGCTGCACGAATGCGTGAGGATTCTCTACCGCCCAGATTCGCACATTGTGTCTGTTCACTTCACCATTAAGAAAAAATGTTGCTTCATAACTGAAAACAAGTTTCGCACTGAACGCTTCCTCTTCCATGAGCTGTTGCAACCGCGCTGAAAATTCAAAGCGTTTGACTTTGTCATCGGGTGCCAGGGCTTGAAGCAATTGTAAACGGTAAGGCTTCTGCTTTAGCCTTTTCCGTAAGATTTTCCAAACCGTCGGCTCTGGTACGTTTAGCTCCCTGCTTGCTTTATTCGTCGACTTCCGCGGGCTACGCGTGAAACTTGCCCGCACGCGTTCAACCGTTTCTTCGCTCACTGCAGGCCGACCCGTTGATTTCCCCTTAGAGAGGCATCCAGAAGCTTTAAACTGCGCATACCATCGCCGAATGGAGTTAGCAGTTGGTGGACCATTGTTGAATTTCGTCCTGTCGTTGCACTGTTATGACTGACTGATGTGAGTGCATTTCAAGCACGACATACGCTTTCTCGGCTCCTGTCGCCATTTTGTCTCACTGCGCTCTCGAGCGCTCTGGCGGCAGAAACCTGAAGTGCGGCTTCAGCCGAACAAAACTTTATGAGTTTTTCTACGTATCTGTAGTGTGTCGTGACCATATGTCAATGAATGGAGCTACAGTGAATTTTTGAAATCGCTTCAATCATTTGTAATAGCCCTGTATTTTGACCACCAGAAATAAGGATCTGTCCAGAACCAGAATAAAAAATACACTGACGGAAAAAATCCGCAACACCAAAAAATGATTAAAGTAGAGGAATTAAATTTTGGACTTAAATTGGTCTGGGTAACATATTTAAGTGATTGACATAGCAAGGTCACAAGTTAATGTAAACGTGAGATAAGCTGTTGCAAATGTCAAATGCTGGTGCATTAATAACTGGCGTAGCTGCCAGAACATTGAATGCAAGCACGAAGACGTGTATGTCTTATGTTGTGCAGGCGCCGGATGTCAGTTCCTGGGATGGGGTTCCGTGCTTGTTACACTTGGTCGGTTAATAAAGGGACGGCCAGTGCTGTTTGTGGCTGACGCTGGAGTTGTCCTCCGATGACGTCGCATATGTGTTCGACTCTTGACAGATGTGTTGATCGAGCAGACCAAAGCAACATGTCGACACCCTGTAGAGCACGTTGGGTTAAAAACCCCTGGAACGCTGTTCGTGAATGGCAGGCTGCCGTACATATTTGCAGCCAGGATGCGTGTGATAACCACGAGAGTGCTCTTACACTCATACGAAATCGTACCCCAGACCATTCCAGGCGTAGCTCCAGTGTGTATAGCACGATCATCACTTTCATCGAAGCTGAACCAGCTTTCACCAGAAAACACAGTGGACATCCACTTTGCCCTCCAATGCGCGCTCTGTTGAAACTATTGAAGTTGTAAATGGCGATGGTTTGGGGCAGTGGGATGCACAGTATAGGGTGTCTGGCTCGGAGCTGACCTTGAAGTAACAGATTTGTAACAGTTCGCTGTGTCACTGTGTGCCAACTGCTCCTCAAATTGCTGCTGCAGGTGAAGTTCAAAGCGCCAGAGCCACACACCGAACACAGTGGTTTTCCCTCTGGCAACCGTACATTCTAGTGACCACCGCTGCCAGCAGTCACGTACAGTGGCTACATTCCTGCCAAGCCTTACAATATGGCAGAAGGAAAATCCAGCTTCTCGTAGCCGGCCTTTGTGGCCGAGCGGTTCTAGGCGCTTCAGTTCGTAATCGCGTGACCGCTACGTCGCAGGTTCGAATCCTGCCTCGGGCATGGATCTGTGTGATGTCCTTCGGTTAGTTAGGTTTAAGTAGTTCTAAGTCTAGGGGACTGATGACCTCATATGTTAAGTCCCATAGTGTTCAGACCCATTTGAACCAACTTGTCGTAGCCTTGATACACGAACTTATTAAAACTCTGGGTGGTGTTGATAACGGCGTCTTTATCGCCTTAAAGGCATTCTTGACTGACATCATCTCACCACATCCAATCTCAAAGGTACCTAACCCTGTAAGACCGTTACAGCTTGGCATTTAAAGCAAACCTGATTTGCATCCTCATAGTGGCGCTACCAGCGTCACTCTTAAGCGACTGACGCGAGATCTGTATAGACATTTATCTTTCGTATGTAGAAACAGGCCTGCTAACTTTCGTTTATGTCGCACAGCTCCTTCTTGGTGTTGAGATTATTTTCCGTCAATATACAAATGGCGTTTAAAAAGTTTTGCACTGTCGTCTCTAATTTTTTTTATTTTTTGCAGGAGGAGAATGAATTTTTTTGTGAACATACTTGGAACATAAAGCTATACATTGAGCCTACTCAATGTAGCCTCCATCACCTGTAACGCATCTGGCCCAACGTTCTTTTCATGATGTAAATGCACTTTGGTAAAATTCTGGGGATTGACTTTTAACCATCGCTTGACACAGGAAACAAGGTCTTTCTCACTATCAAATCCTTTGCCGCGCAGGTGGCCCTTCAGACGGCCAAGAGGTAAAAATCAGACGGAGCCAAGTCCAGACTGTAGGAAGGATGAGGAACAATTTTCCAACCCATTTTCCTGATTTTCTCCTGCGTCATAAGGGTTGTATGGGGTTTGGCATTGTCATGGTGTAGTCTGATGAGCTGACCCTGAAGCTGTGGTCTGTGGGTCTTGATGGCATGTCGCAGCTTGTCCAGTGACAAACAGTAACGGTCCCGGTTAATTGTGGAGCCAGGTTTCAAAAAGTCATTGAAAAGGACACTACACTGATCCCAGAAGGAGGCTATCGCCTTTCGACCTGCTGTTCGTGAGTCTTGGTTTCTTCTTCCGAGGGAACCCGGATGACACCACTCCATGGATTGGGTTTTGCTCTCAGGTTCAGACACAAACAACCATGTTTCATCCTGGGTAATGACGCCGTCAAAAGACTTGTTTCCACTCTTCAGTAAAGGTCTTCATGAGACCCTCGCACCCATTTTTCCTCGTCGTTTTCATTTCTCTTGTCACTAATCTAGGCACCCAACGTGCACAGATTTTTCTGTACCCTAGTGACTGTACCAGTGATACCACACTACCCAATGACAAACGAGTCATTTCAGCAAGCTGTCTTGTCGTCGCACATCTGTCATTTTGGATGATTTGTTCAATGGTCTCCTTATTCACATCACTCACTGCCGTCGATAGTCTAACGCATCGTGGATTGTCCAGTAGAGAGAAATCACCTTCTTTAAACATCTGCAACCACTGCTGGATACTGCTGCGATCCACTGTATCCTCCCCATAAACAGGAAGCAACTTCCTGTGAACCGATGTGGCAGAGTCATCGCCAATCTTATAGCTAAATGTTCTAAGTATGTTCACAAAACATTTCATTCTCCTCCTGCAAAAAATAAAAAGAAATTAGAGATGACCGTGCAAAACTTTTT
The DNA here is from genome assembly GCF_023898315.1 of Schistocerca nitens. Lineage (NCBI taxonomy): Eukaryota > Metazoa > Arthropoda > Insecta > Orthoptera > Acrididae > Schistocerca > Schistocerca nitens. The sequence goes on from NC_064618.1 coordinate 372,417,594, forward strand.
GAACGCCTTTTGTGTATCAAGCAGATGTTGTTGAGCTACCATGAGACATTAACCAGGATGATTGACTTTCTTGTAACTGTGTTCGTTACGATGATACGAACAGCAGTTCACATTCCCTTTTAAATCAATTTTTTTTATTTGGTAATCCACTTCATCTTCTCGAGAATTATTCAAAAAGGTGTCACAGTGAACCATTCTAGTAGTAGCAGTAGTAGATTTTGTTGCTCCAGACGATAATTCGAATCATGCGTAGCTTTAACCAACAAGGGGAGGCTACGACATTCGAATCACGGATTCGCTTCAAACTTTGTACACTTCTACTAGTCTATTAGGACATCATATGTGGACGCAGTGAGGCGTATTACTTGGCCTGTTTCGAGAAAATCGAATTAGAAATGTTTATGGGTCAGTCATATACCGATGCTCAGCGACCCTGAACACGAGCTGGCGGATTTTTTTTTTTAAATCGCTGTATCGAGTCCCGTTCAGTTTTTTAATTTGTATTTTTCCAAAATTTTAAATCTGAAAAGTAATTGATGAATTTGTTTTTGTATTTGCTTGAACTTTTATTGAATTTCCTTTGTTATTTGGCTTTTTCCGAATTGTTATTAGTGCAACAAATATTACGCAACTTTTATTTCTATAGGTAAGTTAAAAACTTTAACAAGCGCATTCAAAATTGTTCATATTAGATTGACAACGAACGAGAGATTGTTTCTCGTGAAGATGGTATTAAAATACAATCAATAGTACATCGCCAGGCTTCGGTATAGATATTCACGGAAATGTTGCGTTACGTGTGGTTGCATCCAGATTGTTGGAAGAGATAGAGAGATTTTTCAAAATGTTGCGAGCTTTGTGTTTCCTTAGAAACTCTGAAGATTCCTTGTGTGTACTGGAAAACTGCATCCTTTCGATGTAGTAGATAACGTTTTAATTTATGTTTTTCCCCGTCTGTATGAAAAATATCGTGTTCCAACTTGGAGTGTCGAAAACTCGTCCGACGATTAACCGTATATTACCCTCATATTTTCGAAAATTGTAATTCATTGTATTCTCGAATAAAGTTATTTGCACCTTTATTTATCGAAGTTTGACTTGTGCTTTCCAAGCCGTTCCTCGTCCTTGAAACCTGTGTTTGCAGACGGAAGCGTCCAGATGCAAAGGCAGTTCTATAAAAATTAGCAAACAACTCTAAATTCAATAAAATTTCATGCCCATACACGTGTCTTTTCAGTATATTACTTTCCAAATGTAGTATGTATAAATAATGTAACTAATACTGAAAAATTTACATTTAAAAAAAGCAATACATAACCAAAAAAATGGCTGAGCACTAAGGGACTTAACTTCTGAGGTCATCAGTCCCCTAGAACTTAGAACTACTTAAACCCAACTAACCTAAGGACACAACACACATCCATGCCCGAGGCAGGATTCGAACCTGCGACCGTAGCGGTATCGCGGTTCCGGACTGAAGCGCCTAGAACCGCTCGACCACCACGGCCGGCAATAAATAAATAACCAAACATCACCCATTGGGATATTTTGTGATCTCTCAAAGGCTTTTAATTGTGTGAATCATGAAGTTCTTCTAGACAAGCTTAAACATTGTGGTATGAGTGGGACAGTGCACAAATGGTTTAATTCATACTTAACTGGAAGAATGCAGAAGGTTGAAATTAACAGTACAGATGCTGTCCCACAAGGCTCAGTCTTGGGTGTCTTATTGTTCTTAATATATATTAATGACTTGCCACTCTATATTCATGAAGATGCAAAGTTAGTTCTTTTTGCTGATGATAAAAGTATAGTAATCACACCCAAGAAGCAAGAATCAGCTGAGGAAATTGCAAATAATGTCTCTCAGAAAATTATTAAGTGGTTCTCTGCAAATGGACTCTCACTAAATTTTGTGAAAACACAGTTTATACAATTCTGTACAGTAAATGGCATAACACCATTGATAAATATAGACTATGAACGGAAGTCTGTTGTTAAGGTAGAATACTCAAAATTTCTGGATGTGTGCATTGATAAGAAATTGAATTGGAAGAAATACACCGATGATCTGCTGAAACGGTTAGGTTCGGCTACTTATGCTATTAGGCTTATTGCAAATTTTGGTGATAAACATACCAGTAAATTAGCCTACTATGCCTATTTTCATTCACTGCTTTGATATGGCATCTTATTTTGGGGCAATTCGTCATTAAGAGAGAGAGTATTCATTGTACAAAAGCGTGTAATCAGAATAATAGCTGGGAGCCCACCCAAGATCACCTTGCAGACATTTATTTAAGGAACTTGGGATATTCATAGTACCTTCGCAATACATATATTCACTTATGAAATTTGTCATTAATAACCAATCCCAATTCAAAAATAACAGCGAAGTGCATAGCTATAACACTAGGAGAAAGGATGGTATTCACTATTCTGGATTAAATCTCACTTTGGCACTGAAAGGGGTGAATTATGCTGCCACAAAAATCTTTGGTCATTTGCCAAATAGTATCAAAAGTCTGACAGATAGCCAACCAACATTTAAAAGCAAATTAAAAGAATTTCTGAATTACAAATCCTACTCAATAGATGAATTCTTAGATATGAAGTAGTAACAGTAAAAAAATAATTAATTAATTTGTGTAAAGAAAACTTATTTTAAAGTGACACGTTCCGCATCATTACGAAATGTCGTATTCATGATCTATGGAACAAGGATTAATGTATGTATGTATGTATGTATGTATGTATGCACCATCGGTACTCGATCCAGCAATTACTGAGCTTGATTGCTAACCACATGGCCCCGATATCTCGTGCTCTGGCTCGCAACGCAGTGGTACATCAACGACGCCTAAAACTTCTCTTGCGATTCTCTCGAAGTCGTATAAGTCCTACTAGACTACTAAAAGTGTAGAAACTTTCAAGTAAATCCGTGATCCGAACGTCGCGGCCTACCCTTGTAAGAATGAAAAGTAGCTACAGTTATGGTTAATGCAAGAAATGGAGGTTCATCTCGTTTGGGACGGGAGAGCGATGAACTGTCAGCAAAGATATGACTAAGAGGAACCGCACGTAATAATTGATACCAACAGTACGAGCATAAATACAGGATATTTTGTTATTATGTAGGCAAGAATTATTTCCAGAACGATTTTAATCCGATACTGTCCATTATAATTAACAAGAGAATTACGTGCAAATATTGTGCGAAATAGAAGTTGTGCACCAGCTAATCAGGAAAGACATTGTTGGCGCTCATTCTCTCATTTGCGAAGGTAATATACTACGGTTCCATCATTCGTATTTAGTGTGTAATGTTTATTACAGAACTATTTTGTTAGATACCATTGTGGCATCTCAACTGTTTCTAGCAAAGTATAACAGTTCTTAACTTCATCGATACCAATATCAAAAGAGTGTGGGTGTGGAAATAGAAAATACGGCATTCTAGTTCATTGAGAGCACTGCAAGTTGAAAAAGCCGTGATGTGTTCCTTTATAATTAAATTATGAAATGTGAGTACATTTATCACAAGAAACCATTTTTAAGTTACCACTTAGAAGAAACAAATTCGCATGCCACACAGGTTGCGCTCCCATAAAGTTGTCGCTTGGAGAACTACGATACTCCTTTAGCGCTCACAGTTTTGCCTCCACTATATGTGCTGGTTAAATTTCCCACAGTTCTCATTTGCATCAAAGCCAACATTTGAAGGATCAAATCTCATACATGTTGAAGAAGGATAATTCCAGCCTTCGAAATTATCTTCCGTTTCATTGCCTCATTATGACGTGGTTAAGAAGACTGTAATTCTTAGAGGTATGCATACATGTCAGTCTGTCAGTGCAAATAAACATAATTATGCATACCGTTGCAGACATTATTACATTTTGAGTTCAACAAATAATGTGCGATACAGAATGAGCGATATATTACAAAGCAGAAGTCTGACACCCACAAATGTCACGGAAAACAAAACAAAAATATTAATTTCGACCTGCATTTGTATACATTTTGTATTCTGAAATGGATTCAGCTCTACATGCTTCGCATTATGATACCAATTTTTAGGATCTTCGCCATTTTTGTGGTTGCGGGACAGTAGTGTTTATCGCAGACGCTTATTTAATAATTGACATAGGCCTCTGCTACTGATCTTTATTGATTTATATTCTAAAATATACAGCTTTGTGAACTGGCGTATTATTTATATGAATAACCATTTTGGAGAGTACGATGAATGAACTCTGGTTTTGCTTCTTTGTGTTTAATTTTCGTTGCTCCCGAACTTCCTTCGAGCTCTAATTTTCGTTGCTCCCGAACTTCCTTCGAGCTCCAAGCCATTTGCAGATTTCTTTCTTCCGTTAAATCCTGCCTATTTTTCTCTAAAATGTGTTCGATTATGCTTTAGGTTCCAGTATTTTCCTCAGAATTCTACTTTCAAATTTTTCCAGTTTCTCAAGAGCCCCAAATCTTGTTTGTTAAAGTGTTTCTGCTGCGTATAACGATTCAGGCCGTACCAGTTTTTGATGGTATCATAGTTTTGTGTTCGAAGGCAAAGGTTTTTTGTTGTATGTTTTTTGTAGTATGTTTTTTGTAGTATGGAATGCCTTTCCATTTTATGTGCTGTATTTTCTATTGTTATCTTTTCTTGTATATTGCTCATTATCCATTCTGCAGTTTGTTCCAGTTATTGTGTTGTGAATTTTTAGATTTGGTGGGACACCATTGATATTTGTCATGAAGTGTGTTTTTTCAAATGATAATTTTTGTCTTATTTTGCCTCCTTGTTTCTGTAGTTTTGTGATATTTGGATCCGTCCAATGAATCAGTAACTGATGCCATATCATCTGCAAAAGCTAGGCAACCTATAGTGATTTTATTTCGGTTTATTCCTAGTTGAACACCCTAAGTATTGACAGATTTTCTCCATTCTCTCATTGTTTTATCTAATGCACAGTTAAAAAGTGTTACAAATCATGTCCCTTTATTACTCCTGGTTTTATTTACTAATTTCTTTTTGATGTTGTGTCTGTTAAAGTTTCTGCTGTTTTATTGTGGAATCCGAATTCCTCTATGATGTACAAAAGTTGTCACGTATTTCAAGTTCTTGATTTTCCTCATTTCTGTTATCTTTTTTGGTTCAGTATTTGCCCTGCACAAGACCTCCCATTTCTAAATCGTGCTTGATACTCCCCTAGTCGTGGGTCGATTATTCTTTCAGCTGTCTTCAAAAGTGCCATATACAAGTTGTTATACCTCACCAGCAAGAGGGAGATTCCTCTGTAATTGTTACGAACTATTTTCTTTCCTTTCTTAAATATTATATCTACTAACTCCGCTGCTCATTCTAATGTAAGCTTTGTGTTGTCCAAATTTAATTAATGATTTTTGCTAGAATAATGTAGTCACCGTAGTGTTGCATATTTTTGTGTGTCATGCGAATTTATGTTCAAAACAATATAACTTTTCCAAAATTTGAAACTTACTTTAAAATTCTTTTTTGTCTGTTAACAGACCGAGTAACCTGCCGGCCGACATAGTTCGCTGATGTACCCGGTAAGAAAGTGATTCAGTTGTATAACTTCCGCTATTTCCCATGTCAGTTGAGTTGATGTCTACGACAGCTGTAATACGCTGTTATCAGAAGCCGCTTTATTCAAAGAGAACAAATGATTGATCTTAGCTTAGACTGATAAGTGTGTAGTGTAGTACGATTAGACACCATATCGGAAGCTTCATCGCCCGCGGTGTATGTGTTAGGCGCTGTCAGTGTATTAGAAAGAGGACGCAGTAAATGCATAGGCTAAGTATCAAATGCTTTAATTGCTTGCGTATTTAAAATTTGGATGGAGGTGGTTCATCCAGTGATGTATATAGCGAAGAAATTTCAATATTTGCGATGCTCTACTATGACGATGTGTCTGTCATACAGAATACTGTACAGTAACTGTTGTATGCAGTTTCTATTTAAAACATAAAAACACCAGAAAATTATTTGAAAAACTCTGATGAGAAAACAGATGTTTTGGAATTATATGGGAAGAGGGTTGTACGAACATAATTAAATTTTATAAATCGTATTTTTTTACTTACTTGTAAGTCTATAACTCTATGATGTGAACATATTTGGTTAAAAGCATGTGAGGAAGCACATGCGCCTTCCCCCTCTCCCTCACTCTGTCCATCGCGATCGCAAATTCAAGCAGTCCGCAAGAGATGGTGTCGCCAAACGTGTTCTTCGTTTGATTTCCTAAAAGAGAGCGGTACAAAAATTGGACATTGGACGGTAGTAAGCGAATACGAGCCAAAGGCTGAGAGCAGACTCATACGGTGTCATCTTCGCTATGAGAACAACTGACTAAATGCATCTGGCGAGCCGCTTGAATTCGTGGGCGCAACGGCCTGATTGGCTAACTACAGTACTAATGAACTCTAAAACGGCGTACCGTATCGAACTTTTTAAAATTATTTCTCTGCACATCCTACCTTGCAACATCTTTAAAAGCTTCTCAGACAGTAAGTGACTACCCTGTATATTTAAACTACGAGGATTGAATGAAAAGTAATGCCTCCATCTTCGTTAACTAGGTTTGGACGGGAATATTTTAATAAATCAAACGCAGAAATATTCCTTAGAATGTGATCTTTAACTACCAATATTCACTTTTCCACATAATCGCCAGCCAATTGGATACATTTCTGGCAACGATGAACAAGTTTTCTGAAGCCGCCACGGAAGAAGTCGCCACTCTGTGTCCGCTACCACACTCTCACAGTTCTCTCAGCGCCTTCATCAGAAGCATAATGATGTCCCCGGAGATCGTCTTTCATTGTCGGGAACTTGCAATTTCTCCCTGAGTGATACGACGATCGTTCTGAATCAATCTGTCAACATTCCGCTTGTGAAACTCGGTGGTTGCTGTCACGCAGGTCAGATGTTCCCGCCTCAACATCTTTAAACTTACTACTCGCCCAACGATGCACAATAATCACATCAACACAGTCGCCATAAACTGCTTTCATTCTCTGATGAATCTCCTTTGGGGGCGACACCTTCTGCTGTCAAGAATTCAATGACTGCACGTTGCTTAAATCGCATTGACCGACCGTCTGCGCAGTTTTCCATACTTCACACTGTAACAACACAACCGTTCAATGCTAAGTCTTCCCGCCAACTGGAGCTGTAGAGAAGAGGCTAGGAAACAAACCAGTACCTGCCGCATGCCACTGCTGCCAACTGTTCAAGAGTTAAGAAGGTGGAGGTATCACTTTTCAGTCAACCATCGTACAAGCAGTACCTAAGAGTCGTACTACAGAAGTGATTGAGGAGGGAGAAGAGTAAATGGAGCGAGGAAGGAAGGGATACGTGAACAAGCGTCCTTACAGATGATAATGATAATACCAATAATAATAATAATAATAATAATAATAATTAACGTCTGAGAAAGTAAAGAAATAATAATAATAACCATAAGAACCATTATAACAGATAAAACAACACCACATAACAAACCTGACATCATACTCACCAATAAAAAGAAGAATTAACACAACTAATCGAAATATCCATACCCAATACAACAAATATACAAAAGAAAACAGGAGAAAAAATTGAAAAATACATCCAACTGGCTGAGGAAGTCAAGGACATGTGGCATCAGGATAAAGTTGACATTATACCAATTATACTATCAACTACAGGAGTCATACCACACAATATCCACCAGTACATCAATGCAATACAGCTACATCCAAACTTATATATACAACTACAGAAATCTGTAATTATTGATACATGTTCAATTACCCGAAAGTTCCTAAATGCAATATAACATATACCGTACAGTTAAAAGGAAGTGACGCTTGATCAAGGTCCGCGTCACTTTCCATTTTTAACCAGACTTAACGTCTGAGAAAGTAAAGAAATAATAATAATAACATATATTAAAGAAGAACTAAAAAAAATATAGACAAAGACTAACAAAAATACTGAAAACAGAATTGACAGCAAGAAACAAGACAAAAGCTATAAATACCTATGCTATACCAATATTGACCTACTCATTTGGAGTAGTGAAATGGAGTAACACAGACCTAGAAATACTCAATACACTTACACGATCACAATGCCATAAATATAGAATACATCACATACGTTCGACAACAGAAGTATTCACATTAAGCAGAAAGGAAGGAGGAAGGGGATTTATCAACATAAAAAACCTACATTATGGACAGGTAGACAATTTAAGAAAATTCTTTATAGAACGAGCAGAAACTAGCAAAATACACAAAGCAATCACTCATATAAATATATCGGCTACACCATTGCATTTTCATAACCACTTCTACAACCCTTTAGATCACATAACATCAACAGATACGAAGAAAGTAAATTGGAAAAAGAAAACACTACATGGCAAGCACCCGTACCATCTAACACAGCCACACATCGATCAAGACGCATCCCACACATGGCTAAGAAAAGGCAATATATACAGTGAGACGGAAGGATTCATGATTGCAATACAGGATCAAACAATAAACACCAGGTATTACAGCAAGCAGATTATTAAAGATCCCAATACCACAACAGATAAATGCAGACTTTGCAAACAACAAATAGAAACAGTAGATCACATCACAAGCGGATGTACAATACTAGCAAATACAGAATACACCAGAAGACATGACAGTGTAGCAAAAATAATACATCAACAACTTACCATACAACATAAACTAATAAAACAACACGTTCCCACATACAAGTATGCACCACAAAATGTACTGGAGAATGATGAATACAAATTATACTGGAACAGAACCATTATAACAGATAAATCATCACCACATAACAAACCTGACATCATACTCACCAATAAAAAGAAGAAATTAACACAACTAATCGAAATATACAAAAGAAAACAGGAGGAAAAATTGAAAAATACATCCAACTGGCTGAGGAAGTCAAAGACATGTGACATCAGGATAAAGTTGACATCATACCAATTATACTATCAACTAAAGGGAGTCATACCACACAATATCCACCAGTACATCAACGCAATACTGCTACATCCAAACGTATATATACAACTACAGAAATCTGTAATTATTGATACATGTTCAATTACCCGAAAGTTCCTAAATGCAGTGTAACATATACCGTACAGTTAAAAGGAAGTCACGCTTTATCAAGGTCCGCGTCACTTTCCATTTTTCAAATGGCTGAGCACTATGGGACTCAACTGCTGAGGTCATTAGTCCCCTAGAACTTAGAACTAGTTAAACCTAACTAACCTAAGGACATCACAAACATCCATGCCCGAGGCAGGATTCGAACCTGCGACCGTAGCGGTCTTGCGGTTCCAGACTGCAGCGCCTTTAACCGCACGGCCACTTCGGCCGGCTTTCCATTTTTAACCAGACATAACGTCTGAGACAAGTAAGAAAAATAATAATAAAATAGCCTTCATCATGTGGGCTTCCGTGAATACGAGGACAGGGCGAAATGTTACAAGAAAAACTGAGATGCGATGGGGTATGTGAGTCATGCATAATTTAAAGACTAATAATCTTCCTATAAACAGATAAAGCAAGACGTATAGCATGTAAAACAGCGAAGAAACTGCTGTAATGCAGGAAAGAATAAGCGGACTCAGATAAGCGGAGAACAACAGATGCGTGAGGAGCTTCTATGGTGTGAATGCTTCCAGAAACTCGCTTGGGTAAGAGAAATGTTGCGGAAGGAAAGCACCATTCATCGTCCGTCTTGTAGAAAACTATTGTCGGATTTCCAAAGATCGTTCTTGAAACCAGTTCGCTATTATTTAGCTGCTATTAACGTGGGAGAGAAAAATGGAAAGGTCCGTAGCCACTATTGAGCGAGTGGCTGGTGTGTAAATTTTTCGTTCAGGCTTTTGTAGATGTGGTTCAGTGTTAGTTATTGCCGTCATGTGCGTGATGTGTCAGATGTTCAGCTTTATAGTGTGAGTGGCTGTGAAGATCATTGGAGCAACGCACCGCACTCCATCACGTGCTACTTTTATTACCACACAGCTGGTTTTGTAAAAACAGCATCTAAACCAGTAAGTAGTGCAACAAATTTTCAACTTTTAAATCACAGCATATGATCCACTAATGATTTTTTATTTCTGATAATTAAAAATTTACGTCTATGACTAGTAAATCTGACCAGCTTCAGACATTCCACAAACTACACTTTTCAACAATCATTCTGCCTCAAGTGTGTGATGTAGAATGGGAATGTACCCTTAGAAACGCGATACAACATAATGTTATATATATAATTTTTTTAGCGTTTATTATGTTACGTTTTATATATTAAAATACAGTGTGTACTTGAAGTCTGAGAACACTATCGATTATTTATTGCACAAGACCCAAACATTGTACAGATATAATATATATGTCATTTTGAAGAGAAGCCCTGAAAGTTTTTTTCATGTATACCGCCACCGCGTAGTTTAGTAATTTGCCAATAGTCAGCGCTAGTTGCAAATATGGCGAGTTCAGGTGCGGGACGAGTTTTCTGTGTGTTGCAGTTCGAAATGGCCTCCCCGATCACCAGATCTCTCTCCGTGTTACACTTTTCTGTGGGGACATATTAAAGGCTTGGCGTATGTACCGCCTCTACCAAGTGATGTAGCAGAGCTCCGGGAGAGAATACGGAAGCGACTGCAGCAGTCGACGATGCCATGCTGGGACGGGTATGGCAAGTATTCGATTACAGTATTGACATCCGCCGGGTCACTGAAGGTTCACATATCGAATGTTTGTAAAAAAAAATCAGAGTTTCTCTTCAGATGTGTAGTTCTTGTGCAATAAATAATTGAAAGTGTTCCCGGGCTTTATGTATACCCTGTATAACAAGTTACGTGTCTGCATACTGGAAAATAGAAATTAAATGTGTGTGTGTGTGTGTGTGTGTGTGTGTGTGTTTTCAGCGTAACCTTGAAGATCGTCGATTTTTTTTGTGTGTGTACCGTAAAGAAGCTTAAAAGCGGTATTACAGCATAACAGCAACAAAACTTCCATAATACTGTGGATAAAAAGGAAACATGGTCTTATAGTTTTATTAATATTTACCAAGTTTTGGAAATAAAATCTTTAATTTATTAATATGTATCTAAAAATGTGACGTGACAGAAAATCTGGTCGCACCTCTGAATGCAGTATCTCTAAATTAGGCAAGTTCAGCCGCGTGCAAAACAGATGCATAAAAAAAAGTTTACGTGTTGAGCAGTGTTACTGATATTGTAGAGGAGTGTTAGACAGCTACCCTCCCATTTTTCTTCACATATTAGGCATCTTGACGTCAGCCATGTACTGCTGAACCGTCCAGCAGGTCTCGCCTCCGTCGCCTGTAAACGTACCAGACAGATGCCGCTGCCCCCCTCCCATGCGCTTGCCTCATTGGTGATTGATCGCTCGATATACACTGACAGCCATCACGATAGGACAACGCTGTATTTTATTTCTGCTCGGCTGAACAATGTTGGCGGGTGTGAAAGCGGTCTTTGATTTGCTCAGTGGCAGAAATACTAGTGCGGCATGATTTGAGAAGCCAGCGTGTAGATAGAAATGTGGGTCTTTCTTTCAGCAGGCAATAAAAGTCATAGAGGCGAATGGAATGTGATAAGCTGTGTACACGTTGCTTCCACATCTCCAGCAGCACACAAAGCTGTCGTGTTGAAGAGACGCAGTGGCACTTAATTGGATACCACAGCAAATAGCGAAAAATGTAATGGTTGCTGAAGTGGGGAAGCTAGTGTCTTTAGCTGCGCTATCTTCAGCAGTGCTTCGAAGTGCTCCGTGCAGAACTAGGCTGCGTCCTAGTGCAGACTGATACATGTGCCTTCGTCCGAAGTTGGCCCAAAATATCATAGTCAGGAGCACGACGCGCAGCTGTCAGAGGAAAATGGTCTAAAAAGAATAAAATTACATTTTCGAATTTCTCTTCAATCTTTTGTTTTTTCCACCAGTTAACACAGCCACACATCGACAAAGTGACTGATTTGCTGTTGTTTGTATTTCTCATTACCCACGCGTATAATAGACTGTTTTAAGAAAGTTAATTTGGGCTAATGTTTCTTGTAGTGATCATTGTAAAGATCCATTCGAAGACACATTGTGGTAGGATTGCTGTGCTCCTTGGTTCAATATGGTTTTAAATGTTTAACTTTCTCAAAATTCTTAGCATAATGTAATTTTTCCCAGAATTTTAAGAACAAGTGCCCAATATTTGAGTTGCAAACTTTCCTTGTGCTCTGAATGCGAGCATATTAGAATAGGACTAACCGTGAGTGCTATGAAATAAACAAATAACAGTATGCATTCGTTGATCTGATGGAATTACATTTTCCTGGAGACATATGAGTCTTATCTTCGATAAAATAGAATTCAAATTTGTGCCATGTCGAGGCTCTCCGACATTGGAATAGCATCCGAACTTTGTACATAGTGGCAAAGTGCTGCCCGTATCTCAGGCGTAGGTGATCTATTGATCTCATGGAATTGCATTTTCCTGGAGACATACGTATCTCGATATTTTTAGAATGGGAAAGTGTGCTGAAGATGTGAATTAAAGATTGTGTTAGGGAGGGAATTGGACTAAGGTTGTCCGCGCAGATGTGGTAGTCACAGTGCTACAGTGGTGTGGAGTAATGATGAGCACATTTGCCTAGTAAGTAAGAGGCCGAGGTTCAAGTCCCGGCCCTGGCACAAATTTTAATTCATTGCTTCAGCTTCTGTCCTGTCCGCATTCAGTTTTAATTGTATTACTACTATGTGTTATATTAACTCGTTAACTTAGCTAATGATTTAATAAGCTACCCGATAAAATATTAGTCAATCCCTTTAAAGAGGAAACTGTTCACTCTGGAGTGCTGTAGATAGTGTGCAGCTAGTTTCAGGCGGTCGTTCGTTCATCGTGCAGTGAAGTGTTGCGTATGAAACAGTCGAACTATGGAAGCAGCGTAGTAAGATGGCTCGACATGGAGACGTGACGGAATGGTCGAAAGAAGCTATTATATTTGGACTTGTCCATGATCACACTGTGAATGAATTGCCCGATTCGTTGGTGTATCGACACAGGTGGCCAACGTGTCTACAAGAAATGGTATTCCACTCACAGCCATAAATATCAACTGAATTAAACAAATAACTGTAAGCTTTTGGTTTGAATTTTCTTTCGTTTACCCGTTACAATAACTCATTAAGTAAGCTGATCTGAGTAGTTGTTGTTTGTGGCTCAGTGGCCGAGTGCCTCTTCGGCACTTGCGTGTGAAATTCTGCTAGACAAGCTCAAGTATTGTGGCATGAGTGGGACAGTGCACAAATGGTTTAATTCGTACCTAACTGGAAGAGTGCAGAAAATTGAAATAAGTAGTTCTCGTAACATGCGAAGATCAGCACATTCCTCAAACTGGGGAACTATCAAGAATGGGGTTCCACAAGGGTCAGTCTTGGGTCCTTTGTTGTTCTCATTATATATTAATGACTTGCCATTCTATATTCATGAATAGGCAAAGTTAGTTCTCTTTGCTGATGATACAAGTATAGTAATCACACCCGACAAACAAGAATTAACTGATGAAATTGTCAATACTGTCTTTCAGAAAATTACTAAGTGGTTCCTTGTAAACGGACTCTCACTGAATTTTGATAAGACACAGTACATACAGTTCCGTACAGTGAATGGTATGACGCCATTAATAAATATAGACCTTAATCAGAAGCATATAGCTAAGGTAGAATATTGCAAATTTTTAGGTGTGTCCATTGATGAGAGATTAAATTGGAAGAAACACATTGATGATCTGCTGAAACGTTTTGAGTTCAGCTACTTATGCAATAAGGGTCATTGCAAATTTTGGTGATAAACATCTTAGTAAATTAGCTTACTACGCCTATTTTCACTCATTGCTTTCATATGGCATCATATTTTGGGGTAATTCATCACTGAGGAATAAAGTATTTATTGCACAAAAGCGTGTAATCAGAATAATAGCTGGAGTCCACCCAAGATCATCCTGCAGACATTTATTTAAGGATCTAGGGATATTCACAGTAGCTTCTCAGTATATATACTCTCTTATGAAATTTGTTATTAACAACCAAACCCAATTCAAAAGTAATAGCAGTGTGCATAACTACAATACTAGGAGAAAGGATGATCTTCACTATTCAAGATTAAATCTAACTTTGGCACAGAAAGGGGTGAATTATACTGGCACTAAAGTCTTTGGTCACTTACCAAATAGTATCAAAAGTCTGACAAATAACCAACAAGTATTTAAGAAGAAATTAAAAGAATTTCTGAATGACAACTCCTTCTACTCCATAGAGGAATTTTTAGATATAAATTAAGAAAAAACAAAAAAAATATTTAAAAAAATAAATAAAAAAATTAAAAAAATAAAAAATAAAGAAAAACAAAAAAACACAATAAAATAAAGTTGTTATATTAACTTAAGTATGTTAAATTAACCTAATTATGTCATGTATTGGAAAATTCGACTCGTTCCACATCATTACGAAATATCGTATTCATGATTCATGGAACTAGTATTAATCTAATCTAATCTAATCTACCCCAGTTATCCAACTGAAGGAAAGTTTAACCTACAGTTTAATGTGGAATCCGAACCACATGTCATTCCTGGCGACTGCTCAAATCGTTGAGAGGTTAAGGTTAGATTACAGGGAGACTGAAAATATCTATGAGCCGGCAGGGATTTGGTCCTGCGACCTCTCGCTTTCCAGTTAGGCACTTCACCAATAGACCACCAGGCCCGACAATGAGTTAAGAAAACGGATAGTAAATGTGCAGCGTAAAGACGATTCGAAAAGCAGCAAGCGACTGCTGAAAGTGTCACCGGTGTCCAGAAAATAGTGCGTACAAACTATTTATCTTGCGATGGTATAAACATTTGTGATTCAGTGATTAAGCTACACACTACAGATATCCGTCACTTATCCGTTCTTTCACCTCTAATGTGAAAAATCGCTTGGTGTCCTTAGTCCCGTTTCTGTTGTCTCTCGCCTCTGTAGGCCTCTAGTGTCACGGCCGTTGTTCACAGGTAGGCAACCATCGTAACGCGCAAGTGTTGCAGGTAGTGTGACGGAAGGCATTGTACGACTACTGACGCCTCCACCATGTCTGCGCAAGTCGGTCAGCTAATTCCAGGACTAATAAATACGCTCTGCTTACGAGCTCAAGTATTTTTGCGCGCGCTCCAATTGAGTAAACACTCGCAAATCCGCAGTGGCTTCAAGGTTGGCCGCGGGCTGTTTTTAACGAGTGCCGAGTTACCACTTGTGAGATTGCAGTCTTCACACCACTGCCGCCGTGCCAGATGCTTCTTGAGACGCCCTACGTTTAAGACAGTATTGTCAGGTACTGCAGCGAATGCACTGCGATTTCTTGGAGAACTTAGTTTCGCTGGATTTAACATCTTTTTAAAATACTGTAACGTTATTTCGCATGAGTAGGAAGATGACGATACTAATAACCGCAAAGTACTGTTTTTCATTCTTGATAGAAAGTAGATGAAAATTACTTTTAGTGGACATCACGATACTGAACTGAAAATTTAATGATGAAAAGCTTAATGAGAATCCAGTTCCAGCGTTTTACTTCGCCAGTATACATTTAGAAGTTCGGGTTTCATCATCAGAGCTTCATTTTTTACGTAAAGATCTTCATTGCGATGTCAACACACCAGAACCCGCACGAAAGGTTGTCATTTAGTTTTAATTATCACATCGAAATAATAAAGTTGTATAGCTTTTGATTTGTTTTCAGGTACATTTCCGCAGTCCTGGTACACACTAAAATCCCTATGCCAGAGTAGGGATGGCGGTTGTCACTGTAACTACCGGTTTTCGGTTACATCTTTTTCCCAACACCGGATTAACCGAAGTGTTAAAACCTCTCAAAATAACCGGTTTCTAAAATAACCGATTTTCAGATTTTTATTCCTGTTATTTTCTGCAATAAACGTAGAAATGGAACAAAGATTACATACAATCAAAATATTAAATAGGCAAATAAAAGAGAATTTAATCCGTCCACCGTTCGTCACTGCTTTTCATGAAAAGTTATCAACGGTTGAATGCTACAAAAAATCAGCAGTGTTCGCCGACAGATTCTGCGTAATTTTTTTTAAACTCTGCTCAAAAATCATATTTTAATCGAGGATCATACCATTATTTGGATATTGCGAGTAGTTCGTGCTAAATGGTGAACACTGAGGTTGAAGAACTCTTTTTTTTTATTTTAATTGGCCCGTTTTGAAAGGCTAGAGTCAGATAAAGGCATATTATGTTAAACGCAGGCAACAGTTCATCTACTTTCTGTTTTTATTGTAAACTATGAATGAATTCTCATTATATGATGTCGCAAGTTTGTTGTAACTCCTCGTGTTCTTAATCTTTTAAAGCAAATGGGGCATTGTACTTAGATACTGCATTTTGTAAAATACATTCAGATTGTAATACAACTAATGCCCGACGACGACGACGACGACGACGACAACAACAACAACAACAACAACAACGAGAAACCACTATACAGACCAGGTGGTGCAAGCCTCGCACACTGCGTATACAGGCATATCACCCAAAAAGCCACGCCACATGATAACATAAAGTCATTAGCTAGAATATTGTGACCACCGAACTACTATCGATATAAACCCGTCCAAGCGATAGCAGCGTGACCTGGCTACGAATGACCGCTAGACAACGCGCACGGTGCTTTGTAGTATCAGTGAGCGTGCTGTCCCTGTGTAGTATGGGGAAGGTGCGCGATCTGAGTGTGACCCTGGGCAGATTGTGATGGCCTGGAGGCTCCGGAAACTGGGCGACTTGTCGGGTGTTCGAGGAGCACTGTGGTGAGCGTCTTCAACACGTGACGAAACCAAGCTGAAACACATCCTGATGTCGTGTGACTGGGCCGCCAGCCCTCGTTACAGATGTCGGACGCCGTAGGCTGGGCAGACTGGTAAAACAGGACAGGCGGCGAATGTGGGGGAAGTAACGACTTCATTGCTGTGTAGAGCACACGAACATTCCTAACGATGGGCCTCCGCAGCCGACGACTCATGTATGTGCCAATGTTAATACCACGACATTAGCAACTTAGACTGAAATGGGCACGTCACCATCGGCACTGGACGTTGGCGCAGTGGCAGGGCATTGCATGGTCTGATATCCAGACACCTTCTTCATCATGCCTATGAGAGAGCGCGAATTCTTCGTCTTCCAGGGGAACAGCTCCGTGACACCTGTATTGCGGGTCGGGGACAATCTGGCAGCGGCTGCTTTATGATCTGGGGAATTTTCACGTGGTTATCCAGGGGTCAAGTGGAGCTCGTTCAAGACCCCATGACGGCCAAGGAGTATCTTACAGTGGTGTCAGGTTACGTACACCCCTTCATGATGGTAATGTTTCCCGATGGCAGCGGCATTTTTCAGCGAGATAACGCGCCATGTCAGAAGACCAGGATTGCGATGAAGTGGTTTTAGGAACACAGTGGCGAGTTCCAATTTATGTGCTGACTCCCCAACTCGCCAGACCTGAAATCGTCGAAACCATGTGGGATGTGATACTCAACGTGGCGTCAACCCCCTCCACTCCTCCCCGGAATTTACGGGAATTAGGTGACTTCTGCGTGCAGATGTGGTGCCAACTCCCTACAGCAACCTACGAAGGCCCCGTTGCTTCGTTGCCACTACGCGCCGCCACTCTTATCCGTGTCAAAGGTGGACATAACCTGATTTTTTTCGTGTGCAGGTTCGCCAAGAAAATCGAGTGTATCAGATACCAGATCGTGATCTACCAGATATTCGCCATCGCATTCGTGTAGCTATCGCATCTGCAATGCTGCAAAACACTTGCAGAGAGTTGGAATAAAGATTAGTTGTATCTCCACTATGGATGCACATATCGTGATGTATTAGGAGCACGAAGAACATTTTGAGTTACACTATGTGATCAAAAGTATCAGGACACCTGACAGAAAATGACTGGGTACGCCCTCCATCGGTAATGCTGGAATTAAATATGATTTTGGCCCACCCTTAGGCTTGATGACAGCTTCCAGTCTCGTAGGCATACGGTCAATCAGGTGCTGGAAGGTTTCTTGGGGAATGGCAGCCCATTCTTCACGGTGTGCTGCACGGAGGAGAGGTGTCGAAGTCGGTCGGTGAGGCCTGGCACGAAGTCAGCGTTCCAAAACGTCCCAAAGGTCAGGACTCTTTGCAGACCAGTCCATTACAGGGATGTTATTGTCGTGTAACCCCTCCGCCACAGGCCGTACATTATGAATAGGTGATCGATCGTGTTGAAAGATGCAATCACCATCCCCGAATTACTCTTCAACAGTGGCAAGCAAGAAGGTGCTTAAAACATCAGTGTAGGCCTGTGATATGATAGTGCCACGCATAACAACAACGGGGCGCAAGCCCCCACCATGAGAAACAAGAGACCACCCCATAACACCACCGTCTCCTAAATTTACTGTTGGCGCTACACACGCTGACAGATGACGTTCACCAGGCATTCGCCATACCCACGCACTGCCATCGGATCGCCATATTGTGTACCGTGATTCGTCACTCCACACAACGTTTTTCCACTGTTGAATCGTGCAATGTTTACGCTCCTTACATCAAGCGAGGCCTCGTTTGGCATTTACCGGCGTGATGTACGGCTTATGAGCAGCTGCTTGACCATGAAATCCAAGTTTATTCACCTCCCGCCTAACTGTCATAGCACTTGCAGTGGATCCTGATGCAGTTTGGAATTCCTGTGTGATGGTCTGGATAGATGTCCGCCTATTACACATTACGACTCTCTTCAACTGTCGGCGGTCTCTGTCAGTCAACAGACGAGGTTGGCCTGAACGATTTTGTGCTGTACGTGTCCCTTCACGTTTCCACTTCACTGTCACACCGGACATAGTGGACCTAGGGATGCTTAGGAGTGTGTAAATCTCGCGTAGACACGTATGACTCAAGTGACACCCAATCACCTGACCACGTTCGAAGTCAGTGAGTTCCGCGGAGCGCCCCTCACGATGTCTAGCGACTACTGAGGTCGCTGATATGGAGTACCTGGCAGTGGTAGCAGCACAATGCACCTAACATGAAGAACGTATATTTTCGTGGGTTTCCAGATTCGTTTGATCACATAGTATATCATAGTTGTGGAAACATACCATCAGTAAATATCTCGATTTCTTCTCAAGTTATTAAATTTTGTATGTTTAACCAAGACACCCTGTATATCTGCCCTAGTGGTTGCAGGTACCCCATGTTAGTCATTATGACTCACACAGTGTGTTCCATATCTTTACATCAGAACCATTAAGACGCTGGCGGTTCCAAATTGTTGATTTTGAGACAGTGAATCAATGGTTCGAATGTAACCTTCCAGGAGGTACGAGGTGTTTAATGGGTAATATGTGAGAGGCACTATTTTGTAGACTTGCTTGTGTTCCTGTAACGTCGTTGGGGGCGTTGAGTTGACCAGTGTTTAAAATTCGTGACTGGATGTCAGAGATCGGGCATTAGTCGTGGCAGCAGTATGTCGCGCCCGGAGGACCGAACAAACGTAGAGAGAAGAGTTTATGTTACAAGCATCAGCCTATCTCGATGAAATGTATCGTCAGTGGACAGAAACTTAAGAAAAAGTAGATGGTTCGAGCCACAGAGACCGAACAAACGTAGAGAGAAGAGTTTATGTTACAAGCATCAGCCTATCTCGATGAAATGTATCGTCAGTGGACAGAAACTTAAGAAAAAGTAGATGGTTCGAGCCACAGAGAGCGCACCAAGGTTCTCTAAATATTATTGTTTGCAGAATAGAATTTGAGGAAGTGGTGTTGGATCATATAAGAAAAAAAATCAAGTGACATCATTCAACTTGATATTGAGATGCGCATTTTGAAGAATTCAGTGTATGATGGCAATTACATACCTATTCCAAACAACGTGTGCAAGCAATGAGGCCAAATAATTTTGAATCTAGAGTTCTGTCTGTAGATTGCACGGCGTAGTACAGCAGTGCCGAATAGTTCCCAATGTTCGCGGATGAGGTCTCTTTCAACGGTGACTGTTTTCAGCTACTACAGTAGCTATGTCAGTGAAATATTTATATTTCATTCTCGTATTACATCACCAGCAACGATCGGCTATCAACTTCACGGTTGCTAATATCCCATTTCCTAATCACGCGTTACGTCCTACTCGTTCGAGCTGTGCTGCTTTAGTTTTTGGAGACTGTACAACTTATTGCCCGTGAGAAGATGTGGTTCCAACACAACTGTACATATGCCCACTTTGATATTAACTACTGTGAACAGCAAGACAACCTCGCAGTTGGATTAGGTTGTGATATACTGTCCTATCGGCAGTGCGTTCGCATAATCTCACTCCTGTGGATTTTTCCTTATAGGATTGCACAAAGTCATTGGTGCGTGAGACCCCAGTAGAAACTGGGAAGAATGTGTTTGTTATGGCCCAACTCCCTGTACCATTACGCAACAGGCACCGGGGATATTTAAAAGAGTGCAATAAAATGTTATGTAACGTTGTAACGCTTAAATTGAGATGGCGGTCTTCACTTTTAACAGCTGCTATTTAAGTTGTTAGTAAAGAATGTAAACTCTTTTCATCAATAAAAATAACGGAAATATAAATTCGTACCTGTAGTTCCTATCTTAAAGAAGGCATTCTAGCCACAGATTTGAAAAGTTTGAAGCAAGATGTGGGTGCTCAGCGTAACCTTGATGACTGCCGACGGTTTGCTTATGTATCATAAAGTAGTTTAAAAGTGGTGTCATAATTTCGACCTTTAAGGTTTGGGTCAACATCCGCCGAGCACCAAATAATAATTTCTTGAATCACGCCACTTACTGAAGTAATCACGTTGGTACGTATCTAAAGTGACACATCAAAAACCCATGCATTTCATGAGTGATCGGCGTAATCATTAGTTAGGCTGTCCAAACACGCCTCCTGGTCTGACCTAAATTATGATTGTCATTCGATGTTTGTCTCCTATCCTCCGATCTCTTATACACAGAGAATCTCCCGTTAGTTTTACCTCTTGCTTACTTCGACCGTGTTTACAGTACCCTATACAAGATGCGTGTGAACCATAGGGTAAAATATGCACATTAGAAGTTTAGATCTTTTTTGTTTTCCCATAGTTTAAACGGTTTTTGCTTTAGAACATTCTCTTCATTAATAAATGAGTTTGTTTACTTTGCAAAGCTTACAATGGACTGTATTCCTTGAAATGCGTTCTTTCGTATTTTCATTGAGCTCTGACATCACTCGGATAGTAGCAGTTATTCGTCTCGTTGTTTGGTGATCCTTCTCAATTAAGAGTAATTAACGGCCACTCTTCCCGTCAGCTGATAGTGCCTTCTCTTGATTTATGTAGTCCGTTATAACCTTAGACACGGTGCCCATTGATAAACCGAATAACCTGGCAGTCCTTGTAATACATGCTCCAGGGGAAGCAAGTATCTACTGTTACATTAATGGCACTGTTTCGCACGACCGGCGGAAGATGTATTGCACTTTAGAATTTGAAACTCGTTGGATATGTGATGTTTAAAAGTACTGCGATGACCAGATATTATAAGTATGTTACAAAGTGCCGCGAAGATGCCACAGTTTCGTTCCTCGCTTGTTAGCCCAATTACACACGACCAGTTTTCGCAAGTTTGAGTGACGCTTTTTGACTTCCGATATGCGCCACAGTTCAGGAACTAAATAGACTCCTTCCCACACCCTCTTCCAACCGGCCCATAAAACTGGCTCCTCTTTGGAATTTTGAATTTTGTGTAGTTAGACAGGATACGGGATTCAAGGACCATTAGTAGGACACGGCTTAAGGCCTGAAATGAGACAATTTGTAAACAATTCACCGTAATTCAGATTTTAATACTTCTGCATGCTAAAAATTTACAAATTAAATTATATGGCACTAAAATATACTTAGTTAACCGAAGTATGTTCGTAAACCTTTTACTCGACGTAATCTACAAGCTTCTGAATAGTAATTGACCTGTGGAACGGGAGATGCCCGGAGGACACTTTATTTGACTTGGCGTTTGGCTGAGTTTTCCGTTACGCATTTACAACATTCGTTAGTGTTCGTTAAAATTTGCCGTGGCTCAGGAAGGAGGGAACTGTACTGTTTTCAAAATCTGTGACCGTTTACATAATGTTATTCTTTAAACTGGTGCTGCAGGTACATTGTTATTCCTTCCGAATTGATTGTTATGAATTATTTACAACAAATTTCACGAGATAATGTGCGTGCTGCGGTGCTGTAAAATATCTATATCCTTAGATAGTTCCCTTCAAGACGATCTTTAGTGTATCTTTCCTGAAAGATCTGCTCTGTTGGTAAAATCACTGTTGACATCGAGAAAACGCTTTACTCAAAAGTAGCTACAGAGCTGGGTGGTGGCATGTGAGTGATTAATGGAAGGCCACTATTGAGGAAGGCCATCTTGCAGAGGCTGACTCATCGCGCTCTCCTACAAAGACACGCCGGCTTCCGGAGTTACCAGACCGACAACAGTCCGACGTCAGCGAATGACAGTCTACTTTATTTGCCTGATCCCGAATGTCCTGAATGATTTGTATGAAAAAGTTGTATCGTGTATGCAACGTTTTAAATTTATGGGTATTATGGGTATCGTTGAAATAAATAAAGTACAGTATCGTGTCATGATAAAATTCTTTGTTTTGGCCGCTGGAAATGTATTCATAACTAAAGGTTACAATGAGTCTATTTGCTTGTTTTCAACAGTTAAGAAATAAGTGACAGAATTTCAAATGTGGCCATACCAATGGCGGATTAAAAGGGGGGCGGGGGCGGCGATCGCCCCCCTCCGAGCGTTTAAACTAAATTACAATCAAATGGTAATTTATGTAATGTGTGTCAAAGTTAAGCACACGATTTTAGTGTGTTGGTCAGTCGATTTAGTCACTTATTTCAATATTCCTCAAGCCATTTCACTTTGTGGACCGAGAGAATGTACTGCCTGTGCTAGTGACTGGTGCTCCCCCTCGTGTTCGAATTATGGGCAACAAATATTGACAGTGCTTCCCGATTTACAACAGCGGCACGATTTACTGTTACAATTTCGATCGCCATATTGTGCATTTCTTCGTTGTTTGCAGTTGTTAAAGCTACATTGTTTCTATTACGGAAACACAAAATTGTACTACTGTCAAACAGCTCCTCACATTTCGTATTTGAATGCTGCATTAACAATGAGTGGGTGTGCCAGGGAAGAGAGAGACTGCCAACCGAGGTGCCGCAGTTGTAAGACATTGGACCACGCCGACTCAAGTCCCCTTTTTTCCATCCAAACTTAGGTTTCCCCTGGTTTCCCTAGATCGCTAATGGTAAATACCGAAACACTGCCTATTTCTTCCCCCAATCCGAACTTGGGCTCCGTCCGTAATGACTCTGTGTCGTCGACAGGACCTTAAGTCCTAATCTTACTTCTTTCCATCCTTCCTCCTTTCGACAGTACTGCAGTGGCGTGCACGACACTCCTAAACTGAATGAATGTTTCCTGCATTCCTGCCCGATTATTGTAGCAGCAGTAGTAGTAGTAGTAGTAGTAGTAGTTGTTGTTGTTGTTGTTGTTGTTATTCTTAAGGTACGTTTACACTGGGATACATGTATCGCGACATGTATGAGCGACATGTCAATTTGACATGTGTCGATACATCACCTCATACAAAAATTCACGGAACTTGTATGCGGACCCTCGAGCTCATACATGTCGCGTATACATTTTGTATATCGCTTTTTGGCCATATACGCGACATGTATGAGCGACATTTGAACTCGCGCATGCGCAGTACTATCATTTCCTGTCGTCTTGTCGACTGCCGCTTATTTCGACGATTAGCGCATGCGTAGCACCAGGCTCTTTGGCGGCTGTTTGAGTTTTGAAGGTGCCGACTGTCGTTTCGACGTTTAATGTATCTGCATAGAATATCAAAAAGGGCCATATGCAACATTATTCTTCGTGTTTGCGAGGCCATTGTGCAAGTTTTATCCCAAGAAGTGAAGGTAAAAGTTATATATATATATATATATATATATATATATATATATATATATATATATATATATATATATTTGTCGCGCGATTGCTTATGCCAACATCTCACACACGATATATATATATCAGAGTATGTAATACATTATATAATTTTTTCATGCATCTGGCACGTATATCAATGTTTTGCTATTATTCCGGCGGCCTCGCGTGGTAATGTTGACAACGGATGCCGACAATCGTGTGTGAGATGTTGGCATAAGCAATCGCGCGACAATGCAAATGTTTTATCATGAAATCTTCGTTTTACGAGGAATCCCCAGTGGCTAAAAATCGGAGTGTTACTGCCAACTGATGCTCTGGTGGAATCGCTTCCCGAAAGTTTGTGTTGGTTTTGGACACAAGAGGAGCCACAAACCGCGGAAATCCTCCATACTCATCCTAACATAATTTCTAAAATATGCGCCATCCTCTAGCGTTAATTCGCGAGAAACTCTCTGTGCCACCGTCTACGCTTCCTCCGCCTTTTCTTCCTATCATCTTCCAAAAGAGCAAGTGTATCAGCACATAAAAATGTCAAATCTTCCAAATCGTCGTCGGAATCTATCGCACAGTGATACATATCAACCAGTGTAAACGCACGCTCATACATTTATGAGGTTGATACTTGTCAACTCATACAAGTCGCGATACATGTCGCAAAGTCGCATATACATGTATCTCATACATGTGCCAATACAAATCGCGGTGTAAACGCACCTTTATTGGAACCTTCAGTCCAAAGACTTGGTTTAAGGGAGCTCACCACACTACTGTTTCCCGTGAAAATCTCTTCACCTCATCTTTGTCACCCTACACAAGTTTGAACTTGCTTACTGTATTCAGACTTTGATTCCTCTCGATAATTTTCGCTATTCCTCCGCCCACTCCCCCTCCCCCGCCCTCCCTTTCTTATTCCAGGTACTTCCTCCTATAATCGAGCAACTATCTTTGGTACTTTCAGGATGCGTTCTACCAACCTATCCCTTCCTTTAATCTAGTGATGCCATAAAGCTATTTTCTCTTCATTTCAGTGGAGTACCTCTTCGTCAGTTGTCCAAAGTACACATCTGATCTTCAGCCTTTACCTGTCACGACACATTACTGAAGATTCTGCTCTCTTCTTGTGATCTCTCAGGTCTCGTCGACTTGATTGATTAATGATGTGCTTCCAATTGTTCATCCCAATGCACATGACAGCACAGATCGCAGTACTTGAAGAAGACATCAGAGTCTATTGTCGAAATATTGTGCGTAAAATGAAAATAACGCTGAGAAGCACGCCATTACACTCTTCTTGTTTGTATTCTGGTACAAGATTCTGTAAATCATCCCAGGGTCGCTGCGATGTCCAGTTGCCTTGTCCTTCCATGTCAGATATCAGAAATTGGTTGTCTTTGGTGGTATCTTCGTTAGTTGTGCGTTAGAAGTCTAGCGTCAACAAAAAGAAACGAAGGAAGGGGATGGACTAGCTACGGTGAACGATACCGAGCGAGGTGTCGATTAATTCGAATGCGTGGTCAGTTCCTGTATCAATGGCATGGCACACTTCATTCGCCAATCCTGAGAGTGCGCCACGGCTGTAATGACGATATCGCCGACACCACGTGACGTTGAATGCTACGAGAGGCGTTCAGTAAGTAATGCAACACTTTTTTTTTCTCGGCTAACTTCGGTTGAAAAAATGCGTAATTTGTTATGAGACATTGTGGAATCCTCTCCTTCGGCCCCCATAGTTTCATGAGGTTCCGATTGGTAGCGGCGCTATACGTAGCCTTCAAAACGGCATCTTTAACGGGTTTGCGTTACAAACAGAGAGCTGTCACTGAGTGTCTTTCGACGGAAAACCAGAGCATCGGAGATGTTCTTAGGCGTTTGCAGAATGTCTACGGGGATTTCGCAGTGAACAACAGCACGGGGAGTCGTTGGGCGAGAAGTTTGTCTTCGTATCAATGTCCCCGGTGCCGGGCAGCCGCACACAGCTGTGACTCCGGCAATGTTGGAACGCCCGGACACTCTCATTCGAG
Source organism: Schistocerca nitens (assembly GCF_023898315.1). Lineage (NCBI taxonomy): Eukaryota > Metazoa > Arthropoda > Insecta > Orthoptera > Acrididae > Schistocerca > Schistocerca nitens. The sequence continues at coordinate 372,443,803 of NC_064618.1, forward strand.
TTGATCGACGGATCACAATCAGACACCCCACTGCACGACTGGACGTCTTTGGTGGTAGTGCTGACACGCTCGTCCGCCAGATGGAGTACTCGAAGGTGAGAACCCGCTGGGTTCCTCGCTGCCGAACAGAAGACCATAAATAGCAACGAAGGACCATCTGTGCGGAATTGCTTGCGGGTTACGAGTCTGTTCGTGACAATTTTTTGTCGAAAAATCGTCACAGGCGATGAAACATGGGTTCATCACTTCGAACCGGAAACCAAACATCAGTCCATGGCGCCACACCGCCTCTGCTCCGAAGAAAATGTTCAGAACCGCGCCCTCAGCCGGTAGCGTCATGGCGACGGTCTTCTGGGACTCTGAAGGGTTATTCTGTTTGATGTCCTTCCTCGTAGTGCAACGATCAACTCTGAAGTGTATTGTGCTACTGACAGGAAATTGAAGAAACTACTTCAGCGTGTTCGTTGCCACAAAAATGCAAACAAATTTCTTCTTCTCGATGAGAACACAAGGCCTCACGGAAGTCTCCTCATCCAATAGCAGCTCAGAAAACATCTTTGGACTGTTCTTCCTCATCAGCTCACCTACAGATCGGATCTCGCACCTTCCGACTTTCATCTGTGTGACTCAAAAAAATGTGTTGCGTTACTTATTGAACGCTCCTCGTAATCTCTCTTTTTGTGTTACACGACCATATGCAGCGAATTGCACGTGATAATTTTTTATTACAGGTACGTGTAATCTCACATTTTTGTCGTTTAAGCGTAAAAAAGTATACTCAATTTGCTGTAGTGACTGCTTTGCTAGCATTTCTTTTCTCGATGGCAAGTATTTCACAATTTCGTACGACCATTCTAAATTCACTGCTGAGATTCCTTGAGGCCAGTAATTCTAGTATCTAATGCAGATAATTTATTACAAGGAATAAGACGAATCAATTTCCTGTAGTTTCCGAAGTGTAGCGCAACTGCAGGAAACTGACAAAAAAATTTGCGGAACTTCATACCGCAACGATCATGTGGAACGAGTCCATAGATGAATTTGCGAATCTAATTTCCGTGTATATTTGTCTGTCACTTATTAAATTTTATTGTGGGTTAAAGTAAAATTGCAATTACGTAAGTGGTCAGCATGCAGACATGTTTTCACAAAGAAAATGTATCTTATTTGTTATCCCACGGCCACATCATAGCGAATTACCACTAATATGATTCATGGAACATGCAAATAACTAGCGCTCAGAATTATGTACCTACGGCACTTTCGACAGACAAGGGACCGAGAACTGCCAGAGTAAACAGTTCTGCGCATATAGCTTACGTAATCCCTTAGAGTTGTCGAGAAAACAGCGAAAATTGAATTTTGAGGACACAACGTCGCTTCTATGCAAAGATGCACCTTGCTTCATTTTCCTACGACTGCTAACCATAAGGCAATTTTTGTAAAGCGCGTTTTAGGTATTTGCACTTGATGCAATGTTGCCACCGAAGTAATCGCTACATTGTCAAGCAAAGTACAATTGGATCTTGAAGTCGGAGGAAGTAACCTTTTGCGGGTTGTGCTAATGACGTGGAACGTGACGCCGAAACGATAACGCTCGTCAAATATGACAGCGAATGAAGACATTTTGTAGATACTGAGTGGTAGTTACACAGTGCTGCATTGTCTACGTATGGGACAAGACGTGCATCAGATAAAATCAGTACTGTTGAGAATCTGTGGCAGATTAGAAATATTTGCTTGAAATTCTGAAGTTAACAGGGATAAAATGCAGAGTACACAGAAAGCAGACTGCAGTTATAAATGTCGAAGAACGTGAAACGGAAAGAGCAGTTAGAAGGAAGTGAGGCAGGATTGTAGCCTGTGCCCGATGATATTCTATCGGTACGTTCAGCAAGCTGTGGAGGAATCCAGGGAAAAAATTGGAAAGGCAATTAAAGTTCAGGGAGAAGAATTGCTGATGACACTGCAATTTTGCCAGATACGGCAAGAGACTTGCAAGAACAGTTAAACGGAAGGGATAGCGTCCTAAATACGAGTTGTAAGATGAACAACAACACAAATAAAATAATGGTAAGGGAATGTAGTTCAGTTAAATCACACGATGCTGAGGGAATTAATTAGGAAGTGAGACACTAAAAGTAGTACATAGAGTTATGCTGTTTGCTGATGACGGGCGAAGTGGGGAGGATATAAAATAAAGTGTGGCCTGGCACGTAAGTGAAACGTGGACGATAAACAATTAAGAGGAGGAGGGGAGGCTAGAAGCTGTTGAAATGTGTTTGTGACGGCTTGCCTATCGGAAGGTGAATTATGTCTGTCTGACTTCGTACCTTCCCGATCCTGGACGCGGAAAGAATGTTAAGACTGGTCCAGGTGCGATCGCTAGCAGTAGGGGCCTAAAATAAACCCCAGTGAATGCGCCTTGACTAATCATAATAATGTCCCGGCTAAACCGTTCTGCATCAGACTCCGTGAACAGTTGGATCCTACATGCGAATCATATAAATCTCAATTCTCGAAGAATAATTATTAAGTCCAAAGAGTAAGTATCTTACACAGATTGTGGTTACTTTTAAATAAAATCGCACAGTTCTGATTCAAAACACAGTCACTTCAAGCTAAGAGGAAAATCAATAAACTGTTGTAACTCACGTTCAATATATTGTCCATGACACAATACAAGTAGAGTGTCTCGAATGTCAATGGCTATCTTTTAAGTAATTCAAGTACTTCAATTCAGATATCACAAATATCAGTTGAATCAAAACTGGTCTGCCGCAGAATCGCAGAATGACCGATTCACATAAGTCTATCAAGAATACAATACAACGATTTTATGTAGTACATAAATACTGGGGTGTTTTTTTTCTGCATTGAAAATACGATGTGTTTTTCGCAGTGTCTCTAATATGCTCGTCGATCGTGTCACTGCACACGTCAGTTCTGAGCACACAGTGAGCACGTAAAGATGCCTATAACAATAGAACCTCCTGCCAAGTGTGAAGTGCGTGCTATCATTTGAATTCTTCGTGCTGAGAGGTTCCGCCTGCTTTCATGCATCCCACATAACGTAACTGTCATGCCTGACAGTAAAGTGCGTCAGTGGTGTGGGAACTTTTGCAGCATTATGTAGGGGGTCAAGGAAGGAAGCGAGTATCAGCCGATGATATTATTCAGCGAATGGATCAGGCGATTCGAGAAAATCTCCTGCAGAGGGCAGTTCAGAACAAGCGAAGAGGAATGTTATCAGGCATTGACCATCTGCATGTCAATGCTCGGCCGGACACTGCAGCTGCAACAAAGACGCCCCTGCTGCGTTTTCGATGAGAAGTGTTGGGTCACCCACCATACAGGATTCAGCTTATTTTGATTTTCATCTCTTCTGATCACATTTTTAATCGCTGGCTATGAGGACAGAATTTTGAGACAAATAACGAGCTGCAGACCAGAGTAGAGAATTGGTGGAAAGCACAGACGGCTGCCTTTCGTGACGAGCGTGTCGGAAAGACACGCTAAGACATATGTCTAAATCGGAACGGCAACTCTGTCGAGAAGTATATGGAAGGTGTAGTTAAATGTTGTAAATAAAATATTTTTGATTATTGCTATGGTTGCCATTTAGCACCGATCGGAGCTTACAGACAATAAACCTCGTTTTTCGTTAAGTAACTGTGGCGTCCTGACGTCCTTTGGTAGCCGATATTGTCGCCCTGCTGTCGTTACTCACACCGCTGGGTGCCGGGTAATTTTATCTTCCCCAGCACCTACGGATACTGCTAGGCTCGTTACAATAAACAGCTTTCTGCGACAGATTTTTACCAACAGTAGCACAAATATATCCACCTACTTGTAGTTTGCCCGACCGCTCAGCAGTATTCATCGGGAAAATCCCCCGTCTTTACGATGTACTCGTGGCTCAGGATAACGTATTTGCAGTTTTTATAGGCGAAACGTCACATGGCGCAACAGAATAATGTTGAAATAGATGGAACAACTAATGAGAAGGCTCTGTATCGAATTTGGGGGGGGGGGGGATAACTTATTCCATAACTTTGCTAAAGGATGGGATTGGTTGATAGAGCACAAGCGGACGTATCAAGGAATTGTCAGTTTGATATTGGGTAGAAGGGTGGCGGGTAGAAATTTTAGAGGGAGACAAAGGCGAGAATACAGTAAGGAGACTAAAATGAATGTGAGTTTCAGTAGCTATTCAGACGTTGAAGGGACTAGCACGGTATGGACTAGCTGGGAGAGCTTTATCAAACCAGTATTGGAACTGAAAACCACAACAACCTGGAGCGAGGCACGAACCGGGAAGTAGGGAAGACATATTTTACCCCTTATAAATCGGCTACAGATGCAAATATAAAAGTACTGCCCGTGAAATAATAGAGAAGATAATAAAAAATAGGAAGGGTGCAATGGCCGACGCTTGATCGTTATTGGATGGGCGAGGTGGGAGCGGAGGCGGCAAGTCCGCCCAGCACGTTACGGCAAGTCGAAAAACAGAGTTAGAGAGGGAGAGATAATACACACGTGCGTATGATAAACCCCTTCTCTCTAAAATTTCTCTCCTTCACACCTCCTCTGTGTTACCACAGATGACGTGTCGCTGATCTCATTTCTACTAAGGCTGCGGTACACCCGAGATGCCTATTTGCTTCCATCGCCCTGAGTGGAATGCTTAAGTTCTAATAAATGTACACCAACCTGCAGTCTTCTGTAGTTGTTGTCCCCGGCGCACAAAACAGCGCGTAGGGTCGTGAATCCGTTATCTTGAGGCTGTAAGAAACTCTTAGTGAGGAATTGATGTAATGTGAATAATTAAATTTCCAACAAGTTTGTTTATGTGGAATGCCACTCGCTTTTTACTGGCAAAAGGAGAAACTGCACCATAACATTCCACGTTAGTCACAAATAATTTACGTTCTTCAACAAAATAATGAATTGCGTATTTCCATAATTACTGTCACATTGTTCTCAACTACAAATCCAAATAACCAGAAACTGCAAATAAAGCCTCACGGCAAACATCATCTCTATCCTCCGAGACTGCCGACCAGCTCTCACATTTACAAACTAGATGTTGAAAATTAAGTCTTAACTGATACCCCCGGCATACAATCTCCGACACTGCCTAACCAGCTCTGATCTTACAGCCGAACCATTTCGCCCGCCATCCAAGTTAGGCGCGATCCGAAGATCACTGAAGTTCTGCGTCTGCATTTCATTTAGCAGTTGTTTTTTATTCTGATGGTTATTAATACTTGTGAAATAATGGAATGATAAAACGCTATTGAAAGATGCTTTAATTTGAACTGCAAGTAAATATGCTGTTTGGGTTTGTCTAAAATTAATAACAGAAGATTATCATTTTGGCGCGCAACTTCCGAACGCAGCGGCCAATCGCGGAGAAGGACTACAATTTAGGCGGTCTTTCTCACGATACGCGTACCGATCAAACGATCTGTCTTCGGTACCTCACACAAGATTACCTCATCTTGTCACTTCTGCTCTAACAAGGGGGCCCTCCATAGAAATCACGGATTTTGATGCACTTAAGATATGTTGTAGAGGCACTTACTCTGAGTACCTGCCCCCCCCCCCCACTTTTTTTTGTTTTTTTTTTGCCGAGGGCCTTGGTTTTTGAAAAAATCGATTTTGAAGTTCATTGCGCGCTTTGTATACCCGTAACATTACATATATCCCAAGCAAGTCATCGTAGCGCAGCGGTAAAAGTTCACGGCTGCCGCGCTGGAGGTACCTTGTTCGAATCCTGCTCGTGTACTTCTTTTTTCAAAATCGACCGAATTTTTCAATTTTATTTCAAAGAATATCAACAAACAGTGTAAGGTGTGCGAAATTATAACGATATATTTAGTTATTAATTTTTTCAAATATTCATTCAGTTTGTGGTTCGCAATTGGAGTTCCGAATGTTCGTACAATGGTCGCTTCTCTTATTAGCAGAAATCGATCTCCGCCCATTATCGTCCCCTCTCCCGTGAATAACGTCAGCCGTAACGGGAACCCCGGCTCCTAGTTGCGGCCAATGAGGATGCGAGTTGCATTCTTTTACGTTCGCATCTAACTACAGCGTCAGTTGTTCGCAAAGCGTCTCTAGTGCCGTGTGTTAGAAGAATTCTTGAAATGGAAGTACCTGTTTCTGCAGTAGTGCAGCCAGAAGAAGATCCGCAACCTTACACTGTTTTCTGATATTCTTTGAAATAAAATAGAGAAATTCAATCGATTTTGAAAAAAAAAGTACACGAGCAGGATTCGAACACGGTAACTCCAGCGCCGTAGCCGTGAACCTTTACCGCTGCGCTTCGCTAACTTGCTCGGTACATATATAATGTTACGGGTATACAAAGCGCGCAAGGAGTTTCAAAATCGATTTTCTCAAAAGCTAAGGCGCGTTGGTACGAAGTCGGATAGCCAGGCACACAGGCTAAGTGCCTCTACAACATATTTGAAGCGCATCAAAATCTGCGATTTACAGTATGGAGGGTCCCCTTGTAAGATGAGCTTCTTGTACCTGAATGTGATGGCTGCAAAGCCAGAAATATTGCAACACAAGCTACCGCGGCGAGAGGGGCAGTATACGGGGTAGAAACCCGCCTCCATTAAGTCGTCTTCATACTGGAAGACGCAGCTAACATTGACGTGGACGCGGACGGAACATCTGATCCCACCAGAGACAGCGCTATCGGCGTACAGGAAGAGCTGGCTAACGTGATTTGCGCTCTCCAGCCGTCGTTGTCGGCATCATTTTGTTCGCAAACCACACAGTTTGTTTCCGAAATTAGACGCGGGGGGAAGTCACGACGAAAATTCTGGATCTCGTCGATGGCTTGAACAGCGAATTACTGATAGAAGAACACCACATAATGCTGTACAACGATCTGAGATACATACTACTATACTAGTAGAACTTATTCGTTAACTCAATTAATTGTCATCCCATTTTAGATATTAATTGAATATAGTTGAGGTACAGTGTCAAATGTAAGTCTGCACATGCACCAACTATCTGAAATAATGTACTTCATCACACAGGTTTCAAGTTCGAGATTCGTTTCGTAATTTCATTCGAATGGAAGAGGAAATTTTTTTGAAACTGCTCACCATCATTGAAAAAGATGTTTACTAGCAAGATACAAACTTGAGCCAGTCCATAAACCCAGAAATAAGAGTATATACATTCCAGTCGCTGGTCTTTGCAACAAGAATTGAACCAGATACATTATTTATAATAAATACCATTGACTTTTGAGGGAATACTTCCATAAGATGAATAAGAAAAAACCAGAATCTTTTAGAAAACGAAAGATGAAAAAAAAATTGAGGAGGTGGGCGCGAACGTGCTACTTTTTTCTTCGCAGTTCAAAAGTCACGCCGCTAACAGATGCGTTACTAACTTCGACATAACAACTGTGGCATACGCTGTCTGAAGATTGAATCTATACCTATCGTTATTTGATATGTAATATGAAAACTGTACCAAATGACGCTCGTTTGGTAGATCGTCATTGAGCTGTGGCGTTGAAAAGATGTACTTTCGTAACACACAAGTTGTAATATGTACTAAAAATATACGTAAACTGCAGGAAGCCTTTACCTAAGATATGTAGTCTCCTGTCATTTTACTATAACAAATCATAGATAAAACGACCCGTTTTCGAGAGACCCTCAATTTGCCGATGCTTTGAAACATCTTATATTCGTACCATGTATTCTAGGAGAAAGAAAATCCACCAAGTACGATGTTTAACGCCATGGTGTGTGGCGGCTCCTATGTTCTACTTGTAACGTAAAATGTCGCATGTCATTGGCCACGTCCTCTCCACGAGGCAAAAATCTAACATGCCAGATTCTTTATTTAACGCTCCGTATTGCAGCAGAACGTGGAATTCCACGGTATGACGTCATTAGATCCTTGTCCACGCGCGTTGTGACGTCCCGTGTGAGGACAGCTTTACATAATAAATCTGCCCTCGCGTGTTCCTTTAACGTCCTCGACGTACCAGGAGCTCCTTCATTACTTACTCGAGAATAAAGAGTCCGAGTAAAACACAGTGAAACGAAGCATTATGTTCAGTATGGTATTACAGTACTGCTGCACACACTGTCAGCGCTGAAGAATTTGGCAGAAGGTATTCACTTTTTGAGTTGTTTGAGGAGTGTTAGTGACATCGGTGCGGCTTGGATGAAAAACAATGCGAAATTTAAAATTCGCTATCGACAGGAAAGCGTGTTGGACCTCAGTAGTTCATGTTGTACATTAATGACCGGACAAATAATAATACTGGTAACGTCAAACATCTTGCATATGATGCAGTTATTTGTAATGAAGTACTGCTTGAAAAAGAAAAACTGCACAAATATTCAAACAGATGATGATATGATTTTTAAATGTTTGCAAAGATCAGCAACTTGTATTAAATGTTCAGGAATATAAAACTAAACACTTGAAAACGGAGAAACGTATTGTTTTATATTTACGATATCATTCAGTCACAATTGCAATCAGGCAACTCATACAAATACCAGGGAGTAGCAATTCATAGGGATATACTATCAAATAGTCACAAATGTTCAGCCGTAGATAGTTCAGCTAGCAGACTTCGGTCTTTTGGGAGAATGCTGGGAATATGCAGTGTGTCTACAAAGAAGTTTGCTTACGAAACACTCTTGCGACTCATCGTAAAATATTACTCAGATACGTGTGATCTGTACCAAATCGAAGCAACTGGAGATATTGAACGTTTACAAAGAAGGACAACGCTAGTGGTCACAGGTTTGTGTGATCCAAGGAAGATCGACACAGAGATGCTTGAAAAACTTGAACTGACAAAGGCCTGAAACTGGACGCGAAGTATTACGCAAAAGCCTTCTTGCAAAGTTTGAACAGCCGATATTAAATGAGGAATCTAGGAATATGTCAAAGATCAGACTAATGACAGTGGGCGCAGAAATGTTTGAACATTGATTACTTCCCCTTTTCATAGGCGAATTGCACGAGAGGGCGCAGAAATTTTTGAACATTGATTACTTCCCCTTTTCATATGCGAATTGCACGGGAAGAAGACTAACAAGGGGTTCAATAAAAATTGCTCTCTACCACAATTTCACATGTTATTTGTGGAATACTGACTTAGGTGCAGAGTAGAAAGATTCTTGGGTATACGAGGTTATTGGGAAAGGACATTCGTATGTAAATTGGTACACGGGTAGTTTTTGTCTTTCCGTATCAGCCTGAGGGAAAAAATATGGAACTGAACGTTAGGGGAGATACAGCCTTTAGTATATTACCACAGATGGTAGGAGATATTGTGGGGACGGAATAAATTATGTGCGTATGTGCCTCAATGCGTCATGAGCGAAAGTTTTGAGAAGATCGATGTTTATTATTTATAGAGATCGGAAGTCCCGATCATGCATGCGTATAAGCCTCTTCCTCTTGCCACCGGGAGGCTACAGCAGGTTGACTGCCGTGTCGTCGTGGACTTTCTCCTACGGTCCATTCAGCAATCAAGTCGCTGCGGCAACCTTGAGAGCTGACTCACCGCTCACCTGCTGCCGGCCTGCTGTTCTTTCTCTCTAGTGACTCCAACAAGAGTTACTGCTTACTGGCCGCTGTCATTCTACGCGCTTCTTCTAAGTCACCATGAAAGTTGTTCTATCTTTGTGAATTGAAACCGCTTGCACATCCACACAACCACTGGTTGTTCATCATCATCATCATCATCATCATCATCATCTTCTTCTTCTTCTTCTTCTTCTTGTATTAGTCGACGGAACTAAACGACCAGAGTGGCTGCATCGTCGTGTTTGATAGCATTTTGACAAATGGTAAGAGTTCTGGCGCTTTAATCATCTAGCAACAGTCAAACGTTGATGTGCATTTTTATATTTTTTTTAATAACCTTTAGTACAAATATGTTTTGCAGCCATTATTTCGTTCCTGACGAGTTGTAATCCTAAAGTTTGACATCTCGGAAAAAATAAGATAAATAATTAATGTTTTGTTTGAAACTTCCCGGCAGTTTGAAAGTGTATGCCGGCGCGGGACTCGTGCCTGGGGTGTCTGCCTTTCGCGTGCAAGTGCTCAACCCCTTCCCTCCCCACCCCCGCACATGTTTAATTCCGCCAGTACCTCTCTCCGCCGTGCACACTTCATAGAAGTTCTCTTCTCGATAGGTACTCGCCCACGAATGGCAAAAGTCCCGGTTCGAGTCGCGGTCCGGAACAGTTTTAATCCGTCCGGAAACTTCAAATCAGTGTACATGCCGCTGTAAAATTAAAATTCATAGTGGAATTTTTTATTTGTTTGCTGGTACAAGACTACAGTCCTGGCGTGCGTTGAAATTCCTGCACTACAGTCCTACCTAGTCCGTCACTAGAGGCACCAGATCAAAACGGCATTGCCCGTTGGTAAAGTTAATATGGGCTGCACCTTTTTATTTTGGAACTTCTGGTCTCAGTGTGTAAAAGTACTGCAGACATGTACCATCAAACAAACAAAAAATTAATTACGTAACTTTACTTTTTCGAAGTGCTTATTAAAGCTTGAAATATCTCTATTATGCGGACAGTATATCGTGGCAGTCGACCGCGAGCGTTAACAAACGAGAACATGGACTGTCTCAAGGAAGAAGAGCGATGCGGAGGAATAAGCCCCTCCTCTACTTTGCAGTGCTGCCATCCTACGTCCGCGTTCTGTGCCACCACGAAAGCAGGAGTGACATAACGGTCACAGGGATTGTTGATTCCTTTTGTTATGGTGAGAATCGCATTCGAAAACCTTTTATGCACCGGGGTTAATTTCTTCACTCATTTCAGAATAAGAAAAAGAAAAAAAGCAATCTAAAACACAAAGCAAACTGAAGAACACAAAGCATTTGGTAGTAGCTAAAGGGCAATAGTTTGCTGCGGTTGGCAGTGGTAGTTCCGGTCCGACCTCTACTGGTATCTTACGCAACCATAGTTCAAAACACTGCCCACCTAAAACTGCCAAAATGTAGTCTCGCATAATAGTAACACGTTTGATCATAGCAACACATCACGGTAACTTGCAACATATATATTTCTTTTATATCGTTGAAAAGCTTGTGACACAGAGAATAGTGTAAATAGGCTTTTCTTTTCTGAGGTAAAAATGCTATGTAATCCTTTGGTTATGTCATTTTAGATACTCAGTAAAAAGTCGATATGGCCCTGTCATCCCACAGACAATCCACGGGACGGTACAGACGCTCTCCGTGGGAGCAGACACTCAATTATACACTCCTGGAAATTGAAATAAGAACACCGTGAATTCATTGTCCCAGGAAGGGGAAACTTTACTGACACATTCCTGGGGTCAGATACATCACATGATCACACTGACAGAACCACAGGCACATAGACACAGGCAACAGAGCATGCACAATGTCGGCACTAGTACAGTGTATATCCACCTTTCGCAGCAATGCAGGCTGCTATTCTCCCATGGAGACGATCGTAGAGATGCTGGATGTAGTCCTGTGGAACGGCTTGCCATGCCATTTCCACCTGGCGCCTCAGTTGGACCAGCGTTCGTGCTGGACGTGCAGACCGCGTGAGACGACGCTTCATCCAGTCCCAAACATGCTCAATGGGGGACAGATCCGGAGATCTTGCTGGCCAGGGTAGTTGACTTACACCTTCTAGAGCACGTTGGGTGGCACGGGATACATGCGGACGTGCATTGTCCTGTTGGAACAGCAAGTTCCCTTGCCGGTCTAGGAATGGTAGAACGATGGGTTCGATGACGCTTTGGATGTACCGTGCACTATTCAGTGTCCCCTCGACGATCACCAGTGGTGTACGGCCAGTGTAGGAGATCGCTCCCCACACCATGATGCCGGGTGTTGGCCCTGTGTGCCTCGGTCGTATGCAGTCCTGATTGTGGCGCTCACCTGCACGGCGCCAAACACGCATACGACCATCATTGGCACCAAGGCAGAAGCGATTCTCATCGCTGAAGACGACACGTCTCCATTCGTCCCTCCATTCACGCCTGTCGCGACACCACTGGAGGCGGGCTGCACGATGTTGGGGCGTGAGCGGAAGACGGCCTAACGGTGTGCGGCACCGTAGCCCAGCTTCATGGAGACGGTTGCGAATGGTCCTCGCCGATACCCCAGGAGCAGCAGTGTCCCTAATTTGCTGGGAAGTGGCGGTGCGGTCACCTACGGCACTGCGTAGGATCCTACGGTCTTGGCGTGCATCCGTGCGTCGCTGCTGTCCGGTCCCAGGTCGACGGGCACGTGCACCTTCCGCCGACCACTGGCAACAACATCGATGTACTGTGGAGACCTCACGCTCCACGTGTTGAGCAATTCGGCGGTACGTCCACCCGGCCTCCCGCATGCCCACTATACGCCCTCGCTCAAAGTCCGTCAACTGCACATACGGTTCACGTCCACGCTGTCGCGGCATGCTACCAGTGTTAAAGACTGCGATGGAGCTCCGTATGCCACGGCAAACTGGCTGACACTGACGGCAGCGGTGCACAAATGCTGCGCAGCTAGCGCCATTCGACGGCCAACACCGCGGTTCCTGGTGTGTCCGCTGTGCCGTGCGTGTGATCATTGCTTGTACAGCCCTCTCGCAGTGTCCGGAGCAAGTATGGTGGGTCTGACACACCGGTGTCAATGTGTTCTTTTTTCCATTTCCAGGAGTGTATGTGCAAGTGACGATTTATTAAAAACTACGTGATGATTGTAATTTATCTTTCTCATTCGGGACTTTGGTGACACTATTGTTTTAAATCTGCGTAGTCTCTTGCGTGAAGCAACGTGCTGATTGCGATACCACTCACGCGAAAGTATGTATGATTTAAATTAGCTGCTACGGTCGCAGGTTCGAATCCTGCCTCGGGCATGGATGTGTGTGATGTTCTTAGGTTAGTTAGGTTTAAGTAGTTCTAAGTTCTAGGGGACTGATGACCACAGATGTTAAGTCCCATTGTGCTCAGAACCATTTGAACCAACCATTTAAATTAGCTTGTGAGCTTGATTCAGACAAACAAATTGAGGAGACATTTACGACTTTAATGTGGAGGAAACTGTAGAACGTACCGTGATGAATGCGCATCCTGATGTTTGCCCCAAGTTCAGTTTTTAAACCGTGAACCTCTAGGGGGGAAATATGCTAAAGAACATAAGTACTGGTGGCCACTCTGCCGTCGAGTTTGCTCTTCTCTCCAAATGGCACACGCTCTTGCTTTAAGTTTAGGGATGTCATCGGACACAATAATCAGACCACCGTTGTGTATTGCGCATTTTATGAAGTAGGCCCACGTATTCATTTAATTGAATGTCTTGGTGTGCTGCCATTCAGAGATAAGGTTCGCTGAAACTCCATGCATTGCTCAACAGTCAGCAATATCGTCCTGACAGGAATGTTTCTTTCGCTCTGTATTGTATGTGAGCCTATAGTACGCTTCACGAGTAAGTTCTTTTTCAGCCTTAGCGGCCTCACGAACTGGAGTTGGCTTGATGATGGTTACACCCTCTGTCATAAATATTTTTAACGTTAACTGAATTTCTTTCGGTGATTGGCAAAACATGATAGTAATACACTCTAACAAGGGGAGGCCGCCAATTGTGAAATTCAGATTCGATTCATACTGCGCATAATAAAAGCTCATGGCCAGAGGTGTAATGTGGCAAAGCACCAAGATGACGTTGTCGAGAAAATCGAGAGTTAAAAGAAACCGTTGCGGTGAAATACTCTCTACGATTAATAATGTTCTACAGCGTCGTGGCGCAGCGGTAAGCGCTCGGGTTCGTAATCCGAAGGTCGCCGGATCGAATCTTCGCCGACACGGTAGCTCAGCGTGTTCGGTCAGAGGGTTAGCTGCCCTCTGTAATAAAAAAACTGAGTTAATCGATCAACAACGAACTTAAACGGATGTCTTACGACGTCCGCCCCGAGCAGATGCAACGAACAAAACGAGATTAAAAAAAAAAAAAAGAAAATCTCGCGCCATGCAATTTATTTTTATTATTAGTTTTTTGTAATTGTTAATGAATTGCTTATGCATGTTGGTGAAGGCGGATCGCTCTCCAATTGTACCGCCTCCATTTTTCCGTTTTTTTAACAGGGTGTACCACAGCTCTCCCGTCCGCACTGATTTTCGACGATGTTATAAGTTGCGCTAGGGACCGCATCTACCTTCTTTCGAAGTTAGCAGGCAACTACGCTGTTATGCGGCGGCTCGTTTCGGCCCATTCAACATCTGTCCTTCAAGTGTAACGAGCGAGTAACGGCGTTTATATTTCATACCTGCCGCAGCAAATTTGTTCTTGGGGTCTCTATTCTAATTCGAACGTTTGACTTACGCTATACGTATTCGTTTCGGAATACCGTTTCTACGTCTTCCGTTAACTATACGTGGTTAACATTATGAAGACAATTAATAACATTTGTGAAATACAACTTTGTTTGCGGAAAACATAATGATATTCGAAGTCGCCAGGTTTTCCACGACAAACGACTTTCAACAACTTATTATATGCATAATTGTTGCAACTGATTGCCGGGAATTATAGATATATATTTGAATTACAAAAAACAAATACTAAAAAAAAGGTTGCATGACGCGAGATTCGATCCGGCGACCTTCGGATTACGAACCCGAGCGCTTACCGCTGCGCCACGACGCTGTAGAAAATTATTAATCGTAGAGGGTATTTCACCGCAACGGTTTCTTTTAACTGTCGATTTTTTCGACAACGGCTGAGAAGTGCATCTTGGTTCTTTGCCACATTACACCTCTGACCATGAGCTTTTATTATGCGCAGTATGAATCGAATCTGAATTTCACAATTGGCGGCCTCCCCTTGTAAGACAAAAGAGACGCATCATGAAGGAGTCATCCGATGGAGCGGAAATCGGTAGATGTGATGTATATGTACAGACAAATAAATGTTTATGACCCCCTGCGGGTTCGGGGGTAAGAATAGGCCCGCGGTATTCCTGCCTGTCGTAAGAGGCGACTAAAAGGAGTCTCAAATGTTTCGGCCTTAATGTGATGGTCCCCTAAGGGGTTTGACCACTACCTTTCAAAATTTTTCCGTTAGTGCGTACCATTTGGGAAAGGACACCTTACGTGGTGCATCTTAAATCCATCTTGCCCTAAGATCTGGCACACCTGATTTTTCATGGAGTTGGACTTACATCGAGCTTCCGGCCACATCCACTGCAGTGTGTTACGGGTGGCATACATTCCCTCCAATGTGCACTCCCATCTTTGCCCTCATGATGTACATGGATATTTCGACACCCGACATCCAGCACGGTAGCGAGTCCGTTGTGGTGGGGTCGTCATGTACCCTCTTGGTGGTAGCCCCCTGACTACACAGGGATCGCACTGCTGATGCCTGAGCTGCTACCTCCCCACGTATGCCGAGGAGTAGATGCCTATCCCTCTGGGGCATCGGGACTCCCGGCAAAGGCCATCCTGCCAGGTGGTCTTTGCTGTGGCTGGGTGGCGCCCGTGGGGAGAGCCCCTGGTCGGAGTGGGTGGCATCAGGGCGGATGACCCGCAATGAAGCGTGGTACATCATCTCTCGCTGATGGGCCTCCACCAGCAGTCTCTAAGCGATCGAGGTTTTCCCTCCCTGGCCACTCCATGGGAGGAACGTATGGCTAAAGAAGGCAGTGGAGAATATTCACCCCGGTACCTCGTGTGTACGCGAGTTGATGGGGAATCGTTTGTCGACCAAGCCCCAGTTTTTTGTGGAGCATTTAGAGGACAAGTTCGGGGAGGTGGAGGGCTTGTCCAAAATGCGCTCTGGTTCAGTACTCATCAAAACAGCATCCTCTGCCCAGTCACGGAGGTTGCTCAATTGTGACAAGTTGGGGGATGTTTCCGTTAGCATCACGCCGCATAAGAGTCTCAACATGGTCCAGGGTATTATATTCCACGGGAATCTTCTTCTGCAGTCCGACGATGAACTACGTGCCAACCTAGAACGACGAGGTGTTCACTTCGTCCGGCGCGTCCATCGGGGTCCGAGGGATAATCAGGTAGCCACCGGTGCCTTCATCTTGGCCTTCGAAGGAGATGTTTTATCCGAAAAGGTCAAGGTGATGGTTTACCGTTGTGATGTGAAGCCATATATCTCTCCTCCGATGCGGTGTTTTAAATGCTGGAAGTTCGGGCACATGTCATCTCGCTGTACTTCCGCATCACATGTCGAGATTGTGGACGTCCTTCGCATCCCAATACTCCATGTGCTCCGCCTCCCATCTGTATTAACTGCGGAGGACACCATTCCCCCTGCTCACCTGACTGTCGGATCTTCCAGAAGGAAAGGAAGATAATGGAATATAAGACCCTGGACCGCCTGACCTACACCGAGGCAAGGCGGACATATGAGCGGCTACATCCTGTGCCCATGACATCCACCTATGCCGCTGCTGCAACACCAGTTCGAACCTCTACCGTGTCGTCACCTACAGTTCGACCTCAGCTCTGTCAGAATTC
Source organism: Schistocerca nitens (assembly GCF_023898315.1). Taxonomy (NCBI): domain Eukaryota; kingdom Metazoa; phylum Arthropoda; class Insecta; order Orthoptera; family Acrididae; genus Schistocerca; species Schistocerca nitens. Next base: position 372,460,327 of record NC_064618.1, read on the forward strand.
ACCGGCCCCCTTGGTTGTGGGGGGGGGGGGGGGGCACTTCACTCCCTGTTGCTCCTGCTCCATCTACTTCAGGAGCAACACCACCCCAACCATCGGGGACATCTGTTACCCCTTCCCAGCCGGAGAAGCGTGAGCCTTCTTCGGCTCCTCTCGCCCAGAAGGGGTCCCTTGGGGCCCTCCCATCCCAGGCTTTGCCCAGTGCCAAAGCTGACACCAGCAAGTATCTTAAACAACCAACGGTCGCTGGTCGTAGGGCGTCACGGTCGTCTTCAGTCCCTGAGACTGACCCAGTGAGGCCCTCCCAGCCAGAACCACCGAAGGCACAGCGCGCAAAGCAGTCCAAGAAAAAGGCTCCCAAGCATCCTGACATTGCGGTGGCACCTGTCCCACCGCCACCACCTAACTCTGCATCCGAAGATGAGGTGGAGATTCTGGCGTACGCTGAGGACCTGGATCTCGCCAGTCCCTCGGACGCAATGGATGGCTGTTGTACAGGTGGTGACTCAGTAGCAGCAGGGGCCCAGGAGGCGTAATCTGCCTCCCCAGTCCCTTCACGCCTTTCCCATCTATGGACAATATCATCCTCCTGTGGAACTGCAGCGGTTTCTTCCACCATCTAGCTGAGCTCAGGCAACTTATCAGCCTTCACCCTTTCTTCTACATTGCTATTCAGGAAACTTGGTTTCCAGCAATGCGAACCCCCGCCCTCCGTGGCTATCAGGGTTATTATAAGAACCGGGCAGCTTATGAAAGGGTGTCTGGTGGCGTCTGCATATATGTCCTTAACTCTCTTCACAGCGAGTTTGTACCTCTACAAACAGCTTTAGAGGCTGTCGCTGTTCGGGTGTGGACGCCACAGGCTGTTACCGTCTGCAGTCTTTACCTTCCACCGGATGGTGCTGTCGCGCAACATGTCCTGGCTGCTCTGATAGCCCAATTGCCTCCACCTTTCTTGTTACTGGGCGACTTCAACGCCCATAAACCTCTGTGGGGTGGGTCAGTGGCGACAGGTCGAGGCGCCACCATTGAGCATTTATTAGCACAGCTCGATCTTTCGCTTTTAAATGATGGTTCCTCCACACACTTTAGCGTGGCGCATGGCACGTACTCCGCCATCGACCTTTCGATCTGCAGCCCTAGCCTCTTACCGTCTGTCCAATGGAGAGTGCATGACGACCTGTGTGGTAGTGACCACTTTCCGATCTTTCTGTCACTGCCACAGCGTCAGTATTCTCTGCGCCCTTGCAGGTGGGCTATGAGTAAGGCTGACTGGGACTAGTTCTCCTCCACTGCCGCTATTGAGCCTCTCTCTAGTGACGACATTGATGCGGTGGTTCACTCAGTCACCAACAGCATCGTTACTGCCGCAGAATCTGCCATTCCCCGTTCTTCTGGGACCCCTCGGCGGCGGACTGTGCCTTGGTGGTCGCCTGAGATCGCTAGGCGATTAAAGATCGCCGGCGGGCGCTACAGCGTCACAAGCGACATCCCTGCATTGAACACCTCATCACCTTCAAACGGCTGCGTGCGCGAGCCCGCCGCCTTATCCGCCAAAGCAAGCAGGAGTGCTGGGAGCGGTATGTGTCCGCCATTGGCCTCCATGTCTCTCCATCGCAGGTCTGGGCCAAGATACGCCGCCTCTACGGCTATCGGACCCCTGTCAGCGTCCCTGCGCTCTCACTGAATGGAGCAGTTTGTACAGACTCCGGCGAAATTGCCAACAGCTTGGCAGAGCATTTTGCTCTTAGTTCCGCTTCTTCCAATTACCCACTGGCCTTCCGCTCCATTAAAGAGCGGATGGAACGTCGGAGCCTTTCTTTTCGTACCCACCATTCTGAATCCTACAATGTTCCATTCAGTGAGTGGGAATTTCACAGTGCCCTTGCCGCTTGCCCTGATACCGCTCCTGGGCCAGATCGCATCCACTGTCAGATGGTGAAACACCTTTCAGTGGACTGAAGCGACGCCTTCTCGACCTTTACAACCGCATTTGGGTCGGGGGTGAGTTTCCGTCGCAATGGCGGGAAAGTATTGTTATCCCCATTCTGAAACCTGCGAAAAACCCTTTGGAGGTGGACAGCTACCGTCCTATTAGCCTCACCAACGTTCTTTGCAAGTTGCTTGAACGGATGGTGAGCCGGCGGTTGAACTGGGTACTGGAGTCACGGGGCCTTCTGGCTCCATCTCAGGGTGGGTTCCGTAAAGGCCGCTCCGCCGCCGACAATCTGGTGAGCCTGGAGTCGGCTATCCGTACTGCCTTTGTCCGCCGTCAGCACCTGGTCGCTGTCTTTTTCGACATGCGGAAGGCGTACGATACGACATGGCGCTATCACATCCTATCTACACTTCATGGATGGGGTCTTCGGGGCCCTCTGCCGATCTTTATCCGCAATTTTCTGTCGTCTCGTACCTTCCGCGTGGAAGTCGCGGCCTCTCATAGTTCCTCCCGAATCCAGGAGAACGGGGTACAACAGGGATCTGTCCTCAGTGTCTGCCTGTTTTTAATCGCAATAAACGGGCTCGCTGCAGCGGTGGGAAATTGTCTCCGCTTCCCTGTATGCTGACGACTTCTGCCTTTACTACAGCTCTACTGGAATTGCAGCTGTTGAACGTCAGCTACAGGGCGCTATCCGCAAGGCGCAGTCTTGGGCTGTAGCGCATGGCTTTCAGTTTTCGGCTGCCAAGATCGTGTTATGCATTTCTGCCGGCGCCGAACAGTCCATCCTGAGCCGCGGCTTTATCTTGACGACGAACTCCTTGCTGTGGTGGAGACCCACAGGTTTTTGGGGGTAGTTTTTGATGCTCGGTTGACTTGGCTGCCTCATATTCGGCAGCTTAAACAGGCGTGTTGGAGGCATCTAAATGCTCTGAGATGCTTGAGCCACACCAGCTGGGGCGCCGACCGATCTACCCTGTTACGGCTCTACCAGGTGTGAACCCAGTCTCGTCTGGATTATGGGAGCCTGGCTTATGGCTCAGCATCCCCATCTGCGCTGCGGGTACTGAACCCAATACTACACAGCGGGATACGCCTTGCCACTGGTGCCTTCCGTACCAGCCCTGTGGACAGCATACTAGTGGAGGCAGGTGTCCCTCCACTGCGGTTACGGCGCCAACGTTTGCTGGCCGCTTATGCTGCCCATGTTTTTAGCACGCCCGGGCATCCGCACTACGGTCTCCTGTTCCCGCAATCGGTCGTCCATCTGCCAGAACGTCGGCCCCGGTCGGATTGTACGATCGCGGTCCGCGTCAAAGAGCTTCTCTCCGGGCTTAGGGTTTTCACTGTTCCACCTCCTTTTCGGACCACTTTGCGTACACCCCCATGGTGTGTTCCTCGCCCATGCCTTCGGCTCGACTTGGCCCAGGGCCCGAAGGACTCAGTCCCTCCGGAGGCCTTCCGCCGCCGCTATCTTTCCCTCCCTGCAATGTATCAGGGCTCTGGCATTGCGTACACTGACGGCTCGAAGGTTGCTGGTCGTGTCGGTTATGCGTTTACTCTAGGGGACCATTCCGAACAGTGTTCATTGCCGGCTGGCTGCAGCGTTTACCCTGCTGAGCTGGTCGCCATCTTTCGTACCCTAGAGTATATCCGCTCCTGCTCAGGTGAGTCCTTCGTGATCTGTAGCGATTCCCTGAGCGGTTTACGAGCTCTCGATCAGTGTTTTCCTCGTTCTCGTCTGGTGATGGCTATCCAGGAGTCCCTGCATACTCTTGCGCGTTGTGGCCGCTCTGTGGTCTTTGTTTGGACCCCGGGCCATGTTGGGATACCCGGAAATGAAAATGTTGACCGCCTGGCCAAAGAGGCCACTAGTACACCATCTATGGACATAGGCCTCCCGGAGACAGATTTGCGAGCGTTCCTACGAAGCAAAATTCTGGACCTTTGGGACACTGAATGGCGCGCCCTGCCTTCACGAAACAAACTTCGGGCCATCAAGGAGGCTACCGGAGTGTGGAGCTCCTCCTTGCGGGTCTCTCGCAAGGAGTCTGTTGTCCTCTGCCGGCTGCGCATTGGGCACACATGGATGACGCACGGCCACCTATTGCGACGCGAGGACCCACCTTTATGTCGCTGCGGCTCCGTTTTGACAGTGGTCCACATTTTATTGGACTGTCCACTTTTAGCTGTGCTCAGGCAGTCGTTCGCACTGCCTGACACGCTCCCTGCCCTTTTAACAGATGGCTCTGCTGTGGCTGACTTAGTTTTACGTTTTATTCGGGCAGGGGGTTTATATCATTTAATCTGAGTGTTTCTGTTTCATTTTATTGTTTTGTGTTGATTCTGGCCTTTGGCCTACGATTTTAAATTGATTTTTTAATGTGTTCCTAAGTGGTTGGCTTTTCCTTTTTTATTTCTATGGTCGGCCAACCACCGTCACACTCTGTGTGATTTTAGTCCGTTTTGTCTGGTCTTTGTCTAAGTTTCTCTTGTTCTGTGTCGTCTGTGATCTATTCTGTTAATCGTTTTTGATCTCTGTGGGTGTTTTTAGTATTTGGAAAAAGGGACCGATGACCGTAGCAGTCTGGTCCCTTTAATCCCACAAACCAACCAACCAACCAAATATTTATGATGTCGGAAAAATTGGACGAATTATTCATGAGTAAGAGCTTCACAAATTCAGCAAGCCAATAACGCGTTGACCCACCTTTGCAGTGCAAGCAGTTATTCGGCTTGGCATTGACTGATAGAGTTGATGGATGTTCTCTTGAGAGATATTGTGCCATATTCTGTCAAAATCCCGAGCTGGTTGGAAGGCACTGCCCATAATGCTCCAAACGTTCTATGCTGGGGAGAGATCCGTCGACCTGGCTGGCCAAGGTTGGTTTTGGCAAGCACCAAGACAACCAGTAGAAACTCTCGCCGTGAGCAGGCGGACGTTATCCTGCTGAAATATAAGCCCAGGATGGCTTGCCTAGTTGGGCAACAAAATTGGGCGTGGAATATCGTGACGTACCGTTGCGCTGTAAGGGTGCCGCCGATGACAACCAATGTGGTGCTCCCAATGAAATGAAATGGCACCCCCAGACCATCACTCCCGGTTGACGGGCCGTATGGCGGCCAACGGTCAGCTTGATATCCCACCGCTGTCTGAGGCGTCTCCAGACTACGTCTTCGGCCTGTAATCTCAGTGACTGGAGTAAAATTGTCTTCAGCGACGAGTCCAGCTTAGAATTGGGCCCCAATGACTGGCTCATTTTGGTTAATTAGTGAAGCTCTTTCTCTTCAATAAATCATCCAGTTTTTCTGATGCTATGATCATTCATTTCTCTCTACATATATATCACATCTATCGATTTTCGACCCACTCGGATGATTCGTTCGTGGTGCGTGTTTTTTTTTTTTTTTCTTAAAGTGTATTAAATAGGAAGTACATACTAAAATTCTGCACGTGTAAGTATTTCCGCTATCACACTTTTGTTCGACTACACCGCTCGCATACTTCTTTTGTCAGCTTTCTATAAAAAATTATTGTCTGAATGAGAGAAAGCTGGATACACTGATTTCAAGAATTTTCTCCTCGTGTAACCGGTACAACAGATAACGCATTCAGTTGCTGAGCAAAACTGGCTATGGGTTGGCTCTGTGGTTCAAATGGTTCACCATGGGACTTAACATCTGAGGTCATCAGTCGCCTAGAACTTAGAACTAATTAAACCTAACTAACCTAAGGACATCACACACATCCATGCCCGAGGCAGGATTCGAACTTGCGACCGTAGCGGTCGCTCGGCTCCAGACTGTAGCGCCTATAACTGCACGGCCACTCAGGCCGGCGCAGGATTCGAACCTGCGACCGTAGCAGTCGCGCGGTTCCGGACTGAAGCGCCTATAACCGCTCGGTCACCGCGGCCGGCGTTGGCTCTGTGTTGCGCATGTGAAGTGTCGAGAAATAAAACATTAAACTTCATGAAATGCAAAATTTGAAATAAAAAATCAGTCAAGTAACTACCAAAATAAACTAATTGTGTGCTCAATGAAAACTATGTAGCTGTAGCGCCATGCCGAATTACATTATGAACGTTGTGTGATATGGAGTGCACAGTTTGTCTAAGAATATCCACAAAAATAAATTGCTGCTCTACGCCGAAGAAAATAACTGACTGAAATTACCTACACTGTTCACTTAGAATTAATGTACTTGCTAGCACAACACCTGAGAATCCTGACCAAACACTGTTTGCTCAAGAATGCAAAGTGAGATCTGCCCTGAAGTAAAAGTAACTTACCTCTTGCTCAGCATGCTGTTTTTCTATCGGGAGTACTGACGTTCTCGAAAGCAAATACAAATCAGCAGATGCAGTACCTGAAGATTATCTACTCTTTTTTGTCAGAAACGATCTGTATTTTAGTGTGGCGTAACGTGCAATGCACATACGCTAAAAATTCAAAACTTTACTATGAATCAAAGAAGGGGATTTTAAGAAAGTCGTTTCTGAGAAATCAAACTACCAGTATTGAGAAAAAGACAACACAACTACATAAGTAGACTCTAACAATTACAAAATTCTCTCATTACAAGCATACCTTTAAAACTCATCCAAAATCTTCTCCATCAATATGGAGAACAAGAAAGTACGATCAAAGTTTTTTTTTCATCTCCATAATAAAGTATTCCAGATAGCTTTGTCCCAGCGCTGCACAGTTGACTGACTAGCAATTCATCCACAGATGAATTTAAACACATAGTCAAGGATCTGATTCACTATTCATGGGTTGAGCTCATTCATCCTTGTCAAAACAGTAAAGGTGAATTATTTACAATAACAGCTAACATATGAGAACCTTACTCTTTGGTCGCATTTACAGCATTTTTACGCAGTGAACTGTGCGCGAACCCGCGTTTTGTCTGAATAAACCCACTGTTTTGTTAATTATTATGAGATTCACAGGTTTTTTCGCAAAAATCCAACTTACAGTTTGTTTCAAAGCGTGTCACCAAATTCCCAAGACTGCAGGGCGTAAACGACAAATGTTTACAACGTAGGTGAAGTCGAGACGAACAAAGATATAGGACCCTTGGGGTTTATCAAACCGGGAAACAGCCAAAAATTGTCCTACAAAAACAACCTAAGTTTCAGTGCGTGCGTGCAGCGCGAGAATTGGGTAAAATCATCTTTGAATATTTAAAACCTCTTGTTTCTTCACTTATAAAATGCAAAATTGACGCTAGTGTGACTTTAACCTCAAAATATTGTGACTTATAACAGCATAAAATCAACAATTACACCGTTTTGTTTGTTGGGAACTCTTGTTACGAAACTGCTATGCTCGTGAGGGATAAGTTTAGATCCAATGGTAAACGTAATTTATGTTTTCATGATGTTTATGAAAAGTCTGTTTTCGTTCATTACCCTCACTAGAGACGTTAAATGCGTAATAATGTTAACGGAATAACCGGCTAAGTTGGTGGCGTAAGAGAGCGAGCGAATATTGAAAAATTTGCGTGACGCCTGTGTGCTGCAGCTTAGTAGCTTTTGTAGACCACTTTGATGTCGTTTTCCGGCTTTGTAGTACGCAAGTGCCCTCTATCTAATACACTTCACCTACACCACTATGCCCCGTTGTAAAAAGTTACCGTTCACACTCTGTATATTATCTACAATCTGTATGAATGAAGACGCAACTTGGAGTAATTTTTAACTCACGCATACGGCTACAAACTTTTTATTTTAAAAATATCCATTCGCGGAATTTTACAATTAAGTTTAGAATTCGAATTTTCATTTACCATTCACAAATGTTCAGTGCGCCATTCACCAGACGCACGACAAACATCCAAACGGCAAGCAGAGTCACGCCATACTTTTGCATTCATATCTGGAGTCGCAGCATTCACTGCTATTGGTAACCTATCTGCACTGGGTGACCCATGGCGGCAACCATATAAACTTCGATGCTCAAGTTAGTATTTACCCCAAGTTTCCATCTTCATTCATGTACAAGATATAGTCTTCTAACATTGGATAAATCTGTTTGAAATATCCTGCAGTGTCCCTTCTTCACAATTATGACTTGTCCTTCGCATGTGATTCCTTGTTTATTCTGACAAATTTTGAAACTGAATCCGTAGTTTCAACAATTTTTGGAAGCTACTTAGCTGTCACGTAACTTCAGTACGAGCCAAAAAAGATTCAAGATTCAAGTTGCAGTTGCTTCCTTTTCAAAGAAACCAATCCTATATTCGCCTTAAGCGATTAAGAGAAACCATAGAAAAAAAAATCTGCCGTTGTTTATTGATGATGCTGTCGGGAACTGAAACGAGTATTCCTGGAGGTAAGGCGGCGTTCATTTCGAGAAACACTATTGAGAAAATTTAGAGCTCCGCTGACTACAGAACGATTCTACTGCCGCCAACATTCATGTCGCGTATGGACCACGAAGATACCAGATAGATAGTCGTTTTCTTCATTGCTCTATTTTCGAGTTGCACAGGAAAGGAAATGACTAGAACTAGTACACGGTATCGTCCGCCACGCACCGTACGGTGGCTTGCCTTATATGTATGTAAACGTAGAACCAAAACTGAGTGACCAATCCGGATTCGAACACCGCTCCTCCCGAATGCAAATTAAGTGCCTTAACCACTGCTCCACATCGCTCATTCTGAGCCAGTCGACAGTATACACAGCAAATTATTGCCTTAATTTCAGCTGCTGATTAAAAAAATTCAATATTAGAGTGTAACTGAAATGACGCGTTTCAACGGGACATAATATTGTTAGCTCACAGTGTAAAAGTGTTGAACTCCTAGACGTTGTGTGATTTAATTTTTAAGTTGCGATTTTGCCACAAATTGTATTTCGATTATGAAATGCACAATGCTTTGTTAAGTTACGAACACCTGAGCAGAGAATAAGGTTCCCGTATTTTTGTGTAAGAATTCGTCCAACGAATAAACCAGGTTCCTATGGAAGGAAAGTGCCTTGCAAATGGAGTTCCTTGAGAATACATTTACTGCGACTAAAATCTGTTCGAATTTCTTAATTTGTGTGTATTAGTCATAATATTCCCTTTTAATCAGCGTTGTTACCATTCATTTCCATCTCTGCAAAAAAATCTTTTTGTTGGCGGTCCATCGTAATGAAGCTGACACTACATGTGCTATTAGCGTCACACTGTAAGACAAAAAGCTTGTATTTTGATTTTCCGCCTATTTTCAGTTGACCGAGCGAGGTGGCGCAGTGGTTAGCACACTGGACTCGCATTCGGGAGGACGACGGTTCAATCCCGTCTCCGGCCATCCTGATTTAGATTTTCCGTGATTTCCCTAAATCGTTTCAGGCAAATGCCGGGATGGTTCCTTTGAAAGGGCACGGCCGATTTCCTCCCCAATCCTTCCTTAACCCGAGCTTACGCTCCGTCTCTAATGACCTCGTTGTCGACGGGACGTTAAACACTAACCACCACCACCACTATTTTCAGTTGATACGTAAAACAGATTTGTGGCTAAACTATCGAAAATTAAGGTAGGTTAGTTCTGAGCCCGACTCCTTATTGTGAGAAACTAAGCTGTGCTAAGTTTGACCATGTGATGTCTGCAGTCCATATTCTGACCCAAGAGATCATGTTTGCACTTCCCTGCATCACTTGTGGCTGCTTTTTGTGCAGGTTTTATTTCACACATCGTAGTATTCCTCGCATTTCAGTTTCCCCCTTTAACCTCTCTGTTTAGCGATAAACAATGTTACGCATTTCCATTTACGTTACTGGGATTTCGTAACACAAATATTTCGGAATTTTATTACACTTCATCAGGGAATGATTTGGAATTTACAATGATTGAAGGTCCGTAAAAATTGCAACCGAGCGGAAAACTATAAGTGTTACTCATACGTCAATGAATACCACACTGCATTTGTGGTGAAAAATAAGAGATTTTCGCATCTAGAATAAACATTACGTGGTTATGAGTCGACAAATAAGCTCAAGGGAAATTCAGTGGTTATTGCTTCCTTGTAGTAAACAGGTGTTTGATTGTGGCTGCCGAAGACAGTTATTGAGGGTTCGTTGCAGTGCTCCGGTGATCTGGCCGTTTCTATTCAGAACACGTTTGGCGAACGTGCAGGCCGTTCAAGGGGTGTATCCGCTGTTCGTAGAAGACCCCACATGTAATACGTGCACTGTCCCCCTGGAATATCGCGTACAGGGAGCCATAAGCTATTGATACCGTGCGCGCATCTAAAACATACTGCCGCGGTGGCTCTAGTGTGTCGTGAACAGGGCGCGGTTGGATGTCACTGTACCCACGTCCAAACAGCGGCCGTCGGACTGAAACGTATGTGCAAAATTGAGTAGTTGATTTCGATAACTTCGAATTAGAGATGTTTATGCACTTCGATCGGCAGCCTAACTTTCGCGGTGAGCATTTTTAATTATAAGGCATCTAGAGTGGTTGTCCAAAAGTAACTGCAGTTTAGGCGGTGATTGAACACTATCATATTCGACCGGGAGGGTAATGAACCGCAAGGTACTGGGCCGTCGCTCGTATTCAGGAATTCGAGCGTTCGTCCAGTGTCGAACGATCGGTACGTGTCGGTACGTCGAAAATCTTGTTTGTTCATTCTCTGCCATGCAGTGTGCTTTTGTCTTTTCTTTGTGACCCCCATACTGCTAAGTGATGCTGACGATGATTAAAAGTAAGAAACAGTATTATTACTAAAGGATATTCTGTTGAATTTCCTTGCATTACACGATCCTAGAAATTCAAATATTGTTGTATGCGCCTATCTAGGAAGAGAGGGGTTTACTAATTATCATTAAGTTAATTAAACACGCTTCCAATATGCAGTCGAAGGAAAGCTATCAGACAATTAATACCTTCTTTCTAGTAAGTTCGCGTGTGTAGCTCCCACGAAACGCACTTGGTCAACTGGTGCACTTGGCAGATGCAGCTACCGTACAACAACCGTAACGTAGTAATACGCCTACTAAAGTACCAGAAATCCATTCAGGCTGATGTACTTTTTTGTAGGTGGAAGGGAAAGACGCTGTAAATAGACGTGTATGAGAAGACATGCGTTATGCGGCAGTACATCCCAGGAATGTGAAATGTTGGTGGGATACTGACGATACTTCTGACTCCCCTGAAACACGGCGCTATTACTCGAAGCATACAGAGATGACGATGAAGAAAATGGCCTTTCCACCTCAATTAGCTCTTCGCTTTAGATGCGATGTCTATGGGACGTTGAACTGTAAATCAGCTACTCCTCTCCTGTTTCTCTAGCAAAAACTATAGGTAAAAATTTTGCACATTGTCCTTATCGCATGTAGAAATTTGAAGGCTCGTGATGAACTCTCTGTTTGGCTCCTTACCAGATGTTACCTATACAAGTGACGGTGCATACCTTTCTTTGGAATGTCCTGCTCTCATTGTTGCGCGTTGCCTGTTGAATTGTTACTGGTTTGCAGTAGAGATGGGTGTTTAGCTGAATGTTGTGCTTACAACCCACGAGCGATCTGCAAGATAATGAGTCCCTGCGTGACCTGGACATTGTTCCTATCCAGGATCCCATCATTACGTGTACATCCTTGCATTGTAGACTAAGAAAACGACGTGTTTTCGCTTCGTTATTTGATTCATTGTATCGTTCACAGAAAACTTTTTTAATACTTTTGTGATGGTTGTACACTAGGCGACAGAGATTTTTATTACAGCACACGTTGCTCTCTACCCTTCGTCCTTCTCCGAACAATTCGCACATAAACTTTCGGGTTTACTAGTTTTTTTTATTTGCGTTTGGTGTACGTACCATGTAGCCAGTGGCTTACTACATGATACATGTTTTGTGTAATATAGTTGTGTAAGGACATGGTAATAGCACGTTTTTTCCTTACCTTGCACGGAAAAGATAGGCTATACCTGGTATTTATAATTGGAAATATAAAAATAAAAGCTTGTTGAACTGTGCAGTGAAAATTCTGAAAAAAGGACAGGGAATTTACTGTGTAACAGAGATTAAGACATTGCGCACAACAGTTTCACCTACATTGACGTGTGAACATGGGTAATGAGGTGGAGACTCTGGTGTACCGGCGGTCTTCGGCTTCACGCACATCACATTTACCTTTTTTTAATGTATTTTATGTCTCTTTCCCAGAAATCATCAGCAATGAAAGGATGTCATGAAAATAAAAAAAAACATTCACTCCAAAGACTGGTCTGATTGAGCTCTCCAAGTTAGTGCATCCTGTGCAAGGCTCATCATCTCTGTATAATGTTTGCAAACTTCGTTCATTTGAATTTGTTTGCTGCAGCCAAGCCTTGGTCTACCTCTGTAATCCCCCCCCTCCCCCCACCCCTCCAACTTTCCTACATTACAGATTTACGATTCTTTGATGCCTATCAACCGATCCCGTCTTTCAATCAAGTTGTGCCAAAAATGTCTTTTTTCCGGATTCGATTCAGCACATACTCCATAGCTATGTATCTATCCATCAAATAATCTTAACATTCTTCTGCAGCACTACGTTTCAAAAGCTCCTATTCTCGTCTTGTCTGAACTGTTTATCATCCATGTTTCACTTTCGTACAAGGTTACACCCCTTCAGAAAAGGCTTCCTAAAATTTAAATTTGTATTCAATGATAAAAAGTTTCTTCTTCTTGAAAACGCTTTGCTTTCCATTGCTAGTCAGCATTTTATGTCGCCTCTACTTCGGCCTTCGTCAATTGTTTTGCTGCTCAAATCACAAAACACATCTACTGCTTTTAGTGACTCATTTCTTAATCTCATTCTCTCACCATTACCTCACTGAATACTACTTCATTGCATTACCATTGTTTTACTTTACCTTCGTTTTACTTTTGTTGACTCTTTTTCAACACATACATTTCGTTCAGGTGTTCTTCCAAGTCCTTTCTCGTCTCTGACCGATTTACACTAGTATTCAAACCTCAAAGTTTGTATTTCTTCACAACGAACTTTTATGCACTTTGCAGATTTCTCCTTGGTTTTCTTCACAGCTTGCTCAATGTATAGATTGAATAACGTCAGGGATAAGCTACAGCCGTATCTCACTCCCTTCTCAACTACTGCTTCCCTTTCATGCCTTTCGGCTCTCATAACTGCAGTCTGGTTTCTTCCTGTAAATAACGCGCTGTTTGCTATCATTTGTAGAAAATCTTACTATAAAATTTTGAATTATTTGTGAAATGTACGGAGTGTTCATGTTAAATTTGACTACCTACATATGTTACTGTTGGAAGTAAGTACGGTATATCAAAACAATCAACCAGTCGCAATGTCACTGAAATGTGGTTTCAAGCCTAACAAAATCTTCACACCATGGGATAAATCTCTTGTCCCTTTTTACTGTTCCTCGTGAAGAGAAATGGTTGTTTTTTTTTTTTACAAAAAAAACGCGTAAAGCTATATTTACTCTGTATTGCTTTAGGAAAAGAATAAATTTTCTACACAGGGTAACAGTAAAATGTACTGAAGGTGTGCTTAGACCTGACACAACTCGCAGATAAACAATCTATCAATTCACAGAGACTGTGACTGTCTGCACCGTTGCCTTCTTTGTTATATTAGTGTATAGCTGCAGTGTTCTGGAGCTATCTTGAATATCACAGCTAAACGTGTATTTCAGGTTTTAGTATTGGTTCAGCAGTTTCTGCTGACGAGGTCAGTATATTGGAATCTCCTGCTGAGAATTATTTGCCAACTGATCGTAGCCGTCTTTCTGGTGGGTTCATTAGGTTTTAGAATTTTTACTCGTTGGGCAGAGCTCGGTATCAGGTATGTACGGACGTTGGGGAAAGATCGTGAAGGCACATGGCACAGTAGAACCGCATCAGCTGAGGCGAATAGCACGATCCGGAGCGGAACGACACGGCGAAGCTCTTTCCTTTCGCTATTCTCCTGCAGTCGGCTTTTGTTCACCGAAGCACGGGCTTACCAGCTCTCGGGAGGCAGCAAACCGACTATGGTATACTTTCTCCTGCTGTGCCGTCCTCTCGGCTACTGTAAAGGCGCACAGAGCAGCCCCCCCCCCCCCCCCCCCCAAGTGGCCGTGTGCTGTCTGCTTTTGACCTCTCTCTTCATCCTTCAGATTTAACCAGCGTATTCTTTGCACTGTTTTGTGAGCTAAGACATGCAATTGGTAATCAGCGTGAAATGCACGACTCACTTGACCGCCGAGCAAAGGTAATTGTTTCACTGGACATACACCGCCCGTCCCAAAAGTTCCAGGACTGATTTTTATTCCTGGAGTAAGAGCGATGTCAGCGGAAAAACTACGGTAGGGACTCGAACTAACTGCTGTAAACGACAGATGTGCATTCTACCAGTCAGTTGTGAGTAGGCTGTGGTGAGTAGTGGATGTGCAACATAATGTATCAACATCGTTATGTTACAAATAGCAATGGAGCAACATCTCAAATTTCTTCAAGGTATTCTACAGAATGTTTTTAAGAATGGAAGTGTGTGTTCAAACGTGTTCCACACATTATGACCCCAGATCAAAACAGCGACGCGTGGACGCCTCCCGCTACTTGATTGAATTGCAGAACGCGAACACTTCTTTTGTGGAAAAAATCGTCACGGGAGACAAGACTTGATTTTATGTATACGAACTCACCACAAAATGACAAAGTTCATAAATTCACGGAAAGGTCAATGTTTTGACTACATAACCGACATTCAAGCCAGTGTGACCCGCGAATTGAACAAATCCCAAAGGGCGACTCTTCTGACTTTATCACGTGGTTGTATGAACGTTCTAGTGCGTTGTACTCAAGTGGGTTCAAATGGCTCTGAGCACTATGGGACTTAACATCTGAGGTCATCAGTCCCCTAGAACTTAGAACTACTTAAACCTAACTAACCTAAGGACATTACACACATCCATGCCCGAGGCAGGATTCGAACCTGCGACCGTAGCGGTCGCGCGGTTCCAGACTGAAGCGCCTAGAACCGCTCGACCACCAGCGGCCGGCACTCAAGTGGGGGAGATGGTGTGTAAGTAAAACACCTGAGGCATTAAAACCTCTATCTTAAGTGTTGTCCATTCATACTCAAATATAAAAATTTTGTGGCTGGCAGGGTAAGTCAGAGAGAGAAACCATAATCCCGAACGATAGCTCTCCATTAGTCGTAGACCTATTGGAAGTGGTATACTGTTGCCGTTATCCCGCCTGTTCTCTGTCCTCATCCAGTTATGGTAGAACTGTACCGAGAGGAACCTGCAGAGCTCACACGGAGTAGTTCATTTTTTAGGCGTGTTATTCGAAAGTGTATCGGTCGAGACATACATTAACTGAAAAAAAAAGCACTACACCAAGAAGGAGTAGAGCAACGTAAACGAAAGTTAGTAGTGACAAAAATTGTTGTCTGCGTGTTACGAGCGTTGGATTAAGTCCGAAGCGACTTCATGGCTCCACCTTCTTTCAAATAAGCTAGTGCCGAGTCTAATGACTGCGATGTGGACGGGCATTAAACTGTAACCCCCGTCGTGCGGTGGCAGCGACGGCCACCACGTGTCCCGGCAACGGTGAGGATGCCGGTCGATTGGTGTCGCAGAAGCGGCCACCGATCATTGCACTCTCACGCCCGCGCGACAAGGCTCACTGCACTTCTCTCAGCGATCCCTACCTTTTACTTATTTTCGACTTTTTAAATTTAGTGCTGCTGCAGGACCAATTAGGATTCCTTAGGTTGCGGATACAGTGACAACGATATCATTGGATTCCGCCGACTACCGGCATCGGCCGAAGACGGCTGATCTTTTCATATCAGTACACCACTACATACACGATTATAATGTAGCCGATATCATCGCCCGAAAGTGCAAATTTCGGACGACAACGTTGAAAATGATATTAGTTTGTTTTCTTCGGCCATATCGACCCACGCGACATGAAGCATGGACTGTGAGAAACTGACAAGTTTAGTCAAAGAAGTACTTTGTGGCATCCTGAGGATGAAAATGTCATAGTTGGGATATAGTTCGGAATGTGTGGACTGAAATCGTAGGATTGTAGGAAACCAAAGTAGCCAGCATCTTGATCGGAAATTTTAGGTGCAGATAATTCGAATACTTCTAGTGGTGTGACTGGAGCTCTATTAAAAAATCCCGTACTCGCATTAAAGATGTGGTTCTGGTTGAAGTAAGACTAGAAGAGACAGTTCTATATTTGACAATTGGCGGTTGCATGATTCCAATATTTAAGGTTATAATACGTTCTGAAAAAAAAAAAAATTTGAAAGTTTTTGGGTGATATGTTGGGTGCTATTGACGATGCGCTAAAGACTAATTTAAAACCTAATATTTTCAGTCTTGCGTCTTAATACTACGCAGTGTGGAACCTTGTTACTATCTTTCCCAAAACATCTGGACAACTGTTTAGATAGCATTGAAGTTTCCAGCACTAGAATCTGATCTCTGAATATACAAGTAGTATTTCATTCATTCTCTTAATTTTTGGAATAAAGTTAGCTGCTTTGAAACCACAATTCCACCTTCGTTAATTAAATAATACTTACTCACACACACACACACAAATTTTAGCCATGCGACATGTAAGGACGTCATCTACTGTCACCGCGTAAATTAACCACTATGTACTTATAATTTCTCATTGGCGAAACCTTTACACACCAAAGTCGCACGTTCTACCACTGTGGCATAATAAACTCTACTCGCAACAATGTGTTTTGGTGTGGTTCTTAACGTGGTGTCTCGGTGAAACTACTTATTTTCGTAATACACGCGTACGAAATCTATGAAAGACATCAGTTGTGGCATTTTAGCTTTAAAGGTGATGGCCCCTTAGGACGCTAATGGGTGGTGGGAGATGTTAAGGTCACAAAGTCAAAGCGTTTCTAACTTTTGTGACACAGCATTTGTTCCTTCATCTCATGTATTCGTAAAACTTGACTGGTAACTGAGGTCGAGGTATGCAGTACTCACCACGTTCTTTTCGAGACGTATGAAGCTCTTTGCCTGCATTCGGCATCTTTTTAACAGCAAATCCCGCATCTCAGCACACGTCTCCAACCACAGAGGCGTCATAGTATCCATCCCAGCCTTGGAGGTTGAAATCTAGCCTACTTCAACATAGAACAGATTCTGACCTGACCTGACCTAACATAACATAACATAACATAACATAACCTCCTCGACCCTGCCAAAAACTGACGGAGGAGATCGGACGCACCGTGACCAAGCTATCGGCCGATTTTATCTGGCGACCTCTAGCGACGGCGTCTGAGGACCGTTGTCGATGCCACTGTGAACGCTGCCTGGAACGCTGGGCGCTGCAAAATAAGATAACGATCAACCCGACGAAGACGGCAGCCGTTCTGTTCACACGGAGGAAACCAGTTCTGAACGACAGACTCCAAATAGCTGATCAGTTTATCCCATGGTCGCCGGGAGTGAAGTATCTCGGTGTCTACCTTGGCAAAAAATTATTCTTTACGCAGCATATTGACGACAAGAAGACAGCAGCCCAGAAGATGGCCATGTCATTGATTCCGTTCCTGAAGAATAAGGATCTCAACCCTAAGACTAAACTCCAATTGTATAAGGCAACGGTGGAACCCACAATGTTACATGGCTCCACCTCGTGGGGAACTACGTGCGTCTCCAACTACAACAAACTCCATGCGCTGCAAAACATTTGCTATCGATGGATCACAGGAGCTCCATGGTGGACAAGAAACGTCGACATCCGCACCGCACTCCACGAGACCACTATACAAGAGAAGGTCCATGACAAGGCTCTACGAATTTTTGACAAAATCGATGCCCTTTGGGACGAAGTTCGACAATTAGAATCGGTAGGAACGATAAACCCTGCAAGATGGCACACAAGTATCGAGTACCGAAGTCAATAACGTTTCACCCCCAATAGGCAATCTGTCATAACACGACGACGCAGTCACACATAACAGCCTCGACACATTTCACCCTCCACAGGAGATAGACATCACCAAAGAGAGCAGGCTAAAGGACCCATTGCCTGCTCAAGCCTAACTGAATGTGTAATAAATAGTGTTTTTCTTTTATCCTTACATCCCATCCTAGAAGAATAAGTCATCAAGGATGATCTCTTCAGTCCACACTACACAGTAAAAAAGAAAAAACGCAGCCTTACAGGTAAACATTACATATCTACGTACATCTACAGCTATGGTCCACAAGCCCCGCCTCTCTCCCTCTCCCCTCCCTCCCTCCCTCCCTCACCTATCACCAACACCGCTCCCTCTCTGTTCCATTCCATTCGCAGATGGATCTCTCTGATTGTCTCGTTGTGATCATTTCACGGGAAGTATGTAAGAGAAATTTGGAATATTTAGTAAAAACTTCGAGGTTCGCAGACGGCGTTTTATTTCTGTCGGGTACGGCAAAGAACTTGGAACAGCAACTGAACGGATGGATACTGTCTTGAGAAAAGGTTATAGGTATAAGATAATAGAATGTAGTCGAATTAAATCAGGAAATAAAGTTGAAGTAAATGAGGAAATTAGATTAGTAAATGAGATACTAAAACTAGATGTTGTTTTGGTATTTGGGCATCAAAACAACTCGATGGCCAAAGTGAAGAGGTTGTAAAATGCAGACTGCCTATAGTAAGGGAACCATTTCTGAGAAATAGGAATTTGTTAAACTTGAATACTAATTGTAATTGCTGACGAGTCTTTTCTAAAGGTGTTTGTCCGGAATGTAGCTTTGTACCGAAGGCTTATAAGGCGCTTATTCGAGCGATTCTTGAGTAGTGTTCATCAGGATAGGATATTTACCAGTAGGACTGATAGGAGAGAGAGAGAAAGAGAGAGAGAGAGAGAGAGAGAGAGTGAGAGTGAGAGAGGGAGGGAGGGAGGGAAATTCCAACGAAGAACGGCACGTTTCGTCTCTGGATCTTTCCGCCGTTGCGGGCGCGTTACCGAGATAAAACAAACTCCATTGGCAGTCGTTACGACAGAGGCGTTGTGCATCGCGGAGAAGTTTGCTATTGATAAAAAATGTTCAAATGTGTGTGAAATCTTATGGGACTTAACTGCTAAGGTCTTCAGTCCCTAAGCTTACACACTACTTAACCTAAATTATCCTACGGGTGCGGCTAGTCCCGGCGGAGGTTCGAGTCGTCCATCGGGCATGGGTGTGTGTGTTTGTCCTTAAGATAATTTAGATTAAGTAGTGTGTAAGCTTAGGGACTGATGACCTTAGCATTTAAGTCCCATAAGATTTCACACACATTTGAACACATTTATCCTAAGGACAAACACACACACCCATGCCCGAGGGAGGACTCGAACCTCCGCCAGGACCAGCCTCTCAGTCCATGACTGCAGCGCTGCTATTGATATTTCGAGAGAGCATTTTCCAGGAAGAGTCGGACAACATATTACTTCCTTCCACATACGTACAAGAGCTATTCGGAAATTAAGGTTCGATTGGTCGCGAAATGGAAACCGCAGTGAAAATAAAAAATGTTTTATTTGCAACAGTTAGCTACACCTTCGATCTACTTGTTTCATGGTCTACGCTCCGACGGAGATATATGTCGTAGCATTGTACCAACATTCCAATACCGTCGTCGTAGGAGGCAATGGCATGTGCTTTCCACCACCTCTCTACGCTGCTCCGCAGTTCGTTGTGCTTGCAAAATGTTGGCTTTATAGCTAGCGATTCTTGCGAAGAGAGATGAACATCAGGGGAACATCCCGGCTGTATGGTGGGCGATGAAACATTTTCCATCGAAAACGCTGCAGGGTCGTTTTCAGTGCCCCTGCAGTGCGCAGACGAGAATTTGTCATAAAGTCTGAAATGCATAACGGATACACTATGTGATCAAAAGTATCCGGACACCCCAAAAACATGTTTTTCATATTAGGTGCATTGTACTGGCACCTACTGCCAGGTACTGCATCTCAACGACCTCAGTAGTTATTAGACATCGTGAGAGGGCAGAAAATGGGGCGCTCCGGGAACTCAAGGATTTCGAACGTGGTCAGGTGGTTGGGTGTCAATTGCGTCATACGTCTGTACGCCAGATTTACACAATCCTGAACATCCCTAGGTCCACTGTTCCCATGTGATAGTGAAGTGGAAACGTGAGGGGACACGTAAAGTACAAAAACGTACAGGCCGACCTCGTCTGTTGACTGACAGACTGCCGACAGTTGAAGAGAGTCGTAATGTGTAATAGGCGGACATCTATCCAGACCATCACACAATAATTCCAAACTGCATCAGGATACACTGCAAATACTATGACAATTAGGCGGGAGTTGAGAAAACTTGAATTTCATGGTCGAGCGGCTGCTCATAACCCACACATCACGCCAGTAAATGCCAAACGACGCCTCGCTTGGTATAAGGAGCGTAAATATTGGACAATTGAACAGTGTTAAACGTTGTGTGGAGTGACGAATCACGGTACATATCGTGGCGATCCGATGGCAGGGTGTGGGTATGACAAATGCCCGATGAACCTCGTTTGCCAGAGTGTGTAGTGCCAACAGTAAAATTCGGAGGCGGTGGTGTTATAGTGTGGTCGTGTTTTTCATGGGGGGGGGGGGGGGGGGGGCGGCGGCGATTGCACCCCTTGTTGTTTTGCGTGGCACTATCACAGCACATGCTTCCCATTGTTGACGAGCAATTCGGGGATGGCGATTGCATAATTCAACACGATTGATCACCTGTTCATAATGCACGGCCTGTGGCGGAGTGGAGACTGTAGCGCGTAGAACCGCTCGGCCACTCCGGCCGGCGGAGCGAAGTGTGTACAGTAAAAATTGTAGAGGGAGACCAAGGCTCGAATACAAGAAGCCGACACAAAATTATGTAGATTGCAGAGATGAAGAGGCTTAAACAGGAGAGACTAGCGTTGAGAGATAAAACAAACCAATCTTCAGAGTGAATATCACTACAAAAACATCATCATCAAAAACAACAACGCCAATTTGAGGACGTAGTATGTTACAGGACTCTTCCTGGAATATATGCTTTCGAAATTTCTACAGTAAGCCTCTCTGTGATGCACAACGCCTGTCTTGTAGTGTCTACCACTGCAGTTTGTTGAGCATCTCCGTTACGCTCTCACGCTCACTAAACGATCAAGTGACGCAACCTTCCACTTTTTGTTGCATCTTGCCTGTGTCTCCTATTAACCTAATCTCATAAGGGTCCCAAACCGATGAGCAAAACTGTGGATTCAGTCGAATAAGTGTTTTGTAAGCCACTTCTTACGTGGATTACGTGTCCTTAATGAACACAACTACGATGTTTCAGCGTCCTCCGATGTATACAGCACGCACTGCAGCACTCGGAACACCGTCGTTTTAGTTATTGCCACTCGGTACAACATACAAAACCTTTGTTGTCTTCAGGTTTCTTCCGCATGCACAGCACCATTTCACGATTCTTAAACCAAGCGTTAGCAATGTTTAAATTGCCCTCTGTGTAAAATTCTACCATTTCGCCTCTTCTTTCATTTCTTTTTCCCAGTCCATGTCCTCTTTGTATTTTTTATTTCTCTTGCATTTCACACTATCGAATTCCAGCTCCCCATCACAAATTTTCATCTTCTTTAATTATATGAATATTTTACCTCATCACACTTTTTTTTCATTTTCTCCATCACTTCTGTGATTATTGACTTCGTGTCTATCTTAGATATGAAACACCTGCATCTGTACTCGTCAAACAGCCTTACGGCGTGGGGTGTAGGGTACTTTGTGTACCTATATTTCTTCCCCCATTTTCCTGTTCCAATCGCGAATGATACATGGGAAGACCGATGGCCGGTAAGCCTCCGTGCGGGCTTGAATTTCTCTAATTTTATCTTCATAGTCTTCTCGCGAGATATACGAGGGTCAGTCAAAAAGTAATGCCTCCTATTTTTTTTTCTACGTTTAATTGTCAGGAAATTTAAATGCAATTACATAGGTTGAAAACCACAACATTGAGGATCATTTTGTCATTTTTCAATGTAATCTCCGCCCATCTCTACAGTTTTGGTCCATCTTTGAACAAGGGCATGTATCCCAGCACGGTAAAAATCACAGCTCTGCTTCCTAAGCCATTGACGCACGGATGTTTTGACGGCCTCCTCATCTTCAAAATGAATCCCACGATGAGCTTCTTTTAGTGGCCCGAACAGATGGAAGTCTGATGGTGCCAGGTCAGGGCTGTATGGGGGATGAGGCAAAACTTCCCATCCAATTTTGACAATCTCGTCAGAGGTGTGACGACTGGTGTGTGGTCTTGCATTGTCATGCAAAAGAAGAACATCTGCCATTGATTTTGTTGGGCGAACTCGCTGAAGACGTGCTTTAAGTTTTTTGAGGGTTGTGACGTATTGAACAGAATTTATTGTGCATCCCTGCTCCAAAAAATCAACCAGAATCACACCCTCTGTATCCCAGAAAACTGTTGCCATAACTTTCCCTGCCGATCGCACAGTTTTGAATTTTTTCTTCCTCGGCGAGCTTGTGTGACGCCACTCCATTGACTGCCTCTTTGATTCGGGTTCAAAAAAATGCACCCATGTTTCGTCCCCGGTCACAATTATTTTCAGAAACTCATCTCCCTCCAAACGGAAGCGCTGCAAGTGTTGGGAGGCTATTGTTTTCCTTGCCTCTTTATTCTGATCGGTTAACATTCTTGGAACCCACCGTGCACAAACTTTTGAGTACCCCAATTGTTTAATAATCGTGATCACACTGCCTTTACTAAGAGAAATAATGCGACACACTTCATCTGCAGTCACCCGACGGTCACCACGAATGATGTCATCAACTTGCTGAATGTTGTGTGGAGTCACTGCACTCACCGGCCTGCCGCTCCGCTTTTCGTCAGTCAACGGTGTTTGCCCTTCAGCTTCCTTACAACGACGAACCCATCGTCTAACAGTGCTGACATCCACTGTCACAACACCATACACCTTCTTCAGTCTTTCATGAATGCGTATGGGCGTTTCACCTTCTGCATTCAAGAATTCAATCACACAACGCTGTCTCAAACGAACATCGATGTCGGCCATCTTACAAACTTCTGCTGTGCTGCCACCTGTTGACACAGAAAGTTACTACTGCAGTGGATTGCAGAAGAAGGTTTGAGGAATGGCGCCAAATTCAAATTTTTCACTTAACTTAATTTCTTTAAGTAGAAAAAAAATGGGAGGCATTACTTTTTGACCGACCCTCGTACATGGGAGGGACCAATACATTTGTAAACTGTTCTAGGGAAATGTGCTTCGGAACTCCAACAATAATCCACACCATGATGCAAAATGCTTCTCTTGCAGCATCTGTCATTGGTGTTGGTTGATCATATTTGTGACACTTTCGTGCTTACTAAATGAACCTGTATCAAAATGTGCTGCTCTTCCTTGGATCTGGATCAATCCATACCAAGTGGTCCAAGAAAAAAATAATTGGTTGCTTGACCATCTCAGAAAAAATTTATATTTGCTGGGAGAATTCCCCAATGTTTAGTAGTCATAAAATATTTTTTTAAAAAATTGTTTATTATTTTGAAATGGCAGCCATATTTGTTCCTGGCCGCATGCGTTTTTTCGTATTTGCAAGCATTACATTTTTTTACAATTATTCAGTAGTGGATTGACCTAAGCCTTTCACATAAAATGCATTTAGTTCAAAACACTCTGGGCTACAAATTAACATCATTATAACTTAGGTGAATGTATTCTTTAATATATTTTTAATAGTTCAAAGTTATCAGCCACAAATAAAAAAAACTCCATTTTTGAAAAGTAGTTATCCAAATAAAGATTAATTTCTCAGCTTTAATATTTTTTTCTGCTATTACACTGTATAGTTGTTGTTGTTGTTGTTGTTGTCTTCAGTCCAGAGACTGGTTTGATGCAGCTCTCCATGCTACTCTATCCTGTGCACGCTTCTTCATCTCCCAATACGTACTGCAGCCTACATCCTTCTGAATCTGCTTGGTGTATTCATCTCTTGGTCTCCCTCTACGATTTTTACCCTCTACGCTGCCCTCCAATACTAAATTGGTGATCCCTTGATGCCTCAGAACATGTCCTACCAACCGATCCCTTCTTCTAGTCAAGTTGTGCCACAAACTTCTCTTCTCCCCAATCCTATTCAATACCTCCTCATTAGTTACGTGATCTACCCACCTTATCTTCAGCATTCTTCTGTAGCACCACATTTCGAAAGCTTCTATTCTCTTCTTGTCCATACTAGTTATCGTCCATGTTTCACTTCCATACATGGCTACACTCCATACAAATACTTTCAGAAACGACTTCCTGACAGTTAAATCTATACTCGATGTTAACAAATTTCTCTTCTTCAGAAACGATTTCCTTGCCATTGCCAGTCTACATTTTATATCCTCTCTACTTCGACCATCATCAGTTATTTTACTCCCTAAATAGCAAAACTCCTTTACTACTTTAAGTGTCTCATTTCCTAATCTAATTCCCTCAGCAGCACCCGATTTAATTCGACTACATTCCATTATCCTCGTTTTGCTTTTGTTGATGTTCATCTTATACCCTCCTTTCAAGACACTGTCCATTCTGTTCAACTGCTCTTCGAAGTCCTTTGCTGTCTCTAACAGAATTACAATGTCATCGGCAAACACTGTATAGTATAGTTACTTTTCATAGAGTATCAATGGTGAGCAGCTCACACGTAAAAAATATACTATTTTAAAATATGTTTTTGTACAATGTGAGGAAATACAAGAAGTCTATAACAGTGTCTTGAAGGAAATGTACAACACTTGTCAGAAGATTAAAGGCACTCTATCTCTTCATTGTTGCTATTCACAATATACATAAATGACTTGGTGGATGACATCGGAAGTTCACTGAGGCTTTTTACAGATGATGCTGTGATGTATCAAGAGGTTGTAACAATGGAAAATTGTACTGAAATGCAGGAGGATCTGCAGCGAATTGACGCATGGTGCAGGGAATGGCAATTGAATCTCAATGTAGACAAGTGTAATGTGCTGCGAATACACTCGATGCCGAGGAATTACCGTTGCTTTTCTATCCCATGCTCACTTATTACGATATCAGCCATTTTGTCGTTCCTGTGACGATTTAAAGGAAGTACTACAGTGCGACCTTTTTCTGTAAACAGTTATGGACAAAAGCGTTTAGTATTTCGGCCATTCTTATGTCGTCCTCCGTTTCAGTGTCATTACCGTCACAGAGCGTCTGGACAGATGGCTTCGATTAAATCAGTAAAGATTTAAGAAATTGTTACATTCGCTATGTCATTCACATAGATTTACTCGCAATCTTAATTTGTTATCCAAACATTACTATCCGGAATGACCACATAAAACAAAGCGGAAATCATACTGAGATTCGTTGGGAGAATCATACAGGGATTTGACACAGTACCATGAAATAATTTCTGTCTGCAAATGATGAATAATGGTGGTTTTTTTACTATTAATGCAGTTACAGCCTTCTAGTGTGGATGCACCAGATCAGTAGAGGTCGGTAATGTTATGAGAGGAATTCCAGATTAGCCAAAGACTTAAACACGATTGCCCATTGGCTCCTCTGCTGTCTAAAATTTATCGGGAAAAATTATTAAAGACACGGAGAAGTATATGTAGATGGGAGTGTGAATGGCAGAAGACAAAGTACACTCCTGGAAATTGAAATAAGAACACCGTGAATTCATTGTCCCAGGAAGGGGAAACTTTATTGACACATTCCTGGGGTCAGATACATCACATGATCACACTGACAGAACCATAGGCACATAGACACAGGCAACAGAGCATGCACAATGTCGGCACTAGTACAGTGTATATCCACCTTTCGCAGCAATGCAGGCTGCTATTCTCCCATGGAGACGATCGTAGAGATGCTGGATGTAGTCCTGTTGAACGGCTTGCCATGCCATTTCCACCTGGCGCCTCAGTTGGACCAGCGTTCGTGCTGGACGTGCAGACCGCGTGAGACGACGTTTCATTCAGTCCCAAACATGCTCAATGGGGGACAGATCCGGAGATCTTGCTGGCCAGGGTAGTTGACTTACACCTTCTAGAGCACGTTGGGTGGCACGGGATACATGCGGACGTGCATTGTCCTGTTGGAATAGCAAGTTCCCTTGCCGGTCTAGGAATGGTAGAACGATGGGTTCGATGACAGTTTGGTTGTACCGTGCACTATTCAGTGTCCCCTCGACGATCACCAGTGGTGTACGGCCAGTGTAGGAGATCGCTCCCCACATCATGATGCCGGGTGTTGGCCCTGTGTGCCTCGGTCGTATGCAGTCCTGATTGTGGCGCTCACCTGCACGGCGCCAAACACGCATACGACCATCACTGGCACCAAGGCAGAAGCGACTCTCATCGCTGAAGACGACACGTCTCCATTCGTCCCTCCATTCACGCCTCTCGCGACTCCACTGGAGGCGGGCTGCACGATGTTGGGGCGTGAGTGGAAGACGGCCTATCGGTGTGCGGGACCGTAGCCCAGCTTCATGGAGACGGTTGCGAATGGTCCTCGCCGATACCCCAAGAGCAACAGTGTCCCTAATTTGCTGGGAAGTGGCGGTGTGGTCCCCTACGGCACTGCGTAGGATCCTACGGTCTTGGCGTGCATCCGTGCGTCGCTGCGGTCCGGTCCCAGGTCGACGGGCACGTGCACCTTCCGCCGACCACTGGCGACAACATCGATGTACTGTGGAGACCTCACGCCCCACGTGTTGAGCAATTCGGCGGTACGTCCACCCGGCCTCCCGCATGCCCACTATACGCCCTCGCTCAAAGTCCGTCAACTGCACATACGGTTCACGTCCACGCTGTCGCGGCATGCTACCAGTGTTAAAGACTGCGATGGAGCTCCGTATGCCACGGCAAACTGGCTGACACTGACGGCGGCGGTGCACAAATGCTGCGCAGCGAGCGCCATTCGACGGCCAACGCCGCGGGTCCTGGTGTGTCCGCTGTGCCGTGCGTGTGATCATTGCTTGTACAGCCCTCTCGCAGTGTCCGGAGCAAGTATGGTGGGTCTGACACACCGGTGTCAATGTGTTCTTTTTTCCATTTCCAGGAGTGTATGTACACTCTCCTATTTGTGGCTGACAAGGTGAAAATTGTCAAAGATAGTGATGAAGCTGTTTGAAGAATATTTCAAGTAGAATTTAAAAACAAACACAAAGAAAATTGAATATACCATAGTGGGTGGTGACCAACAGCATGATTTAGATGCTGGAAATTTTATTATTAAATGATGATCCTCTTTTTAAATATCTATGTATATTCTATGAGTTTAAAGGCGTGTAGAAGTGATTAGAAACTCGATCCTTTGTAACAATAAGATCACAAACAGAAAAATAAAACTGCTCCAGAAAATATTTATAAGACTGATGCAGAACTGACCTTTGTTAATGAACAGGAGAACGGTCTGTCATAGAAAATGCTGGACACTGTGGTTTCGATAGGCCAGTCAGTTTCTATCAAATATCTGCACATTTGCATCTCTGCCATGCTCTGACCTCAGTGTCATTATGTTTGAGTGAGTGATGAAAATCCGGCAAAGACTACACTGCAGAAGTTAGTGGCAAAACGTCACAAAATGAGCTCTGAAGTGAATAAAAACTGTGATATTGATTAACAAGGGTCAGTCCCACATAAGTCTTATTGTAATTTTTTCTGTACTAGTCTTATTTTACATATTGTGTACAGAACAATGCGAGAGAGAGAGAGAGAGAGAGAGAGAATTGATGGAAATTGAATGGAACGTGCTGGAGTCTAACATTTAGACCACATCAAAATATGAAGAAATCAGGAAAATGATGTAAGTGGAAGGGATCATAATGGAAAGTACTGAGAGGAAAAGTTTACTAAGTTATGGCCATTTAGAACAAATAGATGGTAATAGTTAGTCAAAGATGATGTGGAGGTGGACACCAGAGGGAAAAAGGATATATGATTGACTCTAATGTAGGAGAGTCCGCCAGTTCTGCAGATTGACTGTGGTAAGAGATTGTATTGAGGGTAATGGGAGAGGGGCCAGGTAGCTGGGAAAGGGTTGTTGACTGCTCCAAGGGCGGCAGCAGCTGCGCAGAGTAGGATTTGTGAGGGAGAGAGAGTAGGTACACGTGACACAGGTACTGGCACCAATGAATTTGTTCAGTGCAGATGACTCTGTGGAGGAGTGGGTGAGGAAGGGGTGATGGAACAGTGGAAGAGGAGACTGGAGGAGAGAGTCTGGGAGCAGGATAAGGTGAAACTAGGGTTTTGTAATAGGGTGGAGATGGGTGTGAAGCTCTTGGCTACTGGAGGCCAGGATTACAGGAGTGAGAGGCGCGGTGCACGGACAACTCCCATCTCCTTAGCACAGAAAAGCTGGTGTTGGGGGAAGGACACAGATGACACTGATTGTGAAGGAGCCATGATTTTTAGTAAAGTTGTATTTATATTTTGAGAAATATCAATTTTTGCATTAACAATGAAAAATTTCCAAAAGCGTGATGTCTTACACATATAGTAGGCAATACCTACAAAATTTGTGTGAATAATCATTATTTAATTCCAGGCACAGATCTCAAAAGCATTTTGTTTCTATACACATATAGGTGTATACACAATACAAATATCATTCTAGTAACAAGCGTTCAAATTCTGACCCTGTGTGCATGTAACTTTGGTGGATAAAGTTGTATACTGGAGTAGTAGATCAGATTGTGTATTAACATGAGTGTAGTTAGCTGTCCAGTGTCATTAGACATGGTACTGTGACAACTCGTGGTCACTGGTTGATTTTAGACCTCTCTTGTTCTGTTTAACCTGTTGTTCCCATACTCACATACCATTGTTGCAGCCTTATATTTAGTACAGTCACAGTAAATAATATGTCACATGCATTGGCATTTGATTACATCTGGAAGTGTATCATAAATATGTTTGCATCATAAGTGCAGAACTGAGGAATGCTTGAAGAGAAATGGTGAGAGTACTGCATAAATTTAAGACAGGCAAGTGAAATCCTAAACAGAAAAGATAAGGACAGCAGTGGATCAGCATAGTTTCTTGGACTTATTAGTTCTTGAGAATAACAGCGAATCAATAGTAATTCCTTGTCTTTGTGAATTATGATAATTTGTCCCTTTATTTTAAAAGAGAAGTAATGGAAACTAATGTGTTTATATTTGGTGACCTTATTGATCATAACACACTCGACATTCCTGGTATACTTCAAGATGACATATACTTTGGTACTAAATATGGAGTTGGAGTAGGGATTTTTCCAAATCTGATATTCAGAAATTGATGAATTTAAAGATAAAGTTGAATACAAGTGACGGATCAGGGAGGGCATGCAAGCATTAACTTGATAGTTCAGTATGATGAAAATAGCTGTAGGGTCATTATGAATAAAATATGCAGAAGATACAGTGTGGCAATTATTAAACTATATGAAATAAAATTGTCATAACTTCTGAATAGGACATTCAAACTGCACAGTCTGCTGCAGGGTATGATGGGAATTAGTACATGCTGTATAGTTTGGTTTAGCAATGAAGCCCACTTTCATTTGGACAGGTTCATCAGTAAGCAAAACTGGCACATTTGGGGCACTGAGAATTGGCGCTTTGTGACCAAGAACTCTCTTCAACGGGTAACTGTGTGGTGTGCTATGTCCAGTCACGGAATAATAAATGCAATATTCCTTGATGGCACAGTGACTACCGAGCGGTCTGTGGAGGTTTTGGAAGATTATTTCATTCCCATTATCCAAAGTGACCCTGATTTTGACAAGATGTGTTCATGCAAGATGTAGCTCGACCCAATCAAAACAGAAGAGTGTTTGATATCCTGGAGGAGCACTTTGGTGACCACATTCTGGCTCTGAAATACACAGAGGCCACTGGCATGGGCCTCAATTGGTTGTCATATAATCCAAATCTAAACAAGTGTGACTCCTTTTTATGGGGCTATATTAAAGACAAAGTGTACAGCAATAACCCCAAAACCATTGCTGGGCTGAAAACAGCCATTCAGGAGGTTATTGACAGCACTGATGTTGCAACACTTCAGCAGGTCATGCAGAATTTCGCTATTCATTTGCACCACATCACTGCCAATGATAGCAGGCATATTGAACATGTCATAACCTAGATCTGTATATCTGTAGTGACGTTTACATGTTGAATAAAGAGTGTACATGCTGTAGTTTGCAACTAATTCACGGTTTTTTTTTCCATATAGTTCAGTCATTATTACACTATAGGTGATGAAGTGTGGGAACAGTACTTTGCTTGTATTGGTACATTGTTGTGGCAGCAGCTGTTTCATATTTTGGTTCATATCAGAGTTTTCATATCACAAATACACAATTTACATCGTTGCCTCTCAGGCTGCATCATCTGTGTACCATGTAGGACTTTACTGCTCAGTGATGGCTCTTGAACTTTTATAAACAGTAATAATGTTTATATTCAGTTATAGAGCTGATGTGCTTTTGATTAACCTACACTTTCACAAATTGTTATTATTACTGATGTATTACAATTGTTAATTTTTCCAATTTATTGTCACAATATTGTGAGAGATGTGCAAAGAATAAACTTTTGGACTGGTATTTTTATTTCTTGTACATTGATGTGAGTAATTAGAAATTTATGGTTTAAGCAAGCCTATTGTTGAAACTGATTCTCAGCTGATTCCTAGTATTCGTATTCCTAATATTAGTGGTTCTCATTGGAACTTTCACCTTAGAGCAGCGAAATCAAGATGGTGGTGGTGGTGGTGGTGGTGGTGGTGGTGGTGGGTGGTGGTGGTGGTGGTGGTGGTGGTGGTGGTGGTGCTGCTGCATATGAACAATAATTTGTTACTTTCTGTATTGACTATAAAGTAACTTTCTATATTGACCATAAAGTAATTTTACTTCCTTTGTATTCAGTTTGATTCATATGTTGTTGCTGAGCTATTGATTTAACGGGTTGTTGAAAGATTTAAGGAACCAGTCCACACCACATACAGATTAAAAGATGGACTGTTTAGATGATACCACAGAGAGCATTGGCACTGCCACGTAACAGTTAACTATGTTACTTTTACTTGGTTAAAGTGAACTTGACTGTTTTTAAAGGAATGCACTTCCTTCTGTTGCAGATACCAGTACTGTAAATCAAATTCTACACCATGCTAGAACCAAGAAAACAAGCAGTTCCTCATGAAATAGCACTGGCATCAGAGAAATTTGACCAGTTCTGTGCAGCCTCCAGTTTAAAAACAATACTGGGACACTTCCGTGAGCTTTGTGACCTCCTTTCCATAAAACCCACTGTGTACTCCTCTTTCTACCCAAAGCTGAAGGTAAGCAGAGTGATAACTGTGTTACAGTATACACATTTTCTTTATTCCACCAAATTGACTGAATTGCATGAAACTACTCATTAAAATTGAGAACATTTTCTCTCTTATGATAAAATATGTGAAAAATTCATTCTTGAGTGCTGCTAGAGTGTTTAAGATCCCCACTAGGTCAGAATAAAGGAAGACATTGAAGGAATGCAGAGGCGGGCTGCTACATTTGTAACTGGTTGGTTTTATCAGCATGCGATAATTATGGAGATGCTTCAAGAACTTAAATGGGAAGATAATGATATTTTCATGAAAAACTATTGAGAAAATTTAAAGAACAGGCATTTGTAGCTGATTCCAGAATACTTCTACTGCCTCCAACATACATTTTTTGTAAGGACTGCACAGACAGGATAAGCCTTGCACATAGGCATAAAGACAGTCATTTGTCACTTGCCCCAATTTTTGAGTGGAACAGGAAAGGAAATGACTGTTAGTGGTGCATGGTACCCTCTGCCATACACCACACAGTGGCTTGCAGAATATGTATGTAGATGTGAATATAGGTGTAGTTCTCATAGTACTGAATTTATTTTCGTTTTACTTTCTTAGCAATTGCTGTCGCAGAAAATTGACAATTGGAGTAATGACGCTGACATTGATGGCAGCAGTGATCCTTACTGTGACAAAGTTTACAATTTGTTCATAAGTAAAAAGGGATATTAAATTCAGCTAAACAGCAGCAACATAGTGTCCATCAGTAATGCAGGGAAAACCAAGAAATAATTCCACTACTACTACCTAACAATACTACAATCTTTTGAAAGCCTTTGTCCATGTTGTATTGGTAGTTATTAATTTGGCTGTTCAGGAACCTCAGATATAAGTTAACACTTTTGTGTAGTGATATCCCTGCCATGTACAGCACACTACAGCCCCTGGAAGGCATCTATACAATTTTCTCTCTGCTACACCACAAGAGAAGAGATCCATTGTGAATCTCTATGTTCGTACACTGTATTAATTGATGCATAAAATTATGAGAATTCATCCATAACCATACTTTGTTTGTTGCTAACTGGTCAGCCACATTCAGAGAAAGTCTGATACACTGACGGTTAAGTTTATATCTGACATTTCCATGTACCGCAAGATCACTAAGGATCCAGTAATTTACAAGACAGCATTCTCCTTACCCAAAATGGTTGTGAGCAGGTAAAAACCCAGGGTATGGTTTCGTTGAGGTTATTTGGGCTTCCTTAGTTCCACAAGAAAGATGTACCCCTTCAGCCCATAGTAATATAGCGTCTGCTAAATATTAAATGGCTAAGCATTTACCTTACTTTTGAGACCTGTTGTGGTAATTGTCCTCAACATATCATCAACTTGGCATATTTTACCAAGAGACTGTAGTCGATTAGGCTCTGCAGCTCAGATTTGCGGGTTAGTTTTATCTTGAATCATAATTTACCAAGATTCCACTCGCAGAATCTTTATACTTGACTGCAGAATGTTTTAACAGGTTATAAGTATGTGAACAGATTGATGGGATTGCCATGGAAAGTTCCTTTTCTCCCTTGGTGACCAACTTTTTTGTGGAAGATTCTGAGGAGAATTTCACAAGTTTTAAGCCTTTCATCTTTTGGAGGTATGTGGATGACGCTTTTATAATGTGGCCCTACAGTGAGGAGAAACTTCATCAATTCATGTCCCATTTGAATACCCTTCATGGAAAGATCCAATTTACCATGGAACTGGAAAAGGGTTGATATCCTCTTTTCATGAAGGTCATGGCTCATTGTTAAACTGGCAGCACAGTGGGACATGTGTCTTTCACAAGCCAACAGATACAGATCTATACCTGTGAGCAGACAAAGGTCATCATTCTGCCCCAACCATTGGTGCCCTGAATACACTTGTACATGAGGTAAATATGGTTGCTGATAAAGACTATCCACGGGAATAACTTTGATCATCTCAAAAAGTTTTGAAGATAATGTCTACCTGCCATTCAAGATAAGCAGAACTTTACAATTCAGACCATAGATGAGTATCCCTTGTCAAGAAACAAGAGAAAAGGTGGAAGTGAACTGCCTTCCTATCATTCTAGTGAGTCTTTCTTCTGAAATAGTTTGTATCCTCTCTAAAAATAATGTTAATGTTATTTTTTGACCACTGCAAAAGACAGCCACTCTCATTGGCTCCGTGATTAATGACCTCATTTGGTAGAAAGCAGGCAATTACATGATTCCCTGTCAGTGTGGTCTGTTGTGTATCAGACTTACTTCACATACAGTTGCAAGAATTCTGCATGTAACGCCAGTGCTTTACTCTCCTGCTATGGTCTGACAAATCTGCCATAACTAAGCTCTGTATACAGGCAATTCATGTTATGGACTACGACAAAGTCCACATTTTGCATTTGTTTCATCTCTCTGGGATTCAGTTTTTGGGGAAGCTATTGAAGTTAAGTGTGGTCAATGGTTTAATTACAGCTTTAATCACCCTCAAAACATGGCTTCCAGCCCTGGAAAAAGTTAATTCCCATAGACATTGGTCCTCTCCCCCTCTTGACCAGAATTTGTAAAACAGCATCTTTCATAGTGGAGTCATGGTAAGATATACCTCTGCCATTTTCCATGTACTCACATGTCATTGGCTTACCCTACCAGTAAACAATGTTGATTGGAGCACCTTACTGTCAGTCTGTCCAACTCGTTGCAAAGATGGCTAAATGGTTTATAGCCAAAATAGTAGCAACAGACAAAGCATGGCTACAGCTGAATTTATGTAATTTTGTGAATCACGAGACCAGTGCACTTCATTTGGGGCATGTTGGAAGCTGGAAGGCAGTGGTTTGAGGAATAGCAGCTTAACCCCATATCTAAATTTACTTTCACAACACAGAAGTGCAAGCTGTCGCAAATGTAATGGTAATGAATTGCCATCTTATTGAAAAATATAACTTACAGTATAGTATGTCCCGAATATATATTTTCAGCATTTTTTAGCTTCTAAAACGACTGTCTAAGATGTTCTGAACATTCTGTACAACAACATTATAGAGCTACTACTCCCTGAAAATGTCGTACCCTGTTTCCGTAACAACTGTCCTCCCCTGGTAGCTGAGTGGTCAGCGCGACGGAATGTCATACCTAACGGCCTGGGTTCGATTCCCGGCTGGGTCGGAGATTTTTTCCGCTCAGGGACTGGATGTTGTGTTGGTCCTTATCATTTCGTCCCCATCGACATGCAAGTTGCCGAAGTGGCATCAACTCGAAAGACTTGCACCAGGCGACCGGTCTACCTGCTGGGAGGCCCTAGCCACATGGCATTTCCATTTTTACTGTAACATCTGCACTTTCATGAGTTTCAGTTACTAATATTGGTGGATGAGATAAATTTGCTTATTCAGATTATTCTGAATCTGTTGTGGAACACTGATGGCTTATTTTATGCTTTTCACTGTAAAAGTGAAATATATTGTTATTGTGTCAGTAACAAACATAGACATTGTGGGTGACAATTATTGGACTATATGAAATAAAATCATCGTAACTTCTGAACAGTTTGTGTAAAGATGTTCAAACTGCATGGTTGGCTGTGGGGCATGATGGGAATTAGTTTGCCCATGCACACGCGCCTTGTTGTTTGTGGTCATTTGCATGTGAAAATGTCTTGAGTGTATAGCACTTGTGAAGGCCTACTATGTAAGCAATAACAGTCCAGCTGCAGCTCAAAGGAAGTTTGTAACCAAGTTCAAGTCAAAGACAACCAGTCAAAGTGTTCTAACAATCAAGAATTTGATTTTCAAGTTTGAGAGAACGGGTAGTGTTCATGATGATGGTGTTGGCAATGTCGGTCATCCAAAAAGATGAAAATGCCAGAAAACATTGAGAAGACACGTGCTGTGTTTCAAACCAGTGCCAGGAAATCGATCAGACAAGCAACACAATAGGTAGGAATCAATCATGAGACACTGCAACAAATTGTTATTGAAGACCTGCATCTCTTCCCATACAAAATTCAAACCCATCAGCTATTAAGCCCCAGAGCCGTGGAACAGTGGTTGTGTTTTGCCTACACTATTGTCCACAGAATTGATGAACAGGACTTTGATGTGAATATGGTTTGGTTTAGCGATGAAGCCCACTTTTATTTGGATGGGTTCACCAATAAGCAAAATTGGCACGTTTGGGGGACTGAGGATCTGCATTTTGGGATCGAGAAGACTCTTCACCATCAACAGGAGATGTCCAGTCACGGAAAAATCGTTTCCCTATTCCTTGATAGCATGGTGACTACCAAATGGTATGTGAAGGTTTTGGAAGATAATTTCAACCCCATTGAAGCAGGAGAGTGTTTGATGTCCTAGAGGAGCACTATGGGGACCGCATTCTGGCTATAGGGTACCCAGAGGCCACTGGCATGAGTCTCAATTTGCCACCATATTATCCGGATCCAAACACATGTGACTCCTTTTTATGGGGCTATATTAAAGACAAGGTGTACAGCAATAATCCCAAAACCGTTGCCGAGCTGGAAACATTCATTCAGGAGGTCATTGACAGCATCGGTTCTTGACACTTCTGCGGGTCATGCAGAATTTTGCTATTTGTCTGTGCCACATCATTGCCAATGATGGCTGGCGTATCGAACATGTCATAATCTAAATATGAATATCTTTAGTGACTTTTTACATGTTGAATAAAGTGTGTGCATACCGTAGTTCATAACTAATTTACATTTTTTTCATATAGTTGAATAATTGTCACTCTGTGTACACTTCTCATGAGGCAAGGAAACTTAGAGAACATAATTTTAATTCCATTTGATGATCATGGTCCACATTTACAGGAATTCAAAAACTAAAATTTTGAGCAGTTTAATTGTAGCCCCACAAAAAATCTCTCAGATGTCATGCTTCACTTTGAGTGCCACAATCTGTTACACACAGGTCTGCTCTTTAACCATGCCAAATAAATTGCTGATCAGAGGGTAGCTGTTTAAGCTTTGGAAAGTGATGCAGCAGTGGCTTATCATGTAATGGTTTCAACAACACCTTATTGGGTTTCAGGAGGTATGTGGCACCAGATGTCTATGCATAGGTTATGCAGTTCTCATAAACTAAGTGCCAGTGGTTTTTGGGTGTGGGGAGGTGGTGTTCGATAGTGTCCCAGATATGTTCTATCATGTTCAGATCAGGTGAATTTAGTGCCCAACACATGAACATCAGTTTACTAATGTGCTCATTGAACCACTGTAATACACTTCTGATCTTGGACATGGACAGTTACCCTCCTGAAAGATTTCATCACTGTTGAGGAATACATAAAGCACAAAGGGATGCAATTTTGTTTTCATAATCCTTATTTGTTATGATGCCTTTGATTACAACCACAGGTCCCATGGAAGCTCATGTGAGTGTATCCCGGTAACATAATAGTGCATTAGTGGCATGATGCATGTTTCAAATGGCTATTCACCTGTATAATGGCATATCTGGACACTACCATTGACCAGATATAACAAGAAATGTGATTCATCTGTCTATGTGAGATGTTTCCATCAATCCACAGTCAAATATCAATGATCCTGTGCCCACTCTAATCGTAATTGATGATGTTTTTGGGTCGACATGGGAACACACTTGTACAGTCTGCCACATGCTCAACAATGTGAGCAGATCAGCATGCTCCAAAATACTTGTGCCAGCACTAGAGTTTTATTGTGACATTTGATCAACCACAGATCACCGACTTTCTTGTTTTAAAGAGGGGTTAAGCCTCCAACCTCTGCTGCCTATGATAAGGCATGAATGTCCCTCACCTTGTCATCTACTTGTGATATAACCATCTTTCAACCAATCTCCACAGATTTTTGTAACATTAGCATGTGAAGAGCTTACCAGCTTTGCTGTATGTGAGATGCCATTTCTCAGGTGCTCATTCCCAATCTGCTCTTTGTAAAAGTTGCTTATTTTAGTAGATTTTTTTACTTTCAACATGTATCATCACTAGAGTGATTCCCCATTCATCTCTGGACTGCTTATAAGAAACCCTTACCACACCATGTGTTTGCAATACCACCAAGTGGCATACAGTCTTGTTGTGAGCAGTGGTAAGAATGTTCTCACTTACTCACTCTCTCATCAGAGAGAGAGAGAGAGAGAGAGAGAGAGAGAGAGAGAGAGTGTGTGTGTGTGTGTGTGTGTGTGTGTGTGTGTGTGTGTGAACAATTTTTAGTTTTGAATGCACAGTGCCCGACAGATACACAACCACTCCACATTATTGCGAGGCCGATATCCAGTGAGGCCGATATCCAGTGTCAGTACTTTCACTCAAAAAATGTTTTATCATCCTGTTTACTGTATTGGCAGCTGTACACTGATCATGATATTTATTACGCAGTTTGTGATGCTTAATTTAGTGAAACTTTCCTGCACGCTTGCAAATGGCTCTGTGTGTCTGATGGTCAGTTAAAAGCTTGATGTGGTAACTAAAGTAATAATAAATTAAGGATGGGTCAGACTTTTTGCAGTTACACAAATTATTGCTTTTGTAATCATCCAAGCATGTTTCACCACAGTTGTCATCCTCAGTATGTTTTTTTGTTATTTTCCTGAGATACATACATATAGGTTATTTTTAGGTTAAGAAATATTCTACATCAAATTTTGTTGTCATTTAAAATGCATGTGCACTTTACCTTTTATTTTATATTATGTATGTTCTGTGGCACTCAACCAAAACAAGCCACAGGTCTAAACTAATGCACCATGTCATCTGCAAACATGAGGGATGTTAGAAAAGTTAATTTTTTGTTTATTACCTGATCTTTAAAGATAATAAATAAAAAATTCAGTGCCGATGATTTTCTAGCAGCCCTCATGTTTGCAGATGCATGGTGTACTAATTTAGACTTGCGGCTGATTTTGGTTGGCAGTCAGAGGACACTCACAATGTAATGTAAAAGGTAAAGTGCACATACAATTTAGATGACAACAGGATATGACTTATCATATTCCTTAACCTCAACAAAATTTGATGTATCATATTCCGCAACCTAAAAATAACCTGTATGTGTGTATTTCAGGAGAATTAAAAAAAAAACGCGGAAGGACCCATCCTTAATTCATTATTATTTTCCTGCAAGCTCGGGACCTGAGCTCAAAATTCCAATATGATAGTAGCTAAAGTAGTTAGTGTGCACTTCACTCTTCCTTGTGTTTGCTAATGCTGTTGTAGTTTGCCATTCCAAAAGACATATTCCCTCTATTAACCTTACAGGGGTTTACTCAATAAACTATACTCTATAGTACGTAATGTAAGCTGTCTAGCTGTGTATCCATGTAATTAGTTTCCTCCATCTTACATCTATAATCATAGTGTTAGGAATAGATCTTCATATATTGTGTGATGCTAGATGGTGGTTTGTGATGGTCAAAATATGAGGTTGGCTTTACTACTTTTGGGGTTGCACTTTGTTTTAATCTTGCTATACTGTGATGGCAAAAACAGTTGAAATAGATATGTTTAGGAACCAAATCTTTTGTTGCCAACTTGGTACATTAGTGATTATTGTTGTTGTGGTCTTCAGTCCTGAGACTGGTTTGATGCAGCTCTCCATGTTACTCTATCCTGTGCAAGCTTCTTCATCTACCAGTACCTACTGCAGCCTACATCCTTCTGAATCTGCTTAGTGTATTCATCTCTTGGTCTCCCTCTACGATTTTTACCCTCCACGCTGCCCTCCAATACTAAATTGGTGATCCCTCAATGTCTCAGAACGTCTTCCCAACCGATCCCTTCTTCTTGTCAAGTTGTGCCACAAGCTCCTCTTCTCCCAAATCCTATTCAATACCTCATCGTTAGTTATGTGATCTACCCATCTAATCTTCAGCATTCTTCTGTAGCACCACGTTTCGAAAGCTTCTATTCTCTTCTTGTCTAAACTACTTATCGTCCACGTTTCACTTCCATACATGGCTACACTCCATACAAATACTTTCAGAAACGACTTCCTAACATTTAAATCTATCCTTGATGTTAACAAATTTTTCTTTTTCAGAAACGCTTTCCTTGCCATTGCCATTCTACATTTTATATCCTCTCTACTTCGACCATCATCAGTTATTTTGCTCCCCAAATAGCAAAACTCCTTTACTACTTCAAGTGTCTCATTTCCTAATCTAATACCCTCAACATCACCTGACTTAATTCAACTACATTCCATTATCCTCATTTTGCTTTTGTTGATGTTCACCTTATAACCTCTTTTCAAGGCATTGTCCATTCCGTTCAACTGCTCTACCAGGTCCTTTGCTGTCTCTAACAGAATTACAATGTCATCGGTGAACCTCAAAGTTTTTATTTCTTCTCCATGGATTTTAATTCCTACTCCAAATTTTTCTTTTGTTTCCTTTACTGCTTGCTCAATATACAGATTGAATAACATCGGGGATAGGGTACAACCCTGTATCACTCTCTTCCCAACCACTGCTTCCCTTTCATGTCCCTCGACTCATATAACTGCCATCTGGTTTCTATACAAATTGTAAATAGCCTTTCGCTCCTTGTATTTTACCCCTGCCACCTTCAGAATTTGAAAGAGAGTATTCCAGTCAACATTGTAAAAAGCTTTCTCTAAGTCTACAAATGCTAGAAACGTAGGTTTGCCTTTCCTTAATCTCTCTTCTAAGATAAGTCGTAGGGTCAGTATTGCCTCACGTGTTCCAAAATTTCTACGGAATCCAAACTGATCTTCCCTGAGGTCAGCTTCTATCAGTTTTTCCATTCATCTGTAAAGAATGCGCGTTAGTTCTTTGCAGCTGTGACTTATTAAACTGATAGTTCGGTAATTTTCGCATATGTCAACACCTGCTTTCTTTGGGATTGGAATTATTATATTCTTCTTGAAGTCTGGGGGTATTTCTCCTGTCTCGCTCATCAGATGGTAGAGTTTTGTCAGGACTGGCTCTCCCAAGGCTGTCAGTAGTTCTAATGGAATGTTGTCTACTCCGGGGGCCTTGTTTCGACTCAGGTCTTTCAGTGCTCTGTCAAACTCTTCACACAGTATCGTATCTCCCATTTCATCTTCATCTACATCCTCTTCCATTTCCATAATATTGTCGTCAAGTACATCGCCCTTGTATAGACCCTCTACATACTCCTTCCACCTTTCTGCTTTCCCTTCTTTGCTTAGAACTGGTTTTCCATCAAAGCTCTTGATATTCATGCAAGTGGTTCTCCTTTCTCCAAAGGTCTCTTTAATTTTCCTGTAGGCAGTATCTATCTTACCCCTAGTGAGATAAACCTCGACATCCTTACATTCGTCCTCTAGCCATCCCTGCTTAGCCATTTTGCACTTCCTGTCAATCTCATTTTTGAGACGTTTGCATTCCTTTTTGCCTTCTTCATTTACTGCATTTTTATATTTTCTCCTTTCATCGATTAAATTCAATATTTCTTCTGTTTACCAAGGGTTTCTACTAGCCCTCATCTTTTTACCTATTTGATCCTCTGCTGCCTTCGCTACTTCATCCCTTAAAGCTACCCATTCTTCTTCTACTGTATTTCCTTCCCCCATTCCTGTCAACTGTTCCCTTATGCTCTCAGTGAAACTCTGTAAAACCTCTGGTTTAGTCAGCTTATTCAGGTCCCATGTCCTTAAATTCCCACCTTTTTGCAGTTTCTTCAGTTTTAATCTACAGTTCATAACCAATAGATTGTGGTCAGAGTCCACATCCGCCCCTGGAAATGTCTTACAATCTAAAACCTGGTTCCTAAATCTCTGTCTTACCATTATATAATCTATCTGATACCTTTTAGTATCTCCAGGGTTCT
This sequence comes from Schistocerca nitens, assembly GCF_023898315.1. Taxonomy (NCBI): domain Eukaryota; kingdom Metazoa; phylum Arthropoda; class Insecta; order Orthoptera; family Acrididae; genus Schistocerca; species Schistocerca nitens. The sequence goes on from NC_064618.1 coordinate 372,501,458, forward strand.
TCCATGTATACAACCTTCTTTCATGATTCTCGAACCAAGTGTTAGCTATGATTAAGTTATGCTCTGTGCAAAATTCTACCAGGCGGCTTCCTCTTTCATTTCTTAACCCCAATCCATATTCAACTACTACGTTTCCTTCTCTCCCTTTTCCTACTCTCAAATTCCAGTCACCCATGACTATTAAATTTTCATCTCCCTTCACTACCTATATTATTTCTTTTATCTCGTCATACATTTCTTCAAGTTCTTCGTCATCTGCAGAGCTAGTTGGCATATAAACTTGCACTACTGTAGTAGGCGTGGGCTTCGTGTCTATCTTGGCCACAATAATGCGTTCGCTATGCTGTTTGTAGTAGCTTACCCCTACTCCTATTGTTTTATTCATTATTAAACCTACTCCTACATTACCCCTATTTGATTTTGTATTTATAACGCTGTATTCACCTGACCAAAAGTCTTGTTCCTCCTGCCACCGAACTTCACGAATTCCCACTATATCTAACTTTAACCTATCCATTTCCCTTTTTAAATTTTCTAACCTACCTGCCCAATTAAGGTATCTGACATTCCACGCTCCGATCCGTAGAACGCCAGTTTTCTTTCTTCTGATAACGACGTGCTCTTGAGTAGTCCCTGCCTGGAGATCCGAATGTGGGACTATTTTACCTCCAGAATATTTTACCCAAGAGGACGCCATCATCATTGCATCATACAGTAAAGCTGCATGCCCTCTGGAAAAATTACGGCTGTAGTTTCCCCTTGCTTTCAGCCATTCGCAGTACCAGAACAGCAAGGCCATTTTGGTTAGTGTTACAATGCCAGATCAGTCAATCATCCAGACTGTTGCCCCTGCAACTACTGAAAAGGCTGCTGCCCCTCTTCAGGAACCACACGTTTGTCTGGCCTCTCAACAGATATCCCTCCGTTGTGGTTGCACCTTCGGTACGGCTATCTGTATCGTTGAGGCACGCAAGCCTCCCCACCAACGGCAAGGTCCATGGTTCATGGGGGGGGGGGGGGGGGGGACATTAGTGATAAGCTGCCATAAAATGGATGTCTTTCTCCAGGATAATTCTTACATTGTGTCTGGGTACTTTTATCAATCACACATTGTAGTTACCAGGTGTTAATTATCCATTTGTTTTGAGGCTTGATGTAACATTGTATACATTATGTTTGTAATTTCTCTGGCTGCAGTCGTAAAAATAAATTTGTATAGACATTAAAATGTGAAAATAGATGCAAGAGAATGTAGAAGTGGACAAAGGAGGGTTCTAAACTCAGTCGTTTGTTGAGACAGAACCATTGTGTACAATTATTACGGATATAAAAAAAGGGAGAATTGTTGAAATACATCAGAGTATAATGTGATGAAGGAATATGTATCATGAGTTTATGAAAAATGTAATTAAATATTGGCAGAGGAATTGATTAATAAGATAAGAAACTGTGCAAATGAAGCTAGGCTGAATAATAGAAAAATGGGACAGAAGAGATGGAGAGATCAAAAAAGTATTTAAAAGTATGTAAATTTGAAACTAAACACTAAGAAATACTCTTGATAGCTGCAAAAGGGAATTTCAAGAAAAATAAACTGCAAGTCAGAGACTAAACAAGTTTTGTATAAAGGAGGAGTGAGGGGGATGAAGCAAAAGAGAAATAAAGCTGGAGCAGTTTTATGAAGGGAGGTGATTGAGAGAGGGGGTCTACAGAGAGGTACAGATTTAAAAGAGTCTGTATCAAATTATGTAGTTGATTGAAGGTAGGATTGCATAAAGAGAAAAGATTCTGTCAGTGGAGTTTGCTAATATTTGTGACATGTAGTAGAAGAGCACTGTCCTGCAGTAAATAAAAATAACTGTTTGGCAGAATGGCAGTGGTTGCTAAAATTTATGCTTTGGGTAAGTCTGATGCCTTTGTTGTTCTTAATGTCACCATTGTCAGTGGTGCTGTTTTTATATATAATTGCAGATGACAATATTTCTGATATGTTACAAGTGTTGTTAATGCATTTCAGTCCAAGCTACGTTCCTGGAAGGCTCAGGCACTATGGGCAAAATTCGACAAACGAGCGAGTCATAAATGCTACAATCGAGGGAAAGCTAGTCCAAACTCAAGGGTTAGTACCAGTTATGGTGCTTCATAAATTCTGTGGTGCTTTATTTAGTATATTAGTATGATATGACACTAGTTTTGTTACTATTTTTTATAATGGTTTATGTACTAATAACTGTCTACATTCTAAAAATTTGCTCATTCTGAAATTATATAATTTTCTCACCTAATATGTAACGTGAGTTAATAATATGAAAGTAGAATATCCCTTTCTCCTCCCTTTGAATCTCCCTCCCTACCTCCATCACTGCCTGTGTTGTAGAAATTAAATTTAGTACATCCACAATTGTAAGGCCAAATAACTTCCTTAAAAATCAGTATTTATTTTTGTGGTAGTGGAAGCAAAGAATTGGGGAAAAATGACCGTATTTTTTCTTATAAAGAATAAATAAAATTATTTAATTTCACTGACATTGTAATTGCCTCTTCAGTTTTTGAATAGAAAGAAATGCATTACAATAAAAAATGTGACTAACTTAAATCTTCACATATTTTCTTTTATGTTTGATGAACTTAACTTTGTATTACAGGTACTGATCATTGGGGCAGGTCCCTGTGGTCTTAGGACAGCAATTGAAGCACAGTTAATAGGTGCAAAAGTTGTAGTTGTTGAAAAAAGAGATCGAATAACACGGCACAACGTTCTTCACCTGTGGCCTTTTGTCATCCATGATCTCAGAGCTCTAGGGGCTAAGAAATTTTTTGGGAAGTTTTGTGCTGGATCTATTGATCACATAAGTAAGTATACAGTTTTGATGTTTAACTAGTGTTTAGATCATAAAATAAATGATACGAGTGATGTATGCACAAAAAAGTGTGATGATATAATATATAGATACCACGATAATGGAAACAAAAAAAAATCCAATCACCAAGCGGTGGCAGGAGCATGCATGTATAGAGGTATTAAAATCTGCAAGCTTTCGGAACCAGAGGCTCCTTCCTCTGGCAAAAGGGTTGAAGGGGAAGGGAAAGGGGTGAAGGAAAAGGAAAAGGAAAACTCTTCAGCCAAAAGGAGCCACTGGCTCCAAAAGCTTGCAAATGTAAATTCCTTAATATGTGTGTTCTCCTGCAGCCACTTAGTGAGTGGGTTTTTTATCTATACAATTACATTATATTTTCTAAAATTATTCTTTTCATCGATGTACCATGTTATTATTTGACAGAAAGCTCATATTTTATTTTCCTCTCATAACTATTTTTGATATTTCCTCTCATAACTATTTTTGATGATACATTCTGACATAGAGTGCAAGGCCTTTGTTATTTTCATTTCTACTTTCATTTTCTGATACACTGTTCTCATACAAATGAGAATAATGATACTTCCTGAAAACAGATCTTTGTGTGTAATTACTTTCACATATTTGCCTGCTCAGTATTATTTGTGATTTCTATTGTGTATAAGATATTATTTGTTTGTTTGTTTGTACATCATTTGAACTAATCAGTGTAACATTTTTTCATAAACACTAATGAAAATAACAATTCAATTAAGTGTGACGACTGAAAACATGTAAGAACAGAAATGAAACAAAGATAGAGGTAGTTGTAGTGTAGTGACAGGTGGACATTGAGAGTAGGCAGTGGTAGGACCCAAAGGATGTTTTATGGCTGTGTGTGTGTGTGTGTGTGGGGGGGGGGGGGGGGGAGTTATCAGAATATCTGTTGATGTCAGATATGTTGTATTTGGTGATGAAAGATGCTCTTGGTCACAGTTTATCATTGGCTGATGACGAGAGTGACCAGCTGACAGTTGGGTGATAGTCATGAAGTACTTGCAGTGGGGCTGATACGTGTCCTGCACTTGCATAACAAAGACATAATTTGAGGATCTGAAGCAGATGAGAGTTATTAAGATATTAGTTGACGAGAAAGAATTCATTTTAGTGACTCATCTAACTGCCCTTGGTTTTGCCCCAGTTTTATTTGTGTATCATTCTCTCAATGGAAAAGTAGATGTGGTTGGCGAGAGTTCAGTCAGCTGTATGTGTAAGGAATGGGGTAGTAGGTCTGAAGTTGATTGGACATAGGGAATGTTAGTATTTAGGAATGAGGCATAAATAATGAGAATCCAAGGATATGATTATTGTAGGTGCTTTGTGTTTATTATAAAAAGATAGACTGCAGACAGTAGGCTGTGGGTGTCTGTGATCAGCTACAGTGTGTGATTTGTGTGGGTTAAATTTTGTTAATTTTAGGAAGCATGTATGGTATGGATGTTAAAAGGCAGAAGAATTCAACTTGAATGTTCTGGATGTTTGAGCAGAAAGAGGAGGACGTGCTGGACTTACAGAATTGTATACCTATTGCAGGAATTGTAGATTAAGGTATCAGGCAGTCACTTAAGTCATTCATTATCTTAATCCTGATCTGGGTTTTCCATGGTCCAAACTTGCTAAGTTGAATGCTGGAGTGGTTCCATTGATTAGGCCATGGCTGATTTACTACCATATCTTCACTTACTCCTATCCTACTTTGTTAATGTTTTATATATGTATATACTATTCCTGTAATGTGTCTGACATGTCCAGTACTATTGTAGTAAATGCTCTATGGATGAATAAATAAATAACCACTTAGTGTCATCACAACAGACATAAAGCATCCAGCTACAGAGAGGATGATGAGATTATTGCTCTTACATCAGTTATCCAGTTGGTCGTATTTGGGAGAGGGATGTCTTTCAATAGTTCTGAGAAATCTGAAGGATTTGCATTTTTGAATAATATGTAACAGCATTATTGTGGGTTTGCTTCAGTTTTCAGTACTACGCAAGCTTGTAACTCTTTCATGTTCTCTCTCTCTCTCTCTCTCTCTCTCTCTCTCTCTCTCTCTCTCTCTCTCTCTGAAGGTGGTAGACTTCAGTTTATTGGTAGAATACTGGGGAAGTGCAATCAATCGACAAAGGAGATTGCTGACAAATCACTCATGTGACTGGTTCGAGAATATTTTTAAAGTGGGCAGGACCCATACCAGATAGGATTAACAGGGGATATTGAATGTATACAGAGAAGAGCAGCACAAATGGTCACAGGTTTGTTTAATCCATGGGAGAGTGTCACAGAGGTACTGAAGGAACTGAACTGGAAGACTCCTGAAGGTAGATGGAAACTATCCCAGGAAAGTCTGTTAATGAAGTTTCAAGAATCGACATTAAATGGGTACCCTAGGAATATACTGCAACCCCCATATGTATAACTCGCATAGGGCTCATGAGGATAAAATTAAAATAATTACTGCGCGCACAGAGGGATTCGAAGAATCATTCTTCACATCCTCCATATGTGAATAGATCAGGAAGAAATACTAATAATTTGTACAGTGGGACATATCCTCTGCCATGCACCTCATGGTGGTTTGCAGAGTGTAGGTGTAGATGCAGCATGTAATGCTTATGCATCTTATAGCCAATCAATGCCTCATTTATGAATTGGGTTATATTTATTCACTCCATTGTTTGTATTCCATTCATGTTTTCCATTGTTGAATTGGTCACACACATTATCAGACATATTCGTTTTAACAGACATGTTAATAAGTGTTTGCATCTAATTGTGTGGCTTTATGATAACTATTGTTTTAAATACTACAACCTCGAATTAATCTGTGTATTGTTTCTTAGAAGCAGAGAGGCTCCAGTTAGGATTCATTTCATGTATAACTGTAAGAATTTTTCAGAAATAAATATTAAGTAATTGAATATACTGGATTCAGAAAGTTTCTCTTTTGTTTTTGGGATAAGAAAGTTTTATAGTCTGCTGAGACACTGTGTTACTTTGTGCAGGTATACGGCAGCTACAGTTTATTTTGCTGAAAGTAGCTCTGATACTTGGTGTTGAAGTTCATGAAGGTGTTGGATTTGAAGGCCTTGTGGAGCCACCTGAAGATCAATCCATTGAACGTAATATATAACTATTACATATATTTTTTGTTCATTCTTAATTGTTTTCATTTATTTGCTAGATACTGGTGTAAATCATACGTGGAGCAGATTGCTATGTCATGTTACACATAATTAATTTATCAGTAGTTAATTGTGATAATAGTTCATACATGGTACTAGTTCATCGACGGTAATAGTTCATCGACGGTAATAGTTCATCGACGGTAATAGTCCATCGACGGTAATAGTCCATCGACGGTAATAGTCCATCGACGGTAATAGTCCATCGACGGTAATAGTCCATCGACGGTAATAGTCCATCGACGGTAATAGTCCATCGACGGTAATAGTCCATCGACGGTAATAGTCCATCGACGGTAATAGTCCATCGACGGTAATAGTCCATCGACGGTAATAGTCCATCGACGGTAATAGTCCATCGACGGTAATAGTGCATCGACGGTAATAGTCCATCGACGGTAATACTTCATTAATGGTGTGTTTGCTGATCATTTATATACATTTTTTTTTTCATATGTCCCTGTAAGAAAAGTGGGAATAGCACACTTTATTGATAAACAGAAATATTTTACCTTAACTGCATTTCTGAAAGTGGCGATGGTAGAGGAATGACGAGAGAAAAGTGTACACAACTATTAAGCTGTTGAAATGAAAAATAAAGCAGTCTTTGTGGAAGTAGTGACTTTTAAGTTAATTTAATTGTGTTTAAGAACACATTACTATATCCAAATGGGGTATCGATCTTGGAAGATTCAATGCAGGCCTCACAACCTGCTTTTAGTAATGATTATCACAAACGTCTTCAGTATCTTGATGTCTTCGGGCTTTCATTATTTTATCCAGTGATTTGAAGAGTTACCGAATGAGTGTATTGCTGTGGACCTTCCCACCACCAAAGCTTTGTTTTGCATGTTTTCCATCAAGGGAGTCACATATCTTCCCACCTTCATTTTGTGCACCATCATAGGTTGTTACACCATTTCATACAGTTCTTGGAGCTCCCTGATACAGCCAGTCACATTTTGCATGGGTTCAAATGTTTTCCCCAAGAGTTTTCACTCAAAATTTTATAACTTCTAATTGTCTGCTCTTGTGGCACTGAAGGTCTCTGTTCCATGTAGCAACATTGAAATAATTATTGTTGTGTTTGGTTTACAGGGGATAAAACATACGGTCATAATCAATTATACACTGAAGTAAGTGAGTGCATTACTAATCAGTTGTTTATCTTAAGGTTTTTTGTATTAGTTATTGCACCAGGTTTTCATATAGAACCCAGAAAGTGAATTATAATCAATTCTTAACAAAGTGTACAGAAGTATTTTGTAACAACTACTGATTTTTGATAATTTTATGTTGAATTGCTCTCCATCTCTTATATTTGTTCTAATATTTTGCTTTTCTTGTCATAGTTACATTGCTAAAAATGTTCACTTTGTGGAAATGTTAGCTCTCTCTGATGAAGCAGCTGCTTCTTTTATACTTTAAATTTATTACATAAGTAGTTTTCTTGGTTGAAAGTTTATTTGTAGGGAAATGACAAATAAGATCACAGGCTGTAAGAAATTCTAAATAATAAAATTAGAAATGTTCTATTATGAACTGTAACCAAGTGAAGACATAATGGTGCCTACATATCTCAGGTTGCAGATTGAGGCATACCGTAAACGTACATACAAAAGCTAACAAATTCATTATCTGTGGAAACTAAGTTCACCACCCAGGTAAAGGAGAGAAGGAACGTTTAAGTAGAACTCTGTCTGCTGTCTATGACAAGTCGACTGTTTTGTATCATTATTTAATTGCAAAATCATGAAAATAATTGTGCTGTAAAAAGTACAGCTTAATTTAGGGTGTGTTTGCAATTTGGGCCAATATTTGCAGAGGCCTTTACTGTAACACTAATACAAGAAACTAATACATCTGTTGAAATCTTGCTGTTTTTGTGTTTCTATTATTTATTGAATGATGAATGGATACTGAAATTATTTAAGAAATTAAAATTTACCTGTTTTAAGGTAGCTAAATTGTCTATGATATTCACAGGGACAGGCTGGCGAGCAAATGTGACCCCTCCTGACCACCCAGTTTCTCAGTATGAATTTGATGTCTTAATTGGAGCTGATGGCAAAAGGAACACTCTGGATGGTAAATTTCTTGATTCATTGACTACAATATTACAGTTGTTCCAAGCATGGATTTCCGGTTGGGACTCCGATTGTTGGTGCTTTGAATCCAGAGCATCCTCTTGTTCATAAAATGTATCAAATGAATCCATAAGCTGTCGAAAATATTCTTTGGTTAAAAATTGATATCCCATTTTTGTAAAATAGAAACACCCATTTCAAATTGTTGACTGAAATAGTACTCATAGTTTGCTGACTTTATATGACTAATTTTCAGATTTATGAAATTACAAGAGGCAGAATAGGTTGCCAGTACTTACTTTCAGAAGACAAAATTCTGCTACTGTTGATAGGCACATTCACAATTGAAAACCCAAATCCTAACTTTCACAACAATTAGTTCCTCCCTCATGGTAGAAAGAGAGACAATTTGAGGAAGAAGAAATGGCAGATCATTCAAACCCCAGGATGAGAGGGGCCCTCCCAAGTCTCCTATGTTGAAATAAATATAAGATTTCTACAGAAAATATACTATGTGATTTACATTCAACATTAGATGTATACATTCTGTGCAGCTGGAAAGAATAAAACAATTTGCCATGTTCATCTTATTCCTTTACAATAACTCATCTTTTTTTTCTTGCAGGGTTCAAGAGAAAAGAGTTTAGAGGAAAGCTTGCAATTGCTATTACTGCAAATTTCATCAATCGGCATTCGGAAGCTGAAGCACAAGTGGAAGAAATCAGTGGTGTTGCTTTCATTTTTAATCAAAAATTCTTCAAAGACCTATATGCTGAAACTGGGATAGATTTAGAAAATATTGTTTATTATAAAGATGAAACACATTATTTTGTTATGACAGCAAAGAAACAAAGCTTGATAGATAAAGGGGTTATTTTAAATGTAAGTTGTCAGTTTATTTTCTGTTATGGTTTTTTGTTTTAAAATCATAATCACAAACGGATAAATCATTCATCAAGATTGTAACTCAATAATTAATAAATAAAATGTGATATGTTGCAAGTATAAAGATGATGTTATAAGTATTATATTACATTTATGACAAATTTCTTTGTCAAACAAGAAAATCAGTTACTGGAATGAAACCAGTCCACATTTTAGTTTAATCTCCTTCCAAGTCAGTGCATGACAATATCAGTCAGGGTTGCCCCAAGTTCTGGGAATCTGGGAATATCAGGGAATTTAAAATGTGTCAAGGAAATCAGGAAAATTTCAAAAACACTGGAAAAATCTAATTTTTGCCTCCTCCTCAGGCCAGAGGCCACGGGTAATGGATTTAAGAAATTACGACTGTCTCACTGCAAGAACATTGTACAGTGAGGCATTTTATAGACATTTTACTTATTCTAGTACATTTTGGCACTTTGAAAGTAATTTATATAGTAGAATGTATTATTGATAAGAGGAAGAAAATAGTGGCAGTCACTGGCAGTTTGTACAAAAAATACTCACACATCTCGTGAAAGAAAAACCACACAATACCTGTAAAATAATAGACATAACACAGTGGGCAATAACCGACAATAACAAACATAGTAGAACCAACATTTTATTGGCAGTCATCTGGAGTGTTGGTTTACACAACTCTTCCCTGCGTTATACACTTCTTTCAAGAGGCCTACTTTTTTCTGCTGTTATTTCTGAAATCAGTGAAGATATTTTCAATCTGTCTTGTGATCCCAATGAAATGTATTTTTGTCACCAAATGTGTTTCGTTTTATTGAAATAAAATAACATCTGTGGTCTTAATGAAACGTATATAACATTTGACTTCCTTTTCCATCTAAAAGCAGTTCACTGCAGAAGCTGTTGATGTTAGTACTCGTACTTAAAATTTTTGCTCACATGTTTAGAAGTACAGGAGCACCTACATTTTTTGTTGACTTATGTCTTTACTTACCCTTGAGATCTCAAAATTTGTCCCCCCAGGAGGCCAACAGCTCTTTGGTGGGTATGCGTGTGGCGCATATGGGTCCCTGAGCTACTGCAATCTTTATTCTTTTCTGGGCTGCTTTCCCTTCCCTGTCCTTCTCTTTCCCTGACCTCCTTCCTTTCCCTTTGCCCCCTTCCATTCCTTCTCTTGGGGTTCTTCTTTATGTCAGCCTGGCTATCCTCATGACATTGCTTCATCTTGTGGCTTTAGTTGGTTGCTTTTGCTCCTCCATTTTCACTTTTCTTTTTTGATCCCCCTCAGGTGTTAGACGTCCATCTCTAAATTTGAAATCTGTGGTGCGAGCCAGATGGGGAAGAACTCCCTCCCTAGACTCTTTGGCATGGATTCCTCTCCCTCTCCTTCTCCCCCTCGCCCTCCTCCTCTCCCTCTCCCTTTTCCCCTTCCCCCCCTCTCCCTCCTTCTCTCCCTCTCCCTTTTCCCCTTCCCCTCCCTCCCTGCCAAAGTCCTTTCGCCTCCTTGCTAGGTCACCAGGTCAGTAGCCAGTCCATGTGGTGGAGCTGTCGTGTACCCATCTGGCTGAGCCCCCCCCCCCCCCCTCCCCGATAACACAGTGATCACTCTGCTGGTACCTGTGTTGTGAATGCCTCGTGCAAGCCTATGAGTGGTTGCCCATCTTTTTGGGGCATCAGAACTCCCGGCAATGATCGTCCTGCCAGGCGGCCATTGCTGTGGCTGGATGGTGCCCATAAGGCGAGCCCCTGTTCGGAGTGGGTGGTACCAGGGTGGACATTTGGCACTCTCTGGCCTTTCTACTGCGGCCTTGTTTCTTCCTTAATGTAGTTCTGTCTCGGTTCCTGTTTCTGCCTTTCCAGCCTTACCCTCCTAGGGTACACCGTGGGAGGAGAGCCACACTTTCCGGCTTGGGGGCGAGACCCTTTTCACAGTTCCTGGTTTCTACCAGCACTGACAAGGAGACTTTTTCCACCACCAAACCCCTTTTCTTTGTGGAACATACTCAGGACAAGTTCAGTTCAGTTGAGTCATTATGCAAGATAAGCTCTGGCTTTCTCGTTATAAAGACAACTTCTGCCAGCCAGCCAGCCTCCCTCTGTGCCTGTGCCTGTGCCTGTGCCTGTGATTGTTTAGGAGACAACCCCATAGCTATTACAAGTCACTAAGTATGACACATGATGTAATTTTCCGTAGGAACCTTCTCCTCGAATTTGATGATCAACTTACGGCTAATTTGGATTGACATGGCATTATCTTTGTCTGGCGTGTACAGAAAGGCCCTAAGGACCATCGTATAGACACTGGCACTTCCATCATGGCATTTGATTGGGATACCCTGCCAGAAAAGGTCAAGGTAATGGTGTATAAGTGTAGTTTCCACTGCCCCAAGTTCTGTCGCATGTCCTCACGATGTGACGCCATTCCCATCTGTGTTGACTGTGGCTGCTCTTTTCATGTGGGGAGTACTTGCAACTCTCCGCCTAACTGTGTAGACTGCTCAGGTCTCATTCTCCCCACTCAACGGAGTGTCCAGTGTACATGAAGGAAAAAAAGAATTCAGGAAATAAAGACCGTTGACCTTCGCAGCTACTTTGAAGCCAGAAGAAATTTAATAGACTTCACCCTGTAAATCTCTCCTCTACCTATGCCTCAGTTACGCCATCACTTCCTCATCCCTAACCCCATCCCACCCCCTTTTGTTTCCTCACCCTCGGCGGCTCCTATCCCTTCCTCCTCCTCCTCCTCCTCCTCCTCCTCGGCCAAGGAAAACTTCCTCTTCTCTGGCTTGTGCAAGGGATGGTGCTCCATCTCGGAACACCACTACCTGGCATTCTCAGGACAGGGAGCTTGCATCCTTGGGCCAGAGGAGAGACCTGCACTCCAAGGTCCCCAAAGCCACTCACACTCTGTTCAATCCTGTCATCACTGTCACCTGTTCAAGAAGAAGCAGCGCAAGTCAAAGAAAGAGGCTTCCCACAGGGCTTCATCTTTTCACTTCATCCTGAATCGGACCCAGTTTTATGGATGTCACCCCATCCTCATTGATGAAGACCACCGACCAATTGACCTCCCCTCAGTCCCTTTATGCTTCATCTGGACTCTAAACACATGATAATCCAGTATAATTGCAACGGATATTATTGCCAACTCCTGGAAATACATTGCCTTGTTTTCTCCTACTCTTCATTCTGTCATGCTCTTAAAGAAACTCACTTCATAATGTCTGCTCTCTAAAGTTTCATGTTGTTGAGCGTTCTATCGGAACCATGCCGGCCCCGGGAGAGCATGTGGAGGGGTCTGCACTTTGGTTCTCATCAACACCATTAGTGACTGGATCCCCCTTCATATCAACCTGGAAGGAAAGCAGTTAGAGTGCAGAAGGCTGCAGCAATCACCATTTGCTATGTCTACCTCCCTCTGGGAAGGCCACTTCCTTATGCTTAACTGTCTACCTTAATACAGCAACTCCTGCCCCCATATCTCCTCCTTGCACACCACCCTCTGTGGGGGGAGTGCCACTTTGTTGGGTAGGGGTCTTCTACTTGACCAACTTACTACAGACTCTGTTTTGTGTCTCCTCAATGACGGTTCCCCTACCCACTGCAGTGCCGCTCATGGAACTTTTACTGCTCCTGATCTCACAATCTCCTACCCTGCTCTCATGGGTTGCCTACATTGGTCACCCTTTGATGATCTTTGTGACAGGTACCACTTTCCAGTGATTCCCCTGCTGCCGCCAGGCAGACGGGTCCCCACGTTTGGCGTTCCGCAGAGCCAATTGGCCTTTATATATGTTTGCTGTGCACTGTGGCATCTCTCTCAAACTACATTGATGCGATCGTGCAGGGTATTTCTGCCACTATTCTTCATGCTGTTGTCACTGCTGTCCCCCTCATCATTGGCCAGTACCATGGGGGACCAAGGACATGGCAGTCGCTGTCCAGGACTGCCGACAGGTGGTGCAACAATTTAAATGACACCCTTCACAGACCAACCTCCTTGCTTTGAAGCGTCTCCATGCTAAGGCTCATTACCTTATTAAGCAGAGTGAAAAGGACTGCTGCGAGCACTATGTTTCCTCCCTGGGGACATATGGCTTTCATCGCAGCTTTGCTCCAAGCTCTGTAGCCTTCTAGGCCACATGTGACAGTTAACTGTCCAGGGGCTTATCCTCCAAGGTGCTGTGTCTTCTGATCCATTGGTCCATGCAGAACACCTCATGACACACATTGCGACATCATCAGCGTCCTCTTCTATCCTGCCACCTATCTCCAGCAGAAAAACAGAGTTGAACAGACCCCCCTTGTGTTTCAACACCCTGCAAGCTGAAACCTGTAATGAACCCTTCACTGAATGGGAATTCTTGCAGGCTCTTACCTCTTCACATGACATGGCCCCAGGCCCAGATACCATCCACAACCAGATGATCTAACAGTTGGACATTACACAGAGGCAATATCTACTCAGGGTCTTCCAGCACATTTTGCTCACGGGTGTCTTCCCCTCACAGTGGTGAGACAGTATAGTTATCCCCATCCTTAAGCCCGGGAAGAACCCAATGTCTCTTGACAGCTACTGCCCAGTTAGCCTGATGAATGTACTTTGTAAACTGCTTGAGAGAATGGTTACTTCAGATTTTGTTGGGTACTTGAATCTCGGGGACTTTTGTCCCCGTATCAGTGGGACTTCTGGGAAGGATGATCTCCAACTGACCATTTACTGAGATTAGAAACTGCAATCCGACTGGCTTTTACTAACTGTCAGCACCTTGTTATGGTCATCTTTGACCTACATAAGGCATATGATATGGCTTGGCGCCATTGCATTTTAGTTACCCTCCGTGACTGGGGCTTTTGCGGCCCCCTTCTGATTTTTATTCGCAATTTTTTATCCCACCAGCTCTTCCTGGTTTCAGTTGGCACTTCACTCAGCAACCTTCAGATTCAGGAGTATGGTATCCCACAGGGTTCTGTATTAAGTGTCACACTCTGCCTCATAGCGATCAATGGGCTTGTAACCTCAGTTGGCCCTGAGATTACCGCGGCGTTGTATGTCGATGATTTTTGCATCTGGTGCAGCTCCCACTCGGTAGTGTCTGTTGAGTGCCAGTTCCAAGGGGCCATCCATCAGACTTCTGCTGGGGCTGTCTCCCATAGCTTCCAGTTTTCTCCCTCCAAAATGCTAGTTACGCATTTTTGTCATCAATTCATAGTACACCCTGATCCAGAACTTTATCTCCAAGATGTTACAGCACAGTCCTGTTTCTTGCCCCCCCCCCCCCCTTTATATATATATATATATATATATATATATATATATATATATATATATATATATATATATATATATATATATATATATATATATATATATATGAAAAGCTGACGTGGCTGCCCATATTCACCACCTGAGGGCCACATGTATGCAGAAATGTGGAAGCTTAATGCTCTCTGCCTCATGGCCCACACATCTTGGGGTGCAGATCATGCAACTCTTCCCGTAGTCCCATTGACAGTCTCCTTACAGGAACGAGGATTCTCCCTCTACAAAAATGATGAAGCCAACTCACAGATTCCCTGACCATCCCGTGTACCCTGTTGTCTTTGCAAACGAGGGACGGCTCCCTCCTGATCAATGCCCATGGGTGGGATTGCCAGTTGGAAGGCGTCTCACTTCCCTCTGTTGAGGTCTCCATCTCAGGCCCCATGGAGTCGGTGCGTGTGTTACTCAGGCCTCCCTCCACAGTGTTTTAACATGTATTGACTCATTGAGCAGCCTGCTACTCTTGTCATCTTTTGGTCTCTGCTGTCCATGACCTTTTCTCGTTCCTTGGCTGTGCCATGTGCTCTGTTGGCTTTCTCTCAGTCCCAAGTCATGTGTGTATCCCAGGGAATGAACAGGCTGACAGTTTGGCTAGATAAGCTGATACTCATGCTCCATTTCCTTTCATGACTCCAGCTGTGCATATGCAGGTTGATGTGAAATCTGTCTTTGCCCAAAAGCGGAATGACATCTGATGCACCACTTCTCTCAGTAATAAACTCTGCACAATGAAGGAGACTGCTGCGCTTTGGTGCTCTTCAATTCTGCTCCTGTCGGAAGTTGTCCACTGCTGTGCTTTGGTGCTCTTCCTTCGGCTCCTCTCAGAAGGAGTTCTACGCATTGGTCATACCAGGCTCACCAGTTGTGTCCTCCTGTGTAACAAACTACCACCACAATATGGTTGTGGAGCCAGACTGACGATATCCCACATATTGGTAAAATGTCCCCTTCGTGCTAAGTATAGTCTACCTTAATTGTAATATTAGCTGACAATTCACAGGTGGTTGAACTGATCCTCAGTTTCCTCTGTGAAAGTGGTTATTTTCAGATATATGGTTTTGCTTTACTCCTGGAGCAGAGGCAGGGTGGTTGTAGTTAGAGCCTCTCTTCACATTTTTTTCAGTCTGAGATCCCATGACCACTCCCTCGTGGAAAGATCACTCTTTTTCTCCAGTTTTTAGATTTTGTCTAACCTTTTATCCTTTTACTGTGTGTGTTTTAACTTCCTTGTTTTATAATTTGACTCCCCTGACTGGATCCATCCACTTTTAGCTGGTCCTCTTTCTTCTGTGAGTAACTTGTAACTTTGGAATCACGGGACTGATGATCTTGCCATTTGGCCCCATAAACCCTCTCAATTAATCAATCAATCTCAAAATTTGCCAGGGAAAAATGCTAAAACATGTCTGGAAATCAGAAAAATATCAGAGAATTTCACTTGGGGTAACTTGTGGCAACCCTGTCAGTGTGATTTTGTTTCTGCAGCTGAACAGTATAGGAATAACTTCTTGTTCAGTCTCCAAATGGATTTAAATCAGAAGCTGCCAAGCTGGGAGTTACCATGAATGTTTGTTTGTTTATAATATGCTACATTACACACTATTTGTAATATTGTGTGTGTGTGTGTGTGTGTGTGTGTGTGTGTGTGTGTGTGTGTGTGTGGTGTTAGTATGGGATGATGATGATGATGATGATGATGATAAAGGGAGAATGCCAGCACGTAGCCTAGTCCTTGAGAAAAGCACTAAGGAGGCTTCCAAGCTTAATGTCCCCACGTGATGGATGGTTCACCATCAACAGCATCACATGTCCTCACTTCATGACATAACGCAGAAAGGTTTGTTATTTAAACCAGGACAGTGGCTCAATGTTTGGTGATCAGGAGCCTTATGCCACCACTTCTCCTCCCCCTGCCAGCCAAATAGTGGCAAAGAAGAGTGTTTGCACCACAGGGATTCAAATTGGCTTACCCTTGGATCAGTGTCCATTTGGAGAGAAGTGTTACCAAGTTTCAGAAATATATCGTTCGCTTGTTTTGCGAGTTGCTAGTATGTCTTGCACATAACATTTGATGCTTTGAAAGATATTTAATTTAATTACTGTTACTTTAATTTTGAAAATTATTTCTCCCTGGTAATATTTTCAGAATTTAATCTATTAGTATTATTTTTTATATAAAAAAATGCTGTAATGTGCATCTCTGTAGAGCAGAAAATTGCATCAGTTTCTCTTTTATGTAGTCACAAAAATTTTCCCATTTGAATCTGCTGCAGAAATATCATATTCAACTGATGACTCGCATTCGGGAGGACGACGGTTCAATCCCACGTCCGGCCATCCTGATTTAGGTTTTCCGTGATTTCCGTAAATCACTCCAGGCAAATGATGGGATGGTTCCTTTGAAAGGGCATGGCCGACTTCCTTCCCCGTCCTTCCCCAATCCGATGAGACCGATGACCTAGCTGTTTGGTCTCTTCCCCCCAAACAATCCAAAAATCCAATCCAACTGATGACACATTTTTTGTGTTATTAGTTTAGATCTCAGATAATCTTCCAGTAGCACATAAATGTTCATGAAAATTTTTTGATCATATACTTCATATGTTTTAAGGAGTTACATCAATTAAGCAAACATAATTCTTGCTTTTTAAAATTCCATCATACTTTCTTATAGGACTATGCTGAGACTGCAAAACTTCTTGCTGTAGAAAATGTAAATAAGGATGCTCTTCAGGAGTATGCTCGACAGGCTGCTGATTTTTCGACTAACTACAGACTGCCGCAACTAGAATTTGCACTCAACCATTATGGGCAGCCAGATGTTGCTATGTTTGACTTCACTTCAATGTTTGCTGCAGAAAATGCAAGCAGAGTGATTGAGAGACGAGGGCACAGATTGCTCCAAATACTTGTCGGGGATAGTCTCTTGGAGGTAAATACTAATGTCATTAATTCGCCCACATACCTGTTTGGAACCCAACACAAAAAAGTGTTTCTGGTGATGTCAGATACATCTAAGTTAATGAAGAGAAGAAACCCATTAGGAGCTGTTACTGTAGAGCTTATAAAAATTAACAATTATTAATGATATTTTGCTTTTACACTATTTATAGTGAAAAAGAAACATGTTACACAATTAATAGAAATGACAATTTTTAGGGAGGAGGGGGGGGGGTGCTTCATCTGCTATTTAAGCTACTGCTTCTTATCTACATCTTTTGCTTAATATTTTCACATGTACAGTGTTAATTCTACAAGGCCAAAATTTCTCTATGCATTGTGAGGACTGAAGTCTTGAAGTCCATTGTATTCCTTTTAATAGTCGTATAGATTACTGCAAAACAATATTATGTGTCTTTTTGTTTTGTGTGTGTGTGTGTGTGTGTGTGTGTGTGTGTGTGTGTGAGAGAGAGAGAGAGAGAGAGAAACAAGAAGATAATTTTTAATTCTTTCTTCCAGCCCTTTTGGCCAACAGGATCAGGCTGTGCACGTGGTTTCTTGAGCTCCATGGATGCATGTTGGGCTGTTCGCAGCTGGGGAAGTGGCCACTTAACTCCACTAGAAGTTATAGCAGAACGTGAATCTATTTATCGGTTACTAGGACAAACAACACCTGAAAATTTACAACGCGATTTTGCGAACTACACTTTGGATCCCCATACACGGTACCCAAATCTCAACACCCGAGCTGTGCTTCCCATACAGGTGCGAGGACTGTATGACACAGATGATCCCACTTCTCTTGAACAGTTGTCATACAATGCTACTGAACATGATCTTCCTAAGAAGAGAAGGAGAAAAGGTGGGTATTCAATATTATATATCAACTCATTAGTGTCTCATTATAATTCTGTTTATAACTTCAGTTCAGAAAAAGTTGATTATTAATTCTTGTACTTCTGTTTTTGGAATTTCGAACGTAATATGCGTTTTAAACCTGCAGAAACGTTATTTGGAGTTGGTCAAAGAAGAAAGAACACAAGATTTCCCTAAAAAAATTCTAATTTAAAAAAATTCTAATTTAAAAAAATTCTAAGGGATTAGCACTAATATGTTACTTTCTTGTTCTTTGTAATTCAAAGGGTGTGTGAGGAGTTTTCCAGTTTTATGGCCCACACATTTGTTGCATGACATAAATATGAATAGTCACTGACTGTGGGATGAAATTGACTGTTGTACAAGAACAAATGCAGTGCGGTTATGCATTAGAAATAAAAGGTTTCATTACCACAATATCTATGTTTCTATTGTTTCTCCATGTGTTACACATTTTAAATAAATTTTGTTTTTCCATAAGAGTAGTTTGCAACATATTTAAGAAGAAAGATAACTTTTGTGTTTGTCAATCATTTTACATAATTGTGCCCATTCTGCATTCCTTTGGTGTCATCATATTCAGTTTGAGACAGAATATTATTTTTTCAGATATTTTCAACTCTCTCAATCAGTCAAGGAGGTTATCTATCTTATTTTGCAATCACTCACATTACTTTTCTGTGCATTCTTAAATTCATTTCATTTCATGGAAGTTCCACATTATTCTGATTTCTTTGTGAACCACTTGCCTGAATTATGAATTTAACTTATAACATGGATCCCTATGATTTAGTGATTTCTGGTACCAATCTGTGAACACTGCCTATTTCTTATGCAGTTTTATGTAGGAAACTTGGCCACCATGTTCTAACTTGACTGTGTAATTTCATCAGTCACACAAATACATTTCAGTGTTCCTCATATGTCAGATGAGTGCAAAATATTTGACAAGGATGAATGGACACAGCGAAAATGTGACATCCAGTCACATCATGCAAAGTATAAATTTTGCATCACACTGTCAGGCAACTGTCTAGTTGTTTTTCAATGCACATTTTTTTATACTTGGTGTTCTTGGGACACAAAAATCTAAAAGAGAGAATATTTTCTATGCCAGTTAAGTTATTCATATTTATTGTTATTTGTCCTTCGTCTTCATGCTCTTAAATTTGTAAGTGTTTCCTATTAGATTCTGATAGCCTGTTTTTCTGTTCACATGTGAGCTTCTTTATTAGCCAGTTTCTGTTTCCACTGGCAGGTATTGTCTCTTCTTCTTGTATGTATTCCAGAAGCCTGAAATGGTTGTATGAAAATATTAAACATTTTTTGATATCTGTGCATGTGCCCATATTAAGCTTGGCAGTTTCTGGTGACATTTTTTCTTCCTTAGTATATGTTTCAGCGCCTGTATTTTTGTCTTCCTGTCTGTACATCCCAGGTTCCAGAATACAATGAATTGTAAATATATTATTTGTTATTAATGAAGTTTAATTTGTGGGCACTGATTGAGAGATTAGTGAAAGTTGTAAAATTCAAGAAGACTTTATAAACAGCGGAATGTCCAGAATAGTATAATAAACCATGTGAGTTGGGCTAGATTGCTACATGCCACATAGAAGAGCTGTTGAGTGGTGAACAGGGTACATATAAAACATATAAAAGTAGACTGAGTTATTGGACACAGGCCTCCTTCAAATTTAGAGAAAAAAAAACACACACACACACACACACACACACACACACACACACACACACACACACACACACACAGAAAGAGAGAGAGAGAGAGAGAGAGAGAGAGAGAGAGAGCCACTGCCATCTCTGGACAATGAAGTCTCAGCATCCAGAGTCGACTGTGGCCATCTATGTTTTTTCGAAATCTGGAAGGTGACAGTTTAGTTTACTTTTAAATGCACCTTTTTTGTAGCAATCTATCCTAATTCATGTTGTTATTCAACAATACAATGGCATTTTTATATTTCATCACCCGTATAGACTAAGGATAAATTAGCATGGGACTGATATGCATTTGCCTTATACTTAGTTTTACAATCAATCTGAAATAACTCTAGACTTAAGTTGTTACATTATAGATGATTAATTTATTTATTTGCCTGTTCTGTTGGTGTCATCACTTGTGGTCAGCAGTGAAGGGTATGTAATTTTTAACTGAAGTATTGCACCCTAGTAGAAAAATAATAATAGTGAAAAGGCATGATATGTCGTAATAAGATAATCAGCATGGCCTAAGAAATTGAACTCATTACATGTATATATTGATTAGTAACTCTCATAAATATGCTTTACAGATTATGTATCCTTTGCATGTGTAACATAATTTGTGCGCGCGCTTGTGTGTGTGTGTGTGTGTGTGTGTGTGTGTGTGTGTGTGTCACAGACAGACAGAGAAACAGAGAGAGAGAGAGAGAGAGAGAGAGAGAGATATTAGTTGTACTAATACACACACAGCTTTACTAAACAGAAGTGTTCATAGAATCACGTATTGACTGATGTAATGAAAAGAATAATGCAACAGTGGCACAGTGATTCTGTAAGTGGCAGTCAGATGAAAATGAGAGAGTTGGGAAAAAAAGAAAAGAAAAAAAAGGGTAGGTGAACAGTCTGTTAGATCAAAAGTAATCACCATAAGTGTTAATACATTTATTACACTGTGGCGGATGATGGTCCATGCATTCAGGGAAAAATTTTTCGAGTTGCCTACAGAACCATGACTTTACCGAGGTGTGCACTTCTTTGTCCAAAGCAAATCGATGGCCAAAATCGTCTTTCTTCAGGGCTCCAAAAATGTGGAAATCACTTGTTGAGAGATCGGGACTATATTTCAGGACTTCCAAGCAAATCTCCTGCAGCATAGTTGAAACATCCTTGGCAATATATGGGCAGGCATTATCCTGCAACAGAGTGATGCTGTCCATCAACATTTCTGGCCGTTTGGAGTTGGTAGCACACTTCAGTTTTTTCAAAGTATCTATGTACCGCTGTGCTTTAATTATGATGCTGTGTGTTCTGGAAATTCAATCCTTGCAATCAAAGAAAAAGGTAATCTTGGGTTTCCTGTAGATCCCGTGCCTGTTGTTTCGACTATGCTGTAAAAGTTTTGCTGGGAAGCCGTTACATATCCTCCATACAGTCCTGATCTCTCCCCATGCGATTTCCATACTTTTGGGGCCCTGAAAAAAAGACATATGTAGCTATCGATTTGATTCGAATGAAGAAATGTATGCCTAGGTACAATCATTGTTCCATAAGCAATCACAAACACCTTTCTGTCAGGGCTAGCAGCAATCTGTGACAGTTTGCTGATGGCCCTGTGGTGTAGCGAAAGGTGTCATTGAGTGACTGTAGAATGATACAAAATGACTTAGACTAAATTTCCAGTTGGTATAATGAACAACAGCTTGCTCTTAATGAAGAAAAATGGAAGTTGATGCAGATGAGTGGGAAAGAACAATCTTTTAACTGTTGAAAACATTATTAATTTGATGCTTGACTCCGCCACTTCAATTTAATATCTGGATGTAACATTGCAAAGTGATATTAAATGAAACAAGCATGTAAGGACGATGATGTAAAGATGGTAGTAGGGAAGCTGAGTGGTCGACTTTGGTTTACTGGCAGAATTTTAGGAAAGCATAGCTCAACCACAAAGGAGACTGCATATGGAACTCTCGAGTGATTCTTCTTGAGTACTGCTTGAGTGTTCAGAATCCCCACAAGGTAGAGTTCAAGGAAGATGTGAAAGTAGTTCAAAGGCATGCTGCTAGATTTGTTACCTGTGGCTTCAATTAACACACAAGTATTGTTAAGATGTTTAGTGAACTCAAATTGGAATTTATGGAGTGAAGACAACATTCTTTTTGCAAAATACTATTGAGAAAATTTAGAGAAGTTACTTTTGAAGCGGGTTGCAGAATGATTCTACTGTTACCAACGTACACTTCACGTAAGGACCAGGCCTCAGGGGAAGGCATATAGACATTCATTTTCCCCTCACTCTATTTGCAAGTGGAACAGAAAAGGAAATTACTAGTAGTGGTGCAAGATACATCCATCATACAGTGACTTACAGAGTATGTATGTAGATGTAAATGTAGTCAGGAAATGAATATCTTGTGTAAGTGTATGAAGGGGGTGCACATGGGTGTTGGTTTTACTGATCACATATTCACTTTCTTTCAGTTAGTCATTTCTGCATTATGGGCACTATTGCACCTTGACAAAAAACAAACAAATGAAGGTTGGGTTGGCATTGTGTAATTTAGTTTAATTATCTGCATGTTCAGTGGCTCATAATTGTGACCATTCACTATGATATGAAATTACCTAAATTCAATGACAGACGATTTTATTTACTGGGAAACTAAAAACTCGCACCTGGATCCACAGGTCTTTCTTATAGACACAAAATAGCCATTGATAGGTTTAGTTCCTACTGGAAACTGCTGCAAGTCACTGCTCACATATCCAATTGCAAAGGAATCTTATTGACAAGGGATAGGTTTATAGCAGAAGACATGACAGCTTCTTGACATCATTTGATCAGCCTGTGCAGAAACAATGGCTTTTATTTTTTCATCAAATAAGCTTTCAAGTAAAATATGCTGCTACCCAGTGAGTTGAAAATAAAGTGCTCAATCCTTTTTTTGGGGTGTGGACATGTCTAGATGGTCTTCTGCATTATGCAAAATTAACTATTGAAGAAAGACATTCACTTATTCTTGAAAGAAATCATCACTTGAAGAGGCTTTTAATTCTACATACATTCATTTACATCATATTGGGTTCTTCTTCTGGATACTACACACCTGTCACACCATAAAGGAGGTTATTCATCGCTGCCTTCTGCGTAAAATAGCGTGCGACATTGCCAGTCAAGAAACAGGAGCTCCACTGCTAGCCGACTGTATAATATCACGCAGACCCTTCTAAGTCATTGGAATCAAATTTTGCAGGGGCCTTGTACTCCTAAGCAATAAGTATTACAACCAAATGCTATATTACACTGTTCACTTGTGTAGAGCCTTTCACCTAGAGCTAATCCACAGTTCAACAACAGGTCAATTTTTGTTGGCCCTACTGAGATATATTTACAGATGTGGCATTCCACACTCCATATACCAAGACAAAGCCCAAACATTCCATGCAGCCAACAAGGAGATAACAAAACTGTGTATGGCCACCACTGCTGTTAAGACCACCAATGTTTCGTGCAAAAGGCATAACATGGAGGTTTACAGCTCCACATGGGCTTGGTGAGGAGGATGTTGGGAGAGGATGGTCAATTCAATCAAACTATATCTTTAAAAAGTACTTGGATGCTCCAGCATGGAAAAAGAAGGGCTACAGACTGTTCATTAATACTGAAGTTGCCTTCGATTTGAGGTCAGCCGCTCAAAATGAAGCCAAAATTATCTCACTGGCACACTTCCTTGTGGGGAGAGACTCACAAAATAGTCAACAGCATCCAAGCCCCCAAATACAACGAACTTGATGAGAGATTTTAGACTCCTTCACTAAACAGTAGAAGATTTCTGGAAGTGCTGGAAGGAAAAATGTTGTACACTCTTGATTAATTTACACCAAGTCAAGCGCCCAGATAGAAGACTGGGGAGGATTCAAACAGGTGATGCCATCCTTCTGCTAGAAGCAGTTTTCTTACAAATCATGTGGAAGAAGGCAAGAGTGCAGGAGCTGTAAAGAAGGCAAAGATGAAGTCCTGTGCACAGCCATCCTTGTAACTTCTGGTAGAAGATATGTCACCATGTCCGTGCAACTGGTTTTACTCATGGAAACAGACCATGACGAGGAGGGAGGGGGGAGATTGCTAAACAGCATCTCAGCATTTGTATCTGTGTCCCTGCATTTGTAATTAAAGGCATTATGCAACTTGCATAATCTGTAAGTTATGTGTAAATTAAATTGTATGTTGACTGGACTTTAAATAACTTTCTATTTGCTCACAAGATGACAATGGCAGATCATTTTTAAGCTCTTCTAAAATGTATTTCCTAAGAAATAACAAACCACTTACAGAAAAAAGTGTGTGTAATTTAAGTACGACTGTAAAAGTAGCTGTGACTACTGAAAGACAGTGCCACTTGTTGCCCACACAAAATCATATGTACAAATAGTTAATGCTCTGTTAATAGAAATAAATCCAGCTGATGATGATGGTATGACACTCCAAAATGTGTAGTGTGAATAACAGTGTATGTGACTGGTTACAGTCATTTTTATTTTCAGTTGAAACAACAAAACATTCTGCTGTAATATGTGTGCATTTTATTCAGGCATGTTTCTGGCAGACTGAAATATGTCACTAGGATGTGTCGCCATTAGCAAAGTTACAGGAACAGTGCCTATATTACTGCTGGCAACTAACTGAAGTCCTGCTTGACGTGCTTGGATCAAGGAACAGTCGGAATTATAGTTGTAAATTGTTGTAGTTGTGCTGGGAAAGTCCCTGAGCTACAAGTGCTAATAGAAAGCACAGAAGCTGAAATCTTTATAGGTACAGAAAGCTGGCTAAAGCCTGAAATAAGTTCTGCAGAAATTTTTACGAAGTCTCAGATGGTGTTCAGGAAAGATAGATTAGGCAGAATTGGTGGTGGAGTGTTTGTGTCTGTCAGTAGTGGTTTATCTTGTAGTGAAGTCGAAGTAGATACTCAGTGCGAATTGGTATGGGTGGAGGTTATACTTAACAGCCGAACTAAGTTAATAATAGGCTCCTTCTACCGACCCCCAGACTCCGATGATATAGTTGCTGAACAGTTCAGAGAAAATTTGAGTCTCGTAACAAATAAATACCCCACTCATATGGTTATAGTTGGTGGGGATTTCAACCTTCCCTCGATATGTTGGCAAAAATACTTGTTCAAAACTGGTGGTAGGCAGAAAACATCTTCCGAGATTGTCCTAAATGCTTTCTCCAAAAATTATTTCGAGCAGTTAGTCCACGAACCCACGCGAATTGTAAATGGTTGCGAAAACACACTTGACCTCTTAGCCACAAACAATCCAGAGCTGAGAGAGAGCATCATGACTGATACAGGGATTAGTGATCACAAGGTCGTTGTAGCTAGGCTCAATACCGTTTCTTCCAAATCCACCAGAAACAAACGCACAATAATTTTATTTAAAAAAGTGGATAAAGTGTCACTACAAGCCTTCCTAAGAGACAATCTTCATTCCTTCCGAACTAACTATGCAAATGTAGACGAAGATGTGGCTCAAATTCAAAGATATAGTAGCAACAGCAATTGGTAAGAGATGGAACTGATCCCCCATGGTACACAAAACAGGTCCGAATGCTGTTGCAGAGGCAACGGGAAAAGCTTGCGAAGTTCAGAAGAACGCGAAATCCCGAAGGTTGGCTAAAATTTACAGACTCGCAAAATTTGGCACAGACTTCAATGCGAGATGCCTTTAATAGGTGCCACAACGAAACATTGTCTCGAAATTTGGTAGAAAATGCGAAGAAATTCTGGTCGTATGTAAAGTACACAAGCGGCAAGACGCAGTCAATACCTTCACTGCGCAGTGCCGATGGTAGTGTTACCGACGACTGTGCCGCTAAAGCAGATTTATTGAACGCAGTTTTCCGAAATTCCTTCACCAGGGAAGATGAATGGAATATTCCAGAATTTGAAACATGAACAGCTGCTAACATGAGTTTCTTTGAAGTAGATACCTTACGGGTTGTGAAGCACCTCAAATCGCTTGATACGGGCAAGTCTTCAGGTCCACATTGTATACTGATAGGTTCCTTTCAGGTTACGCTGATACAATAGCTCCCTACTTAGCAATCATATACAACCGCTCGCTAACCGATAGATCTGTACCTACAGATTGGAAAATTGCGCAGGTCGCACCAGTGTTTAAGAAGGGTAGTAGGAGTAATCCATCTAACTACAGACCTATATCATTGATGTCGGTTTGCAGTAGGGTTTTGGAGCATATACTGTATTCAAACATTATGAATCTCCTCGAAGGAAACGATCTATTGATACGTAATCGGCATGGTTACAGAAAACATTGTTCTTGTGCAACGAAGCTAGCTCTTTATTCGCACAAAGTAATGGCTGCTATCGACAGGGGATCTCAAGTTGATTCCGTATTTCTAGATTTCCGGAAAGCTTTTGACACTGTTCCTCACAAGCGACTTCTAATCAAGCTGCGGGCCTATGGGGTATCGTCTCAGTTGTGCGACTGGTTTCGTGATTTCCTGTCGGGAAGGTCGCAGTTCGTAGTAATAGACGGCAAATCACTGAGTAAAACTGAAGTGATATCAGGTGTTCCCCAGGGAAGCGTCCTGGCACTTCTGCTGCTCCTGATCTATATAAATGACCTGGGTGACAATCTGAGCAGTTCTCTTAGGTTATTCACAGATGATTCTGTAATTTACCGTCTAGTAAGGTCATCCGAAGACCAGTATCAGTTGCAAAGCGATTTAGAAAAGATTGCTGTATGGTGTGGCAGGTGGCAGTTGACACTAAATAACGATAAGTGTGAGGTGATCCACATGAGTTCCAAAAGAAATCCGTTGGAATTCGATTACTCGATAAATAGTAAAATTCTCAAGGCTGTCAATTCAACTAAGTACCTGGGTGTTAAAATTACGAACAACTTCAGTTGGAAAGACCACATAGATAATATTGTGGGGAAGGCGAGCCAAA
This sequence comes from Schistocerca nitens, assembly GCF_023898315.1. Lineage (NCBI taxonomy): Eukaryota > Metazoa > Arthropoda > Insecta > Orthoptera > Acrididae > Schistocerca > Schistocerca nitens. The sequence continues at coordinate 372,528,368 of NC_064618.1, forward strand.
GGTTGCGTTTCATTGGCAGGACACTTAGAAGATGCAACAAGTCCATTAAAGAGACAGCTTGCACTACACTCGTTCGTCCTCTGTTAGAATATTGCTGCGCGGTGTGGGATCCTTACCAGGTGGGATTGACGGACGACAGGACATCGAAAGGGTGCAAAAAGGGCAGCTCGTTTTGTATTATCACGTAATAGGGGAGAGAGTGTGGCAGATATGATACGTGAGTTGGGATGGAAGTCATTAAAGTAAAGATGTTTTTCGTCGCGGCGATCTATTTACGAAATTTCAGTCACCAACTTTCTCTTCCGAATGCAAAAATATTTTGTTGAGCCCAACCTATATAGGTAGGAATGATCATCAAAATAAAATAAGAGAAATCAGAGCTCGAACAGAAAGGTTTAGGTGTTCGTTTTTCCCGCACACTGTTCGGGAGCGGAATGGTAGAGAGATAGTATGATTGTGGTTTGATGAACCCTCTGCCAAGCACTTAAATGTGAATTTCAGAGTAGTCATGTAGATGTAGATGTAACTGCAATGGATTTACATGTATTGCAGTTTAGGTTGTAGACTGACTTCTTAACTAATGGTCACATTCGTACATCATTAATGATTAAAAATTATGAATTTCAATAAAAAAATTGTTGTGTTAAAACTCTGTACTGTTTTCACAAATATATGACACATTTGATCAGTGACAAAAATGACTAAATAGCTTCCTTCTTCTTCTTTGTGTGTGCATGTGCATGCGAACTTCGTTCTTCTTTTTGTGTGTGTGTGTGTGTGTGTGTGTGTGTGTGTGTGTGTGTGTGTGTGTGGAGGGGGAGGTGCGGTTTTTTGCACGTGTACATGCATACATTTTTAGAGTTGTGTCAGAGTATACTCTGTGTTAAACAATAGACACTAGTGTGTAATCATACGTAGACCAGAATTGTATGCCAGTAACACTGACTGTGTAATGATAAGAATAGCAAAGTTAATGAGATAAATAAACTGTTCAAAAAATGTTTTGCACTTTCTGCATATGTGTGGATGTGGGTGGGCTTAGTCAAGGGGGAGCTGGGAGCTAGCGATGAAAGGAAATCTGTGGTACTAAAACAGCAGACAGCTGTGTTTAGGGTCCTTTATTAGGAACCCCTACCAGTTTCATTGCTTAAACGACATCTTCAGGTGAGCGTACAAATTGTGTCATGTTGTTGTTGTGGTCTTCAGTCCTGAGACTGGTTTGATGCAGCTCTCCATGCTACTCTATCCTGTGCAAGCTTCTTCATCTCCCAGTACCTACTGCAGCCTACATCCTTCTGAATCTGCTTGGTGTATTCATCTCTTGGTCTCCCTCTACGATTTTTACCCTTTACGCTGCCCTCCAATACTAAATTGGTGATCCCTCAATGTCTCAGAACATGTCTTACCAACCGATCCCTTCTTCTAGTCAAGTTGTGCCACAAACTTCTCTTCTCCCCAATCCTATTCAACACCACCTCATTAGTTATGTGATCTACCCATCTAATCTTCAGCATTCTTCTGTAGCACCACATTTCGAAAGCTTCTATTCTCTTATTGTCTAAACTATTTATCGTCCATGTTTCACTTCCATACATGGCTACACTCCATACAAATACTTTCAGAAACGACTTCCTGACACTTAAATCGATACTCGATGTTAACAAATTTCTCTTCTTCAGAAACGCTTTCCTTGCCATTGCCAGTCTACATTTTATATCCTCTCTACTTCGACCATCATCAGTTATTTTGCTCCCCAAATAGCAAAACTCCTTTACTACTTCAAGTGTCTCATTTCCTAATCTAATACCCTCAGCATCACCAGACTTAATTCGACTACATTCCATTATCCTCGTTTTGCCTTTGTTGATGTTCATCTTATATTCTCCTTTCAAGGCACCACCCATTCCGTTCAACTGCTCTTCCAAGTCCTTTGCTGTCTCTGACAGAATTACAATGTCATCGGCAAACCTCAAAGTTTTTATTTCTTCTCCATGGATTTTAATACCTACTCCGAATTTTTCTTTTGTTTCCTTCAGTGCTTGCTCAATATACACATTGAATAAAATCGGGGAGAGGCTACAACCCTGTATCACTCCCTTCCCAACCACTGCTTCCCTTTCATGCCCCTCAACTCTTATAACTGCCATTTGGTTTCTATACAAATTGTAAATAGTCTTTCGCTCCCTGTATTTTACCCCTGTCACCTTCAGAATTTGAAAGAGAGTATTCCAGTCAACATTGTCAAAAGCTTTCTCTAAGTCTACAAATGCTAGGAACTTAGGTTTGCCTTTCCTTAATCTAGCTTCTAAGATAAGTCGTAGGGTCAGTATTGCCTCACGTGTTCCAATATTTCTACGGAATCCAAACTGATCTTCCCCGAGGTCGGCTCCTACTAGTTTTTCCATTCGTCTGTAAAGAATTGGCGTTAATTTTTTGCAGCTGTGACTTATTAAACTGGTAGTTCGGTAATTTTCACATCTGTCAACACCTGCTTTCTTTGGGATAGGAATTATTATGTTCTTCTTGAAGTCTGAGGGTATTTCGCCTGTCTCATACATCTTGCTCACCAGATGGTAGAGTTTTGTCAGGACTGGCTCTCCCAAGGCCGTCAGCAGTTCTAATGGAATGTTGTCTACTCCTGGGGCCTTGTTTCGACTCAGGTCTTTCAGTGCTCTGTCAAACTCTTCACGCAGTATCATATCTCCCATTTCATCATCATCTACATTTCTTCCACTCCCATAATACTGTCCTCAAGTACATCGCCCTTGTATAGACCCTGTATATACTCCTTCCACCTTTCTGCTTTCCCTTCTTTGCTTAGAACTGGGTTTCCATCTGAGCTTTTGATATTCATACAAGTGGTTCTCTTTTCTCCAAAGGTCTCTCTTATTTTCCTGTAGGCTGTATCTATCTTACCCCTAGTGAGATAAGCCTATACATCCTTACATTTGTCCTCTAACCATGCCTGCTTAGCCATTTTGCACTTCCTGTCGATCTCATTTTTGAGACGTTTCTATTCCTTTTTGTCTGCTTCATTTACTGCATTTTTATATTTTCTCCTTTCATCAATTAAATTCAGTATTTCTTCTGTCACCCAAGGATTTCTACTAGCCCTCGTCTTTTTACCTACTTGATCCTCTGCTGCCTTCACTACTTCATCCCTCAAAGCTACCCATTCTTGTTCTACTGTATTTCTTTCCCCCATTCCTGTCAATTGTTCCCTTATGCTCTGCCTGAAACTCTGTACAACCTCTGGTTCTTTCAGTTTATCCAGGTCCCATCTCCTTAAATTCCCACCTTTTTGCAGTTTCTTCAGTTTTAACCTACAGTTCATAACCAATAGATTGTGGTCAGAATCCACATCTGCCCCTGGAAATGTCTTACAATTTAAAACCTGGTTCCTAAATCTCTGTCTTACCATTATATAATCTATCTGAAACCTTGTAGTATCTCCAGGGTTCTTCCATGTATACCACCTTCTTTCATGATTCTTGAACCAAGTGTTAGCAATGATTAAGTTGTGCTCTGTGCAAAATTCTACCAGGCGGCTTCCTCTTTCATTTCTTACCCCCAATCCGTATTCACCTACTGTGTTTCCTTCTCTCCCTTTTCCTACTGCCGAATTCCAGTCACCCATGACTATTAAATTTTCGTGTCCCTTCACAATCTGAATAATTTCTTTTATTTCATCATACATTTCATCAATTTCTTCGTCATCTGCAGAGCTAGTTGGCATATAAACTTGTACTAATGTAGTAGGCGTGGGCTTCGTATCTATCTTGGCCACAACAGTGCGTTCGTTGTGGTGTTGGTAGTAGCTTACCCGCATTCCTATTTTCCTATTCATTATTAAACCTACTCCTGCATTACCCCTATTTGACTTTGTATTTATAACCCTGTATTCGCCTGACCAAAAGTCTTGTTCCTCCTGCCACCGAACTTCACTAATTCCCATTATATCTAACTTTAAGCAATGAAACTGGTAGGGGTTCCAAATAAAGGACCCTAAACACAGCTGTCTGCTGTTTTAGTACCACAGATTTCCTTTCATCGCTAACTCCCCCTTGACTAAGCCCACCCACATTGTGTCATATGAGACCCAAATGTTGGGATGGGTAGAAAACCCAACATTCACTGTCAAAATAACAGGAATCCAACACTTACATACAACTTGACAGTATGTTCATGTGGCACATTACTATTATTTAGACAATGAATGTTGGGTCTTCTGTCCTTCCCCACAGTTTGCTCTCATAATGTATATACCTGCCTGAGGATGTGGCTTTAAGCTGTGAAACCAGTTTTGATTCCAGACAAAGGATCTTACACACAAAATCAAAGAATGTAAAGTCCAGGTTGGAATAGCAACAATATTATGAAAAGGATAGTAAAGATAGTAAAGATGACACATTGAGTTAGTCAGACACAATGAAAAGACTGTTACAGATTCAGCTTTCAGCCAAAGCGTTCTTCAGAAAAGAAAACAAACACACACATTTGCACAAGCAGGCACATTCCACTCATACATGACTGTTATCTCTACTTCCATTCCTATTTTTTGGCCAGAAACTTGATCAATTGGCTGTGAACCTTCTAGATCCAAGACATCAAATGCTGGTGGCTTATTCAGAAGTGGCACTTGAAATGACGTACGAGAACAATTCAGATCAGTAATTGCAAGACAGAGGGAGAAGTCATTTTTTAGCATTCCATACTATGTACCAGATCTCATCACGCAAAATACTGCACTTGTTTCCTCAGTACCCCTTTCCATATGATCCATAAATCTTTAATACCAATCAGTGATTTATCATTAAACAACTAATGCTTGTACATGTTCCACTCACGTTAGTGTGACCACCTCCTGTGTTCCATGTCAATGTGCAGTAACACCTCACAGTTGGTAGATGGAAGCACTAGCAGTGGAGGGTATATAAAGCATTTTGGAGGATCGTGGAAAACAGTGCAGTCGTTGTTGTAACGCAGAAACCAAGTGATTTATCTGATCTCCAAAAGGGCATGATGGTTGGCTTTCAGGTTGAAATGGGTAAGTTTGTAAACTGTTTGTATGGTGCTATGGTTAAAATAACAGTGTGCATGGCAAAATGGCAAAACTGGCACTGAGGCAACTGTGGTGCAGCAGAGGCTACATGTGGCAGGGGGTGAACGATGGCTGCAGAGATGTGAACAGGTGAGTAGACATGCAACTGCTGAGCAACTGACTGCCCAGTTGAACCAAGGGGCAACCAACAGTGTCTCCTCAATGACCGTTCAGTGAATGTTGGCCTTCGCAGCAAGTGCACCCATGTTGACTGCTTTTCATTGGCAACAAAGGCTGAAATTTGCATACCACTACTGCAGCTGGACATCTGGTGACTGGCGGTGGCCTTTACAGATGAATCATATTTTATGCTCCATTGGATAGGTGGCTGTTGATGTGTATGGCATGAAACGTGTGAAAGCAAACACCCTGTAACAATCGTCTGAAGGGCCCAGTCCAGAGGAGGGAGGGTTATGGTTTCGAGAACATTTTCATACCATTCCTTGGGTGATCTCATCATTCTAGAAGGCACAGTGGACCAACACAATTAAGTACCTATCCTTGCAGATCATATTCAGTTTTTGACAGGTGGCCACATTAATGTGACTGGACATTGTTCAAATCCTTAATTCAAAGAAGTGTGAAAGGATAAGAAAATATCAAAGTGAAAGCATTGTTAACAAATTACGAAGACAACTAGATGGGATGAACATATTATGAGCATTAAGTTTTGTTTGTGTGTGTGTGTGTGTGTGTGTGTGTGTGTGTGTGTAAAATGTTGTTATTATATGATTGTAGGAGGGAACAGTAAAACTGTTACAGAAAATTTAATTAATTTAGTGTTTTGTACTGGTAATAAAATTACACTTTCTTCAGTTTTTAAGCTGCTTGTATTATTTGTACCATTTTTTTTATGAACTGCACTACTTACATCATGTTAATAGTGCCTTGTAAGTAACAGATTTATATCTAACTTTCTGTTGAAATATGAGATACTTTGAAATTGTAACTGTATGCATATAATATGGGTACATGTAATTGTGAGTACAATTTTCTTTACAGATTCTCAGGTACATCCAGACACACTTCTCCACTGGTTGAAGAAGCAAGTAGCTTTGTATAGTGATCTCCATGTGGAAAATATGACTGATTCTTTTAAGAATGGACTGATTTTATGTGCCATTATCCATCGATATAGGCCTGATCTCATAGATTTTCACTCACTTAAACCAGAAGATGTGTCTGCCAACAACCAGCTAGCATTTGATACATTAGAGAGAGAACTGGGGATACCACCTGTAAGTTACATGTGTTATACATCATTTGTCTGTATCACGCTTCAAATAAAATAAGCTTCCTGTTATGAGTCTTTCCTGGAACAGTCTTACATACAGCATTTATAAGAAATTTTATGCCAAAATAATAAGTTCGTACATTTAGTCTTGGTAATTTCAAATGTTGCTGTGGAACAGTATATGATCAAAAGTATCCAGACACCTGACTGAAAATGACTTACAAGTTCATGGCGCCCTCCACCGGTAATGTTCAATCTGGTGTTGGCCCACCCTTAACCTTGGTGACAGCTTCCACTCTCGCAGACATAGATTCAGTCAGGTGCTGGAAAGTTTCTTGGTGAATGGCAGCTCTTTCTTTGTGGAGTTCTGCACTAAGGAGAGGTATCAATGTCGGTCAGTGAGGCCTGGCACGAAGACGGCGTTCCAAAACATCCCAAAGGTTTTCTATTGGATTCAGGTCAGGACTCTGTACAGGCCAGTCCATTACAGGGATGTTATTGTCGTGTAACCATTCCGCCACAGGCCGTGCATTATGAACTGGTGATCGATCATGTTGAAAGAAGCAGTTGCCATCCCCAAATTGCTCTTCCACAGTGGGAAGCAAGAAGGTGCTTAAAACATCAATGTAGGCCTGTGCTGTGATAGTGCCACACAGAAAAACAAGGGGTCCAAGCCCCCTCCATGAAAAACTCGACCACACCATAACACTGCTGCCTCTGAATTTTACTGTTGGCACTACACACGCTGGTAGATGACATTCACCAAGCATTCGCCATACCCGCACCTTGCCATCAGATCACCACATTGTGTACCATGATTTGTCACTCCACACAATGTTTTTCCACTTTTCAATCGTCCAATGTTTACACTCCTTATGCCAAGCGAGGTGTAGTTTGGCATTTACTGGCATGATGTGTGGCTTATGAGCAGACGCTCGGCCCTGAAATACAAGTTTTCTCACCTCCTGCCTACCTGTCATAGTACTTGCAGGGGATCCTGATGCATTTTGGAATTCCAGTGTGAATGTTTGGATAGACATCTGCCTATTACGCATTACGACCATCTTCAACTGTCGGCGGTCTCTGTCTGTCAGTAGACGAGGTTGGACTGTGCGCTATTGTGCTGTACGTGTCCCTTCACGTTTCCACTTCACTATCACATTGGAAACAGTGGACCTTGGGATGCTTAGGAGTGTGTAAATCTCACGTACAGACATATGACACAAGTGACACCCAATCACCTGACCATGTTCGAAGTCCGTGAGTTCCGTGGAGTGCCCCAGTCTGCCCTCTCACTATGTCTAATGACTACTGAGGTCACTGATATGGTGTACCTGGCAGCAGGTGGCATGCACCTAATATGAAAAACATATGTTTTTGAGAGTGTCTGGATACTTTTGATCACATAGTGTATATAGTGCTGACGGTATGACTTGCATAATCTACTATGTATTCATTTTACTCTTAGTACATAAAACAAGTTTTAAGTAGTACTATATTAGTTGTGTCTTGTAAAATCAGTTTTTAATACTATATTCTTGTTGCATTAAAGTGTAAGTATTAAATATTTCACTTTGTTTTTCCAACTTTCATTTTTCTGTGCTCATGACCGATTGAGTAAAATACAGCTTACAGCTTCTGTATTTGTTTGGGGTGTGGAGGAAGGGGGGGGGGGGAGCATTCCTGCTGCCAAGGCATATGAAATAAGTTAGCGTTTGTGTTTAGCGTGTCTTGGATACGGCATCAGACCTTGCGCTGTCCATTTGTTTGACATATCAGCACTGTATGGGCAAGAGACACTGCATGAGCTCGTTTGATGTGCTGATTGTAGGAACTTCATGTGCGACTGTATCAAGACTGTACTGAGAGTTCCTTTATTCTGGGAAGACTGTGTAGTGATGAATCTGTTGAATTAACATAGAACCAGAATAGTAATCTTAGTTACATTTATTTATTATAAGATATCAACAATGGAAATTCATGGATGGAATAATACATCAAAAAGTTAAGGCAACAGATCACCAACAGCTGACTGATGTATGGTGCATAGAAACACACAAAAAGAAAACATTGTTTACACAAGCTTTTAGCTCTTGCACTTTTTCTAGCCTAAGTAAACACTGTCACACACATGACACAGATGTACACATCTGTGGCTGCAGTAAGACTCACTGTTGATTATAGACTATTGAGAGCAGTTGCCAGTGAGATGGCTGTGGGGAAGGGATAGGGAAGGAGGGGTAGAGGTGTACTGTGAGACAGGTCTTTTGACAAATGACTCATCAGCTGTACAATAAGAGAAAAGGAGTTCAGAGGATAGAGCATATAATGCATAGAGAGAATAAGAGGGGGTTGGTCATAGGGAGGAGAGATAATTGTATTACTCTTATATTATATAACTGCACTAGGAACTTATTGACTTCAGTTACCCTTTACAAAACAATATTATGAGGCATCTAATATCTTTCTCTCAGTGAGATTAAAATAAGAAAACAGAGGTATGACCCTGATATTAGTGAACACCTCAGGGTCGATTCCCTGGGTTTTAGTTATTGCTCCGAGATAAATGGAAGATTGGCAGATGGACTATTACAAGATTGCTGTAGTGCATGTCATTACCCAGCAGCACTTACAGTGTGCTGGTGATGAATAGTAGTGATGCTGTGTGTTCAGATAAAGAGCATTGCTTATCAGCATACAGTGAACATTGCATGCCTGCATCTGTGGCCTAGGATGGAACCAGACCTCTGATGGTAGCAGTAATGACTCTTATTGGCTGTCATTACTTGTAAATGAGGCCAGACTTATGTTCGACTTCTTGGCAGGCATTAAAGTGCCTCATGCCAGATGTAGCAATGCAGTCTCTGTCTTGAAGCCTACACTGTCCCACACTGGGATGTTTTCTTCTCTAGCATTCTGTAAAACTTTCAATTTGGTTGGTCATGTTAGACTCTTTGTCTCTCTAGTCAAATTATGTAACAACTACTTTTGAAACTTTTGCATGACACTTTCTTTATCCATGCAAAAAGACAAATCATACTCTCATCAAGAAGTTCCCCACTGAAAGCATTCCTGCTTTATCTTGGACTGTGTTTTGTTTCTCTGATACCTGCAAACTCTACATTCTGCTGAGGTGTCCATCCAACCGTTCTTGTTCTTGTGCAGAACTGTCTGACCATGTAAACAGAAACATGCACTGAGTGCCATCTTATCTGCCCTGTCATATGATAGCATACGATGTGCTTGCTTGACTGGTATTTGTCTAGTGACTTTCCCAGTCTTGTCTCCAGGTACCAGTTGGCTAAGGTCCACACCTGACTGACATATTACAACTGCAACCTCCAGAGGCATCTGCCATGGGCAACAACATTCTGGAGCTAAGGCTGTTGGAGATTGTGAGAGTAGATATATGGGCCACAGTTAAGCAAATCACTTCCTAATTTGATGACAGATGACAATGGCCATACAGAACCACCATTTTGCTATGGGGTAGTGACACCATGGCCTGAATGTATACCTCTGCTATCAGTCTGTCACAGAACACTGCAATTTGTATGGGCATAGGAACACCACCATTGTACTGGGTGATCAAAAAGTCAGTATAAATTTGAAAACTGAATAAATCATGGAATAATGTAGATAGAGAGGTACAAATTGACACACTTGCTTGGAATGACATGGGGTTTTATTAGAACCAAAAAAATACAAAAGTTCAAAAAATGCCCGACAGATGGCGCTTCATCTGATCAGAATAGCAATAATTAGGATAACAAAGTAAGACAAAGCAAAGATGTTCTTTACAGGAAATGCTCAATACGTCCACCATCATTCCTCAACAATAGCTGTAGTCGAGGAATAATGTTGTGAACAGCACTGTAAAGCATGTCCGGAGTGAGGCATTGGCGTCGGATGTTGTCTTTCAGCATCCCTAGAGATGTCAGTCGATCATGATACACTTGCGACTTCAGGTAACCCCAAAGCCCCAATAATCGCATGGACTGAGGTCTGGGGACCTGGGAGGCCAAGCATGACGAAAGTGGCGGCTGAGCACACGATCATCACGAAACGACTCGCGCAAGAGATCTTTCATGCATCTAGCAATATGGGATGGAGCGCCATCCTGCATAAACATCATACGTTCCAGCAGGTGTTTATCAGCCAGGCTGGGAGTGATGCGATTCTGTAACATATCGGCGAACCTCTCACCTGTCACAGTAGCAGTTACAAAACCAGAATCACGCATTTCCTCGGAAAAAAAAAATGCCCGATAACGGTAGATGTGGTAAATCCAACCCATACCGTGACTTTCTCGTCGTGCAATGGAGTTTCCACGACAGTTCTAAGATTTTCGGTAGCTCAAATTCTGCAGTTGTGGGCGTTGACAGACCTTCGGAGTGTGAAATGAGCTTCGTCGGTCCACAACACGTTACTCAACCAATCATCATCTTCTGCCATCTTTTGAAACGCCCACATCGCAAATGCCCTCCGCTTCACTAAATCTCCAGGTAACAGTTCATGATGCCGATGGCTTTTGTACGGACAGCATCGGAGGGTATGCCTAAGTGCCAACCAAACAGTAGTGTATGGAATGCTGGTGCGACGTGTGACTGCATGAGCGCTGACTTCCCCGTGCATAGACGAACCTGCTACAGTCTCCATTTCTTCCTGAACTGTCTCGGCAGCGTTACGCCTTGTGCTCGGTCGGCCACTACGGGGTCTATTGTCTAAACAACCCGTGGCTTCAAACTTCGAAATCATTCTCGCCACAGCTTCATTTGTCAATGGACCTTTACCTGTTCAAATCCCCTTCCTATGGCGATAGGATCGTAACGCTGACCTAGCACATTCCCCATTTTGATAATACAGCTTCACTAAAAGCACCTTTTCAGGTAACATTAACATGCTGCGACTGTTGGCGCATATGATTCTCTTTCTCATTACAGCTCCTTTTATACACATTTGTCATGCGCAGTCACTGACGTTTTGCTGTTCAGTGCCATCTGTTGGACATTTTGTGAATTCCCCCCCCCCCCCCCCCCCCTAGTAAAACCTCATGTCATCCCAAGCATGTGTGTCAATATTTACCTCTCTATCTACATTATTCCGTGGTTTGTTAAGTTTTCGAATTTATTATGACTTTTTGATCACCCGGTATATTTTAAGGATGGAAAGGACGGCTTGGATGAAAATGATAAGCACAGAGGCAAAGCCTTTTGCTTGCCACTTGTGCACCACTGAGTCAGGTGGTCCAGGTTTTATTATGTAGGTGAAATGTAGACAAGGCAAAATTAAATGCCTGATATATTTTCCATAGTCTCGTGTGATCTAACTGTCTGATAATAAGCCTCTGCTTATTGATGTACAGTACTTTCAGGTAACTTGCATATTGAGCAAGAGAATGAATCATCCCTTCGCCCCCAAATAGTGTCAGAATGGCTTGAGGAACACTCTGTGGACATAGTGTTGTTTATATGGCCACTGTTAAGTCACTAAACCTCAATTCCATTCAGTACATCTGGAATTGAGCAAGATGTACTCACTTTGGACCCAGCACGGAGTTCATGCCACAATGCATTGCAACCATCATCAGGGTAGTAGGGAATACTGCACTCTCCTGATCTCATGATAGCAAAATGGATCCACATATATTCTGTCTTGAATGTCAAGGTAGCTGTATCAGTTGCAGTACTTGCTTCTTGGATCTAGTGTCTATCATGTCCACTTTAGAGCAAATCTTACAGTTTAGTTGTAGAGCTCGTGCTGTTAAATGAATCACAGATGTTGGACCATATCTACATTTACAACTTCATCTATACTCTGCAAACCACTGTGAAGTACCTGACATAGGGTATGCGCATTTGTACTTCTTATTAGAGCTTCCTCTTTCCATTGATGTATAGGGTACAGGAAGAATGGTGGTTTAAAAGTCTCTGTGTGCACTGTAATTAATCTAATGTTGTCCTCATGATCCCTATAGTGTGATATGTAGGGGTTGTAATGTTTTCCTAGATGAATTACTTGAAGTTGGTTCTAGAAAATTTCTAAGTAAGCTTTATGGGATAAATGCAGACTATCTTCAACATTAGACACTTCAGTTCTTTCACTATCTTCATAATGCTCTCCCATGTATCAAACAAACCTGTGACCCACTATTAGTACTATTTGGTAAGGGTCCCATACATTTCAGTAGTATCCCCTCCCATAACAGACTTAATGTTCCATGTTGAAAATTACAAATGATTTAGGAATAAAGGAGATGCCTCCACGAAAGGCAGAAGCACTGTGTCATCGATAGGAACACAAACAAAAGGTATGGAGCTTGACTACCTTCCAAAAACCCCACATCCCTGGTCTTTGTTAGTGAAATCTTTATAATCTGGACCCAAGGCCAGGACACCTTATCCTCATTTTCCCCCACAACCTCAACAGCTCCTCTCCCATCCACTTCATATGGTTCTTTTCCACCCATTGTGGCACCTTCGTAGATATTGATTTCCTTCTCTCATATGACTCCATCCACACCTCAATTCATATCGGACCCACCAATCACCAACAGTACCTGCACTTTGACAGCTGCCACACCTTCCACACCAATAAATCGCTCCCATACAGCCTGGCCACCTGCGGTAGTTGCATCTGCAGTGATGGAGAACTCCCTCGCTCAGTATGCTGAAGGCCTCACAAAGGCCTTCACAGACAGGCAGCACACTCCAGACCTATTTCGCAATATCATCATACCATGGAGTGAGGGACATCGTACCCAAACTACTTCCAACCCCTCCCAAAGTGGTGTTTCGCCACCCACCCAATGTTCACAACATCCTAGTCCATCCCTATGCCACTCCCACCCCCAATCGTCCCCAGCCACAGGGATAGTACCCCTGCAGAAGACAAAGATGCCCGTAGAGAGAGAGAGAGAGAGAGAGAGAGAGAGAGAGAGAGAGAGAGAGAGTTTTTCCTACAGCTAGAAAAAGGAAGGGCATTCTGAAAGCTAGCCAAGCTCAGGACCTTCTGCTTGTATGCCTGTTGACATAGCAGTGCTTCTGCCTTTCGATGAGTCATCTCCTTTATTCCTAAATAATTTGTAATTTTCAAACAGAACTTTCCATACATTATTAGTGATCCATGTGCTTTACAGATTTGTCACTGGTTTAAGTAAGTACAGTACTAATTATAAATAAAATAAAGACAGAAATCATTAACCTTTATCTTACACCAAGATGATCTGTTAAAGTGCTCAAATACCATTCTTGAGGGACTAGGTTCATATCCCCATCAAGCTGTTCTGAGTTAAGTTTTCTTTGATTTCTTTAAATCACGTAAGATGAATGCTGGGAAGGTTCCTTTGAAGAGACCACAGCTAATTTCTCCCTCATCCTTGTCCAGCTAGAGCTTGTGCTCAGCTTTTTACAGTCTTTGTAATCAATGGTAAACCTAAGTCTTCAGTCTTTGTGATGTATATTATGCTATTTAGAATTAATTGTTGCCTTTGTTTCTTTTTTAAAGGTAATGACTGGTAAAGAAATGGAACAGTGTGATATTCCAGATAAGCTAACTATGCTGTCATATTTGTCTCAAATATATGACACATTCAGAGGTGAAATACCCCACATAAAACACCCTAAATTGGTGAGTAACATAAAATTAAAAAACAGAAAAAATCTAAATGAGGAAGAAGTAGCAACTCTCTCCAAACTGTTTGCTCCAAATAAATTTGAACACAATGACTTTTGAGAAAAGTTGGCTTGTCTGTGGTACCCAGCATGCATTAGTAAAACGTATTTCATGTAAAACCTGTATGGTTGCTTATAAAGCTGGGAATTGTTATTCTTAATTTTGTAGTGAATTTAATTTGGTACCATTTGAATGACTAATAAGTAAAATGTATTCTTATGGAATGTATGAATGCATTATCTTGGTAAGCAAAGTAGTGGTGTACAGTGGAGTACAGCTTGGGACACAGTTTTAGTGAAGATGTGGATGTGGAAAAGAAACAACATTGTATGGGGTAATGGTCAGTTGATAGCAGCAGTCTGTGGCTATACTTTCAGTCTCTCAGAACTAACAGCACTCGATGAAAAGTCATAGATTTTAATCCATGTGATGTGGTAGGAACCACAAAAAAGAAAAGAAAATATTCATTTTCAATGGGTTAGTTATTTGAGAAATTGTGCTTGGCATGCTATTAGAGTTCCAGAGTTCTCACCAAGCAATGTGTTCCAACATTGTGTATGTTAGCATAATTTCGTAAGGCCACTTCTGCTCATAAGATTAATTGCAAGTTGAGTTGTTTTTTGGTTGTTCAGTTATTTGCCCCTAAAGCATCAACATTGATGAGTAATCAGTTAAATGTTGACAAATTTGACAGTTTACAATTATGTAATATGCTGGTCCGGCACAGCTCCTGCAGACATACAACTCAGGAAGTGCAAGACGTGTTACAACAAGGGAAAACTGGCTTGGTCATTATTCATGGAGGTGTAACATCCATCCTGCAACCATGAGATAAGTGTATAAATCAGACATTCAAAGCTCCACTTAAACAGCAATATACGGGTGGATGGCAGATGAAAACTGCAAGTTCATGCCGAGTGGAAAAATAAATTGGCTAGAATTGTCGCAGGTTTGTGAGTGGGTGAAATGTACATGGGACTCCATTCTGCTACCACTGGTGGAAAAAACACTCTTTAAAGAATGTGTTAACACAAATTTGCTGGATGTAACAGACCATGACACATTATGGGAAGATGGCGACGACAACAATGGTTTTTCCACTATTGATGACGAGGCAATAACATTGGATGGAAATGTACAATGAAATTAACTTGGAAATAATATCTGGGGGATACTTCAAGCGTATAGTAATAACCAGATAAATTTTTACACACATTGTTAATGTTTATAATTTATTTTCTTCATTTGTGTGGCCATAGTGTCCGCAGTTGCTTTATAATTATTGGGGTATTTTTGGTCTGTTGTTGCAACTACAAAAATGCGTGATTTTTTTTCACCAGATGCATTTCAACACTGATAATTTTCATCAAATACAGTGGTGTGCATAAAAGTGTGGTATGAGAAATGCATAGCACTGCAGAACATATAAAAATTAGACGAAAATTGTCAGTGTCAAAAACAGAAAAATATCAGTGTGCTAGCAGATTTCATTTCCCGATGTAAGTGAGAAATCAGCTGAAAAATCACTACCACTGATGATGCTTTACCTCAATAAAGCAAAACACATCTGGTGAAAAAAATCACACATTTTTGTAGTTGCAACAACAGACCAAAAATACTGTCAAGATTTATTATTTTTTATTTTTGAATGGAGATGAGCATATTTAAAGGCAGCACAGATACAGACAAGAATCAACTTACTAACAACTGGCAATGACTAACACACACTAATTTTAACATAGCTCCAACTGGAACCAACTATGCAGGTGCCATCACTGGGCTATAAATAACATATACCAATTAAAGATTTATGAAGTATTATTAAACTGGCTGTAAAACTAGTCATGTAACTACAAGTTACAATTCTGCAAGTATCCAGTTGCAAAATTTAGTTTAACAAAATGTAATGATGTTTTTTATATAAACGCAATTTTGGTAGAGATACAATCTCGATACAAAAATGAGTAAAAGAAGTTTCACGAACTATCATGCCAGAATTATTCTAATTTACATTTTAATTACATATTTTTTTTATATTTACATTGTCACTGATCTTTGGACATATTTGAGCAAGTCATTACAAGTCTTTGAATAGATCGTATATAATTCTTAGTTAATTTCAAATTATCATGTTATCTTCCAGAATGTCCTGCAAAAGCAGTTTTGTAAAAAATAACAGTAATTTAACATTCTGCACAATGTTTTGTAGTCTAATTACATTTGCAGGGTGGTAACAGCATCAAAATTATGAATGATAAAGGGTTGTACATTAAAGGATCAGCCTGTGAACTACTCAGTACATTACAGTGATTACAGCGTGCATATATATCTGTGTGTGTGTGTGTGTGTGTGTGTGTGTGTGTGTGTGTGTGTGTGTGTATGCTTATGTGTGCGTGTGTGCATGGGCGTGTGCGTCCCATGCGCGCTATAGCTCAAGAGAGAATTTATCTGGAAGCTAGCAGAATTTTCAGTATTGTTTCTGTCTTATTTGCAACATAATACTTGTGGTTTTCAGTTAGTTGTTACTCCTTAAATCATTTACTGTTTGTATGCAGATATTTAGGTTAACGTAGAGAAAGATGTAGAACTGCATTGCCTGCCAAAAAAAAAAAAAAAAAAAACATAATTACAAAATTTTGTGTTGTGTATGTTGTAATATTGCTTTGGTATGAAGACAATGCCTCAGTTGCTCTACCCATATTTTGTACTAACAAAGAAAATATGAATAATTACCAGTGTCCTCTGTTATTTAGGTGACAGTAACTTTGGTTTAGGTTGTAGCTTCTGATATTTGAGTGGAATACCCTTTTTTTTAATGTTGACATCATTCATTTACAGGAAGTAGAACCTGAAGACATCCCTGCAGCACCTAGAGCTATTAAATTCCGCCACTTGCAGCAGTTGACACCATCACAAAAAGTGAATCTCATTGGACGTATAAGCAATACCCAGCATCACAATCGTAGTGCTGTAAGTAGGAAGCGATTTTCCTCAGACAGAGATTTGCTTACTGGAGCTGGTACTCCATATGGAATTGGTAGTGAAAGAAAGACTGAAACTTCAAGAAAGTCACGTAGCAAGCGAAGGAGCCTGGAGAAAGAAAGGCAAACTGGAGATGTAAGTTAAATTGTGCTTTTAGTGTCCTTCTTAGAAACACTTTGCTATCAGATTATTAAACCATTACTACTGATCACAAATGCATTCATTCTGTACAGGTCATGCCCATGTGTACACTCGTTGCTCACTAGACCTTCACTGCACTCATTGTTCCTTATGCATCTCGTAATTGTTGTGTTTCTTTATTTGTATGTGAGTCCTAAATTCTTAGTATTTATACAACAAATGTCTGAAAAAACCATGGGTCCAATCGTTACTTTAGTCTTATTCTCAAAATTCTCTATTCTTGTAATATGGATTTATCATTAAAACATTTATAATGTTTTCTTTATATCTCGTCATTTCATTATTGTACTTGAAAAATGTC
The DNA here is from genome assembly GCF_023898315.1 of Schistocerca nitens. Taxonomy (NCBI): domain Eukaryota; kingdom Metazoa; phylum Arthropoda; class Insecta; order Orthoptera; family Acrididae; genus Schistocerca; species Schistocerca nitens. The sequence continues at coordinate 372,545,861 of NC_064618.1, forward strand.
CTTGTGTTGCCCAATCACTTATTTTTGCCAAACCACTTATGTGTATTTGAAGCTAAATGTGTTACAATGCTTAGGAAGAACGTGAGAAACGTTTGGAAGAAATTCGCCAAAATAGACTGGAGAGAGAACGAAGAAGAAAATACCTTCGAAAGTTGACTACGTTACAGTTCTATAAAAGCATGCAAATGCTTCAGACAAATGCTAGATATGAAAATTCACAGCCATTTGAAGATTATTCAATATTTCTTTATCGTCAGACAGCTCCAAGTTTTGAAGAACGTGTGAAAGATTTGGAGAGAAAACTGTATTACCCTGTAAGAAACTTCATACGTATGTGCATGGTGTTGTGTTCAGGAATGTTTCAGCAGATGTTGTTGAGTTAATTAACATTATTAACATTCTTTTGTCAGGAGCACAACTTGTTTCCCAATGATACATTAAACCATTCTCATTAGCAGCCAGAAAATGTTTGTTGTTTGTTATTGAGTAGACAGGCTTCATGTGTCTGAGCCTTACTGCAATGTGATTAACATAATATTTGACCATACTTCAGATACTTCCTTGGTCCTTAGTTTTGTTATAATTTTGTCACTAAAGCACAAGCTGGAAGCTACTTTTCCTCTTGTACTGATGTTTTACATTTTTATCCCCTGTCATGTGTGATATGTATACTGTTAAGCATATGTAATTTATAAGTGTAATGCTTTAGAAGCTGCACAGATATGACTCAGCTCTGCTCTGCTAATGATCTGTTATGCCTTTGTTTGTTATGATAAATTCAGTATTGGAATTACCTACATGACTATTTTTGTGATGTATTAGTTTGATATCAGTATTACCATGAGTCCTGTTAATAAGTGTGTTCCAGGAAAATATTTTTGGTACCTTACTTTATTTTAAAACTGTGGCTGTACTGAGAATGTGATCAGCACAAGTCTTCAGTACTCCACTTTGTATAATTAGCTTCCTATCAAATATATTGAATCTTGACTTCTCTCCTTGATAACACAATGTTACACACACACACACACACACACACACACACACACACACACACACACGAACAAACAAATAAAAAAAATGTCGAGTCTGCTGACTGCTGTGGTGCCACATCTTTTCCTTTTCTGTACTTGATCTAACAAGCTTTAACCTCAAGCTTTAATGCTGTGAAATAATTGCAACGTTCTTGTTATGTGTTTAAACTGCAGTCAGTTAAATGACATCGGAAAGAAAATGACGTTGAACTACTGTCATGTATGCACAGTTGTTTACATTCCATGTATTTCAAATAAGTTAGTAGAGACAATGTCACATAATTAAATCTTAATATCATTCATTATTAGTGTCATCTGTAATGTGATGCTGAGTTAGTTTGTCATTGATTTATAAAAATGTAAATGGCTAACTGCATTTATGTTACAATAAAAAGAAATCTCTGTATCTGAAATATGTAAACAGGTACTGAATTTGAATATTTTCTCTCTTACTGCAGACATACGTAACACAAGTTATGATATTGTTAACATACTAAATGATAGGTTCTTTTTGAACATTATATTAAGTTTAGAAATTTTAGACTGACATTTATTCTCTTGAAGCACATGACTTTATGGACAGTTGGTTTACTTATGAAAACAGACTGAAGCATAGATTCTGTGGAAGGATAGTGTTACAGACAAAGAGAGAGAGTACTACAGAGACCCTCTCACATCAGCACAGTGAAGAAGGCTTAAAAGCATCAGTAGTTTACATAGAAATATTGTAGTGTCTCACATCAGTTGCATGACATTTACAACAAGAAGACATGGTCGAGAAAATACAGTTCAATATCAGATTCCGTGTATTTTAGTGCACCCTCTACCTTATAGTCTAACTTCAAGGAGATGACATTTGACAGCAAGCAAGCTGTATTACTGTCACCAGCAGCACTCCAGTTGGAGCCTAGTGTTGTTAGTGCCCACTGTATGGACACTTCTGTTGTGCAAAAAATTATGCCTGACAGTTCTTTGCAAGCCACTGCAGTAGGAGATTTTTATAATGTGTTTCTAGATGCTATTAAAGTTGTCAAAAAAGGACATAGAGGGGACTCTGTAGAGATCTATATTATACGTGAATGTGAAACTTATTTATTTGGATAGATAAAAAATCTAGAATTTGACTAACCACAAAAATCTCACTGTTATCAATTTCAGGTTTAAACCAACTCTCTGTCCTCATATTAGGTGAGCTCTATTGATTTTTAGAATCACTTCAAACTATATATATATATATATATATATATATATATATATATGCTTCAGTAACTGGTCACTAGAGGTTTAATAGTTTCATCTGATAGGTGAGTGGGGGGAGGAGGGTGTACTACTTTTGGCCTTACACTAGTACTTCAGGTAGTCATACAGCTACTATTGTAATGAAATTCACCTTGAAAAAAAATAAAATAAAACTAGTTTACAACCTACAAACAGTCAGTCACCTGAAGAGCAGTTCTGTTATGAATAGCACCCTGACCCATTTAGGGAGACCCTAAAATCCTCAAACGTATGTCACAGATCCAGGAAGTCATAGCTTAGCTTGTCACAGAACTTCTGAAGTATCTCGTTCAAGCCTTCCACTCAACTCAAAACCAGGAGAACATCATCAGTTGTGTGGACAATGCTGCAGATCGTGAGCTTTGTTGAAATTCTGCGAGTACAGTTGGTCTTCTCATTCTCAACCTTCTCTGGCAGTTGCAGAATGATCTGAGCTCATAGATGAGAAGCATAATTTATTTCAATATGAGCCACAACCTGCAATAGGTTGCATCCTGTTCCCTCAATGGCTACTAGAAGAGCCTCTACACACACACACACACACACACACACACACACACACACACACACAAGATGTGCCCAAGGTGACCCTTCCCATCCTTTGCTGTCACCTGCTTAAGGGATAACAATTTGTAGCACATATGAACTGCCATTTATTAATAGACCCTACCCTTTGGTATTTTCCAACAGGTGAAAAATGTCTCATTTGCTCAGCTTCAATTGAAAATATCATCATGAACTTGTTGGTTTATCAGTAAGTGTAATATTGTGGTTCTTCCTTGTTCCTTGTCATCTCTACAAAGGGCCCCAAGACCTATCACCCACAATCAAGTGGATAAGTGGTGATACATCATTTACTTCTTACAGAGAAGACATTATCCACAAGGCAGGGTAATACTTAGGATGCCATTAGTATTCTGGTACACGTGTCTGTGTAGCACTCCCAAAAACCCTCTCATAATAGCTTCCAATCACGTGACAGCAGTCCAAAGTATTCCTAGCTGCTTATGGACATGAAAAGCATTCACAGTGAAGCTGCATTATGGCTGGGGGTGCAGTGCTTTACAAAACGGCAAACAAATCACTTTACACTTGTTTTGCTGACCCTATTTTAATTTCTAAATCTGTTATGCTACAATGATCACAAGTTCTCTTTAAGAACTTAAATTATTAACATCCAACAAAGAGATTTCTTTTACTACAGGAGAAAATTCTGTCTATCATTTCTGTAGGGATAGTGAAGACAAGGTTAGGCTAATTAGTGCATGCTCAGAGTTATTTAAGAAATAATTCTTCCTATGCTCCCTTCACAGTGATTACAGAATATGGATGCTGATTTAGATGACTTACTAATCAGTAGTACACGTCCTAAGTAGGAAACAATCAGCCGAAAAATCAGCATTAGGTGTACCTCAAGAATGTTGGATGATGCTGTTGTTAAAGAGATGGTATAAATGGTAAATTGGTGAAACATACATATAAACTTGGAAGATAAGTACATGGTACAGACACTGGAAATTGACACCCAGTGTAAGCAATCTAAGCAAAATTCCTCCTTTACTAAATCATCACCAATAAATCCATAGAATGAGACACAGAAGTTAAAATGTATTTGCTTTTACAGTGCATGGAGGCACTTATGAAGTAATTAAATTATAAATGTTTTTGACATCACTTGTGCGAAATTCAGCTTGCTCTTTTCTCTCTTGATAAACTGAGAACCATAGATGAAGGGCAACAGGCAGAATCCATATTTCTAGATATCTGGAAAGCATTTGACATGGTGCCACATTGCAGGCTCTTAATGAAGGTACGAGTGTGGAAAAAGTTCACAGATATGTGAGTGGTTCAAAGACATTTTAAATAATAGAATCCAGTATGTTGTTGTCAAGAGTAAATGTTAATCAGAGACAAGGTATCATCAGGAGTGCCCCAGGGAAGTGTGATAGGACCATTGCTGTTCTCTATAGATATAAATGATTTGGCAGACAGGGTGGGCAGCAGTCTGTGGTTGTTTACTGATGATGCCGTGTGTACAGTAAGGTGTCGAAGTTGAGTGACTGTAGGAAGGTACAAGATGACTTAGACAAAATTTCCAGTTGATGTGATGAATGGCAGCTAACTCTGAATGTGGAAACATGTAAGTTAATGCGGATGAGTAGGAAGAACAAACCTGTAATGTTCGGATACAGTGTTACTAGCATGCTGCTTGACACAATCAAGTCATTTAAATATCTGAGCATAGCACTGCAAAGCTATAGGAGGTGGAATGAGCATGTGAAAACTGTGGTACGGAAGGCAAATGGCTGACGGAAGAATTTTAGGAAAGAGAGGTTCACTTGTAAAGGTGACCACATATAGGACGCTGGTGTGACTTATTCTTGGGTACTGCTTGATTGTTTGCGATCCATACCAGGTCGGATTGAAGGAAGACATGAAAGCAATTCAGAGGTGGGCTGTTAGATTTGTTACCAGTAGGTTTGAACAACACGTAAGTGTTAATGAGATGCTTCGGAAACTCAAATGGGAACCCCTGGAGGGAAGACGACGTTCTTTTCAGAAAACACTATTGAGAAAATTTAGAGAACTGGCATTTGAAGCTGGCAGCTGAACGACTGTACTGCTGCCAACATACATCATGCATAAGGACCACGAATATAAGATTCAAGAAATTAGGGCTCACACGGAGGCATACAGGGTGCCGATTTTCCCTTGCTCTATTTGCAAGTGGAACAGGAGGGGAAATGACAAGTAGCGGTGCAGCGTACCCTCCGCCATGCACCGTACATTGGCTCTTGGAGTATCTTTGTAGATGTAGATATAAAGAGGAGGAGCCAGGCTGAAATTTACTTGGAGAATTTACAAAAATATAACTCACATGATGAAGGGTATTTATGAGACTGTCATCCAACCCAGAACTTGTTGTTGCCCCTCTGTGACCTTTACCGAATTAGAATAATGAAATAAAGGGAGACTCTTCAAAGAAGAGTGCCATATTAGTTCTCTTATTTCTGTAGCCAAAATGAAAATTCAACTACCTTGTTTAACAAACACCAGTGAGAGATGAAAAAATAAAGATGATGTGCCTTTGGGAAAGGATTGGAATCGAGGAGCATGTTACTGCCTTTGAAATATACATTTCACAGTGTTTGTGGTGATAATAGTAGTGAAATTCATGTTGGAGAGATGAGTAGTGGTAGCTGTTTTTCTCAAGTGTCATTCCCTGATGCAATATGAAAGCCATTCAGATATGTTAGTACACTGTGCATCCTGTACCACAGAGGCTGTCCCAGGGGGAATGGTCAGTATTCAGGGATGTGACAGGAATGATCATTTGAAGCAAAAAAGATTAGTAATCATGAAGATTAGTAATCATGAGCTCTAAAAATGCATACCTTGAGAGCTATGAGCACTTGTTCAATAGAAGAGGTGTGTTTCATAGTAGCAAAGATTATCAAGTGCTCATAGCTCACAAGGCACGCATTTGAGAGCCCATGCTTTGAGTGATCATTCCTGTCATGTTCCTGAATATTGACCATTCCTGCTGGGACACCTTGTATGTATATGGAATGTAGGCATCATCAGTTCTTTGGGATGTTAAGGGCAACACTCAGTCAAAGAATCTAATTCATTACATATCTAGATTTAGACTATAACATAATCATCATTATTTTGTTTCTGCTATGCAAATACTAGCATCAATATTCACGTGGTTGTGTTCTGAAATGGTTATACCTAGTTCTAGTAATATACTGATGTTGAATGTGTTGTAGTTGAAATCTAGATTTTCAATAAATTATGGAATCAGCAAGTGACTACTGTCCTTCTTTACATCTGAATATTCAACATTCACTGTGCACCACCGGTGTCCAATGGATTCCAATTTAGTTACAACTATTTGGGATGTGATAAATTTTTTGTGTCACCTGTAAAATTTAGTTCTTAAGGCATAACATATCTCTGAACGGACTAAATATTTTTGTAAAAAATTTTAGTCTTGCTACCCCTGCTCCCTTCCCCCACTCTCCCTCCCTCCAGAAAATTTTCTGCAGCCGCCCATGGGGCACTTGGGTGTCATGGTGAATGTTTCTTGCTATATAATATTTAAATCATATATTTTTTATTAACTTCAGTTTTGCATTTTATGATAGTCCTTAACAGACCCACTGGCTAATTATAACTTTTAGTTTCATGTAATTTGAAACTGCGAGCCGAAGCCTCTTTATGACATTAGATTTCAGTAACTGAACCTACATTTATGTTTTTCTTTTTATCTGCTATAAAAGGACCGTGATGCGAGGTTTCTGAATGACATAAAGCGAGGAGGAGCAGGTGAAGATATGTCAGGCAGAATAAAGACTTTGGAAGAGAAACTAAGAGGAACAACTCACACAGAGAAGAAGCCAAAAGATCTGCTTCGTGCTATAGGTTAGTAGTATTTGTTAGTAAGTATTACCTCTTATTTATGTGTCTCTAATTTTTATACTTTTTCTGCATTTTTATGGTCATCAGTATTATGATAATGGGTGTTATGGATGGAATGTAACTGATAATTTTATGAAATGTGATATTATTATCACATCTTTGCTTTATTTGTTATTTTCTTAAATTTGTTTCCCAATACAGTATCATTTACATTCTTACAATTTTGTGATCACCTTCTGATAAAAACCAATCGTGCAAGAATATAGACCCGATTCTGCCAAGAAACAGTTTTTTAAAGTAAGATCTGAGGTGTAGTTGCAAGAGAGGAAAGCCTTGGAGGAGTTTTGGAGGAGCTATTGGTATAGGTGTTGAGGGATTCAGTGATGGAGGAGATAGATTTACTGCAGACATCTAGGCTGTAGAGAAGGAAGTGTTTGCTTTGGAAGGGGTGGCAGCTGTCAAAGTTTAGATATTTTTGCTTATTGTTTATATAGATTGAGGTTTGAATGTGAGCTTCAGTTAGGTGGATGTCAATGTCAAGGGAGGTAGCTTTGGAAGTTAGGCGGAGGTCAAGATCAAAGAAGGTGGCTTTGGATTTGGAAAAGGACCATGTGAATATGAGTTAGGAAACAGAGTTAAGCTATTGCAGAAATGTAAGAGTTCTACTTCTCCACGAATCCAGACTGTAAAAATACCATTAATAAATATGTACCACACCAGGGGACACAGCTTCCGTGCCTTGGTGATTGCCTCTTCCATATAGCCCATGAAAAGGTTGTCATAGGATGTGACCATTATGATTCCCATTGCAGTCCCCCCGATTTGTTTGTACGTCTACCCTCCATAGTAAAGTAGTTATAGGTAGGGATAAAGTTGGCTTGTGTGAGAAACTTTCAGAAGGCTGTTGAGAAAGGTAGTGTTTAGGGCTGAGAGACCATGTGTGTATGGGATATTTGTGTAAATTAAGGTCACATACATAGTAACAAGGAGGGTACCAAACAGAAGCAGCCTGGGAATGGATGTGAGACTTCCAGGAAGTCACTGGTGTGTTTTATATACAGTAGGATGGGGAGCTCTGTGTGAAAGGCTGAAGGTTCTGGTCAGTCAGGGCAAAGATATATTTGGTGGGGGACTTTGGAGCCAGCTACTGTGTGAAGGCCAGGATGGTTATTTTTGTGTATTTTGGGAATTAGGTAGAAAGTTGGTTGCATGTATCAGGATGGGTAAGGAGGAGCCCTTTACAAGGGCAATCATATAATAGTTTCTAGGAGGTGCTTGGACCTGGGGGTATGGTGTATTTTTAATATTTTGGAAAACAAATGATGAATTGCAAGTAACGATAAAAAATTTTCAGATCATATTGTCTTAAAAACCTGTGTAAAACTGACTTTTAAATTATTTTCTTGAAAGAAAAACACCTGAATACATTGTATTTTTTCCATTCCCTACAAGTTAGCAGGGGCCCATGGGTATGGGCACCCTTGGCGGTATGGAAGCAGTTGAGTCCTTGTGACAGGCCTAGGGTTTTCAGGATTTTCTGCAAATCAGTGTGGGTGGAAGGAGTCTAGTGATTGGGAACAGTTTTGTATGTTGAGGTGTCTGGGAGCTGATAGTGCTCGTCTGCCACATACTCCTCATGGTCAAGTGCTACCGTAATGGAACATTGGTCCACAGGGAAAATGATGATAGAACTTCCTGCCTTCAGGTCGCAGATAGCTTAGGACTCAGTTTGGATAAGGTTTGGCATTTCAGTGATATTTTTTGGGAAGGACTGAGAGACAATGTTGGAAGTGAAGAATTCTTGGAAAGAGTAAGAGGACAGGCTGGCCTTGTCAGCTATGAGTAGGGTGGAGGGGATGTTTTGGATTATAGTTGTGGACAGGATGAGAACATCATCACTTTAGGTAGTGTGAATCATTTTGTTCAAGTTTCTCTCTGGCTTCAGAACTACACTGAATGCACTAGCACATTCAAGGAGTGAAAGGTGGAGGATTCTAAAGAGAGACATTACAGCTGTTGATAACTATGGTTGGCATGTATTGGTCAGGGACAAGGTGGGTAAGGGCTGAGGACTGATTAGTCTGGAATGGGATTTAAGGAATGATTGATAGAAAATGGTGACTTTCAATTTTAAGCATTTTGGAGCAGCACCAAAAGTTATGTAAAACGGGAGGAACTGAGGGGCCATTGTTTAGCTGTAGTGAAAGCATGTTTGTAGAATGGATATGTATATCAAGGTACTGGGTTATGAAACATGATGAGATTGCAGAAAAAATGGGAATTGCTTGGGCTGGTGAAAATAACACTTCAGTAAGAAAAAGAAGATATATGATGATGAAGTATTTCTGCATAAGGACAAATAGGACACTGAAAAAATAATCAGAAAATAAGAGAAAAGAGAGAATCATTAGCAATACTATCAAAATTGCTGAAAAGCAAATAAGACTGCAAGGAAATGTGTTTTTCTCTTTATGTCCATACTTTATCTCATTATTTGCCAGCTTTAACACTGTTTAGAATTTTCTCATTTAATCATACCATCATTTATTTTGCAGGTGTGTTTTTACTCTTTTAAAACTTCAAGCACATATCTTTTATGTGACTGTTTCTACACTGGCATCACACCAGGAAAATGACCTTGTAAATGCGTGTCTGTATCAGACTTTTCTCTTGCCTTCGTCCAGTTTACCCCAACTTTTATATTTCATCTTTGTATGTTTCAAATGTAACCTGTTACTAGCATAGCATTGTTAAATCCTACACTACTGTGTATTCATCAACTTGTGGCTCTGAGCAAGTTGCCTACTTAGTCACTGAAGTGTCTTCTTTCTTCCAACCTTGCCCTATCTTGTAACTGAGATAGAAACCAATAGTTTCAAAATGTAGGGAATATTTGATTCCCATTGTTTTCTATCTGTCACTCCTGCCATCCACAAGTAAGTGTGTTTTTATCTCCACTTGACTGCAATTGTTCTAAAATCATTCAGGGTATATGGTGAAGGGAATTCCAATATTCTTCTGAATAACACAGTCATAGTACTATCTACAAAATTATACTTGTGCTCTAATAATGGTATTGTGGTGAGTGAAGGAAGTGAAGTATACCTGATATACAGACTGCTAAAGGGTTAGCATTGCTGTAGAGGGCACAAGTTCTGCCTTCCTCACACAATGTGATCACTATATCTATCCTCTGTGTTTCATACCAAGCATTTACAAAAGTGACAAAAGGAGACAAACAACACTTATCTGTTTCATGTAATCAATATTGAAAGCACAATGTTGAAATGTTCTGTAATTCTACACAGTGCTACAAATTATGTACCAGTTCCAAAAAATACAACTGTCACTAAAAGCTATTGAGTGCTACTGCTCACAGCATTCTTTGATCACTATGTTTCGCAATGACCAAAGACAAGACATTAGGGCCTGATGTCTTCTGACTTTAGCAGATTCAGAACTACAAAATCTAGCGTTCAAGAAAAAGTTGAAGATAGTACACAAGCTCATAGATACTTTAATGTGAAGTGGTCAGTTAAAACTCTTTCTAGCGCTGCTCCTCACATTGTGTAAATTAAGCACTAACATACGTTGTTACCCTTGGGGAGTTTATTTCAGTACCATATATAATGAAATTTGATCAGGTTTTTTTTTCTTGCCACCAGTAAACAAATCTTTAATAAATAGTTGTAGTACACTTGAGATACTAACCTTTGTGATAGATTTCTGTACAGCTAAAGAGGCTGCACATGATACAGATGCATAATAGAAATAAAGATGTGTTTGCAAAGAGCAGAGCACTGTATAAACTTCAAGAACCAAAACCAGAAAGTCAGTGTCCAAAGCAGGGTCGACATCTGAATAGCAGCTAGGTGAGATTTAGCAGACTTCAGGCGGCATAGTACTAAGCAGAATGGCTTGCAGCTGCTCGCTGATGTCCCAGCTGCTATCAGCCTTGCTTACTAGACCATGCGATCATGCCTCTGGTGGTGCCTGGCAGATGCTGTTTGTAGTGCCTTCGATCCACTGTCAATTGTATCCACTAGCAGGTATAATAAAATATAAGAACAAGAGACTTTATATTTCCTTTTCACAAATACGCTGTCTTATGGCAACCCATGATTACACCAACATAGACGGCACTTTCTTTAATGTCATTGACAAACGCACAACATTCAAATTTCTATTAAGTTTGCAGCTCTTTCTTGTAATTAAAAAAATTTCTTTTTTTTAAAAAAAAGTTTGTCATTAGTTGACAGTGTTGGTTAAATTTCCTGGCCACGTGGATCCCATGAGAAAGGACTGCCAGTTCCTGTATTAACACATTCTGACATTATTTTCCTTTCCATCAGACCTCCAAATAATGACATTATAGGAATTCTGTAGTCCGTAGTTCATGGTCTTGCGGTAGCGGTCTCGCTTCCTGCGCATGGGGTCCCAGGTTCGATTCCCGGTGGGGTCGGGGATTTTCTCTGCCTCAAGAGGACTGGGTGTTGTTGTGTCATCTTCATCATCATCATTCATCCCCATCCCCATTACGGTTGGAGGAAGGCAATGGCAAACCACCTCCGCTAAGACCTTGCCTAGTACAGTGGTGTGGTTCTCTCACATCGCCCCCTACGCTCCTTGGAGTATGGGACATCATCATCATCATGAATTCTGTTCTACAGGTTTTTTCACAAAATGACTTTTATTTTCCATATATTACACCTTACTGCTCTTGAATGAGGCTGTAGTTGAGAAGTAAATATAAATATGTAAGAAATCAATGTTCTTCTGCTAATATTTCCACTTAGATGATATTTTGGTTGATTGTTACAGGAAAGATTGAAAAAAGTGACTGGAATGTTATGGAATTGGAGAAAAAAATCCAAGAAAATAAAATGGGTAAAGGGGGGCGACAAGAGAATCCTGAAAAAGTTCCAAAATGGAGCCGCGATCAATTTGTTGACAAGGTAAATCACTTCTTATGAAAAAATTAATATGGTAATGGAAAGTATTTGGTAGCCTATAAATATTAGAAGGAGTATAAGTAACAATGGAATTGGGCTCAGTCTCTTCTAGCCCCTGACCCTCATCCAATTCTTCCTTGCCCTGTGTTCCTAACTGCACTCACCCTACACTCACATTCTTCTCTTCCCAATCTTCTTTTTCCTGTGTTCTATTTTCTCCTGAAAATTCCACTCCTTCATGTCACTGTGTACTGTGTACAACTCTCCCTGCTTGCTGCCAGAACAAGCTCTCCTGTGCCCCATTCTTACTATGTGCTCATGCTGCCTGTCCCAGCTTTCAGTCACCCTTCCCAATCCTTCTTCCCACTCTCCAATCTTTTCTCATCTCAACTGTGTGACTTTTCTCCTCGTTCGAGATACAGTGCCAGCACAATGTAGTCCGTGCAGTACAGTATAACCATGCAGGTGGGTGTGTTTATATGTGGGGCTCTTTTACCTCTGGAGGAGGATTCATCCAAAAGTTAACAATAATCTCAGTCTCGTTTATTTGCCTATGATAGCTCAATGCCTGAATTATACAGTGAGTTATTACCTTTATTCCTTCCACCATTCATTAAGGAATTGGAAAAACTGATATTTGTTTCAATTTCTGTTTTGTCATTTACATATCTCATTCCAGTTTGAAGCAGTGAAGTCAAAGCTTGAGACTAAAACTGTAGACAGAGAAAAAGAAAAGAATGATAAATATTCAGATGTTGATGTTACATTAAAGCTTATAGGAAAGAAGCTTAAAGAAGGTAATGCATTAGAAGCTGGCCCCCGAGGAAGTAACAAGGTTTCTGCCATGGCTGAGCAGTTTGCTGTTAAGACACAAGATGTAGAGAAGCCTTCTATACAGAGATCGGTAAGTGCTCCTCATTGTTTCACATAAATGTGAGTGTGATGGAGTGAAGCCTGTTGTAAATTTCAGTCGTATCCTTTCATATGATGTGACCAGCATTACTTTGACATTACTTTGTTTGGGCATAAGTTGGCATATACATGTTTAAAACTAAACAATTCATTTAGTTCCAATATAAAAATAAAATCTTACCTTCAGAAATTTCAGAGTAAACTTCATTTCTTGGCTGAAAAAATTGGTTGGAATTTATGTTTAAGAATTACACTCATCTAAAAATATTAAGGAGGACTTTATATTTTTACTCACAAATATGTCATTAATGTTTATTATTTCTGAACAAAATGTGATGGGCATTATGGAATGTGACAAGTTGAAGCTGTATGCTAGATTGAGACTTGAACCTGTACACTATGCATAGCAGGCATGTACTCCTACCAGTTGAACAACTGCAACGTACCTCACATCCTCAGCTTGCCACTGACTCACCTCTACTTCAAAATCCTTCTCATTCTCAGATTATTTCTCAAATTTGTACTCTTCAAAAAATAAGATAAATACATTTCAAGAAAAAGTGTAGATTAACATTTTTGATGTATCACAATCAAGGGCTATAGTTTTCGTAGGATACTTGTGATGAAATTTAATGCATTGATATGCGTGCTCCATGATATCGAAATAACACCCAGCAGTGATTTGCCCCTAAGCTGTTGCTTGATGAATTCAGTAGTGCACATCATATTAGAAGGTGGCTGAGTTTTGAACTGTTCTACATGTGTGCCTTAACTGCCAGCAACTGATTAGATTTAATTTGCTTTGAGGCATCTTTCCATAATACTGGAAAGCAATGACTGCCCTTTTGCAAACTGTGCAGTGGCCACACTACAATACTGAGAATGTTTCATTTATTGTTGCCCACAGTAACACATTCTGAAAAGGCAGTGGGGGGGGGGGGTGACGACATTGGCATTTGTTGTAGGGTGTGAGATGGTATAAAAAAAGATGTACAAATGCATTTGAGGCCATCTAAAATATTAGCAAACATTTTATCCCTCAGAGACGTGATGTCTTTTTACCAAGGGTGGGCAACCAGAAACCCACGGGCCAGATCCGGCATGTGATTGGTTTTAATCCAGGCCATAGTAGAAATTTTTGAAGCAGAGCATTGCAGAATTTTGTGACGAAACTTTTTAAGAGAGCTATTGTAAAGAAACAATGTTCATGAAAGGTAAATAAATGCAAATATTGGAATATGGAGTTAACATAAAAGGAATGCACTTTCAAAAATGCATGTGTTAAGGCACAATTTGTTGGCGTGACGTGTCAGGAAAAGAGGTTCCATTTGTATCGGTGTGTTACGCCATACACATTAACACTAAGGATGCTGTAGTCTTGACTTGAGGCACTAGGCGTGTTGGTGTTGCATCAGGTGATGAGCTTAACTAAGTATCCGGAACAGGCCTGTGGGTGTCAAAAGGTTGCCCAAGCCTGTCTTACCTACATCAGTAAGCTAATAATTTCTATTTACTCTTGAACCATAGTGAAAGTAGTGTGAAATCACAGAAGCTTTATGAAAAGTCAGTACTAACTAGTATTGAAATGATATTTGGTACATGGAAGAAGGATTTGTGAAAATGGTTTTAAATGACATTTTCGTGTTGTCTGTTTCTCTGGATGGTGTGTAGATACTCACTTTCTATTTCTAATATTGTTAGACATATTAATAATTGTTGTACTTCACAGTTAACACACTTCTTTTTTAATTTTTAGAATTCTAAAGCAGCACTCATCCTTCCTGCACAGGGTGGATCAGAGATGTGTCATTTCTGTAAAAAGAGGGTTTACTTAATGGAACGTTTAAGCATTGAGGGAAGATTCTTCCATAGAGGTTGTTTCCGATGTGAATACTGTGGTACAACTTTGAGGCTTGGTAATTATTTAATGCTATTTTTGTAACTTTGTAACTGTGTGTTGATTATTAGAACTTATACATCAGTAATTACATTTATCTAAATCTACTTATTTAACTGCACTTCAAGTAATGAAGAGAGCACAACTCAAAGGTCTTTTAGGTTAATGTCTTTTAGGATAATGTCTTTTAGGTTAATGTCTTTTAGGTTAATGTCTTTTAGGTTAATGTCTTTTAGGTTAATTTTTTCTTCACCAGTATTTTTCTCATCAAAGTTTGTGCTGAAGAAAGGTTTTGGACTTTGTGATTATACAGTCTGAGTTGTGAGACCAAGCATATTCTGACAATATTATGAAAAGTATAGTTGCTATTCACCTTGGAGATCCAGAGTCGCAGAGAGGTGCAATGAAAAGACTGTCAGAAAGTGAGCTTTTGGTCAACAAGGCCTTCATTGGAAATAGACAACACACACAGAGGCGAGGGGGGGGGGGGGGTAGTGGAAAAGGAGAGAAGTGACTGTGGGTGAATTGGTGGAATAGAGGGCTGTGTAGTGCTGGAATAGAAACAGGGAAGGGGCTGGATTAGTAACGACAATAACCAACAAAGGTTGAGGCCAGGGGAACATAGGATATATTGCAGGGAGAGTTCCCACATGCACAATTCAGAAAGCTGGTGTTGGCGGAAAGGATTCAGATTGCACAGGCTGTGAAGCAGTCATGGAAATGAAACATGTTGTGTTGGGCAGCGTGCTCAGCAATGGGATGGTCCAGCTGTTTCTTGGCCGCAATTTGTTGGTGGTCATTCATGCAGACAGTTTTTTGGTTGTCATGCCCATGTAGAATGCAGCACAGTGATTGCAGCTTAGTTTGTACATCACATGCCTTGCTTCACAGGTAACCCTGCCTTTGGTTGGATATGTGATGCTTGTGACTGGATTGGAGTAGATGGAGGTGGTAGGATGTATGGGACAGGTCTTGCCTCTAGGTCTATTACAGAGATACAAGCCATGAGGCTCCAGGACTAGAGCAACTGAATCACATTCTCTACCAGTGTTTCAACTACCTTTCTTCATATCCTGAAATGAGGAATCTCCTGCCCACTATCCTTCCCACCTATCCCACAGTGGTTTTCCACTGCCCACCAAACCTACACAATATCTTCATCCATCATTACACAACCTGTGCTCCCAACCCATTGCCTCATGGCTCAAATCCCTGTAATAGACCTAGGTGCAGGACCTGCCCTATATATCTTACCACCACCACCATCACCTGTCCTATCAAAACCATCACCTATGCCATCAACAAATGTAGGAGTAACTTCAGGTGTGTCCCAGGGAAGTGTGTTGGGACCCTTTGCTGTTCATTTTGTGCATTAATGACCTTCTAGACAATATTAATTGCAACCTCAGGCTTTTTTGCAGATGATGCAGCCATTTATAATACAATACTGCCTGAAAGAAGCTGTACAGATATTCAGTCAGATCACGATAAGATTTAAAAGTGCTGCAAAGATTGACAACTTTGCTTTAAATATTCAGAAACCTGAAATTGTGCAGTTCACAAAATTAAAAAAAAAAAAACCTACTATCCAATGACTAGAATATCAATGAGTCACAGTTGGAATGGATCAGTTCATACAAATATCTGTGTGTAAAACTTTGTAGGTACATGAAATTGAACGATCACAGAGGCTCAGTCATGGGTAAACCAAGTGACAAACTTGATGGTTTATTGACTGAATACGAGGGAATTGAATCACTCTAGAAAGGAGATTACTTTCAAATGATTCATACACCCCATCCTAGAATACTGCTACAATGTGTGGGACCCAGTCTAATAAGACCAACAAGATATTGAATGTGTGCAGAGAAGAGCAGCATGAATGGTCACAGGTTTGTTTGACCCTTGGGAGAGTTTTTTAGTATTTTTATTTATTTCTTTCTTGTTCCGGTGATCCATGTTGTGACAATATCGCAGGATACGGAACATGTCAGAAATCTTTGGTAGCACATAAAAACAAAACAAAATGATTTCATATTACAGTAAACAGTAACTTAGGTTCCACTATAGAAAATCAATTTTGAGAAAGAAATAAATATTACAAAGTAATAAGTGTTACAGAAAATAAATATTGCAAAATATGTGTTTAAAAAAAAAGAATAGTCAGGATTACAAATGTAGATTTGGGCTTATATTTGCATTTAACAATACAAGAAGTGATGAACACTGTAGTTCAGGAACTCTTCTATCGTATAAAATGATCCTTGTTATAGGAACTGCCTTAAAGTTTTTTTAAACAAGAGCTCATCTTCTACCGAACACTTAATACTTGAAGGGACGGCATTAAAAATCTTACAGCCAGTGAAATGGACTCCTTTCTGTAGCATACTTAAATTTGCCTGCTCATAGTGGGTATAATGTTTTCTTTTCGTCTCATGGCTATGATACTCACTATTCAGTGTAAAAATGGATTTTTCTTTCCTTATGAAGCACATCAAAGAGAATATATATTGCACAGTGGATGTAAGGATTCCAAGTTTCTTAAAAAGATTCCTGCATGTGGCTCTAGGATGGACTCCGCACATGATCCTTATGGGTGCACACAGTAGTTTTTTAGCCAGTGACTGATTACCCCAAAATATAATTCCATATGCCATAATGGCATGAAAATAACCATAATAGGCTGCCTTAATGGTTCCCATACTTCTGTAAGAAGAAACAATGTGTAAGTTGCTGAACTCAATCTTTTGCATAGATCCAGGATGTGGTTTGACCAGTTCAGTTTGCTGTCAATATGCAAGCCCAGGTATTTTGAGGTATCCACCCTGGTTATCACCTGCTCACCTATTTTTACTACTATTTCTCCACCTTTGAATGTTGTGTGGAACTGAACATAGTTTGTTTTAGTGTAATTTAAAGAAAGGCCGTTAATGTTAAACAAGTTCACTGTTTCACTTAAAACCTTACTTGCTGTTTCCTCAAGTTTATCTACTGAATTATCAATAAGTAGTGTAGTGTCATCAACAGATCATTTACAAAGATAATAAAAAGTATCACAGGGATGTCGAAAGAACTGAACTGGCAAACACTCTAAGATAGACGCAAACTGCCCTAGGAAAACCTGCTTACAAAGTTTCAAGACCTAACTTTAAAGAACGACTGTAGGAATATACTACAATCCCGTACATATTGCTCCCCTGGGGATCGTGATGACAAGATTGGATTAATTACAGTGCATGCAGAGGCATTTAAACAGTCATTCTTCCCATGCTCCAGACATGAATGGAACAAGTAGAAAGCTTCTCTTTCATAATTTTGAATGTTCAGCTAAGTTGTTGTTTCAGTTTTTATGCTCAGTCATCAATTTCATGGTGCAAATTTCAAGTTTCTGGGATAGCATAATTAAGGAATCTGCTGAAACAGAGATGTCAGAAAACCTAATAAACTGGGAGAGAGGTGTCAATTGAAGTGTGTAACAGAGCTCTCCATTTATTAAGATCTCATCCATCAGAGCTGGAAAATGCCGAGAAAATGTATATTTCATGAAATAACAATGCAAGTTCTGAGAAACAAAATAGCATCAAAGGACATAGTGAGTGCCTGGAGTTGAATTCAGCTATAAATAGTAGCCTTACACCAAAAGTACTTCACAATCTGTTTGTTATCCAGGCAGTGAATACACTTAACAACAGACCTCACATCACCTGAAGAAGACATCAGGCTTGGTTGTCGAAATGTTTAAAAATGTAATTGGAAACTCAATTGAACACTCAAAAAAAGCAGTGTGCTAGGAACTAGTTGTAAGCTGATTCCATTACTCTCCTGGCTGTATCTGGTGTAGGTGTGTTTTGGCACTTTATCAGTATACTTGTCATCAACAAATGCAACAGTTTATGAAGAATCCTCCAATGTGCTGGGCAAATCATTTATGTAGGTCAAGGACAGGAGCAGATCAAGCACTGAACCATTCATGAAACTTTATTTACTGTTTCCTCACTCTGAATTGAGTCTTATGCCTGTGGTACCATTTGTTAATGTGACTAATTGTGTTGGTGTTAAAATCTTATCTTCTGGCTGAATCTTACAGTTTTTTCACATGTTGGAAATAGCCATAATAAGAAATTTTTTGAAATTGGTATGTAAAGTTAATATTCTTCAAAACATTAACCTTCTGTGTAAATACAATGCTACCAGCACTTAATCAAGTCTTAGTATGCTTCATGGGAACTGACATCATGAAAGATAATCAGGCAACTGTTAAAGCTTTTTAGACAGCCCCTGTCATCCTGAAATGCTGTCTCTTCCATCCTATTTTGATTGAAGGAAACAAAAAGAGGTTGGGGAACCAAATCTGGACTTCTGCGTGATTGGGGCATTATTGTTACTTTGTTTGGCCAGTGTTTCCCTTACATTTAACTGTGTTCATCCGGGCACATTGTCATAATCAAACACTAGTAAACTTTTGCATGAAATTCATCATTGCATCAAATGGAAAATCAATTGGGAAAACTTAAAATTAAAAGGAGATGGAATGAGTGGCCAGTACTTTCCTTCGGGACCTGAAATTCCTAGAACTGCTGATAGAATACAAACCTTAAATTTAGCAAGCTGTATGTTCTTTCTTCAGAAGGCAGTTAGGGTTGATTGGGGATGGTTGGATAGTGGGACAGGTCACTAGGGCCCTAGGTTGAGAAAAACCCCCATCATCCTTGCATGAGGCAAGTCCTTGTCAACA
Source organism: Schistocerca nitens (assembly GCF_023898315.1). Classification (NCBI taxonomy): domain Eukaryota; kingdom Metazoa; phylum Arthropoda; class Insecta; order Orthoptera; family Acrididae; genus Schistocerca; species Schistocerca nitens. Next base: position 372,565,094 of record NC_064618.1, read on the forward strand.
AACGATCTGAGTGTGGTCCCTCCTCCTTTTAACCTTTCCCAGTCACTCTCTCTCTCTCTCTCTCTCTCTCTCTCTCTCTCTCTCTCTCTCTCTCTCTCATGATGATGATGATGTGAGACTACAGTTGCTTAATGGTAGAAACAGGTCTTTTTCAGAAGATTTTTGAGAATTGTACATGTCTCCAACAACATTTCTGTGCCTTTTTGAAGATGGTGATGTGATGTGTAAATGGGTTCAAATTCATTACTTACTTTGTGGCAGTTTTGATTTGTAATGAGCATTTTGTAACATGACCAATTAACAGAGCAGTTATTCGGCTCAGTACTAATTAGTGTTGCTTGTCTGCAACTACATTTCTGACTAGCCAGTCCTTAATATTGTCTAACATGACAAAATATGCTGCTGGGAACTCTCTTGCTAAACTTTAAAATGGAATAGGGCGCAGTAGCTTGAGCTTTTGCCTTAATGAAGCCAATTAAGACTTTAATGTCATATTTGGAAAACAAACATATGTATCTCTTATGCTAAATACTGTTCTCTGTGTGCGACACACACTAACATTTCTTTCAAATTTCTGAAAGAAAATGACTGGAGTAGGTTTGACTGGCACAAAGATAACAAACTTGTATATTGAATCTTTAATTTTGCAGCTTTCTAAAACTTACTTCATTGATAGAAAAACCTAAGAAATACAAATAAGTCTAGATAGGTAGTAACTGTGTTTAAAAAAATAGGAAAAAATTGTTCCAAATTGTAAATTGGGAAGTAAAGAAGGTATTGTAAAGGAGTCAGAAGCTATAACGTAAGGTTATAATTTCAAACAGTTATTGGTATGTCAAAGATGAAAGCTAAAGTTTATAACAAATGTCTGGATGCAGAGGGATTCCTAGGAAACTGTATGTCTAGCTTGTTCTTTTTCAAGTTAATAATTTTATGTCAGTTTAATTATGTATATGTGTTACCTACAAATAAATTTTGTAATAAATAAGCAAATGGTAAACCTTTATATCTCCAAATGTATGTTTTCAATAGCAGCAACAGCAAGCATTAAAAAGTGTAGCTTATGTTAAGACTGGCATTCCCGTGTCCAGCCCTCCTGATTTAGGTTTTCCATGATTTCCCTAAATTGCTTTAGGCAAATGCTGGGATGGTTCATTTGAAAGGGCACGGCCGACTCCTTCCCCATCCTTCCCTAATCCGATGAGACCAATGACCTTGCTGTTTGGTCTTTTACCCCAAATCAACCCAACCCAACCCACTTATGTTAAACCTGAAGCTATGTTTCCTGATGTACATGTTTTCTTTTGTTCAAGTAATTATTTCAATTTTGATGTGATCTTTCAGGTAGTCATTTGTTTGACAGAGATGGTTGTCGTTTTTATTGTACTCAACACTTTGGTATGCAAGGGGTCCAGAAAATGAAATCTGCCAGGAAGGATCAAGAAAATTATACTGATGTGGGCAAAACAAAGATACATGGAATTGATGCTCTCTTGAAGCATACAGATATGGTAAGCTTTCAAAATTACTATGTTGGTCATCTCTCTCTTGATCTCTCTCACTTAGCCCACAGACTTTTCACTCGGAGAAAAGAAATTCCAATGGGATTTTTTTGTATTTGAAGTGTACCATGTAATATCTTGAAAATCAAAAATTTTGTATGCCAAAATTTTGTCCAGCATGTAGGAATCAGTTGTAAAACATGAAAATTTGGCAACATTCAAATGGCATACACAAGAAAACATTTCAGATTAAATGATTCTTCTTAGCTTGATTGTTATCATAGTGCAAATTAAAAAAAAATCATTCCATTACCTTTTCTCCACATCATAAACCATTCCTTTGAAATACCATAATGACCACTGTCATATTTTTTGTATATGTGTTTCAGTTTCCTATCGTGTACATGTTGCAATCTTCAGTACAAGCCTCATGTGATGCAGGTCTCCATCCTACTCTATGCTTTGCAAGTGTCTTCATCTCTGAATAACTTTGTAAATCTACATCCAGTTGAACTTTCTTATTCTGTTCATCCAATGGGTTCCCTTTATGGTTTTTACCTGCAGCACTTCCCTCAAATACCAAATCGACAGCTCCTTCATGCCTCAGAATGTGTCTTATCAACTGATACTTTCTTTTCTCCACAATTCAATTCAGTAACTCCTCATTAGTTGTGACTTATTGAACTGTAGTTTGGTAATATTCAGACCAGCTGGCAACTGCTTTGATTGGAATTTAAATTACTAGATTCTTCTCTAAGTGTGAGGATATTTTGCTTGTCTCATCTTGGACACCAACTGGAATAGCTTTCTCGTGTCTGGCTCTCCTAAGGATATCAGCAGTCCTGAGGGAATATCATCTATTTCAGGGGCCAGCATTCTTCTGTAGCACCATATTTCAAAAGCTTCTATTCTCTTCCTGTCCTAACAGCTTTTTGTCCATGTTTCACTTCTGTTCAAGACTATACTCCAGCCAAATACCTTCAGAAAAGACTTTCTAACACTTAAATTTATATTCAATGTTAACAAATTTCTCTTCTTCAGAAATACTTTTTATGTCATTGTCATTCTTCATTTTATATTCTCTCTACTTCAGTCATATATTGTTTTACTGCCCAAATAAGAAAACTCATCCACTACTTTTAGTGTCTCATTTCCTACATCTACATACATACTCCGCAATCCACCATACAGTGCGTGGTGGAGGATACCTCGTACCACAACTAGCATCTTCTCTCCCTGTTCCACTCCCAAACAGAACGAGGGAAAAATGACTGCCTATATGCCTCTGTACGAGCCCTAATCTCTCTTATATTATCTTTGTGGTCTTTCCGCAAAATATAAGTTGGCGGCAGTAAAATTGTACTGCAGTCAGACTCAAATGCTGGTTCTCTAAATTTCCTCAGTAGCGATTCACGAAAGAACGCCTCCTTTCCTCCAGAGACTCCCACCCGAGTTCCTGAAGCATTACCGTAACACTCGTGTGATGATCAAAGCTACCAGTAACAAATCTAGCAGCCTGCATCTGAATTGCTTCTATGTCCTCCTTCAATCTGACCTGATAGGGATCCCAAACGCTCGAGCAGTACTCAAGAATAGGTCGTATTAGTGTTTTATAAGCGGTCTTCTTTACAGATGAACCACATCTTTCCAAAATTCTACCAATGAACCGAAGATGACTATCCGCCTTCCCCACAACTGCCATTACATGCTTGTCCCACTTCATATCGCTCTGCAGTGTTACGCCCAAGTATTTAATCGATGTGACTGTGTCAAGTGCTACACTACTAATGGAGTATTCAAACATTACAGAATTGTTTTTCCTATTCATCTGCATTGATTTACATTTATCTATATTTAGAGTTAGCTGCCATTCTTTACACCAATCACAAATCCTGTCCAAGTCATCTTTTATCCTCCTACAGTCACTCAACGACGACACCTTCCCGTACACCACAGCATCATCAGCAAACAGCCACACATTGCTATCCACCCTATCCAAAAGATCATTTATGTAGATAGAAAAGAACAGCGGACCTACCACACTTCCCTGGGGCACTCCAGATGATACCCTCACCTCCGATGAACACTCGCCATTGAGGACAACGTACTGGGTGCTCTTTCAGCATTGCTTGATTTAATTTGACTACATTCCTTTACCTTTGTTTTGTTTTTGGTGATGTTCATCTTATGTCCTTTCAAGAGAGTATCCATTCCATTAACCTGCTATTCCTAGTCCTTTGTTGTCTCTGCCAAAATTACAATGTCATCAGCAAACCTCCAAGTTTTTATTCCAGCTACCTGAACTTTAAATCCTTCTTCAATTTTTTCTTCGATTTTCTGTACTGCTTGTTCAATCTACGGATTGAATATCATCTAGTATAGTATAAGCTACAACCCTGTCATGCTCTCTTCTTAACCACTGATTCTCTTTCATGACCTTTGACTCTTATAACTGCAGTCTGGTTTCTGTAAAAGTTGTAAATAAAGTTTCACTCTGTACCCTGCTACCTTCTGAAGTTTGAAGAGTCATGGGGTCAATATTACCTCGTGTGATGCTACATTAACCAGAACCCCAACTGATCTTCCCCTAGGTCAGCTTGTAACAGTTCTTCCAATCTTCTGTATATAGATCATGTCAGTGTTTGCCAACCATGACTTATTAAACAGTAGTTCAGAAATATTTATACCAGCTGACAACTGCTTTCTTTGAAATTTTAATTCTTACATTCTTCTGTAAGTCTGAAGATATTTCGCATGTCTCATCTTGGACACCAACTGGAATATTTTTCTCGTGGTTGGCTCTCCTAAGGATATAGGCAGCCCTGAAGCAATATCATCTATTCTAGGGGCTTTGTTTCGACTGTCTTTCAGTGCTCTGTCAAATTCTTCTCACAGTATCATATCATCCATCTCATCTTCATCTACTTCCTCTTCCCTCTCTGTAACACTCAGAATGCCTTCATTTCTCTTGTATAGTTGCTCTATGTATTCATTCCACTTTCCAGCTTTCAGCTGTCCCTTCTTTGCTTTATACTGGTTTTCTGTCTGAGTTATTTGTATTTGTATAAATGCTTCATGTTTCTCCAAACATCTCTTTATTATTGCTACAGACAGGACCTATCTTCTGCTAGTTCTACAGCCTTGCATTTATCCTTTAGCCATTCGTGCCTAGTCATTTTGCACTTCTGTCAATCTCATTTTCTAAACGTCTTTATTCCATTTTGCCTACTTCATTTGCTGCATTTTTATATTTTGTCCTCATCTGTTAGATTCAATACCTATTCTGAAATCCAACAATAGAATGCCTCAGTGCTGTGCAATAACCCCTGTAGCATCAGAATAGGAGGCATAATTGATGTGCAAATCAACATCTACAATAATTTTGTTGCTCTTTCTTGTGCAGAAAAATGGTAATACTTCTAATTGATAGTAAGCAGTTAAGTAAAAAGTTGTTGGATCTTCAATAACATGGACAAGAATGAACACTAAAAATTTGTAGATTTTTTATGTAGACTAAATGAGAATAATGTAGTATCATCATCATCATCATTGTAGCTATTTGCATTTGAGAACCACTGTTGTATAAGGGCCTTATTCTTTCTATATTACATCTGTATCTATTTCACAAAATATTGGGACACAGTTGTTTTTGAACTATGATACTGTTGTGAAAAGTTCTTCTCTATAGTGTGGTTCTTCTCAGTGTCCATTCTTTCTCTACTTTCCTGTGTTTATTCACCGCCTTCCAAACCACATCTACTTCCGAACCACACTTTATTAACGACCATCTGCGCACAACACAAGACTTCGTGATCATGTGGATTGTTGATGCAGCACCTATTCTCCAGGTTCTTTCCTCTGATAGTTAATTCGAAAGATGGCGCATACATGTAAATAAATGTGAAAATTGTGTAGATTTTTGTAATTAGCTGAATCTTCTGCTTGGGGTGATTAACAGTGCATTATAGCCTTCAGCCATATGCATCCTTGGTTGTTGTAATGTCATTTATTCACCATCCCTTATATTGTTGTCAACTTGGTCTTTCCTTATCTCTTACAATCCGACAGAGTACTTTGTTTCTGTAGCTGCAGTCCATTCATCTCCCTACATGACCTACCCACTTCTATCTCATTTTTATTGCTGCTCATTACGTCTTCCAATCTATTTTGTTCATTGATGTATTTGTCTAATTTCCTGTCTCTCATTGTAACTCTCAACAGATGTATGTCTATTGCTGACAAACCTCTTTCACAAATAAAAACTTTTAATACAAAATTCTCTTTTCATACAAATTGGAAACACTATCTAGTCAACCAGAGGCATTCCAGGCAATGTTTATTTGTTTGTTTATTTCTGTCCTTGTCTGCTCTGTTATTTTCTTCAGTTGCTAAAAAAAATAAAAATAAAAATAAAAATCTCATGAACTGTGCAAATTAGGTAACTTTACGACCTGGAAGATTAAGAGAGGAATCTGGTGTAAACACCGTTATTTTTGTCAGACTTATCGAAATAACTTTATTACATATAATAAACTATCGCAAATATGTATTTGTCTGTGTGCACGCACGTTTAAATGTCACTAAATCCTCATTCTTAAGAATGTTTTCTGTTAAAAAATATAACCTGGACAAAATTTAGGCACACACATTCTTTTGCTTTAGATGTTTAAGAACTCCTAGTATGCACTTGGAGTGCTTGAATGTTTTGCCTCCTTGTATCCTGTTTTGGGGAACAAGAATAGATAATGTGCATATTCCATACAGACTACACTTACAAATGATAAAAAGTGAACACTGGATTTTGTTAGTAAAGGAGGAGGAGAAATATGTTCCACCACACCATAATGGTTGTACAAGGTGTACATTTGCATGTCAAGATGAACAAAAATTATAAAGACATTGAGACGAGAGTTTAGGCTTTAGGCAGAAAAAAGATTTTTTTTCCCCAACTAATTTTGAGCAAACAGAATGGTGCAGATTTGTTAGGAAGAGATTGCACATAAATTAGTCTGAAGTTGTCTTGCGTTTCAGGTTACACATCATTATAAAATATATCCAGCATTTCAGCTGCTCTTACTGAGAGCCTACATCAGGTATGTTGTTGCCATTTCATGGCAGTTGTGTACTGCACATTAATCTTGTATTTCATTCCCTTTTCACGTAGGTTACCTCTTCTGTTTCCTTGTTTGATTATTAGTTCCAACGTAATTTCAGGAATGGAAGTATTTGAGACTTCATAAGTACTGTGCTGCTGCTGTTTTAGTGTGTTACTTGTCCCCAGTTTTTCTATGTGAAGGTGGATAGAACCAGTATCTTAACATTTTATGTGAAAAACGAAATATCCTTCTGCAAATTAAAATGTGATATATACTATGCACGCTGGCATGAAGAATGATAGTGTGCCACACATGCTGTTATTAATTAAATTTGTTCGTGATCCTAATGTAAGAGGTATAATTTAGTTGCTAGTTAATCTTCTGGGTTGTATGGTCATGTTCCATGAAACTTTTTCATTCCTAACGTTTCATTCAGAACTGTGCTGGGCGTCTTCAGAGGTGCGTGTGGTTCTGTTTCTTGCTGTCATCAGCTGTTGATGAAACATTAAGACCAAAGAACTTTCATGGAGCTCGACCACACAACTGGGAAAATTTACCAGGCGATGAGACATCTACCCATGAAAGCCTTTATTGTACAATGCTTTAACTGTCCAACTGTAATTGGATTTTGCAGTTTTGTGTATAAATTGGTGTGTTTAGTTAGTTATCCACTCCTGGATTATGTGATAGGTAAGCCGGTGTCGGTGTACAGCATTCCAACAGAACTGCATCAAATCACTCTTCAATACTTTATTTGCTATAATGCATTTTGAAGACAATTTCTTCTGATTGAAATTTCAGTTAATTTGAATGCAGTTCACTATGTTGCTTTTGTGTGATGTTATATACAATATGAACGTCACTGTGAATTACCTACCAGGAAGATTACTGATAAAGTGAAATTTCAGACAACAGCAGCAACAGACACACAAACTCCAAAACTGCTAGCTTTCAAAACCAAAGGTTCTCTCACCTGGCAAAAGAGATGAAAGACAAGAAAGAAACTAAAAACAACTAGAGGTTTAAATAGGAATAAGTAGGGATTAAAAAGTAAAATGGTGACTAAGTGGTATTTTCTCCAACAAAAACTTCCCTTACACTGTAATTTGTTTCAGTAAATGTTTCTGTACTTACATTCTTTAACACTAGTTATGGCATCTTCTGGAAGATTCATCTGCAACTTTGTTGCTTTTGTCATACATTTAGTTCATTAGGTGAAAAGTTTTGTGTCTTAAATCAGATAAACATTGCGAACTCTCTCATTTTATAATTATCGAAATTATATTCCAGTTCTCATTTCCTTTAATAAATTGTATAATTGTGGCAGAAGAAAAGGTAAAAAAATGTTAATTTATGAAATTATGATCTGACTGTGACAAAGCAGTTAATGAAACTGAGTGGATCCAACTAGCACAGGTGCAGGGTCATTAAATGTTTGTTGACAATGTTGTGTTGGACTGTAAAACCAATATCCTGGAAAAGTTATGCTGAGTTTAACAGAATAAGTATGGAGCTGACAATAATTTTCTGAAGCAGTTTCATTTAATAACTATATACAAAAGTTCATAGACTTCAGGAACTGATACTACTGTCTTTATGAAGCATAGTAGAAATAAAGTTAGAATAATCAGTCTGCCAGAAAGATAGTGTCATTCTATAGAATTAAGGGACCATAAATATTTCATACATACTGAACTTACCAAGAAAAATTGAAATTTCAGGTATAGTGGGAGCTGGATTGGTAATAAACGATCTGTGCATACAATTTTCACATTGACATTTTCCATTTTGTGATAAACCAATGGTAGCTATTATCTTGTCGATTGCTTATAAATGTGGCCATGACCAATAGTATTCTAAGAAGTCCTGCTCCTTGTGCGTGCAGTAGTAATTACATAAATATTTACAAAAATTATTTCTTATCCTCTTACAATCATTTTAGGCGTCTGTTTATTAATACTAAAGGCTTTTGGCACCAGGTTTTGCAATACATTATTTCTGTCAAAATTGTATTCGTTAATAAATTAAAGTGTCCAGGTAAAAATGAATGGATTATGATAACATGCAGTATCTTCTCACTTTCTTAATTAATATGCAGCATTTGAAGCATAATTTTTTTCAAAGGTAAATTGAAATTGTTTCATTGTGAGAATTGTTTCTGCTTTATAAATGATCATTTTCCTGAAACTGAATAATGTGCCAGCTGGAGGAGAGAGGAAAAAAACTTTTTCATGTCTGCTATTAAGCTGAAATATTTCTGCATTTTTTTATGCATTAAGTGTAAATTAATGGCATGTACCTGAAATGTTTAATTGTTGTAAAAGTAGATTTTTTGTGAAACTGACTAATTCCACATCATAATGAAGTGCCTTGAGGAGTAACTAACAAGCTAACTATGTGTGATGTAGTAGGTAAGAAGTAGTCAAAAATTTTCTTTCTCTTTAAAACAAGCAAGCTGAAGTAGTAATGTTAGTTACAAGGGAAATAAACTGGAAGGCCTCCCTTTGTAATGGAATATGAACATTGTGTCATTCACTGACCTGTGTTGCCTTTATAATATTCTGCAGCATACTTACATTATAAATATGGTTAATCAGTACCTAAGCCCCAATGACCTTAGAGGATTTTGATGTAATGAGTAGAGCATACCAGAAAGAAGTGAACATTTAAAGAGTGGGATAATAAAATGTGCAGTGTTTTCCAAAACTATGAAATAATAGTGTAATTCAAAAGCAAACAACTTTCATCCCAGCTCTGGGTGCTCTGTTCATTGCTCATCGTACCTGCAAAGGAGGAGGAGTGAGTGAGTGAGTGATTTGTGTTTCTGAATAAATAATGAATTTTTCACTCTATGCCTTCACCATGGTTTTGCTTCACAACACAAACCTTTTTCCCTTAGGCACCAGAAGCAACACCAGACAAGAGTAAACTGCACAGTATTGATGCAGTCGATCAAAGGACAACCCCTGAACGAATAGAATTTGAAAATCTTGTGACTTCTGATATTGAAGAATTGCCAGGGGAAATGGATGAAGATGAATGGACTGATCGTAATTTTGGAACATCAGCTGCAGAAGGCTCTAGTGATTCTGTTTCCGATTTAAGGTACTACTGATCTTGTTGAAACTTAATTCTGTGTCCTATTTATAATTACTGTTAGCTTGAACTAGACAGGGAAAGAGAGAATTTTTTGCTAATAGCCGTAAGCTCTTCATTGGATTTCCAGCATGTACTAACAAGAAAGAGAGGGGGGTGGGAATGGGGGTACCCAAAGCTATGCATAAGTACAAATGACTGTTGATTTAGTGATTAAGATGTACAGTTCAGAGTAATACTGATAAAGAGCATTTGGAAATTGATAGATCAGAGATGAGGAAGAAACATGAGATTAATAGCAAGTTGCAAATGGGAATATTAAGTATGGAAAAACAGAGAGATGATGGAGAGGGGGGGGTAGATCGAAAGAAAAATCATTTATGTACAAACAAACAGCCAGGTGTATGGTACAAGGATAGAGATGATCAGAGCAGGCGGCACTGAACTTCATTCAGAGATAAATACCTATTTATTTCTTAAATTTTGTAGTTAATGGAGCAGTTGACAAAATTGATTGAAGTTACTTACAGATTATCTTTGGATCTAGTAAGAAGACTGATATGATAGTCTGTCAGATTACACTGTCATTGTCGTCGTCATCATCATCATTTACTGGAAAATAATTTGTGACTGACATACATTTAAATCTGTCAGCATGAATGTTATAGAACAACCATTTCACGTGTTGTTAGATATTAGCGATGCAGGTAGTCATCCAGCTACAGACTGATTTATGCTGTTTGTATTAGTAATGGAAAAATATTGAATGACATAATTGAAAAAATGGTGGAGTAATTGCTGCCCGCAATTGAAATTTATCGTGTGCGTGTACATTACTTTCTTTTTCAAAGGATGAATTTATGTTGTTACAGATTTAAATTTTTGAAAAACAGTGGCCGATGTGCACTTTGACCCAGGAGCATTTCTTTCCTTTCTTTATTTTCATTTCCTTTCCTTTCCTTTCATTTCATTTCTTCTCCTTTTTTCATGTGAAGTTTAATGTTGTGCTTTGTTTCTTTTTCATCGTCCTCACATATCAGTTCCTTTCTTCGTCCCTCCTCTTCCTCAATCCCACATATGTGTAGATTTTGTTTGAGACTGACTTTCAAGTTTATAACTTGCAATGAAATAATCTTAAAAATTCTTATAACTCATCTTTAAGAATTTCATAATTGTATTGTTGATCATGTACATATATTACATACCTTAGCATTTCCTACTTTCTCATGCTGTATGTACTTTCAGTATATTTATTAATATTTTTAGGTCTGGAAAATTTCTCCCAGATAATTAAGTTTGTTTTGACTGGCACTACACATGTTCTGATGTGATTCAATCTTCTCCAAATCTTCCAGTTTGATGTATTGCCTCTGGGCATCTCTTGTGAGGCAGGGTAGTGCTTTGAGGGCTCATTTAGTTTGGTACTAAGCAGTCTCTCGCAGGATTTAAGTCTGCTAGGTCCGCATGAAGCACCATGTAGGAGATGGCACTCATCAAACATTTGTTTAAATATTTCTGTATGCTCATGTGCAATTCTTCTTAATTCAGGATCCGAGAAACCAGTCACTTTATATTACTTCCCAATTGGTGTGGGTTTCACGCATCCTGTTTCTAGCCTGCATATGTCCATTAGGTTTGTATATACTTTTTTAGCTTGTACAAGCTATCTGGCCCAAACAGGGCATACATATTCTGCCATAGGAAAATAAATCACTTGGACAGTTGTTCTTAACATGGTTGGTCTGGCTCCCCATTTACTATTAATTAGTTTCCTCAAGATGATGATCCTTGCAGCATCTTTTTGCCAGGTCTTCTGGCAATGATACTTGTATGTCGGTAATCTGTCCAGCAAGCCACCCAGGTATGTTTGTTTGTGTCTGTGTTCCAGGTTGCTGCCTTTCCAGGTGATGTTCAGCTTTCTCTGTGCCCATTTTGGGTGACAGTAGAAAGTGCTAACTTGTGACTTTGAGGAGTTTGGATACTCAGATATGATATTGAATGAGTTTTCCAGTTTCCTTTCTACTTTCACTAAGCTCTTTTCTTGTGTGCATATAGCTACATCATTGGCATACAAATAATGGGCACCATGGTCTGGCATTGGTTGAGCATTTGTGTGAAGGTTAGGTAAAATGGGGACCACAATACTCCCCGAGTGAGGCAGTTCTTTTGTTGACTCCATCAACTTTTCCTACCCTCCAGTGTTATATAAAACTGTCTGTTTCATAATAGAAATACAATAATAATAAAGGTTCAATAAATTTTGTGAGCTGGTGGTTCTTAAATGTGTTGTAGAGTGGTTTTTTTTTTTTCTTCCGTGAGCATACTATGGTTGACAGTGTCATTTGAACTAACAAAGATCTTTCCTTTATGTGTTCTGTAAGGGATAGAATTTGACAAGCGCATGGTTTTCTGGGTTGGAATCCATCCTGTTTGGGAATGACCTTTCAGTCTGTAATATTTGCTGTGCGGTTTAAAATCATTCATTCATATAGGTTATATGGATGGCATAGTAGCACTGTTGGATGGTAATTCTTCACTTGGCCTGCTTCTTTACCATGCATCAACAGTGCTATGATCTTTGATTTCCTCCACATCTTGCGCGTTTTTTGACAGTGGTTAAAGAGTTGCAGAATCCCTTGTTTGGCACTAGGACCAAGGTATTCAGTCTGTTCCACGCATATAGCATTGACAGTGAATAATGTTTTGAACATGTTTGGATCTTGACTCTGGCTTCTGATAATTTTTATTTTCTGACAGTTCTTGGATTTTCTATTTAGTAAGAGTTGATGGACAATTTGACTGGGTGTTACTGTAGAGAGGTGCTTGACTATCCTAGGGTCACAGTTAAGTTCCAGACCACATTGCTGCTGTGGGTCATATTGATTCTTTCCAGAGTTTCAACCCATTTTGGTTGTCTTCACTCACAAATCATTTCCATTAGTGTTTCTCTGCAAAGGACGACCTCTTCATCAAAGGGTCCTGTTCAGAAAGTGCTTTGTATTTCCTCAGGATGTTCTTTGATTCATTTGAAAAGCCTGGTATTAAATGCTGTGTATATCCTAGAAGTCATTTGAAGTGTCTCTAAGATGGTTTTGTAATTTTCTGGGACTGGGAAAAATTTTTTATTTCTGCATCCAGTTTCTTAGTGTATGCTGTCCATTCACTTTCTTTAAGGTAAAACCTTCTGTGGAATGATATTTTTGTTGCTATCAGAACAGCTTGGAATTCTGATATGCTAATGTATTGTAGGAAGAAGCACGTGTACAATGTTTAAGCATCAATCTTTCAAATTTGTGTTAAAAAACAAAACAATCACTGGGGACAGATTCATGGCTCCAGATCTAATTGTTGAAAGAGTATGGTAGCCTGGTGTCATGAAGAAGGGGTAAATTATTTATTTCTGCCCACTGCTCTAGTATATGTCCATTTTCTTCTGTATCTCTGAAGCTCCATGATGTTATATGGCAATTGAAGTCTCCTAAAATGAACTGGGTTTTTCTGGTTATTGAAGTTTGGTGGTAAGATCGGCAGAGCTTCTCTGTGGCAGGCTTGTATACTGAAGTTACAGTAAAGATGCCACATTTAACATTCAGTAGTTCTATGTTGCTGTTGGTAGTTTAGTTGATCAATGTTGTGGCTATCTCAGGTTTTGTGAAGACAGCACTGCCATATTTAGGATGTGGGTTTTTATAGCTAATTTCATTTCCTCTATTTCTGGTCTTATTTTCCATTCTTTTCTGTGTGTTTCCTGGATGCACAGTATATCCCATTTTTGCATGTGACAACGTTCTGATAGAATTTGTTGTTTATTTTTGGTGATATAATCTATGTTTAGACTTACAATAATCAGAGTTGGCTCCGATAAGTGCTTTTTATTTTCCAGTTTCTGGTTTTTTAATGCGGTTAAGTTTTTATATGACTGATTCAAGTGTGATTATTCTAGTGATTCTGGTGACGAAGACAATGAGGTCTTTGAGGAAGCTGTTGATCAGCCATTTACAGCTGATGAGACACGTAAATTAGCTGAAGACTGGACGCGACGATACTCAAGAAATACTCCTGCAGAAGTCCAAAATGGCAGTATTTCCAAACAGGTAGCACAGGGCAATGGAGAAGATGAAAGCACAAGTTTGAATGATGGAGATACTGATGGAGATATGAGTGGAAAGGAATCTGAAAGTGATGGTATGTTTATCATTACATAAAAATTAAAATCTTTGTCAATGCAGACAAGTTTGCTTTAAGAAGAAACAGTACACTTTTCCACAGAACAAATGCATACAGTTATATGTTTGTAGTGAGGGAAAAAATTTAAAACCTTAACTTGTAGAGTGGTAGGAGACTTCCATCCTCTAAATAGCATAAAATTCAACTTCTTAATTTAAGAAATATGTTTTGCATTTACCAGTTAATGAAATTATTCTCTTCTTGCAGACTTGCTTCAAATCCTTTTCTTGTTGATATAAATGTATGTAGTCTTTTTATTCAGTTGAAATTTCCATTATTTTAATATGTATTGTAAAAACAATTAAAATAATCATCGAACATGAAAATAAGCAGTAGTTGCATTCTGATTGTTTTCACTGTACTATATATCAGAGTAAACATCTTTCTTATGAGAGATTGTTATTGATTTACTTTTATGTTCCATAAGTCTTATTTGTGTTGCTTGCAATAATGTGTCATCCAACATATAAAAATAATTTTTTCTCGTAATGAATAATTGCATGGTAATCATGCACAGAAATAGTTTGTGTTTATAATACTTAACTTACAGTAGGAACTCCAGGGTGGAATAATGATATGGAAAGGATAGATTGCTACTCGTCATATAGAGGAGGCACTGAGTCACAGGCAGGGTGCAATGAAAAAGACTGCTAAAATATTAAAGTTTTTGGACAAAGTCCTTCTTCTCCAATAGGAAACACACACACATTCCCACAAGCACAACTCACATAAATGTGGTCATTCTCTTAGCAGTCATAGGAGCAAAGGATATGCTGTAGGGAGAGTTCCTACCTACACAATTCAGAAAATCTATTGTTGGAAGGAAGAATCTAGATGGCACAGGCTGTGGAGCATTCATAAAAGTGAAGCACATCATGTTGGTTAGCATGTTCAGCAACTGTGTGGCCCAGCTGTCCCTTGGCCAGAGCTTGTTGTAGACAAACAGCTTATTAAATGCCTTGCCCAAGTAGAAAGTGGCACAGCAGTTCCACCTTAGTTGGTAGACTACATAGCTGTTTTCACAGGTGGCACTGCCTTCGATATGGTAGGAGATGACTGTGACAGTTCTGAAGTATGTGGTAGTAGCTGCATGTATGGGACAAGTCTTGCATCTGGCTCTGTTGCAGGGATACAAGGCATGAGGCAAGGGTTTGGGAACGGGGTGGAGTAGGATCAGGCAAGGGTATTGGGCAGGTTTGGTGTGTGCTGAAATACCACTGTGGGAGGGGTAGGGAGGATATTCATTTCAGAGCATGATGACAGCTAGTCAAAACACTGAAAGAGAATTTGATTCAGTCACTGCAGGCGTGGGTGGTACAGAGTTATGAGAGGAGTACTGTCTTGTGGCAGGACAGTGGGCATGTGAGTGGTGGTAGATTGCTAGAGATAGAAGGCATAAAACATTTTTTCTGGAGAAGTTTGGGGGGGGGGGGGGAGACCCTTGGCATATTTGGAGAAGGGCTGCTTGTCACTAAACATGCAACTTCCACTGGTGGCTGTATGAAGGGCTCCTTGGTAGGGAATGGGTGGCATTTATTGAAGTGTAGGTATTTTTGGTGGTTGGTAGGTTTGATGTGGATGGAGATACTGATGTAGCCATCCTTAAGGTGGATATCAACATTGAGGAGGGTAGCTTGTTGCTTTGAGGAAGCCAAGGTGAACCAGATGGAGGAGAAGGTATTGAGGTTCTGGAGGGATGTGGATAGGATATCCTCAATCTCGGTCCTGATCATGAAGATGTCATCAATGAATGTGAACCAGGTGGAGGTTTGGGAATTCTGGCTGGTTATCTATATCTGCATAGATAATCCACAAGCCACCATGTGGGGCATGGTAGAGGGTACCAATATTAGTCATTTCCTTTCCTGTCCCACTCGCAAATAGAGCGAAGAAAAAATGACTCTGTATGCCTCTGGATGAGCCCTAATTTCTCGTATCTTACCTTCATGGTCCTTATGCGCGGTATATGTTGGCAGCAATAGAATTGTGCAGCACTTAGCTTCAAATGCTAGTTCTCTTAATTTTCTCAGTAGTGTTTCTTAAAAAGAATGTCACTTTCCTTACAGAGACTTCATTGGAGTTCCCAAACGATCTGTGTAACACTTACGTGTGTTTCAAACCTACCAGTAACAGCCGGCCTTTGAATTGCATCAATGTCTTCCTTCAATCCGACCTGGTATGGATCCCAAACACTTGATCAGTACTCAAGAATAGGTCACACCAGTGTCCTATTTGCAGTCTCCTTTACACGTGACCCACACTTTCCTAAAATTTTCTCAATAAGCTGAAGTCAGCCATTTGCCTTCCCTATCACAGTTCTCACATGTTCATTCCACTTCATATCGCTTTGAAATGTTAGGCCCAAATATTTAAATGACTTGGCTGTGTCAAGCAGGACTCTAGTAATACTGTATCAGAACATTACAGGTTTGTTCTTCCTACTCATCTACATTAACTTACATTTTTCCACATTTTGAGCTAGCTGCCATTCATCGCACCAACTAGAAATTTTGTCTAAGTTGTCTTTCTATCTTCCTACAGTCACTCAACTTTGACACATTATCATACACCACAGCATCATCAGCAAACAACCACAGATTGCTGCCCACCCTGTCTGTCAAATCATTTATGTTCATATTAAGGATTCCTGTAGATAGGTGGTAGGTTGGGAGTCAGTCAGGTATTGGGAAACATAGTGTTCAATAGTGGCAAGGCCATGGGCATTGGGGATGTTAGTGTAGAGGGAGGTGGAATTGATAGCGATGCGGAGGGTGCTAGGTGATAAAGAGACAGGGACTCACATCCATGTGAGTTAGTGGAGGAAATGTCCTTTATATGAGAGAATGGGTTATTTATGCCGCTTCTGTATGGTGAGTTAGTAATGTATCTTTTCCATAGTGTTAACAAATACTAGTCAGCACCTAAAATTGATGCATTGACATACACAAACAAAATTTTCTGTAGATTTTTATGTGAGGTGTGAAAAGATACATCAAGCAGATCTAATCTCATTATATATTGGTGTGCAAAACTGAAGTACAAAAATATCTTTTGCATAATGTGTTAGTGCCAAGCCTATGAAACTTGGACCATACATAGAAAGTACTGCTGTAGTATGGTACAGAAAGTAACAGAAATAAATAAGCACTGAGGTAAAAAAATGATACTTTTATTCAAAGACAGTAATTAGAATGAAGTCACTGTGATTCATGATGGTCCCCTGGACATTACAAAAGATGGGACGTGTTAGTTAGACGTGTGTGTGATTAATGCAGATGGTAATGCGTGCTCTGAAATATGCTTCCATGCTCTCCACATGGTTGGTAAAGAGTTCTTGTGATAGGGCATTCCATTCCTCTACCAGTGAGGATGACAACTGCTGGATGGTCGTTGGTGCATGTGTATGTGCTGCAACAAATCTCCCCAGTGCATCCCATACATGCTCGACGGGATTTAAGTTGGGGAAACGGCAGGCCAGTCCATTCACCAAATGTCCTTTCATTCAAAGAGCTGCTCCACGTGCACTGTTTGATGTGGTCACACATAGTCAGTCATAAAAATGAAGTCAAGGCTGGTTGCATCCCTGAAAAGATGCACATGGGGAAAGAGTACAGTGTCACAATAACACTGGCCTTCAAGAGCACTGTGTTTTAGATTTGTAGGTCAGTACACACATGCAACATTATGCCTCCCCATGCCATAAGACCTCGACCATTGAATTAATGATCATGTTAGACAGTACTGGAGATACCTTCATATGGAAAATAATGCACCCAGCAATGTCATTGCACTGATTGTTTTGGTGGTCCAGGTGTTATGGTGTGGGAAGACATAATGTTGTATGGGTGTACTGATATCCAAATCTTTGAACACAATACACTCGCCAGGGAATGTAACTGTGGCGCTGTACTGTTTCCCCATGTGCATCTTTTCAGGGGTATATTTGGTTCTAACACTCACATTGAGCAGAGCAGTGGAGCACTTCTTGGAGCAAGAAGTTATTCATCAAATGGACAGACCTGCCTGTTCCCCTGACATGAATCCCAGTGAGCATGTTTGGGATCCGTTCTGGAGCTGTTCTACAACATGTCCACATGCACCAATGAACATCCAGCAACTGTCAACTGCACTGATGGGGGAATGGGACATTGTCTCACAAGAACTCTTTACAAACCTTGTGGCCAGCATGGGAACATGTTGTAGAGCATGCATTGGCATCCTTGGTGATCTCAAGCCTTATTAAGAGCCACATTCCACCTTTTGTAATGTCCAGGGGACCATTATGAATTGTGGTGACTTCAGTGTAAATATTATCTTTGAATGGTAGTATCATTTCAGTTTGTCTAGTTGCATATTTTTTTTACAATTATTGTCTTTACTATACCACAGCAGGTCTTTCTATGTATGGTCCATGTTCATGTGAAAGTTACTTTCATCCTTAAGTTTTGCACACTAGTATATTTTAAAATTATAATTGTTAATCAACATATTTAGTTCACAAGGAGTTTTGTTGAGCATTTTTATGGATATTTAATTTGTAAGTGGAATGTAGATACTCACATTGACCGAAACTCGCAAGTGACACACAAACTGAACTGAAATAAACGTTAACAAGCCCCCCCATGAACCATAGACCTTGCCGTTGGTGGGGAGGCTTATGTGCCTCAGCGATACAGATAGCCGTACCGTAGGTGCAACCACAACAGAGGGGTATCTGTTGAGAGGCCAGACAAATGTATGGTTCCTGAAGAGGGGCAGCAGCCTTTTCAGTAGTTGCAGGGTCAACAGTCTCGATGATTGACTGATCTGTCCTTGTAACACTAACGGAAACGGCCTTGCTGTGCTGGTACTGCGAACGGCTGAAAGCAAGGGGAAACTACGGCCGTAATTTTTCCTGAGGGCATGCAGCTTTACTGTATGGATAAATGATGATGGCATCCTCTTGGGTAAAATATTCCGGAGGTAAAATAGTCCCCCATTCGGATCTCGGGACAGGGATTACTCAGGACGATGTAGTTATCAGGAGAAAGAAAACTGGCGTTCTACGGATCGGAGCGTGGAATGTCAGATCCCTTAATCGGGCAGGTAGGTTAGAAAATTTAAAAAGGGAAATGGATAGGTTATAGTTACATATAGTGGGAATTAGTGAAGTTCAGTGGGAGGAGGAACAAGACTTTTGGTCAGGTGAATACAGGGTTATAAATACAAAATCAAATAGGGGTAATGCAGGAGTAGGTTTAATAATGAATAAAACAATAGGAATGCGGGTAAGCTACTACCAACACCACAACGAACACATTGTTGTGGCGAAGATAGAAATGAACCCCACGGCTACTACAGTAATACAAGTTTATATGCCAACTAGCTCTGCAAATGATGAAGAAATTGATGAAATGTATGACGAGATAAAAGAAATTATTCAGGTAGTGAAGGGAGACGAAAATTTAATAGTCATGGGTGACTGGAATTCGTCAGTAGGAAAAGGGAGAGAAGGAAACATAGTAGGTGAATATGGATTGGGGATAAGAAATGAAAGAGGGAGGCGTCTGGTAGAATTTTGCACAGAGCATAACTTAATCATAGCTAACACTTGGTTCAAGAATCATGAAAGAAGGTTGTATACATGGAAGAGCCCTGGAGATACTAAAAGGTTTCAGATAGATTATATAATGGCAAGACAGAGATTTAGGAACCAGGTTTTAAATTGTAAGACATTTCCAGGGGCAAGTGTGGACTCTGACCACAATCTATTGGTTATGAACTGTAGATTAAAACTGAAGAAACTGCAAAAAGGTGGGAATTTAAGGAGATGGGACCTGGATAAACTGAAAGAACCAGAGGTTGTACAAAGTTTCACGGAGAGCATAAGGGAACAATTGACAAGAATGGGGGAAAGAAATACAGTAGAAGAAGAATGGGCAGCTTTGAGGGATGAAGTAGTGAAGGCAGCAGAGGATCAAGTAGGTAAAAAGACGAGGGCTAGTAGAAATCCTTGGGTGACAGAAGAAATATTGAATTTAATTGATGAAAGGAGAAAATATAAAAATGCAGTAAATGAGGGCGGCAAAAAGGAATACAAATGTCTCAAAAACGAGATCGACAGGAAGTGCAAAATGGCTAAGCAGGAATGGCTAGAGGACAAATGTAAGGATGTAGAGGCTTACCTCACAAGGGGTAAGATAGATAATGCCTACAGGAAAATTAAAGAGACCTTTGGAGAAACGTGAACCACTTGTATGAATATCAAGAGCTCAGATGGAAACCCAGTTCTAAGCAAAGAAGGGAAAGCAGAAAGGTGGAAGGAGTATATAGAGGATCTATACAAGGGCGATGTACTTAAGGGCAATGTTGTAGAAATGGAAGAGGGTGTAGATCAAGATGAAATGGGAAATATGATACTGCGTGAAGAGTTTGACAGAGCACTGAAAAACATAAGTTGAAACAAGGCCCTGGGAGTAGACAACATTCCATTAGAACTACTGACAGCCTCGGGAGAGCCAGTCCTGACAAAACTCTACCATCTGGTGAGCAAAATGTATGAGGCAGGTGAAATACCCTCAGACTTCAAGAAGAATATAATAATTCAAATTCCAAAGAAAGCAGACGTTGACAGATGTGAAAATTACCGAACTATCAGTTTAATAAGTCACAGCTGCAAAATACTAACGCGAATTCTTTACAGACGAATGGAAAAACTGGTAGAAGCCGACTTCGGGGAAGATCAGTTTGAATTCCGTAGAAATGTTGGAACATGTGAGGCAATACTGACCCTACGACTTATCTTAGAAGAAAGATTCAGGAAAGGCAAACCTACGTTTCTAGCATTTGTAGATTTAGAGAAAGCTTTTGACAATGTTGACTGGAATACTCTTTCAAATTCTAAAGGTGCAGGGGTAAAATACAGGGAGCGAAAGGCTATTTACAGTTTGTATAGAAAGCAGGTGGCAGTTATAAGAGTCGAGGGACATGAAAGGGAAGCAGTGGTTAGGAATGGAGTGAGACAGGGTTGTACCCTATCCCCGATGTTATTCAATCTGTATATTGAGCAAGCAGTGAGGGAAACAAAAGAAACATTCGGAGTAGGTATTAAAATCCATGGAGAAGAAATAAAAACTTTGAGGTTTGCCGATGACATTGTAATTCTGTCAGAGACAGCAAAGGACTTGGAAGAGCAGTTGAACGGAATGGATAATGTCTTGAAAGGAGGATATAAGATGAACATCAAGAAAAGCAAAACGAGGATAATGGAATGTAGTCGAATTAAGTCGTGTGATGCTGAGGGAATTAGATTAGGAAATGAGACACTTAAAGAGTGAAAGGAGTTTTGCTATTTGGGGAGCAAAATAACTGATGATGGTCGAAGTAGAGATGCTATAAAATGTAGACTGGCAATAGCAAGGAAAGCGTTTCTGAAGAAGAGAAATTTGTTAACATCGAGTATAGATTTAAGTATCAGGAAGTCGTTTCTGAAAGTATTTGTATGGAGTGTAGCCATGTATGGAAGTGAAACATGGACGATAAATAGTTCAGACAAGAAGAGAATAGAAGCTTTCGAAATGTGGTGCTACAGAAGAATGCTGAAGATTAGATGGGTAGATCACATAACTACCATATTTACTCGAATCTAAGCCGCACTCAAATCTAAGCCGCACCTGAAAAATGAGACTCGAAATCAAGGAAAAAAATTTTTCCCGAATCTAAGCCGCACCTGAAATTTGAGACTCGAAATTCAAGGGGAGAGAAAAGTTTTAGGTCGCACCTCCAAATTGAAACAAAGTTCGTCTAGTTGTAATATGAGACACAATTTAGGTCGAATGAATGACGATACAGCTGCAGTAGTTTGGTTCGAGTCATAAGCTTAGCAGTTATGGTTTACCAGGTAGCCATTGCTACGCGTCACGCGCTCTGTCCATATTTATACGGATATCCTTCCTTTTCGCTTGCTTCGTCTGGTTTGAATTGATTGCTTATTTTTCTTCGATCTGATAAGTGCCGTTCTCTTTGTTATAGGTGTTTACGTCACTCCAAGCTGAAAATGCATTACTGCACTGTGTCTTGCATTGTTTGTCGCATTCTGATAGTGCGTGTTTATGGCCTGTCGCCGCTCGCGGCGTGGCTTGCTTTTGTGTGTGCTACCGCTGCTTACAAATAAAAAATAGAGAGGAGTCGTCTCATTAGCGAAACATTTGTTGTTACTTACACTACTGCTTTCTTTGGTAATGATCAACAAGAACCAAATAACAGACTGCGTATGATAGATGATGTTCTGAACGAAATTTTAGCGAAAATTTTTCTCCATTCCAAAATCTTTGCAGGCGCCTCTTTAGTTCATTACATTCTGCACAGAAATTAGAGTCATCTTAGATTTAAAAATCTAGTCAGTTGCCGTGCTTCATTTCTGACTGTATCACTATCAGGCATAAGAATAATATGAATATAAACATGACATGTTATGTATATTCTTGCGCGTTTGCTGTTGTCTCACTCTAGTTTCGTAGTTTATTAGGAAGACAGGATTTAAATGAGATAGTAGCAAACACGAAACAATACATGGCAAAATGTTTATATTCATATTAATCTTTTGGCGAAGAGAATACTACATGTGATTCACAATTCATAAAAGCTCCTAATAGCAACCATCTCTTCTCACAGGTAGGAAAAAATTCAGAACGTAGAGTTGGCCATATTGACAAACATCCCAAACAGTCTTGCCAGTCGGATTTTCGTAGTACATTGAAATGCTGCTACATTCGAAGATCAACAATACAGAATTTGTATTTACTTCGTTGGATAATGTACCAAAATGCAGTGGTTGAAACTCTGGGCGGAGGAAAAAGGCTCGTCTTACACTTTTTTTTAAAATTTATTTACTGACGCAGAGATTTTGGTGCCAGTATTTATCTTTGTGCCTACAAAGCATGCCTGTGTGGCGCTACATATATTCGACGGCAGAAGTTAGTTGTGGCGGCACCCACCAACATTTTTCAGAACTCCCGCTTGCTTTGCACTCGATTCTAAGCCGCAGGCAGTTTTTTGGATTACAAAAACCGGAAAAAAAGCGCGGCTTAGATTTGAGTAAATACGGTAATGATGAGGTACTGAATAGGATTGGGGAGAAGAGAAGTTTGTGGCACAACTTGACTAGAAGAAGGGATCGGTTGGTAGGACATGTTCTGAGGCATCAAGGGATCATCAATTTTAGTATTGGAGGGCAGCGTGGAGGGTAAAAATCATAGAGGGAGACGAGGAGATGAATACACTAAGCAGATTCAGAAGGATGTAGGCTGCAGTACGTACTGGGAGATCAAGAAGCTTGCACAGGATAGAGTGGCATGGAGAGCTGTATCAAACCAGTCTCAGGACTGAAGACCACAACAACAACAACCACAACAACAACAACAACAACAACAACATTTTTACACTCAATGAATTTGAAAATTATGTTAAAATTGTCAGTCAGTCTCTTCCTACTTGTTACACTAACATATATTCCATTGAGTGAGAGTATGAATACAAATCGTACAGACCAAATGTAAAATGAGCTAAGAATGAGAATCAAAAAGATGTTTATGTTTGCATTGCACAAGATGAATTTATTTCTTCTGGTTTATATGCAAACTGGTGTATCATGAATATGTAGTTTATGGATTTTTAACACTGTATACAATTGTAACAAGTTTATTCTTCAATGTTTTACAGAGGATGAGACTGAAACTGCCACAGAAGGTGATGAAGATGTCAAAGCACGGGAATTACGGAAACAAGAAATATATTTGAAAGTTCCCGAACGTGCAAAAGTACAGAGTGATACAGACTCAGGGTCAAACACTGAGGTGAAGATTGAAAAAAAGTCACTTTCATCAAAGTCAAATAAGAACCTCAAAAAATGCAACTTGCAGTAAATTATTTATTTCTGTCAGACAACTAATTTTAATACCACATAGAAAGTGAATTTCTCAACAACTTTCTAGAAAAAAAATATTTATTTTCCTGTGTAATGTGTGTCCAATTGTTTACATATCCGACATACACATACCACATATTTCAACACTTTTCCCATTACCAAAATAGTCTTTCCTATGTTTATTTTCTGTTTTTAAAGAAGATAGTAACTACCTTTTCGGTTATGTAGTTATTAATGCTGCTGCTGCTGCTGTTGTTGTTGTGGTGGTGGTGGTGGCGATTGTTGGTGGTGATTATTGTTGATGGTGGTGGCACTAGTGGCAACAGACAATAAGATTCAGTTAACTAATGCACTTTATTTAGGATCGTAATGAAGAGAGAGATTGTAGATATTGCTTTGAAAATGGCAATATCAGATGTGTATAAGGTAATTATGTACTCAGTATTTCTTTATATGTGTGTATGCAGTTGTGAAGTGTACCTGTTTTTTTTTCCTAACATGAATCATTAAGTTTTTTCATCTGATGCTCATGCATTGGTGTTAACAGCAGGTTTTAATGCAGAAAACTATACATAATAGTTTTCCCCCCCCTAATGCCCTTACTCACCATCAAAAACTTAACCTATCATGAGGGATATTTGAAAAGTAATAAGACATTAAGGAAGAATACACAGGAACCATCTAGTTAATTGGCCACACCATCATATCTGACGTGACCCAGATGATGTGTTGAAATATGCCACCAGCAATGATAAAATTATGAAGTATAGAGCATATGAGCTTTTCACCACAGTTAAATTGATGTAATTAGTCATATAAGATATATCACCAGTGAATCATTGCAGTTTTAACACAAAATTGATAAAATGTGAGTCTTTGCCTAGCACAAAAAACTACCTTCGCACTTCCATTGCAGTGACCATGGAAAACTGTTAAACATGTTGATCAAGATTGTCATAGCAGAGAATAAGACCAGGTTATCTGAATCACAAGTCCACTGTTTTCCCTCTGACTCATTTGATTTGTTTACATGGAGCTATACGTAGCAGAAATAAACATGTGGCATACATTTGCATGACAGAAGAAATGTGCCAAAAGTAAAGCTTTCAGCTTGGATGTGAATACCAAAAAACTTTTATTTTTGTGGAATCTCACTGAAAACAGGATGCAGAGTAGTGCATGCTTTTTGAACAAATTGTCCTTCATTTGCAGATTGTTTCTTTGCCATGTATTCACTTAATGGATGTAAATCTTTCATCATATGCATGCTAACATCATAAATACAGGGAATACAGACATTGCAACACTTATAGGTAGTGTAGCCATGGAAATAAATTTATTGTCCTGCTTACTTACTACACATAAATGAATGCATTTCATTTTTACCCCTATGCAAGTACTCTGCATTGAGAAAATTAATAGACTGTAAAAACTTCACACACAGCACTTGAACATTACAAATATAAGGGAGTGTTTAAAAAGAAATGAGGCAGAGGTATAATTACAGAAACCAATACCTGTATGTTAGAACTAATGACCTTGGTTGCTGAGACACTTAGAACTAATGACCCTGGTTGCTGAGACACTTATCCCACTGTGATACAAGGTGATGAATGAATGGCTGTCTCATAAAATTCCCGGGGCCGCAGTGTTAATCAGTTCCGCATGTCCAGCTGGACATCATCATCTGAGGTGAATCGTTTGCCCCTCAGAGCCCCCTTCTGATTCACTTCCTGCAACATGGGACAACAGCATTACTCGCAAACCTTGACCACCCTTTGCCAAGCGATCAAATCAAAACAACTAGGCAATCTCACCCATGGGGTCTGCTCCACGACAATGCAAAACCTCATACGGCCAACACAGTCGTGGCACTCCTGCAGAAATTCAAATGGGAGGTTCTCGGCCACCCTCCATACAGTATGGACCTCTCTCCCTGTGATTACGCCATTTCTGGTCCCCTTTGAAAAGGCTCTGAGGGGCAACCAATCCACCTCGGATGACGATGTCCAGCTGTACGTGTGGAACTGGTTAACATTGCAGCCCCGGGAATTTTATGAGACAGCCATTCACTGTCTTGTGTCACAGTGGGACAAGTGTCTCGACAGCCAGGGTCAATACTTCTAACATACAGGTACTGGTTTCTGTAATTATGCCTCCAGCTCGTTTCTTTTTGAATGCCCCTTATAATTAGGCACTGGTTGATATTTATTCTTATAGAGTCTAGATTTTACTTTAGCACATGTCCATTTCAGTGTTAGAGATTGTTAGTGTTGCTCGATGAATTGACCTCTGGAAATGTAGTCCCACACTCGTTAACCTATTGATCCCAATAATATTAAAAAAGTTAATTTTAAAGTTTTCACAAAATGGACCTTTATCATCATGTTAAACAATGAATATAAGAAGAAATTGGCAAAAAGTAAACAATCAATTGTTTTACAAAGGTGGTTAAACTTTCTAACCTCTTGGACATACAGTTTTCAACCGCTCATCATTTCAAGAGATGAGATATATTCAAAAGCATTTTTGCATTTTCTTAGATGAAATCCAACATCTAGGAACTTCCATGAACTCATAATGCCTAAAACAAAGTATAGTCCTAAATAACAAGCAAAATTAGCCTAAAGTTTAATAAATTTATGTCAGACAAGTAGTAGGACAAACTCACATTTACATTACAATAACTTTAGCTATATTTACTGCCACTGTCAATGTTCTCCTCAGTATGATCAGTATTTAAAAAAAGCTGGTTGTTGGTTTGAATGCTGTAAGTGATTGCCACAATACACTACATTCATAGATGTACCTCACTGAACCATTAGATGCCACTGTCTTGCAATAGCTTTGATGGTTTCATGCAGAAGGCACTGGAACTTTAAAAATAATAATAATAATAAAATGATTGGGTATAATGGACTGACATCAAAATCAAAGAATGACCAGTATTTTCTGTTCTTAAGATGGTCTTAAAAGTCCTACAATATTTGTATTGGTTGATAATCTTCTGAAATATCATATTAGGTTAGCATTGCAGTTCAGCAACTTCCTGTGTGGATTATTGGGGATGGGAGAGAGGGTTCTCATAAGTAGCATGCCATGCTTTGCAATTCATTGCAGTTGAAGAGATCTGTATCAGGTATGAGTCACAGTTACTATAGTGTGCACAAAAACACTCCTTGGCAACATTCTGTTACCTGTGACTACATACCTTAGCTATTCTGAGATGCAATGTATATAGAGTGTGAACTGTAATTATGCTGTGGTAGTAATGTAAAATTTCTGTTCATTACAGCATCGTGCGTATCTCTTTTCCTGTTCACAATGTCATATACCAATATGTGCCCACTTTATTTTCCTTGTCCATTTTAAAATGATCAAATACAGAAAATGTTAAGATGATATTCCCTAGGCAATAAAATTTACCCAGAAAACATGCTAGTGCAATTAAAATTCATTAGTTGCTTGGTAGCTTATTTATAATGAAATTAAATACAGTATTAACATTTTTGTTTTCTGATCAGGGTAACACTAATTGAGTAAGTAAGTTTGAAGAAACTCATTCACAGTCATTTGAAGATAAGTCCTAATGCACTCAAGCTTCTTATGGTTTTTCAGATAAATTGATAAGAGTGTGACTTGAGTTAGTTTTTGAAAGACAACTCTTGAAGTGTCTCGGTAGGAGGCTATTCCAGTTCACAAGCTCCCTACTGTACAGAATATAGTTGCTTGTGATGAATAGTCAAATTTTCCAACAGACTCAGCTCTTCTCGTTGCAACTTGAAGTGGTATTGGTTTGGCTTTTACATCTCTTCATTTCTGAGAAATGTTGCTCACAGAAATATGTAAATTATTACATGCATGTGACTGTGGTGAATTTTTGTGTTGCTTGCTTAAATGAACATCATCATCATCATCATCATCACAGGTTTAGTGTGTTGTAATTTCAGTCTCACAGCAAATTATTGGTTATAATTATTGGCAGATAATTATGGTACCCTGACAGTTCTAACTGGGTTGTTGATTCTGCATCATCAGGTGAAATAGAAAATGATTGCTGAGCTTTTAGTTTCCATGTTATAAATGTTCAGTTCTTGGAATCTTTTATTCACCTGTAAAGTTGAAACATAATACGTCCCTACACACGTTCTTTCTTTCCACACGCTGTTCGAGAGTGGAATAGTGTAGAATTAGTATGAAAATGGTTTAATGAACCCTCTGCCAGGCACTTAAGTGTGATTTTCAGAGTAGCCATGTAGATGTAGTTTGCATGAACTGTTGCAGATTATTTCTAAGATACACATCTCCCAATATATTGCCTTGAAGCCTGGCAGCTGGCTCTTTGTGTATGTCACCTTATATCTGTTGTTAGTATACTGTGTGAAAGCATCTGTAACAATATTGCATAGTGTTCTTTGTTTCAAAACTGAGTAGTTTGCGGTATAGATATTCTGATTTTTATTGGATATTTCACTCTATTAAACATAAAACATAGTAGCTTTTATCTACACAAAACTTGTATGTCTAATCCTGAACAAGATGGTACAGTTGAATTATTGTGGTAACCAATGGATATGATACAGAATATCTTATTTTCATGTGTCAGTTTGGAACAAACAATAAACTTCGCAAAATGAGAGGAGCAGAGAATCTTGTCAGCTGACAGGCACTTAGTGAAGGAAATCACTGCAGTTCCATTAGGATTTTGGGCAAACATTTTAACATCATTTATTACTAGGAAAAGCATAAATGTGCCATAGACAAACAAAAATGAAAGTGATTATTTTCCATGTAACCCCCGCGTCCGGCCATCATGATTTACGTTTTCCGTGATTTCCCTAAATCTCTTCAGGCAAATGCCGGGATGGTTCCTTGGTAAAGGGCAAGGCTGACTTCCTTACCCATCCTTCCCTAATACGATGAGACTGATGACCTCCCAGTTTGGTCTCCTCCCCCAAAGCAACCCAACCTCAATGTAACCATAGAATTAATTGAAATCATTAATGACAGGATGTTCATGATGTGGATGGTATCAATAATAATTCCTTTGGAACTTGTTTTTCATTAAGAAATGGGAGACCCAAATGTAGCACAAAAAGAAGGTAGCATCGATAACTAGGGACCAAAAATGTCTACAGGAGAGACTGGAATATTTGTCAAACTTTAGGGTGCAATCAGAAAAAGTTTACAATGCTCAGTGAAAATAACATAAATTTTAAATTAATATGGATTTGAAATAGTGACGGGAACTTCAAAACAGAAAAAGAAGGTACAGATATCAAGCAGTGGCATAAAAAACAGTGTATTATTATTACCAACACACTGATATTAGAACTTTTCAGTAAACTGTTCTGATTAGCTGTTGGGAAACTAAAGCATAATTTTTGCTCATGTGATTTCTTACAAAATTGATTTCCACAGTAATCAGCAGACTGGATTTCCTCCATAATAGTAGCAAGAAAACCAAAACACTCCCTGAACAATAAAAAATCAGTTGATTCTGATCACATATTGTCAAGAGCAATTAACACTTTGCAACATACTTTGGACTTTCTTACAATCTCATTTTATCCATTGTGGATGTGGTGAAGACAATGGTTGTAGATCTGACTGTTCTTACAGTATCCCACAAAATGGGAGCCCTCACTACACTGGCTCAGGGCCAGTGTGATGAGGTCTCATACTTATAACCCTCTGCCATGAGAAAGTGGACCAGCACAGCAAACACTTTCACCTTTATACACTGCCGATGACTGCAATAGATATGGCTAATTGAGGAAGTTTCATGCATCTGTCTTGGGATAAGATAATTCTGTCAAGCATGATGGACACCCAGTGATACTTATATACCACTAAGTACTCAATTCTGCCACAAAGTACAATATGCAATGTCATTACACATGCCTTTGTGCAATGCACTAGCAATAGATACAAGTTGAAGTGTGTGGAGAGCGAGTTTCCAGGCATTGAGGCAATATATGAGAGATACGAGCTTTAGAAATAGGGTTCTACTTCGCACGTGAATGACAATAAAGAATACCAATGTGGAGAAGGCTGTTCAAGCAAGCTACAAAGTTGCTCACTTTAAAGCAAAAATGGCAAATCTTTTTCAGTGGGACCTCTCTTACCAGATATTGCAGCAGTCTCAGAAGTTTCATTTCTGTGGGATTTGGAGACAATAGGAGTTTGTCTTTTGGAACAACAAGTTTCCACTGGCAGAAGTAGAGCTGTGAGGATAGGTCCTGAGTAGTGCTCGGGTAGCTCAGTCGACAGAGCACTTGCCCGTGAAAGGCAAAGCTCCTGAATTCGAGTCTCGATCTGGCACACAGTTTTAATGTGCCAAGAAGTTTCACATCAGTGCACACTCTGCTGCTGAGTGAGAATTTTATTCTAGAATCAGAATGTCTAATTTATGTCTTTTTAAATTCCAACATTGTTACACAAACTACTATGTTCATTTGATGGAATTTTATAAACACCTTTCTTTCAGAGAGGAGAGTTTATTTTGGTGTAAATGCCAATAAGGAATCAGTGATTATGCAAACATTCTGTAGAAGTTTCGCTCTCTGCCGATTTCAAAACTGATCTTCTGAGAATCAGTACACCCAAAAAATGAGATTATTTCCACTTAATCAATATTCGCAGAGTCAGTTTATTCTGATCAACTGAAAGCAGTTGAATGTAATCTATTGTAGAGGTAATCTTTGAATAAAGTTATTACTATTGTGTGAATAACTGTCAGCCAAATTTTTATGTAAAAAACAATTGTAGCATTCACAGTGAGAATCCTACAACATGTGATGCTTTATCAGCCAAAAGGTTTTTAATCTATAGCTATACTTTGCAAGACATCTTACGGTGTGTGGTGGAGGGTAATTTGTATGCCAGTGTCAAACCACAGGAGGAATGATTGCTGGTAAGCCTATGTGTGAACTTGCGTCTCTCATATTTTGCCTTCAGGCTCTTTTTGCAGAAGGAGGAAGCAATGTAATGGTTGGCCATACTAGGAACATATGCTCTTGGAACTTTTAATAATAAACCACACAGTGGTACAGATCCCTTCTCTTTCATGCTCTGCCACTGAAATTGACTGAGCATCTCTGTGGTACTTTCACACTTACTAAATGAACCTGTATTGAAATACACTGCTCTTCATTGGATCTTCTCTATTTCCACTATCAATCATATCTGGTACATGTACGCATCACATACTGAGTATCAGTGTTCAGGTATTGGTCAGACAAGGATTTTGTAAGCTACATCATTTGTTGATGGACTACATTTTCTGGGATTTCTCCCAATGAATCTGTCTGGCATGTGCCATACTTGCAATTAAGTTTATCTGGTCATTCCATTTTAAAATGCTCCATATGTATACACTCTGATATTTTATGGAAGTGATCTCAGTTTATTTTCTTTTCCCACAGATGTTGCCCATGCCTTTTTTAATATGGTATGGCAATCATCAGTGTATTGACTACGACATTTTACAATTTGTTTTGTATTCACAGCCCTATATAATTAAATTCACATCACTGCTAAGGTGTAGGAACCTGAAATGTTGAAATAATTTGACGCAGTGGATACCTTAATGTCAGAGGTTGTTTTAATTATGTCATCACCAAGCTCATATGCACTGTCTAAATCCATACAGTTTTCCCTGCCTTCTCACATTCTGCTCTTCTACTGCAAAATGTTGTACAATAGACTGAAGTCTTTGATTGAGATTGGAACATTATTGTAAGATAAGTCTTCATGGGTGTGATAATAAAATTGGTCTATATTTTACGTGTCCTGTTGACTTAGGTGTGCTACTTACTCTAGAAACACTTAGTTCATTTTATGCTCTTTATTCTACCTGAATATTACCTTCACTGAGATCTTTTAAACCTTCTCAGGAATAAAAGAAATCCACTTTCCCTATTATGCTATCTCCCATATCTCGCAACAAAGTGATGATCAGCCGGCCGAAGTGGCCGTGCGGTTAAAGGCGCTGCAGTCTGAAACCGCAAGACCGCTACGGTCGCAGGTTCGAATCCTGCCTCGGGCATGGATGTTTGTGATGTCCTTAGGTTAGTTAGGTTTAACTAGTTCTAAGTTCTAGGGGACTAATGACCTCAGCAGTTGAGTCCCATAGTGCTCAGAGCCATTTGAACCAAAAGTGATGATCATTCTTCTTCAATGAAACCCAAATTTTGTGTTTGCAGTCAAGATTTTTTCAAAGACGCAAGTGAGGATAATAAAACGAATGCACTGAAGCCAAAAGGCAAACTGGAAATGATTCTTCTGAAGATACTCTGCAAATTCAAATATCTTACCCTTGATTTGCCTCCACATATTTCCTTCCAACTCCCAAAATGAAGATAAAGTAGGTTCCATAGTGATATTGTTTTGCCATTTGTTAGCCTTTGATCAGATCAAAAACAGATACCAGTTTACCGGTAGTGTACTTTACTTACAAACAAACTTTACTGAGAGATATATTTCTCTACAGCTTCTATAATTTGCCTTGTACTTCACACAAAATGTTCTTGACTAATTGAGACAGTGCTTCATTCTACTTTCAGAAATCCAAGTGTTTCAAATTGACACATGTATACAGTATTAACACATGGCACTTAAACACAGGCAAGTGAACACAGAACTACGACCATATATACCGCAAACCATACTAATTACTAATTGTGGTTTTACTTGAATTTGGTGTAGTACATAGAGTGTATCAGTGACAAAAGCTCTTTTTCGCAGAATAGATGCAGGGCAGTTAGTGAAGGGAAAGCTATTCAATCCTTGAGATGAAAAGTTACATGAAAATTGCATTAGAAGATTCATTTTCCTACTGGCCAGAAATTTTGTATAAGGCAGACCCCACTCAGAAACATATGTTGTTGTATAAGTTATGATGATAAAATTATTGAGTAGCTGTTCGGTCCTGACCGGAAGGCCTAGTGTAAAGATCCGAACCATACACCCAGTGATAGATGACAAGCAGTCTTTTTTTTTTTTTTTTTTTTACCATGAAGATGATAGACAAATGTTGACACTTGGCCAAAAAAATAGGGGAGTATGTATTGTATAGTCTCATAAAATTATTCTAGAAGCTATGTTTTCTATGATAAAGTTATTTGCAGACATTTATTGGACATGCTGTCTTTACTTTACCAATATCCCTTGTGCTTTGGCTAAACATTAGATACAGATGCATACACTAAAATAGAAACCCTGTCTTCTGTTGCCTGTTTTATGTTAGTAATGGTGGTAGTAGACTAAATTATTGTATCTTCAGTTTGGGTGCCATGTTTGGTGTGTATGTAACTTATACAAGAGCATGCTAGCTTGAAAGATTACTTAATACTATTTACATCAGTGTTAACTTCTAAATGTTGATGCTAAATAACAGAGAGGACTTCCTGTATGACACCTGTGTTTCTAACAGAATTGTATGGTATGATCAGCTGCCACATAGAGTATGACCAAAGTCAAAAAATTTTAAGTTTACATCCACTGTAATTTCACAATTATACTAGTCATGGCTAAGTTATGGCAAGACAATAACTTGTAAATGTTAATCACACTGTATAAATCTATTGTTGAAATGTTTTGATTGAACTCATCCATTGGGGCACATTCAGTTTACATTAAGAAACGTTTCAGGTAGTGTGAGTCTAGCTGAATGATCACTGTATGATTTGGCAATGTTTTGCGAGACTTTTTAGATGTCGTGTTGATGTCCATCATATTTTCTAACCCTTTTAGGCTGTGGAATTGCAGGAGTTACATCCATATTTTTTACAGTCTTTAATACAAAGGCCTTGTAAGTTTAGTATGTAACATTACAGAACTAATAATAGGAATGTTACATAATCAACAGAGCATGGAGCACACAGCTAATCAATTTTATCCCCCCCCCCCCCCCCCCCCCCCCAGGGGCTGCCATCTCTTTTCGGAGTATGTGCTTGGCCAACATGGGACCCTGGCTATTGCAACACTACTTCCCTTTCTGTGGTGCAAGTCCATCCTTTTATTGTTCTTTTTCTCATCTGCCTTTCCATTGGATGGTCTTGGTGATGACCATGCTTGGATTTGGTTTATGATTTTTGATACTTGTTCCCCTCCCCCACCCGCTCTGTTCTTGAAGTTTAAATAGCTTTTCTCCATCATTGTGTGTACCCTGTTGTTAGGTTTCTCTTACCAGTCCCTTTTCAAATTTTATAGAAGTGTGGATAGTGCAGTGTACATTCCACATTTTTTGCTTTTCTATCTTCTCGAAAAGAGTATTACAGCCGAAACTCAACACGGTAACCATCCTGTTGTGACGGTGGGATTGTCAAGTACCTGCACGGTGTTAGCCCCTCACCAATTACAAATCACGCTATTGCCCCCTAGGCTGGAAATTCCCTGCATATACCCCATGGCTTGGCCACGGGGCTCTGGGCAACAGCTACCCAGCCAGGTAACCATTGCTGTGGCGGAGTGGCACCCATGGAGAGAGTGGGTGGCAACAAGGCAGAAGACTCAAAAATGAAACAGCTCGAACTTTCTTCCACTGATGGCCACATGGCCCCAGCAGTCTCTACTGAAGGAAAGAATTACTACAATGTGGCAAGATCTGACTCTGCTTTGTGTCCTTCCGTGGCTATGCTATGAGAGAAATACAGGGCTAAGAGTCAAGGAGCGAAACACTCCCCACAATACTTAGACTGCTCTAAGACTGATGGGGATTCCTTTATGGTCACTAAGCCATTATTCTTCACTGAACACCTTGAGGACTAGTTTGGGGAGTCTGCAGTGACTGCTACCAAAGGACAACAGGGTTGATACTGGGGACTTCATTTTGGTCTTTGAAGGCAACTCGTTACCTGATAAGGAAACATGATGGTGTATTGATGTAATGTGAAACCGTAGTCGCTCCTCCTATGTGGTGCTTAAATGCATGAGACTCGGGCACATGTCTTCACACTGTAACACCAGCCCTGTCTTTGGGGATTATGGATGTCAGTTACATATGAATGCTCCTTGTGCTCCTCCACCCATCTATGTAAACTATGGAGAGCACAATTCTTTCTGTTCACCAGACTACACCATCTTCCAAAGAGAAGAGAAAATCCAAGAATACAAGCTTCTTGAGGGACTCACGTATCAAGAGGTCAAAAAGAAATTCGATCATCTGCATCCTATACATATAATAATCGTGTTTGCCACAGCTACAATGATGTCATCCTCTCTAGTGACAGTACCCTTGCCCTTTTTGCATTCTTCGTTGGTCCCCTGGGGTTGCTTGACTGCACTCACATCCCTAATGGTTTGGGACCCTCCTGCTACTGTTTTCCCCACACTTTCTTTGGGAGCATTGACTCCCCACACACTAGGGATACTGATCTCCAGTCCCCAGCCGGAGAAACAACACCCTCTGGTGCCCCTTACTAGGAACCCTCAGGATGCTCCATTCCCAGAATTCTGCTGATCTGCAAACAGATACTACCCACTGGCAGAAGAAGCCACATGTTGCTGGTCATAGGACTTTCCATACCACCTCTGTCTCTGAAACTAAGGTAGAAAAGCTCTCAAGGACATTGAAACCATCCAAGGAGAGGAGGGAAAAAGGAAGACCTCCAAGACGGAGGAGTTGCTGATGTTCCCCATATGCCCCGGACCCATATGTTCTGACTCTGTACCTGAGGAAGAGTTCCTGGTGACCCATGTGGCAGTGGAACCACTCTGCCCCCTCCCCTGCCCCCCTCCCCCCCCCCCTCCATGCCCTGCACAACCTGTTTCAGAGCTGTTGTATATTGATGCTGTGTCCTTGGGACCAGTGGCAGCAGATGACCACCTTGATCCATTCATGCACCAGTAGCATGATTGTTCAGTACTTTCTGGGTTGAAATTGGTACTTCCCACAGTACCCCCCATACACAAGAGAATGGTGGCCCACAGAGCTCTGTACTGAGTGTGCCCCTTTTTCTAGAGGTCTCTGTTACACCAGCTGGGGCACAGACTACGCTACACTTTTGCAACTTAACCAAGCTTTGATCCTGCCCTGTCTTAATTATGGGAGTCTGGCATGTGGCTTGGCATCACCTTCATCATTGTGAATGCTCGTACTGATACATTATTATGGGTTGCAACTTGCAACAGATGCCTTTTGGACCAGCCCTGTGAAATGCCTACTTGCAAGGGCTGCGGTCTCTCCACTACAGATCAGGCACCAACTACTACTAGTCAGCTATACCATACACATTTGCTGCAGCATCCAAACAACTGTGTCTTTTTTCCCGGTAGGGAGGTCCACCTACCACAACAGTGGCCGAAAACTGGAGTCAAAATCACAGTTCGAAACGTCAACTTCCCCCCCTGTCACCCCTTGTCATGGAGCAACTGTGTATGCCCTCATGGTGCATAGCCAGTCCTTGGATCTGCCTCTGCCTATCCATTGTACTGAAAGACTGTTGACCCCATGGTTATTCGCCATCTGTTCTTGACTGTACTTGACGCTTTTCCAGGTTCAGAAGAGGTACACACACTGATGGCTCTAAGATCAACATACAAACTGGTTTTGCTTACATAAATGCAAGGTGTTGTATATTCACCACAGAAATGGTGGCCATCGCTTGGGCCCTCAGCCATTTTCATTCTTGCACTGTTGAGACATTCTCAATTGGCAGTGATTCCCAAACTAATCTCTAGGCTGTTGACAAGTGCTACTGTCAGCACCCACTGGTTGTCACTGTCCAGGATCTCCTTTCTTACCTCCATCAAGCTCAATCGTCAGTCTCTCTCTAGACCTCAGATCATGGTGGGATTCCAGGGAATGAACATGCTGATTGGTTGGTCAAGTTGGCTACCAGGATGCTGACTTTGGTGGTAGCTGCCCTGGAGCGGGATTTTCAGTTGTTGGAGGCTTGGAACACAGATTGGTGTGCCCTGTTTTCTCTGAACAAACTGCGAGCACTAAGGGGGACCATGACCAGGTGGTAATCTTCCCTTCATGCTTCTCGCAGGGAATTTACAATTCTCTGCCACATTCACATAGGCCAAAATCACATTGCCCACAGTTGGCTGACTCATGGCTACATCTTACAATCTGAGGATCCACTCTAGTGTTGGTGTGGTGCCCTTCTGACAGTGGCTTATGTCCTGCTGGACTGCCTCAATTTGGCCACCTAATGGAAAAACCTTAAAACTTGCTGACATACTGCGTCTGGCACTAGCAGATGGTTGCCAAAGTGACTGATCTGGTTTTATGTTTTATCCGTGAAGGTGGTTTCTGCTCTTCCCTGTGAAATATGGCACATTGGTCTCATCAGCCACAGCAGGGATTGGAGGGGTGCCCTTCTCCCTGCTCCGACGCAGAGGGTCCATAGCTATCCTTGCTTTGTGGTGTCCGGCCTGGCTCTTGCCCATCCCACCTTTTTAATTCTTCGTATTCTTTTACATCTGTCATTGGTACGCTGTCTGAACATTGTTGTTCTCTTTCCTGAGATTTTATCAACTTGTCCACATTGTTAGTTTTCTTGTGCTAATGAAGGATTAGGATACACCAGTCAGATGCTAAGGTCATGTATCCCATCGCATAACATATCCAGGGGGCCCACTCTCCCTTCTTCTTGCTCTGTCTCTTGATTTTATTGTTCCTCGGATGCAGTCAGGTTCATCAGGATTTGTCTTCTAAGTTCTTCCTCTCTGTTGACTTTTGCCAGGTGAATGGACTTACGACCTCTTGGTTTGGTCCCTGTAACTCCATCAATTCAATCCAATCAAGGTTTTCATTCTGTGGTGACAGACCTGGCTGCCGTGAGAGCTTGGACTTACACCAGTTGATTGTCAAAGCACTTAGCAATAGTTTCTTTCATTGTAATAACATTCTGGGATCTCTGTGAGGAAATTACTGAGCTAGGACCCATGTCACTTCTCAGATGCAAAGATCTGCCTGTTTAGTAATGATAAAATGGTGTCAGTCAATTTTTTTAATTTTTGTGACTTGTACCACTTGGCAGCCAACACGCCCATATACTAATGTGGGACAATGTATAACAAGTCTACTACTTGGATTAACAAATGGTTTGATGTTGTAATTTATTTCACATGAAACATTTTAGTAGTCTAACAATGTTATTATTATTATGTACGTGTTCACATTTTCAGTTTTCTACTTTATACCATTTTCTGTCATAGTAAGTAACTAACACATGTACTACTGCCTCACATCATTTTGTGTTCCGTCTCAGGTGGGGTATTAACTTACTCTTAAAAGCCATTTTTGCATGTTTGCTATATTACATTGTTTTGATGACAAGTTATTGAAATTCTCAAAAAAAATCATTCAATTATTTGACACCTGTCACTCATGGTGCTTGTTGCGTTGAATAACAGCTATAGACAAAAATTGCTGCTAAAATTTTCACCGCAATGTCAATTAGTACAGAAATACTTTACAAGATGGAATTTGTGAAGAACTCCATGTTGTTAAGTAATATTATTATTACAGTTAATATCTTAGTTTGAATTATTAATTACTCTTCACTGACAGGGTCTGGGTTATTATTATTATTATTATTATTATTATTATTATTATCATGTTTACTAATTAAAGAAATGAAACTTCAAATGTATATTTCTTCTTGTTAGTAGAAAAAATACTTTGAGGGTATTAGCATTATTATTTTTTATTGGTCACAAAACTTCAAAAAGTTGAATATCATAATTAGATAATCATAAAAAGACAAGGCTTCATTCTTTGCTTTCAGAACTATAGGTTGTGAACATGTGACATTAGGAATAAACATTTTATAGTGTGATTAAATAAAGATCAAATAGGATAAAAAATAATCACCCATCAAACAGAAGTATTTTCTTTCCTCCACGTTTTTGTTGAGATGTTTGGACAGTACCAGTGACTGAATGGCTGATACTGTTATCAGACTCTGTCCTTTTGATGACTTTTGACTGGCTGTATCTGTAGTTCATCATTTTCACGCTCTTCACTGCCTGTGCCATCAAAGTACCTTGAAAGACTGGGCTGTTGGCTACATAAACACGGAATTCATTGTGTACTGCTGGAAGCAGTTGTTCTTCCAATAAATGTCATTCTCAAGGACTACAGTTATATGATCTGGTGTTCTTATTAGGGGTCCATAACATTTTATTTTATGTTGTCTTGACTGAATGTCAAGCTCATCTCAAGTTCCTTTGATAATATTTATTATATGCTGAAGCTTATATCATATGGTGGGACTTAGCCGCAAAACTTGCCTACGTAACATTTGATTAGTCCTCTTCTGAGCTTGTTTGTAAGTGTTAACATCACATATTTTTACCACTAGGTTATTAGTCAGCCTGTTCTCCACTAATATGTCGTGTTTATACATCCTAATCTAATAGCCGCAATTCAGATGAGAATGGTGATAAAAATTATTTTCCTTTAATTTTACATACAGTTGGCAGAAACATGTTTCATGTTAAGGGCCATACTTTTCCCTGCTTTTCTCATTTTAAGTACTCAATGCAATAGTGTCAATCAGTTTTGTCAAGATTTGGTCATAAATCTTCATATTCAAAAGAACTTACTTACAGAAAAATTGTGACATAGTATACAGTCCTCACTTCCATATTATTAGATCCATGTGACATTGCATAAATATAAACCAATCTTACTCAGTTAGCAAACTGCACTGATAAGTTTTAGAAATAACTAAATTTATACTTGCTCCTAAAGAGAGCTTCATGAACAAATTGCACTTTCCAAGTTCAACATAACTATTGCTTATTATGCATTACATGGCACTAAAAGATTTTTTACCATCTTTACTGCCTATTCTTCCTTTTCTTCACCTCAGAGGATTTCCTTCTGCTGTATTTTTCACATGTATGCAATTTTTTATATTTCATATGATATCATTATGTACGCTGGCTCCGATGAAGGACAATCCCATATGCAATACACACACTGGCAAGCAATGACTCACTTTCTCTGTAAGATCATAGTTTGATACTTGGAGCAATTAAAGCAGAGACAAGTAAAGGTTCATAGGGGTACCGGTGATCAAAACACGAAGAAAAATGTTATATATTATGAACACACAGATCCATAAAATTTTCATTTTCAATTTTAACTGCAACTTTCCTGTGAGACAGATCATTTTGTCAACATTACATCTATTGCAGTAAATAGAAGGGACAATAGAAAATAAAGAGTTTAAAATTGAAGTGTTTTAATATCAGCATAAGTGCATTCACTACAGATTGAATAAAAGTGTCACTGGAATTTTTTGAGGATTTCAGTATGTCAAGGATTCACTGTGGTAACTCCAATGTAAACTAATTTTACTCTTCTTATATGCCTCACATTTAACACAAGTGAATGTGTGCCTTGAATCCCTTGGAAGACTGGTCTATCTTATCTAATGTTATACATTACAGTATTGCTTTAGTCATGTATTTATCCATGTATTATTTGTTGTTTTTCAGGTTCAGTCAGACGATACAACAGAGTCCAGTGATGAAGAAATTGAAAATTCAGCAACAGAAATAGAAACTGATTCTGAGTTTGAGCATGATGGAACATCATTTCCTCACAATATACCATCTATAATAGTAGATGACAGGAATGTCACAAAAAGAAAGAGATATAACACTGAGGAACCAATCAAAGTTCATACTCGAACTGGACATATTCATCCAATAAATGGAACTGTAAAGCCACTGTTGCCATCAGTGCAGAATCAGCATGGGATTAGACTTAAGTTTTCGTCAGTTCAACCAGAAACGGCCAATTCTTTCACTGCTTCAAATTTGGTCACTAGCAATAATCTTCTCAATAATAATGCTAAATTACCCACATCTTCGCAGCTTACTCCACTTATTAATCCTAGACAAGGAAACTATCTACTTAACAGGACACATTCAACTGAGGGCATTGCCTCCAAAGTTTCTCTGGAACTGAAGAAAAGGTATTTGCTGGGCACATCAGATATTGGTGGCACAGTGAGGAAATCTGGTTCAGCATCAACAATAGATTCAAAATTAAAGAACTTTGTTGATACTATATCAGAACATCAGAAACTTCTGCATCCAGCTCCAGAACCCAGTCCATCTATGCAAGCCTATCTTCAAGGAACATCAAGAGTTTCTTCTAGCAGTAGTACTCATTTCTCTCCTCCATCGCCAA
The DNA here is from genome assembly GCF_023898315.1 of Schistocerca nitens. NCBI lineage: Eukaryota > Metazoa > Arthropoda > Insecta > Orthoptera > Acrididae > Schistocerca > Schistocerca nitens. The sequence goes on from NC_064618.1 coordinate 372,606,083, forward strand.
CAATTATTGCACCATCACTACAGCTTCCACAAATACAAAAACCTGCTTTACGCAAAGAGAAAGAGCTACCAGATGTGGAGGGCTCCTTTGAGCATGTTTGTGGAAAGAAAGAAGCAAAAGTTCCTTCTTTTGGGGCTGAAAAGTCTTCTGCACAAGCAGATCATGCCAGTGGCTCTGAAATGAGTAAAGAAGACTCTAACGCTCATACCGATGAAGGAGATCGAAAACTGTTGGTAATATCAGAAAATACCAAAACTGCTAGTAATGGGATGGATAATTCGACACAGGCTAAAGTAGAAGACGAAACAGGCTACCGACCGAGAAGCCCAGCTCACGAAACATCGATAGTTGTACCTGACATGCAATGGAACTTGACTCCAAAGACTGGCAATGATAATGAGGAAAATGATGATGATGATGATGATGATGATGATGATGATGATGATGATATAGAAACTGATTCGTTGTCTTCAGGCAGCAGTTCAGTTGAAAATGATACAAAACAGAAAAGTGATTCCCATTCTTCTGGACAGTTACCAGAAAGAATTACTCCGAGGGTTGAAATACACGATTCTAGTGGTGTCCTCATGACTGAAGATGCTGATGTATCAAACTGCACAAAACAGGAATCTGTTGCAGAAGCACTATTTACCAAGCAGTATACTGAAGAATTCCCAAAAAGTGATGCCATTAGTGTTGAAAAAGTGTCAGAGAAAAGTGTTGTTATTGATAAATCTAACAGTGATTTGGCTAAAGTTAGGCACAATTCCGTTAATAGCGATCATAGTAGCCCATCAACACCTCCTTCGAGAAGTGACTTTTCTGAGTCACATGAACATGAAGCTACATTTGCAGCGTTAACAGAGACAGAATTATCAGATTGGGCGCATGATGGTGATGCTGTAGTTTCAGAAGATCTAGATGATGTAGAGTTTAACATTAATCCACATTTTGTTACCGTTAGACACCATAAGAAGCCAAAAAGTAGTAAAAATACACCAGAGAAAAATTTTTCTGCAGGATACCAAAAAAGTATTGCTAAAACAGAAGATCTTGATGATGACAGTAATAAAGATAAGATACATTGTCGGACTGAAATCCCACTGTATCATCATCATGAAGTAAAAACTGTGCCTTGCTTATTGTCTGATATAGAGAATATTGAGTTCATGGATACAGGAGAAGAAAATGAAAGTGATTCAGATGATGTTTTAGCAGCAACTAACAAAACATTAATAAAAAACAGTGGCTATGTACAGTTTGTTGATTCTGATGATGTTGTTACACCTGTTTTAGAAATTCCAGCTTTAATAGAACAAACCATGCCTGTCCCTGTTCTACCTACATTAATTGTTAGTGAATGTGATGATAATTCTGATGAGAATGATAGTAGTCCTAAACAAACTTCCAGCAAGGAATCTGCACACATGTCAAAAGAGGAGGATGACAATTCACTTCAACGAGAAAGGACTTCCACAGAAGAAATGACAAGTGATACAGACACAGTGAAAGAGAAACTGCCCAACAAGTGTACAAATAATGATTCTACTTGTGAAGATGATCTGTTTTACACGCCAAAAAGTGATCCTGAACCTCCAAAGAATGATGGAGATTCACATACTGATGATTTTTCTCAAAAGACTTGCAATAATTATGCTAGCAATTGCGAGGAACATGTTCCTACCTTCAGCAATATAAGAGATTCGATAAATATCATAAAATCTAGACAAAAAGATAAAGACTCACTAGTATTACAAGGTGTTGACTCTGAAGTAGAGCAACTGAAGTTAACACCTGCCACTAATAGTGAAGATTATTCTGGTCTACATCATACAAAATCACCCAATACTTCAAGAAAACTGAAAGAAATATCAAGGGAGAGGTCAGTCCAGAAAGACATTGTTCACAAAATGGTTCTAGACAAACATTTACCTCAAAAACGCTCTAGTCAAGATAGAAAGTCCAGGAAATGTTTCAGTGGCATTTATAGCCCACCATCTCTTGCTCCTAGGCGCACATCAGATCCTACTTTGTTTCCTCCAAATTCTCCTGAAAAGGATGAATCTCTGATACCATCAGGTGTCAAGAAATTAGAAATGCCTACTGTAATTCCTCCATCTCCTGGAGAGACCGATGAAAGTTTTAATAGTCCCATGGAAAGTGGTCAGGACTTAAAAATGCCATTATCTGACGACTCTGTCCTCGTCACTGAAGAAACTGAACAGTTTTTTACGCCACTAACATCATTTAAGAAGACATCAAAAGGAAGTCGTCCGCTGTCCTATCACTCATCATTTAAATCTAGTCATCGCCCTTCAAAATTTTGCAGGTCTCCAGAAAAATATTCTTCTTCTCTTCCACACACTCCTCTAACAAACCCTGAAGCATTTTCATTACCAGACATCACAAAAGTGTTATTCAAAACACCAGATATCACTTTAAAGCCACCTGTTGCACCACCTAGGACAAAACATGAACGTAAAGTTACTGGAGAGCTGTCAAAGGAAGGAAATAATAGGAGAACAGAATTTACATCAAACAACCATGTAGAACTTCACAAGGAGAACAGAAATGGAACTCCAAACATTACTTCTGTTGCTGATACATCAGTAATGAGTACCAAAGACTCAGATGTAAATCAGTCATCATTGACACCATTAAGGTCACCTGTAAGCAATAATAGTCCAACAGGAATATGTGGATCACCTGTTTCTTCAAAGCAGTCGCTATCCCCAACATCAGTAGTGGTAAGTAATTTCTCATTCAAATTTGCACCTAATTTCTTAAGAGCATTGTTTGATTTTTGTTCTTCTTTTTCACTATGAAGCTACTACCTTAAAATTCTTTTATCTCATTTCACATCACACTCACGGTCTGGTGGCTGAGCAGTATATTAGCTGTAAAACTCGGTGAATTTTCATCTGTAGCCTTTTTTGTTGAATACTAATGTTTTCACAGTAATAGAGCAATAGTTCAGTAAGCCGTGTATGAGGGAAGGAATGATAATAACTGGCCACACATTGACGGATTTCTGCAACAGCATAGAACTGTGAGCCAATTGCAAGGATATTTTTGATGGATTTGGCTGCCAGTCCCAAGTTCATCAGTTTTTGTGCTTATGTGCCGGCACCACCCATCTGCCTGGAGACTGTGTTCCTTCATGTGTAGGGTAAATCAGCAGATTTTCATGTTTTATCCATGGATCAAGAATTCAGTGCATGTTTGACAGTCCAGAGGTCATAAACGACAGATTTCAGGAGTTACAACTGTGTCATGCTGAAAGTATATTGTACAGTGTGACATTTATAGGCATTATATTGTAGTACATTTTAAAATTTTGAAATTTATTTATATTTTCAAGAGAAAATAAGTATGAATGATAAAATTAGGAAGAAAATTGTGGCAGCCACCGACAGTTTGTAAGCTATGTACTCATATAGTTCTCAAAAGAGAAATCACACAAATGGGTGGAGAAATAGATTGCTGAAAGGCAACATTCCAGCTGCTTCTCTCAACACTGCATTGTGAATTGCTAGTACTCCTCTGGGAATTCTGAAGGTTTAATGCACTAGGAAGAGGGCATTTTTGATTCTTTGTAAAATGCAGTAACTCATAGTACCTGTAAAACAATGGGCGTAAGACAGTTATGCCTAATACAATAATGAATATAGTACAACATACTTTTTATTGGTGGTCGCCATAGTGTTGATTTATATAATTCATCTGCCCCCACCCCCATTAATTCATTTCTTTCAGAGGCTTCCACTTTTCTGAAACTTGCTCACAAATTTTTTTTAACTTAGTTTTTATTTCGTTTTGGTCCACAATTGGAATATCATTCAGAAATGTTCCAACCAATTCTTCACGTTCCCTTTTTGTTACATTTGTGTTCATGTAATGTTCGTAGGTCATTTTCCACAAATAAGGTCTTTTGCAGTGCAGTTGTATAAATCTTTTGATGTGGTGATTGGTGTGGTCCTTCACCATGCTGGGAGTAACAAGAACTTACTGTCATGTGGAAACCACAGGAAAACTCACGAACTCCCTGAATGTACTCAGCTGAGGAGACTGTCGCCAGTTCCAAGAAGTGCAGCTAATGGGCTGAAGGCTGTGTCCTCACTAACACGTAGGTGGGGGAACTGCTGGTGTACCAGAGTCTGTTGGAAATATCCATGGCCTGTAGCTAAAACCCTCTTGTCTGTGGCCAGCTAATGGGCCGTCATCTGAACTGATTCAGGAGAAATGCAAGAAAGATAAATCAGGATGACCAGGCCAGAATGTGAAAAGGTTTTTTTGAATATAAGCTTAATATCCTACTGTGGCAGCTTCTTCAGCCAGTAGAGGTTATGGAAAATACCATAATGTCATCCTAATATGACTGAATTTTGTGGCTGAATTGAATATCAAAAACACACTTACTTTAAATAATACAGTACATATTACATCATCAACACAAGAATTAAAACAGAAATCATTGTAGGTAGTAAATAGGCACCAACGCTTAAACTGACACAGAGGAGTAGTAGTAGTAGTGGTGGAGATGTTGGTGCTCCCAGTACATAGTAAAAGGGAAAAGGCATGAATAGTAATAAAAACTATCACAACTTCTAAATTGCACTGAGTTTTGAGAAACTGCTACCACAAACGTGTTTAATTTATAGTTACTTACTGTAAACAGGACACGTTAAGTTGCAGACAGGCACAGTTAAATGACATTTTCAGAAAGCTTTCAGCTACAGCCTTCATCAGCAAAGAGAAACACACACCATTCTTACACACAAGCAAGCACACCTCATGATACATGACTCCCAACAGCATGTAGTACGCTTACATACAAGCCCACCTAAAATATGGTGTGATATTCTGGGTAAATTCTCCAACTGCTCTGAGCACATTCAGAATCCAGAAGAGAGCAATGAGGATTATTACTGGGAGCAAACCCAGAGACTCATGCAAACCCATCTTCAGAAAGTTGGAAATCCTTACACTGCCTTGCCTATACATTCTCAAGACTAAAATTTTTCAGAAACCACATAGTGCCAACTGATACCAGAGTCGTAAAAAATAATGAAATACATGAACACAACATCAGGAAAAATGCAGATCTGCATGTTTTACGTACAAACACTCAACTGTGTAAAAAGGGAGCTTTCCACGTGGGCCTCCAACTGTTCAACAATCTTTCCACTAGTATTAAGTCCATCGAAGACAACATAAAATTTAGCACAGCCGTGAAGTCATATTTGTTGTGTCACTGATTTTACTCTGTAAATGAAAACTTAGAACAGTAGTCTTGCTATTTGTTTTAAATTGAAAACATTGACCAATATAATACACTAGGATACTATAGGCCTATGTTAATATATGTTAACAATGTGAACTGATATTTTCCGACATCTGCAACACACTGTGTACCATCAGATCACATGGAATAAATAAATAAATAAATAAGCATCTTGGGCTGGAGTGCCGTTCCGGGCATTCCAACCCGAATTGCTATAATTGGCGGTCATGTGTGCATGAGGAATGTTTGCTTGTGTGTGTGAGTGGTGTGTGTTCTTCTTTGCTGGTGAAGGCTGTGGCTGAAATCTTTATGGAAATGCATATTTAATTGTGCCTGTCTGCAACTTAATGTGTCTTCTTTATGGTAAGTAACAATCTATATTTTCCTACATTGCTGATATTCCTACCTGGAGTTTCCATTGTTTAATTTATAGTTTTTATTATTCCACTTTTTCATTAATTGAAAGTTACTGTCATGATTCACTCTTTTAAAAAAATCTGTTGTCAGTTTTTCTATTCTTGTTTTAATAACTTTCTTAGATCTTAAGAAGAAAAATATTACCTTAAACATCTCACTCTCATTCTGAAACTCACATGAATCAAATGATGTTAGATAAAATATACAGAGGGTTCCAGGAAAATGTAGACACTCTTTGATAGTCGGTATTAATGACATACCATTACAATTCTTGTGGGGGGGGGGGGGGGAGGAGGTTATTTTGTGTGTTCAAAGTAACCCTCGTTCGCAGCCAAACAGTGCCACTGAACTGTGGACCAAACTACAGCTGTCAGTGTTGCTGATGAGACAGCCCCACAGCCCATTTTTCAAGGTCCCCAATTTGTAGAAGACAAGAGTTGTAAGGTCTGAAGACCATGCTGAGTACTCAACAGCCTCCTCTTCGAACTATACACTGTCCAAGCAGATTTTCATCAAAGTAGGCTCTGACAGCTGTTGGGTAGTGAGGCAAAGTGCTGTAAGTAAAATTTTTCATTTCCAAACACCTTTCAGATGGCAGGTCAAATCGGTGTTTGCGGCATATGAAATACACCCCACCAGTTACGGTACTTTCAAAGATGAATGGACCAATCAAACTGTGCAATGAGAGACCTCACCACACATTAACACCTGGTAGATTAACATGTTTGTCCACATGAATGTGAGGATTTTCAGGAGTCCAGTAAATGCAGTTGTGACGATTTACAGTACCTTTCAGTTTTAATTGTGCCTCATCAGACCAGATAACCATCTCTACAAATTGTTCATCCTCATGAAACATGCCTTCAAACCACTTCATCCTTTGATCCGGGTTGTCCTCGTTCATAGTGTGTAGTGATCTTGGAACATACACTTTCCATTTTTCAACCTTCAGAATTCTTTGTATACTTGATCGACTTGCCCTGCTTTCATGCATCCTGCTTCACTGATTGTTGAGGTGACACAGCAGTGCTGGAAGCTGGACTTGTTGATGTTTTGGTCAGCCAGACCTCTCCTTATGCACATCCTGAAGAGTACTGTCGGCTTCAAATTTATCCTGAATATGATATATTTTTGTAAGTGTTGGTAGCTGTGTTCTGTATGCATTACACCATTGCTATTGTACCTACATCATGTTTTCATACTTCCAGTACCACTTCAATAAGGCTTTGCATTGCTCAAATCACAATCTTACTTCATTCATTGCTACACTTTCATCTGCTGGAAAACATGCACCAAGATCTGTTGAGAAAACAATGGACTACACTACCTTGCAAAATTGCAACGGTATGTTATTTTGTTCCAAAGATATTAACTAGTAAAGAATGTCTACACTTTTCTGGACACCCCAGTATTTGTTTGCTAAGTGATAATTAAACATATGAAAGCTAAGGGATTCACTAACTTCCAAGGCGCTGCATTCTGTAAAACATAGACGAAAGATTTGAAGGAAAGGTAACTAACTGACCTAATTGGATATAATCAATATAAATAAATAAGTTGAAAGAAAGAAAGGGAAGTTGTAGGGTAGCATGGCAGTGATAAAGGGGCAATGGAGGGGGGGGGGGGCAGTGGCTGGAGTGGAACACAGTAAAAGCCAGCAACAGATGACATTTGAAAATGTGGGCAATTAGCAGTGGCAGTAAGAGCAGATGCTAGGTTAGAAAAAAGAAAGATTGTGGAGGAAATACATGGAAAGTAAGAACATGGCAGAATGTAGAACAACAAAAAGTACAAATCAGAGTAACAGTAGAGAAATAAAAAAAAGTTGTAGCTGTTAAATGTTGATGGAGCATGTAATGTTTGACATCTCAGTTTTTCCATGTACAGTTTGTGGCTTCCTTTTCTCAACATTACACCATCTTCTTTGGTGTATCACTCCATCAGAACAGGAAATTACTCTGTATTTCATCCTGCAAACAGAAAGCAACTTTCTTCCATTTTAGTGAAACACTCCCTCTTTATGCTCTTGCAGTTCATGGCAGATGTCTCTCTTCTCACTCAGACTCCCCACACAAATACACAGCCCATATCATGATTGTTTTCATTTTTCAGTTAATTTGCTAGACAGGTTCATGATTAGATGATCCTTGCACTCATACAAACTTCCCAAAACTGAAGAATTGCTTAAAAAATTATAGATATATTCCTGTTTCAAGTGAAGACCACCCTACTCATGAGATAACACTGTTTTCTTTCTCTACTAAGGTATGTTACTTACTCGAGACCATTTCTGACAGTAAAGTTCCTATCTTTGTTTCCCCAGGAAAACTCCTGTGCCAATTCTAGTCCATGTACTGATGAGGTTTCCTTGATCAGCGAAGAGGGACGCACATGATATTACCAATGTCATATAACAGCTGATATGAAACCAGTGTTAAGCTGTTTATATTGAGAATGTAGGAATTACGCTGTTGACAAAAAGAATAGTTAAAATCATGATGTCTATAATGAAATACAAAGCTATAAAGTATATTCTGCAGTACAATACCAGGGGCATTAATTTTGCAAATATTGGTTGCTGTGAAATTTCATTGATGATTTCCTTTCTATCATGAAAAGTTGTTTTTCAACAAATCTTGTACTATTGGCAGACTAAAGTAAATTGTGGTAGTGAAACCTATGAATTATGTCATCTTCCACTTGTGCCTACATGTAACACTGCTTGTTGTTTCTCTGTCATTACTTGATTAACACTCATATGTACAGATTTATTTTATGCATAGTTACAGGTTTATTTAGCCTAATTGGAACTGATAGTAATTATTTTTGATTTGGTCAGTTTTATTAAATGTTTCTCCTCTCCTGATTAAACTTGGACATAAAGCACTTTTTTCTTTAAAAATTCTTGAATGATGTTTTGTGCTCTATAATAATGAAATACAAATTTCCTAGGATTCACCACTTTCATAACTACACAGGTTAACATCAGGCAGTTGCATTAGAAAATTTTAAATGAATGTAAAACGTCTACCATATGATGAAGGGCTTTATTGTTGCAATATCACAGTCTCTTGCAGACACAATAGTGTACTTCGTGTGAGCATCTGTTTAAATAATACTGGCAAACATAACAACAGTGGGTATAATTTTTATACATTCAAAATTTCTAAGCATTGATGTGTGTTCATATTGATTTTCCATTGCTCCTGAGAATTTCTTTGTGCAGGCTGCCTTTTTTTTATGAATCCTTTCTGTCTGTGTAAGCTGATGTGTCAAATTATGCACATTCTTCTTTTCGACCAGAAATCACTTCTGTTTAGCTTTTGACATCATTAAATGATCACCAGTTGTGAGAGCTAAGAAATTATTGTGATGTGCATGGTTAACTCAATGAGATGAAAATTTTAGGGAATCTTTAGAACAATGAAAGTTTACTTTCTTGCATATTTATATGTGGAACTTCATGCAGGCAGTTCATTAGTGAAAGGAAACCACCAGGTTGTCAACAAACTAGTAATATACAATACCATAGACATGTGGTAAACATATTTGAAATCCTGGAAATATATAGAAGGTTGTATATTGTCAAGAAGAAGGATTTTGGCAGGGTAGGAGCACAATTACTCAGTCATAGCAGTAATGACAGTTGTAAGACACAGTTTTCTTAACTGCTACATAAAAAGATGTAAGGACACTTGATTGCACCATTTATTTCTTCACTTGCTCCTTTGTATTATGTAAATGGGTCCATTTAAAACCACATATATAATGCATTGAACTTCATATGTTACAAGCACCGAAGGATAATGTTCTTCAATAAATTATCCAAATCAACGGATATGTAATGAACATAGCAAACACCAATTTCTGTTAATCTCTATAGCAATGAGAAAATGATGGGCACTATTTACTTGAATACTTACCAAACAGGCAGCCATTATAAAGTACCCTTTCCACAAATTATGATTCATGATATTCTACTCTTACTAATAATTATGGGAATCACTCAGCGTATGTATTGACACATTGCTTTTATCCATGCATTGGAGACTTTGTTGCACCCTACTTGCAGCTGCATACACACTTGTGACTAAATGCAGTGCCTGAGACAAATTATGCAACATTCTGCTCCACAGATTTAACTGGAAACATTTATTGGCAGACCCAGAGTAATTCTCTGCACTGCCACCCATGCAAAATCAGTATAATAAGAGGTGTCATTCTTACTTTGACCTGTGAGACAGGATTAAATTTCTCACTACTCAAATGTCAGTGATCACAGCCTAGTAGCTATCTAACTGTTTTCGTAAAGATTCCAATATCTGAACATTGGACTAGACAGTGCCAGCACTACCAGTTCAAACACTGTCTCTTACCTACTTTTTCCAGTAATTTCCACAACAATATAGTCAACAGTGAAAATGTTACACAAAAACGCCACACTCACATTTCCACAGAAACAAATAGAATATATTTACTTCATTTAAGCCTTGCCTAGTTCATTGCATTCAATGAACAGTCCGTACAGCTAGCTAATGGCTCTACATCACAATCTAAGATGCCTGTTTATATCAAGAACTTACATACTCATTAAAAGGGAATGGTTGCCAAGAAACCCAGGGAAGAACGAAACAGAAATCCAGGCCCACACACATGAACAAAATTACAATTCCTATAAGCTTTCCATATTTGAAAAGTTGCTTTGTTGATCTTGAAGGCTCACTAATGCTCAACTTCAGTGAAATACTTTAAAACACGAACTCCATGGTACAGTGCCCACAACTTGCCATCTCACCCTGCAAGGAGTGTTAACCAGTTACTTGATTTCATGAATTCCAGCAGCTCGGCCTTTTGGCCACTCAGTCTCTGTAGTCGCGTAGTCGCACACAGTTAAATTTGTTGGCCAAATTTGTTGGCCATTTACCATTTGCACTAAACCTGTACTGCAAAATAGTGTTACCTACCAAGACATTTTAATAGCTTTAATTAGAGCAGGTGCTTGGAAACACCTACCACCCTGGGAATATCACTCACCCTTGAAGCCACTTTGTCAGCCTCCACCATAAATCACTGAGAAGGATTCAGTAAAGACCGGCCCATTGTCTCCAGCCTGGAAAGAACCGCTTCCCCATGCTACCAGAAGTGGGGCCTGATGCCACCCAGGACCAGTTGTGGCCAGAAAATGATGTGTTAAAATATGGGTTAGGAGAAAAACAATGTCTTTGGTAAATAGCCACCACTCTTCCTCTGAGTCACTCAGCCACTGTTTTATCTAATACTTAAACAACAACAAAATTATGTGTCAAGATCTGTTTAATATAAACTCTAGCCACAGTTTACATCCTTGAGTTCAAATGTACTAATAAATTATGATAGTGGTGGTTAATGTGGTGTTCTTTTACTTTGCTTTTTAATATGTGGGGATTTTTTACTTCCTCCCTAATGTTTATTGGCAATCTGTATAGACTTTTGCACAAGCATAAGAAATTATATTTTGAACCTATTATGCACAGTCTATCTTAAGTATAAATCCCTTTACGTAGCATACGTATTGGCATGTAAGTGCAAGAATACCTCGCTCCCCAAATATGCTTTTGCAAGGTATTTGGCTGTCAAATTTCAAAGTACTCTTATTGCACTTCTGTAGAGTAAATACCTTATTGACCCTAGCTTCTTTGCCTCAGAAGATTATGCAATAGTGCAGTGTGGAGCAAAATTGTGCAAGAACACTAGCAATGGAGTCCACAGATCAACACTGTGGGTAACTGAAGAGCAAGCAGAACTTTACCCTTTTGGTTAATTATCCACCTTCTGACATGCTAGTTCCACCTTAGTTTATTATGTACTTGGAAGCCTTTAAAATTCATGTGTAGAGCCTCATTGAGGGTTTTCCCATTAGTGTTGATTTTTTTCGTTGAAAGGGGGGTGGGATGGGTTTGCATAATGCAAGTCTTTTTAAGATTAAAGATTTACCTGTTTGTTCAGAAACAGTTGTAAGCCTGTTCTCCTGTTCTGTTACTCTCCTGTACATGTTAGTTTACTTATTAAATTTTTTAATGATCTACACAATCATCCAAACTTGAGCTTTGAATGAGTCATCTTTCCATTTACAATCTAATCGTTTTTATTTTTTATTTTCTTAATTTTTTCTTTATTAGTAATTGAAAAAGAATTCCAGAAGTTTTATTTCTCAATGTTTCTCTACAAACTTAGGAACTGTATTCAAATGGAATTCGACTGTGGTGTTTTACATGAAAGGCAGTTTTATATCTTTAGTTTCATATTGCAATGTAGATAAGTAAACTTATTTCAATAAAGATAGGGACTCCATCCTCATCAAGGAGTGTGGCTAATTATCTGAAAATTTAAAGAGCTTAATTTGTTTAAACTGTTCACTTTCTTCTTTTTGACAGGAAGCATTGCATACTGAACACTCCATGATTGCCTCTGCAACAGACAGCAGAAGTGTTACAAAAGAAAGGAGAAAATCAAAAGACCCTGAACGGAGAAAGAGTTTAATCCAAGCTGTTTCAGATTTCTTTCATAAAAAGAAAGATTCTACAGGGAGTGTTTCTCCTCCTAAGACACCAACATCTAGTAATCAATCCCATAGTAAAGATGGAAAATTTCGTTTGAAGTTCACAAAAGCAAAGGATAAAATGAAGGTGTGTAATTTTTAAAATTACCTCTTAATTTCAGTGCTATTAGGTGGCATTTTGTCTTATGTGCTTCTTTTTACACTGTGTCCCATAATAATAAACACCCACAATAATAAAACTGAAGCCTTCAGAAGACAGTGAACTTGAGAACACAAACTTTGCACCTGGCGAAGATGTCAATGATGTATCATAAAAGTTCAAGATATTACAGTAAGGTTTTTGTAGCATTATAGTTTGCAATGAAGTGAATATATTGTTACAGTGGATTTCAATTTTAAGTTCTCCAGCTTTTCATTGTTCATGATTCTACACCATATATTTGTAACCCCTATGAAAAACCTGTAAGATCAATGCTAAAAATTCCCTGATTTTACATTTCTTCCTAGTAATGTCTATCTTAGTTCTAAGTTCTTACTTATGTCTTGCTTGACTTTGTCCTGTTTGCTTCCTGTTGACATTTGATGTGACTGAACGAGTTATAAATAGCACAAAAGACAGATGGTTCGCACCACGGGTGGTGGCATAGTTAAAGGAATATTTTAGGCCGTTGAGGAGAGGAGAGACATGATCTGTGATCAGTGCTGCCAACACAACTTGCAACATTTGGCTTCACTGTGCAATTATGATACAACTACTGCTAGGTTGCAGCGATAATGGAAAAACAACTGTTTTTGTGAAGTGTCCCGGACTGAGCCATTAGGTGATGGAGGGGTCCAGCCACCATCTTTTCCTGTGCTACTTATAACTCTGTCCCATCCTTTCGATGTATTTCCAATGTACTGTATTCAGCAACAATATCAATTGTCAACCTTTTAAATTCAAACACTGAGTCTTGAAGAATATGCTTGGTCACAATTGAGGAAACATCAGCCATATATCTGGATAGTAAATTCTCATTGTCTGGCGACTTGTTAAGTCACCCAGTAGCCAGTGCAGCCACTACACCACACTAATGTGTGGAGAGGAGGAGCGACCCTTCAGTGGCGAGAGTGCAGGTAGAGCTGAAAGCATTTTGTGGTGGCTGAAAATATACTTTTCATGCAGATGATGTACTGTAACAGAGATCTCACACGGAAATAGAACAATGGTTTCGCAATAGCACATTTTAAAGACTTTCATGTTCAAATCTGACACGATACATTTGCAACAACTACGTACTCTACTCACATATATACTTTACACCATGCGTACCACACACTGTAGATCATAAAGAATGGCAACAAGGATAGAGGGCATGAAGCGAAACCGTAGTACATGAGCTTTCTAAAATTTTCATTTTACACAATGTACAGAAATTCATTGAGCTGACTTCTAATAAGCTTGTAATGTCAATTGGGGAAGTAAACTCATTTTTTCATATCTCTGTTTCTCTCATGAAGCATAAAATAACATTTTCATGGTAGTGAGCATATGAAGTGCAGCTCATAAGGAAGACATTAAACAATAACAACAATGATGACGAAGTTTGTCATTTAGCAAATGTCCGGATTTATGCTTATGGTTTAATCACTTAGCAATTGTGTTCTTTTTTATTTAATTCAAAATGTTCATCAATTCTTGCTTTTTTTCTGGGTGAGCACAAAGGCACGTTTTGAATGTAAATTTGTGGTCATAGTACATTGGAAAATAGCTCGATTACCTTGTAGCCAAATCAGATTTCAATTTTTTGATGAGTTTTTACTTGCTGTTACACATCTGCAATTTTTTAAGAACTGATTAAATTCATTACCACAAGTTATTGAATAAACATTGTATTGTACATTTAATTTCCTCCACTTAGACAGATTTTATACAAAGTATTGGAGAGGATTGCAATTTTTAATCATATATGCCAATTAATGTGTGTTTGCTTTTATTTTGGGAGGTTTAAAATTTTCCTTGATTCTGCATTTTTTAAGTCTAGACTGTACAAAAATGTGAAATAGGGGTTTCACCATATTCAGTTAAAATTGTAACTTTTTTATCTACAGAGATGTGTAAACAAAAAAGTTTTTTCAATAGAATGATGAACACTCGTAATAGAATTTAATAGACCTTAAAAAGAGGAGACTGCTGATATAATGTTGGTTTATGACTTTATGAAATATTTTATGAAAATAGTAGGGAAACATGCTAAATGAAACCTAAAATCTGCTGGCACATTATAGTCTTAACTACAATAACTGTTACAGTGGGATTTAAAATCCACTGTATCAACAGCTTTAGCCTACACTTTTAGCACATTACTGGGCTATTTTTCACTCCAAATATTGATACAATATCAGTCGGTGTACTCCTTCCCAGAGCAATTCATGAAAGTATAAAAATAATAGTTACTACCCTGGTGTGAAGCACAACAAAGTTGAGAATTTTAATCCTTACAAAAAATATTCAATTCTTTGTTTTGTACATCTTAATGGATGGTTTTACATATCTTGGACTATTAATGAAAGACTGGAGGGTCACATTACATGTGACATACTGTAGGTGTCAAATGTTCAAAACATCATGCAAATATAATGTGTAATGATCATTTGGGGAAAGCAAAGGGTAAAAGTATAAGTATGCAAAAGATTAGCATATTCATTGATTTGAGTTTAATAATATATACTATTGTGGGATTTGTTTCAACTTTTCTTTTTCTTTCTAATCCTCTGAAAGATAGTGTACTTCTGTTGTGTCTATCTGCGCTATGCATGTTTAGTATTGCTTTCTTGCTTATCACACTTAATACTTTTAAAGAATGGGAACATTAATTTTTGCTTGCTAACAACATTCACTCATCAGTTATAAATCGAACACCTCTAGTCTGCATCATATTATGATACTGTAAATTCCAGTCTTGAAAACAGGAAATAAATAAAGATAGGCAACTACTCAACTGTGATAAGCGATGAATGTACACACATAATAACACAGTAAATTTCACTGGCTTTTGTTACAAAGACTTGCCCAGGCTGATTGGTGTAGGAGGGGAGGATAGGAGAGTTAGAACTGGGCTGGTGTGAGATACAGTATTTCACTATGTTAAAACCAACCCTCAACTCACTGTTCTTACAGACAAAGATTTCACCACCAACAGCAAGTGACTATATCACTGAGGGTCTCCACCAGTTGCCTGAAATTTACCCCTATGATCCCATTTGATAAATTCAACATGATCTCAGATAGCTCCTCTAAACATCAGGTACCTTCCAAGATCTTCACTTGAATACATGTCTCTCCTGCCACTGGACTGGGCAAGATGGAGCAGTAGTTAAAACACTGAACTGACTTTGAGAAGCACTAGATTCAAATTCTCATTCACCCAGTATGAGAATTACATTTTCTTTGGTTTCCCTAAATTGTGTCAGTGACAGTGGTCCCACAGAAAGAAGCTCTGTTTTTCCAGCATCACCAACCAGTTGTCCACTGTCTCTCTTCCTACGCCCAAGATCCAAGTAACTTTCTTGATTGCCTTCCAATCACCGGTCCTATTACCTCCGACTCTTTGGTAGTCAATATTTGATGATGATATTTGGTTTGTGGGGCACTCAACTGCGCGGTCATAGCATCCAGGTAGTCAATGTCAATGTTACGTTTGTGGACACCAACATCTGCATATACATCACTCATGCCTGTAGCCTTGCTGCAATGGAAAACTGCAGTTCCTATCATCTTCCTGCACTGAGCCTTCTTCCTAATTCTTTGGGCCATTGATAGTATTACCATAATTATTTCTCTGTTCAGTTGCAAATTTACATAAAAAAAACCACAGAAATGCCATGGGTATTTGTATGCCACATTGCTAGGACAATATGTTTATTAACCACCCGGAGGAAGCCTTCCTATATACTCAACATACTAACCTTTTCAGAGATTTGCAGACCATACTCAGTTATTTCAGAACCAGATTTTCTACACCTTTTCTTTCTGTTGCCACAACTACTTAGCTCTATTGAGAACCACCTTCAAATCACCTTGTACCACCAAAATCCTTCTCTCATCATTCAATTATTCTGTTGCTCACTTGCAAGAGAAACTCCCCCCCCCACCCCTCCACCCCCCCCCCCCCACCCCCACCTCCTCTCAGATTTAGTGGTAAAATGTTCCATCAAAAAGTGAACACAGATCAGCCATGAAAACAGGAGGAAGGACTACTAAATTTTGAAAAAAGAAGCAAAATAGAAACAATGAATGCTCCAAGCTGAAGATGTGTAACATTGAGCCAATTGCAAGAACCATGGTGTCATGGTTGTGTGGTCAGGGTGTTAGACTGCAAAGTGGGAGATCTATGTTCAAATCTCCCTCATGCCCATGTGTATTGTTTTTCTTTTTTTCCTCCCACAAAATTATGAACTGTCCATCTAGTCATTGACGTGTCTGTTAGTTGTATTCAAATTTGTGTCTATGTCATTATTTGTTGTTTTCAGTTCTGTGAGGGGTCTCACCTGCTCTCACAATTCATCACATTTATTTGCGGCTGTAATATATTCTGTAAGCAGTGTATAAATTGACAATTGACAAGATTACCAAAGGAGAACAGATGTGAATGACTGGGTGGAAAGTTCATAATTTTGTGAAGGAAGGGGGGGGGGGGGGGGAAGAGAGACATGAGGCAGATTTGAACATGGATCTTCCGCTGTGCAGTCCAGTACCATGACCACACAACCACAACACAGTGATTCTTGCCATTTGCTTGATGTTGCACATCTTGAGATTGAACCATACAATGTTTCTACATTGATTCTTTTTCCACAGTTGAGTATATGTTCTTCCTGTTTTCATGCTTAATCTGTGTTCAGTCTTTGATTGGCTATCCACTGGGCCATTTTATCACCAAATCTGAGGTTGTTGTATTGGGGAGTTTCCCTTGTCAGTGTATACAATATTGTAGTAAATACCTATATGCCACCTCTGTTCCTAAACTTACACCTTTTGGGTCATTCCACTTGTGGATCACCCAGAGGAAAAATATGCCCCATACCCTCTACCCCCACCTCCTATTACAGTCCTGTTACAGACATTGCCTATCAAATCAAAGGCAAGGCTATTTAATCTTGTGGCTGCTAAAGATGCTATACACTAAGACAGCAGTGACTTTCAACTGTAGTTAGTTGTTTGTAAGAGTTCCAGTTTAAAATATTTGGGATTTACAAAATTTGTAGAGCTTGATGGTATGTTTTTTTCCCCGTATGCTCTACAATGAGCTCTGCTCTTTTGTAAAGTCAGAGAAAAATTATTTAACATCAGATCCCTGAGGAAAATAACCCTTTTGGATCCACTGTCGGATTACATCCAGCATTATGATTTTCCTCTATGCCTCCAATGATGGGCAGTGTTGGACACATTTCCATTATTGTGCTATAAATAAAAATTGTGGGAGAATCCAGTGAGTAGGAAAGCTGGATTGGAAAGTGTTTATTGTTTCTAACCAAAGCAGTAAGTCAGAACACAGGTGATGTCTTACTAACTTGTGCATCTGAAACTCGAATATCTTTCTGCTGACAGTTGTATGAAGAAGATGGTAAGAGATAGGAAAATATTTTGAAGTAACACAAAGAAGGTAGAAAAAGAAGAAAAAGCTCATAGTTCTGAAAACTTGCTGATTTGGTTTGTGTCACACTAACTAAACATCAGTGTTACACAGTGGCAAACAGGTCTGCATCTACATCCATACTCTGCAAACAACTGTGAAGTACATGGTAGAGTGGACTTCCCATTGTTCCAATTATTAGGGCTTCTTCGCATTGCATTCAGTACAGAACGCAGGAAGAATGACTGTTTAAGCATCTCTGTGCACGTCGTAATTAATATATAGTGTGTCCCTCTGGGAACACAACATAGTAGACGGTTGTAGTGAATTCCTAGATTCCTCTCTTAAAGTGGATTCTTCAAACTTTATAAGTAGACTTTCGTGGGATAGCTTGCATATATCTTGTATCTACTTTATCCGACATCTCCATGACATTCTCCTATGGGAGAAACAAACCTGTGACCATTTGTGCTGATCTCTGAATATGTCCAGTATCCCCCGTTAGTCCTATTTTGTATGGGTCCTGCAGTCTGCTTTGTATGCTGATTACATTTCCCTTGTATTTTACCAATGAACCTCATTTACTTGCAACTGAACTTATGTGATTGTTCCTTTTCATATCCCCACAAATTGTTGCACCCAGATAGTTTTTTGAGTTTATCGTATCCAGTTGTGAGTCACTGACATAATAGTCACAGGATACAACTTTTTTTGTTTTGTGAAATACACAATTTTACTTTCCTGAATATTTACAGTAAATTGATAATCTTAACACCATTTTGAAATCTTATCGAAATCCAACTGGATATGGTCATTTGTGCTGCTTTTTACAGATTTGCTTCATTATAGATAACTGCATCATTTATAAAAGATTGATGTTACTATTAATATTGTCTGCAAAGTCATTAATATACAGCATCAATAGCAAGGGTCCCAACACATTTTCCCTGGGGCACACCTGAAGTTACTTCTACATTTGTCACTGACTCTCCAATCAAGATAACGTGCTGTGTCCTCCCCATCAAGAAACCATCAGTCATGTTACAAATCTCGCTTGATCCTCCATACAATCATACTTTTGGTAATAAGCATTGGTGTGGTACTGAGTCAGATGTGCTGTTCAGAAATCAACAAAGATTGAACCTACCAGACTTCCTTGATCCTTTATTTTCAGAATGTCATATGAGAAAAGTGCATGTTTGGTTTCACATGGTTGAAGTTTTCTAAATTCTTGCTGGTTGGCATCAAGAAACCTCATTACATTAGATCTCAGATTATGTTCTAAGATTCTGCAGCAAATGGTCGTCAAGGATATTAGACGGAGTTTTGTGGATCAGTGTTTTGAATGGGTGTGACCTGTGCTTTCTTCCAACTACTGGGAACAGTTTGCTCCAGAGATCTATGGTGGATTATAGTTAAATATAGGATAGTTCAGCCTCATACTTTGTACTGGATCTGACAGGGATTGTATCAGGCCCTTGAGCATTGTGCAGTTTTACAATGTCATCTGTTTCTCATCATCACAGATACTATATTGCTCATGTTTGCAATATGTAAGAATTAAATTGGGGCACTCCCACTGGATTTTCCGTTCTTGAGGAACCTTTAAAATAGAGTTGTTTCATCTTTTGTCTTGTCCACAAATGTCTGGACACTAACATTGGTACCAATAGCAGCCTTTACATGCTGTTGTTGTAGTTGTGGTCTTCAGTCCTGAGACCGGTTTGATGCAGCTCTCCATGCTACTCTATCCTGTGCAAGCTTCTTCATCTCCCAGTACCTACTGCAGCCTACATTCTTCTGAATCTGCTTCGTGTATTCATCTCTCGGTCTCCCTCTATGAGTTTTACCCTCCACGCTGCCCTCCAGTACTAAATTGGTGATCCCTTGATGCCTCAGAACAAGACCTACCAACCGATCCCTTCTTCTAGTCAAGTTGTGCCACTAACTCCTCTTCTCCCCAATTCTATTCAATACCTCCTCATTAGTTATGTGATCTACCCATCTAATCTTCAGCATTCTTCTGTAGCACCACATTTTGAAAGCTTCTATTCTCTTCTTGTCCAAACTATTTATCGTCCATGTTTCACTTCCATACATGGCTACACTCCATACAAATACTTTCAGAAATGACTTCCTGACACTTAAATCTGTGCTCGATGTTAACAAATTTCTCATCTTCAGAAACACTTTTTTTTGCCATTGCCAGTCTACATTTTATAGCATCTCTACTTCGACCATCATCAGTTATTTTGCTCCCCAAATAGCAAAACTCCTTTACTACTTTAGGCTTCTCATTTCCTAATCTAACTCCCGCAGCATCACCCGACTTAATTTGACTACATTCCATTATCCTCGTTTTGCTTTTGTTGATGTTCATCTTATATCCTCCTTTCAAGACACGGTCCATTCCGTTCAACTGCTCTTCCAAGTTCTTTGCTGTCTCTGACAGAGTTACAATGTCATCGGCAAACCTCAAAGTTTTTATTTCTTCTCCATGGATTTTAATACTTACTCCAAACTTTTTCTTTTGTTTCTATTCCTGCTTGCTCAATATACAGATTGAATAGCGTCGGGGAGAGGCAACAACCCTGTCTCACTCCCCCTTTCATGTCCCTCGATTCTTACAACTGCCATCTGGTTTCTGTACAAATTGTAAATAGCCTTTTGCTCCCTGTATTTTACCCCTGCCGCCTTCAGAATTTGAAAGAGATTATTCCAGTCAACATTGTCAAAAGCTTTCTCTAAGTCTACAAATGCTAGAAACGTAGGTTTGCCTTTCCTTAATCTCTCTTCTAAGATAAGTCGTAGGGTCAGTATTGCCTCAGGTGTTCCAAAATTTCTACGGAATCCAAACTGATCTTCCCCGAGGTCGGCTTCTACGAGTTTTTCCATTCGTCTGTAAAGAATTTGTGTTAGTATTTTGCAGCTGTGACTTATTAAACTGATAGTTCGGTAATTTTCACATGTGTCAACACCTGCTTTCCTTGGGATTGGAATTATTATATTCTTCTTGAAGTCTGAGGGAATTTCGCCTGTCTCATACATCTTGCTCACCAGATGGTAGAGTTTTGTGAGGAATGGCTCTCCCAAGGCCGTCAGTAGTTCTAATGGAATGTTGTCTACTCCCGGGGCCTTGTTTCGACTCAGGTCTTTCAGTGCTCTGTCGTACTCTTCACGCAGTATCGTATCTTCCATTTCATCTTGATCTACACCCTCTTCCATTTCTACAACATTGCCCTCAAGTACATCGCCCTTGTATAGACCCTCTATATACTCCTTCCATCTTTCTGCTTTCCCCTCTTTGCTTAGAACTGGGTTTCCATCTGAGTTCTTGATATTCATGCAAGTGGTTCTCTTTTCTCCAAAGGTCTCTTTAATTTTCCTGTAGGCAGTATCTATCATTCCCCTAGTGAGATAAGCCTCTACTTCCTACATCCCTGCTCAGCCATTTTGCACTTCCTATCGATCTCATTTTTGAGACGTTTGTATTCCTTTTTGCCTTTACATATGGCCAGAATTTCTTTAGATTTTGTGAGAGGTCTTTCGACAGTACTCTGATGTGGTACCCATTGAAGGCTTCATGCATTGCCGTCTTACCTGTAGCCTGGGTGCCAAGGAACACTGTAAGTCCTAGCATCCTCCTGACACCAAACTCACCACCTCCTTACTAATATTTTCAGCCTTTAACAGCCAGGTGTGTTTCATTTGCAGGTTTTATCATACTCTTATGTTTTATTTTATGTCTCTTATGCTACAGTCTTCAACTTCTTAGAAGTTACTTTCCAGTGACTGTATATCGTGTAGTATTCTTCTGGCTATGAACTGTTCCACTACATATATAAGGTGATTATAATTAAAGTTAAACTTTCAAACCATTGTAGAAATAACACCACTAGCCAGAATGATGTCAAATTGCAACCGAATATTATTGGAGAAGGGGGAAAACGTATGGCAGAAGAAAAATAAATAGTTAAAAAATGTAGCAATAGATGGCTCTGTAAGCATCGTAATTTAATAGTGGTCGACTACAAATGACAAATGAATCATACAACAATGCCTAAGGTCTATGTTTGATGTTAAACAAATTTTACTACTAAGTATGCATGAGTGTACAGGTGTGATACAGTTAGTTATGTAAGCCCATCCATCACGGCAAGGTCATATCACATTGGATGGGAAAAATGGGTTTTTAATTGTCCTGAGACCAAAAACTGCATAAAAAGCATGAATCAAAATCAAATTGGATTATTAATTTCTGTGTGACTGTTGAAAAAAATGTTCAATACGCTGTCCACCATTTTCTGTAACAAGTTGAAATCAAGAAACAGTATGTTCCACAACTGATTGAAGTGTTTCTGGGGTCACGTTCAGAATGTGTTTCATAATGCATGCCTTCAATGCAGCTAAGTTTGCAATTGGAATGCTGAACACAACATCTTTCAGATGGCCCCACAGCCAGAAATCACAAGGATTGATATCAGGTGATCGGGACGGCCAGCCTCTAGGGAAATGGTGGCTGATAATCCTAGCATTTCCAAAATGGCACTTCAGCAGCTGCTTAACTGGATTTGCAATGTGCGGAGATGCGCCAGATTGCATAAAAATGATCCTATCCACACATCCGTGCTGTTGGAGAGCTGGAATGATGTGGTTGCACAAAAGCCACTCATAACACTTATCAATGATGGTACAGGTAACAGGACCGGCAGCATCTGTCTCTTTGAAAAAATATAGCCCTTTGATAAATGATGCCATAAACCTGCACCACAAAGTGACCTTTTCAGTATGAAGTGGTACTGGTTGATTTGCGTGTGGATTAGCCATTGCCTATATTCGACAATTTTGTGTATTGACTTATCCTAGCAGATGGAAGTGGGCTTCATCCGCCCACAAAATCTTCCACGGCCAGTCATTATCCGGCTCCATGTGAGCAAGAAATTCTAAAGCAAAGGTCTCTCTTGCTGGCAGGTCAACAAAAAGCAACTTGTGCATGTGGGTAATTTTGAATGGATAGCAAAGAAGGATGTTTCATAGGATTTTACGCACCGTGCTCACAGGTATTTCCACTGTTCAGTCAATTCTCTGTGCACTACACATTTGCACATCACCACTCTTCTCCTCCTGCGCTGCCGTGGCCATTGCTTCCACTGATGTCGAACCAGTTCTTTACCTCCCTCTACCAGGTTGCACACCAAAAGAACCAGTCTTTTCAATTTTCCAAATCATTTTCTCCAGACCCACGGCAGTCATCGGACCAACGCATTTTGCCAAACCCTTCAGTGTCCAGAACTTCTGCAGAGCGACGTGTGCACAGTCATCATTCTTGTAATACAGCTTTACAAGCAGAGCGTGATCCTGCATTGAGACAGTCATGATGAACGTCGCAGACAGAAAAGGAGAACAAGCTGTGTACCCGACGCGTTTATACCAACCTTAATGGGTCATGCACATGAGAGGTGTTCTCATTTACATATTCTGACACACAAAGTACCATCTGTTGTTCAATTTTCACACTATTTTCATTTCTTCTGCCGTACTTTTTCTCTCTTCTTTGATAATATGCCATTGTGATTTGACTTTATTCTGACCAGTGGTGTTATTTCTACAGTGTTTTGAAAGTTTAACTTTAATTATAATCACCCTGTATATCTGTCAAGTGCATGGTCAACTATTCTTCTAAAATGAAGCCACAGTTCTTCTACAAGCTTCTCTCCAGAGCTAAGTGTTTCCTGAGATACAACACTATTGCCTCTTCATTTAGTTTGCCTTCTACTTGTTTTAGTTGTCCCTTGACTTTGGTAATCATTGTTGTTACAAGTGGCTCATGGTCACTGACACTAGTTCCAGTGTCGGCATCCTCAACAAGGTCAGGTATGTTTGTTGCTATTAGATCCAGTTTATTTCCATTATGAATGGGCTTCTGAACAGTTTGTTACACATAGCTCTCAGAGAAGGCATTAGTGATACCTTGTCACGTCAACCACTTACAGATCGGTTATTTTTCCAGTTGATTGTTACATGATCAAAATCTTCTCCAATGATGTTAGTATGATTGAGGAACTTATTTTCTAGTGAACTTAGTTTACTTCTAACGTTTTTGGTTGCATCTGGAGATGAGTCTGGTGGTCAATAGAAGGATCTGAGTATAAGTTTACTGCAACTTGTGAAGTACAGTCAGTCTCCACATTGTCATTGTTGGAAATGTGCTTTATGCCCATGCTAAACTTTTTTACAAATTCCAGATGGTTGTACTGCTGCGGAGAGCAGTTGATGCTCTTCTGTTTGACAGCATATATTAGTAGTTTACAAGCCATGTAGATAGTGAACACCCTCCTTCTATTTGCAGGTGGATGTGTTTAACAAACTGAGTGAACAGGGAGCAATTATTATTGTTCATCAAGTATTAACTGGAATAAACATTGAGGTAAATTTTTCTTGAATGTAGAAATACTCGAGAGGAAGTCAGTGAGTGAGTACTACTACAACCTGCAGTCAGAACCAAGAACAGAACATAAAACATAGATCATGAAAAACATATAGCAGTTCACAGCAAGGAATAAACAAGACACTGATATGTAAAGAGTTATTATAAAACACAGCAGCCGTATTGGCTGGTGAGGAAGCTGCATGACAGCTGCAATTCACTTCTTACCGTGCAAACATAACAGCTCACCACTAAACACACAACCATCACTGGTTGGTGTGAACTTGACAGTCGACCACCATGATGACACACAGATGGGGAGCAGACAATAAAAGTATATGCCCAAGCTTGATACTGAGCCTTCCCCAGGCAATCTTGCATGCAGTTTCAATTTCTATTTCAGTTGATTTAAGTTTCTTTTCTGTTGCGACAAGTACACCAACTCTATTTACCATCAGCATATCCTTTTTAAATGAGCTTTGCTTTTTCCCCAAAAATTGCTCTACTGTCAATTTCAGGTTTTAACCAGCTTTCCTTTCTTAATATAATGTGAGTTCCACTGCTTTCTAGGAGCACTTCAAACTGTGGCAACATCTTGTGATTGCTTAGGTTTTTGACACTCCCACTGTAGGGAGCACTTTATTTTATCTTATATTGACATTTCTGGGTGCTCTACAGTTATTGGTATGTGGACTGCATGAAGAGTCACCTAACTTGTGTGTGTGTGTGTGTGTGTGTGTGTGTGTGTGTGTGTGTGTGTGTGTGTAAAAAATACTTGTGTCCACCCCACACAGTCAACTACCTGAATAGCAGCCTTTGATGTGTACTGCACACCTGACGCATTAGTTGGGTCCCTACAGTTCTCAACCCTATGGCATGAATCAAGAAAGTTGTAGCTGAGCTTGTCACAGATTGTTTGAAGTCCCTTGTTCAGTCCTTCCACTTGACTCAGAACAAGGGGGACGCAATCAGTTCTGGGGGCAACACTGCAAATTGTGATCTTTCTTGAAACTCCACTATTGAGTTATGTCTTTCTAACTTTCTCTGTCAGTCACTGGAATGATCCAAGTATGGCTTTGGAGCCCAGATGAGAGTCATCATTTGTCCCCATGTGCAGATTAATGTGCAGTTGCTTGTACCCTCCACACTCAGTAGCTACCAGAACAGCCTTTTCTACCGGTGTATTAAACCCCCTCTCCTGCCACCCACACACACTGAGTGCACTTCCTGGTATTCAGTCCCATTCGTTGCTGCCACTTCTATATGTGGTGCCATCATTCACTGTAAGTTTGAACTGTCGATGACTAACAGACATTTTAGGTTAGGCTTTACCGTGACTGTTACTGACATTAAATGAAACAATAAGTTTACTGTTACCAGTCACTGTTTATTTACCTCCATGACATATTTCAAAGGTTTAAACCTCCATCATCAGGTGGATTTACATTTGTTAGTGTGACATTTGTGTGTGTGTGTTGTGTTACAATTTTTGGAGAAAACAAAACAATATTTCAGAACCTGGTTTTGGGTTTCTTTTGACAAAAAATTACACGTATATCTAACAGTAAACATAAAATAAGTAAAATAGAGTACCTCCAGTGTTTATAGGTTCCTTTTGCTGTCTTAACCCATCACATGTATACTGTCATATTTTGTGGATTTGGAGGTGTTAGTTTTGAGGTGTGAAATACCTGCGTTAGAATAAATACTTCAGGTGTTATATAAATCTGATTTGGACAAGTTAAAATAGCTTAAATGTTACAAACTTTAAGTACAGTGATCATATTGGCTATAGTGGTAAAATTATACATAAATAACAATTTTGGTTGGAATTAATAGATAGATATGAAAGGCTGGATGCAGAGGGAGAGAAAGACAAAGTGAGAGGGATAGAGAGGGTGGAAAGAGTGATTGTATGAGAGCAAGCTTCACATGGCAAGGGGTCTTAAGATTGTATCTGTTACATGTAATAACTGCCTAAAGGTTGGGGTAATACATTGGTTAATGCTTTAAAATATATAGATGGATGTACAATTTGTGCTAGTAGTTGATGTACATATATTTTCAAGCTAACAAGGGATACAAGTTGTTTGTGTGATGATAAACGAGGGCGGTTCAGAAAGTAACCTCTGATTGGTCACAGTGC
The DNA here is from genome assembly GCF_023898315.1 of Schistocerca nitens. NCBI lineage: Eukaryota > Metazoa > Arthropoda > Insecta > Orthoptera > Acrididae > Schistocerca > Schistocerca nitens. Next base: position 372,632,510 of record NC_064618.1, read on the forward strand.
GGGTTGTGGGGGGAGTAGCAATGCCATCTGTGCGTTCACGCACTCAACAGGTCAGTCGGCATCAAGCCGTGGTCGAGTGAACGTCATACCTGCGCTAGTTTAGTTTTTGTGGCAGTTTGAAATGTGTGCTGCAATAGAAAACCCCGCCAAATGTGAAGTGCATGCTGTCATAAGGTCTTTTACGGCCAAAGGATATTCTGCAGCAGCTATTCATCGTGAGCTTTGTGCCGTGTACGGACCAAGAGTTATGAGTGAAGGAGTTGTCCGTGAATGGGTACGTTTATTTAAAAGTGGACGAGAAAACGTTCATGATGAAGAGAGGAGTGGTAGACCATCATTGGTGACTGACGAACTCGTTCAGACAGTTGATGCAAAAGTTCGTGAAAATCGACGTTTCTCAATGTCGGAGTTGTCTACTGGTTTTCCACAGATTTCTAAGACTCTCTTGTACGAGATAGTGACAGCAAGATTGGGTTACCGTAAGTTCTGTGCACGATGAGTGCCCAAAATTCTTACCGACCACCACAAAACTCAAAGAATGGCCTCTGCATTAGACTTTCTGTCACGTTATGAGGACGAAGGAGAACCATTGTTAAACAGAATCGTGACCAGTGACGAAACCTGGATTAAGTACGTGAACACTGAGACAAAAGAACAATCAAAGATGTCGGCACATTCAAATTCGCCTACCAAACCAAGAAAAGCCTCGCAAGATTTTTCTGCCAGAAAACTGATGGCAACGGTGTTTTGGGATGCCAAAGGGGTGTTGTTGGTTGAATTCATGGAACGTGGTACGACCATTAATCAAGACGTGTACTGTGAAACAATAAAAAAGTTACGATGGGCTATACAGAACAAACGCCGTGGTATGCTGACTTCCGGTATCGTTTTTTTGCACGATAACGCCCGTGCTCACTCTGCTTGCAGAACAACGGCCCTTCTTGAGTCCTTCAAGTGGGACGTTAGCAACCATCCACCTTACAGCCCAGACCTGGCGCCAAGTGATTATCACCTCTTCATGCATTTGAAGAAATGGCTCGGGTCACAGCGGTTTGATGACGACGAAGAGCTCAAAGATGCGGTCACAGGCTGGCTCCAGGCACAAGCGGGTGATTTTTATGCAGAAGGAATTTCAAAGCTTGTGAAGAGATACGATAAGTGCCTCAATCCCTATGGAGACTATGTAGAAAAATAGTGCAAAGATGTAGTTGTAAGATGTATATATTAAAATATTTTTATTTAACTTGGTGTATTTTTTTAAATCAACCGGAGGTTACTTTCTGAACGGCCCTCGTATATGTAAATGAGGTCAGTCTCTTGTACTCTTGGCAGCTGTCGTGGTAACATAACTAAATATTTATGGTAAATAGTAAGGTAGGTGTGGAGATAAATAAACAGTGACTGGTAACAGCAAACTTGTTGTTTCATTTAAAGATCCTACCTATTTGCAACCACCACATCTTAACTGAAGGCACAGCAGGTTTCCCAAGAGGTGACGTAAGTCTCACTGAATCAGTTTAAGTTCTGGTGGAAGACAGCACCTTGAATTTGTTGGTCAGGGGAATGGGTACAACACCCTGAGGTCTCCCTGTTCCCTGGCACCACAGATCCGCTATACAGGGCACTTAGCCCTATCACTGACACACCTCTCACAGTCAAGTGGATGAGTAATGATAGATATCCCACTTCCTGTAGAGATGACAGGATCCACAGGAGCATATAGTACTTATGTGCCATGGGTACTCTCAGGAGCCCTCCCAACACACTCGCTCACAGCAGCTTCCAATTATTTGATAGTAGTCATGCAGATTTCCAGCTGCTTACAAAGATCAACTGATGCATGCTCGAGAACATCGTCCACAGTATGGCTGCATTGTAGCTGGTGCAATGTTTTACAGAATAGTAACCAAATGACTGAAATAAGCTTGCAGATTCTCTTTTAATTTCTGGATCTATCAAGCTAAACGTATTATATCTTTTATTGTAGGTTACACATAAAACAGACATATAAAAGTATTACAACTTGTAACTTTTTTTTTGTTATAGTTTCTGACAAACTTAAAAATAGCATTAATAAAAGATAAATGTAGACAATATGCATTTACGTTGAAATGGAAGTCTAAGTGTAACATGACACATTAGTTATAACATATGCTATACTAGCTAAATCACAAATGGTGATTTACTAAAAAATGCACTCATGTTCAAAAATGAAGGACAAAAGTGGTGTTCACTTGATTTATCACTGCCAAGTAGCATAGCTTAGTGAAGCTTGGACCATACGTAGAAAGAACTGCTACAGTATAGCACAGAAGACAACTGAAAGGAGATCGCAATTAGATAAACAGAACTGACACATTTATTCAAAGTCACCACAATTTATGATGGTCCCCTGGGCATTACAAAACGTGGGAGATGGTTCCTAGTAGGGTGTGTGATTACCACGGACAGCTTGCTGTACAGCATGCTCTCATGCTGGCCATGAGGTTGGTTAAGAGTTCTTAAGGCAGGGCATTCCATTCCTCCACCAGTGCAATTGACAACTGGTGGATGATTTTGGTGCATTTGGATATGCTGCACTCTCCGCTCCCAATGCAACCCGCAAGTGCTCGATGGGATTTAAGTTCGGGAAACAGACAAGCAAATCCATAGGTCAAATATCCTCTTGTTCCAAGAGCTTCTCCATGTGCACTGTTTGATGTAGTCGTGCATTGTCACCCATAAAAATGAAGTCAGGACTGATTGAACCCCGAGGGGAATACAGTGTCACAATAACACTGACCAGTAAGTATACTGTGTTGAAACTTTTGGAGGTCATTGTGCCAATGCAACATTAAGCCTACCACGCCGTAACACCTGAACCACCAAAACGATCATGTTTGCCAATGTTCCTGGGTGCATTACATGTTCCCACCTCTCACCACATGAGAGTGCATCCAGAATTACTGCTCAGACTGAGGCTGCTCTCATCTGACAAGAACTCCATATTGGTCCAATCCCTATACTCTTGGCACCATCTCAAATGGTGCCACCAATCTGTGACTGTCAACATAAGAACGTATTGGTCATTTGGCAGACAGACCACCCCCATGCAATTGCCATGCCATTGTGGACTGTGAGACTGCATGCCTTGTAATTGTCTTAAATATGGTTGCAATTGCATCCACTGTTTGATGTGGGTCCCTTCTTGCCTGCTGCACAATTAACTGTCATCTGGTGCTTTAGCTGAATGTGGTCTACCACCTCCTCTTATTTGGGCAGCAGTGTTTGTGGTTTGGAACACTCCCCATGCATGTAAAACAGTGCTGTGAGCAGTACCAAACTTCTTCCCTACATTTGTCATGCTTCATTCTCCTTCCATTTTCCTGATGATCCTTCCCCATGGAAATTCATCCAAATGTTGTCTCCAGGCCATTTTGTAATGAAGTAAAGAACACCACCATAGTTCACCATAACTGCTCACTGATTGACACACATTTTTCCCCTTTTCCTTCCACTGCCTCATGTTGCAGGGCAAGCTCCATTTGGTGCTATAGCCATGATGAATCTGTGCCCTGTGAAGTCCAGCTCTCTCTGCGCTGCTATGAGATCTCTGACAATATACTTCTGCAATGTCATTTCCATTGAGTTGTTAATATGTATGTTACGTTATCTGTCTCATCCTTAAGTTTTGTAGATGCTCGATAGGAAACTTCCTTGGTCCTCCCATATGTCTTACCTAGCCCCCCCGCTGTACGTGGCCCTCAGTGTCCTATATGTCCTCAGTAGTACTTCCTGGGGAACAGATAGGACCACCCTCCTCCGTTCGTACCAGTGCTTGTCTGTTCGAAACTAGACTATGGGTGTTTCGTTTTTGCATTTGCACATCTGTCCATCTTATGCTGCCTCAATGCAATCCACCATCATGGCATCCATTTGGACACTGGCACCTTTTACACTAGCCCAGTTGAGAGTGTGTATGCAGAAGCTGCTGAACTACCGCTGGCATACTGCCATGACTTCCTCCTCAGTAGGTAAACATGTCATTTGTCTGCCATGCCTGGCCTCCGATCCTATGCCTCCTTCTTTGATGATTCCTTTGATCACCAGTATGGGCTGCATCCCTCCTCTCTGTTACCTCCTGGATTTCACTTTCGGCTCTTGCTCCAGCAGCTTAACTTCACACTACCTACCACTTTCCTGATGGGTCTGATCCTGTCATCACCATGGCTTCATACGGTGGCCGGTGTTTGCCTTGGCCTTCATTCGCTTCCTAAGGATGCTACTCCAGCCTTGCTCTATTGCCATAATTTTCACGACCTTCACACGGAACTTCATAATAGTACCTTTGTGTACACAGATGGCTCTCAGAATGACCATAGTGTTACCTATGTCTTCATAATTGGCACCAACATTTTTCAGTATCGGCTTCTGGAGCACTGTTCAGTATTTACAGCAGAGGTCTTCACCTTGTATCGGGCCACGCAGTACATCCGGAGGCACAGGCTTTTCAATTGCACAATTGCGTCATCTACTCCAACTCTCTGTGCCCTTCAGAGCCTCTGTGTGCTATACATCGTCCATCCCTTAGTGCAACGGGTCCTGGAAAACTGTCATTTGCTCACTCTTGGTGGAGCTACTGTGATGTTTAAGTGGGTTCCCGGTCACATCGGTCTGATGGGAAAAGAGGTTGCTGACGCTTCTGCCGAGGCTGCAGTTCTGGTAGCTCAGCCCGCTAGTTCTTTCATTCCATCTGATGATCTCTGTGTTGCCATCTGCCAGCATGTGCTGTCACCTTGTGCGTCACTACTGGTGCTCCCTTCCTGGGAACAAGCTCCAGGAAATTAAACCTCTCCCAGCAGCTTGGAAGACCTCCTCTGGGTCCTCTCACCATGAGGAGATCATTTTAGCTAGGTTGCATTTTGGGTACTGTCTTTTTAGCCATCGCCATTTGTTAAGTGTTGCTCCTGTAGCACTTTGTGCTCATTGCCCTCATCCTTTGATGGTTTGCCTTTTCCTGACAGATTGCCCTTCTTTTAACCACTTATGTTCCAATTTATGTTTGCCGTCTAAGTTATTGGCCATTTAACAAACGATGCGTGGGATGTCGAATGCATTTTACTTTTATTTGTCGTAGCAATATGGCGAAGCACATTTAATCTTCAGTTCAGGTCATCTGTTTCTCTGTGGCATATTTTATGGACCTCTCTTCAAGTACCTGTTTTTAGTTGTCTTACCTTTCGTCACTTGGGCTCTACCTGTAGTCTCTTTTAACTCCTTTTTTGTCTTCATGCTCTGCAGTTCTGACTTTGGCATGTTATGACCCTAGTTGTTTTTGTGCTCTAAAACGAAACATTGAATGCAGACAACACACGTGCACACACATCACACACACATGACCACAATTTCTGGCAGTTGAAGCCAGAGTTCATAATACTGTTACAGTCCATCTTGGATTTTCCATTGTTTTATTCACATTGTTATACCCTGAAATTTGGGTGAATCATTATTTGATTGAGGGTACTACCCCTAAAATTATATAAAGTGCAAATGCTGATCACAGTCAATACTATAGCAGAAAATACATTTCGTGGCACTCAACAAACGAAAATACACAATATACCCTCTGTCATCTTGTAATTCCTTTTGACTTTTTCATTTTTAGTTTACATTTAATTGATGAGTTGTTTGAAAGTATTAGCCCGTTACTTTTGGTAACTTACAAAAAATCCAGTGATGGTTGGTTACTGTGTCTTATCATATTTGTGAGTAAAGGTGTTTCGTTACTTTTGTTTTGTAGGGCCCTCCCTATGGCTTTGAACTTTCTCTCTCTCTTAGTTACATGGTATGTAATATCAAGGAGCATCTACCATCCAGTGTACTTTGTTGGATTAATGTTATTATATCAAAACAATCCATTTATTGGAGAGATTTACATTGGTGCATTTGTTGGTTCTAGGCAGGGAGTCGTCATTCTGAAATGAAAGCAGTTTACACAGTTTTGAACACGACAGATTGAAAGGCTTCATGCATAGGACTGGATATTTTGTCAGAGCTTACAGTCAAAACCCAACTAAGTGCTTCACTTCAGTGAAATTAATACCTAGAAACAAGTGAAAAAAACACCATTCTCAAATATACCATAGTTCAACAGTAGTTCATTGTATTTAGTCGGTTATTTGCGAAAGACACTCTACTACAGTTTGCATGCATTAAGGTTCTCAAACCATTTCAAGTAGAGCTGGAGTTACAATTTTTTTTCCTTTGAAGTTTCTTTTGCCTTTAAATGATAATAAATATAAATTTTGTTATATAGTTACTTATTGTCCTCCATTTTGACATCACACTGTTACTAACTGTGTTGTTCTGTATAAACATGTGGTTCTTTTAATCTTATGTTATTTTTACCATCCATCCTTCAATGTGTGTAAAACTGATGCTTGTGGCTCTAATGAATTTATTTTTCAAACAAAAATCCAGGGTGGAATAACAACAGTATGAAACAGAACAGGTTTCTACTCACCACGTAGAGGAAGCACTGAGCGGCAACCAGCTATATTTAAAAGTAAATTAAGCTAATGGATAAAGTTCTTCTCAGGTAGAAAACCACATTCGTACATGCACATCTCGCCCTCTCCCCCCTCCCCTCCCCCAAACACACACACACACACACACACACACACACACACACACACACACTTATTTTACACCATACATTTACTCTCTCATCAGCGTTAATCTTCCTTCTGTTCCTAGTATACAAAGAGAATGGTTTGTCTGTAGTTACAACACAGCTACCATAACTCTTGTTTGGAATAACACCAATAGAAAATGTACGGTAATTGATAATATCTCTCTCATTATAGCTCTCAAGTCCAGCCAGTGGTGAATCTCCTCCTCGTAGTACAGCAATGGTTAGCCATGAATTACCACTCACAACCTCTGTAGTTGTACAAGAAAAATTAATCTTGCATCCTACAAACGTAATAGGTCCTCCAAGTAGTTGATGTTGATCTGTTTGCTTTGGCTTCATGTCAAACATGTCAACATTCTTGTAAACTGGAAGTCTTGTCCTTCTGTATCTTCTCCTCCGGTAAGGCATGGCTGTCTGTACTGCGTGGCTGCCACGAGTCGAATGAGCCAGCTGTGGCCTCAGCAGCGGAACTGGGCACTGATAAGAGCCAATGCCCTTCCAGTGCTACGACCGCACCCATCCGGTTTAGAGAAATGGCGGCGCCGGAAGTAGGCTTTTCCAGCGGATTGCGCTTAGTTAAAACTAAGCGCGATCCTCCGAGGCCCAGCGGCAGCCAGGCGAAGCTCGTTCAAGGTCACCTGCCTTACGCAGCTACAGCGTCTAAGTGAAGACTGCATGTGTGCGGATGGTTGGATGTCTCCAGGCAGTCTGGCTTTAGTGTGTGGAGGCAATAGTGGCCATGCCATGCAGCTGCTCATTTGTGTGTGTGTGTGTGTGTGTGTGTGTGTGTGTGTGTGTGTGTGTGTGTGTTTATACACTAAAGAAGGACTTCGTCTGATTGCTTAGTCTACTTTTAAACATACTTTAAATGTTCCTGGGTGCCGCCTCTGTGTGATGAATAGCAATCTTTCTTATTTCATATTCTTGAATTTATTTTTCTGTAAGATATTTCATGTTATGTAAAATCGTTCTAAGATAAAATATTATTGTTAAAATATACAACTGCACTCAATGAAGGACATGTAGACTCTATGTACCAGTCCTCAAAATGCCTAACAAGTAATGTTTCAGTAACATCGTCATCCTTATATCTTTGTCTGAGTAAGTACCTATAAAATTCTGTTGGCAGACGGTGTCATAAAAATTTAATTCACTTGTAAGTTCTTTTCACCTGTGTTGTACCATTGGTTTTTGCTCCATTGAAAAACAGTCACTAAGTAAAACCTTTTTATTCTGCAAAAAGTGAAGTGACACGTTTTAAGAAACATGTTTTTGTGTAATGTAACGTGAGAGATAAAAATGTAATCACATAGCAACGGCAGGAGAAAACACATGAATAAGGAAATGTGCAAGCCATTGGAGCCAGTGGCTCCTTCTTCTGGCAGGAGTTGTGAAGGGGAAGGAAGAGGGATGAAGGAAAAAGTGTGGTAAGATTTAGCAACTGAGAAGACTTCCTTCACCTCTCTCACTTCCCCTTGAATGCTTGTGTCAGAAAGAGGAACCACTGGCTCCCAAACCTTACACATTTCCATAACTTTCACATGTATTTTCTCCTGATGCTGCTTAGTGAGTAGATTTTTTATCTAAAGAATTATCAAAAAATGATTACTTTCATTGATGTATGTATTTGTATGATATATCTGGCTAAAGGATTTTGGTAATAGATTTTAGTAGTGAATTGACAAAAATATTCCAACCAGATGGGGTATGTAAGTTTTGAATTTGAGAAAGTGTTTTGATATTATAATGAAAAGAGAGCATGCAAGGAACATAGTACAGGCAAAGGAAAGGTAGGGGTATGGCCTAGGAATAGTGTGAAAAAGCTAGGAAAGAGGGTAGAAATATAACTGCAGACAACACTTGCTCAGTTGCAGGCAAGGCTAATTGTGTATTGCATGCAAGTTACAGAGTGGGGCGGAAAGAGGGCAGAGGGGAGGTTGCTCAGAGAATAGTATTAATGAGGGTGCATAGGCCTATAATTATAAACCAAAATGTGTATGATAATGAAAGACAGTTAAGAATCTCTTTTCTGAGGGGGAAGTGAAATAGACTTTTAAAAATGTTACTTACTCTTTAAATTTGGAAATGCTTTTGTTGCAGCACAATTTAGAGTTTAACTTGTTGGTTATGTGTTTATCTATTTATCTACACTTATACTGTACGATGAGCTGTTGTCTTTACTCATAGCACTGTTTAAAACAGTAATTAACCCTCAAACAGGTGTGCCATTTTTCATAACACGAACAGGCGTGTGGTGTACTTTGTTCATATGTGTAGAATAGATTTCTTTATGTTACCAAGGTAAACATATATGATGAAAATCGCTGTTTAATCCTAGTTTATTTAAAAAATGACAAAAATAAACTACATAATATAAGCTAAACCACTGTTTCATTAAACAATAATGAAATAAATTTTCACTATAGCACTCTGTTGCCAAGGACAGGTGTTGCAGAGACAGTAATGACCCCACTCGTAGCATTAAGCAGTGCAATTGCAACAGATCCCATTTGCATCGGATCCCAGCTAGCTGCTTATTTAATCACTAATTATCCCATAGGCAACTGCCTCAATGTGGCATTATGTTGCTAGCTCGTAATCAGGGTAATTTTTTTTTTTTTTGCACGGATCATGAATTTTCTCTCGTCTAGATCGCTTGTTTTTTATATTACTGCTGCTCACTTGGACATATGAGAACACAATTTATCACTGTGATATCTGAAGTAACAATGAAGGAATAGATATGGTTTTGCAGTTGTGGAACAAAAATGGAACCGTGCAAAATCATTTTATTTTTGGTTGGTGCACATTATAAACAGGTGTGTCCGCTCGAGGGTTAAATGCACACACATCTTAGCACTGACGTTTTAAAAAAAAAATATTGAGTGTAGTATAGGTTCTTGTCATACATCTTGTGCTTTTTTAATGGTCCAGAATTGTATGCTGTTCTTCCTCCGTGTTCCTTTCCTGTACCTGTGTTTCAACAAGAGTGAAGGTATCTTGAATCCCAGAATTATTGTTTGTGATCATTTTATGTTCTTGTTCCCCATATTCCTTTTCCTCTCTGCCAGTGAAAGTTCTGTACAAGTGTCAATGATGTAAATGTATCATTTTTGTGGAGAAACAAATTTTAATAACAAGTTGAATCTTGCAAAAAAGAAAACACCAACCAGCCTCCATTAATAATGCTATTTATTTACATGCATAGTGTCATTACTAGTACTGAGGTGACAAATTCATCTCCAGATGGCCATTGACTTTTAGATTACATTTTTTGTTGTTGTTTACATTAGTTGTGACTGTTTTTCTCCCTTGTGGTGAAAGTTCCTAGGGGTGATGGTACTGTACAGCAAAAAACAATGAGAAATGGCCTATTTAAGAGTAACTTAACTAACAGTGTAAACAAGTCTCTAAGATAGAACTGTCTCAGTTTAAGGACACCATACTTGTGTTGAAATTCCCGCATCATGACATTCCACTGTTACCTGCTTGTGTTCACAAAATAATAAAAACTATGAGGGCATTTCGCAAAGTAAAGATACAATGGCTCGCAGTACTTAAATAGAACATTTATTTAGAAAACGTCAGTTACATCTTGTTAATTGGATTATTTATATTCATAACTGGATTATTTGTTATTTTTTGGCATAATCACCCCCGTTATCCAAACATTTGTTAAGTTGGTTCACAAGCTTTTGTATCCCACAGTAATAGAAGGTTGCCACCTGTTGTAGGAACCACATTTCAACTTCATCTTTGATCTCTTCATCGTCGTGGAATGATTTTCCTCCAAGATGTGACTTCAGGTAACAGAAGACATGGAAGTCAGTGGGCGCAAGGTCCGGGCTGTATGGTAGATGATCCAATATGTCACATTTGAATTGTCTGAGTAGTGCTTTGTTTACAAGCCCTGTGTAAGGCCGAGCATTGTCATGAAGCAAGCGGACTCCACTTGTCAGCATTCCCCTGTTTTGAATTGCCCTTCGAAGACGTTTCACAGTCTGGCAATATGCAGCAGCATTGTCATTCCAGGAGGCATAAATTCCAAAAGAATAGTGCCTTGTCTGTCCCAATAAACAGAAGCCATGATTTTCTTCACTGAAATTGACGTTTTGCATTTCTTGGCTTTTGGTTAATCGAATGGCGCCATTGCATTGATTGTTGCTTGGATTCAGATGTATGGTGATAAACCCACGTCTCGTCACAATGTGATCAAGGAACTCGTCACCTGCTTCAGCATAGCGTGTGAGGAAGTCGAGTGCAAAGCCCATCCTTTTCTTTTTGTGTTCTTCCGTTAACAGTTTTGGAACCCAGCACGCACACAATTTCCTGTACCCTAACTTGACAGTCACAACGTCATAAAGAGTAGTCATTGACACATCCGATATGATCTGATGCAATTCTTTCAATGTGAGACGTCGATTCTCACGAATTGCTTCCTCCATTCTCTGAAGAAGGGTATCAAAGGTCACAGATGGCCTACCTGTTCTTTGTTCATCATGAACATCGGTCCTACCTTCAGAGAAATGACGACACCATTTCGTTACATTTTGTCGATTCATAATGTTCCCATAAACAGACCTTTTGCATGAAGAAAACGTATGATGGAGCGCACTTCGCATTTGGCAGGATTCTGAATCGGCGCAGTCATTTTAAACATGACCTACTTGAACCAGAAGCAATGTTCAACTGCGAGGAGAAAGCTAGCGGTTCAAGGTTAACACCAGTGTTGCCAACTTGCTCACCAAAACTCTTCTGTTCCTCTGGCGTACAGTGTATCTTTACTTTCTGAAATACCCTTGTATATAGTTTTTACTATTTTGTGAATGCAAGCAGTCAACAGTGCAACATAATGATGCAGGAATTTCAATGTAAGAAACCTTAAACTAAAACTGTTCTATCATAGGGATTTGTTTACGTTGTTATCATTTATTGTTAATTACTTTTACAGTAAAATAGGCAGCACATCTTTTTTTCCTGCAGCTGACACCTAATGTAAACAACAAAAAATCTAATGCAATTGTGAACAGCCATCTGAAGATGAACTTGTCAGTTCAAAGCTGGCAACAGTGCTTCTGTGTAAATAAATAGCATTATTAATAGTCCTGGTTACTGTTTTCTCCTCTGTAAGAATCAACTTGTATTTTGTTCACAGCCATGGTCTTAAAATGTCAATATTCAACAATACTGCATTAACACATTTAAAGTTCCAGGAAACTTAGACCTGGGGAGTGTAAGTGCCCCTTTTGTTAAATCAATTTTTTTATGTTGCATTAATGATAATTTTCTGTTTCTTGCATCAACAGGCTATATTGTAATCTGATTTTTCCATCTCAAGGCAGAATTTTTAATTGTCTTCAGTCTTTAAATTTTACATTTTGCGTTTTATGTTCTAAAACAGCAAAACTCTCTTTCTTTTGCAGTTGGCCTATAGTTCATGCTCGGATGACTCAGATGTAAGCATAAAATTTGATGATGCCTCTTGTGTTTTGTTTTTGCATGTCTTTGCTGTGTTTTGATGCACAGTCTCCTTGTGGAAAATACTGTCTGTCTCACCAATAATTTTCTAAGCCGCTAATTACTACTGACTTGCCCATTTTGTTGTTTCAGTTTTTAAAGATAGTTGCTATCCATTGCCACCAAATTGGAGAATAGGACCATCATAATAATTTAAATGTGTCTTCTTTTGGAGACCTGAGTCCACAACTCTAAACTGTTATTATTTCAAATTCCATGCCTTTAGCATATCACTATGAATTTATACGAACTGCTCAAGTGAATGAATTCATTGAAGATGTACTGTATGATGAAGTCCAATAATTCTTATCAATTAATAATACAAATTAATTCTTAGTAATTCGTACAAATTAATGTTACAGATTACTTCAAGCAGTCACATTGTTTAATAATTCCTGTCTATAGTAATTTGTATTTTCAGTTGATATTCGTAAGAGTCAGTCAACATAATCTAAAATGTTCACATTTAAAGTTATTTCTTCACATTATTTTTCTCGTGTGTTCAGCTCTGCATATTTTGGAAGAGTGTCTCAATGAAATTGGATAAAGATGAGAGAAATTAACTAAAATGCTAAAGGTATAATTTAGACAGTGATACGTGCTTATCAGGGTGGGGCAAAATAAAAGTGTCTCAGAGAACTGAGTTCCAGGGTACAAAGAATCGCAGCAGAGGAAAGGAGATACAGTACTAACCTGACTATGACAGATGTTTAAAGTGAGCACCATTCATCTCTTGGCACTTTTGTGTTCTGTTCAGCAAGTTGCCGGAATTACTGCAGTTTCATCCAAAATGTTCTGCTGCAGTTCTTGAAGACTTTGTTGTGATACACCTTATACTTGAGGCCTCCCCACACAAAGTAATTGCACACTGACAGATCAGGTGACCTGGGTGGCCAGCTAGGTCCATGACCAGACTAACCTCAGCTAACAATTCTGTCTGGTGTGAAGATAGTGTGAATGTGCTCCAAGGTTTGGCCAACTGTATGGACAGTTGCTCCATCCTTTCAGAAGTAACTGTAGATCTGTTCCTCCACTGTCAATGCTGCCAGGAATGGTTTCAAAATGTTGGCAATGTAACACACCGAAGTCATTGTCTGATGAAAGAAAATGGGACCAATAATGTGACGTGCAGACACTCACACCAAACTCCAACCTTCTGATCATGCAATAGCGTTTTATGAAAGCTATGTGGATTACCTGCTGCTCAGAAACTGTGATTCTGTGAGTTGGCATAACCACTCAGGTGAAAAGTTTCTTTTGTGTAGCTCTCAGTCCATCATCATCTGATCTTATTGCACCACTGGGAATTAGATGTTTCTTGTCTGTTTTAAGTAATGTTAGTATTCATTTATTTTTCATACTTCTAAGAACTTCGTACTTTTAAATAAATCCAGGAATGAGATTTTAAGTTATGTAAAAAATAGAGAAATGACATACTTAGCAGATTGGAGGTTTATCTGTGGCATCATGACCACAAACAAAGAAAATGAATTTCAGACATTCACAACCAGAAATATATTCCACAAAGAAATGGAAGAGGTAAGATAATAGGCAATCATACACAGAAATTATTTATGATCCAAGATGGAGACATGGGGCAGGGTAACATGGGAAACAAATTAATGACATACTGCTATGTTAATAATGCTTTTCTCTTGTGATACCTCTGCTGCAAGAAGTTTAAACACAAAGCTGAGAAGGTTCTCCAGTGGATACAACAGGAAAGTTAAGATCAACTTCCCATACCTACACTGGAATAGGAAGGATAAACACAAATTGTCACATCCATTAGCAGAAGGCATAATTGGAAGGAGGAGGGCTGTCATCACAACAAAGCAAATTTCTATGGTTATTTGGGTCATGTCAAACACCTTTTTTAGGTAAAATTATAGACATACATTAAGTACAACAGCATAGTAACAAGTAAGACCAGTTTATAGAAACATGTGCTTGTGATCTTATATGGAAAAAAAGGAACATTGTAATTGCTACAGTATACAACCTCCAAGTGCATGATTGGGAAATTTTCATCAACAACCTTGGCTTGTTTCCTATCCACTTTAGAAGCAGATAAAAAAAAAATAAATAAAGATTTTTAATGGTGACAGAATGGAAGACTTTAGAGGCAGCTTAAATTTATTGACGGGAGTGAAATCTACAATGAGCCCAATGACAACTATATATTTAACATATTTTTTAATAAATTTGTATGCTTTTTAAAAAACTATTCTTTACAACCCCCCACACACATGCACATACAAAACAAACACAGGTATTAAATATGCAGTGTTCTTAGTAACATACTAAATATGCTATTAATTAGGAAATTTGGCTAATTGGATTTAGATATGCCATTTTTATGCATCTTATGAAGCATTGTTGCCTACAATTGATGGCAGTCCCTCTGTTCACATCACTTTCCAAAGTGTTTGAGAAGATAATGTACTTGAGTGTTATCATCCTCCTGTACAATAATGAGGTGCTTAGTTACTGCAAAAAGGTGGGAATTTAAGGAGAAGGGACCTGGATAAACTGAAAGAACCAGAGATTGTACAGAGTTTCAGGGAGAGCATAAGGGAACAATTGACAGGAATGGGGGAAAGAAATACAGTAGAAGAAGAATGTGTAGCTTTGAGGAATGAAATAGTGAAGGCAGCAGAGGATCAAATAGGTAAAAAAAGACGAGGGCTAGTAGAAATCCTTGGGTAACAGAAGAGATACTGAATTTAATTGATGAAACGAGAAAATACAAATATGCAGTAAGTGAAGCAGGCAAAAAAGAATACAAATGTCTCAAAAATGAGATCGACAGGAAGTGCAAAATGGCTAAGCAGGGATGGCTAGAGGACAAATGTAAGGATGTAGAGGCTTATCTCACTAGCGGTAAGATAGATACTGCCGACAGGAAAATTAAGAGACCTTTGGAGAAAAGAGAACCACTTGCATGAATATCAAGAGCTGAGATGGAAACCCAGTTCTAAGCAAAAAAGTGAAAGCAGAAAGGTGGAAGGAGTATATTGAGGGTCTATAAAGGGGCAATGTTCTTGAGGACAATATTACGGAAATGGAAGAGGAGGTAGGTGAAGATGAAATGGGAGCTATGATACTGCGTGAAGAGTTTGACAGAGCACTGAAAGACCTAAGTCGAAACAAGGCCCCCGGAGTAGACAACATTCCATTAGAACTACTGACAGCCTTGGGAGAACCAGTCCTGACAAAACTCTACCATCTGGTGAGCAAGATATATGAGACAGGCGAAATACGCTCAGAGAGAGCGAAAGGCTATTTACAATTTGTACAGAAATCAGATGGCAGTTATAAGAGCCGAGGGACATGAAAGGGAAGCAGTAGTTGGGAACGGAGTGAGACAGGGTTGTAGCCTCTCCTCGATGCTACTCGATCGGTATATTGAGCAAGCAGTAAAGGAAACAAAAGAAAAGTTCGGAGTAAGTATTAAAATCCATGGAGAAGAAATAAAAACTTTGAGGTTTGCCGATGACATTGTAATTCTGTCAGAGACAGCAAAGGACTTGGAAGAGTAGTTGAACAGAATGGACAGTGTCTTGAAAGGAGGGTATAAGATGAACATCAACAAAAGCAAAACGAGGATAATGGAATGTAGTCGAATTAAGTTGGGTGATGCTGAGGGAATTAGATTAGGAAATGAGACACTTAAAGTAGTAAAGGAGTTTTGCTATTTGGGGAGCAAAATAACTGATGATGGTCGAAGTAGAGAGGATATAAAATGTAGACTGGCAATGACAAGGAAAGCGTTTCTGAAGAAGAGAAATTTGTTAACATCGAGTGTAGATTTAAATGTCAGGAAGTCACATGTATGGAAGTGAAACATGGACAATAAATTGTTTAGACAAGAAGAGAATTGAAGCTTTCGAAATGTGGTGCTACAGAAGAATGCTGAAGATTAGATGGGTAGATCACATAACTAATGAGGAGGTATTGAATAGAATCGTGGAGAAGAGGAGTTTGTGGCACAACTTGACTAGAAGAAGGGATCAGTTGGTAGGACATGTTCTGAGGCATCAAGGGATCACCAATTTAGTACTGGGGGGGGGGGGGGGGGCAGCATGGAGGGTAAAAATCATAGAGGGGGACCAAGAGATGAATACACTAAGCAGATTCAGAAGGATGTAGGTTGCAGTAGGTACTGGGAGATGATGAAGCTTGCACAGGATAGAGTAGCATGGAGAGCTGCATCAAACCAGTCTCAGGACTGAAGACCACAACAACAACAGTTACATTTTGTGTATATAGATGTTTCCCTGATTTTATTGTTCATAGCAATAATGATATGCTCCCCCCTGCGTACTGGGCCTTTCATGGATCCTTGTCTTAATATTTTACTGTTCACTAGATGGTCAGTGTCCAACACACATTTCCTCTTCTCCTCACCAGTGTAGTCATTGCCAACATATGGAAAGTTTTCCAAGGATCAATAGCATATGATACAAAAATTATATAGCATATGCAGACAATGTGATGATAGGGGAAGTCAGTGAACAGAAATCAGAACAACTACTAAATACCTTGCAGAGGGTTATTGAAGAATTGGGGATAGAAATAAGCTTAACAAAAAGTGAGGTAAAGAATTTCATCAGGAAAAATGAAAAAAGAATAGTTGATGTAAATTGTAATGAAAAAATTATTAGAGAAATACATTGTTTTCAAATGTCTAGGAAGTAAGCTAACCAGGAGAGGAAAATCAAGCAAGAAACTTTGGAGAGGGTAAAAAATTGTTCAGAACTTTATTTTTGTGTGTCAGACATATTAAGAATTTGAAAATACCTGGCAAAGCAGAAATCATTATATATAAGTTGTATTACCAACCAAATTTGAGCTGTGATCTAAATCTTGGACCTTGACAAAGAAAGATATGACTGGAATATAAGTCTCAGACATATTCTTTCTGCAAGGTATCATGGGTGATATGAGAAAGGCAGGATAAGAAATGAAACACACTCTTCAGATCAATCCCCTAAATGAAGATATGGAGGGAAATAGGTTGAAATGGTTTGGCCATATGAAAAGAATGAGGAATGAAAGACTATCGGTTTTTTGAGCTTTGGAATGGACAGAATCTGGAAGAAGACCATGATGAAGATGGAGAGATCAGATGAGGGGTGGTGTGAATTAGAGATGAAAAATTGACTGGGGGAGGAAAGAGGTGGTCAGAAGTGGCTGTGTGAATGACCTGCATATGCAGAAATGTTTCAGAATGAAAAACAAATTGCCTCATTAAGGTCAGCCCTTTTGAAATCCTTTCAAAATATATGATAATTTTGATCCATATAATAATTACAAAATAATAGCGACTGGAATTTTATATATTGAGGCTATTTGATTAATCCAATAACAAAATTCTGTTAGAGAGTGGTTTACTATCAGCAACAAGTAGCATTATTAATTAAATGTACTGAGAAGTGAGTACATAAACTCAAAGGTCTTTGAAGAGGCCATTTATCTGTCTTACACAGCATTCTTACAGTTCACTTTTTCTGAATTAACTCTTCGTTTAATGCAGCTGCATTGCTCTAGAAGGTAATTCCAAATGACCACAAAGAGCGAAAATGTGCAAAATAAATTACCACCTTTGTTTTCAAGTCAATATATAGAGAGAAATTTATAGTACAAAATGTCAGACTGAGCTTCATGTGTAGTTTATTTATTTTTAATACTTTATCCATCTGAATCCAAGGAGTTTTACAGCTAATTTTTCTTTTGCTGTGTGAGCACCAATTTTTTTGTGTTCCGCAGGTTATATTTGTGAGATTAAGACTTAAACTGTTTGCTGTGAACCAGTTGTAGGGCTTATTCACTGATGATCTGGTCTCTCTCTCTCTCTCTCTCTCTCTCTCTCTCTCACACACACACACACACACACACACACACACACACACACACACACATATTTTCATTGTAGTAGTATTTCAAAGTTATTGAGGCCAAGGAAGGTGATACAGTGGTCGAGACATTGGACTTATGAAAAAAATGAAGTTCAAGTACCCATCTAGCTCTACATTTTCTGTAATTTCTCTAAACTGATTGAGGTAATATATCCTTTGCAATGAACAGGAGACAGTTTTCTTCCATGTCTTCCTCCTGTCCAAGTTTGTGCTTTACCTCTAATGACATCATTGTTGACAGGATGTTAATGCTCACCTTTCTTCCTTTCTCAAAAGTCATTGGCAGGTCATTTATGTGTTTCCTTTATTCAGTTACCAAGCTTACATTTCTGCAAAATGCTGTTTTTGTTTCATATGTAGTCATCATAGAAGCCCCCCAGGTGGGCTCCTTTTGTGAGCACATGCTTGGTACCACAGGCCCCCAGCCTCTGCGGAATTACTTCCTTTCTGTGCAGCAAGCTTATACATCTGCTATCCTTCCACCCCTCTGCCTCTCCATTGAGTGGTTTTCTTGATGGATCCTTTCTCATCTGCAGTGACTTCTTGAGCAGTTTGCAAGCTTTCGACCAGTGTTACACTTGCCATCCCTTGATCATTATTGCTAGTCAGGATTCTCTTTATGCCTTCGAACAACGTGGATACTCAGTGACCAAATCTGGACCCTGGGCCACATCAGGATCCCAGGGAATGAACTCGCTGATAGCTTGGCCAAACTGGCTACCACTAAACCAATTCTTGAGATCTGTTTTCCAGAAACAGACCTCCAATTGGTATTATGTCTAGTTTTAAGAATTTGGAGTATGGAATGGCTCATTCTTACTTCACGAAAAAAACTACCGTTGATAGAGGAGAGTAAAAGTCTGTGTAAGTCCTCCAAGTATGCCTCTTGCAAGGACTCTACCTTTCTTTGCCACCCCCGCATCAGCCATATTTGACTGACTCATGGTCATTTCCTCCATCATGAGGACCCACCCCACTGTCATTGTGGTCCCTTTTGACAGTGGTCCACATTTTGCAGGATTATCCCAACCTAGCCACCCTGCAGTGGACTCTTAACCTCCCTGACTCACTAGCCTGGTGTTAGGAGACAATGTTTCAGCGACTGACTTAGTTTTACTTTTAATTCATGAAGGGATTTTTACCACTCTCTTTAAGGAAGGGCCACTTAACCTTATTGGCTGATTGAGGGGGTTGGTAGAACACTCTCTTGCCTCCTCTGCCCAGAGCAGGCAGCAGCTGTGTAGGTTTGGTTGTCTAGCCCAGTCCTCATCCTACCTGCCCTTTTACTCTTCTTTCCCCCCTCTCACGTGGTCTGTCATACTTGTTCACCTTTTGTGTCTCTGTGCTTCTCTTGCCCTGCCCATATTGCTAGTCTTTCTCAGGCAATTTATGAGTGGAGTACCTCCGGTAAGTGGCACGGCTGGACGATGTATCCCCCCCTCATTAGGCTCTGCTTTTGGGAGCTTCCAGCTGCTCCCTAGATAGGGCACCTTACCTGCATGTCTTGCTCTGCCTCACTTTCTTGTTCTTGTTTCTTATCTTGCCTTCATTGACCCTTCATAGACTTGGTCATTTCTTCCCCTGGGATTTGTGCACAAGGCGATCTCTGATCTAGAGTCATGTAGACCTGTCTGTCTGAGGAAAAAAGGATTGATACCCTAGTAGTTTGGTCTCTCTTAATCACCCGAGTAACCAACCATCATAAAATAAATTTTGAAATGTTGACATTTCCACCCAACTTATTACAATGTATAGGACAAATTCATTAATTACTAACAATCCATCTTCAAATACCTTTCGATTTTCATGACCTGCATATTTCAGGTTGCGAGCCAAGTAGCAGTGTTACCTCCATCTTCACCTGAAGATCATCAACAGATTTCACCTGTGAAAGTAATTCAGAAATCCTGCATTCCATCTGTTTCCTCTTTGGTTTATGTGCCTTTCTCCTACAAAAAGATTATTTATTTATTTATTTTTTAATATGAAGTCCAGAAGTTAAAGATTAAACTATGTTTGTCATTTGTATCTACTGTGCATCCTTATTCCAGTTTCAGTGGACAGTAAATAGAAAACCTTATTAAAAAAATACTTCTTTTCATAATTGTGCTTCATTGCAAACAATTTTTAAAAACATAAAGTTTCCTCACTGTGTTGCACTAGCTGGTGTGTATTGAAATATTTTAATTTTTGCACACCATTAATTTATAACTGTAATGAGTCCTGCAACACTGTTCCTCTGTTACACCCCAAGCATAATTATTCTGAATACAATAAGTAGTACTTGATTATAAAAAGCACAAGTGGGGGCTGACATCACTTGAAAGAATGTTTTTGAACATTCTATTTTATGGAATACCAAAAATTCGATGCTCATTTCAACACTATTACTATTTGGATATTCCCTCACGATGCCAGTATTTTCAGAGTGCATGCATTTTCTCCTCTGTTATGTTAATTACTTCGAACTTGTGACTCATTGGACGAGTGGCAAAATACTATTTCCCTAGTATTCTATCAATGAACTGAAGTCTGCTACCTGATTTACCTATGACTGAGCCTGTGTAATCTTTCCATTTCATGTTCCCCATCCAGTTTGTACCAAAAATGCTGGCTGTACAGCAGATGTCAATAGAACTCTTATCAGCTGAAGGCCACTGATGTTAAAGAAAAGTTATGCAGAATGAATCAAAGATACAAATTGTAGCCAAAGGTAGTTAGTTGTTCCTGAATTTAAGAAGGGAATCTTCCATTTGTACATGGGAATATAAATTCTGGTTAACATTGCAGCTCATATTATACAGGTTTGTTAATGTTTACTGTATGTAGACAGCTGATAGTGTTAACTGAAATCAGTAAAGTTACATAAATGAAACAGTATATAAAAACAGTAACTGAGTAGTATTCAGTTAGATATCTTCCTTTTCATTATTATTATTATTATTATTATTACCATTTATTATTATTATTATTTGATATCAGTGACACAGAACTACTACTTCTTGGGCAAGTCACTAGTATTTGGTTGTCTGCAACAGTTGTTGAGCATGTGGACTAAGGGTTCTGTCTTCATCTGTTGCCAACAGAACACTGTGTGACAATGTTTTCTAATCTCCCTTTTTTTCTGTATTACTGTGTGTACTACTTCAGCAGTAAATTTTTCCTGCACAGTATATATTCTTGTAAAGTATTAACTGCTTTCTGTTTCTTTTTGACAGAATGTGCACTGGTCTGTCTTTTGTATGCTGACTGTGGTAGTGTCTTTTGAATGTTTTTTTTTGTGTGTATTAAATCTGTTTATTAATTTAAGTAATGCTTTCCAGCAGCTGTACATACTTCATTTGTAGCATTATGAACTGAATTAATAGTGTGTATCATTTGGTTCTGCATATTTTTGTTAATATAAATTTTATGTCTTATTCCTTTGTGCTGTCTTAAAATGTGTTTAATGCTATAAAGATGGACCTGCTGAACCAATCTCTAAGCTCCCAGACAGTTAATACCATGCTCATTACAGGTCCATTTTTGATGGTAATTCATTGATGATATTATCTGTTTTCTTGAGAAAGGGTTTCTGTGTAGTTTGCTATTGCATTGAGTATATTCATATGTGATCTCACAATTATAAGTTTCATTTAGGCACGGTAGATAGTATACATATTATTGTAGATACAGAACTGCAACAGTTTCTTGTTGATTAAAGCATGATTTTATTTATTATGAAGTTAACACAGTTGCAATCTATACTTTTTGGTGAATATTATATGAATAGTAAAACAGATTACTATTCGCCAAATTGAGGAGCAGATTTGTTTATCACTTTTGGATGAAGGCCTTGTTCAAATCTAGTGCACACACAGGATGAGCGTTGTGTGTTTCTGTTAACAAAATAAATGTCTTATTTTCATAGTGAATTGTTTCCATTAGTGGGTCCTCAATTTTATTCTAGTTATGCAAATGAATTAGAGGCAGAATTTGAAATCACTGATGTATCATTGTTAATGTACAGTGAGTGACACAAAGTATAGAAATCACTAACACATAGCACTGTGATTTGTTGGTACTGTGCAGAGAATGTTTGAGATATTTGTTGGAATAAACTGCCTGACAAAATGAATTAAGTGCCAGTACGACAAGGTTGTATGTTGATATAACTTTGTACATATACAAACATAAGCAGGCATGTAACTAATTAAAGCTGCAATTTTCTTTGACAAATAGTATGGCTACCAGAGTGCATTAGTGTTGTACCAGACTTGGTAAGATACAGAAGAAGCATGAACATTGTCGGATGTTGAGTGGTCACTGCAAAAGTCACAGAAATGTCATGTACTCGTGTGAAGCAGTCTTATCAGTACCTAACAAAGGGGGCCTTGTTGTGTATCTCGTAATTGTGTAATATCCAGATTTTTTGGGCTTTCGGATGTGACAGTGGCCTGATGTTTGAATGCATAGGAATGTGAGGGTAGGTACTGTCGTCATCAAAAGTCCCGGTGTACCATGTCTGACCACCACTAGGGAGAATCACCATATTGTGCACCAAGCATGTTACAGAACCTTCTCATTTGTGCCTACCATCTGAGAACAAGTAATGGATTCCAAGCAATGATTCACTAACAGCTGCTGGAGTATTCCATTTACACAAGAGTTCATATGGCTGCCTTTGGTGTGCTCCTGTGTTCAGGAAGCATGGGCTGCTGATGAATGGTGTCCCTTTGTGTTCAGCAATAAAATGCAGTTCTGCTGGGGAGAGGTACCATTCTTTCAATGTTTTGTAGAGGCACAATGGTATATTCCTTAAGTCCACTTTCTTTTCAATATAATTTTGTTTAGTTTTTGATATTTAGTGACACTGAGATCCCTTACAATATATTATTAGTGCAGAGGACTGGATTGAATTAATAAAAAGACTTTATTAACAAAATGCGATTCCCCTGTTATTTATAGTTTGTAACTTTCATTACTAGTCTCGAATATTTGTGTGTTACAGTGGTACTGTTGTTCCATGCTCCTCTCCTCATTTTTCCAGCAGCAATTTAGAAGTTATCTCTGTTTCATTGCCTTTCAGATATGATATAGTTTCCCCAGCATCCAGTTTTTAGTAATGCTGTTAAATCTCTGCAGCTACCTTAATGACTGAGTAGCTGTCACAGATACTCATTAGCTTTGTGTTACCACTGCAGTTATGTCATTTCACTGTTGCATTATTTCTTTCTCACTCTGATTCTCAGTGTGATGGTGCGCTATAGCCTTCTTTGCCACATGATATCATTACTGGTATTAATTGTGAAAAATAAAATACTCTGATGTTTGTTTTTTATTCTCATTATTTCAGTTTTTTGTTGACATAGTATTCTTCTGTTTTAGCTACAATTTTTGTTGTTATTTTTTTCTCTTGATATTCAGTTACCACAACCATGAGCTTTCTCTCTCAGTGCTTTCAGGACATGAAAGTTTCTGAGCTCATGTCACTCAATTTGTGGACACAAATAACATACCATCTGTATCACCTAGAGAGATTTCCAAATGCATTATCCCATTCTTATGAACTTGTTTCAACCCCAGTTTGGTTAAACAATTGTTTTCCTGATGCTATTTTGGTTTTAGTGTGAATTGTCCTTGAATGATAATGCCAAACCGTTTTCAGAATATCTTTGTCTTGCAATCATTTTCAGTTGCTTCGTTAATGCTGCAATTGCATAGAGATTCAAAAACTTGTCCATCAGGTGTTCGGAAAATGTTTTTTAATGTAAGTGCAACCGTGGTACTTTCCATAGCTAGTCTTTTGATGTCTGTGGTAAGTCACATAGTGTTTTCTGAAATGTTTGCATGGTTTAAATATACTTATTAAATAGGGGCTGCTGTTTACCATTTCCATCTGCTGCCTGACATTTATTACCCTCGCCTGAATTGTGCTTCACTGCTATACTTGTTTACACCTACTTTTGCCCATATTTCTACACTGTCTCACTTTTCCTTTATGTGCTCATGGCCAGGTGATCACAAATCATATTAGACTTCTGTTTGAAAGTGCAGATATTCTTTTGTCTTGATTTGTATTTCTTTCCATGCTGTGTGATTTTTCAATCGCATGTGGTCTCATTATTCTCAGATTCGCTGTTAAATGGGTGTTTAGTGCTACACAAAGCATAGAAAGACTGCTGATTAATATTCCATTACAAATGTAACAACTTCTTACGAAGTCTTCCCATATTTTAATATGATTGTCTCTCTCTTTCCCTAGTGATTTTCACTTAGTTTAGTTACTGTTATATTCCTCTTCTTGTATATCCAAGGTACTGCGGATAATTCTTTTCCACCTTTTCTTGTATATGAATACCTACCTGAATGTTTTTTTGTTATTTAGCATTAACCTTTTCTTAAGTCATCGGAAGTTAGTGTTTTTTAAATTTATTTATTTATTTGTAGTAACATAGTAAGGCAATGTTTCTAATTGGCTTAATACTCTGAGGAATTCAATTATTATTGAAGATTCACAAAGCTCTATTGTGAACACTTCAAGTATAAATAAATAAGAGAGTAAGCAATATTATTCACCATATTCAACACTGTTTGTAAAACATTTTGACAGGAAGTAAGCTCATGGCTAAATTGAAAATGTGATACTTTGGTAGGAGTTGAAATGAATAATGTGCTCCAGATAATTACTATTCACCGTCATGTATCAGTCACAAGATTAAGACAAAAAGAAAAAACTTGCATGTCTGGATGAACAGACATTAATTACGATTGACAGCCATCTGAAATCACTTTGAAATTAATTCACTGAATGTAAATAGCTTGGCATCAACTGTGTTAGGTGATTGTACGGTACGGACTCGAACCCATATTTCCCACTTATTGCAAGTGGTCACCTTAACCACTTCAGCTTGCACTTCTCCCAGACCAACCCAAGCTTCCTTACATCACAGTGTCTACATCCCTATACCATAGTCCGCTACATTCATCACTTAATTCTCATAGCTTTACTCTGAGAACACACAAGATGATAATACAATGGGTCTCGATGCCTCATAGTCTGGTTCTTACTGGTGTGGAAATGCAGAGTAATGCTGTGAGCATTGAGTGATGAATGCGGGGGTCTAAGATGTAAGGAGTAGATGATGTGACATGGAAGTTTGGGTCATGCTGAGAGATGTGCATGGATATCCAAAGTGGTTAAGATGACTGCTTGCGATAAGCAGGAAATATGGGTTCGACTCCCAGTGTGGCACAACTTTTCATATTTCACTGTTAAGTTGCACATCTTTATCTAATACAGATGAAGCCAAGATATTAACATTTAGTGAATTTATTTGAAACAAAGAAAATGGGTCAACTGGGTGTGAGAAACTGACTCCCACAGAAGAAATAATTGATAAAGCCTGTACGACGTGATTCTGTAGTGAAAGGAAAGCTTACACACTTTCTGGCCAATAGTATCTTATGAGACCTCTTTAATTTGAAAGATGATATGTCTTTCAGTGTAATTTCTCATAACAGTACGCAAAGATGAATACAATTACAGACAGTCTACAGAGAATAAGAGAAAGCAGGATAGGTAGTGAAAGAGAGCTTTGTCTTCTGGTGTAGGGAATTCAGTTAGGTAGGGTTGCTCACCGTGGCTTTTGGTGACACATTTGTGAAATGAGGAAACTGACTAATCACAATAAGAACCACTTGAAAAGATTGTATCACAAAACAAAATAAATTCTCAGAAATTGTAAGACATTGAATAGACCTAAAAACAATAAATCCCATAGTATCATTGTCTTTCCAGCTGTCTGTAGGTACTGAGAATGGTGCTTCATTGTAAAGCATCTGACTGTGTACAAAATATTTGTCTTGTGAATGGTGAGTGACCAGGTATAATGAAATATTTTCTGGGATAACCTTTCACACTACACCAGTTGTACAGCAGATCTTCAATTTTTTAAGGTACTGAGGGACAATTACTACACATTTGAAGTTCCATGTTTGAAATATGTTGGATGTGTGTACCATATAATGGTTTTTCTCACAGTCTTATCCTCTTTATAATATTATTTGGAAATTTTAATTATAATAATGGATTCATATGTTGTTTCTTGGTAGGTAAATGTCATGAATGAAAACATTGAATAGTAGGAAAGATCTAGCAGAATGTAAATAATGTAGGAGTAAAGAAGACCACTCATCAAATAGTAGAAGCATTGAGTCATTGACAGGCAGGCAGACAGAAAAGAGAATGAAAAGTTTGCTAGCCTGTGGAAGAAATTCTTTGACAAGATAAGAGTGCAAAAAACCACACACGTCTCTACTTCTATATTGCGCTGGCTGGACAAACAGTGCCTGGATTGCACTTCAGTAGATGGAGTGGGTGAGGTGGGTTGGATAGAAGGATAAAGAGGCAGGATAAGGGTTTGGGGACAGGTAGTTAGAGACTCAGAGGCATGTGGCACACAGGTACCAGAGCTGGAGACGAGCAGTGTACAAGGGGGGTAAAGTGGACGAGTGGGTTTGGAAGGGGTGGCAGGATGTATGAAGGGGAAACTGTTGGGTAGAGGTTGTGGGTATGATGAGATAGTGGACATTTGACACCATGAGGATTACAAGAGCAAAGGATGTTTTGCAAGGGTAACTCCCATCTATTTAGCTCAGAAAAGCTGGTACTGGAGGGAAGAATCCAGATGGTATGTGTTGTGGAGCAATCATTGAACTCAAGTGTGGTATGCTCACCAGTGTGTTGTGCCACTGGGTGATCAACTTTGATCTTGGCCACAGTTTGACGGTGGCCGTTCATTCTGGTACACAGCTAGTTGTTGGTCATGCACACGTAAAATTCTTCACGTGACTGCAGCAGAGCAGATATGAGATAGCTGCTTTCATGGGTGGCCCTGCTTCTGATGGTATAGGATAAGCCTGTGTCTGGTGGATGAATCGTGCAGGTCTTGTGGATATGACTATTGTGGGTATGACTGTTGTGGGTGTGACCATGACTGTTGTGGGTGTGACCATGACTGTTGTGGGTGTGACCATGACTGTTGTGGGTGTGACCATGACTGTTGTGGGTGTGACCATGACTGTTGTGGGTGTGACCATGACTGTTGTGGGTGTGACCATGACTGTTGTGGGTGTGACCATGACTGTTGTGGGTGTGACCATGACTGTTGTGGGTGTGACTATGACTGTTGTGGGTGTGACTATGACTGTTGTGGGTGTGACTATGACTGTTGTGGGTGTGACTATGACTGTTGTGGGTGTGACTATGACTGTTGTGGGTGTGACTATGACTGTTGTGGGTGTGACTATGACTGTTGTGGATATGACCATTGTGGCAAGGGGTTAGGAGTGGGTTTGACATAAGGATGGGCCAGGATGTTGCATAGGTTATGAGGGCAACAGAACACCACTTCAGTAGGAGTGGGAAAGATCCTAATAGGATGTCACTCATTTCTGGGTTGGGTGATAGGTAATCAAAGCTCTGGTGAAGAATTTGTTTGGGTTGCTTCAATCTGAAATGATATTGGGTAATGGGGGGGGGGGGGGTTGCTCCTTTGCAGCTGATTCTTGGAAGTGCTGGGAGAATTAGGGGTGTGTGAGAGTACGGTGCTGGAAATCTGTTTTACAAGTAGGTTTGGTGGGTAGTGCCTGTCTGTGAAGGCCTTTTTGTGTGACATTCCAGCATACTAGGTAAGAGAAATCTTGTCATTGCAGATACTTTTTCCAACCTACACAATATCATGATCCATCTATGTGCCACTCCAACTCCCAACCCCATTCTCCAGGGGTCGTATCCCTGTGGAAGACTCAGGTGCAAGACCTACCTGATTCACCTACCTAGCACATCCTACCTCAGCCTGGGCACAAGCTTATCCTATCCCATCAAAGGTAGGGCCACCCATGATTGAAAGCAAACATCTCAGAACCAGGTCTGCTCCAGTAATAGCAGAACATTTTATGTGGACATGACCAACAGCCAGCTGTCCACTAGAATGAATGCAAAACTGTGCTCAAGATCAAATTTGATCACTCAGTGGCACAACATGCGGCTGAGCATGATATGGTTGAGTTCAGTTGTTGCTTCTCAACAAATACCATCTGGATTCTTCTCTCCGGCATCACCTTTTTCAAACCATGTGGAAGGGTGGTATCTGTGCGACAAGTCTTTCGCTCCCGTGATCCTCCTGGCAATGGTGTCCACTAACCCACTCTTTCCACACCATGTACCCAACAGTTGTGCGTACCTCTGTCCTTTCACTCACTCACAATCTACACTTCCGTGTCATCTTCTTCATGCGCTGCACCTCGCCAACTTCAATACCCATGTGCTGTGTGCCTAGCCCATGCCCCTGGCCCCCTCCATCCCGAATTCCTAGCCTACACACCCGTTGCTTTCCTCTAAACTGCTAGCTATCCATCCCCAACCCCTTATCCTGCTTCCTGCCTCTTTCTCGCTCTACCCACCCCACTCCAGTCCACCTGCCTAACTACGATCCCAGTATTGTTTGTCCAGCTGACACCATGTAAGTGCATCACTGTGTGTGTGTGTGTGTGTGTGTGTGTGTGTGTGTGTGTGTGTGTGTGTGTGTGTGTGTGTTTTAACGTAGCAGATGTACAGTTTATATTTTCATTCAGGAGAAATTTTAAATTTGAAATCGTGCAAACACATTATGACCCATTCCCTATCTGTTGTTGTTGTTGTTGTTGTGGTCTTCAGTCCTGAGATTGCTTTGATGCAGCTCTCCATGCTACTCTATCCTGTGCAATCTTCTTCATCTCCCAGTACATACTGCAGCCTACATCCTTTTGAATATGCTTAGTGTATTCATCTCTTGGTCTCCTTCTATGATTTTTACCCTCTACGCTGCCCTCCAATACTAAACTGGTGATCCCTTGATGCCTCAGAACATGTCCTACCAACTGATCCCTTCTTCTAGTCAAGTTGTGCCACAAACTCCTCTTCTCCCCAGTCCTATTCAGTACCTCCTCATTAGTTATGTGATCTACCCGTCTAATCTTCAGCTTTCTTCTGTAGCACCACATTTTGAAAGCTTCTATTCTCTTCTTGTCTACACAATTTATTGTCCATGTTTCACTTCCATACATGTGACTTCCTGACATTTAAATCTATACTCTATGTTAACAAATTTCTCTTCTTCAGAAACGCTTTCCTTGTCATTGCCAGTCTATCCTCTCTACTTCGACCATCATCAGTTATTTTGCTCCCCAAATAGCAAAACTCCTTTACTACTTTAAGTGTCTCATTTCCTAATCTAATTGCCGCAGCATCACCCAACTTAATTCGACTACATTCCATTATCCTCGTTTTGCTTTTGTTGATGTTCATCTTATACCCTCCTTTCAAGACACTGTCCATTCCGTTCAACTGCTCTTCCAAGTCCTTTGCTGTCTCTGACAGAATTACATTGTCATCGGCAAACCTCAAAGTTTTTATTTCTTCTCCATGGATTTTAATACCTACTCCGAATTTTTCTTTTGTTTCCTTTACTGCTTGCTCAATATACAGATTGAATAACATCAGGGAGAGGCTACAACCCTGTCTCGCTCCCTTCCCAACCATTGCTTCCTTTTCATGTCCCTCGACTCTTATTATTGCCATCTGGTTGCTGTACAAATTGTAAATAGCCTTTCGCTCGCTGTATTTTACCCCTGCCACCTTCAGAATTTGAGAGTATTCCAATCAACATTGTCAAAAGCTTTCTCTATGTCTACAAATGCTAGAAATGTAGGTTTGCCTTTTCTTAGTCTAGCTTCTAAAATAAGTCGTAGGGTCAGTATTGCCTCACATGTTCCCTTATTTCTACGGAATCCAAACTGATCTTCCCCGAGGTCGGCTTCAACCAGTTTTTCCATTCGTCTGTAAAGAATTCGCGTTAGTATTTTGCATCCGTGACTTATTAGACTGATTGTTCGGTAATTTTCACATCTGTCAGCACCTGCTTTCTTTGGGAATGGAATTATTATATTCTTCTTGAAGTCTGAGGGTATTTCGCCTGTCTCATACATTTTGCTCACCAGATGGTAGAGTTTTGTCAGGACTGGCTCTCCCGAGGCTGTCAGTAGTTCTAATGGAATGTTGTCTACTCCCGGGGCCTTGTTTCGACTTAGGTCTTTCAGTGCTCTATCAAACACTTCACGCAGTATCTTCCATTTCATCTTCATCTACTTCCTATACAAATTCTCTACATCCTTACATTTGTCCTCTAGCCATGCCTGCTTAGCCATTTTGCACTTCCTGTCAATCTCATTTTTGAGACGTTTGTATTCCTTTTTGCCTGCTTCATTTACTACATTTTTATATTTTCTCCTTTTGTCAGTTAAATTCAATATTTCTTCTGTCACCCAAGGATTTCTACTAGCCCTCGTCTTTGTACCTATTTGATCCTCTGCTGCCTTCACTATTTCATCCCTCAAAGCTACCCATCCTTCTTCTACTGTATTTCATTCCCCCATTCTTGTCAATTGTTCCCTTATGCTCTCCCTGAAACTCTGTACAACCTCTGCTTTAGTCAGTTTATCCAGGTCCCATCTCCTTAAATTCCAACCTTTTTGTGGTTTCTTCAGTTCTAATCTACAGTTCATAACTAATAGATTGTGGTCAGGGTCAACATCTGCCCCTGGAAATGTCTTACAATTTAAAACCTGGTTCCTAAATCTCTGTCTTACCATTATATAATCTGTCTGAAACCTGTCATTATCTCCAGGCTTCTTCCATGTATACAACCTTCTTTTATGATTCTTGAACCAAGTGTTAGCTATGATTAAGTTGTGCTCTGTGCAAAATTCCACCAGGCGGCTTCCTCTTTCATTTCTTACCCCCAATCCATATTTCCTACTACGTTTCCGTCTCTTCCTTTTCCTACTATCGAATTCCAGTCACCCATGACTATTAAATTTTCGTCTCCCTTCACTATCTGAATAATTTCTTTTATCTCATCATACATTTCTTCATTATCTGCAGAGCTAGTTGGCATATAGATTTGTTCTACTGTCATAGGCGTGGGCTTTGTGTCTGTCTTGGCCACAAGAATGCGTTCACTATGCTGTTTGTAGTAGCTTATCTGCACTCCTATTTTTTTATTCATTATTAAACCGACTCCTGCATTACCCCTATTTGATTTTGTATTTATAACCCTGTATTCACCTGACCAAAAGTCTTGTTCCTCCTCCCACTGAACTTCACTAATTCCCACTATATGTAACTTTAACCTATCCATTTCCCTTTTTAAATTTTCTAACCTACCTGCCCGATTAAGGGATCTGACATTCCACGCTCCGATCTGTAGAATGCCAGTTTTCTTTCTCCTGATAACGACATCCTCCTGAGTAGTCCCCACCCGGAGATCCGAATGGGGGACTATTTTACCTCTGGAATATTTTACCCAAGAGGACGCCATCATTATTTATCCATACAGTAAAGCTGCATGCCCTTGGGAAAAATTACAGCCGTAGTTTCCCCCTTGCTTTCAGCCGTTTGGAGTACCAGCACAGCAAGGCCATTTTGGTTAGTGTTACAAGGCCAGACCAGTCAATCATCCAGACTGTTGCCCCTGCAACTACTGAAAAGGCTGCTGCCCCTCTTCAGGAACCATACATTTGTCTGGCCTCTCAACAGATACCCCTCCGTTGTGGTTGCACCTATGGTACGGCTATCTGTATCGCTGAGGCACGCAAGCCTCCACACCAACGGGAAGGTCTATGGTTTTTCTATCTTCTATCTGAAGAAACATTATTTAGTGATGTTTAATCTCATGTAGTATAATACCAGAAAGGCAATAATATTTCAAAAATCTGTGGTTCTTTTAAGGCCATAGCTTTCAACTAAATTAATTCTTCATAGCTAATTATGTTTACATCTCAGACGTATTACAGTGCAAGAAGTCAAACCTTTTCTAAAATGTCACTATCTGTATTTTTCTAAAGTTGCATGTCAGAAAGTAATATAGCACAATAAAAGCATATTTTGTTAGGTTCTTTCACTCCTCATATTAACTATATCATCAAAAAATTATATACTCTGCAATCATCTGCTGGAAAATAATGGGTATCAATGGTACCCCCCATTGTTGGGAATGTCGTTGGATATAATTTCAGTTGAAATATCTTTTTATTTATTTTTTTTATTTATTTTTTTATTTATTTTTTTTGTGTGGGGGGTGATGGAGGGGGGAGGGGGGGGGCACATTCAGTAGCAATGCAACACTTCTTTTCTGAAAGCAGGTCAGTTTAATGAGTATTTCAATACATCATATTATTCCCCACTTGGTTACAAAACCCTACTTTTCAACAAAATCTCCTTTCCATGTAATGGCCTTATGCCACCTTACTAGGAGGACCTATATGCCCACATGGCGCCACTCCACTGGTTGACATCAGAGCAATGTCTTGTTGCATCAATAACCTCCTCATCATCCCTGTACTGTTTGCCACAGAGAGCATCCTTCATTGGCCAAACAGATGGAAGTCAGAAGGTGCTAGATCCAGGTTGTAGGGTGAATGAGAAAGAACAGTCCAGCAAAATTTTGTGAGCTGCTCTTGGGTGCACAGACTTGTGAGGCCTTGTGTTGTTATGAAGAAGAAGAAGCTTGTTTGCATTTTTGTGGCAACAAAACACACTGAAGTCATTTCTTCAATTCTGTGAAGGTAGTGCAGTACATTTGCACCATGAGGGAAGACATGAAACAGAACAGCCCCTTCATAGGCCCAGAAGACCATCACCATGACTTTACTGGCTGAGAGTGCAGCTTTGAACTTTTTCTTTGGAGGAGGGGTGGTGTGGTGCCTCTCCATAGAGTGCCATTTTGTTTCCTGTTTGAAGTGATGAACCCATGTTTCATTGCCTGTGATGCTGTTTGATAAAAAATTGTCATCAGCAGCCTCGTAACACCCAACCAAGTAGGTTCGCGCGACCTTGTTGCGGAGATGACTGACGCCTCGCCCAATGACTCGACATGCTTTTGTTTACTGCCAGGTCTCTATAGACATTCTCCAAGCACCTTTTAATATCTGTGTTGATCTGGTGTGTCCAAGAGACGCTCAGTGATAGCTCTCTGCTTGGAATGTACTGCCATTTTGAGCGCTACGTATTGCGCTGCCACCTATCGAAGCTTCATAAAACTATAGGAGCTGAAACAGGTCTATTCCATGATGTCCCACTAAAGTTCTGCATTTTTTCAATTGAAATTTGGCTAAGAAAAAAATTATTGCATTGCTTCGTGAATGTCCCTTGTACATTGAATGCTTTCAATGAACTAAGGATTCCAGAATGAGATTTTCACTCTGCAGCGGAGTGTGCGCTGATATGAAACTTCCTGGCAGATTAAAACTGTGTGCCTGACCAAGACTCGAACTCGGGACCTTTGCCTTTCGTGGGCAAGTGCTCTACCATCTGAGCTACCAAAGCACGACTCACACCCGGTACTCACAGCTTTACTTCTGCCAGTATCTCGTCTCCTACCTTCCAAACTTTACAGAAGCTCTCCTGCGAACCATGCAGAACTAGCATTCCTGAAAGAAAGGATATTGCGGAAGCATGGCTTAGCCACAGCCTGGGGATGTTTCCAGAATGAGATTTTCACTCTGCAGTGGAGTGTGCGCTGATATGAAACTTCCTGGCAGATTAAAACTGTGTGCCCGACCGAGACTCAAACTCGGGACCTTTGCCTTTCGCGGGCAAGTGCTCTACCATCTGAGCTACCGAAGCACGACTCACGCCCGGTACTCACAGCTTTGTTATTTACATTCTATCTCCATCCAACACTTTAATTATGGCCATATGATGCAAATTAATAGACTTTGAATGTTGAATGGTAATTGTAGCTAGACACGTGGGACATTCCATTTCACAAATCATTTGGGAATTCAACATTCTGTTATGGGCTGGGCTAGACATGTGGCATTGGTGAGCCTGCCCTGGTGCAAGGTAACACACTATATAGTTTGAGGCAAGACTGAGCTTTCATACAGTTCCCCCCTTCAGAAGTAACACGTACATGCTTGTATGGACTTAATCTCCATTAGTCACTCTCCCACACCTACCCACAGCAATCTCTTTGCCCCCGCTTGTATACTCATATCCTCTTCACCACCGCCTTTCTCTTCTCCTGTTCTGTTTCTCCTCTTGATCACTCGTTCATACCATTGTGTGCCAAAGGTAACTCCCTTTGTTGCACCACGGCAAGCTTACTATTGCTACGTTTCTAGACACCCCGCCCCCCCCCTCCCCCCCCCACACACACACACAAACACATCCACATTGTGTTAGGTTGAGTGAGGGATTAGAGAGAAGGGGGGCTAACTGCTGAGAGGATGGGAAATGAGCACATGGTCTAGGCATGTGGCACTGGTGAGCTTGCCCTGGTGAAGGAAAGAGTGTTACCATTGATACACAATGATGTTGAGGAGTGATCAAGAGAATAAATAGAGAAGAGGAACACAGTGGAGAGAAG
Organism: Schistocerca nitens; assembly: GCF_023898315.1. Classification (NCBI taxonomy): domain Eukaryota; kingdom Metazoa; phylum Arthropoda; class Insecta; order Orthoptera; family Acrididae; genus Schistocerca; species Schistocerca nitens. The sequence continues at coordinate 372,667,072 of NC_064618.1, forward strand.
GGTATGAGTATAGCAATAGGGGCCATAGAGACACCTGTGGATGAATGTATGGCATGTATTAGTGGAGGCTGAGGCCAAGATTGTGGGACTGAAGGATGTATTTTAAGGACAGTTCCCATCGATGTAATTTGGAGATGATATATCAAAATTTGGACTCAGAACCAAGACACTTTATCCTCATTCCTCCACAGCCTGAGCACCTCCTCTCCTATGCTCTTCACCTAGGTCTATGCAGCCCAGTCTATCACTTTTCTGAATAATGACCTCTACTTCTCTATTAGGTTCATAGAACCTCTGTCAATATCAAGTGCACTAGCCACCAGCAGTACTTCTATTTTGATAGCTGCCACTGTTTCCACATTTAAAAACTTCTCTCATACTTTGACTGGCTAACAATGAATGGCCTTTCTGCAGTGATGAGCAATCCATTGCCAACTATGCTGAAGATCACACTAAGGACTTCACAGACAGCCATTACTTTCCAAAACTACTCTGCAAACAGATCTCACATGCCAAATCATAACTTTCTACAATGTGTGTTATGCTGCATGAAAGTCAACCACGTGACCATGTAAATTAATGCCCATTGATAGACTGTCCAAGAGCTGACCTGAACAGCTTGTGGCAGAATATGCTCCTGAGTATGACATGCTAAATTTCAGTGGCTGCTTTATAACACATGCCATCTAGATTCCATACCCGCCTCCCCCCCATACTAGATTCTCTGAAGTAAGTAAATGGAAACTGTCCTTATAACACATCCTTCAGTCATGCAGTCGTCCTGTTCTGATTCTCAACTGACTCCTATCCCACTCACAGGTCATTGTGTGCCACATGGAAACTCTTCCTGCCCATGCCAAGGAAGCTCACCAGTGCCACATTCCTATCTGTCCCACTTGCCACTGCTCCCTCCCATCCATCAATCACCTTTCACACCAACCTTTCCTTCCTCCTCCCCACTTCCCTTCTCCCCTTCACCCAGTACATCCCTTCACCTCAATTGAGCTGCAGCACTGATACAATGTAGTTGGTCAGGACAATCTAGCTGTGAAGGTGTGTGTGTGTGTGTGTGTGTGTGTGTGTGTGTGTGTGTGTGTGTGGGCGCGCGCACTAGTGTGCTAGTTAGTGTTGTCCTAAATCAAAAAAATTTACAGTGAGTTTTTATCTTTACTCCTTCCATTACTTACAATGTATGATAAGTGGCAGTGACTCTTGCACAAAAATTCACAACAGAAGTTAGATTGAAAGAACACATCACATGTTCAAGTTATGTTTAGTATTGAGAGTTGGTTAATAAATGTTCTGTAAAGTTGCCTACAAATTCAGTACTCCTCCTGTTTCGCTACAGATGATGTAGTATAATACATAGTCATCTTATTAAGTATTGCAGATTACCTGGAAGAGCTCTTTATGTGACTACAGTTAATATGTGAAAATGTCCTTCACTGCAGTGACAAGTGTATCACATCCGAATGCAGATATAGTTGAGTTGGCCCAACTTGGTTCCTGACAGTTGCAGTGGGCTGGCAAGGCAGCTTTGTAGGCCTGCCTCAACCAATAATGTAATGTGATTTTGTAATCGTCTCCATATTAACACTGTAGTGTTATCACAGCTCCGAAGATGGCTACGTTTTTGCCTGCAGTCATTAGCACATTGCAGTTGAAAGCTGGTAACAGTGCTGCGTACTGTCGGGGATCATCTTATGCCATTTCCACTGTAGTTATCCTGAACACTTATTTGTTTTATGTATTTACTTACAAAACTTCCAACTCTCCCTTCACACGCTTCCTTCCGGGATCACCCAGGTATAAAAATGGTTCCTGCAATGATGCACTGAAAGTCTAAAGTGGTTCCAGGCTAGGTTAGCCTGGTACATGTCTGTAGGTACCATTTCTCATTCTGATTGGTTGATTTCTGCCTCCTAGAGGAAGGTGTTCACAAGGAGGACACATTGTGCTCTGTATCTTTAAAAATGAAACTGTTGCTAAAGTGATGACTGTAGGATGAGATAATAGGTTGATGGATCCTGTCTCAATCCTTCGCAGACTTCAAATTGAGCTTAATAGTGATGAGAAGTGTCCAACATGTATTGATACCAGCTCCTTGCTGAACCCATGGGACAGCAAGTGTGATACATAGTTGAGTAACCGGGTGGCTCCACACTCTTCAACAACAACCATCAGGTGTCGGGCAAATCCTCTACTAGTTAATACAGAGAACATAGCACCATTAGTCCAGGTTCCATTGCAGGTGTTCTATTTCCAACCTTCTTTGAGCACCACAATGCTTAGAGGTTTATACTGTTTGTAATGGATGCAGAAAGGCCAGATGGACTGATTGGAGATTGTTTTGTGCTGTCTAGGTTGACACAGTCCCCCTAGTTGCTTCCTAAAAGGCAGTGCACAGTTCTGTTGCAGTTTCCTCAGGATACCTTTAGGCAGCCATCCCCAGTTGTTGTTGTTATTGTCATGTGCTGCCACCACGAGATAGCTCTTTAGTATTTAATGTCTCATGATAATGGTAGAATGTGTAAATGGTGTATGTCAATTTGGTGAGCAACTTTCCGTACTAACCACCCATTTTGCTGTGAAGTCATCATGGGTGCTTGGTCAAAGCTTGGAATGCTCTTTGAGGAACATTAAAAGACTGATCAATAAACTCGAGTCACACTGTTTCCATTCATGACTACAGACCTATAGCACTCTACTAAACTGCATCGATAATACATGTAACAGTCAGCCTGAAGAAGAACTGGAGGTTGGAAATTAATGTTCTATTGACATCAATGTAATTACACAAAGCTCATCATTTAGACATTGTTCTGATTTAAAAAACAATTACCTTGGTAGATCTCATTTTGTGAACATTATCTCACGTGTGCTGATAGGCAACCTACCGTATATGCTCGTAGGCTTTTAAGATAACTGATTCAATTTGTCTGTCAACTGTGAAAAGTATTTCATTATGGTTCAGTTGTTCTTCCAGCTACTGTAGCAATTACAGGTGATCTGAGTGGGAAGTGAAGGTTTATTATACAAGGTGGTAAGCTTAAATTTTAGGCAATGGGCTGCATGTTCATGTAGTGTACCTGTGAATTAGGTGATCATAATTCTGTTTTATAGAGTATGTTTATGAATTTTGAAAACATGACAATATCTGCCCCAACAGTATGCTTATGATTACGATAAAGCAGATCAATAATAAATCTTGATTCATTGTATGTAAGAATGGTAAGACTAAAGGAAAATGACACAAAGTCAATAGTGCTGTTATTGGTACTGGCAGAGACTCCACTTCAGGTAATATTTGAGGGAAGGGTGGGAAGTATGACAAGATAATGCTACAGGGTGACCTACCTGTATCATAAGATACCAACTTGATAGAATACATATATATATATATATATATATAACTTCATTACGTTCATTCCCATCCTCTATTAACCCCAGGATGTTGTGGGCTATTTGGAACAGCAGGATGAAGGTTGTTTTAAGAAATAATACAGTCATAGTTTCGTGCTCCCCTGAGCACCGACACCTTTATTGAGCTCTGAAGCCTGTGGGGACCAGCAATATGCTGAAACTACAAATCCATTGCTTATTTGATTTGGTGTGTTGTTATTGAAATAGATTCACATTCTCTCTTAACATGCACAGTTTTGTTTTATTTTAACTATTTTTTGTAGTTGCTACACTTTTTCTGTCCGCAAGTATTTTGTAATTTTAGTTGTTCTTCTTTATAGCTTAATTAGTGTATGAACAATGTACCTTTCAGAACATGGTTCACTATACGCATGTAATTAAAACTCAATTCAATGAATAAGACACAAGCAGATGACGGTTGTTTCTTTAACTTGTAAAACATACTGAGAACCAATGCCCTACCATGCATAATAAAGATCAAAGTATAAATCACCATCATGTACCAAATTGTATTTTATGGCTGCAAAATTTGGGCAACTAAGAAGTATGAAATAAAGATATTTTTCATTGAAAGAAGAATTATAAGGTCCATATTTGTACCTGTTCAAGATGGAGACAATGGACAAACAAAGATTATGTGATTTCATGAGGTGGATGGGGAGAGGTGGGGGAACTAGATGATACATGTTGTGAGAACCTAATGGTTTTTATGTTCTGGTCATGTGGGAAGGAAGTGTGAGAAAACAATACCAAAGTTGTGGTTGAAGAAAACCACAAGAAACATTCCACTTTAATAGATTCAGATTCTGTTGGCGAGATCAGCTGGTAAATCAGCTAACACAGCTAGGTATATCAGGTGGCTGGAAGCATGAGGCATTAATGAACATTTGAGACAAGTTAAAACTGTGTACTCGACTGCATCTCAAACGTAGATACTTGCCTTTTATAGGAAGTAAAACATTATCTGAGCATATGGACTGTCCACGAGTGCCAACTTTCCACTAGTTCCTCTTCAAGAAAGGTGAAAATGCGTCATCTCGAGGGACCATTCTCTTGATGGAAGTGGGAGCAACTTGTTAAGGCGGTGTGTGCTCTCAAGGGTGTGTGATATGTGAATGGTGGTGATGATAAAGAATAAGTAAAAGACTTCAAATGTTTGTAGCATCTTTTGCAATTAAATTAATGCTTAGAAAACTTCACAAAATTCATGTCAGTGTACTTGCAGCCATTTTCTGAAAGTGAATATATTGGCTTTAGTGTACTATTATGGCTGTGTGGTTCTGAAACTTTGTTCATGGCTCTGCTAAAACATAAATGTAGTCATGTGTACACTTCCTACTTACAGAAATCTCTATAGGAATGATTATTCATCTTTCATTGGCTCCTCATTGAATGAAGCAGTGTTCATGAATTCATCAAATTGCCAAAGAAACTGGTACAAGCATGTGTATTCAAATACGGAGATATGCAAACGGACAGAATATGGTGCTGTGGTTGGCAACTCCTATATAAGACAACAAGTGTCTTTTGTTAGATCGGTTACTGCTGCTACAATGCAGGTTATCCAGACGTAAGTGAGTTTGAACATGGTGTTATTGTTGGCGTATGAATAACGGGACACAGCATCTCTGAGGTAGTGATGAAGTGGGGATTTTCCCATTTCACGAGTGTATCGTGAATATCAGGAATCTGGTAAATCATCAAATCTCTGACATTGCATCAGCCGGAAAAAGATCCTACAAGAACAGGACCAACGATGACTGAAGAGATTGTTCAACATGACATAAGTGCAACCTTTCTGCAAATTGCTGCAGGTTTCCATGCCGGGTCATCAACAAGTGTCAGCATGTGAACCATTCAATGAAACATCATCGGTATGGGCTTTCAGAGCCGAAAGCCCACTCGTGGACCCTTTATGAATGCACGACACAACACTTTATGCCTCACGTGGGCCCATCAGCACCAACATTGGGCTGTCGATTACTGGAAACATGTTGTCTGGTTGGACGAATCTCATTTCAAATTGTATCGAGCGAATGGATGTGTACGGATATGGAGACAACCTCATGAATCCATGGACCCTGCATGTCAGCACGGGACTGTTCAAGCTGATTAGAGGCTCTATAATGGTGTGGGGCGTGTGCAGTTGGAGTGATGTGGGATCCCTGATATGTCTAGATATGACTATGACAGGTGACACATATGTAAGCATCCTGTCTGATCACCTGCATCAATTCATGTCCATTTGGTATTCCGATGGACTTGGGCAATTTTAGCAGAACAATGTGACACCGCACACATCCAGAGTGGCTCCAGGAACACTCTTCTGAGTTTAAACACTCCCGCTGGCCACCAAACTCCTCAGACATGAACATTATTCAGCATATCTGGGATGCCTTACCACATCGTGTTGCAGCACTTTTGCGTGTTCGTGGAGACCCTACACAATGTTGGGCAGGTGTGCCAGTTTCTTTGGCTCTTCAGTGTATTAGCACACACAACCCATTCATAAAAAATGCTCATTGACACACAGTGTTTTGAGGAGACTAATTTCTATATTAAATTGATTGTTATGATTTATTAATGCAGAAATTGTTGAAAGATGCTTCGTTTATCCATTTGTCTTATTCCTTTAGCTGTTGTAGTGTGTTCTCCAGACCACCAGTATTTTATTTGTAAGACATAACTGTGTATGCATCACTCAAGAGAGTGTAGCATTTTAATGGAAAGTACTGGTGTTCAATTTTCTGTGGATGAGAAAATCATCCGAGATGGAGCTAAAGCTAAAATTAAACAGGCAAAAAAAATTGGCCACAGCTGTTTCAATGGGATCATCCTGTCACTCTATAGAAGTGAATTATGGAAATGATGGAAAACCAAAATATTAATAATTGGACAAGATTTGAACCCTGCTCGTAATGAATGCTAACCCAGTGCCACCGAGTCACCTTCCATGGTGATTTTGCAAAAAAAGATGAAGAACTGTGTGTAGACATGCTATACAACATAAGTTTCCTTGTGAATACCTTAGGTCTTGCAACAATATTAATAATACTATAATGACTATAAAAAAGAAATTATCAAAACCATTACAACATAATGAGAAATTAAGTTTTAAACTGTGGTTGACTGTCATATTCTGTGAGGGATGCATTTTGCATACAAAGAAATTTTGTGAAACTTGTCAGCTATTTCCAGCAAGATCAAATATATGTAAAAAAGAAAATTATCCAATTCTTGAGAAGTTTCCTTAAACCGTAGTCACTTGACCAGCAAATGGGCATGCATTGCAAAATCTGTATCATTTAAACATAAAAAATACCAACATTTTTTATACATTCAAACATTTGGAATAGGCCACATATGAATATCATTTATTTTTACAAAAATCAGAAATAGTATATCCCAGGATATTGTGTATTCCATCAAAAACATAATATGTAAAGATTTCAAATTTGCACATGTTGGTACTTTGTTGTAGCCTATTTTTGAGCATCACCATATGCACTGTTCTCTTGATGCTGTAATAACTACCAAACCACCATTACCATTGTGTTATTGTCATCTCGCATAGAGGATGTCATACATCAGAAAAAAGATTTCACATGTGCTTTATTCTTTTTGCAAATGAATTTTTAATAGTCAACACAAAGCCTTATTGTTGCTGTCAAATCAGTTATGCTGCCCAAACAAGTGACTGGCCAATTTACACATATGGGAAAAAAAGGCAGCACGAGATTCAGAAACAGACAAGGAATTACATGTAAGACTGGAAACCATTCAATTATGCACTGCTCAAAACTGTTCAACTGAAACAAATATTGGGAAGCAAGACTGTGAACTGCTCAAGTACCCACTGCTCAATCTGCACAAATGCTGTGCACTGCTTTACATCTGGGTGCATTTCATTAAAATGCTAATTATGATTACAGTCTTCATCTTAGTTTGGTCATTGCAAAAGTGGATGAATTTTGTGTGCATTGCAGTAATGTCCAGTTTAAGCATGAAACACCTGGAGTATACTGGATGGGTGGAAAAGTGAAATTGCAATAAATTCTTAAATATCTGAACCATTATCAGTATTGGCATCAGGTGACAGAAACTAATCAAACCATTTCTTGGCAAACATACACAAGGAAACTTCATGTTTTTAAAGGACATTGTTTGGTTAAAAAAATATTGTGTGCAAGAATTATGTGTCAACATTAGAAGCGCAAGGGCAAATTTATCATTGTGTAGGGTCATTAATACCACTGTCGAATATTGATCACAAATTACTTCACATTTATTTCATGGGAAACATGAACAACTTGATGAACACTGTCAATCCAATACAGGCAATAAATGAAAAATTATAGTGGCATTATAAACTTTATTTGATCAACACACCAAATCGGAACAACTTGATGAACACTGTCAATTTAATACAGACAATAAATGAAAAATCATAACTGCATTACAAAACTTTATTCAATCAACACACCAAATTAGTTTGACTGTTCAGAACTGCCCTTCACTAAATGTCACCTAATGACGCTAACACAAGAGTACAGTGCACCAACAATTAATGAAATGGTGATGTTCAGCGAGTCTTAGAAACTCGCCACTGAAACAATAGACTGCAATATCTGATTTTCTTTTGACAAGAAGAAGATGGATAACATTTCAGCATCAAACTGAGAAATCCACAAAGTGGTGAGGGAATGAATAAGTCAGTGCTGTGAGTGATAATGGGCACTCAAATGAAAATGACAAATTGGAAAAAAGTGAGTAAACTGTTTATTATTTCCAAAGGTATCACTACAACTGTTAACACATTTATCCTGCTTAGAGACAAGATAGTCAGTGCCTTCATGGCAAAAGGTTTATGGTTGCCTACAGAACAATGACTGTATCCTGGTATGCACCTCTTCATCTGAAACTGATGGCCACTAACATCTTCCTTCAGGACTCCAAAAATATGGAAATCTCATGGAGAAAGAGACAGGGGCTACATGGAGGATATGTAAGGGCTTCCCAGTGAAACTTTGGCAGCATAGTCAAAACAACCTTGGCAACATGCAGGTGGGCCCACCTGTTGCTTCATGTGCACGCCTGTATACAATCATCATCCTGTAAGCAGCTGCTAAAATTTTTCCACGAAGAAATTGACCATCTTGTCTCACAGTGGGATAAATATATTAACAGTTACAGCAATTACTTTTGAAATAACAAACAGTTTACTTACTTTTTTCCACATGCGTGTCATTTTCATTAGACTGTTCCCTATACTTTTCATATCAAATAGCAAAAGAGATGATTGCTACATGCACACATTTTGATTTTGTTGATTGAAAAAGACACACAACATCAGATTTATCCATTGATGTCAGCAGAAACACCAGATGCCGACACTGATTGAGGCATACTTGAAGTTATCACCAAAATCTTGATTCATGGTCCGTGTAGCTTACTCAACAATTCATCATGCATATGTGATGGGAAATACTTGCTGAAACTATCACAGGCAATGATGGATATCCACGCTATTGTCAAAACTAACCTGAAGATGGGGGAAATTCATCACTTTTGAAGTATGAAAAAATGGTGTTCACTCTTGAAAACGTACAATTCATATGTCAATGTCGAGATGGTGCATCTAATATGGTTCAACCACAACAAATTCACACATTATTTGCAATTGTATTGACTATGTGCTTTCCATGTTAGCCAAAAGATCCTTGAGAAAAGTAAAAACCCTACACGAGTAACAACATTCTGCATTGTTTGTGTGCTATGAGTGACAATCCAGACATTAAATTAACACCACAGGTATAAAATTAGGTGGTGGTTATGTTTGAGGGCATATATTTGGCAATTGCTAACAAAGCACCTGTATAAATGGCTATGGCTGCACTGAATCAATCTGCAGATTATCTTTTGATAATGGTTTGCTAACGGAAATATGCTTTGATGTCACCAAATTGGGTACATTTGCTGAAACAAATATTTCAAAATTAGTTCCAGAACAGCACATAGCATATGATATGTATGCAGTTGCAAGCCAAAGCTGCAAACTGTATTTCCTGGATGTGCCTATAGACACAGGAAAAACTGTTCTCATTTTGCCTATAATATGATCACAAAAAGCTTTTCACTGGTAATTGCATCCTATGGAATTGTGGTAACTCTTTTGCATTGTGGCTAGAAAATGCATTCAGCACAGAAAATGCTGTTGAATATGCAAATCACAAAGACACCAACATGTAATATCAGCAAAAATTGTTGAATAGGTAAAGTACTCTAGCGGTCACCCCTTGGGTCAGGATTTTTTGTGGGCATGGAGGCTGAGCAGATGAAGTGGTGGCGCTAAATGTGTAGGAGACTGAGCTCAGGAGCTGGCAAAGGTAGCTGTCACATGCCAAAAGGTGTCAGTTGAACAACATTGTCTAGGAACATAGTTATTACTGGTGATTTTACAGTACAGAATGTCTTCTATGGCACAGCGGAAGGCGTGCTGAATCACACACTTGAGAGTGACAAAGAATGTGGGGCATGCTGGCGTTGTACAGGTCAGGAGCCAACAGCAATGTCATTCGGATAGCTGGATCAGGAATGTGTAGGCACAAGCCTGCTGTGACTCACCAGCAACTTGTATGATTCCCTCAGTGCACTTGAAGATGGGTGTGCACTTAGGTGTGTGAACACCATACAAAGACAATGGGTGTCATGAAGGCAGAAGCCCAGGTCTCAGATTTACAACAGATCAGGAGATGGTGCCACATACAACCAGGGAGGTGGTACATGGGTACCTCGCCCAGCAAGTTGAAGAAAGTAGTTTACAGTAACTTGTTATGGCCATTCACCATGTAATGGCCCAGGCTAGTCCACATCTTCTATCACTCATGGATGTAATCAAACAGCAGTGGCAGCGTACAGCAGCAAAGTCCCACTGCAGCTGGATAGCTACGGTTTTCACTAAAGCAGCAAGCAGCACATTATGATTCACAATTCCATCGGAATCAGAGATGCAGATGGAATGACCAGACACTGAGACTGAGGCTATTGAAACGGGGGTATTTAAATTGGATATAACATCATTGCAGCTGATGATGCATTCATTTGCCCTCATTATCTGGAGGTGTCAGTGGATTTGTCTCCAATATGGTGTCTAAATTATTGTCAGTTCCCCTTGCCTTCACACTTTCCGTTAGTGCTAGGATACCGTAGAGCAGCTGGCCTCAGATGTTACATGTTGTGGCTCTGTATTGCAAGGTTTGCAAATTACATATTGGCTGCTGTCATACTGAGCCATTTGTACTCCTTGATTAAGACACCACTTGGTGTGACAACATGTTATGAACAGTGCCCTGCCTTCTGCCACATTTGCACTCTGTTCATGCTCCAGATGCTGATTGTGACACGAGGTATGAGCTGGACCTGTTTCTCTGCTCTCTGCACCACTTTTACAAATTTATTTGAACAGCTGGTATTGGACCTGCTGTGCAACAATACACCCATCCTCAAAAAATTCGTCCTGAATTTTATTTTATCATCACCCTACAATTACTTCCATTTTACATTGATTATGGGTATTCTGGTTTGTGCTGTACTATCTTAGTTAAAACTCAAGAGAGAGAGTTCACTACTTCCCGTGTGAATCTATGTTTGACTCTCTAATATAATCAAGATAGTTCTCATAATCTAATTACAGACATCGATCCAATTGGTTTCAGTTCCTACTCCTTAGTTATGGTGTTGATCCATTCTGCAAGGAGCTGGTGTAAAAGTAGGAGGAGTGGCAGGTTTGCACCTCGAGCATAGGTAGCTTATATAAGATAGAAACACAGCTGTGCTAGTAGTAGAATGCTGTTTTTCCTGAAAATGTTGGATATGTTTCAATGTCTGTTCCGCAGTAATACACCCCTTTTCTGGTGCAATTTGTGCACATATCGAGAGTAGGATTTTTGGATTCAAAGTGTCATTCTACCTTAAAAAAAAATCTAATCTTTCTGATTATATTTTGTGGAGTTAGAATATCCAAAGGTTTTTCCAGCCAGTACAACATTAGTGTCACTAACTTGATTGTGGTCATCCCTATACCCATAATGGTTGCAGGTAAATGATAGTTAGGCCCTGATACATTACAAGTCATGCCACTGATCAAGATACCACTGTTCTGAAGTTCCATCCTTTCCATGCTCGTAGGTATTCCATCCTTTAAACAGTTGATGGTCACCGTCTGTGGCACAAAGATGAGTAAATTCAGTGGGTAGCTACTTCCTGAAAATTTACTTCCTGTGGCATTGCACTGCATCGAGTTCACCCTTGAACAACTAAACTTTGCGTGACCGTGTGTCTGTTCAAACTATTGTGGTTGGACAAATGGTAATTCTTCCAGCTCTACACTCTCACAACTGCTCTGATGCCATAAAAGTATGTGCATCTCTTCATTCCAAAATCACCAATACTTCTTTAGTCTGTAGTTGCCACTCATTAGTATTCATGATTTTCCATTTCATTGGGCACAGATGAATGGTGTGACACTGATAACCCACGATTCTACCTACTACCAGGAATTGAATACATATAAGCAGTCTTCCTTTATCTGCCTCCTCTCCAACAGTACTACTGGTAAATTTCCTTGTGTTAACTAAATGCAGAAACTCTGCTAGGAAGCCCTTCTGTGCTTGCCATAACCCTTCCAAAAATTTTTGCAGTGACATCAATTCTGAACTTAGTTGTCCAAGTACTGCATGGTGAACTGCTGCTTGCATTCCTTCTTCTTGAAATCTTGCCGCATCAATTCTGTCTATCGGTGTCCTTAACCATCTGGTGATAGTCATCTTTTCATCCATTGTGCTCAATCATTTCTGAATCATTGCCAAGTTGTTATCTGCTGTTGCTACCATATTATGCACACACTCCATGAGTTCTGTAGCACTCTCTCAAGTAACTTCAGTATTTTCCAATACATTTTGCCCCAGATTTGTTAGTTGGTCATATGTCACCCTACTGTGGTCTTAGTGTCCCCTACTGCTTCTTGCACCTAACCTATTGTCGTATTCAGTTCCCACAGCATATTCATTTTTTGTCCAAAACAGGTTTTTAACAAGCTCCTCCTGCATTGATCCATCTCCTCTGTATATGTACAGGTGACTGTTGTACTGTGATTTGCATCAGCTGTGCTTTTAGCTTCCCATAAGGCAGTTCTAATTCTTGATAATCATCACTAATTTCCAAGAAAATAGTTTCTTTCCATGCCTCCTTACATAACTCCTTGACTGTGCCTTGTAGTCTACGAATCTCTTTCCTAACTTTCCACACCTTGAAAGTTAGTCCCCATATCCTGTGGTGACTGGTCAATAACACATCCTGTTGCTTGGAAACAACACTCCAAAGTTCAATGGCTGGTAGACTTGCATCGTCCTTACCAAAATTTTCTAGCCTAACCGGAACCATACGTTCATCATTCATGTTCCATGTGTGTGCTACACTTCTGCATACAAAACAGTGCACTGAATCCAAATGCTTGTTACTTTCTCCTGTAGTAAATCTGTACCCATAGAGACCCAAGTCAGTTTTGCTGTTCCTGTTATGTTAACATGGGAACCCATCTTTAGCATGTGTATGCATTGCAGATGCCAATTCCTTCATGATCAGTTCACCTTGCGACATTGCCTCACTTGTGGCTGTATCACCCAGTGGGAACAAAGTCCCTCTAAGATCATCTGTATGCCATGAAAGATAGATAATATTATGATTAGTAAGGAAATCAAGCCGGAGAATCACAGAATACCCTTCACCAACATGTGGCAATGCCTCCATATGCTCAGAGAAAATCTTAGCTCCAGTGCTAAACTAGAGCAGTGTTGCTCCCCAATGAATTTATATCATTATCACAAACACCATGTAACTTGTAACGCAGTGACCCTACTCTCTTTTTACCCAGAATGTGTAGTGCAACAACTGATACAGTGCCCCTGTATCTGTTAAAACCCATGTTCTTTGCCACCAATGAAACTCCACAACCAGGATTCTGTTTCTGCAATACTACAGTGTATTTGGAGTGTTTTCAGAAGGCTGATAAATTTGTGTTCACATTTAATGAACTCTTTTTGTTGATAACAAATTTCCCATTTCTTACTCCTGCACTCCAGTGCTTTATGAACCACTTGTCCACATTCATAACACTCTGGCTGATGACAGTGTTGTTGGAAATGGCCCTCACATACATATGTGTGACATTTAATTTCTGAAGCAAACACAAGACAGTCACCAAGACACCTAGATGATCTATATGTTTCTTCCAACTGTGTGGTGATCCAAATAGCTGCGGTCAAATCAGGATTGTCCACCCTAACCCTCCTTGACATTTCAGTATGAAATACATTGAGATCCCTATTCTCGGCTTCTTGGCATAGCGCCATATTGACTTCCTCATTCTGCATTAGCTCGTACATTTGGATGTTGAACTTTGAGAACCTATTTGAGAATGATTCAGTGAACTCATTATGCTTCTGCATTAACACATTAACATATTCATCTTCTCCCTAAAGAAGTGAGTACTGTTCCCAACTGAAACTTTTGGGTAAGCACAGCCTTTGTGCACGGCAACTCTTGCCCAGGAAGAATGTTTAATGTACGCTTGGTAGATGTTAAATGTGACTCAAACAAGTACCCTTAAAACCATACAGGTTAGGAGGTTCACACAGCTGCACAAGAGCTACCCTCAGATTAAAATGCCACAATGAGCCACCATGGCCAATGAATTATACATACAAAATGTTAAGTTACAAACTAAACAAAATGCTTCTCAGTCTCAGCCCTGCACTGCGCGAAGCATTGACTGCAAGATGAGCGAAGCTGCTGTTGTGATGACAATGACAATGACATCAGAAACTAGCTGTGGCAGTGGTCAGCCATTTCTGATGCCAGTTGTAGCCACACCAATGTGAGGCCCGTTTCTGATTACCATTATAGCTGTCACTCCTCAAGACAGGATTTTTAGTGGGCGTGGCAGCTGAGCAGGTAAGGTGGTTATGCTACAGGTGCGGGAGACTGAGCTCAGAAGCTGGCAAGGGTAGCTGTCATACGCCCAAAGTCATCATTTATATGGCCTTGTTTGGAAACATATTTATTTTCTTTGATTTTACAGTATATATTGTCTTCTCTGATGGCTTTGAACTAAGGTGTGTGCCAACAGCATATCAAGGATGACTGGTGTCTTGAAGGCGGATGCTCAAAACTCAAAAGCAGCTACACAGTGTACAACCGGGGATGTGGTACTCAAGTTGAAGGTGGTAGTTTCCAGTCATTTGGGAAGGGGGAAAGCCCACATCTTACATCAGTCATGGAGTTAACCCAACAACAATGGCAGCTTGCAGCTGTGAAGTCCCATCACAGCCAGCTGGCCACAGTCTCGGAGGTGAAGTCTTTACTCATGTAGCAGGCAGCATGTCACAATTTGCCAACCAACTTATCATGCTCCTAGTAATATTAAAATTCTGTTGGAATCAGAGATGCAGCTGGAATGACCAGACACTGAGATTGAGGCTTCTGAAACAGGGATATTTAAGCTGGACATAACATCATTGCAGCTGGTGAAGTGATCATTTGCCCTCATTATCTAGAGGTGTCACTGGACTTGTCCACACCATGGTGTCTCAATTATTGTCAGTTCCCCTTGCCTTCACACTTTCCTTTAGGACATCATAGAGCAGCTGGGATTGGAAGTTACACTTTATGGCTGTGTATTGCCAGACTTGCAGAGTGATGTAACGGATGCAGTCATACTGTGCCATTTGTACTCCATGATTACAACTTGGCTCAGTGTGGAAATGTGTTAGGGGCAGTGTTCTACCTTCTGCACCACTGGCGCACTGTGCGCTCCCTTTGACTGTGACACCTGGTACAAGCCACAGTTGATTTTTGGAATCTGTGCCAAGCTTAAAAATTTATATGCGCATCCGAGAATTTGATCTGTTGTACAATAATACTCCAGTCATGTTAACTCATTGTATTAGATAGAGTAGTATGGTGCACAATAAAGCATTGGAATTTTGAGAGGAAAGGAGCAGCCTTTCAGTAGTGCACTCATTTTGTGGTCTGGTGATTTTTGACAAATTCTGCTAATTGTACTCTCTTCAGCAGCCGCTGATGAAAACTCACTTAATGATGACATTTACAGACATTAACTTTGAAGACCAATGTCTGTACAACTACAACATGATGCGTACATTGAATGTTCCACAAAGCTGTTTTTGGTTACTGAGAATAGGAAATCGGCAATCGATGAATCCACATGGTGTATCACATTTTCAACAAAATTCTGTAAAATCACACCAATCACAGATGAATTGATTCACAAAGTTTTCCTGGATTTCACATACAAATACCAAACTTAGCAGTTGCTCAGTGGATGTGCTGTATTAGCATCCAAAAATGACAATATCAGTACCATAAATTTCAGCATTTTAAAAGAAATACCAAGTGAAGCAACAATGTATCAATTCATTGACACTGTAATAATCATGACCAAGTTGTCAATTATCACCAAATTCATGTGAATTCAGTAGATTTGTCAGGCGTGCTGCCTCACATATTAACATTGAAAATTAGTAGGCCTGTCATTTTTGACTGAACTGTAAATCCACAACTACTTTGGAATGCTACCAGGCTTTGAATGAAAGATATGATAAACAATATCATTGTAGCTACAATTTTAAAATAAAATTTCTGGGACAAGATGTGCTGTTGCCATGCTTCCCTGTGATTGCAATGTATATCATTTGAATTGAAGTGTCAGCTCTTTCTGGGACAGTCACTACAAATGTGTGGACTAAATTTGGCCAATCCATGTTTTTCACATAGACAGCTGTATGTGACCTGCTCAGACGTCGGAAAACCTTCAGATTTATCCATATATGTGCGACATTGGGGTGGCAGGGAGTGTGTGGGGGGGGAGGGGAGGGGGTGAAATATGTATCCAAAAACACTTCAATAAATGGAATTTAAACACAAGTCATTTCTCTTTTTGAGTGGCAATGCAATGCAAGCCGGGTCCTTGCTGTTTTTATAGTATTACCTTCAACCTTTCTTTCCATTTGTACTTACATAGATATTACAAACTCTGACCAAGTAGTAGTACAATTTATTAAATGAAAATTTCTTTTGTATAACTTTACTATAACCAATAGAAACATTTGGTAATATGAAACTGCTATGTAATTTGGTAGATTTTTTTTTCCGTGGGCAGGACTGCTCAATAAACAACATCACAAAAATAGTGAGATGTGGGGAGTCTATGCCCCAAATATATGTTTATATTTAATTATGGGATAAGATTATGTTTTTATTATTGATTGTTTATTTATTAGAAGAGAAATCAGTTTCTTGCCTGATATAATATCGTCCAGAATTTCATTTCAGCTGTACTTCATAGCAATTCCTTGTTGTAGCAAAAGGATTGAGGTTACTCACTTTCCACATTGAAAATTAAATAATTGTCACTTCCTGATATCTGTTTTTCATCCTTTTTAATAGGATAGGGAATCACCAAACAAACATGCCCAGTCATCAGATGTCTATAGGATCAAACCTGCTGATAGTGTAAAAGATAATGAAAAAAGATATGGAGTTTTATACGATGATACGCCTCCACCCATACCACCACCTCCTCTGAACTACTTGAAGAATGCTGCTGCTCACAGGGCATCAGGTGAGTATTTGATTTGTTTTTCCAATATTAGTGCAACTAGTGGTAAGCTTACTACAGTATGGCAGTAGTCTTTTGATTTATCAACCATTTTCATGGCAATTATGTAGAAACGATTAGTGACAAGGCTGTGCTTAGTTTTATTTCTTCATTTGACAAATAGTTTCTGATGAAACTGAGTGTCATCATTTTATTAATTGTTATGTGACTGCTTAAATCTGTTTTTCATATGTCTGAAAAAGATGCTAAGCAGTCAGTTGTTCTTGTCTATTTCATAACATAGATATTCTCTAAAACACTACTTTGTAGTTTTCAAATCTCCATATTACTGTTTGCACTCGCATTGGTATGCTGCTCTTTTGAGGAGCCAGTAAGTGAAATTCATTTCGCCATAGCCAAGCTTTAGTGTGGGCAAAAGTCAATGTGGAATAAAAATGGTGAAACACATTAATACAATTTTTTGCCTTAGGCTAATAACTACTAACCAGGTTTTTCTGGTAATTACAGGTAAAATAAATTCCACAAAATTTTATAGGTGTTATGTTCTCAGATATCCCTTTTAATTTAAACTGCTATTGAAAATGGCTATTTCTCATCCAACAGCCTCTGTAATTGAGGTTGCTAATGCATACTCGCTCAGTGACACTAAATTTGCTGATAACTGGCTCAAATCGTTGTGGTGGAAGGAATATTCACTGCAGTTTTTTGCTGTTAAGGGGAAGGAGAAAAATACCTGGATTCTACATTGTACACCAAGATTCCGGATTAAGTTTCTAACATCTATGCTATGTGTCACAGTGTAAAGGTATGTGACACTGTTGATGGTGATCTATTATTCAACTGTAGAAGTTAAGCTGGATGGCCCCTTTGCACAAGCACTAAATTTCACCTACTCCATTCTCTTCACCCATATCAAAAGGAACACTACACTACAGCATACACATATTTAAGATTGGCAAAAGATGCACGACACCCTTTGGCTACACCGGGGGTATATAAAATTCCTTGTAGTTGTGGACAGGTTTATATCGGTACCACAAAGAGAAGTGTGAAAACCCATCTTCTTGAACATAAGAGGAATTGCCGCGTGGGTCACACGGATAAATCGGCCATAGCGGAACATGCACCGCAAGCGTGACGATCGATTACTTTCAATCGAGAATGTTGGCATTACCAGGGACAATCTCATAGCCAACACTACGGGATCGACAGTGGCACACTGTACTGCCTATATAATCAGCTCTTCCTTGAGTTCTCTTCGCAGTTTGCCGTTGTACCTCCGAGGATGTCTCCTGCAGTCGGAGATGAAACGTCAGGGGAGAGTTTTATACTTCAACCATGGCCTATCAGCCCGGAAGTTTTAAGTGAAGACAATACCGGCCGTGAAAGCTTACATTATACTAAGATTGTCATCAGCATCTAGGATGCAGCAATTACGCATTTGCCTGTTATGTCTTAAAATTTATGCTCACTGTTTTCTTGGTTGACCTATGTCTCTCAATCCTTTCAGATATGCTCACCATTTTCTTGGTCAGCCAATGTCATTCCTTCCTTTCAGGTTGTAGTTCAGGATATTCCTTGGTAGTCTTTCATTTCTCAGTCCTTTCATGTCATGTTTCCACTTATCCATGTATTGAAATTGGAATATCAACAATATTATGAAAAGGATAGATTGCTACTCACTGAAAATGACACATTGAGTTGCAGACAGGCACAATGAAAAGTGTGTTACACACTGTGTTTCAGGCCAAAGCCTTCTTCAGAAAAAAAAAAAAAATACCACATACACATTCATGCAAACAAGCACACCTCACACATACATGACTGTTCTCTCTGGCTGCTGCAGTCAGAATCAGTCAGAATGCAGCGGTATCATGTCAAACAGAAGCAGCAATCTGAGTGGGGTGAGAAAGGAGAAGGGATAACATGGTGCTTGGGCGGGGGGGGGGGGGGGGGGGGGGGAGGACAGTGCTGCGAGACTGTGTGTGTGTGTGTGTGTGTGTGTGTGTGTGTCAGAGAAAGGAGCACAATGGTGGTGGGGGATGTAAGTGGGGAGGAGGTGATAGGAACTGTTGGGTGGAGTGTTAGGGGACAGTAGATTACCTTAGGTAAAGGCCAGCATGATTTTGGGAATGGAAAATGTGTAGTAAGAATAACTCCTATTTGTGCAGTTCAGAGAAGCTGATGGCTGAGAGAAGGATACAGATAACCTGGGTTGTGAAGCAACCATTGAAAACATGCAAGATATGTTCAGCTGCGTGTTGTGCCCCAGTGCTGTCCACTTTGCTTTTGGCCACAGTGGGCAGTGGCCATTCATCCTGGTAGACAGCTGGTTGGCAGTCATACCAATATAAAAAGCTGTGCAGTGATTTCAGCAGAGCTGGTATATGGTATATGACATGACATGTGATCCGTGTTGTCTTGTAAATTAAGTATTCTCTTTTGTTTCTTTTTATGCTCTAAATATTTGTATAATTTACAAACTGTATACATTACCAAGTATCTCACTGCTGCAGACTGTAAACTCATAGCAAGGTCATTAAAAAAAAAAATGCTTATTCATAATTTAATATAACGAGATTTCTGAGCATAAATAGTTGTTTATGTGTTGAAGATTCATTATTATTATTATTATTATTATTATTTATTTTCATAGAAGAGAGTTGCTCTGAAGTGGATGAAGAATCTCGCGCAACAATTTTGTCCACCCCAAGTCATGAAGGAACCTTATCAACAGGCAGTCTGAGCCGACGCCACACACGCATGCAGCAACGTATGTCAAGGCAGGCACAGCAAAAGAGGTTAGCTGATTCAGTTAAATCTTCATTAAGAGCAAAATGATAACCTTTAATACTAACATCTCGTACACTAATATTTGTATCTCATGCATTAGAATTGAAATATATTAGAACAAAGGACACGTTGTGGGTATTCAATGGCCTTTCAGGTGAAAAGGCCATAGAAGAATTATTATTGCTAAATTCTGTGGTTTGTTTACACAAAACATATTAATTTCAGGCTGATCTATAACAGAAGCCTTTTGGTTTTGTCTCTGAGTCATTGTTTCCTGCATTTTGTGGGAATTTAAACAAGCCCTCATACATTATACACTGAGGTGACAAACGTCGTGGGACATTGATCTGCACATATACAGACAGAGGTAGTATTGCGTACAAAAGGTATAAAAGGGAAGACCATTGGTGGAGCTGTCATTTGTGCTCAGATGATTCATGTGAAAAGGTTTCTGGCGTGATTGTAGCTGCATGATGGGAATTAACAGACTTTGAACGCAGAATGGTAGTTGGAGCTAGATACATGGTACATTCCATTTCAGAAATCGTTAGCGAATGCAATATTCTGAGAACCACAATGTCAAGAGTCTGCCAAGAATACTAACTTTCAGGCTTGACCTCTCACCAACAATGCAGTGGCCAATGGCCTTCACTGAACAACTGAGAGCAGCAGAATTTGCTTAGAGTTGTCAATGTTAACAGACAAGCAACACCACATGAAATAACTGCAGAAATCAAAGTGGGATGTATGATGAACGTATCTGTTAGGGTAGTGTGGTAAAAGTTGGTGTTGATGGTCTATGACAGCAGACGACCGATGCGAGAGCCTTTGCTAACAGCATGCCATCACCTCCAGTGCCTCTCCTGGGCTTGTGACCATATTGGTTGGACTATAGACAACTGATGTTAGGGTTTGAGTGTCATGCAGACCCCATGAAGCCATGGACCCAAGTTGTCAACAAGCCACTTTGCAAGCTGGTGGTGGCTCCATAATGGTGTGGACTGTTTTTGCATGGAATGGACTGGATGTCCTCTTGGTGTACAGCTGTTTGGAGACCATTTGCAGCCATATTTATGGATATCGTGTTTACAGACAACATGGATGACAATGCACCACATCACTAGGCTACAATTAATCGTGATTGGTTTGAAAATTGTTCTGGACAATTCGGGCGAATGGTTTAGCCACCCAGATCACCCAATATGAGTCCCATCAAACATTTATAGATCATAATTGAGAGGTCAGATCATGCACAAAATTCTCCACCAGAAAAACTTTTGCAATTATGGACAGCTATAGAGGCAGCTTGCCTCAATATTTCTGCACGGGACTTCCCAACGACTTGTTGAGTCCACACAATGTTCAGTTGCCGCACTACACTAGATAAAACGAGGTCCGACATGATGGTGCGAGATATCCCATAACTTTTGCCACCTCACTTTATAAAACTGTTACTTGCTATTAGTAATTATTACATTTCTAATAACTGTCAAACATATGTAATAAATTGTTAGGGAACAAAAAATCATGATCCAGCTTAACAGTATGTATGTACATTTGCGTGTGCCTTGGTCCAAGTTGGGGCAAAGGTTGCTACCTTAGACTTTTAATGAGACTCATGTGAGGCAAATTTATTGTAATATTAAAAATGTATCACTGTTCTGGAAGCACGTTCAAGTGTATTAAATTGAATGTGTGATGAATCCTATACCTAAAGAGTAACTGAGCAACACTACTTCATGAACATGCAGTCCATTGCAAAACTGGCAGCCAACAGCTGTGCTTTTTGCTTTGTTATAGCAAGTGAAGTGCCATGCAAGTTTCTGAAGGAAAAGAATGTGAGGTTCAGGTTTAACGCCACATAAATGACAAGACCATTGTTAGACATGTAGCCCAAGTTCACATAGGGCAAGAATGCGGAAGGAAATAAGCTGTCGTCATTTCAAAGGAATCTTCCAGCATTCAGCTTGCTTATTTTTGAGAACCCATGAAAAACCTAAATCAGAAAGAACAGACAGCTATTTGAAACCCACTACTTCTGAATGCAAGTCTACCACCACATTTGATAGGAACTTAGAGTAGTTAGGGCTGGAAAACTGAATTCCCACTGGCACATCAATTTGGACAAAGAAGTCTTTTTTAATTGAAGTAATGATGAAATTTGTACACTATGTAATAAAACTATCCAGGCACCCCCTATTACGTGCATTGTGCTGCCACATACTGACAGGTACTCCATATTAGCGATCTTAGTAGTCATTAGACATCATGAGAGGGCAGAATGGGACACACTGCAGAACTCAAGGGCGTCAGGCAGTAGGGTGTCACTTGTGTCATACATGTGTATGTGAGATTTCCACACTCCTAAACATTCCTAGGTCCACTGTTTCCAATGTGATAGTGAAGTAGAAATGTGAAGGAACACGTACAGTACAAAAGTGTACAAGCCGACCTCGTCTGTTGACTGACAGAGATGACTGACAGTTAAAGAGGGTCATAATGTGTAATAGGCGGACACCTATCCAGACCATCACACAGGAATTTCAAACTGTATCAGGATCCACTGCAAGTACTATGACAGTTAGGTAGGAGGTGAGAAAACTTGGATTTCATCGTCGAGTGGCTGTTCATTATAATGCCAGTAAATGCCAAATGATGCCTTACTTGGTGTAAGGAGTGTAAACATTGGATGTTTGAACAGTGGAAAAACATTGTGTGAAATGATGAATCATGGTACACAATGTGGTGATCTGATGGCAGGGTGTGGGTATGGTGAGTGCTTGGTGAACGTCATCTGCCAGCATGTGTAGAATTCGGAGGCAGTGGTGTTATGGTGTGGTTGTGTTTTTCATGGAGGTGACTTGCATCCATTGTTGTTTCTCATGGCACTATCACAGTACAGGCCTACATTGAGGTGTTAAGCACCTTCTTGCTTTCCACTATTGAAGAGCAATTCGGGGACGGCGATTTCATTTTTCAACATGATCGAACACCTGTTCATAATGCATGGCCTGTGGCGGAGTGGTTACATGACAATAACATCCCTGTAATAGACTGGCCTGCACAGAGTCCTGACCTGAATCCTATAGAACATCTTTGGGATGTTTTGGAATGCCGACTTTGTGCCGGCCTCACCGACCGACATCGATACCTCTCCTCAGTGCAGCATTCCGTGAAGAATGGGCTGCCATTCCCCAAGAAACCTTCCAGCACTTGATTGAACGTATATCTGTGAGAGTGGAAGCTGTCATCAAGGCTAAGGGTGAGCCAACACCATATTGAATTCCAGCATTACCGATGGAGCGTGCTACGAACTTGTAAGTCATTTTCAGCCAGGTGTTTGGATACTTTTGATCACATAGTGTATCTATAAAAGTTACCATGGCATGGTTAAAGATGCAAGAAGAGATATTATGTTATGAAGAAATTCCCAGACCAGACAAAGATAGCAATGTGAAAGAGTTTACGTGTATTTGATGGTCATATGTAACAGGTTCTTTGTTCTGGGAATGAAAGAATCTTTTTTATTATTTTCTTTCTTGTATAAAAACAAAAAGGATTATTTTTATTATTAATAGATCATTTTTGTTGTAATATTGTATATGTGACTATTCACTTTTACTCTCAACCTTCAATGGATTGTTGATATCATATTTCATAGGTGAATAAATTTACTTGTACTTTGGTTGATATTTATTTATATATTTTGTATTCTGTACATCCATCTTATTAATACAGGACAGCATATGGAATGGGTCAATTTTGCAATACTGGTAATTACACATACATACAGTTGAAGAGCTGAGGCTGATCTAAATACCAGTATCACAAATATTTGTGTATTATTCATTGCGGCTCAGGGACTCTTCTATTGGGTAAAGCTTCTTAATAAGAGTTCATAATTCACTCGACACTTCATTTGCGGAAGTAGGACATTAAATATCCTGTACTCCCTCAACTCTATCCTCTTCCCCACAGCACTCAATTTTGTCTGCTCAGAGAGAATGTCTTTTTGCATCATGACTGTGATACATGTTATTGGGTTGAGAGAGACACTTTTTTCATGTGAAACATGTTGGGGAGAATATACATTCTACTGTAGTTGTGGTGATTAAAATTACCAGAAGATGAGGCCACATGCCATGATGACATGAAAGCAGTCATAATATACTGATTCATTAGCATCCTCATTTCTGCAAGGGTAACAATGCTTAAACTAAATGCTGCAGGAAACGGTCTTTTGCACTGATCTAGGGTGTGGTTTGACCAGTTTATTTTACTGTCAGCGAAGAAACCCACATATTTGGCATTATGTACTCTTGTTACCTGCTAACCATCAATTTTTTCCGCATATTTATGATCTGTTCAGAACTGAATAAAACTTATTTTACTGACAGTTAGAGAAAGATCATGTATGATAATCAGTTCATAATATCCACAAAAGCCTTATTTACTGACTCTTTAATTTTGTATGCTGAATTACCAGTAATTACTGTTTAGTCATCAGCAAAGGTGTACATTTGTGTTCCTTTGTACAAAAGAGATATATCATTAATAAAAGGTAGGGGAATCAGAAGTGAGTCTTGAGGTACCTCTTGTCAAACCAGGGGTACATCTTGTGGGGCAGTTGGGACATTGTAAATGATGATCCATGTCCTGGATTTCTCAACAGTCGCATTTGTTGTGTGCTTCGTCTTTTAGGCTCCATTTAATTAGATTTGTTTTGACTGGCACGCACTACACCCATTTTGATGCAATTCAGTATTCTCCAAATCTTCCAGCTTGATGTATTGCTGCCGGGCATCTCTTGTGAGGCAGGCTTGTTCTATGGGGTATCATTCTGCTAGGTACTAAGAATTCTTTTGTAGGATTTAAGTCTGCCAAGCCCCCATGAAACACCCTTGTAGGGCGTGGCACTTATCAAAAGTCTGTTTAAATTCTTGAGTGTGTTCATGAGAAATTTTTAAGGATTCAGGAGTGAGAATCTGTCTGCTTTATATAGCTACCCAAGTATTGTAGTTTCATGCATCTTGTTGTTAGTCTGCATGTGTCATCCAGGCTTGTGATGACTTTTTTGGCATGTGCAGTTCTGGACCACATGGAGTTTGCATGTTCCACTGAGGAAAAGCAAAGTACTTGAGCATTTGTTGTTAGTATAGTTGCTCTCGGTTCCCATTTACTATCCGCAACTTTCCTCAATATATTGTTCCTGATTAATACCGGACATTCCTAAATTTGGTATTATTCAATGTGTTTGTATCTCTTGGTTCCATTCTCCTCTTCGTTGTCTGTCAGCACAATAACAACTTTCTGTTATTTTATCTTGCAATGTAAACCAATGAAAAGAAATTTTTTGTGAATACGTTTGAGAGGAACTTTCAGTTTCAGTGGTGCTGAGTTGTGTGTTCCTTATAGCAACGAATTGTCTTGAATGCTGAAACAGTTATATAAGCATATGAATATTTACAGCACTTAAGTAGCATCATGCTATTCGATGTAGTGTTCCTCAGTGCAGTCTTCCACACTAATGTTTATAAGCCTACAGATGCACTTGATCTTTAGGCCAAGCTCTGAATTATGGCTGCTTAAAATATTGAGCCAGCCAATTAGAGTTCCAAGCAGTTAAATCAGATGGATTTACGTCCTCTGGTGCCATGTATGTATGGTACCACCCCTCGAAGAATAACGGTGAAGGAAAACAATCTCGTCTGGCAGCAGACTGGCAGGAGATTCAAATGCTCTGTCCCTCATGGCAGTGCACAGGATGCAGTTGACAGAGATGCTGTCAATACTGCAACTTCTTAAGTTTTGTTTTTAAATAATAGTCACTGCTAGTAATCTTCAAGTAGATGAATTCAAGTTCCCTCACTTTTCAGACATTCACAAGGAAATATGGCTGTCTGAAAGCTGCTGGACTTGCTAAGCGGATGATCCACACTTGTCAGAATGTGCTCAAATGTTTCCATGCATTCTAAATTAATTGTAGATTGTATTTGAATTATTACTTAGTCCTCTTCTTTTATGCATCATAGTTACTCATTTCTTCTTCTTTTGCATCATCTCAGCCTTTGCCTCAGAAAAAGAGAACTGTAATACCGGTAGAAATCCATTACATTAACTACTACACATGCGACCCACTGATGAATACATTTGCAGTGCTCAAGTGATGCCTCTCAGGTTGTTCAAAGTCATGTGATGGTTTAGTTGTACAATTTCACTCCCAGTGTGCGTGCGTGTGTGCGTGCGTGCGTGTGCGTGTGCGTGTGCGTGTGCGTGCGTGCGTGCGTGCGTGTGTGTGTGTGTGTGTGTGTGTGTGTGTGTGTGCGTGCGTGCGTGTATGCGGCCTTAAGGCACATTTAGACCTGTGCGCCTTGCAGCTAGTCACTGTGCGTCTGCTCTTGTCCCACACAAAAGTAGAAGCATCTAGTGTGAACCTAGGTGTGAATGGAATCACTTCTGCATACATGTTATTGAAAAGGCATCTACAACATGCATGTGTGACTCTCCTCAAGTGTGGGGGCGAGCACAGCTGCACAGTGACTAGGTGCAAGGGCGCACAGGTGTAAACACACCTTTAGAGTGGATGGTCAGGTCCTTCCAAGGTGAGTGCAGCCTTAGAGTGGACAGTCAGGTCATCTAGGTGTGGGATGCATGAATGAGCTTGAGGGAAGTCAAATACAGTTGCTCCCCACATCCAAAGCTACTACATTGACATCAGCAGGTAGTAAATGCACCAAACAATTTGACCAAGCCGAAACTCCTGATGCAGACCTCTAGTTTCTGCATCAGACTGAAAGATATTTGTGACTGAAACATATTTGTGTGTTACAACAAGTTTGTCTCACATGATAATCAGTAATAATGCAATACTGTGGCCACTTGCTTTTGGGTAGCTGTGTGAAAAAGTGTGTAATTTCTGCTAGAAAAAGTTAGATAGCTCAGAAGGTAGTGAATACTGTTGGTGTGGTGTGTGCACACATGTAAGTTCGCTACACATGAGTAGTTGTCTTTCCATTATTTTATGTGTTGTTCTATCCAGGAATTTCCATTATTGTTGTGCTTTAAAATAATGTGTTTTATTGATTACTGCTGGAGAACTATAGTTTATATGCCATTAGTTGAGTACCTGGCATTGCCCTGAATGTATTTATTCCAGTCTTTCATTAGTCCACCTCCTCTTCCCCCACTCTCTGTCCTCCTCCTCTCCCCCCCCCCCTTTCTCTGTCAACCTGCTCCTCCCCTCTCTCCACTCCCTCTTCCTTCTACTCTCCTTTCCCTCCTCCTCCTCCTCCTCCCTCATATCTGTGCTCATCTCTTCCTTCCTCCTCACTGTCATCCATGTCCTCATCGATCCTTCTCTCTCCACCATATCACGCTCACCTCTATAAGAGGGGTTCTTACCCCATTTATTTATTTCCACACTTTACCTAATGTGTGTACCAAATTTGATTCAAATCACTCGAGAGGTTTAGGATGATCTATTTACCTGTGGCTTTGCTCATATATGCACATTTCAAATATATTTAACCTATTTCACATGTATTTGTACACATATTTCACTTGTATCCCTATGGAATTTTGCCCTACAGTTACATTTTTAAGCAGCTCAATGTTTATGATGACTTATCTTCTGAACTATGTGCTGTACAATGATGTAATTTTGAAGGTACATCCATTGGTATATGTGGCTACTGTCTGCAAAATGTGTGGTGAGCAGAGTTATAAGTAAAGAAACGATAAATTGAAACATCATGCACGATGCACCAGTTTTTCATGCATTTCAGTGTCTATGATGTCACGTTTCCTGAACAATATGCATCACGCAATGATATAATTTCTTGGGACATTCAATGGTATATGTGAATACAGTCTGCAAAATGTGTAAAAAATACAGCTAATGGTAAAGAAGTAATAAATTAAAATGTTATGCTTCATGTGACAGTTTTACTACATGAACAGAGAAAATGTAATAAGAGGTAAACTTTCATGACTAAAACATGGTTATTTGTTCATCATGGGCTACTCCGCTTTTTCACCCCCACCCATTTGATAGGTGGTTCTCATTCGTGCAGTGATGATTTCCAGACAGTAAATGATATGTGTACCAAGTTAGGTTGAAATCATTTCATTGGTTTAGGATGATGTACATACATATTACATATAAATGTACATCAATTTTTATAATATGTATAGATTTGAGTTACTTATTTAAAAAGATCATTGTTTCCTGCATAAGTACCTTGTAAAATTGTTTTTACTTTGTGACTCACATTAATATTATCTGATATGTTGACTGTATTGAAACTACAAATTACTTGCAAACCGTGACATTATAAAACCATGATATTATATGACTTTGCATTTTTTGTTGATTTCAGACTCAGGATGGCTCAGGAAATTCAGCGTCAGTTAGAAGAAGTGGAAGTGAAGCAGAAAGAGCTGGAACAGAGAGGAGTCAATGTGGAAAAAGCTCTTCGAGGAGAAAGTGCAGGTACCAACTAAGTTCCATCTACTATTAACTTCTGTATGTTTTTGACACAGTCCCTTTACACGATACAGTCATTATTGGTTTTGGCCCACAATGGCCTTCTTCAACTCGTACAATAGAAAAAAAGGAAAACTGCCTATATTAGGACCTTAAAACAAACAGAAAAGTTTCGGTGTCTTGTCTTCTTGTGAGTTAAGTAATGTACAATTTTACACAAAGTGGAAAAAGTGAATGATTAGATATTTTAGAAGAGATTTATGTTGTGCACTGGAAAGAACTGAACAAACTCCTCAATGACAGAATGAGTGTACAGTGGATGCACATTTCAGTATTTGTGATGATCTATTCATTTGAAGCAGGTGTGCTTCAGCTGACGATGGGGCCTTTCTGTGACCAAGTGCTGCACTGAGCCGTCCAGACCATGTCTTCACTTATGAGCTTCTGCCCATCTAACATAAACACCCCACAACCAGAATAGGAGCAGCAGTCTGCTGCAGAATGCCACCCTTGTCATCCAGGCTGTGTCATCTTTGTTGGGCTTATCACCAGAGGTGTAATTATCTTGGGCCTAAAGTGCAGCACCATCAGTCATCATAAATATTTACCATACCAATTGCTCCTGTTTCCTTTTATTATAAAGACCTAACTCTGTTTTAAATATGAGTTTACTCCTTGAACAAGCTGTACTCTATTTTTACATAGGCTGGAACTTAAACAGTGGCAACACTGCTGTGGAGAAAATCTACCATTGTCGCTGATAGCACACATCGTTGACATACCTACCTTACCTCCAAGCAAATGGATTCGCCCGTCCCATGTCATCGACGTATGCACAATTGAGGGAAATAGTCACTTGTGAGTGAGTAGTCTAACATAACGGTGTCACTATGTTTTCGAAACAGGAACAACAGAGTTTGATCAAGATTGAATGTGCCAGAGGTCGTACAGCATGACAGTGTCATCAAGGTCTTCAAGAGGCATGCGGAAAATTGGCATTGCCGTACAGAACAGTGGCATATTGGGTAAAAGCCTTCAATGAAGGTTGGCAAACTGTGGCAAACATGCATCGGGCAGGTTGTCATAGCATCTCTGAAGAAGAAGTGCATGCTCTTGCTGCGTTAGTGGACAGTGATCGATGCCATACGATTCATGAGCTCGCCCACGAAACCGGATTAGTACATACGACTGTGCTTCGCATCCTGAAGGAATGCCTGGGCATTCAAAAAATTGCATCATGACGGGTTCCGCATGACTTGATGGAAATTCAGAAATGGATGCATTACAATGCTGCTCAGACTCACTTGGAGCACTATGAGCGCAAAGGGGAGGCTTTCTTATGCCATATCGTAACACTGGATGAGACATGGGCCTCATCTTACGAGCCAAAACTAAAACGCCAATCCAATGAATGGCGTCATTATGGATTGCCCCGTAAGTCGAAAGTGTGTCAGAGCCCCAGTATGGTGATTCTCGTGTACGACTGTGGTGGTGTTATCCTAATACATTACGTTCCTTCACGGCAGACCGTCAGTTCACAGTATTACTGTTTGTTTTTGGTGCATCACCTGTGACCAGCTTTGTGAAAGAAGTGGTGACACTTTCTGCGCAACCCACCAATCATTTTGCACGACAATGCACGGTCATATACAGCACAAGCTGTGGTTGCTCTGTTCGGTTGATGAGACTGGGAAGTACTGTATCATCCACCATACTTCCCAGACTTAAGTCCTTGTTACTTTGATTTGATTTCGAAGATGAAGGGACCACTTTGTGGCATTCGCTTCAGAACTTTTCCAGAGATTCGACAGGCAGTAGACCGCTCCATTTGTACCATCAACAGAAGAGGCTCTGCTAATGGTATACTAGGCCTTCTACATTGCTGGACACGGGTTCTACACAATGCTGGTGACTACTTTGAAGGACAGTAACAAGTGCAAATATGTAACTCTTTTGTATCGGTTGTGAGTAAATAGTTTCCACTATTTAAGTTCCAACCCTTGTATATTTTATGAATAACTGCTAGAACTTTTGACCTATTTTATGATTTTCATAATTAAAGAGTTGTCTTATAGAGGATGTGCACATCTAGCACAAAAAGAAGTGAAAGAAAAGTACATTTAGTTGTATTTATGATTTTGGTATTATCAGTTTGTGTATGCATGAATGTTTGTTCAACAAATGCCGCTCATGGCCATTAGGTATGAACCAAGCATATTTTAATTGTGTCTTACTTAACTCTAAAGTAGACCTAGCAAAAAAAATAATAATAAATAAAATAAATAAATAAAAATACTTGTTTGAAAATCTTAATATAGGGTCTTTTCCTATTGTAGCATGTAAAGATGGCCAGTGTGATTGTATCTTATAAAGTGATTGTGTCAAAAATAAACAGGAGGTCATAATAAGTCAATCACTGGTCTCCTTCATCTGACTATCATTTTTAATCTAGTCTTTTGGCTTATGTTTTTATGCTGCAAGAGAATAACAATGAGAACATTTTATTATTATTTCAAGTGGCTGCACAAAAGGATGAAGGGGACCTCCTCAAAGAGTGGTTTGCCTTAGTAAGAGAACGAAGTGAACTGCGTCGCTTTGAGCGAGAACTATTAATAAGAGCAGAAGAATTAGAACTGGAGGACAGACATTCTCGTCTTCAGCAGGAGCTACGGGAGCGACTGAAAAAGGATGGTAAAGACATAATCATCATCAAGGTTTAATTTTCTTAAGAGATTCAAACATCAATGTGTTTCAGATAGCATAATTCAAATTTCTTTCTCAGACATCAATGAGTTTCAGATAGCATAACTCAAATTTCTTTCTTTCTGATTTACTTAATTATCCATGTGACAGACACACTTACTATTCTCTTATTATTCTAATCATGCAAATTTCAGTAACAATAATTCCCCAATTGCAGATCATCCGAGCAATTCAAATTAACTTTCTGCTTTTGTGGATGGACAAGTATAAATTGAATTCTTCTAATGCAACATTTAAGACGTTATGTAATATAACAATGAAAGAATCAAGTGTATGTGAATAGATTGCAAAGATATTTTCTTATCAGTGACTGAAACTTTAAATCCAAATTAATAACTGGAAAAATTGTGTTGCAAAGAACATGCTCTGTTAAAGCTGTAATAGTTCCTGCTCTCTAATATTTTATATAATATGCACTGGTTTCCATAAACTGATGAAAAACAACTGAAATAATTATTTTCACAAAGTTATGTGTCAAATTTATTGAACTTAGTTATTGTAGTGCATATAACATAAACAAAAATGATACTCAGTTCCAGAACACTATTTTTTTTTTAACAGTTCGAACATACAGAAATTGAGGAGTGGTGTACATTTGATATAGTACAAATAATTAGTGTAATTGCCTCAAGCTGCATAATAGTACATAAACCAAAGCATGCTTCTGTTAAAGTAGCATCTATGATATTCAAAGAGACTTGATGTCATTCTAATACAAAGCCAATTTTATTGCTTCAGATGGTTTCAGAGGAGGACAGTGAGCAACAACAGAGTCATGGTGTAGTGTTTATTTCTCAGTAGTGGCTGGTGAATCTTCTTGATTGTACTGTCCAACTTGGAGAGTCCACAGTGATAGGAGATCTTACATCAAAGGCAGTTGCTCTCATCACTTTTGTGAAGGACCTTAATCAGGCAAACAATGGGCTCGCTAGTTGCTCCCAGCTGACATATATCCCACTCCGTTATTTGTTATCCCCAGCTCTTTTAATAATTTATTGTTGATGCTTTTTATGGTTGTAAGCCATCCACAAACTGTTCAAGGATGTTGCATGGAATATCAAAGCTATACCCATCTGTTACAGCCTGTCCAATGAGCAGTGTCAGAGTACTACATTGATGCAGGCCACTCAAAGGACCATGAAAAAATTGACAATACACAGCTGAAATATCAGTAGAGGGTCTGGAATGTAAGCCTCACCATCTAGTTATCCCCCCATCTTCATGTGTTCCCTCTGCTCCGGTCCTCGCTTCTCATGCCCCCCCCCCTCCCCCCTCACGCGCGCGCAAGACACTCCTCTACACCTTTCAGCCATCTGTCCTTGGTTTTCCTTTTGGTCATTTCTTTCTCATCTCCATTTCCTGTATCTTCTTGGAGTTCTCTTGTTTTTCATTCTCTTCAACTGCCCTTATCATGTTAGTCTTTGTGTTCGTATCCTGCTGTGCAATGACTCCTCTTTCACCATTTCCCTTAGCCTTTCATTCCTCATCTTCTTTCTCCTTATTACTCATCTCCTGTTTCTAAGGAGCTCATTTCAAATGCCTGTCATCTGCTTACATCTGTTTCCTTCATTGTTCATATTTCATATGCATAGGTCAGCATTGCGATGTAGTAACATCTATATATTACTCCTTTTCTTTTGTGTGGGTTATGTTTGTTCCATGCTATGCCCCTAACACTCTGTAGGAATGTTTCTGTCTGTTTGCCACATTCACTGACCTGTTTCTCATTTCTTCTATTTTCCTTTATCACAATTCCCAAGTACTTGACGCATTCAACCTTCTTCAGTCATTTACTTCCAATCCTTATATCGCTAACTGGTCTATCTTTCTTTCTAGTTGTAACCTGGACTCACATTTGTTTACATTAATTTTCATTCCGTACTGTCTCAAAGTTTCTTCCCAAGCATTCAGCTGTTCCTAAACCACCTCCTCCCTGTTTCCCCAGATCCTCAAGTCATCTGCAAACACCATTGCTTAATATTGTCTTCTCCAGTTTTCTTTTCTGCCACCT
Organism: Schistocerca nitens; assembly: GCF_023898315.1. Lineage (NCBI taxonomy): Eukaryota > Metazoa > Arthropoda > Insecta > Orthoptera > Acrididae > Schistocerca > Schistocerca nitens. The sequence goes on from NC_064618.1 coordinate 372,700,243, forward strand.
TAGTCATTACCTCATTCAAGACCACAGTGAAGAGGAGAGGTGACAATACACTTCTGTGTTTCACATCACATGTTTGCTGGAACCAATCCATCCACTTTCACACAACTTCCACAGCATATCTCCTCCACTCTGCTTGTTGTGTCTCTTCACACTCCCTTCTTTTCGAGTGCTTCCCAGAACTTTCTTCTTCAGATGCTATCAAATGCCTTTTCTATAACAAGAAAGGCCATCACAAGGTCTCCAGATTTATAGTGGTGCTCCTGAAACTGCCTCGCTGCAAAACTGCAAATATGAGATCAACAGTTGACCTCCCATGTCTGAAGCCATACTGTTCCTCTGTTTGTTCTTGACCATTGTTTGGATTCTGCTTTCCAGAAACTTTTCATATACCTTGGCACGGTGTGGTACCAGTGGACTCCTCTGTAGTTTCCACAATCCTGCCTACTGCCTTTCTTGAATATTGGGGGCAATTAGTGCCATCTTCCAATCTTTGGTTGTCGTCTTCTCATTCCACACCACCATCATTAACAGACTGTGAACAGCTGAAAGAATCCTATCAAAAAGTAATTCATCCACAAAGGTGGTAGCTTACAAAATATTGATTTTACAAACTTTTTAATCTTGCTGATCAGTCTTGGACTCCTGAGAAGCATTATTAATAAAGGATAGAGAAAAAGATTCACTGAAGTGCTGTGTATTACTTCACTGGATCATTAGCTGACATAAGTGTCTCTTGGAGATGCTTATTGTTAAAATTTCAAGAATGTATATTCCAGCAAGAATCAAGCAACATACTGCTTCCTCCCAAAGAAATCTTACATAGTAATTTACCAATTGTCATTCTTCCCCTACACTGCTCACAAATGCAACAGGTTGAGAAGAGAATGATGGTTGTACACAATGTACCTTCTCCCACACATTATTTGGTGGCTTTCAGAATGAAATATGGGTCTAGATGTAGCCCTAAATTGTAAGATTATTTATTTATTTATTTTTTGGTAGCAAATCCTTTATGAAAGCCAAATTGAGAGATTGTTAATGAGTTCTGCAGTGATAAATGACTGTATTTTATAGCTCACTTTTGCATAAAATTTTGAATTGATTCCTAGTGACTAGAGAGAATTGTTCTATCTTCATTTTTAAAGAGATGGCTGTTTCTACTGTATTTTTAAGTCTGTCAGAAAAGATACCGTGAGTAATTGTCAGAGTACAGACATAACTGTCTAACCAGCACAATAATATATTACTCTTCTAGCAACATCATCGTAGCTAGAAGAATGCATTTTATTTCAAATTTTTCTTCTCTCTCTCTCTCTCTCTCTCTCTCTCTCTCTCTCTCTCGCTCCCTCCCTTCCTTTTTTAAGCAGTACCTGCTAATGCAAATATCTGCTAATTTCTAAGTTTTCACTAGTGTTTTGTGAGGCTTCAGTAGTGATAAGGGTGATCAACTACTTTCTGAGGATGGCTTTACAAACAAGAAGTTAGGTCATATTATACATAAATCACAATAGAGAATTTGTAGTTGTGTATATGAATCCTTGTCTTTTCCCTGTTGGTTTTCCTGTATCTCATTGTTATATTGTTTTGGTGTTAGAAAAACTAGTTACATTAGTTACTAAGCTTTGAAATTGTTTAGAATGCCTTTAGTGAGGAGGACATATGCAATATATGTTTTCACTTTCAGTTGATTTAAAGGTGGAACATAATATGTAAATCTGGGATTGCTATCTATGTCATTATTATGTCATTAGAGCCTACAACATAAAATGAGTAATACTGAAGTATGAAGAATGCAAACCCAGGAAAATACCAATTCAATTTTCTTCAGAGTGTTATCGTTCTCATCTATTACGTGAACAGTGATTAATCTTTTTAACCATTAGGAGTTTAATTTTACGGGAATTTTGTATTTTTGATGAATCTGAATGTCACATTTCCTTCTTTTGTTTAGATTCAGAGAAGACATCAGATGATGTCGAAAAAGAGGGCCAAATCTTGAATGAAATGCTGGAGATTGTTGAACGACGAGATTCTCTCATTGCCTTACTGGAAGAGGATCGACAAAGGTGTGCCATAGTGTATTCTAGACATTGTTATTATTCTGGTCTGGTGAGACGATCCTCCAGTAGTGGACTATCCCTTATTTATGTTTTTTGTATGCTTGCTCTTTTGTGGATTCTGTCCTTCATTTTTGTTTCTTATCTGCAAAATTATCCACAAATGCATCTGACTGATTCTTGCATGTGGCTTTGGTCTGCAACAAATTTCCTCTAACATCTGTTGTTTTTTCTATGATATCGAGTGCCGTGCCACTTAATGAATCCTTCATAGTATCAGTAGTCTTCCTTTGTGAGTTGTAAAGACTGAAAAATTTTGAATGTACTAGTCACTTAGATTTATAATAGTAATGTAATTAATTGCCCATTAAAAATGAATTGTGCAATTTTCCTTGTGTGCTTTGTTCATGCATCAGTTATTGAAATTAGCTTATACTATTTTTAGTATTTATAAGCATTTGTTTGAAGCTAGTATACATTGCTGACACTACTTACACAATTTTCTTCTTGTTGCCTGGAGAATTTTGTAGTGCATAGCTTTAAATTCCCATCCATAGATGCAACAAAATGTTGTATGTAACTTGACAAAAAGAATTATTATTATTATTATTATTATTATTATTATTTATTGAGGTTACATGGAATTATTACTATCATATTCTATGCTATGCAGAGACATTATAAATGTTTATGTAGTGTATATTGCTAATAAAAGAGGATTATTTTTTGTCATGATAATATGTTATGGTTTTTGGAACCAACCTTTCTGCACTTGCATGTTATCAACTCATAAATATCTTCTCCTGTTGTGACTAAAATAATAAATCAAGTAAATAGCAGCAAATATTATCTACAGGAAAAATCACTATATATATATATATATATATATATATATATATATATATATATATATATATATCCCCTTATTAAATATTTTTCTTGTCTATATTTGTGCTGCTTGGATATTTTCTTAACAGCCTTGCCACAGTGGTAACACCAGTTCCCGTCAGATCACTGAAGTTAAGCTCTGTCAGGCTTGGCTAGCACTCGGATGTGTGACTGTCTGGTCTGCCAAGCGCTTTTGGCAAGGGAGTGCTGTAATAACACTGTTCACGCTTACGTTGCACTTCACTTGGCGTAGACCGGGACTGTGCCCTAGACATGCTCGATCTTAACTGACTGGGCACGGCCCGTGCTGCCTGAGTTGTTGTTGTTGTTGTTGTTGTTGTTACGCCAGCAGAGGTCGCGTCCGAATTCTCGCGTGCCCTCTGGTGGACGGGACTCTACTTGCGGCAACTACCGTCCGTGACGCGCCGTGCTGATGTGCGCCTCCCGCGATCTTTCTGGTGGCTACTGCACTCCTCCTCCTTCAGGGGGTGAAGCCACTGTGATCCACTGCGTCGGAAGGTGGAGCGTCGGGCAGGAGCGATGACCTCCACATCCACTGGAAGGCCGGAGTCGAGGGGATCTGCCAATCCTCGAGCCGGAACCTTCGAATACGGCTGGTAGTGACCCACACGAAGAGGCCCCCGTCGTCCCACCACCGGAGCCCAAGACAGAATGGGGGACAAGCTGTCGAACACCGGATCCTGTGCCACCGCGGGAGGGGCAAGACCCAGTGGTGGGGACGATGGGGAAGGGACGACCACAGGTGAACCAGCCTCCTGAGAAACCGGGCCTGCGAGGGGGGGCTGGCTCTTGCTGGGGCATCTCGAACGATGGCGATGCCGGTGCTGGAGCTACTGGAGGCTGCCAAGGCTGAGAACCATCGCAGTGTGGCAGAGTCACTGCGGGGAGAGGCGGTAATGTCCCCTGAGAAACCAACACGGGTGCCGGCAATGGGGAAGCCGGTGTCCGAGAGGTCGGAGGGTGGGTGCCCAAACGTGGACGTAGCTGATTTTGGTGATGACGTACCACCCGGTCCCCTGCCTGCAAGGTATAGAGACGGTGGCCATTTCGGCGCAGGACCACCGCCGGTATCCAACGTGGATTGCAACCAAACCCACGTGCCCAGACCGACATACTCAGTGGAAAGCCAGGTACTCCGTTTTGTGAAGACTGGCGAGGACCAGGCCGGAGGAGGTGCAGCAGAGTCCTAGGTTGGCGCCCATGGAGGAGCTCTGCGGGGCTGCGTTCGCCCATTGGTGTGGTCCGGTATGCCGTCAGGAAAAACGTCAATGCCTCCTCCGCAGGAAATTCGTGCACATACTTTTTCATCTGAGTCTTAAATGTGCGCACCATGCGCTCGGCTTCCCCATTCGATTGTGGATGGAAGGGGGGAGAGCAAACGTGCCGAATACCGAAGCGCCTACAAAAATCCTGGAAGGTCTGCGAAATAAACTGCGGTCCATTGTCCGAGACCAGGGTGATTGGCAGACCTTCCACACAAAAGATTTTTGCTAGTGCCTGGATTGCAACCTCTGAAGTGGTTGAGGAGCAGCGAACCACATATGGGAATCAGGAATAAGCATCAATGACAATGTGCCAAAAGCCATTGAGAAACGGGCCCGCAAAATCGATGTGAACACGTTCCCGTGCTTGGGTTGCTGGCTTCCAGGAAGAGAGCGCTGCCCTGGGAAATGCCTGTTGGCTCGCACACTGGGAACAGGCAGCCACCAAGTGCTCAATTTCTCTGTCAATACTGGGCCAGTACACATGTCTGCGAGCCAAGGTTTTAGTACGGGAAACACCCCAGTGCCCCGCATGTAATAACGTTGAGGACCTCCCTTCGTAAACTGGCAGAAACAACCACGCGAGGAGCTGCATCATCGGTAGCCAGAATGAGAACTCCTTCCAAGACCGAGAGGCGGTCTCGTAGAATAAAATAATTACGAAGAGGGTCCGAGGCCCGGCCTGGAGGGCGGGATGACCACCCCTGCTGAATGAGGCGAACTACTTGCCGGAGAAGCGGGTCAGCTGCCGTTTCCCTGGCGACTCTAGAACTAGTGATCGGGAAGCCATCAACCTCTTGGCGGGACGCCACATCCAAATGAAAACACATGATCTCTTCTTGATCGAACTTAGGATCCGGGCCCACTGGAAGACGGGAAAGAGCGTCGGCATTGGCATGCTGTCCGGTAGGGCGAAAATGAATGGCATAATGGTACTTAGAGAGGAACAAGGCCCAGTGCTGTAGTCTGTGGGCCGCCCTGTCCGGAATCTGAGAGGCGGGGCCAAATAACGATATTAACGGCTTATGGTCAGTGATTAACTGAAATTTCGTGCCATACAAGAAAGGGTGAAACTTGGTAACAGCGTAGACAATGGCCAAAGCCTCTTTTTCCACCTGGGAGTAATGGGCCTGCGCGGGACTAAGCGTTTTAGACGCAAACGCCAGTGGTTGCTCGGAACCATCTGTGTTGCGATGGGCCAGGACCGCCCCCATCCCATACTGCGAAGCATCTGTAGCCAGGACCAACGGCTTATGGGGGTCAAAAGTAGCCAAACAAGGCGCTGACGTGAGAGGGCCCTTCAATGAGTGGGCCCTTCAATGAGTTGAACGCTCGCTCGCATGCAGGCAACCAATCAAAAGGAACACCCTTGCACAGAAGGCAGTACAGGGGGCGGGCTATGGTGGAAGCCCTGGGAATGAACCGGTGGTAATAGGCTATTTTGCCTAAAAAAGCTTGTAACTCTTTCAGCGAAGCGGGCCGAGGAAGGTCGACGATACCTTGGACCAAACTTCCTAGTGGCTGGACACCGTGCTGAGAGATGGTGTAGCCCACATACTCAATGGACGGTTGGAAGAAGTTTGACTTATGCAGGTTGCAACGCAAGCCCACAGACCTGAATTTGAGAAAGAGGGTGCGAAGGTTGTGCAAGTGTTCCTTCGTGCTGCGGCCTGTGACAATTATGTCATCCAGGTAATTAATACAATGAGGGATTGTCGACGTGACGTGCTCAAGATAACGCTGGAATATCGCCGGGGCACTGGATATTCCGAAGGCCAACCGCTGATATTGGTAAAGGCCAAACGGGGTGTTGACAACCGCCAGCCGTTTGGAGTCCTCATCAAGTGGTATCTGATGATAAGCCTCCAAAAGATCGATTTTCGAAAAATATTGGCCTCCCGCCACGGCGGAGAACAATTCATCAGCACGAGGCAAAGGATAGGTGTCCACCACCAATTGGGAATTAATGGTGGCCTTGAAATCGCCACAAAGACGTAATTTTCCCGAGGGCTTCCTTACAATAACGAGCTGTCAGCCGGTCTATCTCTTCCTTTACCTGAGGGCGGAGAGCCAAGGGGATCTGCCTCGCACGTAGAAAACTCGGGCGAGCCGACGCCTTCAACATTAAGTGAGCTTCAAAATCTGAAACACGCCCCAGGCCCTCCTCAAAGATATCTGGAAAGTCTGAGATCAAAGATTCCAATGATCGATAGGGAACGTCTTCAGAGACCAACTGTATGGTATCAACGAACCGAAAGCTTGAAAGGCATCCAGGCCAAAAAGGTTAGCGGAGCTCGCGTCACTGACAACAATAAAAGTAATAGGCCGAGTGACTGATCTGTAAGTCACATCGGTAGTGAATTGACCCAGTAGGGGAATGAACTGTTTACCATAACCGCGTAGACGCTGGTAAACTGGCGCCAACGGGGGCGATCCAAGGTCGGAATACGTTTGTGCCTTCAACAACGAAACTGCCACGCCCGTATCTACTTGCAGTTGTAACCGGCGCGACAGAACCAACACCTTGATAAAGAGTTTGCGTGCCGATGCGTCGGGAGCCTGGCCTGATGAAACTTCCTGAATGTCAACGTCCATGTCCTCTGTACCTGCTTCCTTCGATTCTTTTGAGGCTGAGCGGCAAACTTTAGCAATGTGACTGTTTTTATTACATTTGCGACAAACGGCCCAACGCTGGGGGCACTCTGACCGATCATGATGTATATAGCACGACACACAGGACGGCAACAGGGGCCGGTGGCCGGAATTCTGTTTACGCCCCGTGGGGGAGCGGCCGTAACGGCTGGATTGTACCGCTCACACGTCGTCCACCCCGGATGCAGTGGATGCGGCCACGCCGCCCTGAACCGCCGCGACGTCGCGCCACGCTTCCAGCTGTTGACCTGCGGCATGAGAGACTTCATACGTTTGAGCAATGGACAGGACTTCCTCGAGGGAAGGATCTTCTAACTGCAGGGCCCGCTGCCGGACCTCCCTATCAGGGGCCGAACGAACAATGACGTCGCATACCACAACGTGGGCATACGACTCTCGCGACTGCTCCGTGACAAAATGACACTTGCGACTAAGACCGTGCAGGGTAGCGGCCCACGCCCGGTAAGACTGATGGGGCTGTTTCTTGCATTGATAGAACTCGACCCTAGCCGCCACAACATGCGTGCAGCGGCGATAATATGAAGACAGCAATAAACACAGTGCGTCAAAAGACAAGGACGAGGGTTCCTGCAATGGCGCTAGCTGCCGCAAAACTTGATACAGCGAGGGAGATATCCAAGACGAGAAGAGAGCACGACATACCTCCGCATCGGCAACATGAAACGCCTGGAAATGCTGCCGAAGGCGATGTTCATATGCGTCCCAATCCTCCGCCGTCTCGTCATATGGGGGAAAGGGAGGAGGGAACGGCGCCGGAGCAGACTGCGTGGAGAGCAACGCCGGAAGCACTTGTTTCATGGTGGCCATGAGCTTCGTCTGCTGCTCAACCAAAACCCGCACTAAATCCTCCATGCCGTGGAGAAGCTGCGAAACCAGAACAATGATGCAATACGCGAAAGAACGACCCTATTGTGTAATAACACTGTTCACGCTTATGTCGCACTTCACTTGGCGTAGACCAGGACTGTGCACTAGGCATGCTCGATGTTAACTGACTGGGCATGGCCCGTGGTGCCTGAGTTGTTGTTGTTGTTGTTGTTGTTGTTGTTACGCCGGCAGAGGTCGCATCCGAATTCTCGCGTGCCCTCTGGTGGACGGGACTTTACTTGCGGCAACTACTGTCCGTGACGCGCCGTGCTGATGTGCGCCTCCCGCGATCTTTCTGGTGGCTACTGCAAGTGCACTCAGCCCTTGTGAGGCAAACTGAGGAGCTACTTGACTGAGAAGTAGTGGCTCTGGCCACGAAAACTGACAAGGGCCGGAAGAGCCACGTGCTGACCACATGCCCCTCCATATCCGCATCCAGTTATGCCTATAGGCTAGGATGACAGGGCAGTTAGTCAGGTTGGTCAGTACCATTGAGACTTCTGAGGCCTGTTCAGACAGAGTTTAGTTCAGGTATTTTCTTGGTCTCTGAGGAATGGTACAGAGAGGGGGGATAAGATCAGATTCAACTTTAAAGTGAACTGCACCAAATAATATGAAACCAAATGTAGACTCAGAGAAAGAAAAAAGAATATGTTCTGTTTATTCAGGTTGTTGTCTTGGTGCATTTTATGAAAGAACAACTTAGTAAAATTTAAATATTTTTAATTCTTCGACCTTTGGTATACATGAGAACAACTGGTTGTACTATACCTTTTTATATCCAGATACAGACAAGACACTTCGTGATGTGTGAAAAGATGAGAGATATAACTTTTTGACCCTTTTGCCTATTTCTTTTTTCTACTAATGAATGTAAGCCATTGTGGAATATTACACTTTTTAGGGCTCCACGCCACAATCTGTAAAAACGGAACTGTTATACAATCACTTTGTTGTTTGTCTGAAAGCTTCTGTGTCTGAAGTAATTTCAATCAAAATATACAGCCATTTACGTCACGTACTTTGATACTCGAAAATGCACTCGTCAAAACATATAGGATGCTTCCCATTGATCTAGAATCCTGAAATTTTGGCAAGAAGCAAGGTTTCATAGTAATGTAAAGGAAAAAATCTGAAAATTGTTAATTTTTAATAATGTAACATGAAAAAACATTTTTTGTTATTTTTTATCCATGAGTGTGTTCGTTCTATCTGCCTGTTAATTTTCTCTAGAATAGTTTGAAATGTCAAGTTCAAATTCATGCCACATTCATGTATGTCCCTTGGTGGTGTAAAAAGTTTTATCTTCCAAGTCAGTGCAATAAAAGATTCGGCTATTTATGTCACGTGTTCTGATTACCCACAAACTCATTCATCAAAACCTATAGAGTACTTCCTGTTGACCTACAATCATAAAATTCAACCAGAAGCAAGGTTTTACAGTACAAGTGAAGTAAAAAATATGAAACATCTTAAATTATAATTATTTCACATAAAAATATGTTTTACCATTTGCTCATACATTGCACTCATCATCCATAAAAAGTGTAATAGACGAACTTTACTGCATGCAAATATAAAATGTAAGTTGTAGTCATGTTTTAGTAATTAAATAAAAAATATTTTATTAAGAAATTCTTCCAATCCATTTGTGGCATACAGCAAACCAGTGCTTAACAGTATTGGTTAAAAACAGTCTCAGTTGCAAAATAATAATAATAATAATAATAATAATAATAATAATAATAATAATTGCAACCAAGACTGTTTTTAACCAATAATGTTTTATTATATCTTCTCTCTCTACACATATAATCTGAAGTCACCTGCTCACTTCTTTCTTTATGTTGGGTCTACATCTACATCTACATTTATACTCCGCAAACCACCCAACGGTATGTGTCGGAGGACACTGAGAAACTACTGTAGAGATTTTGATAAGGTCTTGGAATTCCTGGGACCAATATCTTTCCAGTATTGATATTGACAATAGACACAAACTGTTGAGGTTCTCAATTCTCAGGATGGATGGATATTATTGAATCACTTCTTACGCATTTTTGCCTCTGGTCATCATTAAAGAATTGTACAGCAATAACAATAAAGTATCATAAGTTCAAATATACCATGAACCAAAATCGATACAAAGTAGTTCAGTGTAATTACTGATACTAATCATAACCTTAAGCTGAAAGAATAAAGCAAGCGTTGTCTAATAAGAAAGTAGTTTTGTGTCTGAGGTGGCACTGTTGGACTCTTCATCGAAGAAACTGATGTGACCTCAAGATGAATGTCAAATGCATATTCAAGTGGCTACACAATTCAAAATGTTAAAAGTAATCCATAGGTGTACTGCCAGTTGCTGCCCTTTGAACACCATGAGCGAACAATACACCCATGGATTATTTTGTTATAAATCATGCTGGGAGAAATTGAATTAAGGACGTGGTGATTGAGCATGATACAGTAATTGTAATAATTTGGTGTGGCTTGAATTATTTGCTGTTGTGGAAACTGGAAAGGGGAGGCACATATGAAAAAAGATTGCTTTTGTAATGTAGTAATTTTGGCAACATTCTAAAAATCCAGCCTTATTGCATTTTGTACATTCGTGAGGTGTAGACAAAGAGTTTTTCATGGTATAAACGTCTGAAATACAAATTCTATCATAAAAAACCACTTTTACAAAATCTCTCATCCTCTACAATGGATAATTTTAATCCTGTTTCCCAGTATACTGTTAGTTCTTCTAAATCTGATGAACCAGTGTATGTAGCTTGCTCATCTCAGAATGCTTTGAAGCCTGTCTCACATAGATTAAGATTCACTGTAAGCCTACTTGCGGGCTAGCATGACCCCTGAGTGGACTCCATTGATTGTTAGGTTGCTTCCCTGCAAGGAGCTTTGCATGTTTTCGTGTGATATCATTAGTGCTATTTCTCTTGCACAGTTTTCTGAATGAATGCTACCTGCTGTGGCCAAACAGGATTCCTGTCAATGTCTCCTGTCACAGCTTAGAAGGTGGGGGCCTGCCACAAGTGCACTTGTGCTAGTGACATGCTTGGCTGTAACCTAATTTCAAAGTACCTTTAATTACTGCAGATACCACCACGGTGAAGCAGAGAGAGCATTATTTTTTTTTTAATTGATGCACTTATGGAAGATTGTTTCTATATGCTGAAAAAATTTCAGTTCTTACAAACATCTGTGCTGGAAATGCGACATTTTGCAATGAGACTACTTGCAGGTGATCTTACACAGTGTGACTGCATTGACATTACGCTTTGTGAAATAGACTTGAGTGGTTCCAGTGAATAGTTAGCAGCCTTCTTGCACTTGCAATTGGAGCGTGGATCTTTCTCTTTAAACTCAGTTATTGTATACCTGTAAGTTATGTACTACTGTTTTTTTGATGCAGCTAATTTTTGTATATGAAATAAGAACCTGTGCAACCTGTTAATTGTGTAAAGGCAGTAATTTCCATTGAACTTGATAGAAGCTGTACATGATCCTTTGACATGTTATGTATACTAACATCAAGTGCAAAATTTTTATAGCAGGGTCAGCTGGTAAAAAATTTATCTAATATTATGCATAACTGACTTTTTTTATTTGTACCTGTTGTTATTATCATTATTATTATTATTATTATTGACAAACATAGCTGCAATTCATTAACTTTTGTTGAGGCTATCTGTGACCATTGAGTAGTCAACATCAACACCAAAATGGGGAAAAAAAACAGCAGTTTCGGTGGAAAAATGCCTATATACTAGGCATATAAATATATTTTTACACATTCAGATGTGCAGTTCAAGAGGTTCAGTTCAAGATCAACAGTAGTGTCCCCTTTTTATATGTGTACAGTTTATTTCTAATTTCTCTGTTCCATAAATAAAAATTAAGTTCTGTTGGTTTTTTGATTTTCAGTGGGAAGAGTGCCCATACAATACACCCTGTTGTCTTCACTTAAAATTTATCTCTCCTCGATATGATATTTCCTTATCTCCAGCGGGGATACGACTTCCTCAAATCCTGCCCTGAAATGAGATCCATCCTTCATGAAATCCTCCCCACTCCACCAAGAGTGTCTTTCCGCCGTCCACCTAACTTTCGTAACCTCTTAGTTCATCCCTATGAAATCCCCAAACCACCTTCCATACCCTCTGGCTCCTACCCTTGTAACCGCCCTCGGTGTAAAACCTGTCCCATGCACCCTCCCACCACCACCTACTCCAGTCCTGTAACCCGGAAGGTGTACGCGATCAAAGGCAGAGCCACGTGTGAAAGCACCCACGTGATTTACCAACTTACCTGCCTACACTGTGAAGCTTTCTATGTGGGAATGACCAGCAACAAACTGTCCATTCCCATGAATGGACACAGGCAGACAGTGTTTGTTGGTAATGAGGATCGCCCTGTGGCTAAACATGCCTTGGTGCACGGCCAGCACATCATGGCACAGTGTTACACCATCCGGGTTATCTGGATACTTCCCACCAACACCAACCTATCCGAACTCCGGAGATGGGAACTTGCCCTTCAGTATATCCTCTCTTCTCGTTATCCGCCAGGCCTCAACCTCTGCTAATTTTAAGTTGCCGCCGCTCATACCTCACCTGTCTTTCAACATCATCTTTGCCTCTGTACTTCCGCCTCGACTGACATCTCTGCCCAAACTCTTTGCCTTTACAAATGTCTGCTTGTGTCTGTGTATGTGCGGATGGATGTGTGTGTGTGTGTGTTGTGTGTTGTGTGTGTGTGTGTGTGTGTGTGTGTGTGTGTGTGTGTGCGCACGAGTGTATACCTGTCCTTTTTTCCCCTTAGGTAAGTCTTTCCGCTCCCGGGATTAGAATGACTCCTTACCCTCTCCCTTAAAACCCACATCCTTTCGTCTTTCCCTCTCCTTCCCTCTTTCCTGGTGAAGCAACCGTTGGTCGCGAAAGCTTGAATTTTGTGTGTATGTTTGTGTGTCTATCGACCTGCCAGCACTTTCGTTTGGCAAGTCACATCATCTTTGTTTTTAGATATATTTTTCCCACGTGGAATGTTTCCCTGTATTATATTCAAATAATATGTATGGGTAGTTATATGAATAATAAAGAAACTCGTTCTCTTCACACTAACATGGGGCACTAAGGAAACAATTGACAGAAGATCTAAAATATGGAAGGGATATTGTTCAGTCTTATTTACATGTTTTTGGAACATACAAAGTCACTGATGGTATTGAGAAACTAGTTTATGGCCCAGCTGCTAACTGCAGAAATCTGAAGCATCAAAGATGCTCTGCATATCATGTGGGAATTCTGTCTTTTATTGACAATTTTGTTTTTCGCTGTGAATAGTCGTCTTTTCTTTCTGTCACCTTTGCCCCAACTCATTGTTTACTTCTCACTGTAGCATCAATTAGGAAAGTTACAGTGTTTTAGATTCTTCTGAGTTCTTTCAATATTCCATCAGGTATTTTTCCCTATTGTTGTAACACTACGTCAGAAGGCTGATTTTATTATAGTTGTGAGAAACGTAATTAGGAAACTATTGCTAACATTAACAACAACACAATTTAAAAACAAAAAGTTATTACATAGATTCTGAAACTGTTTATGTAAGATAATGAGGGTATTATTTCAGCCTTGTACCCCACTTCATAATTTTCTTTCTTTATTTTTTCCTGCATTTCAAGTAAGAAACTAGAAATATTTACTCATTTTACTAAGGTTTTTGAAGCTCCTCTTCTCGTTTTTCAGTGTTTGTGATTTAAAAACTGAGTTATTTTGGGAATCGGCCCTATGCAAACACAATTACTTTATTTTTATATTTCCCCAGACATGTTTTGACACCAACGAGTCATCTTCTGTGGGTTAAATTTTTATTTTCTATAAAATATAATATCACATGTGTAATAATTTAACTACTGTAGACCTAAGTAATACAATATTTGCAATTTGTTTTGTTTTGTTTAGACACTCACCTTAAAATTACATCACTATGTGAACTGTATTATTAAACATCGATTTTAGTGCTCGTTTTTGTCATTTCTTTCACAGCATGTCATTTGCAAACTATACACGAAGAAAAATTATTGCGTATTTGTAGAGAGCTATTTCGAGGTTAGATGTTATGTACATTTCTATACTTACATTTTCTGTCCTGTTTCCTGTCCCTGGTCGGTGTCTCAATCAGCCACTATTTAGTGCATTGCTTTCACTCAGTTCTTCATAAATTTCCACTCACTACTTCACCTCACATGCACTTATACAAAATGTAGCGAAATGTGATCTGAGCAGACACTTCTAGCAATACACTCAGTGAGATGTGTCATGTTATTGTCGTTGCTTACTTGTTCATTGTTGGTCTTGTGTTGAATGTGTGTGTGTGTGTGTGTGGGGGGGGGGGGTAGTTCTCCTCTGTTGTGAGTTTTTGATAGAGACTGTTGCTATCTCTTAGGATCTTAAGATCAGTCTCCATGTTTTTTGGGTGGTGGTTTTCTTGAATTAGATGGTCTGCAAAATTGGAGTGTGTACTATCACTTCTTAGGGCTCTGAGGTGTTTGGAGTATGTCATTTTGAAATTTCTGTATGTTTGGCCTATGTAGACCGACTGGCATGAACTGCAGTTAACTGATATATTCCAGCTTTGGAGAATTTGTCTGCAGAGGTGTTCTTAGATCTTAGATTCTTCTGTACTGTGTTATTTGTGTGGAATGATATTTGTAGCCCTTGTTTCTTCAGTATGTTTCCCACCCTGTGTACGTTTTTGTTGCTGCTGTATGTAAGTGTGTGCCATGCTGTACTCTTTGTAGGGTGTTCCTGGTATCCGGTGTTTATCTGGAGCTTGTGTTCTTGGTTCTCTGTTGTGGCTGCTGATTTGTTGATGATTTTGTTCTCTTTTAATTTTTTTTTTTAATTTTGTTTTTCAGTTTGTTTTATCATTTGTGTGTTGTACCCATTATCTCCGGCTATTTGGTGTATTGTATTTAGTTCCTGTGTGTAGATGAGTTTGTCCAGTGGAGTTCTGTTGAGTCTGTGTAGCACGTGTATGAAACTTGAGAGTTTGTGGGTGGTTGGAGTTGATATCAATGGTTGTACTTGTGGCTGTAGATTTCCTGAAAATTCCAAAATTGTGTTAGTTGTTGATTCTGTGTATAGAAACTCCAAGCTTGTCAGTTTTGGAATTTATATTTTGTTGTTTTGGTGATGTGCACTCTGTAATAGGTGAGCCAGTTAGTGTTCTAATTAGGAACACAAGGAAACATATGACCATAAAAGAGATACAAACAAGAGGACAATGAATGTAGTTCACACGTCTCAAACACCCTTAACAACTGAGGCTATTCATGCCTTTATAAAGGCACTATACATATTAGGTGTACCTGGTGTAGTGCTGCGGATGCACGGCAGACCTGATGATTGTGGTAAGTGACCAGGCTGCCCTGATGACCTCCTTGATTAGTTGCAAGTGTGCCATTTGAAAGTCAGCATGCATTATGCTTGTCATAGTGGCCCGATTTGTGTCTGCTGTGGGTGGTTGGTGTAGTAACCGGTTGATTACTACACTCCTCCTTCCTTGCGGGGGGAAAAGATCAGACATTGCCATATACAATACTGTGACTGAAGAAGCACCCGTGTCATCCCTGACGGTGTTGGCCGCAGCTAAAGGTGCGAGAAGTTTCTGATTTGCCTGGATCAGCGCATATAGACAAACTAGAATGGAAGCCATGCTGCCCGTAGACCATGGGGGTGATCAGTGGACAGGACCGACGACGGAGCGCGAGGCACCTGGATGTCGGACGACGGGCACTGACATGAACAGCAAAGAGGGCAGACTGGTGTGGAGAGCCTGTGATGATGGAGACCCATCTTCTGTCCCCATTGACAGTGCCACCTCCTCAGCAGAATGGGAGGCACTGGCACCAACTGTAAGAAGCAAACCTGTCATCAGTGGTAATGAGGCCCTGAATGCTGAGGTAAGTGGTCATGATCAGGTCTGCTTGACCCCTGGAGTGGCCAGGAGTGACGGAGAATGAGGCACCAGCCAGTGGGAAGGCACAAGTTTGTCTATGGTGTGAACTGTGAAGACCCAGTGACCGTGCTGGCTATGAGGAATTGACAGAATCCAGTGAGGGTGCCATCCAAATCTCATGACCCAGACTGGTGTGCTGGGTGCAATCATCGATGAAACAGGCACCAGGGGGGACTGCTGAATGGCAGCAAGAGGTTGAGCAGTGTCCACAGTTGACGGTCATGCAGAGATTGTGAGAGGTCCCTCGGCCTGGAAATCTTCTACGTGCTTACGCGTTTGTGTCTTAAACATTCGGACAAGGCATCCCACCTCGTAGTTCGACTGTGGTTAGAAGGGAGGCACTATGAAGTGGCAAATGCCGTTGCATTTACACAACTCTTTGAAGATTGTGCCACAAACTGAGGACCATTGTCCAGAACCAGGGTGCAAAGCAAGCCTTCCATGGAGAATACGTCCAGCAGGTCTTGACGGTTGCTTCTGCTGTCATTGACAGAAAGGAAATGATGAAACAAAAATGAGAAAAAGCACCAATTGTTGATAACCAGAAAGTGTTTAAAAAAGGACCAGCAAAATCACTGTGGATTCTTTCCCAAGGCTGTATAGGTGCTGACCATGGGGGAAAGGCATGCATGGTGCCACCAGCTTACCCGAACACTTGTGACAGGCCATGACAATGTGTTCCACCTTCCGATCGATGCCTGGCCAAAACATATGGTGGCAAGCCCACATTTTTGTGCAAGAGATCCCCCAGTGACCCCGATAGACATCTGCGTCGACCACGCAAAATGCCATAAAATGTAGGCAAAGCCATTTCTCATCAGTGTCCCAGTCTTCTGCAGATTCGTCATGGGGGACAACAGCAGCAGGTGAACAACCGACAGCTGAGCCCATGTCAAAGTAACCAACAACTGTTCCAACGTGTCCATATGCATCTGTGGCTGTTGCAGAAGTGGTAGGAGTAAAGCCTCCATGGAAGAGTCAAACGGCAGAAAATCCACAGAATCCAAAACATTTGAAAATTCAACCCTCAAGGTCACTACTTGTTCTAACTAGACTACAAGGAATCAGATGGCTGTAAAAAAGAGATGCAATGTATTGGTCACAGAGTGACATCAATACAAGGAAAATAGTTTACAAAAGAACAAGTGAAAGCAAATCATAAAAATAATAAAATTATTAAAAATGTGTGAATAAGAATTAGAAATAAAATATTTTAACCAATTAATTGAATAAAAATAAAGATCACAGTCATTTTGATAAAGATTTAAAAATTACAGTTTCAGAGCACCTGATGAGATTTAAACCCTCAGCCATCTGCATGTGAGAAATCTACGTATCATTATGCTGTGCCACCAGTCACAGTATTGCTATGCAGTCAATCTCTGGAAAATCTCTCTTGCCCAAACTCCTTGAAGAGCAAGAAATTTTATCATACATTGCACAGTGGACGTGTGCACCTGTTGCTGTGACACTGTGAGCGTTACTGACGAAGGTGTTCAAAGTACGTAATGCCCAACTCTCCCCATCCCTAATGGCCCCATCCAATAACACTAGACATTCAGATCCTGTACTATCATCAGTTGATGCTTAGAAACAAAAATCCCATTTATATTTGATTCATCTTCGTACCAATCTTTCCATTTTTCTGGAAAGAAAAAAAAACTCGTTTCAGTATTTTTCATCCACTAGCTGTATTGGTCATAGCATGGTTGGCCTGTAAAGCAGGCACTGAATCAGTGTTATTGGATGGGGCCATTAGGGATGGGGAGAGCTGGGCATTGCCAGAACAGAGGCGGGTAGTGTGTGGAAACTCAGGAGGTGGTGGGGAGTTGTTGATGGCTGCAGTGGGGTCTGGGTTGTTTACTGGGGCTCTGAGATGATGTAGCTCCCACCACACTCACAGGACTCATCTTCAGCCATGAGGACCCACTTCCTGAGGTTTGCCTTGCACCGTGACACTCACGCCCTCAACTGGTTTTTGTGCCTTCCTCTCACATAAGCTAGGTGAAAGCCCACAGCAAGTTTCTTTTTTTATGTTCTCCCGTACCATTCTAGTTAATGTATTTTGCATAGTTCTGTTTGGGGAGATCCAGGTGCTGATGGAGTTATTGATATGTGCATGAATATCATCACTGATATCAACCTAGGCATTTGGGGTTCATATCCTAACAGAGGGTGTCTGGAATCAATTTCGTGCTTCATTTTCTCCATTTCTGCAACCATTTTTCTGTGGATGTCAGATAGTGTTGTACCCATAATCTGATAAATTTTGGTGGCAGGAGTTGGTCATAGGCAGCTAGTCACAATGCTCCCAGTCTCTTTCGATGCAATATCCACCGGTTTGGCATGTGTGGAATTTCACCAAACTGGTGCTGCATATTCTGGCAGAGAAGCATGGTGCCAGGGTAGATATACAGAGCATGTTTGGCTGTGAGCCCCAGATGGTGCCAGTAAGTTGATGGACGATGTTCTGGGCAGATACTGTTAGCTTTGTTTCTAGGCAATGATATTTGAATGTGAGACTATGATCCAACTTTCCTCCCAGGTGCTTTGGAATACTGTAGTGGTTGTTCACCACTCCAGATAATATTTACTTCATCCTGGTTTCCCAGATGGAAGATGTAGAGCTGCATCTTTCTGGGATTTTGATTTTAGGTGATAATCATCTTCAAAGGCCGCCATCAGCTTCATCTCTATTTCCTCAAAGGTTTTGCCTTGAACTGCATTTGTTATATCATCAGCATAAATAATTATTTTGCAGCAGAGGAACCACTACACTAACCCAAAGGGAGACTATTTCAGGCTCCTCTATTTGCTCATCCTATAATGCAAAGTGACAAGAAACCTTCTACTTTGCAGCAAACGATGGGTAAACTTTGTTAAACAGTAGTCATTAGTGATTGAATACAACCTTCTATTCAACTTCTTTGGTTGACAGTGTCATATGTTGCTGACAGATCTATGAGTACCACTTCTATAACTTATTGTGATTAAACATTTGGTGCCCTCATGACCAATATGACCCATTGAATCTTCTCTGTCATATGTACAAGTCCAGGCTAGAGCTTCATGCTGTAGTAAAGGTGCGACTATGAGAATTAGGCTCAGTAAGTTGAGTTCAGGATATGGGGAAGGTAACAAAGCCTGCAACTATGCAGCTGTTTTGCTGGGCTGTGACCATACATGTGTGTGTATGTACATGAAGAGTGGTTGCCATCTTCATTATTTTCTTCATTTGAGATCTGAATGTTCTGAACAACCATGCTGCTTCTGAGCCTGGTGCTGAATTAAAGGGAGCAGTGATTAGATGTGGCAAAAGAAATAGGACTCACCTGATGTGAATTGTGGGTCTTGGTCAAATATGATGTTGATTCAGACAACATACAGGAAAATGGATGAATGACACAGCAAATAACCACATAACCCCCCTTGAATGGACCACTAAAGTAGATGCGGAAGAATTCCCATGGTTAGTAGGGTGTGAGATGGGGAAGAAATGTCAGACTCTATGTAATAAGTTTTGTGCATGTTTAGGAGGCCTGGACTCATTTCATTCAACAAAATGCCTCCACATCTAGAAATTGAGGCTATAATTCATCTCAGCTGCAATTATTTTGTTAAACATACATCTAGTCAATTATTCCATATAGTTGGGAAACTCACATGACACACAGTGCCTATTCTGAATTGTGAGGCATCTGTTGCTAAGACTTAATTGTCTGACTGGCATAAACATTACCAAGCAGAGAGCAGAATTCAAATTTTTCATACCTTCAAGAATGTTGCCTGACAAAATTTGTGGCCACTGAAATTTGACCCTTTTCTCCAAAACTAATTGGTGTGATGTAATATTTGCACAGTATTTAGTATAAATTTGTCACAGTAATTCATCTTACCCAAAAGTAACAGGAAATCCTTCAAATATTTGGGCTCAGGGAGGTAGCTAGTCCTTTTATACTGGTTGATGTTGGTTCAAGACAATATTAGCTCAGCACTTGGTAGAGGTATTTGAATACCTGGTTGGAAAACACTACCCATGTTTATTACATGTTGAGCTTATAAAATAACTGCTTAAAATTGATTAGGTGTTGGTCCGAGGTAGAACAATTTACTGTAATATCATTTAGATGCAGGGGTTGGACAAAAATAGGGGAAGACCAAAACCACAATACATTACCATGCCTAATATGGTGTAGGAAACTGATTAATTCAAAGCAGTTTCCAGTAATCTCAAATGGTCCTGTATAGTTTTCAAGGGAATCTAATACCAGTCTTACTGCAAAATAGGACAAATTCCAGTAACAATGATGGAGGTGGAGAGCGATCATGCACCCTTATCTCCAAAGCAGACCACAAAGACCAAATAATACTGAGATCTGGTGAGTGCAGTGGTGAGGGACGATGTGACAATTTATCCTTGTGCTCACAAAACCAGCCCTGGACAAAGCAAGAACTCCAACCAAATTACTTTCTTCCATTGCTCCATAGTGCAGGTTTTATGGCTTCAGCACCACATTTCCCTTGTATGGGCAACTCTATTACTAATGAGTAGTTTGGGAATTCCAGCTTGCATTGCAATTCCCTGCCTGTGGAGCTCCATTTGTATTGTTTTGGTGCTGACAGGATTCATAAGTGCAGTATTCAGTTCTACAGTGCCTTTTGCACCTATCATCCTCGTATTTTTGGTCAAAATCCTTGTCGACGACCATCCATCATGATCATTCAGCACATACTTTTGTTCACATTGTGACTTAGTGGATTATGTATTTCTGCTCTCCATGTATGTTCTATAAATCTTTGCCATGGTGCCCCCCCCCCCCCCCCCCCCCGATGCACCAAGCCCTTTGGTTCCCTTGGTTATGGAAGCACCCACCATACAAGCACAAACGATTTGCCCATACTCAAATTCACTTAGCCCCAACATTATGCATTCACAAATACATAGAACAATGTTCCGACCATAACTGACACTTGCACTGTACTGAGGACACTGCACATGTGCTGTTCACGATCAAATACAACAGCACAACCTGTAGGCTCAGCAAGCATCTGCATTTATGGTCAAGCATGCATTTCCAGTGATGTTTGATATTTTTGTCCAACACCTGTAATTCATAGCTTTGATCCACCCTGTATAAGCTGTGGTATTTCTGAAGTACTGTAGGAGCACTCACAATGCCAACAGGATATCCATTATGCTGACATAACACAAAAGGCTTACTGATTGTCATAAAATGCTTTCATTCTGCATGTTAGAGTAATTGCAGATAAGCATCAGCTCAATCTAGAACTTACTGCTCATAATTCTGTCAGTAGCTTTTTTGCATAGTAAAACGGATAAATATCTACATTCGACTGAACATTGATAGATACTTTAAAATCATCACAAATTCGACTCGTAGTGTTAAGTTTTTTAATTACAGCAATGGGTGTCACCCATGGAAATACGCAGTTACTGTCACAGCACACAATCCTGTAAACAAATGAGTTCTGCTTTAAAAATTTCCTTTACTGCAAAAGGCATGGGCCTAGCTCAGAAAACAGTGGCAAACCATATTAGGTTTCTTAATGATACTTCAAAGTTTTGTTTACAACCCTGATTAGATTCAAAGAATTTGTTACTTAAAGCAAACAAATCAGTAGATAGAACACTATTCAGTTTGATGTTAACTGAATCTTGTATTTGAAAACTATAACCAGTAAATGTGTCTGGACCAGAAAGTTTTACTCCTAAAAGCAGTACAAAAACATTTATTGGTTATACACCACATGTTTGTAGGAAATGTTGAGTGTTACTCAGCGTTTAAAGCTATAGGCTGATTTCTATACGTTACCACTCAACATTTACAAAGCCAGTCTGCCATGCCATCATGTTTCATTGTTAATCACCTTGAAAATCCATGCCCCTCTCCGAGTTGATGACTAATGAGAAAATCAGTCTGAGTCCACTTTAAGTATTGGCTGACGGATCTGGTACGATGGTGTGCAATGGGTTGCAATGCCCCACGTGAATGTCTTTGACTGATGGCAGCCGCATGTTAGTGCCCTGCAAGCACATGGCTCACCCACAGGTTCAGCATGACGTGCAATGTGTGAGACAGCATGAATACATTTAGCAAACATTGTTGGTGGAAGTTGCAGAATATGACTGAGGCTTCCTCACCAGATAACACAAGTGACTGACCACTTGGCTGCA
Source organism: Schistocerca nitens (assembly GCF_023898315.1). Taxonomy (NCBI): domain Eukaryota; kingdom Metazoa; phylum Arthropoda; class Insecta; order Orthoptera; family Acrididae; genus Schistocerca; species Schistocerca nitens. The sequence goes on from NC_064618.1 coordinate 372,722,232, forward strand.
ACCATGCGGATGTCACACACATGTAGTCACTTGCACATAGGCTGCAAACTTTGTACCTGAGTATGATGAATACAGATTAGAAGTTATTATTTTTTATTCATGAACAACACACAAAAATATTTATTCTAAATATTATTCATTTAAACAAATAAAAATATTTATTTGTCATCTGTGAATAATAGACGTTACAAATAATAGATAAATATGAAATCCAGTGACATTTATTGCTCCAATTCTTTATCATTTATTATACAAATGTACTTTTTGTTGCTTTTAAATTAGTTTTCAAGAAAACTTTTTTTGCTCAAAATATCTCATCAGAAAGTTTATTTGATTTGTTACGCTTTCCCATTGCAACACATTAAAGAAAATATGTTCTACACAGCTAAAGAGCATACCGACACATATCATCTTCTGAAATCATCTTTATTTTAGGATAATGATGCAAGATTTTGTCTTCTACAAAAATTTAGAATTCATCAATTCTGCTGTAGTTTTTTTGGAAATAATTCTTCGTTACACCACATTACCTTAAACTTTCAAGTCACCATGTTTGTCATTAGCAACCACCGAATTCTTGCTCAATTAACTCATTTTGTAACCCTATAAACATAACTATATCAAGGAGACATCCATATCCATTAGTGCTAGCAATTTAAGGAAGGTGTTAAAGATGAAGAGTGCCGCATTCTCATCATTGGCTACTTACGTAGAGTACTTCTGCCTGTTTTCAGGGGGAAGGTGAGAAGTACTGGCAGATACAAGGACATTTGAATGGGAGCCACGTCAGAAGTGTAAATGCTAAGACTGTCCGCCTATAAGTATTCTTATGATTAATTTATTACACTGTAAATTGAGTGAAGTTGCAGCCAGAGATCACCTTGGACACTGCAGTGCTTTTATTCAAATAATTCTCACCTCTCCCTCATCACTATACCTCTCATTTCTGTTCTCATTGTGGTCATTAAAGTTAATATTATCAACTGTAATGAGTCCTATTAGTTAATTTGCTCAATTTACTTGAGAGTTCTTACAGCATAGCTGGATTGAAATTTTTTGTTAATTGTGAATAAAGTGGACAATTACAATCAGTTTTTGTGTCCATCAACATAAATCTGTATTATTTGCTCTGTCCAAAATATGTCTGTGTCAATGCAGTTTTAGCTGGAGACTGAATGCAAGCATTATTTCATCAGCTTTTATTCACACAAATTTAGGCCTTCACAGCTAACTCAATGACCTTCAACAACATTCAGTGTTCCATTACTACTTTACATTTAGTTATACATCGTACTCTGTAAGTGTGGTAATACTTCATGAATCTCAGCCATTCGGCATTCACTTTCTCCATGGAAAATCAATGGCTAAAGAGAAATTATAATCATAAATCTTGCCAATGCTTGCTGGTCCCATTAGTGGCACTACTTTGAGACGAAATTGTGTAGAGTTCGTTTCCCAGCAGTCAGTGAGTAAGTGCTGCATGATACCGAGTGCGGAAACAGCCAGCTGCATGCTTCTGCGTGCCAAGTGAGTGATGGGCAGTGAGCACTACTCACGCAGATTCACCAAGCACATGCAATGCTCTACCCCGTACACGTTTGTTAGACGTAAAACAAATATTATTATACTGTGGGCAGTTCCACTGGTAGCCATTGCAAAAATTTGTTTTTCCTACAATTTAGAAACTAGAATTATGATAATTGCTGTTATTATGACTTTTACTATTAGAATTTCTGTTGTCACATCACATTTTTTATTGAGGTGACATTTGAGTATTAATTTCTTAATCAGTTTATAGGCACCATTGTCTGTTAGTAAAGCAGGATTTATATGACTGGTTTACTATCTTCTAACACTAGCTTTAACTTAATGTAGCAGCTACTACATGCATCTGTGTCTTGAAATGAAATGAGTGGACAACATGTTACATAACACAGTGATGGACAATCTGTAAGTTTTTAAGAGCACAACCAGTTGATGTTGTCACTATTAGCAGGGAATAAAAATATTGTCTGAACCCAAGTATCATAGATATTACTACTGTGGCAAAACAACTGGAACTGTTGGAATTTATACTCAAAAATTTCCTTGAATCATCAAATGTCAAAAATGTAGATGCTGCCAGTGCTGTTGTAGCTACCAACAGTAGTAAGGTTGCTTCTATGCACTCCAGCAGCCCACTGCTGTTTCTGTAGTATCTCAGACTGTTGAAGTTGATCTTTTTGTTACATCAGCTGTAGTTGCCACAATTAAAAAAAAAAGAAAAACCTTCAGTATCTTCACCTGAAACTAAACTCGCCATATCACCACTGCAAACTATGCTGCATATGTCCTGACTGACATCCTCTTTGCAATATGAAATTCTCCAAGATGCTCAAGATTAAATTATCTTTCAAATTGTCCTTGTTCACTTTTATTTTTTATAAGCATATATCTGATGGTTATGAATAAAGTGCAGCTACTCATAGAGGTCCATTGTGGGCTGTAATTATTGTATTGCAATGAAACTTGGTGGATATGCTGTTGTGTTAATATGTAACCAATTTACTCGACCAAAAGAAAAGAAAAGAAAAAAAAATTGCTCAAATTTTGGACACCAAGTGCAAATCCAGCACTGTACAGCATCTCGTCAATATCTCTAGTGCTCGTGTTGAACAAACTGTGTGTGGCAGTTAATAATAAAATCAACATTATGACAGTCTCACTTGTTGGACCTTTTCTGCCCACATCCCATTCCTAATCGATTACACATGGAAACATTTCTTGCATTCACAGTGTCAGATTTGGACCAGATGGTGAAAATTGGAACTAACTTTTTCCAGCATAAATTGGTTCTACATTAACGCATTAGGGTAATTACACCCCACACCAGGCCCCTATGAGTGGCTGTACTTCCATTATAACCATCCCGTATTTTTTGATATGGTAGTTTTACTGAAAATGAGTCTGTTGCTCATTCAATGCTGTAACAGTCAAAATATTTTACCATTTATCTCCAAATTCTGGGCTGTCAGTGTCTTTCTCACTTTAAATCAGAGACATTTTCTTAGTCTATAGAATTTTGTATCCCTAACCACTAAAGTGACTGTGGTAATGAAAGCTGTCACAGAATGTATAAAAAATTTTAGAATAAAGGAAACAACTCGCCAAGCAGAAGTAACTTAAACTGTATCAAAGTTATCAATATCTGAACTGAATATGGCAGCAACCTACATAAGCACCTCACCTATTTGTACATAATGGAGCTTTTCTACTGTGTAGCTCCTTTGACAACCAGCCACACCTTACAGCATACATTGTGGTCCTCAGTCCAAAGACTCGTTTGATGCAGCTCTCCATGCTAGTATATCCTGTGCATATCTCTTCATTTCTAAATAACTACTGCAACTTGCTTACTGCATTCATCCCTTTGTCTCCCTCTATCTCCCCCACCCCCATCCCTCCCTACTCAACTACTACTTTCCTTTCATGTCCTATGAATCGTAACTGCAGTATGATTTCTGTTCAAGCTATATACGACCTTTTACTTCCTGTATGTTATACCTGCTGCCTTCAGAATTTCAATGAGCTTATTCTAGTCAGAACTGTCAAAAGCTTTCTCTAAATCTACAAACATTATAAACATAGGATTGCCTTTCATTATCCTATCTTCTAGAATAAATCATAGGGTCAGTATTACCTTGCATGTTCCTACATTCCTCTGGAACATTAATTGATCTTCCCCATGGTTGATGACTTCTATCAGTTTTTCCATTCTTCTGTAAGTATTTCATCTTAATTTTTTTCCAACTGTGACTTATTGAAGTGATAGCTTAATAATATTCACAATCAACACCCTTGGAACTGGAATTTTATTACTTTCTTCATGAAGTCTGAAGATATTTTACCTGTGTCTCATATCTTGCATATGAGGTGGAATAGTTTTGTATGGCTGGCTCTCCCAGGGATATTGATAATTCTGAGGGAGTGTCATCTACTCAGATTGTAAACGTCACAGTTATTGTCATGAGGGTGTATATTACTACTGTCAGTATGCCAAGAACAACAGCGATCTGCAACTTTTGCATTGTAAGCACCTAAAGTAATGATAAAGTATGGCTACTAAAATGTCTTATCTTTATCTAAAAGAATGAAGTATATAAAGAGTTCTGCGCATCCTGTACAGATACCCCATTGTGAATGTACTACCAGTTATCGCCTAGTTTATTACTCTTCAATGGCAGGAGAACTGCACTTGAGGCCAAGGTAGTATGTTCATCATACTTCAACAAAATTTAATCTCAGTGATGACAAGTATTGTAATCATCATGGTGTGGCTGACAGGATGGTAGTGAATGATTACTAGTCACTAGATCACGACTCAGTAAGTTGGAAACAGTTTTTGAAACATATGCATAAAATGCAGTTGATACTAATGTGGATGTTTAATAAATTGCACTCAGCAGTACCCCACATGATTTCTGATGAAATAAGATGAAAATATGCTTCACATTGTACATTAGTAACATCTACATGTTTAACAAGGCTTACATATGTTTAAGGTAAATTGTTATATTTTGCTTGAAGTTCATGAAAACCATTTTTGATATTAAGACCCAGCTTTTCAATGGTTTAATGAAAACTGGAATTGGTTAGACAATATTTTGTTTACAAATAAATTCAACTGCAACAAAATATATGCAATTAAATATTATTCTTGTGACCTGCAAACATATGTTGTATCTAATGAATGTGGTTGTAACAGTACTTGGTGAACAGATCAGGAAGGTATGAATATGAACAACAAATATAAAGTCTCAAATGTAGTACTGGGAATATAAAGAGAAAGATATGGAAGAACAACATTAAACACATTAAGCTCTATATCCTGTTCATAATGTATAAAAACTGAAAACAAATGAGGCCAAACAAGAACTGTAGTTATCATAAATAGAATACAAAGAAGCTTCAGAGTATGGGCACAAATTGGAAACATGAAACATAAAAATGAATGTTGACACTATTTGAGACAGAAGATGAGTATCTGCTCATAATTAGCTAAAACAGCAGCAACTGTAGTACAGCTGATGGTCATACAAATAATAAAGAAGACCTAACACACTTGTTTTTAGAAACTGGTGATTGGTGTCACTACAATACTTTTCCTATGCACACTCCTAATGCAACTTACTAATCCTGTAACTGACAAAACCTATTTCAGCAAAGACAAATGGACCATGTTATATACTAACTGGCATTATGTTCTGCTATTTGTGTCGGGGGACTCTCCACATAAGAATTTACGCTACATTACCTTACTATAATTGGCAATAAAGTTGACTATTTCATTTTTAATGACTTTTTGCCACCCTCCTCCTGCTCCACTTTTTCAAATCTGACTCTCTTAAATTATACATTCTTATAACTTCAGTTTTTCAAATCTAATACATTGCCAATGTTTTATTGTTTATATCTCTTTGATTCTACTGTCATGTCTCTCCCTTGATCAAGTGTCCCAAACGATTTTGTACCTGCATGGTCTCATTTCCTCCAGTCCATCTTTCTTTTTTGTTGGGGAGAAGAACCACTTGTTTTAAAGAGAAGCATCTGTATTAGTTTTAATTGTATGCGTCTACATCTGCTGCCACTTAATAAGCAGAAGTTTTTTCTCTCATTGTTTGCATTGTTATTTATTGCCATGCTATTTTAGTGTATATATAATGAAACATCCTGCCCTTCACCTGAAGAGATGTAGGGAAGCCACAAAAATCTAAGTCAGGATGGCTACGAGGACTTCCTGACTTCCCAAATGTGAATCCAATGTTATAACCATTGTTCTAATGTATTTATTGATTTGCTTCACATCTCTGACGTTTCTCCAGAGAGAGAGAGAGAGAGAGAGAGAGAGAGAGAGAGAGAGAGAGAGAGAATGTGTGTCTCAAGTTTGAGAATGATTGTTTGGTTCATTGGAAAGAAATGAGTGGTAAATAAAGTGACTTCTAATTATAAATGTTGTACTAGCATGTAGACTTCATTCATTATTGTCACCTATTTCCAAATTTGTATTTAAATGTCAGGTTCCTTCTTTCATCATATAACACTTTGTGGGGAGCTATCATTTTTATTTGAATTATTCTCCACATTGACAATAATTCCAGTTACTAACACAATAATTTTTGTTAGTTCTGTTTGTAATTAATTGTACTGGTATTGCAGGTACCAGGCAGAGGATAGAGATCTTGAAGCACAAATGCTTGCTAAAGGGCTTCGGCTGACACCTTTGAGAAAAGAGTCACATGTATGACTCTCCCAGCATAAGACTATGTTTTGATCAAATGCATCCAGTAATGCTCCGCAGTGCCAAAACTGCATGTAGAGATTATTTGTTTGCATGTGAACAACATTCTTGCATTTCATTTAAATGTTATGACCAAAGTTTTCTTATTGATACTTGGTTTAAATTAATGATGAAATGGCTGAAACTATTTGTTGCCACCTTCATGTATTTTATTATTGTAAATATGTCCATAAAAAGTATTTATTTTAGTTGTAGTTCATTTCAGTTAAGTTGTGAATGGAAAGTATTTGTCACTATTGATTTTGAGTAATGTACTGGAGTCCCGCTATCTTATCTGTAGTAAAATAAAAAAATAGAACCAGAGCAGTGAATTCTGACTGACACATTGTGATATTTGAAGTAAGATTTATAATGACTAACTACGAGCTTTAAATTGCAGCTATTCTTCACAAACACTGTTGGTAGCTTTAAATTATTTTTAATTATTGTGCTCTGTCCATCACATCTTTAGTATTTGTAAATGGATACATATAAAATATATTTTCTATAATTGCAACTTATATTTTTATCTTCAGTTTTGTGAATAGACGAGCTCAATACATACCGTAATTTTAATTTATACAAAGGTCTAATAGCAAAATGCTTGAGCTACAACAGGAAATATTTCCTTTGGAGTATTTTTAATAGAATTTGACGTATGTATTTTTTAAAACATTTTGTGTATGTATGGTCATGAATGGAACTGCCACTTCACTTTTCTGAAGTTACCAAGCAAGAGATTACATGTGAATGTATCATATGTCTGAATTGTTTAGATTTTTTATTTGTCGCATTGAGCAAATACAGTTTATAAAGCAATGTCAATTCATTTGGAATAAGGTGTAAAAATTACTAAAAAGACATTTTTGATGCAGAGCCTAATGTTGTATTTATATGTAAATAAAAGATATTGTTTGTATTTCGTAAGTGCAATTTGATACATATGTAACAAATAAAAATGTTGTTTAGATAGAAATACTCTTTGTATACATTTTTCAAATTATTAAAAACTTTTAACAAAGACTGGTTCATTTATGTTAGCTTTTTGTTAAGTCTGTTCAGAAGGATCATCCTAAGATGGAACAAGTAGTTGAGTGCAAGGTAAGGTTAGGGGATTCCTGAGAGGAGCACAGAAAGAAAACAAAGATGGGAATGTCTGGGGAAGAAACCAAAGACAGAGAAATAGTTAAAGTTTTCATGGTGAGTAGTGTTCTTTAAGAAAAGTGTACAAGAGAAACTACATAGCTACCATCTGGCCATTATAAACGGTCAACAATCCAAAATGCAGCATTTGAGACTCATATTCAGAAAATACAGCTACAGCAAGGGAGAAATTGTGAATTAATCAGATGCTGCAAATGACAGATGCTTCACAAATCGGTGGAAGAGTCCAAGCCAGCAGCAGAGATTTGGACTAAAACCAATGTTTCATCCCTTCTCTGAGATCCAAGATAGGCTACATACCATTAAAGATAGTGTAAGTCTTAGTGTCTGATGGGTATAATATCCCCTGCAAATGTAGCAGCACCTGCATACAACAAATGATTTGCCCTGGAACTGAGCACTGACCAACAATAGCTTATGTACTGGGCTGTGTTCAGAAAAGTTATTTAAAAATCTAGCTTCAATATGTAATTCTTACTTCCTTTTACAGGATACTTTAATGTGTGTAATATTCCATGAAATATTAACCAGTTCTTTGAATAGCACTTTGTAAATTACTCTTAGAATCCTTTCCTATATAGCTTTTGCAGTATACAACCTAACAGAATCCACTGTGAAGCAGAAAGGATTACATTTTATGGCAGTCTATTTTCTTCTGTAATTTTTGAGTTGGTTTTGGCATCATTGGTATTGCTGTATGACACGCCATGTACACTTCCTGAGGAATTTGATAGTGGAGCATGAACTTTATTATGAAACACATGTCCATGTTTTCCCTGTGTGTGTGTGTGGGGGGGGGGGGGGGGGCAGTGTAAAAGAATTTCTATCTCTCAGAAGTTGACTGCTGATACATCAGGATGTAAGATGTTAGAATGTAGATAAGTCTGGTTCCACCAAAAGCAAGTCAGATGGAGGACGTCTGTTACATATTATGGTCAGGAACAGCAACAGCACACAGTTTTCTAAGGATGCTACAAGAAAAACTTGTGATCAAACTGGAGAAAGATGACTGGTCAAGAATAAGTACACATATAGGTTGGTATAGAGTCCTTCCATCAGCACTGGGAGCACGGTTTGTGAACTACTTCTCTGTTCTGGCCTGAGCAGAAAGGTTAAAAGATTCCAGTTCACAAAAAATAGTGCAAAAGAAAACAATAGAAGAGAGACTATTTCAAAGTTTTCAGCAAAAATTAAACATTTTTGTCCACCCCTCATGACATTGTGAGTTTGCTCTTATTGCAGGATTATAACTAATGGAGAAAGGATAAAAGGAAAAATTTAACTGTGCTACATTAGAGTACAATGTAAAATTTGAAAAGTTCAGTATAATAATCAATTTTATGTCTGACATAACTGATAAGGGGGGGGGGGGGGGGAGAGAGAGAGAGAGAGAGAGAGAGAGAGAGAGAGAGAGAGAGAGAGAGAGAGACCCTACTACTTAACACTGTAATAGCCAGAATATCCTCCTCTATTTACTCACACATTCAAATTTATACTAAAAGATAACCAGTGGCAATTTACAATAAATGAAGTATGTCTCAAATGATACCTGTCATCTGGGCTCTGGAGACATTCATGGGTCATTCCAACAACTGGCAGACAAGGTTGAGAAGACAAGCCTTGTACATGGAGTTTCAATAAAGCTCACAATCTGCAGCATTGTCACCAGAACCAGTCATGGTCCTCTGGTTCTGAGTCGAGTGGAAGGACTGAACCAGAGACTTCAAAAGTTCTAAAACAAACTAGGCTGTGACTTCATGGACTTGCAGCACAGGGTTGAGAACTGTAGGGTCCCCTTAAATAGGTCAGGTGTGCACTACACATCAGAGGTTGCTACTCAGTTAGCTGATTGTGTGTGGGGTGAACAGAAGTGTTTTTTAAACTAGGCAACTCTCCATGAGTCCAGATAATGATATCTTAGGAAACCAAGAAATATCAGTGAAAGATCAAAAGAAATACCTCCCACAGGTGAGAGTATTAAAATCCTAATGGTAAACTGCCGAAGCATTCACAGCAAAGTGACAGAGTTTAAAGTGCTCATGAAAATCAATGAAGCTCGTATAATACTAGGTACAAAAAGCTGGTTGAAACGTGAACTTGATCACAGTGAGATCTTTGGGGAAAACTTAAGTATATATCGATAGGATAGATGGTGTATTGGTCACACTACACAAAAAACTAAAATCCACCAAGATAGAAATTAAAGCGGTATGTGAGATTGTTTGGGCAAGTCTCAGTATCAGGGTGGGTATAAAATGATGATTGGATCCTTCTATCATCCACCAGCCTCATCTCCTTCAGTTCATTTGTACGTAAGTTCCCCAATCATACTGTAATCATTGCTCGAGACTTGAATCATCCAACAATTAATTGGGAAAATAACGGTTTTGTTAGCAGTGGGTGTGAAAGACATCCTGTGAGACATTACTAAATGCCTTCTCTGAAAATTACCTGGAACAAACCAAACAATGGAATGTAACAATATTATGAAAAACTTTCAGCCAGTAAGGCCTTCGTCAACAATAGGCAACACACACACAAATGAAAACCACACGCGCGCGCGCGTGTGTGTGTGTGTGTGTGTGTGTGTGTGTGTGTGTGTGTGTGTGTGTGTGTGTGTCGTCTATTGTTGATGAAGGCCTTACTGGCCAAAAACTTTATTTCTAACAGTCTTTTTGTTGTGCCTATCTGTGAATCAGCATCTCTGCTATATGATGAGTAGCAACTTTCCTTTTCATAATATTGTTAACTACCTGGAACACATAGTTAGGAACCTCACTCATGATGAGAATACATCATATCTAAAGGCAACAAACAGACCTAACGTCTTTGAGGATGTCCACATCGAAACTGGTATCAGTGACCATGACACAGTTGTGACAACAATGATTAACAAAGGAAAAAGGACAATTAAAGCAAGCAGAAAGACATAGGTGTTCAGTAAACTAGATTCAAAAAATCTGTTGTTTCTTAGGGGAGATGAAAATCTAATAGTCATGGTGGGCTGGAATGCAATTGTAGGGGAAGGGGTAAAAGAAAAGGTTACAAGAGAATATGGGCTTGGGACAAGGAATGAGAGAGGAGAAAGACTAACTGAGTTCAGTAATAAATTTCAGCTGGAAATAGTGAATACTCTGTTCAAGAATCACATGAAGAGGAGGTATACTTGAAAAAGGCTGATTGATGCGGGAAGATTTTAGTTAGATTACGTCATGACCAGACAGAGATTCCAAAATCAGATACTGGATTGTAAGGTGTACCCATGAGTAGATCACAAATGTAGTAATGATGAAGAGTAGGCTGAATTTAAAAGAGATTAGTAAGCAAGAATCAATTCACAAAAAAAGTGGGATACGGAAGTACTAAGGAATGACAAGGTCCGCTCTAAGTTCTCTGAGGCTATAGATACAGCAATAAGGAATAGCTAAGTAGGCAGTACAGTTGAAGAAAAATGGATATCTCTAAAAAAGGACAATCACACAAATTTGAAATACAAGTCGCTGAGGAATGAAATAAATAGGAAGTGCAGTGAAACTAAGATGAAATGGGTAGATGACAACTGGGAAGAAATTGAAAAAGAAATGATTGTTGGAAGGACCAACTTGGCATATAAGAAAGTCAAAACTACCCCTTAGGTGCAGTTGAAAGCAAGGGTGGTAACATTAAGAGTGCAATGGGAATTCCACTGTTGAATGCAGAGGAGAGAGCAGATAGGTGGAAAGAGTACATTGAAGGCCTTCAGGAGGGCGGGGGGATTCAGATGTATCTGATGTGATATAAAAAGAAACAGGAATCAATTTAGAAGAGAGAGGGGATTTGGTATTAGAATCAGAACTTAAGAGAGCTTCGGAGGACTTAAGATCAAATAAACCAAAAAGGACAGATGACATTCCATCAGAATTTCTAAAATCATTGGAGAAAGTGGCATCAAAATGACTATTCACACTGGTGTGTAGAATTGTGACATACCATCTCACTTTCGGAAAAATATCACTCACACAATTCCGAAGAATGCAAGAGCTGACAAGCACGAGAATTATTGCACAATCAGCTTAACACCTCATGCATCCAAGTTGCTGACATGAATATACAGAAGAATGGGAAAGAAAACTGAGGATATGTTAGAGGCAATTTTGACGGTGCAGTTGATAATGGAAGTGAGACTAAAGATAACTCAAGACATGTTTATCAGATTTTCCAACCTTGAAAAAGCATTCACCAATGTAAAATGGTGCAAGATGTTTGAAATTCTGAGAAAAATAGGGTTAAGCAATAGGAAGAGATGGGTAATTTATAATATGTACAAGAGCCACGAGGGAATAATAAGAGTAGATGACCAAGAACAAAGTGCTCCGATTAAAAAGGATATAAGACATGGATGTAGCTTTTTGCCCCTACTGTTCAATCTGTACATAGAAAAAGCAATGATGGAAATAAAATAAAAGTTCAGGACTGGAATTAAAATTCAAGATGAAAAGATATCAATGATATATTCGCTGACGGCATTGCTATCCTGAGTGAAAATGTAGAAGAATTGCATGGTCTGCTGAATGGAATGAACAGTCTAGAGTACAGAATATGAACTGAGAGTAAACTGAAGAAAGACTAAAGTAATGAGAAGTAGCGGAAATGAGAACAGTGAGAAACTTAACATCAGGATATATGGTCATGAAGTAGATGAAGGTAAGGAATCCTACTACATAGGCAGCAAAATAACCAATGACAGATGGAGCAAGGAGGACATCAAAAGCAGACTAGCACTGGCTGAAAGGGCATTTCTGCCCAAGAGAAGTCTACTAGTATCAAACGTAGGCCTTAATTTGAGGAAGAAATTTCTGAGAATGTAGTTCTGGAGCACAGCATTGTATGGTAGTGAAACATGAACTGTGGGAAAACCATAACAGAAGTGAATCAAAGCATTTGAGATGAGGTGCGATGGACGAATGTTGAAACTTAGATGGACTGGTAAAGTAAGGAATGAGGTGGTCCTGTGCAGAATCGGAGAGGAAAGGAATATTTAGAAAATGGTGACAACAAGAAGGGACAGGATGATAGGACATCTGTTGAGACATCAGGGAATGACTTCCATGGTACTAGAGGGAACTGTAGAGGGCAAAAACTGTATGAGTGCTGCTCTGAGATGAAGAGGTTGGCACAGGAAAGGAATTTGTGGCAGTCATCAAACCAGTCAGGAGACTGATGACACAAAAATAAAACAAGTTTCATATGTCAAATGAGAAACTTACAACTTTCAGTGCAGAGCAGGAGCATGTAGAGGAACTATGGCTCAAGTAGCCAGTACTACTATCAATATGCTCTCATTATGGTATTATTGATTAACAGAGATAATTAATAATGTTAAATGTGAGATTATTTATAGATTCCTGTTATCAGATAATGAATTTTGATATCTTAATGTTATACCTTAAGTGAGAATCTTCCAGATTATTTATTGGAAATGACAATGAAATATCAAGTGAATTTAGCGGAACAATTCTGAACCACAATAGGAAGTAAATCAATGTTCATTTAGTTGCCAAATGTATTCTACAATGCTGCCAATTCTCCACTAGCCTAGCAACAGGAAGAACACGTTTTCTCAGTCAATGTGCTGAGCTGGCTAGCAGATTGTAAGCTTGCCTTTAAGTGGCCATTCGAATTCACAGTTTTAAGTTTTAGCTAAGAAATTGTGTAAAATGTTAGTGTTGTTGGTATTAGTTGTGGTTTAGTAATATTAATAAAAGTTGTTTCTTTCTTAGAAGAGAGAATCTCGAGACCACTATTGTTAGCTCTTTAAATAGTTCTACTGTTGTAATTGAACTTACGTAATGTAGACATTTAGTTTTTTCAGTAACTGTTAAAATTTTACCTTGAGTGAGAAGTGTTAGCTATGTCATAGATTTGTGAGTAGTGGGTTATAGTGTGACATTTGTTCAAAGTATTTTCATTGGGGGGGGGGGGGGGGGGGGGGATGCAGTGGGCATTCTAGTAAGATCCCCTCCTGGGAATGCAGAACCTGTAGTTGAAATAAGTTGATAGAGGAGCAGGAGCACAAGATCTGTGCCCTTCAGGTGCAGTTACGAGATGCAAAGGAGGAACTAGATAGGTTGAGGAGGGTGAAGGGTGCTGGGGAATGGGAACTGGCAAATGGAAAGAAGGCAGCTAGGAGGAGGAGATATTCAATAAGGACTTCTTAAGAAAAGTTCGCCCTCTTAAGGTTTTCTTGCTAGCTTGTTTCAGTAGCTTATGGATCTTCGATTCTACATCTGCATCTACATCTACATTTATACTCCGCAAGCCACCCAACGGTGTGTGGCGGAGGGCACTTTACGTGCCACTGTCATTACCTCCCTTTTCTGTTCCAGTCGCGTATGGTTTGCGGGAAGAACGACTGTCTGAAAGCCTCCATGCGCGCTCAAATCTCTCTAATTTTACATTTGTGATCTCCTCATGAGGTATAAGTAGGGGGAAGCAATATATTCGATACCTCATCCAGAATCGCACCCTCTCGAAACCTGGCGAGCAAGCTACACAGCAATGCAGAGCGCCTCTCTTGCAGAGTCTGCCACTTGAGTTTGCTAAACATCTCCGTAACGCTATCACGGTTACCAAATAACCCTGTGACAAAACGCGCCGCTCTTCTTTGGATCTTCTCTATCACCTCCGTCAACCCGATCTGGTACGGATCCCCCACTGTTGAGCAATACTCAAGTATAGGTTGATCGAGTGTTTTGTAAGCCACCTCCTTTGTTGATGGACTACATTTTCTAAGGACTCTCCCAATGAATCTCAACGTGGCACCCGCCTTACCAACAATTAACTTTATATGATCATTCCACTTCAAATCATTCCGCACGCATACTCCCAGATATTTTACAGAAGTAACTGCTACCAGTGTTTGTTCCACTATCATATAATCATACAATAAAGGATCCTTCTTTCTATGTATTTGCAATACATTACATTTGTCTATGTTAAGGGTCAGTTGCCACTCCCTGCACCAAGTGCCTATCTGCTGCAGATCTTCCTGCATTTCGCTACAATTTTCTAATGCTGCAACTTCTCTGTATACTACAGCATCATCCGCGAAAAGCCGCATGGAACTTCCGACACTATCTACTAGGTCATTTATATATATTATGAAAAGCAATGGTCCCATAACACTCCCCTGTGGCACACCAGAGGTTACTTTAACGTCTGTAGACGTCTCTCCATTGAGAACAACATGCTGTGTTCTGTTTGCTAAAAACTCTTCAATCCAGCCACACAGCTGGTCTGATATTCCGTAGGCTCTTACTTTGTTTATCAGGCGACAGTGCGGAACTGTATCGAATGCCTTCCGGAAGTCAAGGAAAATAGCATCTACCTGGGAGCCTGTATCTAATATTTTCTGGGTCTCATGAACAAATAAAGCGAGTTGGGTCTCACACGATCGCTGTTTCCGGAATCCATGTTGATTCCTACAGAGTAGATTCTGGGTTTCCAAAAACGACATGATATTCGAGCAAAAAACATGTTCTAAAATTCTACAACAGATCGACATCAGAGATATAGGTCTATAGTTTTGCACATCTTCTCGACGACCCTTCTTGAAAACTGGGACTACCTGTGCTCTTTTTCAATCATTTGGAACCTTCCATTCCTCTAGAGACTTGCGGTACACGGCTGTCAGAAGGGGGGCAAGTTCTTTCGCGTACTCTGTGTAGAAACGAATTGGTATCCCATCAGGTCCAGTGGACTTTCCTCTGTTGAGTGATTCCAGTTGCTTTTCTATTCCTTGGACACTTATTTCGATGTCAGCCATTTTTTCGTTTGTGCGAGGATTTAGAGAAGGAACTGCAGTGCGTTCTTCCTCTGTGAAACAGCTTTGGAAAAATGTGTTTAGTATTTCAGCTTTACGCATTTCATCCTCTGTTTCAGTGCCATCATCATCCCGGAGTGTCTGGATATGCTGTTTTGAACCACTTACTGATTTAACGTAAGACCAGAACTTCCTAGGATTTTCTGTCAAGTCGGTACATAGAACTTTACTTTCGAATTCACTGAACGCTTCACGCATAGCCCTCCTTACGCTAACTTTGACATTGTTTAGGTTCTGTTAGTCTGAGAGGTTTTGGGTGCATTTAAACTTGGAGTGAAGCTCTCTTTGCTTTCGCAGTAGCTTCCTAGCTTTGTTGTTGAACCACGGTGGGTTTTTCCCGTCCCTCACAGTTTTACTCGGCACGTACCTGTCTAAAATGCATTTTACAATTGCCTTAAACTTTTTCCATAAACACTCAACACTGTCAGTGTCGGAACAGAAATTTTCGTTTTGATCTGTTAGGTACTCTGAAATCTGCCTTCTATTACTCTTGCTAAACAGATAAACCTTCCTCCCTTGAGGAGGATTCCCGGCTGCGTTAGGGATTTTCTCTGCCTCGTGATGATTGGGTGTTGTGTATCTTCATCATCATTGACTCGCAAGTCGCTGAAGTGGTGCCAACTAAAAAGGACTTGCAATACAGCGGCCGAACTTCCCCGCAAGGGGCCTCCCAGCCAACAATGCCATATGATCATTTCATTTCACTGGTTGTCATTCTGACTGAGTGTAACTTTGTCGCAGAAAAAATAAAATTCTTGTCTCCAGTGAGATTTCAGCCAACAGCTGCCACAGTCTTCCCTTTGAAGGCTGAACACTCACCTGCTGAGCTATTTATTACTATTTATTGCCACTTACATCTTTCACCAGTCAAGACTGGATAAACTGTGTCAGTGTTACAAGGTTAAAATTACACAAGCATTATAATATAAGAACAAATTAGCATAACTATGCATATAATACATGACAAATATTCATAAGTATAGCATAACACTTCATAAGGGCGCTGATGACCTCGATGTTGAGCGCCCATAAACCCCAACACACACACACACAACACTTCATAACATATAGAGAGAGAGCTTTTTAACAAGTATATGTTCATTTCATGTTGTTCTGTATTGTTTAGGCTGTCCAATTTACTGTCTTACTGCCAAAGAGTTCATTTAAACTGTACAGTGGTTTTTGGCACACATTTTGTGAGATATTTCCTCAAAATCTCACCAATACCAAATACTGTATTTTAATATTTAGATGGTTGAACTTTTTAATAGCTACTGCTGGAAAACTGTCCCATATGAGGGATAGTCGACAGCTTGGGATGTCTATGTTTTCCCTATTGCGTGGGTTATACAGGGTGATTCAAAAAGAATACCACAACTTTAGGAATTTAAAACTCTGCAACGACAAAAGGCAGAGCTAAGCACTATCTGTCGGCGAATTAAGGGAGCTATAAAGTTTTATTTAGTTGTACATCTGTTCGCTTGAGGCGCTGTTGACTAGGCGTCAGCGTCAGTTGATGCTAAGATGGCGACCGCTCAACAGAAAGCTTTTTGTGTTATTGAGTACGGCAGAAGTGAATTGATGACAGTTGTTCAGCGTGCATTTCGAACGAAGTATGGTGTTAAGCCTCCTGATAGGTGGTGTATTAAACGTTGGTACAAACAGTTTACAGAGAATGGGTGTTTGTGCAAAGGGAAAAGTTCTGGACGGCCAAGAACGAGTGATGAAAATGTAGCACGCATCCAGCAAGCATTTGTTCGCAGCCCAGGAAAATCGACTCGCAGAGCTAGCAGAGAGCTGCAAATTCCACAATCAACTGTATGGAGAGTCCTACGAAAAAGGTTAGTTATGAAACCTTATTGTCTGAAATTGGTTCAAGCACTGTCTGCAGCTGATAAGATTAAAAGAATCGATTTCTGTTATTTTATCCTTGCTCAAATGGAAACAGATGAATCTTTCGTTTCAAAGATTGTGTTTAGTGATGAAGCAACTTTCCACACTAACGGGAAAGTCAACCGTCACAATGTCTGTATATGGGGCACTGAGAATCCGTGGGAAACAACTCAGTATGAACGTGACTCGCCTAAGGTGAACGTTTTCTGTGCCATTTCAGCCAATAAAGTTTTTGGTCCCTTTTTCTTCGAAGGTGCTACTGTAACTGGACTACAGTATCTGGAGATGTTAGAGAATTGGCTGTTCCCTCAGCTCGAACAAGAAGCACAACAATTCATATTTCAGGAGGATGGAGCGCCACCACATTGGCACTTATCTGTCCGTAACTACCTGAACGTCAACTACCCGAGGCGATGGATCGGCCGCCAGGCAGCTCGTGACAGAGCACTTCATCACTGGCCTCCAAGAAGCCCTGATGTTACCCCCTGCGATTTTTTCTTATGGGGGTATGTTAAGGATATGGTGTTTCAGCCACCTCTCCCAGCCACCATTGATGATTTGAAACGAGAAATAACAGCAGCTATCCAAACTGTTACGCGTGATATGCTACAGAGAGTGTGGAACGAGTTGGAGTATCGGGTTGATATTGCTCGTGTGTCTGGAGGGGGCCATATTGAACATCTCTGAACTTGTTTTTGAGTGAAAAAAGAACTTTTTAAATACTCTTTGTAATGATGTATAACAGAAGGTTATATTATGTTTCTTTCATTAAATACACATTTTTAAAGTTGTGGTATTCTTTTTGAATCACCCTGTAATTGTGAACGTCACTCCTCTTGGTGAATGTTTTGTGATTTTCTTTCACATACATGAACCAGTGAACACATACTGACTGAAAATTGTCATGACTCCTAGGGAAGTGAAGATGGGTTTGCAGTGGCCCAGTTTTCTGCTTGATGTTATGATAATTATTGTTTTTTTTTTGTAGTAGCAGTATTTTCTTGCAGCCTGTAGGGTGACACCATAGTAACAAGCCATGTCAGATATGGCTGTGGAACAGTGAATAATATACACTATGTGATCAAAAGAATCCGGACACCTGACTGAAAATTATTTACAAGTTCATGGCGCCCTCCATCAGTAACGCTGGAATTCAATATGGTGTTGACCCACCCTTAGCCTTGATGACAGCTTCCACACTCACAGGCATATGTTCAATCAGGTGCTGGAAGGTTTCTTGGGGAATTGCAGCGGCGAAATGCTCTTCAACAGTGGGAAGCAAGAAGGTGCTTAAAACATCAATGTAGGCCTGTGCTGTGATAGTGCCACACAAAACAACAAAGGGTGCAAGCCCCCTCCATGAAAAGCATGACCTCACACCACAACACCACCACCTCCGAATTTTATTGGTGGTACTACACATGCTGGCAGATGAAGTTCACTAGGCATTTGACATACCCACATCCTGCCATCAGATCGCAACATTGTGTACAGTGATTCGTCACTCCACACAACGTTTTTCCACTGTTCATTCATCCAATGTTTAGGCTCCTTACACTAAGTGAGGCCTCATTTGGCATTTACTGTCATGACGTGTGGCTTATGACCAGCTGCTTGACCATGAAATCCAAGTTTTCTCACCTCCCACCTAGCTGTCATAGTACTTGTAGAGGATCCTGATGCAGTTTGGAATTACTGTGTGATGGTCTGGATAGATGTCACCTTATTACACATTACGACCCTCTTCAACTGTCGGCAGTTTCTGTCAGTCAACAGATTCAGATTTACACTTCACTACCACATTGGAAACAGTGGACATAGGGATGTTTAGGAGTGTGGAAATCTCGCATACAGGCGTATGACACAAGTGACACTCAATCACCTGACCACGTTCAAAGTCCGTGAGTTCTGCGGAACACCCCATTCTTCTCTCTCAGAATGTCTAATGAATACTGAGGTTGCTGATATGGAGTACATAGCAGTAGGTGGCAGCACAATACAACTAATATGAAAAATGTATGTTTTGGTGGTGTCCATATACTTTTGATCACATAATGTATCATCAGTGGATACTGATCAGTTATCATGTACTTTAGTTTCCTCAGGAGGTATATGGCTTGTGACAGTTTGTCACACACATGTGCAGTGTGTTCTTGCCAAGTGAGTTTACTGTTCACCATGAACTCCAGACATTCAGCCTACATGCCAATTTTTGCATTTTTTCTTAATTTATTTTTCTTTTGTTTATAACAAACCATTCCTTTGTAGCATCAAACAAAGCATCTACTTCTTTTTGTTGTCTTGCTGCAATCAATGCCCTTCAAGTTCAGACTTGTGCCACCTGAGAATTGTAAGTACTGTCCATGAGAGCTTAAATCATTTGGAAAAACTAGGAACAGGACAGGGCCATTACAGACCCATGTGGGATGCTGTATGCCAACTTCCGTTCACACTATAGTGCTCCTTGGACTGACAAAATTTACCTTCTGTTTTCCAAAAAAGATTTGAGAGTTGCCAGAACATTGTGTCCAACTCCATATTTACTGAGCTTGTATAGGAGTAACTTATGAGGAACGCACTCAAACGACATACTAAGTTCACAAAGTGTCAGTGGTACAAATTCTTTTTTCTAAAAACTGTGGTTTACCTTCGTAACCAGATCTAGTGCTGCTGTTGCTGAAGATTTGCCTTTCCGGAAACCATGCTTGGCATCTATGAGGAGTTTATTAATTTCAAAGTAATTTGATATTTGGTCTCTCAGTGCAGTCTCGATCACTTCAGCAGCCACAAACAAGAGGATTGCCCGACCGAGACTCGAACTCGGGACCTTTGCCTTTCGCGGGCAAGTGCTCTACCAACTGAGCTACCGAAGCACGACTCACGCCCGGTACTCACAGCTTAACTTCTGCCAGTACCTCGTCTCCTACCTTCCAAACTTTACAGAAGCTCTCCTGCGAAACTTTGCAGAACTAGCACTCCTGAAAGAAAGGATATTGTGGAGACATGGCTTAGCCACAGCCTGGGGGATGTTTCCAGAATGAGATTTTCACTCTGCAGTGGAGTGTGCGCTGATATGAAACTTCCTGGCAGATTAAAACTGTGTGCCCGACCGAGACTCGAACTCGGGACCTTTGCCTTTCGCGGGCAAGTGCTCTACCAACTGAGCTACCGAAGCACGACTCACGCTCGGTACTCACAGCTTTACTTCTGCCAGTACCTCGTCTCCTACCTACTGGCAGAAGTAAAGCTGTGAGTACCGGGCGTGAGTCGTGCTTCGGTAGCTCAGTTGGTAGAGCACTTGCCCGCGAAAGGCAAAGGTCCCGAGTTCGAGTCTCGGTCGGGCACACAGTTTTAATCTGCCAGGAAGTTTCATATCAGCGCACACTCCGCTGCAGAGTGAAAATCTCATTCTGGAAGAGGATTGCCATCCGGCAGACATTAGTGATCCGGAGATGATCTGATAAAAAGATCGAAACCGGTTACCAGTAAAAAAGTTAAGCAATCAAGACTGCTTCCAGTTTATTTATAATAATTACAGACCGTTGTTTTCCTTTATAAGAACTATGTTCTTTAAAATGTTACACAATGACATTGTGTTGCGCCACTCATTTAGTGGAATGAGTTGCACGCAAGTGGTTTCATATATGTCTGTAGACACAGCTACACCAGTATACACTTCAGTTTCATCGTTTTGTGGGTTGTGTCTGAAATGAAAGTTTTGGCAGCTGCACATCACACGAGTTGTGATGGAGTTACAGCTTGTTGCATGGAATCACTACATAAGAAAAAAATAAGAAACGTGTTTAGATTCATGACTGGATGAAGAAAAGACGTCAGCTTGGTTACTCAGCATGCTTGCTGAAATAATTTATAACGGAAGATCCAAGAAGTTCTTTTAATTATCTTAGAATGTCACCAGGACTGTTCACGTTTCTTCTAAATAGAGTTAATTATGCAATAAGGAATAAAGGTACTGTAATGCATGAAGCACTGTTGACAGAACTGCAATTACATATCATATTACGTGCATTACAATCAATAACACTTGGCATGCTATAAAATACGGTTTTAGTTGGTGATGACACTTTTTCATTACCACCAATAATCATTAACATCAACAGTAATAGTTATCAACAATAATTATTTGAAGCAGGCTGCACTAAGAAGAGAACGGTTTACAAACTACTTTCTTGAAGATAGATCTGTTCAGTGGCAATATTTCAAAATTCTAACATATTTGAATGGGGAGCACTGCAGCTACATTTTAAATAGATGAATATTTAATAAGGAATGGAGCTTCTTGAATTTGTATAGCCTTCCCTCCTGTCAACAATATTTCTTAACAAAGAGTTGGCCAGCTAAAACGTTGGGATTTTAGTCTTGTAGACGAGAACATTGCCACAGCTAGAATTGCACTTGCTTGTATTTTTCTTAATTCAGTTGTATATGTGCTCCTAACTCAATGGTCTCAGCAATGTTGCTTATTTTTGTAATCAGCATCACTGAAATCCCACAAGCACCAATGCAAAGCATAGATATCCAAAAAGTGCACATTATTCTCTGTACCCCACTTCATATTTCAGTTTGTCTACACTATATGAACACACGTAACTTCAAAACTCGTGCAACTAGTGTCACCAGAGTTGGAAAGCGCCGAAAGTGTTTAGTTTCACCAACGAGCTGCGCAAACACGTGGCAGGCATGCATAGTGGCCAGTAGCACAGTTGCCTGCAACCTAGTGTCGTCATGTAAACTAGGCTTAATCATGAAAAATTGTGGCCTGACGACATGGTACATCATCATCCATATGAAAAGTCAATCGTTGTTTGGGAACCTTATGTCCATGAAAGGTTGCAAATCATCTCCAAGTAGCCGAGCATCCAGATGACCCTGTCCCTTTCATGTAAATACAGCCCACACCATTATTACGCCACCACACTCGAATCCTACCATCAGCTCTCACAAACTGAAATCAGGACTCATACAATCACACCGTGATGTTCCAGTTGTCTAGGGTCCAATCAATATGGTCACGAGCCCAGGAGAGGCACTGCAAGTGATGCTGTGCTGTTAGCAATGACACTTGCATCAGTTGTCTGCTGCCATAGCCCATAATACCAAATCTCACTTCATTGTCCTAATGGATACATCCATCATATGTCCTTCACTGATTTCTGCAGTTATCTCATGCAGTGTTGCTTGTCTGTTAGCACTGAAAAATCTACAAAAAGGCTGCTGTTCTCAGTCGTTACATGTAGGCTGTCAGCCACTGTGTTGTCCGGGGTGAGAGATAATGCTAGAAATGTGGTATTTTCGGCACACACTCTTGACGCTATGGATCATGGAATATTGAATTACCTATTGATTTCCAAAATGAAATGTTCCATGCATCTAGCTCCGACCACCATTCCATGTTCCAAGTCTGTTAATTCCTGTCGTGAAGCTGTAATCATATCAGAAACTTGTTCACATGGATCACCTGAGAACAAATGACAGCTCTGCCAATGCACCGCCCTTTTATTCCTTGTGTATGGGATACTGCTGCCATTTCTATATGAGCATATTGCTGCCCCACTACTTCTGACACCTCAGAGTAGTTTGCAATGTAAATTATGAGGTCAGTTTGGAATGAGTTTCCTGTACTCAAAAACATAAATTTTCTAACTCTATGTCATCCCTTAAGTGAGAACCATTCAGAATATTTGATCAAAGTGACAACAAATATCAGGTAAACAAATCAGGATAATTCTTTGCTGCTCCAGGCAGTAAGTTGAAGGTCACAATGTTGCCAAGTATATTCCAGGATGTTGTCATGTCTCTAGCTGGTGGTGGGAAAAATTATTCCACAGATATGTATCCTGTGTGTCTCCTACTTACTTTTGATATACATTGAACAGGCAGCTGCCTAGTTAACAAAATGAATAGGCCAAGGAATTTTCTGTGTGTTTCTGTAACTAGGGGTCAAAGATAAAACGTAATTTTGAACGGTTTTCAGGTTCATCAACTGCAGCCAAAGCATCATAAATTAAGATTAGGAAGAATTATGTGGACGGCCCAATTCTTCAGGAGCTATTGAAATTATTTTTTTACGTCTTAAGTGTATGCAAGCTGAAAAGCTCATTTGCTGGACACAATTCAATAGCAGCTGTTTGTTGCATCATTATAACTAATACTTAATTTTTGACAGGGAAGAAGCTCCTAAACCATATGTTAGTTGCATTTGACACCCCATGACTCCACTCACTAGACAGGTACCCCACGACAGTTAGTATATAAGTTATTTACTCTGTCTGTTTGTTTATCTGAATGTAAATTCCTGTTGGAATTAAATCCCTATGGTCAGGAATCATTACTACAAGGCTCAATACCAACAGCAGCTTTAGTGATAGCTAAAAAATGTCCTTGGATAAAATATGAGATATTGAACTGAACTGACACAGCACTGAAACACCTAAGATGAAACAAGGCATTTTGAGTAGATGACTTTTCCACAAAATTATTGAGATCCTCAGGAGAAAATAATATGACAAATCTATTCCACTGGGTATACAAAATACATGACACAGGAAAAATACCCACAGACTAAAAAAAATGTAATAATTCCAATACAAAAGGTGGCAGTTGCTGACAGATGAGTCTGTTACTGAATTATTGGACTAATAAGTTATGGTTTAATGACACAAATTATTTACAGAAGTATTGAAGGAAAAACCTAGTAGAAACTGGGCTCAGGGATGACCATTTTGGATTCTGGAGAAATGTAGGAACATGTGAGGCAATACTGACCCTTCCTTGCAAGGAACTCCTCGAGTACGAGGTCACAAAATGATTTTTATGGCATCTGACACACCACATCTTGTCTATCGTGCAATCACAATATTAGCTTCTAATGGCAACAGGGGGCAGGACTGGAGGTATCCAATGGTGAGCACAGCATGATGCTACAGAGTGTAGTTGAAATGATTAGTCGACAAGTAACTCACAATAGTGCTACAATGCTAGTGGTGTTGATACAAAGCAAAACAAGGGAAGCAATAAATAAGGTAAACATGGCACTATATCTACAACAGTTGCCAAAGTTGACATTTTGTCAGAAAGGAACTTGAGGAGTTTTATAGAGTGAGAAAGAAATGGCAGATTAAATATCACTGTTTCTGCACGATGAGGTTGTGGAATTTGTTACACTTGACTGTGTGGACAACGTACATGAGGAGTACAATGATGATGACATGAGGAGTACAATGATGATGCATGCTTAACAAGTGGAAGTGCTATTGAAATAGGTGTCGAGCCATGTAGTTCATCATCCTTGTCAGACAGGGAGCCACAAATCCCATCTCCAGTGAAATGTAATAAAAGACAATCACTGTCCATGGAATGGATACTAAGCATTATTACGTACAAGGAACATCATCTACATACTATTAAAAAAAAACAGTTATGAAAAGATTTCTAATATGTCTGCAGCAATATGACCATGTAGTCCATCAGAAAAATATCCAAGGGAGGACAAGGGGCACTTAATACAAAAACTGGTGTTAGCTTGTTTCAAGGATGCTTGAGACAATTTACATGATGTGCATGATAATTACCTACCATGTTAAGCACATCAAATTGTGTGTGACAGATTACAGTGATTTCAAGGGAAGCAGTGGCTGGTTGCGTAACTTCAAACATTGCTACAGAATTTGAAGATGTAAGCTAAACAAAATGTCAACTTGGTGAAGCACAGGAAACTGCAGAATCAACCCAAAAATTTGTAGATGAGATTAACAAATTTATCTCATAGTTCAGTAAGGAATTTGTTTTCAACTTCGACCAATCAGCATTTGAAGAGGAAATGCATATGAAAGGAACCCTGGAAGTTAAAGGTACCAACAGAGCTGTACCACGACCAAGTAACATCAATGCCTTAACATTTTGTAAACTATTATGCCAACTGTTAATCTGGATAGTAAATTGGCTGGAAAGTTATTTATTGTGCTCTGAGAAGTTGGAGGTGCTCTGCCCCCTACAATTCTTTCTTGTATGTGTAGTCTTGCAAGGACAGTAGGGAATATTTACATCACAGGACGCAAGACTGGAAATTGGTGGAGGAGAACTACAACTACTATAACTGTGGAATCTCTTGTTTTTGGTCAATTGCTCATCAAATGTAACTTGTTTTTGCTCAATCCTTTGAGAGCAAATAATCCCTCCTGAAAAATGTGTGGCATTGAAGTTCATGTCACCTGACAAATTCAGCATCTGGATATTTGTTTTTCCATGGCCACAAAACATATTATCACATTATCAACAGCTGTTCCTTAAAGGGTAGCCAGTTTCATGATAAGCTCCATGACAGACTGCTTTGCATCCAGTTGCATGCCATCACATTCCATCAGCTCTCATCATCCTGTTATACCAATGTGATTCTATACACATTCTTTAAGAATGGATACCTAGCTGAACATCCTGCATGTTTTCTAACCCCCAAGGAGATCAACTTTAATCTTAATGGTGTGAACCTATGTGAGCACTGTGGTGTGCCATTTTTCATTCAGTGTTTATGGTGCAAAATAATGGTTTATTTTGGACATTCCTTGAATGTCAATGATGTCTGTTTTGTGAAGTGTAATACATACATCCCATGGAAGGTTGATCTCTGCACCTTCCAGACACTCATTTTCTGTTGCCCTCCTGATGCACATGCAGCTAATGTTTTTCCCATTATAACTGTTAACGCAACCCTTTCAAATTAAACTTATTAATACTGAACTTACAACCTCACTCTCAAGGGGTTCCTTGTTAGAAATTAGGTCGAAGAATGGCAAACTTACATTTCTAGTATCATCCATTTTGAGAAAATGTTTGACAATGTTGATGGGAAGACACACTGAAATTCTGAAGGTAGCACAGAGAAAATAGAGTGAGTGGAAAGTTATGTATACTTGTATAAAACCCAGACTGTGGTTGAAGGATATGAAGGTTAGCAATTGAGGAGAAGATAGCAAGAGAGTATTGTAATCTCTTCCTGACATTATTCAATCTGTGCATTGGTTAACCAGTCAAGGATACCAAGGAGAAATTTGTGAAGGAAATTATACTTCAGAGGGGGAAAAAAAAGTTTTGCTGATGACATTGTAATTATGTCATAACAGCAAAAGACATAGAGAAACAGTTGAACAGAACAACAAAAGTAGAACACAAATGATGAAATGTAGTTGAATTAAACCAGATGTTGCTGAGGAAATTAGATTAAGAAACAGGACACTAAATGTGGATGAGATTTGTTGTTTAGGCAGCAAAATAAGTGAAGATGGCTGAAGTAGAGAGGGTAGAAAAAACAGGGTGCAATAGCAAGAAAAACATTTCTGAAAATAGGAAACTAGTTTACATCCAATATAAATTTAAATGTTGGAAAGTTTTTTCTGAAGGTCTTTCTCTAGAGTGTAACTTTGAATAGAAGTTAAATGTGGGTTATAAACAGTTCAGACAAGAAGAAAATAGAAGCTTTTGAAATGTGGTGCATCAGAAGAATGCTGAAGATAAGAAAGGTACATTGGATATTGAGGGGGTTCTGAATATACTTAGGAAGGAAAGATATTTATTTTACAACTTGATTAAAAGTAGGAATAATTTGATAGGAAATGTCCTCGGGCATCAAGGAATCATGATTTGGTAATGAATGGAGGTGTGTGTAAGTATGGGGTAGAGGGTAAGAACAGTTGAGAAAGACCAATGTTTGAATAAGGCAAGAAGGTCAAAGTGGCAGCAGGTTACAGTAGTTATTTAGAGACAATGCACTTGTTGGTTTAGCATAGCGAACTGCATCAAACCAGTCTTCAGACTGAAAATGACTGTTACAACATATACATAATACTGTAATGAAGTGTTCTTTTTCCTCCAGTCTTGAATGCTCTGATGCAGCTCATCACGATTTCCTCTCTTGTGTAGACCTCTCCATTTGCACTAAATTTTTTCAGTTATATGAGGCCTGTATTTCAATATCTGTCTTCCCTGTGGATTTTGCTCTTTACGGCTCTCTCTGGAACCCTGGATGTTATCTCCTACTGTCATAAAACGTGTTCTTTCAGCCTGTCATAATTAATATTTTTCATACATCCGTTCATCATCTTTTCTGCAGATGCTCATTTCTTATCCTATAAGTAACTAAATTTACATCATTCTTCTGAAAAATCCCACCTCAAATGAACCAGCTCTCTTCTTTTCCAGTTTTCAGATGAAAGTATAATTGTATCACAAAAATTGTCAAAGGTGAAAGCTGCTTTATAAAAGTTTTAGAATGAGTCATTCCAATAGTAATGAAACAAAAGTCATTCATCTAGAAGGAGAAAACATTGAGGAGCAGCCAGTACCTTGGCTTTCATCAACTGTTTTGAGATTTTGTGAAGAGGCACTAACTTATGAAGTCGAGGTAGTGCATCAAAAGTGAGATGTAGATGGGAATGAGTCTACAAAAATGCATTATACTATTGGGAACTTTCATGCATAATGTGCTAACTTTCAGTAAAATTCTAAACATTGAAAGAAAGGTGGCAGTGAACTTATTATTTATCAAATTGTAACATAGAGATCATGTGCAGTGACCATCATTTTGCTTGTGTACCAGATGATTTGTTATGCAAATTATCTATGAAATTAACAGGGGCAGTTTTAGGTCCATGTTACACAATCTGCCACTTGGGCTGCCAAGCTTAGAGGAGTGCCTGAGGCACCACAACTGTAAGATTTCCATATAGGACATATCACAGTCAGTAGCAGTTGTCTGCGGCCTCTGGTGCCCAGATGCAAGATTTCTATACTATGCATATTGCAGTAATTGTAGCAAGAAATAAATTAAGGCAGTGAGCAATACGTTGCTGAGAAAAGGTAGTGCCGTACAACAATGAAGAATTTGGCACATGCCTACAACCATTTCTGATTGTCAGCTGATCCAACACTGTTTCTGAGCATTCAAAAGGAAGGTAACACCAGTTTCCGAGAAGTTCAGACTCAGTTTGCATGTCATCAGATGCAATGAAATTAAAATTAGGATCACCAACTGAGTCATATTCAGCTAGAAGTGGAGTGCTATTTAACATAATAATCTGTTGTAACAATTACACTACATTAATTGTCATATAAAATTTCTGGTACCTTAGAGGCCACTCTAGTGTGGAAAATCAGCAACTAATTGTAAAGCAAACATCACCAATTGTGAAGCACTGTGTAGAAACTTCACCCCAAATTCAGCTTGGTGGACCTCTTACTGTTATTTTGGTTTCTCTCTGTCTCAAGTGCACTACATGTTGGCACAGCCATTTATCAGATGCATCTCACTTCCACTGACAAAGCAATATCAGCGATTATACCATAATCACACAAGTATATGATACTACTTGTTATTTTGATTGTTGGAGACTTAATGGCAGTTTTGCTTACTGATGACATATTTCAGACAATACAGATGCTAATGTCAGTGTTTTACACTCATTTTTACATGTGCTAATGGTAGCTCCCTTCACACTAGCAGAAGCACGAATTGGATTTGCTCTGCACACACTCATGAGACCTATTTCTTTGCGGGTTTTTGAACCCACTACACTTCTCGGATTTCAAACTTCATGTCAAGCCTATGAAAGCATTCTTACAGAAAATTATTTATAAGTTCATAACGATCAAAAGAATGAAATGTGCCATCTCCTTGTTATGTTCACAGGATAATCATGCTTGAAACTGAAAAATAAGAGAAGAAAATCACATCTGGTGAATGAGTTCCTCAGTTTGACAGAAAAATAATTACAATAGTTACTGAAGAGTAGGTCCAGCCAAATAATTCCCCCTGCTTCTTATCTACGATATTTGAGTTACAGTAAGTGAGTCTGGATATTATTCCTACCTCTGCTTTAGATCAAAATCACTGGTCTATGCTTTATATATTTCAGCAGTCAGTCAATGCAGTAGCAGCCACTGTCAGAATGTCTTCGAAACGCAAGCCTTCAAAGTGCTAACCATCTTAGTACATCAGCTGTGCGAATGTATTCCTCCTGTCACTGGTTTAATGAAGAACTGGCAACATTGTAAAATACGTTTGACAACTACATGAGAATTGATTTACTTCCTGGAGTGACTCAAAATTGTTCTGCTAAATTCACTTGATATTTTGTTGTCATTTCCAATAAAGAATCTGAATGATTCTCACTTAAGGTGTAAAATTAGGGTGTCAGATTCATGGTTTGATTCCAGGAAGGTCATTACACATGGACTCTATAAGTTATCTCATACATAATATTACTAAATTACCTTTGTTTATCAATAATAAAACATATGCTGTTAGCAGTACTGTCTTGCTAGTTAGTAATAGGGTGGCCAATTTGTGCAGTATACCCTGCATTAGCCCTAGGTTCTAATCTCACTGAGGCCTAAACATTTAGTCTGCTTTTCACTGCTTCTCTTGCCAAGCTATAAGCTTCCAGATCAAAAATATTAATTTTATCAACTTAAGTTGGATTGCAATTTCGATCAAGTCCCCCTAGATCTAAAGGTCAAAAACCGTAAAAATTGTAACTTTGTATCGTTGTTGAAACATCAAAATGCTTCTTGGGTACAACACAGGACTTCACTAGATGCAGACCACATTGGGCTCAAAAGTGCGTAATATCTTGCTAATGCTTTATGTTGTGGGCAGGCCCACACTGCAGGTAATACTTATTTTATTAAATTATACTTCTGACATCAGGGTGCCCATAACTTTTAATACATTTTATCAGAACAGCGCTTTTTATAGCATTTCTCGTTGGTTTATTGATTGTAACAGAAAACCGTAAGAGAGAAAGTAATCACAGACAATATATTCCTTTCTCCTACCATTAACTAAAACAGTCTGACTATGGTCAGGCAGTTTATGAATTCCACACTTGTAGAAAGCTACTGGTTTAGAGATAAATATGTCGTCAATCTAAGTTTAAAGTGCATATCTGTCCACAAATAAATTTTCTTGATAATTGTTCAGTAAGGAGAAATGTAATCTACCCCTCTCACACATCATTTGTTGATTGTCACTGACTTCATAATTAACTCTTTTAATAAGCTTTGAGAGGAGTAAAATTTACAATAAACTTTACTTATCTTCTTTTCTCATAGTTGGCTCCAGTTCTTCACGTCTAGGGGCTGATTCCTTGAAGCTGAAATTTTTGACTTTGTAGGTTCTCATGGTTCCAATTGATGAAATAATGCTGAAGTATTGCCTGAGCAGTTAATTTTATTCTCACATTTTTCTATACCACACTGCCTTTACAATTTCCACTTCAAAACCAAAAATTACATTTTTATTACCAAAAATAAAAACACATCAGAGGCATGCCCACTACAAATCCATTCTGTGGTACTAACAATATTCCAAAGAGTTTACAGTTTTCTTGACAAATGAACCTCCACCAGTTTATATCATTATTCTTAAAAAAAAAAAAAAAAAAAAAAAAAAAAAGTGATTTCGACCATACGTACAGAGCTAGTACATATCAATTGAAACAATGAAAATAAAGTGATTTCTTTTTATGGATTATGGCCTGAAATATACCACATCATGTACAAAATCATATGAAATTATTTTTGAAAAACATTTGAGATAATATTAACCTATTTAAAAATTTGTAACTGTTTTTGGTATCACCTGCTTCTGTTGGGGAACATTAATGCTAGAGGAGGGTGTCCCTTTACAATATTTGGAAACAATGTGTTTACAATATTTTGTGACAGACTATAAGGTTTGCCAAATAGTGTACAAAATGAACCAAAAGATAGAATACAGATGTATAGAAGTATCTGATACATAACATATTACAGTCATAATCTATACATGTATCAGGATGTGTCATACAGATTTTCAGATCTGTGGAACATACTGTCACAAGACAAATAATATAAAGTCACAACTACGACATTACAACACTAAACTATAGAACTACATACAGAGACAGTGCAAATTACTCGAATTACAAATTACAAAATTTACATCCATAAAATTACACCTTCAAAATTTTCAAAAGAGAAGAGAGAAAAAAATTCAGTGAGTTAATATACGACGAGCGAGCGGACTCAAAAAATTCACAATGACTGGTATAGACCAGAAGTCTATACTCAATCATGAGTAGGATTATAGCACAAATTCAATCAGCCACATAAAGCAGAGTATTTAAGGATATGTTGACTCATGAAAGCACAAAATAATGGAAAATTATTAGGGCCTAAACCTATGATTTGGGGTCAACCCATGAAACCAAACCACACCGGGTACAAACCAGCAAAAAATGTTTCGACACAACAAAATGAACAAAGTTCATAATTATATCAATTGGTTTAATCATATGTAAAGAGTAATTATAACACATGCCTAGCCTGAATCAATAGTTCTACGCTCTCCCTGAGTACACACAAAGTTGTGATGACCAGGGGTACCCAGAACAGAGTTAGACAGAGTCTGCCCCCAACTCAAGCTCCAATGAGATACAATATTTCAATATTCTGGATAAATACAAGTAAACAGAATCATAATTAGCTTTCAATGATGACATAATCAAATAGCTTGAAGACCAAAATCAGTGTAATGAAATCAGGCATGCATACATCTTGTTATATTGTCTATACTAGTAAATGTCTTCCACACTATTTGCTAATGGCTCATACAAATTAACCTACATACATAGAAGCCTAGAAGGTTAATTTACAATTGATGAAAAAAATAAGTACTGATTTTAAAATTACATAATGTATTGGGAAGTCAATTCCCCTACTAGAAAAAAACTCATATTTATGTGGAATAACACTGTCTATGGCGGTTTTGGCAAACAATTTACAAATCTCAGTCACAACACAGATCTAATTGACAGATGCTTGAGTGCATTATCCAGCACCTATGATCTCTTGTAAGTCAACTGGTTCAGCAGGGTACAGCCATACAACAGTGTGGGGACTGGATCCACCCACATCTTTCAGTTTCCTCCCTAGAGTTCTCATCTCACACTCCAACGAATTCTTGTCTAGCATTCAAATCAAATCCAGAAACACTGTACTAAATATGCTGTTGAATACCTTCTTCACATCACACAGCATATGCTCTCCCTAGTTATATTGCAAAAGCAATTATGTAAGATTTATGTCAGTTAGGATTAAAAAGTGTTAAAATATGAAACTTTAATAAACAGAGCTAAATGCAATGAAAAAAAAGAACTAATAAAGTGATACACTCAGATATACTAAGATACTATTCCTAATTTGTACAGTACAAATTATAAACATTATCCCATTCCAAAATTGTAAAAGGATCTACTCATTTAGTCTCATGGCATATATGTATCAAATTTTAAACCACAAATCTATTACAAAACATAATTATGTAGTGTATCATAGATTTAAACTCAGTCAATAGATAAGACAGAACTTTAGAAATAACATCATCTTACATACTACATTCCTGATAAACAAAACAAAATTGCATAGACCTGTGAATCTGCTAATACACTAGAGCATAATTTTAAACTTAGTCAATATGTAAGACAGAACGTTAGAAATTACATGATCTTACATGCTACATTCCAGACAAAAAAAAAAAAACACAATTATATAGTCATATAAATCTGCAAACGAAGTGTATATTTTCTTCCAGACTACGGATCATTATGCATCCATGTTCATAGGTCTTGTCCTCTATACTAAAAGTTAACAGTACTTGACATTTTAAATACTTTCTTTGCGTACCAGTGGTTCCTCTTATCTTTACACATGCAATGGACATTTCCACAAGATTCTTACTATACTTTGTCTTGTCTCTAAATTGTTCAGATATACCACAAATCGAGCTTCCTGTATAATCAAAAAGTTCCCTTCCCAGTAATTAATCTTAATTTTAATGTAAGGGCACCCAAAACCTGAATCATCTTATCTGTTATTAGACATTTCATGTAGAAAATCACTTTCAATTTCATCAAATGCTTCATCCACACTGTCCTTAAAGAGTTTTATCAACTTCAATGGTATCATAGAATTACTTTGGTTACTCATGTTGTCAGGTAAAGATTGAACACAATGAATGGATTCCATTGCACAACTAACATTGCTTATTACAGAAGGAATACAAAATATATTACTGTCAAACTTAGAATTCCTGCTTAATCTTCTTTCTCTTCATTCCACCAATTTGGATACAAATTTTGACTAACCACAGCTAACTTACTCCAGATTGCACATTTATCTATGTTATCATCAATCTGGTTCCAAACAAACTTGAAAAAGTTTTCACCTTTACTCTCTAGGCTCACAGGTAACTCATCTTTGCTGTTTGGATCATTACTCTGCATGACATTAATGATAAACTGCTTTGCTGGACAGATATTCCATGACTCTCACTTACATCATCACATATGTCACTTAGCTGACCAGTATTGTCAACAGCATTCACAAATAACTCTGAAACTTCATTATTCTTGGACTCTACAAACACCTAACACTCATCAACATTGTCGTCATATTCTTCTAAAATTACTTCATCAACAACATCATTAACAATACAAATATCATCTCCACCAACACCTCCATTCATTTGCAATAAGCTTCAAGTATCCGAATTACCAACCTCAGTTATTTCACAACTCGTTTTTACATCTATATCAAAAATATCACCTTGTTAGATCCAATACTGTCATCACATGATTTATATACATCAATAACACTGTCTTCCGACCAACAGAAGAAGTCATTAGTAAGCACTACATCAAAATTCTCACTACTCTCACATTCTGATTTGTGATTAGTACCTACATCTACATCACTATAATTAAACACAATATCCCAAATCTTTTGATCAAAACGTAAATAAGAAATTGGATATTCCTTCTGTTCAACTTAAAGAGACCTGTGCCATATCATTAAGACTGTTATTATTGTCTAATTGCAATTCTAAATTAGGGATCCTGTGCTAGTTATGTTTCCCCACCCCAAAAGTGAGGACCTTCATTAAGGCGGACTGCCATTTCTTGAGTAATTACTTCTATGATTGTTTCTTCTATTAAATTAACCATGGTTATCCCCATTATTCCTAACCTGCTGATGTTCAAAATTTCTCTCTTTGTTAATATTTTGATCCTGATAGAAGTTACCATTATTTCTGTTTCTGTAGTTATTCTCATTTGATTTCTGTCATTCCGATCATTATGATACATACTTCTTTCTACTGCCCTATCCAGCCTGTCAACATATCATAAAAATTGTTTAAGACAATCAGTGGGTCCTTCTACTAAATCCCAGTGCAACCTTCCTGGTAATCTCCTTTCAAGTTCATCAATTAACATCATTTCCTCAAATGGTTTGTCAAGGCATGTTAATTTTTTAAGTTGATTCTTACAAAACTCTTTCAAATACCGTCTCTATTCCTATAATTAGGACCATTAAAAAATTCACTTTTAATTCTTCCCTGTCCGCCCTCCAACTAAAATTTATTTAAAAAACTTTTCTTGAAACTTTGAAATGTTTCCCACTGACTTAAATTTATCAATGATAGAGCTTTGTCTTCAAGACATCTTTTAACAAATTTAATTTTTTGATTATCAGTTGTGCCTCACACAAAACTATCTCTACAGTGGTGCAGAAATTCCACTGGACGTAAATTATATGATGAGAAACTTTGGTAGGAATGTTGGACCACACAATACTATTGTTTGAATACAGATTTTTGTGAATGCAATTTCCTGAACTGCTGAAATTTTTTGATCTAAAACACTTAAATTAGTTTTCATATTGTTTTCAACATTTAAAACTTTTTGATCTAAAGTGGTGATGTTTTGTTGCATTTTTTCTGCACCGGCATGCTGTTCAACTTTGATGTCAATAACATTCTTCAACTGTTTTGGCGATTCAACAATGAACTCATTTTACAAAACAATAAGTTTATTTTCTAAAACATCAACTTTTTCATTCACACTTTTTATCCTTCTGACAACCCATTTTTTAGCTCTGAAACTTGATTATTAAGTTGGTTATTTGGTATTGTGCACTATCCATTTTACTATTGTTTTCACTTTTCAGGTCAAATAACTGCACTAAATTTGCTATTGTTACCTGTCTTCACTTCCTCCAGTTTTGCCAAAATTAACAGCAAAATATCAGTTTTTACTGTTTCTTTGCTGACTACGCTTTCACTTGGCTCAAACACATCCTGACTGGGTCCTACAGCTTCCACTTCTACATTACTACTGCCCTTGTCTCTATTCATTTTGTTAACAACCACACGAGTCCACAAACAAATTAATTTCACAAATAGTTTATGCACCTATCTTTCCTTTTTGATGCCCCTAATTGTAGTTGTAAAGTCCTCCTTCATTTGATCTGGTCCTTCATTGTTGGTAGTATATCATTACTGTTGTACGGCTTTGTTGGGCAGCTCTCAGAGTTCTTTCTTTGCATGATCAGAATTCTGTTCATACATAAACTGCAAATAACACAAATCACTCTCCCTTCTTCTGGAACAGACAAAACTTCATTATCAGTCAGATGATCCTGTTTTTTGATTGTTACTGACTTCATAAAATCGTAAAAATTGTAACTTCGTATCCCTGTTAAAACCCCAAAATGCTTCTTGGGTAGAACACAGGACTTCACTACATGCAGACCACATTGGGCTCAGAAGTGCATAATATCTTGCTAATGTAGGGTGTCCATTCGTCCCGTTTTTCCCGGGGCAGTCCCGTTTTTTACCAAAATGTCCCGCTGTCCCGAAAGTTTTTTTGGGGACGCTCAAATGTCCCGTTTTTTTATGATTCCGCTTGGCTAGGGTACTTTACGCTACTGGTTGTTTGACTTGCTATTAACTGCGCAATTATTTACGCTAGGAAGCGTGTAATGACTTTCAGCATACCCCAAACATGTACCGAACTGTCAAAAATCGCAAGTAATTTTAAACGCACTATAGGTTACGAATAACAATGAAGATTCTTCTCTTCTAAATCAATCCACTGAATCCGTCCTTTCGGTCCAGTGATACTCTACATCACTGATACTTGTTCTCTGGCTTTCGTCACCACACTGTTAATGTTTTGCACTGTGCAATCACTGTTTCATTATGCCAAAACGAAAGTGTAATTTTAACAGCAATATAAAAAGTGAGTTTCCTTTTATCGCTGGTAGTGGAGAAATTGTAGAATGTATGCTGTGCAGATCAAAATTTGCTATTGGTCATGGTGGAAGGTCTGACATTGTGAATCACATTAAGACGAAGAAACATCGCATGAGTGATCAAACAAAAAGAGCAAATAAATGCGTGAGTGACTACTATGTAAACTTATAATCAGTAACAGAAATGGATAGGCAGTTGGCAGCACAAGAAGCTATGTTTGCATACTACAGTGCAATGCATAACCATAGCTTTAAGTCAATGGACTGTACTACAGCAGTTGTTAAAAAACTTTTCAACCCTAAATTCACATGTGGACACACAAAATGTAATGCAATCATTTCAAATGGGTCCGCCTCCGGCAGGTGGGTGGTCAGCACGACGGAATGTCAATCCTAAGGGCCCGGGTTCGATTCCCGGCTGGGTGTTGTGTTGTCCTAATCATCATCATCTCATCCCCATCGATGAGCAAGGCGCTGAAGTGGCGTCAAATCGAAAGACTTGCACCCGGCGAACGGTCTACCCGACGGGAGGCCCTAGTCACACAACATTATTATTTCAAATGTTTTTACACCGTATGCAGCTCAGCAGGTTTTAAATGAACTGAAAAGTGCTCGATTCATTTCTTTAATGATTGATACATTGAATCATATGGATTTGAAGTTGGTTGCTCTCCTAATCAGGTATTTTCACCCTGAAAATGGCATCACGGTGAAAGTGCTCGAATTGGTTAATTTAGCTGGAGGAACTTCAGATTTACTTCAGAATTATGTGCTGGAGGTTTTAAAGAAATATGATCTTGAGGGAAAGGTGATTGCAGTTTCTGCAGACTACACTAACACCAATTTTGGTGGTAAGCAGAGGAAAGGAAAAGCAATTTGTTCTATAAACTGCAACAGAACACAGTGAATAATATAGTAGGTGTTGGCTGTCCAGTACATGTGGTGCACAGTTCCTTATAAACTGGCTCAGATTGCCTACTCATCGACTGCCAATTAATTGTAAACAAAATCTACCAGCATTTCCACATATATACAGTAAGGGTTGAATCTATGAAGTCATTCTGTAAGTTTACTGAAACTGACTACAAAACTGTACTTGGGCACAGCAAGACAAGGTGGCTATCTCTGCTACCAGCATTGGAAAGAATTGTAGAGATATTTCCTGCTTTGAAATCATATTTCACTTCCCTTGATAAGTGTCCTGTTATCCTTAAACAATTCTTTGATAACCCTGTGTCTATTGTTCTTCTACATTTTCTTGTTAGGCAGCTAAAACCTTTCTCCACAACAATTAAATGTATTGAGAAACAAGAAATTACAATAGTGGAATTTTATCAAGAAATAAACAAATTATTGGGCAAATTGCAATGTAGAAAATCTGAAAGATTTCTCACATCCTTTGTACATGAGACTCTAAGAAAGCTGGAAGAGGAGGGTGAAATTACTGTAGAACAATTTCATATTTATGCTGACATCTTCTATGGCTCTTGCATTGAGTATATTAAAGAATGGTGTTTACTATTTCTCACACCTTTTAAAGCATTTGACTGGGTTAATACTAAAAACCAGCAGCTACAGTGGAAGGATATTCAGGACTGTTGTGTTTTTGTTAAAAGTATGGTACCAAATTTTCCTGTTGATGAAGACGAACTGTTCGATAAATTTTCATGTGCACAGAACTTCATAAAAAAGTGAAGAAGGAGAAAGAAAGTGTTAGTGCAACGTGGTGTAAAATATTTGCTTATTTCAAAAGTAAAAACATTAACATGAAAAACATGATTCATTTGGTGGAGTTTTGTCTGGCGATTCTTGGGTCAAATGCTGCTGTGGAATGTGTGTTTTCGTTAGTGAACACTTTGTGGTCAGATGAAAAAAGACAGAATGAAAGTTGAAACAGTGAGGGCCTTGCTCATTATCAAAATACACTTTAATGCTGTATCGTGTACTGAATTTTATGATACAATTTCAAACGAAAATGCACTTCTTGATAAAGTACATAAAAGTGAAAAGTACGGTGATAGTGTGGCAGAATAATTGTAAAAATTGATTTGGGATCATCTGAGTGCACATTGTAAAGGAAAACTCGTATGTGTATTAAATTTAGTCAATACAATATTTATGTCCCGTTTTTTTACTTAATTGTCCCTGGTTTTTCTCTAATTTATTTTAAATGTCCCCTTTTTCAAGGAAAATGAAATGGACATCCTAGGCTAATGCTTAATGTTGTGGGCAGGCCCACGCTGCAGGTAATACTTGTTAATATTAAATTAGACTTCTGACATAAGGGTGCCCACAACTTTTAATACATTTTATCAGAACAGCACTTTTTATAGCATTTCTCGTTGGTTTATTGATTACAACAGAAAACCGTAAGAGAGAAAGTAATCACCGACAATATATTCTTTTCTCCTACCATTAACTAAAACAGTCTGACAATGGTCAGGCAGTTTATGAATTCCACACTTGTAGAAAGCTACTGGTTTAGAGATAAAGATGTCGTCAATCTAAGTTTAAAGTGCATATCTGTCCACAAATAAATTTTCTTGATAATTGTTCAGTAAGGAGAAATGTAATCTACCCCTCTCACACATCATTTGTTGATTGTCACTGACTTCATAAGCTTTGAGAGGAGTAAAATTACAATAAACTTTTTACTTATCTTCTTTTCTCATAGTTGGCTCCAGTTCTTCACTTCTGTGATTTTTATCTTAATTTTATTGTAACTTTATGTGAATGTAATAACACACTTACATAGACACAAAGTAAAAAAAAACACTATACACACTTGACATGTTGCTATGTCAACCTACCTTACATATATATTTTATTTTTATATAAACTCTTAGATGTTAAGCACTATTCTTTTTTTTTACAGCACAAACAGTAAACATTGCATTTTTCTTGCTCCGCACCTTTCAACATCCCAATACAATGTTTGTTTTTAATGACTCTAAATCACAAGCTTCACAAATTTAGTTGTCACACAGTCATGGTAATTGTTTCACAATAGCATTTCTAAATTTCTCAAACTTTTATCTTTGTAGAGCTATGGTCAGTATGTCTGCTAATTGTTCTTCCGTATTACAATATTTTATCTCAAACAAACCTTCTCTGTATTGTTCGCTAACATAGTGAAATTTTACATATACATGTTTGTTTCGTCTAACCAACTGTCCTGATTTGATCATTTGCATGCACTTTGATTGAATACATAAAGAATGATTTTCACTTTTCTTCTGGTTAACTCTTGTATTAGGGTTTTAATGTGTTTTATTTATTTGGTGCATTCTGCTGCTGAAATGTATTCTGCTTCAGTTGATGAAGTAGCTATCACACTTTGCTTCTTGGAACACCAACTAATGGGAGCACCATTATAAAGAACTATGTATGCACTTGTACTTTTTCTGTCTATTAAATCTTGTGCATAATCAGCATCACAATAAACCTTTAGATGAATACTGTCATCTTCTTCACTTTCTTTTTTCTTATAGAAAAGAGCATAATTCTTGGAACCTTGTAGATATCTAAGAGTTCTTTTTACATTTTTGTAATCCCTTTTCTTAGGGTTTTCTGTGAAGCAGCTCTCATAATTGACTGTAAATCCTAGATCTGGTCTGGTTTGACATAACAAATAAAGAAGGCTTCCTATGGCTTCACGATACGCAAATTCAATGTGTTTGTTTTCTTGATTTTCTCCATTTGTCTTTCCCTCTGAAACTAATGGAGGCTTCATGGCCTTACAGTCAGTTATATTGAATTTTTCTAGTGCTTTCTTTGCATACTGTTCTTGGTGTAAAAATATTCCATCCTCTGTCTCATTATTTGCATCCCTAAGTACATATCTGGATTTTCTACCACAACCATTTCAAATTTCTTCTTAAGTTTCTTTAGTATATTTTCAATTTTTTCCAAGTCT
Source organism: Schistocerca nitens (assembly GCF_023898315.1). Lineage (NCBI taxonomy): Eukaryota > Metazoa > Arthropoda > Insecta > Orthoptera > Acrididae > Schistocerca > Schistocerca nitens. Next base: position 372,762,528 of record NC_064618.1, read on the forward strand.
TTTCCTTTTATGATTCCATCATCAACATGTATAGCCAAGTATGTTTCTTCAGTTGCATATTTAAATATGCACTGATCTGATTTCAATTGAATTAGTCCTTCTGATTTTAGGAAATCTGTCAAAGTTTTATTCCATCTGGATGGCGCTTGTTTAAGTCCATACAGAGCTTTCTTCAAAACACAGATTTTTCCAGCTTCTTTGTATCCTTCAGATATCTCCATAAAAATTTCTGCATCCAGTTTCCCATTGAGAAATGTTGTTTTGACATCAAACACTCTCATATGGAAATATTTCTCTGCTGCCAGCACAAACAACAGTCTCAATGAACATATATCTACTACTGGGCTGAATAATTCCCTGAAATCTATATCCTTTCCTTGTTGACAACCTCTGATAACTAGTCTGGCCTTATATCGTCCATCATCTTTGACTTTAAAGATCCATTTGCTTGTTAAGATTTCTTTCCCTTTTGCTTCCTCTGGACTTACCAACTTCCATGTTTCATTCTGTTGAAGAGATCTCTTTTCTTCTTCAATTGCTTTTAACCAATTTTCTTTGTCTGGAACACTCATACATTCTTCATAGGTAAGTAAAGCTGTTTCATAATCATTATATTTTACAGGTTTTTTCAAACTATTTCTTTTCCTAAAGTTGTAGTTTCTTGTGTCTTCCTTGCATGTTATTACTTCTTCATTTTCTTCTTCTTGATTTTCATTGTCTTCTATTTCGTTTTCTTGATTGCTACTATCATTTGATAGTTCACCAATAACAATATTTTTCTATAGAGTTCTTTTGTCACTTTCTGCTCAAATTCAACATCTCTTGACACAACAATATTTCTGCTTTCTGCATCGAACAGTCTGTAGCCATTTGGTGCATAACCAACAAAAATGTATTAATTACTTCTTACATCTAGTTTCTTCAAATAGCCTAAATTTTTGGCAAAAACTCTTAATCCAAAAATTTGAAGTCTTGACAGTCTGGTATTTTCCCGAATCACTTTTATTTTTTTATTTCTTTATTCTCAATGCACAAATACAAGGATTTGTTTTGGATAGTTTACATATTGATCATTTCCCCTCATAACATTGTGGGAAACAATTATATACAATAGGACTAATAGTTAAAAAATTATGTTGCTACTTTTTTGTACATTTAAATACTATTTCTACAAATGAAAGTATTCTACTCCTCTGAGAGGATTTCCTTAATACTATAAAAACACTTATTGCTGAGGAACTCCTTCAAGTCAAGTCCAAGGCAGATTCTATTTAAGCTTTTTAATTTTTTTGGAAGTCTGTTATAAAATATGATTCCCATGTAACAGGGGCTCTCGTCTGCACTTTTTGTATTAGTTCTTTCCAGGTGATAATCATCATCCCTCCTAGTATTGTACATGTGCACTTCTCTATTTAGATGATTGTACTGCTTGTATTTTAGCATCAAATTGTTCAAATGTGTGTGAAATCTTAGGGGACTTAACTGCTAAGGTTATCAGTCCCTAAGCATACACACTACTTAACCTAAATTATCCTAAGGACAAACACACACACCCATGCCGGGGAGGACTCAAACCTCTGCCGGGACCAGCCGCACAGTCCATGACTGCAGCGCCTTAGACCGCTCAGCTAATCCCACGCAGCTTTTAGCATCAGCTGAACAGTTTTATAAATATATGGCGATGGGAATGTTAGTAGTTTCTTAGTTTTAAAAATTGCTTCGCATATCCTATTTACACGCCTGGCAGCAGTACATCCACATACTTCAATTCCATATGTGAGGTATGGATACACTAAAGCATAGTAGATTGTACTCATTTGCTCATATTTAAGAAATTGCGACATTGTCCATATTGCATAAATTGATTTGCTAAGTTTTTGGCATAAGAAATCGATATGATGCTCCAAAGATAGATGGTGATCTAACATTACGCCAAGGAAGGAAGTTGTATCTTTCAATTTTACTTCTGAACCATCATCAGACACAACACTCCATTGCATTTCGTCTTGTTTGTGGTGTATTTCAAATGCCATTAGATTTGTTTTATTGATGTTTAAGCTTAAGTGATTGTTTTGGAAGTAGTTCTTCAATCCACATAAGACATCAGAACAAATCTGGGCCAAATCTTTCTGGTTGGTTCCCCAGTTAACAACGGTTTTGTCATCTGCATGGTTAAGTATCTTGCTGTTGTGTTCTGTGGGCAGATCATTAACAATAAAGGACCCAGAACTGACCCTTGGGGCATACCGTACTTTACTATAGCTGGACTGGAGCTGTACTTCTTAATAACATTGCCCACTTTTTGTGTGACTTGTGTGACCTGATATCTGTCTTGTAGGTATGACTGTATGAGGCTTTTGGCTAATCCTATAATACCATAAGTTTCCAGTTTCTCAAGTAGCACCTCATGAGATACTGTATCAAATGCACATGATAAATCTAGGAACAAACATGCCACCCTTTCTTTTTCATCTAATTTCATAAGTATCGTATGTACTACATCACATCTGGCAGATGATGTTGAATAGCCTTTCCTAAAACCATGTTGGGTTTCTCGTAGCACTTTGACAAGAAAGATTTCTAACCGAAGTGAAATAATTTTTTTTTAATACTTTGCTTAGTATTCGAATTAAGCTAATGGGTCGGTAGTTTTTGAATTTGTCGATACTACCTTTTTTGTGCAATGGCTTGACTCTTGTGTATTTTAATTCAGATGGAAACACACCTTTATTCAAACTTTCATTGAAGCGTTGGACCAGAACAGGTATGAGTGAATGTTTGCATCCTTTAGAGAATTTGTTTGCATTTTATTTACTATTTCCTCTACTTCAGTTGTATCTGTTTCATACATAAACACTGATTTTTGTATCTGATAAGGAGTTCTGTAGTCATCAGTGTCAGAGGTCACACACGTTACCTGAATTTATAAAGTGGGTATTAAAAACATTGCTGATCATATATGGATCTGAAATATTTACATTATCAGCCGTTAGTTGGATATTGTTCACACTAAGCTTTGGTTTTCTCCTGATTCTCTCATTTACACAGTTTCATACTGATTTGCTTATGTTATTTGAGGAAGTAATTTTTTGCTGTATAGTTTTCTTTGTGTATACATTCAGTGCTTGTTTATAGGCTTTTCGACATGTTTGGTAGTTGTCTCTAGTTGATGTGTCCTGGAACTCTTTATATATTTTCCAAGTAAAAAACATTTTCTTCTTCAGCTGTTTTACTGCTGAAGGAAGTCTTATACGGTTTTGAGTATATTTCTTTTTGAAAGTAACTGGACATGTTACATTGAAATGCGCACAGAAAGTGTTATAAAAGTTGTTCCATTTGTCTGCAACATTTTCTGCACAATATATGTCATTCCATGTCTCAGACTGCAATGTGGACCCCAACTTCTATAAACATTTTTCATTTGTACATCTTATTTCAAACGTCTCATATGTACTTTGTGAATCGTACATATTCAGTATTTCCATTGTCTGGCAAACATGATCAGAGAGGTGAAGGTTTATTATGTCAACTCTGCAATTATCTAAGTTGGTGTAAAAGTGATCTATACAGCTAGAGGAGTCTTCAGTTAGTCTGGTTGGCCCATTAACCCTGTCTGACAAGTTATAGCTACACAGAATATCATTTAATTTTTCATAATCTTTAGTATACTTTAAGGAATCTATATTAAAATCACCAGCTATAACAATACCTATATTCTTATATTTATTACATATAATTTCTATCATTTTTTCCATGCAGGTGTGGCACTTTAATTGATAGTTGGGCTTCTATTGATTAAGTATGTAGCTGTGAGCACTGCCTCTTCCCATAGCTCTTTCTTTAGTTTGCTATTGAATATCATAGCTCTTGCCTTGTTCATTATTGTCAGATTTAGTCTCTCTGCTTTCCCATTAAGCTGAGGGCTATAAGGAATACTACAGTCTAGCACAATTCCTTTTCCTTCACACCAATTCTTAAACTCACGGCTGGTGTATTCACCACCTTTATCACATCTTATTTTTGACACTTTTGTATTGAACTTATTTTCACTTTCTAGCACATATTTTCTTATGAATCTTTCAGCCTCTGACTTATATCTTAACAAGTAGGTTACACAGAAATGAGTGAAATCATCTAAAACTGTCATGTAGTACCTATATCCATTAAATGTTGCGGGTTCTATCTCTCCACAGATATCAGTATGTACCATTCCAAGAGGTCTTGTTGCTCTTTCTCTCACAGTAGCAAATTGTTTTCTTGTTAATTTAGCTCTCACACAAGCTTCGCACAATTGTTCTGCTGAGTATACACTAATAGGAACTCCTTCAGACATTGTCTTGGTCTTTGAAGTACAGCTTATGCCTGGATGACCTAGTTTCTTATGCCATTCTTGTTTTTCTTCTTGTGTCAGTAGTGACTGCATTCCAGATTTAATGTTCACTTCATACAATCCTTTCAAAACAGGTATCTCACCTTTATAGATTTGAACAGAATGTTTAGTAAATACAACTGTACAATCTTTTTCAGTGATTGTACTTACAGACATCAGATTTCTGCTCAGTTCAGGAACATACATAACATCTTTTAGAACACAGTTATCTAATACAAAGTTTCCTGTTGCAACTATTTTCATTGATCCACCTCGTTTAGCAACTTTTATAATACTATCATAATGTTTCACATTTGTTAACTTGTCCAATTCGGTGTGTCAGTAAGAGATTCCTGTCATATGACACATGTACTGTCACTAATGTCGTGTATGATACACCAGACAAGTTTTCCGATGGAGGATTCAGTTGACTTGTCACCTCGTCAACAAACGTTTGCAGTTCCTGTTCGAAAGCCACTTCCTTTCAGCAGCTAATAGAGTAGTTGTGCAGAATCAATCATCATTATACCTCGCAGTTGCAAACAGATGTTACACCATGATACAGACACATATTTTAATACTGGAAAAAGCACAGAAAAAGGGCGCTCCAACACTGTGACCACTTAACCACAATTCTATTAGGCTGGTCTATATTGCACTTCTTGGCCTTGGACCGTTCATTGTTTCTGTTTTGCATTTTTTTTCACAGTTCAGTACATCTACTTCCTGTTTTCAAGCTTGATCTGTGTTCAGGTTTTGAAGGGCTGTCCACTGGGCCCTCTTACCACAAAATCTGAGGTGGTGGGAGGACGGAGGCGGCAGGGGGAGGGGGGGGGGGGGTGTTATTGGAAATTTCCCTCGTAAACCATTCAGATGATAGTGAGGCTGTCACAACGAGTAATGAATGTTAAACACACCTGTGCTCTGGTATCAAAAAGTATTTTGGTTTTTTCTTGGCTAACTCCCTCATCAGTACTACATTTTCCACCATTTCTAATCCTGTGCTTCTCACAGATTAATTCTAATTAATGGAAGTTGAGAGTAGTGGCTGCTCCTGCTGTTGATGTGTTTTGGGGTTTCTGCCACTACCTTGGTCATTCATCCATGAGCACCTCCAACCCTTGGCAAATTTTTATTCTGCTGGTATCATAGATTAAGGCATGCCTGTTGCATATGGTTCAATTCTCTACACTGCATGCAACATGGTTCTCAGTATTCATGTGCATGATGTCTTGGTTAACATCAGTTGCGTAGCTTGCAGGTTTTACTAATTGGTGCGACTTTTCCTCAGTAGAGCCAGTCATATTGTTTCTTTTAAAGTGCTAGGACATGCGAACTTGTTCTTACCTCCTATTGTAAGATCAAATCCTTTAACTAAGATGTCAGTAGTGCAAGCCTCAGAATGATGAAGCAGGGCATCATTATGTTCTAACACTCTGTCAAAACATACATGACAAGAAATACCTTGGACTTCATCTATAAATGCCTCAAAATATTTGGTAGGCACTTTCCTCAAAGCAGATATTTATTCCAAAAGAAATTAACGCATTTTTGACTGTGAAATGTTCCACAAAACCACACGCAAGCATTTCAAAAGTGGAGGCAATTCGAAGTATATTTACTGACTTCTGGTATCACTAGAAAATTTAACTCAAGTAATATGCACCTGGGACTCACCCAACATATCTGATATTCTGTAGAACTGTGTGCACATTTTCATTTGACTTCCATGCAAAATATGGAATAAAATTACTCAGAGAGCATCTACTGTTACTGTCATTGACACAAATGAAAAGCCATAGGGACTTCAAAACTGAACCTGTCATTGACACAGATGACAAGCCGAAGGGACTTCGAAACTGAACTAGTTGCTACAGGGGGAGCTGCTTGTATTTTTTTGTCCCCGCCAAGCACTGTGGAAGCAGCAATTGTCTGATAAAAGTTCTCATTTAACTGATGGTTCTCCAACATAAGAAGTTCCATTTGCTACTGAAATTGCTCTGACTGCTCCACATTTACCTCTTTCACAACTAAATCACTAGCATACAATGTAGGCTTTCATGGCCAGTATTGTCTTCACCACCCAACGTGCTCTAGAAGGTGTAAGTCAACTACCGTGGCCAGCAAGATCTCCGGATCTGTCCACCATTGAGCATGTTTGGGACTGGATGAAGCGTCGTCTCACGCGATCTGCACGTCCAGCACAAACGCTGGTCCAACTGAGGCGCCAGGTGGAAATGGCATGGCAAGCCGTTCCACAGGACTACATCCAGCATCTCTACGATCGTCTCCATGGGAGAATAGCAGCCTGCATTGCTGCAAAAGGTGGATATACACTGTACTAGTGCCGACATTGTGCATGCTCTGTTGCCTGTGTCTATGTGCCTGTGGTTCTGTCAGTGTGATCATGTGATGTATCTGACCCCAGGAATGTGTCAATAAAGTTTCCCCTTCCTGGGACAATGAATTCACGGTGTTCTTATTTCAATTTCCAGGAGTGTATTTCTTTACACAGTTAAAGTTCTTTCACTTTACACACCACTCCCCTAGGTTCTATTCTAACCATTTTTTGACACATGTTACATTCTAAAACCTTAACCCAAGTGTACATCAGAAAACTTTGATACCGGCTATAGTGACTACCTTTCGCAATCACTGACCAGACCTGTAAATCACATTTCAACCAGTATAGAAAATGTTATCCATAAAAGGATTTATAGTAGAAAAAATATTGAATACTTCTAGTACCTAATCAGTGAACAATCTTGGAGACAAGTATATGATACCTCTAATACCAACGAAAAGATGGAACATTTTTTGAACATTTTCAAGCATAATTTTGACATAGCTTTTCCACAAAGGAAACTGATTTCCAAAAGCACAGATAGATTCAAAAACTGGATTACACCAGGCATCAGAATATCTTGTAAAAGGAAGTGAGAACTTTTTCTGCAGTCAAAAACTCACAGCAGTCCAGAATTTATTAATTATTTCAAAAAATACAAGCTAGTTTTGAAACGTGTCATAAAAGAGGCAAAAATTAAGGAAAATGACAAATATATTATTAAGGCATCCAATAAAACTAAGTCCATGTGGAAAGCTGTGCAGGATCTTACGGGGAAGAAGACAACTCACAAAAATATTGTGATATCACATGATGGCAAGAATGTCACTGACCCTAGGGCAGTTGCAAACAGTTTCAATTCTTACTATGCAACTGTTGCTGGAAAATTAGTGAAGGAAAAATTTGGAAATCCACCTAATACAACATGGAAAGAACTTTCATCTATTGAAATAAATAATATATCCATGTTCCTCAGTCCAGTAAGCCCAACAGAGCTCCTAAATACCATTAATTCACTGAAGAATAAGTATTCAACTGGTACTGATGATATTCCAGATTATATTATAAAAATAACAGCAAGACAAATACTTTCACCTTTATTGGACATATGCAATTCCTCCGTATCATGTGATGTCTTCCATCAGCAACTGAAAATGGCAAAACTAATACCCCTATATATAAAAGGTGATCATCAATGTATGGGTAACTATATGCCTGTGTGTCTATTAAAAGGGTTTTCAAAAATTATTGAAAAAGTGTTCCTTTCAAAACTAATTACATTCTTCGACAAGAATATTATTATTTCTGGATGTCAACATGGCTTCAGACCACAGAGATCAATTGAAACTGCCACTTTCAATCTGATAAACCATGTCTTAAATGCAGTGGACAACCACAGAAATATCTCAGGTTCATTCTTGGACCTAACAAAAGCTTTTGATGTGATTGATCATTCTATACTCCTGGGGAAACTTGAATGGTATGGTGTAAGAGGTGTGCCAAATCAGTGGATTAAATCATATTTGGAATATCGCTCTCAGGTAACTGACATTAAGTACATGGAAGGAAATGAACTCCAGGTACACCTTTCAGAACCATGTGGACTAAGTCATGGTGTTCCACAGGGCTTCATTTTAGGTCCCTTTCCGTTTTTGATCTACATTAATGATTTCCCATCACACATTAGGGATTCTGAACCTGTACTGTTTGCAGATGACACCAGTCTATTGATTGAAGGGAATAAAGAAGAAAATCTTACTGCATCTGCAAAAGATATTACAAAAAAGTGTCTGAATGGTTTACCAGAAACAGGCTAATAGTTAATTCCCAAAAAACGGTACTCATGAATTTCCACACTAATCAAAATAAAAATCCAGCGCAACCTGTAATATGTATAGATAACCAAAACATTAGTGCTGTCAATTAAACTAAATTTATTGGGTTTCATATCCAAGAAAATCTTAAATGGAGCACTCACATCACAGCCCTAAATTCAAAACTAGCAAAAATGAGCTATGTAGTAAAAATTCTCTGCAACAGTACTAGTGCAGAAACAGTTAGGGCTGTATACTTTGCTCGTGTACTTTCAGTACTTAAGTACGGTATCATTTTCTGGGGAAATGTACATCAGGCCATAACAGTTTTCAGGAAACAAAAGGCAATTATAAGAATAATGAAACAAGTGAGCAGCAGAAAATCACGCAAACCTTTCTTTAAAGATATAAAGATCCTACCCCTTCCCTGCATTTATATACTGGAAGTAGTCACGCATGTAAAAAAAATCATACTGAGAAAAGAAAACCTTTTTCCTCAAAACAAAAGTGTCAATGATTACAGTACCAGGTCAGACAGTGACATACATGTTAATCATTGTAACACCACATTATGCCAAAAATGTGTATATCATGCAGGAACAAAACTTTACAACAGATTACCTAGACATATAAAATCTCTTCCTAAACTACAAAGCTTTAAAAAGTCTGTGACATCCTACCTTCTGAAAAACTGCTACTACTCAATATCACAGTATCTTATGCAAGAAAAAATGTAATTTGTATCTTTGATTGTAGAAATAAGTTATAAATACACAGTATTTCAAAAACTTGTAATTATTAACTGTATAGATCCAATTTGTCATAAAAATTTATAAAATGTATGTTTGACATTTGAAAAACCAATAGCTAAAAAGGTTTTCTGTCCAATATCCTGTGTACAATATATGTACTGAAAAAGAGATTTATATGGACAAATAAATAAATACAAATTTTCCATCTTTTCACAGGAGGAGTAAAGTAATAAAATAAATAGCATTTTGCCACCCTCCAAATAATAAAGACAAAAAGTCAGTAACAATTAGAAAATATTCTCGGATTAATGCTGTTGGTAGTTAAGTTTCGTATCACAACTCTGTTAAGCTATAAATAAGCTACATTTTACATTAAAACAGATATTCTTGGGCCTAGATAGGCTAAAAGCATATAGATAGTACCCTACTTTAGCACATAAGTGTACAGAATGGCTGAGATCGGCAGTGGGCATCATGATAGAAGGATGATTTAAGGTGAATAAAGTTTCATATTTAATCCAAAAATTGTTTATTTATTAATTTTATTTATTTGGTCCTGTTGATTACATATTATACAGCCAGTGTACAAGTAATATAGGACAAGTCAATTGATGCAATTACAGTAGTACATTAACATTTATACATCACATTGCACAGACATTGGTTTGTTTTACAAGAACAATTACTTGCATGCAATATTAAAGCCTGCATTATGCCAAAAACAGTTTAAGGGATTGTTTAAAATAGTATAATAAGTGACAGTGCATATTTTTATGCTACTGACATATATAAGGAATTGCTGCAGGGATACAAGTTGGCCTATGTAAAAGAACTACAGTCTCTCAGAAGTTAACATTGGAAGGAGGGAATACAAATTGACGGAAGCTGCCAAGACTTAGGATACATCTAGTCTCACCCAAGGCAACTCAGATGAAGGATGCCTATCATAGATGAGAGAGAGAGAGAGAGAGAGAGAGAGAGAGAGAGAGAGAGAGCAGCCTAACCAGCCTTCCAGGGACACTACAAGGAAAGAGTGCATGATTGAATCACAGCAAGATGATTGGACGACAGTGAGTGTACTGTAATGTAACAGAGTGAGATTCACCAATTGAAGTATACGATAAATCACTTTAATAAATATTCTGATACAATGTAATTTTGCTGCATGTTTTATATTTGTGATTATGTATTGTTTTTCGACTTAACACTAATCACTGTATAGCAGAAATGGGAATAATAACTGATCTACTTAAGGTATGGTAATGGAATCTTAAAAGATGACAATAATGTGATCATTGTGTAAACAAACTTAATACTCTCGCATCATAACAACAATCAAGTCCACACCTGAAGGCAGTGTCATCAATGCGAGGATGAAAACCAAACCTAAGACTAAAATTATTGATTTACTGAGCATTTTGATAACAAAAACTGACCTTACTGCCTTATATATAAAAAACAGACTTAATATTTGGTGTGAATACACTGACTGCTACTATTAATTAAGCCAAAACATCAATGGTAGCAGAAAACTGTTACCCTGCTGTGGTTTCGTAATGGTGGCTGATTTGCATGATTAGATTAGTACTTGTTCCATAGATCATGAACACGACACTTCGTAATGATGTGGAATATGTTGCAAATAACACTTGTTTGATAGCACAGCACTTTAACAAAGCTGTGGCTACACAAAAAGAAATAACGAATAACATCTATTAAGAGTGTGTTACAAAATGGAACTTAAGTTTGGAACAGTTTGATGCTTGGCACTTGATGGCTAAAACCTAATACATAGATATCTGTGTGACTTTGCTGTCCCTTGGAAACCCGCCAGTGGTGCTCGTAATTACTGACCTCTTCCTGGTTCCATGCTACTTCCTTCAGTGAATCACATATGTCCACCAATACAGTGGACAATCATCAACAGGGCATGCTGTCAACCACAGACTACTTTGCTTCTGTCTTGTATTGGTGGTGGTGGTGGTTAGTGTTTAACGTCCCGTCGACAACGAGGACATTAGAGACGGAGCGCAAGCTCGGGTTAGGGAAGGAAATCGGCCGTGCCCTTTCAAAGGAACCATCCCGGCATTTGCCTGAAACGATTTAGGGAAATCACGGAAAACCTAAATCAGGATGGCCGGAGACGGGATTGAACCGTCGTCCTCCTGAATGCGAGTCCAGTGTGCTGACCACTGCGCCATCTCGCTCGGTTGTCTTGTATTGGCAGACAGGCAAATGCTTCTGCCAAAGGCACCAGGACATGGCACACCACAACAGACACTCAGACAGTTCCGCACCAGCAATTGGACAGTTACAAACCATCCAGTTAGCCAGCACTGTCCTGTACCTGCAGTCAAATGAGTAAAGTATTCTTAGAGACTACCTCCTAACCTAGCTGCCGCTACATAGTAATTTGACTATTGAATATCTCCTCAATACATCAGTTATACTGACAATATACAGGCTGTAATCAGATATTGCGACAATATAGAGGCTGCCCAGAAACAGCAAAGTTTGGAACAGTTTGATGCTTGGCACTTGATGGCCAAAACCTAATACATAGATATCTGTATAACTTTGCTGTCTCTTGGCAGCGTCTATATTGTTGCTACAACTGATTGCAGCCAATATATTGTCAGTATAACTGGTTGTATTGAGGAGATATTCAATAGTAAAATTGCTATGTAGCAACAGCTAGGTTAGGAGGTAGTCTTTAAGAGTACTTTACTCAGTTGACTGCAGGTACAAAACAAGTGCCGCCTAATTGGATGGTTTGTAACTGTCCAATTGCTGGCGCAGAACTGTCTTGAGTGTCTGTGGTGTGTCGTGTTCTGGTGCCTTTGGCAGAAGTATTTGCCTGTCTGCCAATACAAGGCAGAAGCAAAGTAGTCTGTGGTTGACAGCATGCCCTGTTGGTGGTTGTCCACTCTATTGGTGGACATACATGATTCACTGAAGGAAGTAGCATGGAACCAGGAAGAGGTCAGTAATTATGAGCACCATCTGGCGGGCTGCTGCACGGCACTGAGAGATGCCAGGTTGTGCCTGTGAGGTGGTGACCTCTCATGATATTTGTTATGTACCTCTTGCTTGGTACACAACGTCCACCACCTGGGAAGTGGAGGGGGGGTGAGATCTTATGAAGCCAGCTGGCTTCAAAAGTGTCCCACTTCCTTGCTTGTGGGCGTGCATAATTTGGTGGGTGGACATATGTTGGTATCCCTGGCATTCACTCACCGCACATCATGGAAAACCCACACAAAACCACAGTTTGGGGGCTACTGGTCAAACATTCACCTTTTCAAATTCTATACGCTGGTCTGAGAAGGGCAGTGCAACATTCACTTCCATCGGTTCACCATAGGCTGGATGCAGCTGGGGCCCACTGCTAAAGGCACTGCTGGGCGCAGCTGTTGGGTGCATTTCAAGGTCCCTCAGATGGATGACTGCATTTAGGTCTCTGATTATGTCACAGAAAAAGACCTAGGATTTCTCCCTATATTTATGTGAGCACAGTGCAGCTTGATTTGTTCTTTATGGTGCATTCCAGATCCACATGAACATTTAATCTTAAACACAGCGCTGCTGAGCTGCTCTACGACTATGCCTGGACATACGTGTTTTTCCCATAAATGAACACTGAAATGACTAATGGATCATTCAGTTTAGAAAATTTTTGTTTCAATGTTTGTGGAAGCTCAACATGTGGATGCAATCACCATGGAATCTATCTTCTGGAGATTTTGCATCTTGTGTGGTGGATCTATACTGTGACAGAAACATTGCCTTTATTGTACTGTTGGATCAGCTTGGTCATGTTCAACTTGAAGGTCCATATGAACTTTTCAGTGAGTCCACTGGCCTCAAGATGAAATGATGGAGTCCAGAAGTGTGAAATGCCACTGGTTTCACAAAATAGTTTAAATATCTGAGAAGAAAATTTTGTGTCATTGTCAGTGACAATAGCTTAAGGCAGCCCTTGAATAGAAAAGACTTAGAAAAAAACCTGAATAGTCTCTGATGAAGATAATGATGACATCTATATCACAAATGGAAATTTGGAGAAAACATCATATGAGAATGAGCCAGTAGCTTCCAAGAAATGGTCCTGCTAAATGAATAAGCAGACGTGACCACAGTTCTGATGCCTGTGGCCATGGAAAATAGTGTTGTGGCAGATATGTCTGGTATTTTTAACATAAGCAGCATTTAGTCAATATCATTTAAGTGCCTTTGTCAATATTTTTCTATTAGCAATGCTCCCTCGCAATGTGTTTGGTATGAACTATGCCCCAATGGCATTGATAGAGTATCTCTAGTACCTTAGATTTAAGCAGCACTGGAATAACAATTTGCATTCTGCCTGGTTCTGAGTGTACCAGAATGACATCTTTGTACACTGTCCTTGCATGTCTCACATTCCAATAAGATTTAATCTCTTGTTGATTAAGTAACTTAACACTAGGCCATCCCATCTGAAAATATTGTTTGATCTTAGACAATAGCAAAATCTTAGGCACAAGTTAGGAAATTAAATTAGCATTTACTAAGAAATTTTCAACTGAGTCGTGACTACCACCATCTATTGCAAAACAGATATCAGCTGATGAGTCAAACTTTGTCTTGTCCTATCAGTGGATGTGAAAGCAAATCTGCATTCACGTGTTGTGCTGTGAACCCGGATACAATTTCATAGTCATCATTCAACAGAATAACTCCCAATAATGCAAGTGCTAAGCTGTACCATATAGGAACAGTGTTGTTCAGTCCAAATATAGCCACTAAAGGGTTGTGATCTATGAGGAGGATGAATTTATGTCAGTAAATGTAACCATGAATTTCTTAACTGCATATATAATTTTGAGAGCCTCCTTCTCAATTTGACTGTAATTTCCATGTAGCAGAGATGCTGAGTTACAGATAGGCACAACAAAAAGACTTTCACAATTAAAGCTTTCGGCCATTGGCCTTTGTCAACAACAGACACACATACGCACACACACACTCATGCAAACGCAATTCACACACACAACTGTAGTCTCAAGCAACTGAAACCACACTGCGAGCAGCAGCACCAGTGCATGATGAGAGTGGCGACTGGGTGGGGGTAAGGAGGAGGCCAGGGCGGGGAGAGGGAGGGATAGTATGGTGGGGGTGGCAGACAGTGAATTGCTGCAGGTTAGACGGAGGGCAGGTGAGACGTGGGAGGGGATTAGCGGAAAAGGAGAGAAATAAAAAGACTGGGTCTGGTGGTGGAATGACAGCTGTGTAATGCTAGAATGGGAACAGGGAAGGGGCTGGATAGGTGAGGACAGTGACTAATGAACGTTGAGGCCAGGAAGGTCATGGGAACGTAGGATGCATTGCAGGGGAAGTTCCCACCTGCGCAATTCTGAAAAGCTGGTGTTGGTGGGAAGGACACATATGGCACAGGCTGTGAAGCAGTCATTGAAATCAAGGATATCATGTTCGGCAGCATGTTCAGCAACAGAGAATGGTAGATATCGAAATAGATTACAGAGGGATAGAGAAACAATTAAAATCGCTCAAAAGAGGAAAGGCCGCTGGACCTGATGGGATACCAGTTCAATTTTACACAGAGTACGCGAAGGAACTTGCCCCCCTTCTTGCAGCGGTGTACCGTAGGTCTCTAGAAGAGCGTAGCGTTCCAAAGGATTGGAAAAGGGCACAGGTCATACCTGTTTTCAAGAAGGGACATCGAACAGATGTGCAGAACTACAGACCTATATCTCTAACGTCAATCAGTTGTAGAATTTTGGAACACGTATTATGTTCGAGTATAATGACTTTTCTGGAGACTAGAAATCTACTCTGTAGGAATCAGCATGGGTTTCGAAAAAGACGGTCGTGTGAAACCCAGCTCGCGCTATTCGTCCACGAGACTCAGAGGGCCATAGACACGGGTTCACAAGTAGATGCCGTGTTTCTTGACTTCCGCAAGGCGTTCGATACAGTTCCCCACAGTCGTTTAATGAACAAAGTAAGAGCATATGGACTATCAGACCAATTGTGTGATTGGATTGAAGAGTTCCTAGATAACAGAATGCAGCATGTCATTCTCAATGGAGAGAAGTCTTCCGAAGTAAGAGTGATTTCAGGTGTGCCGCAGGGGAGTGTCATAGGACCTTTGCTATTCACAATATACATAAATGACCTTGTGGATGACATCGGAAGTTCACTGAGGCTTTTTGCAGATGATGCTGTGGTGTATCGAGAGGTTGTAACAATGGAAAATTGTACTGAAATGCAGGAGAATCTGCAGCAAATTGACGCGTGATGCAAGGAATGACAATTGAATCTCAATGTAAACAAGTGTAATATGCTGCAAATATATAGAAAGATAGATCCCTTATCATTTAGCTACAAAATAGCAGGTCAGCAACTGGAAGCAGTGAATTCCATAAATTATCTGGGAGTACGCATTAGGAGTGATTTAAAATGGAATGATCATATAAAGTTGATCGTCGGTAAAGCAGATGCCAGACTGAGATTCATTGGAAGAATCCTAAGGAAATGCAATCCGAAAACAAAGACAGTAGGTTACAGTATGCTTGTTCGCCCACTGCTTGAATACTGCTCAGCAGTGTGGGATCCGTACCAGATAGGGTTGATAGAAGAGATAGAGAAGATCCAACGGAGAGCAGCACGCTTCATTACAGGATCATTTAGTAATCACGAAAGCGTTACGGAGATGATAGATAAACTCCAGTGGAAGACTCTGCAGGAGAGACGCTCAGTAGCTCGGTACGGGCTTTTGTTAAAGTTTTGAGAACATACCTTCACCGAAGAGTCAAGCAGTATATTGCTCCCTCCTGCGTATATCTCATGAAGAGACCATGAGGATAAAATCAGAGAGATTAGAGCCCACACAGAAGCATACCGACAATCCTCCTTTCCACAAACAATACGAGACTGGAATAGAAGGGAGAACCGATAGAGGTACTCAGGGTACCCTCCGCCACACACCGTCAGGTGGCTTGCGGAGTATGGATGTAGATGTAGATGTAGATGTAGAGTGGTACACTTGTTGGCCACAGTTTGTTGGTAGCCATTCATGTGGACAGACAGCTTGTTGGTTGTCATGCCTATATAGAATGCACCACAGTGGTTGGAGCTTGGTTTGTAGACCACATGACTGATTTCACAGGTAGCGCTGCCTTTGATGGGATAGATGATGTTTGTGACCGGACTGGAGTACGTGGCGATGGTGGGATGTATGGGACAGGTCTTGCATCTATGTCTGTGTGTGTGAGTTGCATTTGTTTGTGTGTGTGTGTGTGTGTGTGTGTGTGTGTGTGTGCGCGCGCGCGCACGCATGCACGTGCATATGTGTCTGTTGTTGATGAAGACCAATTGCCAAAAGCTTTAATTATGAAAGTCTTTTTGTTTTGCTTATCTGTGACCCAGCATCTCCTCTATATGGTGTGTAGCAACTTTCCTTCCCATAATACTGTTACGTTCCATCCTGGACTTTCCACTGTTTGATTTTTGACTGTAATTTCTTTGTGCCTCTATCATAGTCTCTGAAGTAAATGCAATTAGTCATTGAAAATCACTCTTTTGGTGTGACAGAATGGTGCCTACACCATAGACTGAAGTATCAACAGGAACTGTGAGCATTATGCTCAGATCATGTATCATAAAACATTTGATATTGGACAAACATTAATTTAATTTGTTAAATGTTCACTGGCATTCACTGTACCAGTTCCATGTGGTGCCTTTTCGTAACAACTCGTGCAATGGTTCACTGATGGACGTTGCATGAGGAAGAAACTTCAGATAATTTATTTGCTCCAATACAGGACATAATTGCCAGATGTCCTTGGGAGCCAGAATGTTTTTAATGCCATCAAAGTGTTGTGGGGTAACTTGAAGCCATGTGCAGACTGTACGTATCCCAAGTATAGCACTCTGTGTTGAAAGAAGATGCAATTATCTTTGTTGTATTTCAAATTTGTTGCTTGTAGAAGTACAAGATACCAAAGTCTGTAAAATTTCCTGTGGAGTTATTCCTGAAACAATTATGTTGCCCAGGCAGTTCACAGTGTTCGACCAAGTGGAATGCTAACCACCATAAAACCTAGTGCTGACAATATAAATCCCAGAATGTCTTCATCAAAATTCACTAATCAGCTGAGAATTAACTGTCACTTTAAAATATCCTCAGATGTAAAGTGAGATGCTTGGTTTCCGTATAATTATGACTGGCTTAGCCCACTGGCTACTGATTGTTTCATCAATAATATCATTATGTTTACCACAGTAGAGTTCCTGTTCATTTTGTGTTTCAATGCAAAAGGAATGTTGCATGCTTTGCAAAATTTTTGCATATTTTTGCAACAGCTGATTCAACTCCAGGGGACACCGCCTTGTAGAAGCACTATCCACGAGGACAGAGAGACTTCCATGTTCACAAGGAGCTGAGGACTATGCCGGCAGTAGCAGAGCTACTGGCAGGGTCTTCCACAACAGTCAGGCCACAGTGGATGAACCAGACAAAGTGTGTGCAGTCCTAAAGCATTGACTGCACACCAACCAGTGAGGCATCATGAAATAGCATCAAGAAGGCACTGACCTGCACGCCAATGGAATGGGCGGGCAGTGCCACATCTGCGTTTTGCAGGTAGTAATTGTGAAAAGTACTTGCATGTAGGAGTCAGAAGACGTTAAGTTTCTTTTCCTCATAGAAATAAAGTTTTTCATTAATTTGAAAGTGTTTTGTACAAATGATTTTGGAATCCTGCCACCAGCCATCACAACTTGTCTCCTCCCTTGTTTGTGTCAGTGCTGACAGACTGTAACATTAAGGAGACAGTATCGGTAGATCCAGTGAAACTTTCCAGTTCAAACTGCTCACACAATACTTCGACAGATAATATGTGTACACACAGTTTAAGTTCCACAGACAAGATTTATAGGATGGATTTTGCAGCTTATTGAAAATTATATCCAATGTAGACTTACATCCAAATTTGCAACCACACAGTTATCACGAACACATAAATTTTTGGAACAGACAAAATGCATATTACATTTAAACAAACCTCTGAGCATTGACATCATAGAAACAGCCATGTTAATTACAATAATGAACCAAAAGATGAAAAATTGCAAATTTTGCAATATTGTTAAATTATTAATTACATCATCTTTTGGAACTTGTATGTCTCATCTGGAAAGTTATGAGACAGAGACATTGAAATTTTTCCTAATTTTTGTCAGTTCTATCCCAGATAGAAAATAGCTATATTTGAAATATGAAAATAGTGTCGCAATTTTGAATTAAAAAGTATCATTGACTCACAAAACTGTTCACACCAAAATTACTTTTATTATTTGTAAATCTTGATAAGGAACATAAAACGATGTAACCTATTTGTAGAAAAACAGAAGACTCAAAACACCTATCTGACAGTCAGAGTCGAAAACATGCCAAAGCCAAATTAAGTATATCATTGTCAACAAAATATAAACATCAAATTCGCGTAAATAATAACCAATATTTACTGTAAGTAAACCTGTAAGTTTCATATTTTTCTAGTTTTTGTAGTAATATTAACTTGTGTCAAAAGCTTGCAAACAAAATCCACAGTAACAACACAAGCCTCAACCTGGAGGTTTTACGAGGTCTTTGGCATCTTGAGAGAAACGATGCACCTGGTTGTTAGGGATGGTAGGAAATGGATGTGTTTTGAGAGTGGCTCTAAAAATTGTTGTCATCACTAATACTTGTGAATATTGTAAACAGTAGTGGAAGTGTAATCAGAATTTGGAAGTAAAACCATCCGGTGGAAAATTACATCATGGCCAAGACTTTTTATTTAAAGACAAGTGTCAAACCTCTTACGAGAACCTATTTTTATGAACTTGCACAAGAAGCAGCAGCAGCAACAGCATGGGAGACAGCACACAATACTTCAGCAACACCAAAAACCCACGTAAAAATTAATTCAGCTGTGCCTTCTTCACTTTGTCCAAATTTAAATAGTTTAGGGTAGAGGACAAGCACTGGAATCTGTTCATACCCAAAAGGTATTAGGGCAGGTGGATGAAGTAATGTTAGAAGCCCACAGCAGCTCATACAACAAAGTGTGTCCCCTACCCACTTCCACAGTCCTTCTCCAATTCCCCCAATACCCAACTCAATATAAGATGCGATCCATGCTAAGGGTTGCATCGCACATGGAAAGATGTGTCAACGGGGCCTCAGGGATACCAGTTGACTTCTCTGAGTAATTAGCCTTGAACTATGTGGCATACCATGGTGTCGACTAAACAGATCACCAATTCTTATGGGACCAAAATGGAAACCACAGAAAATAAAAGATAAACTGAGTGACTTGATGAGACCTCTAATACCCAAGCACTGAGGTTGTAACCTACAGAAATTGTTTCTGCAACTGGACCGGGCGACAGATCAGTCCAAGAAGTGGAAACTGTTACAAAGAAGTTGGACCAGATACAGATCGCGTTCTTGTCTAGAGCTCAGAGAAGTAAACACCTCAAAGAACAAAGAGAAAAGGAAGGTAAAGAGTGGCTTCCTGAACATAAATTGAGGCAGTTAAAAGGTCTTGAATCTACGACCTCCAAAAAAGACTGTCTCATAGTGAAGGGGGTAATCAGGCCCACTCTATCTATAAGAAAGGCAACAAGAGAACATGGGAGGAGTCTTACATTCCCACTTCTCTGGATACACAGATTCAGAAAAAGCTGAGTTTTTAGGATAGTAGTTATCCAACATGGACATCAACTGGTCAGCATCACTTCACAGCAAATGAAGCTTGTTGAGGTGGCTCCTTGAGAAGACTGGGGTGCACACGAATCACGACCCCAATGCTGGAGGGTCTATCTGGACAAAGGTGCTCTTATTTTTGTCTGTAAGGGGATGGGAACAGTAGAATGGCTTAAGGAGATGGTGCCCAAGATATCTCCAGGGAAGGAGGCAGAGCTGCTAGTAAAGACAGTGGCTGAGCTCTTCAAGACTGCAAAGGTTTCAATAAGGTAACAAAACTTGTTAAGGATACTTTTCCAAAGACCCAATGACTCTGTTCAAAAAAATAAGGACCCAAAACAAGGTCCAAAAAGAGAATTGTAGGTAACCAACCGAACGGTTGTACTGTACGGCCAAATCGTTGTGGTGGAAGTTGACAAGAAATCCTTGAAGGCAATGCGAGAACAGGCCCTGAAATTGTAATTAGGAATCTCACAGGTTGCCATCAGGATAATCAAAGACATCAAAAGCGACCATTGTGGCAGGTTAAAGGCTGTGAGTGTTGCAGATGAACCTGCAACACACTAAAGGGGCTGCTGCCCTCTGAGTCATCTCCTCAGAAGACAGGAGGTATATGTGGGCCTGGAACACTATCCATATAAACAGGACATCTCACTCAGGCCTCAGGGGAATTTGCGGTAAGTTGATTTATGCAAGAAACCTAAAGAAACCCAGAACATGTATTTGAGTTAAGAATGGAAATTCATTCATGCCGATGGTGAACTTCTTTTCCAGAGACTTAGTGACCATCAGGATGAAATAACGTGAGGAAGGAAGCATGACGGAAATTGCATAGGCCTCAGCTTACTTTCTTTATGAGGACGTAATTCCTCCTTTCCAGGAAGTGAGGAGATTGGTAGATGGCTGTTCACAGCAGAATGAACAACTGCTGGTTGATTGTGACGCCAATGCCCACAAACTGGCATGGGGAAGCAGCAACACCAACAGATGAAATGAGCACCTATTCAAATATCTACTAGAAATTATTCTGGACATCTTGAACAGGGATAAGGAAACTACCTTCAGGAATAGAAGAAGAGAAGAAGTAGCTGACATGACTTTTGGGTCCACTATAATTGGTAGTTATCTCCAATTGGCAGGTGTTAAAGTTCAACAGACCATGTCTTAAAGAAATCCTATGAAATGAGACTTGCACTCACATAGGCATGACACTTCTCTGAAGTCATAACTTCGATAAGGAACCCATAAAATTTTGAGTGAATCGCAGACACACTTACATCTGCCATTACAAACTCATACTTAGGAAACTGCCCAATCACTGAGAAACGCACAAATAAAAATGTACCTTGGTGGAACAACAATATGGAAGTGCAAAGGAAGAAGGTAAGAAGACTGTTGAACCTTGCAAGAAAGAAAGAACAGAATATTGGGAGACCCTTGTCAAATACTATCATGCAATCAAGCAAGCAAAATTATTTTCCTGGAAGGCTTCTGAGGATGTAGAAGGTACAGCTGTTTGTGCTACACATCACAATGTCCTCGCTAGAACAGCAGCTAATCAAGGAGGTACTTTTAAGAAAGGAGGATGGCAGTGTACAACAAGCAGGGTCAGCCTAGCAGCAGAAATCGCACCTAATGCTTGGAGAACAGTGAGGGTTGTTTCCTTCAGGGGCCAGGGACAACTGATTATACCAAGGCTAAGGACTTGAGAATCATCAGTCTGTCCTGCTTTCATTTAAAATTATTAGAAAAACTTGTTACTGTGCACACTGACTAGGATTCCAGATTCAAATAATGGAAACTGCAGATTGGGATATCATCAATTGCACATTGACTAGGATTCCAGATTCAAATAATGGAAACTGCAGATTGGGATATCATCAATATAATGAAAAGGGTAGAGTGGTATTCATCATAAAGATGACACACTGAGTTGCAAACTCACACAATGAAAAGACTGTTATACTTTTAGCATTCCGCCAAAGCTTTCTTCAGAAAAGAAAACAGACACACTTTTATTCACACAAACAAGCAAGCCTCATGCAGATATTATTGCCATCTCCAGCAGCTTGGACTGGAATGCAACTGTCACATTGAACGAAAGCAGAAATGTTCATGGGGCGGGGAAGGTATAGCACAGTATGGGTTGGGCAAGAGAAGAGCCAGCCTGACAGAGCATGCAGCCACTAGATGGGAGGCATGACCAGGAACAGCGTCAGGCAGCTAGGGGGTTAGGGATTGGGGGGGGGGGGAGGGGGGAGATAGGATAGAGGGGGCAGAAACTGTTGGGTGGAGAGTGTGGGAGCAATAGGTTACCGCAGGCTGAGGCCAGGATAATTTCAGTAGCAGAGAATGTGTTTTAAAGATAACTCCCATCTATAACAAATAGAGAGGACAGTTGCTACTCATATTGTTTCCTTTCCTTCTCTCATATTGTTACATTCCATCCTGGATTTTCCAATGCTTGATCAATTCCCATCTGTGCATCTCAGAAAAGCTGTTGGTGGGGGAGACAATCCAGATCGCGTGGGATGTGAAGCAGCCACTGAAATAAACCATATTAGGTTCAGCTGTATTTTGTGCCACAGTGTGGTCTGCTTTGTTCTTGGACACAGTTTGGGCCAATATAAAAGGCTGTACAATGATTGCACCACAGTTGGTATTTGACATTGCTGCTTTCACAGCTGGCCCACACTCTGATGGAGTAGAACAAACCTGCTACAGTACTGAAAATAGGGAGTGCTGGGTGGGTGGATTGAACAGGTCTTACACCTATTTTGGTCTTCCACGGGGATATGATACCTATGGGCAAGGGGTTGGGATTGGGAGTAGCACAGGGGCAAAGTAGGATGTTGTGGAGAACACCAGTTTAGGAGGAGTGGGAAGGATGTTTGGAAGGACATTCCTTATTTCAGGACATGATGATAGCTAATGAAAGCTTTAATGAAGGATGTGGTTCAGTTGTTCCTGTCTGAGGTGGTATTCTTGACACTGCAGATATGGTTGCCAGGCTGTATGGGAAGGATTTTTTAGTATGGAAGGGATGACAGCTGTCAAAATGCTGGTACTTTTTGTGGTTGGTGGGTTTAAGATGGACAGAGATGTGGATGGAGCCATCAGAGAGGTGGTGGTCAACGTCAAGGAAGGTGACGCTCTGGGTTGATGAGGACCAGATGAAGCCGAAAGGAGAGAAGGTGTTGAGGTTGTGAAGGAATGAGGATAAAGTGTGTTGGCCCTGACTCCAGATCATGAAGATATCAGCAACAAACCTCAACCAGACTATGGCTTTTGCTGTTAGGGAGGCTAGTAAGGTCTCCTCTAAATGTCCCATAAACAGATTGCCACAAGCGGGTGTCATATGGTTGCCTACGGCTGTGCCGCGAATTTATTTGTATACCTTTCTTTCAAAGGAGAAGTAGTTGGGTGTTAGGATTAAGTTAGTAAGGTGTATGAGGAAGAAGGTAGTGGGTTTGAAGTCTGAAGGATGTTGGGAAAGGTAAAATAGGGGTACCACTACAGGCATGAGGGATTTTGGTGTATATGGACATGGCATCAACAGCGATGATTGGGAATCCAGGAGTTAAAGGGGTGGGGATAGTGTGTTGTGGTCTTCAGTCCTGAGACTGGTTTGATGCAGCTCTCCATGCTACTCTATCCTGTGCAAGCTTCTTCATCTCCCAGTACCTACTGCAACCTACATCCTTCTGAATCTGCTTAGTGTATTCATCTCTTGGTCTCCCTCTACGATTTTTACCCTCCACGCTGCCCTCCAATGCTAAATTTGTGATCCCTTGATGCCTCAAAACATGTCCTACCAACCGATCCCTTCTTCTAGTCAAGTTGTGCCACAAACTTCTCTTCTCCCCAATCCTATTCAATACCTCCTCATTAGTTACGTGATCTACCCACCTTATCTTCAGCATTCTTCTGTAGCACCACATTTCGAAAGCTTCTATTCTCTTCTTGTCCATACTAGTTATTGTCCATGTTTCACTTCCATACATGGCTACACTCCATACAAATACTTTCAGAAACGACTTCCTGACACTTAAATCTATACTCGATGTTAACAAATTTCTCTTCTTCAGAAACGATTTCTTGCCATTGCCAGTCTACATTTTATATCCTCTCTACTTTGACCATCATCAGTTATTTTACTCCCTAAATAGCAAAACTCCTTTACTACTTTAAGTGTCTCATTTCCTAATCTAATTCCCTCAGCATCACCCGATTTAATTTGTCTACATTCCATTATCCTCGTTTTGCTTTTGTTGATGTTCATCTTATATCCTCCTTTCAAGACACTGTCCATTCTGTTCAACTGCTCTTCCAAGTCCTTTGCTGTCTCTGACGGAACTACAATGTCATCGGCGAACCTCAAAGTTTTTACTTCTTCTCCATGAATTTTAATACCTACTCCGAATTTTTCTTTTGTTTCCTTTACTGCTTGCTCAATATACAGATTGAATAATATCGGGGAGAGGCTACAACCCTGTCTCACTCCTTTCCCAACCACTGCTTCCCTTTCATGCCCCTCGACTCTTATAACTGCCATCTGGTTTCTGTACAAATTGTAAATAGCCTTTCGCTCCTTGTATTTTACCCCTGCCACCTTTAGAATGTGAAAGAGAGTATTCCAGTCAACATTGTCAAAAGCTTTCTCTAAGTCTACAAATGCTAGAAACGTAGGTTTGCCTTTTCTTAATCTTTCTTCTAAGATACGTCGTAAGGTTAGTATTGCCTCACGTGTTCCAACATTTCTACGGAATCCAAACTGATCTTCCCCGAGGTCCGCTTCTACCAGTTTTTCCATTCGTCTGTAAAGAATTCGCGTTAGTATTTTGCAGCTGTGGCTTATTAAACTGATAGTTCGGTAATTTTCACATCTGTCAACACCTGCTTTCTTTGGGATTGGAATTATTATATTCTTCTTGAAGTCTGAGGGTATTTCACCTGTCTCATACATCTTGCTCACCAGATGGTAGAGTTTTGTCAGGACTGGCTCTCCCAAGGCCGTCAGTAGTTCTAATGGAATGTTGTCTACTCCCGGGGCCTTGTTTCGACTCAGGTCTTTCAGTGCTCTGTCAAACTCTTCACGCAGTATCGTATCTCCCCTTTCATCTTCATCTACATCCTCTTCCATTTCCATAATATTGTCCTCAAGTACATCGCCCTTGTATAAACCCTCTATATACTCCTTCCACCTTTCTGCCTTCCCTTCTTTGCTTAGAACTGGGTTGCCATCTGAGCTCTTGATATTCATACAAGTGGTTCTCTTCTCTCCAAAGGTCTCTTTAATTTTCCTGTAGGCAGTATCTATCTTACCCCTAGTGAGACAAGCCTCTACATCCTTACATTTGTCCTCTATCCATCCCTGCTTAGCCATTTTGCACTTCCTGTCGATCTCATTTTTGAGACGTTTGTATTCCTTTTTGCCTGCTTCATTTACTGCATTTTTATATTTTCTCCTTTCTTCAATTAAATTCAATACTTCTTCTGTTACCCAAGGATTTCTAGCAGCCCTCGTCTTTTTACCTACTTGATCGTCTGCTGCTTTCACTACTTCATCCCTCAGAGCTACCCATTCTTCTTCTACTGTATTTCTTTCCCCCATTCCTGTCAATTGTTCCCTTATGCTCTCCCTGAAACTCTCTACAACCTCTCGTTCTTTCAGTTTATCCAGGTCCCATCTCCTTAAATTCCTACCTTTTTGCAGTTTCTTCAGTTTCAATCTGCAGTTCATAACCAAGAGATTGTGGTCAGAATCCATATCTGCCCCTGGAAATGTCTTACAATTTAATATCTGGTTCCTAAATCTCTGTCTTACCATTATATAATCTATCTGATACCTTTTAGTATCTCCAGGATTCTTCCAGGTATACAACCTTCTTTTATGATTCTTGAACCAAGTGTTAGCTATGATTAAGTTATGCTCTGTGCAAAATTCTACAAGGCGGCTTCCTCTTTCATTTCTCCCCCCCAATCCATATTCACCTACTATGTTTCCTTCTCTCCCTTTTCCTACTGACGAATTCCAGTCACCCATGACTATTAAATTTTCGTCTCCCTTCACTATCTGAATAATTTCTTTTATCTCGTCATACATTTCATCAATTTCTTCATCATTTGCAGTGCTAGTTGGCATATAAACTTGTACTACTGTAGTAGGCATGGGCTTTGTGTCTATCTTGGCTACAATAAATCGTTCACTATGCTGTTTGTAGTAGCTAACCCGCACTCCTATTTTTTTATTCATTATTAAACCTACTCCTGCATTACCTCTATTTGATTTTGTATTTATCACCCTGTAATCACCTGACCAAAAGTCTTGTTCCTCCTGCCACCGAACTTCACTAATTCCCACTATATCTATCTTTAACCTATCCATTTCCCTTTTTAAATTTTCTAACCTACCTGCCCGATTAAGGGATCTGACATTCCACACTCCGATCCGTAGAACGCCAGTTTTCTTTCTCCTGATAACGACGTCCTCTTGAGTAGTCCCCGCCCGGAGATCCGAATGGGGGACTATTTTACCTCCGGAATATTTTACCCAAGAGGACGCCATCATCATTTAATCATACAGTAAAGCTGCATGTCCTCGGGAAAAATTACGGCTGTAGTTTCCCATTGCTTTCAGCCGTTCGCAGTACCAGCACAGCAAGGCCGTTTTGGTTAATGTTACAAGGCCAGATCAGTCAATCATCCAGACTGTTGCCCCTGCAACTATTGGAAAGGCTGCTGCCCCTCTTCAGGAACCACATGTTTGTCTGGCCTCTCAACAGATACCCCTCCGTTGTGGTTGCACCTACGGTACGGCCATCTGTATCGCTGAGGCACGCAAGCCTCCCCACCAACGGCAAGGTCCATGGTTCATGGGAGGGGGGGGGGGGGAGATAGAGGAGGTGGGGATAGAGGAGAGTCAATAATGAAACATGTGCTTCATATCTTTGACGTGGGAGGCTAGATTTCAGCTATTTGTTGGAGGTGTAGGTCAATCAGGGCCAAAATTCTTTCAGTGGGTGAACAACAACCAGCTACAATGTGGCTTGCAGGATTGTTGGGTTTGTTGATTTTGGGGACTATGTGGAACGTGGTTACATGGGGTGTCATAGAGATGAGGAGGGAAGTGGATTCAGGGGAGATGTTCTGGGAAAAGCCTAAGGGAGTGGTCCCTTCATCACTCAGTATCACTCTGGACTGGAACAACTGAATCACACCCTTCATATAAGGTCTTTGATTATCTATCATTATGCCCTGAAATGTGGGATATCCCTCCCAAGATCCTTCCCACCCTATTAAATTGGTGTTCTGTTGCCCACCCCACCTCCACGGCATTCTAATCCATCCGTACGCCACTCCCAATCCCAACCACTTGACGCATGAACCATATCCCTGAAGAAGACCAAAACAGGTGCAAGACCTACGCCCCCACTCACCCAGCACTTCCTGTTTCAGTCCTGTCCCAGGCTTATCCAACGCCATCAGAGTCTGGGCCAGCTGTGAAAGCTGTTGGAGATTGTAGTCATGTCTGTGTTAGGTGTCACATATCAACTCCACTGCAACCATTGCACAGCCTTTTATATTGGTATAACTACTAACCATCTGCCCACCAGGATGAACAGCCACAGCCAAACAGTGGCCAAGAGCAAAGTATACCACTCAGTGGCATAAAATGCTCGATTTCAGTGGCTGCTTCACAAATTAGGCCATCTGGATCCTCCCCTTTACCACCGGCTTTTCTGAACTGCATAGATGAGACTTATGTTTACAACAGATTCTCCATCCCCCCCGCCCCCCAACATCATTCAACGTGACAGTTGTGTTATGGTCTGAGTTGGTGGAGATGGTGGTCATGTCTGCGTGAGGTGTGCTTGCTTGTATGAATGAATGTGTGTGTTTTCTTTTTTGAAGATGGCTTTGGCCTAAAGCTAAATGTGTCACAGTCTTTTCACTGTGCCTGTCTGCAACTCAATGTGTTCAAAGTGAGTAGCAATTTATCCTTTTCATTATATTGTTACATGAGATTCCTCAACACATAAACCAACACACATATCGGTCATGTAAATAATGTGAAACAGCACTTCACCAACTAATCTGAAAGGTGAGAGAAGCTCTACACTTTCAGGAAATAGTTCTCAGCACCTACCTGGGTATTGATGGGGATTTTAGCAATACAACCTTCGAATCCATTGTTAGAGCTGCAGAAGAACATTGCACTGACACCATCATATGCAGGTGAATTACAACCACGCTAAGTAAAAGAAAGGTAGAAGCCAGCATGATGAATGAGAAAATGGTGATCAACACGCCCAGTGAGGTGCCCACATTCTAGCCTCTACTACTGTGGAGCCAAGTGGTGAATGAACACATTGAAGAGTTAAATACTGGATGCTAATTTTGTCAGGGATACGAATAAGATTCAGTCAGAGTATACTTAGGAATTTTGCTAGAGTTGTTAGTGTGGTATCATATGCTATCGACACCACATCAGGCAGTCAACATCAAGAGGCTGGCAGTAACTCATGTGACTACACTGACTATCCACAGCTGGCTCGAAGCTACACCTTCTGCTGTATGCATGAGTAATGCCACCACGACGCCAACATACGAAGACACCACTTAGACACCAGCCTAGTTGGATAGCGAAGTTCCATAGGCTCGTTCAAAGCCTACTATTTAGCCTCACCTCTCTGTTAATATGTATGATGGATGTGACTGTATAACAGACTTGTTGGAGTACAATTGGACTACCTCAACTGCAAGTAAAGTAAAAGAGTTATATACATACTATGGGCACTACTCATAATTTTGCTCTTTGTATCAGCACCCACCTTTTCCTCAATAACCACCCCTGGACCGACCTAATAACTGGTGACGAGACATACTGATGAGTGTTCCAGTTTGCTTCAACTTTTTGCCATACAACCACCTGGTGCCACTAATACTCGTGTATCTCTCTTTGCAGAACTATCATTTTTACCATGCTTGCCTTACTGTGCTTTTGTGTCTCAGAATGTGGGCTAAAATTGAATGTCTGTGCATATCGATTTAACATTGGTGCTCATTTTGGCTGCATATATTATTTCTTATATGTAACATTAGGTGTAGGGTAAGGTGGGGTAAATCCGACCGCGTGGGTAAACCCGACCGCCCTCTATTTGTGAGAAACGTCAAAGCGGAGCGATTTCGCATTAGTGTAACCATATAGAGCATTCGAAATAACGAAAATGTCACCTTGACAGCTTTGCCGCACTTGACATTTAGACACTCAAAAGACAAGTGTGTTTTCGATTGTTTCAATTTAATTTTTGTGCAAATTGCATCACTAAATTTACCTTATTAAATAAAATGATCGCAAAATAAAAGGTAAGTGATTTTTGTAGTGCATTTAGTGACCTATTCAGTGTCTGTATCGTTTTTGTTGGAAATGTTGTGTAAATTGTTTCCATACGTGTTAAACGAAACATGGCATGGTGAGGTAAATCCGACCATATATTTTTTATCGTTTGTGTGTATGGAATTATTTATTTATGTAAACAAAGTGAATTTTTTTTATTTTTAGGAAAATGGTAGGAAATCACAAACGAAAAACGACACCGCAATCAAAACGATATTTGCCGAGCAGTTGCTGCAATGCAAATGGGAATGTCTTTACGAGCTGTCACTCATGATTTTAACATTCTGAGATCAACATTGCTGTTGCACCACCGTGCAATGAAATCATCTTTTTTCAATTAAAATTTACATTCATTTAACTTTCAGTACATTTAGTAGTCTAAACATTGTTATTTTTTTTAATACATTTTGTTCACTTATGTAAAAAAAATAATTGCTTATAATTATTTTTAAAAAACGTTCATTTAGAACTATTTCTGTGCAAAATCAGCCAAAAAAATAGGGGGTCGGATTTACCCCACCATTTTTGCAAATGGCAAAAATGGATGTTTCTTAAAATACAGATATCTTAAAAACTATTGATAGTATAACAAAAATATTTTGAAAACGGTTACTCCTTTGTATTACCTATAATTTAATGTATATAACGTTAAGATCTGACCTCGGATAGGCGCTTTATAGCCACAAGAAATTACTAGGTCAGATTTACCCCACCTTACCCTATGTATTGACTATGGCTAGCACTCTGAAAAAACCGTCAATAACACTACTGTTTTTCACGTGCAGCAGATGCACTAGATCATGGACATGCTGGTAAGATTGCTTGCTGCACAAGTTAACATGCTGCCGTCACCTCTGCCTCCCACAGCACAGCTACAGCCAGTAGCACCTGTTTCCGTCCCACCTTTCCGTGCTTTTGATTCAACACATGAGCAATCATTCAAGTACTGAGCACAGCTCAACACACACTTCATGGCACGTCACACTGAAGGTAGGGAAGGCAACTTTATATTTTTGCAATGGTTGGTGTGGCAGCATGCAGGCTCACTTCAAACTTTTCCCCACAACCCACCCTGAAAGTGTTCCTAATGAAGAATTAATTGGTGTCCTAGGCAAATACTCTGCTGTACAGATTTATGCGACATCTGTGCATTACAAATTCTGTTGTTTGCAGAGGCAACCTAATCAGATTCATAAGCACTGGGTAGCAGACTTACATGCCTTTTCAACTTTAAGTGTGAGTCTCATCGTTATTATAGTGTTGCCATGATCAGGGACATCTTTACTCAAAATGAGTCAGATCCTTACAAACATAAACAGTTTCTTACATACCTTGACCCTAGTTTTTGGAATTAGCGGATTGACAGAACTCGTATGACAGGGTAAAAGTGGATTTTGATTCCTCTCCAATTTGTGCAATATGGAGAAGTGCTAAAAAGGTTGTGCCCATATTTAACATGCCACAGCGTACAAAATCTCAGCCAGGTCAG
Organism: Schistocerca nitens; assembly: GCF_023898315.1. NCBI lineage: Eukaryota > Metazoa > Arthropoda > Insecta > Orthoptera > Acrididae > Schistocerca > Schistocerca nitens. Next base: position 372,793,452 of record NC_064618.1, read on the forward strand.
TCACTTAAGCAAAACCACAGTCTGCTAGGCAGCAGACTAGTGGTGTTAAAGCACCAGGCGTGCCCCTGTTGTGATCCTAAGTGTTATAATTGTGGCAAGCACAGTCATGTTCAAGCTGCTTGCTTGCAAAAAAGGAAGTCCTACATGCTCTTTGCGTGTTCTCCCAAGTTTCAGTCAATGAATGTTAAATGGAATTTTTTCCAGGCCTAGTAGTGTTTCTAGTGTTCCACAGTGCATGTCTAGTGCAACAGCAAAGAAGTCACATATGTACTCCATTCAGCATCAAGTCACCCAGTGGTCCATCAGAGACTTGGTTGAACAGAAGCACTTATGAACTGTTAGGCAAGCCTAAGCCACATAAATTATGGGCAACTCTTTCTGGTTACGGAGGACATGACATTCATATCTTCAGTGTTTGCAGCCTACCTGCAGCTATCTGTAACGTTACTATAACAGTTTCATTCAGGGTTTTGTGCTCATTTGAAAGTGAAAATATTTTTAGCTAGGATTCTTTTGATTTACTTTGTTGGCACACTCAAGAAAATGTTCTCTCTGTTAAGTCTTCTGTGCCTGCAGACAGAGTAGCTGAACTGTGTGGTGAATTCAGTGACATTTTACAAGATGGCCTAGGCAATGCTAATAATTTTGAAGCTCACATTACCATGAAAGAGAATGCATAACTACAGTTTTGCTGAGCAGGACCTGTCCCTCATGTTATAAGACATCAGTTGGCACAGGGACTTTTATCTCGGCAGGACAATTGTGTAGCCAGTCAGTGGGCATCAACTTTAGTAGTGATAAAGAAACCTTGAGGCAGGTTATGTTTACGCATAGATTTCAAGGCACCAGTAAATCCACAGACTGTAACTGACTCTTTTCCTTTGCCATAGCCTGAAGAATTCATCAAAAAACTTGGTACAGGTCACTTCTTTTCAAAGACTGATCTTTGAAATGCATTTGCAGCTTCCCTTGGATGCAAAGATGCAACAAATTTTTTTGATCAACACCAACAAGGGGTTGTTTAAGTATTTGCAGCTGCCCTTTGGCAGTGCACCCACACCTGTAATCTTTCAATACCCTTCTTCCAGACTGAAATTGTATATTTAGGACATGTTATCGACAGTTGGGTATCCATCCTTTGCAGTCACACTTAACTGTCATAAGCAACCTCCCAGCTCCTAGGAATGTCATTGCAGATGTGTTGGGTACATTGACTTATTACATTCAGTTCATTCCAAATGCTGTACAGATTGCAGCCCCTCTGCATTGTCTTCAATGAAAGAAATTTGCATCTGAGTGTACTCGAGAGTGCCCAGTGACATTTCAGAAAATGTTGATACAATTTCATTCCACTAAGCCTGTCATGCTTGCAGTTGACATATCCTCTTTATGTGATTGGCACTGTTCTCTCACAACAGAGCTGGATCAGTGGACAGGCAGATTGCCTTCATATCCAAACTCCTCCACAGAGCACAGTGCAACTATCACAGACAGAGGAGGAAGCACTGGCTATTGTATCTCAGATGACCAAATCCCTTCGATAGTTATATGGCAGAAAATTCTATTTGGTGACAGATCACAAGGCTCTCACCTCATTGTTCAGTCCTTCCAAGTATGGCCCCCTGCACATGGTGCAAAAATTGCAGTGTTGGTCTCTGCTGCTTTCAAATTATCAATATGAACTTGTGTACAGGCCATTGGCTGCGCATCTGAATGCAAACATTCTCTCTCGCATACCAGTCGGTGCTGATTTGGTGTCTGACACCTCCAAGGATTTTTGTTTCCACACTTGATATTCAGGCCAATGCAACACTTGATGGTTTTCCTATCAACCGCCAACAGATTGTTCTGGCAATAGTTGCGGCCCCATATCTCAAGATGCTGTTGCAATACCTCCACAATGGATGGCCAAATTCAATTAAGCAGATTAGTGATCTGATTGTGTGCTGTTACTTTGATCTCTGGCACAACTTACCTGCACAGTAGGGTGTTAGCCTATTATGTACAGACAACAATCAATACCATATGGTTTTGCCACATTTGCTTCACAAGGAAATTCTTCACCTTCATCAAGGTCAGTGGAGCATTGTGCACACCAAGCAGCTCATCAGAGGCCATTGCACATGGGTCAGCATGGGCATTCAAATAGAACTGACTTGTCAATGTCCAAAAAGCAAAGCACACCAGGTTGCTCTGCCACAGAAATGTTCTGACTGCCCCAAGCCCCATGCCCTTTGGCAACAGTTGGTCCCAACTGGAATTCTGGCTGGTGTATTGTGGTACATGCCTTCAGCAAGTTACTGTTTGTGGTACCCATGGAATTCACCACACACAGCTACTACTATCACGACTCTTCAAATTTTTGCACTGCAGGTCAACCAGAAATGTTGGTTTTGGAGAATGGATCACAGTTCATTTCAGGAAAATTTCAACAGTGTTGTAACACCAATGCATCAAGCATGTGACAACAGCATCATTCCACCCTCAATCTAATAGTGAAGTAGAAAATATCGTCTGAACATCTCAGCAATGAATGAACAAGTTATGTGCTTCCCATAAGCAGTACCAAGCGTTAGTACTCTTCCTTTCATCATACTGTTCCCAACTACCCAACGGCGAGTCCCCAGCAGAACTTTTGCATGGATGCTGACACAGGACACTGCTTCAGTTGCTGCAACCTCTGCAGCAGTCATCCCCTCCTCCGCAGCAATCTAAGTATAATACAATGATTTGATCTTTTTCAGAGTTTTGGCAGAAACAGGTGCTGAGAATGATTAATTATCACCAAACTCTTGGACCGCTCTTTATATGTCTTCAAGGGTCCCACTGGGCTGCAGAAGAGCCACCAGAATCAGCTTTAATTTGTATGGGCTGTGTGATACTGCTGCAGGCTTTTCATTTGTTGATTTGGTTTCCAGGAAGACCCCATAGCCTCAATTGCCTCTGCCTCTCTCGCGTCCAAGCCACTGCACTCGATGGATAGCCCATTGTTGTTGACATTACGCCATCAATGTCACCACAAAGCCAGGGGACGCAGCCACAAGAGTTGGCTTCCCTTCACCCAGCCTCTATCTCAGCACCCACTTATTCCTCAGCATCAATCAACCCCTAGGCTGACTCTATAGTTAGAACAACTGCACAATGTGCACTATACACTGTGGAAAACTGGTGCAGAAAACAAGAGCTAGGGGTTAGTCCTAAGAAAATTGTTGTAGTACTATTTACAAGGAAGCAAATCCAGGACACATACTGGAATCACAAGCTTCTTAATGAAACTCTACCCATAGAGTGGGCAGTGAAGTACTATGGATAACCCTGGATGGAAAACTATCACCGGCCGGAGTGGCCGAGCGGTTCTAGGCGCCGCAGTCTGGAACCGCGCGACCGCTACGGTCGCAGGTTCGAATCCTGCCTCGGGCATGGATGTGTGTGATGTCCTTAGATTAGTTAGGTTTAAGTAGTTTTAAGTTCTAGGGGACTGATGACCTCAGAAGTTAAGTCCCATAGTGCTCAGAGCCATTTGAACCATTTTTTGAAAACTATCATGAACTCCTCATGCAAAAAATACATGTTACAAGGCAAAAAGTACTCTTTATAAGTACTCCCTGTGGCAAAAACTGGGTTCAAAACTCCAAGTGTATGTATGTACTGGACATACACCACTGTAATTAGAACAGTGATAATTTTTTGGAATGGAATGGGGGAATGAAGTAGAACAGAAGGTGGCAGCTGAGGAGCTTAGCCAGGTGCAGGGACTGGTCTGCTTAGCCTCAACAAGCAGAATTAGCAGCACAGCCATTGCTGGGATGGAGACCATTACAATCTGGTTACTATGGAGGCAGAGGCAGGGGCATATTCATTAAAAACTGGAATTAACTGGATTGCTTTAGGACATTCAGAATTGCACAGCAATAAAGTGAGTATTCTGAACATAGGAATGGTTAGGGAAATGCCAGATGACCATAAAACAACCTACAGCTGTTTTATTTATTGTCATATCCAGCCCACTCGTCTAATATAGGGCGCCTAGCAAGTTGTTTCTCGGATAGCTTAACAACAATTCAAGCAAATCTTATTAATGGAGATACTTAACTTTGCATATTTACAAAGATGGGTTGCAAGTGGCAACATGCAAATAATCAATGTCCTATGATATATACTATTTCCATGCAAACACATAATACAGTTCACAAGTCATGGCTAAAGCATTTGGATGACGGCTCATCTTCTAGTGCACACAGCTATGCAGAGCGGCCCTTATAATCTCTTCATATGGGGGCCGCTCCTGCCGTGATGTCATCCTAGTCAGCGTACACTATATATATATATATATATATATATATATATATATATATATATATCCCCCCATAAAGCATGGACCTTGCCGTTGGTGGGGAGGCTTGCGTGCCTCAGCAATACAGATAGCCGTACCGTGGCTGCAACCACAACGGAGGGGTATCTGTTGAGAGGCCAGACAAACATGTGCTTCCTGAAGAAGGGCAGCAGCCTTTTCAGTAGTTGCAAGGGCAACAGTCTGGGTGACTGACTGATCTGGCCTTGTAACACTAACCAAAACAGCCTTGCTGTGCTGGTACTGCGAACGGCTGAAAGCAAGGGGAAACTACAGCCATAATTTTTCCCGAGGGCATGCAGCTTTACTGTATGGTTAAATGATGATGGTGTCCTCTTGGGTAAAATATTCCGGAGGTAAAATAGTCCCCCATTCGGATCTCTGGGCGGGGACTACTCAGGAGGATGTCGTTATCAGGAGAAAGAAAACTGGCGTTCTACGGATCGGAGTGTGGAATGTCAGATCCCTTAATAGGGCAGGTAGGTTAGAAAATTTAAAAAGGGAAATGGATAGGTTAATGTTGGATATAGTGGGAATTAGTGAAGTTCGGTGGCAGGAGGAACAAGACTTCTGGTCAGGTGAATACAGGGTTATAAACACAAAATCAAATAGGGGTAATGCAGGAGTAGGTTTAATAATGAACAGGAATATAGGAATACGGGTAAGCTACTACAAACAGCATAGTGAATGCATTATTGTGGCAAAGATAGATATAAAGCCCACAGCTACTACAGTAGTACAAGTTTATATGCCAACTAGCTCTGCAGATGACGAAGAAATTGAAGAAATGTATGATGAAATAAAAGAAATTGTTCAGATAGTGAAGGGTGACGAAAATTTAATAGTCATGGGTGACTGGAATTCGGTAGTAGAAAAAGGGAGAGAAGGAAACGTAGTAGGTGAATATGGATTGGGGCTAAGAAATGAAAGAGGAAGCTGCCTGGTAAAATTTTGCACAGAGCACAACTTAATCATAGCTAACACTTGGTTCAAGAATCATAAAAGAAGGCTGTATACATGGAAGAAGCCTGGAGATAATGACAGGTTTCAGATAGATTATATAATGGCAAGACAGAGATTTAGGAACCAGGTTTTAAATTGTAAGACATTTCCAGGGGCAGATGTGGACTCTGACCACAATCTATTGGTTATGATCTGTAGATTAAAACTGAAGAAACTGCAAAAATGTGGGAATTTAAGGAGATGGGACCTGGATAAACTGACTAAACCAGAGGTTGTACAGAGTTTCAGGGAGAGCATAAGGGAACAATTGACAGGAATGGGGGAAAGAAATACAGTAGAAGAAGAATGGGTAGCTCTGAGGGATGAAGTAGTGAAGGCAGCAGAGGATCAAGTAGGTAAAAAGACAAGGGCTAGTAGAAATCCTTGGGTAACAGAAGATACACTCCTGAAAATTGAAATAAGAACACCGTGAATTCATTGTCCCAGGAAGGGGAAACTTTATTGACACATTCCTGGGGTCAGATACATCACATGATCACACTGACAGAACCACAGGCACATAGACACAGGCAACAGAGCATGCACAATGTCGGCACTAGTACAGTGTATATCCACCTTTCGCAGCAATGCAAGCTGCTATTCTCCCATGGAGACGATCGTAGAGATGCTGGACGTAGTCCTGTGGAACGGCTTGCCATGCCATTTCCACCTGGCGCCTCAGTTGGACCAGCGTTCGTGCTGGACGTGCAGACCGCGTGAGACGACGCTTCATCCAGTCCCAAACATGCTCAATGGGGGACAGATCCGGAGATCTTGCTGGCCAGGGTAGTTGACTTACACCTTCTAGAGCACGTTGGGTGGCACGGGATACATGCGGACGTGCATTGTCCTGTTGGAACAGCAAGTTCCCTTGCCGGTCTAGGAATGGTAGAACGATGGGTTCAATGACGGTTTGGATGTACCGTGCACTATTCAGTGTCCCCTCGACAATCACCAGTGGTGTACGGCCAGTGTAGGAGATCGCTCCCCACACCATGATGCCGGGTGTTGGCCCTGTGTGCCTCGGTCGTATGCAGTCCTGATTGTGGCGCTCACCTGCACGGCGCCAAACACGCATACGACCATCATTGGCACCAAGGCAGAAGCGACTCTCATCGCTGAAGACGACACGTCTCCATTCGTCCCTCCATTCACGCCTGTCGCGACACCACTGGAGGCGGGCTGCACGATGTTGGGGCGTGAGCGGAAGACGGCCTAACGGTGTGCGGGACCGTAGCCCAGCTTCATGGAGACGGTTGCGAATGGTCCTCGCCGATACCCCAGGAGCAACAGTGTCCCTAATTTGCTGGGAAGTGGCGGTGCGGTCCCCTACGGCACTGCGTAGGATCCTACGGTCTTGGCGTGCATCCGTGCGTCGCTGCGGTCCGGTCCCAGGTCGACGGGCACGTGCACCTTCCGCCGACCACTGGCGACAACATCGATGTACTGTGGAGACCTCACGCCCCACATGTTGAGCAATTCGGCGGTACGTCCACCCGGCCTCCCGCATGCCCACTATACGCCCTCGCTCAAAGTCCGTCAACTGCACATACGGTTCACGTCCACGCTGTCGCGGCATGCTACCAGTGTTAAAGACTGCGATGGAGCTCCGTATGCCACGGCAAACTGGCTGACACTGACGGCGGCGGTGCACAAATGCTGCGCAGCTAGCGCCATTCGACGGCCAACACCGCGGTTCCTGGTGTGTCCGCTGTGCCGTGCGTGTGATCATTGCTTGTACAGCCCTCTCGCAGTGTCCGGAGCAAGTATGGTGGGTCTGACACACCGGTGTCAATGTGTTCTTTTTTCCATTTCCAGGAGTGTATATTGAATTTAATTAATGAAAGGAGAAAATATAAAAATGCAGTAAATGAAGCAGGCAAAAAGGAATACAAATTTCTCAAAAATGAGATCGACAGGAAGTGCAAAATGGCCAGGCAGTGATGGCTAGAGGACAAATGTAAGGATGTAGAGGCTTATCTCGCCACAGGTAAGATAGATACTGCCTACAGGAAAATTAAATAGACCTTTGGAGAAAAGAGAACCACTTGTATGAATATCAAGAGCTCAGATGGTAACCCAGTTCTAAGCAAAGAAGGGAAAGCAGAAAGGTGGAAGGAGTATATAGAGGGTCTATACAAGGGCGATATACTTGATGACAATATTATGGAAATGGAAGAGGATGTAGATGAAGATGATAGGGGAGATATGATACTGCGTGAAGAGTTTGACACAGCACTGAAAGACCTGAATCGAAACGAAGCCCCCGGAGTAGACAACATTCCATTAGAACTACTGACAGCCTTGGGAGAGCCAGTCCTGACATAACTCTACCATCTGGTGAGCAAGATATATGAGACAGGCGAAATACCCTCTGACTTCAAGAAGAATATAATAATTCCAATCCCAAAGAAAGCAGGTGTTGACAGATGCGAAAATTACCGAACTATCAGTTTAATAAGTCACAGCTGCAAAATACTAACACGAATTCTTTACAGATGAATGGAAAAACTGGAAGAAGCTGACCTCGGGGAAGATCAGTTTGGATTCCGCAGAAATATTGGAACATGTAAGGCAATACTGACCCTTCGACTTATCTTAGAAGAGAGATTAAGGAAAGGCAAACCTACGTTTCTAGCATTTGTAGACTTAGAGAAAGCTTTTGACAATGTTAACAGGAATAATCTCTTTCAAATTCTGAAGGCAGCAGGGGTAAAATACAGGGAGCGAAAGGCTTTTTACAATTTGTACAGAAACCAGATGGCAGTTATAAGAATCGAGGGCCATGAAAGGGAATCAGTGGTTGGGAAGGGAGGAAGACAGGGTTGTAGCCTCTCCCTGATGCTATTCCAATCTGTATATTGAGCAAGCAGTGAAGGAAACAAAAGAAAAATTAGGAGTAGGTATTAAAATCCCTGGAAAAGAAATAAAAACTATGGGGTTCGCCGATGACATTATAATTCTGTCAGAGACAGCAAAGGACTTGGAAGAGCAGTTGAACGGAATGGATAGTGTCTTGAAAGGAGGATATAAGATGAACATCAACAAAAGCAAAACGAAGATAATGGAATGTAGTCGAATTAAGTCAGGTGATGCTGAGGGAATTAGATTAGGAAATGAGACACTTAAAGTAGTAAAGGAGTTTTGCTATTTGGGGAGCAAAATAACTGATGATGGTCGAAGTAGAGAGGATATAAAATGTAGACTGGCAATGGCAAGGAAAGCGTTTCTGAAGAAGAGAAATTTTTTAACCTCGAGTATAGATTTAAGTATCAGGAAGTCGTTTCTGAAAGTATTTGTATGGATGGAGTGTAGCCATGTATGGGAGTGAAACATGGACGATAAATAGTTTGGACAAGAAGAGAATAGAAGCTTTTGAAATGTGGTGCTACAGAAGAATGCTGAAGATTAGATGGGTAGATCACATAACTAATGAAGAGGTATTGAATAGGATTGGGGAGAAGAGAAGTTTGTGGCACAACTTGACCAGAAGAAGGGATCGGTTGGTAGGACATGTTCTGAGGCATCAAGGGATAACCAATTTAGTATTGGAGGGCAGCGTGGAGGGTGAAAATCATAGAGGGAGACCAAGAGATGAATACACTAAGCAGATTCAGAAGGATGTAGGTTGCAGTAGTTACTGGGAGATGAAGAAGCTTGCACAGGATAGAGTAGCATGGAGAGCTGCATCAAACCAGTATCAGGACTGAAGACCACAACAACAACAACAACAACATATGTGAATGTGGAGCACTGCAGCTACTTTTGAAATAGATGAATACTGAATAAAGAATGCAGCTTCATGAATTTGTAAAGCCTTCCCCCCAGTCAACAATATTTCTTAACAAAGAGTTGGCCAACTCGAACGATGGGATTTTAGTCTTGCAGACGAGAGCAATGCCACAGCTAGAATTACATTTGCTTGAATTTTTCTTAATTCAGTGGTATCTGTGGTCCTAACTCAATAAATTTTGCCCTGCAGCTCAGATACTGTCAAACCATCTATGTTATAATCGCAAATGACGGTCTCAGCGGCAGCAATATGTTGCTTATTTTTGTAAGCAGCATCACTGAAATCCCAAAAGCACCTATGCAAAGCATAGATATCCAAAATGCGAACATTACTCTCCGTTTCCCACTTCATATTTCAGTTTGTCTGCACTCTATGAAGACACATAACCTCAAAACTCATGCAACTAGTGTCGCCAAAGTTGGAACACGCTGAGTGTGTTTAGTTTCACCAACGAGTTGCGCAAACGTGCGGCGTGCATGCACACTGGCCGGCAGCACAGTCGCCTGCAATCTAGTGTTGTGTAAACTAGGCTTTACAGCTGTGTGGGCCGTTCCGACACTAACATCGATTTCCTGGGTGAGTTTTCTTACTGACTTGGTCGGACTCATAGACATTTTATCGGAAATATCGAGTAGTTTATCCTCAGACAAAATGCTAGGATGACCACTTCTCAGTGCATATGTCACTGAACCCGTACTTTGAAATTTGTTATTCAAATCTTGCACAGTATCGTGATGTGGGAGTGTTGTCTCCAGGAAAACTGAATTAAATGTTTGACGAAATGAAACTGTGTATTTACCACCAGCTTTAAACACTTGTTCAATTAAAAACACACGTTCTTCAATGGTTAGCATTTTAACAAAAATGAAACAAACAAACAATGGAACTAAACTTATATGTTCACGTCAACATGTAGCAACACACACCAATGATACTACTGATGCTGGCTGAGATAAACGAAACAGTGGATCGTTGGGAGAGTCCACTTAAAGGGAAGTAACCCAGGCAGGCAAGCAATCGTACGGCACGCGCGGCTAACAATCATACGGCACTGCGGAGACTTTTTGAACACCCTGTATCACACAATCAATGTTAGTTCCATAGACCTTATTCCAGTTGTTTCTAGCTGCTTTATGAAGCTTAAGATACTTCCTGCTCAAGGTCTGTAAACTGGCAGTGCTATATGCTTGTGTGTTTTCAGATTCACTATTGTGACACAGTATTCAAAAACTCACTCAACACAATATTCATCAATCGAAAGGCCTGGAACTTCACTCACTCTTTATTTTCATTTGTTCTACAATAGTTTGATATTAAGCTTGTTACCAATGTTATGGAAAGGAAGGTTGCTACTCACCATATAGCAGAAATGATGAATCGCAGACAGTCACAATTAAAGCTTTCGGCCATTAAGGCCTCAAAAGCAAACTAACCTTACATCCACAGAAAGAACCGCAGTCCACCGTCTAAAAACTGATCTCGACATTATAATTCTACCTGCAGAGAAAGTCTCCACCACTGTTGTTTTGAACTGCAAGGATTACCTGGAGGAAGGACTCTGCTAGCTGTCAGATATTTCCACCTACAAACCTTGCCACAATGACCCCTTCCCAGAAATCCATCAAGATCTGTAGTGACTACTCAAATCCTTAAGGCCATCCCAGAACCTCTCCCTGGGGTCCATCTCTCTACTCACCTCTACCACTCCCCACACTCCTACATTCTACATGCTTCCTAAAGTCCATAAACCTAACCACCCAGGATACCCCATTGTGGCTCGTTACTGTGCCCCCACTGAGAGAATCTCTGCCCTCATAAGCCAACACCTTCAACCTACTACCTGGAACCTACCCTCCCCTATATGAAAGATACCAACCATTTCCTCCACTGACTCTCCACAGTTCCTGTCCCTTTACCACACGGTACCCTGTTCATCACTATTGATGTCACCTCCCTGTACACTAACATTCCTAATACCTGATGTATTCCAAACCAACAACCTCCTTCCTAGTCGCCATAACCAAATAATATCCTCACCCACAATTACTTCTCCTTTGAAGGCATTGCCTACAAGCAAATCCGAGGTATGGCTAGGGGCACCCGCATGGCACTGTCCTATGTCAACCTATTTATGGGCCATCTACAGGAATCCTTCCTAAAAACCCAGAATCCTAAACCCCTCACCTGGTTCAGATTCACTGATGACATCTTTGCTCACTGGATCGAAGGTGAGGATACCCTATCCATATTCCTCCACAACCTCAAAAACTTCTCACCCTTTGCTTCACCTGGTCCTACTCAACACAACAAGCCACCTTCCTAGATATTGACCTCCACCTCAAAGATGGCTACATCAATACATCTGATCATATCAAACCTACTAAACACAAGCAATACCTCCACTACCACAGCTGCCACCCATTCAATACCAACAAGGCCCTATGGTCGTTGCATCTGCAGTGACCAGCAGTCCCTCTTGAAATATACTGAGAATCTCACTAAAGCCTTCACTGACCGTAATTATCCTCCCAACCTTGTACAAAAACAAATCTCCCGTGCCTTATCTTTCCAGTCTCCCACCACCTCCCAAAGTCCCACCGTCCAGCCACAAAGGAGCATTCCTCTTGTAACTCAGTATCACCCAGGACTGGGGCAACTGAATTACATTCTCTGGCAGGGTTTCGATTACCTCTCGTCGTGCCCTGAAATGAGAAATGTCCTGCCCACTATCCTTCCCACGCCTCCCACAGTGGTATTCTGCCATCCACCGAACCTACACAATATACCCGTCCATCCTTACACAACCCCTCCTCCCATCCCCTTACCTCATGGCTCATATTACTGTAAGAGACCTAGATGCAAGACCTGTCCCATACATCATCCTGCCACCACCTACTCCAGTCCGGTCACTAACATCACCTATCCCATCAAAAGCAAGGCTACCTGTGAAACCAGTCATGTGATTTACAGGCTAAGCTGCAACAACTGTGCTGTATTCTATGTAGGCATGACAACCAACAAGCTTTCTGTCCGCATGAGTGTTCACTGACAAACTGTGGCCAAGAATCAATGGACCACCCTGTTGCTGAACACACTGCGAAACATGATATCTTTCATTTCAATGACTGCTTCACAGCCTGTGCATTATGGATCTTTCCCACCAACACCAGCTTTTCTGAATTGTTCAGGTGGGTACTTTCCCTGCAATATATGCAGATGGGAACTTTCCCTGCAATACCTACATCCGACGCTCCCGTAACCCTCCTGGCCTCAACTTACATCGTCCTCACCCATCCAGCTCCTTCTCTGTCCCCATTCCAGCACTACACAGCTGTCATTTCACCTTCACACCCAATCTTTTTATTTTTCTCTTTTTCCGCTACTCCCCCCTCTCTTCCCTCCGTCTAACCTCCAGACAGCACATAGCTGCCCTACACTCTCTTTCCACCTCATCCCTGTGTGTTCTCCATCAGCACTTCACTGCCCTGTTCATTAACCTAAAAGGAAATGAGAAGTTTGTTTTACTTATTAAGCTTTTGATATTTTGATCGAAGACCTTAAACACAATTTCTTCAATATCACTAGTTTCTTGGGAGCTGCAGTATTTAATTTTACTAGTAGCTGTATCAACTATAACTACATTCATTCTGCAGCTCTGTCTTTTACCTCTACAATATTGTGATAATAATGTGTATCCATCTACGTGCATCTGTTCAATTTCTGTGACTTCCAGATGATGTTTTATTACACATAACATTTATGTAGAAAATCTTTAAATTGTTGTGGTCAAATGAGCTAAATTTGTTCATTTTGCCTCTACTACACTTGACTGTCATGCAACATGCGGAACTAATCCATCTGCAACACTCTTTGCCCAAAACAGTATCTGTCACTCATTTAGTTTTTCATGAGTGTGAGTATATTCAAATACCGTGTGGAATCCACAACATGCTGGACCTGTGGAGGGCATCAGGCTAATAGGAAGAAATGTAAAATGCATGGTCACTGACCATTTTCTCTCTCATGAGAATGGTTCAGCAATGCCAAAAATTGAGTTATCAGGCATTTAAAAAAATTAGCTTAATATCTTGAGGTCCACATCTATGAGCATGCTTTGGACCTATCCTCTGCCTTTATAATGATATATATGGAGTGAATGTGATATATTCAGATATCTTGTGTTTGCAAATGAAATGAAATAAAGAAAAAGTTTTATGACCAATGTTTGTGGGGCAGAAGAGAAAATGTTAATTACCATACTTTGGACCGTTGGTATGACTGTGGTACAGTGCCAGGGATACCTATAGGTGGAATAGCCTCATTACACTTTAATTGTGACCACTCTTTGAACAACGCCATTTTATTCTCCTGTTAGTTATACAAGGAATAGTCACTCATTGATGTTAGCTGTGCATGTCAAACTTGCTGACTATATCTTCCTCTGAAGAAGTGTCATTTGCAAGCTGAATGAGAAACATATGAAACATCAAAATTATGCTCTTTGGGATACTCTTAAGAAAAAACTGAAATCATCGTAACTAATGAAAGGGTTAAGGAAAATCATTATCTCAAGCTTGAAAGCTACTTGTACATGTAACACAAAGCTGTATCTTGGAGTCACTGAAATCCAGAATCAGATATATGTTGTTTGTCCCATAAGGTACATGTCATCAGCTTTTTAATTTCAGACCAAAACATGGGAAGTAGTATTCTAGATTTTCAATATGCAGACAACTGCATGCAGATTGGGCAACAGTTGCGACAAAAGCATTACACTCTAAAAAAAAGAAACATATGAATATTACATGAAGTAAAAGTAATTAAGGTAGCAGAATGGTGACATTAAGTGTGCGGAGCATAAATCTTACATAGTATTCAATGAATATTTTAGGGTTAAAGGAAACAACTCACCAAACAGTAAAAGCAATGAGATGTCAATAGGCACAATAAAAAATACTGAGAACTTCGCTAACTTTTGGTCATATCTTTTTTCACTCTCTCTACATCCATCTTTCTGATGGGTATTGGCAAAACAATTGTTACTGTATTTTATACGTAGGAACAACAACACGATCAACTGCATTTATTGGTTTTATTTATACACAACTGGTATTGGTTTTACGATACACCATCTTTTGGCCCCTCTGTGACTCTAGATGATCATGTTGTTACTGGGAATGATCACCACATTTTTTGCAGAAGACCCAGGAAACATCACTGCCCACAAAACTTCGTATCATCTGTGGTGTGTATGGTGGCAGTTGAGATGATATGCTGCGGCCATATGCCATACAATAAGTTTGGCAGACACAAATGTTGTTTTGGACCTTCTACAAAAAGTATGGCAATGATTCCTGATATCACTGTGATCGCCCAGAGTCGTAAAGAGGCCCGAAGAGGGCGTATTGTAACACGAAAACAGCTGCATATACATAAAATCAGTAAATACAACTGATGGAGTTCTCATTACTACATATAAGATTCCTTTTCAGGCTACAGTACACAGACAGATATGTACAAATCTGTGCAGCTGTATTATGCCAGCTGAATACACTGTTCCAGCACAGCTCTTTTCTTACTTATACAGAAAACTATGAAATTATGCTAAGAGAGACAGGTGCAAACTCAGTTGTCAATCTTATGCCTAAGATTTCCACTAACAAGACAGAACACTGCAATTTGTATAAAATTTTATTGGTCCATAAAAAACTGTTGTACAAAAGGTACACTATGATATAACGCAAGTCAATGTTGGACCTGCTTACTGCATCCATGCCAAGGTTTTGCTCTAAAATTTTTACCCGACACTCCCCTCCATCACGAAATTGACAATTTCTTAATTTCTTTTGTTGTGTCCTATCGAACAATCCCGTCTGTTAATCAAGTTGAGTCATTTACTTCTTTCTTTCTTAATCCAATTGAGTACCTCCTCATTAGTTATTTGATCTACCTATCTAATCTTCAACATTCTTCAACAATACTACATTTCAAAAGCTTCTATTCTTCTTTCTGAATTGCTTAGCATCCACTTTTCTGTTCCATACAAGGCTATACTCCATACAACTACTAATACTTAAATTTATACACTGAAGAGCCAAAGAAACTGGTACACTTGCCTAATATCATGTAGGGCCCTGCGAGCACCCAGCAGTGCTGCAACATAACATGGCGTGGACTCGACTAATGTCTGCAGTAGTGCTGGAGGGAACTGGAACCATGAATCCTGCAGGACTGTCCATAAATCCGTAAGAGTATGAGGGATGGAGATCTCTTCTAAACAGCACATTGCAAGGCATCCCAGATATGCTCAATAATGTTCACGTCTGGGGACTTTGGTGGCCAGCAGAAATGTTTAAAATCAGAAGAGTGTTCCTGGAGCCACTCTGTAGTAATTTTGGAAGTTTGGGATGTGCATTGTCCTGCTGGACTGCCCAGGCAAGGAGTAAAGCTTTGTTTTGTGCAGTCATCAAGGGTTCACAAGCCCATATTGATGTTTTGTTGAATGGTTCAAACGCTGACACGTGTTGATGGTCCAGTTTTGAAATCTCCAGCAATTTTGTAAGGGTTGCACTTCTGTGATGTCCAACGTTTCTCTTTAGTCGTCGTCAGTCCTGTTCTTGCACAATCTTTTTCCAGCCACAGCGATGTCAGAGATTTAATGCTTTACCAGATTCCTGATATTCACGGTGCACTCATGAAATGGTTGTGTGGGAAAATCCCCACTTCATCACTACCTTGGAGATGCTGTGTCCCATCACTCATGCACTCACTATAAAACCGTGTTCAAACTCACTTAGATCTTGACAACCTGCCATGTAGCAGCAGTAACCAATCTAACAACTGCACCAGACACTTTTTGTCTCATATACACATTTCCAACCACAGTGCCCTATCTGCCTGTTTACATCTCTCTGTACTTGAATACACATGCCAATACCAGTTTCTTTGGCACTTCAGTGAATTAAATGTAAACAATTCCTTCTTTTCAGAAATTTTTCTCTTGCTAAATCCAATCAGCCTTTTATATCCTCTCCACTTCCACCATCATCAGTTATTTTGCTGCCTAAATAGCAAGACTCATCTACTACTTTTTGTGCCTCACTGCCTAAACTCATTTCCTCAGAATCACCTGATCTGATTTGACTACATTCCATTACCCTCATTTTACTTTTGTGATATTCATCTCATAACCTCTTTTGAAGAAACTATACATTCTGTTGAACTGTTCTTCCAAATTCCTTGCCATCCCCGATCTTCCTGAACTATAATTCCCTTTACAAATTTCTCCTTGGTTTCCTTCAGTGCTTGCTCAATGTACAGATTAATAATAACGCCGGGGATAGACTACAACCTTGTCTCACTCCCTTCAACATTACTTCTTGTCTTTCATGTCTAACTCTTTACAACTGCAGTCTGGCTTCTGTACAAGTTATAACTGATCTTTTGCTCCCTGTACTTTAGCCCGGCTCACTTCAAAATTCCAAAGAGTTTAGTCCAGAAGACAATGTCAGAAGCTTTCTCTAAATCTACAATTGCTAAATGTAGGTTTGACTTTCTTCAACCTGTCTTGTATCATATGGCATAGGACCAGTCAGTATTTTACAACTGTGACTTATTATTAAACTCATGGTTCAAATAATGGAAAATCCAGGAATGTAACAATATGAGAAAAGGAAAGTAGCTACTCACAATATAGTGGAGATGCTGAGTTGCGATAGGCACAATAAAAAGATTCACACTATCATAGCTTTCGGCCATTAAGGCCTTTGTCAGCAGTAGACACATACACACACGCACACACATGCTCACGCAAGGGCAACTTGCACACACGTCTGCTGTCTCAGAGAGCTGAAACTACACTACAAGCAGCAGCACCAGTGCATGATTGGAGTGGCGACTGGGTGGGGGTAAGGGCGAGGCTGGGGCGGGGAGGGAGAGGG
This sequence comes from Schistocerca nitens, assembly GCF_023898315.1. Taxonomy (NCBI): domain Eukaryota; kingdom Metazoa; phylum Arthropoda; class Insecta; order Orthoptera; family Acrididae; genus Schistocerca; species Schistocerca nitens. The sequence goes on from NC_064618.1 coordinate 372,810,538, forward strand.
ATAGTATGGTGGGAGTGGCGGACAGTGAAGTCTTGCAGTTTAGATGGTGGTAGGGGGATGTATGGGACAGGTCTTGCATATAGGTCTATTACAGGGGTATGAGCCATGAGGTAATGGATTGGGAGTATGGGTTGTGTAAGGATGGACGAGTATATTGTATAGGCTCGGTGGACGAAGGAATACCACAGTAGGAGGGGTGGGAAGGATAGTGTGTAGACATTTCTCATTTCAGGACACGATGAGAGGTAATCGAAACCCTGCACGAGAATATAATTCAGTTGCTCCAGTCCCAGATGGTACTGAGTTACGAGGGGAATGCTCCTCTGTGGCCGGACTGTGGGACTTTGGGTGGTGGTGGGAGACTGGAAAGATAAGGCACGGGAGATTTGTTTTTGTACAAGGATGGGACGATAATTACGGTCAATGAAGGCATCAGTGAGACCCTCGGTATATTTAGAGAGGGACTGCTCATCACTGCAGATGCGACGACCAAGGGTGGCTAGGCTGTACGGAAGGGACTTCTTGGTATGAAACGGGTGGCAGCGTAGAAGTGTAGGTACTGCTTGTGGTTAGTATGTTTGATATGGACGGAGGTACTGATGTATCCATCTCTGAGGTGGAGGTCAACATCTAGGAAGGTGGCTTGTTGGGTTGAGTAGGACCAAGTGAGGCAAATGGGGGAGAAGTAGTTGAGGTTCTGGAGGAATGTGAATAAGGTGTCCTCACCTTCAATCCAGATAGCAAAGATGTCATCAATGAATCTGAACCAGGTGAGGGGTTTAGGATTCTGGGTTTTTAGGAAGGATTCCTCTAGATGGCCAATGAATAGGTTAGCATAGGATGGTGCTATGCAGGTGCCCATAGTTGTACCGTGGATTTGTTTGTAGGTAATGCCTTCAAAGGAGAAGTAATTGTGGGTGAGGATATAGTTGGTCATGGAGACTGGGAAGGAGGTTGTTGGTTTGGAATCCACAGGGCACCTGGAAAGGTAGTGTTCTACAGCAGTAAGGCCATGGGCATTATAAATGTTAGTGTACAGGGAGCTGGCGACAAGCAGGGCACCGTGTGGTAAAGGGAAAGGAACAGTGGAAAGTCGGTCGAGGAAATGGCTGGTATCTTTTATATAGGAGATAGGTTCCGGGTAATAGGTTGAAGGTGTTGGTCTACGAGAGCAGATATTCTCTCAGTGGGGGCACAGTGACCAGCCACAATGGGGCGTCCTGGGTGGTTGGGTTTATGGACTTTAGGAAGCATGTAGAAGGAGGGAGTGCGGGGAGTGGTAGGCGTAAGTAGAGAGATGGACTAGGGGAAGAGGTTCTGGGATGGGCCTAAGGATTTGAGTAGTGACTGGAGATACTGCTGGATTGCTGAAATGGGATCACTGTGGCATGGTTTGTAGGTGGAAGTATCTGACAGCTGACAGACTCCTTCTGCCACGTAATCCTTGCGGTTCAAAACTACACTGGTGGAGCATTTGTCTGCAGGTAGGATTATAAAATGGGGATAAATTTTTAGATGGTGGACTGCGGTTCTTTCTGCGGATGTAAGGTTAGTCTGCATGTTGAGGGATTTGGGGAATGATGGTGAGACAAGGTTCGAGGATAAGAAATTGTGGAAAGTTAACAGGGGGTGGTTTGGAGGCAGTGAGGGTGGATCACAGTTGGATGGAAGAGTGAACTGAGTTAGGCAAGGTTCAATATTGGTCTTTGGTTGAGTCTGATTGGTTGGGTTGGTGGCAAAAAAGTTTTTCCACTATAGGGACTGGGAGAAGGAGAGAAGGTCTTTAACTAGTCCTGCATGGTTGAATTTGGGACTGGGGCAGAAGGTGAGGCCTTTGAAAAGGACTGATATTTCTGTGGGACTAAGGCTTCTGGAGGAAATGTACAGGAATGTGTTGTGGGTGGTGAGAGGGAGTTTTGGAGGGTGGGGTAAGTGTAGTAAGGTCTGCGAGACAGGGTTTGTCAGCTATGAGGGGGAGGTTTGGAGGTTGTGAGCAGGATGGAGAGCTTTTTGAGGTGGCGTTGTGCATGTTGCTCAAGTTCCTGCAGGGCAAGAGTTTCAATGTGTGTATGAGTTCCAGGAATTTGGGATTACATAGCTGGAGAGTTTTGCAGATGGAGTGAAGGTACTGCAAGGAGGATTGGGCTTGGTTGATATGATTTTGCAGGACTATGTTGGTCAGGGCTAAGGATTGGCGTAATTTGAACAGGTGGAGCTCATTGTGGAAGGAAGGGTGGCAACAAAAGATGGGTAATTTGATGGTAAGGGAATTAGGGGGGATTTCCTGAGCCAAGCAACAACGCAGGAACAGTATGTGGGACTGGGATGTGGCTAGGGATAAGGAAACTTTTCTGTATTGACGCACAAGGAAGGAGCAAGGATCCATGGTGGTGCAAAAATGCGAAAAAATGCGTAAGAAAGTAAAATTACATCCAAAAAATTATGCAAAAATACACCAAAAGACGAGTGAAAAAAACGAAATGGATGCTCGGGGGAAAAAAAGGGATGAAATCTGAGGATAGACGACAATAGTGGAGGGCGAAAACTCATTAAAATTGGTGAGAAATCAGAAAGGTCAAAGTAGAGACTAACTAATCATTAATAAATATATGTATATTACTGTGGGTAGCAGGTTTGAGGGCGGATAAGCGTAGAAGGGGGACGGCAGATGTGACTGGATCAGGTGGATTTAGTGTGTGCGAACAGGGATAGAACGGAGAAAGTGTGGGGAGTGGGGAGGTGTTTGAGATGTAAGAGCATGAAGCACCGGAAAAGTGCGGGAGATAACACGCAAAAATACGGGAAGTGACACAGGGAGAGTGATCAGTTTGAAGGTATAGACTTAATTATATTGCCAGGAGTAATGTGGGACATAAGAGGCTGCACCAACTATCAGCGTGGTCTTGAGGCCGTCTGTTGCACGCGGCAGAAGCCGTTGATACAGTGTGGCACATGAGTAGAGCGTGCAGTGCGGTTCGTAAGGCAACAAGAGAAACACAGGAAAGAAAAGGAAGAAGGATGGACATTGAGTATAACGATGCAAAAGAAAGTAGTTACAAAGGAAAACAGCACAGAGTTAGGATCAAAGAAAAGCCGTCAGGCAAAAATCGAACAACGGAAAATCCAGGATGGAATGTAACAATATGCGAGAAGGAAAGTTGCTACTCACCATATAGCACAGATGCTGAGTCACGATAGGCACAATAAAAAGATTCACACAATCACAGCTTTCGGCCATTAAGGCCTTTGTCAGTTGTAGACACACATGCACACATTTACACACACACTCACGCAAGCGCAACTCGCACACACATCTACAGTCTCAGAGAGCTTAAACTACACTACAAGTAGCAGCACCACTGCATGATGGGAGTGGCGACTGGGTGGGGGTAAGGAGGAGGCTGGGGAGGGGAGGGGGAGGAATAGTATGGTGGGAGTAGAGGACAGTATAGATGGAGGGCAGGAGAGAAGTTACGGAGGGGGGAGGGGGTAAGTAGTGGAAAGGAGAGATATAAAAATAAAAAGAAATTAAAAGACAGGGTGTGGCGGTGAAATGACATTTGTGCAGTGCTGGAACGGGAACAGGGAGGGTCTGGATGGGTGAGGACAGTGAGTAACGAAGGTTGAGACCAGGAGGGTTACGGGAACATAGGATGTATTGCAGGGAAAGTTCCCACCTGAACAATTCAGAAAAGCTGATGTTGGTGGGAAGGATCCATACGGCATAGGCTGTGAAGCAGTCGGGTATCATGTTTGGCAGCGTGTTCAGCTACAGGGTGGTCCACTTGTTTTTTGGCCACAGCTTGTCGGTGGCCATTCATGTGGACAGACAGCTTGCTGGTTGTCATGCCTACATAGAATGCAGCACAGTGGTTGCAGCTTAGCTTGTAAATCACATGACTGGTTTCACAGGTAGCCCTGCCTTGATGGGATAGGTGATGTTAGTGACCGGACTGGAGTAGCTGGTGGTAAGAGGATGTATGGGACAGGTCGTGCATCTAGGTCTATTACAGGGTATGAGCCATAAGGTAATGGATTGGGAGCAGGGGTTGTGTAAGGATGGACGAATATATTGTATAGGCTTGGTGGACGAAGGAATACCACGGTAGGAGGGGTGGGAAGGATAGTGTGTAGACATTTCTCATTTCAGGGCACGATGAGAGGTAATCAAAACACTGCCAGAGAATGTAATTCAGCTGCTCCAGCCCCGGATGGTACTGAGTTACGAGGGGAATGCTCCTCTGTGGCCGGACTGTGGGACTTTGGGTGGCGGTGGGAGACTGGAAAGATACGGCACGGGAGATTTGTTTTTGTACAAGGATGGGACGATAATTGCAGTCAATGAAGGCATCAGTGAGACCCTCAGTACATTTAGAGAGGGACTGCTCATCACTGCAGATGCGACGACCAAGGGTGGCTAGGCTGTACGGAAGGGACTTCTTGGTATGAAACGGGTGGCAGCGTAGAAGTGTAGGTACTGCTTGTGGTTAGTATGTTTGATATGGACGGAGGTACTGATGTATCCATCTCTGAGGTGGAGGTCAACATCTAGGAAGGTGGCTTGTTGGGTTGAGTAGGACCAGGTGAGGCAAATGGGGGAGAAGTAGTTGAGGTTCTGGAGGAATGTGAATAAGGTGTCCTCACCTTCAATCCAGATAGCAAAGATGTCATCAATGAATCTGAACCAGGTGAGGGGTTTAGGATTCTGAGTTTTAGGTAGGATTCCTCTAGATGGCCCATGAATAGGTTAGCATAGGATGGTGCCATGCAGGTGCCCATTGCCGTACTGTGGATTTGTTTGTAGGTAAAGCCTCCTAAGGAGAAGTAACTGTGGGTGAGGATATAGTTGGTCAAGGAGGCTAGGAAGGAGGTTGTTGGTTTGGAATTCATAGGGCATCTGGAAAGGTAGTGTTCAATAGCAGTAAGGCCATGGGCATTATGAATGTTAGTGTACAGGGAGCTGGCGACAAGCAGGGCACCGTGTGGTAAAGGGAAAGGAACTGTGGAGAGTCAGTCAAGGAAATGGTTGGTATCTTTTATATAGGAGGGTAGGTTCCGCGTAATAGGTTGAAGGTGTTGGTCTACGAGAGCAGAGATTCTCTCAGCGGAGGCACAGTAACCAGCCACAATGGGGCGTCCTGGGTGGTTGGGTTTATGGACTTTAGGAAGCACGTAGAAGGAGGGAGTGCGGGGAGTGTTAGGGGTAAGTAGAGAGTTGGCTATGGGGAGAGGTTCTGGGATGGGCCTAAGGATTTGAGTAGTGACTGGAGATCCTGCTGGATTGCTGGAATGGGATCACTGTGGCATGGTTTGTAGGTGGAAGTATCTGACAGCTGATGCGAGTCCTTCTGCCACATAATCCTTGTGGTTCAAAACTATTTTAATTGGTGTGTGGCACAGTTGCAGTCTCGGCACATCTGTGGCCGCCGCCACGCCACTCTCAGTGATTGGGGCTGTTGTCGCCTCGCCTCGCCTCGCCTCGCTTCCCCGCTTGCGCCACTTCAGATCTCTGATAGTCTGGTCACCTGGTGCTTTATGTGACCGGCAGGGGGGTGAACATTCTCTGGGTGCACACCAGACCTTGAGCCTTTGTCTGCAGGTAGGATTTAAGGTCGGGACTTTAGGAAGCGGTGGGAGACTGGAAATATAAGGCACGGGAGATTTGTTTTTGTACAAGGATGGCAGGATAATTAAGGTCAGTGATGGCTTCAGTGGGACCCTCAGTATATTTAGAGAGGGGCTGCTCGTCACTGCAGATGCAACGACTATGGGTGGCTAGGCTGTATGGAAGGGACCTTTCGGTATGAAACAGCCGGCAGCTGTCGAAGTGGAGGTATTGCTGGTGGTTAGTAGGTTTTCTCCCAATCCATGCCATCTTCTTTATGCATTGCACCTCATCACCGGCCCCTGTGTATCACATGCATAGCACATGCACCTGCTACTCCTCCCTCCCGCATTCCTGGCCACCACACTTACTTTCTCCCTCCAAGCCACTAGCTACCCATCTCCAATCCTTCTTCCTGTTTCCCACTTCTTTCTTTTCCTAACCACCCAACCAGCCATAACCTTCATCCCACAATAGTCCACCTGACTACCTGCAATCCAGGCATTCTGTCTCCTGTCGACAATGTAGTGGCACAGATGTGTGTGTGTGTGTGTGTGTGTGTGCGTGTGTGTGTGTGTAGTCTAGCTTATCAAAGGATTTCTTCTGAAAGCTGTCCGCTTGCTTAGCTAGGTGGTAACAAGTTCACCTCCCATGCAAGCGGGCCCGGGTTCAATTCCCGGCTGGGTTGGAGATTTTCTCCGCTCGGGGACTGGGTGTTGTGGTGTCCTCATCATCCTTTCATCCTCATCACCTCCATGCAAGTCACCCAATGTGGCACCGAATAAAAGACGATGCATTTGGCAGCCGAACGTAACCCAGATGGGGACTCCCAGCCAACGATGCCATACATTCATTTAATTTATTTATTTATTTATTTTTTTTTTCTGAAAACTAACAAGTTTTCATTCTCTTTTGTGTGTGCCTGCTGATGCCTCAACTATTCTGCTTTTTGTTGAGTAGTCCTCTTTACTCCTGTATTATTTACATTCTGCTGTAACTTTCCTTACAATATTTAGAAACACGGAAACAGGTACACTTACAATCAACAACTTATATAACTCAGTGTGTACTTAGTGATATTTAACTGTCTTTTTGAAATGTATTTTCCTAAAAACTAAAATCACACAACAGGACACAAAAAACAGTGGAGAGCATAGGGTATGAGAATCTCAATTCAAACACTGTCACACCTAAAATCACTGAAACACCTAAATAAGCCTACAAAATAGGGAAAGACTCCCAAGTTATTGAACATACAGCAAAACGTAAAAAAGTGATTATGAAAGCAAAGTTAACACTCCATACATGAACAGAACGGGAATAAACCCTAATAACTAGTACAGCGGGACGTGCCCTTTATCATGCACTTCACGTTGGTCTGCAAAGTATAGATGTGGATGTAGATGTAATAATGAAATTTGCACGAAATAAATCAAAGGCCATGTGGTATATCATAAGAAATGAGACACACAAAAAGTAAACAATGGAAAATCTAGGCTGGAATGTAATAATATTATGAAAAGGAAAGTTGCCACTCACCATATAGTGGAGATGCTGAATCACTGTCACAAATAAGCTTTCTGCCAGTAATGCCATCATCAAAAATAGATGACAGACACTCACTCACACACACACACACACACACACACACACACACACACACACACACACACGACTGCAGTCTCTGGCACTGTGAGCAGCAGCGCCAGTGCATAATGGGAGTGACGACTGGGTGGGGGTAAGGAGGAGACTACTAGGGCAGGGAGGGGGAGGTATAGTAAGGGAGAGGTGGGGGCAGTGAAGTGCTGCTGGAGAGCACACAGGAACGAGGTGGAAACAGGGTGTAGGGCAGCTATGTGCAGTCTGGAAGTTAGACGGTGGGCAGGGGGGATGTGGGGGAGGGGGCTAGCAGAAAAGGAAAGAAGTAAAAATACGGAGTGTGATTGTGGAATGAAGGCTGTGTAGTGCTGGAATGAGAATGAAGGATGTCGTGCAGGGCAGCTTGCTCAGCAACAGGGTGGTCCACTTGCTTTTCGTCCACAGTTTGTCAGTGGCCATTCATGCGAACAGGCAACTTGTTGGTTGTCATGCCTACATAGAATGCAGCACAGTGGTTGCAGCTTAGCTTGTAGATCACATGACTGGTTTTACATGTAGCCCTGCCTTTGGTAGGATACGTGATGTTTGTGACTGGACTGGAGTAGGTGGTGGTGGGAGGATGTATGGGACAGGTCTTGCATCTAGGTCTCTTACAGGGGTATGAGCCATGTGGTAAGAGGTTGGGTGCAGGGGTTGTGTAGGGATTGACGAGATTATGTGTAGGTTCAGTGGATTGCAGAATACCGCTGAGGGAGAGATGGGAAGGATAGTGGGCAGGACATTTCTCATTTCAGAGCATGGTGAGAGATAGTTGAAACCCTGGCGGAGAATGTAATTCAGCTGGTCCAGCCCTGGGTGCTACTGAGTTAAGAGGGGAATGCTCCTCTGTGGCTGTACGGTTAAGACTTAGGGAGGTGGTGGGAGACTGGAAATATTAGGCATGGCAGATTTGTTTTTATACGAGGTTAGGAGGATAATTACAGTCTGGAAGGCTTCAGGGAGACACTCGGTATATTTTTAGAGGGGCCACTCATAAATGCTGATGCAACGACTATGGATGGCTAGGCTATATGGAAGGGACTTCTTGGTATGGAACAGGCGGCAGCTGTCGTAGTGGAGGTATTGCTAGTAGTTAGTAGGTCTGATATGGACGGAGGTACTGATGTAGCCATCTTTGTGGTAGAAGTCAACATCTAGGAAGGTGGCTTGTTAGGCTGAGTAGGACCAGGTGAAGCAAATGGGGGAGAAGCTCTTGAGGTTCTGGAAGAATGTGGATAGGGTGTCATCAACCTCGATCCAGATCGCAAAGATGTTGTCAATGAATCTGAACCAGGTGAGAGGTTTAGGATTCTGGGTGTTTACGAAAGAAACTCCTCACCTGGTTCAGATTCATTGATGACACCTTTGCGATCTGGATCGAGGGTGAAAACACCTATCCAAACTCCTCCAGAACCTCAACAGCTTCTCCCCCATTTGCTTCACCTGTTCCTACTCAACCCAACAAGCAACGTTCCTAGATGTTGACCATGACCTCAAAGTTGGCTACAACAGTACCTATATCCATATCAAACCTACTAACCACTAGCAATACCACCACTTCGAGAGCTGCCACCCGTTCCATACCAGGAAGTCCCTTCCATACAGCCTAGCCACCCATGGTCATTGCATCTGCAATGATGAGCGGTCCCTCTTGAAATACACTGAGGGTCTTACTGAAGCCTTAACACACCACAATTATCCTCCCAACCGTGTACAAAAACAAGTCTCCTGTGCCTTATCTCCTCAGTTGCCCATCACCTCCCAAAGTTTCACCGTCCAGCCAGAGAGGAGCATTTCCCACATAACTCAGTACCACCCTGCACTGGAGCAACTGAAGCTGCAATCACTGTGCTGCATTCTATGTGGACATGACAACCAACAAGCTGTCTGTCCACATGAATGGCAACCGACAAACTGTGGACTAGAAACAAGTGGACCATCCTGTTGCTGAGCATGCTGCCTAACACAACATCCTTCATTTCGATGGCGGCTTTAAAGCCTGTGCCATATGGATCCTTCCCACCAACATGAGCTTTTCTGAATTGCACATATGGGAAATGTACCTGCAATATATCCTATGTTCCCATAACCCTCCTGGGCTCAACCTTCATTAGACATTGTCCTCACCGATTCAGTCCCTTCCCTGTTCCAACTCCAGCACTACACGTCCCTCATTCCACCACCGCACTCAGTCTTTTTACCTCTCTCCTTTTCTGCTTTCCTCCCTTCCTCACCTCTCCCTTGCCCTCTGTCTAACCTCCCAACTGCACATAGCTCCCCTACACCATCTCTCCACCTCATCTCTGCACACTCCCGAGCAGCACTTCACTGGCCCCACGCCTCCTCTACTATACCTCCACCTCCCTGCCCCAGAGTCCTCCTTACCCCCACCCAGTTGCCACTCCCATCATGCACTGGTGCTGCTGCTCACAGTGTGGCTTCAGTTGCCAGAGACTGCAGTCGTGTGTGTGTGTGTGTGTGTGTGTGTGTTGTTGTTGTTGTTGTTGTTGTTGTCTAGTTTTGACGAAGGCATTACTGGCCGAAAGCTTATTTGTGACAGTCTTTTTGTTGTACCTATCTGCAACTCTGCATCTCTGCTGTATGGTGAGTGGCAACTTTGCTTTTCATAATATTGAAACAATCAAAAAGATGAGACCAAAATAGCATAAAGTTGAGAGATTATCAAGGAAACTTAATAAGGGTTCAGAAGTATGTTAATTACACAGATGACTATACAGAAGTATTCCAATAAAGATACTCAAATATTGTGCCAAAAATGTCAGTAACTTGACAACAGTGAATATCTATGCTACGTCAATGATGTTGAATAGCAAATAAACAGCAGTTATATAGTAAAACTAAGATAGCAGCAGCTTTTTTAAAAGTAGTAGCTTCCACACTAATTTACTTGGTCAAATTTAGATGGCATAAATATGAATAGCATTAAGTAATATAGAGATAGTTTATTGTTCATACAGTATACAGATTAATTTACTATGATGTCTTTGTCTTACACTAATGTATAGCTGGACTCTTTACACATTCTATAATGTTCTCCTTCTTGATGGGATCTATGGAACATAATGGATGAATGAATAAATTAATCTCACATATGAGCTTATGGCAGTAATAATGAGACTGAGAAATGAAATGTCATCTGGCTTGGATGAGGCATCAGTTTCTATTCTAATTGGCAGACCAACTGCAATTTCCAAACCTCTGCTATGCATTATAAATATATCTTTTTTACAGGACACTTTTCCTAATGTTTTAAAAGTTTCTCAAACAAGCCCACTGCACAAAAATGGCCTTGAACTTGTAGCTAGGTACCTTCATACCTGCTATCATTAATGCCAGCCAGCCTTCTCAGAAGTGGTAATGAAAAATAGAGTATCAAATTTTCTGGAAAATTTGGACATCCTCCCTACATTTCGACATGGTTACTGTAATGGTACAGAAACAGCTATAGGAGATAATTTTAATGGATTGGACTAGAACAATAGCAGTATGGTGGAAATGAACCTGTAGGGTTTGAAACTAGTCTCCAAACGTAAGTACTGCAACTGTTGACAGATTCATTATTAAATGCTTTATGATAAATTTTGATTTGTAGAAGGTATCTGATACAGGGCAGCACAATATCTTATTGGAAAAGTTTGAAAAAATTGGCATAGGGGAAGGGGATAGGAAAAAAACCGTTTGTCTTATCTTGAAAACAAGTACTGGGTAGAGGAAATAATGTCAACTAACAGTCAAAATCAAATAATTAAGTTCAGAATTGGACATCAAAACAGCAACAGTGGATGTTCCACAGCAAGTGCCTTAGGACACCTCCTATTCCTCATTTATGTTAATGGAATTATGGTCCCTATAAATAGTGCACATATAACATTGCTGATGACAAGTGTTTTAATAAAAGATATTGACTGGGCACTGCCAATTACTACAAGCCCACTTCTGTGGTATATAAAAAACTGGTTCCACTCAAATTTGATGACTGTAACTCAATCAAAAAACTATTTTATACATTTTCAGAAACCAAAATTTAAGCAAGAAATCATTTTTCTCGGGTTTGCACCAGGATGGAAATCTTGACTGGGATGCCCATGAATTACATCTTACAAACATGCTGTACTTTAGTTTGCTTTGCTCTATTCAATCTAAGAAAACGTGAAAAACAGAATGTGACAGAGCAGCTTTTTTTCACATTTCTACTCTACAACTGCACACAATGAAACAAACATCAAACAGTTTTCACCTACAAATATCAAACAGTTTTCACCTATAAATATCAGTTTCCACCAACAAACAAAGGCTGTAAGAATAATTACAAAAAAGTTCCAGATTAACACCCTCCAGACAACTACTCGCCAAACTAAACAAGCTACCTTTGCTTTGTCTCTACATTCAGCACAAAATCAAGTAAGGTAAAGTTCATAATTAATTCCAGTCTCCACCCATGCAACACAAAGTTATGTAACAATAAGGCCATTGCACAAAAAGATACATCTCGGGTATTAGATTGTACTACAAGCTTCCTGACGCCATAAAAACAATTAAGAACATAACATCGATCAAGGTTGCAGCTCTCAAACACATCATGCTAAACTGATTCTACAATGTGAGTGATTGGTTGGACCCACTGCAAAAAATGGCTGTCGAAATTTGTGGGAAAAGACTGTAGACAGGTGGATGCAGTATTTCTTGATTTCTGAAAAGCATTTGACTCAGTACCACATCTATGCTTATTGTCAAAACCTTGATCATATGCGGTATCAAGCAAAATTTGTGACTGGACTTAGTACGTTTTGGTGGTTGTAGTGGTGGTGGTGGGGGGGGGGGGGGGGGGGGGAGTATGGAGAGTCATTGTAAGCCATGTAAGTAACTTTAGGTGTATCCCAGGGAAATGTGTATATTATATATTAATGACCTTGAAGACAATATTGATCTTAGACTTTTTGCAAATGATGCAGTTATCTCTAATGAAGCATTGTCTGAAAGAAGCTGCATAAATATTCAGTGAAATCTTGGTATAATTTCAAAGTAGTGCAGAGATTGGTAACTGGCTTTAAATGTTCAAAAATGTAACACTGTACACTTCACAAAATGAAAAAAGTAGTATCATATGACTATAACATAAATGAGTCACAGTTGGTATCAGCCAACTCATATAAATACCTGTGTGTAACACTTTGTGGGATATGACATGGAATGATCACAAAGGCTCAGATGTGGGTGAAGCAGGCAATAGACTTTGGTTTATTGGTATTATACTGGGGAACTGCGATCAGTCTATGAAGGAGATTGCTTACAAATCGAATAGATAAGTTACATATGAAAGATTACACTAGTGCAGCTTACTCATGCAGAAATAACATAGGGAAAAGGAGGAGTTGTGAGATACATTAAGACACAAGGGAAGTTCATAAACATTGAGACGAGTAGATTTTGTAGTGAAGGTGAATTAATGCTGAAAAATAGTTCACTTTTCATTGTAACAGTATACAGATCCCCAGTGAGAAATTTTGAACTATTTATGAGGAATCTGGATTCCTTACTGGGCTATCTGTCAGACAGCAGCAAGCAGTTAATAATCTGTGATGACTTCAATGTTGATTTTGTACAGGATTCTGGTAGGAACAATGATATGGAAACCTTATTTGGATCCTATAATTTGGTCTCAGTAATTAATTTTCCAACATGGGTGGATCAAGACATTAGAACACTAGTTGATAATGTTTTCTTTGTTGAAGCACAAAGTAAGAAAATAACTGATAACCCAGTGACAGATACTCCCTCTGATCACGGTGCACAATTAGTTATCATAAATAACATAGCACCTTACACTATGGATACTCATCAATGGAAATTAAATAGAATAATTAGTGACTCCAGGTGAATGTTTTTAAGAATAGTTTAAAGGAGATGACATGGGATGTAACTTATAATGAACCAAATGCTATTATAAAATTTAATATAGTCCAACATAAATTCATATCATTATTTGAAAATAGCTTTTGCACAAGCTAGTCAGAAATGACACTAAACAGCCACGTAAAAAACTATGGATCACTAGAGGGATTGAAGCATCTTGTAAAAGGAAAAGGGATATGTATGTTTTGGCAAGAACACATAGGGATCCTGCAGCAGTTGCACACTACAAAAAATACTCAGAGTTATTAACAAATAAAAGAACATGCACAAGATTTTAGAAATCAGTACATCTGACAACAAACTTAAGGCCATATGGAATGTAGTGAAATGAGAGACAGGACAACCAGCTACATAGGAGCACAGCTGAACAGAATGGAAGGCCTATAAATGACAAGTCACAGGTAGCAAATGGGTCATTCCATGTCAAATCACACAGGTCATGTCACCCATCATCTCATATTTTCATGCAACATTGCACATTTGCTTATATTTATAACATAATAACTTTTGAAAAATCTTTTTGCTCTTAGACGATTTTTTTTTTTTTATCAAATTTTAAATGTAGTGATATTTTGTTAACTGGGCTCTGGAAGAATGTCAATGCAAAATGGTATTTATCTTCATAAATGCCCATGACTCACATGCTTATGAAGCTTTTGATTTGGAATTTTTTTCATAAGTTAAAAGAAGCAGTAAAGTTATAAAGAACAATACAAAAAATTAATATGTGTCACTTTCCAATTTCCAAAAAAAAGTACAGACACATTGAAAAATGCTTATACCACATTTCTCCAACCTGGTGGGAACTTATAATTGGTCTTAAATAATTCCCAAGATAGTAGACATTGTAATAAAATAAAATAATTAATGGGTTTTCTAGAAATGTAACACAAATAAATCTGAAATCACAAGAATTCTAAGTAAGATCATCCATACCTGACACCCACTGCTTTACATTTTCATGAAACTTTTCCTACTTGTTACTTTCTGCATGGAAACAGTCAATGCAAAATTTCTCCACATACTTCATGCAGTTTGAAGGGAAAAAATGGAAATTTTTTACAAAAGAAAATGTCGCAACTGAAGTTTGTCATTTGTATTGCATTACTTCAGACAAAAATAATAATAACATAAACTATCTCACTTTTAACACATCACTGAAATATTTCCCCAGATGTCACAGAAAGGATGTATCTTTACTGGGAAAAAATTAATAGCTATTCTTGACTTACGGGAATACAGAAAATCAACTAAAGCTGTTGTGGTCCAAACTAGCATATTTAAATATGTAAAATACTTTCTGACAGCTAATAAAAGATTTACCAAAACTCTGATGTTATTTTTTTAAAAAGAAATAAGAAGGGGGAAGCACCCCGAGTTTTGATAGACATTGGACGTTCCTTTAACATATATCACACCATTGTTCAGAAGATCATTCAAATCAGATTATGCAGACTGACACCCTATAATAAGGCTGCCTTATGAAAGTACAGAGTCAAAAGTTACAAATTTAATTGAAACTTTTTCATTACATGGGTTAACTATTTAGGGTGCCAAATTATCACCTTTAAACAACAATTAATCTAGCCACACTAATGTTTATTTAAAATGTACATGTTCAGCAGCGAATATCCCTGAAACTATCAATGAAACTTCTTAAGAGCATATCTGTTTTTAATGCACTGTGACAAATTACATTCTGTTAACTTCATAATTTTTTCATTAAAGTAATACATTCTGCCTAATGATGTTAATTTAGGCACACCAACAGCACATGAAATGTTTTTCAAAGGTGCAAAACAAGAGCCTTCCTTCTCAGGCCGAAAGAATGACACTGCTGGTCCAGGTGTGTGGAGAAAAAGTAGGTCAACGTGTCCTTCTTCATCACAGACATTTCTGACAAAGGCAAAATATCACCTGTTGTGGCTCGCCGATCTTTCAAAGTGTCGTTGCGCAGTTATGCGCATCCTCTACATGCGGCGCTTTCTGCCAGCCATGCAGCAGCAGCGCCACCTAAGCAGCCAGCCAGCCTGCGGCCGCTAGACTCGGACTCAAGTTGTGATTTACTGTTAAACTGACACACGTCTACTCTGTTTACTTGATCTGTGACTTTCATGTATCGCGTCGTCCTTGAAATATATTTGTTCAACTTGAAGTTATAACAATTGGCGATGAGGTAGTGAATTTTTCTTTTTCATCGTTGACCACAGGTTTCCACGGCTACTTTAGAGCAACTATTGCAAGGTCTCATAGAACAGCAAACGCTTCTCACAAATGCAATTCGTGGTTTCGTTGCAGCATCAAATGCGGAGCGTCTCTTGTCGTTGTCTCTACCTCCCTTTCCTCCTTATGAGGAGATGGCGGAAGACTGGTCTGATTACGAAAAACGTCTTCGACTGCACTTCTTGGCATTTCATGTCGTGGACGACCAAACATGTAAGTCTCTGTTCCTTTCATGGATTTCACCTCAAATGTATCGGTTGTTGTCGCAATTGGCTCCTTTGAAAGATCCAGTGTCTTTGTACTTTGCTGAAATGTGCTAACTTCTGTCCGTCTATTTTCAAAAGCATACGTATGTGGTAGCCTCTCGTGTTGCCTTTTATCGTTGTCAAAAACAACCAATCAATCCTATCGCACTTGGGCTGCTGAACTTCACGGCCTCAGTAGAAAGTGTCAATTTGTTACTGAAGTTCACAAATAATCCTACGCTGATTCCATGGTACGGGATGCTATTATCTGGTCGGTGCCCAACAAAGAAGTTAGGCAACGTGCCCTTCAGTTGGCAAATCCGACTCTAGATGAAGTCCTATCAATTGCTCAGTCTTTTGAAATTTCTCACACCACTGGAGCGCAAATAGAGGCATGGGGTGATGTCGGGGAAATACAACCTCTGTGCGCTGTTGAAGAAGCGTGTGACGTGTCCCCCCCACAGCCGACTTGACCGCCGTACATTCCCAAGTGCAGCCTCGGCCTAACCGTAAACAAACCTCTAAGAAACTGCAGCAAAACCTACAGCAACTTCCTTCATGTCAGCGGTGTTTTACGAAACATTCACGAGAGGATTGTCCACAACGTTGGGACGTGTGTCACAACTGCAAAAAAAGGGTCATGTGTCATCCGTTTGCAAATCCGACCACATACTTGATGTCAATTGTACTTCTTCCCTTTCAGGGATGTTATTCCTCACTGTCCAAATACTTGGTAGAGATGTTTGCATGCAGGTGGATACTGGTTCTGCTGCCACTATCATCAATTCTCAGACGTATCTTCAGTTGGGTTCTCCAATCCTGTCACCTGTCACTAGGCAATCACAGACTTACAATAAACAGAAGATTTCTCTCTTGGGACAATTTGATGCTGAGGTATCTTACAAACCTGTCGATCGCACTGTTCCCATACTTGTGGTCGACCACAGTAACGCGGAGAATCTTTTTGGTTTCAATGCCTTATCGACACTTACCCTGTGCCTCAACCCGAAGAATTGTTCACTAAACTTGCTGGAGGCCAGTATTTGTCTAAACTTTACCTGTCTGAAACTTATCGTCAACTTCCTCTCAACGCTGCTTCCCGGCAGTTTCTGGACCTTAACATGCCTTTCGACCTCTATCAATACCAACGATTGCCATTCAGGGTTGCCAGTGCCCCTGCTCTCTTTCAGCGATTCTTGGAACAATTATTGCTCCCTGTCCCTGGGTGTATACATTACATGGACGACATTATTGTCACTGGCTCCACCACTGAAGAACATCTGCAGAATCTCCGCACACTTTTTCATGTTTTACAGACTGCCGGTCTTAAGTGTAATCTTCAGAAATCAAAATTTTTTCAGGCATCTATCACGTACTTGGGGTTTCAGCTCTCTCAGGATGGTATTTGTCCACTTCAGCAAACTGTCGCTGCGATCGATGTCCTTCCTCGCCCTACATCTGTTAATGAACTGCAGGCCTTCTTGGGGAAAATAGCATACTATCACAGGTTTTTAGCGTCTGCTGCTTCAGTGGCTCAGCCGTTGCACCGCCTGTTGCATAAAAACGTGCATTTTCACTGGTCCGCGTCATGCGATGTGGCTTTCCAGAAATTGAAGACTATGCTGAAACAGGCCCCGTGCCTGGTTACTCATCGACCTGGCCAACATCTTGTTCTTGCCACGGTTGACTCTCAATACGGGGTTGGTGCAGTCCTTGCGCACCGTTTTTCTGACGGTTCTGAACAACCCATTGCTTATGCCTCCAAAACACTCACGGATGCCCAACAAAAGTATTCTCAAATTGAAATAGAAGCTTTGGCCATTATTTATGCTCTTCATAAGTTTGGTGTTTCTCTATGGATCCAAATTTCATCTTGTTACGGATCACAAACCACTTGTTTCCTTGATCAACGTCACTTCCCGACACGGCTGCACACTGCCTCCAGCGTTGGGCTCTTTAATTGTCTCGTTTCAATTATGAGATTCATTTCTGGCCGATGGCTCAACATGCGAATGGTGATGCACTGTTTCGCCTTCCCATGGGTCCTGATCTGGCATTCGATAGGGACGAACTTTTGTGTTTCCATCTGGATGTTGCCAAGCAGTGTGTTGTGGACGGGTTCCCCATCACAGGGGACCGTCTGGCGGCTACTACGGGTTCTGACCCAACCCTCTCCCGGGTGTTACGCTGTATTCAGAAGGGTTGGCCAGATTGTCCATCCGCTAAGACTTCTTATCTGTTGCAGAACTACTACGCTTTGCATTACCACCTCACGGTTAGGGATGGTGTTATCCTCCTTTCCACCAAAAATGCTTCGCCACGTGTTGTGGTACCTGCGTCTTTGCGTGCTTCGGTCTTGCGCCTCCTTCACCAAGGGCACTGGGGTGTCTCTCGCACAAAATTTCTGGCATACCGTCATGTGTACTGGCACGGCATCGACTCTGAAATTGCACACATGGTCGCTGCCTGCACCCTTGTGCGTCTTAGGCCGCCGCCCTGAAGTCATCTTTGTCACCTTGGCCTTTACCTGAGAAGCCCTGGGAGCGTATTTATGCTGACTTCGCGGGACCTTTTTTAGGTACTTATTAGCTTCTCATTATAGACACCTACTCTAACTTTCCTTTCATTGACTGTTGCATGTCGCCTACCACCGCGGCAACCACCAATGCTCTAGCTCGCATTTTCTCTTTGTAAGGCCTTCCCTCTACTCATGTTACTGATAATGGTCCGCAATTTGCGTCTTCCAACTTTGTGGATTTTTGTGCCCGTCACGGTTTCATACATGTCACGGCCCCTCTGTTCCATCCACATACAAACGGTGAGGCTGAACGACTGGTCCGCACATTTAAGGCTCAGATGAGGAAACTCCTGACTTCTTCTGCTGCTGATGATGCGCTTCTCCAATTTCTGGCTTCTTACCGTTTCACCCTCATGGGCGACCGCAGCCCAGCTGAGCTCTTACATGGCTAACAGCCCCGTATGCTACTTCATCTTCTGTGGCCTTCCACCTCATGGCCGCGGGTGCCTTTGCTTGGCCGGTTCACCGCCGGCGACCTTGTATGGGTACGGGGTATGGCAGGCGGCCAAAATGGAGTCCTGGCCGCATCTTACGACACCGTGGCCGATGCCTGTATGAAATCCAGATGGACACGGGTGTTGCAGTGTGTCATGCGGACCAGCTTCGGCCTAGTGTGCTGGCAACGCCTGGTCCAGATGCCGCAACACCACCTTCAGCTCTACCTGACACTCGGGATACTGGAATCTCTCATTAATCACAACGCAGTCCTCTTACCATCATATCGGTGCCAGCACAAGAACTGACGCAAACAGGAGACGTGCCCGTGCAGGAACCAGATGACCATCATCTGTTGGAGCAACTCAATTCGCCTCCTTCTCCTACGGACGCAGACACATTGCCCATGTCTCCTGTTATAACAACCAGACTTGCCGCAACGGGCAGTTGGGTGCACGGGGCCCCAGCAAATTCGACCCCCACGTCTCCTGTCATCTCGACCCGTTACCATCGGGGACACTTCTGTCCATACGGGAAGCCTCCTCCTCGAGACTTTACGGCCAGTCAAACAACACCTATGGACTTTAGCAATCTACAGGCCACCTCCATCAAGACCTGTGCAAAAACTACAAAGGGGGGAAATGTGTTGTGATTCGCTGATCTTTCAAAGTGCCGCTGCGCAGTTACGCACGTCCTCTACATGGGGTCCTGTCTGCCAGCCATGCAGCAGCAGTGCCACCTAAGCGGCCAGCCAGCCAGCAGCTGCTAGACTCGGACTCAGTTGTGATTTGACTGTTAAAGTGACACACGTCTTACTCTGTTTACTTGATCTGTGACTTTCATGTATTGCGCCGTCCTTGAAATATATTTGTTCAACTTGAAGTTATAACAATACAGCTGCTACAAAAGAAGTCTGTTGAGGATGAGTGCATGTCCATTAGGGGCATTTTCAATGTACGAAAAAATCAAGGAAAGCTTTTCAGAAGACGTTTCTCTTCTAATCTCCACAGAATCACAAAAAAATTGTTTATAATGGTGAAAATTTCTGGTACCAGGTATTATGCGGGTTGTCGAAAATCTCTTCCCGAGTTCTTGTGTAGGAAATCTACAATTACTTTCTCTAAGTAGTGAAAAAACATTTTTCAATCTTAGCTTTGCAGAAATCATAAACACCAGATGCAATTGTTATTTGTGCATCATCCGCAAGTTGAAGACTAACTCTTCTCGAAACACATTTTATAGTTCCTCCCAAACCTGTTGTGACTCGCCGATCTTTCAAAGTGCCGCCACGCAGTTACACGTGTCCTCTATATGCGGCGCTGCCTGCCAGCCATGACGCAGCCGTGCCACCTACGCGGCCAGGCAGCCAGCGGCAGCCAGACTTGGACTCAGTGCGGATTTGAATGTTACCGTGTTCACATGTCTTGCTTTGTCAACTTGCTCTGTGACTTACATGTGTTGTGTCGTTTATGAAATATATGTGTTCAACTTGACAATTGGCGACAAGGCAGTGGATTTTTCCTTTTCATCGTTGACCCACAGGTGCATGGCTACTTTAGAGTAACTATTGCAAGGTCTCATTGAACAGCAAACGCTTCTCACATCGGCGATTCTCGATTTCGTCACGGCATCCAATGCGGGCCGTTTCTCGTCATTGTCTATACCTCCTTTTCCTCCTTATGACGAGACGGCAGAAGACTGGTCTGATTACAAAAAACGTCTTCGACAGCACTTCTTGGCTTTTCATGTCACGGATGAACAAACATGTAAGTCTCTGTTCCTTTCATGGATTTCACCTCAAATGGATTGATTGTAGTCGCAATAGGCTCCTTTAAAAGATCATGAGTCTTTGTCCTTTGCTGAAATGTGCTCACTTCTGTCCGTATATTTTCATAAGCAAACACATGTGGTAGCCTCTCGTGTTGCCTTTTATCATTTTCAAAAACAACCGAATCAATCCTATCGCGCTTGGGCTGCTGAGCTTCACGGCCTCAGTCGAAAGTGTCTATTTGTTACTGACGTTCTCAAAGAATCCTACGCAGATTCCATGGTACGGGATGCTATTATCCGGTCGGCGCCCGACAAAGAAGTGAGGCAACATGCCCTTCAGTTGGCAAATCCGACTCTAGATGAAGTCCTATCCATTGGGCAGTCTTTTGAAATTTCTCACGCTGCTGGCGCGCAAATAGAGGCGTGGGGTGACGTCGGGGACATACAACCTCTGTGCGCTGTTGACGACGCGTGCGGCGTGTCCCCGCCTGACGACGTGGCCACTGTATGCTCCCACGCCCAGCCTCGGCCTAACCGCAAACAACCCTCTCAGAAACTGCATCAAAACCCCCGGCAACTTCCTTCATGTCCACGGTGTTTTACGAAAGATTCACGCGAGGATTGTCCCCAACATTGCGCCGTGTCTCACAACTGCAAAAAGAAGGGTCATGTGTCTTCCGTCGTTTGCAAATCCAACCGCATACATGATGTTCATGACCGTGACGCTGATTCTGCTTCTGTGATGTCCATCAATTGCAATTCTTCCCTTTCAGGGAATTTATTCCTCACAGTCCAAATCCTTGGTCGGGATGTTTGCATACAGGTGGATACTGGTTCTGCTGCCACTATCATTAATTCTCAGACGTATCTTCAGTTGTGTTCTCCACTCCTATCACCTGTCACTGGGCAATTACGGACGTACAATAAACAGAAGATTTCTCTCTTGGGACAATTTAATGCTGAGATATCTTACAAATCTGTCGTTCGCACTCTTCCCATATTTGTGGCTGACCAGAATAACACAGAAAATCTTTTTGGCTTCGATGCCTTTCGCGTTTTTGGGTTCTCCATAGATGACTCTGTCAATATCGTCTCTGATGCTATTCCTTATGCTTAATTGGATTCCTTGTCCACGACATTTTCGTCCCTTTTCTCTCATATCACACTCAAACCCACTGCTCGGCCTAAGTTTTTTCGGGCTCGGCCGATTCCTGTGGCCCTTCGTGATCGGGTAAAAAGGGAGTTGGATTGTCTCACTACTTCAAGGGTCTTGCTTCTTGTCACTTCCAGTGAGTGGTCCTCTCCTGTCGTTGTCGTTGCTAAGCCCAATGGTGATATTCATCTCTGTGGCGATTTTAAAGCCACTGTAAATGAGCAATGCCTCATAGACACTTACCCTATGCCCGGACGTGAAGAATTACTCACTAAACTTGCGGGAGGCCAGTGTTTTTCTAAAATTGACCTGTGAGAAGCTTATCATCAACTTCCTCTCAGCGCTGCTTCCCGGCAGTTTCCGGCCCTTAACACGCCTTTCGGCCTCTATCAATATCAACGATTGCCATTTGGGGTTGCCAGTGCCCCTGCTCTCTTTCAACGATTCTTGGAACAATTATTGCTCCCTGTCCCTGGGTGTATCAATTACTTGGACGACATTGTTGTCACTGCCTCCACCACTGAAGAACATCTTCAGAATCTCCGCACACTTTTTCATGTCTTACAGACTGCCAGTCTTAAGTGTAATCTTCAGAGATCAAAATTTTTTCAGGCATCTATCACGTACTTGGGGTTCAAACTCTCTCGGGATGGTATTCGTCCGCTTCAGCAAACTGTCGCTGCGATCGATGTCCTTCCCCGCCCTACATCTGTTAATGAACTGAAGGCCTTCTTGGGGAAAATAGCATACTATCACAGGTTTTTAGCGTCTGCTGCTTCGGTGGCTCAGCCATTCCATCACCTGTTGCATAAAAACGTGCCTTTTCACTGGTCCGCGTCATGCGATGCGGCTTTCCAGAAATTGAAGACTATGCTGAAACAGGCCCCGTGCCTGGTTACTTATCGACCTGGCCAACATCTTGTTCTTGCCACGGACGCCTCTCAATACGGGGTTGGTGCAGTCCTTGCGCACCGTTTTTCTGACGGTTCTGAACAACCCATTGCTTATGCCTCCAAAACGCTCACGGATGCCCAACAAAAGTATTCTCAAATTGAAAAAGAAGCTTTGGCCATTATTTATGCTCTTAATAAGTTTGGTGTTTCTCTATGGATCCAAATTTCATCTTGTTACGGATCACAAACCACTTGTTTCCTTGTTTCATCCATCAATGTCGCTTCCTGACAAGGCTGCACACCGCCTCCAGCGTTGGGCTCTTTACTTGTCTCGTTTCAATTATGAGATTCATTTCCGGCCGACGGCTCAACATGCGAATGGTGATGCACTGTTTCGCCTTCCCATGGGTCCTGATCTGGCATTCGATAGGGACGAACTTTTGTGTTTCCACCTGGATGTTGCCGAGCAGTGGGTTGTGGACGGGTTCTCCATCACATGGGACTGGCTGGCGGCTACTACGGGTTCTGACCCAACCCTCTCCCGGGTTTTACGCTGTATTCAGAAGGGTTGGCCAGATTGTCCATCCGCTAAGACTTCTTATCTGTTGTAGAACTACTACGCTTTGCATTACCACCTCACGGCTAGGGATGGTGTTATCCTCCTTTCCAACGAAAATGCTTCGCCATGTGTTGTGATACCTGCATCTTTGCATGCTTCGGTCTTGCACCTCCTTCACCAAGGGCACTGGGGTGTCTCGCACAAAATTCCTGGCGTACCGTCATGTGTACTGGCACGGCATCGACTCTGAAATTGCATACATGGTCGCTGCCTGCACCCTTGTGCGTCTTAGGCCGCTGCCCCGAAGTCATCTTTGTCACCTTGGCCTTTACCTGAGAAGCCCTGGGAGCGTATTTATGCTGACTTCGTGGGACCTTTTTTAGGTACTTATTAGCTTCTCATTATAGACACCTACTCTAACTTTCCTTTCATTGTCTGTTGCATGTCGCCTACCACCGCGGCAACCACGAATGCTCTAGCTCGCATTTTCTCTTTGTAAGGCCTTCCCTCTACTCTTGTTACTGATAATGGTCCGCAATTTGCCTCTTCCGACTTTGCGGATTTTTGTGCTCATCACGGTGTCATGCATGTGATGGCCCCTCCATTACATCCCCAATCATATGGTGAGGCCGAACGACTGGTCCACACATTTAAGGCTCAGATGAGGAAACTCCTGACTTCTTCTGCTGCTGATGATGCTTCGGCTCTACCTGGAATCTCTCATTAATCACAACACAGTCCTCTCACCATCATATCGGTGCCAGCACAAGAACGGACGCCACCAGAAGATGTGCCCATGCAGGAACCGGATGACCACCATCTGTCAGAGCAACTCTAGTCGCCTCCTTCTCCTATGGACGTGGACACATCGCCCATGTCTCCTGTTATATCAACCGGACTTGCCGCAATGGGCAGATTGATGCACAGGGCCCCAGCAGATTCGACCCCTATGTCTCCTGTCATCCCGACCCGTTACCATTGGGGACACTTCCATCCGTACGGGAAGCTTCCTCCTCGAGACTTTACGTCCAGTCAAACAACACCTATGGACGTTATCAATCTACAGGCCACCTCCGTCAAGACCAGTGCAAAAAATTCAAAGGGGGGGGAAAGTGTTGTGACTCGCCGATCTTTCAAAGTGCCGCCGCGCAGTTACGCACGTCCTCTATATGCGGCGCTGCCTGCCAGCCATGCAGCAGCCGCGCCACCTAAGGGATCAGGCAGCCAGCAGCTGCCAGACTTGGACTCAGTGTGGATTTGAATGTTACCGTGTTCGCATGTCTTGCTTTGTCAACTTGCTCTGTGACTTACATGTGTTGTGTCGTTTATGAAATATATGTGTTCAACTTGACGTTATAACAAAACCCCCACACACAGATTTACAGTGGCTAGTAGCAAAAACAGAATGCTCAGCATCAATAGAAAATTCATTTTTGTGCTCTCACAAATTTTTAATGCTTTTTCTATTCTTATATTGAATAGCACATCCATGCACTTTCTTCACTTGTGGGTAATCCTCTGCCAGCCACCTAACATTTTTTCTGGATAGCATTTACAAATCCTACATCATTTTCTGTATTATCACTTAAAAAGCAGTGGTTCACTATTACCAATTTACTTTCTTCATTTACCACATAAACATGCATGGGATGGGTTGAACAGCTGCTTCTTGTCCAGTGGCAACTCTGAATTTCATTCTGAATTACAAAACTGTAGTTTTCAGCCAAGTCCATTAGCAGAATTATTTTTTATGGGGTTAGATTTTCTTTCAATTTTTTCAATGATTTTGACTGACACTTAAATATAAATGAGAGTGGTTTAAGCGCCTGTAATTTTGTTGCCAACAAGTCTATGTATTCACCAGCAGTTGCAGACTGCTTTACCAATTCTGCCTGATGATTTGTGTTTATCCACTGGCTGAACTCAATTTCATCATCAGTATCTTTGTAAGCTAATTTTTGTTTTAATAATACTGACAGTTTGCATGCAGTTGTAGTTTTCAGAGTCGCATGCACGAAATTTTATAAGTTCTTTGTATGTTTCTTCAACATGTCCCGCATCCAAAAGCAGTTTTACATTTTGATGGATACAACACACACACACACACACACACACACACACACACACACAATGAATGAGGGCCTGCAGCACCAGCTAAAATACACAACTTTGATCTTAGCGAACAAAATTTAGAAATACCAATATTAACGTTTGGATTCTCCCATTTAAAACAAGCGTACAGTTCTTGTAAGTTGCAAGGATGAGTCTTTTTTGCATATACACATTCTTCCGAACGCTAACTTTGTCTTTTGCTCCTGGTAACATTCGAGTACATTCATCATTTTGGTAGAAATCAGTGACAACCTTTACCACTTCATCAGCAATAATTTTCCCCTTTTTGATTTAGGAATTGATTAAATACCCATTTCTGTTTTCAATTTCCTTGCTTGTCGAACCATGTACTCAGAATCAGAATCACTTTTTCTAGCTTCTTTTTACCATATGAAGCCTAGCTGTGATTTGGAATGCAGTGAGTTTTAAGGCAGAGCACTCCAAATCATGTAACGTTTTATTTGCATCCTCAATACATTGACTTTTTAGTAATGAATTGTGAAATGTCACCTCTGGGTCATCTGCATCACCAACATTGAATTCTGTCATTATGTTTTCTTTTGACCTAGAGGGTGGATCTACAGTTAAAATTTGAATTTTCTCAGGTATTCTTACACTACCACTCTTTCTTGCATTAACAATATCATGGAATCAAAATTGTTTGCTTTCTTAACAATTCCATCACCAAATTTTTCTTCTCTACTGTCAAAATCTTCAAGACTGCAATCTCATGCCCGGCACACTTGTCTTTCCAAAACATGCTTCACTTTTTCTAGCTTCTTTTGCCACAGGAAGCCTTGCTGTGATTTGGAATGGAGTTACGTTTTAAGGGAGAGCATCCCAAATCATGTAAAGTTTTATTTGCATCCTCAATACTTTGACTTTTTAGTACTGATTTGTGAAATGTCACCTCTGGACCGTCTGCATCACTTTCATTTCTATCACTGATGACAGTTCTCTGTTCACAAATCTTACGACATGTTGTGCACAGTTTTTGGCCAAGTTCTACATCGATTCTTTTAGCACTAAATGTTTTAGGCAAAAACAAGCAAACTGACCTCAAAGATTTTTTAACTGTTGTCTTTTTTTTTTAAAGGATCACATCCAGTTTTTTGATGACTTTCCAAAAAGTTTTAAGTAATATTATCTGTGATGTCCACATATAGTAGCACTTTATTGAATCAGGAGCAGAATTTTTGGTGTCCCATAACATAGAGTTAAATCACAAGATTGAATGTACAGGGGACTCGTCAATACCGCAATTACAATTTATGTGTATTACAGAAACAGTAATTATTAATTTATTATTTACAGAAGCTGTGTGTAGCCTAACAACAGTATTACTGCATAAAGAGAGAATAATTATTACAGTCATTTATAAGGCATAAAACTTTTAAGCTTAATTAACAAAACATTTCAGCCACTTGCTTTCTTGCTCATTAAGAAATTCATCTAAGGAATAATAACATATCTGTGACAACAATTGTCATAGTTTTTGGTTTAGTTGCCCCGTCTCCATGCTGAGGACTTTTCTTTTTTAGTGTGTTGTAAATTTTCATGCCCATGTATTCTGGAGTTTGCGCATACAGCTTTAATCTGTGAGTGGGAACCATAAAATTCTCCTTGTTCCTAGTACTGTATTGATGTTTAAAGTTATTATCTATGAACAACTTGGGGTTATTGTATACAAAAATAATCAGTTAATAAATATACAAACATGGAGTACTCAATATTTTTAACTTTCTTAAAAATGAGCAATAGCATACTTTCAACAGTTCAAGAGCAAAATCACAGCAGTATGTTGAAAATGTAACACTATAAAATTCAGTCATTTGCCTCTATCACCAACTTCTCCTTCTCAGA
Organism: Schistocerca nitens; assembly: GCF_023898315.1. Taxonomy (NCBI): domain Eukaryota; kingdom Metazoa; phylum Arthropoda; class Insecta; order Orthoptera; family Acrididae; genus Schistocerca; species Schistocerca nitens. The sequence continues at coordinate 372,837,546 of NC_064618.1, forward strand.
TTAAGAAAATTATACATTATCTCAAAAATAAAAGTTCATCTGGCTTTGATGGTTTTTCCAACAGAATACTAAATCTTTTTCCCATGTAACAAGGCCAGTCTTATCTGAAATATGTAATGCATCACTAACTAACTCAAGGCATTTTTCCAGATATACTGTTAAAAGCCTCTTTGAGAAACATGATAAAAGAGACGTCAATAATTATTGAATTGTTTCACTGCTGACATCATTCTTCAAAATTTTTGAGAAGGTGATGTATTCTACAACATTATCTCACCTTAGCAACAAATGCATTCATAGTATACCACAGTTTGGGTTCCAGTAGGGTTGCTCTACTAAGAATGCCATTTACATGTTCACTCGCCAATTTTACAAGCATTAAATAATAAAATAGCTTCAGTTGGTATTTTCTGTTACCACTCCAGGGCATCTGACTGTGTGAATCACAGTATTCTCATAGATAAATTAACTTTCTATGGGAATGATGGTATAGCCAACGAAAGGATAACATCGTGTCTAACCAAAAGGACGTACAAAGTTGTATTTAGTAATTCAAGCAACATAGTCCAAGAACATAATTTTGACTGGGGAGAAGTCATGTATGGGGTTCCCCAGGATTCAATCTTAGGTCCACTACTGTTCCTCATATGCATAAACAATCTTCTATCTAGTATACAACAAGCAGAATTAGTTCTTTTTGCAGGTGACACTCGCATCGTAATCAATTCAAGCATTCATGCAGGCACAGAAAAATTGGTAAAGTTCTTAAGTATCATTGACTGATTTTCTGCGAATGGTCTATCCCTCAATTTTAAAAAGACCCATATTTATTTTTGCACAGCTAGGGGTACTACACAAATGGTAAGTGTAACAAATGGTGAGGGAGTAATAAATAGGGCGGCAACTTCAAAATTCTTAGGGATCCATATCAATGATAAATAAATTGTTAAAAAAATACATTTTGGAACTCCTAAAACAACTTAGTTCAGCACATTTGCATTTAGCATCATTGCAAATCTTGGGGAGTGGCAAATCAGTAAGTTGATATATTTCACATACTTTCATCCAGTAACATCATATGGATTCATATTCTGGGGTAACTTATCTTTAAGAAAGACAGTCTTCATTGCGCATAAATGTTCTGTTAGAATAACATGTGGTGCTCACCTACAAGTAAATGGCTATTTAAGGAGTTGAGCTTTCTGATTACTGCTTCACAGTGTATTTATTTCCTTATGAAGATTGTTTCAAATAATCCACTACCATTCAAGAGGAAGAATGAGGTACAAAATTACAACACCAGAAGGAAATATGACATTCATTACTCAACTTTAAGGTTGTCTTTATCACAAAGAGCACAATGCTGCAACAAAAGTCTTTGATCATCTACCCAGTGATATAACACATCTGACAGACAGCAAAGGGAAATTTGATAGAAACTGGGAAAGTTTCTCCTAATGGGATACTGAACATATACAGTGAAGGGCAGTACAAATGGTAACAGGTTTGTTTGATCCATGGGGGAATGTTATAGTGATGCTGAAGAAACTGAACTGGTAGACTCTTGAAGATAGGCACAAACTATCCTGATAAAGTCTAGTAAAGAAGTTTCAAATGATGACTCTAGGAATATAATACAAGCACCTATGTGTTGCTCACATAGAGATTGTTAAGTCAAGATCAAAATAATTACAGCACGCCCAGAGGCATTCAAATAATCATTCTTCCTGTATTCCATGCATGAATGGGACAAGAAGAGACCCTGAAGTAATGATTAATGCAATATGCCGCCTTAAACCATTTTAACACTCATACGTGAAGATGGTCTAAGTCTGAAACTGGCAGATGTTTGGGTTTAAAATAAAAGCAGCTGGCGGTTCAAATATGTATTTTAAACAAAATCCTAATAACTGGTCCAATGGGACATAGTTTTGCTCATGCACTTCGTGGTGGTTTGCAGAGTATGGATGTAGATGTAGTACACCAAATGGTAATGTAATGTCATAATTTTCTCTGCTATTATTTCCCTCCTTCATATAATGTATATTCTTTTGGGTTTATTGAATTGTTTTTAATTGACATAGTATTCCTTTTCCACAAAATCTTTTACAATGTATAATTTACTTGCTTAGTTCTATACTGATATGACTGTGACTTTCATTACGCTGTACATTCTTTAGGGTAATTGTACTTTAGTGGTTCACACATCACTTGAAATAATAGAGGTAAAGTATTAACACCGGTATTGGACAAGTCAGCATAAAGCGTTGCGAGAAATAATATGTACATAAGCGAAAAGTATATCACTGTGTTCCAACAACATACTATCAAATAGTCCAACAGTTTTAACTGTACAATACATATTTTTCCCCTTAGGCATCACTGAAGAACACGTACTCGTAACTACACAAAATTTGTAACACATTGTATTTTTCACAATGCAGTGCGACATATCCCATTCATAAATTTCATACACAACTGTCTCACAAACATTTAATTTCCTAGTGCCTGTTTATTAACATATATTTTACAAAGTTCGATTTTTATCTTGTTTTATAATGTTCTGTTTCTGTTTAAAGTTGTCGACTTGGAGTTTACTTACCATAGTAGATTAGTTTATTCGAAGGCTTTCATGCCATATTGCATTCTACCTGGATGAATGCATGAAATAAAAGAAAACACCCCTCTTGGAGTTATTCCGCGTTTATTAAAACGCTGTTCCGCGAGTTAACCCGAAGGAAGGTTGCGGTAAAAGCCCTTTTTTTACAACCACCCTTTAAATACAAATGTCACGTACCAGCAACAATGATCAAGGTGAATATTCCAGCTCGACGTAATGACGCCAAAGTTAACTAGTTAATTATTGTTGGTATGATTGTCTCCATCACGCTCCGTCAAAATTGAACTTGATCGCTTTCTCATCAAATTTCGTGGATGCATAATATAATAACATAAACGCATATCTTGTTTTGTTGTATCGCAGCGCCTCAAAACATTATCTTAGTCAGTGCTGCGGTTTGTTTTTAATCATCGGCCTTCCGCTCAGCTTTACGAGACCCACCATTTCTACCTAAGTCATATTTTAATCTTCTTACATTACGTTTTTATGAATCCACACAGACAATTCGTTTACGAATTAGCCGTTGAATTCCTTAAAGGGCCGAGCACTTAATGTTTCTGTGAAATAAATTTTATGTGTTGACAGTACTGCGAATTTACTGCTGCGCAGTGATTTGCTGTATCCTTTCCTTTTTACTTAATCGTGTGGCATGAGTTGTTATGTTACACCAGTGCCTCGTAAACTTACGAAAATAATTTTTTCTTCGCCGTTAATTGCTGCGTTTATGTTTTAGATCAGGGACAGCGAATATCTATTCGCTGATTGTGAACTTCACTAGCAGAATCCAATGATACGACTCGGCCGTGGTTGGAATCCCCTTTTTACATTATCGCTGCTGTAGTATGACGTTCCCTCTTAACTTACTTGCAGTTATAATGAATATCGCTGATCCCAACAGCGACCATACGGGCCTATACTCGATATAGTTTTTGTTTTTCGACAAGAACATGTTGAGCAAGTGAATAAATCCTTGTCAGAAATTATAGTATTTGAATGACAGTGTTTTTGAGGGTTTTCGTGTGAATGCTGTGAAACTACGAAAAATTTATACCGCCTTTCCGAAGTGACAATGATTAAGTTGTTTTCTTTGAAACAGCAGAAAAAGGACGGAGAAGCAGCCCCCAAATCAGGGACTCAAAAGAAAGCTTCCGCCGCGCAATTAAGAATAACTAAAGGTTTGTCGAATTGTAGTGTTTGTAAAGCTTACGACAACAGAAATAAGCGGAAGTATACTGAATGCTAAGTGAGTGGTTACAAATTTATATATTTGTCGTATGATTTTGAATTTGTTCATTACAGATATAAATGAACTTAATCTTCCAAAAACCTGCAATACCGAGTTCCCAGATCCGGATGACTTACTCACGTTCAAGCTTATTATATGCCCCGATGAGGTACGAGGAAAAATGTGTACTGGCAGTACTCTCACGCAAGTAGAATAGTTTGTTAGATTTTGTCATATTTGCATCATCATCTCTCATAAGAGATTTTCGTAGAAGCACTATATTAAAAAGCAATCGAGACCAAGAGTTTTCTGCAGAAATTATTTAGATGCTAGTCTGTGATTTATACTTAAACTGACAGCACAGAAATAGTGTGTTATTGAAGTAAAAGACATTTTCTGTATGGTTATTGTTGGTTATCAGAAGTTATTTTGTACATTGTAATGTTCTTGTTACCTCTGTTGCTTTCTTTTATGTCGATAATTTTGTAAAATGTGGGAGAACTTGCATGTCATTTTGACTGAAGTCACACACAAAATTCAGTGTAATTGGTTTGTGACGTAGGTATTTGTATTTCAGGACATTCTATTGCTTTTATAGTCAGTATGATTACTGCTGAGGTTTGGTACAGCCTGGATGTGATAATGTAACAGAAGAGTGAGCTAGACATAAATTTGGTCCCACTCAGATAAACTGTCATGCCTTTTTCATAGGCCAATGAGGTCCTTCATTAATTTTTTATTTATTTATTTTGATTCAACATCAACTGATTACAAAAAGAGGGTTTTTTTTTTTTTGTTCCAGTCTTCAGGATAAGTCAGAGCCTTACTTGCTAGGGTTACATATTATTGTCTGGCACTTTTATCTACACAACTTTTTCTAAATTTAGTTGAGAGAACAGTTACATACATGAACTATATATTTACAAAAATGTTATCGCCATACGTATATTAAGGAATCTACAGTTTGTGACATAGTCTAAGATCTGAGATGACTTATATTTTCAGATAGATGGTCTTCCATCATGCGAGTGTACGAAATCTAGAAACTGATCTATTGAATATACAGGAGTGTTTAGGAGCCATAATTTTAATTTCGTTTTTAGTTTTGTAATGGGCAATTTGGAGATATTAGGATGGAAGCAATTCAGTAGTTTTATTATGCCTGCTTAGTGAGGGCTTTTCTCATAGTGTTGTTCTATGAGATATGATGTGGGGTCTCTCTCTACCTCTAGTGTTGCGAGCGTGTATTTCTTTATTAAATTTTTTTTACTGTTTACTGCCATAATGATTATGTTCAGCACATATAGGTTATGAACAGTTAGTATTTTAAATTCTTTAAACAAATTTCTGCAGGACTCCCTGGCACATTTCTTTCCCACAATTCTAAGTGCCTTCTTTTGTAAGATAAGTACACGTTTCATATTACCTTTACTGCTGGATCCCCATACCTCTATCCCATAACTTAGATGGGATTCAAATAGTGCAAAATATATTTGCCTCAGAGTGTTGATGTTACAAAAAGGTGTCAGTTTTCTTAGGACATGTATGGTAGTACATAGCTTTTTGCAAATATCATTCACATGATAAGACCAGTTTAACTCTGCATGAAGTGTCAGGCCAAGAAATTTGGTAGAGTATTGTTTTTTAATGTATTCGTCACCTATTAAGATTTGGTTTTCATGAATTTTTTGCCTCCCAAGATCAAATTCAATATAGACAGATTTATTTGTGTTTAATTTTAGTTTGTTTTCATTAAAATACTGCAGAATTAAGCCTGCTGCAGTATTGGATTCCACTTCAAGCTGCAAATAGCTTGGATTGCAGCATATTAACGTGTGGATAGAAGTTTCTTACGATAACATTTATTAAGTTTCTTTTTATGGTGTTTGTTTTGGTAATAATTTCATACGATTTGCTCTATATTTACAAATGTTGAATATGAAAACGTGCACAAGCATTAAGGTAGTGAGCTAAAATATAGTAAAAGTAGGCCTACAAGAAGAAAGAAAAGATCAAATATTTATTTATTTATTCGTTCATTCTTTGTCCCACAGTCTTCTGCCAGAGTATTAGTGGTTTCCTATTAAAGTGTACTAGAGTATCAATACTGTGCCACCCACACTAGTACAATAAAATTAGTGATCAGTGAAAATGCTATGATAGACTTAACATTGTGTTCTTCCGGATTGTCATATTTAGGGAGTATGGTACAGATAGCTGTTCGGCTGTAGCAATTGTTGCTCAGTTTAATCTAAAAGTGGCAGATCTTGGCTTTGATCCATGGTGTAATGATGTTATGATTTATGTTGCATACGTGAGAGCTGAGATAGACCAGAACACACATTGTTTTGAACATGCCGTTTCATTTTCTGTCATGTAGCATGATCGTGGGTATTCAGATCTTTGCTGAATTTTGCAACATTACTTTTTACTGACTTACACATTTCTAATGTGTAGAGACTGCCAAGAGATAGAATGAGTGATGTTTGGGCACTTATGCAGTTTAGGGGGTACATGCACAGATCACGAGAAAAGTAGCTATTTTTGAAGGAAACACCTATTTCTGAAGATATAAGCATACATATGCATGGAATACCAAAAAAGTACTTATTTTCGTATGGATGGAAAAAAAGATAAATTAACTGTCTGCTTTCACCAGTCGGCGTTTTGAGGAAAATCCATTCCACAATTTCATTGAGCATGTTCGAAAAATCTATCCTAATGCTGCAAATTAACTTGAGATAGCTATTTTTATCTAATCTATGATTCTAACTTTAATGTATATCTGTGCGAAATAAACAAATATGATTTTTTTGAGAAAATTTTGTTATGAATTCCATCTTTTTTGCAAAAAAAGGAAATACGGAAGCGTCCGATCCCACCCATCTGCTTTGACCCATGACGTCACAAATATGGCGGAAATGACCATAAACCACGATTCCAATATGGCGCATATAAAGTCATTACGTACACATTATGAGGACGAAAATACACCGAAAAACAAACACACGTTCCACAAAAAGCCTAATAACACTAACGGGACAAGTGCGGGAAATGGGGGGTTTTTGGGTGGGGACAAACTAAATACAAACAAATTTAGACACCCACCCCCATACAAAACCACGCAAAAGGACGAAAAAAACAGACATCACAAAACTCCTGAAATACCACTGAACACAATATCATCTGGAATCGGACGCTTCCCTTGACCTATATAGCTCAAAAACATCTCCCGATACCAATACCAACATTCACAGCCATACATTGGGATCGAACACTTCCCTTGACCTGTTATCCTTACGACATCTCCACATACAGCCGTCCCTGGTCCGAGACGCCGGAACTTTAAGTAAGCCTCATTTCTTCACGACATACTGAATACTTCACGACTTCATCCAAAAATCCGAATAGTTGAAGAAATTTTATTAGAGACAACGCACTGTCCCCCATCATAGCCGACAACTGAAAACTGTTGACCCTGTCAGTCATATCCATACCTACCAAAGACATAAAAAAAAGCAATTTACCAAAATTCACACACGATGCCACTCTCACAAACTAAATTCCGCGCCGTCGTGACGTCACACACCACAACAGCCTTACGTCACGGATCAAAGCCGACGGGTGGGATCGGGCGCTTCGGTCGACCCCAAAAAAAAAAAATATTTTTGAAATTCCGTGCATACATATGCAGTACATCATTTTTGATAAAAAAAAATTTTGAGACCTTTTTTTTCCATCCATACGAAAATAAGTACTTTTTCGGTGACGCACACATCAGATATGACTGTAACGCACAATTTTTGAAATAATTTTTTTTTTATTCCGTGCATATATATGCTTATATCTTCAGAAATAGGTGTTTCCTTCAAAAATAGCTACTTTTCTCGTGATCAGCGCATGTGCCCCCCTAAACTGCATAAGTGCCGACTTTTGAAAGGGAGAATGGCAGCTGTGAGTTGGCTTTACCCTGTTCATTACTGTCACAACTATCTAATTTTTGAGGAGACTGTCTGAGCTGTGTGTATGGTACCATACCATACCATACCATACCATACTATACTATACTGCATTACACTATCAAATTGTGCACAGTAACCAGTGCGAACAGGCTTTGGGCTTGTGCAGTACAAGATAATGCATTAGGTATAGTGCACTTTGTTCAGGTTACTGTAAGTTTTGCTGATATAAGTCTGTCATTTTAAGTTGTCCCAGATCCGTAGGTCTAAAAATCATGTTTCTGATATGTGGGATGTTTCGGAACAGTGTAATTTTGTATCTAGCATAAATTTCTTGGTTCTCATGTGGAAGTTCAGGAAGGTGGTTTTCTTTCTGTTGAGTCTCAGGTTATTCTGTCAGACAAATCAGAGTTAACCTGTACTTTCAGTTACATGTTCTTAAGAGTTCATTGTCATTTCTGTTGGCATCAGGAGACTGAAGTAAGATTAAAATTACTTGATAGTTGGCACTTCATAAGTTGGAGCTGGCTTACTTCAATCAGAACACTCAGTGCCATGCCCAAACCATTCGCCATTTCCCAACTGCCTTAACAGTTGGTCAGTTCATTTCCAGTTCCTTGTCCAGCATTATTTCTTGATGTGTTTGGATCCAGAATTGTGGGCATGCCATTTTTACACTCCTGGAAATGGAAAAAAGAACACATTGACACCGGTGTGTCAGACCCACCATACTTGCTCCGGACACTGCGAGAGGGCTGTACAAGAAATGATCACACGCACGGCACAGCGGACACACCAGGAACCGCGGTGTTTGCCGTCGAATGGCGCTAGCTGCGCAGCATTTGTGCACCGCCGCCGTCAGTGTCAGCCAGTTTGCCGTGGCATACGGAGCTCCATCGCAGTCTTTAACACTGGTAGCATGCCGCGACAGCGTGGACGTGAACCGTATGTGCAGTTGACGGACTTTGAGCGAGGGCGTATAGTGGGCATGCGGGAGGCCGGGTGGACGTACCGCCGAATTGCTCAACACGTGGGGCGTCAGGTCTCCACAGTACATCGATGTTGTCGCCAGTGGTCGGCGGAAGGTGCACGTGCCCGTCGACCTGGGACCGGACCGCAGCGACGCACGGATGCACGCCAAGACCGTAGGATCCTACGCAGTGCCGTAGGGGACCACACCGCCACTTCCCAGCAAATTAGGGACACTGTTGCTCCTGGGGTATCGGCGAGGACCATTCGCAACCGTCTCCATGAAGCTGGGCTACGGTCCCGCACACCGTTAGGCCGTCTTCCGCTCACGCCCCAACATCGTGCAGCCCGCCTCCAGTGGTAACGCAACAGGCGTGAATGGAGGGACGAATGGAGACGTGTCGTCTTCAGCGATGAGAGTCGCTTCTGCCTTGGTGCCAATGATGGTCGTATGCGTGTTTGGCGCCGTGCAGGTGAGCGCCACAATCAGGACTGCATACGACCGAGGCACACAGGGCCAACACCCGGCATCATGGTGTGGGGAGCGATCTCCTACACTGGCCGTACACCACTGGTGATCGTTGAGGGGACACTGAATAGTGCACGGTACATCCAAACCGTCATCGAACCCATCGTTCTACCATTCCTAGACCGGCAAGGGAACTTGCTATTCCAACAGGACAATGCACGTCCGCATGTATCCCGTGCCACCCAACGTGCTCTAGAAGGTGTAAGTCAACTACCCTGGCCAGCAAGATCTCCGGATCTGTCCCCCATTGAGCATGTTTGGGACTGGATGAAGCGTCGTCTCACGCGGTCTGCACGTCCAGCATGAACGCTGGTCCAACTGAGGCGCCAGGTGGAAATGGCATGGCAAGCCGTTCCACAGGACTACATCCAGCATCTCTACGATCGTCTCCATGGGAGAATAGCAGCCTGCATTGCTGCGAAAGGTGGATATACACTGTACTAGTGCCGACATTGTGCCTGCTCTGTTGCCTGTGTCTATGTGCCTGTGGTTCTGTCAGTGTGATCATGTGATGTATCTGACCCCAGGAATGTGTCAATAAAGTTTCCCCTTCCTGGGACAATGAATTCACAGTGTTCTTATTTCAATTTCCAGGAGTGTATTTTGTATTTAATCATGCATGATAACCACACACACACACACACACACACACACACACACACACACACACACAGAGTGCTAATGAAATACACACATTTCATACATAGCACTAACCAAACACTACTGGCTTCTTCTGCACAAAATGTGATTCACAGTGACCTATGCAGTTATCACAATGACTAGAGACCGGCTCACATTTGATAAGCTTTGCATGACATTGTGTGAAGCTGATTTTTGAAGGCTGCAATTTGTTGTTACAACTAGGTCACCAGTGTCGTAAACATAACCACACATAGCAGCGTTGTGGCGTATTGCTGTGGTTAGTGAATCGACCTGCTGTGTAGATCACACATTTGAATCGTATCAAATGTTGCAAATTTTTTTTTATTTCTGAATCTAATCAAAATATTGTTATTATTTCTGTTCAATTAATTGGTTTAAATGTATTTTTTTGCCTCTTGCTTCTAATTCTTTGCTGCATCATTCTCATCGTCATAAAGACTTTATTTACTCTTATTTTTCTTCCTATAATTGTTTTTATGTTTGTAATCTGCCTGAGTCAACTACAATCAGCCTTCATCTACATCCACACTCTGTAAACCACTGTGAGGTGCATGGCAGAAGGTACACCCCATTGTATCAGTTACTAGGGTGCAGGAAGAATGACTTTTTGAATGTCTATGTGTGTGCTGTAATTATTCTAATCTTATCTTCATGATCCCCATGCGAGTGATGCTTAGGGGATTGTAGTATATTCCTAGAGTCACCATTTAAAGTCAGTTCTTGAAACTTTGTTTTTAGAGTTTCTTGGGATAATTTACATCTACCTTAAAGAGTCTTCCAATTAAGTTCATTCAGTATATTGGTGACACTCCCCACAGATTAAGCAAGCCCTCCTACAAACACTCAATATCCTCTGTTAGTCCTATCTGGTACAGTTCCAACACACTTGAGCATTATTGTAGAACTGGTTGCACAAGTGATTTGTAAGCAATTTCCTTAGCATATTTATTGCACTTCCCCAGTATTCTACAAATAAGTCTACCATGTGCTTCACCTGCAACTGAATTTATGTAATCATTTCATTTCACATTCCACAAAGTGTTTCAACCAGGTATTTGTATGAGCTGGCCAATTCCAAAAGGGATTCATTGACTTATAGTCACAGGACACTACATTTTTTTGTGATTCAAAGTGCAGAATTTTACATTTTTTAACATTACAAGCAAGTTGACAGTTTCTGCACCATGTTGAAATCTTATCAAGATCTGACTGAATATTGATGCAGCTTCTTTCAGATAGTACTTCATTATAGATAAGTTCATCATCTGGAAAAAGCCTGATTTTACTGTTGATATTGTGTGCAAGGTCATTAACATACAACATGAACGGCAAGAATAACACACCCGAAGTTACTTCCAAGATAATATGTTGCATCCTCCCTACCAAAAAGTCGTCAATCCAATCACAAATTTTTCTAGATACCCTATATGATTGTATTTTTGACAATAATCCTAGGTGTGGTAATGAGTGAAATGATCTTTGAAATTATAGTGCCAATGAGAATGCCAATGATATCAAGAAAATAGTTTGTTTTTAAAACTGAAACTGAATTCTTTCTATCTTGAGTTTGCTCATAGAGGTTATCTTTAATCGCCACGAAGAAAGCGATCATGATTTCAGTTTTTCTGCAGATTGTTGACTGCCATTTCCTCAGATAAATGACACCTCCCAAGGTTGTGATTAGGATACAAGTTTAAATCCATGGCTACAAAATGTATCATCCGCTTCTGTTCAGTCACTGGTCACTCTAAATCATCAACAGGGCATCTCATATTGCCGACATACTTTGCAGCATCCACTGCCAACATTGCTCCGTGTTACACATTAATAGCACTTGTGAAGTGACCCACTGTGTTTGTGTGTGACCTATAACCAAGCAGTGGCTGGCAGCTGATGTGGCAACACTACAGCAGCAAGTGACAGACATCAACAAACAAATAATTTTAATTGGACTATAGTATTACCTCCAAAGACTGTACTGGTACTGGCACTGACATTCAACAGTAAGTCATTTACGTAAAGAAAGGCCGTGGGGCACACCTTGTGCATTTTCGCCGTAATCAGAGTAAAACCGTACATTTTGATATGTCATTCATCATTGTGTTACATTGTAATTTTTTTCCCCATTTGTGAGCTGACTGCAGCTTGTCTAGTAGTGTTTTGTGGTCTGTAACATTAAACAACTTGTGAGAGATCTAGGAAGATGCCAACCTTTTTTTTTAAAAAAGGTCTAAGGAGTGTATGTACTTGTATATAGAGCGGGATAACTTTTGCCACTTCCAAGCAATCAGAAAATGTAACTGTGATCAACAATAAATTGTATACATTAGAAAGTGGAATGGCTATTGTGTTTATGCAGTTCTTAATAATAAAACCTGGAACGTCATAAATTCCAGAGGACAGGCTCTATGTATTATTTCGTCAGCAGTAACGTCCCAGAAGAATATAGGGTCCATAGAAGTTTTTATTTTATGTTTTTCTGTTGGGTGTGGGTTTCTTATGCTTTATAATATTTTCTTTATAATACTTCCATAGTAGTTGTGAATATATTTGCAACTTTTTGTGGATTAGTGACTGTAGAATTGTTGTGGACCAGAGTACTGTTTTCATGTTCACGAGATAGTTCATTTGTTTCATTTCTTTTAATTTTCCACACTACCTTTGTATCGTTTGAGAACATTGCCACATAGTTAACATTCGCTGTTCGCTGGGTTGTGCTTAAGGATTTTAACATATTGCTTAATGTATCTCTCTTATTAGTGTTCGCGATTAATATAGTGTATTTAAATTTGAGAGGAAAAGCAATATTGAAGAGGTTTAGAAATGTATTTCAGGAGGATGCCTGTTTTTTGTCATCTCTTTCATATACTTCATTTCATTTTTTGGTGCTAAAGAATCATTGAAAGTTTTCATATTTTCTCAATTAATTTATAACTTTAGTTCTGTGTTTGTTGTTGGAGCGTGAAAGGACGTCATTTGTGAGGTAGAGGACTTGGGTACAGTGATCACTATAACCTGTATCCAAAGGTTCTGCTGTCTGTTAGACAATTTATAAACATCTGGTTGAGGGTTTTGGTATGATCTTTGCATCTTGTAGGGAACGTTAATGTAATTTTCAGACTGGATGAGCTTGAGAGAGTCAATAGAGGTTCTCTCACCTGCCTTGGAGACTGAAAATCAACATTTAAAGTTACTACAGAAATTTGGTACTTTTTTGTTTTGATAAAGTGTGTTGTTTAGGAGTATCTCAAGATTTTTGAGAAAAACACACACATTCCCTGTTGGGGAATAGTGAAAGCATGCAATAATTATATTTGTTCTAATTTTTTTTGTAGCAGCTAGCTAAACATTATTATCTTGGTTGAATTAACCGAGCTGGTCAAAACATATATTTTACAAACTTTGTTTATAAATATGGCACTGCCTCCATCATCTTTCTGACTTTTTATGCAATAGTGGGATGTTAATGTATAACCCGGTATGCTAATTGAACAAATTTGGTCTGATTTCAGTCAGTGTTCTGTAATGCATATGACATTGACATATTTCAGGTCTCTTGTTGATAAGAGTTCAGTGTCTGCAAGCTTGTTATTGATTGCATGTTTTGGTGACATGCAGAAAAGTTTTTCGTACCATTATTCGGAGATGGCACACCACATAATTGCCTATGGTACCTTTGTATTGGTTGCCTGTTGTGACTCCATTATGTCTCTTTCTTCTGAGATGTCTATAAGACAGGTGGACATAGATGACTCTTTACTATCACTCCTCCTGGGATAGAAAGCTTGGCCATAATAAATTTTCTGAATTAAATGTGTTACTTGCATAATCTGTGTAGTTTGAGATTGCTTTTGTCTTTGGGTACAAGGTGTTCCATACCTCCTGCAGGTCCAGGGTAAGAATAGGCCCGAGGTATTCCTGCCTGTCGTAAGAGGCGACTAAAAGGAGTCCGTCCCCCTCAAAATGGTAGTATGAGCCTGTGTCCGGAGACAGACGGTTCAACGACTTACATTTGAAGTCATTTTGGTTTTTCGCTTATTCTGGTTCGTTCCTTCCTTTGTTTGTTTCCTTTCTTTATCCTTCTCTCTCCCTCACTGTCGTCCTTACTTTTTACCTTGCCTTCTTCACCTTGCCTTCTTGTCCACCCTATGGTCTCCGCCTCGGCGTTTGAGACAGTCTGTCCTTTCTCTCCCTCTCTCGCTTTTTTTCCTATTCTTCTTTTCTCCCTGTGCATGCCTGAAGGCCAACCCATGCATTTGCATGTGTAGGCGGTGACGGGGTAACGCGTAATTGCCCGCCCTGGGTAGACAAGTAGGGCCCGTGCATACCCCCTGGTAAAGGCCAGGCCCGGGGAGGGGTGATTGCCCGAGCTGACACCTTCCGACCATGCCGATTGGTCCCTCCTGGTCCGTTTCTCGGGAGGTGTGACCTGAGGTGTAAACATTCACCTAAGGCGGGAGCACCCTCTGAGAGGGTCCCCACAAGGAAGAGTGCGCCATCGGAGACGTGGCAATCTTGGGGGATTCATCCGCAATGGTTTTCTCTTTTTCTTCACTCTCAACTTCTGCCCAAAAACGGAAACTTGACCAGCCACCAGTGACAAAAGTACTACCGCCTGCCCCAAAGTTCCTTGTAGTTTCTAGATCTGAGGACGGAAAGGATTTTTCATCTGTCAACCCTTTAGTTATTCAGAAGGGCATAGATGCCATAGCCGGACCTGTCAAGTCTTGTACCGGGATGCGTAACGATACCTTGTTGTTGGAAACTGAGAGCGCCTTTCAGGCACAAAAACTCCTTTGGGCCGCCCTCCTGTACACGTTCCCTGTCCGGGTGGAGGCTCACCACACTTTGAATTCGTCACGTGGTGTGGTATCTACTAGATCACTCGACGGGTTGACTGAGGAGGAGATTGTCTTTCCTCTCTGAGCAGGGCGTGACAGCTGTCCATAGGGTCATGAAAAAGGTCGACAATTACCTTGTACTGACGCGGACACTTTTCTTGACCTTTGATAGTGTTCAGCTGCCGTCGCGCATCAAAGCGGGCTATGACGTTATTTCTGTTCCCCCCTATATCCCGACACCTACGCGCTGCTACCAGTGTCAGCATTTTAACCACACTCACCAGTCTTGTTCTAATGCGGCTAAATGCGTCACTTGTGGCAGGGACGCCCATGAAGATGACTGTCCACCTCAGTCTCCTCGTTGTGTGAACTGTCAGGGTGACCATGCAGCATCCTCCCACGACTGTCCCATCTACAAGGATGAACGCTGTATACAGGAAATTCTGGTCAAAGAGAAAGTGTCCACCTCGGCTGCTCGTAAGCTTTTTGCTAGTAGGAGGCCCACGCTGCTCCCAGCAGAGAAATACAGTACTGTCCTTGCCTCTCCTCGGCCTATCAGGGAGGTGTCGACGCAGACATGCGATCTGACCTTTAGTGCTACGGTCGTCCATCCGGCCAGTGCTAAGATCGCCCGGTCAACATCTCCTCTTCCTCCCGTCACCCCTAAGACACAAGCACCTTCATCAGCTTCTGCCAAGACTAAGACCCAGAAGTCAGATGCACTGGCCTTCAAGAAGGAACCGTCCCATGAAGACTTCTTACGTACCCCGAACTCCCCGTCATCAACCAATACTTTGACTAAACGACCTTCCAAGAAGGCTCATAGGAAGCAAAGTTCTCCTTCTCTGCCACGGCGCATTTCTTCTCCTGCACCACCCAGCGGTTGCCGCCCGAGGCCATCATCCATTTCACCTGGCCGCACCCCTGGTAGCCGAACATCTGGCTGTTCACCGGCGGAGGAAGCTCCCCCTCCCAGCCATCTTAACATGGTGGCCGACGAACCTATTGAAAAAATGGACGATGACTCTCCGCCTGTTGATAGCGGCAGCAGTGCTCGCTCGAAGCCAGGCCCTCAGCGGCCTTGGAGGTCACCCCTTCTTGCTTCTCCTTTTTCTTTATCTTCTCACGGTAGCACTTCTTCATTGGAATATTCACGGCATTCGCTCCATCCGAGAGGACTTGAAGTTGCTGCTACGCTTGCACTGTCCGCTCGTAGTAGCTCTCCAGGAAACGAAGCTACGCCCATGCAATCGAATTGACTTGGCACACTATGCCTCTGTACGTTTTGACCTACACCCTGTGGCAGGTATTCCGGCTCATGTAGGGGTTAAGTTGCTGGTGCGGGATGATATCTGCTACGATCCCATCACATTGCACACCGATCTGCAGGCAGTTACCGTCCAAATTACTCTCCCCACTTTCAAATTTTCCATTTGTACTATTTACACTCCGTCGTCGTCTGCTGTTACTAGGGCAGACATGATGCAAATTATTGCTCAGCTACCTGCACCATTTTTGTTGACCGGAGACTTCAATGCCCACTATCCCCTATGGGGCTCTCCGGCATCCTGCCCGAGTGGCTCCCTGTTAGCAGACGTTTTCAGCCACCTCAATCTTGTCTGCCTCAGTACTGGCACCCCTACTTTTCTTTCGGACACAACTCACACTTATTCCCATTTAGACCTCTCTATATGTACTACCCAACTTGCACGCCGGTTTGAGTGGTACGCTCTTTCTGATACGTATCTCCTGCATCATACCCGATCTCCATGCTCAACTAGATGGGACATCTCCAAAGCAGACTGGGGGCTCTTCTCTTCCAGGGCGCCATTTCAGGATCAAAACTTCGCAAGCTGCGATAGTCAGGTCGCACACCTCACGGAAGTCATTCTCACTGCTGCTGAATATTCCATCCCTCATACTACTTCTTCTCCATGTCATGTACCGGTCCTCTGGTGGACCGGAACGTATAGAGATGCTTTACATGCTCATTGACATGCTTTACGCACCTTTAAACGCCACCCTACAATGGCGAATTGTATTAATTATAAGCGATTACGTGCGCAGTGTCATAGTGTTATTAAAGAAAGCAAGAAAGCCAGCTGGGCTGCTTTCACAAGCTCCTTCAACAGTCTTCTGTTGTCTGGGGTAGCATGCGCTGGCTATCTGGCACTAAGGTCCACTCACCAGTTTCTGGCTTGCGGTCTCGAATGACGTCCTTGTGGCCCCTGAGGATGTCTCCAATGCCTTCGGCCAATTTTTCGCAGAGGTTTCGAGCTCCGCCTTCCTCCCCCGAAAACAGGCAGAGGAGGCAAGGCCACCTAACTTCCGCTCCTTGAATCATGAAAGTTATAATGCCCCATTCACCATGTGAGAACTCGTAAGTGCTCTTGCCCGGTCACGGTCCTCCGCTCCAGGGCCTGATTCTATTCATATTCAGATGCTGAAGAACCTTTCTCCTGCGGGTAAATGTTTTCTTCTTCGTACTTATCATCACATCTGGGTCATGTTCCCACATGCTGGCGCGAAATCTATTGTTGTCCCGATTCCTAAACCAGGGGAGGACAAGCACTTGCCTTTCAGTTATCGACCCATTTCCCTTACCAGCTGTGTCTGTAAGGTGATGGAATGAATGGTTAACTCTCGTTTGGTTTGGCTGCTCGAACCTCGACGCCCACTTACCAATGTACAATGTGGATTTCGTAGGCGCCGCTCTGCTGTTGACCATCTGGTTACCTTGTCGACCTTCATTATGAATAACTTCTTGCTGAAGCACCATACAGTGGCTGTGTTCTTTGATTTGGAGAAGGCTTACGACACCTGTTGGAGGGTGGGCATTCTCCGCACCATGCATACATGGGGCCTTCGTGGTCACCTCCCTCTTTTTATTCTTGCATTTTTAATGGATCGACAGTTCAGGGTACGTGTGGGTTCTGTCCTGTCCGACGCCTTTCGCCAGGAGAATGGGGTGCCACAGGGCTCAGTTTCGAGCTTCGCTCTCTTCGCCATAGCAATCAATCCAATAATGGATTGCCTCCCAGCTGATGTATCAGACTCCCTTTTCGTGGACGATTTTATCATCTACTGCAGTGCGCAGCATACATGTTTCCTGGAGCGCTGCCTTGACCATCTTTACTCCTGGAGTATCGCCAGTGGCTTCCGCTTTTCTGCCGAGAAGACGGTCTGTCTTAACTTCTGGTCCTTACATCTTGGTCCCGTTGCTCTCCAATTTGTGGAGACAACAAAATTTTTAGATCTTACATTTGACAGGAAACTTAGCTGGTCTCCACATGGGTCATATTTGGCTGCCCGTTGTACCCGTTCCCTAAATGTCCTCCGTGTTCTCAGCGGTACGTTGTGTGGAGTGGATCGAACCGTCCTACTTCGCCTATATCGGTCGATCGTCCACTCAACGCTGGATTATGGGACCTTTGTATACTCTGCACAGCCATCCATCTTACGCCGCCTCAACTCTCTACATCAGGGGCTATGTTTTGCGATCGCAGCGTTCTATACTAGTCCCGTCGAGAGTCTTCATGCTGAAGCCGGTGAATTGCCACTAACCTACCAGGGCGATATACTGCTTTGTCGGTATGCCTGTCGGCTTTTACCAATGGCCGATCACCCGTCTTATCGTTCCTTTTTTGACGACTCTCACGACCGTCAATACGGGTTGTATGTATCTGCCCTGCTACCCCCTGGAGTTCGCTTTCGTCGCTTCCTTCAGCACCTTGATTTTTCACTCCCTGCAACCTTTAGAGTGGGCGAGAGCCACACGCCACCTTGGCTCCAGGCTCAGGTTCGCGTTCACTTTGACCTCAGCTTGCTCCCAAAGGAGCTTACCCCAGCTTCGGTATACCGCTTGCGGTTTGTCGAACTTCGTTCGAAGTTCATTAATACGATCTTCATTTATACAAAAGACCAATGATGGTGTCGAGTGTTCTTTTATTGTCGGGGCACACAGTTTCAAATACCGGCTCCATGGCCATTGTTCAGTCTTCACAGCTGAGCTATTTGCCCTCTATCAGGCTGTTTTTTTACATCCGCTGCTACCGACATTCAGCTTATGTCATCTGCTCTGATTCCCTGAGTGCCATCCAGAGCCTCAGTGATCCGTATCCGGTTCACCCTTTCGTGCACCGGATCCAACGCTCTCTTCAGCAGCTGGCGGGCGATGGTTCTCCGGTTACCTTTATGTGGGTTCCTGGCCATGTCGGCGGTATCCCTGGGAATGAAGCCGCAGATGCCGCCGCCAAGGCTGTGGTCTTCCAGCCTCTGGCGGCTTCTTGTTGTGTGCCTTAATCTGATTTTAGCAGGGTGATTTGTCAGCGCATTTTATCACTGTAGCATGCCGATTGGTCTACACTTACTGAAAACAAGCTTCAGGTCTTGAAACCTCTCCCCACGGCTTGGACGACCTCTTCACGCCCTTCTCAGCGGGAGGAGGTCGTTTTGGCCCGGTTATGGATTGGATACTGCCGGTTCAGCCACCGCCATCTGCTGATGGCTGTGCTGGCGCCGTTCTGCCCATGTGGCAAGTGCTGACAGTATGCCACATTTTAACGTCCTGTCCAAATTTTAATATACTGCGCATTGATCTTGGCCTGTCAAGTACTCTGCATGAAATTTTAGCGGACCCAGGAGCAGCTGCTCACGTTCTTCGTTTTATCCACTTGACAAACCTGTCTAAGTACATTTGATTATGCTGTTTTCTTTTAATCTCTTGCCTGTTAATGTGCCTTTTATAGTGTTGTCCTTTTTAGTTGCTGTTTTAACATTGTGCCTCGCAGTGCATTCATGATTTAGTCTGGGCGCTAGTGACCACTGTAGTTGTGCGCCCTAAAACCACAGAAGAAAAAAGCTGGTCCATAGCGATTTTGTTTCTTGTAACTAAGCACTATTGTGGGGCCAGTACTTTTTGCTTCAGTTCCTATTATAAAATTAGCGATTTCTCTTCTGGCGAGGTTGTTTAAGTAAAAACCTTTTTTGTGTATAACATTCCCTGCAAAATTCACTTACTTTAATTACTGCAACATTTGCTAATTGTGAACAGGGTTTATAGCTCTGCAAATTTGTATGTGTTACTTCTGTATTTGCACATGACCAGTTTGCAAGTTCAATTTAAATGGCATGTTCATTAAAAATACCTTCTTTTATGCAATGCAAGGTAGTTTGTTTCTTAATTTTTAAAAGATAGAGGCTTCTATTGCAGGCACCATCATTTTTTTCCTCCTGCAGTTACCACAATATTAGAAGTACATGTTTCGGGAGTGTTGTGGTTAGTGTTTTTCAGGACAAAACATGCATTAGCTTGGGAATAAAAATAACCTAAACATTCAATGTGAGCATCTTCATTTAGAATCTAGATATATCGCAGACTTGGAGTTGTCACCCAAGATGGTAGACTTGAACTTTTCACACATTTTTCATTTTCCAAGAAAGTTCGTATTTACTTCAGCTTTGTTTGAGTAATTACTGATAGATAACAGTTGTGACATAAGTCACTTAAGAGGTATGCACTCATTTTTACATAATTTGACAATTATATCAGTGCTATAATTGGCACTCTAAAAATTCATGGAAGTCACAGTTTGTGTGGTGACTACTTCCTTTAATGACACATTTTGACTTATGCATCACCAGATTAATCAGGATTAAGGAGAACATGTCATAAATAGGTGTGGAGTAAAGTAATGAGATTTTCTCCTTAACCTTGATTAATCTAATGATGCATAAATCAAAACAAATCATGAGTTTGTGAGTTGTGCTTGCATTGTTTTGGGGCACATATTCATTTTAGTTGATAATAAACACGGTTGCACTTTATCTGTCAAGCTGATAGTGTTACGCACATTATTCCTGAAGTTCTTACTTGAAGCACTGGAGTCCATGATCCTTGTTTACAATTTTCTCGGTGTTGGTGAGACAGTTTATGTTTTGGAGGTAGGAGTATAGCCAGTTTCCCATTGTTTGTCCCATTCTGTAAAGCGATTGCTACCCAACAAGTGAATTTTTGATTCATACAGTCAAAAGCTTTAGAAAGATATAACAGATGTATGTACAGAGTTGCAGCTCAATATCTCCTTTGGTTCCTTCTCTGTAGGAAAGGTTCACATTCGCATCTACATGCATGCCAAAGTACCAACTTGTGGATACATCTTATGAAAGGTGCTCATAACTTACAATCTCCTGCTTTTGGGAACTTTGTGCTGAATAAGTTTATATTACTGATTCTTTTTATTATTATTTTCTGGGGTCATCTCATTTTTTCCAAAATTCCTGTCTTTCTTTTTATGATTTGGATGCGGGCTGAGTTGGCATCTCTTTGCTTGCAGCTTCAGGCAGTGTTGGCTTTGTGGTCACACAGCTTGAGGCTGTTGCCAATGGACATCACTGTGGGGGTCCGGATGGGAGTTTGTCGAGCTCATCCCACGCATCCCCCGATCGGACTACGGCTGTGGCTGCCCGGGATACTGCCCACATTGAGGCTGACCCCTCACCCATGGTAGAGTGGGAGGTCGTCTCGAGGTGTGGCAGGGGGCGAAAGACATTCCGGAGGGCTGAACGGAAGGCTCTCCAGTTTGTCTGACGAACCGATTTCAGGCTCTGTCTCCGGCTGATACTGATCTACGGCCGTCGGCCGGACATGGCTGCTTGTCCTGTTCCAGAGGTTGCCCCTCAGTCTGCAAGATCGGGGCGGTCGCAGAGGGTGGGCTTACTGGTAGTTGGGAGCTCCAACGTCAGGCGCCTAATGAGGCAGCAAGAGAGGGGAAGAAAACCAATGTGCACTCCGTGTGCATACCGGGGGGAGTCATTCCAGGTGTGGAAAGGGTCCTTCCAGATGCCATGAATGGTACAGGGTGCATCCATCTGCAGGTGGTCGCTCATGTCGGCACCAATGATGTGTGTCACCATGGATCGGAGGAAATCCTCTCTGGCTTCCGGTGGCTATCTAATTTGGTGAAGACTGCCAGTCTCGCTAGCGGGATGAAAGCAGAGCTCACCATCTGCAGCATCGTCGACAGGACTGACTGCCGACCTTTGGTACAGAACCGAGTGGAGGGTCTGAATCGGAGGCTGAGATGGTTCTGCAACCGTGTGGGCTGCAGATTCCTCGACTTGCGCCATAGGGTGGTGGGGTTTTGGGTTCCGCTGAATAGGTCAGGAATCCACTAAACACAGCAGGCGGCTACATGGGTAGCAAGGGTTGTGTGGCGTGGACTGGGCGGTTTTTTAGGTTAGATGGCCTCCAGCAAGTACAGAAAGGGCAACAGCCTCAAAGGGTGTGGGTTAAAGTCAGGACATGCAGGGACCAAGCAGCAATCGGTATTGTAATTGTAAACTGTCGAATCTGCATTGGTAAAGTACCGGAACTTCAAGTGGTGATAGAAAGCACCGAAGCTGAAATCGTTATAGGTATGGAAAGCTGGCTGAAGCCAGAGAGAAATTCTGCCGAAATTTTTAGAAAGGTACAGACGGTGTTCAGAAAGGATAGCTTGCATGCAACCGGAGGTGGCGTGTTTGTTGCTGTTAGTAGTAGTTTATCCTGTAGTGAAGTAGAAGTGGATAGTTCCTGTGAATTATTGTGGGTGGAGGTTACGCTCAACAACCAAGCTAGGTTAATAATTGGCTCCTTTTACAGACCTCCCGACTCAGCAGCATTAGTAGCAGAACAACTGAGAGAAAATCTGGAATACATTTCACATAAATTTCCTCCGCATGTTATAGCCTTAGGTGGAGATTTCAATTTACCAGATATAGACTGGGACACTCAGATGTTTAGGACGGGTGGTAGGGACAGAGCATCGAGTGACATTATACTGAGTACACTGTCCGAAAATTACCTCGAGCAATTAAACAGAGAACTGACTCGTAGAGATAACATCTTGTACCTACTGATAACAAACAGACCCGAACTTTTCGACTCTGAAAGCGCAGAACAGGGAATCAGTGATCATAAGGCCGTTGCAGCATCCCTGAATATGGAAGTAAATAGGAATATAAAAAAAGAGAGGAAGGTTTATCTGTTTAGCAAGAGTAATAGAAGGCAGATTTCAGACTACCTAACACATCAAAACGAAAATTTCTGTTCCGAAACTGACAGTGTTGAGTATTTATGGAAAAAGTTCAAGGCAATCGTGAAGTGCGTTTTAGACAGGTACGTGCCGAGTAAAACTGTGAGGGACGGGAAAAACCCACCGTGGTTCAACAACAAAGTTAGGAAACTACTGCGAAAGCAAAGAGAGCTTCACTGCAAGTTTAAACGCAGCCAAAACCTCTCAGACAAACAGAAGCTAAACGATGTCAAAATAAGCGTAAGGAGGGCTATGCGTGAAGCGTCCAGTGAATTCGAAAGTAAAATTCTATGTACCGACTTGACAGAAAATCCTAGGAAGTTCTGGTCTTACGTTAAATCAGTAAGTGGTTCAAAACAGCATATCCAGACACTCCGGGATGATGATGGCACTGAAACAGAGGATGAAATGCGTAAAGCTGAAATACTAAACACCTTTTTCCAAAGCTGTTTCACAGAGGAAGAACGCACTGCAGTTCCTTCTCTAAATCCTCGCACAAACGAAAAAATGGCTGACATCGAAATAAGTGTCCAAGGAATAGAAAAGCAACTGGAATCACTCAACAGAGGAAAGTCCACTGGGCCTGACGGGATACCAATTCGATTCTACACAGAGTACGCGAAAGAACTTGCCCCCCTTCTAACAGCCATGTACTGCAAGTCTCTAGAGGAACGGAAGGTTCCAAATGATTGGAGAAGAGCACAGGTAGTCCCAGTCTTCAAGAAGGATCATCGAGCAGATTCGCAAAACTATAGACCTATATCTCTGACGTCGATCTGTTGTAGAATTTTAGAACATGTTTTTTGCTCGCGTATCATGTTGTTTCTGGAAACCCAGAATCTACTCTGTAGGAATCAACATGGATTCTGGAAACAGCGATCGTGTGAGACCCAACTCGCTTTATTTGTTCATGAGACCCAGAAAATATTAGATACAGGCTCCCAGGTAGATGCTATTTTCCTTGACTTCCGGAAGGCGTTCGATACCGTTCCGCACTGTCGCCTGATAAACAAAGTAAGAGCCTACGGAATATCAGACCAGCTGTGGGGCTGGATTGAAGAGTTTTTAGCAAACAGAACACAGCATGTTGTTCTCAATGGAGAGACGACTACAGGCATTAAAGTAACCTATGGCGTGCCACAGGGGAGTGTTAGGCGACCATTGCTTTTCACAGTATATATAAATGACCTAGTAGATAGTGTCAGAAGTTCCATGCGGCTTTTCGCGGATGATGCTGTAGTATACAGAGAAGTTGCAGCATTAGAAAATTGCAGCGAAATGCAGGAAGATCTGCAGCGGATAGGCACTTGGTGCAGGGAGTGGCAACTGACCCTTAACATAGACAAATGTAATGTATTGCAAATACATAGTAAGGAGGATCCTTTATTGTATGATTATATGATAGCGGAACAAACACTGGTAGCAGTTACTTCTGTAAAATATCTGGGAGTATGCGTACGGAACGATTTGAAGTGGAATGACCATATAAAATAATTGTTGGTAAGGTGGGTACCAGGTTTAGATTCATTGGGAGAGTCCTTAAAAAATGTAGTCCATCAACAAAGTAGGTGGCTTACAAAACACTCGTTCGACCTATACTTGAGTATTGCTCATCAGTGTGGGATCCGTACCAGGTCGGGTTGACGGAGGAGATAGAGAAGATCCAAAGAAGAGCAGCGCATTTCGTCACAGGGTTATTTGGTAAGCGTGATAGCGTTACGGAGATGTTTAGAAAACTCAAGTGGCACACTCTGCAAGAGAGGCACTCTGCATCACGGTGTAGCTTGCTGTCCAGGTTTAGGTTTCAAGAGGGTGCTTTTCTGGAAGAGGTAGCGAATATATTGCTTCCCCCTACTTATACCTCCCGAGCAGATCACGAATGTAAAATTAGAGAAATTCGAGCGCGCTCGGAGGCTTTCTGGCAGTCGTTCTTCCCGTGAACGATACGCGACTGGAACAGGACTGGGAGGACTGACAGTGGCACGTAAAGTGCCCTCCACCACACACCGTTGGGTGGCTTGCGGAGTATAAAGTAGATGTAGATTCCAACTGTCATATTTTGCAAATTTTGTTTACAAAATTGGTTGTAAATTTTGTTTGCAAATTATGACAGTGTACATGTGATGTGTTAAGACAGTGAAATGAACCTGTGACCACTGGAGACAGTGCCACAAGTTCCTCCAAAAAATCGTATCACAACACACACTTAAATGTCATATTAACAAATGTAAATCCACCTGATGGTGGAGGTTTAAACCTTTGAAACGCTTCGTGGAGACAAACAGTGACTGGTAACAGTAAACTTGTTGTTTCATTTAATCCCAGACATGTGACTGGCTCGAAGACTTCTTAACTAATAGAACCCAGTCTGTTGTCATCAGCAGTGGTTGTTCATTGGAGACGGGGGTAACATCAGGAGTGCCCAGGCAAACAGGGCGGACAGCAACCTGTGATTGTTCACTGATGCTGGTGTGTACAGGAAGGTGTCTAAGATAAGTGACTGTAGGTGATACAAGATGATGGAGACAAAATTTTTAGTTTGGTGTGATGAATAGAGCTGGCTCTTAATGTAGAAAAATGTAAGTTAATTGGGATGAGTAGGAAAACCAAACCCATAATATTCAGAAGCAGCATTCGTAGTGTCTTGTTTGACACAGTCACATATTCAAAATATCTGGACATAATGTTGCGAAGCGATATTAACTGGAACAAGCTTGTGAGAATTGTGGTAGGGAAGTTGCGTAGTTAACTTTCGGATCTTGGGAGAGTTTTAGGAAAACGTGGTTCACCTGTAAAGGAGACCACTTGTAGGATGCTAGTGCAACCTATTCTTGAGTACTGCTGAAGTGTTTGGGGTCCGCACCAGGTCGGCGTGAAAGAAGACATTGAAGCAGGTCAGAGGAGAGCTGCTAGATTTGTTACCAGTAAGTTCGATCACCATGCAGGTGTTACGGATATGCATCAGGAGCTCGAGTGGGGACCGCTGGAGGTAATAAGACATTCATTTTGTAGAACACTACAGAGAAAATTTAGAGAAGCAGCATATTAAGCTGACTGCAGAACGATCCTACTGCCGCTAACGTACATTTTGCGTAGAGATCATAGAGATAAGATCGGATAAATTAGGGCTCATGCGAGTGGAACAGGAAGAGAAACGACTAGTTGTGGTACAGGGTTTCCTCTGTCTTGTTCTGTACAGTGGCTTGCGGAGGATGTAGCTGTGGTACTTTAAGTCCCACTAATATTTTTATGTGCTGCTTAGATTCTTCTTATTGGAGGAAATTGAAGGTTATGTCCCTCAACCTAAAGGGAAACTTTACTGAAAGAGTATAGATTTTTACAGTCATTAACTTTTAATTTTTTGTGTGGACTTTGTCAGTCTCTAATCATCTTAGAAGGCAACTATTGGTCTTAATGCTGCATTTGGTATTCTCATAAGTAGTCAGCAAGAAATACCAAAACAGATTACTCTGGCCTGAGAAAACACACTCTTTTGAGTGGACAATTCGATTTCACTTTCTTGTGTTTTGATCTACAGCCTCAGAATGTCTTCGTTACAGAGACCTTGTTCTTACAGAACATGAGGAAGATGTTCAGTGGTATATGCCTCACAGGTTTATAGAGAGCGGTAGAAAATGTCGAGGCGTGGTGGAGATATGAATCTTATTTCTTTTACAAAATGTACAGATGGGGTGTAGTGAAGCTGCAAATGTAGTGGCCATAGAGAGATGCAGCATTCACAAAAATTATTGGTTTAAGGGAAGAAAGTTAAATCTTGCAAAACATTGTAAGCAATGTAGTATTGAATTGGTGTTCTCAAAATTCTATGAAGTGGTATATTACAGTTGGTGCTGCCAGTACACACTGTTTGTGTGTATGTAGTACATCAGAATGCCAAACTGATGTTGGTTGCAACACATAGATGATGACTGCAAGGAATTAATCAAGAAAACAGTGTGCTATTCAGAATCAAAAGACTGCATGCTGCAACACTGTGAATACTTTCCTGGAAGCTTATTTGGTAGATTTTTTCAAAGGATGTGGTCCAGAAGAAATGACAGAATATGAGCTGTAGTTTTGTACTGAATCATTTTATGTATTTTTCTGAAAACTATTTATCTGTCACTAAAGATCCTGTTAAAAGGGTTTCATTTGGAGAACAGAAGCACATTCCATTCCATTGCAGTTTGTTTTGGTGGTAAAGAACCGCAGAATATCAGCATCTGTACTATTAGTAACTGCCTTCGTCATAATACCATTGCAAATCATGCATTCATAATGAGGCTGAATGAGAATTTGAGGATAATGGTAGGAAAAATTGAGCAAATATTGATGCCTATTGATCTGTTTAAGTTCTGCCATGAAGTTTCAGGCATCTACTTTTTAGTGTTACACAAAAAGGAATTGAATAAGTTCAGTTTGAGCAGAAAAGGCTTGCCTCAAAATTTCTAGGACAAGGGAAAACTGTCAGATATGCCCCTTGGTTTAAACAGGATCAGAGTAAGCATAGTTTCTAATGATGTTGCAGCATTCACTGTTAATGCATTTGAAGCAGGTGAAGAAATTCCAGCTGTTTCAGTTACAACATTAAAACCTGGACAGTGTGTTACATGTATGTATGTGACAGTTCATGGTGGGTGGGAAATGTCTGTGAAGTTTGATTAGAACAAAAAGATGCCTTTGTCAAGTTTATGCGCCCTGTGGTCATACCTGTTCTTTCAACTGCCCATCTACTAAAGATACTTACTGAATTCCAGAGCAACATGTATTTAAACTCATAAAGCATCATCATCGTCACCAGGGCAGTGCTTTTTTCAGAATCCAAACAAGACGGTATTTGCAATTTATTCAATCTTAAGTGGAAAGTAATTATTACAGTTGTATAGTAATGTTTGAACTTGTATTTTTATTGACATAAAAGCAATTTTAACTGCTTTTACTTTCTGTATACTCATTAATGTCACATTCTAGTAATGTACTATGAAAGTAATAACTTTTAGCACTGTTTTTCATCCATCAGCAGGCGTGGGTCTAAAATCCATACTAATGTTATAAGTGTGGAAGTGACATTGTCTGCTAAATATTTTACTGCTAAACTGATGAACTGATTTTGATGAAATGTGGCA
Source organism: Schistocerca nitens (assembly GCF_023898315.1). NCBI lineage: Eukaryota > Metazoa > Arthropoda > Insecta > Orthoptera > Acrididae > Schistocerca > Schistocerca nitens. The sequence goes on from NC_064618.1 coordinate 372,865,553, forward strand.
TGGGGATAGCTTGAATGCTGAGAAAGAACATAGGCTTCTCTAGAAAATTAAGAATATCAACCACTTAGTGTGAAGTAGGTATGCAGATTTTTTTTTTATTATTATTATTTTTATGCTAATGCAGTGGTCGGTGGCTCAGTGTTTAAAACCTATTCTGTGACAGTGTGAATCAAAATGCATATTTGTTAGCAAGGTTTCTGAAATTTTAAAAATAAGTGCTACCCCACCTGGTGAAGCTGGACAGTTTTTATGATGAAATGTTGTGAACGTTCATAGTGAAATCCAGTGGTTAGTCCGTCAGCCATAGTTAGGACTGTTACGTCTGCAAAGCCTTAATGGAGGTAGTATTATTAGTATTTATTTTATGATATGCCTAGAAAATGTAAGTCTGGTTTAGCTCATAGTTCTAAGAAAGCTCAAACTGTGGAAGTTACTGGAACCTGACAAATCTCGGAGCAATCTCAGATCCACTATAACTTAGATGCAGAACATCATCTGGCCTTAAGAGCTAGAGTGTTAGTAGGACACTCACAAGCCCAACACATTTTAGATGCTGAGCATCATGTGTTTCTTATAGCATTCTGAAACGCTTGAAGGCTCACTATGACGGCATTGTTTAATGCCGTACGACAGGCAGACACATTGTGCCTTTACGTGTAGGCTGCATTTTGACAACGACATGTACTCATGTCATAGTTTTATATTCTGACAGAACGTAACTTTGCAGTGTTACTTTTAAATGGCCATAAGGCCGTAATTGCAATAGTAACAATAAATATTTTAGACAGTCAACGGCGACTATGATGCCTTTTACGAAATATTATGTGTCTGTGAATCCCAACCATGAGAAGTTAATCAATAGTTACAAGAGTTTTCAAGTTTGAAGTAAAAAGAAATAAACAAGAGGTGCAATGTTTTATCTGTTCTATTGAACTGCAAAAGTGCTGCATATTTTACTTTGGTTACAAGAAAAGATGACACCTTATCAAATTAATGACATCGCTTTATTTGATAATTGACAAGATACTACATGACATTGTAAAAAATATACATGGTCCATGTGACCTTATCAACCATCATTCTCCTTGCTTGGAAGATTGGTGATGCACAAAAAATTTCCCACATAGGCTTCAAGCAGAGGCCATCAATGAAAACAGATATCCCCCGTACCAACAAAGAGCACCAGAAGACAGGGTTTGGATGCAGTGATAAAGTTTCAGAATAGTAGCTACATTAGTGGCGTTAATATAGTTGGTTGGTCCCATACTCCTGAATTTTGTCAGCATTGTTTACTGCGCATATCAGTGTGAAGGTCTGCGGTTCAGTGCATGCTAGAAAATATATCTGTGAATATATTAACAAACACAGTGATCACACTATTTTTAACTCCAGAAACACAGAACTAGCAACTCCCGCAGACCAAGTACTCATATATAGTCCAGCCATTACGTCCACAGCAATGAAGCTGTGTGGAGGCTTTTAGGTTTTGCGTTGTACGAAAGACATCCAACCATAACACACCTCAATCTTCACTTAAAGAATGGTGGATAGATGGGTTTCAAGGAAAATAATTTTCACGAACAGGGATCAAGTCTTCCAAAAACAGCACTGACCATATTTTTTTTGATATTCGTGCAAGAGATGATTTTGCAAAAGTTCTATTTGCTGAGATATAGCCGGATTACATCTAGAAAAGAATGGAAACATTGAGCTCAAAGAAAGGTGGCCTGTCGTTAAGTCCAGAGATGCTTCACATGCATGTCGGCAATGTGGAATGCTTTTGCTTGAAAAAGATGTTATGGTTTGTGCGAGGGCCAATGTCTTTTAAAGATCTTTAAAAAATTAGGGAATTATACACATTCAGATAGGCATGTGAGGAAAAAGGTTTATTGAAATACCATCAATGGAGGAGGAGGACAGGCAGTGCAGATCAATGACAAAAATGAGAGACTTTCGCCTCATTAGTAGCAACGTGTGGGCTTTCAAATCCCCAGAAAATGTGGCAAAAAGAATACAACAATGACACAGCTGAAGATCCATTGTGCAGATTTAAAACCTGTAATGCTAGATACAGTGAAGAGCTCATAACAACTGCAAAATATTTATCTTACTACTGTGGATTGAGAAGACCAGCTAGAAATGAAAACGTTTGTTGCAGTTCATTATGAGAAATGAGCTGTGACACTACTCATTGCAGCAGCAACTCCATGAATAATACGTTCTGCAATTAAATGCAGACCAGACAACAGTTTTTAATAATGTTATGCAATAAATTGAGACAGCTGCAGGTGTGTGTGGGTTTTTTTTTTTTTTTTTTTTTTTTTTTACGTGCTCTGGGAGGAACTGGTAAGATTCTTTTAAATTTCCTCTTAGCCCAAAGTTGCAAAAATAAGAGATCTGTTGCAGTAGGCTCTTCTGGAACAGCTGCCACACTACTTGATGGTGAACATACAGCTCAAGAAGAAACACCTGTTTATAACACTGACAAATGTTGCAACAATGTAAGCTGTGGATTGAGATGAGTGTCCAGTGTCTTATACAAGATCAATTGAAGCGTTAAATCACACCATGCAAGGTATTTAAAACAACTAAATTGTCATTGGAGGGATTGTCATATTATTGACGGGCAATTTTAGATACTCTTAACTTCAATGAAGTAAATGCATCAACCTTATGGCAGCATGTTGAAAGATTAAGTTCAACAAGAAGTATGCACTTACAACTGCACAGTGACACAGAATCAGAAAAGTCTGCAGGAGCTGTTCCGAAAATTGGCAGAGGTCCTATTGATACAAATGCTAATGGCATGATTATATTAGAATGTGAATTGTATAATGTTGTTCGTACTGCAGAACAATTGGTGAGCAAAATTTATCCTGAACTGCAAGCAAATGTGGTGAAATAAAGGAATGGTTGTGTGAAAGGGCAATTTGTGGGTGCCGGTTAATGAATTTGTATGACAGATAAATGAAAAAATTGTCACAGGTAGTAGGAGTTATTGTAGAATATCTGTCTGTTGATAATTTATGGATACTGAACAAACATACCCTGCAGAGATTTCTTAAATCTTTGCAATTGTCAGGAGTGCCTAATCATAAACTGATATAAAGGTCGGTGTTCCAATCTTCCTAATGGGACCAGATTGTGTAACAGTACATGCGAATTGCACATCAGGGCTGAAATATTGTGAGCGCTATTACAATTAGTGGCACAGCTAAAGGAGAAACTGTTTTTATTCAATGAATCCCGAATATACTCAACGGGGTTGTCTTTTCAATATAAGAGTGACAAAAACCTTTGATGTTACAGTCTTTGAAAATCTACATTATATTATCTACATTAGATATTCAATACACAATACATCAATTAATATTACAAACATCAGTACATTACATTCATCTCATGACACACAGTGAAGCAAAAATTTCCTCATTAAAGAACGTTCTAATAATGAATTCATGTTGCCATTCCAGTGATTTTATTATTTTGTTTTAAATATCTTATTATTATCTAACATGAAGGATATTTGTCTTTAATATTATTTTTAGTTAAAACTTTCCCTTTAAACAATGAGTAAAAATTTGGCAAATTCTTCTTTATCAGAATGACATTTTAGCTAGTGCACTGCATTCCTCTTCATTATGGGGAAAAACATTGTCTGGGTTGAGGAAGTCCACTGTTAAGGCATGAAGTGCAGTCCTCTTGATACTCGCCAACTTATGTCTAATTGTGACCCATTTTGCTTTCGTATTTATACATGTAAATCTGTGTTCTTCACTGTCAATAAGCATACATGTGGGTTGCTTGGATGGACCAGTGGGGTTTATTGTGTATAGTTTGGAAATATTTGGAATTTTCCGATTGACCATGGTGTACCGCTGGGGCCGTCGCATCCATTGGTAATTGTTGAATATGAATGTTGTTCTATATTGCCTGCCAGTTTGTACCCTTGTTTTTCTTCTGCTATAATGTTCCCAGCATTGTGCTCCAGTAATTTATAGGATAATTCTTTATGTTCGTTAGTTTATCTGACGTTATCACTTGCATATAACTGCATTCAACAAGAAAATGCTTCATGTGATAGTCATTTCAGTATGTGGTTGATGTTGATAAGTGGAATGAGGCTAACCATAGCTATTTAATTTATAAAATGTGTGTTGAGGCTAGTAGGCATGTTTCTCCACTTGTTAAGCATCTTCTTGTAGACATAGGAGAGGTTGAAGCCACCTTGTTTGGTTGCTAGTGTCAGTGTGTGGTATTGGACTTCAAAAATATGACAGCAGCTTATAAAGTGACATAGCACTGACATAATTAATTTGGTGATGTCACAAGTTGGTGGGAGGACTTGTGCCATGTAGTTAATTTTGTGTATTAGAGACACATTAACCTAGTGCAATTTTTTTTTTTTTTTTTTTTTTTTTTTAATTTGCCAGGTTTTCTGATCCTGTGATTTTGAATGCAAGCAAGTATGCTGTTCAGTAATTTGCTATAATTTGCAGAAATTATTTGGCCCATTCCTTCGGAAGATGGTGCACAGGTGTTGCAAGTTATTAATTCTTCTAAATGATCTTTGTACTTGTGCAGATTTTCAATGGCTAGATATTCATTTTCCCTGATCTATATTCAGTTTTGCACTAGACACCATCTCATATGTCTCTGTAATGACAGAGGTCATTGCCGTCTCGTTATTGTTAAAAGCTAGGAAGCCTACATCACCAGCATAAACCTTGCAGATGATATGTTGTCCACATGTTGTTAAGCTTTGAAGTTGTTGGGGCAAAGTTGCCAACAAAAGTTCACTGGTGATTGCAAAAAGTGTCACTGACACTGACAACCATGTCTTACTGAATTTTTTATTTCAGTGTTGCTGCTTGGCTGATCATTTATAATTATTCTATAGGTGGATGATGTGACTTACCAAATGAAAGCGCTGGCAGGTCGATAGACACACAAACAAATACAAACATACACACAAAATTCAAGCTTTCGCAACAAACTGTTGCCTCATCAGGAAAGAGGGGCCTCATCAGGAAAGAGGGAAGGAGAGGGAAAGACGAAAGGAAGTGGGTTTTAAGGGAGAGGGTAAGGAGTCATTCCAGTCCCGGGAGCGGAAAGACTTACCTTGGGGGAAAAAAGGACGGGTATACACTCGTGCGCGCGCGCACACACGCGCACACGCACACGCACACACACACACACACACACACACACACACACACACACACAGAGACACAAGTCTTTCCGCTCCCGGGATTGGAATGACTCCTTACCCTCTCCCTTAAAACCCACTTCCTTTCGTCTTTCCCTCTCCTTCCCTCTTTCCGGATGAGGCAACAGTTTGTTGCGAAAGCTTGAATTTTGTGTGTATGTTTGTGTTTGTTTGTGTGTCTATCGACCTGCCAGTGCTTTCGTTTGGTAAGTCACATCATCTTTGTTTTTAGATATATTTTTACCACGTGGAATGTTTCCCTCTATTATATTCTATAGGTAGTATTTTTAAAAATATTTTGTATCACCTATCACCTCTGTGAAACAAAATGGAAAATTCATTCATTGCGTTGTGTGGAAAAATGATGGTGACTGACTCAGTCAAAGGCTTTGGTGAAGTGCAAGGGTATAAGGGCACAGTTTGTTCAGCAGATTTTCACTGCTGCTATGTTATCTCTGCACGAAGCTTTTATTTATTTATTTATTTTTATAATGGTTTTTCCTTTGCCGGCACTTGTTTGATATTGTCCTGTTACTGCTTTCAGCCATCAGCTTAAGACGCGAGTGAAGATTTTAAAATCAACATTCAGCAGTTTTATGGTCTCAAGTTATCTATGGTATTCTTAGCCAGGTTTTTCAGTATTAAAACTATAGTGTCGTCTTTAAATTCTTTGGGACTGTGAGCTAATGCGGCACATGTATGTACAGTCTATTAATAAGTAATTTATCAAACAGAAACTGCACTGAGCCAGGAGAACAAACGCTAGTTGCAGAATTTGGTACAAGAAGTAACCAAAGAAAATATATAGTGGCATTATGTGTTATTTGTTATTTAGTTCCTTCCTCTTATTATTTATTGCAGTTAATATTATCAACTGTAACAGGCCATTTTAGTTTATTTAATCAATATGCACACAAGAGCCTACATCGTACATACCTGGATTGTATTTTTTTGTTGATTGTAAACTAAATTGGTAGTTCTAATATGTTGTCATACTCCTCAACCTAAATCTTTTCATTTGTTCTGACCTAAATGTTTCTCAATGTCAGTGCAATTTTAGCAACAGACTAAATGTGAGCCTTATTTCAACAGCTATTCTTTCATGCAGATTTAGTGCTAAATGTGAGCCTTATTTCAACAGCTATTCTTTCATGCAGATTTAGTGCTCCACAGTTAAATCTGCGACCTTCAATAACACTCGGTATTCAATTATCACTTTTCGTTATACATGGTCATACTCAATTGCTGTGATAATATTTGGTGAAACTTAGGTACGCAGCACACACTTTTTCCACAGAAAATTGACAGCTGAAAAGAAATTCTAATTGGACCCAGCAAGTGTTGGAATGCATTTATATTAGTATTGCTACATTATGACAAATCCGTATAGAGTTTATGTTCCCTTAGCCATACGACAGGGCCACTCAGTATATGCGTGCCACAAAATGAGAGCACGCCATTTGATACAGAGTGCAAAAACTGCCTGCGACAATGCATGCAAAGCAAGTGATGGGCAGCCAGCTCCATTCAATACAAAAATGGACACAAACATAACATTCGTATTTCCATCAGTCTCAATAATGGAAGATGGGTGTCGAATTGTCAAGGAGGAGAATTCCTAAAATAATTTTTTGGACTCCACAATGTGCTTTGTGTTGACCAGTAAGAAAATTTAAGACGTCATCCATCCCCTTTTATTCCACCTGGAATAAAAATGTAGCTTTGTTTTAAAATCCCTGTACCACTTTCAGATTTTGTGAACGATTGATTATAATAGTTTTTAATCTAGAAGTGTTTCCTCAAAAATTGAGTACCTAGATTGATCTTTGGTGGCTTTAAAATCAGGAGCAGTTTCATCAAGGATAGAAATAATGTAAAAACAGGGATTTCAAGTGTGCCCACATGTTTAAGAATTGGCAACTACACTGTGGAAAGATAATAGTACCTAACTTTGTTTTATTCATATAGCAAGAAAAGTTCTGGCAGAATGTAAATAATTTAGGAGTAAAGGAGACATACACTGCAAGAAAAGTGCTGGCAAACTGTAAGTAATTCAGTAGTAAAGGAGACACATACTGAACAAGAGAAGTGTTCTCTCTCCCCCCCTCTCTCCCCCCTATCTCCCCCCCTCTCTCCCCCCCTCTCTCCCCCCCTCTCTCCCCCCCTCTCTCCCCCCCTCTCTCCCCCCCTCTCTCCCCCCTCTCTCCCCCCTCTCTCCCCCCTCTCTCCCCCCCTCTCTCCCCCCCTCTCTCCCCCCCTCTCTCCCCCCTCTCTCCCCCCCTCTCCCCCCTCTCTCCCCCCCTCTCCCCCCCTCTCTCCCCCCCTCTCTCCCCCCCTCTCTCCCCCCCTCTCTCCCCCCTCTCTCCCCCCCTCTCTCCCCCCCTCTCTCCCCCCCTCTCTCCCCCCCCAGATGTTGAGTTTCCCGAATTCAGGGTTTTGAAAGAAAGTTCAGCCAAAGACGTGCAACTATTTATTGGAGTATATTATCTATTTGCTTTGTTGCAGTTTCAAAACAGTAGCAACAAAAACAGGACCAAGGGAGACAGATGCAGAGAGGATTGCGGGGAAAGGGTTAGAAGGAAGGACAGATAGGAAGAAGAAAAGAACCAGAGAAATGGCGGAACTTGGGGAGGGGGAAGATATAATAAATAACCACTCTGTATGTTCACTATAAAAAGAAAATATTGCAAATATTCCACCTAGTGGGAACAGAGATACAATAGGTGTTACCGTCAATCTCCCCCCCCCTCCCCCCGCCAAGTACATTGGTATCAAAGTACTTAAGTTGAAGTATGCAGAATAACAAGTCCATTTCCTCTGTGTTCCTTTCTTCTTATCTTCCCATCGAGCGAGGTGACGCAGTGGTTAGCACACTGGATCACATTCGGGACGATGGCGGTTCAATCCCACGTCCAGCCATCCTGTTTTAGGTTTTCCGTGATTTCCCTAAATTGCTCCAGGCAAATGCCAGGGTGGTTCCTTTGAAAGAGCACGGCCAACTTCCTTCCTCATCCTTCCCTAATCTGATGAGACTGATGGCCTCACTGTCTGGTCTCCTCCCCCACAACCACCCAACCAAACCCTTATCTTTCACACAAAGAAACCATAAATCTCTCTACTGAGTGAGACACTTAGGTTAAAGCTCTTGATTTGTGTTTGGAAGGAGGAGCTTCAAACTCTCCCGTATTCATACAGATTTAGATTCTCTGTGGTTTGGTTCCTGTTAGCCCTTCCTATCTGTGCTAGTATTGCTTTTTCTGTAATGGCATCATTATAGATTTAACATTAATCCTAATCTTTCTTCCATTTTCATAAGTACCTTCAAATTCAGTGCATAGAATATTAATAGTTATCACAAAATAAAGAAGAGGCTTTTAATCTGTGAGACAGCACTAAGATAACTCTTAAATATATGAAGGAACTTTAGAAAGTAAGCTAAAAATTATTATGGCAACCAAGTAACTTTTATTGAATGCCGTGTTGTACTCAAGTGAGCCAAATACATGACACTGTTTTTAATATAGTCACCAAGTATCTATAAACAGGAATAATGTTCTACCAATCACCTAAAGAAATCTGCCATTAGAGAACCACTGCTTGAACATTCTCATTGTTGGAAAATCTTTTTATGCCAAGATGTTCTGTCAGCTTGCCAAAATGATTGAATGTTTTGTATTCTAAGCCTCTTTCTGCCTTCATATTTTTGATGAATGACATTTTTGTGTCTCTTGACAGGGCTGCTTGGTTTTATATTTTTTTTAATTTACTAGACCGTATCGAGCACATCCTCGTCTTTTGCTGTCCTATAGAAGATACATAAAATAATACCTAATAAATGCTATAGCTTATGTGTTTAGGGAGTTGTAATGTATCTTTAGTTGTGTGTATTTTGAGTTGGACTGTTCAGTACTTACAAGCCTTTACAGATATTTTTCTCAAATATTCTATTAAATTTATATATTTTCTAGGTAGTCCCATATGATTATAAATGAAGCAAATCATGCTTTCAGGTTTCTGCGATATATTTTGTTGTTCAAAATGCCAGATATCACTTCTTGTGTTTTTTTAGTGTGTGTGATCTCTCTATTTCTCTTGCCACTTGATATATATATATATATATATATATATATATATATATATATATATATATATATATATATATATATATATATATAAATGAAACATAATGAACTTTGTGCTATTATTATTTACACATTGTACTTTTATATTAAGCACATTTTTAACATTGGATGAGAGCAATATAGAGATTACACATATTACAAAAACCAAAGGTAAAATATGCAAGAAATGATACCTTTGACATTTTTGGCATCTTTGACAACAAAATATGCCACGTATATTTGAAAGCATGATTTGCCTCATTTATAAGCATATGAGTGTGTGCTAGAAAGCATAAATTCTTTATAAGTACGTACTGAACAGTGCAAACATATACATGTAATTATAAAAACATTCCAACACCCATAACATAAAGCCCATACCATTTATTCTGTATCATTTCTATGTATCTGCTATATGACTGCTGATCATGAGCATTTGCTTGATACTGGTCTGGTAAATTAAATAAATAAAAACAAAGAAGCCGTATAGTCATAATAAAAATTTCTTCCAAAATAGGATGGAATTGCATGGTGCAAGATCTTAACAGTATTATGGATCAACATCACCGATGTCTGTTGCAACCTGGGTCAAATTGTTGGCACCATCTCGCTGTGCTGGACACAAAATTTGATTTTGCCCATATACCAATAGAATTGTGAAATTTAGATGTTTTACATATAAGAATCATACTGTCTCATTAATTGAACTTTGGAGTACGATGTCAGTTACCACACCATTTCACTCCCACACTGTGACGTAACTGTTATCCACACCACAGCCTAACTGTGCCTGCAAGAAATCCAGAACAGACACACTCTTATATGACAGTGTACTACGCTTGTTGTGCAATTGTCTTAGCATGGGGCTACGTATGTCACTTAATTTCTGAAGTCCCTACACACCTTACCATACAATATTTTAGGTCTTATATATTGTGCCTCTTTTTATTTCTTTGTGCCTGTGTAATTTGCCTTGAACTTTTGGTTTAATAATTTTAAAGTATATGATGACTATTGTTGTTGCATTTATTGTTGTTATTTCCAGGGCTTCTATCGGGGAGGAAAATTTGTATTTAGCTTTAAAGTAGGTCCTAACTATCCTCATGAGCCACCTAAAGTGAAGTGTGAAACTCCAGTATATCATCCGAACATTGACTTGGAAGGGAATGTTTGCCTTAACATTTTGCGAGAAGATTGGAAGCCAGTGTTAACTATTAATTCTATTGTTTATGGACTACAGTATTTGTTTTTAGTAAGTATTATTTGGATATAGGTGAATTACATTTTTAAGTATATTTCAAAATTAGATTATTAATTTAAAACTCTTTGCAGGAGCCTAATCCAGAAGACCCACTTAACAAAGAGGCTGCTGAAATGCTGCAAAACAACAGACGTATTTTTGAACAGAATGTGCAGAAAGCAATGAGAGGTGGTTATGTTGGTTCTGTATACTTTGAAAGGTGTTTGAAATGAAAAACTGTGAATGGAACACACAACTTTTTTTTTCTGAAGAAAGATGTGACCTATGGTCTAGCAACATGGGTTTGATTAAAGTATTATTTAAGCCAGCACATTATAATGCTTCGGCCAGACAGGTCACTTGCTTGAGAAAGTTTTTATTTAAACCAGCTTTCAGTACGAACTCTGAAGTTTCTTCCATTTGTTAAATAACCATATTCACTGACAGGAACAAGTCCAAATTTTTGAAAGTGAGGTGTAATGTGTGTGTGTGTGTGTGTGTGTGTGTGTGTGTGTGTGTGTGTTATCCATAAAATCTGTTCTGTGAATTATTTTGTCCACACAATTTTTTAAAAAGGTTTTTGTTTTTGCCATATAAAAGATTGATTTTTAACCCACATTTAAAATGCATTGAAATGGAATTTAGCTTTATTACAATCATTGTTGTAACATTTTGCCAAATAGAACAAATGTAAGCTCGAACTCATTTCAATAAAGTATATCTCAAAAAGTGTAAATTAAACAGTTGGTAACTGTTCTTGAAGATTAGTTGATTTATACAGTGTCCTGTAAATTCCTTTCTAAATAATAGGCTGACAGTGAGGAATTGCAAAATATATTTGATACCATTGATCAGATTGTGTTGCATCAGTTTTTGTTAGTGTGGAAAAAAAAAATCACCTTCTGCAAATAAATGGATCATACAAACTCATATTTGTAGTAATGTATACTATTGCACAACATCCATATCCCAGCATAATATAAATTTTCTTCCTTATACTGAATGTAAAGGTAAGTTCCTTCAAATGCTGCTACTGTAAAACATTGTGGAGAGGAGCCATGCCACTGAGATGTCTTTCAGGTGCCATAGTGGCTGGTATATATTATCATCGTATAAATTTCTCTTTTTAAAAGTGTAAGTGTGATACCCATTCTGGAATACAAGATCACTTTGGCTTGTGCAATTTACTTGGTAAAGTTTAGCTGTCAATTGGGTTTTAACATTTAATTTTCTCTGTTACACAGCATATAAATGTGTTTGTACCTGTTCCAATTTATAATACAGAAGTTTGTTTTCCTGTCATATTGTTCATTAAAATTGAAAAGTTTGTTAGATGGGAAATCATGCACTCAGGTTTAAATTTATGAGTAACTTCATCTTTATTTATTTATTTGTTTGCATTTCAATTTCACGTACATGGCTAACTTTGTGTACTTAGTTTTTATGTACAGAGATTAATTCACATTTGGTATCTGTTAAATTTATTATATGTTATCTTTGTTAAATTTATTATAGGTTAGCTTTGTTAAATTTATTATAGGTTAGCTTTGTTAAATTTATTATAGGTTATCTAGTGTTAAGATGTGACTGGTAGACCTTTTTTGTTTGTGTATCAGTGAGTATAAAGCAACTGTAATGGCTCTTCAATATGTGAAAACACACATCAGTGTAATTATTTACAGAAGTATGATCATTATTGGCAACTGTGCATGTCACCGGAAGTTGATTAAGTTTGGGGTTAGTGTGTGGTGGGGACTGTGTTTTGTAGTTTTGCTCAGATGAATGTAGTGAAATGGAAGAAATGATTCCATGTCAGTTTCTCTCATAAAGATTGCAGAACAAGAGAAGAAGATTTTTTTTCTGTTTCGGAAGAGAATGAGTTCTCGAAAAATGAAACAGAGTGGGGTGGGAGATGGGGAGGGGGGGGGGAGAAGTGAGGTGTGGGGAAAAGGTAACAGGAAAGGATGAAAATAGAATATTTGGATAGTCAGTTATGTGACCGCTGAGCTAAAGAACAGGTAACAGTATGTCATCTGTTAAAGGGGTGAAGCCTCGTAAGTTGTAGAAGAAATAGGACACAAAAGGACCATTAATGAGAATTTAAGAGACTGGTCAGAAACTAAGCTGAGTAAAAAAAGAGAGGAGCGATCATGGGGATGAAGCCAACATTTGCAGAAAGAACTGGGCACGGGAAGCCAGGTCATAAGTATTGTAAAACCTAGTGCTGGCTTTGACCATGTAGTAGAGGATATTAAGATACTGCGTAAGCATCTGAATGAATAGAACCAGGTATTTGTAGTTTGGGGACATGCTTAAACAAAATTAACCCTGTATAAACAAGCCCATTAGGTGAGTAAACCAAGAACTAAAGCAGATTGCTGTTGACTTTGGGGGGGCTCATGGCACTTGCCGCTATTGGAAGACGAGGCTACGGAAGACATGCCTGCCCCTTAACATGAGGAGGAAAGATGCAATAGCTGAACTGAAATATAAAAATATAAGGGAGATGAACCAGTTATAGATGATAGAATTGCTGTGATTACAGGTATATGCAATAAGCTTGTTTTAGGTTAAATACCTCTTTGAGACAAACGGTATTAAAGTAGGACCAGAAAGATGAAATGTCATGCCCAAAGGAAACTTCTTTGAATGATATTTTTATTGTGTATTGGAATATTAGAGCACTAAAAAACAAAGATATTGAACAGAAGTAATGGACACCTTCGACAAGTGCTTCCAGTTATTCCATAATAAACTGCAGCAGATGAAATAAATTCATGTTTGAAGAAATCATTTCTTTGGGTGTGAGTGAGGAAAGTTCAATTAAGAACAAATGAGAGTGCAACTTTCCAATGAAGAAGAAACGAAACATTTTGCGGAAAAACTCTTATAAAATTAGTTAAGACACTCACCCACTTGATAGTGTAAATGGCCAAATTGAATTTACAAATGATTTATGTAACATTGTCAACAGTCCAAATGAATGAATAGTTAAAGCTTTTCCTAACGTTATTCAAGTTGAGTAATTGAACGAACCATTTTAGCAGAAATAAATGAGATATTTGATGATATTAATTAAAAAATTCAAAACAAGGACTGGACATGAAGTTATCAGACAATACAATTGAAGCAAAATAGTATCAAGAAAAGATAAAGGAAAAACAGCATTAATCCTGCTTATATCTATTGAACTGCCGTTTTGGTTCAAAAGACTGCAATTTCCAGTGAGATGAACATTTAGACAAACTTGGGATATTGTAATATGAATTTGGAAGAATTGTGCTTTTCTCACATTCAGTTATATGTAGCTTGGTCTAGGGAAGGGAAACCCAAAGAATTTATGTATCTGTTCACCAAATAACAGGATGGCATATGTAGTTGTGGTATTCAGTCCTGAGTCTGGTTTGATGCAGCTCTCCATGCTACTCTATCCTGTGTAAGCTTCTTCATCTCCCAGTATCTACTGCAGCCTACATCCTTCTGAATCTGCTTAGTGTATTCATCTCTTGGTCTCCCTCTACGATTTTTACCCTCCATGCTGCCCTCCAGTACTAAATTGGTGATCCCTTGATGCCTCAGAACATGTCCTACCAACCGATCCCTTCTTCTAGTCAAGTTGTGCCACAAACTCTTCTCCCCAATTCTGTTCAATACCTCATCATTAGTTATGTAATCTACCCATCTAATCTTCAGCATTCTTCTGTAGCACCACATTTCAAAAGCTTCTATTCTCTTTTTGTCTAAACTATTTATGGTCAATGTTCCACTTGCATACATGGCCACACTCCATACAAATACTTTCAGAAACGACTTCCTGACACTTAAATCAATACTCGATGTTAACAAATTTCTCTTCTGCAGAAAAGCTTTCCTTGCCATTGCCAGTCTACATTTTATATCCTCTCTACTTCGACCATCATCAGTTATTTTGCTCCCCAAATAGCAAAACTCCTTTAATATTTTAAGTGTCTCATTTCCTAATCTAATTCCCTCAGCATCACCTGACTTAATTCGACTACATTCCATTATCCTCGTTCTGCTTTTGTTGATGTTCATTTTATATCCTCCTTTCAGGACACTATCCATTCCGTTCAACTGCACTTCCAAGTCCTTTGCTGTCTCTGACAGAATTATAATGTCATCGGCGAACCTCAAAGTTTTTATTTCTTCTCCATGGATTTTAATACCTACTCCGAATTTTTCTTTTGTTTCCGTTATTGCTTGGTCAATATACAGACTGAATAACATCGGGGAGAGGCTACAGGCCTCTCACTCCCTTCCCAATAACTGCTTCCCTTTCATGACCCTCGACTCTTATAACTGCCATCTGATTTCTGTACAAATTGTAAATAGACTTTCGCTCTCTCTGAGGGTATTTCGCCTGTCTCGTATATCTTGCTCACCAGATGGTAGAATTTTGTCAGGACTGGCTCTCCCAAGGCTGCCAGTAGTTCTAATGGGACATTGTCTATTCCCGGGGCCTTGTTTCGATTCAGGTCTTTCAGTGCTCCGTCAAAATCTTGGCGCAGTATCATATCTCCCCTTTCATCTTCATCTACCTCATCTTCCATTTCCATAATATTGTCCTCAAGACCATTGCACCTATATAGACCCCTTATGTACTCCTTCCACCTTTCTGCTTTCCCTTCTTTGCTTTGAACTGGGTTTCCATCTGAGCTCTTGATATCCATGCAAGTGGTTCTCTTTTCTCCAAAGGTCTCTTTAATTTTCCTGTAGGCAGTATCTATCTTAACCCTAGTGAGACAAGCCTCTACATCCTTACATTTGTCCTCTAGCCATCCCTGCTTAGCCATTTTGCACTTCCTGTCAATCTCATTTTTGAGACATTTGTATTCTTTTTTGCCTGCTTCACTTATTGCATTTTTGTATTTTCTCCTTTCATCAATTAAATTCAGTATCTCTTCTGTTACCCAAGGATTTCTACTACCTCTCGTCTTTTTACGTACTTGATCCTCTGCTGCCTTCACTATTTCATTCCTCAAAGCTACCCATTCTTCTTCTACAGTATTTCTTTCCCCCATTCCTGTCAATTGTTCTCTTATGCTCTCCCTGAAACTCTGTACAACCTCTGGTTCTCTCAGTTTATCCAGGTCCCATCTCCTTAAATTCCCACCTTTTTGCAGTTTTAATCTACAGTTCATAACCATTGATTGAGGTCAGAGTCCACATCTGCCCCTGGAAATGTCTTAAAATATAAAATCTGGTTCCTAAATCTCTGTCTTACCATTATATGATCTATCTGAAACCTTTTAGTATCTCCAGGGCTCTTCCATGTATACAACCTTCTTTCATGATTCTTGAACCAAGTGTTAGCAATGGTTAAGTTATGCTCTGTGCAAATTTCTACCAGGCGGCTTCCTCTTTCACTTCTTAGCCCCGATCCATATTGACCTACTATGTTTCCTTCTCTCCCTTTTCTTCGTCATCTGCAGAGCTAGTTGGCATATAAACTTGTACTACTGTAGTAGTGTCTATCTTGGCCACAATAATGCGTTCACTATGCTGTTTGTAGTAGCTTACCCGCACTCCTATTTTCTTATTCATTATTAAACCTACTCCTGCATTACCCCTATTTGATTTTGTATTTATAACCCTGTATTCACCTGACCAAAAGTATTGTTCCTCCTGCCACCAAACTTCGCTAATTCCAACTATATCTAACTTTAACCTATCCATTTCCCATTTTAAATTTTCTAACCTACCTGCCCGATTAAGGGATCTGACATTCCACGCTCCGACCCGTAGATCGCCAGTTTTCTTTCTCCTGATAACGACATCCTCTTTAGTAGTCCCCGCTCAGAGATCGAATGGGGGACTATTTTACCTCCGGAATATTTTACCCAAGAGGACGCCATCATCATTTAATCATACAGTAAAGCTGCATGCTATGGGAAAAATTACGGCTGTATTTTCCCCTTGCTTTCAGCCGTTCGCAGTACCACAACAGCAAGGCCATTTTGGTTAATTTTACAGGGCCAGACCAGTCAATCATCCAGACTGTTGCCCCTGCAACTACTGAAAAGGCTGCTGCCCCTCTTCAGGAACCAGACGTTTGTCTGGCCTCTCAACAGATACCCCTTCGTTGTGGTTGCACCTATGGTACGGCTATCTGTATCGTTGAGGCATGCAAGCCTCCCCACCAACGGCTAGGTCCATGGTTCATGGGGGGCATATGTAGTTGATAATCAAATATTACGACAATTCTGTTAATTATGAAATATCAGGAAAAAAAGCAAAGTTTTGTCGCTAAATTAAATACAGTTGTATTGAGAATATGATTATTTTAGTGTAGTTTTATAATTTCTGTATTTTAACATTGATTCTTTTAATATATATAACCACCTACTGCCAACTACTGGTTTTTGTGTTGGGTACTACGCTTGGTTCCGCTGTTGTGTTTCTGGAGATGTGAGTGTTTTAAGTGCTTACTATCAAAATATGGTGCTCACCAAGACATATTCCACCTCTTTCGCTTCAGTGCATATTTTAGGGGAAAAACTTTGAGATTTATCTGTGTTGTTGAGCTTTTACAAATATTTTTGAATATTCTAAAATATTCTCACATGTTCTACATTTTAGAATGTTGTAGAAAGTTCCTGAATGTTTCGGAATGTTCTCAATGTTCTATAAAGATGTGATTGGCAGAGTACTTTATTTCATATTAGTGTATTGTCAAATACTTGAGTGGATTTGAGTATTTTTTTAAGTGTGACGTACTAATATATCTAAGACTTTGTGAATGTTCATTTTTACTATGTTCTCGAGTTATCTGGAATGTCTGCAGAAAACAAATGAAAAATAAAAACCATGCAAAACAGGTCTTCTTTAGCTAGTAAGTTATTCCTTGTTAATCCAGTGGTGAATGGCCTGTCTATGGTGCACAACTAGCTGTACTAAATAGCTTACCCAATTCCAGTGAAGTGGTGTCGAGGAAAAAACAGAATAATTGACTAGACAGCAGAGGGCACTGATGACCTCAGATGTTAAGTCCCATAGTGCTTAGTCATTTGACTAGACAGAAAATTTCAAGTTACAGAAAACTGATAGGAGGAATGTGTGCAGTGTGACATGTCATTTCCAAATTTAATGTATTTAGAGAGTGGTGTCTGTCAAGCTGCTTTCCTAAGAAAACAATTGTGGCACTAATAAGACATCAGAAAATCCTTGATTTTCAAAGGGAATAAAAATCACGTGAAAGGAAAAGGAGATTTTTGAAATAACAACAGACAGAGTAATAGTACTGACTACATGTTATAAGAAATACTGCTTTTCCTAAGAGAAATGATAAAAGAAAAGTCTATACAATATCTAAAATCTGTAATTCAGGGAGTAAACTAAAAGTCTATATTTCCCAAACAGTCAAAAGAGAGAGCAGGAGATAGTAGAATTACAAATGTTAGCATTCAGGCAACTGACACTTTATAATCACTTCCTTGGAGTAGGTGTGAAGATTGGCATTGGCAGTTCAAATGATAAAGCAATAGGGTACATGCAGGAGGCAATCCCTTTTACAGGCAAATCATAAGCACTGCTTTGTTTGCCAGAGAAATTAAGAATATAGTTAACTCCTCAAAACTAAAACCTCACACGAAGTTGACAATAACCTGTTCTTCGCACATGTGCAATGTACTGAGTCACATAATCAATACATCACTATCACAGGGAATATTTTGAGACAGATTGAAATATGCTATTGTTAGGTCCCTTTACAAGTGAGGTAGTAAGACAGATATTAATAATGACTGTATACTGATTAGTTAACCTGTTTCTCAAAGATACTGGAAAAAATTGTGTAAGCAAGAACTGTAACACACCACTCTTGCAAAAAGATATTTACACTTATTTTATATTTCAATAAAATCTCTCCACAGAACATGGTAGTTTCCAATTAAAAAATTTAAATGGCAAAGTATTGCAGACTGATATCTCTCACAACTTGTCAATAGCACATTGTGTAGTTCAGAGTAATCTAGAGCATCTCAAATATTATGGCAACAGAGATACTGCTGGTTACATGTTTTCATCCTGCTTAGTTAAAAATGTGCAGTGTGTTGCATTAAGAAGCTCAGGGTGTGTTCACAATAAATCTCAGTTTTTAGAATGAAGAATAATCTCTACAGATGTACCATAGGTTTCAATATTGGATCCAGTCATGTTCTTGTTATTTACTTGTATAAATTATCTTCCATCGTGTATCTAAGAAGCATAAATAGTTCTCTTTGCTGATCAAGTAAGTGTTATAATCAAGCCTAACTAACTTCAACACTTGAAAATATAAATAATGTTTCTGAAATTAATATCCGGTTCTCTGAAAATACATTGTCACTGAATTTAGGTAAAACACTATACATGCTGTTCGGTATTGCACGAGGCTTAACCACAGCATTAGAAGTAATGCATGAGGGTAAATCAGTAAATGAAACAGAATGTTCCATTTCCCCCCCCCCCCAATCCCAGATCACGTCAGAAACAGATTGCCCAATCGCTTGGTCTAGCAGGCAATCCTTGTCAGGGAACGGCCACCAGGCGGCAACAGCGTCACACCCATGGAGGTATTCTTACCTCCATGGTCACACCCTTACTTCTGGAATCAACCACTAGATGGCACTCCATTCTGTGAAATATGTGGTAACATCGGCCGAACGCGTGCAGCTTTCCACTATTTGGCGTCTGTCAAGTACAGCTGTTTCTGACATACCGGTGGTAGTGGATCGAGTCGCCATGCTGAGGACCTACGAGTATATCAACTGTGGAAGGAGTAGACGAACAAATCCTGAACTAAAAATGTTCAGATTTCCTGTCAAAGATAAAGAAAGGTTACGCGAGTGGATTTTAAATTCAGGTAAATCAATAAATTAGTTACGAATAAGAAATAATAAAGAGCCACAAGCATTCGATCCTATTTAAATTTTGTCAATGTTATATTCGATATAACGTGGCAGCCCTTCCTGTACAAGAATCATATCATATAATTTTTTAATTAAATCTTTGCTGCGATTTCAACTTTTGTAAACTGTTTATTCACTTCACTGTCGTAATTTTGGGTGTAGAGGCATTTTTTTGTGCAATGTGAAAACTGAAACCAATATAACATATGGATAACAAAATGCAAAGCATAGTGTGGTAACATTTGGTAAACAATTTAAGAAGCATTACCTTACAAGACCTTTCCCTTGGTACTTGAAAATGGCTCTAGAGCTGAAATCGCAACAGTGAAATAAATGAATAATAGCCGTCATCTAACTGCTAGGTCACCGGTCCCTCTAAATCCTGGTATGTACTAGAGCGAACGAAAGGAACGAGTGTAAAACCTCGTTTACACTGCTGCAAACGAGTATTCATAGATAATTCGCCAATGTTCACTGCCATTCGTTTATACTTCTGAACAAGCGTTTATACTGGAATGAAGGGAGGAGAATAGAAGAGAACGAGCATAACATGCAAACTATAGATGCTGCCTATTTTAATTTCTTTTTATCTGTGCGCTAATTATCCTCACAGCTTTCACTTGCAAACAACACTACTTATAGTAACAAGTCTACGCGAGGGCGGATATCCCCAGTAATAACTGTGTTGCAGATAAAAGCGTACGTCTCTTGCGAATATTTGCGGGTTATCTTTAAACTGTACAAAGCACATTTTAACATAATTATGGTTTGCCGTCTGTGGCTCTTCAAAGTT
This sequence comes from Schistocerca nitens, assembly GCF_023898315.1. Lineage (NCBI taxonomy): Eukaryota > Metazoa > Arthropoda > Insecta > Orthoptera > Acrididae > Schistocerca > Schistocerca nitens. The sequence continues at coordinate 372,885,825 of NC_064618.1, forward strand.
GACACCGCCAAAATATGCTCGAAAAACACGCTTTCGCTTGTATATTACCGCGTTTGCAGCCCCCTTTCAACAACAATCCAAAATTCATCGTTCTGTGCCACTCTTACATCATTTACGATAAGTTACATGCAAAGTGAAAGAATTTAAATTTGAAATGACTGTCACTGAAATATGTCCAGCCTTAATTCGCATCATAACCGAGTATGGATTTTGAAAACTTTCTAGTGTTAACCTGCACGTGGAGATCTTTTTTTACCACCATAATCCATATCAGAAGAGCTGTATAGCAAAGAGGAAATAGACAGCATGCAATACAGTCTGCATTTAACCCGTAACTGGTACACCTGGGTCCCAGGGACCCGAGCGAAATTTCTTTTTTCCAGCTCCGTGATGTGTGTGGTAGCACTGACTTCCCTCTCCCTGTACTCTCCTAACAATCAACTGGCTACCAGCCCACAACATTGTTGCAGGCGTTTCTTTGTTAGTTTTGTTTCTATAAAGGTGATCGGGTCCCGTGGACCCAGGTGTACCGTTAGTGAAAGTTTTCTTTTCGTGGCATTATTTCCGGTATCTTGGATTTACGGTGTAGTGCTTCAGAAAAATGAGCGAGGAAGATACTACAGATAATCTGAACGAACCATTGGACAGTGATATTGAAGACATAAGTGGAAGCGACAGTGACTATGAAATTAGTGAACATGAAACTGGAAGTGATGAAAGTGATGATGGAGACAGTAACAACGAACAATCTGGAACTAATTATATCTATGGAAGAAACAGATTCAAGTGGTCAACAACACCCAGCATACGTGGAAGAACCTCTCAAACCAACATCATTGCTCCAATTCACTTTCCTGGCATACGTAATGCAGCTAGACAGGTAACAGAAAAGACCCCTCTAGCATTTTGGGAACTACTTTTCAGCAAAGAAATGATTGCAGAGGTAGTACTCAGAACCAATGAAAAGATTATGTCATTGCCACCTGAGTCAAAAAAGAATTCTTTTTCAAATCTAACAGACAGTACTGAAATAAAAGCTGTCATAGGTCTTTGTTATTTGTGGGGAGCCTTCAAGTCAAACAACGAAGATCTGAATGGTTTATATGCTACAAACGGCACTGGTAGACCAATTTTTAGGGCAACTATGCCCTTGAAACGTTTGCTGTTTTTATTACGTTGCCTTCGTTTTGATGATGCAGCAACCCGTGACGCAAGGAAACTCACAGATAAACTGTACCACATCTCTTGGCTCTTCAATTCATTGATAGAAGCTTGTCAAGAAAACTATTCAGTCGGAGAGTACGTCACTGTTGACGAAATGCTTGTAGGATTCCGTGGTAGATGTCCATTTAGGATGTACATTCCATCCAAGCCACGGAAATACGGTATAAAAATATTTATTCTAGCTGATGCCAAAATGCACTACTGTTTGAATGCAGAGATATATTCGGGAAAATCAGCTGTAGCCATCCCGCGCCGTGTCCTCTTACCAACAGCTGTTGTCATGCGGTTGGTTGAACCAATCAAGGGAAGTAACAGAAATGTGACAGGGGACAACTGGTTCTCAAGTGTGGAGTTGGTCAATGAGTTGTCGAACTGTAATTTGACTTATATTGGCACCATGAGAAAGAACAAGGCTGAGCTACCACCAAGCTTTTCAACAGCAAAGGGCAGAAATGTGTCTTCTTCAATCTACGGATACTCTGGTTCTGTAACAATACTTTCACACGTCCCCAAAAAGAACAAGGTTGTCAACCTGATATCGACAATGCACCATGGAGAATGTATGGTGGAAAATAAGCCTGAAATAATCCATGACTACAATAAAACAAAAGGTGGAGTTGACGCACTTGACGAAAAGACGCATAATTACACGACTTCTAGAAGAACAAGGCGGTGGCCTATGGCAGTCTTCTACACTATGCTAGATATAGCAGGTGTAAATGCTTTTGTTTTGTACCATGGGAAAGAAGATACTGATGATGTGACACGCAGAGAATTCCTCATTGAACTAGGTACACAACTCATAAGTGATTGTATGAAAAGAAGATTGGATTCTCCATTTTTGAGAAAAGATATCCGAAATTCCATTTGTGATATTCTAGGCATGACCCCCTCCAAGGCATCAGGAACATCCCAGGTTCACAGTGAAGCTGGTGCTACTAAATCGAAGAGGAAAAGATGCTCAGTGTGCCCATCTAAAAAAGACAGGAAAGCATCCCGGGCGTGTGCCAGATGTCGAACACCATTATGTTTGGAATGTTCCACTGCTTTATGTCCAAACTGTTTCGGTAGTCTGGATGAATGAAATAACTGAAATGGACTGGTGAAGATGCTGTATAATTGAAACCTAATATTTTGTCATAATTTCTGCTATTTTCAAAGATCACATAGTCATTTAGCTGAGAAATGTACTAAAATTTATCCAAAAGTTGTGCCTGCAGAAATTTTTATATTGATTTTGAACTTTTCTTCTGGCTTACTGTTGTGAAGCATAGTACATTTTGTGTTTAAACGTGAAGTTTCAGTTGTCTATCTTACTATTTGTAACTGATGTGCAGGACTTTCCAAAAGTATATTTTTCACATTTCGTATTTTATGCAGTTTATTGTCCTTTTTTGTAACATCTTTAAGGTATGACCATAAATGAGGAATGTGGTTTTAAAACATTAGTAACAAAACATTAATAAAAGTTTCATATTTAAATTTCATTTAAATGTGTTTTTTTTACCAAAATATACTCAAAACTTGGGTGGGTCCCGAGGACCCAGATGTACCTTATGTGTTACAATTTATAGGTGTACCAGTTACGGGTTAAACAGTAACTCGCGAGAAATGTTTGTGTGTTACTTTTCATTTCACATATGATTGTGAAGGCAGAAAGGTGGAAGGAGTATATAGAGGGTTTATACAAGGGCGATGTACTTGAGGACAATATTATGGAAATGGAAGAGGATGTAGATGAAGATGAAATGGGAGATACGATACTACATGAAGAGTTTGACAGAGCACTGAAAGACCTGAGTCGAAACAAGGCCCCGGGAGTAGACAACATTCCATTAGAACTACTGACAGCCTTGGGAGAGCCAGTCCTGACAAAACTCTACCATCTGGTGAGCAAGATGTATGAGAAAGGTGAAATACCCTCAGACTTCAAGAAGAATATAATAATTCCAATCCCTTAGAAAGCAGGTGTTGACAGATGTGAAAATTACCGAACTATCAGTTTAATAAGTCACAGCTGCAAAATACTAACGCGAATTCTTTACAGACGAATGGAAAAACTGGTAGAAGCGGACCTCGGGGAAGATTAGTTTGGATTCCGTAGAAATGTTGGAACACGTGGGGCAATACTAACCTTATGACTTGTCTTAGAAGAAAGATTAAGAAATGCTTTACTGTATGATTAAATGATGATGGCGTCCTCTTGGGTAAAATATTCCGGAGATAAAATAGTCCCCCATTCGGATCTCTGGGAGGGGACTACTCAAGAGGACGTCGTTATCAGGAGAAAGAAAACTGGCGATCTACGGATCGGAGTGTGGAATGTCAGATCCCTTAATAGGGCAGGTAGGTTAGAAAATTTAAAAAGGGAAATGGATAGGTTAAAGTTAGATATAGTGGGAATTAGTGAAGTTCAGTGGCAGGAGGAACAAGACTTTTGGTCAGGTGATTACAGGGTTATAAATACAAAATCAAATAGAGGTAATGCAGGAGTAGGTTTAATAATGAATAAAAAAATAGGAGTGCGGGTTAGCTACTACAAACAGCATAGTGAACGCATTATTGTGGCCAAGATAGACACAAAGCCCATGCCTACTACAGTAGTACAAGTTTATATGCCAACTAGCTCTGCAGATGATGAAGAAATTGATGAAATGTATGACGAGATAAAAGAAATTATTCAGGTAGTGAAGGGAGTCGAAAATTTAATAGTCATGGGTGACTGGAATTCGTCAGTAGGAAAAGGGAGAGAAGGAAACATAGTAGATGAAAATGGATTTGGGGGGAAGAAATGAAAGAGGAAGCCGCCTTGTAGAATTTTGCACAGAGCATAACTTAATCATAGCTAACGCGAATTCTTTACAGACGAATGGAAAAACTGGTAGAAGCGGACCTCGGGGAAGATTAGTTTGGATTCCGTAGAAATGTTGGAACACGTGGGGCAATACTAACCTTATGACTTATCTTAGAAGAAAGATTAAGAAAAGGCAAACCTACGTTTCTAGCATTTGTAGACTTAGAGAAAGCTTTTGACAATGTTGACTGGAATACTCGCTTTCACATTCTAAAGGTGGCAGGGGTAAAACGCAGGGAGCGAAAGGCTATTTACAATTTGTACAGAAACCAGATGGCAGTTATAAAGAGTCGAGGGGCATGAAAGGGAAGCAGTGGTTGGGAAAGGAGTGAGACAGGGTTGTAGCCTCACCCCGATGTTATTCAATCTGTATATTGAGCAAGCAGTAAAGGAAACAAAAGAAAAATTCGGAGTAGGTATTAAAATTCATGGAGAAGAAGTAAAAACCTTGAGGTTCGCCGATGACATTGTAATTCTGTCAGAGACAGCAAAGGACTTGGAAGAGCAGTTGAACGGAATGGACAGTGTCTTGAAAGGAGGATATAAGATGAACATCAACAAAAGCAAAACGAGGACAATGGAATGTAGTCAAATTAAATCGGGTGATGCTGAGGGAATTAGATTAGGAAATGAGACACTTGAAGTAGTAAAGGAGTTTTGCTACTTAAGGAGCAAAATAACTGATGATGGTCGAAGTAGAGAGGATATAAAATGTAGACTGGCAATGGCAAGGAAAGCTTTTCTGAAGAAGAGAAATTTGTTAATATCGAGTATAGATTTAAGTGTCAGGAAGTCGTTGCTGAAAGTATTTGTATGGAGTGTAGCCATGTATGGAAGTGAAACACGGACGATAACTAGTTTGGACAAGAAGAGAATAGAAGCTTTCGAAATGTGGTCCTACAAAAGAATGCTGAAGATAAGGTGGGTAGATCACGTAACTAATGAGGAGGTATTGAATAGGATTGGGGAGAAGAGAAACTTGTGGCACAACTTGACTAGAAGAAGGGATCGGTTGGTAGGACATGTTCTGAGGCATCAAGGGATCGCAAATTTAGCATTGGAGGGCAGTGTGTAGGGTAAAAATCGTAGAGGGAGACCAAGAGATGAGTACACTAAGCAGATTCAGAAGGATGTAGGTTGCAGTAGGTAGTGGGAGATGAAGAAGCTTGCACAGGATAGAGTAGCATGGATAGCTGCGTCAAACCAGTCTCAGGACTGAAGACCACAACAACAACAACATGATTGTGAGAAACAAACTTGTAGAATTACAGGAGCTAATCTACATTCTTAGATTGAAAACTCGGGAAAAACTACAGCAGATCATGAGCTACAGTCAGCAGTGTGACGAATGCATTTCACGCGCAGCGCTCTAGCCGAACGCAAATCAGCATCATTCACGTCACGGAAGATACAGCGTTGCCAATTCCGCGACATGGACAGGTCAGTTAGCATTGTAGCGTCGCCTGCGACATCTGTTGACCGACGGGAAAACTATTTTTACTGTTGCCTGTTCCGCCGTAAGGACGGTCAGTCTGTTTCTTACGTGATCTGGGGTTTTATATTGATAAGAACCAGAACTGTAATCATGTTGTGAGTCATCTCAACAGTCTAACAACGGACCCTTTGAGTGCAATTTCAGTCTTCAGTGAGGCTCATTTGAAAGTGTTGCATTAACAATTCAAACAAGAAAAATGTTAGGTGCTAAAGACTCACCATTTGCGTCATGAGGGCGACAGAAAATGAGTGTCCGGGAGGTGCAGAGATCAATCTTCTTTAGGATGTATGTATTACACTTCACTAAATGGACATCATTGACATTCAATAAATTTTTAGAAGAAATTACTAAATTCCACCATGAAGACCAAGTGATTACAAAGGTTTGCACCATCAAAATCGAAGGGGAACTCCTGGGGTGTTACAAACTGTGCATGACATTCAGCTAAGTATCCATATAAAAGCAAATTGGTCTAACAGGGTGATGAGAAATGGTGGAAAGTAATGACATGGAAACAAATGCGAAACTAGCTATCCTTAGAGGCATAGCTGCAGAGAGTGTGATAATATGTTTTATAGACACAGAAAAAAAAACATTCAGAGGCTGAATTTGTCCAGCGGTTCCAGGTGGTATGAATTGTAATGTTGCACACTTTTCAGGAGGGATAGTGTACTCTTAAGTACAGACCACGAATCAAGCAAGTTATTTTGACCAGCTAGTGGCTAAAAGTAATGTGCATACCATAGTTCTAGTGTACATGCCCATTTTCTCATTTTTGTGTACTGTGATGTAAATATTCCCTGCTGCCCTTGCAAGATCGTGCAGACAAGTAGAGGGCAGAGCACATCCAACTTCTCACAGCACAATAAAGAACTTCCAGCAAATTTGCCATCCAGATTAATAGCCAGCATAATTGTAGACAAATGCATTAAGGCACTGATGTAAGTTGATCTTCATACAACTCTCTTGCTACCTGTAATTTGCAGGGTTCCTTTCATATTCCCCTTCAATCCCAATTGGTTGGAGTTGAAAACAGATTCTCTACTAAATGATGGGATAAGTTTGTTTATCTCATCTACAGATTTTTCAGCCGATTCCACAATTTGCTGTGCATCATCAAATTGACACTTTGTTTCAAATTTCATTAACTTAGACCTTCCCATTCTGTGGCACTGAAGTTAAACAACCATCCACTGCTGCTCTTGAAATAACTGTAATCTGTTGCTCACAATTTGATGTGCATAACATAGGAGGTCACTATCATGCACATCTCTGAATTGTCTTGAGCATCCTTGAAACGTGCAAATGCCAGTTTTTGTAACAAGTGCGCCTTGTCCTCCCTATAATATACATAGTTTTTCTTGTGCACTACAGCCACATTGCTGCAGAGTTCTTTGAAATACTCTCATACTTTTGTTTACTGTGCTCCGTTTTATCTTCCATGTTCGTAATTGTCTTTAGTACGCACTCCTTGAACAGTGATTGTCCTTTACTGTGTTCCACTGGAGCCATGATGTGTGTCTCCCTGTCAGAAAAGGATAACGAACTACATGACTCAACACCTGTTTCAATATCACTTTCACTTAAGCACGTATCATCATTATTGATCTCCACTTGTACATTGTCCGCACAGTCGAGCGTATGTGATGCCACACATTCCACTGACTCATTTTGCAGAAATGCTAATATTTCACCTGCCACTTCTGTCTCACTCTGCGAAATTCCTTGGGTTCCTTTCTGATGAATTGTCAACTTTGGAACTGTTGTTGTAGATATAATGCAACATTTGCTTTGTTTGTTGTTGCTATTGCTCTGATTTGTATCAACACCACTAGCACTGAAGCAGTTTTGTGAGTTACTTGTTGACTAAGCAGTTCAAATATGTTCCATAGCCTCATGCTGTGGTCACCATTTGAATACCTCCAGTCCTGCCCCCTGTTGCCATTGGCAGCCCATAGTTTAGTTCCATGGTAGACAATATGTGGGGCATCAAATGCATTAAACATCATTGGACTTTTGCGACCTTGCACTCAAGGGGTTCTTTGTAAGTTCTTCAGAATGTGTTATGAATAAGATAAAAATGTCATAAAGTTGACATAATTTACTGTTTTCATACTCTGTCTTGTGGCATCGTATCCTGGGATAGTTCATAATTGAGGAAAAAAAAAACAGTTGTTGCAAAGAAGCACGTAATAGTGATAGTAGATGGTGTCCCCTCTACAACTTCGTGTAGACAGCTCACTTGGTCACACCGACAAGTTTCACAGTACATCTACTCCCTAATGAAGTTTGTTGTCAACAATCTATCAAGGTTTAAAAATAGTAACAATCATAAATATAACGCTAGAAGAAACAGTGATTTGCACTATCCATCACTCAACTATAATGGTACACAGAAATGAGTGAGGTATTCAGCCATAAAAATCTTTGATTACTTACTCAGTGATGTAGATAATTTAATGGGAAATATAATTAATTTCAAATAACTGAAATCATATTTGCTTAACAACTCGTACTCCTATTGTGTGTGTGTGTGTTTTTTTTTTTTTAAGGAAGTAACAAAGAGACAGAACAACATAGTTAAGGATAGGTAACTGTATTATGGAAACAAAACCATAAATTAAGAAATCTGGTAGTGTTTGCGATGTTTCAATACTTTTCACCAAGAAAGTGTACTGCAATGGTAAAACTGACTCTTTTTTCACAGCATAGCAAGAGGTTGCAATTATGAGCAACCTCCAAGTTACTAACAAGGGAAACTCCCTTTCGTACTCCCTCAGATTTTGTGGTAAGGTGCCCCATTGGATAGCCCATCAAAAACTGAACACAGATCAAGCATGAAAGCAGGTAGGAGTATACTGAACTGCAAAAAAAAGAAGCAAAATAGAAACAGTGAATGTCCGAGCTCAACATGTGCAACATTGAGCGAATTTGAACAGCCACGGTGTTAGGCTGTAAAGGGGGGAGATCCATGTTCAAATCTCCATACTTCAGAGATATGAAGTAAATTTCAGAATTATTTCAGCTTCTTTTCATCTAAGGCAACCTATACATATTGGTTCCTCCAATTACCTCATGAAAAAGACCTCAAAGGTAAATAGTAGACAGGTGAACTCTCACAGGAACTTACCGCAATTGTTATTACCATGAAGCATTTGCAAGTGGAACAGTAAGAAGCTGTAGTTCCATGTCAATTCAACGCAGCACTCAACAACCTGACCAACTCAGATATCTTTTAAATGTGGTGCATCGAATGATCCAAATAAGAGATGGAAAACTACCAATTTTCAGATATACAGGGTGGTCCATTGATAGTGACTGGGCCAAATATCTCACGAAACAAGCATCAAATGAAAAAACTACAGAGAACGAAACTTGTCTAGCTTGAAGGGGGAAACCTGATGGCGCTATGGTTGGCCCACTAGATGGCGCTGCCATAGGTCAAACAGATATCAACTGCATTTTTTTAAAAATAGGAACCTCCATTTTTTATTACATATTCTTGTAGTACGTAAAGAAATATGGATATTTTAGTTGGACCACTGTTTTCGCTTTGCGATATATGGCACTGTAATAGTCACCAAGGTATAAGTAATTGGTATCACGTAACACTCCGCCAGTGTGGGCGGTATTTGCTTCGTGATACATTACCCGTGTTAAAATGGACCGTTTACCAATTGCGGAAAAGGTCGATATCGTGTTGTATGGCTATTGTGATCAAAATGCGCAACGGGTGTGTGCTATGTATGCTGCTCGGAATCCTGGACGACATCATCCAAGTGTCTGGGCCGTTCGCCGGATAGTTATGTTATTTAAGGAAACAGGAAGTGTTCAGCCACATGTGAAACGTCAACCACGACCTGCACCAAATGATGATGCCCAAGTAGATGTTTTAGCTGCTGTAGCGGCTAATCCGCGCATCAGTAGCAGACAAATTGCGCAAGAATTTGGAATCTCAAAAACATCGGTGTTGAGAATGCTACATCAACATCGATTGCACTCATACCATATTTCTATGCACAAGGAATTGCATGGCGACGACTTTGAATGTCGTGTACAGTTCTGCCACTGGGCGCAAGAGAAATTACAGGACGATGACAGATTCTTTGCACGCGTTTTTTTAGCGACAGAGTGTCATTCACCAACAGTAGTACGTAAACCGGCATAATATGCACTATTAAGCAATGGAAAATCCACGATGGCTGCGACAAGTGGAACATCAGCGACCTTGGCGGGTTAATGTATGGTGCGACCTTGGCGGATTAATGTATGGTGCGGCATTATGGGAGGAAGGATAATTGGACCCCATTTTATTGATGGCAATCTAAATGGTGCAATGTATGCTGATTTCCTACGTAATGTTCTACCAATGTTACTACAACGTGTTTCCCTGCATGACAGAATGGCGATGTACTTCCAACATGATGGATGTCCAGCACATAGCCGCATTGCAGTTGAAGTGGTATTGAATAGCATATTTTATGACAGGTGGATTGGTTGTCGAAGCACCATACCATGGCCCGCACATTCACTGGATCTGACATCCCTGGATTTCTTTCTGTGGGGAAAGTTGAAGGATATTTACTATCGTGATCCACCGACAATGCCTGACAACATGCGTCAGCGCATTGTCAATGCACTTGTGAACATTACAGAAGGCGAACTACTCGCTGTTGAGAGGAATGTCGTTACACGTATTGCCAAATACATTGAGGTTGACGGACATCATTTTGACCATTTATTGCATTAATGTGGTATTTACAGGTAATCACATTGTAACATCTTGCGTTCTCAGAAATGGTAAGTTCACAAAGGTACATGTATCACATTGGGACTACCAAAACAAAATGTTCGAATGTACCTATGTTCTGTATTTTAACTTAAAAAACCTACCTGTTACCAACTGTTCACCTAAAATTGTGAGCCATATGTTTGTGACTATTACAGCGCCATCTATCACAAAGCGAAAACAGTGGTCCAACTAAAACATCCATATTTCTTTATGTACTACACGAATATGTAATACAAAATGGTGGTTCTATTTTAAAAAACGCAGTTGATATCCGTTTGACCTATGGCAGCGCCATCTAGCGGGCCAACCATAGCGCCATCTGGTTTCCCTCTTCAACTAGACAAGTTTCATTCTTTGTAGTTTTTTCATTTGCCACTTATTTCGTGAGATATTTGGCCCAGTCACGATCAATGGACCACCCTGTACATGACAATTACAAAGAAAGTTGCAGGTCTGCAAAGTTTGAAATAGTGTGAAATTTACAGGCACCTTTCTCAGTATACATTACTATAATTCTGGTTCTAATTCAGATATAGGAATGAAACTTTTTTGTGTAAGTGAAAATCTAATGAGTAGAGCCTTGCAATGATATGCAACATGACTGGTTCCAAGAATTTTCATATTCAAGCACCTTCAATACCTCAATTGTTGCTTGTATTGTATGAAAAAAAAACACACGCACACACATTTTCAGTTTTATTCTGGTTAAAGTTAGTTCATTGTCCTTAAACCAGTTAAAATAAATCCTCAGATTGGCTTTGCATTGTTCCTTTACGTCCTCTGTCATTTCTTGTTGCAATGAAAGTGTTATCGTCACCATACAGGATAGATTTGCATGGCATACCAGGTAGGTAGATCGTATTAAACAGTATGGGTGCCAGTACAGAAACTTGAGGCATACATCTCAAACCATCTAGGAATGCAGAGGTCAAGTCATTAAAGTGTACCTTCTGCTTCCTATTGCCAAGATACGGTTCTATAAGGATGATATCTGTATCTTGAATGCCATACCACCTAATTTTATGTATTGTAATCAAATTACTCAGAATCAATTGCTGTGCTTAGTTCAATCAATAGGGCATCAACATTCACACACACTGAGAATTGTCAACTCAACATTTTAAACAGCTGTTTGTGTAGATAAATTTTCCCTTGAAGCCATATGGAGTGTCAGTATTCCATTGCAGGTGAAATGTTTGTAAAATTTTTGGTACATGCAATGTTGTACTATTTTAGAAAGTATTGTTACGAGAGATATAGGAAGGCAGTCATCAACACATGACTTGTCTCCTTTTTATGTTGCTGGACAACTACGTTTATCTTTAAGCAGGTGGGAAGAGAGAAACTCATGAAAATCCAGTTCATTAGTACACAAAGTGATTGTAGCATAATGGTCACTATCTTTTAAATAACAAAATTGGACAGACTATACAAGCTTCAGATTTTGAGTTGCTGAATTTTGCTATAGCTGCAATTCGTCCCCACTTGAATGTAAGTGTTGCAGGTTTGTTGTGCAATATGAATAACTTCGTTTTTCTATATATTTCGCAATGCCTGATTTACATTTGTCATTTTGATGTGTTTTGTGTCCTTTGTTAACAGCTTAAAAAAGAAGTTATTCATTTCATTTGGCGTGATATTGGTAGCACCACAAGTGGCTCTATTAGTATTACCCAGTTATGATTTGACAACTCTCTAAGCAGCCTTACATTTCTTTTGTGATTGCGGAATATAGTTTTCATTTGCCATTAGTTTTCTGTTTTACTAGGTCTGTTCAAAAAATTCCAGAATGAAAAAAAAAACACACGCACACACATTTTCAGTTTTATTCTGGTTAAAGTTAGTTCATTGGCCTTAAACCAGTTAAAATAAATCCTCAGATTGGCTTTGCATTGTTCCTTTACGTCCTCTGTCATTTCTTGTTGCAATGAAAGTGTTATCGTCACCATACAGGATAGATTTGCATGGCATACCAGGTAGGTAGATCGTATTAAACAGTATGGGTGCCAGTACAGAAACTTGAGGCATACATCTCAAACCATCTAGGAATGCAGAGGTCAAGTCATTAAAGTGTACCTTCTGCTTCCTATTGCCAAGATACGGTTCTATAAGGGTGATATCTGTATCTTGAATGCCATACCACCTAATTTTATGTATTGTAATCAAATTACTCAGAATCAATTGCTGTGCTTAGTTCAATCAATAGGGCATCAACATTCACACACACTGAGAATTGTCAACTCAACATTTTAAACAGCTGTTTGTGTAGATAAATTTTCCCTTGAAGCCATATGGAGTGTCAGTATTCCATTGCAGGTGAAATGTTTGTAAAATTTTTGGTACATGCAATGTTGTACTATTTTAGAAAGTATTGTTACGAGAGATATAGGAAGGCAGTCATCAACACATGACTTGTCTCCTTTTTATGTTGCTGGACAACTACGTTTATCTTTAAGCAGGTGGGAAGAGAGAAACTCATGAAAATCCAGTTCATTAGTACACAAAGTGATTGTAGCATAATGGTCACTATCTTTTAAATAACAAAATTGGACAGACTATACAAGCTTCAGATTTTGAGTTGCTGAATTTTGCTATAGCTGCAATTCGTCCCCACTTGAATGTAAGTGTTGCAGGTTTGTTGTGCAATATGAATAACTTTGTTTTTCTATATATTTCGCAATGCCTGATTTACATTTGTCATTTTGATGTGTTTTGTGTCCTTTGTTAACAGCTTAAAAAAGAAGTTATTCATTTCATTTGGCGTGATATTGGTAGCACCACAAGTGGCTCTATTAGTATTACCCAGTTCTGATTTGACAACTCTCTAAGCAGCCTTACATTTCTTTTGTGATTGCGGAATATAGTTTTCATTTGCCATTAGTTTTCTGTTTTACTAGGTCTGTTCAAAAAATTCCAGAATTTTGTACAAAAATTTTTTCTCCACTTACCTTTCACTTATTGTGCGTGGTATCCTTCAAACTACTCTCCTTTACAATTGTTACACCATTTCCACTTCCAGAAACAGTCTTGGTACTCCTCTTGCTGGATTGTTCAAAGTGCTGTCTGCAAATTTTCTTTTATCTCGTTTATTGCTGCAAATCTTTGTCCTTTCAATGGGTGTTTCAACTTGCCCCCTCCCCCTTTCCAAAGTCTGCAGAGGCCAGGTCTTCTCTCAAGGAACGTCTTGTTCACAGACTGCGAGGCAAACGACTTTCTGGTCTTGACTCATGAGTCGTGGGATGAAATTGACAGGAACACAGTGCATTCCAAGATGCTATGTCAGGGTTTAATGACATGATCCAACTGAAATGTTACATTCTTCTGCAATCTCTCAGGCAGTCAGTCTTCGATTGACAGGATCAATTTTGTTGATGTTCCTGACATGAGCGTCGTCGGTAGATGTTGAAAGGCATCCCGAATGAGGGTCATCTTTAACTTCCGTCCGGCATTTTTTAAACACTGTGAATCATTCATAACACCAGTTATGACTTCAGCACTTATCATTGTAGGCTTCCTGCATCATTTGGTGTGTCTCTGTAAATGTTTCTCTGAGTTTCAAGCAAAATTTAATGCAGACATGGCTCCTCTAACTCTGTCATCTCGAAATTTGCAAACTGTGCCACATAAGGTTCTACTCAGTACGGCACTGAACAATAACTATCAGACAACAAAAAAAAAAAAACTTCCGGCAGTTACACATTAAACACAGGCGTGTGCAGGGATGCCAACTGCATTTCGCTCCAACACACCATTGACACGGAATTACGAATGTCACAGAAGTTTTTGAACAGACCTCATATAATTTCTGACCTGTACCTCTTCTTTAGTCGAAGGTACTTACGTCTATGTTCTTCCCTGATCTGTTATAGAGATTGATGACTTGTGTTCTTTATTTTTTGAAGTCAGGTGTGAACCATTGTTGTAAACTTCTGTAATTACTTTTTCTTGGTTTTCCCTTGTGTCTTTTTAATACTTGAGGACAGCACTTATTAAAAATATTAGAAGCAGAGCTGACAAAGCTGTGAAAAGCTTCATCTGCATTTGTAAATTAAGATAGGAAGGTGAACCATTCTGTCGTATGCAACTGTGCATTGATGTATCATTAACAATTGTAATGTACTTGGGTTGTTTACATTGTTCTGTGGGATGTTTTGTTAGCAGTTTTAACCAAATCCTTTCATGATGCGATAGATATATAATAGCCCCATTTCATACGTATTTCTTTCTGCATTTGTCCAGAAATAGCAGCAGTCTTGTTGGCTTGCTATTTGCATGAAACATATGATGAGACTACATGAGGACATCAAACAAGTGTAAGTGCATTGTTGTTTGCAACCCTAATGTCAATGTTGATATCCTCAAAAATTACAATGTTATGTTGATTGTATTTTTGCAAATGGGAGATTGTTCTGTCTAGTACCTGTGTAAGAACATCAGTATACACATGCAGACAAAATAATTTTTGGTCACAATGTCTTTGGTGTGCCATCTTGATATTCATTATGTTTGTGCAAGCATATTAGATCAATACATTTTTTTTTCAAAAAGAAAAAAAAAGAGAAAAAAAGAAGAAACAGGTAGGGGTGTTTCAAGGTACTAAAGCCCAAGGTTAAGGTCAATGACCTTGAATGTGAAAAATCTTAGAAACACATGATGTTTCATATCAATGTAAGGTTGTACTCATTGGCTTTTCAATTATACGTTTTACTGCTGAATCTTGATTGGAACCAGAATTATAGTCACTTATGTTTGAGAAAGATGCGTGTAAATTTCACGCAATTTCCAAACTTTGCATACCTGTAACTTCTTTCACGATTGTCATTTAAGTCTGGCAAATTGGTAGTTTTCCATCTCGTATCTGGATCACTGGATGCACCAAATTTGAAAGAAATCTGAGGCGATCAGGGTGAAAATGGTACTTCTCTGCATTGAACTGGCGCAATTATCCGAAGGGATAAATAACAGTGGTACACAAAATAACCTCCACCACATACCAGATACAAAAACAACCTAATAAAAACATGTTAAAGGGATCTTTATTCCGAACGGATCCATTTCACAATGCATAGAAAAGCACTTGCGTATTTGAGTCTTCCGTCCGAACTTACAAAATTGGTGAAAACTGGAAAAAAACTATATAAGAACTCACTTACTTCCCAGAACATTTTTCAAAAAAATTCAGGACGTGGGAATCAAATACAATTTGTTGTACTTCTGCTACTCATGATGAGTCTTTTGTGGCACTGTAATTACACTTTTTGGAAACGGGTTTCTTGATCAAACTAATGTACTTACGTCACATATCTGAAAAAGATTAATTCATTTGATCTCTTCATGCAAGGAGGCAATGAGGATGTTTTAAAATTAACTGAGAAGTTGTCTGCTTTGAATTTTTCTTCTCCCATAGTTTTACTTTGGTTCTGAAAGCACAGTAATGACAGTATAGTATGTGTGGAAGTGAGACATTCTGTTCGCTGCATGCCACCCAAGTCATTACGTCTGCTTGCATCTATATTTGTGTGCTAAATGACACAGAAGAACAACAACATGTTTCACATTTTGTAGGAGGAGAAGCTATCCTGTACATTTTGAGTCATGTTCTCTGTGGGGTAAAACTGCAGCACTTGTGAGTCACTAAGGGAAATAAAGTAAATTATAAACTTCAAACATCAATAAGACCTCATCTGCTCATAATCTTCAGGACTCCATACAGTGATGTACTGAAATCATGTGTCTTGCATCTCATGTGCTTTACTGCCAGTACAAGGACTGACAACATCCTAGTCAGGTTACACAGTAAATATTCCATTCACATTGACAACTGGAGTTCTCATTTTCTTACACAGCAGCTCTCTCTCTAATTCTGTTGCTAAGGAGCATAATTATATACCTTTTAAGGAACCATTGAGGTGGTCTGCTCCAAACATAGCAGTCGATACAAGCTACATAAATTACTAGTGGGCAGTCTTTCACATGTATCCAAAAGGTCCCATTGAAAGTTACCAGAAAATCACTCCACTTGTAGCCAAGCAATGGGAAGATGTTGTTGCTGTTGTTGTTGTTGTGGTCTTCAGTCCTGAGACTGGTTTGATGCAGCTCTCCATGCTACTCTATCCTGTGCAAGCTTCTTCATCTCCCAGTACCTACTGCAACCTACATCCTTCTGTATCTGTTTAGTGTATTCATCTCTTGGTCTCCCTCTACGATTTTTACCCTCCATGCTGCCCTCCAATACTAAACTGGTGATCCCTTGATGGCTCAGAACATGTCCTACCAATCGATCCCCTCTTCTAGTCAAGTTGTGCCACAAACTTCTCCCCAATCCTATTCAATACCTCCTCATTTGTTATATGATCTGCCCATCTAAGATGGGAAGATAAGCAGGTGTTTATAGAATAATACATCTTCTAAGTTTGTTGTACTATGCAAGATGATGTTATCAACAGTGGAATAATATTTCTTGGACGAGAACTGAATGTAACTAAAGTGTCTGATACTAATATATAGACAGGACACTGGTTGCCCATAACCCACCTTAATTTCCTACAAAACAATTAATAAAGATGGTGTCAATGATTGTATTCCTAAGTTTTACCAGTTTTAATACATATTGAAAAGCGATTTGTCTTACAATTTTTACATCACAGAAAATATATTCAAATTCAATTGTTAATTAATGGGTATCTGCTCTCTAAGATGTCAAGATGAGTGTGGACCACATCTCAAGATTGGTGCTCAGACTGGATTCCAGCGTAAGTTTTTCAGGTGGTGGTTTTACAGTGTTGCAAAGCTAGTCCTTTTTTGTAAATTTAGTGATTAGTCAGCCACACATTTGGCTATCTTTGTACCTGGGGCCTGCTTGTGTGCCACACACAAATGTCAATATTACCATCATAATCTGCACTTCTGAAGTGGGAGCAGGTGAATGACAAAAAACCAAATGGAGGTTGGACAGTGCAGATGGTGTTTGTGTTTTGTGGTTCCATGGTTCTTGAGCAGAGGGCTAGACAGTCCAGACCTTTTATTTATTTATTTATTTATTTATTCATCTTTAAACATTTACATGCAATCGATGTCGTCATGAGTAATGTACAATTTACATATTAAGAAATATAACTATTGTGAGGTATCACACAAAGCTAAAGTATACATTTTAAAAGAACATACATAATAGAGGAATACATTTGATACATAAGGATTTCTCCACATTTTTAACAGTTAAATGTGGAACTACAGAGACAAAAAAAGCTTAGGAAGAGGTACAAACATAGTTGCAAGTTGTTTCGTAAGTCTCATGAAACCAAACTTTCAGGACATATTCACCCAACCATTGCTGGATGTTATCATTATTGAGAGTCCTATTTGTTTTGAAAAAAGTTAATTTTGCTAATCACGTCAGGACAGATTACACACACACTTTAATTTTGTTTAAATAGGGTGCAAAATAATTTAAAATGGAAACTGACACAGGTGAAACTGACAGAAGCAGAAACTTACCAGTAAAAAATGGGCCTGTAAATGATCCAATTGGTCTGAAATTTCACGCATTCATCACAATATTTAGTGCACCAGACAAGTTTATTTGAGAATTTGAATCAGTTTGTCTTAAAATTGTGGGTTTTTATGGCTATAGTGACGGACCACGCACCAAAAATTCCAAATTATTACGATAAGGCACTTTTATTACGGTTCGTATATTTACAGAAACACAGGAAAAACAATGCACAATTTCACGACACGTGTATCACTAGTCAAGTCGCAGACGGGACTGCCAAAGAAGCTCGAGTCTCCAAAGACCGTTTACTCTGCGCTTCGCCGGTGAAGTTACTGGCAGTCGACTGTCACCACAGAGCCCCCCCCCCCCCTGGGAGTGCGGAGCACTGGGGGAATGACGTGGGTGTCTTCCTGTGTAGTGGCATTGTGGGATGCTCGCTGGTTGATAGCAGCGTGTGCTAAGTGTCCATACTGTCTGTGCAGGGTGGACTAGGGCTCGTATAGTCCGCCATCCAGTGGGGGGGAGGGGGGGCAGACTGGTCGACCTGTGCGCGTGAACTGGACGGGCACAGGAGATGTGATTGCAGTACCGGCAGAGAGGGGGATGCGAATCTTGAGCATCCCGTCGGTGCTGAACGTTGCGGTTATGGCAGCCGTATCCACCCCATTTCGGATAGGGACTGTGCATAGGATGGTGATGTGTGACGTGGGTGTGGACCCACGTGAAATGTCCCCTATGTGGAGGACGAAGATGGATCCCTCGTGGAGCTGCAAGGAAAGCTCGTTGCCATACGATCATGATGGGACGCAGGAGGCTGGGTGGTCTGTGTGGGATTGTGGTCGTCACCATCTGATGGAGGAACACTCGACTCGGGAGGGGGGGGGGTATTACAGATTCTTCGATCGTCCAGGCTGGTTTCACGCGTTGGAGGGAAACTGTCTGCCGGCGACCACTGACGAGAATGTCCATAGTATTGTCCCTGCGAGCCACTACTCGATGTGGGCCAGAGTAGGGTGGCTGTAATGCCGGTTTGACTGTGTCATCCCGTAACATAACGAACTCACAAGAGTCCAGTGCTGCATGCCTGAACACGCGAGGGCGGGTATGTGGCCGTGGAGGAGGCGTGCGGATCATGGCTATGTGTGTCCGGACCCGTTCAACTAGCATGGGGAGGTTGGACAGGGCGATTGCTTCGTCGTTGACGAACTCTGCGGGGAGGACCAGGGTCTCGCCATACAGGAGCTCTGCGAGTGAAGCCTGGAGGTCTGTCTTGTAAGTCGTGCATATTCCTAGCATAACCCAGGGAAGGGCATCGCACCACTCACCACCGTTCTGTGCCACCGCTCGACCAGTCCATTGCTCTGGGGGAGGTAAGCCGTAGTGCGGAATCTATCCACCCCACAGAGGACGCACAGTTTGTTAAACAGCAGGGATTCAAACTGTCTTCCCTGGTCGGTGGTGATGGATGTAGGACAGCCAAATCGAGCTATCCAGGAGGATACAAATGCGCATGCTACGGAATCTGCTGTGATGTCCTGCAGGGGCACTGCCTCCACCCAACGTGTAACGCGATCAATGCCGGACAGGATATACCTGAAACCATCCGACACGGGTAATGCTCCTACGAGATCCACATGTACATGACGGAAGCGGCCTTTCGGGATGTCGAATTTACCTAGACTGGGTTGTGTGTGCCTGCCGACTTTGCTGCGCTGGCACTGTAAACAAGCATGAGCCCAAGTACGACACTCCCTCTTCACACCTGGCCACTGAAACACGTATGTATTCAGTAGCAGCGATGGCGAGGCATGACAGAATCTCTGACCAGAGAGTTATTTATTGTTGCTAGTCTGTGCTTGACCGCGCGAGAGTTCAGTGCAGTTGCGAGGCAGTAGTTGTACGTAGCGAGTCGCGAGAGCATGTAGTTCGTTCGTGCCAGTAGCGCGCGAGAGACAGTCGGAGTTGTGTGTGAGGAGTCGGCGGGCGTCGACATGGGTCTCTGGTCAAGATTCGGAACGAGGTATATTTTTAAATAAGGTAATGAGGCAGCATTGCGCACATGTGATAATGTAATGTATATTAACTGTAATTAATTTGTTCAAGAATTGCCCCAATAATAATTTTGTTTTCAAACCAATCTTTTTTAAGAAAAGAATCATTACAATTGAAACAATACTTCCTATGCTTTTCCTGCCAGAATCAATTTATCAGATTTGCACAGGGCCTAAGGTCAGCGCAGATGACCTTATAAAATTTAGCAGGTTGATCTTAACATTAATTTTGTAGGGACTTAATATTTTTGCACATTGTTATTATCATTGAGTTTTACTACTGTGGGAAGCTAACATTTGGCACTATTTGCAATTCTATTCAATTCTTTTCATTTTGCTTATTTTTACCGGGAGGTTACGTTTAGCACGATAAATATTCACATTTAAATAATGTCTTTCATTTCTCTGGGGAGGTTACACTTGGCACGATGAGTATTCACGTTTAAATATTATCATTTAAAAATTTTGTGGGAAGGTTACACCACACAAAGCGTTCTGTAACCAGGCACGTAGTAGCCTTAGCACCAGGATGTGCCAGGTTATGTAAAGTAGTGAACACTTGGCGACGCAGCGCAGGGGGAACAATAGGCCAAGCGGTGCCCGTGGATGTATCACACCACAGTGGCTTGGCTGAGCCCGGTAGGTTGCACGAAATGATCTGAAGGGAAGTATCTGGGTCCTGTCGGAGGTTGTGTAATACGGTGTCACCGTCCTGTAAGTGGGCCAATTCATCGAAATTAATGGGGGATGAAATTGCAGTGATACATGATAGGTAGTCAGCCACCACATTTTCTGGCCCTCGAATGTAACGGATGTCTGTTGTGTATTGGCAAATTAAGTCCATTTGCCGGAACCTACGTGGGGGAAGGTCAGTAGCGGGGTTACGGATAGCCTCCGCGAGGGGGCGGTGGTCCGTGAAAATTGATATATTCCTTCCTTCAATGTCCGTCCAGAAATATTTTACAGCTTCATAAACTGCAAGCAATTCTCTGTCGAATGCTGACCATTTACGTTGAGCTGTAGATAATTTTTTAGAAAAAAAAACGGAGTGGTTGAGTCGTGTCATTGACATGCATCCGCTGTAATCGAGATGCACGCATCTGGCAAAGGATGGGCGAGAGTGACACCACGTGCTAACGCTGATTTAAGGTCTTCAAAAGCTCTCACCATGTTGTCAGACCACGGTACTCGGCAACTGCCTGAGGTTTGTTTCCCGGCCAATGCATCAGTCAAAGGGGCTTGAATTGCTGCCGCCATCGGCAGGTTATGACAGTAGAAATTGACAGTTCCTAAAAACCGGCGTAATTTGCGAAACGACACTGGGAGGGGTAGCTCACGAATGCAGTCAACCCGCTCCTGCGGGGGGCATATACCATCCGAGGAGACTGTGTACCCCAGAAAAGTGACAGCGGTGCAGCGGAGTTGTGGCTTGTCATTATTGATCTCGACTCCGTTACGTGTCAATAAGTCCTGTATCGTGGCCAGGTGGAGTTCATGTTCCCTGTCAGAGGGGGAGAAAATTAGTATGTCATCGAGGTATGCGTAGCAATATGTGCAGTTAAAAAGAAGTGAGTCTATAAAACGCTGCCAAGTTTGGGCCGCGTTTTTGAGACCATAAGGCATGTAACAAAATTCGTACAGGCCAAAAGGTGTGATTACTGATGTCTTTGGGATGTCACTCTGTTCCATTGGTATCTGTAAATATGCCTTGCGGCAGTCCAAGACACTGAAGATGCGTGCTCCGCTAAGCACTTGCGCAAAGTCTTGTGTGTGAGGTATCGGGTAATTGTCTAATACCGTCCGCACGTTGAGGTGATGAAAGTCGCCGCACAGGCGCACAGTGCCGTCCTTTTTGGGAACTAAATGTATGGGGTAGGACCAGTTACTGTCCGATGGGCAAACAATGCCTGTCCTTAGAAGTTCCTCCACTGCGGCTTTAGCAAGGCGTAGTTTATGTGGTGGCAGTCGGCGCGCTTTGTGGTGCACTGGAGGCCCATCTGTCGTGACAATTTTGTGTGTCGTGCCATTCGTGATAGCGTTCAGCTTGGCTGGCAAACTCATTTGGGGGCCGTCGTGAACGCGAATCGCTAGCACCCAAGAGTCACTAACTTGCTGTGCCAGGGAAGCTGTCTGCTTCGGTGTCAGGTGGTGGCGGTGTTGGCGTTGTACGAGGCGTTGTGCCTCGGTGAGGGCTCGCGTAGCCGATGATCTGGCACGGTTCCGTTCGACGTTTACTCTGCGCTTCGCCGGTAGAGTTACTGGCAGTCGACTGTCGCCACAAAATGTATGAACTGTTATGCACAAAGTCAAGGACATCAACCAACTTCTTCAAGATACTGTCATCAGTTGCAATAAAAAACATATTATAAGGACAAAACTTTTGTTCCACATTTGTACCCAGCTGTATTTTACTAAATTCTTTCAGTTGAGTTATTTGCGGTGAACACAAAAATTTCAGTATAATCATGAACTGTGGAATACCCTTGTTAACAGTTTTCAAAATTGGAAATTATTGCAAAGCAGCTGATTTTACAAATCCTGATTTCTAGTACTTTTTCAAGTACCCTTTTAATAGAAAGGGGTTCTTTGAACACTTCTGTTTAGAAACCGGTGTCATGTTAGGTTCCTTCAGAGCTTAATGGTCAATAATCGTTTCAATAACACTAAGAGACATCCAGGATTCTGACGGAATCACCATTAAACTAAATCGAGACCCTTATTTTTGTGTTTATTTCCTGGTTCAATTGCTGTATTCAAAAATGGTTCAAATGGCTCTGAGCACTATGGGACTCAACTATTGAGGTCATTAGTCCCCTAGAACTTAGAACTAGTTAAACCTAACTAACCTAAGGACATCACAAACATCCATGCCCGAGGCAGGATTCGAACCTGCGACCGTAGCGGTCTTGCGGTTCCAGACTGCAGCGCCTTTAACCGCACGGCCACTTCGGCCGGCAATTGCTGTATTATCACTGCATACTAACACTGCCTCAGTACATAAACATCAAACATCTGTCCATGGCATTTCAGCTCTACTTATTCATACTTCATCCATTTGTATTGCAAAAGGAATTACTTATTTGCCACATTGCAAGTTACTAATTTCGTCAGCACCATTTGTAAGTCCTTGATAATTTTTATTGTCAGTTTATTTGTCACTGTCACCATTACATCATTTATATCAACTTCAAAATCATATATTCTGAGTCAAATTGAAAGTCAAGAAGAACTAATATGCTAAAGATGTTATTTATTTAGACCAATTAAGTTTTATACTTTCTCCTGTCTCTCAGTTTCCTTATGCAATGTATTTGGCAAGGTGAAACACACACACACACACACACACACACACACACACACACACACACACACACGTGGTAGACTTTGGTTTTTTGGGAGAATAATGGGGAAGTGCAATCAGTCCACCAAAGAGATTGCTTACAAATCACTTATGCGACAGGTTCTATAATATCGCACAAGTGTGTGAGACCCTTCCCAGACAGGACTAACAGAGAATATTGAGCGTATACAGAGAAGCGCAACATGAACAGTCACAGGTTTCTTTAATCCAAGGGAGAGCGTCACAGTGATATTGAGGGAACTGGACTGGCAGACTTTTGCAGACGGACGAAATAATAACTGCAAGTACAGAGGCATTCAAACAATCATTCTTCCCATGCTCCATACATGAATGGAACAGGAAGAAACCCTTATAACTGGTACAATGGTACGTACCCTCTGCCATGCATCTCATAGTGGTTTGGAGAGTACTATAGATGTAGATAGTCATTTTTCCTTGCGGCGAGATTGCAATCCTCTGAATCCGAAAGTACTATATTTCCTAGTAAGACCAGATTAAAAAAAAAAAAATAGTAAGTGTCACGTAATATTTTGTGTAATGTTCAATCTTGTATAGGCACCTTTCATTAACCTGACACGTTCCACATTCATGATCTATGGAACAAGTACTAATCTAATCCCCAATTCGTCATTCGAAAGCTACGGGGGTCGTCTTATGATTGCATACGAAACTATTGCTGTCGAGGTCAACAATTTTACATTGTTTAATAGACTGATATCGGTGTCGTCTTACATTTACAAGAAGCTTGAGCTACTGAGATCACGTACAGATATATTTTGAAGAATGCAGAAGGGTACACAGTCAAAGCGATACTCGCGTTGGAACAAATTCGAAATTTCCTTGTATTTTGACGAATGCTTTTGGACCTAAAATACATTCCATTTAGACTTGGCCACTGTTTGTATTTTTGATACAGTGTATCGATACGTAGAACTGTTTCAGTGTTTCGAAACAGTGGTGTTTCACATGGGGGTGAAAGCTATATGGGCGAAGATGCAACAAGCCACGTAGTTCCATTCCAGACCAGTAGACGCTCTAGGGGTCAAACGAAGCCGGAATTGATCAATGAGAGCTGTCTAAACTCCAATGGTGGTTGTTTTGAAATATTCCATCGTCTTGGTCTCCACTGGAGTCTGTGGTCATCGTTTACAGTCGTCTTTGTATTTGTTTCATATTTACATATTACTCACCTTCATTACAAACATATTTTTTCCTTTAAATTCATAAAGTTCGCCGTGGAATTGAAGAGATTTCCTGCTGAAAAATGCCCACAATTAATTGTAAAGTAAGACATTTAATTTTTCATTAAATAACCTCGTAGCATATAAATGAAATGTATTCTCTTCTATCGTGAATTAAGCACTTTGGTTTCCATTTGTTTCTTTAAATAACTTTAATATGTATGTAGGAGTTTTATTTAATGAAGACTTTTATGTTGGTTTTTTTTTCAGAATATTCAACACAACAGACTGACGTTGAAATACTCCTGCAAGTTCCGCGGGTGTTCATCTGGCTATTACGTGGGTTCAACGGAGGAAATTTGCAACAAGCATTTCTACACGTTTCAAAACAACCTCAAGAGTTGCTTCTAAAGTGGAAGAGTGTTTGTAAACTGTCACCAGATGTGAACTGTGCTTCTTATTTTGTTTGTGAACATCATTTTTTCGAAGAAGATTTTATGAATAAAAGTAGGCATAGGTGTGTTTCCAAAACATGTAACAGATGTTTCTTGTGAAATTGGTAGTGAATCAGGTGACACAGTTGTTAAAAGTGAATTGGGCCTACCAAGCACTAGTGGTGCTATGGCAACTGTTCATTTTACAGCTGCTAATACCAGAAGTGAAACTGGTGTTAATGAACTACAAAGCCTTAGTTGTGCTGTGGCAAGTAGTACCAGAAGTGGATCAGGTGAAACTGGTGTTAATAGTAAATTAGACTTACCAAGCACTAGTGGTACCATGGAAAATCTTTATTATACAGGCACCAATACCAGGAGTGAAACTGGTGTTAGAGATTTACCTAGCACTAGTTGTGCTGAGTGGAGTAATTCATTGAGTGATGCACCTCTTAAATTTTTTATCTCCCCTCAAAATGAATCTGCAGCTAGTGAGTACACATTCTTATCTGAAATATTTTGTAATGAGGAAAGTGGAGTTTTAGGTACAGGGGTTTCAAAAGCAGACTTAACTCCAACAAAATAAAAAATGTACAAGATTCATAGGAATACTCTAACAAGGCTATCAGAACTGAAAGCACTTAAAGATTTATATACAGCAATACTTTCTCTTTCACAGAATCTAATTTAAACTCTGTTGCCAAAGATTTCATAAACAGCCAATTATGAAATGCTCATCGATCAGCAAATGCAAGGCGATGGACACCCGAGGACAAAGTATTTGCTTTATCCTTAGACAAATGAAATCCCCGCCTATACAGATTTTTGTCAGTTCATTTTTATCTTCCTTCTGTGAGGTATCTGAAATGTCTGTGTCTTCTATACCTTTTGAACCAGGATTGAATACTTCAGTCATGAATGTAATGAAAGCAGAAGTTGAAGTAATGAACAATAGTAACAATTATTGTGCTTTGTTGTTTGATGAAATGTCTTTAGAAAGAGGGTCGTATTATAATGCAAGCAAACAAGAAATTTCAGGGTTTAAAGATTTAGGGATGCCAGATGTTCATGCAAATCATGCATTAGTTTTCATGGTTAGTGGCATACATAAAAGCTGGAAGCAGGTTGTTGCTTATTATTTCACTCACAACTCAGTTTCAAGTATCACTTCTAAAAGTCTTATTACCTATGTCATAAGGCAATTGCAAGAAATAGGGCTAAAGGTAGTTTGTACAGTTTGTGACCAGGGTGCAACCGACCAGAGAGCACTGAAGGAACTCTGCTGCGAGAAATCTGAGTCCAGTCCGTTTCATTTTGTAGTCAGAGATGAACCTATTGCATTTATGATGTTCCACATCTATTAAAAAAATACTAGAAATGCTCTGCTAGGAAATAAAATACAGTTTGGGTTTAAAAAAAAAGAGGCCAGTTTTGAATATATTCACAGGGCTTTTCTTCTGGATCAGCAGAAGATGTTTAAGACATTGCCAAAACTACATAGGAATCATTTTGAATTAAAGGATTCTTTTACTAAAATGAAAGTTAAGGTAGCTGCAGCCCAGCTTAGTCATACAGTTGCTGCAGTTATTGAAACTTATGTGGCATTTAAGATCTTACCTGCTGAGACAATATACACTGCAGAATTTATTGAAAAGATGGATTGTTTATTTTATTCACTGAACAGTTCCTATTGTTATCCATAAGACTGCAAGTCTTTTAAGTGTGCCCTCTCTGCAGACTATTGTTATCCACAAGATTGGAAGTCTTTTAAGTGTGCCCTCTCTGCAGAGTCCCCACATATTGAAATGTGGTACAGTCTGTTAAAGGAAATGGAAAATTGGAAAGTGTTGGAGCTAGGCACAGGGAGAGATAAGACAAATATGTTCAGTTTCATAACTAGGTGGCAAACTACAATAAGATCACTGATGTTCATTTGGAACAGATTTAAAAAAAATGGCTTTAATTTTTTAAGCATGAGGGCTTTCAATCAAGACCCAGTGGAGAATGTATTTTGTTGTGTGAAGCAGCATGGTGTTGCAAACACCAACCCAACTTGTTTTCAGTTCAAAGCAGCATTGAAAACAGTTATAGTCAATTAACATGTCCATACCTACAAATTCACTAGGTAATTTTTAGGATGATAGATGCATGCCATTAAGCAATTTTTGGGAGCTAGTGATGACAACTTTCTTGACTCCGCAACAGACCATTCCATTATGGATCAAAGTGCTTTATATTATGCCCTTGCTGATAATGAAGCTGGTGCTGGTAGTGGTGGGGCTGGTGTAAGAAAGCACTAGCATATATAGCTAGTTACATTCTACGAAAGATGGGTGTAACACCTGAAACGAACTGTAGTGACTGTAAAACAACTCTCTTCTCACCAACACCCACAGAGTATCATTTATTTACAAACGTCAAAGAATATGGTGCTTTAAACCCAAAATTATTGTATGCTAGCGACAGCTTAATGTCCTTTGTAGCAAATGTTCATAGTCAGTTGTATGCATTCTTAGATAAATGTGGACACCAGGAACAATTGAAGAATACATTCTATTCACTGTTTAAGTTTCCAAAGGAAATAACATTTTCCAAGGCCCATTTATGTGAACAGTATATTTTAAGACAATGTGCACCTCTATTGCTTACAATTATGTGAAATATTGGAAACACACTGTCAGTAATAAAAGACTTGGTATTGTGAAAGACAAATTCAATAAACAGTTTAAAGCTTTATAACAGTTAAAAGAAATTTTTCTTGTGTGCTTGAGAAATAAAAAGTAAGTTTTCTTTTCATTTCACTGTTTTCACCCACCTTTCCTGCTTTTGGTACTTGATATTGATGTTTTCTTTTTTGTGTTGAAGCATTTACAGTAGTAAGATGTAGGAACCTTTTTGAGGAATTAATGGTCAGTAATGCAAGTTTGCTGGGCAGTTGCTCAGAACTTATAGTCCTGAAACATAGTTGTGACTAATTTTAGAAGTCTTCATTAATTAATACTGTGATAAATATTTCTTAATTGAACCTATTCAACTGCTTCTTATTCTCTTAATAATAGGCTTTTTTTCTCCATTGATCCAGCAGTTTGTATGACGTAAAAATTATGACATTCAGGAATATTTGTAGTCCACTTTAGCTGCTACAATGTTATTTTTCTTTTGCTTCAATTATTTACACTACAAGCTTGTTTCGACTTACTCTCAGTTTCAGGTGTTGCATCTAGTTGTTATGACCCATAAAACTTGCTGGAGCTTTTACATGTTGATAGATAACAATATAAGCATGTCAATTTAAAAGTCTATTTTTGACGTTTGCGCCTGACAGTCGCTGCTCCTATCATGTTTTCTTGTCTGTCGGACGCAAACGTCAAAAATAGACTGAAAATATTACTGAATAGATTTCTCTCTGCTGTCTGCAAATGTGGTGTGTTCACACGACAGAAACCCCAATCTACTACTCGCCCGCCATCTGTCGGTGTAGAAAAGAAATATCAGTGGCAAGCGACTACGCTAAGTTCTGTTGTGCAGAAAACAGAGAAAGCGGTCAAAATGGTGTAGACAGTGGCTGCTAAAGCGAAAGCAGTTTTCTCACGTACATTTACTGCGAGAGTTGCAGGGCGAACCTGTTTTGTTTTACATTACCCGGTGTCCCATTTCCTTGCACATTGACACACCAATTTCATCTTCAATTGTACTCCTGCTTGGTCTTGGCGTTTCTTGATCACTAAGAAAGCCAAGCAGATCAAAATACTATAACGTTGGCTGGTATACTTGATCTACTCTTACACCGGATCTTCTAGATTTCTGAACTTTGGATAACTCTTTTCGGTAAACAGTTCGCTGACAGACTTAATTTACTTGACTTGCCTTCATGAACTCATCCTTCAGGACAGCATAAATAGCTTCACATGTGTTGGGTTTTATTTTACACAACGCTTGTTTCGATATTGCAGTTGAAAATTCCAAATCCTTGTAGCTCCTTCCTGTTGCTAGGAATCTTAATGTTGCCGCCAGCCGTTCATGAGGAGAAATTGCCCTTCTCATACAAGAATCTTTTCTCATAAGATGAGAGGTTACAAGCTTCTCGACATCCATCCGCAATTTTTCAATTAGAGCATTGTATGCTGCTGTCTTTTTGTCTCGGTCACTATATTCTTTACTTTTAATCTTCCACAAACATGGGTGGTTCTATATATTTCAATGAATTCACTTACAAACTCTCGAGAACACTGACGAGTATCAGCCATTTTAATGCCCTATGCGCACAAATACAAACACTAGACTGAGCAAACAGCTGTGTCGCGCCAGATTTGCGGCGATCTCCTGTCCACACGCTCCAACTTGTCTGCGCAGATGTGGTTTGAACCCACAGATTTGAGAGGTTTCGCTCAAACCTCCAATTTCCAGGTTTGCA
Organism: Schistocerca nitens; assembly: GCF_023898315.1. Classification (NCBI taxonomy): domain Eukaryota; kingdom Metazoa; phylum Arthropoda; class Insecta; order Orthoptera; family Acrididae; genus Schistocerca; species Schistocerca nitens. The sequence continues at coordinate 372,915,126 of NC_064618.1, forward strand.
CACACCTCAGGTTGGTGCAAATTTTCTGTCCACACGCAACGTTCTGTCTGCGCAGACAGATCTTTTTGTGTGGACGGGCCTGTAAGTAAACTAGGGGGGGATGCAACCTGAATTGTTTTCATATTTTAGTTCATCTCCATACCACTTGAGGCGCTGCTGTCGGTCTGTGTTTCCCATGGAGGTAAGAATTCTTACCTCCATGGTGTTTCCCACTTTTAACACCGGAGCTGCGTTTCTCTTTTTTCTTGTTCTGTGGTGTTTCATTCCTCTTTGGTGTCCGATAACGGGACCAGATTCGATCGCGAGGCACAGGCGTCTAAAGCTAGCGAAATGAGGAATGCTCAACTACTGGACCTACCGATAGATGGCTCTACCAGCTGATTACTGTCGTCTGTATTGTCCGCCATATTCGAATTTGACAAGAAGTTTCTCTCGGTCTGTACGGTATATAAGGAATATCGAAATGGTGATTTCTTGTTCCGCTTTCAACCGTACGAAGCGATGGAATAAGGAAAGTGACTTACCATTTCACAGCTAATAGGACTACCGATACAATACGATAAAAATACATACTTAGTGCGTTTGCTAATTCGATGTTTTTGAACAGGTTTCCTCTAAAGCACCCAGAGCTGCTAAAGAAGTGGATTACTTCCATGAAGCGGAAAGGTTTTAATCCTACATCTTGCAGTTTTCTTTGCAGAATCCATTTCCGACAAGATGATTACGTACTGAGCCCTGGAACGTGGAAGAAACGTCTCAAACCCGAAGCAGTGCCATCAGTTTTTGACTTACCGACACATTTGATGCCACCAAATAAACAGCCACGACTACATGTTGTTAGGATTTTGAGTTTTGAGTGACAACGATGCTTCTCCATTTGAGATAGCTAATTAATTTCCTTGCTATGTGTGTGCTTTTTACTTTTGTGAATTTATTTCGTACGGACACAAATGGGCTACATAGGTCTAAGCAATGTTGTAATCCAGGTCCAAATTTTTGTTTTCAGCGTTCTGTCATGGAATCCGTGCTCGATTTGCCCCCTGCAGAAGCTACTGATTGCGTGGAGAATGTTGTCAATGAGAATTCTTCCGTGGAAAGCATGTCCCATTTATCCAATGCAGAAGCTGCGAATTGTGTCGAAAACGTTATTATGATGTTTTCACACCCCCAAAGTTTTCTTATATTTTTTCATCAAGCCTTGAGTTATTTCATTCATATATAACGAAATTATTTCTTTATTTAAGAGTGCAGTTGGTTCTTCAGTAATTGATTGTGGTTGTTGTTGTTGTGGTCTTCAGTTCTGAGACTGGTTTGATGCAGCTCTCCATGCTACTCTATCCTGTGCAAGCTTCTTCATCTCCCAGTACCTACTGCAATGGAAGACAAGGTGACCGAAACTTGCAATTTTTTTCTCAGACATTGTGTACAAATTAAAATGTAAACTGAAGTGCGTCCATGAAAAACTTCGAAGAAGAGAGAAGAAAGTGTTTTCAATGTATGACATCATAAGTTCATTGAAGGAGGAGGGGCATCATCCTGAGAAGTTACATAACTTCCTCAATCATCAGAAAGGAACACAAGTGGAATCAGAGTGCAATTTAGTGAACAATTCTCTCTCGTCAAAGGGTAATAGATACACAACGAATGTGAAAAATGTTTGTGATGGCTGTGTACTTTTATTCACCAGCAGCATATGAATACCTGCAAAAATTAATGCCTCTGCCTCATAAATCATTGATTTCCAAATGGGTGGCAAGTGTTTTTAAGTACATTGATTTGAATCCAATTGTAAGGGACCAGTTCAGTGATTCATGTCTAATTGTTGACAGTATGGCAATTAGGAAGCAAGTAGTTTGGGACCAAGGAACTAAGCTATACACAGGTTTTTTAGACTTTGGTGGGGAAGTGCCTCAGTCAAAAGAAGTAATAGAGGCATCTGAGGCTCTGGTTTTCATGCTTGTGTCTATTAAAGGCAAATTTAAATGCCCGATTGCATATTTCTTTATCAATGGTGTACAGGCAAATAATCAGGCCACACTGATAAAATCTACTTTAGAGAGGCTGCATAGTTCTGGCATTAGGGTTTGGTGTTGCATGTGATGGCTGCAAGGTAAATGTAAGCGCTTTACATTCACTTGGCTGTACTTTAAACTTTTACAAGGGTGATTTTAAAAGCCACATTCCTCATCCTGTGGAAAAATACAATGTTTATTGTATCTTGGACATGTCATATGATTAAGTTAGCCAGAAATGCTCTAGCAGAAGTATCTGCTATTGAGTCTCCAACTGGCATTATTAGATGGCATTTCATTGAGCAATTGAACAAGGTACAACAAGAAGGTATGACATTTGCCAACAAACTATCAGGACAACATATAAGTTATGTAAATAGAAAAATGAATGTTTCATTAGCTGCACAGACTATGAGTTCTAGCGTGGCAGATAGTAGACTTTTTGAGGAGGGTTGGTGATCGAAATCTTAAAGGAAGTGAAGCAACAGTAGAATTTTTTTATTATAGTGATAGGATTTTTGATATTCTGAACTCCAGAAATCCATTAGGTAAAGGGTATAACAGTCCCCTGAGACTTGACAACAAATCTTATTGGCTTGGTATTTTCAGAGACACTGAAAATTATATCAAAAGCTTAAAAATCATTGGTGTTCCATTGTTGCTCCATGCAAGAAATACTTTTGCTTTTGGGATAATTTTCAATATGCAATCAGTCAGGCACATATCTCTAGCAAGTATGCTTCGTGTTGAATCTCCTCTGAAGTATTTTCTAACATATAAACTGTCACAAGACCACATAGGGCTTTTTTTTCCTGCATTCGGTCCAGAGGTGATTGGAACAACAATCCAAATGCATACCAGTTCAAATGTGCCATGAGAAAGTTGCTCTTGGGTAACAGTGTCACTGCAATGAATGGGAATTGCTCAAATTTTAATGTGTGTTGTTTGCCACCTGTTTATGATTTTCATGCAAGAAAGCATGTAGTAGAAAGTGATGAAAATAAAGTAGAGAAGTGGTGTGCACTTCTTGATGATAAGATTAAGTTCTCATTTGACAAGTAAAACACCCTATTATATTGCACGGTATGTGTCATTGCACCTGTCAAGGCAGATCACATACAAAGACTGTCTTCACATACGGAAGCCACCAGTAGTTAAATCTGCCTTGGAATGTGGTGCTCTCTATGCTTTTGCCAATATGGCCAATAAAAATGCATTTGTAAAATTTTGTTAACTGGGGTAAACTGGTTGAAACAAGTGACTGCATGTACTCTGTTGTAGAATATTCAGAGAAACTGTTTCAGATGTTTGTGATTGCTGGGGATATGCGACAGAAGTATATTCAGGCCAAGATTTTGCATTGTGTTAAAAATAAAATTGTAGATTACCCATTTGCTGCTCTTGGTCATGATTACCATTATGAAATTGGGATTGAGGACTTACATCAGACTCAACTTGTTTGTAAGATTGCATCCCTGTACTCCTGCATATGCTTAAAAACATATGGAAAAATGTCCGCTGAGAACATTTTAAACGACAAATCAAGTATAAGGCAGAAGTTAAATAAACTCATATTGTTTAATCATGTATAGTGCTCAAATTGGAAAAGATTATGTAATGGGACATTCCATGCAGATGGGTGTGACATTTTGACAGATTTCTTAAAACTATTTTGTACATAGATTTGTGGTTGTGCAATGATGAACTTGAAAGGATGAATCACATTGAAGTAAAATTGACTCTTTACATGCTGTGTAGATATTGTAACAAAATTATAATTGTTTATTATATAAGCTTATTTTAAGATGTTTGGTGTTACAAAATATGCACTTGCATTAAAAACAGGTGATTTGTGTGAAATTAATGAAAAAAATTATGTTCTGAGACTTATTTGACAGATGGCTTTCAGTGTGAGAAAATATTTCCCTAAATAACTATGTTAACTTGAATTTATCACTTTAAGAAAACAGTTTAATCATTGGATGGATGTGATCTAATGGAGTATGCAGTGGCCCTATGTTTCAAACAGTAATGTTTGAGGATACTCTACAACATAAGAGCAATAAAATTGTTACTCTGTTAATTTTTGTTTTAATACAGTTGCTCAAGTCACGTAAAGAACAAAGTTTCCCATAGGGAACTAAAGTATTTTACATTTGAGTTATTGTAGACCCAAAGTATTGTGCTCTTCATATTTCTATTTAAAAAAAGTTTGTAACTCAAATTCACAGACAATTTGGAATCTGTACATACATGGGTGTAGCCAGGTACTTTTCATGCGCCATGTGGAACCTTAAGGGGCTCCGGAACGCACTATACTTGCAATGTTAAAATAACGCTTATAAATTACATCTTTCCTCACAAAGTATTTGAGGTAGGAAGTTGAACTTTTTACAGATTATTTATTGGAATATGGGCTACAACTTAACACAGGGATTTTACAAAATTTTAGTTCAGTTATTAAAGATGATTTTTTTTCAATTGTAATGAAAATTCACAACATTTTTTTGCAATTTTTATTTATATATTCAAAAATATACAGTTTTTTGGAAAAAGGCTGTGTTAAATTATGTTGATGGTACTGTGTAACATTTACTGAAAGTTTGAAACAAATATGTTTGGAAGATCCTTAGAAAACATGTAATTAGTATGAGAAAATAAAAGTTTTGGGAATCGAGCGACAAAGATTGGATTAACTTTTTAGTGCATTCCAGGTCCATAGGATGGATTATCTTCATCCTCTGCAAACTCCTCCTCCAGCTTCCTCTTGTTCCTCCTCCAGTTTACTCTTGCTTGTATTTCTAGACTCTTTACAGCCCTGTCTGCAGCCCGAAGGCGTTCCTTGTCTAAAGCAAGCATAGCTCGTACCATGTTAGAACCTATCTTCATTCCCATATTTCTAAATACCTTGCACCTTACAATGTTGCCATCATTGAAAGTCGCAACAGCATCATACACACCAAAGTGAAGTGTTTCTATTCCAACAAATACAGTCTTGAGGATTATCGACCATATGACACTATTTACACTTTCATTGGGGTTTTGAGTTTTTCCGTGAATACACTTTTTCAACAGTTCAGGTGCTGCTAAGTCTCTGAAAATAGGTTTTATCACCTCCATTATTGCATGAGGCAGACTATGCTTATGAGTGTACACTTCACCAGTTAGCAATTCTTTGTTATATTTACACCAACTGTCTTCTTCTTTGGGACACAAGCTACGTTGGGGATTTTCATCGGTTGAAGAAGTATGAAAAAAAAAGAGCCCAAACAGCCTTCTTCATTTCGTCGACACTTTGTGTATTTTGCCTAATAGCCATTCCATAATACACTCCTGGAAATGGAAAAAAGAACACATTGACACCGGTGTGTCAGACCCACCATACTTGCTCCGGACACTGCGAGAGGGCTGTACAAGCAATGATCACACGCATGGCACAGCGGACACACCAGGAACCGCGGTGTTGGCCGTCGAATGGCGCTAGCTGCGCAGCATTTGTGCACCGCCGCCGTCAGTGTCAGCCAGTTTGCCGTGGCATACGGAGCTCCATCGCAGTCTTTAACACTGGTAGCATGCCGCGACAGCGTGGGCGTGAACCGTATGTGCAGTTGACGGACTTTGAGCGGGGGCGTATAGTGGGCATGCGGGAGGCCGGGTGGACGTACCGCCGAATTGCTCAACACGTGGGGTGTGAGGTCTCCACAGTACATCGATGTTGTCGCCAGTGGTCGGCGGAAGGTGCACGTGCCCGTCGACCTGGGACCGGACCGCAGCGACGCACGGATGCACGCCAAGACCGTAGGATCCTACGCAGTGCCGTAGGGGACCGCACCGCCACTTCCCAGCAAATTAGGGACACTGTTGCTCCTGGGGTATCGGCGAGGACCATTCGCAACCGTCTCCATGAAGCTGGGCTACGGTCCCGCACACCGTTAGGCCGTCTTCCGCTCACGCCCCAACATCGTGCAGCCCGCCTCCAGTGGTGTCGCGACAGGCGTGAATGGAGGGACGAATGGAGACGTGTCATCCTCAGCGATGAGAGTCGCTTCTGCCTTGGTGCCAATGATGATCGTATGCATGTTTGGTGTCGTGCAGGTGAGCGCCACAATCAGGACTGCATACGACCGAGGCACACAGGGCCAATACCCGGCATCATGGTGTGGGGAGCGATCTCCTACACTGGCCGTACACCACTGGTGATCGTCGAGGGGACACTGAATAGTGCACGGTACATCCAAACCGTCATCGAACCCATCGTTCTACCATTCCTAGACCGGCAAGGGAACTTGCTGTTCCAACAGGACAATGCACGTCCGCATGTATCCCGTGCCACCCAACGTGCTCTAGAAGGTGTAAGTCAACTACCCTGGCCAGCAAGATCTCCGGATCTGTCCCCCATTGAGCATGTTTGGGACTGGATGAAGCGTCGTCTCACGCGGTCTGCACGTCCAGCACGAACGCTGGTCCAACTGAGGCGCCAGGTGAAAATGGCATGGCAAGCCGTTCCACAGGACTACATCCAGCATCTCTACGATCGTCTCCATGGGAGAATAGCAGCCTGCATTGCTGCGAAAGGTGGATATACACTGTACTAGTGCCGACATTGTGCATGCTCTGTTGCCTGTGTCTATGTGCCTGTGGTTCTGTCAGTGTGATCATGTGATGTATCTGACCCCAGGAATGTGTCAATAAAGTTTCCCCTTCCTGGGACAATGAATTCACGGTGTTCTTATTTCAATTTCCAGGAGTGTAGTTCTGTATTTTGTCAATTACACTGTCAGTTAACCTTCCCTTCCCATCCAACCCTTTACCATCACTGAGTTTTTGTTTTTTGTACGAAGCTTTCAGTCGCCGAAGTCTTGTTCTCATTCGCTTCTGTACGTGTCCAACACACTCAAATTTCTGCACTACAACATCATCACCATAGGGCTTCAGTCCTTGAACATGTTTGAAACTTTTAGAATCACCGTCACCAAGGTAATTAACATATCACACTTTATCACACGCCTCAGAACGCTGGAATATACTGGCAACACCAGCCACTTCCATTCCTCCACTACTGCCACTATAGTTAGCTTTGCAATTATTTTCATGTGTACCTTTATATTTTTGTGGACATCTACAATACTTTGATATTACTGCTACATCTAAAACTTTCCCTGTATACATACTGGTGGCAGATACTACACCATGAAGAGATGTGTGTCCCCGTTTATGCCAGGTACCATCGAATGCTGCAGTCAAATCTCTGTTACCATTATTTTCCATACTGCCTCTTTCACAGCGTTCTTCATAGATTTTATACAGACATCTTCTACTTTAGACCCTATTAATTTATTATAGGTCGTAAACTTGGTTGGGGGATTTGGAAGATTCATGATGCCACAGAAAATTGCACCTGCAGTAGCACCCTTACCAACTGAACGCAAGGAATAAACAAATCTAATGTTGTGTTCGTAGATTTTGCTACCATTTTCTTCAGTTGCAGTTACTGCAACACTGTTCCAAAAGGTGGTCATGTATGAACACTTATCACATTTCAGTTGTATTTCACTAGCAAGTCCTATGTGCTTTATTATGGAGAGTTCCAGACCAACTTCACTACAATGAATACATCTTACACAGTTTGAAAAAATTCCTTTGAGAACCGACATATCAAATATTTCATTCACATCCGATTCGCCCATAAAACATTCATAGTTTTCACTCATTGAACCAAGCTTCTTCTGTGAAGTATTTTCTTTCCCACTTTGACTGCTATGGGCAGGTGTACTTGAGAGGTTAGGTTCACTCACTTAGTTATCGTCTTTATTGTTTACAGTAATAACACATACCTTTGGCTTTCCAACATTTCTCCTTTTCTTAAAAGCCTACAGAGGATTTCTAATAACTTTACTTTTACTCATTATTATACTTCAACAAAACAGAGACTCAAGAAACAGAATTAATTACGAATATTTTCGAGATAACGACAGAGTAAATAAACATGAAACAATCGACAATCACACCAGCGATATATATTGAACCATAACAGGTTAGCCACAACACATAATTTATCTCACATCACTAAAATGTACCTGATGAACACGGACGTTAATAATAACACCATTTGACAGCAGTTTAACAGCGCCACAGTGGGTCACGCCCATGTAGAACACATTTTAAAAAAAATTTAAAAATAGTTGTAGTCTTTGGAATTGAATAAATTATATATCTATTAAAAGGTAATAGTCTGCAGATTCAGAAAACGCAGAAAAGTAAAAATTGAACTTTTCATGATTTTGAGCCTTTCCGGAGCCCCTTAAGAGTGAAAGCAGTTGCACAAGTCACGTAAAGAACAAAGTTTCCCTTAGGGAACTAAAGTATTTTACATTTGAGTTATTGTAGACCCAAAGTATTGTGCTCTTCATATTTCTATTTAAAAACTAGCACTGCAAGGTTCGCAGGAGAGCTTCTGTAAAGTTTGGAAGGTAGGAGACGATATACTGGCAGAAGTAAAGCTGTGAGGGCCGGGCATGAGTCGTGCTTCGGTAGCTCAGTTGGTAGAGCACTTGCCCGCGAAAGGCAAAGGTCCCGAGTTCGAGTCTCGGTCGGGCACACAGTTTTAATCTGCCAGGAAGTTTCATATCAGCGCACACTCCGCTGCAGAGTGAAAATCTCATTCTGGAAATTTGGAATCTGTACATACATGGGTGTAGCCAGGTACTTTTCATGTGCCATGTGGAACCTTTAATTTTCTGGTTTAAATATAATTTATTTCATGAATTACCTTTAATACCAACAATGTCTGAATGCATTATTTACCATTTAGAAGAAGAAATATTAGTGTACAGAATAACAAATGTCATGAAAAATGCGAAAGATTGTTCTGTACAGAACTTGGGATGGCTCTTAATCAATAGCAGGTAAAAAGGCTTCTACTAAATGTTCAAAGAAACCAGTCAGTACCTCTTAATTCACCATAGAGGTGATACAGTAATAAAAAAATTTACTTTTTTTCAGAATTTCTGCTAAGTATTACAATTGTGAAGACCTATTCAATTAGTATTTGCTTTACCAATAACCTGTAGTACAAGTGCACATATAAGCAGGTCATTATGGGAGTCAAGAATTATGTTAAAATTAAAGATACTGACTGGTATTACTTGCTCACAAAACATTGTAGTTGCTGTACAGTTTATGTGGTGTACCCAATGTGATTCCTGGAGGACATAATATTCTTCTATCCTATGGGAGTGCACCGGTACCACACCTATTGAAAGTAAGCTTTGCTGTGGAATAGTTGTATCAGACATCTGTACCAGAAAACAAATCTCCACTGTGACACCCTCATGTTCTTGGTATGCTATAATTACAGGAACACACTTCACAAGGAGGAGGGAGGGGGAGGGGGGGAGAAAATGATGTTCTTAGAAGCAGCAAGCTTTACAGCAGAATGTGCTGTAAAAAGCATAGTGAGATTTTCCTTTTCATCATTCCCAACATTGTACACAACTTTCTTGCACTTTTATGTTATCACATTTTTCCCTTGAGAATGGAGGAGAGGGGGGGAAAAATATTTAGCGAGCTTTCATAAGAACTGAAAACTCTACTTGCATCATTTGTTATTTTCAAAATGTTACTCTCTTTCCAAATACTGTTCTATTTCTTCAAACCAATTCTGAATTTCTCAGGTCATTACATATTATTTACTGTACATTGTCCAGCAATACTTTTGTTGTTATGGGATAGTTTGTAATTTGACACTATCTTTGTGCCACTGGTATTGGCTAGTGTACTTTTGCAGATAAGAAAATCGACTGGACTATAATGTCCTGTCAGTATAGGACAAATTCAGACAATATGGAACTTTTTACACTAAATTTGCAATATAATGTCACCCGTGTCTCACACAGATTGTAGCAGCCATTGGGGTGCCCGTCTGGCCAGCTTCTGCAGCTTTCGCTTTCAGGTTTGTTTTCTGCTTGGGCCCTTTAATAAAAACGAGTCATTGCAGTGATTGACACCATGTCAAAGACTGGAACCAAGCTTCACAGAAATAAAATTCCATGGTTGTAATTCATAGTGTAATTAATTTTGATCACTGGCATGTTTTGACTTCAGTTTTAAAATAAAACCATGGTACCAGTCATTGTTTGGGTGTCAGACTGGAAAATTACAGTTTTAAGACACCCCAACCTTAAAATTAACAGCTGTGATTGATGTTATTTTCAACATGTTCCTTCACTTCCTACATCATCATGGATCACTCCAATATAATATTATTACTAGACTTAACTTCCAAATGATACAAGTCATGCATTTAAGAGGAGCCTTAACGTTGCCATCTGTGTTTGTCTCATTTAAAAGTATTTCTTGTCTTGTATCAAAGGCTGAAGCACTGTCAAAAACTGGTGCTTCTACCTTATCACTCAGTTAAAATACACCATCCCACGTACAGGCGTTAATAAAATCATGGCATTTAAATTTCTGATGAAAGAGAGAGCCAAATTCGTAAGTGCATGTTGCAATTAAAGTGTCAGCATATATGCAGATCGGTAATGCTTCATTACAGATAAAGAAAAATAATCATTTTTTCCGTTTATACGTAATACCTTAATAGTTCAGTTGTAATTTCTGTTGTCAGTAATGATACCCCTAAGCAAACGATGTCAACATTTTTTTTTCAAGAGACGTCTTCACTGTTTTCCACACTTGATTTTCCGAATTATACCTGTACTTAAAAGCTTTGGCAAGTAAGCTAATTTGTTGACCTCCATTGAATCTTAAATAGGGTTTTAAAACGGGCAAATAAGTAAAGCACTCATAAAATTAATAGTAAACGATTTATAGGTCAGCTTGTCAAATTTCCAAAACACACTCGAATTTAAGAATTTCATAGTAGAACTGTCACTGTTTTTTCTCGCTAAATTAGAAACACTTCATTATGTTGATGTTTAGATATCTATAACATCCAATATAAAAGACTTATGAGGGCGCAGAACGAAAAACATTTTCATCCGTGTTTTGACACTTTTTTGCCAAATTCAGATATGGCGGACCCCAGTGACCTCTGGCGGACACTCAATGATATGAACTTTGGCCGGCACGCGCTAGAGCCATCTATAGGTAGGTACTAGGTAGTTTTAGACGCATGTTCGCGAGGCAGCCAGAGAAACTGTTTCAGTCCACTTGTGCTTGGAACGAACTAATTTAATAGAAACAGTGATGTTTCATTTCTCTCGGACGAGATTCGGGCGCGGCACAGATACTGAAATACGTTTAATATACTACTTCATACAACACTTTTAAAGAGTGTCGAAATTTTTCTGACACACAATAGCATGAAGCTTAAGATTTCTGAAAATAAAGCTTCTTTTCTAATTGACCGCTCTATTCCGAAATGGCGTAATATATGTTTTATAAACACTAACAAACAATAAAATAAAGCACGGTATTTGCGTTCATAAATGTGTGAAAAACATTCAGTTAAATTACACGTCTCCTATAACATACGTTTTTCTGTTCATGTACAGTAATCATATTAAAAAAAAAACGCAAGTAAACTTACAACATTTTGCGTTGAAAAAGGCGTTAAGTGACAGTTTTTAGACATATACATCAATTGGACGTACTTTCAAGCAATGTGATTGATCATTAATGAAGTAATGGTGGACGGGAAGAGCATGATGGATTTATAGTAATGGTTCGAAACACCTTGGGGGACAAAAGTTTTTTCTCTTATATTTTGTTATTTATTCGAATTATGTGGCTTTATTTGTGAGTCTATAGTCATTGTGCCTATTCTCCACAGTGATTTCTTTTGTGTGCATGGAAATTAGCAGGACGGGTATATATTATCCATACTAACGAAACATGGGAATCCCAGTAGCGTAATTGTTTTTCTGCAGTTTGCTCCCGCCTCCAGTTCCGTTCGTGTTATCTGTATTCAGCTATGGCGTTACGAAGCCCGATGTGGGATTATTTTATGAAAATAAATCCTCAGAAAATTAAATGTAACTTGTGCTCGGCAGTGTTGTTTAAAAGTAGTTCGACTTCTTGCTTAAACAGACACTTGCGACATAATCATCCAACAGTTAATTTAAGCGAAACTCGTTCGAAACCAGTTTTTATGAATCTGGGCTGTGACGAATCCAGTTCAGTTTCCACAGCTACTGTTCCGGAATCTGCCATTTCAGTGCCTGTGCGTCAAGAGGAACAATCTGTGCAAGAAATACCCATCACTTGCACCGGTTTAGTTATGGGTAGGTGTGGTAGACAAAGATATCTGTATCAAGACCAGTGCCTTCATCCAAACGAGCCAAAATAGACGAACAGATGTTAAGACTTCTTGTTAAAAAACACCTTCAATTTAATGTAGTTGAGAGTGTAGAGTTTAGAAAAATGACTTAGTCTATTTCTTAAATGAAAACTATTTATTTCCCAGTAGAAAAACACTCCCACTGTTTACTCTCTCAAGTGTTCGACAGCATACTAGTGTGAGTAAGATGTGCAGTGCAAGCTGTGTCCTACATCAGCACTACGCCAGATGACATCTGTGAATAATGAGAATTATATTGCAGTCACTGCTCACTTCAATGATGAAAACTGCAATCTGAAGTCATATTTATTATCTAGTTTTAAATTCCATGACAAGCATACAGCAGAAAACATTTCCAGTGAATTAAAAAATGTGACTTCAACTTGGGGTATTGCCAATCACATTGTAGCTTGCACTACAGATAATGCACCTAATATGGTGAAGGCAGTGATGATGTGCAAATGGTGGCATGTACCTTGTTTTGCACATACACTGAATTTAATTGTGCAGGCGAGCCTTGAACCAATTAGACACAAGGCCAAAAGTGAAGTCAATAGTGGAATTTTTCAAAAGAAGTCCTCAAGCAGTTGAGAAATTACACAATATTCAGAAGCAAATTCCTTCCCTATTTTAACATCAAAACAAGATTGCTCTACAAGATGTAATTCCATGTATGAAATGTTTGACAGGCTTTTGAAAACAAAACAGCCTTTGCAAAGCACCCTTGCCATCATGAGTGTGATTCACAAACAAAACTATCCAATGATCAGGTATTGAAAAATCTTGTGAAATACTATCTCCTTTTGAACAAGTCACAAAAGAAATTAGCAGTGAAAGAAACAGAATCTGTACCCACCTCATTCAAAAGCTTGGAGATAAAGCAATTGCTTGCAAAGCAACATTATTGGATCCTCACTTCAGGAATCATGGATTTCCAAAAACTGGGCATCAGTTAAAAGAAACGAAAGATGCCATAATTAACAAATGCTGTGCAATATGACAGAAACCCACTCGGTGTTCTACAGACAATCCACCAGCAGTCAAACCAGTTGTAGTGAGCACATTCACCTCCAGCAGTGGCAACATTTGGCAGGCTTTTGACCATGCTGTAGCTGGCTTGATCCAAAGTGTAGACAATCAACATGCTGCAAAGTATAGTCAAGCTTGATAACTATATGAAGATGCCGCTGATACACAGATCACAAGATTCATTGCTGTGCTGAAAGGAAAATCATGTGTTGTTTCCTACACTGTTTGAAATAAACAAATGACGTTTTTGTAGTATGGCCACATGTGTTCCATGTGAGCGCATATTTTCAAAGCAGGGGCAAACAATAAGAGACAATCCTCTCTTCCAAGCGAAAAAGTAACAAAAATGATATTTCTAAACTACAACTTATAATAGATACAGCAGATCTACTCAGAAATGAAACAGTAACATTTCAGATGATTTTGTTCTCCTCTGGACAGCGTCCACTGAATTTCTATTTGATTGTATTTTTTTTAGTCCACTAAATAGTGCATGTAGCTACCTTACAAGAACATTTTTCTCAAATTTGTTGCACACAGAAGATACGTTTTTGCTCACCATTCAGTGAGTTTAATTTTTTTAATATGTTATTTATTCATTTATATGTTTGAGAATAATTATCTGATATGTGTATGTGTGTTTATTTTTGTAAATGTGCTATGTTTGGTTATTACACTATAGGCATCTTGATACTTGTGTATCATAAATCTCAGGCAGATCAACAATGATACTGTGATACTTTTGTTTTTGACGTTCAGATACTGTTATAAAAATTGCATCTCTACAGCAACTTAACTTCATCTCTGATTTCCGGGGGAAATTTATAATAAAATGGTAATACATCTGCTTGCTGTGAGTACTCGAGGGAACTCCATGTACCTGCACCTCAAACAATCTTCTTTACCAACAATTATAAGTGGTGTACAGGCAGATCTGCCATGATATGGGTATCACAAAGCCTTTACACTGTATGAATTGTTTTAAATTTTAGTCTGAATTTTATACTGCATACCGATCTCTGCATTTCAGCTACCTAGAAATGTTTTAACATGTTTTCCAGGTCTATCAAGTGTACTTATTATGAGATGTATCCAGCTAACTTGTGAATGTTTGATGAGAAAGTGACATACTTGACTATTGTGCTATATGCTCCAGTCTGTTATGATAATTTTTTGATCTGTGTGCATCAGTCACTTTGCATCCTACTCTGTGTGAAAAACAATGGAAAATTTAACTGTGAGTAATAAAAGTGCAAGTGGCACACTCATAAATGTTAATTCAGTGCCTCACTTCCCAGAATTTTATCTCAATAAATTATATCTCATGATATGCCTTTTCAAGAGCACATGCAGATTATCACTCGTAAAATCTATCAAAATAATGCATTGGAATACAGGGAAACGAGTTTGGCAAAATATGTTATGTCAAACATATTTAGTCTGACCTCAACCAATTGGAAAGTATGAAAGTGACACAACACGAAAGAAGCGCATTTGCTAGAAGAAATACGGAACTGCAAAGACGCTTAAGTGAAAGTCTCATACTTTCTGCAATATGATTGGCGCTCTCGCACCTCACTTGTGTTTTATGACAATATTTATACAGTAGACAGTCAAGATGATATAATGTGAAGGCCTATACTATTACAAAACACAAACTGTTTCGAAGCAGCATTTCAAAACAGAACTTTGTACTATTTCATTTGTTTCGAAACAGTTGTGTTTTAGTTTGCCCATCTCTAACTCCATTCAAAAGATTTTCGTTCCATTTCACAGTCAGCCAATGACAATGAAAGTTACAATCAGCCAATGAAAACAGTGTGATACGAGTGGTGTATTCATATTGTATAGATTGTTTTAGTGCATGTGGGTGAAATACGGATTGAATGTGTAATGTTCTACAATGTTTGTGGGAAGATTTTTCTCCAGAGTCATAACTTGTAGTAACATGTGTGTGTTTGCCACAGCGACAGCAAGGCAGAGAAATAACAGTGTCAGATTTGTGACGGCTCTCAAAACACGTGGGATCATACAGGCGTGCAAATGGGCAGACAAGGAAAATATTCAATATAGTGTGATGAACTGTAATATTGTGCTTGTAACGATGGCAGTAATGTATAGTTTCTTTAAGAACATGCTTATGATGTGTTCCGTTTCTTTGTTAATAATGTATTAGTTGATTTGGTGTAAGAAAATGTGTACTTTTTTAAGTGAAACTTACTCCTGCTGAAATAGCAGGAATTAAGATCCTATTTGGGAAATTTACGTGTCAAAGAAATGGTGGTAAAACTGGAGTTCCTTGGCCTATGGCAGGTGAGGAAACATATTTACAGCCTGTTTTGTGTATTTGTAATGGTTTGTACCTTTGCGGTAGGAAACTTCGATATATGGCTATGCCATAAATCAACCTTTTACTTAAATCGCATTCACAGGTTCATAAACAGATTGCATCTTATACCCAACTTAGATCACAGCATACGCTACAGGTAAGTGTGTCACCTCAGCTAGTATTTTGTGGTATGGTGGTAGTCACTATCACACACTAGCCATATTATGTAGAATAAAAGAAAGGCAAGAACAAAATTTTTAGATATCAGTAACCAACTGCTTGCTTACAACCTTCGATGCTGTAGATTCCCCCCCTCCCCAATTTATGAGTCAGTGCATTATTGACTGTGCACCACTCCTTCCCACCCCCTCTACCCCCTCCAAAAAATCTTGATTCAGGAATAATTGTTAGGCTGAAGAATGAAACATGTGTTCTCTTTATGGTGTAAAGTTTTTTCCAGTTGTGAGATGCGAATATGTTGATTCTTAGTTCAGGATTAAATGTGTTTTCTTAAGGAAGGCAGTTTTACAGAATTGTTAAGTGAATATTAATTTATTGTAATTGACATTTATATATTTAGAGCTGCAAGCAGGACTCTGGACATTACAAAAGATAGGACGTCTCTTGTGATCACTACAGATGGCAATGCATGCTCTGCAATGTGTAATGTGTTCCCACGCTGCCCACAAGTTTCCATTCACCAACACAGTTGACAATTGCAGTATGGTTCTTGGTGCACGTGGATGTGCTGCAGTATGTCTCCCCAACACACCCACCCATGCTAGATGGGAATTAGGGCTTTAAGATGGGAATTAAGGCAGGGGAATGTGCAGGCCATCTCATCCGCCAGATATTTTCTCATTCATAAATCTCTTGCACCTGCACTGTTTGATGCAGTCATGCATTGTCATTCATAAAAATGAAGTCAGGGCTGAATGTTCACTTGAAAAGACAAACATCTGGAGTGGTGTCACAATTATGTTGACCGGTGAGGGTACCATGTTCAAAGATTTGGAGGTGGTACTCCCATGCAACATTACGGCTGTCCACACCATAACACCTTGACCACCAAAATGATCATCTTTGGCAATGTCCTTGATGTCTTATGTGTGGCCTCATGGTGGGAGCAGTAATGCATCCCAAAAATGAACACAATACACAAACCAGTCAACATCACTGTGGCACTGTACACCTTCCCAATCTTGGTTTTTCGGGAGCACATTTGTCCGTGACTTAAATGTTACGGATGACAATGCATGACTACCTCGAGCAGTGCAGGTGTAGAAGCTCGTGAAATGTAAAGATATTTGGCAAATGGACTGCCCTGCCTGTTCCCATAACTTAAATCCAATGGAGCATGTTGGGGAGTCTCATCGCAGCATGGCCACATGCGCCAATGACCATCCAGCTGGATTCGGCCATTCTGGTGGAGGAATGGAACACACAACCACAAGAAATCCTTACCGACTCTACGACTAACATGAGAACACATTGCAGAGCTTGCATTGCCATCCTTTGTGATCACGTGCCCTTTTAAGAACCATGCCCTGCCTTTTGTAATGTCCAGGGCACCATCATAAATCACGGTGACTTCAGAGTAGTAATTGTCCTTGAATGAAAGCATCATTTCTGCGTGTAATAGTGTATTTCTTTTGGAAACTTTCTGTACTATATTCAAGTAGTTATTTTTCTGTGTAGTTGTATTGAGCTCTGTTACTTGGCAGTGACACATCATGTGAAAGTTACTTTTGTCCTTATTATTTTCAAGCCAATGTGATATGAATGTATGGGCCCATGAATGCTTCTGGGTCCATGTTGTTGTTTACTGTGGCATGAGACTAGTGGGTGTTGTACTATCTGTTGCATGTACAACATGGATCACCATCATGAGATCCTGAAGACTAAGAAGGGTAAGTTCTTATTGCCTTCTCCATGTTGTCAGTGACTTGTTGCTCTTACTGACCCATTGCTGTTCTCAACCTGGAAATGTCTTCAAGACACTGTACTGCACTATAAATCAAGTGCAAGAGTGTACCAGATGTGCTGTTGTTGGTTTTTTAAAGGCAATATTTTTCGCGACAACCTCTGGGTGAATGCCAGGGTGAAGTAGTGTCAAGTTTGTGCCTCTCACTCCGATGGAAGCCAACTCAAAGGAAATTCCTGGCAATCTCAGAGAACAGAAACTTGTATCTAAATCTGTATTAATTCAAAGTACACAGTACACCTATTACATATCGTGTAACCCAGTGCTAAGATGCTGCTATTTGAAACACAGTTACCAAGTCACTCCAGTACGAACACTTAAAGAAATAGTGTTTAAAAAACTGGAGATTATTTTATGTTGGAATTGCTCCCTGCATCAAATTATGGGCGATTTGGCTTGTTAGAAACATCATTAATGTTAAAAGTATCATGTTATTATAATGCAGTTGGTAGAAGCATGGTAGTGTCTCATGTAAATCGAAGCACAGTTCTGAAAACATCCAAAGACATTTTTAACACACTAGGTACACAACACAACACACATATACTCTCTCTCTCTCTCTCTCTCTCTCTCTCTCAGGGGGTAGGGGTTCACCCATCCAAGTGCTACGCCAGCCCGACAGCTCTTAACTTCGGTGATCTGATGGGAACCAGTGTTACCACTGCGGCAAGGCCGTTGGCCCGTTATATTTAATTCAGTTCTTTTCTTGATGTGCTTATGAATGCGCCAAGTAATACATCAATATGACATTGCTCAGTCCAATACATATAGCATGTCACCTTCCTGACTATTAGCAATCTTGTGATTTTACAACAAATATGCAAATAATTTCTGTAGTGCCCATCATAACTTAACTGTGTCCCTTTGTTCACCTATTGTACTTCTGTAGCTTCCATATGGCAGGCTCACCCCTGAGATCAAAATACTATTTTCATACTTTGAACCTCTGGAGGCACATTTTGCATTATCATGTGAAGGCCTTCTTCGATATGTTTGCACAAATTGATCTTTGATATGCAGTGAGAACATCCATACAGTTATTGTGCATGGTTTGCATACTTTGCGATTGCCAACCCTCATGATTTGAGGTTTATTTTGTGAACAATAGCATATCATGGTCTGTCTTATTGTAGAATAGACTAACAAGCATTTTTTGTGGTACGATAACATTCTGTGACTGGACATTATTCTGACACATCTGTCCATTCAAACTACTCACTACAGTACTTGAATTGCTCATCGGTTTATTATTTGCATCAGAAAGGATTCTACTTAGCTTATACTGCTACAAAATTTGAACAACACTTTTATCTGTAATTGTTTTGCAGTATAAAGAAAAAATTAAAAAAGCTTCAGACATTTGTGAGGTGGAGAATACAGTAATTTCTAACCAAAAACTTATAGCCTATGTGCTTTTTGTTACGGAAAACAATGTCTTAGAATCTCACCATCGAGTTCTCTGCGAACTATGTTTAGAGCAAATCATGGCATCAGGTTTAGATGAGAGAGCATTACATTTCTTTTGCAATTAGAGCTTCATAATGAGGATAGATTGTGACTGCATAAATTTCCACTAGCTAATGTTCCCACAACACAGGCATATTACAAAACCATATACTGAAATCTATAAAATCTTCCATTGCAGTAGCAGGGAATGTTCGGAACAACAATATGCCCATACTAAACATCAAGTGTGGTACGAGTTCATTCTTTATGGTCTAAAACAACACACAACAGGTTTTTGTCATTTGATAGAGGATCATAGTGTGTTCTAAAGCAATGTTTAAATGGGAGGATCCTCAGCCACAGAAAAACTGTGTGTCGTTAATATCTGATTTTCGGTATAATGTATGACCTGAGATAGCAATCTTCCCATTTCTACTGACAAAACAACTGTAGTTTAGATAGTCTTATCAGTGGAGCACCAAGCGCAGTGGCGCAATGGTTAGCACACTGGACTCACATTTGGGAAGACAGCGGTTCAAACACATGTCTGTCCATCCTGATTTACGTTTTCTATGATTTCTCTAAATCACTTCAAGATGGTTCTTTTGAAAGGGTGCGGCCAATTTTCTTCCCTGACCTGAGCTTGTGCTCCATTTCTAATGACCTCGTTGTTGATGGGACGTTTAACACTAACATCCTCTTCCAGCCGAGCCATGTGGGATCAACCAAACATAGTGGCAAAGGACTGACAGACTACAATACCACAAAATCTTGCAGCTGCATACATCTTCTGACACTTACAAATATTCATCAGTTTTGATTCCATGGGGATTTTTGTCTTACGTATGACTCTGCTATCAATTAGAAATGGGTAGTTCGCAAACTAATGGGTCCAAAGGAATAGTTCACCAAGATGAACAAAAGAACCAAGGAACGAATTCTAAGGAACAGTCTTTCATAGTTCACTTCGGTCATGGCTGTCTACGTATAGTTCCCAGGAACAAGAAACAGTTGGACTCGTTCCCTCAACTGCACTTTGGCCAGTCTCGTTCCAGCCTCGGTCCCATTCTTGCCTTTTGTCTCATTCTCCTTTGGCCGCACTTGTCATTCTTTGTGTGACCACTCATCACAGTTACACTGCCAACTGCTGTTAGTTCAGTATCCATTTGTTTGTTTCATTCACTGCGCTCGTCCATTCTACATCTGTTTCAAACTGTTCTTGAACTGTGGTTCTGGCTATTCAGCGTCCATGACCGGTAATTAAAAAGTATTTTATAATTATGTAAATTACATAAAAATTATGTTGTATGTAATAGGTCCATCTTTTCAGGTAACAAAAGGGCATATCAGCTCACTTCATTAATTTGATTATCAGCAGAAGACATAACAAGGCAAGTTTTTTTGTTATTCATATATTTGTTGGTTTCATCGTCTTGATTTAACAACTAACTTTTAACAATTTGCTTAATTTGTAGTGTAAGAAAATTCATATAAAACAATTTTCATGTATCTTTCATATATAAAACAATACCTTTAGGGAGGCTCTAATTTTTTTTTTTAGTTTGGTTGTTTCCAATTTTCATTACCTACTAGTTTGGTTTCTTTGAGAGAAAAAAAAGTGAGTTATGGGTCATTTTGGCTCAGTATGGAAAGAGGGTGCAACTCCATTTGAAAAGACGTAGATTGCCATAAAATCATATTTACTTATCTCAAAAATATTTGTTCAGAAGGAGTTCCTCAAACCAAAAACTTTATTACTGTGAAATTAATTATTATTATTATTATTATTATTGCTGCATTAACTTTAATAATGCAACATAAAAACCTACTTTTTTACTAGGCAAATATGATTTTGTTTTAAAACTATTTATTCTCCCATAAAGTGTCTACTTCACCTAGGAACTCGGAGACAAGGTGAAGTACATATTGCCGTAAATTATTATTATTATTATTATTATTATTTACAACACAGCACAGTTGTGTAGAGGAAGTCAAGATGAAGAATTTTAGACAAGTCATTTATGGTCTTGTAAGATGGTAAACAGCCACAAACAGGTTTACAAGACACTTGAGCTGTAGCCCACGCGTGTCGTGTGAGATTTTCAGCTCTCTACAAGCAAACTATTAGTGCTAGAAAAAGAAAATAGGACATTTTTCTTGTAGGAAATTTAATGTAGTTAAACATTATACTGGGATATGTTTTCGATAGAGGCCATGGTTTTCCACTTTTCAACTGTGTCTTGCCAGGGATTCGCCCCAGCCTCTACCTCCTCTGTTCCCACTAGTGGAAGTGGAAAGAGTGAATCCGTCAATCTGATCAGCGGGATGCCTCAGTGATGGGATGGCGAGGCGCGGCGACTCGAGCGCACCGAGAATTTCTCGAGCCTCTAGTTCTCAAGCAATTCTCGAGAAGCTCACGAGAAATGGCTAGGCGGCGTGTGCCGCTGCGCGCCAGTTGGCTCCGACAACATACGCCGCGCCGCTGTTTTGTGAATTGAATGCCGCCGCTAGATAACACGCTCACTGCTCGCTGTGCTTGTAACTAGTATGTCTCAGGTTTCATTTGAGTGAAGTTGTTATTCAGATCAATATGGACACTCGAAAACGAACGTCATGGTGTTGGCAATACTTTACGGAGGATGGAGATAACGTTACTTGCAACATTTGTCGTAACAATCTCCGTAATGTATCAAAAAATACAACGGGCATGATTAGACATCTTAAACTGCACAATTTATCGAGCAATAAAACAGCGACGTCCGTGGATACATAGGCTCATTCTTCCAATAATGCGAGGCAAACAAAATTTCCAGGTACGTGTGGTAAAAAAGGTGAATTCCGTGCAAAAGTTCGGATAGTGTCCGAAGCGGTCCGCCACGCTTAAAAAATTGATTTTTTAATCGTACTCCGATAATCTACAACATACCCCAAAATGAAACCTATACTATCCTAGCTTTTGCACGATACGATATGTAACTTTATTGGACTAGTTGTCGAGCATAACGTATCCCCTCGCAGAAGCACTGATCTAAATCTTACGTTTCTCTTCATAGAGGGAAGTAAACGGAAACAAAAGCTAGATGAAGCACTAGTGGCCATGATAACAGACGATTTTCAACCGCTTTCAATCGTCGAGGACACTTGTTTTCGACGTTTTGTTTCACTGTTGGACCCACAATACTCGATACCAAATCGAAAAACGTTGCGCCTCATGATTGAGGACGATTACCATAAACAGAAAGACGCTGTAAACTTGGCCGTGGAAGACTCTACTTGTGTTTCTTTAACGAGCGATATTTGGACCTCACTCAATAGTGAGGCATATATTGCTGTAACTGGTCATTTCATTAACACTAATTGGTGCCTG
Source organism: Schistocerca nitens (assembly GCF_023898315.1). Taxonomy (NCBI): domain Eukaryota; kingdom Metazoa; phylum Arthropoda; class Insecta; order Orthoptera; family Acrididae; genus Schistocerca; species Schistocerca nitens. The sequence continues at coordinate 372,937,593 of NC_064618.1, forward strand.
AAAGCTTTAGCTCTCGAGACATTCCGTTTCCCGGAAAAGCACACAGCGCTAAATATTAGTGAGGCGTTAGATAACGTGATTTCAAAATGGAACATTGAAAACAAAGTTGTAAGCATCACAACTGACAACGCCAGTAACATGACGGCGGCCGTACAACTTATTCACAGTGGCAACATAGATATGCAACATGTGCCTTGTTTAGCACACACTATCAATTTAGTTGTGAAAAGTTCTTTGAACAACAGTGAGCTCTGCATAATGCGGGAAAAGGCCAGAAAAATTATTAGCTATTTTAAAACAAGTTGCAATGGTAATGAAAAACTCCATGAGATCCAGGATCTAATGAAAAAAACCTGCTCATAAATTGATTCAGGAAACCGAAACCCGATGGAACAGTACGTTTTATATGCTACAACGTCTAGTGGAGCAAAAGGAATGCACTGCAGCCTGTTTATCAACTTTGTATTCAGGTGTAGAGAACCTCACAGCTGACGAGTGGCGAATTTTGAGCGAATGTTTGTGTACTAGAGCCATTTAAAATGGTAACAAGTGAAATCTCAACTGAAAACTACACCTCTCTTTCGAAAGCTATTCCAGTAATCAGACAGCTAATCCTTAGCCGTATGCAATGGGAAGTGGGCTACCATGACAGCGCAAGAGCTACAGCAACATCTGCACAACTCACTAATAGCCCGGCTAGGATGAATAGAAACAAAGTACATGCCGTTGCCACAGTTCTCGACCCAAGATTCAAAACGTTACCATTTACGAATCCCATTCATTCAAAACACGCCGTTGCAAGCCTAATTGCAGAGTGCACAAACGTGGTAGAGACAGTACGATCTACTCATTCGGCTGCTAACGACACTATCCACGAGTACCATGTCGTACAAAACGCCGGTAGTTCCTTATGGGCTTCTTTCGATGAAGAGGTTTCCAATAAAAATCTAATGAAAAGCGGTTGTGATAGCATAGACTTGGAGGTACAACGATATTTGGAGGAACCGTACCTACAACGTACGGATAATCCTTTACACTACTGGAAAAAAATTAAAAGTTACCCAGGTCTAGCTGTCGTGGCAAAAAAATATCTTGCAATACCTACAACTTCTATTCCCAGTGAAAGAATCTTTTCGAAAAGAGGACTACTTATAAACAAACAAAGAAGCAGACTAAAAGGCCAATTGGTTAATAAAATCATATTTCTAAACAAAAATCGACGGCAGTGTAGCAATGCGATGTAAAAATGCCTTCTGCTAAACAACTTTTGTTTCCTTTCTTTCTTCAGTAAGTAAACCCATGTACGTAGTTTCTGTATATAAAATGCTATAGCACTTCTCTTTTACGTTTAAGCATGCATGCATGCATGCATGCATGCAGAATGTACAAGGTAATTTATTTTGTAAGAATAAAGCTTCTGTTTTATGCGAATTCTGTGCTTCGTTTTAAACAACAATTCTATGATTTTTGCTTATGAGACATATACTAATACTTCAGTAAACATTAATAACAGTAGTACAGTTGATATCAATCATAGAATTTCAAAGTTTTCCGAACACGTACGTACGGCGACTACGACCGCTGCGGCTCAGTGCTTCGTGTACCGAAGGTTTGTGCAATTTCTCAGAGAGCGCAGCACTGTCAACTTCACGACCGTACCCGAGAAATTCTCGAGAAATTGCCTTCGCGTCGCGCGTTTCTCTAGCGCGATCATAGCCCATTCCTAGGATGCCTGCATTTGCCACCTCTGAACCTGTTTCAATAGGAGGAGGACAGTCATCTTTGACAAATTTTGTCAGTATTATTAAGCCGCCCCCCCCCCCCAATTTATAAAAGCAAAAAGAAATCGACTTCAGTTACTTAAGGGGAGTTGGAACGCACTATCCCGACAATATTAAATTTAGTGGCTTGGCTTCCCTGTATTTCAGGAGCCACTGTAGCGATTGACAAGAAACTTTTCCAGGACATTAAACTGTATGTTCTGAGTCTACTGAACCACAATAATTGCATTTCAGGCACTGCTTTCAGAAATACAATATTTTAATTACAAGGTTAGAATTTTGTGTAATTTTTTTACATTATCCTAACTAATTGTAATTATACACAACATATTGTTCTTCTTTTAGTTCAGTAGACTCAGGATATGTATGTTATTACTCCCTCAAAATTTGAGTACTCTACTCCAAGTGTTTTCTGAGACTTAGGGAAAAATGCAACAGAAAATGTAAATTTTCGGGACTGGCTTCCAAAATTTCAAAAGACTGTAACTCACTTGCTATATGCTTTGTTTTTGTCACTCAGAAGCACCCTGCACTATATTGTATATCATCCTCTTGATCTTCTACCAATTTTTTCTTCTTTCTGGACTCCTTAGTGGCCAACTATGCTGTATACTCCGCTTTATCAATGCAAACCTTATCCATCCGTTAACTTCTCTGATGGGGTGCAGTTTGCTCCAGGATTAATTCCCATATGCTGTAGCACTTTCACCCTACCAATGTTGCAATCATTAAAAGCAATAACAGCATCACTGACCCCCCACTGTAGTGTCTTTATTAAAACAAAAACGTTTTTTTTGTAAGGGAGTCCATATAAGATTATTGAATGACTCATTAGGATTCTGAGTCTGACAATGCAGACACTTATTCAGTAATTCAGGATTTGCCAGGCCTCTGCAAACTGGCTTCACGATATCCATGACTGCTGCTGGGATGGAATTTTTATGGCTGTTGAACTGTTTGAGTACTGGGTATTGCAGTAATTGCACCATGAATCAGTTCCAGGAAGGCAAAGGTGGTGTACTGGTTTTTCATCAGTTGACAGTCTGTGGAAGAAGGCCCATACTGCCTACTTCATACTTCATTTTCAACAAATCCTCAGTATTATTTCTAATGGCCATCTCATAATACTGTTGTTGTTCATCAATCATTTTGTCTTGTCAGACCGCCTCTTATGGTTTTACCATCAGCAAGTTTCTTGTCTCTCAAACTTTGTTTCAACTTCCTCAACCTGGTGCCCATCCTCTTCTGGACATGACCTTTATAACACAGCAATCCGTAGGCTTCTGTATAAAAAAATTACCGATTTGTAAAGAATACCATCCCTTCAGCATTGTGAAAGACAAAAAATTTAGGAGTTTTATTTCCCTGCCCTGCCCTGCCCCAATTACTAGCTTCCAAGTAGGAAAACCCTTTCGACCAGCTTGCTGCCACAGCTATCCTATCAAATGTGTGATAATTTACGAGGAAAACTGAATTCGACGACAGCAGTCGCTCAACTAACGGGTGGACTTCCTTGAACAACCAAAGTTTTATTGTGATTACTGCGCACTATATGGATGATAACACAAAATTTCATTCGAATGTATTGGGTTGCCTGGAATTTTCACCTCGGCACGCTGCAGAAAACATAGCTAATTTTCTTCAAAGAGACGGGACTAATTGGGGAATAAACAACAAAATAGTGGCAGTTGTAGCCGACAGTGCATCTAACACAGTTGCTGCGGTAAAAATTTGTAAATGGGCTCACATCCTCTGTTACGCCCACACTATGAATTTAATTGTCAACTCGAGTATAGAACCGGCTGACTGTGTGGTCGAAAAGATTAAATGTCACGTTTAATATTTCGAAAAAAGTTCACATGCAGTGAATAAACTCAAGGAAACGTAGTGCAAATGAATCTGCTAATACTAAAACTAGTAGTCCCTGTGCGATGGAACTCGCTTTTCAACATTCTAGTATGTGTATTTGGAAACAAATTGGCCATAATTTCCACTTTAGCTGTTGTCAGAAATGATGAACATAAAATGACGCCACAGGAGTGGGATATTATAGGACATTCTGTTACGTTACTTAAAATCTTTTGTGAAGTAACTAAAGAGCGTTGAGCAAACTATGTCGTTGCCCAAAATGGAGGTTTTAACCGAGACGCTTTTAAACTTCATTTCTACGTTTAAAATCCAGGAAGGGTTGCCCGCGTAATAGCACAGTCTAACATAATAGACTGTGGTAATAGTTGCAATGTCTGAGACAATAAAGGCTTCCTAAGAGCGACTTGGTAATACGTCGTATGTTTTGGCCGAGCAACGTTACTTGGTCCACGACTTAATTAAAAAAAGAAAAAAAAGAAAAGAAAAAACGGGTTCACAGCAGGCATCACGAACTATATGCAGGCATACGATGGAATCGTGAGTGACGTTCATCAACTATCAGCACAAGAAAAAGCTAATGAACCTACTTCCGTAACTTCCTCTTCAAATAGACTTCCGTCATCATTTTTTCCAACAATAACAAATTTTAACTTGTGGGAAGCCTTTGACAATGAAGTGGCAAAAAACAACACAAACTTATTATTCTGAGGCTATGGCTGTAACTGAAATGGGCAAATACATTTCTGAGATGCTCCCGATGGATGGTGAACCTCTGTTGTGGTGGGAACAAAGGAAACTTCTTTACCCACATTTATATTCTTTGGTCCTAAATAGGCAGTGCGTACCAGTGACTTCAGTACCTTCGGAGAGGACATTTTCGAAAGCAGGACAAACACTGATTGAAAAAAGAAGTAGATTGGGGCCATAAAATATTTCAGAAATTATATTTATCAATGGCAATGTCTAAGTTTGTGACACAAAAGTTCTAGAAGCTGTTAAAGTTTCACAATGAAGTGAAATTAATTTATCTAAATAGTCCCCTGTACCATTGACATGTCAAATTCTGTTGGTAATCCTTTAGAGGAATTACAGGGCAGTCTGACTACTCTGAGTTCATTCTAATCTCATTTGCATTCGCTCCAGTCACCAATTATTATTTTTTTTAATAGCATGTGTTTTGAAAATGTCTGACCCACTTGAGTTTATAAAATGTAAAATATTTACTCAAATACAACAATTTTTGTATTACCTGTAATACTTTTTTGTTGAAAATGAGTCTGTCATGAAAGAGAGTTATAAATTGTAATTTTCAAAAACTGTTTCTACAATTTTTATCCAATACTCTAAAGTGTAGTGTTTGTAGGGTATAACACTACTAGTCGTGAGTGTCCTCAGAAATTTTTCCAGGGAGACTCTAAAGCAGCCATTTTTGAAATAAAGTACTTGATCACTTTTGAGATGCGTCATGCCACCAGAACTCGACGCGAAATGATGGATATGGACTCAATATTCGTATTTGTTATGGGTAGACTACTTTGATACTTATAAGACAGGCATGATTCACAATTATATTCTTTGAAATATACCTTTATGTGGTGTTAATATGATCCTGGGCGCGACACATTTCTGAAGTTGACGATCTAACGTTATATCATTTTACAATAGCATTTTACAAAACTTTGAGGTTCGCCGATGACATTGTAATTCTGTCAGAGACAGCAAAGGACTTGGAAGAGCAGTTGAACAGAATGGACAGTGTCTTGAAAGGAGGATATAAGTTGAAGATCAACAAAAGCAAAACGAGGATAATGGAATGTAGTCAAATTAAATCGAATGCTGAGGGAATTAGATTAGGAAATGAGACACTTAACGTAGTAAAGGAGTTTTGCTATTTAGGGAGTAAAATAACCGATGATGGTCGAAGTAGAGAGGATATAAAATGTAGACTGGCAATGGCAAGGAAATCGTTTCTGAAGAAGAGAAATTTGTTAACATCGAGTATAGATTTAAGTGTCAGGAAGTCGTTGCTGAAAGTATTTGTATGGAGTGTAGCCATGTATGGAAGTGAAACACGGACGATAACTAGTTTGGACAAGAAGAGAATAGAAGCTTTCGAAATGTGGTCCTACAAAAGAATGCTGAAGATAAGGTGGGTAGTTCACGTAACTAATGAGGAGGTATTGAATAGGATTGGGGAGAAGAGAAGTTTGTGGCACAACTTGACTAGAAGAAGGGAGCGGTTGGTAGGACATGTTTTGAGGCATGAAGGGATCACAAATTTAGCATTGGAGGGCAGCGTGGAGGGTAAAAATCGTAGAGGGAGACCAAGAGATGAATACACTAAGCAGATTCAGAAGGATGTAGGTTGCAGTAGGTACTGAGAGATGAAGAAGCTTGCACAGGATGGAGTAGCATGGAGAGCTGCATCAAACCAGTCTCAGGACTGAAGACGACAACAACAACAACAACAATAGCATTTAACATGTATTCAAGAAAATGACCAATGAGTTAGGAAATAAAATTGCAAAATATTTAGAAAACATACTTCATAAGTCCCAGTAATGTTAAACTGATAATGAAAGTGAAAAATCTTTAGTATACAACGATCATAAATACTACTGGTTATAAACAAATAAAGAGCGTGTGGCTAATCTTTCTCGAAAGTGATGAAGCAGAAAACAAATTTTAAGGCATAGAGGAATGCACATGGTATTCATTTAAACAAAACATTGCACCAGGAAACGCCAACTTTAGATATTGCTGATCACGTTAAGAAAACTGTGAAGGGGAATTCGGTTCCAAGACAGCGATGAAACGCCTCATACGCAACTCCACGGCAATATTTCGAAGGAGGCAGTGAATGAAGTCCGCACGGCAGAGACGAGCGGCTATTTACCGTCTTTTTTTTGATCCAAGATAAAACGGCGTGTTCCTCGTTATGGAAGGCAGGGTGACTTTCCACCAAATAAAGCCTGTGCTCCGTAATCTAGTGTCTGGTGTAATATTTTGTAAAGAGAATATGATCACTTCTACAATATTATTTTAGTGGTACAAGCTGGCGCACGAAAAATCGGCCCCGAGCACTAGACTGCCCATTGTCGCCCAACAATCGTCATCAACTGTTTCTCAGTTGGTGCTTGCATTAGCTTTTTTTTTCTTTACGTTTCGGCCCACTGGGGACCACGGGGCTCATCTTAACTCTCAGCTATGGTCTTCTGGTTTTTCTTGGCCCAGTATGTCTTCATCTTCTGGCTGTGAGCCTGCTCCCTCTCATCTGTCCACTTAGGTGGGGAAGACTCCTTTGTTGGATGGTCTGTCAATATCGAGTTCGGTTCTCTGTTGTCTTTAATGGGATCTGCAGTTCATCTAAATCTGATTTAACAGAGGTGATCGACTTGGCTTTGGACGTCGCATTTTCCCTACTTGTCACTGTGAGCATCCTGTTGGTGAACCTGGAGTGATTCACGTTGGTCATGTGCCCATATAAGGTCAGTCACCTTTTCCTCGTACCAGTGACTATGTCTTCCGATGTTCATACAGCTCGTTATTGTGCCCAATTCTGTAGGTACCGTCTTCCTCTCTTACGGGTCCTAGTATTCTCCTCAAGATCTTCCTCTTTTTAAGTTCTAGTTTCCTGAGTATGCCCTTTCAATTCATCAAGAGGCACTCAGAGGCATAGAGTGCAGAGGGTTTTACTACCGATTTGTAGTGCTTCAGCTTTATGTTCTTGGAGGTATAGATGTTCTTACAGGAATTAGCTTATTTGTTATTTCTTTACTGCCTAATTATTATGTGTTTGTTGCATCTGCTCATAACAGGCAACAAATTGTGCATAATTGGTGGGCGGCCTGTACTTAGAGCCGGTTTTCCGTGCACAACCCTATATTATTTCACTGCGATCAGCCGCATAACACTTGAATTTGCTAATCAAGAGGTTCTGCAGAATCACGGAAATTATTTCTACAAGTGTGTGAGAATTCTGTAACGAATAAAAACTCTGTACTCCAGGGGGGAGGCAAGTGCCCCCTCTTGTGCCCTCCGTCGTTTTTCAGTCACCTATACTACAAGTTTACAATTTTTCTTAAGAACCATATACTATGCACAAATGAACAGTGAACAAGTAAAATTTAACGGTTCACAAAAAAGAACAATCACCCGTGAACTAGTTCCCAAGGATGAACGAGTTTGCCCATCTCTACTATCAAGTGGTGCCTCACTTCCAACAGAAAATACTGTGACCTCAAGTATTTGAAAGCAGTCATCATCCCTCTCCCCCCCCCCCCCCCCCCGCCCCACACTTGCCACCAACACATCCTTATTCTTCCAACCACATATGATGATGGTTAGTTATTAGTATGTTACTTAAATATGCAGTCTATTACTAATTACAAGAATCTGACAACAAAAACAAAAACTGAAACCAGGCAATTACTCGTCTGTGGCTAACTTATTTGTGGTGCACAGGTATACATAAAAAGGTCTGATGTCTCTAAGTTTTTGGGCTAGATACTTTTGTAGTATGTAGGCTCCAGATGCACACCTTTCCCAAAATCTACCCCTTTTCCTTCACCCTTCTTCCTTCCCCTTCAATGCTTCTGCCTGAAGAAGGAGCCACTGGCTCTGAAAGCTTGCCAATCGCAACAGTGTGTGTGTGTGTGTGTGTGTGTGTGTGTGTGTGTGTGTGTGTGTGTGTGTGTGTTCTGCCACCACTTGGAGAGTAGATTTTTTATTAATTTTATCAATAATTGGTTGTTTTCATTGTGGTCATACTATCACTGCTTAGTGACTGCTGCCTCCACATAGTTACAATTGCAGGACAGGGTAAGGTCTAAAGCAGCAAAAGTCACTAATCTAAACTCTTACAGTCCTCAACAGTTATCCCGTACAGACACTTATTGTTTCGCAGAATATACCCAAGGTTACAGGTTCTGTTATTGATCAGATTTGTGAAACAGCGGGAGGAATACACAAGACTGAAATGCAAAAACTGGGTTTACAAATAATAGCTATTACAACTGAAAAGTCCCGCAACATTAGCAGGGTAAGAAACACTACATGTGTAGCTCCACTATTGTCCATAGTGCTACATCAAATCCTTATTAATGTGTTACTACATGAGAAATTAGCATTCACCTGCTTTTATGCGGAGATGTACTCATTTTCAACATTTAATGTAGTATCCGCATATATTTTAAAAGCAAAAGAAGAAATGAAACTTAAGTTAAATTTGCTGTTTGGAAGGGCTGTCAGCCGTGTTATTAATTACAAGTGTGATGTGGACTTGGAAAGACATCTTAGGACAGAAAAACATATAATGATATGAGCCAAACCACGTCTGCCTCACTGCTAGATTTTGTTACTATAAAACAGACGCCTGTAATTAGATACGTTCAAGACACACAACCAAACTGGCATACCACGTAATTTTTTTCGCACCACCTTTCGCACAAATCGACTCCTCTTTCCTGGCATACTGAAATAAAACAATAGATGCAATCAAATCAAACGTGACCTTTCATCAATTAAGGCATTACACGTATAAATCGAGAATCACACTTGTAACGTCATATGCATGTTTACTAATAAATAAACTATTTCTGGCATATCTTATCATGACACAGTTCGATTCTAACCCCATTAACAATGTCAGACATGTCCTCCCATCTGTGAGTAAGATGTAGAACTTTTTGCATTCCGAAGAATCGCAGACTAGAATGAATCGTGAACGAATCGTAGGAATCGATTCGCAATGTGAGATTGAATCGTAAGAATCGAATCGAAAAAAGAAATAGTGTTGCCCAACTCTAATACAAATTACAAAGAGAATTGAAGAAATGTATTCATCGATGTTCCAGTTTCCTGTGTCAAACGACGATTGAAGTTGAAACTCTTTGGATTACATGCACGAAGACCACGAAAGAGCCTTAGAAAAACAGGAAGGTCCGACTTGCGTTTGCAAAACGGCACAAATCATGGTCAAGTTCAGACTGTCTAAAATTCCGTGGAGCGACGAGAGCAAATTTAATTAAAATATCATTTGATGGTATCAAGTACGTTCGACATCCTGTAAGTAAAAAAGATAACGTTCCCACGGTCAAATATGGAGGTTGCAGTATAATTGTTTGGGAATGTTCTTCACGTTCTGGAATTGGACAATTAGTTCAAATTGAAGGTAATAAACCGGTTCGCTTACGAAAAATATTGAAGACTCAAATGCTACCATACGCTACACGCCACATACCAGCTGGATGATATTTTCAGTAAGATAACAATCCAAATCACAAGTCCAAGTACATTAGTGATTAAAAAAAAATAAAGAAACGCAAGAAAGTCAACGTTTTGGAGAGACCAAGTCAAAGTTCGGGTTAGAATCCTATAGAACATTTGTGGGAGCTGAATTGCAGAATAAGAATAAAAACTTACTGGAACAAAGGTGCATTTTTTAAGCTCTGAAGAATGAGACGTATAAAATTCAGATATATCTATTCCAAAAATTGGTCGACTCAATTCCTGCGCGGTGTGAAACTGTCATAAAAGCCAAGGGATATCCTAAACGGGGCTTCCCAACGTGGGGTCCGCGGTCCCTTAGGGGACCGTCGGCTCTTTACGTTTCACCAAATCGTGTAAAATAATGGGTAAAATTATTTAAAAAAATGTGAAAACCAAATTAATCACTATTTTTTTCCGAGTGAAAAACGTGTACTTTTACTTCAGGTCGTATTCCCAAGCAGCCTTTGCGGTTCCGAAGTGAGAACGTATACACAGTTTAGTGCCGGAGAATGCTGCCTTTCTGATCGACTGTTTCGCAACAATACGGGGGTCATTTGTACTCCGGCTCACGGCGTTAGATGCGCTGAAACTTTTTACGCATGCGCGGAGCGAGCGATGTCGACCAATCAAAGTGCTCGCTGGCACCTACGCGGCCCAAGCCATCATTAAATGTTAAACTTGCTTTGTCAGTGCACTACCTATTTCATAAGTCGTTGACCAGTTTATTACTTCTAACATGGATCGGTGGCTGAAGTCAGGATCACTGAAGAAGGGTGCAGTTTCTCATCGCCTTCAGAACAAGGTAAGTTTCCAGTTGAAATGAATGAGGAGGGAGGACGACCAAAGGAAGAACAATCACAAGAAGCTCCACAGCCGGATTTATTATGTGAAAACGCTGCAAGTACTCCCTTGGTTGCAATATCCTGTAGAAGTGGAATAACCAAGAAGTATAAGTACAACAAAAGCTATTTAGAAATGGGCTTTATGGAGACAAAGGAGGGTAAAGCTCAGTGTGTAATTTGTGCGCGAGTCCTTCCGAACAGTTCAATGGTTCCAGTTAAATTACGCCATCATTTTGAAGATACTTACCCGGATTTCCAGGCTAAAGACATGGATTTTTTCAAAAGGTAAAAAGTACTGAACTAGCTGCTTGGCCGTTGAAGTCAAGACTTTTCACAATACTGTGTGAAGATATTGGAATTCTTCATCGTCCCCTGATTCTCCACACAGAAGTGAGGTGGCTCTCACGTGGGAATGCGGTATCTCGGTTGTACGAATTAAGATTGGAAGTCTTAGCTTTCCTTTTGAAGCACATCACCAAATTAGCAGACCTTATTAATGACGAAAATTGAAAATTGGCAGTGTATACTTGCCTATTTGTCAGATATTCTCTCCAAAATGAACGAAATGAATATTTCACTCCAAGGGCAAAGTGATACAAAGGTCACTGCTACCACCAAAGTTCGAGCAGTCAAGAGGAAAATCAATTTTTGGGCGGAGTGTGTCGAAGAGGGGGAGGTCGAGTGTTTTCCTCTTCTCAAGGAGTTTTTGAAAAACAAAACATTGGCGCTTGGGAAGAATTTGTTTCATCAAATCCTGGAACATCTCTGAAGCTTGATGTCATTGGGGGCAGTATTTCCCTAGAGCTGAAGATGAGAAGCTACAGAAATACAAATGGGTGGTCAACACATTCACTGTATCCAAAAAGCCCAACATTCTAACATCAAATGAATACGAGTTGTTGACAGAAATTGCCACAGACCCTACCTTGAAATCAAGTTTTTGACATTGACAGTTACTCACACATTTGGATCCCTTTGGATAACAAGAAATACTACCCCCTTGTTGAAAAGGCAAAATGTGTACTTCTCCTGTTTGCCACAACATACATGTGTGAATCTGGATTCTCGATCTATGCTGCCCATAAAACTAAGTACCGAAGCAGTCTAGATGCAGAACCAGACATCTGTCCCAGTTGTCAAGAATTGATCCCAACTTTTCAAAATTGTCAGCAGAAGCATCCTCAACCATCACATTAGGATTCCATTATTATTCCTACAGACTCATCTATAGTAAAGAAGAAAGCATTTTTCCTTGTAGATGCTCAGTGAATGTACCTTAACTATAACTCTGTAGAAATGTTCTTTCTGTCTTCTATCATTTACAAAATAATTATTAATTGAATTCTGTCGGCATTGATATTTTTGTTACGAAAATTAAAATGATCACTAAAGCTAATTTCTTTTCTTTATTATATATTCCATCCTCTCAGTTAAAAATATGGCCTGCCTATACTTCAATTACAATTACTTTCTATTACTCTGACACTATATTGTGGCAACTGGCTGAGAGTATAAACAAATGAGGACTTTTCACGTGCCACCTTGTAAAGAGGTAAACCTCCTCTGCCAGAAATGTTTCCATTGAGAAAAAAAGTCTTACGTTCTGTGAAGTGCTTGTCTTCTTATATAGGAATAAGAGAGTCTGTTTGTTTGTTTTCCTAATTTGTTTACAGTCGAGGCTGACTGCCACGATAGTGTCCAAGTAGTAGTTGAAGTTGTCTGCTGTGGCTAAACTGTTGCCACGCTGCCTGCCAGCTACCAGCTACCAAGTACACTGTTGCAACGCTGACTGCTAGCTGCCGGCTATGGGCTGACAGTTGCCGTTCAGTAGATACGCAAAGACGTAAAAATAACTAGACTTTCCGAGCTGTTTACATTGACACGAAAATCGATTGTGGAACTGGAAAACGGCTTAATAAAAGCAGATTTCCAGAATCGATTTTGGAGTGTTTACCTGACCAACCAAAAGCGGAAGTGGGACATCGGCTTATGAAATCCAGTTTTGGAAATGCATCTAAACTGGGTGAATGTATTCCCACACATTGCACAACAGATGTCACAATAGTACTTTAAAGGCAATTCCTTGGCCCCTTTTCTTTCGTGATGTGTGTGTATCCCGAATCTTGTGTCTGCCTCTTTTCTTCACAGCCGCGTAATCTAGGGCGCCATGTCGTCGTGGATAGTGCGGCCGTTCCCGCCGGAGGTCGAGTCCTCCCTCGGGCTCGTGTGTGTGTGTGTGTGTGTGTGTGTTTTGTCATTAGCTGACTGATGACCTCCATAGACTTCAAACCCATTTGAACATTTTTCTTCGAATTTCACGAACCCCCCCCCCCCACCACCACCACACACACACCTGTTACGAAATATGCATGTTCCTTACACAACAGTAGCCAAACAGTGGAAGTGAACAGACCACAAGCGGCAGCTTGTAAACAGCGAACAGTTTGGACGTGACGTTGATTGCTCTTGGAGGAAGGCAGCTCCAACGTGTGAAATGTCAATTACCAAGTAATTTTAATCAGGCTATAGTGTGTTGAACAAAGGGAGTAAATCCACAAGTAAGTGTCTGGATACAGTGGGAATTCAAATTGGATCATTATTTTCAAGTTCTTTTCATTCATCTCTAAACCAAAGACTATTTATACTTCGGAGTGGGGGGGTCCTAAATATAGATTTTCTTACTACAGTAAATGATAAATGTGTGTTAAGAATGTTTTTCCAATGATTTCAATACACTTTTGCTCCATCATTGTCCTCATTTAAAAAAATTACACTCTTATATTGCGAACAAGGGCTACTTGATCACCATTCTGTAGAACATGTAACATCAATCAATGAAATAAATTACTGATTTTACATGTCTCAATTTTAGGATGTGGGAATAATAGGGCTTGCCACATGAAAACTCAAGTAAAAACGAATATAGGCGCGAAATATCGCGACAAACGAAATTGCATTCTAGAGGATAGGTTAATTCACAGCAAAATTTCTCATCAACATTTGTTTGCAGATGACAAGCTACCTGTAGTAAATAATGCACAAGTGATCCGGAAAAATCATGCACAACAAGCGTAAAGGTATTTACAATTAGAAATGGACTATTGTTTGAACTAAACATCCACATAATTTTGTAATCATTTAATAAAAATGTTCACATTACAGAATAAATAAAACGGAAACCCACTGATGATGGCATAGTGGCGCTAAAACGTGTTTGGGTAATGAGAAAAAACGGTGTTTTGCATAACTGGCGGACCTCACATCCCACAGTTTTAACTGCAAACACGGTCATCAACACAAGGAGCAGCAAATCCAAATGATGAATATTTCGTCGCTCAGCCATGCAAGCTCTACATCAAATACAGGAACACCTTAATAAAGCTTCAGAAGACAATTCTCAATATACAGTTTAATAATAATTGCCTACCTAATAATGTAATTACAGATTTTATCAAAAACTCTGTAAATAGCATGTCATCTGCACCAAAGAAAGTGGATTTTGTGGCTAAAGCAGGAAATTAGGGAATTATATGCTAAAAAGCAGTCGCTCAACACTGAACTTAACCAAACACATTTAGAATTGGCCAACAAATTTACAATACCAGCTCACTTTGAGGAAATACAGAGAGAGAAAAGGCATACATACAGAAAGTAATGCAAGAAAAACAGGAGAAACAAAACAGAAAACTCAACAGAATAATCAACAGCACAAACACCCACAAAAAACAATCACAACCAACAATATAAGTCCCATGATATAATCATTAACGCAACTGCCATAAATCTTACCAAACAAGAAAAGAGCCTACTAGAAAAAGGACCAACACGAACATATCATGATTACAAAATTATGTGGATGTTTAGTTCAAACAATAGTCCATTTCTAATTGTAAATACCTTTACGCTTGTTGTGCATGATTTTTCCGGATCACTTGTGCATTATTTACTACAGGTAGCTTGTCAACACGAACATATCATACAAAACAATAGAAAACCTCATAATGGAATCAGAGCACATTATAAAGGAACAGCCGGCCAGTGTGGCCGAGCAGTTCTAGGCACTTCAGTCTGGACCCCCGCGACTGCTACGGTCGCAATTTCGAATCCTGCCTAGGGCATGGATGTGTGCGGTGTCCTTAGGTTAGTTAAGTTTAAGTAATTCTAAGTTCTAGGGGACTGATGACCTCAGATGTTAAGTCCCATAGTGCTCAGAGCCATTTGAACCATTATAAAGGAACAAGAAAGACTGAGCACACCAAATTGTAATGCAAACTCGACAAGAGAATTAGTAGCTGCACAAATAACACAGATAATCGGAACACACAAATCCACAATTCTTTATAATCATAAAACATTAGAGGAACTCACAGCCAACAAGCTAAAACAAAAATTAAAACAGAAAAATGCCATAGTAACAAGAGCAGACAAAGGGAATATTACTATAATTATGGATGAAAAAGAATATACATAGAGAGAACAATAGATTTTCTCAATGACAACATCACAAAACTGATCAGTGAACCAGCAGCAAGGTAACAGAGAAACATTCAACAGACACTAAAAAACATCAAAAATATATTCTCAAAGGCCAGGTCAAGAGGATGACAGAAAAATCCAAAAGCACCCATCCTAAATTCCCTACCAAAGGTTCACAAGGATAATATCCCATTAAGGTCCATCATTAACTTCCAAAATGCTCCATCCTATCACCTAACTAACACACACACACACACACACACACACACACACACACACACACACACACACACACACACACACACACACACAAATTGACGGAATCAAGAACATACACATACCAGACACAGAACCCTCATATCATTAGACGTCACATCAATGTACACTTGTATTCCAATAAATGAAACAATCAACATCATCACACAAAGATTAAAACAACAAGGAAACACACCAGACACACAAATTAATGAAATAACAACGATACTCAAGGCCATAACATCACAAAATTATTTTGCATTCAACAAAGAATTTTATTCTCAACATCGAGGACCGCTAACGGGATCACCATTCAGTGGCCTCCTAGCTAACATATTTATGAACAACCTGGAGAACATGATCTTCAGACACATAATAAAACCAAAAAACTAGAAAGTTAAATACTGGTACCATTAAGTTGATGACACATTATACCTGATGAACCACATACACACATAGAACAGCTACACAATTAAATAAACAACTTACACCCAAAAATTAACTTCACATTAGGAACAGAAACTAACAACACACTATATTTTCTACATCTCACCATAAATAAAACAAACATCACACACAACTTGACAATATTCAGGAAATCAACAACCACAAACACCACTATTCACAATCTATCGAACCACCCATTGATACACAAGCAATGAAACTTCAGTTCATGCTCCTAGATTAAACAAAACACCCATGATATATATATATATATATATATATATATATATATATATAAAAAATGTACACAAAATTCAAATTTGGCGCCGAACTCCCTGGTGAACAAATGTACACTGACTGGGCTGGGCCACACAAAATCACACTGTGTTTTGATGAAGTGAAAAGTGATTTTTACGACCTTATTTGTGGAAAATACGTGTTATATTTACGTGTGCATCACGACACCTCACCATGATGCGGAGAATAAAAGGGCTTACCACACAAAAACTTAAGTAAAAACGTATATAGGCGCGAAATATCGCGACGAACTAGAGGATAGGTTAACTCCCAGCAAAATTTCTGGTCAACATCGATCGGTTGCAGATGACAAGCTACCTGTAGTAAATAATAAACAAGTGATCCGGAAAAATCATGCACACTAAGTGTAAAGGTATTGAGGGGAGGTTTATCTTTTGGTTCAAAAAATCGATTTTTTAAATTGGATTTTTGGAACCATAAAAGTGTTTAGAATCCACCCCTGAAACGGTTTTTCCGAATACGGAATAGAAAGGTTTGTTATTCGCGGTTGAACAAACAATGCACCTGCCTGAAATCGGCCTTTTTCACGCACCCTTTTTTTCTTTCGGAGGACGAGTTATTGTACCGGTGCTTGGGAGGAAACATACAAAATTCAAATGAAAGTTTTAACGCGTGTGTTTGGAAGTTAGCCCCCAAGCATTTGCATTCTGGTGCGATGACTGGAGATTGCGACTTTCTTGGCAATGTGCAGCTTCAACGAAGAGTATTCAACAATTCGGAAGACCATGACAACGATCGAAGTCACCCTGGGACTCTATTCGACGCAGTTCGCCAAGCATTCGGACGACCGCCGAATTCAAGCGGTCGAATACCGCTTGTCACCGGCCGAACGAGCGGCTCTGGAACAGCGCAGGATTGCCCAGATCGAGCAGGACGCCCTCTATGGAGAAGAGGAAAGACTAGTTTATGGACCCGGAACAGCAAATTGAACGTAAGTTGCATAATATTGTACTTATATGTAGTTAAAACTTCAAGCGAGTTTTTCTCGAAATGACTTTTTTTTATCGCGTGGTATGGTAACTCCAAATCTACTGAACCGATTGGCATGATACTTTTGTTTCCGACGAAGCTAACTAAATTGTCTAGTAGTTTTATCACTTTTATTCCGATCCATCCACTATAAATATTTTTACTTGGCCGACGAAATCGAAAAATCGATGGAAAAAAACTATTTTTTCAAATGGCCGCCATTTTCTTTCCTGTGCTCCAAATAACCTAAGCGAGGTACAACTATCTTATATACTTCGCTAACTAACGTCAACGCAATTTTGATTTCAGACGAGCGGCTGACCTGTGACATACCTCTCATGGAGGTCTACATCGACATTTTGTTTCATTGTGACTGAATTTCAGGCTTTGCTCTTCGACATTTCCGGTCGAAAAAATTCGAGTTTGTAAACGCAATATCAATAAACATTTTGACCTTGATATTTATAACACATCCCGAGAAAAAATTCTCAAAGAACATGCTTTTTTCGGGCCAAATATGGTTAACCTCCCCTTAACGAAAAGAAACATACTATTGTTTGAACTAAACATCCACATAATTTTGTAATCATTTAGTAAGAATGTTCACATTACAGAATAATGATGGCAGAGTGGTGCTGAAACATGTTTGGCTACTGGGAAACAACAGTGTTTTGCATAACTGGTGGACCTCACATCCTACATGTTGGCTGCAAACATGGTCAACACAAGGAGCTGCAAATCCAAGTGATGAATATTTTCATGTTTCATATTTGTTTTTAATTAATCCAATTAATGGTATTTGAGAAGCAGTGCACAGCATTATGTCGATCTAGTCCCAGAACAGTTTCCGATACTTATATAACCTCAACCTGAGAGCTCTGTAATAACAATGAAACTAAGGAAAACATACAATTTCTTCTATGAGCCTCAGCCTGACAGTAATTCCACGATTTAAGCAGACAGCCCTGTTTCACATGACTCAGTCCTCAAGATGTTGGCTGCCATGAGGTCAGGGCTGGCCAGAACAGAGCCTTAGACGTGATGCCATGTGCCCGCCAGCAGCCACAGCACTGTATCACATCTGACACAATGACCTGGCCTGGCCTGGCAGTAAAACATCCATCATTATTCGTGCAACACTCAACAATTTAATATTAGTTAGATATAAAATAAATCAGTTATTAATTGTACCTGCAATGTCTTACCATTTTACCCAACAGTTCTCTGATTTGCAATGAGCTGCTGAACACTACAGAAAATTCCAGCAAGTGAAATTGTATCACATAAATATGTTGTGTAGTGGACCATATTGATAATGAAAACAAATCGTGGAAAACTCACAATGTTACTAATGGAGTTCAGACTTTTTTTATATATAGGCCTATTACATTCCTTTTTCCCAGTCTTGTTAAATGTGTTAAGTGAGGCAATTCTGTTTCTGCAGAAATATCTTCAGACAGTTACAAGCACACTACATCTATCAACACAAATTATATTGTATGTTTTGCTCATAGTATGATGAACAATATTTAAGCTTTTGTGAGCTGTTTTCTTAATTTCACTGTACAGGTAAAAAGACTGATATGTCTGATACTGTTTCACATTCATCAGAAAACATACTTTTTTTGCACTGCAATGCAAGTTGTGTGTTACAGAAGTAGTTGCTAATTTTTTATTTTGGTTGTATAAAACTGTCTTTAGTGACAAAACAACTTTACTCTTTGATGGATATACATATTGACCTACTTTCTTTTGTAAAAATAATCTTAACTTCATCATCATGGAAGAAAGCTTTCCCCATGATATATGGCAGGGTTACAGCTCCTCAAAGTGCTACCTTCACTCTGTATGCATAATATCACCACCGTAAATAGAGTGCTTGTATCCACACATTTTGCTTTACTGAACAGAGCAGCAAGTTCAGACATTCTATGGGAGATGGATAAGAACTGGGTAATATAAAAATTAATCTCAATGCTATTTTTCACAAAGAAAGCCTCAGCAAAACAACATAATTGGCAAGCTTCTTCATGAGGAATGAACTGCAACAACAAATGAGACGTGGGTGTAAGGTACTAGAAGGTTGACATGTAATTTTTTTGTTTCTCTAATTAGATTGTTCTTTGATACTTCATACCCAAGGAAAAGCTCTGTAAAAGTTCTTGCTGTTGAAACTGGCTACTCTACCATTCCTGTTGATTTTGCTGAATTTTTATCCATGAACCTGTCCTCTGGTGTTACCAAACTTTCCAGACATGCTAACTAATGCTGAAATGTTAAATTTCACCTCTAGATATACTGCACTATATTCTCGGGTCTCAAAAATAAACTAACAAGCTCCTATAACGTAAATCTTAGAACATTCTATACTCTCGGGTTCAACCTGACAAATTCACTGTTACTGCATAGAAAAATGAATATTCGACTGATTGTTCCTTCTTCAGATTAGAAGTGCAATCTATTAGTCAATGTGCAACAAATGATTTTTCTTATGCACAGCACATAACAGCAAAAATGTTTACTGACTAGGGGGTGATGTTAACTTTGATTTTAAATCCAAAACATTAGTAGAAATTCTATATCTAATGCATTTGACCATGAACAGCCCCTTGCAAAGTCATCAACACATTGCACGTGTTCAGTCGTTTACAGAACAGTGTTCTATGTAGTTGTGAGAGCATTATGTCTGAGATCAGTGCATTAAAATATGGGAAACTGTTGCTGCTCTTATGGTGTGAACTTCCACAACCAAGGTATCCTAAGTGTTTAGTGTGTCAACAGATTTCTACCAAGTACAAGGAATGTGGAAAAAGGACGTCACCAAGTAACGACACGAACAAAAGTGTGTGTTGTGTGATCATGACAGATTGTCATTGAACAGGATTTTTATGAAAAATAAATGAGGATGACTGCAAAAAAAATAAATAATCACTGTGGAACTGAATGTCATGGAGCTCCATAAGCTGGTAATTCCAGAGTGAGCTGGAGTTCCAAAACCACCCAGTAACGCAAATGCCCGTCACAGGGAAATATTATGCTGAAGCAGTAAAATCTCAACTATGGAGCCATGGAAGAAAGTCATTTGGTTGGATGGGTCTTGCTTCATAATGTTTCCACCTTCTGGCCAAGAGTGAAACATGGCAGAGGTTCGGTGTTGATTTGGGCAGCAAGATACATATCGTGATAGGCCACGATTACTGTGTGGTGTCCATTACTGCCAAGGATTATGTGACCATTTGGGGAGGGGGGGGGGTGTCTTATCAGATCCATCCTATGTGAAATTGTTCCCAATGGGAATGCTGTGTTTCAAGATGACAGAGTCCCTGCTTACACGCTTTGCATTGCCCAGGACTGGTTTTGTAAGCAGGATGATAAATGTTCACATCTCCGCTGGGCACCAGTCACCAGATCTCAATATTATTAGTCTTTGTGATCTACTTTGGAGAGAAGGCTGCACATCACTATCCATCTCCATCATAGTTACCTGAACTTGCCACTATTTTCAAGGAAGAACAGTAGAAGATTCCCTTCAAAACCATACAGGAACTGTATCTATCCATCCTGAGAGAACTGGAAGCTGTTTTGAATGCCTATGGTTTTCCTACACCATATTAGGGAGGGTAATGTGTCGTATTTTTGGCATTTCCATATTTTTGTACACTGTATCTTCCATTTGACAGTGAAATTGACAAAAAGCAGCAAAACTGACATAAAATCACAAAAGTTGTACCAGGCTGGAAGCCACATCAAATTTGCTTCATTATTTTAATGCTACACTTTAGGTGCATATTGATTGATGTTGTTGTTGTCATTGTCATCGTCTTCTTCAGTCCTGAGACTGCTTTGGTGCAGCTCTCCATGCTACTCTATCCTGTGCAAGCTTCTTCATCTCCCAGTACGTACTGCAGCCTACATCCTTCTGAATCTGCTTAGTGTATTCATCTCTTGGTCTCCCTCTACGATTTTTATCCTCCACGCTGCCGTCCAATACTAAATTGGTGATCCCTTGATGCCTCGGAACATGTCCTATCAACAGGTCCCTTCTTCTAGTCAAGTTGTGCCACAAACTCCTCTTCTCCCCAATCCTGTTCAATACCTCCTCATTAGTTATGTGATCTACCCATCTAATCTTCAGCATTCTTCTGTAGCACCACACTTCGAAAACTTCTAGTCTCTTCTTGTCCAAAGTATTTATCATCCATGTTTCACTTCCATACATGGCTACAGATGAAATCTGTGTTTCTAGTGATTTATCACACTTCACAAAAAACTGAACTACAATCCTGTAGTAAAGACGATAAATTAATCCTCTGAAAATGCTACCTGCTTAAAGATTAAACCAAATGGAAGTCAAATCATGAGTTACATCATAGGAGAACAAGACTAAAGGAAAACATTATCTTTGTTTTCATCCATCATTCTACAGGTTGTCTCAAATGTACACTACAACTTCAACTTCAGTGTGTTGTAACACCCAAACTAATTAAGATATTCACACCATGTTTGGCTTATGCGTGGGGGGGGGGGGGGGGGGGGGAAAGAACCTCACAGTTTAGTTGGTGAGTGTACCAGGTTGGGATGAGTGAAGCATAATGTCAACAATTCAAGACAAGGCTCAGTATGTGGAATCATTTATTCAGACCAAATCAGACACACAGCTTCAAAGGAAGTTCTGAACATGGTACAGAAAGCTACCACCCTGTAGTGCAGGAATTTTATGCAGACAAGAAGTGCTGATACGAATCATCGTACTGGATGACCTGGAATGGATGAAACTGGCACCACAAAATCAACTTGCAGGAGTGGTTCAGTTTCCTGGTCATTTGACATTAAACTGATTGACTTCTTTCTATAGCAGTATGTCTAGCACAAAAGTATACCAAACAGCTGTCAACCACATCAGTGATTTAAAGACATAAATGACTGCTGCCATTGCCATAGCTGATATGGATATGCTGTGTTGAGTGTGGTTAGAGCTTTAATACAGATGTTGTGCGTGCCATCAAAGGCGGCCATGTTGAAACTGATTGAATGGCATTACAACTTTCTGAGATAGGGTGTCACATTAGACACACACAGTGTTGGTTGGATGATTAAAGGGACTGAACTACTAGGTCATAAGTCCCTTATTCCTCGAATGGACAGGTCTATATCACTGATGATCAGATACAGCCAATGAACAAGTAGAACGGATCATGCTGTAACAACAATGACGCTGTACTATTGTACATATAGATAATATTTTTTTTCTTCTGATTTTTCGAAAAACTTGTGTAACTGATGTTCTGATTTCATTTCTTTTTTGTTTCATACCATTGTGTTAAGAAAAATGTAAACAGGTTTCAATGTGAATATTAATGTGCATGTCAAAGGTCAAGTAATATTGTAATAGAATTGAAATGTAACAAATATTGAAACTGTTGTAAGATGTTTAAAATTATAACTGTGCGTCTGGTCCATACATAGGCAATATGATAGGATATGTAGAATGCAAAACCTTGGGTGAATACCCGGTCTGTCAGGGAGCGATAAAAGGTGGATGGCAGGCGAGTGCGGGGAAAATGCGCACGGGCACTGCACGGCACAACGGGCTCAGTAGTAGTAGTTTGAGTTTGGCACTGGTTTGAGCAACACCTTCTGGAGTGAGGAGGCTCTCCTGGAAGACAGCTTCACTGAGCCTCGGGTATGCCGTTCCAATGCCCACAGAGCATGGCAAAATTCCATAGGCACTAAATGGAAAAGTATTGTGACGCTAAGAAGAATTAAAGAGCCGATACGTCAAGAGATATAGCTGTGGGTGTATGTGTGCTCTGTGCCTCGTCATCTCGCCGCCCGCCGCAGGTTGAAACTTTTAGTACTGTATTCGTATGGATTAGAGAGTGAACTGTGCAATGATAACCTAGATTTTACCAGAACTTTCCCATCATTTAATTATCCTCACAACTAGCCTAGACAGGGTCCTTTCCAAATGTTGTGCAATCCGTGTGTCCCAAAATGAAAATTTGTGCTAGTAATAATTATTTGCAGAACTAGCTATGTTAGAATGGTGTTTAAAGAAATGTTTTGTTAATGAACCAGTAAATGAATAACGAAGGTCTAACGAAGTTGAAAGATAACTTTAATATTGATATAGTAATGAAGTTTATTATTTCGAGACAGATATAAAGGCATTTAAGTGAGCAGTAAATAAGATGAAAAGCGTTGTAACTTATATACTGGAAATCTTGAACGCATAATAAATTCAGTAAACATTTTTTTAATACAGCGATCATAACAGTTTCGGAACCCCCCCCCCCCCTTTTTTTTTTCATTTGAATTCTGAAGT
The DNA here is from genome assembly GCF_023898315.1 of Schistocerca nitens. NCBI lineage: Eukaryota > Metazoa > Arthropoda > Insecta > Orthoptera > Acrididae > Schistocerca > Schistocerca nitens. Next base: position 372,961,142 of record NC_064618.1, read on the forward strand.
GTTCTAAATTGGTTTGACCAGCAAAAGTTAAAGTCAAAATTTACCAGTGTTTTATCTTTATCAAAATTGACATTGTGTGTGTGGCACGAAAGTGATATTTCTAGGGTAACCTATGCCCGATTTTAATCAGATTAATAGAGAGTATAAAGTTTTGTAGTATGCATTGTAGTGTCGTGTTATGTATTCATGGTTTTTCCATATCAGTACAGAACGTGAGACTATCAGTTCAATAGATTTTCTGGTTCTAAAATTCTACTATATTATGCAGTGTTACTACTTGTTGTTTTGCATGAATATATACCAACTTGTACAGGGAAGAAACTCTGGCGACCGTATTATCATCAAATTGGTAGCATCTTCAGTGTTGCTTTTGGTCCATCCTGACGTGTAATTGCATTTAGAACTTGCTTGACGGATCATTGCTATTACAGAGTGGGTGTAAGTCTGATTTGCTACCATTCAGGTACATGCAGTCGATATCTATACAAAAATCCTTTCTCATAAGGTGAACCCCGCTCACTTACCATAGCACACACGTTAACGAGTAATGTGTGGCGCACACACACACACACACACACACACACACACACAATTACAACGTGAGAGGGGGAAGAAGAGTAAAAGAGCTGGTAGGGTGAGAACCGGGGTGGACCACCAAGCCCAGACTGTCACAATCTGGTTCTGGGCAGAAGAGGCAACTGAGTGTTCTGCCAACCCCTCAATGGGCCTTTAAGGTTAAGTGGCCCTCCTTTAAAGAGGGTAGTAAAAACCCCCTTCACGAATGAAACATAAAACTAAGTGAGCTGCTGAGGCATCATCTCCTAACACACGTGGTGTTAACATCTTAAAATTAACTACCAGCATTGCCATGAAGAAAGAGACAAGAAGTAGTAACAAGTATATTTGCCTTTCTTAGACTACCCGAAAGCTCTGTACAAGCAAATGGTACACCAACCTGTTTCTAATGACCCTATGGTAACAGTTACAGGTTGCTTCCTAATATATAACATGATGACAATTACTTTCTTCCCAATAATTCTGGTAAAACTTTAGTAAAAACTTTTGTCACACATGAGGAGACATTTTTTTGTGATCATATGGATGTGTTCAACTGTTACTAATAGTACATAACTATGTCCGTGAATACAAGCTCCCTTCATCAAAATGTTTCTCCATTTCTCACCAACATTCAAACCTCAGCATCTAGGAAAGGTACTAACTAATCACACAGTCTCTGTTGTGTAAAAAAGTGTTTTATCAGTCTTTTGGGCATCAGTTCTTTCTACATAATGCACACCAGCAATGTTTTCTTCTCCTTTAACTGTAGTTCTCAGATGGTAATAAATGAAACAGAGTAGACAAATGCTCCCGGCAAACTTTAGATAGTCCAACATTCCATGAGGCTTTGGCTGGTGCACTCCATCTCATAAACACAGTGTTAATTTTTTTGTATCCAGCTAAAACTTCATACTGCCTACTGTATGAGTAATATGCAGAGAAAAATTTAAATTTTTTAACTCTATCACTAAGACAGGAATGAACTTCACTTCATTCATACACATCTGGACTGTTTGTTCATTATTTGTATTTTAAGAGCACAACTGAGGTTTCGGTATAAAATGAACGAACTCCAAACTGAAAACATCATCAACATCGTCATCACCATAATTTGGAATATTTTGCATGACAATGCAGTATTATATGAAAGACATACAATTTCTTTTATAACAATGCTATATTACCTGCAAAATTCCAGAACTATAGCTGCTTTACTATACATTATGTTTTTACACTGAAGCACCAAAGAAACTGGTATAGGGATGCGTATTCAAATACAGTGATATGTAAACAGGCAGAATACAGCACTGCAACACCTATATAAGACGACAAGTGTCTGGCACAGTTGTTAGACTGGTTACTTTTGCTACAAAGTCAAGATTTAAGTGAACTTGAACATGTTGTTATAGCTGGTGCAAGAGTGATGGGACACAGCATATCTGAGGTAGCGATGAAGTGGGGATTTTCCCATATGACCATTTCACGATTGTAGCATGAATAGCAGTAATCCGGTAAAACATCAAATCTCCGACATCGCTGAGGCTGGGTAAAAAAAAAAAAAAAAAAAGAGACTAATGATGACTGAATAGCATCGTTCAATGTGACAGAAGTGGAACCCTTCCACAAATTGTTGCAGATTTCAATTCTGGGCCATCAACCATCCTCACCTGGGACCATCAACACCAACATTGGACTGTCGATGACTGGAAACATACTACCTGGTCGGACAAGTCTCATTTCAAATTACCGTATTTACTTGAATCTAAGCCGCACTTTTTTCCGGTTTTTGTAATCCAAAAAATCACCTGCAGGTTAGAATTGAGTGCAAAGTAAGCGGAAGTTCTGAAAAATGTTGGTAGGTGCCGCCACAACTAACTTTTGCCATCAATTATAGGTTCGTATGAGCAGTTGCCAGCGGGCTCGTGTGCATGCGCAGAGCTGGATTCGTGTATGAGCAGTGCCTTCCTCCCGCTTCTGGCTACTTGGAGCGTGGCTGTTTGGTGTATGAGCAGTAGCAGCAAGTAGCCAGAAGCTACCCGGAAAAATTTTCCTGGCGCGCCCAAGCTGCCAGATTCGCGCATGCGCAGAGCAAGCTGAGTTATAGTGGGGGGTCCTCCCCCACGTGACCCGTGGCCGTGTATATGTTTCGTGTCTTCATTTACAGCTCCCACGTCAAATGAAAACAAAACAGGTTTCTGTGGCTGGGAGCCATCAAGTGAATTAATGTACATTCTCATAACCATGAAAGACCAAAATAAGTTAGTAGTTTCAATTTTCTGATTTTATATTATTTCCACGTTATTAGCAATCAACCATTAATGTCTTAATGAAGCTATTTCTGTCTGTTTTATAGAGAAATTTGCTTCAGTTAATTTTTTTTTCCGCTGAGGCAGTTAGTTTATTTGAAACGAAGTGTTTCATTTCGCGCTATTGGCTACTTTCAACCTCGTTCAGTGCAAAGTGCAAATTTTCATTTTTTGGTACGAATGACGTTATACCATAATAAAGAACCAAACATGAGAATACAATACTGGACCTCCAAGAAAATTGGTATCACGAGAACCACATGAAAAGCTGAATATCAGGTACTTCAGAGTCCATCTGGACATAGAAATGTGCAATTAGAGCGGAATGAAGCATTTTAGTATGGTTTATGAAATTCCGATGCTGCTGGAGTAGTCTCTGATGTCCTGTTCCTTTTATGACACTGTAAGATCTCTTAATACTATATACGTACGAACATACGTAAACATTGACTTGAAGCTAAGTAGGCAAATTTGGTCAGTAGTTTTGAACTAAATATTTTGTTTCAAATATAATGACAGCTGTAGCAGAATTTTATAGATCTGCCCTCTGTGAAAGTGTTTTTCGATAACAAGGCACTTGTCTAGTACTTCCTCTGGACCTGAAGTTATTTCTTAATTTGTGTTTACGTCTTAATTTTTTAGAATGCCATTCTATGCTAAATTTTAGACTGGCAGCACACCATGTTTTATCGTTTTAACTCCCCACATGGCTTCAGATTTATTCCTAGAATAGAATATAAACTGTCAGTTGTACAGTTTCTTTGCCTCACAGACAACCATGTTCATTTTTTCACATTTTGAAATAGTCATGAAATTTATTTTCCTTTATTCTGGTGTAAGCTACACAAGAAACTGTCTTTTTTTGTTGCAAGTAATTTGTATTCCATCCTAGTAGCTTTTTGCAGTGCTGTGTAGATGTAAATGTGTTGGAAATGCTACATAACAATATTGCAGAGTACGGGGGAAAAAAAATAATTGAAATGATATTTTGCCAAGAACTGCTTCCTTATTTGCATCCTTTACCTGTGTGGGATACGAGTGATGTTTAACATTATGCCTTTATTTCAGATCAACATAGAGCACAAATCCTGAGGAAACTGCCCAAAAAGAAAACCTAAATTAATTTCTTTTAATACCAGCTTTAAGTGAGGTGGAAGTTACTGACCTCTTAGCTCCTGTGGAAAGATTAGACAAGCATATAGAGACACGAAATTGACAGCAGACACGTTACAAGGTTGAATTCCCACATTTGCATGAAGATGAAATTGGCAACAACAATAAATAATAAAGGATGCTTCGACAGTGAGATTGGGGGCCTGCAATATCTTCCAGCAGTAAAACATTAGTCACATGTATTATACTGTATTATATACAAAGGAATTCGTTTCTTTTTTTTAAGCCACCAAACTAATTGCTAGAAGAGGCTGAACAAAACTGAACAACAGAGAAACGTTGTTCAGAAGATAATGACAATTTGATTGGACAAACTAATGAAAGCCGACCTGGAATGTCTGTTGGGCAGATGCAGCATACAATTTGACAGCACAGAAGCAGACATAAAAATGTTTTTAAAAGATTAAGAGCTAGATCAGAAAAACACACAATGACACACGAAACATTATTAAAGATTATGTGTAGTAAGCAGTTTTAATTACAATGAAAGAGATGGAAGCTATAAATGTTTGATTACAGCTAGAGGAAAAGCAATACATAGGGAATTTGCAAAATTAGTTACACAAAGTATGCAGAATAGGACAATTCCTCAAAACTGGAACAATATTATAACTGTTTTCAAAAAAGGAAGGGGGAGGGGAGATGGAAGTTTCCACAAACCTACCAGGCTCCTCTCTGTAATGCATTCGATATTCATTAAAGTCAGCACCAACGGTGAAGGAAAAACACTGGGTTGTAAAAGGTGGTGGACTACAAACCAAGAAGGGCTTAGAAATGGATACATCATGACTGACCATGAACAACATTTTGTAGCAATGCACAAAGAGTTTGAATTACTAATTCACCTAGGATCATATTTTTGGAGACACTTGTGACTTCGTTTCAACTAAATCTGAACAGATAACTCATGAGAACTGATTTAACTAACATTGAAAAAATACACACACTGTAACAGTCCAGTTGTAAGTTTTTTCCCAATCCTCAAAAATTATTAATATAAAACATTAACTTGCGATAATGAATATCAAATTGTTGCTGAATCATGGGAGAAGGACGGCAAGTGACAAAAAATCCTTTAACAATATTGTGGGATGGGTGACTTCATGTTCACTGCTACGAACATGTGAGCCGCCACACAGCTTTATATTCTGGACTGTCCAGTTTATAACTGCACCATTATTTAAAGAATATACTGCGTTTTTAATTCAGAGAACAAGGGTTTCATTTATGGAGCGAAAATTACAGTAGTGTGGTTATTTATTCTCTGCAGTTTTTCATAGTGAGTAATTTTTAAATTGCTGTGTGAAGCTAAGAAACTTTTAGTCTTTAATTTATCAGTTTTTGTTCAATTGTTTTTATGAGTCAGATCAGTGGTGACAGAACACTTTTCAATACATTCAAGATGCTAAATCTAGTTTCATAGTTGTGACTTTTACACTGGTTACTTTTTAAAGATGATTTTTTATTTAGACTTGTTATTGTAGTGGTTCACCAAAACAAAATTATAAAATGAAAATACGCTTAAGCAGGAAAGTACTGCTCAGGATTGGAGGCAAATTTTAAATATTTTTAATTCAAGCCTCTTTTTAAGAAAGGGAGGTGCCACAACATTGGTGCACTCAGATAACATACATATACCAGTGTAACAGCTTTCATCAGGTAGCTTCAGGACAGTGAGACTTTCAGAATTGGTAGAGCAGTTAGGCAAGGAAATTTCTTTTATTGTTTGAGATGTCCACATCCATACATAGGAAAAAAAGAAGAACAAATAAATGTATATTAATAGAATATACATGAATGACTTTCATGATGTTGAAGGCTTTGTACGGTTTGCCTCTAGCACAGACAATCTTCAACAATGAATGTCAGAATTTGAAAGAGTAAATATAGAAATAAAACAGAACTCTTATTATGACAGGATGAAAACAATGTGTACTCAACACACCGAAAAGAAAAGTGTAAGACTAATGTAACAATAAAAGCGGAGATTCTGAGTCGCACAAAAGTCTGGTCAGAAAGCGAACTTTCGGCCAACACACACACACACACACACACACACACACACACACACACATACAGCAAACAATTCTCACACATGACCAGTCTCTCGCTGCTGGGGCCGGACTGCGAGCAGCAGCACATGATGGGAGAGGCAACCAGATGGTGGGGGGTAAGGATTAGGATTGGGCAGGGAGGGATAGCAGGTGGGGGACAATAAAGCACTGGTTGTGGGAGTGTACAGGAATGAGGTAGAGAGAGGGTAGGGCAGCTAGGTGCAGCTGAAAGGTTCGTGGGAAAGAATAGAAGTAAAAAAGACTGTGGGTGCGTTAGTGGAATAGAGGACTACATAGTGTTGGAATGGGAACAGGGAAGTGGCTAGAATGTTAACGACAATAACTAATGAAGGTTGAGGCCAGGAGGGTTACGGGAATGTAGGATATATTGCAAGGAGAGTTCCCACCTGCGCAATTCCGTAAAGCTGGTGTTGGTGGGAAGGATCTAGATGGCACAGGTTGTGAAGCAGTCATTGAAATGAAGAATGTCACGTTGGGTGGAATGCACAGCAGTGGGTGGTCCAGCTGTTTCTTGGACACAGTTCGTCAGTGGCCTTTCATGCAAACAGACAGCTTGTTGGTTGTCATGTCCACATAAATGCAGCACAGTGGTTGCAGCTTAGCTTGTAGATCTCATGACTAGTTTCACAGGTAGCCCTGCCTTTGAAAGGATAGGTTATGCTTGTGACCGAATGCAGTAGGCGGTGGTGCAATGATGTATGGGACAGGTCTTGCATCTAGGTAATATAACAAGGATACGGGCCATGAGACGAGGGGTTGGGAGCTGCTGATGTGTAGGGATGGACGAGGATATTTTGTAGGTTTGGCGGGTGGTGGAATACCATCCAGAACTGGAGTAACTGATCAGCATTCTCCGCCAAGGTTTAGACAACCTCTCGTCGTGCCCTCAAACAAGGAATTTCCTACCCAACCCCTCCCACAGTGTTATTTCCCCACCCACTGAATGTACACATTTCAGTTCCACTGTGATGACTGAGACCATATATGATAAAGTGATACAACTTAGCAATGTTTTAAGACTGTTCTATATTGTCAGATTGACAATTAATGTTCACAACGTGTATATGTGTCAGAGAGAGAGAGAGAGAGAGAGAGAGAGAGAGAGAGAGAGAGAGAGAGAGAGAGTGGGGGGGGGGGGGGGGGTTTAAAGCTCAGCAGAAGTGAGGGAGGGAGAAGGGTTAGCTCAGCAAAAGCAACTATTTACAGAATTGGCCACACAGTTTTTCCTTCTCATCTGTACATTCTCAAGCATCATTATCCATGGACTTCTGTCTCAAAGCAGAGTTATATCCAGTTAGGCTCTGCTCAAAAATACTCAATGCAGTCAGGAAACTGATGTTTTCACATAGCTTCGTAACAATCTGTTTTTGATAGGTTTTAGTTTTAAAAAATATTTCCAGCACAGAACAGAGAAGGGTTAGCTCAGCAAAATCAGCTACTTACAGGCTATTCTTTCTCATCTCTGTGCTTTTGAAATGAATTTCTAAAAATTGAGGCTATTTAGAGACAAAAAGAACCCACTGCTGAAAAATAAGACAAAATCGTGTAAATGCAATCATTTGAATACGTATGAAGAAAGGTCATCTTGATTTCTTTGTACTGTATGTCACTCCTATGCTACCAAACTATATTCTTGTAGTAAACAACAGCCAACAGGAAGGCATCTCATCTCAACAAAAACACCCACTAAAAAAGTATCCAGAATATTACAGTATCAAATGCATAGCACTAGATTTACAATCTGCCATGGTAATAAAAAGGAAAACTAATAAACTGCATACATCTAAGGGATAGGAAAAGTTATTTTAAGAATAAGTAAACACTTAAAAGTGATTGGACACAGGTAGCATTAATAACCTCACAATTATACAGTTCTATCATTGCCTCATCGCCGTACTGCCCCCCCCCCCCCCCCCATTCCACACACACAAAGTGCATTTCTTTTATCGCCACTGTTGTCTTACCACCTTCCTCTTGCCTCTCAACTGCTTTAACAGCAAACTTATTAAAATTTGTTATTTCCTTATTTGTGAAATTGACAATTCTTAAATTTTGAATCCTTCCACTTCAATAATAATGGTCCCAGACTCATTTAGGGAATTATTTCCTTTATTAACACTCCAAGTTTCTACATATACTATCACAATCATTAATTTATACCATTGTTATGAATCTTGCAAAAGAAATTTTCTTTATGTGGCCGGCAACTCCCATTACAGACACCGAATGTCTTGAGACACAAGCTTCAAAGTAATTTTTCTGTTATATTAGCCACCAGAAAACCTTTAGCGTCAAAAAAATCTCAGATTCAATGTTTTCTTCAAGTGTCATTAGTTACATGCTACCTTTGTCCCCTTTGTATTACACTGTTCTCCATTTCATGTTTCACTAGTTTACTTTCCACCTTCCTTTTCATAAAGTTTAATGTTCACTCCAAATTACTACACACAGGTTGTCCAGGAGGAATGGTCAATATTTAGGAATATGACAGGAATGATGATTCTAAACGAAAAGTCTATTAAACATATGAAACATATGCTCTAAAATGTATACCACTACATCTTCAATACTGCAAAACACACCACCTCTACTGCAAGCTCTTTGCTTTTTGTATTTGGGGAGGAGGTAGTATGGACAAAAACAAGAAAAAACTGTGTAGTAGACCTAAGACTAACATGCATACCTCATGAGCTATGAGTACTTGTTCAGTAGGAGAGATGTGTTTCACAGTAGTGAAGATGAACAAGTGCTCATAGTTCTTAAGATATCCAATTTACAGCCCATGATTATTAGACTTTTTGCTTCGAATGACAGTTCCTCCTGGGACAACATATAGATTTTTGTCTCATATGGACAGTGCAAAATCAGAGAATATACATCCCTTGTTAAAATGAGCTAGTATTCTTTCATTAATATCATTGATGATGAAAACTGTCAATGCACAGGAAGGTTACACAAAAAAGTGAACTGTATGATTTCGTCCATTCAACATATTTACTTATAGTTCAATTACAATCACAACATTCTGAAATCCATTGAAATAAAGAACAGACTGCTGTGCATAGACCTGATGAGCTTCTAAATTAATTTTTGTACATTAAATTTGGCAAGTTACATTTCTCCAAATACCTACCTCACACACACAGCCATCACACATTAAATACCTGTTCAGTGATGTGTGTTTCAGATTTCTCTCTCCCAACAAAGGGAATTTGCAAATATCCACTGTTAAGAAAGGAAGCAGAACATCCACTGTTGGCATTTTGCTTTAAAACCACTTTTCATAATGTCTACTATGTTATGTGAATATAACGCAACAACAGAAGTAATTTAAAACATAATACAAGACATTCTACAAAATATGCCTTTTTCTCAATGCTTATTACTTGGCACGTCACAACAAATTTATCACACTAGCAGGTATGCAAGAAAACAAGTATAGCCTTCAAAACACCTGAAATCTGTACAAATAGATCTGAACGTTCTCAAACAGAATGAACAAGTGGTGTATATTTAATACTGCTACTAACCTATGTATAATCAATCGAGTTCAAAAATTACAGCATTCTACTATAGCAGTCAGTCATTCAGTATAAACAATAATAAAATTTGCATCCTGTCCCATATGTCAACTCTCTTCCTACAAAAATAATTGAAGGTACAAAATATTGAGTGGTTAACAACTAATAAGCAATGTGCTTTTTGGAAGTTGTACCTTCAACACAATGAGACTCGGCATCACCGTCATCATTCATCTTCCCAGTTATCCTCATGCACACAACTACTTTTTAAATACACTGTCTTCATTAACTGTTTAATTACAGCTTAATACACTTTTAACAAAAGAAGGACTACTAAGCATCATTAACGAAGTTCATTTGGAATGAAAATTATGATTTACTGAAGCATCCAAAAATGGTGAAAATCATTAGTTTCTTCCATAAATTTCTGCGACAGTTGTGATTCATGTAAATAAACCACCAAATTCATCAATTATACTGAAGCTTTTGTCTCCCTACCACATGCTTTTAAAAGCTAGAACTGTTACCCAGGATAGTTTGTAAGCTAACACTTTCAAGGAAGGTAAGCACCCACATAGAACTGTATATACCAATGTGGTTCAGTGAAGTGAGAGATCAAAATTCCTCAGAACTGTCCTAGATTACAAATATTCATGTTTAAAACAAGAAAATCAATTCATATTAAACAACAGCTAATATTTCTCAATTGGTTGGGCCAACAGAACTACTAGGAAAACAGATGGCAGAAGGGAAATTACAAGGATATAATATAAATTAGTGATTAGAATGCACCATGTGCAATGCAGTCCTTCAACTGTATTGAAATGCTTGTGAAAAAACAAAAACTTTCCTACTACCTTACAGCAAAATCCAGCAAATAAAACATTGTCATGAAAGTCACCACAATCAGAAAAAACATAAAAGATATCGCAGCAAAAATCTGAAGCTAGGAATAATTTTTATAAACTACCATAAAAAAATAGAGAACAAGTGAGTCAAAGAAGCATCAGCCAATAGGCGCACCACAATTTCTCCTCTTTTGCAGCTGTAGTGACGGAAAATACTTTGGTGAAATAGGGAACACATCCATACACATATATAACAAATTATACTATCCAAAAACATACCTCAATTTATCAGACTCTGGTCACAATGCTAACTGAAATTTATAAAAAGCGAAAAGATGGTCGTAATTTTTATATCTCGCGCACGCACCCACCCACCCACCCACACACACACACACACACACACACACACACACACACACACACACACAGAGAGAGAGAGAGAGAGAGAGAGAGAGAGAGAGACTCCAATGCTGAATGTGATCTGGTGACACAGATCACTTGACTAACATACAAGCACACATACGATCAAACTTGCAATTATTTTTGTCATCCCTCGTCAACAAATTTTCTACATTCTTGTTTACAAAACGGATATGGATATCTCTCCCTTTGAGCTTCAGCAAGCATTCATTAGCTTCTTATAGTTAGTACATGGCTGGTTATTCCATACATTTTACCTCATCTCTGACATACATTTTTCTTTTACCAGAATTTTAAGAAAATATAGATTCAACACTTTTAAGACAAATTACACATCTCTTGAAAGGAACATAATGTACAGTATGGACTAGTCAGGACTGGAGTGTATACAAATAATAAGACAAGATGTAAATTGCACTCTTTGATCTGACACACGCATCTAATGTAATCAGATACCACTGTACCATGAATATTTCATTTAAAAAGAAAAAAATATGTATATATATATTTTATAAAATGTGCTAGTCAATTGGACCAAGTCACAAAGCACCTTGAGTAAAAATTTTTTATCATATGGACAGTAGCTTACCCACAATTTCCAATATGTCAACATTGACCAACAGCCTTCTCACATCTGATAAATTCGTGGGTGATTTCCATAAAATAAACTGAAGGCACACTTAAGCAAGCCCACACATCTGTGATTTATTTAGGAGACATGTATATTCTATCTCAGAGTCTGAGATGATTTCCTTTGGCTCCAAAGGTGTAATAAACGATTCAGAAATTCTGAATATCAGTAACATAATATGATCACCTTCTACAGTCCGAATATGAACTGCGTGACGGAGCTCAACCTAAACAATATATGAAGTTTTCAATAAATACTAATAAATATGTTCATGTTCCCAAACTTCTGAAATACTGCTCCTAATATTTACAAGAAATAAGAGCTTGTAAATTGAGTATTTTAAAAATGCCCCACGCACAAGATTCAAAAGTGATGCACAGACAATTGCTACATATAACAGATGTCCCTTAATAACACAGTAAATGTTCTTTACAGATCGTTAACACTTATTTCCTCAAGTGTCATTAGTTCACCTCGAATAATAAATTTTGTAACAAGTCAAATATAACTTTTAAGCAGTTGAATTCAGTCTTTCACATTACAACAAGTAAAATTCACACTGGCAATATCAGACATCCGAATGTGTGCACAAGAAGTAACATACACAACTGGGTGTTATTTTTTTCACATGCAAGACACCTGTGCTGCCACAGACAGGCTTATCGTCCAAGAGGGGAGCCACCAAAGTTGAAAGATGTAGGGACTGTCTGTTGATTAAAAACATAACCTAGAAAAATAATAAAAAACAATTAGCATCAATAAAATAAACATTCAAAATATTTTGCAGTAACCACAAATACAAGTCACATGCAACCAGATACGTACAGAAATTCTGCTAAAAAGGCAACATCAATTACATACACATACAAGTTTACAGAGACATTACCTTTAGGAAGAGTGAGAGAGAGAGAGAGAGAGAGAGAGAGAGAGAGAGAGAGAGAGTGCGTGTGTGTGTTTATATATATTAACATACGGATATCCAAGTGAGTGAAGCATAATGACCCCCCCCCATCTTGTTCCATGACTTCGTCGCAAGAGCAGTTTTATGATCCATTTGTCATATGATAGAATAGACAAGTCTATAGTAGTACATGCAGAGATACAACAACAATGAATCAATAGTATACATTGTTTCTCTAATGAAGGCTACCTACAACGGAGGTAAAAATTATGGAATAATATACAACTTGATGTAACTAACATATAGAAAGCTGCTATTGAAAGAAGTGAACTTCATTTATGGCAAAAAAAGCTGCGGTCACAGTGGCAGCATGAGGGTAACACTGTATTTTACGTGAAACGGTGAGTTACACTCTTGATTCTTCTAAATGATGAAAGACCATCATGACACTTACTAGACACTGATATTAGTAGATAACTTTCCGACAGCATATTGTCGGAGAAATGGTTTACTATTACGTGCGGGTAATACATAGTACATTGGCATAGCATGTTAGGCAACGAGACAGAGAAACTAAAAAAATAAATAAATTATACACTCCATTTTGCCTCAGTTGTGTGATAGGACTGAGCGACCGAAAATGCTTCATTACGGTGACCGTGAAAGGACTGAGTGAAAAGGAAACCCTAGTGAAAGATGCAAATATAGTGGTGCTAGAGAATAAAAGTAAGACGATTTTTAAGAAATTTATCAAGACGAAAACTGAGCAGTACACTGTTGTCCTTGACAGTGGGTATCAACAGCTGCCAATAATTTGCAGTGATCAGTACATCAGTTCGGAGGAACAACACTGGCAGTTTGTACAATCTCCGACTTATGACAGCTTCCCTACGAGACAGCAGCAGCGGCCAAACGTGCCGCCTCTCAACAACCTGCACCTGTTCCAGCTTCGACGATGCCTTCTAGTTGGTTGACAAAGTGTAAACAGCAATAAGTTACCTCCACATCAGCAGTTCACCACGACAAGATGTGCATCTACATAGCTTAGACGAGCTGTATGTTCGACAAATGACTTGACTTGTTTTTCTATTATTTAGAGTGCAGTTGTGTGACAGGAACTCAACACTGAGCAGTTTAACAATAAGTGATTCTTTTAATTTCAAATTACTAGAACAAGTTAGTGATTTGATACTGCAAAAAAACTCAACTAATTTTTCTTACAAGTATATTGTTGAATTTACTGTATGCCTGTACTTACCTGCAGCTTGGAAGAATTTTCTAACAGAAATATTAAAAAAATGGAAGAGTTACCTAATAGTATTAAAGTCACCAAAGAAGAGGTGCATAATAGCATGAAGCCCAAGGGAAGAGTTGTCTAATGGTATTAAAGCCCAAGGGGAAGCACGGTCTAAAAGTATTAAAACCCAAGGGGAAGAGAAAAAAGTTTACAAGCAATCATAGCACCTCTACCCATGGAGCTACAAACGGAGAAAATTAAACAATGTAATCTAGTGTGACATGCAGTAAATGTGCAATTTATAGATGTCATTAAGAACCTGAAACGATTAAAAGAATTAACTGAGCAGCAGTTTAACAATATTAATGAGCAAATCTTAGGCACCAACACATTAAATGTAATGATTAGCACTCAACCTACTTTTACCAGTTTGGAGGAATGAATAAACAAATCAGTGAAAACACTGATAGGTTAGTCCAGTCAGACTCCAATGCTTGTATTCATATTAGACCTGTATTTAAGAAACAGCCAGTGAATAACAATGAGAGGTGTCCAAATGAATGTACCTAAGTGTGTGGCTATTGTAAATTAGAATATGAAAAGTATTTATTTTATAAGGAAACTTCTCACAAAGACGTAACCCTGGAATGGTGTGTATGTCAAGGAAGAGTGATTAGGAAGGAAGATACTACCAAAGCTATGTTATTTTATGCTGAGGGCACATCGTCATAATCATAGCTGACATGATGTTCCTCGCATTATCAGTGGCAGAGCTGGAAAGATAATTTAGTTCACGGGCTGTTATTAACGTCAGTCCCGAGTCCTGGATAAACCATGAAAATCCACTGCATTATGCCACACACAATCAGATTCGGCTGTGGGCAGACAGATGAGACTAAATGTGATGGGCAGAACCTGCACAATAGTGGGAAACGAAGGACTTCAGATAGGGAGGCCAAATTTGTTAGAGATACCTGCGGTTTTGGCCTGTCGTGGAAATCCACTAGTGTAGCCAGCTATTCAGTGATCAATCCATGCGGCAGGTAATTTGTGCAAATACTGAGAATCAATACTAATGAGAATAGGTAGCAACTCTCCTTAAAGATTATCACTGAGCCAGAGGTAGCCGCATATAAAAGAATCATTTTCTCACAACTAAATATTTGGCCATAGCCTTTGTCAGAAAATGAAAGCACACACACACATTCACACAATCACTCGGACACAACCCATGCACACATGAGCACTGTCCCTGGATGCTGCATCCAGTTTCTCAGAATCAGATCCGAACAAACCACTCCTCACACCTCCTGCCTCTCACCTACAGCTGCTAGGCTAGTGGAAACAAGTGGTGGCAGCACTGTCTGCAAACTGAGGTGAGTAATAGGAAGGGGTGAAGCAGTAGTAATGAGGGAGTAGGGAAGCAGTGCACGTGCTCAACTGCACACAGTCAGCGACAATGCATGAAACCTCAGTAAACAAACCATTTCATCTACTGAGACAAAAATGAGAATTTTTCCAGTGTTTTCTTGATTTCCCCTGATTTCCAGAACCTGTGACAACCCTTAAAGCATTGTTCAGAAACTAATTGCAGATGTAATAAATGTGGATTGGGGGGGCGGGGGCAAACATATGAACTAAACTTTTCAATGACGTAACGTCTTACAAGAGGTTTTGCCAAATCAAAAGTAGTCATAATTTTTCTGATAACGAAGTGTGTGTTGCTGCAAATCGTCCAAATCCTAAGCTGAACAAAATTTTCTCAATCTGCCAACATCTTGAAAATAAATTTGAAACTTCTCATGTTTTGAACATGATATTATGGTGGACGAAAGTGTACTTTTGTTCAAGGGCCAATTGGGTTGCTACAGCATACCCTAAGGAAAGGGCAAGGTTTTGAATAAAATTCTACATGCTGTGTGAATTATCTACCAGATACGTGTCTTCTCTGAAATTTCCCACAATCCATGTTTTGTACATTGAAACATTGGCACTTTTGACAAAAAACCACCCAATTTGAATACTGCCACTGTCGTCAGAAATCTGCATATTCAGTGTTGAGATCAGATGCAGTGACAACTCGCACATACTGGTATAGTGATTTGGAAAGAATGACTGTCTTCAGCAGATGTAGGTTGTTGGCAGAATCCCCCCACAGTGTCAAAGTGACTGTGGCTGCAGCTTAAGTTGTTCAAAATTCAGCCTGATAACAGGACCAAGGTGATATGAAAATCACTGATTACTTTAACCTAATGTCAGACTGGTTAAGTAATCCAACAAAAGATTGACATGAAGGAAGCCATTCTAGTACACAGTGCTCATAATTACAACAAGGACATAGGAGGTCAGGTTCACCCTCAGGTAGGCATTGTTTGAGAGTAAAGTTTAGCTGCACACAAGGCTAAGTACAAAGGAAGTGCAGAAAGATGGCAGCAATTCTAAAAGGCACCACATGTAGAGCACTAGATTGCAGATTTCACCTATTAACAGCAACAGTGTTTGGAGGTAGTTATATTTGGGACAAAAATTCTGCGCTGTGCATCAGAAAGCTCACTCCATTGCAATGTAGTGTTTCTGAATCTACATCTATACCTACATCTACATGCTGCAAACCACTCTAAGGTGCATGGCGGAGGGTACATCCCATGGTACCATTTATAAGGATTTCTTCCTGTTCCATTCATGTCTGAAGTGCAGGAAGAATGATTGATTTAATGCCTCTGTGCGTGCAGTAATTATTCTTATCTTATCCTCATGAACCCTAGTGTGAGTGATACATAGGGGGTTGTTGTGTATCTCTAGAATAATCATTTAAAGCCATTTCTTGAAACTTTGTTAATAGGCTTTATCGAGATAGATGTAAACTATCTTCAAGTGTCTTCCAGTTCAGTTCTTTCAGTATCTCTGTGACACTCTTCCATGGATTAAACAAACCTGTGACCATTTGTGCTGACCACCTCTGTATACGTTCAATATACCCTGTTGATCCTATCTGGTATGGGTCCTACACACTAGAGCAACATTCTAGAACTGGTCACATGAGTGATGCGTAAGCAATCTCCTTTGTACACTGATTGCACTTTCCCAGTATTCTACCAATAAACTGAAGTATTCCACCTGCTTTACCCACAACTGCTTGCTTTTAGTATTTGTATATAGGTGTCTACAGATTTTTAGAGGATCAAATTCGTGACCTTTTCATGACTTTTTCATTACCTCTTTAATTATATTCATGACCTCTCAAAATTAAGCTTGGTACAATGACAAAAACACATTTTATAAATGTGAAAGCTGGTTGAAATGAAAGCTGAATGCAATAATTCTATCACTTAAACTGTATGTCAGCATGAGTAATGTAATTATGAATGACTGGTAGTATACTCTTCGGCAAATGCTATAAAACTCTCATATAGGATGGGGTATGACTATTTTCAGATATACTTACCATTACATCAATTAAAATACAAATTGCTTTAACATTGTAATGTACTGGAAATGTACAATTTTCCTTTAGACAATATAACAGCTTTGAAGAGAAGAAGTTTATGTCACACACTAAACTTCACAGCAAAAGTTTCTTAGCTCAACTTGGAATTTCAACATCTAAAACTTCAGCTGCTTCTTTTGCCATTTTTATAATCATCCATTTCTTATTTTTGAGCTTTTATTTCTTGAACTGTTCTTTTAAGATTGGCCACTTCATTTTCATTGGATTCCTTTGTTATGGCCTCTACTCTTTTGAATGAAGCATTCTTCACAGCTAGCATTACTGATTACATTATGTCCACATTCAGTTATTTCTCACTATAACTAATGAGCAGGTATTGAATAGAATTGGGGAGAAGAGGAGCTTGTGGCACAACTTGACTAGAAGAAGGGATCAGTTGGTAGGACATGTTCTAAGACATCGAGGGATCACCAATTTAGTATTGGTGGGCAGCGTGGAGGGTAAAAATCGTAGAGGGAGACCAAGATATGAATACCCTAAACAGATTCAGAAGGATGTAGGCTGCAGTAGGTACTGGGAGATGAAGAAGCTTGCACAGGATAGAGTGGCATGGAGGGCTGCATCAAACCAGTCTCAGGACTGAAAACCACAACAACAACAAGGAAACCACCTAATGAATGTATTACATTGTAAACACTTCTTTCTGCAATGATTAATCTTCTTCTAAGTTTTCAACTGTAGCATTTCCATGAAATTTATGAAGTCATGGTTTGTACTCCACAGTAAGTTCATCAGAAAGTGATCAAGCTTGTCCTCCTTTGGATTGAATTGTTTTTCAGAATATTCACAAAATTTAAAGTATTCTCTCCACACTACATCAGATGTTGGTGGACTCTCATGTTTTTTTGACACAAATTCTTCCAACACAATTGTCACTAGAAAATTTCTCAAAATGGAACTCTGCATAACTCGGGGTGATAGACATGAGCCACTTCTGACTGTCTTTCATTTCAAAGGACTCTTCTCAGCAATTTTTTGATACAGACTTTGCAAACACCTGTGCACTCATGTTTGAAAATAAGGATATCCTTTCATGCATAGTTCTTGCTAGCAGCCGCACTGATTTGCCGACCTTTGTTGCCATCTGTGCAGTGTACTATTAACCAGTGTTGACAGAATAGTAGTCTGCTCTGTCACTGAACTGTACTGTCACTATGATTTTTTGTGCTATTTTCATTGTTTTCATTATTTAACATGTCACTGCAAACAATGATCTCAATTTCAATACTAAAAAATATTTAACTGACGATTACATCTACTGCACCACACATTGCTGCTTTCACAGAAGCTCAAAGCACAAGTGTGTGTTACCTGCACTGTGTACTTACAGTAAATGTAGGCGGAGCATGTTCATCCCCCCACTCCTCACACTCTACACCTCTTCCCCCCAGAAAACACTGTGCACTCTACCCCCCTCCCCAATAGATGCCAAATTATAGTATGCACACAGTACTAATATAGTATCGGAAACATTTTGGCTAGTGTAAAATCAATTTCACTCTGATCATCCTTAACAACTTTAAAAGAGATTAAAATTATAACTGTCTTATATTAATTATTAAAAACCTTTAAGGAAATGTCCTGCCAAAAAAGATGCGGATTAAAGGGATTTAAACAGAAGTGGGAGTGGACACAAATAAATGAACAGCTGTTCAAACAAACTCCTCCAGCAACATACAAAATGGCAGCACAGTGAAAGGCAGAGCTACAATTTACCCTGTTTTAAGGACTATGAAACACTTTTTTTCCTTCAAAATATTGTTCCCAAAATTCAGGAGCATCTTGTACTCTAAATAAATATAAAAAAGTACAGTATGTGATTTGAAATTCCCACCAGTCTTAAAAATGGTCATATATTCGCTACTGCAGGAAACCTATCTGGCAAAAGTGCACCAATGCAACGGTTATGAGTTGCAGGGATTAACAACCTTGCTAACACTGTCTGCCTCCCACCCCGCCACCACGAACCCAGAACACTGTCTAACGTACGATGCCTCATTGCCAGTGAACTTGAACTGAAAGCGATTTGTCTTATTGGTAACAATAGAATAGTTTTGTTAGTAGCTATTTTTGTAAGGGAAAAAAAATGTATTCATATGATACAGGCTATAGAATGAAAGAAGAAGATATTGTTAAATCTTTCCAGAAATGCGGCATAAGTAGCGCTCTCTATGCCAGTGAAGATCATCCTACATATGGAGAGGACAATGATAACGATGAAGAGGAAGGAGAAAGAGAAGAAGAAGATTTTATATGTCAGTTCAGTTTTATAAACTGAAGATTATTATTTTCTTCTGGTCTGGCATTGCAATCTAATAATAAAAATGGTAAAATGTTACTTTCTTTAAAAAATACTTAATAATTAAATTAAATTAAAATATGGTATACATCATTCCCATTAGGTGTATACACCACATATAGCTCAATGAAGCCACATCTCCAAATTTCTTGATCTACCGCTGCCACTCAAGGTTGCAAACCTGCAGCAGCAGAGGCTCCACTACTCCCTCCTAGAACTGCACCTGACTGATACATAAAACAAAATTCATGACCATCCACTCAATTTTATTATCGTTTCATTATTTTCATTACCGCCTGCTTCAGTTTCAATACTTTTTCATGACTTTCATGATCTGTGGACACCCTGGTACAGTACGGAAATGGCATGCTATCTTCTCCACTAGCCTGTGTATCTGCTGTTAGAATTTGCAGCAATCTCTGGTGTCCCATCATCAACACACTCTTGCACATGGTGATTGACTGATGATGGGTGCTTTTTGTTACCCAAGATACTCATAATCACCACTAATAAGGTCCCATATGGAAAGATTAAATGCCCCATGTGTCAAGCACGAACAATATGGCCACTATATAATGGGCTGAAATCTTACATCTTGCCCATCCTCTGCTCAACAGTCTCACAAACTGCCAGCAGAAAGTCTGACATCATCTTAGACATGTGAAATGATCAACTATTCCATCCGCAATGGTGACAGGGTTGTTTTCTCTCTGGCACAGCAGATATCTGGAAATTTTAATTTCTCATCGGTGTGAACAGTACAGGTAACTGTAAAATTTACTACTGCGACATTGCTTTGCAGTGATTAGAAGCATAAAAATTTCACATACCTATGTTCCTATCGGTGGTATCTTTCAAACAAAATCTCTAGTGTAACATTAAAACAAACAACAATGGGTAGTGCTTCAATTTCAACCCTAGTTCTTTCACACGACACATCACTTGAAATACGATATTAAGTAGATTTCCTCTAGCTACCTAGAACTAATATTAAATTTATTATTTTTTTCAGGGAAAAATAATATTTAATAAGTATTTAATCCTCACCTCCACTCTGCTCTATCCTCTTACTCTCGGCTGCTGCCTTCCTCTGGTCTGCTAGAACCATGATTTCCTGGAGAGCCTTCTGTTGTTCAGTTGTCAAATCAGTAGTAAGAATTTGATACCATGTTGGATCACTGGCTTGAATATCTGAAACATTATGAATATAATTTAAAGTAACTGTGCAAAACAGTGGCGAAGGGAAACAACAATGGAAGGCCAGGGTTTAACATCCTGATGACAACATCTTTAGAGATGGAGCAAACGGTCAAATTGGATGATGAAGACAGCAGTGTCTTTTTCAAAATAACCATACTGGCATTTCTGTTAACCAATGTTAGGAGAGGGAGAGGGGGGGGGGGGAGAGGGAGAGGAACAGAGGGAGAAATCTCTCAGTGAACTGTTCACATTGACTTGGAAACAACAAGATAAAAATGAACCGATGCTAGACACATTAACAAATGTGCTACAATTATCTTAATCAAAATCAATGAACCAGTTTTTTCCTTTTATTCTGGTACAGTTTACAGCAAAATTGAATTCTCCTGCCTGGGGTGGGAGATAGTGACATGTTTGTGTAGAACAAAGTAGATCATCACTGATGATATCAGTACCCCTTGCATCTTTGAATTTCAAATATTTGTAACAAATTTCTTACATATAACAATGCTTAACAATGAAATTTCCATAAAGAAATACACTCAATGTTTATAGATTTTGATACGCTGAATTGAAATATGACAATTTTTGGTCTTTAGCTTCTATTTTCGTACTCTGTGAGGTTTGTTACATCCTTATTTCTGTTTTTTAAGCTCACGTTTTCCTGTTATATCAGGAATGCCACCGAAGACACACACGAATGCTGTGTTTTATGCAGCTACAAGATACATACACTGTAATGTGATGCGATGACCTTTACCACACCTTCAGGTATATCGACAGATGAATATGTGCTCTGCATGACATTATGTCAGTTTTTGTTTGTAGCTAACACAGTTGAGATTGCTTGCCTTCCTGATTTACTGCACAGAATCAAAACTGGAGTTATGTCCCACAGATGTGGTAATAACTCCCAACAATATTTGTTACAAACAGGGTGTGCCTAAACTTTTGGGTCAAATTTAAACAGTGACAGTGGGTCCTCAACAGATTATATTGAGATAGGGGGCCAATGGTCGGAAATGCACATTTATCGTGTTAGGGACATACATAATGCGCACCGCATAACAACAATGTAGCACATAGTAATCATTTAAAGCGACGACCACCAGTCTCAAAGCATGTATTGCAATGACGCACCCAGTTCTGCCGCACTCTCTCAAAATATCCTGGGTGTCTGCTGTACACTGGAAAAGGCAGTAGGTGATGAACAGTATACACCCTGACCACCAAACAGACATACTGTACCCAACCTTCTCATAGCATGTGTGTTATGCATCACACTGGTGCAGGATATAGTGGTCGTGAAGCAGCACAAATGTACAGAGGACACTTTCCCAACAGGCGTTATCCTAATTGGAAGAGGTTTATCACTGTGGATACTAACTTACAAGAGACGGGGTCATTCACACCACAGAGAGCAGGCCAAGGTTCCCGTCAGAGCCATTCCAAACACCAGATTTTGAGAAGACGATGTTAGACGTGTGCAATAAGCACCTGTCAACTTACCTGTGAACCACACACTTTGAAGGATGCAGTGGAGAGAGTACTAGTGGAGCAGGTATTGCACACCGTGTGCAGTAGAGACGTGTTTTCCAAGATCATCAAATACGCCACCTTATTTGCTGCCTCCCAGTTTGTCTGGTCCACATTACCTAGTGTTTCTGCGAGATGTGCTTCCATAATTCTTGGAAACTGTTGTCTGTGGAAGATGTGGTTTCAACATGATAGTGCACCAGCCCACTCTGATTTTAATGTCTGCAGGTACCTGATCAACACCTACGTACTGTCATGACTAGATTGGAAGGTGAGGTCCTGTCCCATGGCCAGCGCAATCACTGGATCTCACAATTCATTCTCTGGGATTACGTTACGATGTTGGCATACGAAACCCCACAGAAATGGATGAGGACCTACCTGTTAGGTTCCAAGCTGCCTGTCTCCCGCTACAACAGACACCAGAGATTCTCGCGTGTGGCAGAATTTCATGTCCCTTTGCCATGCATGCACTGAGACTAGTGGTCGTAACTTTAAGCAATTACTAGGATCTATGTTGTTGTTGTTGTTGTTGTTGTTGTTATGCAGTGTATGCTTGTTATAGATTGCTACGTCTGCTTGGTGCCTCTGCTCAAAAGATTCAACAGGAAAAAGAAGAGCACCATACAATACCCTAATGTACTAAGTGTGATGCAACCAGTGCCTCATGGAGTGGGTCTTCCAGCATCAGATCCTCCAGTAGCTTCATGGGAGCCACTTGTAAATCTCAGTTCAATACTGTTATCACCAATATATGAGAAGCTTGGATTGATAAAGCCATCTGCAAATCGGTGAATACAAGCAACTTGCAAGCATTTTAATACTTTCATGGAAAATTTGCTGGATTGGGCACTTAAAACATCAAGCTGGGGTTATTAATTGGTCCATAAATATGTATAAGGTCCCTGGAGACAAGCAGTTTCAGTGTATTCTCAGTCCTGATGAGCTGAACGTGTGGCAATGCCTTCAGAAAGTTACAACATTATTGGTGAGCAATAGAAGGGCTGAAAATTAAGTTGAACTTGTGAATCACCATCTATGCCTATGATAAACTGAAATGCAAAATGTCACTCAAAATGAACTTCATTCACATATCAACATTTTTCAGGCAGATTGTGGGGCATTTAGTGATGATCGCGGTGAGAGGTTTCACCAAAAAATCTCTGTAATGGAACATTGATACAAAGGAAGATTCAATGCTTCAATGTTTGCAGACTTCTGCTGGACTTTGTAGAAAGATTCGCAACTTCCCTGTAAGCACCATGTGAAGAGAAAGTGTGTGCTGTACACTAGGTAGCTGTTAATAGTTAATCTTAAATTGAAATAAACTACTGTGCTTTTTAATGTACTTCGTCTAAAGCACTTTGATTTACTTTTCCAAATGTTTGTGATCAGGTTACACTTCATGATTCTGCACTGTTCATATTTCTGTAACAGTCTAAAATGTATATAAAAAACTAAGGCCTATGTGACAAAAATGATGTAATATATGGATTCAACACTCCTTAAATTGTATAAATCAGTCTACATATTCTTGTCATTATTAAAAATTTTGAATAGCAAATGAAAAATATGTGCATCAGTATTTCAATAAAAATATAAACATCAATACCCAGTGTCTAAAAAACTAGAGCCATTTTAAAAGTAAAGACTCATATCTCCCGATCACTGCATTTGATTTATCCCAAAACCACTGTCAAATGTATTCAGCACTGCTACACTTGTTAAACTATGTGAAGAGCATAAAAGTTTCAGTAACTTCCAAGCCTGAGATTATCTAGAATTTAATTATCATTTTCAACTTCAGCATGCTCGAATCCATACAAATAAATTATACCGGCCTCTGTAAAAAACAGGAAGTTAACATTCACTGTCTAGTAATTCTGTATGTATGTATGTATGTATACAGTGAAATAGGCAAAACTACAGGGCATGGATCCTAAGGGGCACCTTCAGCTATCAGCTGGAACCATCACTATCACAATTAACATTACCATCAAGATGAATTAGATAAAAACTTAATTTCTACAGAGAACCATATAACTCCTAGAAAATGACTTTCCAAGGCTGCTATCCGAAACGCACTACCGTGATGGTGAAAAGGGAAAAATAATTAAATTGGCGAAGACTGAGGGCTCTCATGGATGCGATGGGCTATCTAGCACAATACTAAAGCACAGTGCTGCCTCTTAGCCCAATAATTAATCAAATTTGTAATTTTTGCTTACAGAAGGGTGAGTTTCCTTAACTATGTAAGTATTCAACAGTGAAACCACTTTACAAAAAAGGAGAAAAGGATGATGTAGATAATTTTAGATTTATTTCTATGGAAATGGTGAGGGTAATTTATCATTTTAGTTCGCATAATTTGCTGTCAAACATTCAGCTTCTTTTTGGAAGTGGTTTAACAGCTGAAGCTGCTATATTCTCTTTTCTCTGGGAGATGCTGGATGGATTAAACAAAAAGGAGCAAACACAAGGTGTGTTCTTTGATTTAAGTAAGGCATTTGATTGTTTTGGTCACAAAACACTGCAGAAGTTGGACCATTATGGAGTAAGAACAGCAGCTCACAATTGGTTTGTCTCATACTTCAGGAACAGACAACTAAAGGTCATTCCACACAGTAATGAG
The DNA here is from genome assembly GCF_023898315.1 of Schistocerca nitens. NCBI lineage: Eukaryota > Metazoa > Arthropoda > Insecta > Orthoptera > Acrididae > Schistocerca > Schistocerca nitens. The sequence goes on from NC_064618.1 coordinate 372,985,987, forward strand.
AACCAGCATGATACAGAGTATGATTGGGGTATGGGTATGTGACGGTGCCTCAGGACTCAGTGTTGAGACCACAAATGTTTACATAGGCAATGTATCGAACAGTGCAATTCAAGACATAAATTTGTGACTTGTAGAAAATAAACTGATGCTAACACACAGCCAGAGTCAGTTTTCACAGTTTATTGCACACAGTTCAACTAAAATTGAAATATTGATTTCAAAACTGGGCATGGGATTAGTTAAGTCTGAACAATCCAAATACCTGTGTGTTCAGATAGAGAATAAGCTGTCATGGAAAGCCTATATTCAGGGTCTTGTTCAAAAACTGAATGCTGCTATATTTACCATTGGAACAGTATCAGGAATAAATGATAGTCCAACACAAAAAAACAAACTATATAGTTTATTTGCATTTGATTATGACGAGTCTAGGAATTTTGACACTGGCCTCTCAGAATAGAAGGAGCAAGCCTTCCTCCGTTTAGACCTGAAATGCAAGGGTAACTGCTAAGAGTCACTGGAAAAAAATAGCAAATTCCTTTGTTACACTGTTGAATGTGCTAGTATATACTCCGCAGCTTATCTGCGTAAAACTTGTAAATTTTGTTCCATGACCATGGAGATTTGCTCCTCAATTTAATCCTTCAGAACTAGACATGTAAAATAAAACAAAGCAGCTATTAACATCCTTATAGATCGTGTGTGGGTGTGGGAGCAACTGCAGCTCAGACAGATGTCAGTGCGCATGTGCGTCGTTATGGGCACTCGATGGTGAGGTTATCAGCAATCCTACAAATATTAAAAGAAATGAATGTGCACGAAATGACAATTGTCATCACACAGTAAGGAGGAAACCTATAAAATGATGCTCATTCACTCACTCTCAATTCACTTGGGTTGATCCACACAATCACTATTCTCATGCTTCAAGGCAATGGAGAGAGGTTGAAAGGTGCTGTAAGCTGGGACTAATACAGAAGTATAACAACAGAGAACCTAGAATATAGGCACAGCCGAATGTGACTGGCTGACCGCTTACACAAAACCTAGGGAAGCCAGTCACTATGCTAACACATTAAGAACATCTGCCTAAAATTTTAGGAAACAAGTTGGACGTATCACAAAACCTTTAAACTCTCACTACATAAGTTTGAATGTTACTTAATATAGAGGACACGTCTGTCGGCATATCTGCAGCTGCTCTCTGGTCCATAAGTATGAGGTATGCCCACAAAGTAATTTCCATTTGGTTGTATATAAAAAAAAAAAAACATTTACAGATACAGAAAAAATATTTATTGTACCAAAATCTACAACTGTTAAACTACTTTTCTACATGAAACTTCCTGGCAGATTAAAACTGTGCGCCAGACGGGGATTCGAACTCAGGACCTTTGCCTTTCATGGGCAAGGGCTCTATCAACTGAGCTATCAAAGCACGAGTCACGCCCTGTCCTCACAACTTTTCTTCTGCCAGTACCGTGTCTCCTACGTACCAAATGCATTCCACAGTCAAGTAGTCTTTCTAGAAAATTAAGTATTTAAAAATTTGTGATTTATAAAACAATAAAATTAAATTTCAGTGCAAGGAGAAAAATGCAAAATTCCCTGAGATTTTACAAAATTCCCAGAGATTTCCCTGATTTTTTTCCAGGTAAAATGTAATTCCCTGAGAATTCCAGAAGAATCACACCCTGATCAGGAAGTCGGAACAGATGAGGAATTTTGCAAGCATTGTTCATCTTACCTGCTACATCGCCCTCGATATTGTGGATAATTTGGCATCTAATACAGTGAACTCTGGAGGCAACTGAAAATTGAGGACAAGAGCCGGGAAAACAACAGAGAACCAATGGAGTCTCCCTGATCCATGGGTAGAACTACATAGTTTTGGTGCTCATTTAAAATGTTGGAAAATATACTAAAAACAGGAGCAGGTGTGCAGATTCACCTGCACTGCACAAAATCTAAAATTATTCTGGGCATCTACAATAATCAGGGTGGCACTCAGTTAAAACCTCAGATTTCAGCCTGCCCTTGCTCCATGCCACTCTAACACACACTGCCTCGTTGCCCATGAATAATTGGTAAAGAGGCGTTCCATAGCTCGACAAGCAACAGTATGGTATGCTGGTGAATTGGGAGTAGCGAGGAATGCACAACCTGACACACAATGAGAAGCTGCCGCTGGATGGTAAGTGGTGGATTGGGGTTCACCAGCCTCCGCGCATGGACTGGGGGCTGGTCCTGGTTGGTTGGTTGGTTTGGGGAAGGAGACCAGACAGCGTGGTCATCGGTCTCATCGGATTAGGGAAGGATGGGGAAGGAAGCCGGCCGTGCCCTTTCAGAGGAACCATCCCGGCATTTGCCTGGAAAGATTTAGGGAAATCACGGAAAACCTAAATCAGGATGGCCGGGCGCGGGATTGAACCGTCGTCCTTCCGAATGGGGCTGGTCCTGTAAACACCTGTTGCCCGATGTCCTCATTGCATACAGAATCAGTTATCTTCAGATAAGGAGGCCTCTCTGACCCCCAGCTGCAATCGCACAAAGGGCCCTATAAGCATATATGCCCTGTCCGTTCCCCACGACCTGTGGCTAACACACTTCAATATGTTCAGTACATTCAGGGTCTTTGCCTTCAGGCACTTTAAGTGTGTAACCATGACAATTTTGAGACAAAAGTACAGCCCAGAAACTTAAGGGTCTTTAAAAAAAGAGAGGTGTCCGAGATACACAAGTCGGATGAATTAACCTACAACCTCTCCATTTTAAATTCCAGCTGACAACTCACTGTTGAAATATTGGTGGAAGAGCAGAAGACTGTAAAATTGTCCACAAAAAAGGAGTGTTACTGTGGACATGATACTGTTAATGTCTATAGCTATGGCAATGAGAGTAATGCTTAAAATGCTGATCTGGGGATCACCATTCTTCTGCACAAAACTATCCAACAGCAAATCACCGACTTTGTACCGAATAATGCGTCTTGAGAGGAAGGACCCAATGAACATGGGGAGATGTTGACGAAAACCCCAATGGTGTAGCTGACTGAGAATATTGTGCCTTCAAGCAGAGTTGTACGCCTCAGTGAAGTAAAAAATTATCCCTACTCAATGCTTGATATGTAGGAAAGTCTGTTTAATTTTTGCCTCTAACGGGGTCAGGTTGTCGAATCTCCTGAATCCACACTGAGAGTGTCTAAGGAGCCACCTGGTCTCTAATATCCAAACCAAATGATGGTCAAACTTGTGCTCTGGGATCTTTCCTAAACAGCTCATTAAGATGATGTTTTGATAACTACTATGACACATTCAATCCTTTACTGGATTGAGAGGGGAGGGAGGGGGGATAAAATTGCCATCCACCACAAATCAGAGAATTGGCCTGTCAGCCATATCGAATTAAGACCTTGTAAGAGGATTTCCTTGGATACCGTTTGCAAGTGCTGCAGCAAGTTGTAGCATATTTGGTAGCAACTGGACACCATGTCAAGAGTGTGAGACAGCACCGAATACAGCTCCCACATGGAGAATGGGCAGTTATAAGACACAGAATTGTTGGACCTTAAGTCCACCTAGCCCCTCTCTACAATAGCACAGTAGCAGCGGAACACCAGATCGTGGCTAGCATTGGCAGTAGTCATTGCAAAATGCTCTGCCGTCATCTGAGCCATGTCTCTGAGCATTCTTTGGAGTCACCTGTTTCAACGATGCTGCAATAGGTAACCAACTGCCTTTACCAGAACTCCTCCTGATGGCTTCCCATACTATTGTAGAACAAGTGGAACGGTTGATGGAGTCCAAGAATGCTTGCCATAACTTTTCTTGCTCTCTCTCCTATGATGTGATGAGTCTAATCAAAAGGCTGCGAGGTTTCCCACTGTTGGGAGGCACTTAAAACTGTTGCAGAGACGCCAAGGGGCAGGTCACCTCTTAAGACAACCAGAGGACTTTGAGATGGAGATGTCAGTGACACGGTGGATAACTGTATGATGTGATCCACCCAAACCTGGATACTGTTGCAGCAGTCGAACACAGCTGGCTGAAGTGTCTTGTTGATTCTGTTGATCGTCCATCATGGCTACATCTTTTCAGGGAGAGCTCTATTCAGTAGGGGAATGCAGTCACTGGAATGAAAGTCATCAATGTCTTTCCACCGAACAGTGTGTGCAAGGGCTGGTGAGCAGAAAGGCAGGTTGATGGCTGATAATCACTCAATAGCTGCACAGAAAAGAGTGGAAATGGGCAAGTGTGCCTGTGTTGAGGATGCACAACTTGTGAGAGGTCATGAAGGCCTCCAAAACCTGACCCCCGGGGCCAAGTAGGGGTCAAATCACACAATACATGTTGGGCACAAGCACAGAGGCATTTCTGTGCTAGGAGTTTCTGTTCTTCCACATGTGTGTGGAACCCATTAATGTACCACTGTACTATGGGAGCCATTTATGAAGGGGGCTGCACTTTCACCCTGTCTTTCTGAAGATGCACAGTCTTGAGGTGAGTGCCCTAGGTCATCATCATTAAGCTCCACAGACCAATCATGAGAGATGTTTCGGGGAGTGATATCAACACTGTCACGCTGCTTACTTCCTATCTCCACCAGCAGCTGATTTGTTTTCACCTGGGGAGGCTTAAGAGCCACAACCACATAGGTGACAGGGGCAGCACTTGATGGTGGACCAGACTAAACCTTTGGAGGAACAGGGAGTTCCACAATGGAGGCTACTACAGCCTCGGCTGATGTTCTGGAAGGAGATAAGAGCTTTGAAGTAACTAAAGCATCACACGTATATTGACAAATGCGGGTATTACTGCTGACTCTAGCGACCACTGTCTGTGTAACAGCATCGGTTTCCTTAATGTGTGTGTGTGTGTGTGTGGGGGGGGGGGGGGGGGCTGCAGAGCCTTATAGATCTTTTTAGCCTCACTATATGGGATGTGTTTTATTGTTTTCGTCTCCTGTATCTTCTTTCTCGACTCCAGAGAGGGTGATCCCCAGAGCAACTGACACACTTTAGAGGAGATTAACATCTGACCCCTTCATGGACAGCCTTGCCACATTTGCCTCAAGTGTCTTCTTTTTTGCATCCTAGACTGGTGTCTCCAAAGTGTTGGCATTTAAACAGAGGATTGGGTTGGGGACATAAGACCATACATTTAAGTGAAGAAAACCTACCTTAACATGCTATGGGAATTCTTTAAAAGTGAGGACAGACAAGTCAGATTTGATCAGACCACAATGCCATGTTGAGCCCACTCAACTATCAGGTCTGCTTTGGAGGTGTCCACTAGCTCCGTGCACTTCCAACACCTTTGCTGTTTTTCAGCATGGTGTGGAGTTCAGTTTGAACGGCATATTCCCCGAGGCTTTTGGCTTTCAATAGGTTTGTCAAATGTCGGGAACTTGAGGTTCCAACCAACAGAGTCCCATTTCGCAATTGCTTAACAGATTTTAATGTACCTGCAATTATTTAGAAACCCTTTTAAATGTAGAAGGTGAGACTTTTTTCAAAGCTTCCCCCTTTCCTTAACTAATAAAAACACATTCTAACTAGCAGTACGCATTCCGTTACTATAGGTACCAGAATTCTGAAATATTCTGGAGTCTGGAGGACTGGCTACATGAGCCCTCTTGTTTAATTGGGTGTTGGTATCTACCAGCGGCAGCAGCCCATCCATTTGCTGGAAGGAGAAAGAGAGAATTTTAAAGGTTCCATCTCGGTCCCATGAGCAGCTGGGGAAATGAAACTCCACCTAGACAGAGCCCCGCATGCCTAGGTACGCCTTACGCAACTGATGTGTGACATGTTCCCCAGATGTTACCAGCTAATGGCTGTTCCACCTCAACAGCCATGCATCGCATTAGCATGTAGCACGCCTTGATCTGTGTAGTCAAGCTGAAATACCCTCTCCCTATGACACACAACGTTCCTCCACTGTGCAATACAGTGGTCACTGAAGCACGCACATAGTTTACAGTGTCAGAGGTCTGGCAGCGATTACTAGTCCCCAGCTCAGGAATTCCAGTCACCAAGCAAATGCTGTGCACAACAAGTTTGTGAATGCTTTGAATCCAAGTTGCAGGAACTTACATATTTATCTGTGCTCTAAACTTTTATAATGTGGTTCAATAAGTGCTCTGCAAAACTCTAAACAAGAGTTAAGACATTAATGCAGTCACCTGACAGAAAACACGTCATACAACAAACGTCAAGCTACTGCTGGATAACCAATACATAGATCACTGAAGACAACGTCTACAATGTCATGGAACAGTAACGGAGCCTCACATATCAAAACAAACTCTCTCAGCCACTAATTGAATTTATTTAGTATTTAGTTATTCCTTGTCAGACACTATCACATTTTCATCGTATTAGCAGCGTCAACAAAATATAAATGCCTCAGGATTTGCAACTAACAACAATACTAGGAAAAAGACAGATTGCTAGTCATCGTAAAGATGAACCATTGCGTTGCAGACAGACACAACGAAAAGACCTTTACACATTATAGCTTTTGGCCAAAGCCTTCTTCTAAGCAAAGACACACACACACACACACACACACACACACACACACACACACACACACACAGCAAGCACACTTCATTCGCACATGACTGCAACCACCGGCAGTTCCAACCGGAAAGTGGCTGTCACATGCATAGCAACCCAGAGCAGGGCGAGAAGGGGGAGGCGTAGCAAGGTGGGGATGAGGAGCTGGCGCTGCTTGGTGAAGCATACAGGGACTAAAGATGGCAGGACAGGGTTGACAGGTACACCATGGCAATGCTGTTTGGGAGGGAGAGGAGGAAAAACGTGGAGTGTAAAAGACAGGAGCAGAGAAGGGGAAAAGACCAGTATGCATGCCGGCAGAGAGCAGCCCACAATAAGGGTGAGGGGTGGCAAACTGTGAGGAGGTGACAGGACAGAGGGGGTCGAAACAGAAGTATGTTACCATAGTTTGTGGCCAGGATGGTTTCAGGAGTGCGGAATGTGTTTTCATGATAACGCCCATCTGCTCATTTTAGAAAAGCTGGTGGAGGTGGGGAGGATTCAGATGTCTCAGGGTGTGAAGCAGTCATTGAAATCAGGCATTTTATGTTCAGCTACATGTTGTGCCACACGGTGGTTTACGTTCCTCTTAGCCACAGCTAGGCACTGGCCATTCATCCTGGTGGACAGCTGGTTGGTAGTCATACCAACATGGACCACAGCTGTCCACCAGGATGAATGGCCACCAACAAACTGTGACCAAGAGCAAAGAAGACCACCCTGTGATACAACGTGTGGCTGAACGTAACATGCTCAATTCAATAGCTGCTTCTCAACCTGGGCCATCTGGATCCTCCACGCCATCGCCAGCATTTCTAAACTGCGCAGATAGGAGTCACCCTTGCAACACATTCTCCGTTCCCAAAATTATTCCAGTCTCAACCTACAGTAATGTACTGTCGACACACTCTCCACCCAACAGTTTATGGCCCCTCTGTCCTACCACCTCCTTTATTTTCATGTCCCCCGCCCCTATTGTTTGCCACCCTCTGCCAACATACTCTACCATTCTTTCCCCTTCCCTGTTCCTCTCCTTTTCCACCCACTATTCTTTCCCCCACACTATACCTCCCAACGCTGTGCCTGTCAGTCTTATCAGGACAGCTCTCTTCTCTCCCTCCACCCTTACACTGCTATCCCTTCGCCACCCAACACCAGACTGCTACTCACGTGACACTCGTTTCATTGTCGGAGCTGCTGTTGGTAGCGGTCATGTTTGCATGAGGTGTGCTTGGTTGTGTGAACAAGTGTTTCCTTTGCTGAAGAAGGCTTTGGCCAAAAGCTGCAATGTTTAACAGTCTTTTCATTCTGCCTGTCTGCAACTTGACGCGACATCTTTACGGTGAGTAGCAATCTATCCTTTTCCCAATATGGTTGATGTTCCAACCTGAAGTTTCCAATGTTCGACATGCAACCAAATATTACACAAAAATATGTAACTATTACATTATGAAAAGTAAAGGTGCTACTCACCATATAGCGAAGATGATGAGCTGCAGATAGGCACAACAAAAAGACTGTCGCAAATAAAGCATTGAAGCCTTCACAGACCTTTATTATCCTCCCAACCTCGTACAACAACAAATCCCCCATGCCTTATCTTTCCAGTCTCCCACACCTCCCAAGTCCCACCGTCTGGCCACAGAGGAGCATTCCCCTTTTAACTCTGTAACACCCGCGACTGGAGCAACTGAATTCTCCACCAGGGTTTCGACTACCATCCTCATTGTGCTGTGAAATGAGAAACGTCCTGCCCACTATCCTTCCCACCCCTCCCACAATGGTATTCTGCCGTCCACCAAACCTACACAATATACTTGTCTATCCTTACACAACCCCTGCTCCCAACCCCTTACCTCCTCATGGCTCAACAGACGTAGATGCAAGACCCGTCCCATATATCGTCCGACCACCACTTACTCCAGTTTGGTCATAAACATCACCTATCCCATCAAAGGCAGGGCTACCTGTGAACCAGTCATGTGATCTACAAGCTAAGCTACAACCACTGTGCTCAAGCTAAGCTACAACCACTGTGCTGCATTCTATATGGGCATGACAACCAACAAGCTGTTTGCCCGCTTGAACGGCCACTGACAAACTGTGGCCAAAAAACCGAAGTGGACCACCCTGTAGCCGAACACGCTGCCAAACATGATACCCCTCATCTCAATGACTGTTTCACAGCCTGTGCCATATGGATCCTTCCCACCAACACCTGCTTTTCTGAATTACGCAGGTGGGAACTTTCCACGCAATACATCCTACGTTCCCATAACCCCCCTGGCCTCAAACTTCATTAGTCACTGTCCTCACCTGTTCAGCCCCTTCCCCGTTCCCATTCCAGCACTACGTAGCCATAATTCCACCATCACACTCAGTCTTTTTACTTCTCTCCTTTTCTGCTACTTCCCCTCCACTCCATCTAACCTGCAGGACTACACTGTCCGCCATCCCTACCCTACTATCCCTCCCCCTCCCTGCCCCAGCCGCCTCCTTACCTCCACCCATCATGCACTGGTGCTGCTTCTCACGGTGTGGTTTCGATTACTTGAGACTGCAGTCTCGCACGCGCGCATGTGTAATTATGACCAAGGCCTTACTGGCCAAAAGCTTTATTTGTGACAGCCTTTTTGTTGTGCCTACCTGTGACTCAGCATCTCCACTATATGGTGAGTAGCAATTTTTCTTTTCATAAAATTGTTACCTTTTATCTTGGATTTTCCACTGTTTGATTTAACAATTAAATTAATCATACTTTTACAGAATCGTTACAACGAAACATGCACTACTAATTTGAGAACAGAGAGGTACCATATTCCTAGATTTATTTGTTACAGTGCCACACAGCACACTTAACTACATACAGGATGTATACATGGACAAGGAAAAAAAAATCCCGATTTTCCCAGGTGTCCCGGTTAAAAACACACTTTTTTTTCTATGTTAAGTGACAGAATACTTTCTCTCCTAACAATGATACTTATCAATTCTTGGACTGATTAACGTTTTATACATCGGCATAGAAATTCCAGGCACAACAATCATTAGTGTCGACACTGGAAAAGTATTAAGACTTAGAGGTGATGTCTAAATATTGTTCTGCATGTTCCTTGCACAAGAAGTATATTGCTGCAGGTAAAGAAACAGAACGGCAAGAAGCCATAAAGCAGTTTGTAGCAGAAATTATGCAGGCTCCAGTGGTGGGATGGAAGCTGCAGGTATGAAATTCATTTTCCATAGATCTTTGCAAAAGTATGGAGTAAGATACGTTCAGTATTTAGGAGATGGAGACTCTAGTGCTTTCAAGAAAGCCCTATGGAAAAGATTGCACTATTCAGAAACTGGAGTGCTTAGGCCATATTCAGAAGAGGATGTGTGGACGACTCCGAAGACTTGTTGCAGACAGTAAAGGCAAGCTACTAGAGGATGGGAAGCCACTGGGGGGTAAAAACAGACTAACAAAGAAGAGAATTGACAGCCTACAAGTCTATTATGGTGCTGCAATCAGAAGTAACCTCACAAACTTGGACAGTATGAGGAAAGCAGTACGGGCCATTTGGTTTCATTACTTGTTGACAGACACTACACCTCAACATGGCCCCTGTTCTAATGAATGGTGCAAATGTTTGAAAAGTAAGGAAAGTGGGGAAGCTTATAACCCATAAAAATAACCTTCCTTATGAGGTTTCAACGGCCATTAAACCAACTTTTAGAGCACTTGCTTCACCAGAACTGCTAGAAAAATGTCTGCATGGGAAAACACAGAACCCAAATGAAAGTTTCAATGCTCTTATTTGTAAAAGATGTCCAAAGACGGTGTTTGTTTCCAATTTGGTGGTGAAGATTTCTGTTTTGGAAGCTGCAGCAGTGTTTAATGATGGGAATGTGGCAAGACTTCACATCCTCAGCAAGTTGGGCTTTACACCTGGAGTCTTCACTGAGCAGATACTGCAGATCATTGATAAGCAAAGAATCGCGAAGGTGGAGACTTCAGTCCAGAACATACAAAAAATTGCTAGGCAAAGGAGCAGAGAAGCTAAAAGAGCTGTAGAGGATGATGATGAAATGGTATATGGATATTGGCAGTTTTAGCTAAGGTATGATAGACTTTTTATTTTATCATCCAAACTTTAAAATGATTTTTCTGCAACTTAACGTTTTCTGCTTTCAGGAACACACATCAGAAACTGTCAGAAGGATTGCAATGAAATTTGGCACACCTATTCTTTTACTTTGAAGCAATATTTAAGTGGAATAAAAGTTTAATCGAGATATTATACACAGTATTGTGGCTGATAATATATTGAAAAGTTTGCTTGTAAAAAATGTTCGAAACCAAGACATCACAGAAAATAATAGCAATAATTTACCAAAAAGTTACTGCACTTAATTGTACATCTATTAGTGTAGATTATTTTACCATTAAAAAAAATTTGCCAAATTTGCCTCGAAATTATGAAAAAGTGTACCTTAAAATAATAATGCAATGATACACAACATTATAGAATTTATAAAGGGAAACCAGCAGTGAGAATAACAGAAAACATGCTGATGTTTGGAACAGCATTTTATGTAAACAAAAAAACTGTAGATAGTGTAACAGAATTTAGATCTAATTCAGAAAGGATGTCCATGTTAAGAGTGAAGTGCAAGAATAAAAGTTACACCCTCATAAACTGTCATGCACCCATAAATGCTGACAACAGAAGAAATCTGGAGAAAGTAAATAAATTCTGAGACCTTTTAGAATCTGAAATTTCTATCATACCTAAAAAGAACGTTAAAATACTGATCAACATGTGTAAAATGTTCCAGTTAAAACTCACGTCCACAAATTGCCAAGAAAAGCCAAAACCTGGAGACATCCACATCCAAACCTAGGCAAATTTCAACTGGATCACGTAGCCATATCTAAATGGTACATCACGGAAATTATGAATGTTAAAATAGTCAGAAATAGGGAATTCGATTCAGATCATTATCTCTCTAAGACTAAAATAAAATTTCTCCCATCTAAACCAAAAAAGGGGACCAAGAAAGTGATCAGATACAACACCACTACAGCTAATATTACAAAAGAAAATATAGAAAAATTTAGAGAAGAAATTGAGCCAAGTAAAGAAGGTGATTGGCGTGAACTCCACATGAAAATAACTCAAGCAGCAGAGAAAACTTTAGGATTAGCCAAGAATAAAAAGACTACATGGTGGAATGAGGAGTGTGAAGAAGCACTAATACAAAGAGCTCAAAAATGGAGATGTTCGAAAAAAGAGGAAGACCTTGAACAATTCAGACAACAAAGAAAAGAAACATCAAAAATAATCCGCAAAATCAAAAGGAACTTTGAAAATCGTCAGCTTGTTGAAATAGAAGACAATTTCACCAAAAATAATTCTAGAAATTTTTACCAAACCTTTAAACACATACTTACAGGATATCAGGCACCAAGTATTTGTTTCAAAGATGAAAATGGCTAAATAGGATTAAATAATAAAGAAAATTGTGAAATTTTACCAAATTTATTGAAAAGTTGTTAAACTGTCCAGTTCCAACAGATAAATTAGAATTTCCAATGACACCTCAAAATATAGAGGAAGATTCCCACCAACAGAGCTAGAAATTCATGAAGCCATCAAAACACTCAAAAACTATAAAGCAAGTGGTGAAGACTCCACAACAACAGAATTATTGAAGTAATCAGAACCAAAAATCATAAAGGATCTACAGCTGCTTTTTGAGAACATTTGGAAAACTGAAAAGATTCCAGTTGAATGGAAAACAGTATTAATCCACCCGCTACATAAAAAGGGAGACAAACAAAATGTCAGTCATTACAGAGGAGTGTCACTTCTGCCAGTGGCATACAAAATATTATCAAAAATTCTCCTCAACAGAGTGGTAGATACTTTAGACAAACAACTAGGAGAATATCAGAGTGGTTTTCGAAAGGGAAGACCCAGTGCAGAACAAATTTTTAACTTAAAGTCAATAATTCGTCATAGAATGTTAACCAGCAAACCGATACTAGTGTCATTTATAGATTTCAAGAAAGCATTTGATTGTATAGACAGAGAAACAATAGATAAGGTCAGTAGAGAATTTGGTGTTAAATCAAAACTAGCAAACATAATTCGTGAAACACTAACAGGTACAGTATCTAACGTCAAATTTATGGGAGAAGTATTTCAGCCTTTTGAAATAAAAACTGGTGTTAGACAAGGTGATGGTTTATCACCTTTACTGTTTAATTGTGTTCTAGAAAAAATTGTAAGGATCTGGAATTCATAGCTAAACAATCACAAAATTGAACCAATAACTCTGGGAAGGAAAACAAATGGAATTAAGGTAACTGCTTGGCTTTTGCAGATGATTTTGCAATACTTTCAGAAAACCTGACAGAAGCAGTTACTCAAATAAACATTCTGGAAAAATTAGCAAACAGAACTGGTCTCAAAATTTCAGCTGAAAAACAAAATTCATGACATAAATATAAAAAATACATAGAAACACAAATAGGTAAAATAGAACGAGTAAATAAATTTAAATATCTTGGAGAAACTATACAACAGAATGGACTAGAAAAATCTGCAATAGACGTAAGAATTAACAAAATGGAAGGAACATATGGTTTGACCAAAAATATTTACAACAAAAAATGTATATCTAGAAAAACAAAACTAAAACACTACACCACAGTGGTACGATCAGAATGTTTATATGGATCTGAATGCCTAACGATGAACTATAAGTGGACAAACTAGAGGTACTGGAAAGAAGGATTATTGGAAAAATAATGGGTGCAATGAAAACTGCAGATTGTTGGAAAATAAGAAGTAATGAGGAGATCTACGAAAATATAGAGAAAATATCTGAAGTAATGGCCAAATGAAGATGAACCTTTTTTGGACATCTCTACCGAATGGATGGAAACAGACTAACAAAACAAATACTCCTATATTTCTGGAAGAAGAAATCGACAATAGCGTGGATTACAGAAGTAAGAAAAGGTCTTGAAGAAACAATATCAAAGAATCAGAAATAGCAGAAAGAAATTGTTTTAAAAAACAAAATACTAAATTTGGAAGGCTTTCAAAGCAGAAGAAATAAAAAATCGGGAACAACATTGACAGAAGAAAGGAAGATATTTCATGGGGGAGAAAATGAGGGAATACTGGAAAAATAGGAAACAACAACAAAGGAAGAAGAGGAACTGAAGTTGTTAACGTGATCCTAGTTGGTCAATACGATTGTAAAAAAAAATTCAAAATTATCTCACTGCATTAGATTGTTATTAAAAATTCTGAATTTTTTTAAAAAAACATATTAGATCTCTATACATAAGTGTGCAAAATTTCAATGAGATTGAACAAAAAATGGCAAAGTTATGGATTTACAAAAATATCAGTGCAAGACTGCCACCGTCTCCTCTTAATCCTATTTGATACTGACGCCATACCGCACAGCAGTACTGTAGCAGAGGATGGAATAGATGGACAGGCTGTCAAATACAGGAATGTATGTTCTGTGGTCCCCCTGTCTCCAAAGGCACAAACAGTCTTCTAACTGAGGTTTACATGCAGCATATGCTTGCAATGAAGCTACAATGAGAATCAAACACTCTGTGATTTAAGAAATTCAACGCGCATTCACACACATAACATTATTGGTCTTTCACGCAATGAAATTTACTTTGAAAATAACATTTATCAACCACCATTCGCAATATTTTCCCACGACCTGTTGAATTTGTTTCAGCAGTTGTCAGAGAGCGCCAGAAAACTGTTACTGCACGTGCACTGCTACAATGACGTAGGAAGCCCACATGTTCCTACCTATACAGCATTAAGAGATCTTACATTACGTCATAAATGGAACAAAACATCAGAGGACACTCCAAGAGCATCAGAATTTTGTAAACCAGACTAAAATGCATAATTCAGCTAAAAGTGCACATTCATATGTCCAGATTAAAAAAAAAGTACGCCCCGACCTGATATTAAGCTTTTCAGTGTGGTTTTTGGGCTGAAAATTTTCTTGGAGTACCAGTACTATATTGTCTAATGTTTGGTTCTTTATTATTGAATAGCACCACACACAGAGATAAAAACGGACACTTGCAATAAAGCAAACAGTTGACACTAGCCAATACTGTGGAATGAAATACTTCGTTTCCAATAAATTGACTGCCTCTGCGGAAAAGATTAATAAAATCCAAATTTCTTAGGCAAATCGACAAAAGTAACTTCAGTGTTCTGCAAGGCTTTACTGACAGAAACCTGGAAGTAAGATAAAATTGGGAAATTAGAACTAATAAAATATTTTAGCCTTCTATAAGCATGTCAATGTATTTTAATTCACTTTCTAGCTCTCAGCCACAGAAATCCACTTTGTTTTCATTTGATGTGAGAGTTGTAAATGAAGAAGAAACAGGGGTCACGTGGAGATTACCATCGTCTCCAATGCAACCGACTGCTCTGTGCATGCCATGCGCAAATCTGGCAGCTGGGTCTTGCCAGAAGAAGTTTTCCAACTACTGTCTGGCTGCTTGTTGCTACTGCTGATACAGCTAACAGCTTTACTTCAAGTAATCGCAAGTGGGAGCACGCACTGCTCATACATGACTCAACTGCGTATGCGCAAGAGCCTGTTGGCAACTGCTCAAATGAACCTAATATAAACCATTGTGACATCACGGTCATCGGAAGAAGTTTGTTGTTATGAAGTATTGCATAGTCTTCGTCCTAAAGCCTTTGATACATTTGGGTGTTGGCAAACACTTCTGTGAGCACTGTGTTTTGTTGTTGGAAATGGTGCATCTCCTTTGCAACTTAAGTTTATGTTGGTTTTCTTTCCCTTGTTTATGTTTCATTGCCGCAGTATTATTCTGTAGTAGTGGGCTAAAGTAAAACTCTTTGTTAGAGTATCAGTTCTTACAAGTCAAAATTACAAAAATTTAACTGAAAACTAAAACAATGAAAAATACCCAGGTTTTTCCTGAATAAAGAAATTCGTGTTTACCTAGGGCATATACACACTGAACTATTATCAGGAGTGTCTCGCAGGAAAGTGAGATGGGTCTCTCTCGGCAGCATGTTCTAAATAATAATTATAATAATAATAATAATAATTATTATTATTATTATTATAAAGTAAGTTACTGTAGATGAGTAGAAAAAAATCCTGTAATGCTTGAATATAGTATCATTGGTAAAACAATAATGTCAAATATGTAGATGCAATGTTGCAAAAGAGACATGAAATGGAACAAGCATGTAAAGCCTGTGGTAGGAAGCGGAATGGACACAGTTTATTGGGAGAATTATAGAAAAATGTAGCTGACCTGTAAGACACTCCTCATAAACGACATTTGTGTGGCCCCTTCTTGAATACTGCTTGAGTGTCTGGGATCTCCTCCAGCTCACATTCAAATAAAACAATGAAGCAACCGAAAAGAATGCTACATTGATGGTAAGGTTCAATCAACATGTGAGTATTATGAAAAGGCTCTGTGAACACCAATGTGAATCCCTCGAGGGAAGATTTTCTTTTCACGAAACATTACTGAGAAAATTTAGGGAACTAGCAATTGTGACTCACTATCCAACAATTCTACTGACACCAATACACATCTCCCATTAGGGCTGCGAAGACGACAAGGGAAATCAGGGCTCATATGGTAGCAAACAGATATTCATTTTTCCCTCACTCCATCTGCAAGTGAAACAGAAAATGTAATGGGTAGCAGTGGTACAACATATCCTCCAGCCTGCACCCTATAGTATCTTGTAGAATATGCGTTTACCGTATTTCCTCGAATCTAAGCCGCACTTTTTTTCTGGTTTTTGCAATCCAAAAACCTGCCTGTGGCTTAGAATTGAGAGCAAAGCAAGCGGAAGTTCTGAAAAATGTTGGTGGGTGCCGCCACAACTAACTTCTGCCGTCGAATATATGTAGCGCCACACAGGCACGCTTTGTAGGCACAAAGATAAATACTGGCACCAAAACCTCTGCGTCAGTAAATAAATTTAAAAAAAGGTGAAAGACTAGCTTTTTTCCTCCGCCCCTAGTTTCGACCACTGCATTTTGGTACATTATCCAACGAAGGAAATACAAATTCCGTATTGTTCATCTTCGAATGTAGCAGCATTTCAATGTACTACGAAAATCCGACTGGCAAGACTGTTTGTCAATATGGCCAACTCTACGTTCTGAATTTTTTCCTACCTGTGAGAAGAGTTGGTTGCTAATAGGAACTTTTATGAATTGTGAATCACATGCACTATTCTCTTCATCATAAGAATAATACGAATATAAACATTTTGCCATGTATTGTTTTGTGTTTGCTGCTATCTCATTTAAATCCTGTCTGCCTTATAAACTACGAAACTAGAGTGAGACAACAGCAAACGCGGAAGAATATACGTATCAAGTCGTATTTATATTCATAATATTCTTATGCCTAATAGTGATACAGTCAGAACTGAAGCACGGCAATTGACTAGATTTTTAAATCTAAGATGACTAATTTCTGTGCAGAATGTAATGTACTAAAGAGGCTTCTGCAAAGATTTTCAAACGGAGAAAAATTTTCACTAAACTCTCGTTCAGAATATCATCTATCATACACAGTCTATTATTTGGTTCTTGTTGATCATTATCAAAGAAAGCAGCAGTGTAAGTAACAACAAATAGCAGTCTCTTGCCATTGTTTCACTAATGAGACCATTTCTCTCTCTCTCTCTCTTTTTTTTTTTAAAGCGGCGGTAGCGCGCACAAAAGCAAGCCGTGCCGCGAGCGGCGACAGGCTGTAAACATACACTATTAGAATGCGACAAACAATGCACGACACACTACAGTAATGCATTTTCAGCTTAGAGTGACGTAAACACCTATAACAAAGAAAACGGCGCTTATCAGATCAAAGAAAAGTAAGCAATCAGTTCAAACCAGACGAAGCCCGTGAAAAAGGAAGGGGTACCCGTATAAATGCGGACGGAGCGCCTGACGCATAGCAATGGCTACCTGGTAAACCTTAACTTCTGAGCTTACGACTCGAACCAAACTACTGTAGCTCTATCGTTATTCATTCGACCTAAATTGTGTCTCATATTACAATGGACCAACTTTGTTTCGATTTGGAGATGCGGCCTAAAACTTTTTCTCCCCTTGAATTTCGAGTCTCAAATTTCAGGTGCGGCTTAGATTCGGGAAAATTTTTTTTCCTTGATTTCGAGTCTCATTTTTCAGGTGCGGCTTAGATTTGAGTGCAGCTTAGATTCGAGTAAATACGGTAGATGCACATGTGTATGTCACATGAAGAATAGCCAAGGAAACCAGCATAAAAAAGTTAGGGATTTATTTCATTTGGAGGTAAACATATACATGCACCCACAATGATAACTTTCAGAATGAAACTACGGAAAGATGGACAGAATCCCTATTGTGAAAGAATGTTCAAGTGTTCTTAAGAAGGCCTGTTGAATTTTTAAGTGACAAAAGTGAAGACTGATGAACCCGTGATGCATTTGGCCGTAAGAAATTAGCTAATGTTATCAAGCAACAACCTAACACTGCACTCCGAAAAGAAAGGTGTCCTTAATTAAAGAGAGATTTGTGTCTACTAAACATTCACTAATAAACTTCCATCTAGATAATTTTCTCAATGAATATACTCCACCAACATTGTTATTCAATGTCTGAGCTCATTACTCTATTATCAGTCTACACTAGTTGGACAGAAATAACTCTGCACTAATGCTGTGTGGCTTTTCTCACAGCTGAGAAAGATATAATTTGAAATCTAATATTAACAGGCCGCACAGTAAGTCTTACTAAAACTGCTTGATAAACGTCAAGTGGCACTAAAGCGCTGCCACAATAATTGCCATCTACCTCTTGTTAAAGCTTATCTACAGAGAAAGTGGAGTACTCAAAGACAGAATACATTGTTACCTGCAGTCGTCAGCAATAGTGAAACAGATAACTTGCTGTGCTCAGCAGTTCAATTAACAACTGATGCTTTTCTCAATTATGTCATTACTGCAAACTTCTTTAATACAACAATTTAACTGACACTTTGTAGAGGACCACTGGTAACAGTATGCATATGTTAAGAACCTGGATTGGTGAAACTTAATTACAATGTCTTGACATCTCAACTAACATGTAATTTAATTAAATTATACCATTTTCTACTAATGGGTATACTACTTCATCAAGATAATACGCTATTTTCATATGTTAAAAATATGGTTCAGATTGGTGTTATTCGGATTGACCACAACATTCAAATCACATTTATGGCCAATATTTTCGCAAAATATCTCTTATTATTATGTAATTGAAGATTAAAAATCATTATATATCAAGATTTGGTCATGTAATCAAAAACGCTCTGATGTTGGCTGAAGCTCTGGTAACGTCACAGACTAGGAGTAAGAGAAAAGTATACATGATTTACTGGAGCATTAGCCGAAGTTACTAGGTTTTTACGTACTTTTTCTGCAAATAGTTCAGCTATTTAGTGATAGAAAATGCATT
This sequence comes from Schistocerca nitens, assembly GCF_023898315.1. NCBI lineage: Eukaryota > Metazoa > Arthropoda > Insecta > Orthoptera > Acrididae > Schistocerca > Schistocerca nitens. Next base: position 373,005,089 of record NC_064618.1, read on the forward strand.
TACAAATTTTAAGTAACAATAGAAAAATTTTGTAAATGCTGAAAGTGGAAACCCCACAAAAATTGTTGCATTTATGCTCCACTCACTTAGAGCAGCGATATGGGCAAGGACAAGTAAATGAGTCTGTACCTTATATCTAGATTCTTTATATCAGTCATGAAATATGACCCAAAGCACAATAAAATTGTTCTTACGTAGTACACAGCAGAAGTGCAACAGGAAGCAGGCGCTCTGTGGCGCAACGGATAGTGTGTGTTACTACGGATACTAAGTTAATGGGTTCGAATCCTGGAGGCGGTCATAAATTTTAAAAAGTTTTACATGAAACATGAAAACAGTGTTGGTAAGAACTCACTGTAGCAGTTGTTTCGATGGTGGGACGTGTTGTATGTAGTTTCACATTAATCGTAGTCTGAGAAATGGACAACTGAGGGTAAATACAACTACCCTGTTTACAAACAATTACCTTTCTTTCTAAATCTTTGCTGGTAGTGAAGCTATCACACCATACTCCCACAGTACAAAGACTTGTAGGACAATGATGTCTTTTATGCAGAGAAATATAAAGTATGTACAACATGCAGGTAATACAAACGTAAGGCCTGTGCTGTTTGTTAGTATAAGCTAACATGACTCTAATGAAGTGTTTTAGCAGGCTTTCAAATTATTCTGTTTTTATAAAAGAACACTGAAATTCGGGAAGAAAAAAAGACATGTTATGAGCATAAAATGAAATAATTAACCATTTAAGACTATTTCCAGGAACAGTCAAACACCCTATTTCTAATGGTGTATTTTCCACTAATCTGCTTATCATGTAGGGGGGGGGGGAGGGGGGGGGGAAACCACCTTGAATTCAAAGCCCGATATGTTAACAACTTACTCTGCATTACTTCCTTAAAAACAATGTACTCGTCTACTTCACAGTTCTCTTCATCAAGTGGAGTAGTGTAGCTTTCAAGCGCAGTCTCTTCATTTGCTTCAAATTCATCATCACTATCAGAGTCATCATCCTGAAAATAAAAAGAACAATGTGCATACGATTAAAATAGAGATTATTCCATACAAGAACAAAGTCTCGGGTAGAATAATCATTCACTGGATTACAGGTCTCTCTCTCTCTCTCTCTCTCTCTCTCTCTCTCTCTCTCTCACACACACACACACACACAACATTTTCAAAATAAGAATTGTAAGGTAAGATGGTAAGTTTTACAGGTTATGTGCAACTGCTTCTACACTGTGAGTGGCCATCATTGCTCTGATCACTCCTAAAATTTGTTTCTTTAAAATTTAAGTTCGCACTGCAGTACCAGACAGTGTTTGCGCATTCAGTCTCAATATGTTGACAGAATCTGAGAATTACAGAATCCATTTCTGAATGTGTTATATTTTTGTATCATTGAGATATCAAACAATATGTTTGTTATTACTGTATAGCATTGCAGAACATACAGATGCACAAAGTGCTTCCAGATTAATGTTTACATTTGCCAACGAGATGGTAGTACTTTGTGACCTGTAAATCTAGGGACTGGAAACTTCTTCAAAACAATACATCTTTTTGTCTGCTTGTTTGCATCATTGCCACTTAGAAAATATTATTAATAATCTCATTTCTTCATGATGTGCCTATATCCCCAATGATGTGTTCAGGTACAACTGACTCCCCACCATTTGCAACTATAAAGAAAAGATCAAACTCAAACTCTGGAATCTTCTTCATTGGGTTTAGAATTTGGTTGGCACAAAGCTGGATATTCATGTCACCACTCTTTCCAGTATTTGGTAATATTAAAAAGGTTCTTTGAGTGACTTTAGATCTTTAGTAGAAATGTGTTCTTGTTGGACTCAGTATTCGTAAGAATTTGCAGATTGAAAGCTTTTCTTTCGAGATCATATTCCATGTCAAAACAACTAATTTGGGACCATTTTTCTGCTCAACCACAAAGGATTTCAATGAAATTTTATGTGAATTTTCACACACGTCAGTTCTCCACAGCAATACTGGTAAAGATATAGTCACTTGTTTGACCCCATGCACAACTTTGCACAGAGCAAACATGAATTTCTGGTGACTAAGCCATCATATGTCAGGCAACATTTTGTTGAAAGAAATGAAATTTGACCTCCATTTACAAATTTAGCTGATCTCTTAAGAATAATACTGAAAAAATTTCACGAGTCATATTCAGCCAGAAAATTTTATACTAAAACACCGTCGCCAGAAAAAATCAAACTTTTGTTTCTTATATCTTGAGGACTAACAGTGAAGATGAACGTGAAACTTGGCATATAGTAACCTAACAATCCAAAAGTTCTCAGCTATAAAGTATTATTAACTTACCTCTTTCCACTACTGAATAAATGAAGTACAAAGTTGATGATTTTGTAAAAAGATAAAAAAAACAGTATTTTTTACGTTTTTTGCAAAAACCTATTATTCTATAAAAATTTTCAAATTGGGTAAATGCATGCTGAACATGAAACTTGAAAAGCAATAGGTCGGTAGCACAAGGATGTGGAATGCAAAATTCCATTGACCTACTACTTTCCAATACTCTAGAAACTCGTCAAACAGATGACAGTTTTCATGAAAAGGTGAAAATAGGGTATATTTAACACTTCTTTTACAAGTACTGTTTTCTATTAAAGTTCATCCAAAACAACATGTTTTAACCCCACCCACTGAACAGTGGGTTTAATTTCCAACAAGTGCTATTAATGCTATGTAAATTGAAGCAAACGAGCCACAAAAATCACACTGTGAATAAAACTTTAACATTGGCTTCTTATATCTTGTTGATTAAATGTATGATAAATGTGAAACTGTGGACAACAACAACAACATCATAGTACAATAAGGTTTTTCCAATACACAATCTCATTCATGTTCTGTTTTCTAAATTTCTACAAAATCATTTAAAACTTGATTTTCATAAAAGCTACAAAAAATAGATGACATTCAATTTGCTTTTAGAAAATGTGTTTTCCATAACTGATTTCATACTAATCACAATTGGAAAGAGCATGTTTTCAAGCATTCAGAAAACCAAGTTTGATTTGCAATGTGCACTAACATTACCTGAAAATGATGGCAAACTTGGAGGGGAATGAACTAACAGGATATGTTGCGGCAACTGGTTGCCCTTGTTTTGTTGAAAGTGGTTTTTATTTTTAAATTGACAAGTAATATCACACTATATTGCATTGGTCAATGGTGTCATTGTCACAAACCATTGAATAACATGAATCATCAACTCCATCACCATAGGGGGCATGACCAGTAGCTGTGCAATATCAGCAACAGGGTGGGTTTCTTCGTCCAGGTCCCCAAGCCTGTAATTTGGTTTCTTAAGGTAAGTTCCAAAGCCTTGTCGTGGTACCCGTCTACTTACAAAGCCATTTGTTAAATACATTATTTCCAATTCTCAAATTTGTGAGAGTATCCCACACAGGCAGCAAACAAAAAGTAATATCAATTTTCATTTTAAACTTAACATTGCAACATTACTGACATATCAACAAACACAATGATACACTAATAAAATTTATGCATCCTCAAGGCCAGGGTCTTTCATTTTATTGATCCAAAAAGTCATGATGCTAGCTGGTTAGCAGAACAACATTTCATTTCCAAGTTCCTTCTTTGTTTAATATTGAGATGTGGCTGAGAGTATTAATTTAGAGAAAATTAGCTGCAGAGAGCAACTCAAAAACACCGAAAAATGTGAACTGTAGTGTTGGTAAGTTTAAAATCATAACTTATATTACTGGTTGCTTGCTGCCTACATGAGATATTCCCACAGGTTTAAGAATCTGAGATAAGGTACTTAGCAAATAGCTTTGTAAGCAGACAGGCACCACAACAAAGCTTGGGAACCTAAATTAAGAAATCAAATTACAGGCTTGGGAACCTGGATGAAAAAATCCACACTGTGGCCGGTATTGAACAGTTATTTAGTGTGGCCTCTATGGAAATGGGGTTGACAATTCATGTTCCTGGACTGATAGTGACAATGTCACCATAGACAAATGCAGTACAGTGAGATATTACTTGTCAATTTGACAAAAATCACATGCATCGAAACATGGACAACAAGGTGTTACAATGTAGCCTGTTAGCGCATTCCCCCAAATCTGTCTGTCACTTTCTGTCTTTGTTGGTGCATACTGGAAATCTAATTTGATTTTCTGATGTCTGTAAACATGCTCTTTCCAAGTATGATTAGTTTGAAATCAATTATGGAAAACAGATTTTCTAAAAGGAAATTGAATGTGGTCTGTTATTGTAACGTTTATGAAACTCATGTTTGAATTGATTTTGTAGAAATTTAGAAACTGGCATGTGAACGAGATTCTACACTGGAAAATCTTATGTTACTAAGTTGTTGTGTCCATAGTTTCATATTTATCATGCCTTTAATCAATGACATATAAGAACCCAAGTTAAAACTTTACTTGCAGTGTAATTTTTCTGGCTAGTTTGCTTCAATTTAAGCAGCAACATCGGCCTATGTTGGAAATTAAACCCACTGTTCCGGAGGAGGAGGAGGAGGAGGAGGAGCACTTAAAACACCTTGCTTCAAATGAAACTGGTTTAGAAGCTTTAATGGAAAGCATAATTTGTAAAAGAAGTGTCAAATATCCCCTATTTTCACATTTTCATGAAAATCACGATCTTTTCAACGAATTTTTTAATTATTAGAAAATAGCAGGTGAATGAAATTTTGTATACCACATTCTTCTGCTATTGATGTCGTGTGTTAAGTTTTACGTTCAGCATGCATTTACTCTATGAGATACAAGGGTTCAAAGTTTGCATTTCTTTCGTGCTGTGATTTTCACGCCCAACTTTGTTTCAAAGTATCTAGCTCTGCGGGCCGGCACTGGACAATCAAATACACTTTTTTGGTAGTTAAAACCACGGTCTTTCTAACTAGCGCAGTTCGGAAAGTTTTAAAGAACAGTTTCTGCAAAATCAGGTTGTAGGTACCGCAACTGTACCAATGTTCACTGGGGGACAAGTGTGAATGTTCATATAAAATTTTAACAAAATCTTATGGTCGAGCTGATGTGGAATGACTTAATAGGAGATGATCTCACAATGCCGGTAATGACTATCGTGGCTTCATTCACACATGTGTCTATCTTCTGTGTATGTGTAAGAAAAGTTAAAGCAGAATGAGTATATGTATACAAGTATGACCACAGAACATCTGTCCACCAGAAAGAATAGTCACCACCAAACTGTAGTCCAGTGCAGAGTTGGCCACCCAGTAGCAGAACATACTGCTAACCACAAGATGCTAGATATCAATGGTATCCTTGCAACCCATCCATCAATCCTGTAACTCTTCTGGCCTCATTCTCTACTAACCCACTGCACCCACACCCTCTACCCAACAGTATTTCCTCTGTTACTTTGCCAGTTCCCATACCCACATCTTTATCACCATCACCACCACCACCATCATCATCATCATCTGCTGCACAAACTCACTGGCTCTGGTGCTCATGCGTGGCATTGAGATCCCATGCACCTGCTGCCTCCCTCTGACATGTCAGCCACCGTTCCCCAAACCTGCCTCTTTTTTCTCTCCACCCAACCCACCTAACAACCTCTCACCCCAGCCTACCTACTGAACTGCAGTCCTAGCAACGTGTGTCCAATTGGCACAATGTAGCTGCACACTTGTGGGTTCTTGTATATGTACTGCAACTCCAATAGATTTGTACAAAAACTAGCACAGTTTTCATTCTTTTTTGTGCCAGTCAACAACGCATCACTTCTACTGATGTTTGTGTGTGCTCTTTTCTCCTGCAAGGGCAATATACTCAGCAGCTTAAGTGAATTTACAGCAGCATTGCTTAGATTATCAGCTTTTGCATTGCAGTTATTTGGAGATATTTTGTGGAAGAGGCTTACTTATGATACATCTGCGTGCAGATAACACTGAACATCATGGCAGAAGTACTTTCCACTGTACCAGTTATTAAGACTTTATCCTGTACCAGTCATGTGTGAAGTGTGTGAACAATAACTTTAAATGCCTCTGTGCTCAAAGTAATTAGGTTAATTCTGTCTTTGTGATCCCTATGGAAGTGATATGTAAGCGGCTGTAGTATATTCCTAGATTCCTTATTCGAAAGATAGACATGACCTATGTTCAAGTGTTTAACATGCAAATAATATTCTGCATGAGTTCTTTTGTACCCAATCTCCGTTGTAGACTCATTGCATTTCCCAAATACTCTGCTAATAAAATTAAATCTGCCATCTGCTTTATGAATGAACCTATGTGGTCATTCCATTTCTTATTCTTGTAAATTTTTATACACAGGTACCTATACGAGTTGACAGATTCCAAGTATACAATGGCTTCTTTTCCTCTTTCCTTTTTTGTGGAGAGTATAATTCTTAACATTCAAAGAAAGTGGTCAATTTCTGCACCAGTTTGAATTCTTACCAATATCTGACTGAACATTCTGTCATAACTCTCCATCTAAGATAAAATGCTGCTTCCTTCCTATCAATACATGCTCATTCCAGTTGGAATTTGCTTTGTATGACTGTACTTTCAATAATAAGTGTATGTGTGGTATTGTGCTAAATCTTTTACAAAAGCAAGAAATACTTTATCTTCCTGACTGCCTTGATCCATGGTTTACAGGTGGTCTTCTGAGAAGAGCACGAGTTGGGTTTCACATAACTGTTCAATTGTACTTGAGTTCAGTTATATTTTAGTTCAGAATATGATGTAGGATTCTACAACAAAAGACATCAAGGATATTGGATGGAAGTTTCGTGGATCACTTCTCCTACCTTTCTCGTATACAGGTGTGACCAGTAGGCTATTTTCTTCTAATTGCTGAGGATGTTTTTCTGTCCAAGGAATCTACAGCTATGGTATATTATGGTTAAAGGGAAGATGAACATTGCCACAAATTTGGCATAGAATATTATAGGAATTCCCCAGGGCCCTAGAGCTTTTGTCAATTCTAACGATTTCATCTGGTTTCCAACATCACTGACACTAATTCTATTTCTTCTTTGCAGTGCACAAGAGTTAAATTGAGGCAATATTCCAGGATTTTCCTTTGTAAATGTACATTTGAAAAGTGAGTTCAGCATTTTGGCTATTGTGTTGCTACCCAGTTTTTAGTTCTTGTCTCGTCCATGACTGCCTGGACACTTAACTTTTGTGCTACTAGTCACTGACATGAGCAGAATACCTTCCGATTCCAAGACAGATCTTTTGATAAAACTCTGCTATAGTAGTCACTGAATGCTTCACATATGCCCTCTTGACAGCCAAAACTGTTTAATTTAGCAGTTTTATCTAAGCACTATACACTTTGTTTAACATCTAATATGCTGTAGTCTCTGTTTTCTTGGAAGTTTCTTTATACTGACTGTACCATGGATGATCCCTCCCATCATGAACTGTTCTGCTAAGCACGTATCTATCTAGTGCGTGATCAACTGTTCTTTTAAACTTGAGCTGAAGTACTTCTACATGTTCCTGCCCAGAACTCAATGTTTTAAATTCTTCACTAAGATATAATTATTCCCCCTTTATACAGTTTGCTGAAAACATACGTCTTTCTATTTAGTTTAGTTGCCCCTTGAACTTGAGTGGTACTGAGAGACAGATCAGGACCTTGGCCTTTCACCACCAGGTGCTGTACCTGAAAATTGTTATTATCGCAACTGACTGCTGGATAATTTTAGTCCCCTTCGATGATTACAGTATGACTGGAGAACTTACGTACAAGAAAACTGAGGTTTAATCCACAGTTTACGGTCACACCGGGGGCGAGGATCCAACAATAAGTTAATGTCCACATCCGATACAGAGACTTGCCCAAAAAATTTTGCATCAAGTTTCAATTTCTACTCTATGGTTGTAAGTTATTCTGCTGCAAAAAAATATACCATTCCATTTCCCATTAGTTTATCCTTTCAATATACACTTAAAGCTTTCTCAAAAAATCTCACTGTTATCAATTTCAGGTTTCACTCAGATTTCTATACCTTATATTATACATGCTCCACTTCTTTTTAGGAATGCTTCAAACTGTGTCACATTGCAAATGCTTTGACAGTTAATCATCATGATTTTAATACTCTCACACGTGGGAGGCATTTGCACTGACACTTCCGGGTCCCCCAAGATATTTAGTATCACAGTTATCAACCACTCCTATCCCATCAAATAACAAATCTCCTGTATGCTTCTTTATTATGAAGTCGCAGTGCTGCTGTTTGTTTTTTCATTAGCAAAACTATTCATGCTATATAGTAACGCCATTTGAGAGTGTACGGTGACAATGATATCTTTGTTCTGACAGATTAAAGCAATGTCATCTGCATGCTGTATTTTCTTGGCATTAGTAGCTGACATTTTGAATAGAATGGGAGCCAGGAACGATCTTGGAAGAATACAATCATACAGGGTTGAGTAAACTGGCTAGCTTCTGACACAGACTTACATTACAAATTTCATCAAAAAGGCATTCTCTTCATTATGTATTGTTAGCTCCCATCAGATACGTAAGGTGTAGCTGATTTGATCCATCTCTCGTATCTGACTTTCATAAATACTTTATTAGTGCTTTCTTTTGTCTTTCTAAATCATACTTCTCAACTGGGGTATTTTATGTGTCATATCATCGACAAGATTGAGAATTAACCCCTTCAGTAATTTGTATGTGATTTTGAGTAGGCAGCTATGCGTATATCAAATAACAAAATGACAGTATCTAAGTAAAATGACAAAAGTTACTGTCAATTAGTAATTCTTAAGACTTGGGTGAATGGACTGATGAAATACCAATCATTCATGATGTTACAAAACTACACACCAATACGCTCAAAATTATTGAAAGGAATCATGTGAAATTACATCAAGATGTAGGAATAATTATACGTTCTAGAGCCACACCACATGTTAGTCTTAGCTACCATATCCCACCTATGCATTCACAACCACATATGCTATTTCAAGATCAGCGAAAAAAACTCCAACACAAAATACACACGGTAACTAAACAGGGTATGACCCATATATTACTGTAAAGAAATCAAGCAGCCAAATGATTAACATATTTTAGCTTCTGTGAAGTTAGAAATTTCATGCAAAAATTTCTGTTACTCTGTAACCAAGCTTTGCAGTTAAATGTGAAAAATAATTTATAAGAACATGGACACAGGTATTATATGAACACAGCAATACGAAGATTTAGGTCAAAATAAACACATAAAAAAAAGTTTTGCATCATCCCAGTTCCCAGAACTCCTGAAGATAGACGTTGACTGTTGATATTGTAACACAGACACAGTCCCTTTGACTGTTCAGAGATGTCACTAAACCCGTCCAAAGATGTAAACAACCATACATGAGCAGCCTGTATTAGACAGAGGGGGTCCGACAGCCAATCAGTTCCTGTCATTCCACCAGGAAGGAGGTACATGGCTCGTGTTGTTACTTTGTGCCATGAGGGGCTATCAACAATGGAAGTGTCCAGGCATCTCTGAGTGAACCAAAGTGATGTTGTTCGGACATGGAGGAGATACAGACAGACAGGAACTGTCGACATGCCTCGTTCAGGCCACCCAAGGGCTACTACTGCAGTGGATGACCGCTACCTACGGGTTATGGCTTGCAGGAACCCTGACAGCAACGCCACCATGTTGACTAATGCTTTTTGTGCAGCCACAGGACGTTGTGTTACAACTCAAACTGTGCGCAACAGATTGCATGATGCGAAATTTCACTCTCAACGTAGATGGCGAGGTCCATCTTTGCAACCACGACACCATGCAGTGCGGTACAGATGGGCCCTACAACATGCCAAATGGACTGCTCAGGACTCGCATCACGTTCTCTTCACCGATGAGTGTCGCATATGCCTTCAACCAGACAATCATCAGAGACATATTTGGAGGCTACAAGATCAGGCTGAATGCCTTAGACACACTGTCCAGCGAGTGCAGCAATGTGGAAGATCCCTAATGGTTTGGGGGTGGCGTTATGTGGGGCCGACGTACAGTGCTGGTGGTCATGGAAGGCAACATAATGGCTGTAAGATACGTGAATGCCATCCTCCGACCGATAATGCAACCATATCGGCAGCATATTTGAGAGGCATTCATCTTAATGAATGACAATTCGTGCCCCCACCGTACACATCTTGTGAATGACTTCATTCAGGATAACGACATTGCTCAAGTACAGTGGTCAGCAAATTCTCCAGACATGAACCCTATCGAACATGTCTGGGATTGATTGAACAGAGCTGTTTATGGACAACATGACCCACCAACCACTCCGAGGGATCTATGCCAAATCGCCATTGAGGAGTGGGACAATCTTGACCAACAGTGCTTGTGGATAGTATGCCACAACGAATACAGGCCTGCATCAATGCAAGACGACGTGTTACTGGATATTAGAGGTATCTGTGTGTACAGCAATCTGAACCACCAACTCTGAAGGTCTTGCTGTATGACGGTACAACATGCAATGTGTGGTTTTCATGAGCAATAAAAGGGGGCGGAAATAATGTTTATGTTGATCTCTATTCCAATTTTCTGTACAGGTTCCGGAACTCTTACAACCGATGTGATGAATTTTTTTTATTTATTTTATGTGATTATAAATAATATTATGAGCTTATAAGCCAACCTTATCAACAAGCAAGTAGTGAACTTAATTTAGGTGCAAGTTTTCTTATGCAAAATGCACACAGACAAACCAACCACATAACTTGTTAGGACGATCACTTTTTTAACAAAAACATTTGTACTTATTAAAACATGCATTTTAGTGCTAATAATTTTGAAGCGGTCAATATTTTACAAGTAAAAACAATAAAACTATAACTAGGCTTCAGCTTTGAAATTTTAAATATTAGTAAAAGCATCATCATCATGGCTACCTGAATACTAGTAGTAATAGTGAATGGTGAATTAGCTTTATGTACTTTATCTTCGATGTTTTCCAGATATTCTTGATGAGCTTCATCTATATCATCCTCATCACTTGATAAAATTTCTGAAAACAAAAAAAAAAACAAAAAAAATGCCATGAATGAAACATTTAAAAACAGTGACTGCACCGCAACATTTCTGTTTGTTGCATTTGCAATCTACATGAATCTCACTTTTACTTATGTGCTTTCATACGCCCTGTGCTCTTATCACATTTAAAGGATTGTGACACCCCTAATTTCTGAAACACATTAAATGAGAACTAATCAAAAACACTGAAACCAACTTTTATTGAAGGGTATGTGAATGGAGCCTGTAACATGTTGTGTCTCCATGCAAGTCAGGGACCTCCTCAGAAAGAGAGAGTGCAATGCCATGTACACAATGAAGGAAGTAGCAAAGAAGCGAAACAACTATGTGGTACAAAAAGAAGAATTAAGTTCGCAGAATGTAACTCAGGAGATGATAAATGGTAACATCAAAATTGGCAATGAAAAATGTTAAAATCTGCCATCAAATAAAGTGGAGGCACTAACAGCATATACTACATAGTTTCCATTGCAGGTGTCTGGAATTCAATTTTGCAACAAAACTTTTACACAACTCTTGCATTGGATTTAAAATGGTCGACAAACATATGTTACATTATGTGTGTGGAGAGTATGTAATCTTCTGTGGTAGAAATACACAAAGAGTGAGTACCTACTGAATGGTGCTTTGAAACTTGGTCTTAATTTGTGGAAGAAATTTCTGAGAATGTACATCTGAAAGGCAGCACTGTATGGAATTAACTCGGGGCCTTAGGAAAATCTAGGAAGAAAAGCCAGATGTGGACTGGCTAACACACACACACACACACACACACACACACACACACACACACACACACAGAGAGAGAGAGAGAGAGAGAGAGAGAGAGAGAGAGAGAGAGAGAGAGAGTTACAATTGGTGACAAATCTACTTTCTCTCAATTTTCATGGGTAGGAGGTATGTGAGGAATACATGATGATTATCTTATAGTACAACACTGGGTGTGATCTATAATATTTTTGGTATTTATTCAACAAGACATGATAATCTACTCTATAGCAATTCATACAAATATAATAAGAACACTATAAAAGTAAATTTCTTGGTACAGCACAGAATATGAACAGTTTTTTCTGTGTATCCTCTAAAGAACACAAATTTCAAAAATGGCTCTGAGCACTATGGGACTCAACTGCTGAGGTCATTAGTCCCCTAGAACTTAGAACTAGTTAAACCTAACTAACCTAAGGACATCACAAACATCCATGCCCGAGGCAGGATTCGAACCTGCGACCGTAGCGGTCTTGCGGTTCCAGACTGCAGCGCCTTTAACGGCACGGCCACTTCGGCCGGCACACACAAATTTCAACTCAAAAGGTTGCAACATCAGACACTGAAATTGTTAGAGAGGAACAATTTACCACAAAGGAATTATTTATTCACATATGAAGAAGGTATCTACACACTTACAGAGCAGCTGTAAACGAACAACAATATCCCAGTAGTAGCAAGAGGAAGGGATCGTACATAGCAGATTAAATGACATCCACTGCGACACCTTCCATCTCTTTGGTTACTCATTCGGGTATGATTCTTTTGTTTATATTCTATTAGAATACTTTCTAATAATTTTCACACTTTTGGACACATTATCATAAAATTTTCAGATGATATTACTATCCTCACTGGAACTTAGAAAGAACTGCAGGATGTGCTGAATGAAATGAACAGTCTATTAAACACAGAATATGAACTTGAGAGTAAGTCGGAGTAGACAAAAGTGATGAGTAGCAGAAATAAAATTAGTGATAAAATTAACATCACAATTGGAGAATGAAGTAGATGAAGTGAAGAAATTCTGCTACCTCTGAAGCAAGATAACATATGATAGACAAGGACAACATAAAAGAGCTGACACACACAGGCAAAGAGGGCATTCCTGGCAAAAGAAGCCTCCTAGTATCAAACATTGTTCTTAATTTGTGGAAGAAATTTGAGAGTGAACATCTGAAAGGCAGCACTGTATGGAATTGACTCAGGGCCCTAGGAAAAGCTAGGAAGAAAAAGCATCTAAGCACTTGAGATGCAACGCTATAGAAGAATGTTGAAAATTAGGTGGACCGGTAAGAATTAAGGTGGTTATCTGCAGATTCAGGGTGGATAGAAATATGTGGAGAACGTTCTCAAGAACAATGGTTAGCATGATAGAACATGTGCTTGTATCAGGGAATAATTTTCATCATTCTAGAGGGACCTGTAGAGAGTAAAAACTGTAGGGGAAGACCAACACTGAAAAATATCCAACAACTAATGGAGGTGTAAGTGCTACTAGTTAGTGGAAGAGGATGAAACACGAGGGGATGGAGGCGGTGGAAACCATTCTGATTTTTGATTGATACTGTTCGGCTTTAAAAAATGGATCTGTAACAGACTGACTGCGCAGTTTAAAGATCAAGTCCTGCGACTCACGTGCAAGAGGTTGAGGGTTCGTACCTTGTCAGATTCTTTGAATTTTTTTTTTTAAATCTTCATTAAAATGACTTTGATCGTTATTTTTATTCAACTGATTGGGTTAGACTTATATTTTATATCTATTCTTTTGTCACATCATTTTAATCAACACAATTTCTTCAAATGACTCATTTCTTCTTCCAACTGTGCTTTCTCCACTTGGAAACTTTGTGCAAACGATTTTAATTATTTTTATGTATTAATTTCGGTTTAATACTTTCTGTTTCAACATCCTACATTTTTTTCCCATGTTACTGAAATCATTATTTCCATTCCTCATTTTCATTCCCTTCATGTACAATCACTTCTTTTGTTGAAATCGTCATCTGCTTTATTTGACCAAAGTGAAATAATTATTAAAGATTTGAATGTTTTTATGATGTTAACCACCCAAAAATTGTACATCTTTTAACGAAAAACAAAAAATGTACATCTTGAAACAAAAAACAAAAAACACATTTTTGACACAACTGCACAGTCAATGTAAACAGATTATTTTTTCTTTCATTTTTAACCAATACATTGGCTTTTTACATTGTTTAAATATTACAATAAATAAATAAAAATAATTAAATTAACATGCACAGAGATCAAGTGGAAAAAGCACGACAAGAAGGAAAAAAGGACAGCAATTTGAAGAAATTAATATGTTTATTAAAATAAGATAAATAAATAGAAATAGACATTTAACCCAGTTAGTTGAATAAAGGTAAGGATTAAAATCTTTTTGATAAAGATTTGAAAAGTTTCAAAACACCTGATGAGATTCAAACCCACAACCATTACAATGCAGAAACAGTCCCTTTTATAAAGCTAAAGAGCTGCATGAGAAATTTTGAAACACTCTCTGTCTATTACTTGGAAACAAGTGCCCACCACACTCAATGGTAGCAGAGTTTGATACCTGGGACCTTAACCTATATCACTGTATAGATGATTTCAAGAAGTCAATCCCACTGCTGAGGATCTCTCCTTTTAAGCAATGTATGAGGTTTTTGTCACACTGGACAAACTGGAGATCTTCAAATTATGCCACCAATTGAGTGAAGCCTCCAAATAAAACTGAAAATATTGTGGGAAATCCCTAATTAAAAATGTATCTGAAATTGAACAACTCTTCCTCCGCAATACAGAAATGATGCTGAATTGTGGCAACTGATTTCACAAATAAACATCAATTCATACACACGGACAGGAAAATTTTGGATAAATGATAACACAAAGTTGGTGGCTTTTAGCAAAATAAAGCAAAATTGGTGATTTTAAAGAAAAACCACATTAAAAATAGATAACAAGCCTGAGGATGACAGTCCACAAATATTTGTAAATGATAGTTATTGAATGATGTTGAAATCTTTTTGCCTTCATTTTTTCCTTCCGGTTGAGGGTCACATATTCCTGTAATCTTAAAATCACAATTCATTTCCTGCATAACCAGCTATGAAATGACGTCAGAAATAGCACTGAACATGGGGTGGGGTGTAAAAAAAGGGGCAACTCAAAATCTGTCAAAACTTTACATCGAATATTGCGAAAAATAACACCCAATCACCCAATTTGGCAAAAGTAACTTAATTTTTTTTTTTTTTTTTTTTGGGGGGGGGGGGGTGTTTGCAGGGGGAAAAAAAGCCCATCAACATTTTAGAAAATTAGCACTGAAAAATGAAAAATATAATACCAAAATCAGCAAAAAACATAGAAAAGTTCGCAGATAATGCCAAATTTGGCAAAAAAATCTAAAATTGACAAGAAGAACAGAAATTGCAAAAAATAACACCAGATTTGGCATAAATATAACACCAAATCTAACAGAAGATAAAAAGTAACATCAAAATGACCAGAAAATAACATCGAAATGACCAGAAAATAACACCGAAATGACCAGAAAATATTACCGAAATGACCAGAAAATATTACCGAAATGACCAGAAAATATTACCGAAATGACCAGAAAATATTACCGAAATGACCAGAAAATATTACCGAAATGACCAGAAAATATTACCGAAATGACCAGAAAATATTACCGAAATGACCAGAAAATAATACCGAAATGACCAGAAAATAATACCGAAATGACCAGAAAATAATACCGAAATGACCAGAAAATAATACCGAAATGACCAGAAAATAATACCGAAATGACCAGAAAATAATACCGAAATGACCAGAAAATAATACCGAAATGACCAGAAAATAATACCGAAATGACCAGAAAATAATACCGAAATGACCAGAAAATAACACTGAATGTGGTCATAAAATAAAACGACTTTCTTGCCCCTGCATACACATAATTGTATCAAAGGAAAATTCAATTGATAAAACTAAAATTACGAGACAATTGCTGGCCATTACTGATAGACACACAAAAGTAAAAAAAAAAAAAAAAAAAAAAAAAAGAGACATATTACCAAGCTTTCAGAGCTAATAGTTCCTTCATTCCACACAGCTCTCTGACCAAGGAACTATTAATTCCAGAAGCTAGGTAGTGTATCCCTTTTTACTTTTCTATTTGTTGATGCATTTATTGGTGGTATTACACATTTTGCCTCTTTAAGGTAATTAATGGAAAGAAATTTTGTCTCATAACTTATGAATTCATATAAATATAAATAAAGTGGAGTATATTGTCTCATAAATTATCAGTTCATATACATAAATTGTAGTCTAAATAAGTGGTTCATTCAAACTTAAGATGGTAAACAATTACTGAAAAAGACACATAATATTTCAATGTAATGAAAAAGAAAATGTTCCAGTTATGTTAGCACAAAAAGTAATCACCTTGATCAATGTCAGTTTCATCCTCTTCATCTTCTGCTTCCTCTTCACCTTCTTGAGCCTTTGCTGGAACATGGGATGTTTCATTAAACACACAAGCAAAAGTTATGTTTCAAACCTCATTCTCTCTCAAGCAGACTCTATTGCTTCGTATTACACTAAGTATGTGTTTCAGTGTGTGTTTAAAATCTGATACTTTTTTTGTTTTTTGCACTTCACTATGTGATTGTGAGTGTAATGAGCACATTCAGCCCACAGTAACGTTTTCCAGTTTTTTTTCTTTAATCATAATTGTGCATCCTGTACATTCCAAACTTCACGTTTTTAATCAATATCATATTGACAGATAAGCATGCCATCTGCCATATGACGAAACATCTTCCTTGGGGGTAATAGAACAATATGCACACAGCCCTACACAGACTACTTAGACGGAACGTCCAATTAATATTAGCAGCTCTGGTTTCAAATGCTGAGTTTAGCATCTATGAAATCACTGTGGTGATCATATGCCATCCACTTAACAAAACTGCAAAGACTGGAGCAGCAGCTGCAGGCATGAATTCTATACAAACTCTAATGCCAAGGAGCTCAGTTACTAAAAAGGTGATTCAACTAAGATAACAATAGTCACTGATCCGTTGACAACAGAAATTTGCAATAACTTGTTTCGTCACTTCCATCAATGGTCCCAATGGTAAAGAGATCAGACCTAACTGCTCAACTCTCTAATCAGAATACGCATTCAGGTAAAGTTTTCATCCCCCACGTCAGAACCTGATTTTTCTACACTGCAAACCAAAATGTAGATCTCTCAGCAACATTTTTTTTTTTTTATGTACAAGAAAAGGTACATTTACAGACAAAGAAAACACAATCATGCCTATAATCATCGGCTAACATGCCATCAGCCTGAGGATCTTGGAAACTCCAACCAAAGGTAACCTTCAACACAAACACAACTACAACAACAACCACAACCACCAAGAGTGGTAAGTAGTCAAACACAGAAAAGGAAGAAATATTATGAAAGTTTCATGTTTTGTCCACTTTGTTTAAATTGTAGAGCAGCATACCTCAGGCAGACAGGGTGTTCACAGGAAATCACTTTTAGTCTCATTATGAAAAAAAAGGTTGCAGTTTATTAAATAACTAGTCTGATCAAGATAAGATAGAGACTGAGCAGTAATGTGGGACACAGCACACTACATCATTGCTACTCCTGGCGCGAAAGTCAACACGCCATGCTGCCTGGTGCTCGCCAATCCAGCCAGAGGCACAATGTGGGACTGGTCGCCAAGAGCAGCACCGCATATGTTGACAAATGTACAGCTGAAGATGAGCATGCCAGCACAATTCTAGCACAAGGCTAATTCTCCAAACTACAACTCCTATTAAAAGCTGATGCAGCAGCTCAGATACATACTTTATTGCTTGCACTGTTTACTGTCATTCTACCGTACTATGCTATGGTACTTTGATTTGCTATAACTTTGTTACACTGTTGGTCTGCCCTGTAATATGACTATTATGCTCATGAATGTTTAGTACTGCACTTGTACTTTTCCAAATACAGGGTGATTCAAAAAGAATACTACAACTTGAGGAATTTAAAACTCTGCAACGACAAAAGGCAGAGCTAAGCACTATCTGTCGGCGAATTAAGGGAGCTATAAAGTTTCATTTAGTTGTACATTTGTTCGCTTGAGGCGCTGTTGACTAGGCGTCAGCGTCAGTTGATGCTAAGATGGCGACCGCTCAACAGAAAGCTTTTTGTGTTATTGAGTACGGCAGAAGTGAATCGACGACAGTTGTTCAGCGTGCATTTCGAACGAAGTATGGTGTTAAACCTCTTGATAGGTGGTGTATTAAACGTTGGTATAAACAGTTTACAGAGAATGGGTGTTTGTGCCTAGGGAAAAGTTCTGGACGGCCGAGAACGAGTGATGAAAATGTAGCATGCATCCAGCAAGTATTTGTTCGCAGCCCAGGAAAATCGACTCGCAGAGCTAGCAGAGAGCTGCAAATTCCACAATCAACTGTATGAAGAGTCCTACGAAAAAGGTTAGTTATGAAACCTTATCGTCTGAAATTGGTTCAAGCACTGTCTGCAGCTGATAAGATTAAAAGAATCAATTTCTGTGATTTTATCCTTGCTCAAATGGAAACAGATGAATCTTTCGTTTCAAAGATTGTGTTTAGTGATGAAGCAACTTTCCACACTAACGGGAAAGTCAACCGTCACAATGTCTGTATATGGGGCACTGAGAATCCGCGGGAAACAACTCAGTATGAACGTGACTCGCCTAAGGTGAACGTTTTCTGTGCCATTTCAGCCAATAAAGTTTTTGGTCCCTTTTTCTTCGAAGGTGCTACTGTAACTGGACTACAGTATCTGGAGATGTTAGAGAATTGGCTGTTCCCTCAGCTCGAACAAGAAGCACAACAATTCATATTTCAGCAGGATGGAGCACCACCACATTGGCACTTATCTGTCCGTAACTACCTGAACGTCAACTACCCGAGGCGATGGATCGGCCGCCAGGCAGCCCGTGACAGAGCACTTCATCACTGGCCTCCAAGAAGCCCTGATCTTACCCCCTGCGATTTTTTCTTATGGGGGTATGTTAAGGATATGGTGTTTCGGCCACTTCTCCCAGCCACCATTGATGATTTGAAACGAGAAATAACAGCAGCTATCCACACTGTTACGCCTGATATGCTACAGAGAGTGTGGAACGAGTTGGAGTATCGGGTTGATATTGCTCGTGTGTCTGGAGGGGGCCATATTGAACATCTCTGAACTTGTTTTTGAGTGAAAAAAAAAAACCTTTTTAAATACTCTTTGTAATGATGTATAACAGAAGGTTATATTATGTTTCTTTCATTAAATACACATTTTTAAAGTTGTGGTATTCTTTTTGGATCACCCTGTATAACTGTTTATTGTTGTGCCATGTTTTACAATATTGAGAGTCAAAACACAATTGGCACCGAAGTCGATCCGACCAGTGTTTGCCGTTAGTGGTTGTCTCAGCAACATTTGCACTGCAACAGCAGACAATGATTCAGACAGCCTCAGCCATGGAAGCATTTACTGCATCAGATCCTGCAGTATCAACTCTAGAGGCAAATGTGCTAGGAGGCTTTACTCACAAAGCTGCTATCCAAGTGGCAATCCACTCAACTACGACTGTTTCTGCCTTCTGAGGATGGGACACTTACGGACAGCGATTACATCAACATTTCACCGCCTTTCAGGTCAGTCATACTGGCACCATTAAATTTTTTGCTGTCTTTGGCAAAGCTGCATACTTATCACTTATTATGCAAATTGGTCCTCTTAACCGAACCTGCCATGCTATCGTCTGAAGAAATGGGTAATCTGCTGAATGCCTACCTTCATAGTAATCGTCATTGCTATGAGATTTGCTCTGAAGTCAAATTCTACCAATTCCATAAACAGCCAAGCCAAACCTACCACGCCTGTGTGCCGGAACTGCAATGGTAATGCAGGAAATGTTGCTTCACAATTTCTGAAACTAAAAACTGATGTACTTATGTTATGACCTGTGATCCAATTATTAGAGCAGCACCCCGATAACAAAGTCAGGCAGAGCACCTAGCAATTTGACAATTCTATTCTGAAAGAAGTGCTTAACCTGTCATTCAAAGTTGAGCAAGCAGCAGGCCAACATTCAGACACTTAGGCTGATGGGGGCAGCAGTAACTACAGTACCAGGTAGTCTTGGCACATCAGATGAGGTTGCAGCAGCAGCAGCAGCAGCAGCAGCAGCAGCAGCAGCAGCAGCAGCGCAGCATTGACAATGGTGAGCAGCGTCTGAGCACCAGCGACGACATGCATTGTGTCTTGACTCAGGAACTGGTGTGCATTCCCATCTTGCACGAACTGTTTTTTCAAACATTCTTGTTATGACTGCCCGGATGGACCGTCACAATGCAATAGGCATGGGTATCTCATTAAATGTATGCAACACATCTCTTCGATATGAGCAACCAATGGATATTAACTCGGTGATTTCAGATGTTCAAGCTATAGATGCAGCACCAAGCAAATTCTGTAATTGGTATATAAGGAAGCAGCAGCCTTCGCCCTAAATTACCACACTTATTTTCAGCTAAGTGCACTGCCCTTAACTCCTACATCAGGCTGGCTAGTCAGCTACAGCAAACAACATATCCTCAATAAAATATCAATTCATAGTGTATAGATATACACAAACACGTTGCAGGTTTACTGATTGGGCATCAATCAGCAAACAGAGCAACAATGTGCAACACAACAAGCTTCATCTAAACACTATTTTTCACAATGCCGACACCCACACAGCCGCAGGAACAAATCGATTTGGATTCTGAAGGCCCCGTTTTAGACACCAGGCAACGGCCTTGCCGCAGTGGATACACCAGTTCCCATGAGATCACCGAAGTTAAGCGCTGTCGGGCGTGGCCGGCACTTGGGTGGGTGACCATCCAGCCACCATGCGCTGTTACCATTTTTTAGGGTGCACTCAGCCTCGTGATGCCAATTGAGGAGCTACTCGACCAAACAGTAGCGGCTCCGGTCAAAGAAAACCATCATAACGACCGGGAGAGTGGTGTGCTGACCACAT
Organism: Schistocerca nitens; assembly: GCF_023898315.1. NCBI lineage: Eukaryota > Metazoa > Arthropoda > Insecta > Orthoptera > Acrididae > Schistocerca > Schistocerca nitens. The sequence continues at coordinate 373,026,043 of NC_064618.1, forward strand.
GCCCCTCCTATCCGCACCCTCAACTGAGGATGACACGGCGGTTGGATGGTCCTGATGGGCCACTTGTGGCCTGAAGACGGAGTGCTTTTTAGACACCAACTGGCTCTGTGTCATCGATGCATATTCAAAATCCACTTACATCACAAACCGCTACTCTACGAACACAGAGACTACAGTAAAGGCACTCTCAATAATCTTCCAAATTGAAGGCCTCCCACACACATTTGTAACAGAAAATGGATCTCACTTCCGAACCCCAAGGTTTGAAAATATTTGTCAGCTGAGTGATGTCCAGCATATCAAATCTCTGCTGTTCCACCCTCAGTCAAACTGTAAAGCAGGGTGGTTAATATGCACATTAATGTCAAACGAAAAATACAGCGAATAATTTCCTGTAGAAGAATCTTTGACATTTCTTCTCAGTTCCTACAGGGCCACACCATTCGAGGACAAGAGTCTGACAGAGCTGCCACATAGCTGCAGCCCTGTACCCTGCTGATTGTCCTGAAGCATGACGTGTACTGCTCTCGCCAAGCCCCTAGCTGCAGACACATGCAGCTTTGGACAACACGAAAAATGGATCCCAGCTGTCATTACTGAGAAGAAAGGTCACCGAGTCTTCACATTGGATGAAGGCAACAGAATGGTTGCCCATCGTCAGAATCGGCTCCACCTCCGTAGCATCGGCTGGTGGCTGCCTCCACTTGCTACAACCCCTATCTTACCCTGTTCCGATTTTCCAATTTCTTCATTGGAATGCCAGTCACAGTTCTCCTTACCTGACCCCCAACATCTTTGTCTTTCACCACAACCTGCAACTCACTACCAGCTGAAAACTTGTCAGCCCTGTTACTGAACTCTGCCGCAGGTCTACCAGCTGTAGTGCCTGTAGCTGCAGTCCGCTTCATCATTCAACGAAGCCACTGGCCCCACCGATGTTACCACTACGTAAGTCCCTACAGGTCCACTGCTACAAGTGGCAACCACACTCTCTTGAGCCCGATGTGAACACGGTGCCTGCACCGGCTCCACCGGCTTTCACCCAGCCACCGTCCAGGTCACAATGTGGCTGTGTCACCATACCGGCCAATTCTGGTCTTAGGCACCAGCATCTGCACACAGTGAGCTCGTCACCTCACCGAGTCAGTCTGCCAACATGGTTATCTTTTACCTGTCAGAGTCCCCCCCCCCAATCTCCTGACATTCCACATGGCATGAGGCCAAGCTTCACTGGACGGCTTCCTGCCTCCGTAAGAGGGAAGGACTCCTGTAACCGACTGGGTTACTGCACTTTTTGGCTAGCATTTCCAAGGCATTACCCAGCTGTAGATACCACTGAATCTTCCAGCCACAGCTAGACCATAGTTGCTTTACACCTCAGCGATCAGAATCTGCGCAACATATGGCACTACTGCTCCCACTGATGAAGAGCTCAGCATGGCACGATGTGCTGAGCCTTGTCAATCCAGCCTCCAGGAGTGGCACCAGAGACATCAACATGAGTGTACAGTCTCAGATGCGTGTCCTGGTGTCATGATAGTGCCACCGCTAATTCTGTGAATTATGGCTCCCATTGAAAGCCAACACAGCAGCTCATAAACACACTTCATCGCTCAAACTGTTTACCGTCAATCTATTGTACTGCACTTTGATACTCTGATTTGCCATTAATTTGGTTATGCTGTTCTTTGTTACTTAACTATTACACTTATGAACATTTTGTACTGTACTTGAGCTGTTCCAAATATAGTTGTTTATCGTTGTGCAGTGTTATGTTGTATTGGTTGGTGGGTTGGCTTAGGAATGAAAGGGACCAAACTGCAGAGGTCATCGGTCCCTATGTTGTATTGAGAGCACCTTGAACAAGCTTATATTGAACAAATTAATCACTGCATTCAACAATGACTTAACCACAAAATTATGCAAATTGCTTCAGTAATATTATATATGAGTCAAGCTTGAGAGTTCTGTCCTGACTACGTTCATAGATCTGACTTGGATAAATTCTTACTGGGTATGTTATACAGAAGTTTTGTCACAGTCTCTCTTTATTTGCTTTCTCACACTGATCAATTACTGCAAATAAGACTCCAAAATCTCAAAAACTTCACTGCTCGTCAGTCATTCACTTTTGTACAACTTATTGCAAGAACATTATATCATAACTATCTTACAATGTAGAACCCTTTCTACGCATCGTGATCATAATTTAACATTTGACACTTAGGAAAGCACAACACATGAATAATACAGAACACACAGTACAAAAAAAATTGACAAGCAAATGGGCAATAGTTTTATTTTTCTGTTTTCCTTTCTTTCTTCCTGCATGAAAACTTAATAATTGGACCTGCATATATGTACTACATTTTGAAACACCATACCACAGACAAAGCTTTTCTTGTGTTTTGAACTCACCAACGTATGCTCTCCTCAGCCCATCAAATAGAAGAATAAGTGAAGGAATTATCTGTGATGCACATTCATTTGGTAATGCTACAGAACGAGCAGCACCTGTCGTGCTCAATAGAGTGCACAATCCCAGAACACACAGCTTCCGGTCATGTAATCTGCAGAAGCAAAAGAGAAGTGTGTTATAATATGTGGGGTACAGGCAAGCTAGAGCAAAGAGAGGTTATCACGACATATTGAAGATGCACTTTAAATTCCTCATTCGAATAAGACATACATGTTTTCAGCATGCCCTACACACATTGGGTATAAAAGCAGACAACTTCAACATCCATCTACATCTGTTACTTCTACGACCCACCACCGCAACTTTTCACTTTTGTGGTGGGAGAGGGTACACTTCACCCCTAAATTTAATAGGCAATACTTACCTATTTAATATTATACAAAGAAATAAGAAAATTTACCCTAAAAAGCAATCTGTATCATGTATCCACTGCTTCACAAAGTGGGATGTAATTGATTCAGTTGGTGAAACGACCATTTGAAGTTTCTCCAAAGTTTCAAAAAGAAGTTGTGGATTGTAGTACAGCGCTGCTATCACAACTTGCAAACACATAGTTCGTAATTCAGATGTTTTAACTTCACGAGTCAGCCGCTGAAGCACAAGCTCTACAAAGGATGGTATGCACTGGAGGAAAACAGATAAATAAATTAGTGAAAATAATATTTTCCATAAGAAATGATTTAAAAATACTACTGCAAGATAGGTAGCAATTCTGTGCGTTTATACACAAGAACACAACTGCTACCTTCATAACATACTCTACATACAAAAACATAAATTTCAGTTACCAATATTTTTTAAGTCACACATTAAATAAAATTGTGTCCAGCTGATATTCCTGTGATAGAACTGGCAAATTTCAATTTCAAGATGGAAATAAAGCACCTACAAAATTTAATAATAATTGCTGTGTGTTGTTATGAACACAAATCTGATCAGAAAAAAAAGGTTGTGTTGAAAGAAATTATCAAATAATAAAATATGTGTATCATATTTATCAGTAAAAATATATCTAAAAACAAAGATGATGCGACTTACCAAATGAAAGTGCTGGCAGGTCGACAGACACACAAACAAACACAAACATACACACAAAATTCAAGCTTTCGCAACAAACTGTTGCCTCACCAGGAAAGAGGGAAGGAGAGGGAAAGACGAAAGGATGTGGGTTTTAAGGGAGAGGGTAAGGAGTCATTCCAATCCCGGGAGCGGAAAGACTTACCTTAGGGGGAAAAAAGGACGGGTATACACTTGCACACACACACACACACACACATATCCATCCACACATATACAGACACAAGCAGACATATTTAATGACAAAGAGTTTGGGCAGAGATGTCAGTTGAGGCGGAAGTGCAGAGGCAAAGATGTTGTTGAATGACAGGTATGAGTGGCGGCAACTTGAAATTAGCGGAGATTGAGGCCTGGTGGGTAACGGGAAGAGAGGATCCTTCTTAAAAAACCTTAATCCTACTCCCAACATCACCACTGCTGAAGCCCAAGCTATCTGTGATCTGAGGGCTGACCGATCCATCGTCATTCTTCCGGCGGACAAGGGTTCCACGACCGTGGTACTTGATCGTCGGGAGTATGTGGGTGAGGGACTGCGTCAGCTTTCAGACAACACCACATACAAAGCTTACCAAGGTAATCCCATTCCTGACGTCCAGGCGGAGCTTCAAGGAATCCTCAGAACCTTAGGCCCCCTACAAAACCTTTCACCTGACTCCATCAACCTCCTGACCCCACCGGCACCCCGCACCCCTACCTACTACCTTCTTCCCAAAATTCATAAACCCAACCATCCCGGCCGCCCCATTGTAGCTGGTTACCAAGCCCCCACAGAGCGTATCTCTGCCTACGTAGATCAACACCTTCAACCCATTACATGCAGTCTCCCATCCTTCATCAAAGACACCAACCACTTTCTCGAAAGCCTGGAATCCTTACCCAATCTGTTACCCCCGGAAACCATCCTTGTAACCATTGATGCCACTTCCTTATACACAAATATTCCGCACGTCCAGGGCCTCGCTGCGATGGAGCACTTCCTTTCACACCGATCACCTGCCACCCTACCTAAAACCTCTTTTCTCATTACCTTAGCCAGATTCATCCTGACCCACAACTTCTTCACTTTTGAAGGCCAGACATACCAACAATTAAAGGGAACAGCCATGGGTACCAGGATGGCCCCCTCGTACGCCAACCTAAACATGGGTCGCCTAGAGGAAGCCTTCTTGGTTACCCAGGCCTGCCAACCCAAAGTTTGGTACAGATTTATTGATGACATCTTCATGATCTGGACTCACAGTGAAGAAGAACTCCAGAATTTCCTCTCCAACCTCAACTCCTTTGGTTCCATCAGATTCACCTGGTCCTACTCCAAATCCCACGCCACTTTCCTTGACGTTGACCTCCATCTGTCCAATGGCCAGCTTGACACGTCCGTCCACATCAAACCCACCAACAAGCAACAGTACCTGCATTATAACGGCTGCCACCCATTCCACATCAAACGGTCCCTTCCCTACAGCCTAGGTCTTCATGGCAAACGAATCTGCTCCAGTCCGGAATCCCTGAACCATTACACCAACAACCTGACAACAGCTTTCGCATCCCGTAACTACCCTCCCGACCTGGTACAGAAGCAAATAACCAGAGCCACTTCCTCATCCCCTCAAACCCAGAACCTCCCACAGAAGAACCACAAAAGTGCCCCACTTGTGACAGGATACTTTCCGGGACTGGATCAGACTCTGAATGTGGCTCTCCAGCAGGGATACGACTTCCTCAAATCCTGCCCTGAAATGAGATCCATCCTTCATGAAATCCTCCCCACTCCACCAAGAGTGTCTTTCTGCCGTCCACCTAACCTTCGTAGCCTGTTAGTTCATCCCTATGAAATCCCCAAACCACCTTCCCTACCCTCTGGCTCCTATCCTTGTAACCGCCCCCGGTGTAAAACCTGTCCCATGCAACCTCCCACCACCACCTACTCCAGTCCTGTAACCTGGAAGGTGTACACGATCAAAGGCAGAGCCACGTGTGAAAGCACACACGTGATTTACCAACTGACCTGCCTACACTGTGATGCATTCTATGTGGGAATGACCAGCAACAAACTGTCCATTCGCATGAATGGACACAGGCAGACAGTGTTTGTTGGTAATGAGGATCACCCTGTGGCTAAACATGCCTTGGTGCACGGCCAGCACATCTTGGCACAGTGTTACACCGTCCGGGTTATCTGGATACTTCCCACCAACACCAACCTATCCGAACTCCGGAGATGGGAACTTGCTCTTCAATATATCCTCTCTTCCCGTTACCCACCAGGCCTCAATCTCCGCTAATTTCAAGTTGCCGCCACTCATACCTCACCTGTCATTCAACAACAACTTTGCCTCTGCACTTCCGCCTCGACTGACATCTCTGCCCAAACTGTTTGTCTTTAAATATGTCTGCTTGTGTGTGTATATGTGTGGATGGATATGTGTGTGTGTGCGCGCGCGAGTGTATACCCGTCCTTTTTCCCCCCTAAGGTAAGTCTTTCCGCTCCCGGGATTGGAATGACTCCTTACCCCCTCTCCCTTAAAACCCACATCCTTTCGTCTTTGCCTCTCCTTCCCTCTTTCCTGATGAGGCAACAGTTTGTTGCGAAAGCTTGAATTTTGTGTGTATGTTTGTTTGTGTGTCTGTCGACCTGCCAGCACTTTCATTTGGTAAGTCGCATCATCTTTGTTTTTAGATATATTTTTCCTACGTGAATGTTTCCCTCTATTATAATCATATTTATCAGTAATATATATTTCTAAACAAGACATGCAGCTTGTTCATGTGGCTTTGTATATAAGTTTATCCACAAATCACATACAGTGGATGACACAAAACAATTTAGTACACCTATGTCCAATCATATCATTCTCAAAATGCTGTTTTTGATATATGTTATGGATATGGAAATACGGTGAGATTGTATAGGTACAGTGATTACAAATGAACTGCCTTGTTCACCTGACTGCACTTCCACATCAACTCACAAGGGAACCTCCCCATCGCACCCCCCTCAGATTTAGTTATAAGTTGGCACAGTGGATAGGCCTTGAAAAACTGAACACAGATCAATAGAGAAAACAGGAAGAAGTGTCGAACTATGCAAAAAATAAGCAAAATATACAAATTGAGTAGTCCATGCGCAAGATAGGCAACATCAAGGATGGTTCGAGGTCAGGAGTGCCGTGGTCCTGTGGTTAGCGTGAGCAGTTGCGGAATGAGAGGTCCTTGGTTCAAGTCTTCCCACAAGTGAAAAGTTTACATTCTTTATTTTAGCAAAGTTATGATCTGTACGTTCGTTCATTGATGTGTCTGTTCACTGTAGCACCGCAAAACTGTGCGATTAGTAGACGAAAGGACGTGCCTCTTCAATGGGAACCGAAAACATTTGATCGCAAGGTCATAGGTCAACCGATTCCTCCACAGGAGAACACGTCTGATATATTCTATACGACATTGGTGAAGGCATGTGCGTCACATGATAGGATTATGTTGTCGACCCACCTAACTTGTACACTTGGCGAATGGGTAAAAAGATTCTTCTAACTTGCCCGATTTAGGTTTACTTGTGGATGTGATAATCACTCCCAAAAAAGTGATGAAAACATAAGAGTTTGTCTCATAAACTGCAACAAATGAAAGCAACAGTTTCACAGTCGCACAGTTTTCCCTGTGCTCTGTCAAAACATATGTTTTTAACGTTTTCAAATTTTTCTGTGTGTAGACCGTCAAATCCTGCATATGTCCAAGCAAATCTGAACATGTCCTGGAATTTTGGAGGGCGAAGTTGATTATATAAAAAATTAAACTTTTCACTCAAGGGAAGATTTGAACCAAGGACCTCTCATTCCACAGCTACTCACGCTGACCACGGGACCATGGCCCTCCTGACCTCGAACTATTCTTGATGTTGCGTATCTTGCGCATGGACTACTCAGTTTGTATATTTTGCTTATTGTTTTCATAGTTCCACACAACTTCTTTCTGTTTTCTCGATTGATCTGTGTTCAGTTTTTCAAGGCCTATCCACTGTGCCAACTTATAACTAAATCTGAGGGGGGGTGCGATGGGGAGGTTCCCTTGTCAGCATACAATGTGTTTACATTGAAATCTAACAGATACTGCCACTTTCTGTTTTCCTCTCATAATTAGTATGAGCACACTTTAAAAACGGATTTTTTTTTTTTTTTTACCAGAAATCAATCGTGCGAACTACATACGTGGAAGAATTACTGCGTTAAAAATCTAGTAACTATTTTATAACTCTCTCTCTTTAAATGTAGAAGTATACACACTTTCCTCCAGAAGAAAAAAGTGAGCAGACAATTAATAAGAATGAAAAATTCAAATGAATTCAGACGCTGAATACATAAACACCTTCAATGTTTAACAAAAATTCTGATAACAAGAACAATAACCAAAAGGTGCAAGATAGAAAAGAAGTCAATGCATACCTGATCTATGCGTCCTTTGCACTGCAGAATGATAACTTCAAGCAATTTTGCTGCATGGCATTCAGGATCCTCTCCTGAATCACCTGTCAGAACCTGGAGTCAATGCACACATCAAATAATATCTCAAACACAGGAAGCAGTCTACATGAAAATATGCAAAGTTTCTAAAAGCCTTCTTGTAATTGCAGCGACATCTGCACGATTTTCTAAAGGCACATGCAGCAGTGCTATGTCGTCAAATATGAAACATTGAAATTCTGCCCCCAAAATGCGAAATCACTCAATAGATGCTATTTCATAGTAGAATGTATCCAGACGAACTATTTTATCGTAGACAGTTAGAAATAGCTTTATGTTCTGCATATAAATATTGAAAACAACCGATTTTCAGTTACTGGTATCTTACATCACCTGGTAAAGTCCAGTTTGGAATGATAAACTGCCTAAGAACCAGTTTGGAAAATAAAAAGGGTATGAATGCAATGCTGCACCAATGCACTCAGTGATCTGATGCCATGATAAACGTGGGTGGTTGAATGGTCAATTTAAAATACACACTGTGTAATGCAATGCAGTACTCCACTGTGGGACCCAAGACTTCGTAACAAAGAAACATCCATGCTTATTTGTTAGCTGAAGCTGAAAAAATGGTTTAATGCAGACACTTAAGGTGGAAATTTAGGTGCAGATATTTTGAACTGTGGTTGCATTGAATACCACTAGAGGTCAGGCCTGAACTATGTCACTAACAATACCCTGCTTGCCTTTACAAACAATTGCGTGATTCCCACCCCTGAATGCTTTGTGTTGTGCGTTCCTAGTTTTATTTTCTTATTTTGAAGACTAGTGATGCGAATAATCCTAGTCCATCCCTGATTTCAATTACGACCCTCACAACATCAGAAGAGACCAGCGATTCCTGTGACGATGTGTCAGTTCTGCTGTAGGCTACTGCCCTGTGAAACAGAGGTGCATTTGTTTTTCCGTACCGCTCCTCCCCCCACTGGCAGTCAAAGTTATAGTCAGTCTGTGCTCGCGCCCATTGGCTACTATAGGCTAAAGTGTCCACACTCTGCACTGTAGAGACTGAAAAATAATATCTATAACATTTTTCGACTGCACCGAAATTCTTTCCCTAATGTTAAAATATAGTTACTGTATGTTCAGTTCTACTTCTACACTAAGTGCTTAGTCAGCTGTATCTATAGCGTTATCATGCATGGGTCACACGGCTATGAATTCCCACGAAAGGTAGAAATTAATGGTCTGCAGATTTTGTAATCACTGGATTGGGCAGGAAAAGACAAATAATATCAAAAAACCCCTTAAATCAGCAACGCGTTCAGTTCACCTGCAGGAAAATGCTGCTGCTTTTTAATACAACAATCTTTTTGAAAGCTTAAATACAGCTGAACAAAGGCCATTTCAGAAGCAAATAGTGCGGAAGTTTATTATTGTTATTTGAGTCGCTTTGAAAGAACTATGGCTTTGTTTGTTCTCACAAAGGTTACATGACAAACTCTAAAATTTGTGCGTCCAATCATTTACAAACAAAAAAAGATACGAATTTCGCAAAAACTAGATCCTACACTTTCCGGTCTCTACTCTTAGATATCCCAATGGCTCTGAGTGGGCTATTGCTTATGCCTAAAAACTGATGACTCCTGCTCAAACTAGGTACTCTCAGATAGAAAAGAAAGCTTTGACTATTGTATATGCTATGAAGAAATTCCATCTTTTTCTCTACAGTACCAAATTCTACCTGGTCACCAATCACGAATCACTGGTTTTCTTATTCAGTCCTACTGCAATCATTACCAGATAAAGCATCACATCGCATTCAATGTTAGGCTCTTTTCCTTTTGCATTACAACTACGAGATTCATTTCTGCCCTATGAATCAACGTGCAAATGCCGACACTTTGTTTCGCCTGCTGGCCGGTCACGACCCAGGATCGGATCAGGAGGAATTGCTTTGTTTTGAAATTGATGTCACGGCACAGCACAAAGTTGATTGTTTTCCTGCGACTAACACAGGGATCGCGAAGGACGTAGCTTTGGATCTTGTTTTGCTGAAGGTTGTAACATTCGTACATGGTTGGCCAGATTCACCATCTTCTTGTGTTTCTGATCCCCTCCATAATTGTCATCTTTTGACATATTCTCTTTTTTGGCTAGTGTTCCGCTTTTAGACACGGACCAGGCTGCCCCTTGGATAGTGATCTCAGTGCTTCATTCAAGGGTTCTCCGTATGTTACATGCAAATCATTGGGGTGTATCACGCACGTAAGTGTTGGCCCGTTGACATGTTTTGGCCCAGTTTGGACAGTGACGGTACATGCCCCGTTGCCTCCTGTTCACACTGTGTGATGCACCAAGCAGCTCCCCGGGCTTCACGGTCTTCTTGGTCGTTACCATTGCATAAATGGGACTGTATGCAAGTGGATTTTGTTGGCCCCTTTCTCAACGCATATTGGCTGTTGGTCACCGACATATTTTAGTTTCCTGTACATCGTTCATTGAATTTCCACATTCACAACTGCCACCATCTAAAACTTTTCACTCTACGGCTTGCCCACGATGTTAAGTGTCCAATAATGGTCCACAACTTGACTAGAAGAAGGGATCGGTTGGTAGGACATGTTTTGAGGCATCAAGGGACCACAAATTTAGCATTGGAGGGCAACGTGGAGGGTAAAAATCGTAGAGGGAGACCAAGAGATCAATACACTAAGCAGATTCAGAAGGATGTAGGTTGTAGTCGGTACTGGGAGATGAAGAAGCTTGCACAGGATAGAGTAGCATGGAGAGCTGCATTAAACCAGTCTCAGGACTGAGGACCATAACAACAAAACAAACAATGGTCCACAATTTTCGTCGCAAGAGTTTTTGGCATTTTGCGATTTCTGTGGTATCCATCACATCCTTGTCCCACCATTCCATTCACAATCTAACGGTGAGGCGGAATGCCTAGTGCAAATGTTCAAAAGTCAGATTAAAAAGTACATGCTGCCTTAGATCGGTTGCTCTCCTCGTATTGTTTCAAGTCATTTGGCGAGGAGCCTGGTGGAGCTACTCAATGAGCGCCAGTCAACGACACTGCTACAGCTCCTCAGCATTTCCGATGTTGCCATATGGTTTAACATGGGAAGTCCATGCCCAAAGCACTTCAGACTGTACGCTCCCACTGCAGCATACCAGCTTAGCAAGAGCCCAGCAGATGAGTAGGACAGCAAGGGCCTCTCAAGAGTCTGAGCTCCCTAAGAGAGAAGGAATGCAGTGATGTGTGTGCGGTCTTTCAAAAGGCCATGCGTGCTGCAGTGCTATGTCATCCACAGAGGGTGCCTCAGGTAGGGGTAGGGGTAGGGGTAGGTGTGTGTGTGTGTGTGTGTGTGTGTGTGTGAGAGAGAGAGAGAGAGAGAGAGAGAGAGAGAGAGAGAGTCACTGTCAGGGCCCACCACGGGCCCCAGTCTACTTAAGACTAGCTGAGCCACACCCAGCCTCAGTTCTCTATATGTCTTGCTGCAGAATCTTTCTTACATACTGTGTTCCAGATGTTAACGGTACCGTGAAATAAAGTTGCGTTCTGTCTATTTGTCTTGTTGTACTTATATCTAATTACAACAGCAATCAATGACAAGAAATGAAGAGGCTATTTCTGAAACTTCTTATTAGTATTTTAAGTATTCATGTCCTCTGAAATTGAGATTGCATTAACACTTTGCATGCAGCCAATTACGGCGATTGCAAGAATGGGAATAGGCAGTGGATGTAATGTTACACCGTGCCAGTTACGACAATTTTCTGAGGTGCTGAAAGTATATTTATAGCTCCCACAAATGTATGAATTCTGCAAACATCGTAAATCCTACTGTGACCCCTAGAGGGCAGTACTGACATCACTGGAAAAATCAAGGTTTCTGAAGCCTCTGTTGTTGTTGCTTGCTTTGTAGGTGTTCGCTGGCATTCAAATTGTTTTATGAGTTATGTGCAGTGAAGAGGAAGAATGTTTGGTGGAAATGATTTTACAAAGTCCTTGCCAAGTCTGTAGATGATGAAAACTAATTACTTGACAATGACTCAAATTACATGTCATCTGCAAATAGTGGTGAGACTATAGACTGTTTTAACAGTTGAGTTCCGGCATATGTTCATCATATTTTCATGGATTGTGTTGTTGCTAATTAATGAAAAGTTGCTCCTGTTTCTTTTTTAGAACTTGATTAAGTTCACATGACCGTTTTCAGCCTTTGTATTAGACCATTATCAGGTGTATCAAACCGCAAAATATTGATACAATCGCAAGTAAACTGAGTGTGTCATAACTATAAAAACCATAAAAGCCAGTATTTGAAAACTGTTAACATGGTTTAGGTTAAAAAGAGTTTTCTGATGTGTTTCACAATTACACTGAATGTTTTTCAGATAAAATAGAAATAGTAAGTTATCAAACAGTAAAAAGTCTAATAGATTTAAGAAACATTTTGCACCCAATGACAATGAGAAAAATGGGTATGTTATAAAAATTAAAATCTGGAAACTATTAATACAGTACAGCCCCGTTAATACAAACTCGCTTAAGATGAACTCATGGTTAAACGGGTGGAGGGGGGAATTAATAATATTGATCCCAGCAGGAATACATTACTTCTTATGGGAAGTTTTATTGGTTAACATAAATTTCAGGTAATGCAAATTACGAGCTCTTTTTCAATCCCTAGCGTAATTAAATTTCATTGTAACACAAACTTCAAAAGTTACAATTTTTCAAGAGTTAATTTTTTCCAAAATGATTGCAAGGAAAAAGCTAACTACCCATTGCGGACATATTTTTAACGTACTGCACATCAGCGGCCATGATTATCACCTCAATAAGTAGCATGTACAGTACATTTAAATAAATTCAATAACATTTAGAAAAATTGGCAAAGAGGAAACAGACAGTGTTTATCATACAGGTAAAGCTTAAGATTCTAGATGAAGTGGACCACGGTACAAAGAAAACAGCAACTGTAGAGCAACTGGGAATTCCCAAATCTACTTTATCTACGATAATTAAGAAGAGAGAGAGAAAAACCATCAATGCTGATGTATAAGGTTCAAGAAACTAGTCTAAACGACTTTGTAGCGCTAAGTATGAAGACACTGCGACATTACGGCTAGAAATGGTTAAATCACGTATGTGCATCCAACATACTTTTAGTGGCTGAATGATTTAGTCCAAAACAAGTGATACTGTCAAAAACATAGGCATTGAAGACTTCAGATGTTCTGCTGGTTGGCTGTATTGGTTCCAATAGGGACATTCAATTTCATCTGTACAAATTTGTGGTGAAGCAAATAAACCTAATGAAGAAAGTGCGAACAGTCGGTTGCATGAATATGATCGAATGAGGGAAAGTACACTTCATGTGATGTGTTCGATATGGCTGAAACTGGGCTTTTCTACAAACTTTTTCCAAGTTCCACCTTGGAGATAAAATGTGATAATTTTCACAGTGGAGCAGACAGCAAACAATGTGTAATTGTTGCCCTTGTATGTGGTGCGAATGGCAGCGAGAAGTTTCGTCCTTGGGTCATTAGTATACCCGGGAAAGTGTTGTTTTACAAACATAAATGTGGACACCTTACCTTGAATTTACTCTCATCATAAGCAAGGTCTAATTGACTGCACATGACTTTGCAAGTGCTTAGTCTGAACAGTCAAATGGTTGCTCAAAACAGACATGCTCGTCTTACAGCGGACATATGTACTACCCATAACATACAGGATATGAATCTAAGCAGCATAAAGATCCAGTTGTTACCAAATGCAACAAGCTGCCTTCTTCCCTCAGTTTAGAACGATTTACTTCAACATCCCGCATCACTGCTGGGTTCATCGTTGTGAAATAACAAGATATTTTTGTCCCCACGAATATCAGTGAACCAGGCTTGAATTTTTTCCACAAAAGTAATGTAATTTGTGAGTACTTGCACTTTTACACTCACTTTATAGTGTTATAAGTCTACAGTAATGCAAAGTGATTGATACTGTAATATATTACACAAATGCATTTCGATAGGGACAGGAAAATTTTGTGAAAATGGCAACTTAAAAAATAGTTCAAAATCAACAGCTTTTTTTTTTAAACAAGATACTGTGAAATTTTTAATTTTGCCATATTAAAATATCATAAATCTGAGGATGGCAGTTCACTAATAAACTGATAGTTATTGAATGTTAAAACTGCAGTTCGACTTCTTATCTCCCCCCATGCCTGAGGTCTATGTACAATCTTGAACTGATGGTTCACTTCCTGTGCAACGAATTTTATGACAACAAAAATAGCACTGAAATTTGGCTTGAAAATACCACACTTGGGAAAACAACATCAAATCTGACTAAAATGCAACACTGAGTTTGGAAAATAAAATAAAAACCAAAGTTGGCATGGAAATGCCAAATCTGGCAAAAACAACACCAACTTTGATAGAAAACGACACCGAAAAGTGGCAAAACAAGACACAGAATTTAGGAAAAAATAACAAATTTGGCAAAAGTATTAACTAATTTGCAAAAAGTAACAATGTATCTGACACAAAATAATACCAATTTTGGTCATAAAACAATTTTTTCTTGTCCTTAACTTTTGATATGTTTCAGAATTACAATTGCACATTTTTAAAATAAAAGCTGAAGTAATTATTTGGAATTAATAAAAGTGTAAAATACTTGCAAGGTAAGACCTTCAACAAGTGAAATTTGAACCATTAGGAACTACTGAGACTAGTACAGTTTGGACCCATCATCATCAACTGCTTGGAAAAGTTTGTAAACAAACAACTAGCAGAAAATCTTTAAAGGAAGTTGTCAATAACTAGGCAGTAGATATCAAATGAACTGGTGCTCCTTAACATGCATTGATCATTTAGTGCCTTTCCCTTGGCTTTTTTCACGGGTGTACAAATTTCTTTCTCTTCATAAATATCCATAAAGTAGCTCCTCTTCATTGCATGAAGGATTACAGGATTGTTTTCAATATTGTGCCTTGCGACTATCTTGTGAAATGCGAATGTGGCTTTGTTATTTATGATGTTTTCTTTTCAATTCCGTGTGTTCCTTATACCACATTTTAAAATTTCTTCCAGTTTGCCTAATGTAACTCACATAACAGGCAGGCAGTGAATTTTATACATGCAATTGTTTTAGCATATGTCACATGCAGTATTAATGTAATGTATCAACCTGTAGCTTCCCAGGTGATTTTTTTGTC
This sequence comes from Schistocerca nitens, assembly GCF_023898315.1. Lineage (NCBI taxonomy): Eukaryota > Metazoa > Arthropoda > Insecta > Orthoptera > Acrididae > Schistocerca > Schistocerca nitens. Next base: position 373,041,291 of record NC_064618.1, read on the forward strand.
ACACACTGTCCACACACATTGCATCCAGCAATTTCAGTGAAAATTCAGTTTTTTTATGTAAAAGGTTTCACTTATATTGCACAATAAACATATGCAAATAAATTAAAAAGCTTATTTTTACAGGATGGGGGAACGCCTTTAAATAGGGAACTGCATAAAATGCAACAAAAGCTCAAATACCCTGCATTCTAAATTTAACTTTTTGCTAGTTTTTTGTTTGTTATATGTGTAGTAACAAAAATGTAAGAAACTAAAAAAATTACACTAGAACTTTTCAGGTTTTTAGATTCCTTCAGAGAAGTTGTCTTTGGACTCATTGCAAATTTTTGTAGAGCATTCAAAGCATATTGGCTTCTTGCAATAAAGGCAAACACAAGGCACACTCCTTTTGTTTTCTGGGTTAGAGGTGAAGATGTTTTCAAGTTTTATAATCTTTCTACAATGACTTCTGCTCTTGATTCAACTACACCTAAAACATGGCAAATGGATGCATGATGTTTGCAGTGTACGTCAGTGTTGTTTACTAGCTTTTCCATCTGTGGTGTCACCTATGAGTTTACAAGCTCCTTCCAAAAGTTAAAGAAGCAGAGTTAATGCTGCCTGTGTAGGAGTTGTGAAGGACAAACAAATTCACCCCAATTATGTCCAACATGCAGAAAAACAATGCAACTGGCCATCACTGAGTACATCGCGCAGTTGAATACTTGCACACTTCTCATCTAGGACATCAACACTACCTTTAGTGTGATTAGATTATGGAATTATTTTTGGTTTATCTGTATCACCAGCTTTACATTCATCATGATGCATAGCTGAAATTAGAATCACAACCCTACCCTTCTTTGGCACAAATGAAACTTGTCTTAGATGATGCTTGAATGCATACATAGGAGAACCACCTTCCTTGCATCTTACAGGTAAGAATTCTTTTGGAATTTCTATCTTTTTCCCTAACATTCCTATGTACATTAGTTCTCTTGATTTGAGACTTGTTGCTAACTTGACTGAGTTAAACTAGTTGTCTGCACTAGTATTGTGGTTAGTCTGTTCAATTGGTTTAGCTAGATTACAGCCTGAACTGGTATTTGGAACTGTTTTCCACTGAACTTAGATTTTTATCCATCTACATCAATTCCTGTGTAAACACATGCATTAAACAGATAAACAGTGTAAGCATCAGTAAGACACTCGACTCTAAGACGTATTTGCCTGGTTTCTTCGGAATGTACATTTTGAATCTTCATTTACCACAAAATGATATAATATTTATAATAAGAAACTGAAATGTGTTATGCTATTTCTTAAGGCCAACGAGTCCTTTTACGGACACACCCTAAATCGACAAAATTTGGCAAACTGAGTAAGAAGTGGCAATTATTCAGGGTCATATGTAATTTCCAAAATACAATACCCTGGAACATGCGGATTAGTCTATGAAAAAACTGGCAGAGACAAGGGTCCCCACCCTCACAAAGATATAAAAGCTTTTATAGAATGATGAAGCTAGGTAGCAATTTTTCTTTCTATCACCAGTTCATAGTGTATATAACTAAGTGTAATTTTTGTTCTGGAATGTATTTTAAGATAAAGGAATTTGTCAGGCACAAGTAATTCTTTTCATTTGTACATGTAATCATAAAATTAACACAATAAGAAATAATACACCACTTCATGCGAAACGAAAGTATAAGCAAAATTAGCTTATGGCTCATCTGTCTGTGCTCAACAATATGCGCTGAGGTCAGTAGTAGGAGAGGAGGCATTGACCTGTGTGCATGCACAATAGACTGGCAGAATGTGCAACGAAGTAGGAATGCAGTATGTACAAGTACTTAACTTAAATACAAAGTAAATGGAAATACTAAGCAATTGCATCTACTAAGAACTAAGGAAGCTATTGATGTATGTACACAGAGATTCAATTAAATACTGAGCTATATACAACATATTTACAAGCAAAAGGAAGCATTATGAAAAATTATATGAGACGTCGAAGTTAGGAGGAAATTACAAAATACCGTAAGTAATGTCAAATAATTTTCTTTGCATGGTAAATAATCATAAAGGGTAACAGAATGAACGAATGTCTATGAATTTAAATGAAGTCTGGAAATATCTGTGGACGGATGTAATGGTCAAATGTATCAGTGGCCACTGAGCTACTTAATGCAATTAGTTTTAGTTTAGTTTTAAGTTTTTTTCTTTCAGCGACCAATGCATCATCACAGCACAGAAGAAGAGAATTACGTCAGGAGTAGCAGGTACAAAGTAAAGAAACAGGCCACACCTCGAATAAACAATTTAGTTATAAGGATATGACAGTGAAAAATAAAAATATGCATCATCACAGTCTATCTCCATGACATTTATCAGAACCGATTTTGCTGCAGAGTACACATAAATATTTAAGCATGTGATTTTTCAAAAACCAATTAATTTTTGTCATGTTACATGAAAGCTTGAATAATGACATGTCCATGTATTTGAGAAAGGTAAGTCATATTTCACACTAAGATATGGGTGAATTGAAGTAAATAGCACTAGCACATGAAGAAACAGCATGATACTATGTGAATGACTAGTCAGTACACATTATTTCCAAGAAACAAAAGTTCCTTGACAATTAGCCCATGACTGTACAAGTAAGATTTCCTCATAATCCTTGAACCAGTAGATGAGTATTTCCTTTCTTCCCTCCCAAACAAAGGAGGCGGCACCAAGTGTAGTTAGACCAACAATGCATAATGTATTACAACATTTGACCGCTGTTAAATCTTGTACAATTTTCTGACAGTGGAGCCAATGGATCGTTTTGCTAGCACTCTAAACAGGTTACAAGGCCACTGAATGTCAAGCATGTTAGAAGTATGCCAAACTGGTTTAATGATTTGTAATCTTCTCTGTAGGATTTAGAAATAGCTGAATAAAATAACAAACCAACAAAAAAGGCTTTTAGTTCACACCAGCCAGGAAAAACAAATTGGTCTTTATTTTTACACCGTTCCAATTCTGAATTACATTCACTATCAAATTCATCATCACTATCTGGTCAAACACAAACTTCCTAAACTGTCCTCAAACCATTTTAAAACCATACCCTCAAAGTGAGGGTCTGTAACATGAACAGCAGGTGAAGACCCGGCTGTCGAATCTGTAACACAGAAGTCCCAGATGCAGTCTTGAGAGACTGCTAGCATGAAAGGTCGAGTAAAGGGTATTGGTTCAAGTCAAGTTCAAGTGGCTATTGACAAAGGAAATCATGGCAGTGCTAGCTATCTGCGAGATTGCACCTGAGACTTTAAAGTGTTAAAAGACATCAAAATGACAGTTAGGAGTTATAAGCAATATGTCCAACATATTTTTAGGAAGGTTACTTAGTCTGTTTGAGACCTGGCCATTGAAAGAAAATGAAACAACCAACTTATTGTTTTTACAATTCATCAAATTGTAAATTGCATCAATGACCACGCTAAGTTAGCCATTATTCCGTGCTATATTTCACAACCAAGTTCGAACTCAACTTCCTTGGCCTGTAGTGGCAGTTTAAGGAGTATGTTTATCACTGAAGGCCTTTTGACACTGAGAAGATGGCATGATGTGGATGGAATTATGACGGCGGAAGATGCAGGCTTACGAAAAATGTCAAAAGTAAGCCTGTGTTCATTCATGGTGATAAAAAGATGTAAGAAATTAGTACTGTTTATCCTGCTGGTGCATGACCGTAAGAGTATTCTCATTATGCATTACACTAAATAAATTTGTGAACTGATTATTTCTTGTTGTGAGCCACGGAGTAAGATGAAGATGTCAATATAATGTTTGTAGTACACTATACAAGCCCTTGAATGATGATTGAAGAATTTGTTCTCCAAGCGACTGACAAAAATATTTGACAGTGTACCTGCCAATGGAGATCCCAAAACTAATCCTTTTGAAGGTAGAACAATTAATAGAAAATTCAGGATGGAATAATGACAAATTTGTGAAAGAAGATCTTGTCCTGAAATGCAACATACTGTTAATTTAGTATTATTTCCATAATTTGATAACTTCAGGGGCGAGTGCCCCAGGGGAAAATGTCCTGTGTGTTAGTAAACTATTTTTAAATTATAGTTATCATTTTATTTATAGGAATATTTGTATACACGTTTCCTATATGGAACGAGATATGTCTTACATTATTAGGAATGCAAATCAAACAGTTTCCGTAAGTTCATAACAGGATTTTCTTTTCTTCAGAGTAATTTTTCCGGAAAGTATAATAATCTTTTACAGAGTTTTTCTCTAATAAGTAGCTAGATTTGCCTATAACATTAACTACTGATTGGGAGCATTGTTCTTGGGTGTCCAGTTTGCAAACACATAAAAGTGTTCTACGATTCAATATTTTCAAGCAGTCTTTTTTTTTATTGTTAAACAGAAGATAACAACTGTCTATAGCTTTCCTGATTTCTGCCTGAAGATTATTTGTTGGGTTATTAATTATTTTTATAATATTTTCTGAGCATAATTTTTTGTCTTTCTCAATATAATCCTGACTATACGCAATAACCAAGGTGTTTACCTTATCTATATGGTGATCAAAGCATTATGCTGTTTTCATTTCTGATTTAAGTCGCAACATACAGAATCCTGTTATGTGTCAGTTTACAGCTTTAGTTACAATTCTGTTGACTCTTCGAGCTAATCACAATCACAATTGTTCTGTTTTATTTAATTTTATAGAGTCTATTGCTATTTTGGCATGACATAATAAGTTTCTAATTGCTTCTTTCCCATAATGGGCTGAGGGCAGAATTTCAAGCCTTTATGTAAAAGTAACCGCAGTTTTACTTAATAATACAGCTGATAAAATTTTAGCAAAGTCAAAAAATTACGTTCCATTAAATGAACGTTGTACAAACTTAAATTTAAGAGCTCTTTTTCCTTATAAAAATCCACGATTTCACTTCTTATCCAAAGTATTTCTTGTTTTCATTCTGTTAAGTGAGCTGCACTTGAGCTTTGTTTTATCCTAACTATGACTTAATTGGCAATATTATGAAAAGGGAAGTTGCCACTCACCATATAGCGGAGATGCTGAGCCGCCGTTAGGCACAACAAAAAGTGTGGCTTCAGTTGCCTGAGACTGCAGTCGTGTGTGTGTGTGTGTGTGTGTGTGTGTGTGTGTGTGTACTGTTTCTACTGTTGACAAAGGCTTTAATGGCCAAAAGCTTATTTATGACAGCCTTTTTGTTGTGCCCATATGTGACTCAGCAGCTCTGCTATATGGCGAGTGGCAACTTTCATAATATTGTTACATTCCATCCATTGTTTGACTTAATTAGGGTTTATATTTAGCATTGAACATGCCTTGTTAAATTTTACATGGGCAGTAACTAAAAAGACATATCTTCAGTTTCTTGATGGTGAGTACAGCCCGTCTTGCTCAGTTAGGCTTTCTAATTATTAGTTTTCTACTTCTGGATGATGCTAATTCCACAATTGCTGTTCAATTAATGAAAAGCCATGCCAGTTGCTTTTTTTTTTATCTTTATCAAGTTCATATAACCAATTTCTGGATTACCTATGGGATCTCCAGTGGCAGGTGCACTGGCAGATATTTTTGCCAATCACTCGGAAAACAAATTCTTCAGGCATCGCCTTTGGGCTTGTACAGTGTACTACAAACATTATGTTGACGACATTCTCATTTTACTCCGTGGCTCACAACAAGAAGTGATCAGTTCGCAAATGTATAAGGGGCATTCAAATGAAACCCGTTCACTAGAAATGGTGACCATTTTACTAACTCAAAAATGTAGTTATACACAGTAAACATACTCAAAAATAGTCACCACAACTGTTTGCTCATTTATCCCATTTTGACACTAGCCTGTCGATTCCATCCTTGAAGAAGCTAGAAGGCTGCCGTCTGATCCAGGCCTGGACCCAGTCTCTCAGCTCATCATCAGTTGCGAATTGATGCCCGCGAATAGCTTGTTTTAGAGGTCCAAATATGTGAAATTAACTTGGTGATAGGTCAGGACTGTACGATGGATGTTCCAGCATTTCCCACTAGAACTGCTGCAATGTCGTCTTCAGCGCATTGACCGTGCGTGGGCGGGCATCATCATGCAGGAGGATAATGCCACTGGACAACATGTCTTGGTGTTTCAACTTGATGGCTTGTCTAAGGTTCTGTAAAGAGGCTTGATAACGCTGATCATCATGACCTTACCAGAACTGGTGTGCATGGCTTTTGATTTCTTTGGAGGTAGTGAAGCCGCATGTTTCCACTGCTTACTCTGACGCCTGCTTTCCGGTTCACAATGGTGACACCATGTTTCATTACCTGTGACAATATGCGACAGAAAGCTGTATTCCTCCACATGATAACATTGCAGTTAACTCAAAGACAGTGCCATTCGAGTATTGCGCTGTTCGACGGTCGGTTGGTGGGGAACGCACTGTGCACAAATTTTTCAAAAGTTCAAGTGTTGATGCATTATGGATTGGGCGATGCCCATGCTAATACCCTGTAAACAATGCATCTTGTCCACAGTGATTCTGCGGTTGTCTAAGACTGAAACATTCACTTTCACAACCATTTCCGGTGTGATGACACAGCGAGTCTGTCCCGGACGAGCATCACCTTCCAGTGACTCGCAACCCTCAAAGTATCATTTATGCCATTCCACAACACTTAGACTGTTCTCACCATACACAGCCTCCATCTGTCGATGCATTTCATTATCTCCAACCCCCTCCACTGCCAAAAATTGAATCACTCCTCCTGCCTGCATGTACGGTAGTGGACGATAACTTGTGTGACCACCTTCTGTTTGGGATGAAACCACAATGACACTATGCAACACCACACAGTGCGCACGCGTCTGTCTCTCTACCAATAGATGGCTCCACCATACTCGCAGTTACGTGGTGCCACCTTACATATAAGGCAAAGGTAGACGCACTGACAAAGTTTTTACAGTTGAGCACCAGCAGGACACACAGTAACAATTCCTTAGATCTTTTGATCACCATGAATGAAAATGGACAGGTTTTTGGCATTTATGATAAGCCTCAATCTTCTGTCATTATTCCAGCCACATCATACCATAATGCTCCTTATGAAAAGGCCTTCAGCAATGAACAGACTCCTCAGACTGCCATTACCAGCTAAAAAATTTGCGTAGGAATTCGGCTGTGAAATATAGCCAGTCGTATGTTTAAATACTTTAGCACGGAGTCGATGATGCGCCAAGCTATGCTAGAGCCTAAAAAGCTTCCGGTGGTTCAAATTTTTTTTCGGTGGAGGTCATACTTTTATGCTCGACTGACACCTTGTTCATTGCAAGTATTTTACAATTTTATTAATCCCAAATAATTCATTTCACCTTTTATTTAAAAATTATAGAATCATAATTTTGAAACATGCAGAATATAATTCTTAAACTAAAGTACGTTAGCAATTTTTTTTGATTGTATGTTTTTATAATTACAGCACATCCATTTTTCTCTGGATTTCATTGGGCTCTTTTAAATCCAATTGACCAGCACTGTTATCATTAGACATTGCTACCCACAGCAAAACGAAAATTATATATTATTTCTGCACTTTCACTGTACAAACATAAGCGTTGTGTCTCATCTACTACAAAAAACAAATCTATCTATATGCCCATCATATTATGTATTAACATTTGGATGTGAGTTTAATAAATTTCTAAAAATGCACCTGGAATGGCTTTTCATTAAATGAACAACAGCATCAGCATCATCCAGACATGGATAAACTAATAATTCTTATGAATCATTCAACAGCAGGTAGATCATGAAATGAGCCCGACCATATGACTGCTGTTAACGTAATGTTGGACTCTGCACCTGCCCTGTTTCAAGTTGTGACACCGCACTCTATTAGGAAAGAAATTTGATTATGTGCATTTGTGATGTAAACTGGCTATAAAAGATATTTAAACAGAGAACTACACATTTCTACACACTAGTCATACCTTAAAAAGGAAATAATACACGAGTTTTGAGGAAAAACTATCGATAACAGGAGGCAGTTAAAACATCTTTCATGAAACAAATACAGGTGATAGATCTTTCACATTTTGTCTGAATAAAGACTGTAAATGCAATGAATGTCCCTTTCTCTGAGCGCTAACCAGCAATTTGCTACATACATTTATGTAAGTCATATAAAATGAGTGATATGTTAAGGCTATTCAATTCTTTGTCTTCTGCTAATAAAATTTCCAAAATTACTACCGTAAATTGTATCCAAAAGCACATGCTATATGGATTTATAACAGTAGAATTACTTACAGCCTTGCACATGTTGTACATTGCAAGCACATAATTTTCATTGGAGAGGAAGGTAGCTGTGTCTACAGTTACGTAATTATGCAGAGCTGGCATCATATCAGTAAAGTAATCAAATCCATCCTTCTGGAACACCTGAAAAATACAATACAGCTTGTAAAAAGATAACCAACAATGTCTGTAGGCACCTTGCTACATGTAACATCCAAAAGCTAGCAAAATTTTTATGGCAAATATAAAGATTTAAAAAAAAGATCAAATCTTGTTTGCTGTAGTACAAGTGAACAGTTCAAAAGAATTACATATTTCCAACTTCAATTTACCTCAAAGCTCACTGCGACCATAAATTTCAGAACTACACTAAACAAATTCAATAGAATTACTCATCAGTACAAAGAATAAATCTACAAGTCCCATCATTTGAGAGTTACTCTTCCAGAAGGTAATACTAACATTGGCAAGCAGAGATATGCAACTCCTAGACTTCTGCCATTAGTGTTTCATATAAAAATAGGGAGACGGGGGAGAGGGGGGAAGGGGGTGTGAGGGGAGGGGGGAAAGAGGGGAGAGGATGGAAAAAATGCCACTTAACAACTTATGCGAAGACAGAAAAATGAAATGTTCTGGTGAAACCACTATTAATCACATTGGCTTGAACAGCATTCCAAAATAAAACAATGTATATATCCTATGTAACATATATACCCGAGTGTAAGATAACCCCCTTTCTTTTAATTGGCTCCTTGAGAAAAATTCATTTTTAACATATTCTGACTAATCAAAATTGCAAACTGTTTTATTGACATAAAGCATCTGCCAAAAAGGTAACATTATATCTATTCTAAACTTATGGAATTTATTGTCTACGTTTTGATAATTCTAGGAGAAATAAAACAAACAAAATGAAATGGTTACAGTAATTTTCAGACTGTTTTCTTTTCTACCTTTTTTTGTTTACTAACCCCAGTCTTTGGTATCACATTTGTAAATCATCATCATTATAACAACACATCTGTGAAATTTATATCTTCATAACTATTTGGCAGTTTTGTCCGAATATGTTGTTATTTCTGAGGCTGATGTTATAGTGGGACCTGTGAACACAGCTGTTTTTTCTTCTTCAAAATGCATATTGGATTTCGTTCCTACACTGATGTGAGAATGTTCAGTCTCTTGCTTCCAAACATATTTCCTGCCCACCGCTCTCTCATTGGCTGTGTAGAAACAGCTGACACACCCCCTTTAATTCCTATCATATCTCATGGCGAGCAACAACATTGCAGCAAGAAACATATATGTATGCCACAGGCCCCCATCTAGGTTTTTACCATCACCAGCAAAAATGAATACTACTGTTGAGTATTTGCCCTGTTTTTAAGTCAGTCTGTTTCCGACTACAAATAGATTCAAGCAGATCGCAGTTTAAATGCAGTAGATGCACATAAAAAGAGAATTAACCCTAGGACTCACTCTGCTAAAATTTGTCATACATGACCCCAATCAATATATAATTGACTGTGTGTACTAATCATTCAGAGAACTACGTACTGTCGTTTAATACTGTTTGTTTACATTTTATTTATTATTTAGACACATTTCACAGCTTTTTTAACAGGTATGTACATAGTAGAATTAAATTACACATGGCAGAGTAATTGCATATCAGAAGTTACAATATTACTCTAAGTCATAATTTGTTTCACTCATAAATGTTTCACAATGGCTTCAAATTTACAGAAAATGTGATGAACAACTCAACAGGAAACATAATTCTAACCGGAATCCGTACCATAGTCATCTGCACATATTTTGCAAGTAGTAACTATTTCAGAATGTTCCTTGCAAACAAATTTGTTACACCTTTTGCATGTTGAACTGTATTTTGTGTCCTTTGATCGGGGGCAAATGGAGCATCTGCCTCGCTTTCTATTCTGATTGTTGGGTATTTCGTCTGGATGTCTATTGTCTAACAGATCATCAAATCCACACCGTTTGATACTGCTAATAATATCCTTGTTCCTTGCTTGTTGTAAACTCGAACGACGTTCCACTTGGGGCTTTGCCATTTCTTTGGCCAACTTCTTTAGAAAAAGACGTCTCTCTGTTTTTTTTCAACAGCAACACAGAAGAGTCTGTAGGCATTGAGTGCAGCTAGATCGACAAGATCATAAAATACTGCTAATGGCCAACATTTTGTACCCTTTTTCACAGAATAGTAAGAGCTCATTTGATCTAGCGTATCAACACCTGATTTTGTTGAGTTGTAATACAACACTACTTCTGGTTTTCGTTTCAAGTTGTTTTCTTTGGGCACTTCAAATGATTGATGTTGTGTTGACAGGAGTAGCACAGCCTTATTTCTTTTTGGAACATACGAAACTAATAGGGTTTTACCACTGTATGCAAATCTGGTAGTGCATTCTTCCCTAGTTTTCGAAGGCAAAAACTCTTTTGGGACTTCTTTTCTTGTAGAACGTAGAGTACCTACAAGTGTCAACTTCATTTTCAACAATTCTTGGCCAAGGTCATAGCTCGTGAAAAAATTGTCAGTGGTAATATTCCTACCACTGTCAGCCAGATGACGCACTAACTCTAAGACCACTCTCTTGCCTTGATTCACTTCTCACACATCACCACTCCTTCCAGTGTACATGTGAAGATTTGTCAGATGACCATGTTCACAGTCTACTGCTCACCATATCTTGATGCCATACTTTCCTGGTTTTCAAGGAATGTAGACCCTGAAACTGCACCGACCTCTGTATACGCAAAGATGTTCATCAACAGTAATGTTGCTGGAAGGTATAAATGATGTTTGACATTGCACGGCAAACAAATCAAATATTTCCTGTACAGCTTCAGCCTTATTTCCAGTCCTCTCTTTCCTTTCAAGTCTTGTGATGCGGTCGTCAAAACGAAGTGAACGCAGAATGTCCTAATATCGCCTCCTCGACATAGTAGCACGGAATAGAGGAGTGCCATATTCAGAGTCCCAAAATTCGTCAATATGTTTCCCCCGGCTCTTCTGTACGCCATACAGAATCAGCAAGCCTAAAAATGAAAGAAGCTCGTATCTGTCTGTATCACGCCAGTCAACTAATTTTCCAGACACTTTCAATTCATTTCCTCGTTGATTTGTGAACTAAACTATTATATCCAGCAATTCATTAGTAATAAACTGCCTGAAACAGTCAACAGCTGAGCTAAAACTAACCGTACTAGGAATACCTGCTGAAAATCGTTTTATGTTGCGGATTGGAAATCTACGAATGGATGGTTCTTTTGTACTCCATGCAATATTCCAACCCCTGCTTACCAGTACTGCACTTTCATCTTCTCCACTGTCATCATTTTCAGCAAGAATATCATTTTCTTCTAATTCGTGTAAGCAAATTTCATCACTTTGGTCTACCTGTGTCTCTGTTCCATCATCTTCGGCGTCACTACCTTCTGAATCACTACTGCTATGAAATATCTTCCATAGCTTGTTCTACACTATAGCCAGGAGCAAAATGTATTCCATCCATGCTGAAATTACACTGCAACAACAAACGTACAAACGAACTTCCAGTTTGAGGTTAGTTCTGAGTAACACCTGAATTCAGTGTTACCAACTCAAATACCTAAGAAAGAGATTGATAGTTGATAATCTATACATTCTATGAATGTTACATATAATCTATCTGGGGTCGTAATTGACCCCAACAGTAGTTTTTGTTAATTATTGATTTACATGTTGCGTCAAGCACTCTAAAAATTTTTGTGAGAGAACTACAATACTGTGTGGTAAAAGTCTTAAAATTCTGGATTTTTACAAGAAATAGAAATATTATTTTATCCATAGTAAAGATGATTGGGGTCACCTATGACCCCAGAGTGAGTCCTAGGGTTAAATAGTACAGATTCCCATGGTTGGCAACATGACGAAATTTCCTGCTTGCTCTCTGCCCCCCCCCCCCCCCCCCCCTGCAATCATCATAGCTCTCATCCAACCTGGTGTCACTGTCCCCCTTTAACTCTTTTCGTTGTGCTGAGCTTGAGCAATTGTGAAAAACAGACTGCAACATCATCTAGTGTGCAGGTCATATGTAAAAACACCAACTAATACGTAAATAGAAGATTGCAATTACAACTCAGCCCCACTTTCGAACTTTCACTTGTCCCGTGATATGACGTCTGTTGCTACTGTCTCCATGATGGTGTTATTGCTGTAATTTGTTCTAGCGATGACGATTACAGCCAGTTTAATACAATTTATTTCCTTCGTTAGACATTTCATTCTGCATTCATTTTCTGTCTTGTTTCAACAGAATGACACATAAAAACCGTTCACAGTATTTTTGTAACACATAACTGAAGCATATCTATCTACATCTGATACAGGCTGTAATATACATAATCAACAACAAAGAAGAAAACCAGCAGAAGACATCACTGATTTCGATGTCTAGATATACACTGCCCCCCTCCTTCCCCCAAATGCCACACCAGCAGCTACATTAAAAAATTAAAAACAATGGTAAAGTGTTCTAGACTAATTTAGTTTAAGACTGTTTATTTTTAAGTAACATTTCTGTATGTATGTATGTATGTATTAGCACTTGAAAATGAACAGAACATGTTCGAAATGAGTTGCATTATGTTAGATTAAGCATAAAATAAAATAAAAAGTGACAGGTAGCAGAAACTTGAAGTAAATAAATAAATAATAATAATAACAATAACAATAATAATAATTATTATTATTACTGTTCTTTCATAATTTTGTGAAGTATCTGCCCACACATCCTCTTAACATGCCTGTACCATCTGAATCTCTTTCGATTTCTTCTCTCATACGTCCTTTCTAACATCTACATTCCTTACTCTGTCCATTGTTGTTTTTCCCTGGGAAATTCATTTCCCCCGCTTGCAGTCTGCTCCAGTCCTTTTCTGTCATTGTTCACGTTTCTCCTCCATAGGTGACAATAGGGAAGTAATAACTCTTATACATAAGGCATTTTGCTTTTTCTGAAACTTCCTTATTCCAAATCATGTGTTTATTCTTTGGTAGAAATTGCCTCCCTTCTGTACCTCCTATTAATTTCATTGGTTATTCTTTCATCACTAGAGATTTCACTCCCTAATTTAGTAAAATTGTCTACCACTTTGAGAGGTTCTCCATTTAAAGTAATATTCCCGTTGATCCCTTTGTCTCTTCCAAATACCATTACTTCACTCTTATCTTTATTTATTTTTAATCCATACCTTTTCATTATTTCCTTCCACGTCTACCTCTATCGCCCTATATTACCATATCATCTGCAAAAGCCATCTTTTTGTCTTTTTCTTTTACTATAGCTTTAACTGCCCCATTCATTCCCTCCATCACAACATTAAAAAGCGCAGGAGGCTGTATACATCCTTGTTTGAGTCCTTGTCTTATTCGGAAGTATTCAGAGTTCCCAAATGGTGCTCTCATTCTACAAGTGTGTCCTCTGTACATTGCCTTTATTACATTAATGTATCCACCATCTTCTATACCTATCTTCTTCATTTCTTCCCAGAGTTTTTCCCTATTAACTGAGTCATATGCCGTTTCTATGTCTATAAAAACCATTATCACCCTTTGGCTATACTCCCAATTTTTTCCATCAGTTGACAGATAGAAAATATCAGGTCAATCGTGCTTCTTCCTTTCCTGAACCAATGCTGTTCTTTAATCGACTCCTTTTCTATCTTTTCATCGATTTAGTAGAATTCTTTTAACGATCTTGGCTGTACGACTCAAAGGTTATTCCTCTGTAGTTTTTACAAAGACTTTTATTGCCTTTTTGGTAGATGGGAACAATTTCTCCTCTAGTCCAATCATCAGGTATTGTACTAGGTCTACAACTTTGCTTCTGCCGTTTTTTCTCAAAGTTTGAGGCTTTATTGTGAAAAACTTACAAAAAAATTATGATTCATAGTATTGCCCATCGCTGGCCACTCCATTCTCCCATCTTTCGGATAGCATATGAATCCCGTGACGAAAGAACTGGGCGTCTTTTGTGAGGATCCATGAATCAATCCAATTTTGCACTTGTTCGTTTGATCGGAAGTGCTGATCAGCCAGACTGTATGTCACTGATCGAAAAAGGTGGTAGTCAGAGAGAGCAACGTACGGAGAATACGGCGTGAGGGATAGGACTTCCCATTTCAACATCTCCATGTATATTTTGACAGGTTTTTCGACATGGGGTCAAGCACTTACCTGCTGCAAAATTACCTTTCGGTGTCTATCGCTGTATTGTGGCCATTTGTGTTTCAGTGCTGGGCTCAAATGCATCAATTGCTTTCTAAAATGATGTCCTGCGACTGCCTTCATCTGTTTCAGTAGCTACGAAAACATTCTGTCTTCCACCATCATGCCAGTCTTCAACATCAAAATCACCGTTCTTAAAGCGCTGAAAACCTTCTCTGCACGTCCTTCCACTAATAGTTCCCTCACCATTGGTTTTACCCGGAATTTCAAGAGCCACAGCCGCAGATTTTTTCATGTTAAAGCAGAAAATTAAAACCTCCCACAAATGGCGAGAAATGGGTACATAAGTTGACATACTTAATCGAGAATAACCTTATGATGCAATCACAAATCGACTAATATTTTTATGGCATTATGTTTACAGATGCCTATGCTTATTGTATTATACCTATGACTAACCACCTGAACCCCACTTGCCGCTACTGCTGTCTATCCCAAAACAGCGGAAGCAAAGTTGTAGACCTAATACTATTTCTCCACACACTTAACAGTACTCTATACAGCCACCACATTCCCACAGGACCTGCTGCTCTTATGTCCACTGATACTTCATCAGGTCCTGGGGCTTTCCTTCATTCATCTTCTTCAAAGCTATTTCAATTTCTTTCCATGTAATTTCTCCTAATTCTGCTTCCCAACTTCTCCATTATTTGTTGTTTTCAAGAGTACCTGCTCCTCAGTGTTTAACAGTTTCTTAAAATGTTCTCTCCAGAGATCCTTTTATATTCCCTGGATATACAATCACAATACCATCCTCTGTTTCCATCTTTACTGGTACTCCAGTAGCCTTACTTTTATTTTTCATCATTTTATAGAACATTTTCTTATTGATCTTCACATCCTCTTCAAGTTTTTTGTGAACTCTTCCCATGCCTTTTTCTTTGCAGTTTCCACTATTTCTTTGCACTACTACTTTTCCTCTATATATCTTTTATGGTCCTCGTCATTTTTAGTTTTCCACCTCCTTCTCCATGCTCCATTTTTTCTACTAACTGCTTGGATTGTGGTATCATCCCACCAATTTGTCTGTATTACTTTTTCCTTTCCAGATGTTTTACCATATACTTTTTGTGCTATTTTGAGTACGCTGTCTTTGAATAAACTCCATTCTATTTCTACATCGCAGAAAATTTCTTTTGGAAATTTTTGTGTGGTTAATTATTGAGCCCTTCGGTGTATTGGGAAATATCAAAAATGCTGGAATACAAATAACGTTTGCCGAGCCCTGCCTACTCGAATTCTTCAAAATAAATATAAAAGTAACCTCAATAGCCAAAGCTTCATCTCTAAATGTAAGACGATGCCCATAAATGTAAATTCACCACTACATGGTCTACTAAACAACTTAAAAATGTTTATCTCAGCAGCAACAGTTTAATCTGCAAATATAAGACTACCCTGCGTTTTCTGCGAATCTGGGGAAAAACGTCGTCTTATAATACAATATTACTGATTATTCTTCCTCTTGAACTTTTCACTGACATTACTGTACACCGAAAGCCTATGAAAAAGACTTCCCAGGCACAGAAATTAACATGAAGGTTGAATTTCGAACTTTTGAAACTTTTTGAAGTTTTCCTGCAAAGAGAAATACACAGTTAAGAAAAAGAGAAAAAAAACTGTACATATACCAGGGACAAGCTATGTCAAACTCACGACAAAGTGATCAAAGGTACAAGAATAGAGTTGAAAGATACTCAGTTTTCTACCAGTGCAAGTTGGAAGACTGAGCTAAAAAAAATATTGTGTCACAAACTGCCAACATTTGAAGTCTTGAGGTACTTTAGTGCAGCTGCAGCAGCAGTCTAAGTGTCATGGGCAAATGTCTACTTCAATTTCTTGAAAATTTAAAAATGTATACCAACTTCGTGCATTTGCCACCCTACAAAACAATTTCAGCTTCAATTGCACAAAATAATATATGCTTCCCTTCTGTATGTATTTCAAATGAAGCAAAAAGTCTGGTGATTCATAAAGAGGTGAATTCACTCCTCACAATGCCTTGCTCCATTGTTGTTGTTTTTCAGTCCAGAGACTGGATTGATGCAGCTCTCCATGCTACTCTACCCTGTGCAAACTACTTCATTTCCAAGTACATACTGCAACCTACATCCTTCTGAATCTGCTTAGTCTATTCATCTCTTAGTCTCCCTCTACTATTTTTACCCTCCACGCTGCCCTCCAATACTAAATTGATGATCCTTTGATGCCTCAGAACATGTCCTACCAACCGATCCCTTCTTCTAGTCAAGTTGTGCCACGAATTTCTCTTCTCCCCAATTCTATTCAATACCACCCGATTAGTTAAGTGATCTACCCATCTAATCTTCAGCATTCTTCTGTAGCACCACATTTTGAAAGCTTCTGTTCTCTTCTTGACTAAACTATTTATTGTCCATGTTTCACTTCCATACATGGCTACACTTTTAGAAGAGACTTCCTGACACTTGAATCTATACTCAATGTTAATGAACTTCTCTTCTTCAGAAACGCTCTCCTTGCCATTGCCAGTCTACCCCTTTTATATTCTCTCTACTTCGAGCAGCATCAGTTATTTTGCTCCCCAAATAGCAAAACTCATCTACTACTTTAAGTGTCTTATTTCCCCTAATCTAATTCCCTCAGCATCACCTGATTTAATTCGACTACATTCCATTATCCTTATCCTTATCTTGCTTTTGTTGATGTTCACCTTATATCCTCCTTTCAAGACATTGTCCATTCTGTTCAACTGCTCTTCCACGTCCTTTGCGGTCTCTGACAGAATTACAATGTCATCGGCAAACGTCGAAGTTTTTATTTCTTCTCCAAGGATTTTAATAATGGCTCCAAATTTTTCTTGTTTCCTTAACTGCTTGCTCAATATACAGATTGAATAACATTGGGGAGAGGCTACAACCCTGTCTCACTCCCTTCCCAACCACTGCTTCCCTTTCATGCCCCTCGACACTTATAACTGCCATCTGGTTTCTGTACAAATTGTAAATAGCATTTCCTTCCCTGTATTTTACCCCTGCCACCTTCAGAATTTGAAAGAGAATATTCCAGTCAACATTGTCAAAAGCTTTCTCAAGTCAACATATGGCAGACCATAGGTTTGCCTTTCCTTAATCTATCTTCTAAGATAAGTCGTAGGGTCAGTATTGTCTCACGTGTTCCAACATTTCTACGAAATCCAAATGGATGTTCCCCAACGTCAGCTTCAAATTCATGTTAGTATTTTGCAGCCGTGGCTTGTTAAACTGACAGTTCGGCAATTTTCACACTTGTCAGCACCTGCTTTCTTTGGGATTGAAATTATTATATTCTTCTTGAAGTCTGAGGGAATTTTGCCTGCCTCATACATCTTGCTCACCAACCAGATGGTAGAGTTTTGTCATGGCTGGCTCTCCCAAGGTTATCACTAGCTCTAACAGAATGTTGTCTAATCCCGGGGCCTTGTTGCTCAAGAGAATTGATAGCAATGAAGTACAGCCTGAAACAGCAATGGCGTCATGGGCAAGTGGTCATAGTGTTGGACTACAAAGTGGGCAAGCCACGTACAAAACTCCCTCGTGCCATTTACTTTTTTTTCCCCCAAAAAATATTTTGAACTGTCCGTCCAGTAACTGAAATGTTTGCTCTCTTTCTGTAGTCTTGGCAGTTGTCTTACTATACATTGGTTATAGAATACGAGTTGTGTGGTAAAAATACCGTACCGTTGCAATTAAGTGTACTGAATAGTGAGAGCAGGTGAGATATCACAGATGTCTCACAGAAATGAAAACAATAAATGGTGTGAACTATGTTACAACAAAGGAATTAAGGAGTCAAGACTAACAAAACTGAATGCAACTCCAAAAACATTAAAAACATAGGTTCTGACAGAGTGCAGAGAAACTGTGAGATTGTGAAAGTGTTGCAGATTATGTGACAAACTATTATGTTGTCATCATTTCCTTGGGAGTGATCACATCCACACCTAAATCGGGCAAGAAGGCATATCACACTCAATCACCAGTCGTACAAATTAGGTGCGTCAATAACAGATTCATATCATAAGACATACGTACTGTCACTAATGCTGTGTTTGACACTAGATGTGTTTTCTGGTGGAGGATCCAGTTGAATTGTCATCTTGTCACCAAACATTTGCAGTTTCCATTCGAAAGCCACTTCCGTTTGGCTGCTAATAGAGTAGTAGTGCAAAATCAGATGTTTATAGGTTCCTACCTTACACTTCACAGTTCCAAACAGATATTACATCACACCACAGACACAAATTTGAAAAAAGCGAAAACGGAAAAGGAGGCATGAGGGAGGTTTGAAGATGGTTTGCCTGCTTAGCAGTCTAACACCGTACCCACTTAATGACGATGCCATTTCTTTTTACATCAGCTCTATATTGCACTACTTCTTCTTGGACCATTCACTGTTTCTATTTTGCCTTTTTTTTCACAATCAGTACACCTTCTTCCTGTTTTCATGCTTGATCCGTGTTTAATTTTTGACTGGCTGTCCACTGGGCCCTCTTAACATTAAATCTGAGAGGGGTGCGATAGGGGGTTTTCCTTGTTTGAACTTCCTTTGACAATATTATAAAAAGGACGGATTACTAAGTGGACATATTGAGTCGCAGAGAGGCACAACAGAAAGACATGCCAGACTGTGAGCAACAGTGATCCAGTCACCATGGTTACAACATGAAATTTAAACTTCTTCAGTGTTTACATCATCATCCCACCAGCTCTGTAACATATGGAACAACCGATACACTCAAAACACCTCATGTAACTGCTCTTCCACAGCATGGCATAGCTTTATGTTATCAAGTGGGTTACAACCTCCCACAATGCTTGAGAATGATAACATCCCAAATTGCAATTGCAATTAATAATGTCTTAACAGCCTACAGCAGATTTTTTTTTTTAAGAATGTGATTCAGTTGGATGTTACCGAGTCAAGAGGGAAATGCTACTTCTTGGTCAGACGGTGGGACTCCGGGAGGTGGTGGGTGACAGGAGAGGTAAGGCATGGGAGACAGGTTCAGAGGGTAATTTCGGTCTGTGATGGCCTTAGTGATACCCCTGGCATATTTTGACGGGGACTGCTTGTCACTAACAATGCAACAACCATAGATGGCTAGGCTGTATGGAAAGAACTTCGTGATATGGAATAGGTGGCAGCTGTCTAAGTGGAGGTTTTGCTGAAGGTGGGTAGGTTTCATATGGATGGAGGTACTGATGTAGTCATCACTGAGGTGGAGGTCGACACTGAGGAAGGTGGCTTTTTGGGTCGAGGAGGACCAGGTGAAGCAAATGAGGGAGGCATCAAAGTTCTGGACAAATGTGGATAGGGTGTCCTGATCTTTGATCCAGATCAAGAAAATGTCATCAATGAATCTAAACTACATGCGGGATTTGCGATTCTGGGTGGTTAGGAAGGATTTCATGAGATGGCCCATGAATAAGTTTGCAGAGGATGGTGCTGTGCAGGTGTCAATTGCCATACTGTGTGTTTATATGCGATGCCTTCAAAGCCTAAGTAATTGTGAGTGAGGATGTAGTTAGTAGTGACCAGGAAGGAGGTTGTAGGTCTGGAATCCACTGGGCATTGCGAAACAGTGTTCAATAGTGGCAAGGCCATGGACATTAGGGATAATAGTGTAAAGGGAAGTGGCATCAACAGTGACAAGCAGGGCACTGTGTGATAAAGGAGTAAGGACTGTGGAGGTAATGGTTGGTGTCTTTAGATAAAAAATGTTGCGGGTAATTGGCTGAAGGTATTGGCCCACAAGAGCACATATTCTCTCAGTGGGGGCGCAGTAACTGGTCACAATGGGACATGCTGGGTGGTTGGGTTTATGAATTTTAGGAAGCATGTAGAAATGCAGGGCAAGGTAGGAGTAATGGGAGGGGGAGTCAGGAGACAGGTTCTGGGATAGGCCTAAGGATCTGAGGAGAGACTGAAGATCCTGTTGGATTTCTGGAATGGGGTCACTGTGGCAGGGTTTGTAAGTGGACAAACAAAGTTGGTGGAGTTCTTCCACCAGATAACCCCTGTGGTTCAAAACTACAGTGATGGAGCCTTTGTCAGCAGGTAGGATTATGAGGTCGGGTTCCATTTTTAAAAGGGGATTGCGGTTCTTTCTGTAGATTTAAGGTCAGCTTGCATGTTGAGAGATTTGGGGAATGATGGTGACATAAGGTTCAAACTTAAGAAATTTTGATTAAGTTCAAATGGGTAATTTGGGGCAGTGAGGATGAATCACAGTTGGATGGAGAAGAACTGCGTCAGGCAAGGTTCAACATTTGTTATGGGTTGAGTCTGTTAGGGTTGGTAGCAAAAAAGTGTTTCCACTGCAGGAACTGACAGGAGGAGAGAAGGTCTTAAAGAGCGGCACGATTAAATTTGGAAAGGGGCAAAAGGTAAGGCCTTGGGAAACGACTGATACTCCTGTGAGACTAAGGTTTTTGGAGAGGCAATTCATGACAGTGTTTCGGGTCTGTTTAGGTTCTGGATTCTGTATGGTGGTGGGAGTGAGTTTGTAAGGGTGTGGTAAATGTAGTATGTCTATGAGGTGGAGTCTGGCAGCTGTGAGGGGATGTGGGAGAATTTGGAGACTGTTGTAGAGGTGGATAGTGGTAGTGCAAGGTAGGAGGACAGGAATGTTTTTTGAGGTGGCATTGTGCATGCTGCTCTAGTTCCTGGAGAGCAAGAGTTTCAATGTGAGAGAGGGACTAAAGGAACTGGGAACAGCAGGGCAGGAGAATTTTAGCAATAGCCAGTCTAACTGTCCCTGTTTTGGCAAACAGTAAGTTGTTACACTACTAATTCAAATACTGTAAATATTCATTTATCATTTATATGAGGTCTGTTCAAAAAATTCTGGAACAATCTTACTTTAATGCCAATAGCTTGTTGGAGCAAAATGCGGTTGGCATCCCTATACACGCTGGTGTTTGATGTGTAACTGCTAGAAGTTCATTGTTGTATGTCTGTTAGTTATTGTTTAGTTCTACACTGTGTAGAACATTGTGTCACACAGTTTGTGAATTTCAAGATGGCAGATTTAGAGGAGCAATAAATGTGCATTAAATTTTGCATCAAACTCAGGAAAATCTTTACAGACCCCCACCAAATTATGCAGGAAGGCAACGGTGATGAGTGCTTAACCCATACTCAGTGTTACGAATGGTTCATACAGTTTCAAAAAATTGCCCGACAGAAGTTAAACATAACCCTAGTTCAGGACACTCTTCGGTGCCTACCATCATATTCAGGTACAAGATGATATTAGGGGGGTTGAGAAAAGCCAGCAGCGGCAAGATGATGTGATGTGGTGTGAGGTACCGATGATACGTGGTGTGTTCAGTATGGATATGATGATAAAGACTGCCTAAATTGTGGTCCTCCTCCACAATTGGCTGCTGCATTCAGAAGTTACGTGCCACAATGACGATCATCTGTTATTAATATGAGACAAACTAAACAGCATACTTACTTGAATTTCAAATTAAAGCACTTCTCAATAGCAAGCTATCATTCCATTATTTCACAAGTGTTAATAACCAGCAGAATAATAAACAACTGCTAAACGAAAAAGCTGACGAAGCACTTCGATGATCTTTGGACAGGTAGGTGATCTGTGGATTGCACCTAACCTGGATGGCCGGCGAAGTGGTTTGGCAGTAAGATTAGAGCTGGTTGGGCAGCCTCGGAGGACAGACTTTTTGCTTGTGTAGCGGAACTTTGAATTTCGCCGCGCCACACTCGTTCCCTCAGATATAAATTATACCGTCACAGCTGTATGAGCGCTTGACGGCAGAGAAAATATATTAGAAAAGGAAAGTACTAAAAATGTAACTCTTTGTTTTCTATCCGTCTTCTGTCTCTCGACAGTGGAAGCTTAATGCAGACGTAAAAAATTAGTAGCTAGTCTTGGTCTGATAAAAGTCGAAAAACCACTTATTGATGTGCAGATGTATTGTGGAAATTTTGTATGAAATTCAGAGGATGGAAGCAGCAACATAAAATACATTGCATTTATTATCAAGATGTTTTTGATTTGTATACATTAGTGATTCGTGGACAATTGCAAGATTTCGGAGCAGCTACTACTTTTCACGCAGAAATGAAGTAGGAGATTTTTGAAGACCTGGACGCTGCATGAAAGAAGACATGTTAACATGGTAAAGGATGAACTCTTATCTATGCCCTTTCCCCCTGTTAATCACGTTTTATTATTCTCTGTTGTTTTTTTCTTTCCAAATAATTTTTTTAGTGGAAATTGGTTTGACTTTTGCTCAGAAACACCACAAGGACCACCCCAACAATAGCTTTTCCGAATCACGAAGTCCGATAACTTAAGTGTAATACGAAGTCCGACTTGCATTTCATTCTTTCCCTTTTTCACGGTCATTTACGATTTTAAAAACCCCTTTTTACTCACGATTTCTTCCCAAGTTTTCAACCTTTTCTTTTCTTCTCTTAATACTACACTTGTCGCAGTCTGTGTCAAGACTTTATTATTTGGACATGTAGCTGAGAACAGCATGATAGTAATTACGTAAATACGCAGTTCATTATTTTGTTTAAGAGTGGAAATTATTTGGGACTCTAAAGTGGAATGTAATTTGTGCACTTTCTCGTGTTCTGCTAATAAAAAGCGACTGGCATCCCATATAAACAAAATAATTGAAAATTTGAATATATTATGTGAATAAGTTCCTCGCTAAGGGTTTCTTACAGCCTCAAGATAATGGATTCACGAACTATGTGCTGTTTTTTGCACAGGGGAAAACAAATACAGAAGACTGAAGGTTGGTGAACATTAGTTAGAACGTACGTATTCCACTCAGTGTGATGGAAGCAAATAGGCACCTCACGTGTAATGCAATCTTAGTACAAATGAGATCCGTGACCTGTCATCTGTGGTAACACAGAGGAGGTATGAAGGAGAGAACTTTTTGAGGGAAGGAGTTTATCACATGCACGTATATATCAACCTCTCCTCCTCTCTTTTTCAACTTGCTGTGCAAGGCATCCCTAGTGTGGATAAATCTTTGAAGTCAAAGTGCTTTGGAATTGTGAGGCTAGATTTTATCAGCTGTAACTGACCAGCGAAATGTATAAGGATTGTGATGTGTGTGAACTGTGAATGGCCAGGGAACTGCACAACAACTGTGCTAAGTAGGCTTTGTGCTGTGTTTGAACTGTTGTTGAATTTTAATTTAACTATAGTATCTGATGCTGCAAAATCCAATTATCTGTCACAATGAAAGTAGTAGCGGGATGAATCAGAAATAGTAAATGCTACAAGAATAAAAGTTAATGTTGTGTGCGCAGCCCATGATTTAATCATCACTTCAAGATCCTTAGTTTTACGAAACAGCGCAGCATGCAGAGCATGCTTGAGGCAGCCACAGACAACAGGTGTGGCGGCAGCAAGCAGCGGCTGGTGCACTTTACATGGCGTGTTTGCAGTGTCAGCTTGAGCACACCACAATAGCGAAGTTCCAGCCAGTGGTGCAGCCAACAGCTATGAGCATCAGTGGCAGTTCGTCGAGGAAGAAAAATAGTGAAAGTGTTGTGCTTGTATATAGCAGTCTAAGATTTGTAATTCAAACATTAGTATTAATAAAATGTCTGGGGGTAAAGGAAGTAAGATACACTCTCAGAAGTATTGGAGTTCAATCTCACAGTAGTAGCGACGATCCAGTGGATCAGATACCAATGTATGTTAGCGCCGTCAGATACGAGTTTAACGACTGGCAAATTAAGTCACAAATAACAAGTATAAATGTAAATTCAAACCTTAGTGAAGAATCCAAAATAGTAAATTCAGTAACCAATAATCCCATTGAGAATTCTGAAGTAGCCATGAATGATTTCACTGGGAATGTAAAGTTACCTGTTAATGGAAGACAGTGAAAAAGATACATTTTGTGAGAAAAAATGACAATGCAAACCCAGAATATGTGGTACCTAATCAAAATGAAATGATTAATTTGAATAACAATAGCAGAGAAAATTACTGACGCTGATGTTACTTATGAGCCAATATATATATATATATATATATATATATATATATATATATATATATATATATATAACAGAGGGAAACATTCCACGTGGAAAAATATATCTAAAAAGAAAGATGATGAGACTTACCAAACAAAAGCGCTGGCAGGTCGATAGACACACAAACAAACACAAATATACACACAAAATTCAAGCTTTCGCAACAAACTGTTGCCTCATCAGGAAAGAGGGGAAGGAGAGGGAAAGACGAAAGGATGTGGGTTTTAAGGGAGAGGATAAGGAGTCATTCCAATCCCGGGAGCGGAAAGACTTACCTTAGGGGGAAAAAAGGACAGGTATACACTCGCACACACACACATATCCATCCACACATACAGACACAAGCAGACATATTTAAATATGTCTGCTTGTGTCTGTATGTGTGGATGGATATGTGTGTGTGTGCGAGTGTATACCTGTCCTTTTTTCCCCCTAAGGTAAGTCTTTCCGCTCCCGGGATTGGAATGACTCCTTATCCTCTCCCTTAAAACCCACATCCTTTCGTCTTTCCCTCTCCTTCCCCTTTAAATATGTCTGCTTGTGTCTGTATGTGTGGATGGATATGTGTGTGTGTGCGAGTGTATACCTGTCCTTTTTTCCCCCTAAGGTAAGTCTTTCCGCTCCCGGGATTGGAATGACTCCTTATCCTCTCCCTTAAAACCCACATCCTTTCGTCTTTCCCTCTCCTTCCCCTCTTTCCTGATGAGGCAACAGTTTGTTGCGAAAGCTTGAATTTTGTGTGTATATTTGTGTTTGTTTGTGTGTCTATCGACCTGCCAGCGCTTTTGTTTGGTAAGTCTCATCATCTTTCTTTTATATATATATATATATATATATATATATATATATATATATATATATATATATATATATATATAGTCATGGTATAGCATCCGCCGACACTTTCCCACCTAAGGATGATCAGGATCCGGCATCTATACTAAATTTAATTTTGCAAGAACAAAAGGTTGCTGGAAAGAAAATAGACAAGGGATTAATAGATAAGGAGGAATTAAGCTACGCAAGAAAATGAGGAGGAGTTAAAAGAAGTTAAAATGGGAATAGCTCAAATTAACGGTAAGCTCAATGCTTTGGAACAAAAGGTCATGCATCTTGAAGTTAAAACTGAAGGATGTTGCACGAAAATAGATTATGAAACAGACGAATGGGATAAAAAATTAGAAGTCCGTAAGTCAGAAATAAACCAAAAGCTTAACTATGAAATCAAAGCATTAAACAAGAATTTGCAGGATCAAAATGGGGTGATACAAACAACAATTAATGGCATTGGCAATTTAAGACAAGAGGAAAGCAAAGCTACCAGAGAATGTCAGGATGAGCATACAATACAGTGGAATAATCTAAAAAGTATCAAAAAAGACCATGAAATACTTATCATAATATTTCACATGTAGAATCCTCTTGTAAAGGCAACGAAACTGCAGTTCAATGCAAATTAAGATAAACAGAGCAAAAAGTGCTTCCTGAGATGGACAAAATTGAAAATTGAAAATTAAGTTAAACAAACAGTAGAAATTTGGTTTGGTTTGAACAAAAAGGTGTTGTAAATGAAAATGACATAGCAAATTACCCTAATGCATATAAAGTCCTTCAGTTCTCTAGTAAGGGAACTATAAACTATACACCCACTAGCCTTCACTGGACAGTTTGATGGTATCATTCCTGAAAACATGACAGAACAGCAAAAAATCAAATTCGTTGCCAATAAGTTAGAATGAGAAGCAATATCGTGGGGAACTGGGGTCAGTTACAAATGTAAAACACTATAAAGAATTAGTGTGAGCGTTTTTTAATTAACACTGTTCTACTAGCACATCAAAGTGGTAGAAATGAAATTTTTGAAGGCAGAAGCTTTGCAAATAGTGGTTGTAGCAACTATAAAGAATTTTTCCAACATTACTGGGAAAAGACCCAATACTTAACCGGCCCATTAAGAGACTAACCTAGTAGGAATTGTTATACTTAAATTCCCTGTATCAGTATAAGACAAGTTAATTGATGTAAATAAAAGTAAAGTTAATCAGCTGGAGCAATGAGACGCGTTGTCCAGCAGCAAACAACTACCAGAGTGCTGGAGAAAGAACAGGTGGCGGACAGACCACCTTAATGACAGAGAGCAAACCCAAAACAGAGGTACGAATCGAAATGACGAATGGCATGACTGGGAGGAAAACGGACAGCCACGTCATAGTCGCAGCCTGCCCAGAAGAGGGGGAGGCACTTTTCAAATAGATACATATAGAGGAGGTTATTATGGCTGAAGCAAAGAATATTATAATAAACAAAATAGGGAACATACTCTGGTAAAAGGAATGGCCGAATGAAACAGACCATAAGTAACATTCTTAGGATATGACAAACAGGATTGAGTAAACAATGCACTCACGGATGAAGATAGACAAATCAAAGGAAATGTACCAACCAGCAATTGAAATTGAAATACAAAACATGAAAACAATTGTTATCCTAGATTCAGGTAGCGAAATTCATGCTGCCTCTAGTAATTTATACGAAGAAATAAAGAAGGATAAATATGTTCCCAAGTTATCCGTACAAGGAGTTAAAGTGGGTACAGTGTGTGGCTCTACAAGTAAAATGATAAAGAATCAGTTTCTAATGGAATTTAAAATGCAAAACAGATCATTATGAGTGGATGCCATCACGGTTTCCGGACTGTGCATCAATTTGATTTTTGGGAAAGATTGATTAATTGCTAACAGGACAATGCTAGATTTTACAGAGGCTGCAATGAGGATACGAGATGAACAGGAGCAACAAGTATTTAAATTTAATGAAAATGAGGTTACACAAAATATAAGTAGCGATGTGAGAATACAGATCATAAGGGAAAGATGTACTGGAACTATGAACCAGAAGATAGGATATGTTTGTACGAAGAGGTGGGCCCCGATGAAGAGGTAAGTACAGAGGCTAGAATGAAGGAAAAATTCGCAAATAAAGGAAGAAAATGATTCAATAGTGAACTATCGAGTGATCTCCAAGTAATTATTGCGGTTCCCTTTAATGGTGCCAAGGAAAGATGGCTCAGTATGCATAACTTTGGATACTAGAGCCTTAAACAAAGTCATCTTGTCACAGATGGATATGGATAGGCCTGAGGCACTAGAGAAGCTGGTACGGAAGTTCAATAGTGTCAAGATACAGTAAAACTTGCTCACATTGGCATGTGTGTAATTCAGAAATCTGCCCAAACCGTATAAGTATTTCGGCCCCAGTGCGTTAAGTGCACTTTTATATGGTGATTTTTTGTACAAAGCGGAACGTGCCAAATGCGGAAACGGAAAGCAAATCTTAGAACATACTTAACAATTCATTGTATAATGCGGAAAACACAGCCTGTACAGAACTATTGTATTACAGTTCATCAGTTATTCACGACTCTACGAGAACATTACTTTTAACATCTCTGTTAAGCGACGCAAAACCAAGAAAAGAGGTCCAGTGCAGTGCGGTGTTGCTGGCATAGATCTACTACCGTGCTGCTCTGCGCAACAACGAATAATTTACGCTCGGTGTCGGTACAGTGCATCAAAGCAAACTGTTCATTTGTAAGTGCTGTGTTTGTCAGCTTTCTCATTTTCCTCGTTATTGATGCACGCTGGCACATACAGGAACATTGTTGCACATCTACCAGCACACTGCTGCAATGTGCGCAGTGAAAGAGGTGGGTACTGTTACATTAAACGACGGTTTTACACGGCAAGAACATTATTTTCTGCCCGTTTCAGTTGACTAGTAGCATTTTAAGAGATACAGTAACATGACGTCGAACAAACAGTATATGTCATTAACACTTAATGAAAAGATTAATGTAATCGAGGCAAGTGATAAAGACAAACTCTCTGTGCGTGAAATTATGTTGCATTTAAAATGTGGTAAAACACAAATTTATGAGACTTTAAGAAAAAAGCATAAGATTCAGGACGAAAGGAAACGGGCAGACGTAAAGAAAGGTGAAGAACACTGGAAATGAAGAAAGTAACGAAATAGTGTGGGAAGGGTTCGTAAGTGTGTGGGCAAGAATCTTTCCTTTATCTGGACTCATGTTGCAGAGTGAGACTCTGAAAGTCTCTAAAGAGTTTGGAATTAAGGAGTTTAAGGCACCCACAGACTGGCTGGACAGTTTCAAAGCCAGGCACAACATCGTGTGGAATGAAGTGTGTGAGGAAGCTAAGGATGTGCAAGAAAGTGTAGCAACAGAATAAAAGACAATACTGTCCAACTTAGTAGTGAATTATGACCTGAAAGACATGTTGAATGTTGATGAAACAGAAATGTTGTATTATGCACTGCCTTCAAAATCGCTACCAACGTGAGGTGAAACATGCACCGGCGGAAAAATGTCCTAGAAAAGACTCACTGAACTGCTGTGTGGAAACATGTTAGGTGAAATGGAGAAGCTACTGGTGATTGGAAAGGCGGCAAAACCGCATTGTTTTGAAAATGAGACGTCAGTAAGCTTCCAGTCACATAGCGAAGCAATAAAAGGCGTGGATGGTGATTGGTCTTATTGAAGAACGGCTGGGCTCTTTCAATGGAAAAAGGAAATTGCCCAAGTTCTCCTTTTCCTAGACAATGCAACCTGCCAGCCGATAGTAATGTTATCAAATGTGGAATTGGATTGGTTCCCTCAAAATTCAACCAGCCTCCACACAACCCATGGACCAGGGGGTTATTTACATATTTAAGGGGATACGGAATCACCTATCCCCGCAATGTTAATATATGCCTACTATAGGGAACATTTTCTCACAAACTACTGGAGACAGAGAGGTAAAAATTTTACTGTATGTGCATTCATATGTTACAACAATACTGAAACAACAGTTTATTGTCAAAGTATTTTCTTACAGAGATATTGTACATTTATTTTTAAGTAAATTTTTTCCATCGCTTTTTACTAGACTATCACCCCTAAGTCTTTTGTAAATCAAGTAATTAAAAAATCGTTGTTTCAGTATGTAATAGGGACCTATGTCACTACGTCATAAAAATTTCAGACTTCTAGGTTGACCAGTACCTGAGATAATGTTCCTAGATGAAGTAAAAAGTAAACTTACGGGAAACGGAGAAAGAAGATTAAAACATTCCTGATCCGTAGCTAATACCCCCTTCACAGTCTTCATAATCATCTTCAAGTCTTCTTTTGGCACCCCTCTGCACCTGTCTTGCTTTTTTCACTAATGTCTTGATTATATTATCAGCATGCCTTAGTCTGTGCTGATCTAAAAAGAACATAGCACGTACCGTACGGGAACCAACACACATACCCAACTTTTGAAGGACCTGGCATTTAGTTATATTTCCAAGATTGAAGGTTGCCACAGCATCATTCACACCAAAATGTAGTGTATTAATTCCGACAAACACTGTTTTTGGGAGACGATGCCATATCACACTATTCAAGCACTCGTTGGGGTTCTGCGTTTTTCCGTGAAGACATTTCATCAGAAGACTTCTGTCAGCCAGATCTCTGAAAATGGGCTTTATTTCTGCCATGATGGCTGATGGTAGACTGTGGTGGTGAATGTATTTCTCTCCTGTTGTTAGTCCCCTATTGTATTTACACCAGCTGTTTTCACCTTTGGGGCACAAACCATGTTGTGGATGCTCATCCGTGGATGCGGTGTGGAAATATAAAGCCCATATAGCTCTCCTCATTTCTTCAAGATTGCCTGTATTTTGCCTGATTGCAAGGCCATAGCAGTTCTGAATGTGGTCTATTATGGAATCAGTCAATCTTCCTCTGCCATCCAAGGTTTTCCCATCATCTAGTTTTTTCCCTTTCATAACTGATTTTAACCTTCTCAGCCTGGCACCCATTCTCTTCTGCACATGTCCTATACATTCAAGTTTGCTTATATTTACACTGTTCCCATATGGTTTGCTTTCCAAAACTTCTTTGAATGCTTTAGAGTCACCATCTCCCAGATATTTGACATAGCGAACATTATACCACTGTGAAGAGCGATGAAAAATTTTCTTCACCCCAGCAACCTCCATGCCACCACTACTACCATAATAATTAGCAATACAGTCATCACTGTGTTCATTTTTCAGCCTGCCTGTGCACCTACAGTATTTAGACATTATTGCAACATCAATAACATTGCCAGTATCAACACTAGTTGCTGTTACAACACCATTGTTGGAGGTGTGGCCCCTTTTCTGCCACGTGCCATCAAACGCCACTGTGAGGTCACGACTGCCGTCATTTTCTTCCACTGCTTCTTCCACAGCAACCTGCATTGACTTCTGTGCTACATCTTCAACTGCAGATCCTAGTACATAATTGTAAGCTTCAAACTTTGAAGGTGCACTTGGAAGATTTAGAACACCACATAGCATATCACCAGCTGCTTTGCCCTTACCAATTGCTCGCAATCCATAAACTAACCTAATATTTACACTATAAAGTTCAGTTTTCTTGTATCCATTATTTACAGTTACTGAAACCGAACTTGGAAACTTACAGCTGTATTTACAAACACTGCATATTAAATTAAACTGGGCAGCCAGGCCAACATGGGATTCTACTTTCAGAGAAACGTTTCCATGACATTTTTTGCAGCACAAACTGTTTTCAAGAGCTTCACACAATATATTCGTATCAATGAGTTCAAAAACTTCATTCCCTCTATCAAGTAAATTATATTTCTCTTCCAAATCTCTTAGTTTTTTATGAGAAGCACTGTTTTCATTTGGTGTAAGTTCGTTCGGCAAATCAGTAATAAGTGGATTCACATTTTCCAACAGTGATGATGATGAACTGCTTTGCTTTGCTAATGAATCATTATTTCTTTTCTTTTGCCAGTTCACACGCTTTTTAAATACTTTTGCTTTAGCTCTAGGCATTTTCACTGCGAAAAATGAAGCACTAAATACGAAATAACTCAACAACAACTACTTTCTTATATCACACTGTTTACAAAACAGTCCCGCCACAAAGTCAAAGAGTAACTTGAGGAAACCAGAGAGAAACATTTTCGGGCAACTAGTGTATAAATAGTCGCTGGAAACCGGGATATTTGAATTCATGTCACTTTAAAGGTACTGCCAAAAAGTTCATGGTCAGCCACGAGAGACGTGTATAACTAAAGCGCAATACCCGATCTCACAAATATATAAAAATAAAATAGTTATAATTGTAGTAGAGCTATGTATGATACGTCATTTTAAAGAGGAAACATGGCAGAATATAATACGCCAATAAAAAAAAATTCGATTTTTTAACCCAAAATCCGATTCCGTATCCCCTTAAGTGTCATTATAGGCAATTACTGATGCAGTCTCAGTGTTGAAGAAGCAGAAAGCGCATTTGCTCTTGCACAGTCAGTTTCTGTCCTGTATGCAGTAAATTGGATGGCTTGGCAGTAAAGGAAATAAAACCTGAAACTGTCACCAAGTGCTTCTTCAACAGAGCGGGGTTTGGGGGGGGGGGGGGTCTCAAGGACAAGATGCTTCAGTGGCCATATAAGTTCAAGAAATGCAGCAGCAATTGCTGAATTAATGAAAATGCGAAACATTTCATTTAGTGCAGATGATTACAAGTGAGGACTTTCTGTCAACTCGCTCCACTTTCACTTCAGTGACAGATTTAATAGAAATCCTCAACACGGAGGATGAGGAAGAAGAAGAAGAAACAAAGGAAGAAGAGGAGCAAAATTGTGTCCCTGGAAAAATTAATACACCTGAAGAAGCCATTGCATGCATAAACAATGTTGCGCAATTTGCAGCGTACACAAATTCTCCGAACTTGTTGGAACTATTGTACGGTACAAAAAATTGACTAGAAAAAACAATTTTGAACACTAAATTAAAACAAGTTTCCCTCCTTGATATATGGTGAAAAAAACAAAGCAAATAAACTTGGGAATAATATGTATGTACACACAATAATAAACAAATTTAAAGTTCAAGTAAAATCATAGAAATTCCTTTTTGTTTATCAATTAGTGCAATAGTACAGTCTTCTATTATCCAATATACAGTAAATGAACATTTACTGTGATGGAATGAAGGCGCACTAATACAGCATACGCATAATTAAAAATTTTTACTGTATTTCATACATGATACCTGACAAATTTTAGGTAGTCTAGTGAGTTTTATGTAATCTGGAAACTTGTCAAATTTCGAAAATTATTTTAGTCCCAGGCGATTCCATTATGAGCAAGCTTTACTGTATTAAAAAGTATAGACTTGACCACCTATTAACGAGTATAGACTTGACCACCACTTTCTGACAGGTTCCATTATTAGAAAACTGTAGATAATTTACCACATTTATGAAGGATGGAGTTACCAATTCAGAATATTGACATTTGGCTTGAAGATATCGACAGCTGCGTTTATATGTTTCTTAATAAGGTGTTGGGAGAGCAGCTATTGTACAAAATTACAGTATACAATTATGATATTTTGATTGCTGCCAAAACATGGAAGGAACACAATGACCTATTGAGTCAAGTGTTATGTAACATTGAGAATAATAATATCAGTGTTAATCTGGACAAATCCAAATGTAGGAAAGGGGAAATTAAATTCCTAGGGCATATTACATTGGCTGAAGGTATTAAGCCAGACTGAGAAAAGTTAAATGCTGGAAGAAACTTTCCAAGCCCTAAGAACAAAAAGCAGTTGAAGATCACCTTTAGTTGAACTGGACTATTGCAAATTCACAAATAATCAGGCACTTAATGCGAAAGCCATACTTTAATTAATGAAGAGTGCCACGTGGATGTGGACCGAGGAGTGCGAACAAGAATTTCAAAAAATAAAAGATGAATTATGTAACAGTATTGTTCTGACACATCCACACTTAAATGTAGCTTTTTGCATTTTCACTGACAGTTCACAATACGAATTAGGAGCTCATCTTCATCAATTCATAGAAAATGGGGATCCAGTGGAAATAGAATCCATTGCTTTTGCCAGTCAAATACTAAACAAATGGGAGATAAAATATTCAGTAACAGAAAAGGAAAGTATAAGTGCTTGCAGACCACAAGGCACTACTATTCCTGATGGATCATAGGCTAAGTCATAACAGATGGGCTTTAGTGTTTCTGGAGTATGATTTCACAACAGAATACTTGCCAGGGAAAGCAATGCATTGACTGACGCATTATCCAGATTGCCTGTGGGTATGGATAAATCAGATGTTAATGATTCAGAGCAGAAAGAAGTCTATATGCTATACCTAACAAAAAGAAAAAATAAAGAGTATATTGTAAAATATGAGAAGGTAACAGAATACGGGCGACACTACTGAAATGATAAAAGACAATTGGAATAGGAAAGCGAATGACAAGGTGAGGAAGTACTATGTCATACATAAAGGTGTTTTGTATCATAAGAAAGATCCAGAGAACAGTAATGGAACGTCTACTGGCCAGAAAATGGAACTGAGAGGCTAGTGTGGTTCATACATTACACATATGCTCATTTTGGTGCCAAGAAACGTGCAGACAAAATTAAGGAAAGTTGCTATTTCAATAACAGAAAAGAGAGCACAGAAAATTCTAAAATCCTGTGATGTGTCTCAGAAAACAAAAGCTTTAAATTCTAGCAGCAAAGTGGATATGCACAGCATGATCCCAACAACAATATTGAAAAAGGTGTGTGTTGACCTCTATGGGGCCCCCTTCCCACCTCACAAAGTGGGTACAAATATCCATTCGTGGGGTTGGACACATTCTCAAAACATGTAAAATTATATGCACTAAGAAAGGCTACAGGTAAGTCGGTCTCAAATAAAATCAAGAATTACACTGCAATGAAGGCAGGTAAGCCAGACAGGAGCATCAGTAATGATGGACCACAATTTATAAAGTTATTGGAAAAGTATGTTGAGGGATCTTGACATAAAACCTATATACGTATCTAAATACCATCCTCAATCAAGTATGAGTGAAAGAGTTATGAGAGAACTAAATAGGTGGTTCAGTTTAAAGCAAATTGTTCTAGAAAATATCACGAGCGGGCAAATTACGTTGAAGAATTTGAGGTAATTATGAATGAATTACAGCATTCTACCAAGGAAATATCGCCACAAGAACTATTAGCACGGAAAAAGGTACCTAGTTTAATTGAACAGATAGTAAGTTTCCCACAGAGAGATGATACCTCAGTTAATGAAAGATGAGACTTAGCCTTAGCTAGGATAAAAAACAGCTAAAAGAAAGGATAAATACAACAGGTTTAGAAAAGGACTATCAAACTGATGACTTGGTACTAATAAGGTCAAGGTGTAAGTCTTCCAAAATAAACTAAGATCAAACAATTCTACAAGACATACGACGGACCGTACAAAATCATTAGGATAGCGCTCACCAACACAGTGGGGGTAAACAATATTAAAACAAGAACAAGCAAAGGCATCTACAACAACACGGACGACAAAAAATATTATGACTACTAGATCAATAACATTCTTTGTATTGCTAGGTAGTTAACAGTTACCAGGTGCCTGAGTTAACTGACAGCATATTTCATTTTCTTTTCCTGCTGTTAGTTCTTACTCTTCTTTCACTTAGAACTATATAATTGTCTTGTTTAACTTTCTTCACTATCAAATTTAAGATGAGAAAATTTCCTTACACGGATTGTGACAAGAAAGAAACAAGCTATGACAAAAAATAACCCAACAGAATAAACATCTGCATAGGACAGATATTTGCTTGAATTATGTGGACAAAAAAAAAAAAATGGTTCAAATGGCTCTGAGTACTATGGGACTCAACTGCTGAGGTCATTAGTCCCCTAGAACTTAGAACTAGTTAAACCTAACTAACCTAAGGACATCACAAACATCCATGCCCGAGACAGGATCCGAACCTGCGACCGTAGCGGTCTTGCGGTTCCAGACTGCAGCGCCTTTAACCGCACGGCCACTTCGGCCGGCTAATTATGTGGACAGGCCCAAGTATAAGAAATATAGGATTACAAGCACACCAATACCAGATTAACGCACATAACAAAAACATGTCATATAGTATGCAGTGGAACAGTTTTTTTAAATATTTACAACAACGATACATAACTTTCATGCCTGAAAATACTTTAACAACAGGAAAGCAAGACGAGGGCTAATATAATACAGATGAAATAACTCATAAAAATAACCTGAAGGTTGCAGAAGACGCTGCCGCCGATGCTAAACCAGATAAGTGAATATACCACTGTACAACAGAAACAATTCTTGTGGCAAAAATAATGGAAATAATTAACTGTTGTCTTGAGATGGTGTACAGATTGTGTCAAAATAGACATGGTTACTCTTCAGTATGAACTGAAACAACAAAGTGGTTTCTGCTATAATGAATTATGGTACACTGGTAGCTAAGAGTAGTCCCACCAAAGAGGTTTATGGTAAGTGGAAAATCATGGTTATTCAGTGACCGAAATGTCAACCAATTATTTATGAAGATAGAAAAGAGACTTAAGGTAAATGGAGAGTTATGGTTATTAGGTGACAGAAAAGTCGGGGAGAAGTACAATTTCTAGGCGACAGCAAAGTCAGCCAATCATTTATGAAGGGTGAGGGAGGAAAGGAAAAGGCGACAAGTAAGTTGGCCGTTAAGTAATATTTATGGGTAAAATGCTTTCCGCCAACTATCTTATGCAGTACAAGGGAGTAAACATGCTGCTGACATAAGACACAACACTGACATGGAAATTTAATAGAAGACATAAACTTAGTAAACAACATTTAAATAGAAGGCCACATAATATGAAGTACAGAGAGTAAAGTTTTCAATATGAAAGGAAGGCAGAATAAAGGTCTGTCTAAGAATAAGGTAATTAGCTCCTACATATTACAAAGTCACAGAATACGCTTATACAAAAGTCAGTAGAAAATGAACAGTCATTACATGAATACAGTTCCACTAGTACTTTTTGTAGCAACAATGACACTCAAATGTAGAAGGAACTATACCTCATCCTGTGGAATGAAGGAACGATTTGGTAAATGAGTGTCTGCGCATTTGGACTGAACCAAGATTCTCTCAATATATCTGTGAACTGCAATTGTAAGTCTCCTTAGGTAAGATTTAAGGAGCATAGCAGGTGATGCCAGCTAGCGGTGTGATCGTTACCAAACTGGGTCTGTAGTAACAGAGGGTGCAATCAAGCGCAGAGCTCTTCAAGAGTGCGAAGGGTAATGCCCCAGCTGTATGTAGCTACTGCTGTGACCAAAACAATAACATTGATGAATCACTGTCTTCGTACGATGTAAACATTGACTTTGTTTATTAACACCCTAAATCAAAACAAAACATTATACAAAGGTATTTATATTGCAATAGTATATGAAAACATGTTTATTTAAAATTTTAAACAAATTATTAGAAAACTAATTTAAGGCATTTTAGATTGTTTCATGGAACTGTATTGGAGCTGTATGCTGAAGTTGGAAATGGGAGAATGCACTGACAATTGTTGAACTCAACACCATTTGGGGAAGTCTGGAGTTTCACAATGCAAGACCACATCATGGACAACTGAATCACCTGCATGGGTTGCTGTTGTGGGCTGCTTTGATATGTTACAGTAAAAGGTGTGAGCATAAAGTTCTTCCATCTCCACATATTTGTGAAATGTATAGCTGTTCTGTTTGTTTTATTTGTAACCATGTGACGTAAACATCTTGAAGACGCATTCAAATACAAATAAGTGCAGAACCGTATGGTGCCGATGTAATAGTAAGGATGAGCGTAAAGAAGATTTCATTAAATTTAAAGTACTGCAATGCGCCAATAGTAGTGGTATAGCAACTAAACTTCTTATTAGACATACTTTGTTGAATTTAATGAACGGCAATTTGCCGATAATAGTTTAACAGCAGTACAAGAGTTCTTGACAGATACTTGAGTAGGAGACAGTAGACTGCTATAGAGTATTCTAGCAAATTACAGACTGTAAGTTAAAAAAAGACTATCAACAACATAAAGGTGCAGAATAATGCTACTTTGAAAATGTTTTCTATTAAAGAATTATGCACTAAGTACAGAGTGTGTAACTAAAAATTAATGATTTTGGGATATAAGGTTACTGACAAATTTACTGAAGGTAACAATTAGTTTTTCTAATCAGAAAATAACAAAGTCTGTGATTATATAAGTAAATTAATAATCTGAAAAGGGAAAAAGATGAAGTAGATTCAACATTTGAAAAACAACAAGAATTTACAAGTATGGTGGAACGGTATGGCCCTTGAGAGATGATAGCTTAAAAATTCATAAAAATTCGAATTGAAATTTGTTTATTTACAAAATTGTTTGGAGTCAGAGAGAACCTCCCAATTGTTGGAAATATCAGGAGGAGGGGGACGTGTAACATTTCTGGCTTTGCAGCCACCACATTCAGTTACAAGGAGGGAGGGAGGGGGTGAGCCTCATCAGGTCAGGTGAAATGTCAAAGCCTTGCTGACAGTTTTCTTTGACTCTGAAGGATTAGTATATCACGAATTGTGCTACAGGGACAAACTCTTCATTGATGGTACCGCCGGGAAATGTTGCGATTCCTGCGAGAATGGCGTGAAATGTGGCGAGACATTTCATGGCTCTTTCATCACAATAATGCACCTGCACATTCATTCCTTTGGAGCATGACTATTGGACAAAAAACGAAACCATTATGCTGCCTCATCTGTAATACCTAAGCCTGGCCCATGCAGACTTTTTTTTTTTTAATTTCCAAAGTTGAGAACCCCTTTGAAAGGACAAAGATTTGCAACAATAGATGCGATCAAACAAAAATTTGCAGATGGCGCTTCATGTGATCCAGCAGGAGACATACCAAGACTGCTTCTGGAAGTGGAAACAGAGCTGGGAGCGGTGTATCAATTGTGGAGGAAATTATTTCAAAGGAGACCATGGACAATAAGTAGAAGTGTAGAAAA
Source organism: Schistocerca nitens (assembly GCF_023898315.1). NCBI lineage: Eukaryota > Metazoa > Arthropoda > Insecta > Orthoptera > Acrididae > Schistocerca > Schistocerca nitens. The sequence continues at coordinate 373,079,900 of NC_064618.1, forward strand.
ATGTTGTGCATAAAGTTCCAGAACTGGTTTTAAATTATTAATTATAGACTTTTGATTTTCAATAAAGCACGTATAGAACTGCGAATGTCAGTAATTTAGTTACCTGGTACATAAGTTCCAACACCTTCCACATGTCTGGTGATATATTCTTGCTTGTGAGATCATAAACCAAAGAAAGAGCTTCTTCATAAAATTCTGCAAGACATAAAGGAGATTAGTATTAATTACACTGAGTTATGATTAAATAGTACAACATACATTACTGTGACATAAGCATGCAGTGCGTATGAGGACACACGTGCTGCCAATAGAGAGAGAGAGGGGGGGGGAGAGGGGGGATAGAGAAGGGGGGAAGCGCGCGAGGGGGGAGGCGTGCGGGGGGAGGAGGAGTGGGAGGGGGGCAAGAGTGGGAGGGCTGGAGGGGGCAAGAGTGGGAGGGCTGGAGGGGGGCAAGAGTGGGAGGGCGGGAGGGGGGCAAGAGTGGGAGGGCGGGAGGAGGAAGAGTGGGAGGGCGGGAGGAGGAAGAGTGGGAGGGCGGGAGGAGGAAGAGTGGGAGGGCGGGAGGAGGAAGAGTGGGAGGGCGGGAGGAGGAAGAGTGGGAGGGCGGGAGGAGGAAGAGTGGGAGGGAGGGAGGAATAAGAGTGGGAGAGAGGGGAGGGAGGAATAAGAGTGGGAGAGAGGGGGGAGGAGGAAGAGTGGGAGAGAGGGGGGAGGAGGAAGAGTGGGAGAGAGGGGGGGAGGAGGAAGAGTGGGAGAGAGGGGGGGAGGAGGAAGAGTGGGAGAGAGGGGGGGAGGAGGAAGAGTGGGAGAGAGGGGGGGAGGAGGAAGAGTGGGAGAGAGGGGGGGAGGAGGAAGAGTGGGAGAGAGGGGGGGAGGAGGAAGAGTGGGAGAGAGGGGGGGAGGAGGAAGAGTGGGAGAGAGGGGGGAGGAGGAAGAGTGGGAGAGAGGGGGGAGGAGGAAGAGTGGGAGAGAGGGGGGGAGGAGGAAAAGTGGGAGAGAGGGGGGGAGGAGGAAGAGTGGGAGAGAGGGGGGGAGGAGGAAGAGTGGGAGAGAGGGGGGGAGGAGGAAGAGTGGGAGAGAGGGGGGGAGGAGGAAGAGTGGGAGAGAGGGGGGGAGGAGGAAGAGTGGGAGGGAGGGGGGGAGGAGGAAGAGTGGGAGGGAGGGGGGGAGGAGGAAGAGTGGGAGAGAGGGGGGGAGGAGGAAGAGTGGGAGGGAGGGGGGGAGGAGGAAGAGTGGGAGGGCGGGAGGAGGAAGAGTGGGAGGGCGGGAGGAGGAAGAGTGGGAGGGCGGGAGGAATAAGAGTGGGAGGGAGGGAGGAATAAGAGTGGGAGAGAGGGGGGAGGAGGAAGAGTGGGAGAGAGGGGGGGAGGAGGAAGAGTGGGAGAGAGGGGGGGAGGAGGAAGAGTGGGAGAGAGGGGGGGAGGAGGAAGAGTGGGAGAGAGGGGGGAGGAGGAAGAGTGGGAGAGAGGGGGGGAGGAGGAAGAGTGGGAGAGAGGGGGGGAGGAGGAAGAGTGGGAGAGAGGGGGGGAGGAGGAAGAGTGGGAGAGAGGGGGGGAGGAGGAAGAGTGGGAGAGAGGGGGGGAGGAGGAAGAGTGGGAGAGAGGGGGGGAGGAGGAAGAGTGGGAGAGAGGGGGGGAGGAGGAAGAGTGGGAGAGAGGGGGGGAGGAGGAAGAGTGGGAGAGAGGGGGGGAGGAGGAAGAGTGGGAGAGAGGGGGGGAGGAGGAAGAGTGGGAGAGAGGGGGGGAGGAGGAAGAGTGGGAGAGAGGGGGGAGGAGGAAGAGTGGGAGAGAGGGGGGGAGGAGGAAGAGTGGGAGAGAGGGGGGGAGGAGGAAGAGTGGGAGAGAGGGGGGGAGGAGGAAGAGTGGGAGAGAGGGGGGGAGGAGGAAGAGTGGGAGAGAGGGGGGGAGGAGGAAGAGTGGGAGAGAGGGGGGGAGGAGGAAGAGTGGGAGAGAGGGGGGGAGGAGGAAGAGTGGGAGAGAGGGGGGGAGGAGGAAGAGTGGGAGAGAGGGGGGGAGGAGGAAGAGTGGGAGAGAGGGGGGAGGAGGAAGAGTGGGAGAGAGGGGGGAGGAAAATGAGTGGGAGAGAGGGGGGAGGAAAATGAGTGGGAGAGAGGGGGGAGGAAAATGAGTGGGAGAGAGGGGGGAGGAAAATGAGTGGGAGAGAGGGGGGAGGAAAATGAGTGGGAGAGAGGGGGGGGAGGAAAATGAGTGGGAGAGAGGGGGGGGAGGAAAATGAGTGGGAGAGAGGGGGGGGAGGAAAATGAGTGGGAGAGAGGGGGGAGGAAAATGAGTGGGAGAGAGGGGGGAGGAAAATGAGTGGGAGAGAGGGGGGAGGAAAATGAGTGGGAGAGAGGGGGGAGGAAAATGAGTGGGAGAGAGGGGGGAGGAAAATGAGTGGGAGAGAGGGGGAGGAAAATGAGTGGGAGAGAGGGGGGAGGAGAAGGAGTGGGAGAGAGGGGGGGAGGAGAAGGAGTGGGAGAGAGGGGGAGGAGAAGGAGTGGGAGAGAGGGGGAGGGGAAGGAGTGGGAGAGAGGGGGGAGGAGAAGGAGTGGGAGAGAGGGGGAGGAGAAGGAGTGGGAGAGAGGGGGGAGGAGAAGGAGTGGGAGAGAGGGGGGAGGAGAAGGAGTGGGAGAGAGGGGGGAGGAGAAGGAGTGGGAGAGAGGGGGGAGGAGAAGGAGTGGGAGAGAGGGGGGAGGAGAAGGAGTGGGAGAGAGGGGGAGGAGGAGTGGGAGAGAGGGGGAGGAGGAGGAGTGGGAGAGAGGGGGGAGGAGGAGTGGGAGAGAGGGGAGGAGGAGTGGGAGAGAGGAGGAGTGGGTGGGAGGGAGGGAGAGGAGTGGGAGGGAGTGAGGGAGAGGGAGTAGGAGGGAGGGGGGGTGGGAGGGAGGGAGGAGGAGTGGGAGGGAGGAGGAGTGGGAGGGAGGGAGGAGGAGTGGGAGGGAGGGAGGAGTGGGAGGGAGGAGTGGGAGGGAGGGAGGAGTGGGAGGGAGGGAGGAGTGGGAGGGAGGGAGGAGGAGTGGGAGGGAGGGAGGAGTGGGAGGGAGGGAGGAGTGGGAGGGAGGGAGGAGGAGTGGGAGGGAGGGAGGAGTGGGAGGGAGGGAGGAGTGGGAGGGAGGGAGGAGGAGGAGTGGGAGGGAGGAGGAGGAGTGGGAGGGAGGAGGAGGAGTGGGAGGGAGGAGGAGGAGTGGGAGGGAGGAGGAGGAGTGGGAGGGAGGGAGGAGGAGTGGGAGGGAGGGAGGAGGAGTGGGAGGGAGGGAGGAGGAGTGGGAGGGAGAAGGAGGAGGAATGGGAGGGAGAAGGAGGAGTGGGAGGGAGAAGGAGGAGTGGGAGGGAGGAGTGGGAGGGGGGAGGGAGGGGGAGTGAGGGAGAGGGAGGGAGAAGGAGGAGTGGGAGGGAGGGAGGGAGAGGGAGTGAGGGAGGGGGAGTGAGGGAGAGGGAGGGAGGGGGAGTGGGAGGGAGGAGGAGTGGGAGGGAGGAGTGGGAGGGAGGGAGGAGTGGGAGGGAGTGAGGAGTGGGAGGGAGGGAGGAGTGGGAGGGAGGGAGGAGTGGGAGGGAGGGAGGGGGGATGAGTGGGCGGGAGGGAGGGAGGGAGGGGGGATGAGTGGGAGGGAGGGAGGGGGGATGAGTGGGAGGGAGGGAGGGGGGATGAGTGGGAGGGAGGGAGGGGGGATGAGTGGGAGGGAGGGAGGGGGGATGAGTGGGAGGGAGGGAGGAGGAGTGGGAGGGAGGGAGGAGGAGTGGGAGGGAGGGAGGAGGAGTGGGAGGGAGGGAGGAGGAGTGGGAGGGAGGGAGGAGGAGTGGGAGGGAGGGAGGAGGAGTGGGAGGGAGGGAGGAGGAGTGGGAGGGAGGGAGGAGGAGTGGGAGGGAGGGAGGAGGAGTGGGAGGGAGGGAGGAGGAGTGGGAGGGAGGGAGGGAGGAGGAGTGGGAGGGAGGGCGGGAGGAGGAGTGGGAGGGAGGGCGGGAGGAGGCAGGGAGGGAGGAGGAGGAAAGGGAGGGAGGGAGGAGGAGGAAAGGGAGGGAGGGGGAGGAGGAAAGGGAGGGAGGGGGAGGTGGAAAGGGAGGGAGGGGGAGGAGGAAAGGGAGGGAGGAGGAGTGGGAGGGAGGGAGGAGGAGTGGGAGGGAGGGAGGAGGAGTGGGAGGGAGGGAGGAGGAGTGGGAGGGAGGGAGGGAGGAGGAAAGGGAGGGAGGGAGGAGGAAAGTGAGGGAGGGAGGAAAGGGAGGGAGGGAGGAGGAGGAAAGGGAGGGAGGGAGGAGGAGGAAAGGGAGGAAGGGAGGAGGAGGAAAGGGAGGGAGGGAGGAGGAGGAAAGGGAGGGAGGGAGGGAGGAAAGGGAGGGAGGGAGGAGGAGGAAAGGGAGGGAGGGAGGAGGAGGAAAGGGAGGGAGGGAGGAGGAGGAAAGGGAGGGAGGGAGGAGGAGGAAAGGGAGGGAGGGAGGAGGAGGAAAGGGAGGGAGGGAGGAGGAGGAAAGGGAGGGAGGGAGGAGGAGGAAAGGGAGGGAGTCAGCATACTGTCTTTGTAATAGAGTATTATATACATTATAATTAATAGGTTTAAAAATTTGTCTGTAAATAAAGAAAACTATCACCATTGTTAATCCCTATACAGAAAACCTCTGATAAAACAGTCTGCTGATGCTACACACTGTCAACATCAATAGTTCAAGTAACTGAGCACAAGACCAGATTGTACAAAGAAAAGAAATGATATCACAAAACATCCTTGCACTCACATCAAGTGGTTTATAGATAGATACAATGGTAATTGTATACCTGGATAGCTAGAAACAGGTCCGAACCTTGAGCTTCCCAAATATTCCACATTACTTGTAAAAATTGCAGGACATTCGATTTTGGTGAAAGTTATATTTCAGGTAGCTTGCCATGAGCCACATACATGAATATGTCAGTATACATAGGTTTTCAAACACTGGAAGCAGTTAAACAACATTTTCCTTCAACAAATATAGTGCCAACACACTAGCCGCAGATACTGATATATTACTACGATGCCTCAGCATCACCCACAGCTACAGAAATTTACCGAACGCATATTTAAACATCCACTGTTTAGAGGGAACTGTAGAGCTGTCATACAAAGAAGAAGAACAACAACAACACTTGAAGTAAGTTACACTGTATAACAGTGAAATGAAACAACTCATTAATTTCAAGAAGTTGCGCATCATATCCAAAAAAATGGTTCAAAACGCCTCTGAGCACTATAGGACTTAACATATGAGGTCGTCAGTCCCCTAGAACTTAGAACTACTTAAACCTAACCAACCTAAGGACATCACATACATCCATGCCCAAGGCAGAATGCGAACCTGCGACCGTAGCAGTCGCAGGGTTCCGGACTAAGCACTTAGAACCGCTCGGCCACCGTGACCGGCCACATCCAAAAGATGAGCAGTTGTAATAACAATGTAGCTGAACAGGGAAAAAATGTTGAGACTTTCATACATTTTTTGGTAAAAGATGAAATACAAATGACATCAATTTCCAAGGTCACACTTCCATGACAGTTTATCTGGAAGAAGCAGCCTGCATATCATGTCTCAGTGGTCCAATTTTCAAGCAGGGAGAAGTCTCTGTGCATTCAACAGTAGGGATACTACAAATTTGTCGAAACATGTTTTACTGAAATGGTACAAGAAATCTCTCAAAATAAAATGCAGCATGTGTCAGTATTAACGTAGAGGTGTCTGTAATTGGGAAACATTGTGTGCACTTAATTGTTATGAGTGAGGTGACAATGAATTTACAATGATGTCACATGAGTAACATAATCCAAGTGATTCCCTTTTGAATGAACAAAGATATCATGGACTATATTCACTGAAGATGGTGAGACAGAAGCTGAATTAATCTAGCTTGCATCAGAAATGAACACAGGAAATGCCCATATTACACTGTCAAAAGCTTTGGTACATCTTTTATAAAAGCTAAAAAATGTACACTAACCTTTTTTTATAAAAGATACGATAAAAGTAGCTCAGTACACTTTCAAAGATTTTATGAAATATCTTCTACAAAAGATACAAGGCAAATCTCTTTTTCTACAGTGTAATACGGGCCAAAGATACAGCGAAAGCTTCTAGAGAGACAATGAAAATTACAGAGGCAGATGGCAATAAGAATGTACCAATAATGCAGATCACGGAGGAAGTAGAACTCTTATATGCACACCATGATTGCTTGAACCAAAGAGTTAACCATTAAGATGAATGACCTAATACTTACTTTGGAAAACAAAAATTGGACAAGATTATAACTTTTAGAGGTTGCTGAGCTCAACCACTGGTGTTGCTGCCAAAGCTGTAACAACAATTATGTCTGTGGAGAGGTTGTCCCCACTATTGCATACAGATCTCTATTTTCTTTTGTGTTATTCAATTGATCTTTAGATACACAAAACATGAACAGAACAATACCATCTCACATGTAGTGTTCAGGGAGAGCATTTTCCATTACACAGGTAGAAGAACTCTAGCTTCTTAGGCTGCTAGGAATCAATATTAAGTTTTCAGCAAACTGTGAACAAAGAGAGTGGAACTACTAGGTAAGACAAGACAATGATATACCAATCATTTTTCCTCAATAACACAACACATGAAGCAGCAATGCTGAGCATCCACAGACAATAGATACAATAATGTGAAAAACTGGAACATTATCACTTCACAAGCAATGCAGGTGACACGATAAATGTATGTATTTTCTGTTCACTGTTTAAAATTCCCTGAATGTATAACAAACAAAATTCCAGATTAATTAGCACACACAAAAGAATAAAAAAAGTTATCATAAGAAATCATTCTTACCCATTACACTCTGTGAGAAAATATGCCCTACAACTTGGAGAACAGTTGGCTGCAGTTGTGCCATGATTTCTGGCTGCTCTTCCATTACTGTCAGTAGTGTTTCTATAGTATTCAGCAAACTCATTGCAGTTATTGCCTTCTCGTCAGATCCTTCATCAGTCTCAAGAACTTGGCTGAATGTTGTTGCCTTATGGTGAGGGGAAAAAAATTAGATATTATAACAACTGAACATTCGGGGTGGAATATACACTTATCAGCCAGATCATTACGACCACCTACCTACTACTGATATAAACCCATCCAGGCGACTGCAGTGTCGCCTGGTGAGAAACAACTGCTAGCCAGACACACGAACAGTGCATGCAGCAGCAGTGAGCTTGTTCTCTTTGTGTAGAATGAGGAAGGTGCATGACCTATTTGAGTCTGACTGAGGACAGATTGTGGTGGCCCGGAGGCTTGGCACGAGCAAAATGGCTGTGAGCACTACACGACTTAACTTCTGAGGTCATCAGTCGCCCAGAACGTAGAACTAATTAAACCTAGCCAACCTAAGGACATCACACACATCCATGCCTGAGGCAGGATTCGAACCTGCGACCGTAGCGGTTGCTCGGCACCAGACTGTAGCGCCTAGAACCGCACGGCCACTCCGGCCGGCTTGGCACGAGCATTTCGGAAACTACACAACTGATCAGGTGTTCAGGAGGGGCTGTAGTAAGTGTCTTCAACAGGTGGGGAAACCACATCCAGATTTAGTGGGGTTGGGTGGCTAACCCTCATTACAGATGTTGGTCATCATAGGGAGGGTAGACTGGTAGAACAGGACAGGTGGTGAACTGTGGTGGAACTAACACCAGCCATTAATGCTGGGCAGGGTACAAGTGTATCTGAACACACAGTGCACTGAACATTCCTAACGAGGGGTCTCTGCAGGTGATGATCCATGCATGTGCCAATGCCGAACACCACAACGACAACTGAGGCAGAAATGGGCATGTGACCATCATCACTGGACATTGGTGCAGCGGCAGAGCATTGTGTGGTCTGATGAATCTTGATACCTCCTTTGTCATGCCAAAGGGAGGGCATGAATCTATCCTCTTCCACGGGAACAGCTCCTCGACACCTATACTGTGGGACGTAGACAATTTGGCTATGGTTCAATTGTGCTCTGCGGAACATTTCGTGGGGCTTCATGGCTCTAGTGGAGCTCATGCAAGGCCCCATGATGCCCAAGAGTATGTACACTTGTTCCAGGTTATGTACAACCCTTCATGATGATTATGTTTCCAGATGGAAGTGGCATTTTCCAAGACAATGCACCATGTCACTAGGCCAGGACGGTGATGGAGTGGTTTTAGAACTAGAGTGGTGAGATCTGATTAATTTGTTGGCCTCTCAAGTCACCAGATCTGAAGCCAATTGAACACATCTGGGATGTGATTGAATGTGGCATCAGAGCTCATCACCCCTCCCCCAGAATTTATGGGATTTAGGTAACTTGCATGTGCAAATGTGGCACCAACGACATACCAATGCCTCACTGCTTCCATATGAAGACATGAAACCACTGTTGTCCATGCCGAAGGTGGACACACAGGCTATTAGGTAGATGGTCATAATGATGTAGCTGAACAGTGTAAATAATAATATAATGATAGAAGGGCTATCTAGTGTTTTGCAACATTCACTTTTAAGCATGTAAAAAATTGCTCCTTTGACAAAGAAATAAAATTACTGTAGACCATATTTTAATTAAAAACTGCTGTTTCACAATTAATACCATTAATTCTTTCATAATCCTTGCCTCCGAAATAACTTTTTACAGAACTCAAAAATTTTATTCATTGTTGAGAATATTTTATTGTTATAAATGTAGCCTTATGTGAATGAGACATTTCTCTCTTGTTTGTTTTCTATTCTCTGGACACTTTGCAACTGTTTAAAAAGTTAAAACGTAAATATAAAAATATTGTAGTTACTTCTATGGAAGGTCATGGTTAAGTCAATACAAACAAAAATCCACTATTGACGTGTAATGCTTCTGGCAGGATCTGACTACATAAGTTTGACATCATTAATATTTCTGTAACTTAATGCAAAAGTAAAAAACTGTTAGTCAATAGAATCAAACCATGATAAAATGATAAATAATTTGCATAGCTGTTTTTCAGAATATGCCAAATTAAATAACAGTAATTTATAATTTTATGTAATCCTCCTTTGTTAGTAAAAAAATAACTTTTTTCAAACACTGTAACGCAACAGCTAAATTTCTTCATGTGACATTAATTTTTTTTTGCAACTCACTAATTCTTAGTAAACTTCGATAGCTTGTAATGGAGCTCATTGTCATAAAATTTCATGGACCATCTGCTTCTAAAACATCAAATCTATGTCGGTAAATCCATCATATAGAACATACTACATATTTATAACCTCCAACAGGAAACATGCTTGGATGCTTGAGTCAAGTAACACACAAAATTAAGTTCATGTATCATACAGACATAAGCAGGAGATTATGTCCATTAAGCAATTAATACAGGCTGTGGTTAAATAATACAAGTTAATTTTATGCATTTTTTTCTTAATCTAAGGAGCCAATCATATCTTTTGTACACAAAATTACTTTCATGTTCATGTATGAGGTGCATTCAAGTTCTAAGGCCTCCGATTTTTTTTTCTCCGGACTGGAAAGAGATAGAAACATGCGCATTGTTTTAAAATGAGGCCGCGTTCATTGTCAATACGTCCCAGAGATGGCAGCACCGTATGGCAGATGGAATTTTACCGCCAGCGGCGAGAATGACAACTGTTTTAAATACTTAAAATGGCGATGTTTTCCTTACTTGAACAGCGTGCAATCATTCGTTTTCTGAATTTGCGTGGTGTGAAACCAATTGAAATTCATCGACAGTTGAAGGAGACATGTGGTGACGGAGTTATGGATGTGTCGAAAGTGCGTTCGTGGGTGCGACAGTTTAATGAAGGCAGAACATCGTGTGACAACAAACCGAAACAACCTCGGGCTCGCACAAGCCGGTCTGATGACATGATCGAGAAAGTGGAAAGAATTGTTTTGGGGGATCGCCTCCAGAGTTGGCATTTCTGTGGGTTCTGTGCACACAATCCTGCATGACGACCTGAAAATGCGAAAAGTGTCATCCAGGTGGGTGCCACGAATGCTGACGGACGACCACATGGTTGCCTGTGTGGCATGTTGCCAAGCAATGTTGACGCACAACGACAGCATGAATAGGACTTTCTTTTCGTCGGTTGTGACAATGGATGAGACGTGGATGCCATTTTTCAATCCAGAAACAAATCGCCAGTCAGCTCAATGGAAGCACACAGATTCACCGCCACCAAAAAAATTTCGGGTAACCGCCAGTGCTGAAAAAAATGATTGTGTCCATGTTCCGGGACAGCGAGGGCGTAATCCTTACCCATTGCATTCCAAAGGGCACTACGGTAACAGGTGCATCTTACGAAAATGTTTTGAAGAACAAATTCCTACCTGCACTGCAACAAAAACGTACGGGAAGGGCTGCGCGTATGCTGTTTCACCAAGACAACACGCCCGCACATTGAGCTAACGTTACGCAACAGTTTCTTCATGATAACAACTTTGAAGTGATTCCTCATGCTCCCTACTCACCTGACCTGGCTCCTAGTGACTTTTGGCTTTTTCCAACAATGAAAGACACACTCCGTGGCCGCACATTCACCAGCCGTGCTGCTAATGCCTCAGCGATTTTCCAGTGGTCAAAACAGACTCCTAAAGAAGCCTTCGCCGCTGCCATGGAATCATGGCGTCAGCGTTGTGAACAATGTGTATGTCTGCAGGGCGATTACGTCGAGAAGTAACGCCAGTTTCATCGATTTCGGGTGAGTAGTTAATTAGAAAAAAAATCGGAGGCCTTAGAACTTGAATGCACCTCGTAATACACTCTTTGATGGAAAATACGGTACTCCTTTACTGAGCCACGAAAGGTAACTGTCATAACTATAATACCGTGAACTATTTCAACACTTGTCAAACAAACAAAATTATCCTTTTCAATGTTCTTAACTTGTTGTCCAAAAGATCAATGATACTGAACAATACTCCATGATCAAAATCAGTATTTAAGTTATCGTGTGTTGTAATTAAAGAGCATCTACTCATGCCCACTGAGGTGGAAAACTGGATCCTAATTTGGCAGGTGTATCTAGCCATCCACACTTAGGTTTTCTATAAACTGCAAAACGCAAATGGCTATTTCCCATTGCACACAAGTATCATACGTCTGAAGTCATTTTTTTTAGCAAATATAACATACTATACTAACCAACAGCTTCATGATTATTGCACACGGAAACCATCATCATCATCATCACCACCACGTGCAAACCTGCCTTCCTTTTTGACAGTTCGGGAAGAAACAAGTTATACAGATCATATTAAAACATGTCAATATTGTTTCTACAGTCCTAACTTAACAGTAAGTAATTTCTTGGTGATCTTTTCTTTTCTATGCAGCAAGTAAGAATAGAATTCACAGTGTAAAATGTGTTAAACTATCACTTCACAAAGGATAAGGAATTAAAAAGGTAACAAATGAAATAATTTCCTCTTTTCAGTTATTATTACTGGGATGTACAGCAGTGAAAGTCTGCTTAATTCTCTCAATAGTTCCATAACTGCTTTGATCGTGACACCCACATTCATGCAAAATACTCCTTTTCCTACAAGGACATACTGAATACTACTAAAAATTTCTTTCAATACCAACAAACTACCTACCAAATGTTGACAAATTTCAACAGCAATAGGCATCAGCTGTTCTGTGAAGGTGCACACAACCTTCTGCATAACACTGGTGAGATCATCATTTTCTGTTTCACGTATTATTCGAAGAAGTTCTAAAGTTATTTGCTTGATCTGAAAAAGAAGTATAATGGCTAACTAATATTTATCCAGCGGTTGGTAGATTTGTGAATCAAAAGGATTATTATTTCCACAAACTAGCAACACAATGCAAGAAATTTGGCACAATGTTAATTTCCATTTTGCAACACTGATATAATTAAAGTAAGTGACACTGAACTGGTTATACAGAATAGAACTTATTGTAACAGCTATAAATATCCTGAAAGTGATTTGTGTAGCAGCATTACTGCAAAGCTAAAGTTCTTAATGATAGAAGCACACAAAATATCCACATTGTAAATATTGTGCAAAAACAGGTTGTCCAGTAATTGATCATTTTCAAATTATTTCTACACCATCCATATCTACGTTGCCATCGACACAGGCTGAAGTGAAAAAATTATTATAAACATTGTGTATTGTTGCAAACAGGCGAGTTTATTGAAAAAAGGTGAATTATTATGTAACACTGATAACTGTATAAATGCTCCAAAATGAGAGACAATTGCAAATGTTTAAAAGTCATTCGTTGTCTCCTGGTTGAATAACCATATTAAAACAGCCTTGATTTAATTTCATTACTACTCAAGGTTATTGCCACTCCACTCAACAAGATGGCCCAGCAAACATTCACAAGCTACCGGTTTCCAGACAGGATTCTGGATTACCCATGGTAAAACCGACAGCTACGTTTAACTTCTTCATTCGTAATATTATGTCTGTTTGTCACCATTGAGCAGTCATTCAGCCCCACAGACCTGTTTTGAAACATATCGGTACAAGTCAATACTCTTTGTGACTGTCAGACTTGTTTTTGACTGCTGCCAACTACAATGATCTAACAGTTGATATAGTAACAATGAAAACAATCAATTATTCACAAAATTATTTAATTGGATAGATAAAAAGTCTACTCACCAAGCAGTTGCAGAACACACACACAAAAAATGGTCATAATTGGCAAGCTTTCAGAGCCAGTGGCTCCTCCTCCAGGCAGCAGTGTTGAAGGGAAAGGAAGAGGTGTGAAGGGAAAGGAAGAGGTGTGAAGGAAAAGAACTGGAGAGGTCTATGGAAAAGAGCTTGCCAATTACAAACGTCTTTTATATGTGTGTTCTGCCGCTACTTGGCGAGTAGATTTTTTATCTGTCCAATTAGTTGATATAGTACGTGTTACGACAAGCTTAACGTAATTTTGGACTTTTACTGAAGCGGATACGAATGGCTGTATCAAATGCTTTAACGAAACTTATTACATTTGTGATATGAATATAATAGAGGGAAACATTCCACGTGGGAAAAATATATCTAAAAACAAAGATGATGTGACTTACCGAACGAAAGTGCTGGCAGGTCGATAGACACACAAACAAACACAAACATACACACAAAATTCAAGCTTTCGCAACAAACCGTTGCCTCGTCAGGAAAGAGGGAAGGAGAGGGAAAGACGAAAGGATGTGGGTTTTAAGGGAGAGGGTAAGGAGTCATTCCAATCCCGGGAGCGGAAAGACTTACCTTAGGGGGGAAAAAAGGACGGGTATACGCGCGCGCGCGCGCGCGCGCACGCACACGCACACGCACACGCACACGCACACGCACACGCACACGCACACACACACACACACACACACACACACACACACACACACATATATCCATCCACACTTTCGTACGGTAAGTCACATCATCTTTGTTTTTAGATATATTATTACATTTGTGCATTTCTCACATAGTAGCTGATCTGCACTTTATGCCAGACTTCGAAGCAATGAATTCTCCTGTCTCTCCCCACCTCTCACACAGCAGCACCTATCAGTTTCCTCTCATCCCAAACTTTATTAGTATAAAACAGTTACAAATCAGTGTGTAAACAACGGATTACCTGTAGGTATTACGTGCATAACATGTAAATTCCCCTTTGAATATTAAAATGATATTACAAATTTCATGGGACAGTTTAAACTAATAATATTTAAATAGGGGTACCATACAAAAAAAATTTTAGTCATGTTTTTTCAACATAAAATTCTTCGTTTTTTCCAGTTTTGAAAATTCCCAGCTCTTTCCAGGTTTTCAAAATTTCAAGGTTTGTTGGACACCCTGAAAAGATATTACTACCTATGACAGATACTGAAGAGTTTCCTTTATCACGGAAAATGCAGTCTACTGGTCTAATATAATATAAAATAGGTGTGTGTGGGGGCGGGGAAGGGAACAACCAGAGAGAGAGAGAGAGAGAGAGAGAGAGAGAGAGAGAGAGAGAGAGATGAAAAAGGGACCCATGGGGGGGGGGGGGGGACAGAGAGGGGGAGGGGGTGAGGTGTAGTGGTGCAGGAGGGATTTATTGTTAAAACATCATTTGCTATCACAAGAAATTTGCTATCACAAGAAATTTGCTATCACAAGAAATTTGATATTATATAAGAGTGTGAGTGCATTACCTGAGGTTCCACGTATTTCTCAGATTTTTCCTGAGCATTTAACAACATCTGTAATGCTATGCCTGCCTCTACCTTGACAGGCAAGTCTTGGTCATTTAATAATGCATTTGTAGTGAGTCTGATTGCTTCAGCGAGAACTGCTTCCTGCTTAAATTTAATTTCACTGAAGTAATGGAGAACCCAGCAGGCCTGAAATGATAAATGATGTAATAAATACACAGAAAATGCATATGAAAATGGTTTATGTTTGGGGGGATTAAGAGGCGAAGCATGAAAACCTAGGTTCAAAGCAGAACAAAATAACAAAATCCAAAAGAAAGAAAAAGTGGGTCCATTACTATGTGATATCTTGACCCACTCCCAAGTCTTTTGACTTATTTAATAGTGAGAAAGTCCTGTACAGAATTTTGTTTTAGTATACAATCACCCACAGCAGTTTTTCTTGAACATTTGCTATAGCCAGCCAAACACAAGAGCAACTGGTAACCATAGTTTGGTCTTTAAACTCAGAAAGTGACAGCATGCTACTTCGTTAACCAAGCTTTATGAAAATTTATATATTCAGTGTTTCTTGAGCGAGCTGTGAGACTGATACAGTGAACTATGCTCAAAAATAATAACTATGTGCACATAATATAGAAAGATGTGAGGTAATACTAGTTGTGATAATGACTTTCACTATACAGAAGTTTGGCAACAACAAACAGATGAATGGTCACACCTGAAAAGTTTTAGTTAAATGAAAATTTGAGAAGTGCAGTTAAATTAACCAACATACTTCAAGGTCTACAGAACAACGGAGTTTGGCATTCAAAATACTTTTGTTATGAACTTTGATGTTTTTTCCCAATTTTATTTGCTAACTTTCAGGAAAACAGTGGTGTTCTCAATGATAATACAAGTCATGTACGAGTAAATCCATTTGTTGAGTGCTGAACCCAGACACCACCAAAAGCATCTATGATACTGAAAAAAATCATTGCTATACATATTTGCCAAACTTAATTCTGAATCTTTTCAACAATTTTTGAAGCTGCTATTGTTAGAGCACATTAAAAATGCCATGGATACTTAGACTTACATGCTTCACAAGTGCTGTAAATCACTTCAGCTGGAAAACATCTTATAAACACTTTGTAGGTTTATTCACTAGTATTAACTGACTTTGTTGTAGCCACAAGCATTGGTGCAGGCAGATGTTTAAAAGTGGTATGGATGTTTCATTACACAATTTCAATTACTACAGTCATCTCACTGCCCTTTTTTGTGTAAGGGAGATGGGGGACACCACTAAATAAGCCAAGTATCTGTTGAAAATTCATAAAACTGATTCCCATAGCTATATTCTACTTTTTACAGAACAACAATATCACTTGAGAATGGTCCAGACGGCAGAAACTAGTTATGAACAAATAAAACTAATACAGCAAAACCGACTGTAATTGCAATTTATTTGTACGACTTCACAAAGATTAGGATACGAATAAGAATGAATCTGCTTTAATTTCAATACTTCTTATATTTAAACATGCTTCACTTTCTCTGACTGAAAATATCAGATACTGAGTAAATTATAAGCCAAATCATTTCTAAAGCTGAAATTAGTTACATAATATTACTTTTATGATGTAAAAGACTGTGTTCTACGGAATTACCCTATTATGTTAAGTTACTATTTTTATCTACACAACTGAAATCTCTATCTGTTCATCACAAAGCTAAAAGCTTACCCTTGCTCTCATATGGCCACGAGGACTTGCAAATTCTGGAAAAACATACTGACAAAGCATACTATCCATTTCTGTCTTGTACATATTCTTCTTGATTAGAATGTCTGCCAGTGTGCCAACCTGAAAAATAATAAAATAGATTACCAATCTCTGTCACATGTCCTAACAATTCTTAACTGTTAATGATTTGCATCTTACAGCCAAGTACGCCTGATATTTTTTGAAACACATTTAATAGCAGTTCAATAGCATCAAAATTAATAGGTCACTCCATATAGCATACCCTTACAATAACACCACATTAAAAACAGGCAAATGAGCTGCAACTGAGTCCAATACTTAGCAACAATAGACTGACTATTCTGTTGAAGGCTGATCCCTTGGCAAGGAAAGTTAGAAACCCACATTACTTATATTGTGTTTTTAAATAATCCAAATCTTACCGCATTTATGATAAACCTATCATAAAATGGTTATTTCTACGTTATTCTTTCTGAGTGTTCTTTCCTCCCCTTATTTCTACTCCATCTTACTTAAATTGCACTTTTTGCATTTTTAAAAACTAAACTGAGCACACATTTTTAGTGTTAGTAAGATTAAAAAATGTGTAAATCCCCCCCCCCCTTTTCTTCTTTTGGAGAAACAGCAACATAGCAAACTACGAATCACTAGGGAAACTGACAACATGCTATCGCTGCAGACAACTGGATTATTATAGTCTTGCTTAGATGTCTTCATAGGAAAATGAGCTCCTATAGAAGTTGTATTTAACAAATATATTTAAGATTTTCAGCAGACTTCTCATAAATTATTAAGTTGTCAAGAAGCTCTCCCCCCCCCCCCCCCCCAAAAAAAAAAAAACCACACTGCCTACAATTGTTATAAAATACAATGCAGAATTATACCTCCCATAAAAATACCTGGAAATGTTAACAACTCATTTACTTCAACTTTTCTTTCACTCCGACTGTGGATCTACCAATCAAGAGGGGAGATTTAATATCTTTTATATCTTGGTCTCACAAAGGAAACATTGGAATTGTTAATTTGGCTTTATTTCTTTCCCTAACACTGTTAAAATCTTGCTAACAGTTCTTTCACTCCAAGCCTACCAAAGAAAATGAAGTGAAACTTTAGTTTTGTTCCAGAAATGTGTGTTTTCTTAGATGTATTATTCTTGATGCATTGGGTGTCTTCCAATTTAACACAAAATAATCACAACAAGCAGCATCTGAAGAAGTGAAAGAGTTTAGTCTCCTAAAGATTCTACTGCCATCACTAAAGCCAGAAATGACTACTGAAAATAGTACAGATCAAGCAAACCTTACAAACACAAGGTGTTCTGAATGTAAGGCTACATTTTGCTTTACATCAAAAACTTAAGAACTGATTCAAGAAGTTTCGTGCTTCATAAATTATTATTTTGTGGTATTTAATAGTCCATAACATAGTTCTTATATTTATAATGTGGATTAACACTTTATTGATAAAGTAACAGTACAAGTTTAAAAAGTCTCGTTTATTTTATGGCATGAAACAGAAGCTGTATTTTGTTAGCAAAATAAAATAACACAGCAATTTTTACCTCTGTCATTTTGTGTCATTAGCAATCTGATGCTGCAAGTACCTACAAAAGTTTAGTATTAATATATTACCATCCGTGGTGCCAACCAATGCAGTAAAGGTTGTCTGGTACAATTTACTGTGAAAATTTGACTTTAGGTCCCTTGAGGTTAAACAGTTTCACACTGCAGATGAAAAGCTGGTTTGCAGGATCCTTACTCCGTATTTGAATTTCACATGACAAGAAAAATCAAAACAAATTAACTTATGACTACATATAATCTAAAAAACACCAAAGATTATATCTGTACCATGTGTAAGGCACCATCTTTCTGTCTTGGATCAGCATTTGGTGATGTCAGTACTTGCATTATGAAATGCATTGTCTTCTGTAACATGTCCTTCCTTTTCTTGCACGCTGTGTGCAAGAGTGTTTGGGCTGCAGTCACAGGTGATACAAAATCTTCAAAAATGTCTGCAGGAAACCAATACAGTATTATTAATACTACTACTACTACTACTACTACTGCTAATACTACTGCTAATACTAGTATTATTATTATTAACGAAGCATTACATCTCTGATACATTAGTATAATTCACAAGAAAACCTTTGTGTGTGTGTGTGTGTGTGTGTGTGTGTGTGTGTGTACGTGCGTGCAAATTAATAAAGGAATTTTATCCATGGTTGTAAGATCAAGTTCTTTGTTCTATAAATGAGGGCAGCAGAGTAACAAATACATGACCCACACAAAAACCACAGTGCATCATATTATTCACTTCAGAAGTACTTACCAAATTTTACTCTGATGTATTCATATGGATCAGTATTCCACAACTCTTCATCAGCTTGTGAATATGACAAGGCAGGAAAAATAACATCCTGAACGATAGCAAACATATGTGGTTTTAGGAACTTCCACGAAAATGCATGACCAATACTAGAAAAAAGTAAAAACATTATTAAAATGTTGGCAGAATGAAATGTTGCATATCTATCAAAAATTATCTTGTAATAAAAATGAATGACAAAAAAAAATGAATTTTCTTTTCAGCATGTGACTAGGAATTCTTCATGACCTGACACAGAACATCATTTACTATTATGTAACAACTTAATGAAATGCCACAAAAATTACTCATCATTACTGACACGTTCCAAGAAACTGTGAAAATCAACTTCTGTGAGGTATATCCACAAGTTTGGAGATGGGATCACTTAATTTACATATTTGTTAAAACAAATTAGAACTTTGGAATGATCATCTGCACATTTATAAAATTGCAGAAAATATTTTTAGAGAGTAATTCTCTTAAAAGGGGAGGGCAACATTTATTTTTCCTACGAGAAGCTACCATTTACCAGAAATTTTTTGGTGACTAAAGAGAGCTCCGCAATTTAATAATCTACTAAAATGTTTGCATGTCAAGAAGTACCCAAAGTTTTCACACTTGAGCTACGACAGCAAATGGGAACACACCGCACAAACTTAACAAACCTCCGCAAATAAAGTTCCTAATTACAAATGTTAAATGAAAAGCCTACAAACATTGCAAAATGTGAATCTCAATAACACTAAAAAATTGCACTTGATTCCCCAAAGATCCAATATAAAACCAAACTACTTCAAAATCAGTAAAACGAAAAAACTCTTCACATATTAAGGGAACACACAAAATTTTTAACTTAACTACTTACCCCAAGTTTATGTAATTTAGAGTGAGCTGAACAACTCTTGGAGAGACATATATCTTCCTTCTGTAATGGTCAAGAACTTTCAATAAAACTTCTAGTATACCAGCAGAAAATGTTTTCAAGTACCACTCAGCAAATTCCTTATACTCTTTAGTAACATTTCCTGGGCTCCCATATCTGGAAAAATGAATTCACACAATATCACCCACAAGTGAAACAACAAACAATGGTAACTGCTAAATTAACGGTAACACAGTTAACTGCAATACTCCCTTCTATTTCCTAAGAGCTTACATTCCTGTTCAGAAAGTTTTATTAGCATGATCACTACAAACTCTTAAAGGGAATAAACAGAGCATAACTTACAGAGTCGTAACAACTTGTGATGCTAACAGTAAAATCAAATGTTTCCACTCTTGGTAACACACTTTTATACATGAAATAATTAATAAATTTGGAGAATAGTTTTACTGCCCATGGTAAACACAGGGTCGATTTTCTGTTAACACAACATAGTGCTCTCGCATTGATAGCCAAGCACGTTCAAGCGCCCATATGGTTCATTGTTCAAACACTAACAACTGTGGCCCGGTCACATGGTGCACTGCAGCCAAAAAAATGAAATCCCTGAATGACTGCAAATGGTCTCCAAGTAGCCGAACATGGAATAAATTACCATCTCTTTGATGTGTAAATGTTGCACGAATTCTTGGTCAGTAGCAGCACTGTGTTCTCCATTCTTTCATCCATCAATACCAGTGCAGTGTCAGTGCCAGGTTCCTTCCCTATATGCCTAAAATGAATGACCACTGCGCTGTGGCGTTTACTGAAACCTTATTTAGGGCGTCCATGCAGATGAGGAGCTGTTGAGATTTGTAACAAGAAAAGCTCAACCGTTTAAAAGTCTTCAGAAGGTGTATTTTGGACACTAAATTAAACATGTATCTCGCCCCTGTGGAACAGCAACAACAAATCGCATGTGGTCCAAAATCCATCATTATCCTTCTCTACATCAGTGAGGTTTCGTCCAAGTTTTAATCCTGACGTTAGGTTAATTCGGTTATGTGAATATTTATATGCATTTGGATGGGTAGAATGTCACAGTTCCGGATATCGGCTTACACTTGAGGTGATGTTATCCTGCTCGCATGTATGCAAAGAGAGATTGAGCAGATCATTCGATATTTATTTTGTCACTACAGTAATTATTTGGAATGTAAATTATATTTTTCTCTCAGGAATGGATTACTTCCTAGTCTCATGTTGACTTACATCTTAGGATGGAAAGCATTAAGATGCAGCAAAAATAAATACACCTCCACTAAACGTGATGAAGTGAAATGTTTCACAAATATTGCCAAAACTAGTTAACTCTGAAGTACGCATACCATAAGCCGAAAGCTTAGTAATATTTTGAAGTCTTGTTTATGTGCCTATGGCATACCATAAGCCGAAAGCTTAGTAATATTTTGAAGTCTTGTTTATGTGCCTATGGAGCACGTAACACATCGAACTATACTGTCTTCCATCTCCTTTGTTCCTCCTGTTTCTGATATGCATATTTAATATTAAGCTTCAAATCCAATAGGAGCACAAGTATGTAGAGTCCAACTAAAAGCTTAATAATGATTAATTACACAGGCCAATGATGGAAAAATTTTTTTGCTGAAAATTCCTTATTCTTATGTTTTTTAGGATGGGAAATCCAAATATGAGATAAAAAACTGTATCACCCACCATTTCTTCACATTTTACAGTTAAATTTATTAAATTAAATGATTTTTTAAAAGAATTTAACAGCTTTTATATAGTTAAAATAATTTAAAAAGGAGGTGTGATAAATGTAGATGACATTGGTAGTACTGCTGAAAAACATTTGCTGGAAAAGAGAGAGAGAGAGAGAGAGAGAGAGAGAGAGAGAGAGAGAGAGAGAGAGAGAGAGGGGGGGGGGGGGGGTTGATTCTATTTTTGTGTTATCAGATGGTGTTTTGTTTACTGTCAACCTAACCTCACTCTCCCATTTCCTGTACATGTGCTCAGTACAATGTCAAATCATGGTTGTAAAACCTCTGCTGACAGTTTTTTGTTATATTTGTAGTAAATTTGTGATTAAAAAACACCAAAGAAACATTACAGGCTTTGTGAAAAAGGTTTGTCTATCATACTTTGGACCCAAACTTGGTGATCAAGATAAATCTTGGGCGCCGCATAACGTATGTTATGTGTGTGTTGAAGATCTGAGAAAATGGTCCAAATAGGAGAAAAGAGCCTTTAGATTTGCTGTTCCTATGACATGGAGGGAGCCAGGAAATCATTCCGATGATGGCTACTTTTGCAGTGTTGATATTACTGGTCATAATTCGAAAAACAAGAAGGTAATCTTTTAGAGGTCTGCGCGGATGAAATCGCGACCGGCGCGGATATCCGCGGGTCATCTGCGGATAATGAGAAAGGCATCTACCCAGTACGTATGTTGCAATGTTTGTAGGAAACTTCAAGTCTGTTGACATTCTTGGAATCTTGCAGGGACCGGGTAGAGTGGATGTCTGTTGTCCTTAGCCCCTGGCTACGACCGGTGTTGCTGTACCCAAGAGACCTGCGCCTAATCCGTTTCCGCGAGCGTGTCTTTTGTGTGGCCTGTGAAGTGCTCTCTGGGTGGCAAACCTGCCCACTGTCTACCAGACAGGTGCCCGTTGCAATTTTCCGCTGCCTTCAGTTAGCGCTTTGTAGTGACTGAGTGACAACTTGCATTGTAGCAAATATCAGTGAGAGTTCTTTCTTCAAATGAACACCATGTCGAAGGATACAATTTGGTGTAAGGTGGAAAAAGGTGATTTTACATTAGTGACGGAAAACAAATTGAAATCGCCAATTTGGAAAAAATTCGCATACGTATTTGATGACAACGAAAAGATAATAGATATAATGGCTTGTTTTGCATGTAAAAAACTATATTCCTACACTGGATACAAAAGTGGAACTTCAAATTTGCTAAAACATTCGTGCATAATTACTTATATAAATACCAAGAGAGACGTGAAAGTTCCTGAAGTTCCGCCAAATTTGAAGACAGCCGCAAAAAAAAAAATTTATCAATCTTGTCAGCAATGACATTTTACCATTCGAGGTTGCATGTGGATCTGGGTTTCTCGAGACGGCACAGTTTCTTATTGATGTGGGGGCCAAGTACAGTGCAGTGAGTGCTAAGGAACTGCTACCTCATCCAACCACTCCTAATTTCTATAACCACTGATTTTGTTGTCACTCTTCGGAAAACGAGTTATTTCTTCCAGACAACGTCAATTATTGCTGGCAGTTTAACTTTTTCACAGGTGCACCAGCGTTTTGCAGTGTAGGACTAAAACTGTAAATATTTTCACCTGGAAATGACGAGGACTGAACGCGTAAGCTATAATATAATCATCAGCGGACATGAATGGCTTCAAAATTTGACACATCCAAGCAGTGAGTACAAAAAAACTGTCAGTAAATGATGCAATGTGCTAGTAACAGTTTAAAACCATCGTCATTTTCAGCTGCCTTGGCACAAGAGCAGCCAAATATAATTGTTTCTATACACGTATTTTCATCATTTAATACTATTACATTGAATTTTATTTTTTTAAATAGCGTTTCCAATCTCACGAGATCCGAGCCGCTATTGTGTGTGTTCCGGAGCGCCAATGCTTTCCTGTTTGGAATGGTCTGCTTTAGAGTAGGTACAGAGCATTTCCTGTGATTTAAGAAGTCAAAAGTAGTTAAGTTGTCGCAGAAATGGCACCCTAACAATAACTATGTCATTACATACCGTAATTCTAAGTACTACTGTCTATTACTATTAATTACTCATTCAAAACTTAAAAATATGTGGATGCGGATAAGGAACTTGCGGATGCGGATTAATTGCTGCGGATTAGGACCTTGTGGATGCAGTGCGGATTGCACTTTTCTTATCCGCACAGACCTCTAGTAATAAGCTACCCTAACCTTCCATCCGCCATCCAACCAGTAGGGCATGGTGTAGATTTGCTGGTTCCTGAACCACCAGATGATTTAAATTCTATTCCAACAGAAGTATTTTGTGATGTACAATCAGATTTAGATGCACCCGATGATGATGATGAATTCCATTGTAATACAGAAAGTCTAGAGCCCAAATTGTTTACTAATACCGAGCTTAATGATTTGGTTAGGGATCTGGGCTTAATGAAAGAAAAAGCTGAATTGCTTGGCTCTAGATTAAAAGAAAAGAACTTATTGGCAGTTGGAACCTCCTTATACATGTATACAAAGAGAGAGGCAATTTTCCAAGCTTTTTCAACAAGGTGATTTAGTGTACTGCTCAGACATTCCCGGACTGATTAGTTTGGTATTTAATACAAAAAGGAAGACTGGAGGCTCTTTATTGGTTCATCCAAAACTAGTTTAAAGGCTGTTTTATTACACAGTGGTAACATGTATGCATCTATATCTGTTGGACATTCTGTACATATGAAAGAAAGCTTTGAAAACCTAGAAATAGTGCTAAATAAAATAGGCTATTCAGCTCATGTTTGGATGATATGTGGTGATCTAAAAGTAACATGCATGCTCCTCGGTCAGCAAGATGGCTATACCAAATTTCCATGTCTCTTGTGTGAATGGGACAGTAGGGCTAGGGGGTGACCACTGATGCAGAAACAACTGGCCTGTGAGGGAGTCTTTAAAACCTGGTGAGAAGAACATTCTACGCAAAAACCTTGTAGATCCAAAGAACATACTCCCACCACCTCTACATCTAGTTAGGCCTAATGAAATAGTTTGTAAACGCTTTGCCTAAAGATGGACCATGTTTTAAGTATCTCTGGCAAAAGTTTCCACACATTTCAGAAGCTAAACTAAAAGAACGCATCTTTGTCGGACCTGGTATTAGAAAATTGATGTTTGAAGTTAACTTTGAATCCACAATGACCTTAAATGAAAAACAAGCATGGATATCATTCAAGCAAGTCATAATAAAGTTCTTACGACATGAAAAAGACCACAAATGTGTTTCTATTATAGCTACGATGTTAAAGAAGTTTAAAACTTCAGGATGTTTAATGAGTCTGAAAGTTCACTTTTTGAACAGTCACCTTGATTACTTCCCGGACAATATGAGAGATGTTAGTGAGGAGCAAGGAGAGCATTTTCATCAGGACATTAAAAGGATGGAATAACGCTACTAAGGCCGCTGGAACACCAACATGGTGAGGAACTACTGTTGCTCACTTCACTGAGAAATTCAGCAAGCAACTCATCATAGAAAAAGCTACACAAGAAACTTCAAGGAAAAAAGAGAAAGAAAATACAAACTAATTCCAGCTGCCCCAAACCATGCTTATGTTGTAACAAAGCATTTCTTTAATTTCCCTGTTTACCGTATAGCATACGATTTCTATACTATATAATAAAAAGCATATTGCTTGAAAACTATGGGTGATACAAAAGAACTAAGGCTATATTTGGATTTAGCTCATAAAAATCCATAAAGATCAGCTATCAAAGTAAAAAATGTTTTTTTCATTGGCCCGTGTTATTAGGGGTCTCTAAAATTCACATTTTGCAACAAAAGCAAGTACAGGTGCAAATTCTACCTCAAAATGCAAAACTGTGAAATTACCTAATAAATGCTAGTTTTTAGCAAACTGTATCCAAATGAGCTATTTTATCAGACACAGATTGAAATTGTATGTGTGTGTGTGTGTGTGTGTGTGTGTGTGTGTGTGTGTGTTCTTCAGTTACTAGTATTGCCCATCACTTGACAAAACCCAAATTTGGAAAGGTAATCTGCAAAAGAACATGTTTCTAAAATAAAAAGTGTATGAATGCTACAACATCTCGATGTGCTTGATATTCTGGTACCACGTCAATTGGGGGCAGTTGAATGTCTCCATCAGATACACACAGTGTAATGTAACGTTGGACTCGGTTGTGGGAACTACAATCTTAGAACAAAGAAACGTGTAAATTTGTCTGCTGTGTGTAAGATTATACAATGCAGACACTTTTAACATGGCGGTTTAAGGTGGCAAATGTTTTGAACTGTGACTGCATCAAATATCAGTAGGGATCAGGTCCAACCTATTTCATTTATGACACTGCAAACATTGAAAGCAGAAGCTCAGTTAGGAGAAAGAGTATGGAAAGAAATTTCAGTGGCTGAAATGAAGTTATCCCCCAAATCACATTTAAGTGCCTGGCAGAGAATTCATCAAACCTACTCCATAATACCATTCATTATTCCAATCTTTTACAGCACACAGAAAACACAAAAACCTTTATCTTTCCGTGTAAGCTCTGATTTCCCTTATTTTATTATGAACATCATTTCTCCCTATGTAGGTCAGCATCAATAAAATTATTTTCACCTTCGGAGGTGAAAGTTGGTGATCTAAATTTCATGAGAAGATTCTGCCGAAACGAAGATGTCTGTTTTAATGATGCCCACCACAAATCCTGTATCATTTCAGTGACACTCTTTCCCCTGTTTCACGATAATACAAAATGTGCTGCCCTTCTTTGAACTTTCTCGATGTACTCAGTCAGTCCTATCTGATAAGAATCCCACACCACGCAGAAGTATTCTAAAAGAGGATGGACAAGTGTAGTGTAGGCAGCCTCTTTAGTAGGTCTGTTACATTTTCTTTGTTCGTAATTGTAATTCCTAGTTATATGTTGAATGTTTGTCCTTTAGATTTGACTGATTTATCATGTAACTGTGTAACTGATGTTTAACAGATTCCATTTAGCACTAATGTGGTTGACCTCACACTATTTGTTATATATGATCAATTGCCAATTTTTGCACCATTGTTGTTGTTGTTGTTGTTGTTGTGGTCTTCAGTCCTGAGACTGGTTTGATGCAGCTCTCCATGCTACTCTATCCTGTACAAGTTTCTTCATCTCCCAGTAACTACTGCAACCTACATCCTTCTGAATCTGCTTAGTGTATTCATCTCTTGGTCTCCCTCTACGATTTTTACCCTCCACGCTGCCCTCCAGTACTAAACTAGTGATCCCTTGATGCCTCAGAATATGTCCTACCAACCGATCCCTTCTTCTAGTCAAGTTGTGCCACAAATTTCTCTTCTCCCCAATACTATTCAATACCTCCTCATTAGTTATGTGATCTACCCATCTCATCTTCAGCATTCTTCTGTAGCACCACATTTCGAAAGCTTCTATTCTCTTCTTGTCTAAGTTATTTATCGTCCACGTTTCACTTCCATACATGGCTACACTCCGTACAAATACTTTCAGAAACGACTTCCTGACACTTAAATCTATACTCAATGTTAAATTTCTCTTCTTCAGAAACGCTTTCCTTGCCATTGCCAGTCTCCATTTTATATCCTCTCTACTTCGACCATCATCAGTTATTTTGCTCCCCAAATAGCAAAACTCCTTTACTACTTTAGGCTTCTCATTTCCTAATCTAACACCCGCAGCATCACCCGACTTAATTCGACTACATTCCATTATCCCCATTTTGCTTTTGTTGATGTTCATCGTATATCCTCCTTTCAAGACACTGTCCATTCCGTTCAACTGCTCTTCCAGGTCCTTTGCAGTCTCTGACAGAATTACAATGTCATCGGCAAACCTCAAAGTTTTTATTTCTTCTCCATGGATTTTAATTCCTACTCCAAATTTTTCTTTTGTTTCCTTTACTGCTTGCTCATTATACAGATTGAATAACATCGGGGAGAGACTACAACCCTGTCTCATTCCCTTCCCAACCACTGTTTCCCTTTCATGTCCCTTGACTCTTGTAACTGCCATCTGGTTTCTGTACAAATCGTAAATAGCCTTTTGTTCCCTGTATTTTACCCCTGCCACCTTCAGAATTTGAAAGAGAGTATTCCTGTTAACATTGTCAAAAGCTTTCTCTAAGTCTACAAATGCTAGGAACGTAGGTTTGCCTTTCCTTAATCTAGCTTCTAAGATAAGTCGTAGGGTCAGTATTGCCTCACGTGTTCCAATATTTCTACGGAATACAAACTTATCTTCCCCGAGGTCGGCTTCTACCAGTTTTTCCATTCGTCTGTAAAGAATTCGCGTTAGTATTTTGCAGCCGTGACTTATTAAACTGATAGTTCGGTAATTTTCGCATCTGTGAACACCTGCTTTCTTTGGGATTGGAATTATTATATTCTTCTTGAAGTCTGAGGGTATTTTGCCTGTCTCATACATCTTGCTCACCAGATGGTAGAGTTTTGTCAGGACTGGCTCTCCCAAGGCTGTCAGTAGTTCTAATGGAATGTTGTCTACTCCCGGAGCTTTGTTGCGACTCAGGTCTTTCAGTGCTCTGTCAAACTCTTCACGCAGTATCATATCTCCCATTTCATCTTCATCTACATTCTCTTCCATTTCCATAATATTGTCCTCAAGAATATCACCCTTGTATAGACCCTCTATATACCCCTTCCACCTTTCTGCTTTCCCTTCTTTGCTTAGAACTGGGTTTCCATCTGAGCTCTTGATACTCATACAAGTGGCTCTCTTTTCTCCGAAGGTCTCTCTAATTTTCCTGCAGGCAGTATCTATCTTACCCCTAGTGAGATAAGCCTCTACATCCTTACATTTGTCCACTAGCCATGCCTGCTTAGCCATTTTGCACTTCCTGTCGATCACATTTTTGAGACGTTTGTATTCCTTTTTGCCTGCTTCATTTACTTCATTTTTATATTTTCTCCTTTCATCAATTATATTCAATATTTCTTCTGTTACCCAAGGATTTCTACTAGCCCTCGTCTTTTTACCTACTTGATCCTCTGCTGCCTTCACCACTTCATCCCTCAAAGCTACCCATTCTTCTTCTACTGTATTTCTTTCCACTATTCTTTTCAATTGTTCCCTTATGTTCTCCCTGAAACTCTGTACAACCTCTGGTTTAGTCAGTTTATCCAGGTCCCATCTCCTTAAATTCCCACCTTTTTGCAGTTTCTATAGCTTTAATCTACAGTTCATAACCAATAGATTGTGGTCAGAGTCCACATCTGCCCCTGGAACTGTCTTACAATTTAAAACCTGGTTCCTAAATCTCTGTCTTACCATTATATTACCATATTTGCACCATATAAATATCTTTTATAAATCATTTTTCAATTTGTTTTGATCTTCTGATGACTTTATTTGTCGATAAACAACAGCATCATCTCTAAACAATGTAAGACCCACACTGACAGGAAATCAAGAATCCAGTCACGGAACTAGTGACTATATTCCATAAGCAGCCAATTTCACTGCTAGTCACTTGAGTGGTACAGTATCGAAATCTAGAAATACAGAATCAATTTGAAATCCCTTGTCAATAGCACTCAACACTTCTTGTGAGTAAAGAGGTAGTTGTGTTTTACAAGAATGATTTTTTCTAAATCCATGTTGACTGTGTCAATAGACCATTCTCTTTGAGGTAATTAATTAAGTTCAAATACAATATATGATCCAAAATCCTAGTGCATATCAACATTAATAATATGGGCCTGTAATTTAGTGGATCTCACTGTTTCTGGTGGAACAATCCACGTTGCTAACATTTCAGTTTAGTAATAGCTAGTGTATTTAATCATAAACTGGCCTGTGCATTGATGGTTGCCAATCCTGAGGAAGCCATATGGTGGTAGAATCATCCATGAGGCACTGAAAACTTAAGCCACACATACACTCCTGGAAATGGAAAAAAGAACACATTGACACCGGTGTGTCAGACCCACCATACTTGCTCCGGACACTGCGAGAGGGCTGTACAAGCAATGATCACACGCACGGCACAGCGGACACACCAGGAACCGCGGTGTTGGCCGTCGAATGGCGCTAGCTGCGCAGCATTTGTGCACCGCCGCCGTCAGTGTCAGCCAGTTTGCCGTGGCATACGGAGCTCCATCGCAGTCTTTAACACTGGTAGCATGCCGCGACAGCGTGGACGTGAACCGTATGTGCAGTTGACGGACTTTGAGCGAGGGCGTATAGTGGGCATGCGGGAGGCCGGGTGGACGTACTGCCGAATTGCTCAACACGTGGGGCGTGAGGTCTCCACAGTACATCGATGTTGTCGCCAGTGGTCGGCGGAAGGTGCACGTGCCCGTCGACCTGGGACCGGACCGCAGCGACGCACGGATGCACGCCAAGACCGTAGGATCCTACGCAGTGCCGTAAGGGACCGCACCGCCACTTCCCAGCAAATTAGGGACACTGTTGCTCCTGGGGTATCGGCGAGGACCAT
Source organism: Schistocerca nitens (assembly GCF_023898315.1). NCBI lineage: Eukaryota > Metazoa > Arthropoda > Insecta > Orthoptera > Acrididae > Schistocerca > Schistocerca nitens. The sequence continues at coordinate 373,109,309 of NC_064618.1, forward strand.
TCGCAACTGTCTCCATGAAGCTGGGCTACGGTCCCGCACACCGTTAGGCCGGCTTCCGCTCACGCCCCAACATCGTGCAGCCCGCCTCCAGTGGTGTCGCGACAGGCGTGAATGGAGGGACGAATGAAGACGTGTCGTCTTCAGCGACGAGAGTCGCTTCTGCCTTGGTGCCAATGATGGTCGTATTCGTGTTTGGCGCCGTGCAGGTGAGCGCCACAATCAGGACTGCATACGACCGAGGCACACAGGGCCAACACCCGGCATCATGGTGTGGGGAGCGATCTCCTACACTGGCCGTACACCACTGGTGATCGTCGAGGGGACACTGAATAGTGCACGGTACATCCAAACCGTCATCGAACCCATCGTTCTACCATTCCTAGACCGGCAAGGGAACTTGCTGTTCCAACAGGACAATGCACGTCCGCATGTATCCCGTGCCACCCAACGTGCTCTAGAAGGTGTAAGTCAACTACCCTGGCCAGCAAGATCTCCGGATCTGTCCCCCATTGAGCATGTTTGGGACTGGATGAAGCATCGTCTCATGCGGTCTGCACGTCCAGCACGAACGCTGGTCCAACTGAGGCGCCAGGTGGAAATGGCATGGCAAGCCGTTCCACAGGACTACATCCAGCATCTCTACGATCGTCTCCATGGGAGAATAGCAGCCTGCATTGCTGCGAAAGGTGGATATACACTGTACTAGTGCCGACATTGTGCATGCTCTGTTGCCTGTGATCATGTGATGTATCTGAACCCAGGAATGTGTCAATAAAGTTTCCCCTTCCTGGGACAATGAATTCACGGTGTTCTTATTTCAATTTCCAGGAGTGTACAAATAGTTTGAACAATGAAAAGTCCAGGTTGGAACAGCAACTACTATGGAAAGGATAGATTATTACTCACCACAAAGATGACATGCTGAGTTGCAGACAGGCACAATGAAAAGACTGTTACACATTAAGATTTCAGCCAAAGCCTTCAAAAGAAAAGAAAAAAACAACCACATTCACACAAGCAAGAACAGATATCTCTCTCTCACACACGGGCGTGCGTGCGAGATCACTATCTCTAGCTGCTCAGGACAGACAGACCAACACGTCGATTGGGAGCAACAACCCACAGTGGAACAGGGGAGGGACAGAAGATGTGGGCAAGGGAGGGGGGAAGAAAATCGTGTTGTCTGGTGGAGCATGCTGGAACCAGAAATGGCAGACAAGGCTGCCTGGTGCACTGTAGGGAGGCAGTGGGGGATGGAGAGAAGGGAAAAAAGGGAGTGGAAAGGAGAGGACCAGAGAAGGGGAAAGATTGGTGGGTGCATCGACAGAGAGCAGTACGCAATGAGGGTGGTGGAAACTGTTGGGTGGATGGTGTGCGGACAGTTGGTTATGGTATGTTGAGGTCGGGATGATTTCTGGAGCAGAGAATGTGTTGTAAGGATGACATCTCTCTGAGTTCATACTACCCTCTAACTGTGGTCTTCCCTCCATCCACATAACCACACCCTGGGCCCTTCCAGGAATTCCTTACTTCCAACTTTAACTCACCATCCTTAACCAGGTTACCCCCCCCCCCCCCCCCTAAGACCCACACCCCTTCTGCAGAAGAGAGGACAGCTATACACAGCCTCAAAACATACCCTGACCTAATCATCCTAACTGCAGACAAAGGTTCCACCACTGTCATCACGAATTGCAGTGACTACCTGGCAGAAGGCATCCACTACTTGTTTGACTGATGATGATGAGGTCCCATACTCTAAGGAGCGTAGGGGATGATGCAGGATACCTGCACCGTCAACTATGGAAGGTCCTAGTGGAGGTGGTTTGCCATTACCTTCTTCTGACTGTAATGGGGATGGATGATGATGATGCCAACGACGACGACGACAACACCCAGTCATCTAGAGGCAGGGAAAATCTCTGACCCTGCCAGAAATCGAACCCACAACCTCTTGCGCGGGAAGCGAGAAAGCTACCGCAAGATCACGAGCTGCGCACACTTGTCTGGCTACTCCACCTATGAACTCTTCCAGACTAATCCAATCCTTGCTTAAAGCCTTAGGCCCTTTCCACAACCTCTCCCCTGAATCTATCACCCCCCCCCCCCCTTTCAACCATATCAAACCCCACACAACCACCTTCTGAAATCCAATAACTGAACAATCCTGGATGCCCCACTGAAAGAATTTTGGCCCTCACTGACCAACACCTCCAACCTATTGCCTTAAATCTAGCCTCCCACATCAAAGATACCAACCACTTCCTTCACAGACACTACGCAGTCCCATCCCTTTACCTCCTGGATCCCTACTTATCACTGTTGATGCTACTTCCCTACACACCATCATCCCTCATGCTCATGGTCTTGTCCCTTTTGAACACTACCTCTCACAATGTCTTTCAGACTCCTAAGCCACTGTCTCATTCCTCACACATCTTACTACCTGTATCCTAGCACACAATTACTTGTTTGTGAGAAAGGTATGCAAATAAATCTGTAGCACAGCCATGGGCTTCCACATGGCGACCTCCTATGCCAACCTTTTCATGGGCCCCAAACCCCTTATCTGATTCAAGTTCATTAATATGTTCATGATCTGGACTCAGGGCTAGGACACCGTATCCCAATTCCTTCACAACCACACCTTCTCTCCAATCCACTACACGTGGTCCTCCTCAGCCTAGCAGAAACCTTCCTGGACGCTTACCACCTAGTCTCTGAAGGCTCCATCTACACCTCTGACCACAGTAAACCCACCAACCACACCTGTGTTTTAACAGTTAACATCCCTTCCACACCAAAAAATCCCTCCAATACAGCCTAGCCACCTGGGGACAGTATCTGCAGTGACAACTGTTCCCTTGCACAGTATGCTGAAGGTCTCCAAAGAAATCCTACCACCACCACCACCACCACCCAGGAACACCCTCCTTGTCACATGTCATCATCCTGGACTGGAACAACTGAACCACATCCTTCATGAGGGTTTCGGCTACCTATCATTGTGCACTGATATGAGGGACATATTACTGAAGATCCTTTCCCACCACTTCTAAAGCTGTGTTCTATCGGCCACCCAACCTCCTGTAACATTAACGTAGATAAACTATGAACTACAGTTACCTTACAGACCTTGGAAATAGTCACCTCCCATAACAATGCACTGCTTAGCTCTGCCATACATGTCCTGGAAACTTGGCACGAAGTCTTCCTTTAGAATGGTGTTCAAAAGCCATGTCACGTTTTGTTGGATGCCAGGAATATCATCAAATCTCTTTCCTTTGAAAGTGAGTTTGAGTCAAGGGAATAGGAAGAAGCCTGGACGACTTGAGATCCAGCGAGTATGGCGGATGTTCAAGTTGCACCACACCCTTTTCTGCCTGGAACTGTTTGACAATATAGGCTGTGTGTGGACGAGTATTGTCGTGAACAAAAAACCAGGAGCCTTGTGCGTACTGGGGTCTTACCCTGTGTAAACATTGCACGAAACAGGTCAAAATTTCAACGTTCCCTCAGGTAGAAATTCCTTGTGGATAATGCCTTGACTATCGAAAAAGCTCATCGCTTTGATACGCGATTTTTCGGCTCTGAGATTTTTCCGACGAGGTTATGGTGGAGAACGCCATTCCATGCTTTGCCGTTTCGTTTCAGAGTCATACCAGAGACACCATGTTTCATCCTCAGTGACAATACAGTTCAAAAAACTGGTTGTCACATCCATCATTTCAACAAAATCCTGTTAAGCCTCTAAACGTGCCTACCTCTGATCAGCAGTCAAGTGATCTGACAAAAGACGCCAACACGTTTTCCTCTTCTCTAACTGCTGGGTAAGGATTTGTGACACTGATTTACGGTTCATCTGCAGTTCATCCACTATTATGTGCGCAGTTAATCAACGGTCACACGTGCTAAATGTCCTCACTTCCCCAATGTTTTCGTCACTGACAGCAGTCGCTGGCCACCTGCTACAGGGATTGTCAGAAACACTTTCCCAGCCTCCTCGAAAATGGGCAAACCACTCATACACACACTTCATGGACAGTGCTTGATGCCCATAAATACATACCAGCATTGCATGTGTTTCTTTCGGTGTATTGACAAGCTTAAAACAAAACTTTAAATTGATTCTTTGCTTGTTGTGTGTCCTGTTCTCAGTTCAGAACAAACACACTAAACAAGCACTTCGTCTAATAGGTCTAACACGGAACACACACAATGTTGAACTGAACTACAGCGGGGGCAGGTTGTCAACACTAGTTGCTGCACAGGTGCAGCATTGTGAGTCGTCAGTGTTGCCTGATCGACAATACTGACTGTCACCCAACTTAGCCTGAGATTGTACATATAGTATAGCTATCAGAAAACCTAAGCTTTCACAAATAATATTGGTCTTTTTGCATGTGTTACACTTTTAAGTTATATCAAACACAAATCTGCCAGTAAAATTTTAAATCATTATAAAAGTCTGGTATTCTGGGACCAAAATTTTTCTACTTGGCTGGTTCTTAAAGTGTAAAGTTTGTGATTTACAAAATTCATTGCATATTGTCACATGTAACACAATTCATCTTGCGTAAAAGGTAATTTACTATGAAAGTAACTGTTCCAAACCACTATTTGCAAAGTTTTCCCATGACCTGTTAGAAATAGTTCATTTCAGCAGTGCCAGAAGATAGGCATTACTGCGTATGTGCACTAATGATGACATAGGAAGCCCTTGCTTGGTGTCTGCTCTGCTCATATGCCTTTCATGGCATTTCTGTTTGAAGTTTCATGTGTAGTGAAGCATTGCATGACCATGTGCAGCAGTGTGGCATGTTATTTGGAGGGGACATACAGAGTTATTGTTCTTAGCACAACTGTTTTATCATATCTTATCCAGATAAGAAAAGCAGTCTTTAGCACCGGACTGTACAACTCCAAGTACCCTAATATTTTGTTATGTGGTGATTTTAATAGTTTTTTTTTATTTGCACTCTGCAATACTGTTATGTACCATTTCCTATCAAATTTACATCTACAGAGCACTGCAACAAAAAGCTAATAAGAAGGAATATAAATTTATTGGGGGGAGGGGGGCACAGTCTTTGTATAGGCCACACCAGAACTAAGAACAATAAGCTTCTCATGAATTTTCCAAACTGTATAAAAATTAACAAGATTACCCGTGAAACCATGAAATTTTATAATTGGGAAATTGGGAGTAAATATAACACCTTGTTGGAAGTTACAATGATAAAATACAGTGTGCTGACCGTCTATAATTTACTGAAGAATGGCTTTCTGTAAATTTAAGATGTAAACAAGACAAATTAAGAAATAATGCCAAGGCTAGGAGGTACCAGACAAATATTGAAACATGTCTTGCGGTCGAGAAACATTGTCTTTCACATAAGGAAGATGTGTAAAATTCTGCTAAAGCTTTTCAGTGTGGTTTTAAAGAAGCCAATTTTCTTGCAGTAGCATTACTGTATTATCTCATGTTTGGTTCTTTATTATGGCACAATGAACTCAGTGAACAGCTGAAACTATAGCCAACAGTGTAGAATGGAACTTTATTTCAAATAAAATCACTGCCTGTGCAGAAAATATCAATAAAACCAAATTTCTTTAGCAAACTGACAAGAATAACTTCATTGTTCTACAAAGTGATTAATGCTTTATTGCAAACAATGTGGAAATAAAATAAAATCAGACAACTGAAACTAATAACATATTCATTTGACACGATAATGAAACGTAAATGCGAGTCACATGGAGACTACTCCCCATTACAGCTCTGACTGCTCTGCGAATGCACGAATCTGGCTGCTTGCAGCTACTGCTTATACTTCACTAACAGTCACACTTCAAGTAGCTAGAAACAGGGTAACGCACTGCTCTTCCACACGACTTCAGCTGTGTGCATGGACGTGAGCATGCTGGCAACTTCTCCAACAAACCTATATAATTTAAACAGTTGTGACACCATGCACATCATGAACAGTTTGTTGTTATGAAGCATTGCACAATCTTCGTCCTAAAACCTTTGACACTCGTTGGTGTCAGCACACATTTGTTCTCACACTGTCTTTTTTTGTTCTAAATGGCACATATTCTTTGCTAATTAAGTTTATATGGGTGTTGTTCTCTCATTTATGTTTTGTTGCTGCAATATTATTCCGCAGTAGCAAACTAAACTAAAATTTCTTGTTATTACTAGTCAAAAATTTAACTCAAAACTGAAACAATGAAAAACTCCCAGAATTCTAAAAAAAAGAAGTTCCAGGGTTTTCCCCGGTCGAAAAAATTTCCATTTTTTTCCTACATATCCTCGCTGTCCCAGGGCATGTACACCCTGTTACAAGAGAAACTACTTCTGGCAGCAACAAATTCGCCACCATTAACTGTATTTAACCTAACCTTTTTCGGAACACCGTTAGATCCTTCACAAAAATTTTGGCTGAACTTTTCTCCAGCTTTAACCAGCTAGTGCCTAAATGATTCAAGTATCAGTGCCTTCTATTAGCAGCTCTGGTACTTTCCTAACAAAGCGACAACAATTTACCTCTGTTATACTGATGGTTCCTAGATCCATGTTCTTCCAGTGTTCAACCTGCACCCTTTGAGACTGAAACCCTAAGTGTTTCCCTGAGATCCTCTAACCTAAAAATTGCCCAGTCCACAGCACACAGCTCCTGCTACCCATGTAGACACCTCCTGCATTTAATGTATTCCTGACCTATTTAGCGAAACCCAAAACCCCGCCACCCTATGGTGCAAATCTAGAAACCTGCAGCCTACATGATCGCAGAACCGCCCGAGCCTCTGATTTACATTCTCACTCGACTCTGTACCAAAGGTCCTGACCACTATACTGCATGTGGTGAGCTCTGCTTTCATCTCAAACGCATGACTGGCAGCATTTTGCAATTCAGACAGCCACTCGAAACTAAAGAGAATTTCTTCCAATATACAAAGTGAAACATCATCCGTACTGACTTGAGCCACCACCTGCAGTCTGACTCCACCCAGTAGGCACAGAGTGCACAGTGGCCCTCTTCCCCTTTTTGGCAGCCGTCTTCCAAGGGGCCCCATAATTCGCATTAACACTGGAGCTCTGAACTATCAATAGTACCACCCTCTGTGACTGTCCACATCTTGCAGGCTGAGATGTTTCCTCTGAAACAGGACAAATGACCATCTCGCTGAAGGACTGTCAGCCACAGGCAGCACCTGGAACCTGATAGTCAGACGAACTGTAGGGGCCATAAATTCGCATCCCACCCACACCCCAAGGCAACCTCCCACTCTACCACGGGTGATGGGTCAACCTCAATGTGAGCAGTTACTGGGCTAGACACTGGTACGAACCGATCAGCAGACTCGTGGGTCAAATTGGATGTTCACTGGATCCCCACAGCTGGTCCATAACAGTTTACCCACCCACTGCAGCCTCAAACTGTGTAACCGAAGCCAAAACAGACTGGAGCAGAGAGCAAAATGTCATCAACTCAGCTCGAATCCACACAAAATAATTACAGTCCCCATTCGTACTAAAGGTGATGGAAAACTACACTACACACTAACAAAAATGCAAGAACTGTGTCTAGTAAATTAGAATAACACACAGAAATTCAAAAACTAAACTACCAAAGAACACAGGTAAATAACTCTCTCCTGGTTAGGAACTTGTAAAATTTCACAAAAGTGGTTTCTTTGCAACAAAGTCGACAACACAAGAACCGTGTTGAGTAAAGTAACACACCCAAGTTCTGAAATCGTGTCCCCCAAACCCTCAGTGCGCACTCCTCTCTGCCAATGTACCCATTGATCTTTTCCTTTTGTCTGCTGCTCTCCTTTCCACTCCATTTTTCCCCCTTCCTTGTCTTTCCTTCAGCCTCTTAACACTGCACCAGGTAGTGGGAGGTAGCAGACAATTTAACATTACTTATTTACAAAATATAAATATGTTTTGACGAGGAAAAAATCATTCATTACTCAGCCAGACAGTAGCCTAAAAATTATATAACACATCTGTAACTGAAAATTTTATTTCTTGTCTGCATCTGTAGTCCCAGTACACTCTGCGGGCAGCACTGTTTCATCTTCCCCCATCCGTACCCTGATCTCTCTTCCCATTTCCTGCTCCAGAATAGTTGCTGCCGTTTGACGTATTTCAGTTTGTCAAGCCTAAGCAACCAGAGATAGCAATTGTATGTGAGGTGTGCTTGCTTGTGTGAATGTGTATGTTTTCTTTTCCGATGAGGGCTTTGATCGAAAGGTTAATGTGTAACAGTCGTTCCGTTGTGCCAGTCTCCTGTTCAACGTGTCCTCTTTAAGGTGAGTAGCAATCTATCCTTTCTGTAATTATACAAACAGTTCGGGCAGCTATGAATCTGAATAAAGAGCAAGTGGCTCATTAGTAATGAAGGTCAATGTAATAAATCGATTCAAGTGAAAATGTTATTTCCCAAGTGTATTTACAGACCATTTATATCAGATAAGAAAAGGCCATTCTAACTTCATTTAAATTTCTAGCAGGCACAACCTTATACCTGTTGTTAAGTGGACGATCATGACAGTCTTGCATGCAGACCAATACTTTTCCATGTATTAATTTTTATATAGTCATCTAGCAAATACGATTTGTACATTAGAACTGTCAATTCACCCTTCAACATAAATTTTTGTGAGGAGACCAGTCCCCGATATTCGTCCACTTTCACACACATACACAACTTAAGAACAGAAAATGAAAGCTGGAACATAGAATAACTTCACTGATAACTAGCCAATATGAGCAAGAACTTTATTGCATTAATGATGTCTCACCTCTCAAACATCCTGTGCAGTATATGCAGCGCCCATTTCTTTGCCTTCCACCACGGTAAGTCAACTCTATCATCTTCATCAACAGCATTTGTTTGTTCTGGTACAGGTCTATCGACAACAGCTCGACAAATTTCCATCCACTGTGAGAACACTTCCCGAGAAATCAGTTCCAATGGAAGAGAGTACTGAAACAAAAAATTTCAGTGTATTTTTAAGAACCACATAGAATATGTACTACCACTCATCAGAATTCTCACTGATATATACTTATACTGATATATACTTATACACTTATATGTAAATTAGTCTGTGTACAAACCTGAGTCAATGCAAAATATATCTTAAGAATCTGTTTTTGCAGTAATACAGACTGTTCTGATTGATCAGGAAGTAATCGTACACACAACTGGTAGATCATTGGGAATAACAAGTTCATTGCTTCATTTAAAGGGCCTCTTTCTTCACGTTTCTTATACCTGTGGAATGTAATAGGCCATATTTATTAGTATTAACATGCAACAATTGTTAGAACATCATATTTTCTTATCACTTACTTAAGGAAATAACTTACTCAAAAATTTTCACCAACTGATACAAGCAGAGAAGGGCTCCAGACCAACCAGATGCATCAGGATTTTGAAGATATATACTGATTTTGTCAACTATTTGTGTCCACCTTCCAGGAAAGTCATGTTTTACAATATTACTCACACAAACAGCTAACTGTACTCTGAAAAATAGCAAGAATTCAAAATGGGAAGCAATATGGAAATATTAATGGCAAAACAAATTTAGGTAGCTAATATTCAGAACACAGAGTATTTGCTTCTTTCTCATAGACTAACACGCACTAGCCAATACATTTTATAAAAATCTGGTAGTTAATGAAACTGTGTGAGGATGACTATTATTAATTTAATTTAAACCATATGTTTGGAAACTTACACTCTGCAATGGAGTGTGCAGTACTCTGAAGCTTACTGTCAGGTTTAAAGTTAAAGAGTCACATTTTTTTTTCTTTTGGGTTACAATTTGTTCTTGCGTATCTCTCAATTCCCCTAAAAAGGTGAGGGTCTTGTTTCGAGTGCAAGTCAGCAGATAATTCAGCACTACTTATTTACAAAACAAAAATACGTTTTGAGGATGAGAAAAAAATATTCATTCATCAGCCACAAAGTAGCATAAAAATTATAAAAAAATCTAACCGAAAGTTTTATTTCCTCTCAAGTTCTAAAAAAACACTGTCATATGTTCAATCACAAGAAATACGGTGTACTCGCTATCGGGATATGTTATCTGTTGCAAACCGTGCAAATGTGACAATGAATGTAGTTCTAGTGTGTCACAGTACATGATGCCGATAATTTTGAGTGTTTCTGAAATGCTTAACTTTTTTTTTAAATAGCCCAATGATTGCGATTGTGGATCAGAGTACTATATAAGATACCTACACTATGTGATCGAAAGTATCGAGCCACCCCCAAAAACATACGTTTCTCATATTATCAAACAATGGAAAATCCAGGATGGAATGTAACAACATTAGAGAAGGAAAGTTGCTACTCACCATATAGCGGAGATGCTGAGTCGTGATAGGCACAGCAAAAAGATTCACACAACTATAGCTTTCGGCCATTAAGGCTTTTGCCAGCAAAACACACACACACACACACACACACACACACACACACACACGTGCAAACGCAACTTGCACACATGTCTGCAGTCTCAGATAACTGAAACCACACTGCGAGCAGTAGCACCAGTGCATGATGGGAGTGGCAACTGGGTGGGGGTGGTAGACAGTGAAGTGCTGCAGTTTAGATGGAGGGCAGGAGAGACGATGGGGTGGGGAGGGGAAGTAACAGAAAGAAGAGAAACTTCCCTTTCTGCTACTTCCTCCCCCTCCCCACCTTCTCTCCTGCCCTCAGTCTAAACTACAGCACTTCACTGTCTGCCACCCCCACCATACTATCCCTCCTCCTCCCCACCCCAGCCTCCTCCTTACCCCACTCCCATCATCATGCACTGGTGCTGCTGCTCGCAGTGTGGTTTCAGTTATCTGAGACTGCAGACATATGTGCAAGTTGCGCGCGCGCGTGTGTGTGTGTGTGTGTGTGTGTGTGTGTGTGTGTGTGTGTGTGTGTGTGTGTGTGTGTTGCTGACAACGGCCTTAATGGGCACAAGCTTTAATTATGTTTTTCATATTAGATGCATTGTGCTGCCAAGTACTCAGTATTAGCGACCTCAGTAGTCATTAAGACACTGTGAGAGCAGAATGTGGCGGAACTCACGGACTTCGAACCTGGTCAGGTGATTGGATGTCACTTGTGTCATATGTCTGTATGCGAGATTTCCACACTCCTAAACATCCCAAGGTCCACAGTTTTTGATGTGATAGCAAAGTGGAAATGTGAAGACACAAGTACAGCAAAAGCGCGTGAAGGCCGACCTCGTCTTTTGACAGACAGAGACCGCCGACAGTTGAAGAGGGTCGTAATGACTAATAGGCAGACATCTATCCAGACCATCAGACAGGAATTCCAAACCGCATCAGGATCCACTGCAAGTACTATGACAGTTAGGCGGGAGGTGAGAAAACTGATTTCATGGTCAAGCAGCTGGTCATAAGCCACACATCGTGCCAGTAAATACCAAACAATGCCTTGCTTGGTGTAAGGAGCATGAACATTGGACGATTGAACAGTGGAAAAACGTGATGAATCACAGTACACAATGTGGCGACTCGATGGCAGAATGAGGGTATGGCAAATGCCCAGTGAACGCCATCTGCAAGCGTGTGTAGTGCCAACAGTAAAATTCGGAGGCAGTGGTGTTATGGTGTGGTCGTGTTTTTCACTGTTGAAGAGCAATTCGGGGATGGTGATTGCATCTTTCAACACGATCAAGCACCTGTTCATAATGCATGGCCTGTGGTGGAGTGGTTACACAACAATAACATCCCTGTAATGGACTGGCCTGCACAGAGTCCTCACCTGAATCCTGTAGAAAACCTTTGGGGTGTTTTGGAATGCCAACTTCGTGCCAGGCCTCACCGACCAACATCGATACCTCTCCTCAGTCAGCACTCTATGAAGAATGGACTGCCATTGCCAACAAAGATTCCGGCACCTGATAGAATGTATGCCTACGAGAGTGAAAGCTGTCATCAAGGCTAAGGGTGGGCCAACACCACAACTGAATTCCAGCATTACTGATGGAAGTGCCATGAACTTTAAAGTCATTTTCAGCCACGTGTCTGGATACTTTTGATAATACAGTGTACCTTTCAATGGCTAAAATTCAGGTAAGTGGCATTACCTTCAATAGTTGTATGTTTAAGAATTTCCAAATTACATAATGCCAGGTGTTAACTGTAATTCACAAACTGCTGAATTCCCTTTTTACTCAAAAGACAAACCAAAATGGGATATTCATAACAGGGCACTCAATCAATTTCAAGCATGGAAATGTTTGGGGCGGGGGTGGGAGGAGGAGATGGGGGAAATGCAACTTGCCAAAGCCAATGGTACCTGTGTAAGAGTTCAAGAAACACATACTGCTGTGTCCAATAATAGCTGAACAAAATATACTCAAAATACATTAAACATATTCACAGTTGTGAATATGGGCAACCATCAGCTGTATAAATGGAATGACGACAATCAAAATTTGTGCTGGACCAGAACTCAAACCCAGATTTCCTACTTATCGCTAGCAGTTTCCTTACCATTCGGCTATATGACCATGACTCATGGCCAGACCCATACTTCCACATGTTGTTAACCATGTGCCTGTTTCTTTGGGCACGCATGCACTGCCGACACCAGGCGAGCAACTATCAAGTAAAATGTCTCCCCTGTACGGAACTGTACATAATGGATGTACAAGTACGAGGTGTGGCTAGAAAAAAACCGGACTAGTACTGGTGAAACAATAAAACGAATGCAATAAGGCTGAAAGTCGCGTGGCCTGTCACGTGACTCTCGCTCCGCCTACTGCTCAAGTTTCATCTGCCTCCTGCACTCAGTCTTCCCCTGGCGTCTGTTTTAAGTAGTTGACTTTTGTCTGTGCGTCGGAAAATGTTGAGTGTACAGAAAGAACAGCGTGTTAACATCAAATTTTGTTTCAAACTAGGAAAATCTGCAAGTGAAACGTTTGTAATGTTACAACAAGTGTACGGCGATGATTGTTTATCGCGAACACAAGTGTTTGAGTGGTTTAAACGATTTAAAGATGGCCGCGAAGACACTCGCACTGGCAGACCATTGTCAGCAAAAACTGATGCAAACATTGAAAAAAATCGGTAAACTTGTTCGACAGTTTCCTTGTCAACTCCTGTTAACTCAGACACTGCTCTGATTGTTAAACGGCGATCTTGTTGAACAAGTTTACCGATTTTTTCAATGTTTGCATCAGTTTTTGCTGACAATGGTCTGCCAGTGCGAGTGTCATCACTGGTGTCTTCGCGGCCATCTTTAAATCGTTTAAACCACTCAAACACTTGTGTTCACGATAAACAATCATCGCCGTACACTTGTTGTAACATTACAAACGTTTCACTTGCAGATTTTCCTAGTTTGAAACAAAATTTGGTGTTAACACGCTGTTCTTTCTGTACACTCAACATTTTCCGATGCACAGACAAAACGTCAACTACTTAAAACAGACACCACGGGCAGACTGAGTGCAGGAGGCAGATGAAACTCGAGCAGTAGGCGGAGCGAGAGTCACGTGACAGGCCACGCGACTTTCAGCCTTATTGCATTCGTTTTATTGTTTCACCAGTACTAGTCCGGTTTTTTTCTAGCCACACCTCGTACATGATGTAGAGACAATGGTTGGTGCCTTATGGAAGTTTGGGCCTGGACTCGAGACGTGCTCAGGTAGCCAAATGAAGCACAAAATCTGGGTCTGAGTCCCCGTCAAGCACAAATTTTGATTGTCGTCATTCCATTTCTACAGCTGATGGTTGCCCATATTCACAACTGCGAATATGTTCAATGTATTTCATGATGGCTGTAATCGCAGCAGTGCCTGTTGCTTCAGACATGCATGTATGTCTGAAGGAACTTTGCACCATATTTGTGAACAACACAGGCACTGCAATGTCATATATATTTCAAAATGTCTGATCAGTCTTTGGTGCATACATACGCTAACACTACTCTCAACTTTACTTACGTCCAGAGACTGAAATGTCACCAAATTTGGCTTACTGACAGCAAGATTATATACTGATCGGCACCTGCCACATTAACAACATGAGTGGTTCACAAGAGGTGGTGGAAGTGGGAGAAGGGAGAGGGCAGCCAAGGAGGGTGGGAGGGACAGAGGGATGATTCTTCTTCCTTTCTACTTCAACGTTTACACTACTATTTGTTCCATTTTCACAGATGAATTGAGTCAAGATGACAGCTACATCTGACTAATTTCCAATTCACACTAAAAAACAAAAGATTGTAGCCAATCTTCCAGTAAAAGAAAAACAGAAGCAGTTCAGTACTGCATTAGTAAACTCAAAACTTATTTAAGTGCAAACCTTATGATGTCTGGTGCATGAACCACAGCATCAACTATGGCATCCCTGATCATGGCTCTATCCTGTTCATGTATGCTAAATGGTAATGGCTGTCCGGGTTCTACTTCTCGGTCTGCCCAATTCTGTGTGACAAGATTCTTTAAATATATTACACCTGTTGAAAAACACAAAAACGGACATTTAGATTAGATTCTTTAAATATATTACACCCATTGAAAAACACAAAGAACATTTATATTAGTTTATGTTTATAACTGGACAATATAAAAAGCACAGAACTTCAGCTCTGGACTAGCGATGACAGATCAACTTCTATTATCACTCAATTTCTCTTCACTATCCACACAGAACAATATCTGGTAAATGAAATTACATAACTGCTGCACAAATATAATTTTGACACATCTGACACACAGAGGTGCCAGGGTTTCAATAATTTTAGTGAAGAGCATCCACCGTAGGCAAAACACTTTTGTGAAGGGGGAAAAAAAATTGCTTTATCTGTTCTTGACCTCAAAATTTTGATTTTGCTTTACAATTTTGAAATTCCTCCAGACAATACGAGAAAATAACTTAATTTTTTCTGATGGGGATGGTAGAAGGAGTACTGTGTTATGTACACAAAGTATGAATTAACAGGCTGTCTACAATTATATATCATGAATGTATTGATAATTTGCTGCAGAATTCATTTTAATATTTTTAATGAGTAGTGAATCGTCAATAGATATTTTTTGTTGGAAGACAGACATTATTACATATGAAGTGCATGCAAAGAAAAAGGAGACCATGGATAAATGAAAGGAATATTTTAATTATAGTTTATGGGTAGTGTTACAACAATACACAAATGCCCATGATAATCACTGCAGTGTGTATGAAAGGAATGAAAAAACCTCCTAGTTTTACATACTATCTTGTGCTATCTTCTTCTAGGTGACCTGAGGACCTAAAATTATAGTGTTAAGACTGAAAAACACAAGACTCACATAGGGATACGGTGCTATATGGAAAATATTTCAGGATTTGGCATCCCAATTTTGCACCATGCTCTCAATAACATCATGAAGTTCACTAATGTGAGCACTCTACACAGCTTTGTTTGAGTTCCAATTAAGATGTTTGGGTAAAGGGGAATATTCAATTATAGTTTTGGCTTTGACCAGCAACATACTTTTAGTCGCTGTTGTGATGCCACCTTTTGGTGTAAATTTTTACCATTTGGTTGTGAGTTGTGAAGCCAACAAATGTGGTAGCAAAAACCTTGTTGTGGTGACAAGCTGATCTGTAGCATTGCCATTTGAAAAAAATTACCATTGTTACCACATTATAGTGGCCACGTTGTTCACGACATATGTTTCCTTGGTCAATGGTCAAAGCCAATGACTAGTACTGAATATACATCTTTATCCAGATGTTTGTGGATTAGTAAGAATATCAGAATTATCTAAACATGAATTTTCTTGAAATGTCATGTATTTAGTGACATGTTTAAGTGTAATTATATTACGATACACACACTATCAGGAGTTTTTGCTACCATTTAACACACAGTATCACCTTATCAAAAATAACGACTGATAAATCTCTCACTGCACTGATGAAACCAGTAAAATCAGACTTGG